>NC_059326.1:34992500-37472500 GCF_018350155.1 Leopardus geoffroyi | reverse complement strand
CTATTTTATTTTTACAATATCACTATGATTAATCATTATTCTACTGAATAAAACAAATATGTTAGACGATGGCCTAGAATAAATCTATAGTCTCCACTGGGAGGTTTTGTTATATGAGCTTCTGAAATTGTTTTTCCATTTTTAAATATTCTTAATCCATGAAATTCCTCATTTTGCAAATACTTTCTTATTGTATTCTGTTTAATGTTGTATGCATATTATTTCTTTTGGCTCCATTAATTTATTAAACTAAAAAACACCAAATTTGATAGTGAATATTCTATAAGAAGAACGGTTTTACAGTCCTGCCCTCTTTCTTCATTCTCTTGTGTCTTAGGATGCTTCCTGCCTCTTGTTTGCTCAATGATGAAAGCATCATTGGAGCAGGAAAGGGAGAGTAAGTTATAGAAATACAAAGGGTATAAAAAAGTGTGTTTAAAAAAATTTTTTTAATGTTTATTTAATTTTGAAAGAGAGAGACAGAGCGCGAGCAGGGAAGGGGCAGAGAGAGAAGATGACACAGAATCGGAAGCAAAAAAGTGGTTTTTAAAATTCCTTAATTCCTTTTTAGAAAATACTAAACGGCAGGGGTGCCTGGGTGGCTCAGTCAGTTAAGCATCTAACTCTGGCTCAGGTCATGATCTCATGGTTCATGAATTCAAGCCCCATGTTTGGGCTCTGTGCTGACATCCTGAAGCCCACTTTGGATTCTCCTCTCCCCCCCTCTGCCCCCTCCCACTCTCTCTCTCTCTCTCTCTCTCTCTCTCTCTCACACACACACACACACACACACAGACCCACAAAAGTAAATAAATAAACATTAAAAACAAGATTAGGTGGCAGAATATAAATGTGTTAGAAAGATAAACCAAAACCCCAGAAGCAATCAGAAGACATTTTTAGCTTTGTGATATTAAGAAAGGAGAAATGAACATAAAAGCAATCAACTTGTGAATTATATGTTTATAACTTTCAATATATTACATAACAATATAAAGATTAAGGCATTAGCCTCATGTTTAGACATTTATTGCCCATGACTTGAGGGGAGATTCTCTTATAGTTCCTGGCAGGAAAAAAAAATGTCAAAGAGTTGTAAATGGGCAAAAGAGATCATGGCATCCTTTAAGTGACATCTGAGGACTGTTCAGCACATCCATGCATCCTCTGGGCATTTTCTAACTCTGTGGTGCTGTGTATCTTTGATTGATTTTGACTGACTAGTCCATTTTACAACTCTGTAGGGAACAGAAATTAATGTATAGAAAACTGATTGTAATGCAAATGTTTTCACCTGTAGCACTGCATACGAAACTTGCCCTGGAGAGAAAATAAACCTTTGAAGGTCAAATTCTCACTGGAATTGCTTTTAACCCCTTACTACTTACACATTAGAAAATGAATTTTGTAAGATATTTTTACACATGTTCCCTTAATGTATGAGTCATGTTTTTACATGTTTGGTAATTATATTAAACTCCTAACTGAAAGAGATTGACTATAAAGGATACCATTCTCCCTTAAAGAGGAGATAAAAGAGAATTTGTGATCTCTAATTACATAGGACTCTTTGGCATTTAAATTCCCTGTATCGCTGAAAAGCCATCTAGAGCAATGTGTTTGATTTTGTATATGCTATGTGAAACTTGTCTTCAAAAATAGAAGTCCAAACACTGCTCTGGCTGAAGCTGGTGAGGGTCACTCCAAGCCACTTCTCAGTGAGGACTCACTGAGGGACTTCATATGTAGTTTGTAGCATACGTAACAAAAGACACTGCTTCAGCCCGGAGCAGTTGTGGAAAGTGAAAACATTTGCAATTTCTGAAGTTGCTGACATTGATCATCTCTTGGGGCGCCTGGGTGGCTCAGTCTGTTAGGCATCAGATTTCTGCTCGGGTCACGATCTCACGGCTCAGCTAGTGAGTTTGAGCCCCACATTGGGCTCTGTGCTGACAGCTCAGAGCCTGAAGCCTGTTTCGGATTCTAGGTCTCCCTCTTGCTCTCTGCCCCTCCTCCACTTGCACTCTACTCTCTCCCTCTCTCTCTCTCTCTAAAAAAAAAAAAAAAAAAAAACAAGAAAGAAAGAAAGAAAGAAAGAAACATTAAAAAAGTTTAAAAATAAAATAAAATAAAATTGAGAGACTATACAGAATGAGAGGGTGGTTGGTATTAGACCCATCTAAGGTTTTTCTTCAAAGATGCTATCACCTCAATTGCAATATTTATCATATGATAAAATAAGTATCTCTATTTAATATTTCTCCCTTACACTTGAAACACATATTCAGCTGGGAAACTACATCAAATTTGTTTCCAGAGGGTCCATGTTGTTCAAATTATTATAGCATAATGTTTATTTTAGCTTCAAAAACTTTTTGAGAATTGTTTAAAATATTAAACTCTCTTGACAGTAACATAATACTTTACAGCTGTGCTTTCATTTAGAAAGTGTGGCAAAAAAATGCAATTTGTCACTTCAATCAAGACATTTCTTTCACTATGATGTGTAAATATTTCTGAATAGGCATCATTGAAAGCTTTTGAAAATAAAGCCGTCTGTGTTTTTGGTGGCATACTTAAAGCTTTGAATATGATCAGAAAGACTACAAAACCGACTCAAATAAAAGACACATAAAACCTAAAAAGAATGCTAAATTAGGAGGCATGATCTAAAATTAGGAAACCAGTAATAAGTATAAGCTAATGGAAAACATAAAGTATTCAAAAATCAAATTAGATAATTGTCTGTATAGATTGCATTGAGAAGTAGAGTGGAAATATGCTAATACAGATATCAGCACTTAAAATAAAGAGTCATTTTCTTAATATCTGGAACATTTTATCTAAATAGGTGAAGTCATGGAAACTTAGAGTAGATTCCGAGTCCAGGGCAGGATATAAGTAACCTTCAGCATAATGGGCTTATACACATCTCTTTCTGTGAGTATCGATGGCGTTTTTTCTTTATCTATAAATTTTCATTTGATCCTGCCTGCCGCTTGACCTGATATATGCTGTTAATACTTGCAAAAGAACTTACCTAAGCAGTTTTAGACAACTTCACTTTAACTCTATCACATCTTCAGAGTGTAAAGATAACATGCCCACTCACAAGCAGACAGCATTTTTTGGAAGGCACATTCTCATTTTTCACTAAACAGAAGAAAATGTTGCATTTTCTCCATCGGAAATATTATCCCAGTACATGAAATGGCTCCAAATGCTCATATAATTTCTTTCTACCCAGGTGCAATAGAACCCCATGCTACTCAGAGTTTCTGATTGGCTTACACAATGTGCAAAAAAAAAAAAAAAATCAAGATGATGCATTACTTGGAGAGAGAATTTCATATATATCGTGAGGACAGAAAAATAGACCGAGGCCACATTTTGAGTAACATCAAATGTCACAGCTCTTAATTCTACACAACTTCATTTATTTCTGAAGAGTAAATTTCTCATTTTAACTTTTTGGAGGCTCCCATTTAAAAAGTATCTGGCTATTAATTCCTCAAACAGCCTCTGCCACCATCCCTTTAAAATGTTTATAATGAATAGGTAAAGGTTAAAGCATGTAATGCAGATAATTAACGTAAAAGTCAGTCTGGAGCCATTTCCCAGTTTATGGTGTTCAATGAGTTCCGCTGTACGTAGAAAAAATCCCAGCTTCAAATAAGGGTGACAACGTTGATTAAAACCTGGTTCCTATTCCAACCTTGAGTTTCATCTCATGAAACTCTCTCCTTCATCCACTAGTTCATAAGCTCTTTGTAATTGCCCAGCCCTTTGCAGTGCTCTCTCCTCTACCTGAAGAAGGGGCTTCCTATTCCTTTACAATTTTGGCTTTTTTTTTTTTTCCTTCGGAGTTTCAGAATAATAGTCAACTTCTTAAGAAGCATTCTATAAACGTTCTGTTTTCATTAGGTGTACCTGGTACTGCATTCTGTTTCTCTATTCAGAGACATGTCTCTTGATTTGCTATGGTGTTATATGCTTGTGTGTTTTTTCAAAGGCTGCAGACCTTTATGACAAATACGGTCATAAAATGAGTTTCCTTAGACCATAGTCAATGTTAGGTAGCACAACATCTTTTTTAAAAAATCATTTACTGGCAGTATTTTAAAGTTAGGAAATTTCACATAATACTCTTGATTTCAGATTTTACTTAAACCTCAGAAAATCTCACACCAGTGGCCTGATGCTTCTCACAAACGAACTCCACAGAATGGAGTACCACCTGTATCAATGAAGAAGGAAATACTTTCAAATCCATAGAAGATCCTCCACTCTTTCTTATATCTCTGATTTTTTTTTTAAGTTGGATCCACGTCCAACATGGGACTTGAACTCACAGCTCTGAGATCCAGAATCACATGCTCTACCAACTAATCCAGTCGTGTGCCCCTCTTATATCTTGAAATTGTTGACTTTACTCCTCTGTGGCTTCTTTATCTGTAAGGACTTGCACTTCTCACCTTTGTTTTGCCCATTTATTGTCTGTGTCACCACGGACCCTCAGCCAGGAAACCTGTCTATTTCACAATTGTAAGACTACATTTTCTTCAGTGGTTTGCACGCAGTCTATAAATATGTGCTCAGTAAGCAAATGAATGATGGAATTAATATTCTGCCAGAACATAAGACTAATTTGCACTAAATTCTAGGATGGTAGAACTTGAGTGAAAAACTCATGATTAAAGTGTGCTATGCTAATAAAAACTAATCAAACTTGCCCTTCTGAAGCTATTAAGAAGGATTACTGATCCCTTCCGCAGCTATACTCTTTCTCTTCCCTTGTCTATACATAGCTTTTTAAAAACAAACAAACAAACAAAACATGGCTTATCAATTATTTTAGTTTACAATCTCTATTTTTTTTTTTTTTGAGAAAAATGGAATTCCTTTATGCTTCTTTCATCTTCACTGCCGGAAGTACTTCTCTTCCTATGTCCTGATGGACCAGAAAGGTAAGTAGCTATATTGTCATAAGGTGGAGCACACAGGATTTTAATATTTTTTATATGTCCTATATCTTCAAATTGTTAGAAAATTAGATTTCCTTAAAAAAAATAGATTGAGCTCAGCATTAGGCAAAGACCATGGAACACAGAATTTGGTAGACATTTTCTACTTCAATCATGCTTCATTGTTGTACCGAATATGAAGTTACCTACAGAAAAAAATGGTATCAACAATCAACCTACAAGTGCTGCCTCTTGATGAGATGTTTCTCTTCATTCAAGGATGATAAGAGAAAAAAAAAATCATGTTTTCTCTACATTTTAACCAAATATTTGGTTACCATCTACTATGTGCCAAGCACTGTCCTCTGTATTTATAAAATGAACGTGAATAAGGAGCACATGTTCTTCACTTTTACGCATCTGAAACAGCAGTAAGTGTTTTATGAAAAACTTTCGCATAACAAGAGATGTGAAAAGCTATCCTTAAACCTCATTTCAGCAAGAGCATGAGTGTGGACATGATTATGGACACGGTTAAAGTAGATGATCCAGAAAAAAAATGTTACTGATCTATCTTGAATTTTCAATATGGCACAAGAAGACACAGATGTCTCTAACGATAACAGCAAAAAATAATAAGGAAATGTAAAGGCAGTACACAATTCCGTGAAAACATAAATAAAAATAAAAGCATAATAATACGAATAAAAATCGTAACAATGTAATCAGTTGGAAAGTAACTTAAAAACAGTAAGCAATAGGCTTGGAGCTATAGGTACAATGAAGCATCAACTGGGAAAATGAAATAAAATCGAAGAGATGAGTTGTGTACACAGTTAAGATGTCATTCATGTTGCCTGGGCGAGGATTAATGAGGGTATAGATGACAGTGATGGGGAATCAGAAGAAGGCATCATTCATGAGTCAAGAAGAGGAAAATAGGCAGAACAGGTGAAAAGACATTGAGACGCAATGAATTTAAGACTTCTTATTTGGAGATGAGGTGACTTGGAGATGCCATGACCAAAGATGGAGCTGAGCACAAAGGAGGGTGGAAGGCAGAGAATTGTTGCCATTCTTTCCATTAGATGTACATGTTTCATGGATTTGGGGATCAATATATCTAGCTACAATATGCAGTCGTAGAGCTCAGGGGAGAGAAATACAAGTTGTAGACTAAAATTTTCACTTTTTTATAATGTAAGATTGGAAAAATGGAACAGATGCTGAAATAAGCACTAAAAGGAGAATCTCTGCTTCTAAAATGTTGTTTTCCAAAACAGACTACATTACCATTTTTTTGCATAAGTCAAGGGACTCACTGTTACCTTAACTTTTAGGTATCTCCCCGGTCTTATTACCCATCAGTCACTGCCTCTCTGCTTTCAATTTTTAATAAGAAACTTCTCATATTTCTACAGTGCCCTCTGTTGTATGGCACCTTGTGTGCTGTTGTGTGGCTCCTTGTCTACCTTTGTGCTTTTCTCTCAGTCTGAAATGATTTATCTCCACTGTATCCCTATGAACTATGATTGAACCTTTAAATTTTAACTCAGAGATCATTCCTGCAGCAATATTTTCCTGAGCTCCTGGGTTAGACAAGGCCTGCTCATTAGTGTTCCAATACTACCTGTGATCAGTTTTCTCTTAGCACCTACCATGATATATTTATAGTACATAAATATGAAAACTATGTCTTTTTCATTGTTTTGTCACCAGTAATTACTGTAGTGCCTGGTACAGATAAAGTACTCAAATGCTTCTTAAACTTTACTGGAGAGAAAATATGGAAAGGAAATCATAAGAATGACAATGTTTAATATCCGTGGATACATTTTAGCAGATGACTATTAATTCATGTTCATTACAGAGAATTTGAAGTATGCAGATAAGCACAAGGAAGAAAGTGCAAATCACTTGTTAGCCCTCCTCCCAGAGATGACTGCTAATGATTTCAGGGTACACAGGCACTTTGTTCTCTGCACACTAATATACATATAAATATTGTTAAGTGAAGACAATACTGTACCTCTTCCTTTAAAAATGCTTCTTGGGGCACCTGGGTGTCTCAGTCAGTTAAGCGTCCAACTTCAGCTCAGGTCAAGATCTCACCGTCCGTGAGTTTGAGCCCTGCATTGGGCTCTGTGCCAACTTGGGCATGGAGGCTACCTGGGATTCTCTGTCTCCCGCTCTCTCTGTTCTTCCCCTGTGCAGCATGCTCTCTCTCAAAATAAGGAAATAAACTTTAAAAAAATGCTTCTCTTACTCTGTAATATATCATAAATATTTCTTTCACAAAATAAATTGTAACTAATATCTTGCATTACACTGTAATATGATGCTGTATTTTATTTAACCAATCATTTGTTTGGGGGACATTAGATCTGTTTAATTTTTATTATTAAAAGTTCTGGATAAGCAACCTCCAAATTAAATTTTGTCATATAACTGTGATATATTATTAAGTTATAGCAGAGTAATTTGTCCAATTAGAATGCATATTTTAAAGCTTAATCTATCTTTAAAATTACTCACCTGAGTAGCAATTTAGACTCTCTGAAGCACTGCATGAAACTTATACCTAAGTATTCCTATTCTCTAAAAATATGGACACCATAGATTTTGTTTTATTAATTTTTCCATCTATTGGCATCTGTTTAATAATAATATTGATTACTAGATAAATGGAATATTTTTAAATATTATATTGGACTTGGGAAATTTGTATACTTTTTAAAACCATTTTCAACCAGAGTTTATAAATGCATACTTTTATAAGATAACTATATGAAGTAACTGTATTAACTTATTATTTTAGCTGTACTGAACTTCTCTCAGCTTATTATTTTACTTAGAAGTGCATCTTTTGATGATTCAAAATGTCAAAGACATTGAGAAGGCTTGCAATAGAAAACCTCATATAAGTTGACTTAGACACGTTTTCTCCAAGTTTATTTTGCTGTTGGACTCTTCATTTTTTACATTAACATAGACAATATTTGATGTAGTGTTATATAAGAAAAATCTTATGATGTAATTTTTTTATATATATGTAGGAATTTTATGTGTAAAAAACTAGAAATTTTAAGAATACCCATGAAAATAATTGTCAGAATGGTAGAAAAAAATAGAAGAAAGTAGTCTCTGGAATTAAACAGAGGATGTAATTTCCCGCAAAATGTGTGATCAGAGAATTGAATACTGTAGTGTGGTAAGATAGGATGACAATGGAGAGAGGTCACCTGATTGGGAACACAGACGGCTCTCATTTTATATTCATTAACAACAAATTATAAATAATTGTGAAGGTCTTTCTTTCACTAAAATGCCTACTAGTAAAATCCACATATATCATTTTTCATTTCCATTCGAAAATGTGTATCAAAAATATATTTAAAAACGTTCCCTGAAGATATCTTGATGACAGTGATAAACACTTCACAGTGTGAATAATATTATACCTCTCCTGAAAAGGATGCATTTCATTTCTGTCATCCACTCCTGACAGGCTTTTTTTTTTTTCCTTTAATTTTTTGGGTAGTTCCTCAGGGTAATATATTGCCATATACATATATATATATATATATATATATATATATATATATATATTTATATATATACATATATATATATAAAATGCAACTTAACTGAAGTTTGAATAAATCATAGATTTCTAATGCTGTATCCTTTAAATGAAAATTCAGCTGAATAGCAGAAAGATAATCAAGAATTTTCCTAAAGTATTTTGCACTTTAGAAGGTTATTGTTGCTTTCTCACTTGGGATAGAGATTGGATTAATCATATTAGCATAAAAAGTTCAAAATGTAAGTTTAAAAAATGCACATTTTAAAACATATTTCTTTAGGTGTCTATATTGAATAATAATCAGATATTAGAGCACTACAGGAAAACTTTGAAAAATAAAAGTAGGACTTGGAGTCAAGAAGCAATAGGAAACACAGTCTTGCATATTTGAGTGTTGTAGGGCAGGTGGGTACAAGGCAAGAGTCAGGTTTTTAATATCTCAAGATCTTTTTAGTCATGGCCACTAATATAATACACTCAGGCATAAATATTTCAGTGCATTTTTAAAACAAAGGACACTTAGAATTTTTTGCATGACCTTAAATCAGCAAAAATAATACCATTGTTGATCTATTTTGTCATCTGGTTGATTCTCTAAGAACAACATTCTCTTTAATACTAGAGTAATTTTGATGTTATACTATATCACAACATATAAATAACAAAACCAGAAGACACAAGGTGGTGAGGGTGTGCATGTGTATGTGTGCTTATGTGAGTGTGTGAGAGAGACTGAGAGAGAGAGAGAGAGATGCTATTGAAAAGGAAGAACTTAAAGTGTCCATGGCAAACTTTATTGTTTAGAATATAATAAAAAAATATATTTCTCATAATCATAATTATAAAGTGAAGTTTTAACTTATTTTCAGTAGACTCCAAAACAAAAAACAAACACTAAAAGTTGAATATAAATTTGCAATCTTATTCAAGAATCCAACCGACAATAGAAGACGAATGTACTGATATTAGTCCCTTATCTCTCCGGTATATCAAGACCATAACCCATTTTAATTTCTAGAATATTTTCTACGTGCTCTAGGAGAACAGGGCACTTTAAAATGTATGACTCCCTGTTACATGGTTCCACTTTTTATTTGATTTTAATTTTATTTAATTAAGGAACAAATTAAGCTCAAAAGGCTGATTGAAAGGCCTGTAAGAAAAATGGAGCTTCTCAGTTCCAACACTTTTCACTCCTGATTCCCACACCTCAGACGCAGATTTTTTCCATTATTTTAAGTTTCTCCCCCTAGTATATATTTCCATATTTCTAAATGATAATATACTTATATAGATATTTCTTAATTTTTTAGTTGTTCATATTATGCACTCACATTTATGCTAAGCACTAGTCAGATACATACTTCTCGATTGGTCTTGTTTCTTTACTCAACTTGAAATAAGTTACTATTATGATCAGGTTTTTTATAATAGGTTATAATCCTACTTCCCATTTTCTTCTACTTAATTATTCACAAATTATTATTCATCATTCCTCTATGAATCCATTATTATTAAATCATCACAATTATGTGATGAGAGTTAATTCTGAGGCTTGTTTACCCAGCAATTTTAGCAATAATAAAATTAAACAAATCTAATGTCCAAACACAAGTGACTGGTAAAATAAATGATGGCATAACACTTTATTGGAATATAATACATCTGTTGATATTTATTTTCAGAAAAACATCTTTAATATATTGTAACAGGAAAGAAGCATTTTAAGTGACAGAGTATTAAGTTAACAACATTGTCTGTTCTGCTACCAATTAAGAAATAGAAAAACATATTTCATCCGATTCTACAAATCTTACCCCAGATGTTTAATGCACTTTAGTTGGACTACACCCCTTGGGAAAGAAGAGAAGATTAAACGAAGTAACTGAGGATAAAAGGTAAACATTTTTAACATTTACCAGGTATTGACAGATATCCAATCACCCTCCAGTTTGTGTAGGTGGTTTTCTTTTATTTTCTGCTTTTACTTTTAAGTTTTTGTTTCTTCAGTTTTTTTTTCTGGGATATCCTTCTGTGCAACCTCCTCTTCTGGATTTGGAACAATCTGCTCTTTTTCAGTAAGGATTGTCTCAATGGGGCACGGAGGCCTCCTGCATGAGTTAATCCAACCATGAACTTGTAATTCTGCACCCCATCTTGGGGACTTTGTTCACCTGGATGGCAAAAGAATCTTTATCCATTTGTTGACGACATGACGAAGTAAATCAAACACGAAATTTGTTTTGTTTGCCTTTTATTCCCTCTGTATTTTGTTTTTTAATTTAGCTGTTTCTAAGAGTATACTTTATTATTTTTATTTATTTTTTAAAAATTTACATCCAAGTTAGTTAGCATATAGGGCAACAATGATTTCAGTAGATTCCTTAATGCCCCTTACCCATTTAGCCCATCCCCCCTCCCATGACCCCTCCAGCATCCCTCTGTTTTCCATATTTAAGAGTCTCTTATGTTTTGTCCCCCTCTCTGTTTTTATATTATTTTTGCTTCCCTTCCCTTGTGTTCAGCTCTTCTGTGTCTTAAAGTCCTCATATGAGTGAAGTCATATGATATTTGTCTTTCTCTGACTAATTACTCTTAGCATAATACCCTCTAATTCCATCCACATACTTGCAAATGGCAAGATTTCATTCTTTTTGATTGCTGAGCAATACTCCATTGTATGTGTGTGTGTGTGTGTGTGTGTGTGTGTGTGTGTGTATACATATATATCCCACATCTTCTTTATCCATTAATCCATCCATGGGCATTTGGCCTCTGTCTATACTTTGGCTATTGTTGGTAGTGCTGCTAGAAACATTGGGGTGCATGTGCCCCTTCAAAACAGCATACCGGTATCCCTTAGAAAAATACCTAGTAGTGCAATTGCTGAGTCGTAGGGTAGTTTTATTTTTAATTTTTTGAGGAACCTCCATACTGTTTTCCAGAGTGGCTGCACCAGCTTGCATTCCCACCAGCAGTGCAAAAGACATCCTCTTTCTCTGCATCCTCGCCAACATCTGTTGTTGCCTGAGTTGTTAATGTTAGCCATTAAGACAGGTGTGAGGTGCTATCTCATTGTGGTTCTCATTTATATTTCCTTGATGATGAGTGATGTTGAGCATTTTTTCATGTGTCGGTTGGCCATCTGGATGTCTTCTTTGGAAAAGTGTCTAGTCATGTCTTTTAGCCATTTCTTCACTGGATTATTTGTTTTTTGGGTGTTGAATTTGATAACTTCTTTATAGATTTTGGATACTAACCCTTCCTCTGATATGTCATTTGCAAATATCTTATCCCATTCTGTCTGTTGCCTTTTAGTTTTGTTGATTGTTTCCTTCGATGTGCAGAAGCTTTTTATTTTGATGAGGTCTCAATAGTTCTTTTTTGCTTTTGTTTCCCTTGCCTCCGGAGATGTGTTGAGTAAGAAGTTGCTGCGGCCCAGGTCAAAGATGTTTTTGCCTGATTTCTTCTTGAGGATTTTGATAGCTTCCTGTCTTACATTGAGGTCTTTCATCCATTTTGAGTTTCGTGTATGGTGTAAGAAAGTGGTCCAGGTTAATTTGTCTGCATGTCGCTGTCCAGTCTTCCCAGCACCACTTGCTAAAGAGACTGTCTTTATTCCTTTGGATATTCTTTCCTGTTTTGTCAAATATTAGTTGGCCATAGGTTTGTGGGTCCATTTCTGGGATCTCTAGTCTATTCCATTGATCTGAGTGTCTATTCTGGTGCCAGTACCATACTGTCTTGATGATTACACCTTTGTAATACAGCTTGAAGTCTGGGATTGTGATGCCTCCAGCTTTGGTTTTCTTTTTCAAGATTGCTTTGGCTATTTGGGTCTTTTCTGGTTCCACACAAATTTTAGGATTGTTTGTTCTAGCTCTGTGAAGAATACCAGTGTTATTTTGATAGGGATTGCACTGAATATGTAGATTGCTTTGGGTAGTATTGACATTTTAACAATATTTGTTCTTCCTATCCAGGAGCATGGGATATTTTTGCGTCTTATTCAATTTCTTTCATAAGCTTTCTATAGTTTTCAGTGTATAGATTTTTCTCCTCTTAGGTTAGATTTATTCCTAGGTATTTTATGGTTTTTTTGTAAATGGGATCGATTCCTTGATGTCTCTGTTGCGTCATTATTGGTGTATAGGAATACAACCGATTTCTGTGACTTCATTTTTTTTATACCACTTGGTACTTGCTGCACTCTCAACACAAATACTGCAATTTTTCAGTACTAGAAAGCTCGTAATGATTGTATGTTTGATTATTGCTTTTTTCTTTTATCATTATTTATAAAATGTGCTTTAGAACCACTTGAGGCCTCTTGATTTCAGCTTGTTGTCTTCATATTCTTCATATGTCTATCTCAGTTTTGCTTTTGTCATCAAATATTCAATAATAATGCCTTAGTCACTATTGTTTTATTTATTCTGTTCAATAGAAAATGCACCACATATTAATTCATTAAGTTTTTTTTCCAAAATATTTTTGTTTTTTTTAAAGTTTCTTTATTTATTTTAAGAGAGAGAGAGAGAGCATGCATGCAAGTAGGGGAGGGACAGAGAGAAGGAGGGAGAGAGAGAATCCCAAGCAGGTTCTGCACTGTCAGCACAGAGCCCCACATGGGGCTCAAACCCACAAACTATGAGATCATGTCCTGAGCCAAAATCAAGAGATGGACATTTAACCACCTGAGCTACCAAGGCACCCCAATTCATTAAGTTTATTTTTAATGTTTATTTTTTATTTTTGAGAGAGAGAGAGAGAGAGAGAGCATGAGTGGGGGAGGAGTAGAAAAAGAGGGAGACGCAGAATCCAAAGCAGTCTCCAAAGCAGAAAGGATCAGAAAGAGAGGGAGACACAGAATCCAAAGCAGGCTCTGAGCTGCCAGCACAGAGCCCAACAAAGGGCATGAACCCATGAACTGTGAGATCATGACCTGAGCCGAAGTTGGATGCTTAACCCACGGAGCTACCTAGGTGCCCCCCAATTCATTAAGTTTTATAAATCATTTACCATTAAAAAATATACACACATACAATCTGTAATGGTTTAGTTTTCTTGTCTTTATGTTCTTGATATATATAGGCATTTTTATAAGTCCTTATTTTTTTTTTCAACATTTATTTATTTTTGGGACAGAGAGAGACAGAGCATGAACGGGGGAGGGGCAGAGAGAGAGGTAGACACAGAATCGGAAACAGGCTCCAGGCTCTGAGCCATCAGCCCAGAGCCTGACGCGGGGCTCGAACTCACGGACCGCGAGATCGTGACCTGGCTGAAGTCGGACGCTTAACCGACTGCGCCACCCAGGCGCCCCTATAAGTCCTTATTTTTTACACATTTTTCTTTATAGAGTGTTTTTTTAAAAGGGATACATATATTGCATATAGTATCATTTTGCTGTTGGTACAACTTTATTGGTAGTGTTTTTAATCTCCTGATAATCAATTTTTAAAAAATATTTCTTGCTAAAATTTTTCCTCATGTTCTTTTATTTGTTAGGTTTTAGGGTCACCTTGATAAGAAGTCTTTGTACTTTTTCCTCAGTGTGTTCATCTTCTTCACTAGTGGGCTTGTAGAAAATCTACCTAGAGTCTTTATTTGCCCATCCAGAAAGTGTTCTTAAACTGGTGGTTCAAGGCTCTTGCCCGAGACTAAATCAGGATACACTCAGCCTTAAATCAGATGCTGAAAGGGTTATTTTCTCTATCCTTTACAGATATGCATCTTTACAGATAGGGTATTTCCTTAGAGTTGGCAGTAATTGTTTATTCACTCTTATTTCAGAGGTGAAAGAGCCCCATCTCAGTCCCTAGTTTATGAAGTGATCTCTCTCTGGCCCCTCCCATGCATGTAAATTTTTGGCCTCCATCATCCTCACAAATCAAAGGTCTGCTTCTTTCTTTTCTGCAGGCTCCTGACACTAGTTTCTGCCTACTTTTCTAGGTCTTTACCCATGAAAGTTACATAATTTTCTATTCTTAGATTTTAAGACAAGTAGTTAAAATTTAAAGCATTGCTCTGCCATGCATCTTAACCTAAAGTTTCAAGTATTTTTCTCTATATCATTAACAGGCTCAAATTTTGTATCTTTCTATTTAGCATCTCCCTCCTGAAGTATTGCACATAGATACAGAAGAAGCAGCACTTTAAGTTTATTTGTTTATTTTGAGGGGGCATGGGCAGAGAGAGAGGGAGTGAGAGAGAATCCCAAGCAGGAGCCCAACATGGGGTTAGAACCATAAAATCAAGACCTGGTCCCAAATCAAGAGTCATACACTTAACCGACTGAGCCAGTCACCCCAAAAAGGAGCACTTTTTTAAGTGTCATATGTTGTATATTTTGTTTTAAAATAATCTAGCTTACACCCAAAAGAAGTGAATGCTAATGATCACCAAAGGCTAGTACAAGAATGCCCATGTGAGCTTTATTCATAAAAGCTAAAACTTGGAAATGCTCCCCCCACCAATAGTCATCAATTTTGAATCTTGTGGCTTTGTATGATCGTGTTTTAAAATTTGGGGCATCTGGGGTAGCTCACTTGGTTAAGCGCCAGACTTCAACTCAGGTCATGATCTCACGATTGGTGGGTTCGAGCCCCGCATCAGGCTCTATGCTGATAGCTCAGAGCCTGGGGCCTGCTTCAGATTCTGTATCTCCCCCTCTCTCTACACCTCTCTCACTCTCTCTCAAAAATAAACATTAAAAGAAATTTAAAATTATATCCTGCTTGTATCATGGGTCCTACGTTTTAGTTAGTGAAAGATGATTGAAAAACACTCTTCCTTAATGAAAGAAACCAACATAGGATCTTCAATCCCTTCTTCAAAGGAAATGCTAAAATTTTAAGAAAAATTAGAGAATAAATCTCTGAGTTCTCTGATAGTTAGAATTCAATAAAAACACATTATTTTTGAATTCTGGAAAGAAGAATAGAAAAAAATGATTGTGTTAAACATTTGTTTATGCACCAGTGTTCTGCTTCTGTGGTCACAACTATAGGAGTAATCATCTGTTGGCCCTACTGTCACTAATAAATAAATCTGTATATTTATTACTAGCTTATATCTATACTACTAGAAAAAATATTTCAATGACACATTTGATAATAGTAAAAAAATTTTAAATCTGCTCATATAAACAGTCCTTTTTTGCACGAAGTAGTATCATGTATTTGAAGAAGTTTGTGACATATTATACAAATAGATATTATGCTCTGACTTTGCCATTACTTCCCATTTTCTTTCTCTGTGCAAACTTGAAAACTAAGAGAATATCTTTGTTTCCTCAATTACATATGATTTCTATGTGAATTAGTGTAACAAACATATTAAATATGGTGCTATAGCATTGATTTTATCTTCTTCACTTTCAGAATTGCCCAATCTATTTGCTGTGTACATAGAACATCACATAAAAGGTGCTCAATTACCTTTTGTCATCAACTTTTTAGAGAAGTCTGGTGTAAAACTGTGCTTGTACTAATCTGGAATTTGTATACCTGAGTATTGAAAAAGAGAAACAATTTTCTCAATTAATTCAGACATTTTAGATTATTTTAATATTTAAATATTTCTAGAATCAAGTACATAATTTGTATGCGACTGCCATTTCTGCAAAATGAATGAAGTTTTCTTGCCTTTTACACTAAAGAAAATAAGATAATGATGCTAAAAAAGAAAAAAAAAAGTTTTCAATATCTTAAATGTTCCAAGCAGTCAGAAGAATGCTAAAGAAAGAGTAGCTTTATGTTTCCTGTTCCTTGACGTATTCTACCAACACTTCCCTCTCCCCACCGGGGCATCGCTTCTTGTTCAATATTTTAAATCTTTTTAGAAATAAGAGTATAACTACTATGAGTGAGAAAGATGCAATTTCTCAAAAAGAATTTGAGTGGAAACTCACTGATTCCAATCCATTTCCTCCCACTTAGTTTTTGGAATCCCAGCAGTGCTGATCCTCATTAGAATATCTATTCCACTGACTATTGTATAGAGCACTGTGGAAGAAACAGCAGATTTTGCATTCATACCAAGCTATTTGATAGTAATTCTCATCAACACCACACTCAGCGATATAGAAAAATAATTGTAGACTCTGCATCCCACAGTAAATTGCTTTAGAGAATGGACAGGAAAATAATTATTTCAGAAAATCTTAGTGATTCTCAATTTTTGCTAATTCTGATTTGGTGACAGTTGGCTTGGCCCATGTCTTGAAATTTATGTCTGTTTAAGTTACTCTTTTATTTACAGATCAAATTTGTGGTGTAAACGAGTTTGCAATGGAAATAATTGTTACTGAAAATGAAACAAAATTAAAATAACTTTTTATAACACTCAAGTTTTAGAGACACTCACAGACGTGTAATTGGAAAGATACTAAAGATATATTATAAACACATCATTAATTTAGATTCACTTGGGACCTGTACATGGCCACGTTATAAAAAAAAAATAGTAGCTATCTATTTCCAGATAAGGTAATTAATTAAGATTAGGTTTGGCTACACATAAGAGAAAACCCAAATAATTGGCCTAAACAAGAGAAAGGCTTATTTGGTTATCCCATTAAATCTGTCTAGTGGTTGGGCCGTCTATAACTTGCTAGGCAGCTCCAAAACCATTAGGGACACAAGCTACTATCACTTTTCTGCTGTGACACTTGAGGCCTGGTCCTTTCCTTTGTAGTCCAAGATGGCCGTTACTCCTTCAAACTCACATCCAATTCTGAGCAGTAGATTGAGGTGAAGAACCGCATGTTTGCTCCTTTCAAAGAGACCTTTCCTAATCCCCACATTGCCTGCAGACTCATAAGTGATGGCATCCAGCTTTTTAGGTACAATGAAAATGATAAAGGATGTTGAGTCAGGCACTTTTTATATTTATGGTAGTGAAATAGCAAAACTACACTTTTCACAGCTTAGTAGGCCATGTAAACTACTGTTTTGTACCCAAAATATAAGTTCATTAACAATTGTAGAATACCCTAATGTCGAGGGCTTATTTTTCTTTTAAACAAAGCTTTTAATACTGAACCTTGGCAATCATAACACTTCTTCTCAAAATTTTTTGCTACAGATTCAGAAAGAAAAGAAATATTGCTATGTTAATTCCATCTATTATTCTGTATTTTATTATGTATTTCTGTGGGAAGTAGGAGGACGATGGGAAGGATGCTATTCTGTGTTGAAGTTGGGAGTGTGCCTGATGGCAGCTCTCTTGCTCTAATTTTCTACCTCGTGGGTGCCTGCCATCTTCCTCCCACTACCCAGCTCCAAGAATCCACATCTACCAGAGACTGATCCTCTGTATCTTCTCATGGGGAAATCCTCCAACTCTAACTCTAGCACATCAAACCTGAAGCAGTTATTAGTGGAAAGGTTATTTTGCCCGGAATTCATTAAAAATAATGTGGAAGAGAGAAAATTGATCCAATGAGAAGAGGGGAAATGGTGAAAGCTGTATCTATTTTCTGTATAGATTTCTGAAGAATAAAAAACACTATAAATGCATTGATTTTTTCTCAAAATTCTATGAAATGTTATCGCACAGGAAGAAATATGTATTTTTCTTACTGAATATACTTTGACCCAACTCCAAAATGATTAGTATGGTTTTCCTGTGTTGAGGAGCTTTTGACTACTTCCTGAGACTGATCTCAGTCTTAAGGAAGACCACATGGTCTGGGCTATCAACACCAACATGAATAAATTCTTTTTGATCCCCTAATATCTTCTCTGATTCAAAGGAAAAAAGGTGTATGATTGATTGCTCAAAAAAAAAAAATAGCATTCCTTATGAGATAGGACACATTTTAAAAATTTACTGGTAGTCTGAAGGAAAATATTAAACAATGTCTTTTTTAAATAGTATTATTTTCTTATTAGCTAGAGAGTTGATAAAGCATTTTTATTTTTTTAATTAAAATTTTTTTTAATGTTTTATTTATTTCTGAGAAAGAGAGAGAGAGAGAGAGACAGCACAAATGGGGCAGAGGCAGAGGGAAAGGGAGACACAGAATCAGAAGCAGGCTCCTGGCTCTGAGCTGTCATCACAGAGCCTGACAAGGGGCTCAACCGCCAGATCATGACCTGAGCCAAAATCGGAAGCTCAACCAACTGAGCCACCCAGGCGCCCTGTTAAAAGTATTTTTAATGAAATGATTCAAAGTTGAGAATCATGAAGTTCTCAAAGTAGACTGACTTTGAATTACTTTCTAGAAGTGAAGCTTGTGGTAGAGTCTTCAATGCTTCTCTACTGTGCTATTCTATAATTGAAATTAGTTTAAAAAAACCTTAATATTTCAAGAATTCTTTGTGAACAATTTGGGCTATTGAGTCAGATAGAGCCTCATGCCTTATTTAGTTTATTTCCTCAACCACAATTTTAAGCATCCTAGATATGGCTTTTCAAAAACTGCATTTAGAAATGTCATTTGCATCCCCTCAGGGTAATTACAAGTACTAAATGAGAAAAAAAAAAGAGAGCGAGAGAGAGAAAGTTCTTTGTAAAGCACTTCATACAAATTAACTTATTGTATAAAGTCTTAGTAATATATTTAATATTGTTTTAAGAAAGATAGCAAACTTCCTATAACTTTAATCTTTAAAAGTATATTGTTTTGATCAAAATTGTGCTGTTAGGCAGAAAATATCTAATTAAAGACGCTAAAACAGAGATGAAATGTCAAGTGCTATTTAAATTTCAAATAATATATAGTTTTTGTTCTTTGTACTCCAAGGATCAAAAGTGCTCTATCATTAGATACTATCAATGGATTTCATGGATAACTTTATGATGTAATGCATAATCAATCCAGCCATAAGTATGTGATTTAATAAAAAAGGAAGTTCCAAGAGTAGATAGATGTATTAGATATATAAACATATATCTCAAAAATTTCATATTTACTCATTTTATCATTTAAGTGTACTAATTATATTTCATCGTAATATAAGAAGTTGAAAAAATGAACAAAATATATGTCTGAAACATGAATATTACAGCATTCCTCAAGGGGTGGGGTTGGCATTTTTTGTTTTGACCTAATATTCATTCCCCTTTTTGCAGTAGTAGTACTTGAATATCCCTACAGAACAGTCTTTTGTTTTGCAGAATTTGTTGACTCAACTCACAGAGGTGAGTGTGTAGCTGAAAGCTAGCTTGTCACAGCATGGCTACAGTGACAGGATCAAGGATGGACATATGACCCTATCTTCTGTAGACTGGCACTTTCATATTCAATAAATTAGAGAACAGAAAAAGCAATATTGGGGAAATCCAAGTTACAAATTCCAGCTATGATGCATAAGGAAGGCCTGGACAAGAGCAAATGGCAACGCACAGGTAAAGGAAAGTACAGGTGGGCTCACGTAATCTTATAGATCGAACAGACAATCTGAAGTTGTATCTAATGAAGCCGTACAAAAATATAGTACGTTTTACCTTTAGGCATCTTTCCTTTAGTAATTCATGTTACTTTAATTAGAAGCAATATACAAAAATATGTAAAATGGAGAGGGACGCTTGTTTAGTCTGTAACTTTCCTGACAACCTGCACAGTTTTGTTCATATTTGTTACAATTGTGTGATTGAATCCAGCGGCAACAACAATTTGCTGTCTCAACTGGGGCTTGGGCTCAATGACTCAAGGTTTCTTGTGGGGAATTGAACAAAGCAGACTTTGATTTTAGTGTGACAATTAAATATTTGTGGAATGATAAAAGTTCCTCATTTTAATTATAAGATGTATACTTATTAGCATAAAGCAAAAGGCTTCACTGTGAGGCCCTTTTGAATGCTCTGTACTGATCTCATCCCAGGCTAAAAAAAGTAGACATTGGTCAACCTGCTTTAATAATAGAAAACAAACACCATTTCTCTGGATTACACTTTCCAACTGAGTTGATTTTATTAAACCTTTCATTAGTTTCATCAAGACATGTTGTAATCAAATCCACAGTCACAGAGATCAAGGGAGAATGTCCGCTTTAAGTGGAACATGTTTACCACAAGCAATTTTTTAACAAATACTTCACAGTGAAAATGCTTAATGTCTGTATACGTTTTCTGTAAAAGGGCATCTTTGTGTCTAATTATAACTTAATTTATTTCTCTTTTAAACACATTACGATCAAAAGATCAATGCCGCTTCTTGAGTAACCAAGGACATTTTGGTTATTTTTATGGCATGAGTTTTACAATGGAGCCTACTTGTTCAGAGATCAAGAAAATTTTATATATAAATTGTAATATATTATACCTATGGAATACACATTTGAGTGATTTTTAACATCTTTATGTGATCAAATTAGGATAGAATTATGCTATTTACTCTACCCTAAGGTATGTATTTTTTCCACCATCGCTTTATGCTTTTATTGGCTTTACTCACTCACTTACTGAAGTCAATTCAATGGATATTTACACAGTCTTTAATATGTGAGCTGTTGAAAGAGACAGACTGGACCAGACAAGTTCATCCTAATTTTCTTATAATGCTGAGTGAAGAACACATGTTACTTACGAGATATAAACAGCATGCTGTAGGTAAGCAAAACGACAATAACAAAAAGACAAATGTAGAAAGATCAATTCTCTCTGGTGATATTAGGGAAGATTACATAAAGGGGTAGAGGAGGGGTCGCTTCTTGACATTGAAAGATTTCAAGTCTTGTCCATCTCTAAATATATTCAATGAGATATATTTGATGAAATCTTCAAAAATGGCAAAAGTTATTTTTCCTGAATAATAATTTTCCATCTAGAAATTAATTTCTGGGGATATTATGGTAGTCATAAGTATGTAATTGCCTCACTGGATAGATCATTAAAAAATAAAAAATATCTACTATGAAAGATTTGGTTATAGAATGAATGCTATACTCAGGCAATAGTGCATTATTCATCTATCAAAAGGAACTAGTGAAACGTATCTACACTGATATAAAATGGTATCCAGAATATATTAAGAAGCAAATTGTCAAAGATTATGGTTATACTTACTTAAATAAGTGTATACATAATGATGACAAGAGGAATTTATACCAACTCTTTTTTTTTTTAAGTTTAGTTATGTATTTTGAGGGGGGGTGGGGCAGAGAGAAAGGGAGACAGAGAATCCCAACCAGGCTCTGTACTATCAGTGCAGAGCCCGACGTGGGGTTCAGACTCACAAATTGTGAGATAATGACTCAAGCCTAAGTCAGATGCTTAATTGATTTAGCCACCCAGACACCCCAACCAACTCTAATAGTTGCATTTTTAGTGTTGCAGTCTGGGGGGGAATATCACTTTACATAACATACATTTTAGTAATCATTGAATTTTTGAAGCTATAGATACTACTTCTGAGATCAGAAACCTATACTACTATATATATATATATATATATATATATATATATATATATATACTACTATACTATACTACTATACTATACTATACTATACTATACTATACTATATATACTACTATACTACTATACTACTATAACCTCTACTATATATATATATATATATATATATATATATATATAGTATACTACTATATACTATATATATACTACCTATACTACTTCTGAGATCAGAAACTGATTTCCCTAAGGACCTCAAGAACATTTCTAGCCACCACCTTATTTCTCTCTTCCTTCTTACTGAAACTGAAAGAATATTTTTCACTCTTCTTTGATTCTTCACCTCCATTCCTTCTTCAAACCAGGCTTTCCCTTTTTACTTTATCTCACCATAATTTTTCAAGGAAAAAAAGAGAGAGAGAGAGAAATAAAAGAGAGAAAAGGAAAAGGAAAATAAAAATACATCATCTTTTCAGTGTAAATTAAAATCTTAACCTTTTTTTCAGGCTTTGTATGAGAGTATTCTTTTCCCTTGAACCATTATATTCTATCATTTTCTTTTTATTCTATCATTTTCTTTTTACCTCTGTCTTCGTGCTGACTCCTTTTCTTATTTTTTGCCTGCTCTTCAGCAGTAGAAAAAACATTTGTTGCTTACCCAACAATCATTCCCATTCTTCATACCTGATAATTAAATTTAAACTTTGTTAAAATATTAATCTCTCCCCACATTTATTGAGATTTACTGCATCCTTGACAGGGAGGTAGTCACTAAGTGGACTGAGCCAATTGTAGTGTTTCCATTTCCTGGCTAATAACAGATTTAAAGGTGGCCATGTGTTGTGGTCATATTCAATCAAATTTCAAAACATATCTGAGGTCATAAATATTAATGTCTTTCTTCCCCCTGATTTTGCCTTATTTTATTATGATACCTGCACTGTTGCAGTATTTTGTAACCATGATGGAAGCACTCTGATAGTGGAGCACAGGCATAAAAGAAAGTTCAAGCTTGGGGGCACCTGTGTGGCTCAGTCAGTTAAGCATCTGTCTTTGGCTCCAGTCATGATCTCACGGTTTGTGGGTTCGAGCACCACGTTGGGCTCTTTGCTGACAACTTGGGAGCCTAAAGCCTGCTTCGGATTCTGTGTCCCCCTCTTTCTGCCCTTGGCCAGCTCACACTCTGTCCCTCCCTCTCTCTCTCAAAAGTAAATAAACATTAAAAAATAATAATAATTAGAAAATAAAAAGAAAACCCAAGCCCTTGATGACAGGATTGAAATATTACAACAATCTAGAAAACTACTATCAAGTTGTTATTTGAGGAATTTTGTTTTCTTGTTTTTGAGCCAATTTGAGGCTTCCAGATATTTGCAGCCCAAAGCATCCTAACCAAGAGAACGGCTACGTGCTTTGCGTGCTCTAGAAAGCCTCATTCGTTATGGGTCATTCTCAGGCTATCAACCATCTGAATGGCCACACACAAAGCCCTGGCCTTTGGAACTGTAACTTCTAAATCTCTAGCTCACACTTCTCTGCTAGATACATACCGATAGATCACATTCCTACAAATTTCATTTTGGTGCCTCATGTACATTTTATAGTCAACCTGTTCTCAGTGAAATTAGTCTTCTACTCTCTAACCTCCAACCCAAGTCAGAAACTTTGGAATCATCTTAAATTTCTTTCCCCTCAAGTATTTATCTTTTTTAATTGGCAAATAATGTTGATCCTACCTCATCAATACATTCTGTCTCTCTAGCGGCATTATCATACAGTGGCTAAAAACAAGGATTCTGGAGTCCAACTTCCCAGGTGTAAACTCCGTCCCGACCACTTTCTTACTGTGCACTAACTGCGATATTCCTCAAATCACTTACTCTTTCTGAGATCCCTCATCTATAAAATTGGGATGAACCTCATTACACATATCATTTAGCGTTGTTATATAAATTAAAACAGTTGATAAGTATAAAGCGGTGTACGGAAAAGTACTCAGTAAATATCAGCCATGATAATTCATTTTCTTCTTGATGTTATCCTCCTCACCTCACTCCAACCGCTCCTGTGTTAGTTCAAATCCTCACTCACCATTTCTTATCTGAATTACAGAACTACACTTTCCCCATCTCCTTTCTCAACTGCATTCAACCCATTCCCATGTTCTGAGAGATCACATCCAGTTCCTTTTTCTGTTGGTGACCTTTCTCAGAAAAATCTGTTCACATAACCCCTGGCATGGAATCTTTCCATGATTCCCACAGCCAATGGCATAAAAATCTAAGTTCTGTAGCTCAGCAGAGAAGGCCCTGCCACTCCTCCACAAGTATCTCCTTACTTTTGCTTTCCCAGAAGCACTAGGGTTTTGCAGGAGCCATTTCTGATGACTAGAAAGCATTTCTCTCTTTTCCTTACTTTTGTTACTCGTTAGTCTTTCAGGATCATCCAAGTTTCCTCTTCCCCCAGACATTCTTCTTTATATCTTCAGGGCTCACCACACACATACGCCCTGTGCACACTTGCATCTCTACCATATTGTGTTTCGTGTATTGCAAATATTTGTTTGTGCGTCCTGTTTTTTATTTTATCGTTTTTCTTTGGGTACAGGCTATGTGCAGCCAGATATTGTGCCTTTTATCTCTGTATCCATAGGACCTACTATATTGATGGCCACCTGACAATTATTCAATAAATGTGCTCACACAAGAAATTAATGAGTTATGCCTAACCCTTCATATCTCAGTATCTGAAATCTATTAGCCTAAAATCTACCAATACATCTAAAATACATTCCCCCAAGGTAATCTCTCTCTCGCCTTGGAAACCACTGAATCTGTATAATTAAGTAAGCAATTAGTTTAGTGCATCTATGAAAACTCTCATTTATTATATGAACTGATCTGTTAAATTCATTCAAGAACTTTCTTTAAGAAATAAGAGCTACTATGCGCCAGACTCTGTTGCAGGAAGTCAGGACACACCAGTGAAACAAAAATGATAAAAATTTCTTCTTGAAGAAGCTTTTATTCTAGTATGTGGTGACAGAAAATCTTTTACTACTATCTATTGGTTCCAATTTTTCTCATCTCCCCAAGAATATTACAATCTCCATAATATCCATGGCTTTATCTCACACTTCATAGTTTCCAAAATGCTGATATTGTCCCTTGAATTTAAATGTTCTATTTCTCAACCACTATTCCCAATCTCTCTTATTCTCTTATCTCTGTTTGTTTCCTGCCTTTTTCTCACTTTCTTTCATTTTCACTCAAAAGTAAACATATCTTCAATTATATGTCATTACACTGTATAGTTTCTCTCAAATTTCACATATATTTCAACTATTCCATTCTGCCTTTTGGGCACTTGAGAATTTTGTAGTTCAGTGCTGAGAAGTTGGGAATAAGCACTGATAATGAGCATATAAAATTTCATCACAGTAGTCTGTTTTCCTGAATCATGTGCTGCTTTCTCCTGAAATGTGACCCGATGAGGTTCCTTTGAGTCTAATACTGATGACTCCTGGATCCCAGATGATGCTTAGGTGTGGCTGACAAATGTGCTTACCTGAGTTTTCTCTTTTGAGTCAAAACTAAAAATGAAGTACTCACTACCTATTTCATGATGAATGCACACTTAAACCACAAAATTCAGGTACAGGATCAAGATTGCACATCCCCATTTCGTTGGGGAATGTGACCATCAAAAACAAGTTTTTCAGCTTGTTGGCTTTACCTTTCAATAATTCTCTACTGTGAAGACCACTATGATTTCCACTTTACAGTTTTATGTCTAAGTGCATCCTACTGTCTTACATGTGTGTATGCTTGTGTGTGTGTGTGTGTGTGTGTGTGTGTGTGTGTATGCATTGTATGACAATCATGTCCCCTTAAGTGAATCCCCTTAAGAAAATTAGGCAAAGAGGGGCGCCTGGGTGGCTCAGTTGGTTAAGTGTCCGACTTCGGCTCAGGTCATGATCTCACGGTCCGTGAGTTTGAGCCCTGCGTCGGGCTCTGTGCTGACCGCTCAGAGCCTGGAGCCTGTTTCAGATTCTGTGTCTCCCTCTCAATCTGATCCTCCCCTGTTCATGCTCTGTCTCTCTCTGTCTCAAAAATAAATAAACGTTAAAAAAATTTAAAAAGAAAATTAGGCAAAGAATCACAATAAGGGAGTGTTTTATAGAACTCCTCAATGGTTATATGACTAATCAGCTGCTCTTGCTTAATAAATTACATCGATCTAGATAATCCCAAGGAAGAAACTAGAATTTTAATTAATGTATACAGTTACTTGGGAGTTACTGGACACAAGGATACTAGATTCCATTTTTGACATTAGGCAGGATGTATGTAAATTCCAGTTATACTGAAATAATGCTTCTTTTTTTTATTAAAATTTTTTTTAACGTTTATTTATTTTTGAGACAGAGAGAGACAGAGCATGAATGGGGGAGGGTCAGAGAGAGAGGGAGACACAGAATCTGAAACAGGCTCCAGGCTTTGAGTGGTCAGCACAGGGCCCGATGCGGGGCTCAAACTCACGGACCATGAGATCATGACCTGAGCCGAAGTCGGACGCTCAACCAACTAAGCCACCCAGGTGCCCCTGAAATAATGCTTCTTAAGGTTTTTGGACTTCCTGTTTTTTAATGCCCCTATACTGAATACAATACAAATTGAATTATTGAAAAGAATATTAGTATTCTGCAAATAAAATGAACTTACTTGAGCATATTTTACTTTGGCTCCTAAATAAAGCACAGTTAAGGGCAATCAAGGTAATATAAATTATGCCAGATTTCCCTAGGTTGTGCTGCACAAATTCACAGAGGATCAGCAGCTTAAGCATCAAAACAAAGTAAGAATAGTAGACCTAGTCCCTCAAAAGGATCTTATAGTTATATTAAAAAAAAAAACTTTTTAGTAAATAATAAATGTAAGCAGCATTATTAATATATAAATAATTACTTTTCTCTTATCACATAACCTCACTGAACAGTCAATAACAGATAGGATGAGAATAGCTAAATCATTTTTGAAGAATTACTCAAATATGCCTGAAGTAACATATGGTAGAACCTATATATAAAGAGGGATCATAGGCTCCTAACTTACAGTTGTAATTAAAATCATTTAAGCGTTGCATCATCCTTGGGATAGATACCATTAATAACAGAAGCCAAAATATGAAGTACTGTGTGATGCATTTTTTGTTGATCTCCAAACCAAGCTTCCTTAGTCTAATACCTTGGCATTTGATTGACTTTCATCCAGTAAATCAGCAAATATTTATGGAGTAACATCAGGTACCCTCATAGGCTCAGGGGAATCAGTAATGAATAAAACAGACAATCTCTTCACTTAGAGGCTTTATATCCCATAGACAAAGGAAGACAGTAAACAAATACATATGGTATGAGGTGGTTGATTGTGAGTACTGTGGAGAAAAATGAAGACAGGAGAAGGGATTTTCATATTAAAATTACCGTATCTTTGCTCTATGATTACATGTTCAATTTTTATAGCAAAAGGACATTTTTAGATCATCAAAAATCTTCTGAGTGACTTAAGGGCAGGGGAATTAAGAGAAAGGAAAGTATTTAATGTCTAGCAGGGCTCCAGGAGCATGCTGGCAGACAATGGAAAACACAATGGGATTAGAAGACATGTGGTCAGAGATGCCTTGCAGAAGTAGGAGACGAGATGGACTATGAATAAAAATAGAATATAAATAAGTGTATATCATGAACAGACACCTGAGTCAATATGCTTAGTGGGGCAAAGTACAAGTCTGAGGGGAAGAGGGCATATCATGAGATAATTAGGTAGGATAGGAGAGATTTTATTAACTTCAGATTTTAAATTCAATATTAAATTCATATTTAACTCAAATATTAAATTCAAAAATTTTAACCTATTAATTATTATTTTGTACTGTTATAAATTGAAGACTCCCCTTAAAGAGCTAAAGCTGGAGCTACAACTGGAGATTTCTAGACACATCTTAATGTGTCCTGGGTCATGACATTAGTTTTACATAATTGGGAGAGACAGCTTGCTCTGTCAAACAAATGAGGAAGAATAACCTACTTTATATTTTGGATTTTTTTCACTGAAATAATTCAACATAAGTTACTGGGCTTCTTTCTGCTTTAATATGTGTGACTTAACAGGAATTTATACCAAAACCCAGATATTATCCTATCCTAAAGAAACAACTTGTGAAGCTCAATGTAAGTGAAAATGCTTCCATTATAAGAAACTTTAGGAAAGTTTCATTAACTCAACTCTCCAGGACATAGTCAATGCTTTATCTAGTTTATTCTAAATTCTCTCCTATATTAATTGATATTCTGGTATAGGCTGTTATGCATCTATACGAAGACATGCCATCTGAGAAATAATGTGACTTCTTTGAATGAAAATTGAAACACTAAATATAGAAAAATAGTGAAGTTGATTATCCCATAGAGTTGAACTTACATGCCCTTCAAAGAGAGAAGAATTGACCCCATTATTCAGCAGCTTATAAACAGTCCCAATGAACAAAAATTGCATTGTGTTGAGTCTTCATTTGTAAATGACAAATTTTCAGATTTTAATTTTTGGCCCTGATGCATACTCAAGTTGCAGTCATTTTAATCAAATAATTGTGGTTCTGGAAAACAGCACACAATTTTTAAAGTTAAAAGGAACACTTTAAATTTTCCCACATTTAAAGCCTTTATTAAATCTTGGTCTCGACTAAACAGGAGCACCCATTAATAAGGTAAAGAGTTAAATAATACTGCCTCCTACACTTGGAACACTTATTATATAATAAAGCTGAAGTCACTATTTAAAGCTCACTGCAATAATTGATAGATTTAAAACTATCTTTCAAAATATATCAGTATAATTAAAAAAATTTTTTTTATTATGTTTATTTATTTTGAGAGAGAGACAGAGTGCGAGCAGGGAGGGGCAGAGAGAGACGGAGACACAGAACCTGAAGTAGGCTCCAGGCTCTGAGCCCAGCAACGCAGAGCCCGACATGGGGCTTGAACCCACAAGCTGTGAGATCATGACTGGAGCTCAAGTCAGACGCTCAACCCACTGAACCACCTAAACGCCCCCGAAGTGTATCAGTATAATTTAATAAATTACTATGATCGACCAAAAATCCTATATCACAACTTATTCATTTACATCATAAATGGAAGTACTTGATCATTTCCTTATGAAGAGCCGTTTATTCACTTACATCTCAACAAGTGCCACACTATGCAAGCAATGACAGTGGAAAAATATGCCATCAAAGGAGAACTAATTATAATGGGGGAAACTTCAAATTGTCCGCATCTCTGTAATCAGTGGTGCTAAGAAATAACCAACACTCCTAGAGATATAATCAGCAGTGAGAGAAATACAGAAATGTAATCATCAATGACAAAAATGTAAGAACATTATCACCAGTGGTTCAGAATACTCATGTAACTCTTTAATAGACTGTTGATACAGTTTATATGTATTTTAAGTCCATAAAGGCATTTGAAAAGCTGGCTATCCAATTTACATATAGCTGTTAGCACAAAATAATTGTGATTATTATCAAAATCCCATGATTCTAAGTACTGGGATCGGAAATGAGGTTTGTAAATCCTCATAAGAGTTGAATATTATTTTGCCAAATTCATTCACTTGATAAATCTTTCTCTCTCTTTTTTAATATGGAGAAAGACCACAGCCATGGCATTTCTGGGTGACACCTGAGTGCCTAGCCATGTGCTACAATTCTCTTAGGCCTTTTGAGTGGTTCTTTTATGAGTTCCAGCCAATTTTTGATGTAACAGCTGGTAATTGTCTAATTTAATCCATTCAGCTGTTCTCAACTTCTACAATGAACATTGGTTAGCTCTTCATTACAACCATGTGTAGAAATATCTGAACTAAAGAAGATAATTATACTACTTGTCCCAAGAAGGTATCAGTTAATCCTGATTGTATAAGCATAATAGTTTGCCCAATTTACATTTTCTTCTGCCTAAAGTGATCATGAGGGTGTCTGTCTAGTGATAAACTGACACTTACATGAGCATTTTACAGAATTCTATAATTCCATAAAAATTCTAGGCTGACTGTATAATTTACTAGGCTGACTGTATAATTTGATCCAATAATATCGCTTTTGATAATGAGAATGGACTTTGTTAATGATTACCTGAAGACATTAGGCACATTCTATAGATAAAAGCTCCACATTCCAAATTCCTAGTTACCAAAAAGTACAAGATGTACGGAAAGGAACTAAGAACTTAAGAAACAGAAATAACTTAACTCCTCATGTTCTTATCAGCACAGAGACAGGAAAAGCTGGATCCTCAAAGTTTGAGAGACCTAAAGTTTTGTGTGTGTGAGCTTTCAAGTACCTTAAAAATTTGGAAGAAATCATAAAAGCTACTTCCCAATTCTCTATTCTTCCTGGTTGAGGGACCTTATATATCTAGAATGAGACTTTCCTCTTGGAACTAAACAGATTTTCTTTTCTGGGAATGAGAAGACAAATGTTCCTGCTTCCTCTTAGGAAGAGGTAAAGAATGGGTAAGGAGAGGATATCTGAGTCCATTTTTCTATAACTGAGAGCTCAGGATTAATAAAATAAGCATAAAGACATCATTGTAATAGTATTTTTTGCAGGAAAAAAAGCATACAACAGGGTGGAAGGTCTACTCACACTTTGATGATCAGCGACAAAAACTGAACAATCCCGTGTTGCTTTTGGTTGATCTTACTCTCCTTTTCATCTCAGTGGCTATTTAAAATATTCCACACTTTCCTCAAAATATATACACCCCCCGTCCCCCATTCTTATTTCTCAGAGAAGATTAAAGAAAGAAAAATCCCTCAGCCTTTTACCCATTTGAGAAAATCCATTTAGGAGAGCATTATATGAAGACTAATAAAATGCAATCAGTATCGTCCTCATTCTTAGAATCTGAGTGCTCCTATGGGTCTCTGCATTTATCTCAGGATTGCGAAATGTCTTCTTTTGTCATTTATTTTTCACTAACATCACAAGCAGAATTTTTTTTGAAAAATTTGAATTCTCAACAATTTAATAAAAGTAAGAAAAGTTTTTATTTTTAAATAATTTTTAAGTGCTTATTTTTGAGAGAGAGAGAAAGAGAAAGAGAGACAGAGACAGAGAGAGACAGAGAGACAGAGCAGAAGCAGGGGAAGGGCAGAGAGAGGGAGACACAGAATCTGAAACAGGCTCCAGTCTCTGAGTGATAAGCTCAGAACCCAACCAGGGTCCAAACTCACAAACTGTAAGATCATGACCTGAGCCAAAGTCGGATGCTCAACCAACGGAGCCACCCAGGCACCTGAAAAGTTTTTAAAATTTCCAAACATGAAATCTGTATCTCTGTGAAAGGTAATGCAATACTTTGTTAATACAATAAGAAAACTTACAGATGATAAAACAGTAATGATCCTTGCATGATCCTTCTGGGTGATTCCATTCTTTGTCCATTTCCTTATTATTTTGGTCATTTTTTAAGCATGGGATAATAATCGATGAGTGATGCTGAAATAGTTCCTAGAATACAAATATTACAAAATATTTCAAAATTCCTCTTTGTTTTTTAAAATAAAAAAGTTGTAAGAGATCAGTCTTTATAAATCATTAGAATTGTGCAATAAAAAACTTCTACATTACAAGATGAAAGTGTGAGGTTACCCTGGTTGCAAAAGAAACACACCAACTGAAAATATAACTGAATGTTAAAGGCACAGTAATATGTATAGCAGAGGAATGAAGCCATAAACACAGTTCTATACTTATGACTGTTAAATGAAATATAACTGGAGCTTCTTTTTTTCCTAGCTTACTGTATAATATACTTTATTTTTATTTTTACTTTTCTACTTTACTTCTCTACTATGTATGTACATTATATGGTGGTTGTTGCATGTACTATTTCACTCCTACATTGAAAATATCAGTGTAACATTACTATAGGACTGAAAGAATAGACGTCAACTTAAACTTTAGTCTTCAGGCTTACTCAGTAACTGGATCTGATTTTAGGTTTTCTCCATTGGAAACAAGATTAAATACTCTTAATTGTTTGTGAGAAGGAACTAAGGGGCAGAGATTAATATTGGGAATAAATTTCTCATGAAGAAATATCCTGATATAAGAGAAGCCACAAACTTGATTAACCATAGATTCAATTGTTAAGCCCAACAAGGTTAAGAAAACAAAAAACAAGAGAATGGTGGTGAAGAGGCACACTTCTACCCAACTTCTGATGTTCTATTCCACAAGACAAGGTGGAAGGATGAGAAAGATTGAAAGGGAATAAATATTCCAGTTCAAAAAAAAATAGCATTTGAAAGGCCTACAAAACCTAGGATGCCCAAGGAATTTATAGAATATTTAAATGACTGGAGTCACGTATGCGAGGAGAAGTAGCAATACGCGAGACTGAGGAAGTTTAAGGGTGGGCTCTGTGAGCCATAACAAGGAACTTGAACTTGGAAGAGAATAGAAATAATATATTTGAAAGACTTTTAGAAAATCAAAGTTAGTTTACTTGGTGATTGACCAAATCTGAGACAGTATTGACAAAGGATACTAACAAGAATAATTTCTAGGTTTCTGGGTTGGCTAATTGGATGGAGAGTAGTACCATCAACTGTGAAAGAAAACTAAAGAAAGATTTGGGGACAAAGAGGATAAGTTCTCTTTTACACATACTCAAAAGTGTTTCCATTTGACACCTTTCAAGTAAAGATGCTAATAGTTGGGTATACACATTTAGAAATCAGGAGAGAAACATAAACTCTATGTATTTATTTGGGAATCAACTTTAAATAGATAAATATCATAGGGGCTATATAACATCACATGGGATTCATATGTGGATGGAGAAGAGAAGGGAAAAACTAAAACAAAAATTAAGATCCCCAAAGTAATAAGTATGTAGGGAAGAGTCAAAACAAAATCTGGGAAAGAATGGTAAGAAAAGTCCAGATAGCATGGTTTTGGAGAAGACAAGGGAAGACAGTGTTTATTGGAAGAGGGAGTGACTAGCAATGTTTTTAAAAGTGAGGAAGAAAAGCAAAATAAGGGGCAGAATAGTATCCATTGGATGTGATGAGAAAGAGCTCACTGAGGAAATTAATAAGGGCAATTTTAATGGTTTGGTGGTGTTGGAACATATCATAGTTGAATCTAAAGAAGGGCAGGTAGTGGTAAAGAATCTTCAAGAAGTTGGACTGTGTTGAAAGCCAAATGACAGTGTAATAGCCTGGAGTAGGGCTAGTTTTTGTGGGACTTTAAATGTATATCAGGGGCATGTGGGTGGCTCAGTTGGTTAAGTCTGACTTCGGCTCAGGGCATCATCTCACGGTTTGTGAGTTTGAGCCCTGCATCTGGCTCTGCACTGACAGCTTCAGATTTTCTGTCCCCCACCCCCCTGCCCCTTACCTGCTCTCTCTCTTTCTCTCTCTCTCTCAAGAATAAAAATAAAATAAAAAAATTATATCAGTAGGTCATGTGGATATACCAGGCACTAGGCTTTAGAAGAGGCCCTAAACATAACAACTTTATGAAAACTCAACCTACAATGATAGTCAGATGAGGTCAAGGGCCGAGGAGGGACTTATTAGGTTCCAGAGATTAAATCCATGTATCAGAATCAGCAGAAAGAAAGAATTTCTTGGATTGCCTAGAAAGCTCATACTGAGGCAAAGGGTTGTATGCTACTACTTTACTAGGAACTAAATTCTCAGGGAAGGAAAGGGAGAAAAAAGGGAAGTCAATCAGTCAAACCAATTAAACATCTATGACTGGGCTGACCACTGGTTGCCAACAAGCATGAATGCTAGCTCATTCTCAAAGGTCCAACCAAGTACATCTCAGGGAGTCCTGAGACAACAGGGGAGAAGAATTGATCCAGTGATCCCATTGCTTTCAGTGTCATTCCACAGACTGAATTTTCAGGCTGTGCATGAAAGGTGCCCCTGGCATCTCAAGCCTCATCATTAGTAGGAAGTTCTGGGGCAGGATGTGAGAGATACACCAGCTCAGGAATGGTTCCCCCATGGAAGCTGGTGGAATTCAAACAGTTCATTAGCACATTGTGTACTTGGCTTGGAACAAATGGGCAAAAATTCCTGGAAGCAGGTAAGATGTAGAGGATCTGATGATGTGGTGCATTAGAGGGGTCTGATACACAGTGATTAAAACTATAGAAGAGATTAAGCACAATCAATAGAACATTTAAGGTAGGTAATCCAGGACAGAAATGAAAGAATATATTCTAGACTCTACTGTTTACACTCAAACAGTTATGCTCTAAAGTCACAAAATTCTAATTCATGTATCTGAATAATTGCCTTTATCCAGCCAAGGATAGATCTGGGCCTGCATCACGGTCTACATGCATGAGACTACATATTTGGGGTTGAGAAGAAGAGAATAGTAGAAGTCACAAGCACAGGTATCTTCTTCATATTATAACCTAATGTGTAGTAAAGCACCTGGAATATAGTTGGTCCCCAGTAAATCATTCTGAAAAGAATAAAGGAAAACAGTAGGGAAAAAAACCATAAAATTTGCTTTTATTTACTTAAAAGTTTGTAATAAAATCTTTCATCTCCCTTTCCCACAACACATCAAGCTTATCCTATAGGCTTAATATATTGTTGAATGATATAATATAATCATTCACAGGCAGTGATGGAGAAATATGTTTATTTGCTACAACATCTGACTATATTTGTAAAAATATTAAATTTCTTTCTTTCAAATGTGTGCTTCAGAAAAATGCCCTTATTTTGTGGGAGAACATCTTCCAAAGCCATAAAAATACTTTTCACTGAGAGAAGCAAAAGTATTTATGACATTTTCCATTTGAAAATAAAATAAACAATTGGCTACTATCATGACCATTCGTATTGTCACTGAAAATATAATTCATGATTCAACAGATAAGACATACAATTTTAGGTCATATTTTAAGTTTCTCTAATGTACCTTCCATTACTCTTTAATACTCCATATTATGTAGTTATCTTTTATTCTTTGCCTTTCCCTCTTTCTTTAATTATCAAGAATGCCAAATGGACTCTTTTTTATCAGTCTTTTCAAGGAAACAAATATGACTTAGTTGATATTCCATTTTTATTGCTTTTTGTTTTCCATTTCATGTACTTCTTCTCTTAGGTTTATCAAACCTAGGTATACTTACCTAGATTTCTCTTCTTTTGAATTTCTCAATCATCAGTAAAGCAAAAAAGCAAACTACACCAAACTGCAGTGGTTTAACACACATACAAGTGTATTTCTTGTATACATCACAGCTTGATGTGTGTAACCAGGACCCTTCTTTATGGAATTGAGACACATGGTTCTTTTCTTCTGTCATATTTTAGGTCCTCAGAGCACCCTTTAATGCCTGTTACCTATAGCCAGCAGATAAGAAAGAAGAAAAAAATTAAAACAAAAAAAGCATACTCACTCTCAATTATCTTGTCCTGGGTATAATACACATCACATTCCAATGGCAAAGAGTTATATGACTCATATAGTTGAAATAAGTGGGGAAATGTGATCTAGCCGTGTGTCTAGGAAAAGACAAAAACATCAATGGTGGTGAATACCAGCATTTTTTTGCCAGTCTGCTTTGGTGGTCACCAAATAGCCCATTGCTCTTTTCTTCTCACATATGGAACATACTAATTCTACCCCCAAGGGAAAAAATCCAAAGTCTCATCAAATTCACTGAATCCAGCTCAATATTTATAGTCTCTGGAAGATGGGTAGTCTTCCCTAACAGATTCATAGCAACTCAATGCTTTCAAGCTCTATGAACTAAGAGATAAATTACCTACTAACTGGTATACTAGGATCAGGATAACCGCAATAGACACTTCCATGTGGTAGAGGGAAAATTAGAGGCACACCATTTAGCAAGTTTGGAATCCTGATGGGCAGGTGATATAAGAATTCATTGTCATGGACATGAAAGAAGTCCCTTGATTAAACTGTGATTCTGTTTTCTGTAAGAATATTCTTTTTTTCAACATTTATTTATTTTTGAGAGAAAGAAAGCGTGAGTGGGAAAGGGGCAGAGAGAGAGTGAGACACAGAATCCGAAGCAGGCTCCAGGCTCGGAGTTGTCAGCACAGAGCCTGACACAGGGCTCGAATTCACGAGCTGTAAGATCATGACCTGAGCCGAAGTTGGAGGCTCAACTGACTGAGCCACCCAGACGCCCCTGGAAGAATCTTCTTGAGTAAGTTTTGGTCATGTATAGGCCCCTAGTTCCACTATCTAGGAAAGTTTTCTTTATCCATTATTCGCAGTTGCAATATTTGAAGTGGGTTTTGTTGAACGTGATGTCCTTGGCACTATGCTGTTCTCACTTTCCCATGCAAGTTTGGGGGCTCATGATATGAGTTTAGGCTTGAACCATCAAAGCTTTTTCTTCCAAATTCGTGGCTTTTTTGCCAAAATAATTTTCTCAAATTCTTAGTAGGCTTCTGAACTATTCAATTCCAATCATTTCTGTGTGAATTTTTTTCCCCTCTTTCTACACTTTAAGCAGGAAGAACCATGTACAGAAGTGTATGCACATAGGGCTGCTATAAGGATCCCATAAGCCATTTCCCCACTTCAGAGAGAGTGTGCCACCAAATGAAGCCATGACAGATGAAGGCAAATTCAGGAGATGGAGAAAGGCAAACAGAGCCCTGGTGAAATTGTTTTATCCACTGGACCAAGCCTTGCCTGAAGCCATAACAAACCATGAGATATTACCATTATGTAGGATAAGTCCTTGATTGCTATTTCAGGTGGATTTCCTGCACTTGTACAACAAAAACAGGAAACAAAACAAAAAATATCCCACCTAATGCCAGAACAAAATTGTATTTCATCTGGATAGCTTCCATTTTGTATAGAGATTCAGTAATAATTATTATTTGCATAAGATGGCTTTGATAAAAAAAAGTAACAAAAACCAGAATGTGTTGATTAATGACGCATTCAGTTTCCTTCCTTTTTCTATTTTCTGGTTTAGACTGATACTAAGGGTTAGCAGTTTATGTGAAGTAAGAATTGGCCAAAGAGGTGTGAGACACTGAGAAATATTCTATGGTAGAAGGACTGCAGTGGAAATTGTCAAAAATTATGAATAAATATTAATGACAGTAGAATTTATCATTAAGGAAAATAATAAACTAAATCAAGCAACTGAACATTTTTTTTCCCCCAGAAAGGAATCTATTTGCATTGTACTTACTGAATGTTTGCTTGATATGTTTTGGAAACATATTATAAAAGAAGATCTGGAATAAGAGGAGCACCACTTTATAATCCTTTTGCATGCCAAATATCAGACACCAGAAACAGTTCTCAGTTACAGGTGAGCTATCGACGGTGACTATGCTTACAGTGCTGAGCACTGAGTAATGTATAGAATTGTTCAAATACTATGTTGTATACCTAATACTAACGTAACACTTTATGTCAGCTATATTTCAATGAAAACGAAAGATGTAAGTATGCTATAGAAGTGTGTTCTATCTTTCACAGGCAGGATTTACTCACATTTTAAAAATTTCACATAACATAAAAATTAATGGAATTTCAATGGCTAAGTTTTGTGCTTCTACCTGGACATTTATAAGATAATTTCCAGTTATCATTAATTATATCACTAAACTTTCACAATAAAAAAAAATTGAGCTAATTTACTCTGAGAGATACTTCTCTCAAAAAAAAAAAGATATAAAATTTGAGATAATTGAAAATTATGACAAGAACATGTACCAAGCAACAAAATTATTGAAGAAAGAATCAGGTTATTACATTTTGTTCTGTACAAAAAAAATTAAAACAAAAACAACCTGAAATCTTGTATTGACTTTGAAAAAATCTTATAGTTTCCATTTATTTATTTATTTGTAATTTTTTTTAATTGAGGTATAATTAGGATACAGTGCTGTATTAGTTTTAGGTGTACAATATAATGACTCAACATTTCTACGCATTACTTAGTGCCCATCTCAGTAAGTGTACTCAATCCCCTTCACTTTTATTACACATTCCTCTGCCTACCTCCCCTTTGGAAACCACCAGTTTGTTCTCTGTATTTAAGAGTCTGGTTTTTTTGTTTGTTTGTTTGTCTGCTTTTGTTTGTTGTGTTTCTTAAATGTCACATATAAGTGAAATCATACAGTATTTGCCTTTCTCTGACTTATTTTACTTAGGTCCATCGTAAGTACTAGGTCCATCCATGTTTTTTCATATTGCAAGATCTCATTCTTTTTTGATCCAGTACCTCCACTACTGGGTATTTACCCAAAGAAAATGAAGACACTAATTCAAAAAAGATACATGCACCCCTATGTTTATTGCAGTGTTATTTCCAGTAGCCATAATATGGAAGCAACCCAGGTCCATTGATAGATGAAGGGGTAAAGAGGAGTAGTATATATACGTACAATGGAATATTACTCGGCCATAAAAAAGAATGAGATCATGTCATTTGCAACAACATATATAGCCCATTTAAATCAAATGTGAAATTGACAGTGGTAATCTGTGAAGCTGGATCGCAGTCTGTAAACAGAAAACAAATGTTTTAGCTTATAAATCATGGAATTAGTGGAAAATAAGAATAATATCAAACATGACTTTTTGCAAGGGAAATTTCACTTGCCCATATTCTAAAATGTGTAAGTATTTGAGCCCTTCTCATCTTTAATTTTCAAATGCCAAAGGACAGTCTTATTATATAGCTGTGATATCTAAAGATAATATCAAACAAGCAAAAAGGAGTGTGAGAATGTTTCAAGTTAGGCTAACATTTGGGAATACCACCAGCTGTTCTCTTTTACAATGAAGGAAAAAAATAGCTCAGAGGCAAAACTGTAAATAAAGTAATTTCAATCTTATTTTACAGGTTAAAAAAATACTCACAAAGAAATCCTTTAATGAGTTTGCCCTTTTTCAAGCTGCCTCATGGTCTAACTAAAATTAGGCAACACCCTAAGGGAAATTTTGAATAATACTGTTATTTATGTCCTATTAAAAGGTATTACCATATTTTACCATAGAGGCTTTGCAGTATTTTAACATAATGCCCACAAACCTGATTTTATGAATTAGTGAATTGAACAGGCATTAAGCAAAACAGGAAGGATTTGAATTTTTGTTCACTTTAAGAGCTATGAATTTTAATGAATGTTTTGTTGATTGAATATTTATACATATTTACATTCACACACACAATTCTATATATCACACATATGTATATATATGTGTATACCTATATGTATATGTATATTTATAGAGATAGATGATAAATAGATAGATAGATAGACAGATAGAAGAGAGAGATAGCGACCTAACATATGACTACAAATATAAGTGATGTTCTTCAATAGTTAGGAATAATTCATTTGTTAGCTAAAATTCCAAGCCACAAAACCATGATATGAATCTGGCTAATGGCAGAATTCCATAATACACGTTGGTTTCTTCTGCTAGGTTCTTTCTATAAATTATAATATATTTAATAAATATGAATTAATGTGTGGGTGTTTAGCAAATTATACAAGTTGTATTCTATTCCTCTGTTTTCTGAGAAAAATATCTCAGCAAAATTAGCTGACTGAGGGTTAAAAGTATTTTCTCTTAATTTATAAATCATGATGAGTATTTGACCTAATATCATGACATTGTGGGTGGATCATTACACGTAAGTGAAAGAAAAAAAAAACAATTAAAAAGAAGCCAAGAAAGCAGATGCTAAGTCTCATTCAGTACTAAATCCACTTTACCATTACTTTTCAAAAGCAATCTAAATGTCAAATTTCTGACACCAAAATTGGTAGCAAGTAAATCGCATAGCACTAAACTGCAAAGTGGCATGCAAAATTTAGAACAGTAGGTTGTATATAATTAGGAAAGAGTTTGTGCTTCTAAATATAAAAGTCCTACATTCAGCATGAGGAAATAAAACTCTTAGGAAGAAGGCAGTCTGGTTGCACTCTTTAAAGGCTATTAATACAAACATAAGGGCAACAGATAAAACATGAATGTTCACTTAGAAGCAGGCTTTTCACAGGCAAATGTGTAAGATCATTAGTGGAACTAATTAGAGAATGCTGTTATGTTCTGCCTTCCTTTATCCTTAAATATTTTGCCTATATTCCTTCCAATGGAATTGTAAAGATTTAAGGCAGAGTCATGTCAAACATAAAATAATTGACTTTCTAAATCCCTTGAATGTCCCATTCATTCACTAAACAAATAATTCTGAATATTAATAGGTAGTATTTTAAGTTCTTAGGCTATAGAAGCGGAACAGGAAAAATCCCTGCCTTCATAACACTTCAATAATAGTGAAGGAGGCAGATGACAAACAAATAAAAATATAAAGAAATACATAATAAAATGTCAATACTCTGATGACAAATGAAGCAAAGACAGCAGATAAAAAAGTAATTAGGGTGGAAGATAGTTCACAAAGGGCAATCATTCCAGATCTTTCTGAAGTGGTCTCATTTGAGCAGAGACTTGAAATAAATGAGGGTACGAGCCATGCAAAGATGTAAGAGAGAAAACTATTTTGCAGATAGACCAGCTAGTTCAGAGACCCTGAAGAGGAAATGAACTGGGTTACACTGGCAGAAGGAGGTAGAAGGAGGATGAGGAGATACCCGTTAGAAGATTATTTCCAATTCCTTGAAAGAGATGAAGCATTAAGGCTGTACTAGCAGAAATGGTATCAGTGAGACTGAAACCATAGTCTGACTGTCGAGGCCATAGGAAAGGGCAATCAGTTCACTGTGGGTTGAGAAGAAAAGAGGCAAATCAAGAATGCTGTCAGTGTGTTGGCCCGAGCTACTGGCAAATGATGGTGTTATACTGGTATTGGGAAAATTGCAGGGGGGTGGGCAGTAGAATCAAGAGTTAGGTATTGGATATATTCAACTAAGATGCCTACTAGGTATGCAATATCATTATCACAGTGACACTAAGGAAGAAGTAGACTATAGGAGTCCAAACTTGAAAGAATAGTATGTGGTGAAGAGAGGTGGCAGAAACTTGGGCTATACATTTGGAAGTCATCACCATATAGAATTTATTTAAAGCCATGGGGATACAGAGTATCTTGTAATGAGATGGTATCTATAGCCACAAGACATGAATACCATTCAGGAAGGGGGAAAGGAAGCAGCCAGCCACAATTACAGAGATGGTGTGGTCAGTGAGGTGGAAGGGAATCAGAAAGAAAGAGTGGGTGCTCTAAGTGGAGGAAAAAGAGCAATAAATGAGAATAAAGTATCAAGTATATTCAATTATAATACTATTCTCTACCTTCATTACAATTTTGCAGGTGGTTAGGCTGGAATATTTCCTGACACCTAGCAGAAAAGGTTATGTTGCCTGGCAGAGGAACCGGATCCTCTGGTTCCTAGCATACTAGGAGAGATGTTAACAGGAATTATAAGGAGAGTTATTCCCTTTGTCCATCCTCTGGGGCATAGAATGCTCAACAGTAGACATTGGTTAGTGCATAATTGGATTAAAACATTTTTGTTACCTGGGAGGGTCACATAAATTAGTACACAGCTTAGTAAGGACTAGTAGAAGCAGTCAAATGTCATCTGTTATCTTTTGTGGGACGTAAAGTCACCCACTCTTAGCATTAACTTTAGATTTTTTTAACTTAATTGTACAACCTTGTATGATCTCACTTCTACTGACAACTCCACCCTTACTTTGCCTGCTAGATCATATGTAAACTGAAAAAAAACCATAGAGACTCTTGTCTGTGTGCTTAGAGACCATAATGAAACAAAGAGAAATAAATTTACTAACCGCACTACAACACAAAATACATGCTTTTGTCATGGGAAACTAAAATCAAAGTGTCTACTTTTAGAAATTATTATAATTTATTATTATTTTACTATGAGCTAACTTAGGTGACAAATGGTACGCATTCTAAAAATTAAAGTACAGAGGCTAGGACAATTTATCTGAACTTAGCCTCATGTATTAGGATCAGACTGTGATAAACTATGATCTCACATTTTTATTGAAAGTTTATAGAGAACAAAATGCATTAAATCAGAAGCTAAATTTAATTGACTGTAAGAAGGGATGTGTTGCCTGAAACTGCATCTTGATACCTTTATCCTTTATTTATGGAAATCTTCCTAATTCTTCAAAACCTAGCTCAAAAGTCATCTTCGTAATAATGATTGTTTTAAGCCCAATCAGATACAATTACTCCATCTTATTGCATTTTACTTCTAACTCTATTGTAAGATATTCTTTATTCTGACTTGTCTTAAAATAGTTTGTTGACAATATACTGCAACAAAGTATATCTTCCTTGAAGGCAGGTAACATGGATTAAAATATTTGTTTTCACTGAAATGAAACTATCCCTCGTTCAATGAAGATTAGGGTTTTTATAATACTGTCTTAAAATACCTTCTGTGGCTTCATTTTTAGTTAAAATGTATGAATTAACAAACAAAAAATGTGACTCAATATGTACCACAAAGCTACCTCCCAGCTAATTCAGTATATGGTTTTCCGTAAAGGAATAAATAACTATAACACAAGTGTTCAGCATCCTTCATTGTACAGTTATTCTTCAGGGGGATGAAAGTTTATATTTGTAAGTATTTATATTTATAGCAATTTTAAGTATATATATCCACACACATACATATCAAATATATATCACACATACATGTACCATATATATGCACAGTCCAAGATACACACACACATATATAAATGGGACTTTATGTGAAATTCTTCACAGAAATAGATCTAAAATGGAATTACAAATGTTACTAGGAGTCACATTTAATAAACTGATTAAAAAGCTAATTACAAGTATACTGAGAGTGAGACTCAGAACATATTTTTAACTCCAAATGGAACATAATTTGCAATGGACTTTAACAGAGCAACTTTTTCAGAGTTTACTCCTAATACTTTGGTGTCATGGCAACAAATCATTTAGTTTAGTACCTTTTATCCCACATCTTATTTTGAGAATAAATTAAGGATGTCAGTGTTCCTAGTTTCCTTCGCACTTATACACTGCCTCAATCATTTCAACTGAGTTGAACTGGATGCTAAAGAAAGTATGAAATGTTTTTTTTCTAAGGATAGCTTGCTTGCTTATTTATTTATTTATTTATTTATTTCATCTACATGGCATAATTTAGTTAGGCTGTTGCCTAGAGAGGCCAGAGGGACTAGATTAGCTCCCTGGTTCTATTCTACCCTTTATACAAGCTGTCTTTCAGGAAATAGTGGATTACAACAGGTTTCTGTGGAAACCTATCTCGCTGAACACAGGCATGTATGATTTATTACATGATGCATCTGTCATGGACCTGAACAAAAAGAACTGACCCCAGTGTAAATAATTATTAAGATATGATTATGGGCCCCAAATCAACAAATTCAGAAAGAAACGGAAAATAGCATTACTTGGGTGGAAGCTTTGAAAGTTTTTAAAAAATGATTTTGAAATACAAAATAATAACAGAACTGGATTCTACTTAAGGCTACTTTGGTCACATGGGCATTTGGGCTACTTCTTTTCATAGTCTTCATTGATTCTTCAAATGTAGGGACTGAACACAAACTGCTTAAACCAGGGTTTCTCAACCTTGGCAACAGCAACATTTTGGATCAAATGTGGGGACATTTTGGGTCACGTGTTCCTTGTAGAATGTTTAACAGAACAGCACCCTTGGCCTCAGCCCGCTCGATGTCAGCAGCACCCCCTCCCCAAGTTGTGGCAATCAAAATCAACATCTTTCTGTGTCTGCTTGAGAGTGAAATCACCCCCGCTTAGAAACCACTGGTTTAAATAATATTGAAAACGTTTTGTATAAGTAGCTCAAAGCAACTTTATGCTATTGGTCAAAACAGACGTTATTTACGTTGACTTTCAAAATGTGAATCTAGGGGCGCCTGGGTGGCACAGTCGGTTAAGCGTCCGACTTCAGCCAGGTCACGATCTCACGGTCCGTGAGTTCGAGCCCCGTGTCAGGCTCTGGGCTGATGGCTCAGAGCCTGGAGCCTGTTTCCGATTCTGTGTCTCCCTCTCTCTCTGCCCCTCCCCCGTTCATGCTCTGTCTCTCTCTCCAAAAAAATAAACTTAAAAAAAAATGTGAATCTAAGAATAATATCTAGACACTGAAGAGAAATGTTTGGATCACGATAATTAAAGAGGCAGTATCATACATGCAGACAATAGTTACAAACTATAGTATAAACATCTTTAAGAACTTAGTAATATTTTAACAATATGGTGGATTTTAACATGCAGAAATAATGGAAAAAGTATTAGGTATATTTATGAAAAATTATATATATACATATATGTTTCTATTTTTACAATATATTAAGCACTGCCTCTGTTATGGTTCAATTAGCTTGTCAATTTCCACATTTATAGTCCATGCTATTATATCCTAGATATTTTCATAGCTTTTTAATTTGAATATATCTAGTCCTCATAAATTTATTGGAAAGATAAGTGTATGTAAATATATATACAATAATTTATATAACACACACATATTGTTTCATGTGATGTGATGTGTGTATGTTGTATATGTGTGTGGTATGTGTTACATATTATATATACATAATATTTATGTGTATATAACCTATACAAGTTTTATATAACATATATTATGTATACATGTTTATGATAATATCATTCTATTGCTTCTGACTCACTGAATTTGAGTTTAAATACATAATTGTCAGCAAAGTGGGAGGAATATTTACATATTTGAAAATTTAGAAGCTTGCAAACAAATATGAGGCGATAGATCCAGTGTAAAGAAAGTCTTCCTACATGTAGGTGATGAAAAAGAGGTAGAAGCAAACTATATAGATCCTATATTCTAAATTAATCGTGTCCAAACACACCAGTGGCAATTGTTTTGTGAGATAAATACTTAGTTAATTTACCCCAATGTCAGTCACTCTATCTTTTTACACTAAGTACAGTATTGTTCTAAGGAGATGCAAAGATGTAGAGGCATTCCCAGTCAAGTATGGGTCAGATATATACACCACTAATAAAATAAAGATGGATTGATGGCAACTGGGCTACACATACAGATACGTATAGGACAGAGGAAGAAAGCAAGTAACAGCATTTTGAGTTACATCTTGAAGAGCACCACAGTTTTCTAAGATAACAAGGGGCAAGGCTTGGAAAGGTGAAATTGCATGGCCTAATGAGGACCCACAAATAGCCCAAGTACAGAGCATCTGGTGAACAAATGTTGAAAGATAAGGCTAGAAGACAGGCAGGACCAGACTGAAGAGAGTCTTTTATCCCAGTTAGCCCTGAGGAACTACTGAGGGACTCTAAACAGCGGGGTCACATGGTTTGGTTTGTGTTTTAAGAAAAATAAATTACAATAAAATAAGACACCAGGCAGACAGTTGGTAGGTTCACTGGAAAATAATGTGAAAAAAAAGGAAGATGCTAAATTATAGCATGGACACCCCAAATCTACCAAAACTTAAAGAGACAGAAAAGAAAAATGGAAGAGAAGAAAGCTTTTTTCTTTGAATGAGCATTCACTCCAAGCTCTATTCTTGCCAATAACTCCTTAAGAACTACACTGTTTTAATGTTAAGCAGAATATATTGTTGTAATTTTAATCACAGACTCTGTTAAGTATATACAAATGACATGACATATAGATGTTGCTCTAAAATTATTGTTCAAAAATTATGGGCATGAGCAAAATACAATCTGTGATTAGAGGCAAGACTGTAGATATAAAATCACTCTTTATAAAATATTTCCTGAAAATATACTGAAAATATAATTTTCTTTCATCAGAAACTTGACATAATGTCATGGGTGTTTGGGTGCTGAATAACAATGTATGTATACAACTTGCGTGATGATTAATTATACACACACACACACGTATACATATGTATACACACACACAACTCACAACTTATAAGGACATGAGTATCCGTTATACATGTAAAAAAGAAAACTTAGAGGGGAAAATTAATTTATAATATAACATAAACTACATGAATTACAGTAAAACCTTGGATTGCGAGTAACTTGTTCTGCGAGTGTTCCACAAGACAAGCAAACATTTATAACAAATTTTAACTTGATATATGAGTGATGTCTTGCAATAGGAGTAGTACATGATGCCAAACATCACGTGATCACAACTGAGCCAATGGTTCTTGAAATTCAATTTGATATACAAGTGCTTTGGATTATAAGCATGTTTCCAGGATGAATCATGCTCACAAACCAAGGTTTTACCGTATTCTTATAATTATATATACTTGAATATTCACCTTAACAAACTGCTATATCTTATTCATTATTGGTGTTTTGGGGTTCCTAATATGCTAACAATCTAAAAACAAATTTTATGTGTACCTGTTTGTGTGTTTAAGTGTGTATGCCTAAGAACTTCCCTGATTTCCTCACATTCAATTATGCGAGTTTGTAAAAACTTTAGTCCCATATCTGGAAAACATCTTAAACTTTTGGAAATGTATATTCAATCGGAAATAAAACATGTAATTTGACAAAGAATATCTCTAATACTTATCAAGCAAATAAATATATTGGAACACACAAGAGAAAAATGAGGGTATCAACTCTCTTATGTCTCTGATATCTTAACCTTAAATCACAAAATTTGAAAGCCATTCCTTTAAAAAGAAAACCTAGTTGGATACACAACCTTGATTTTTCTTTTAAGTTGCACGTTAATAGATCTTTATTAAAATCCTTTAGTCTGCTAATGTATGGTCATAAAAATCTAAGCACACTATTAAAAAGACACACACACACAAACTGGTCTGTTTGGAGAGAGAGTAATAAAAAAATAGCTTATAACATCAGTCTTCATTTAGAAAAGAATTTATCGAATTTCTACTGAGCCTGAAAAACATAGTTATGAAGATGAATAAAGCAGCATGTAAGGCCTCTAGGACCTTACAGATTAAATACATTAACAGATACAGATATATCTTCAAAACAAATAGATTGTATTATTCTAGTGATTGCTTCATCTAAGAAAGAGGCACACGTTGGTGGCATTTGTTCTGAGAGCCTTGAAGGCTGAAGTCAAGGGAGAGTGTGAATACAAATGCCTGTTGTTCTGGCAAATGGCACTCAGTTCAAAGTACCTGGGTGGTCTGGCACCCCAATATTGGACTTATTGGTGATACAGAGAGCATGAAATTGAAAAGAAAACTGGAGTCACATTTACAATTGCCTTGTTCTGTAGTTTCAGACTTATTTTGTAAGCAGTAAGGAACCACTGAGGACTTTTAAATAGAAGAAATGTATTCTCAAACATAAATAACATTAACTTCCCCGTGACAAAAGATGCTAGTGGCAAAAGACCAAGAGCAAAGTAAGAAGACAATATAGCACTGATTTGTGTGATTATCCACCCCTCTGTAAGATTCGTATTTAAAATAAGCATTGCAATATTCTTTTCTTTGCTCTTTGCCTGAGACTGACTTCCCCTTTCATAATTGTCCTTAACCCAATAAACATTTTCTTAGAATCAGGGAAATCATGATTCCCATCCTATTCCAATAAATGAGCCTATTTATATTTCATTCCTCCTTAAGTATATATATTTGTCTTCTTTTCAAATTGATTATATTTAATTGTGCTTATCTCCTTTATGAATAACACCTTTTTACCTTTTCTTGTTCTTAAACATTCTAGCTACTTTAAGATTAACTCAACTCGAAAGAAAGTGTTATATAAAAGATATTGTAGACTATTTTTCTATGGGGGCTTTAATGCTATCTAACAGTTACTATGTTTGATGCAGGTATGTTTTGCCCTCATGCTATCATCATTCTATCTGGCAATAAATGTTTGATAGATATTGTCAAACAAGACAGTTTTTAGAATAATAGGTTAAAATCATAGGAAAATACATTTTCAGGGCCACAGCTGAAAACAATCACTTCCTTCCAACGTGAGAATATATCTAACATTTTCTCTATTTCTTAGCAAAGTAAACATACATAAAACTTGGTTGCTCTCATTTCTCTTCATATAAGTGTTTGCATATCCTTGCCTTTTTCCAGAATAGTTACTGAAGTCAATGGCATCCTCCCATAAAAATTTGAGGAATTTATTTAAGGTTTAATCAATGGTTAAAATCTGACTGTTTTCTATTCCCACTCCATATATTGATTTAACACTTTAGTAAAACCCCCAAATGTCCATCATGCTAAATACCATCAGTTTGGGGTAAAGTTATGGATGTACAGGTGATTGGAATTGTGAATGGGGTAATAGTTATCACCTCAGCACACTTGTCTCTACAAACATTGATCCAAGCCTTGATGAAGGAGATAATTATTTTGCATAAACTTTATACAAGTAATTTATGTCTGCAAGCAATGGCAGGTTGGCCAGTGATTAATATACTGATAATAAAATATTAGACAATATTGTGTGTGCAGTGTATGCAGTTACTCTATATGCAGTGTAGATGTTTATTTAGGTATTTCCCAAGAAAATATATGGGTGTGAATACTTTCTGATTACTCAGTGAATGTTGATATTTTCCATTTGTAGACATTCATTATTTTTTGCATGATTATGCCCACAGTAATTATATAAGAATATCTTCATGTTTACCTCTAACGCAAACTTTACTTACCATTTTATTATTTTAAAGCCTTTGATAGAATGTTCCGTTCTATCATACAATCTTATGTTTTATACTAAGTCACTTTTAAATTATTTGGACCAAAATTTTCACAGGAATATATTGATTGTTTTAAGATTTAAAATTTTAGTATTAATATTACATGCATGTTTAATGTTATTATGGTATAGTTGACCAAATCTGAATATTTCAAATGGGATGGAAACAATTATGTTAAAAAATTAGATGTTGAGTAACTTCAATAGGAAAATATCCAGGGAAATATAATTGTCCATATGAATAAAATATGTATGCTCTTAATAGATTTACATTAGTACAGGAGACATCATTTTCCATTGTTTTCCTTAGATTATTGTCATCCTACTAATTATGTGTCTTTCCCCTTTTCTTTTTCTCCTGGATCCTCCCGTTAGGTGGGATAGGAAAGATATAAACTTGTGAGTGAGGGATGTCCATGTTGCTTTAACAAATCTCAGCAACCAGGCCATTCAGAATATTTACTATCTTTTCAACACCATTATAAGAGGCGGATAAAAAAGTTGCATCTAATGATGAGAATACACTAAAAAGTTCCCTTGAAAATTTAAATGAGAACCACAGTAAGCAGCCATAATATCTTCATGTACTGGACAAAGTGAACTGGGTTTGTTTAAAAGTCTCAGAATTACTGGGATGCCTGGGTGACAGCTGGTTGAGTGTCTGACTCTTGATTTCAGCTCAGGTCATGATCCCAGGGTCATGGAATTGAGGTCCACTACAGGCTCTGCACTTAATGCGGAGCCTTTTTGAGATTCTCTCTCCCTCTCTCTCTCTCTGCCCCTACCCCCTCTCAAAAAAAAAAATCTTAAAAAAGATAAAAGTCTCACAATTACTGGTTTTGTCGAGAGGACTAGCTCACCTAGTGAGGAAAGGGTAACTCAGTGTTAAAATTGTTTCAATAGGGTTCTTGGTATAATTATTTTATATTCCTTGGGGACTAAAGGATTATCATAGGCATATCAATGGTTCCTATTAACTAAAGAACTAAGACCACATGCTACATAATACTGACAAATTTCAAACTGATATAATTTATGTTTACATATATAGTAACATTATATATTTTTTCCTATTATACAAATATATAATTATGCTTATCTGTAAAAATCTTTAAGTATAAAGAGTGATTCATTTATGTATATTTATGTGTATAGATACTGATATTGTTGTAGGAAATAACAATATTATAAACTCTGTTGCAATGATTACTTATAAAATTGAATCTAATATTTGACATATATGACCAATGAATGAGGAGGCCATTATAATATCTCTTTAATAAAGTAAATAAAATACAGAAAATCCTTAGAGCTGTATGATAAAGGCATTGGTCTTCATTTAAGCAAAGAAAAGTGTAGCATAATTTTGAACAATTATAAGGAAAGAAGTTAAAATGATCTCAGATTTTAATGGCATTGGATTATAGGTTTTTCACAGTATTTGGTTCTAAATTAAATAATGATTATATAAACATGATTTGACAATTATTTTTAAATGGTTTTTAGCTTTTAAAGCAACTATGTTTCCTTTTAAAAATGGAATTTATGTAAATTTTGACAATATAATGTCCTGGCTCACAAAGAAGAGGAGAAAAGAGAAGGGTTATCTATATTAAAAGTATCTCAAGTTGATGGATCAAATTTTGATATTTAAGTATATTTTCTAAACGATCAAGGGCAAGAACTAAAATAACCAAAACAAAGTAACAAAAATATGGGGATGGAGGTTGAAAAAGAATTACAAGTAGTGTATTCAATGCACACATAAAAAAAAAATGGTAAATAAAGGCATTTAAAGGTGTTTAAAGTTATGGTGATATCTACCAGACATAGTTAGAACACCAAAGGCTAAGTACGCTTGCCTCTAAGAAGTGGTAAAAGACATGAGGAAGGAATGGGGCAAGATACTTTCACTCTTATCCTCCTGTACTGTTACAACTGTAGTTGCCATCAAACAATGATTAACAGTATCAAGCTGCAACCAGACTTGGTTCAAATCTTAGTTTCACTACTTACAACCTACGGCCTCAGTCAACTGACTTAACATCTATTTATCTGAAATACCTGTTTATCTTAGTTTCCTCTTCTGTAAATTTAAAATTTAAAAGCGTTTCTATTGGAGGGTTCTTTCTTATCAGGGCTTCATGCACTAATATTTAAAAAGCATTTGCTAGGGGTGTCTGGCTGGCTCAGTCGGTAGAGCATGCAACTCTTGAGCTTGGGTTTTAAGTTCAAGTCCCATCCTGGCTGGATGTAGAGGTTACTTTAACTTAGGAAACTGAGAATGCTTTCACATTATTTTCCTTAGGCTTCTTTTCCTTAGGCTTTAAAAGATTAAAGAATTCAGAAACTCACTATCCGATATGCAAAGGAGAGTTCTTGAATCTTGAGTTCTAAATCTCAATCTACCGCAAACTTCCACTTGGCACCTCCATGAATTAAAGGGCGCCTTCAAATCCTTCCCTGAAAAAGAAAAAAAAAAAAAAAAGTAAAGAAAACCATCTCTCAATCTCACTGACTTAATCAATATTTATCAGAAATTCAATGTTCGATAATCAGGGGGTCTCATTCTATTCGTATTTCAGGATAATTAAGATTGAAAAATACTGGCAGTTCTATATTATAAGCAAGTTGTATTGTAAAGTTCATTTGTAAGTCACAGAATATAAAGGTCAGAAAAGACTTTAGGGGCCATCAACTTCCCACTCCATTTTTTGTATAAACCTTCTGGAACATCCTTGTCACTGACAGATGGTCATTCATCCTTTGGTTAAAAATGTCAAGTGATCACAAGCTCAGTAATTTAAAGGCAGCCCATTCTGCATCTGGACAGCTGGAGTCTTTATTAAATTTTACTTCTATTAAACTCTTTCCCTATAGTCACACATACTTGCTACGAGTATTTATTTCACGCTAGATGTGTTGAACACATTGAAATCATAGAAAGTGCAATAGAGAAGATATAGAATAACCAAATAACAGCACGAATACATTATTATAAATGGAGATAAATATTAGAGAAGGGAAATAAAGTTAATGTTTAGCTGGGAAACCTGATATCCTCCAGGGGCTCCCCCACACGCAAACACACGCAGACACCCATGTGGGGTGCATGGGTGGCTCAGTTGGTTAAGCATCTGACTCTTGATTCAGCTCAGGTCATGATCTCACGGTTTGTGGGATCAAGCCCCAAGTCAGGCTCTGTGCTGACAGCACGGAGCCTCCTTGGGGTTCTCTCTCTCCCTCTCTCACTGTCCCTCCCTCTCTTTCTCTGTCTCTCTCTCTCAAAACAAATACATTTTTTAAAAAGTACTATAGCATGAAAGGGGAATTAAATGGAAGGTGGGGGGGACAGTAATGGAGGGTGCCCAGAGGAAAGGAGGGGAGGAAAGACTGGTCAGAGTAAGGAACACCAAACACCAAATGTGCAGGTTCTGAAGAGGGAAGCAGACAGTTGCATTCAGGAAACCAAAAGAGGGACAAAGTAAGTGAACCAGATTGCACAAGAGGGAAAATGCCGCAAGGGGAAACTAGAGAGGTTGAAAAGGTCACGTAGTTAGGGTCCTAACGGTCCTGCCTTCTAAATTTGCTACTATCCCCGCCCTGGCTAAAGTGACATCCAATACATTTATTTACACCCTGTTCAACATTATAATATACATGACAGTACTTACCCTCTGTTTCCCACATCAGCTGAATGAGCGTCTCCAATTCCATCCACCATTTTTCACCCTGTCCAGAAATGTCACTCTTCCAACTGCATTCGTCTGCTGTCAAAGTTGAACGTTTGGGTTTGTAATAATTTTAACAGTGTATTGCTAGAACTAATCACAATATTATACTTGTCATCTCTGCTAAATAATGATTTGAGCCACTACTGACACATGCTGTGATCATATAATCCACATCCAAATGTAGTCGTATTTGAGGGTCTAAGTGGGAATGATCATGAAGTGAGAAAGTTAATGAACACAGTAAATGTAAACCAGTCCTCCTGAGGGCAAACCAGGGTTTATAGTTACCGTAATTACTGCTTATCGTCCATTGTACACTTTCTACTTCCCTTTGACCTGTAAGATTGCCTGATAAAAACAGGATGCCCAGGTGAATTTGAAGGTCAGACAGAGACTAAACAAATTTTTAGTGTAAGTATGTCCCATGCAATATCTGAGACCCACTTATACTAAAAATTACTTATTGTCTCTCTGATCTCAAATTTAACTGCAGGTGCTGTATTTTTATATGATAAATTTGGCAGACTTATCTGCATCTATAGCACTTTAAGTGGCCTAATGAAAATTTCTATCATCTGTGGTTCCAAATGACAATTACTTCTGCACCTGGCATGGCACAGACACCGTTATTACATTCAAGTCTTTTATAAATCATGAGATCTTTAATGTTTGCATAGAGGACAGAAAACTATCAACAGCTTATTGAGCACCTTTACTATTTGAAGCACTCTGGTATTCTCTGGAAATTCAAAAATAAATCAGACACGACTCCTACTCTCAGGATGCAATCATAGGAAACAAGAGTAAACATTTAAAATGCATAGTGACAAGTGACATAGTAAAAATGGACAGAAAACTTGAGGATGTTCCGTCGGTTAGTGTCCAACTCTTGATTTTGGCTCAGGTCATAATCTCACGGTTGTGAGTTAGAGCCCCATGTCAGGCTCCATGCCCGACATGGATCTTGCTTAAGATTCTCTCTCTCTCTCCCTCTGCCCCTTTCCCAATTCATAAGCTACCTCTCTCTCTCTCTCTCTCTCTCCCTCTCTCTGTTTTTCTCTTTCTCTAAAATTGAATGAATAAATAAATAAATAAATAAAAGTGGATAGAAAACTTGATAGGAACATAATCAGGGAGTTCATTAAATGTCAGGGAATGTCATTAATTAAATGTCAATAATTCTCATGTAGGCTGCGAATTTGATATTGAGTAGCAGTTCACCTGGTAGAAAAACTGGGCGAAGACAGCCCAAACAGAGCTCCGAGCCTGTGCAAAATCACTGTCTGAAAGTGCATGTTTAGGAAACACTGTACAGTCCAGTGAGCATGAGAAGATACAGCTAAAGATGAGATTAGGAAAGTAGACTGCAGCAAAGGGCCTTGCTGAGGAGTGTACAGTAACAGTTATCATTTATTGAATTCATATGATGGGCCAGGCACAGTGGAAATGAAAGTTAAAAATACAGAGAAAGATAATTTGTAAGTTATCTGAACCCGGATATATGACAGAAAAGCAAAGATGACTGTGATGTACTCAGCTTAGGCAGTGCGGTAGATCGTGGTGACATTTACCGAGAGGAAAAAAAAAAAAAATCAGAGGAAGAGTAGGTGGGAGGTGAGAGCAGAGGAGGCAAAGTGGAGCTTGGGCATGTTAAATCTAAATAGTGTTTCCCTTTTTATTTTCAACAGAGTGACGACAAGATCATTTTACTTGATGACTAGTGGAGTATGAAGTTGGAACAACATTTTTGTGGATGTTTGGCTATTTTTAGCCTCCTCATTGCCAAAGTGAAGGTTTATGCAATGAACAGATACATGAGTGGTAATGATGCAAGTGTCTCCAGACAGTAACTCTAGACCAGTGTAGCCTAGGTGTCAATTCTCAGGGTAAAGTTCTCACTATTCTGAGACAGAGCCGCTCTCATAGGAAGGTTGATGGCTTCTCCGATTGTGAAGCAGAAGTGAATTAATAAGAAAGTTGGTAAGAAGGTTATTCCCTGATTGAATCACATAATTATACAGTCACTGAGTTCTGTTGTTAGAGACTGAAGTTAAAATGTACTTTCTGGGAATGGAGGTGATTGTATGTTACATATTCAAGAAAAGAGTGAATGGCATTAATCAGCAATGCATTTACTTTTATAAACCAGAGTTATTTTCTGAGAACCTCAGGAAGTTTCCTTGAATTCTATTCACTCCAATTATTCTTCAGATGTTTTAGTGAGTTTTTACAAATGAAATTTATATTTATACAATACATTTCTAATATTTGGGATTTCAACTTTTCACTTCTTTTTCTCTCTGCTTCTTTTATTTAAATGACATTTAAAAGGATAAGGAAACATTTATATATTCCCCCTGTGCTTTGCCCCAAGTAAGCACTCAAAAAATGGCTTTGACTGATTACTCAATGTGTATTATAACTGGAATAGTGGGAAATCCTTTTTTGATAAGTGAAAAATTAACTTCATTCATTCGTTTTTTTGCATGTCAACTTTTTTGTCTTTAATGCTGCTATGAAATCGTTCTGCTTTGAAAACTATAGAGATGCAATTTCTGGAAATATAAAACGGAAAGCATTATTTTAAAGTAGTTGAAATAAAATAAACCATAAACATTAATTAAAATAATAAAATAATAATTAGTAGTTTTTATTAGTTTTTATTACTCACATGTAAAACCTATTTTCTAAAACAAAGCAAAAGCATTTTGCTCAATCATCTAATTATGTGTTTATTTTGCTTTTCACTTTATATACTAAAATTCTATAATTTATAATTACTTTGAGTCTATTTGTAACCTTGACATTTTCATAATATTTGGAGCTCTAAACCTTATTGAGGCATTCTTTCTAATGTGAAAACATAACCAAATATCATATCAAGATTATAAGCTATTTGCCATATGATTGACTATAGCAGAATATTTTGATTTATATCACACATGCTTTACTACTTCTAATTTCCACCTTACTTTTTAGCATCAATCATACAAGGAATGGGCCACATTCCCCAGATATTACAATAATATTAAGATACGGAGCATATCTGTCCCATATTCCAAAATATAGCTTAGCAACATTAAGCTATAGACCAAGTCAATGAATATGTATTAAATATTCATTTTGCAATTAGAACAAGAAGATGTGCTGTTCTTGGAGGCGTCTGTTATTTTTACCACCTTTAAATTTCCTTTAAAGTAGGGATGGAGGGGTGCCTGGGTGGCTAAGCCGGTTAAGCGTCCGACTTTGGCTCAGGTCATGACCTTACGGTTCCTGAGTTTGAGCCCTGCATCGGGGTCCATGCTGACAGCTCAGACCCTGGAGCCCATTTCGGATTCTATGTGTCCCTCCCTCTGCCCCTTCCCCGCTCACTCTCTGTCTCTCTCTCTCTCTCTCTCAAAAATAAACATTAAAAAAGAAAATAAAAAATTAAAAAATTAAGTAGGGATGGAGTCTCACATTGATTTGTGAGCATATACAAAGGGCTTTGTGTCAGCCAGCTGTTGCTGACTGTAACAAACCATCCCGATATTAAGTGGCTTAGAACAAGCATTTATTCTCACCCTCTGTGAATAGGCCAAGGGGAGGTCTGTTCCTGGCCTGAGCTCAGTGTGTTCAGAGCTGCTTCACGTGTTTTTCATCCTCTTTCATCATATTTGAAGACAGCATCATAAAATGAATTTTTTTTGGCAATGAAACATCTCTCCCTTTCTCAGACTGCTTCTTTGTGCAGCAAGTTGGGAGCCCAGAAACATTTTTTTTTTTTTTTTTATGATTTAAAACAGCATTAGTACCTTTCAGTTCAGATTTATGGCACTTTTGTAAGATAAGTCTTTCAAATACCTTGTGGGCATTCTATGTATCTGATTCCACAATTCTTGGAGGTAAATGTCTTTCTCTCCAGACTTAATTTTTTTGTTTTTTGGGCATATTGGCCCATATGTTTTCTAGGAGACCTACTGCCTGTGAAAGTGTCCACTGGAAACCACCTTATCACTTGTAGAGAATTTAACAGAAGGGTATTGGGGTCATATCCTTGACTTGGTTTTTACTCTGGGCATATATCTCATGGTCTGCACCTTTGTTTTGAAATTTTGCTGGCAGAAGAGTCTAGAAATGAGAAAAAGTCCTAGCTTCCAAGCCAGCAATTCTGCTTGCAAAGTGGACAATTCTTCCCTGATCCTACGAGTTGCAGAATAGTATTACATGCACCTCTCATGATTTTGATATCTACCTGGCTATCATCTTACTCAAGTGGACAAGTTTTTAAGGCCATTTACCACATTACATTTTACTCCAGACAACCCTACCAAATGTTTCAACATTTCACATGGTCATCAACTCATCCTGATTTGCCCATGACCCTTCCCAGTTTTAGCACTAAATGTCCCACATTCCAAGAAACCTCTCAGTTCCAGACAAACTGTGACAGTTAGTCACTGTACTATCATGTAACACATAACACAGCTTGCAAATTTTAAAGCATCCTGTAACAATGCTCTTATATCTTTTAACAGGTTTCTGAACCTACCACTTCCCAATTCTAAATATATACATATATAACTACAGCATCCCACTTACCAGTAACAATTTCTATATCAGTATAACAATGCATCTTTAGGAGCACCTGGGTGGGTCAGTCAGTTAAGAGAATGATTCTTGATTTCAGCACAAATTAAGGTCTCACAGTTTGTGGGATTGAGCCCCTCATTGGGTTCCATGCTGACAACGTGGAGCCTGCTTGGGATTTTCTCTCTTCCTCTCTTTTTGCCTGTCTCCCACTCTTTCTTTCTCTCTTTCAAAATAAAACAACAATAACAACAAAAAAACAATGCATCTCTAAACTTAGTGGCTCAAAATAGCAATAATTTATTATTGCTCACATGCCTGGGTGGTTGACTGGAGCAGGGCTCATCTGGGAGCAGCTCAGTTCCACATGTCTCTTATCTTCTTTGGACCGGTGAGATAATCTTGCTAAATTCCCTTTATGGCAATGGCTGAGACGACCACACAAGCACAGTTCAAGCTTCTGTTTTCTTTATATCTGCTAATACTTCCTTGGTCAGAATAAATCAAGTGGCCAAGCCCAAAGTCAACAAGCAGGGAAATAGGCTGTACCCTTAATGGGAGGGAAGGTGTACAAGAGTAGCCAATAGATGATTTTGCAATTACGTATTAATTTTTACTACAAATTATACTATATTGAGGTATCCACGTGTACCTCATTGAGGTATAAGGTTTAAGTTCTTTTAAATAAATAGTTTCATACCATCTAATGAGGTCAACTCATACACCTTCACAATGTTGTTTACATTGCCAGAGTGCTATCAGGAAGTAAAGAGCATATAAGAATATTATGAACTTACTAACCATCTTAGAAGGAGAGACCCAATTAGGATCAATAAAAAGTGTGGATGGAGTTACAACCCTGGTGGTCAAGAATGCCAAGAGCATTAAAAGAGGAGGGAGCTACCAAAAGGACCAGTGGACATTTGCCCACCCTGTGCAGGAACTGACTTTTCTTTTGTTATTTTTTCTACCAAATACAATCATCCTGCTAAGTTGATCACGTCCAGAATTTGTTCTGATGCTTCTTTTCCTATTTTTCCAATATAAAAGTCACTGTCCTATTAAGTCTTTTTAAAAATTAATATAGCTATTTCCTATCATAAAAGTAGTTTATAGTTACTACAGAAAATACAACCATTTGAGGTTAAAAAAGAAATCCAGAATCCTACAGCCTAGATACAGTCATCCTAAACATGATACAGCATATTTTTACATTCATTTTGCCATGGGTATTTTCCATAAATGCAATAAAAATAGTATGCAAAAATAGTTTCTACTCAAATTACACCTTCATTTCCCAGCTTGCAAGTATGTTCATATGCATAGCTCCCATTTCAAATCCTCATATCAAACAGGATTTCTTTTACTGCTGTTTTCCTGAATTGAAATAGGATATTCTTTTCCTGTATGCTAGGTTCTTAAAAGAGAAGGGGCTCATAAAAAAAAAAACTGTAATATGGAATTGTATGCAAACTAAATGCAAAGCATAATATAAAAAATGCAAAACCCTTTGGATGCTTACAAGGGCTTCTTTCCTGGCTTTGATTGTTGGGACTCTTTTGCAAAATGTAATGCACCACTGATGGTCCTCACTTCCTGCAGCCCACGCTTCACCAACAACCACAAAGACTTCCTGCCAAAGGTTTGTTGGTGCAATCCAGGAATGGATTCAGGCCTTGTTAGTCCAAAGATTCTTCTTCTGGCTGTTCTGGTATGGCACATTTGCCCCCAAAGGTACATTTGCCCAGCTTTCAGGTTGAATTTCTGAGTCCACTCAAATTTCTGAAGACTTATTTGGGTGATTAAGCACAGTCTATGCCTTTTTAAAAGGGCATTCTCTTCAGAGTTGCAATTAGAAAAACTTCCTTCTGGAGTCTGTCAATTTAAGTAAACAGGCTCATTTCAGATCCTAGTTTACAGTGTGTAGAGAGATTTTGCCTTATTCAGTATCTTAGATAATGCTAATTAATTATTGGAAGAATTTGTTCTAGGCAGGATCAAGCTTTTTAAGAAAAAACCATCAACTTAATTATTTTTATTTCTGTATGTATTTGGGTTTCATTTGCTTTTGATTTTCCTTAAAAGTTTAATAATCATAACCCTTGTATGCACATTACAACATTGACAAAAGGCCCCTAGGTAAAGCAGGAATTCCTGGTTTTGCCAGTCTACAAACCACTCCCTACTGGCAACAACTTTCAATTCTTCAAGTTATTTGTTCAAGTATTTACTCCAAATTTTAACAATGTGATACTATGCTACTTTCCCTTAATTTATTCATTTTATAAATTAAGTGTTGATATTTTGTGACACTGGATGACCATTTCACCTTCCCCAAATGATCACTCTGTATTCAAATTGACAAATAATATTTACATTATTATAATGGTTGTACAAATATTATTCAGAGCCAAGTAGTGGTCTGATTATTCTTTTGTTTTTTTTTGTTTTTTTTTTTTTACATTTTCTTATTTTTCCTTCATTTACAATTTTTTTTTTTTTTTTTGGTCTTCTTCTTTTACTTATATGGCTGACAGTTACACTTGAGAGTCCCAATGAAACATGCCTCTCTTTGTCCATGCCCTTAGCAATGTAACTGCTATCATTATTCAACCCATTAAAAAACAGTCTGTTTCCCTTCCTCTTGAATCTGGGCTGGAATTTGACTTGTCTTAACCAATGAAATGAGGATGAAATGAAATTGCTCTACTTCCTAGATTAGGTCTCACTCCTCACTGGAGTTTCTGCTTCTGCTCTTTGAGAACCATGAGACAACATTCTGTAAAGAAGCCCAGATAAACCACCATAGGAGAGAGGACAAGCCAACCTAATCCTTAAAGACTTTACATACAAATGGGAGAAGATGCAAATGACATATCAGATAAAGGGTTAGTATCCAAAATCTATAAAGAACTTATCAAATTTAACACTCAAAAAACAAATAATCCAGTGAAGAAATGGGCAAAAGACATGAATAGACACTTCTCCAAAGAAAACATCCAGATGGCCAACTGACACATGAAAAAATGCTCAACATCACTCATCATCAGGGAAATGCAAATCAAAACCACAATGAGATACGACCTTACACCTGTCAGAATGGCTAACATTAACAACTCGGGCAACAACAGATGTTGGTGAGGATGTGGAGAAAGAGGATCTCTTTTGCACTGTGGTGGCAATGCAAGCTGGTGTAGCCACTCTGGAAAACGGTATGGAGGTTCCTCAAAAAACTAAAAATAGAACTACCCTACGACCCAGCAATTGCACTACTAGGCATTTATCCACAGGATACAGGTGTGCTGTTTCGAAGGGACACATGCACCCCCATGTTTATAGCAACACTATCAACAATAGCCAAAGCATGGAAAGAACCCAAATGTCCATCAATGGATGAATGGATAAAGTAGAAGTATATATATATATATATATATATATATATATATATATATATACACACACACACACACACAATGGAGTATTACTTGGAAATCAAAAAGAATGAAATCTTGCCATTTGCAACTATGTGGATGGAACTAGAGGCTATTATGCTAAGTGAAATTAGGCAGTCAGAGAAAGACAAAAATCATATGACTTCACTCATATGAGGACTTTAAGAGACAAAACAGATGAACATAAGGGAAGGGAAGCAAAAATAATATAAAAACAGCGAGGGGGACAAAACAGAAGACACTCATAAATATGGAGAACAAACTGAGGATTGCTGGAGGGGTTGTAGGAGGGGGGATGGGTTAAATGGGTAAGGGGCATTAAGGAATCTACTCCTGAAATCATTGTTTCACTATATGCTAATTTGGATGTAAATTTTAAAAAATAAAAAATAAAATTAAAAAAATCTCCTGCACAGCTATGCAAACCATCAACAAAATGAAGACACAACCTATAGAATGGGAAAAATATTTGTAAACCATATCTCCCATAAGGAGTTAATATCTAAAATATATAAGAAACTGTTACAACTCAATGGCAAAAAAAAACCCACCCTAAATACCTCAATTAAAAAATGAGCAAAGTCAGGCACCTGGTTGGCTCAGTCAGTTAAGTGGCCAACTCTTGATTTCTACTTGGGTCATGATCTCATGGTCATTTGGGCTCTAAACAGTGAGTGGAGCCTGCTTAAGATTCTCTCTCTCTCCCTCTGCCCCTCTTCCCTGTTCACACATACCCTCTCTCTCGAAATAAATAAATGAATAAATAAAATTTATTTTAAAAATGAGCAAAGGACCTGAGTAGATGATTTTCCAAAGAAGGCTTGCAAATGGCTAATAGGTATATGAAATGACGTCAACATCACTGATTATGGGGAAAGGCAAGTCACACCTGTTAGAATGGCTATTATCTGAAAGGCAAGAGGTAATAAATGTCAGTGAAGATGTAGAGAAAAGGGAACTCTTGTGTACTATTGGTGGGAACAAGAATGTAAATTGGTACATCCACTATGGAAAACAATATAGAGATTTCTCAAAAAAAAAAAAAAAACAACTAACTACCAATTAAAAATTGATCACCACATGATCTGAAATTCCACTGCTAGACATTTTTTTAAAGGAAATGAAGTCACTATATTGAAAAAAATAACTGCACCCCTATATTCACTGCAGCATTATTTACCACAACCAAGACATGGGAAACAACCTAAATGTTGATCAGTGGGTAAATAAACATTATCCAGCCAATAAAAAGAAGGAAATCTTGTCATATGAAACAACAGGGATTAATCTGGAGGACATTAGGCCAAGTGAAATAAACCAGACAGTGAAAGGCAAATACTGTATAGTATCACTTATATGGGAAATCTAGTTTTTTAAAAAAAAAGTTGAATTCAGAGAAACAGAATGTCAAACAGTGGCAATGGGGGGCAGGGGCAGGGGCGGTGGGGAGGGGAGATGTTGGCCAAAGTTACAAACTTTTAGGTTTTAATTTTTAAAAAAAGAATAAGTTCTGGAGACCTAATGCAGAGGTGGTGGCTAGAGTTAATAAAAATGTATTATATATTTGAAATTTGCTAAGAGAATAAATCTTAAGTGTTTTCACCACACATACACAAAATAATAATTATGTAAGGTGATGAATACGTTAACTAGCTTGATTGGGGTGATCATTTCACAATGTATATGCATATGAAATCATCACATTGTACACTTCATAAAACATTATGATTGTATTTGTCAATTATACCTGGGGAAAAAATGGTTGTTGATACACAGCTGGCACTGAACAATTATTTGCTGAACAAATGAATGTTCAACTTGATTTGGATGACAATCAATCAATCAATCAATAGATAGATAGATAGAATCGGCCACTATGATTATGGATTTATTTCAATTGCCTTGCACAATTTAAGAACATTATTGAGACATGAGTTAAAATAGCATACTTCCTTGGTGAACTGAATGCTTTTTTACCATTTTGAAGTAACTTTTATTTCTAAGAATGCTTTTTGCAATACAGTATATTTTGAATGTCATCCATATACTTTACATTGCTTTCTTTTGCTTGGTATTTCCATGCCTATCTGAATGTAAGTGTTACATTAAAACTTTTTATATTACTATATTTCAGGTTTATCATAAACAAGTTATGATTAGATTTTATTTTTATCAAACGATTATCATCTTTGAATGCAAACATACTTGTACACTAACATATAATATGATTGCTGCAAAATTTACATTGAATTCTATCATCTTATTTTATGCTTCAATTTGTCCTCTGTTTTTTCTGTTTTTGCTTTCTGTAGTATTAAAGGATTATCTTCTTACTATTCCACTTTGTATTTTCTACCAATGTGAAACTTACATATTTTGCTTCTTTCATTGGTTACTATAGTGGAAAGAAAGGAGTTAAACAGCTAACCTCTAATTCATTCCTTTCTAGATTACAGGAAGGATACACCCAGGGGAAAGAAAACAAGGCAGGTGAATGTGGTCTAATTTCCTGATCAATACAATTCCTGGTATTCTAGGTAAATAGATTAACGATATTTTCTAGGAGGTAAGTCTTTATCAATGGAATGTTTTAAATAGGAATCTCAGGCTAAATGATTACTTATAATAATAAGCCTTTTAGAATCCATAAATTTATGAAGCATTTATCTCTACAAATACATCGTGTAAGCTGGGAACATGAAATGGACATGAATGAACACTCCCAGCTGTGTGAGGTAATAACTTACGCACCTCACTTAGAAATGACTTCCTGGCTGGACCACAGACTGGATATCTTTCCAGAGAAAGAAACACTTGGGCAGCTACCTCAGTGCCCATACCCTCCCTGCTATGCAGAGCCTCTTTAACACTTCTATTCTTAAAATTAATTGTAAAGCTTGATAAGGGGTAGGAGGTTGATTTGAAAATCAGATTTTTTGTATTGGTTCATTGGATTTCAACATGCATCCTCTACTTACCAAATGTAACTTCAATCAAAATCTTTGCTCTCTTACTTGTTAAAGTAATTATATTAAAGTACTGAAATGGTTTATTCTTTGTCATTTATGTACTATTTCTGTATTTAATTCTCTGTTTCGTAATCCAAAATGGTTTTATTTTCTTCTCTGTTTAGTAGGGTTATACAATTAATGCTCATTTGTCCCCCCACCCCCGCCACCACCCCCAGATATTTACTGCATTGCTTTGGCTCCTCATTCTTTCTTATCCCTCAAATCTTCCACTTCAGATCACTTTCCCTTACACTTACACATGTCCTTTATAATCTCCTTTAGTGTAGTTCTCTGGGTGGTGAGCTGCATGTTTATGTTTGTTTGAAAATATGTATTTTGAAAGTGATTTTGACATATATAATTCATTGGGCATAGTATTCCAGGTTCAATTAAAAAAAATCAAACTTTCTCATTCTATTGTAAACACATATTACAGAAGAGAGTAATGGATTATTATAAGTTTCATAGTATTCTCAACGTCTCCTATTTTCTATTTTGTATTTTCCAAATTTTTCTCTGTATTCTTCAATAATTCTGATTCATAACCTTCACATAGTTGTGTTTAATCTGTAGTTTTTCATTTTCATTTTTGTGTATTTCACTTTTAGAGTTTCTTTTTGATTATTTTCCAAATCAGTATTTGATTTTAAAATTTTCTTGCTCTCTGTAATAATTTCCAGGATTTCCCCCATGTCTTTCAAAGTCAGTTACTTTATAGCCTGTGTCTGATAATTTCAATGTCTCAAGTTTTTGTGCTGTTGTTTCTTTTAGGTTTTTCACTGATTTTTATTCATTAAGTCTTATTGTATGTCTAGTTATTTTAGGCTATAACTTGAACACTGTGTGAAAATTAATTTACGGGATAATTTGAGGTCAGGGTTAGCAGATCTTCTTCCCAGGAAAGAATTTCATTCCAGCTTCATCTGGAATCCTATGGGCAATATATTTCCAGGAAATATTGAGTTCAATTATACATGTGAAGTTTACTGGACCATTCAGGTACCAGAACACTGAACTGTAATTATTGATGAGGTCCTGATAATTCCAATTACTTTTTCCATGAAATTGTAAACAATCAAGTCTCAGCTTCAGGTGGGAAAAGGTATCAAACTCTGTCTTTTTCCTTGAATATTGCCAAAAACTGCCCAGTTCTATATAAGCAAATGTCCACAGGCTAAAGGCAGCTTGTAGTGTTAGGTTTAAATATCTGGATTCTTATCTTTTCCTAAAGTTTGGCTGGATTAATAGTGATATTGTTAGTGTTTCATTTGTTTTTCTAATGTTCTTTTTTTTTCTTTTTTAAATAATGGCTACACATTTTATATAATTTTTTATAGAAAGAGAAACAGAAAACATCGATGTAACATACTTTTTTTTTTCTATTATTTCTCTCCTGGTAGTACTTGTCCGATGACACTGTATTGCTGCTGCTTTATTTAAAGTAAAATAGGGCTCCTAGGTGGCTCAGTCGGTTAAGCATCTGACTTTAGCTCAGGTCATGATCGCAAGGTTCATGAGTTCAAGGCCTACATCAGACTCTGTGCTGACAGCTCAGAGTCTGGAGCCTGCTTCAGATTCTCTCTCTCTCTCTCTCTCTCTCTCTCTCTCTCTCTCTCTCTCTCCCCCTGCCTCTCTCCTGCTCTCTCTCTCTCAAAAATAAGTAAACATTAGAAAAAAATAAAGTAAAACATGAGAATATGCTATTGGCAAGAAATGGTGAATAATTCTCCATTTATAAGTAATTTTACACATAGAACAGCTAAGTGATCCCAAATAATCACTATTAATTCAGTTCTAAAAATTATAAAAATATACAAATTCATAATATGAATGCTAATAACTAGGTCTCAAACTAAATAGAAAATTATGCCTGAACTTTTTTATATAGCAAATTTTATATTTGTAAAAAAAAAAAAATACACTGGTAATACCTACAGGTATGTAATCCCTTCCTTAAAATAGTTGTTTCCCCTGAAAACAAAAAGTACTCTGAAAGACTGAGAATGAGATAACTTCACAATTTTATCAAATGGATTTAGAATAGCTTGTCCAGGTGGCTTTGGGTTCTATTTCTCCTCTCTTCCCCCTCCTATCCCCTGAGTTTCAGACATTCAAAAGTACATGGTTGTTTGAGGTTGATAATTAAGGGGGTTTAATAATATATAACTCTACTTCCACTTTTTAACATTCTACTTTACTGGTTAGGTAAATGTTGAGTTTGTGAAATAAACCATCCAATTAAATTATCAAGAACCAACTTGTTTTGGTAAATTATGCTTCCCTTACTTGAATGGAGTTATAGGGGACATATAAGTACTCTGAATAATCTTGTAATGAATTTATAAAATTTATATCTAAAAGTTAGTAAACTTGTAAGTTTATATTTTAGAAAAACAAAATTTAAGTAAACAATTATAGTCATTATCCAATTTTATTAATTCTTTACAAGCTGGCATATGTCCTTCTTATTTCAAGAAGCACTTTCTTGTCCTAATGACTCATAAAACAGAACTCATAAATCTTATCTTAATGGAGAAGTATTTCACATTTATTTTAGAAGATTTATCATGATTAGGAAAGTTGCATGCTTTACTTTGTTCCAAAATAACTTTCTCAGGGGACATTAACTTTTGAAACTTTGTCCTGCAATATTATATATTATATATCTATAAGGTATTTTTATGTCTTAAGTATCTTTCTATATCCATTTTTATATCTATTTCCAACTTTTAAAATTACTTTCTTGGGGCGCCTGGGTGGCGCAGTCGGTTAAGCGTCCGACTTCAGCCAGGTCACGATCTCGCGGTCTGTGAGTTCGAGCCCCGCGTCAGGCTCTGGGCTGATGGCTCAGAGCCTGGAGCCTGTTTCCGATTCTGTGCTTCCCTCTCTCTCTGACCCTCCCCCGTTCATGCTCTGTCTCTCTCTGTCCCGAAAATAAATAAACGTTGAAAAAAAAAATTAAAAAAAAAAATAAAATTACTTTCTTAATACAATCAAAGCTTTTTCCATGTTATGTTTTCAGAAGCAAAAGCTACTCACTTCCTTATAGGACAGCTAAAAGTTGTGTGTATTCTTGTAGGGGAGACAATGCATTGGGCAGTTTTAGATGTGTATAAGGAGTACGTTTACAGTTTTCTAAATGATTTGTGGGTTGAAAATGTCTTATATTCCCTCATTTATTTTTCTGCCTTTTGTAATGAAGATAAACTAACTCCAACATCTTTAACAGGCTAATATGATAAATATTTTCAGAGAAGAGTAAATCATGTTCAATGTTGCAGTGTTTTTCCTGATTCATATTATTATGAGACAAAAATTAAAATTAAAATATCCTTAAGAACAAAATATATACATAAGAATTAAAAACATGGGACACCTGAGTGACTCAGTCAGTTAGGCATCTGACTCTTGATTTCAGCTCAGGTCTCAGATCTCACAGTCCATGAGATCGAGCCTCACACAGGGCTCTGTACTGACAGTACAGAGCCTGCTTGGGATTCTCTCTTTCTCTCTCTCTCTGTCCCTCCTCTGCTTGCTCATGCGTGTGGATGCACACACGCACATGCACTCTCTCTCAAAATAAATAAAATTAGAAAATTTAACAAAATTTCACAATGATTAGAAAATAAAAATAGTTGACTTATTTAAATTATCCTCAATTACTCCAATATTTTCATGAATAGATACATATTTTCAATTTTTGATTATATTAAAATGCATGGCCATAAAATGTACAATCTTAATCACTTCTAAGTATACAGTTAAATAGTGTTAAGTATGTCAACAATGGGGTACAATCAATCTTTAGAACTCTCTCATTTTGTAAAACTGAAACTCTATATCCACTAAACAACAGCTACCCATACCCCTCCCCCAAGTAAAACACAAACTTAAAGGAAGACAATCTTTAAAATAAGACGTAGTGGCAATGGTTCTTGCCCACCCAGGATTGATTCCTCCTTTCTTTTTTTCAACAGAACACAAACTTAACTCAAACTTAGTCTCTCCATTGCCAACTCCAGGGTGAGTGTGAGCCAATGATAAAATCCCTATTTCTAATGGAAATAGGATTTCTAATGGGAATCCCTATTTCACTCAGAAGTCCAGGCTTAGGCCAATCACCAGATGACATTCTCCTGTTCATCATTACTGCTCTTTAGAAGGGAGCATGTGCACTGAGTTTACTAACCACACCATGAAGAAGAATTTATAGTCCATAGTTGGAAGATAGATTTTCTTCTCTCTCCAACTAACCTTAAAGAAACAGACTGCTTTAATTGCTACTGAAAACCATGATATAACTGAACAAGACAGCCTTCACAGTCCCCTAGGCCTAACTAAACTTTAGACAGGCTTCTCCCTGACTCAGCAACCCCTGACTTTCCTTATCCATGAGATTTACTTTAGAAGACTTGTAATTATAAATCTTTTCTCTGCCCTTTTGAGATATAAATCTCTTAAAAAGACTCTTGCCAGTTTTACAAACCAGGACTGTCTTTCTCAAAGACTTAAAGCCATCTCCTTGAAATGTAATCAGGAAGGAGGATGGAGGCCCTCCCTCCCAATCCCATGGGAGAGTAGGAGCCTACCTTCTGCAAGTCCCTTTGCTCCAAGTTCTGAAACTACTTCCTGTCATGGAGGTATGAGATAGCTTAGTTTTCCTTTAGGTAAAGCCAATTAGCAAACACAGATGTGCTATGATACACCCCACCCTAGCTCTTAAAAATCCTCTGCCTTTCACCATACTTGAGTTTAGACTCAGTTCTGACCTCTCTCCCCTACTGCAATATTATTTATTATCATTTATAATTTAGTATTATTATTTATTGAAGTATAATTAACATACAGTTTTATATGAGTTTCAGGTGTACAATATAATGATTCAACAATTCTATACATTATTCAGTGCTCATCATGATAAATGTACTCTAAATCTCCTTTCTCTATTTCACCCATCCCTGCCTCCAACTTCCCCTCTGGAAACTACCACTGTGTTCTCTGTATTTAAGAGTCTGGGGTTTTGTTCATTTGTTTGTCTCTTTTTGCTTTGTTTGTTTGTTTTATTTCTTAAATTCCATATATGAATGATATCATGTGGTATTTATCTTTTTCTGATTTATTTCCGTTAGCATTACACCTTCTGGGGCCACCCAGTAGCTTTGAATAAGACCTTCAATGTCTGACTTTGTCTAGTGCAAATTTTACTTTGACATAATCATGAGGTTCGCCAGCCTGGGGACAGAAACATTGATGTAAGGAAAAGAGTACAGAGAAGAAAATACAGGAGGAATGGAACAAGAGCCCGAATGATGCCATGTCTAGAATTCACCTTATATTTAGGCCTTCTGTCATATGGCATAAGTGTCATAAATGTTTAAGTCTACTTGGTTGGGAATTTTGTGGACACTTATAGTCATTCATAATCATATATTTTAATATCAGATAATAAATATTAAATTACTGTTGGCTAATAATAACTAAAGTCAGAAGTTAATTCTTGAGCACCCAGATGGCTCAGCAGATTAAGCATCTGACTCTTGATTTCAGCTCAGGTCATGGTCTCACAGTTCATGGGTTTGAGCCCTGTGTAGGTATGGATCCTGCTTGGGATTCTGTCTCTCTGCTTCCCTCTCTGCCCCTCCCTCACTGGCTCTTGCTCTTGCTCTCCTTCCCTCAAAAATAAATAAATAAACTTTATTTTTTTAAAAAAAGAAGTTAGGGGCACCAGGGTGGCTCAGTCAGTTGTGTCCAACTCTTGGTTTTGGCTCAGGTCATGATCTCACAGTTTGTGAGTTTGAGCCCCGTATCAGGCTCCATGTTGACAATGCGGAACCTGCTTGGGATTTTCTGTCCCAAAAATAAATACATGAAATTAAAAATTTTTTTAAAAAAGAAGTTAAAGTAATTTCTGCTTGTCTTCACTACTAAGTGTAGACGGGCTAAAGATTAAAGCTGTGAAAATTATAAGGAAACATTATATCAAAGTTGATACCAAATTTTTCTTTGAGTAAGGTCAATTCTATTTCCAAAAATGATCTAAAAATTAATCAAGTTTAAGTACATTCATTTTATTGTGCTCAGTTCTTAGGACAGTGTCCGAAGTCTCTGAACAATGAATAAATGTGAATTGATTGAATGACCATTCACCTACACCTAATACACAGTAACTTTATCTAAGTCATACTAAAACTAAAAGAGAGTACTCAAAAGAAAGTATATTTTTTAAGAAATTATACATCTATTTCTAGATGACTATCAGCACATTTTATATGTATTGAATGAATGTCTTCCCTATCTACTTTGCAAAAAGAAAAACTTACAAATCAGAAGTCACAAGGGAATAGAGATTTATTCACTGCCTTTTTGTTTTCTTTCATTGAGAAAGAAGCAGGTATAATACAGAATTACACAGTCAAATACGTGAAATGGCTTAATGCCATGCAAAGTACTTATGCAAAACTATCAGCTTAAAGGGGATCGATAGTAAACTGTCAGATTGCTACCTCCACAACTGCAAGAAAGTCAGCAAGAAGATTGGCAATGAAGAAATAGAAAACTCTATGGACATACATACCTCTCCTTTTGCTGCCAACATGGTAGATGTGCTGTCTGTAGCCCATTGGTCCTGTGTAGTCAGCTGGATGACACAGCAGGATATCAGAGAGTCTTCATTCCTGTGTTCTGAGAAGTATCTGGCAAGGCCTACTCCTTTCTCTCAGGTGCTGTGCTCCGCTGCAGGTGATAGAATCTTCCTTGAGAGAATCCAACTTCTGGAAGAAAAAAGAAAGCCAACCTCAGCTGTTAAGCCATAGCACAGAGTCAACAAGAGCTTTTTTACAACTTTTAAATATTCATGAATCTCCAATAGTTGTAGGCAATGGGGAGACTAAGCTGGCCAGGAGAGGAATGCTGTCCCTGTGTTAATGTGATAAGAAATGGTAGGAAAGACTTATGGTATTAAGCATTTCAGCTGTATCATATTAGCACTGTATCATAGACCTCGTTTTTCTCCAACACAATACAGAAATCATTATTATGTTAAGATTCCTAAGAATCTTATTCCTAAGAAATAATTGGGGAAAAAGCTAATGGGATCAAAGATCTAAAATGTATTGAGATTTCAACTTTTTTCTTTAAAAAAAAAGTGTATCTTTAAAGTTCTTCCCCAAATCAAAATGTATGAAAACATTTGGTTTAGAGTATTTTCTGGAAATGTCATAGATATAATTTTGTTAAGCATTTTTTATTACAGCTTATCCTCATTATTAGATATTGGCAGAAATGTGGGTATATGTGCACATGGGTGTTTTGGGGGAGTGTGTGTGTGTGTGTGTGTGTGCATGTGTATGTGTGATTGAATATGTGTGAAGGTCTGTATGGGATGTGAGAATAAGGTATGTGAATGTCCACTTATAGGAATGGGCAATAACCATTAAATTAGAGCTGGAAAGGGTCAATCAAACCATGTAAGATGTTGACCTTCAAATTTTCCAAATGACTTGTGAAGAAAATACACACATATATGTGCTATAGAATTCCTATTCTGTTCTTTAGAAAAAAATGGACACATTTTAAAATAAAAATTCATGAGTAAATCAACATTTAACATCTATAAGCAAAATTATCTAAAATGTTTCATCCATAAAATGGTTCAGCTATCTTATCTGAATACATAGCATATAAGGAGCTACGTTTTCTATTTACTAATTTCATTTTCGAAGGAGGGAGGGGAGGGAAAAAGGAAGAAAGAAAGGAATGAAAAGAAAGTGTCAAAAGTTAAAAATAGATGAAGTAAAACCAATGAATTAATGAAGTAATAATTAGTAAAAGTTCACTGTGCACACACCAGAAAGACAGTTTGTAAACCAGGAGCCCTCAAACTAAAACATGAAATGAGGCCCAGGGGCATATTGTTATAAAGCAGTGTATATAGTGAGAAAGCAGTGACCATTTATTCTTCCAGTGATTGGATATAATATTAGAATTTTCTTACATGAAAGGGAATTGATTAGTGGTTACCTCATATCAATTTGGGACAAGAGTTCAAGTTTTGCTGATGATTTCCAGAGGCACAAGCAAAAAAATTACCCAGGTCATGTTAGTCTTGGTAAATAAGCTAACCTAAGCTTTGTTTGTATGACTAAATTGGTTTTGTCTGCTCAGGGAATTTTCAAGGCTGGCCTTCATTTGTTTTTTATTTTAACAAAATAAAGGAAAGAAAGAAAGAGGGTGGGAGAGAGAGAGAGAAGGAGAGAGAAAAACCAAGAGTGAGATCTCTGATCCTAATATGTACATAATTAATACGTAAACATCTGGGCTTACCTAGGCACACTATTGAAAGTTTCCCTCCCTAACCACTCACACATTCTTGCACTACCTTCTGTGATTTTCCCCCCAAAAGTTTAGGGATTAGTGTTGGGTTAAGAACAAAGGAAAAGATGAAAAGTACCAAATTCAAGAAGAACCTATTTTAGACACTGTCAGAACTCGAATTGGAATAACAGGAAAGGATTACAAGGATTCTCAGTCCAATGGCCTCATTATACAAATGGGTAAACCAAGTAAGTTCTGGAATACCGTTTCAGTCAGTTTAAGCTGCTATAATGAAACACCATATGGACTAAGTGGATTAAACAACAACAAAATATTTTCTCATGGTTCTGGAGGCTGGAAGATGATTAAGGTACCTACATGGTCAGTTTCCCTTTGCATGGCCTTTCGTTGGTGTGCACACACCTTGGGAGATCCTGTGTCTCCTCTTCTTTTTATAAGGGCACCGATCCCATCATGAGGACCCCACTCTCATGGCCTAATCCAACCCTAATTACCACTTAAATCCTCCCCACACTCTACTCCAAATACCATCAACATATGAACTTGGAGGAGACACATTCAGTCCATAGCAGACACTGAGACTTGCCCAAAGTCACTCTGCTGATTAGTGGCCCAAGGAGGAGACTCTGCCTCAGATATACTGACAATTTGTCTAATATAATTTCCACTGCAAGATAACCCAATGCCCATTATTCAAAGGGGTTAAAAAGAAGGGAGAGAGACAAATAATCGGGGGGTTCACTCAAATGTAATCTTTTGCAGGCATATGATTCAACTCTATGCTATCCACCTCCTGTAAGGCACTGAACCATCCGCTTTGCCATCTTCAATTTCTCTCTCTCTCTATTCTACAGACCCTTCCTCCTTTAATTCCATTATCCTGTTCAACTACATCTCTGGTGCAATTCTTTTTACTGTCAAACGCTACAAAATACTCTACATTCATTATCTCCACTACCGTATTCCCATCTGCTCCCCGGCATACTGCAGTCTGGTTTCTACCCTTCTCAACTTCTATTATCCACTGCTTATACTGACAGATTGTATGTATGTTGCTCAATTTATCCATCCAAAACAAATTGACGATTGTTTACATTTCAGAGGGGAGAAAACTGACACTATTAAGTAACTTGTCCATTACTGTTCAGTTTCTCTAACTATAGACATCATTGCTGCCTATCATCTTTGTCTTATAAATTCCTTGGTAACCTTCTTACATCCAAGTTACATTTTAAAAACTATTTTTCCATGAATTCCCCAAGGTTTAATTGATTCCTACTAATACACCAAACTTGCTCTTACTAACTACTAAAGCTAATGACCTCTCTTTCAATCTTGATTTCATTCTCTAATTAATTTCCATTTGATTACTTTCTGGCTTTGGGCATTATCAACTCTCAATTTATTCTGGTACAGAGGGGCATTTAAGAGTGAGAGCCGCGGTCAGACAGAACAGAGTTTGAACTTCATCTCTCACGGTTACTAGATATGTGTGGCATTAAGCAAATTTAACTGTTCTCTGCTTCATTCAACTCATTTTTAAAATTAGGAACATAACATATTACTTCAGAGCCTATGGGGAGGACGGCATGAAATAAAGAGTGTGAAGGTCTCAGTAAAGTGTCTAACACCTAAGCACTCTATTAAGAGTATCCTTTATTCCCTACTGACATGATTACCTCTTTTGTCAGCCTTCCCAATCTGATTTCTCTTTCTCAGCCTCTTATGGCAGCCTCTTGATTATTACAATCCAGATTTCTGCTTTTGACTCATTCTTTCATTTCCCTCACCATTATCCCTAGATGTTTTTATTGAGTCCCTGGTTCACCTGTCACTTCTAAGCTGATGTTTTTAAAATATAATTAACATCTCCAAGTCTCACCTTTCCCCAGAAATTGGCCTGCACGTCCAAGTACTCTTGCTTATCATTCTTTATCAAATAAGGAATATGAAACCTAACAAGCGTTATAGATTGTCACCTTTCCCATTAAATATGGTCCCAGTTAGCAAAGAAATAAATCATAGTCATCCAGAAATTTTTCAATTCCTTACCAATTACCACCCAATTGTATTAATATGGAGGGCATACTCCTCATATCCCGATTTTCTTCTCTTCTCTGTTAACATACCCCTACAACTCTACTTCATGGCCTCAAAATGTCACACTCACTGGGCAACTTGATCTTCCCAAAATGTTTTGCTTAAGTATTCCTGAGCATCTGTGACCATGCTGCTTGCTCTTTCTTTTTCTTTCTTGTAATGATTTTCCTTTTGTAATATTTTTAACTTTAAATGCCATTGATTCCCTAGGAATCATCGGGGATTTCTTTTATCTGTTTCCATTACACTTTGCAAGTGCTCTTCGTGTGATAGAATATCATAATCATTTCATGTCCCTCTGCTTCCAGAAGTCTAAGTATTATTCACTTTTGTATACAACTAGATCTTGAAGTTCTTTGATACCAATTCATTGAATATTAATTTATACCCTAGTAACAATTTTTTCCCTTGGGGAAAAAGCTCACTGTTATATAACGTTTCTTATAGTTCCCAAAAATAATTTTAGTAAAACATTGAGATTCAGTTTATAAAAGTACATATTTGCTATAATTACTAGTTAATGTTTACATTGCATAATACTTGATACAAACAAAATAATATGTCACATATAAATAAATTCTGACTAAAGACAATAAATTAACCCACCACCCAACTTAAGAACTAGACCAAAACCCACAATTCTTGAATCTTTGTTTCTTTTCCATGCCATCCCTGTCTTGTTCTCAGATACAGCTACTAGTCTGAGTTGTATACTCATAATTTCCTTCTTAAAAAAACAAAAAACAAAAAACTACAGTTCTTTTACATCTATAAGTATCCTTAAACAGTGCTAAATTGTTTCCTAAGAGAGGTGGGGGGTTGCTCTACCAACAGACCAGGAGTATATGAGTATTCCTACTGATTGTCATGTTCACCTACACTTGGTTTGGTCAGACTTCTTAAATGTCACCAATTTAGCAAATATAAGCATGCCATCTCAATAAAGTCTTAATTTTAACTTCTCTGATTACTAATGAAGCTAATTCTATTTCTTTGTTGGCCCTTTGATTAAAATAAGAACTAATATTTTCTGCTTATTGCTTCTTGCTACGCAGGATGAGTTTCCAGGGCACCTGGATGGCTCAGTCGGTTGGGCATTTGACTTTTGATTTTGGGTCAGGTCATGATTTCACAGTTTGTGGTTCGAGTGCTGACAGTTCTGACCGTGCTGAGTCTGCCTGAGATTCTCTCTTTATCCCTCTTTCTCTGTGCCCCTCTCTTGCTGTGCACTCTCTGTCTCTCAAAAATAAATAAACTTAAATAAATAAAATTTAAAAATTGCTTCAATACAAAAAAAAGTAAAAGCTTCTCATTACATTATATACACAATAAAAAGTTTTATTTTCTGGAACTATTCATATCATAATCTCATAGACTCTATAAGAAAACAGGATTTCTTCTTTGAGATGACTAAAGTGGTATTGAAAGAGGATGTGAAATAAGAAAGAATATGTAATATGTAATATCCTTACATGAAATAAGAAGACAAGAAACCAGTGAGCCTCTAAAGTCACAACTAAATTCACTACGATGTCAGGTTAATCGGTGCCTAATTCATTACATGCCACTGAGAGGTCACTTCTGCGTTGCCTCAATGCTGTTGTTGCTTATTCTATGAAATCTAAGGAATTTGTAGTAGGCATCTTCATCTATAATTATAACAGATCATAACATCCACAACTGAAAAATTTTCAGAACTGTAACTCAGTGAAAGATAAAAGAGAGATATGTATCATTAGAAGGTAACTATAAATGGAATTCACATGTTCTACCCTGCCATTAGTGGCAAATTTAGTGGCATCACCTACACATTTCTGAGCCTAGTTTCCCCATCTATAAAGTAGAACTTTACAATGTGGATTGGGCCCTAAGGCATCTTCTTAAGCTAAATGTGTAAAAATATACCAGATAATTCTAATTCTTCAAATTGTGCAAGACAACCAAGACTGAATTTACCTACGTTTATTCCATTTTGTATTATTAAACGGGTTTTTATTAAATTCTACATTTAAGGTTTTATGCTGTTGTCAATGATTTCAATGTTTTCCTTACACAGGAACAAAATAACTGATTAAAAGTAGTTAAAATTGAACCCAAATCAAAAGAAAGACACAAATCCCTAGGCACAAAAAATCAGGACCTTCAATATCCTAAATTCTTTATTTCATTATTACATGTACTCTTTCTAGCAGACCCATACAAATTTGTAACCTTATGTACACCTAAATTCCTTTGGCAATAAAATGTCTTTCTTTCCCCAGTAAGCACTCTTCAGAATGAGCTTAACACACCAGGGAGCTTTTTTTTTTTTTTCCATTCCCACAAGAAATTCAGCATCTTCTTCAAGACTTTATGATCCTCGTATTATTTACTGTTGAACAGGCAATAACAAGAAGGTATCCTGAAATCTAATGTGCGGTTAAGTTTTGTTTTCCTTGACTAGGCTAAAGGAAATAGAGTAATGGGTAGGAAAATCAAATTTTATCATTTATAGCTTTTGCAGAGTGGATGTAAATTATAATATAGAAAATCTGAAATTAACCTGCTGTTTACTTAGGACATTAGGCAGAGTTTGCCCATGCTTCTACTTACTAAAATATTGCTTTCTTTGTAGACTGAGAAAAAAGAATTTCGATAGCCCCGGGATATGAGTCGATTGTCCTGAATGCTTTGTCCTCCTTCTTGACTAGTAACCTTATAAAGTAACAGATAGAGTGTGATATTTAAGAGTCTGAAGAGAATGAGTAATTAAGGTACACTTTTTTAAAATATCAGGTAAACCACACAGACATTGGAACAATCTCAGTTATTGTTGTTTGTTGGAAATATCATGTATATTTATATGCTAGTTATAGGTATGATACTTACACATAAGATTTACATATATATATATAATATTTAAGAACATGCTCAATAGCTGTACTCACCTATGGATGTATATTAGATAAGAGTAAATCTATGAATTTTTAAGTTTATTTATTTATTTTTTGAGTGAGAGAGAGAGAAAGAGAGATAAACCACAAGGGGGGCGAGGGGCAGAGAGAAAGGGAAAGAGAGTATCCCAAACAGGCTCCACACCATCAGTGAGTTTGAGCCCTATTCACAAACCACGAGATCACAACCTGAGCGGAAACCAAGAATCAGATGCTTAAAAGACTGAGCCACTCTATGTATTTTTAAGAAGCCACTATTTTGTTCTTTAAATCAATGGATATTTGAAATAAATGATTACAAAATCAGTCAAGAAGAGTATAACTTGGAGCAAGACAGAGGTCATAAAATGACATCAGGCATTATCAGATATTAACAATAGTGAAGCTGTTAAGAGTACAGGGTCTGGAGCCAGTGTTTCTCGATTTTAATCGCAGTTTCACTGTTTACCAGTTATTGGACCTTGGACAAGCTACCTAAACTATCTGTTGAAATTATTCTGAGGGCTTAAATCTGATTCTCCTTTCCTTCCTAAGCACAAGGGAGGACTATATTTCTCTATCTCTTACAAACGAGCAAGAGATGTGATGAGTTCTGGCTACTGAGCTATGAGTGGAAAAGATATGTGCATAATGAGGTAGAGATCAGTATGAGATCTCCATGTTTTCTCCTTCCCAATGTAGTGTCCCCGAAAGTTAAGAAATGGGATGAACCAGGGCACCTGGGTGGCTTAGTCAGTTAAGCAATGGACTCTTGATTCCACTCAGGTCATGATCTCCTGGTTCATGAGATCCAGCCCCGGGTCAGGCTCTGCACTGAGCGTGGAAAGAGCCTGGTTGGGATTCTCTCTGTCCCTGTCTCTGCTCCTCCCCACCCACGCTCTCTCTCTCTCTCTCTCTCTCTCTCTTTGTCAGAAATAAATAAATAAACAGAAAGAAAGAAAGAAAGAAAGAAAGAAAGAAAGAAAGAAAGAAAGAAAGAAAGAAAGAAAGAAATGGGATGAAAGGGTCACAAGAAAAGGAAACTCCTTCAACCTGATCCTGATTGACAGTACAAGGAGACCAACAGTGGACATGTAATATAAGCAAGAAATAAACTGTGGTTGTGTTAAGCTGCTAAGAGTTTGGAATTAATTTGTTAGTGTAGCATAACCTTGCCTAAGATGGCTAATATACTCACCGTGCCTCAGTTTCCTCATCTCTAACTGGCATAATAACAGCATCTGATTATTTTTATGGTTGTCAGCTAGACTTACTAAAGCACAAGATCAATGTAGTTTTGTAATTCCTATTAATAGCAGTACTTTTATACACCCTTACTGAATAGATTTTCAAGGATAGAATGTACTATCTGTCATTAAGTCCAGATTTAGCCAGCAACGGGTTCACATTTCTGCAATGCCTATCATCTCAAATTAAAAATCAAAGTCTCAAATTCTGCTTTAATATAAAGTAGCTCTACTAGGACATATAATATTTTTGTGAAGTGAAATATCTGTATGTTGACAGAAATATCTCAGTAACTGACTTACTTACTACCTTTGATTTTTAGAAACAACATATTTTTTCTATTATACAGAAGGAAATAGAAACTGGATAAAAGGGAGAAGTGGGGAGAGAGGAGAGAGAGACAATAGTGAAGAGTAATAGACATTGCAGTACAAAGATTACTGCAGGATTCTTCTGTAATGCTCTGGCTACAGCTTTATCAAGATTTGGGATTGAAGACACTTGAACCCCAAGAGTGAAAAAAGAACGTTTTTTTTTTTTTTTTCAGAAATGTAAGCTCTTTACCGACACACTTTTAGTTAATCCACATGACATCAGAGAAAGGTCTTATTTCCTGTACTTTGCAGATAAGAAAAATATACCAGAGACCATGGGAAGACTAGAAGAGAGTCACTCCTCACCCAAAGGCATTTACTCTATTGGAGAAGCAACTCTGTTTTCATTTTCATTCAGTTGTTCACTTATTGCTCTCCCTCATGTTTTAAACTGGAGCTAAAAATGAAAAGAACAGTTTATCAAAGCAAAGAAAAAAGGAAACATTTTCCCTGGAGGAGCAAAGTATCTTTACATGATTGTCATTTTGCTGAACTCTAGGGAAGAAATTATTGACCAAGAAAAGGAACAAATGGATTAGAAGATCTCATGGGACCAACCGTCTCTGGATGCTAGGAGGTCCATCTAGCAGAGATGAAAATGAGAACATAACATTTCCTATATTGAATTTGAAAAGAAAGAATTTCATATTTCTTCAATAAACAAAGTTAGCCACATTATACTTTAACTCTGGAATGTTAATTATACTGTGTATGTTCACAGTAGAGTACTACCTTAATACGTATTATAGTCAAAGTACCTTAATGTTAACACACATTATTATATTCGTTAAAATTAAATAAATAGTGCTATGCAAGTACTATATAAACAGGCAGTCTCCTGTGTTTAGAAATTTATTATCTGTGCTGCTAATGAAACTTAAAGACATGTAGAATATCTAATAAATAATTAAAAGCTAAGAGATTAGTGCTTTAACTATTTAAACATTATTAGTTGAGTGGGGCACCTGGGTGGCTCAGTCAGTTGAGCGTCCGACTTTGGCTCAAGTCATGATCTCACAGTTCGTGAGTTCGAGCCCTGCATTGGGCTCTATGCTAATGGCTCGGAGCCTGGAGCCTGCTTCAGATTCTATGTCTCCCTCTCTCTCTGCCCCTTCACCACTCACTCTCTGACTCTCTCTCTCTCTCTCTCTCTCTCAAAAATAAATAAACATTAAAAAAATTTTTTTTTAATTATTAGTTGAGCATTAACTATTTGCCCAGTCCATGTTAACCATGATATATACACAGCTTGTTACTTAGTAGGGGAAATACAAGTCAAGACAGAACAAATGAGATATTTACCAAACATCTGAAAGAAATAAAATGGCACTGTGTGCCCTACTGTATAATGAGCTTTATAAAGCAGTAAGAAAAACCACCAATTCCCCCCAAAAATGAAAAACATAAAAGAAATCCACTTTTTGAAATTATTACTATTCCAATAAAAACAATAATAAGTGCTATTTGGAACCATAATATAGAAAATAAATTAAAAATATATCTATTATCAGGTAATGATATCAATGTAGACAAATGACTATCCTCATACGCTGCAAGTGCTATTACAAACTACCAAAAAATTATCAAGATATATTTACTGAAACACACTGAAAAGCCTTCAATTTTTACATCCCATTTTAAACACATATCCAATATTTAGTAACACGCTAAATAATCATTATACCTAATATTAAAATAACAATAGTTGACAGTATCTAGCTTATATAGTTGTTATAATTGTTTCCATAAACGAAAAGTTGTGGATAAAGGACACTTCATTAGGATGATATTTATATGAAACATTGAAATAAGTAAAATGTTTACATCCACATGGCAAATGCATGAGTATATTCTATTCTGTCCAAAAATGATATAGAAGAAAATGTGGAGACAGGCAAAAATGATCATAACTTATTCCAATGTTCGAATTAACAATAAAACTCACAGGGATGAAAACTGATGTGAAGGCACCACAAAAGCAGAATGAGAAACGTCCCATACCCTGAACTGTGAAGAATAAGCATGTTTTCGAAAAAGCTCAGCAGAGAACACGGGATTTCCAAATTGAGGAAAAAGGTTTGGAAACAGCAATAATTATGGAGTATGGGAAACAAAAACAACCACGGTATAATTTGAGTGAAAATGAAGAATGGGAAGGAGAGGGGAAGGAGTGAATGGAACTACTATTTTTACAGCTAGTACTTACTGAACCTTACTTACTCTGTGCTAATGACTGTGACATGCTTTAAATTCACTCTCTTATTTAAATATGTAGCACTAGTAGTAAGTACTCCCGATCCTGTTTTGTAGGACAAAGTACAGGGGAGCCGGTAAGTATAGGTTCTGGAAGCGCACTCCCTCATTTCCAATCTCAGCTCCTCCACTCCTGGCTGTATGATCTGGGGCAAGTTACTGAGCCTCATTATACCTCATATTAAAATAACAATAGTTGACAGTATCTAGCTTATATAATTGTCATAAAAATTAAATGATTTAATATAGGTAATGCTCCTATGACAGTGCCTGGCAAATGGTAAGTGCTGAAAATTTTAAACCATTTTTTTTTTTTAAAGGAAGCAGATCACAGAACAGAGAAACCTGAGGGTGAGAATTTTACTGGACTTACAACGTTTATTTATTTTTAAAGGGACAGAGAGAGAGACAGAGCATGAGCGGGGGAGGGGCAGAGAGAGAGGGAGACACAGAATTGGAAACAGGCTCCAGGCTCTGAGCCATCAGCCCAGAGCCCGACGCGGGGCTCGAACTCACGGACCGCGAGATCGTGACCTGGCTGAAGTCGGACGCTTAACCGACTGTGCCACCCAGGCGCCCCATACCATTTTTTATCAAATGGAAAAAATTGAGTCTTCAAAGTTCTAAGTAAAATTCAAGGGAACACCATCAGTAACTTGAAGAATGGGGAATTGAAGCCAGGTCTGTCTGACCACAAAGCCTAGCCTCATGGGCACAATGCTGACTGTCCCCACGTCCCTACCTACAAGCTACAGTGGAATGCCCTTCCACACCTTGACAATAAGGAAAAACGTCCTCTTCCCTGATCACGCAATCAGAGCAGAAGCATGAAATTGCTCTTCAATGAAAAGGAATGGTTCCCAGATATCAGCTTCTTGTCCGACCCTGAGAAAGGGTGTTTGTTTGTTTGTTTGTTTGTTTGTTTGTTTGTTTTTTAAAGCAGGTGTTCATCACCACAGAGACCAACCAGCTTTGGAAATTAAAAAAAAGGAGCATCCTAAAGGATGTGTGCATGGAAGCACTGAGCAGTGACCTGGAACTGAAGCCAAATGGCTTTAAGGATCCCATTTCCATTGGCTGCAAAGTCCAAAGCTTAGTCTGCTATGAATAAACATTTGATTCACTTTACAGTTTGACGCTCCTCGTTCTTTTGCTTCCCACTTAGATCTGTCTTCAGAAAAGAATGCACTGACCATGCCACAGAAGTATGAAAGCCTTTGTAACAGTTATATTTTCATTGCACATTGAGTTTCTGCACCAATCTTGCAAATACAGTTCACTTAAGTTGGTCTTATATTTCATTATCTCAACCACAGTATTTTAAGAGTGAAAGAGGGTATGCCCTGGGACAACAGGCTAAAACAGACTTAAGAAACTGGGACATACAGTCAGGTTAGGTCAATATGAGTTAAGCTTGAGATTTTAAAATGTAGTCTCCCCTCCTTCACCAAATTAGAATTTTCAGTTTGTGCTATATAGCTCAGTAATATATAGTGTCTGAATTAAGGTAATGCTTGGAAGGTTTTAAATATGGCTGTGTGGGGGCTCCTGGCTGGCTCAGTCAGTAGAGCATGCAATTTTTGACCTCAGGGTTTTAAGTTCTGAGCTCCTTGTTGGGTGCAGAGATGACTTAAAATTTAAAGAAAAAAAAATTCTTTCAGTGTGGCTGTGTGATCTTGGATAATGTACATAATGCTTTAAACTGGAATGTCCCCATTCTTAAATTGGAAACAGTAATTCCTACTGATAGGGCTATTGTGAGAATTTATGTATGACACACACACACACAAATAGACATGTATGACATATAGATGTAAGATACACACAAATCTATATGTGTGAATATGCATATATGCATATACAATGATCCCTGAACAACATGGGTTTGATATGCAGAGGTCCACTTACATGCAGGGTTTTTTTTTTTCAATAAATACAGGACAGTGGTGTAAATGTATTTTCTCTTCCTTATAATTTTCTTAATAACATTTTATTTTCTCCAGCTTACTTTATTGTAAGGATATAGTATATGATACATACACAAAATATGTGTGAATTGACTTGTTATGCTTATTGGTAAGGCCATTAGTAGTTAAGTTCGGGGAGAGTCAAATGTTATGTGTGGCTTTTTGACTGCGTGGATGGTCAGCCCCCTAACCCCTGTGTTGATCAAGGGTCAACTGTGTATCTTAGTCCCGTGAATGCTCAAAACTCTGTGGCTGTTACTATTTTCTTACTACTCTAATTCAACTCTCTGGAGCCTCTTGTGAGGTAGGCTGCTGACTTTTCTCAGGCAACAGTGCTCTGTACTGCTATGTGATTTCTTCAAACTTCTGTATGTGCTATTTTCTAGGAACAGTCAGTTATTTATGTATCAATATGGTGAAAACAAAACCACGCACCTCAGTTCTGCCTTCCCTCAACAAATGGCAATATCAGCTATTGGCTTCACAATATTTATGAACTACCCTTCAGTAATTAGTATGTTTTTAAGCTCTATGCTAGAAGCACTGTCATAGGTTAGGTTATTTGACTGAGAACAGGCCATTTTGAAGAAGGAGCAAGTATCCTTAAGGAGGGACTTTGGTGTCACCTAGGAGAAAGACATTTTCAACTGTAGACGACTTCTAGTGACAGGAAAATTTTTGAATGTGTAGAATTTGGGGACTTTAGAAATGGCATTGGGAAGCCTAAATATAGAAAGAGATGACTAGAATTGTAATGAAAGGGCTCCCCAGTGAGTGACCAGAAAACAGAATCTTTGGAGAAACCTATAGCTACAAAGTGAGAAGAGGAAATCCAACCAAATCAATAAAGGTCATAGGTAGTGGATACAAAACATACTTAAGTGTAGCATCAGACATTCAGGAAAAGTAGGCTATGAACATGCAAAGTCAAGGAAAGTGGGCTATAAATATGCAAAAGCAACAACAATAAAGAGTCTAGCACCTTCTATGTTGTATCTGCCATTCTTTAGCCTCTAATAAAGTCTAAGGAATATGCTGTCTACTTGCCAAAATCTGTTGAAGAGAAAAATATAAAGGTGACTCAAGACTTCTAATATTTATTTATTAACAGTAAGTAGAAGTGAAAACTTATCCTTTTACCCCCCCCCCCCCAAAAAAAGGTCACTGCTGGTTTGATTACGGTATGAAGGAGGTAAACTATAGGCTGTGGGGTAACTTCAGAGAGCCATTGGCAATGATGCAGATTCAAAGGATCCGTTTAGCCTAAAGAGCTTCTCTTACAGGGTGCCTGGGTGGCTCAGTTGGTTAAACTTTCAGTTTCAGGTCATGATCTCACAGTTTCTGTGAGTTCGAGCTGCATGTGGGGCTCTATATTGACGGTGCAGAGCCTCCTTGAGATTTTCTCTCTCTCTTCCTCTCTATCTACTCCTCCCCCACTCGCGTGGTCTCTGTCTCTCTCAAAATAAATAAATAAACTTTAAAAAAGTTTTTAAAGAGCTTATCTTACATATATATGGATATGTGGAGATGGCACCTGGAATCAATTTTGATCCAGAAATACCACAAAAATGCTAAAATATTCACACTTGCAGCTAGCAAGAATATCTTAGATTTCTCAGCTTTATGCCTAGTATATGCTGTGTGTAAAATGCTTTTATGATCATTACTTAATAGTTTAACAAGCTCTGACAGGACTTTAATAGATTTAGATCTTCTTTAAAATGTACTGGACTATGAAAGTGGGGATTTTTTTGGTTGTTGTTTCAAGAAAGCATGCCATATATTTCCACATTTAGAATTTAAAAAATCCCTTTTATAGAGAATATATGTCATGCTTATGGCACATTCAAGGAATTTTTAATCCTTTCCATTTAGAGAAAAATACCATACAAAAAGTTTGCTTCCCACATAAATCAATCCTTTTTTTTTTCTTTATAGCTTTCTTTTCTCCTTTGTCTATGAGTGTTATATCACACAAAATCTAAATTCTGGGTAATGAGAAACATTAATCTAGTAATAGTCACCCATCTACATTTGTCTGACTTATTTTAAATCCTAAAGGAACATACAAATATCTAAATAAAGTTAGTAATACAACTTTGTCTTTAAAATTTTTTTTTTCAACGTTTATTTAATTTTGGGACAGAGAGAGACAGAGCATGAACGGGGGAGGGGCAGAGAGAGAGGGAGACACAGAATCGGAAACAGGCTCCAGGCTCTGAGCCATCAGCCCAGAGCCCGATGCGGGGCTCGAACTCACGGACTGCGAGATCGTGACCTGGCTGAAGTCGGACGCTTAACCGACTGCGCCACCCAGGCGCCCCAACTTTGTCTTTAATAGCTAGTTATTATTAGTGCTGTTTCACTAAAATCTAGTTAAGAATTTATCCATAGGGAGGGAAAAAACCCCTATAATTATTAATGTATTTTAAATAAAGTTGATATCAACTTGACCAGATTTGAACATTATCTATAATTAAGAATTAGATGGCCTTTGGGATATTTATGATTTCATTATCAAGAAGCATATTACTTTCACCAACTGATGTCTTATTGGCATATAATTCCAAACCATTAACGAAAGTTAATTTATAAAATCTCCTTCCTTTTCTTGATAATCCAAATAAAGAAAAAAATATTTGTTATTTCATAAATATGACATTTACTTTTGTCAATTATTATTTAATTTTTCTACAAGTTTGGTAGTTTTTAAATGATTCTGTTGCTGTCGCATTCTTTGCATTGTTTATAATGTGCACATATTCAATACTCAATATATGTGCTTATTTCAGTGAATATGTAGGGCAAAGATTCATCAACATTAAAATAAACTACCTCAAATTTTTCTTGTTCAATCCTAACTTGGCCACTTCCCAGCTGTGTGACCTGGAGCAACCCCCTCGCCCTCTGAAAGTCTCAGATTCTTTATCTTTAAAATGGGGTCATCATTAACTTGCAGCGTCCTTGTGAAGATTAGAGCTACGGTTCACCATGCACCTGGCAAAAGTTACGTGCTCAGTAATTGGTAGATGTTAGCAGTAAATGAAATTGAGGTCAGCAATCTCTACCCTCTTCCTAAAAGGATATCCCAAAAGAAGAGGCTAATGGTGACAGCTTTCACCACCATGAAAATGTTGCCTTTTTACGTCATAGAAAAAAGGTTTCCTTGACCCTACAGTACTAGTTGGGTGCTTTTTTATACCCCACACAGAGAGATCAGAACAGTCATGCAGGTTTCATCCAACCTACCTTAGATTCAAAGAATTAGATGAAAAGAGATTTTATAAAGCCAGGCAAAAGATCTGTCGATCCATGTAAAAACATTACCTGAGCACAAATTTTCATTAAGCTTTTCCAAATGTAACATTTCAGTTTGTGAAGGAAGAAGTGGCATCTGAAGAACACAGGATATAGGATGGGAGGATCAGTGCCCTCAAATGAAATTCGCAATGGTGTCTCTCCTTCCATGGATTTCTTTTGCCCCTGACCTAATTTCTGTGCTAATTTATAGGGCTTATGATTACTTTATCCTCTCACAGCCCATACCTCTCCCTTCCTTCACGTCTCCCAGGGACTGACTCAGGGAAGTAAGGCATATGTGTCATCAATAAGCTGCATGCATGCAGTTAACTGTTCAGGATTCAGCTGATCTACTTTGTGGATTTTCCATGCCTTTCATTTTTGTCTCCTCCTCAATCCTACTACCTTTCTTTTGATGATTTCACTGCTCATTATCACCTCTACCAGAGGTGAGAAGAAAGAACGTGAAATTTAAATGAGTGGGAAATGGCTTTTAAGATTTATTTGGAGGATAAGGAGAGAAAGTCGAAAGTGTGAGCTAAACTTAGGCCTGGGGTTTTCTGATGACTTGCCTTGCTATACTTACCCCTGTTAAAGTGATGCTAATTAAGCTCTGAAAATAAAAGAACTGCTCTACCCTACCTTGACTGTTCTACCCCAATCCACCCTTCCTCTTGGAATATGTGGGGAAAGAGGAGAAATGTAAAACCCATTTACACAAAGTTTTCTAAAACAAAAAGAAAGTACTCGTTAGTATAGACAAATGCTTTCAGGAGTCACATACACTGCACATTCCCATGTTCAATGTTTTAGAATACAAGTTTGTATTATAGTAACTTATCTTATGTGCGTCCTTTTATACACAGAGTATAAATGCATATTTATTTACTAAAGCAATTATACAGCTTTTCAAGCAAAAGAACCAATATGCTCATTTCCTATTAGCCACACAATTAATCTCTGAGTTGTGTAGGGAGAATGCAATGTAGGCTCTTTCTTTTTTTAAGTTTGTTTGATATACTTGACCAACAATCTACCTAAATTACAGTCATCCCCTCCTTTTCCTCTGTTTTGCTTCCAGGGGTTTTAGTTACCCCCCGCCCCCCCCCCCCCCCCCCCCCCCCCCCCCCCGGGCAACTGTAATCCGGAAGCAGATGATTCTCCTTCCACAGCGCTGTCAGAAAGACAATAGTAGCCTAATGCTGGTCACAGTGCCTACATCATTCCCCTCCCTTCATCTCATCACGCAGGCATTTTATTATCTCACATCATCACAAGAAGGATGAGTACAATACGGTAAGATATTTTGAGAGAGGGAGAGAGGAAAGCCACATTCACATAACTTTTATTACAGTATATTACTGTGATTGTTCTACTTTATTGCTAGTTGTTGTTAATCTCTTATGGCACCTAATTTATAAATTAAGCTTTCAGGGCGCCTGAGTGGCTCAGTCAGTTAAGTACCTGACTCTTGATTTTGGCTCAGGTCACAAGTTCACAGTTCATGGGTTCTAGCCCTGCATTGGGCTCTGTGCTGACTGTGCAGAGCCTGCTTGGGATTCTCTGTTTCCCTCTCTCTCTATCCTGCTCTCTGTCTGTCTCTCTCTCTCTCCAAAAATAAATAAACTTAAAAATAATTAAGTTTTAACATTGGTATATATGTATAGGAAAAACAGCGTTCAGTACTATGTGTGGTTTTAGGCATCCACTGGAGGTCTTAGAACATCATGCCCTGAAGATAAGGGGGAACTACTGTAGTACTGATTCTTAAAAATACTTGTGAATTTGAAAAATAAAATATGAAGTAACTAACTGGTATTGATGGCAATGTTTGAGGTTAAAGCTTTAGGAAGGCATAGAAGGTATGAAAATAACTGCTTTTTGTCATAGTTAGCCTCTAATATCAGATACATTCCTGAGGCCAAAATCTACTATTCCATGAAATAGGAGTACTTCTAAACTTTGAATTAGTTATGTACCATCTCTCTTGCTCTCAACTAATATATAAAATGAGGGTTAACTAGGCAATGCATCTAAGTAATATAATTACTTGGAACTTTGCAGGACTTTCAAGTATAAACAATAAATATACTCACATAATATATTCTAAGTCTACACATCTTAAGAGTGAAGCTGGCCAAACACAGAGGAATTTGTGTTTCTGTATGAATATCTGTTTAGGACATAGCAACTGACTAAAGAAGTTTTTACTTCATAAAGGCATCATATAGCCAATCTAGGCTGACGGTGTTTTTCTTACTGTAGATCAGTGATAAACATTTGTTGGCTTGAAAAACATTTATTTATTTATTTATTTATTTATTTTGAGAGTGAGTGAAAGAGAGAGTAGAGGGAGGGGCAGAAAGAGAGGGAAAGAGAGAATCCTAAGCAGACTCCACAATGTCAGTGCAGAGCCCAACGCGGGGAGGGTTGGGGTTGGGGGCTGCATCCCAGACCGTGAAACCATGACCTGAACCAAAATTAAGAGTCAGACACTTAACCAATTGAGCCACCCAAGCACTCCTTGCAATACATTTAAATATATACGGGGCCTAGATCCATCCATTCTGGTGAGGAGGGCATACCAGAGTAGAAAGACCATTTGCTTTGGAGGCCACAGATTGGAGCCATAGCTATTGATAGACATGTAATTTATGGCTGTAAAACTGAACTAATAATACCTACATTTAAAAACTGTTATCAGGAGCAACCAAATAGATAGCATGTTCAAAACATAACTGATACTCAGTAATTGGTCAATTTTATTATTTTTCAAATATTGTATTGGCTTTATAAATGTGATCATATCTTAATCTTGATTGTTCATTAGAAAAAGAATGTGTGTCTGTACACACATACATTCCATTTATACATATTATGTAATGTGTATAAATATATAATTTATATTTATAAAATAATGGATTTTAAAAGATATATAAATACATACTTAATTTAAAAACATTATATAAATATATATTTAATTATTATAATTATATTTAATTATAAATACATATTGTAATTATTTTATATACCATATTTATATTATATGTCCTATATTTTACACTATTTACATTTACATATATGTAATATATACATTATATGTTTACATGCATATATCTAAATCATCTAAAGGGGCTTCTCATTTCATATATTAATAAGCAAAAATGTAATATTCTTAAAATAAGGTCATATTCTAAATTTATACTTATTTACAATCCTGAATTAATTAGAACATTTATAGGACTATGGTTCAAAATAGGTTTAAATATCAGTGTATATATTAATTCCATGAACCTTTGTGAATACTATACTGTTATTAAAATACGTTAAATGGTTCGATATAAAAGCTACCTGGAAAACAAAACACTCCAAATATTTTTAAAGTTTAGGGTATGTTTGATAGATGTACAAAGTTTGAAGATGGTATCCTGATAGACACCTATAAGCATGCTCACCCCTTATAAAGAGATCAGACTGCAACGGGAGAAGCCTTGCAGTAAATGGAAATTATTATTAATATTAATTAACATTTATTTATCATTTTACTAATTATCATTATATTAATTATTACACTTATTTATTATAGTAATTATTAATTATATTACTTGTAATATTATTTATTATTAATTATGAATATTAATCAATAATTAAACATTGCAAACACAGTAAGTAATAATCAAATTGACCTGTGCATCATTATCCAGTGTCTATTAATGACAGATATTAGGTAATCCATTTAATGCTTATTAGTCCATGTAGTGTATAGGGGTGTATTTATAGGAAATTGAAACAGAGAAGTGTGATAACTTACCTAAAGTCACACAGTAACCTAGCAACAACCCAGAAAATGGAATCCAAATTTCTTGGCTCTGCTCAGTGTGCCATCTATTGTATCAAATTGTTTTCCTTGTCTATAGAAAAAAATAGGCTCAGGAGGCATATAATCTAACTATTCTTCTAGATCAATTTTTACAAAACACCTGGGAAGCAGGCCCAGAGCAATTGAGACATCTGAGAAGTTCATAAGTATTATTTTTCAAGGGAGTAATAGCATAAGCTCCCTAAGTCATCTTTAGAAAGAAATATGTGACACCAGATGGTAGGTCACAGGGCTGGCATCATAAGGAACAGGAGGGTGGGAATGCTTTCACTGTACCCAGGATGAAGGTACAGGAGAAGAAAGAGGGGTATTTGGTCTTCTTTCATTCAGTGTAAAACTGCATGAAACCTCTGCTTAGATCTTCAAAAAGGAGACACAATAACAAGTAGCTCAGTTAACAGCTGGGACTGTGACAGGAAAGTTTTACCTCAAATTGTGCCCAGGTCTTCCAGTTTTGATGACAAACTTCCACCCAGGGACTTTGCCATCACAAAGCAATGGGGGTTATTACTGACATTCCAGACGTTATCTCCAGAATGTTTAACTTCTATGTTTCAACTTACATTATAGTCCATTTGGTCATGCTTTTTAGAAACACTCTAGCAAAATTATTGCTAAATCTATGTATTATAGAATACACATTTAATTTTTCCTACTTAATGAAGCAGAAGAGGTGCACTAACCTTTTCCATAGAGAGCAGATGGATGGTATAGTCAGGAGACCAAAATTCTGCCGTGATGTGGTGTGGGGGACACTTGAAAATGGTGCATCGGTGCCAAAACTATCCACTGTAGAAAAAGAAAGAGTTTAAGAGTCCACAGACAGAGTCCAAGGAGCTTAAAGACAGTCAACAAAATAAATACAAAAAGACAGTGTCCCTTCCATAGAATTATCTTCATAAACTACAGCTCCCGTGTGGTGTCATTGTAAACAAGGGACAAATTAAGGAAAGAGATTCCCATATTTTCACCAAAAAAAAAAAAAAAAAAAAAAAAAAAAAAAAAAAAAAAAAAAAAAAAGGTGAGTGATTTTAACCTGTTGGAGAGGGCATGAACTGTAAGGGGGATACACAGTCTACCACTGTTGCCATCTGTACAGATGTAAAATTAATTCAGACTGTGGGTCCAGCCTACATGTACTCTGACAGCTGACATATTGCCTGATTCTAGCCATGTGCCCCAAACTTCCGGAAGCTGTGGGTAAGGTGTGAAGACGTAAATTAAACACATTTCAGAAGCAGCTTGGTACGGATTTTTGGAATCAGACATGTTTCAACTACAGATCCGTGAGTAAATATTTACCAATTATGGTAAAAGGTCAGCGGTAGGGCAGAATTAGCAGCTGAAGAGGTAAGGACAGACAAATCATACTTCTCTGACGGTACTTTGTTTATCAGCTGTGTAGTGGCCTCACACCCACCTGAACACATTCCCATGTGTTCACCACTTTACTCCCGCTCAATTTTCATTCTAAAGAGCTTCAGGGAGCTAATTTTGTAAACCAGATCCCTAGCATACACCAGATATGTATTATAAGGGATTCTGTTTGTGCACTCTGTGTATGGTCCTATTGCTCAATAAGAAACTTACATACACCAGGTGTTTTGATGTAGTGTGTTGTCAATATTTAGGACTCCATGTCTCTAGAATTAGTCGGGATGAAAAGAAAAGAGGAAAGAGCAAAACAATCAGTTCAGCCAACCAATTTATATTCTAGTTAGTATAAGGGAGAATAGGAAGATTAAAGTGGTGCCTATGGAAAGCACAGGGATGTTAGATCTTTCTCTGACCCAGGAGGAAGATTTTTGTATTCTGGGCTCAGTCACTAAATATTCAGTGGGGAGGATTTTATGTCCAGGGCAGTGCACAGGCTATCTGGAAACCCAGTGATGAAGAGAAATGTCTACGCAGGGAAAGACCAATGGTCTTTTCCATTATTTATATGGCACCCTGCAGATCAAAAAGTGTTTCACAGACTTAATGCGTTGGAGTCTCTCACCAGCCCTGATTTTATAAATGAAGAAACAGGTCACATGGCCCTTGAGTGTGAGAGTCCGAGGAAATATCCAAGCATTTTTGCACCACACTCCTCCAGGATTCCTTTCTAAAGGCCTGCTTTCCCAAGAAGTATTCCAAGGGGGGTAGGGGGGAAGTGATAATTTGAAAAGTAACCAATTTTTTTTTTTTAACCTAAGCTTCAGTGAGTGAAAAAAGAAAATTCACCCGGAGAGAAGTATGTTCAAATTACTTACAGGCAGAACTACTTGTGTTACCACACAATTGTTTCCATTCCCCGCCCCCCCTTGGCTCTTTCCCTGGCCAGAAGCCACAACTGCCTCTAAAGTGGGACCACAAGGAAGACACCCAGAGACCCTGGCGCGTACAACTAGGAAACTGGCCACCAACGGCGAAGCTTCAAAATTAGAGCAGGTCAAATCCCTCACCGAATTCATAGGTTTGCTTTTCAGGCTCAGACCACCTTAGGAAGAGTTTGGGATTCCTTCCCTCCGCAGAGGAGAGCGGGTTTTCTCTCTCTGTTGCAAACACCGCCTGATCCAAGTCTCTCCGAAGAACTGGTGGCAGGAGCAAGCTTTGGGGCTCGCGCCTGTGGCTGCTCTGTAGCGCCGACTTCCTCGCTCTCTCTATCCAGATATACAGAAGCAGGCTTATTTATTTATTTATGCTAATTCGCCCTGTCGTGCTCGCAACCTGTGGACTTGAGCTGTGACTGGTGCGGCGAGGAGGGAGATCTGGTGGGCACGCGCTCCGGGGCCAGACCGGGTGGCGCCACGTCGCAGTCTTGAGAGGCAAGTCCCCCCGTTCCGGCTCCTCCGGCGGGGTCCGGACTCACCCACGTCCTGGGAAGGAAACCATGACCGTGCCCTTCAGCCCCGCGCCTTTCCGCCCCCCTTTCGCTCCCATCCTTAATTGACGAGCCAGTGACTATTGGCTGAAGTTCCCCAGCGATTTGCATGAACAGAGAGGGAGTGTCTTCTGCCGCCCTCCCGTCAGGAGCGCGCTGACTGCAGCCTCCCTGGGAATGCGCGGCCGAGGGAATGCGCGCAGCTCGCGGGCCCTGGCAGTGAGCTGGCGCCCGGCGACCTGGCACCCGCGCCTGGATATGGGGCGTCTAAGTCGTCCCAGGAGCAGCACCAGCCACAGAAGCCTGCCGGTAAGGGTTGGGGTCCAGACAAGTTGCGGTGCTGTGAGGCAGTTCCTACTCCTTGACGGTTTTCGAACCTTTTACCTTAATCCAAACTTCACGGGAAGGTTGGGGGAGGGAAAGGGAGTTTGGGATAAGGTGTCTTCATTTTAGCAAGGAATCGGCTAGTCCTTGGGTCGGGAGAGGAAGTTTCTGAAATAGAAATGTAGGCAGAGGAGGTGGGGGGAGGGGGTTATCGGCTTGAGACACAGGGGTGCGGAGATTAGGTCCTGCTGCCGGCACCTGCTAGCACTGGCCGCTGTAATTGACAAATTGTTTTTGCGTAAGCATTTTCCGCCTTCCCTACTCTTCCCTTAGGGGAGGGGGATTAGTGAGGGCTTAATAGTAGGTGGAGATCCAGGTCCTTTCGGTCTGATAGATGAGAGCTAAAATGAAAATCACTTCTCTGACCCAAAGTGTTTATTTAATGGGGGGGGGGGGGTCCGAAGGAAACGTGTCACTATGTTTCCCGTATTATTATTATTGATATTGTTGTTGGCAGCGGTGGTCTCACAAAAAGGGATGTAGCACATTTCGCGTTCCGGGGACCTTAGTGGTAGAAACATTTCAATGGGAAACAAATTGATGAATCGCCCATCATCGCTCATTCCTCTCCACTACCAACCTTCTCCCTCTCCATAGCCTACCCCGGTGGTTTCCCTGCGGCGTTGCGCAGTCCCTGAGCGGAGTCCTCTCCACTCGACCGCGTGTTTCCAGGGATGCTTTATGGCTTGGGATTCCGATTATTAACTCAATGAGGGTGCTGATGGGGAGCGGGGGAAAGGCGGGGGGGTTGCAGAAACTGAACAGAAACATTAAGTTTTGGCGACAATGTTGCCCCAAAGATCTCCTTTACAGCAAGTTTCCTCTCCATCCCTCTCCGACTAGAGGGTTTGCCTTTGGGAACGGGGATGGGGGCAAATATGACCCCGTGATACTGGTTTCTGACTCCAATCTCCGTGTTCCCGCGTGTGTGTAACGAGCCTTCTCCCCTCCCCCCACTTTCAGCATCTCTTTCTGTTTTTCCTCTTCGTGGGACCCTTCAACTGCCTCGCAAGTTACAGCCGGGCCACGGAGCTTCTGTACAGCCTGAACGAGGGACTGCCGGCGGGGGTGCTCATCGGCAGCCTGGCCGAGGACCTGCGGCTGGTGCCCCGAGCCGCCGGGAGGCAGAACCAGCTGCCGCAGCTGCCTGAGCGCACCCTGGCTGAGCGGAGCCCCCCTCTCTCCTTCAGCCTGGCTTCCCGGGGACTGAGTGGCCAGTACGTGACCCTAGACAACCGCTCCGGGGAGCTGCACACTTCTGACCAGGAGATCGACCGGGAGGCCCTGTGTCTAGAAGGAGGTGGAGGAGGTGCCTGGGGCGGCAGCATTTCCATCTCCTCCTCCCCTTCCTCTGACTCTTGTCTTTTGCTTCTGGACGTACTGGTCCTGCCTCAGGAGTACTTTCGGTTTGTGAAGGTGAAAATCGCAATCCGGGACATTAATGACAATGCCCCACAGTTCCCCGTTTCCCAAATCTCAGTTTGGGTGCCAGAAAATGCACCTGTAAACACCCGGCTGGCCATAGAGCACCCTGCCATGGACCCAGATATAGGCACGAATGGGGTGCAGACCTACCGTTTGCTGGACTACCATCGCATGTTCACCCTGGATGTGGAGGAGAATGAGAATGGGGAGCGCACTCCCTATCTAATTGTCATGGGACTACTGGACAGGGAGACCCAGGACCAGTATGTGAGCATCATCATAGCAGAGGATGGTGGGTCCCCACCACTGCTGGGCAGCGCCACCCTCACCATTGGCATAACAGACATTAATGACAATTGCCCTCTCTTCGCAGACTCACAAATCAATGTCACTGTGTTTGGGAATGCTACAGTGGGCACACCGGTTGCAGCTGTCCAGGCTGTGGATAGAGACTTGGGAACCAATGCTCAGATCACTTACTCATACAGCCAGAAAGTTCCACAGGCATCCAAGGATTTATTCCATCTGGATGAAACCACCGGAGTCATTAAACTTTTCAGTAAGATCGGGGGGAGTGTTCTGCAAACGCACAAGCTCACCATCCTTGCCAACGGGCCAGGCTGCATCCCCGCTGTGACCACAGCCCTGGTGACCATTATCAAAGTCATTTTCAGACCACCTGAAATTGTGCCTCGTTATATAGCAAATGAGGTGGACGGTATTGTTTACCTGAAAGAACTGGAGCCTATTAACACTCCAATTGCATTCTTCACTATAAGAGATCCAGAAGGTAAATACAAGGTGAACTGCTACCTGGACGGTGAAGGACCATTTCGCTTATCACCTTACAAACCATACAGTAACGAATATTTGCTGGAAACCACAAAACTTATGGACTATGAGCTACAGCAGTTCTACGAAATAGCTGTGGTGGCCTGGAACTCTGAGGGATTTCATGTCAAAAAAATTATTAAAGTGCAACTTTTAGATGACAATGACAATGCCCCTATTTTCCTGCAACCCTTGCTGGAACTAACTATTGAAGAAAACAACGCACCCAATGCCTTTCTGACTAAGCTATATGCTACCGATGCTGACAGTGGAGAGAGAGGCCAGGTTTCCTATTTTCTGGGACCTGATGCCCCATCGTATTTTTCCTTAGACAGTGTCACAGGAATTCTGACAGTTTCTACTCAGCTGGACCGAGAAGAGAAAGAAAAGTACAGGTACACAGTCAGAGCTGTTGACTCTGGGAAGCCACCCAGAGAATCAGTAGCCACTGTGGCTCTCACGGTGTTGGATAAAAATGACAACAGCCCTAGGTTCATCAACAAGGACTTCAGCTTTTTTGTGCCAGAAAACTTTCCAGGATATGGTGAAATTGGGGTAATTAGTGTGACAGATGCTGATGCCGGACGAAATGGATGGGTCGCCCTCTCGGTGGTGAACCAGAGTGATATTTTTGTCATAGACACAGGAAAGGGCATGCTGAGAGCCAAAGTCTCTTTGGACAGAGAGCAGCAGAGCTCCTATACTTTGTGGGTCGAAGCTGTTGACGGGGGCGAGCCTGCCCTCTCTTCAACTGCAAAAATCACAATTCTCCTTCTAGATATCAATGACAACCCTCCTCTTGTTCTGTTCCCTCAATCTAACATGTCCTACCTATTGGTACTGCCTTCTACTCTGCCCGGCTCCCCAGTCACAGAGGTCTATGCTGTTGACAAAGACACGGGCATGAACGCTGTCATAGCTTACAGCATCATAGGAAGACGAGGTCCTAGGCCCGAGTCCTTTAGGATTGACCCTAAAACCGGCAACATTACTTTGGAAGAGGCCTTGCTGCAGACAGATTATGGACTCCATCGTTTACTGGTGAAAGTGAGCGATCATGGTTATCCCGAACCTCTCCACTCCACAGTCATGGTGAATCTATTTGTCAACGACACTGTCAGTAACGAGAGCTACATTGAGAGTCTTTTAAGAAAGGAACCAGAAATTAACATAGAGGAGAAAGAACCACAGATCTCCATAGAACCAACTCACAGGAAAGTCGAGTCTGTGTCCTGTGTGCCTACCTTAGTAGCTCTGTCTGTAATAAGCTTGGGTTCTATCACACTTGTAACAGGGATGGGCATATACATCTGTTTAAGGAGAGGGAAAAAGCATCACAGGGAAGACGAAAATTTGGAAGTACAAATTCCACTCAAAGGAAAAATCGACTTGCATATGAGAGAGAGGAAACCAGTGGCTATTTCTAATATTTGACATTTCATTGTGGAATAACCCAGAGATGTTTCCACTGACTTGGGGTAGTCTCATCACCTAAACAAGAGTGTGTAGATGGCAGTTCCAATGGAGGACAACTAATTTATAACTTGTACTATATTGTAAATAAGCTGTTTACAGGTTTTTAAATTCAAAATCAGAGGTTATAAAATGTGTACAGCATTTTCTAATGAAAATTAGTACTAACAGCTATAGAGAACTGTTATAAAAAAAAAAAAAAAAAAGCTTGGACATGATTTGCAGCTTTCATTCACCAAGCAGATTGGTAGAACCTGGGAATAAGGTAAGAAAATGGTACATTGCATTTTTTTTGTCTAAAAAGTCCTTTAGCCACAAGAGGGCATCAACTACTCCTTTGCAGGGAACTGTTTTGAGGTATTGTACATGACAGTTGTTGTACATGAAATTAATGAAAGAGTATATTTTAAATATATTGTTTTTAACATTTAAGAAATATGACATTGAAATAAATTGAATTTCACTGCACTTAAATGTATGATAAGAAAGAAAAGAAATGCATTTGTAAACAGAATGTTTATTACCTCACAAGTACATGTTGTATAGTTTGAAAGAGAAGGCATTAACGAAGAAGCGCAATTCCTCTTTAGCAAGGGTGAAAACATGGCCACGTGTTAAGGATTTGACCTGCTGAAGAGTATTTCACTTTCCATGTACTCAGATTGCTTTCTGTTTGCTTTACCACTGCACTTGCTATTACTACAGGGGAAATGTATATATTCTCCCTTCCAAACATTGTAACTGGAAATTGTGTCCAAGGAAAACAGCCAGGAGCAAAGAAATGTTTCAATCTTTAGTTGCTTTGTAGGTGTGTTCACGACATTTTGGTGCTTTGACAACTTGTCGGGTATACTTTATGCTTGGGTTATATATTAGGTTTTTATGTTCTTGGACTCATTTATCACATGAGTAAGTAAAAATCATATTAAAACAGAATTATTCTAGATGCTAGTGAGCACTACTGGTTGTTTTAGTTGGGCCCCTTATATAAAAGTTATACTTCTTTTTTTGTTGTCCTTTAGGTTTGTTGGCCACCATTTCTGGCTTCCTTCCTTTGGCTTTGGATTAGGTCCAAGAGTTTATTTGTAAGCCCAGCAGCAGATTGCTTTGATAACTTAGCTTTTACTGAATCCTTTGCAATGAAGCAGGCTGGTTCCTCGGTGATTGATCTCTTTCACTTCATTGTGTGAGCTGGGAATTTTATTTTATAGGAGAGCTATAGCAAAATATCTGTGTAAACAAGGAATGTGTTAGCTTAAGCTGGACCATTCTACTTTTTGGCATCATGTGTCTGTACTGTACCAAACGTGTTTATATGTCTGCAAATTAAAGGTATATATTTTCATAATTTCTTTCTCATTTTTACCATTTTATATTTGAACACAGGCTTGTACTTTCACTGAAGTGCCTGTTATTGGCATTTGTTTGCTTTTAGAGATAAATGTGGGTACAGTATAAATATTCTGTTTGCTAGAGTTTATATTAAACTAATTCATAACTCAATTAAACATTGGGTAAAGCATTGAATATGTGTGTGTGTGTATGTATATGTGTGTGTGTGTGTATATGTGTGTGTGTATATATATATGTATAAATATATATGTATATATATATATGTATATATATAAAATAGAGGGTATGCCTATATGTTTCACAGAAGTTCACATGAGAATTTATACCCACGCATGTGCACATGCATATTAATTTTTCATTTAGTATCAGCTATAAACATTCATCTTACTACATACTTATAACAAATCCTCTGTTAGCTGTGTTACAATAGCTTTCAATACATTTTAAAAATACATTGCAAAAAAAAAACTGAATGCAAACACCCAAGATCTTTTGAATTTGTATTAACTCATTTTTCTTGTTTTCTTCAGTTTGACAATTTGAATAAGTATAGGAGGCAGTACTGTTTGTTAAAAAAAAAAAAAGGAAAAATATTTCTCATATTTTTGTATGAGAGGAACCTGAGCTAAGAAACCAAGATCATTTAACCCCCAAAACTTTTCATTCCTAACGGATCTATAGCAATGGAGGAATCCATCCTCTACCATTTTTATACCTTATTTCTCTTTTTTAAAGGAAGGAACTATGTATGAAACCAGTGGTGATATTAACTTTAAAAAATCCTCCAGAGTGCAGTGGTGTCAACAGGAGTATAAGTAACAGAATATTTTATTTATTTCTAAATTTGAAGACCGTTTTTGTGTTTCGGGGTATAGACTTCATCTCTAGCATGAGAGATGCCTGTAACATTAATAAAAAGACATATTTCTGAATAACGTCTTGTGCCAGGATTTCCTTTACAAAACCATCTCCTTCACATTAAAAATATTTATAACAAGGAAAGTTAAAGCAAATTAAGCTCAAAGATAAAAGCCCCTTTTTACTAACACCTTGTGCTAGCACAGTTGCCAAAATGTATGCTAATCATGTCAATGTTGCTAGTTGAGCTGGCACAAAAATAAATGTTCCATTCATTAAAAACCCTAATATCCATTTAACAGTTTGAGAACCAGTGAGTCCTCTTTGCCCAATTTAATGAAGAAGAGATTGCTCTGATCTTTGCACTGCCAAATCCATTCTTAGACTACTGAGAAAATTGTTCATTAATTTGGATTGGGAAACTTAAAACCAACGTAGCAATTTCAGCTACAGGGGAAAAAACAATTTCTGTTACTTGAATCTTTAGAGTCATTCCCTGACCCTATTAAAAAAAAAAAAAAAAAGTTTTCCTGGCAGTAACACTTCTATCAATGGTGGTTACAAAGGAAGAAAGAAAAATAGATCCTTCTTTTAAAATAATTTTGTAGTATGAGTGTATTAAAAACAAAATCCAGATCCTTTGTATTTTGGGTGTTCTGCATGTGTTTTATGAAAACAACAAGCATGATCTTGCTATGAAATTATACCACCGAAGCCGTTTAGACACAGTATGAAGTTGCCTTGATTTCAGTAAGATAGTTCATAAGGCTTCTAATTTGTACTCCCAGAAAATGTTTCAGTTAACAACCATAAAAGGAGGAACTATATGCAATCCTCTCCTGAGTCTATGGAGACTCGGGTTCCAATCTGTCCTTGAAGCAGGGAAGATTCTGTGGGGTCCTGACCTTTGAAAGACAATGGAGAATGTGAGGAAAGACAGTACTGAACATACGGCGCTTTTTGACTCAACATTGGGCAGCCTCAGCTCACAGAGGCCAGATAAATAGATATCTGAGCCTTCCCTTCCGTCTAAAGTAGTTTCACACTCACTCCAAGAATGCAGCCAATTGCTGCAAAATACCATTTTGCTGACTTGTGCAATCTCTACCTAGCAATGTGCCTTTACAGTGTGAGTTGTAAATAGATATTTATTAAAATGTAGAAAATTGACAGTCGTGCAAATAGACTTAAAGCAGGAAAAACATGAATTAAAAAAATTGGTAACTCCTGAGGAGAGTTAGACCTGAGGAAAAAGACCCACTGTAATGTCTTTTCTAGTTGTTTCTGTATCTGATAAGAAAAAATCAGGGGCGCCTGGGTGGCGCAGTCGGTTGAGCGTCCGACTTCAGCCAGGTCACGATCTTGCAGTCCGTGAGTTCGAGCCCCGCGTCAGGCTCTGGGCTGATGGCTCGGAGCCTGGAGCCTGTTTCCGATTCTGTGTCTCCCTCTCTGCCCCTCCCCCGTTCATGCTCTGTCTCTCTCTGTCCCAAAAATAAATAAACGTTGAAAAAAAAAATTTTTTTTTAAATAAAAAAAATAAATAAAAAAAAAAGAAAAAATCATACATATTTTTCAGATCAATATATACATACATGCACACAGTCCATAATAATTTTTCAAATGTCAGTCATTGTACAAAGTTGTTTTTAAAATGGTAGCATTTTTTTCTCCGATAAACCCCCAGATTGGGAATGTATTCCTTTAAGGGTGTAGGACAAAACTGGATGAACTTTTAAGACTTAGCCCACTAATGTCAAAAGGTAAGAATACTGCAATGATTAAAAAAAAATCAGGCATTCATTCCATTTATATTTATTTTAGTTCTTTCATTTCATTTTATTTCAATCCAAGATAGTTAACATATAGTGTAATAATGATTTCAGGAATAGAATTTAGTGATTCATCACTTACCTACAACACCCAGTGCTTATCCCTACAAGTGCTCTCTTTAATGCCCATCACCCATTCAGCCCATCCCCCCACCTAACACCCCTCTAGCAACCTTCAGTCTTATGGTTTGCCTCCTTCTCTGTTTTTATCTTTTTTTTCCTTCTCTTCCCCTATGTTCATCTGTTTCGTTTCTTAAATTCCACATATGAGTGAAATCATATGACATTTGCCTTTCCCAGATTTATTTCACTTAGCATAATACATTCTACTTCCATCCATGTTGTTGCAAATGGCAAGATTTAATTCTTCTTAATTGCCAAGTAATATTCCATATACCATATCTTCTTTACCCATTCATCAGTCACTGGGCATTTGGGCTCTTTCCACAATTGGGCTATTGCGATAGCACTGCTATAAACATCGGGGTGCATGTGCCCCTTCAAATCAGCAATTTTGTATCCTTTGGATAAATAACTAGTAGTGCAATTGCTGGGTCGTAGGGTAGTTCTATTTTTAATTTTTTGAGGAACCTCCATACTGTTCTCCAAAGTGGCCGTACCAGTTTGCATTCTCACCAGCCGTGTAAATGGGTTCCCCTTTCTCTGCATCCTTGCCAACATCCGTTGCTTCCTGAGTTGTTCACTTTAGCCATTCTGGCAGGTGTGAGGTGGTATCTCATTGTGCTTTTAATTACTAGGGATTTAACGGAGAACAAGACAGAGTCTTCGACCCTTGATAACTTTAGATTACAATGCGGAAGCCCATTAAGAAAACAATCAATCCCAAAACAATGTGTGGGATAAATGCCTACCCCCAGGATGCCAAATGGACAGCACCTACCCCAATCTTAGAAAGTACTGGCTTCCCAAAGGAGGCAGGTTTCTAATTTGGAGCTTCTCAAAGGAGGTGATATCTAATTTAAAACTGTAGCCAGGGGAAGTTGGCAGAAACAGAGAGAAGGGTATTCAAGGAAGAGGGAATAATGTACAGGCACACAGGCAAAAGGGAGCATGTCATGATTGAAGACTTCTAGTATTTGTGGTTGAAGGGATGAAGAGAATCAACCCTGAGCTTGGAGCTGTCGGTGTACCGCAGGTAATGAGGGGAGCCTCTGTGTCACACTTGGAGCTTGCAATTTGATCCCAAAGGTATCTTTGGGTATCCCAAAGGGAACTTTGAAGATTTTGGTCAAGGAATTTATGTTTTAAAAAGATCATCTTGGGGCACCTGGGTGACTCAGTCGGTTAAGCATCCAACTATTGGTTTTGGCTCCGGACATGATGTCACAGTTTTGTGAGCTCAAGCCCCACATCAGGCTGTGTTCTGACAATGCAGAGCCTGCTTGGGATTCTCTCTCTGTGCCCCTTCCCCTCTTGTGTGCACTCTCTCTCTCTCTCTCAAAATAAATAAATAAACTTTATAAAAAGATCATTTGGCCATGTATAAAGCTTGTGTTGAAGAAGATTCTAGAGACTCACTACAAGAGGTACTGACAATTTAAGGGAAAGATCAGGCCTTCAATCAGGGAATATAAAAGAGATATTCTATAGTATGGAATACAGCAGGTAAGTAATTTATAGCTGATAAAGCTATAAACTAAAGCTATAAACTTGTGATACCAATAGAAATGGAAATACACATGTGAGAGACCAGAAGATTCACAATTTTCATAATTGGTTTTCAGGCCTATTTTACAAATTTGAAAAGGAGAGGGAACTCATTCACTAACCATTAAATGAGCAATGAAAGCATTGGAGCTATGACCCCCTTTCTAATGTTGGGTTTTATGACACAGATGGAATTATAAAGGCACTAATATACCCAGTTTATTTCGTATTGATGACTGTCAATTCTATTCAATTTAACAAACATCGTGGGCCCATGTGGTAGATATCCCAACAAGAAGCTGACCTCATGACGAATATTTTATCTATTTGCTTGTAGTTGCCCTAAACATCTCCAGAGGCGGAAGAGTCATACTAAAAATTTATGGAAAAAGACAACAAAATGTCAAATGGACAAATAAGACGCAAATATAATTTCATGTGTTGTGTGTGTATCAAGAAACAGTGAAATGTCTCTTGCAGGCAATTCTGAACAAGATCCAGAAACGATGAGCCTGTGAAATGGGTACCTAGGGTGAAGAAGTACATAGGTCTTGAGGTTTAACATCATTTTGGGATGAAAGAAGTCATATAACATATCTTATGCCTCAGTTTATCTTGTGTAAGTGATTAATTTACTAGTATCTAGTGCTCACTGGTGGGAATTTCAAACCCTGGCTCAATAAACACAGAGCAGATGTTAAAACAGTATTGTATGCAGTCCTAGATTCAAGAAAAGTCACTGTCCTCTCTTCCAAAAAGTTGTCCTCCTAAGACTCGTCGGCATGGAAATTATGAACTTGCTCTATCTCATAGTGAAATTTTGAAAATAAATGAATTTGTGTAAAATATTTCACACAAGTGAAGTGCTCCTCAAAAAGTAACTGTTATTATTGCTATTGGAATTAACTAATGTGTCGTGAAGTTGTCTTAGCCGTTTGTCCACTCATTCTTCCATTGGATTCATTGTATCAGCATTTTTATTTTACAACAATAATCCATAAAACTGATAATGTTTTAGATTGAAGGCCCATACGCTCAAAGCAATCTACTATACTTATCCATTTCTTAAGCCCTCTGACTTTTTTTCCCCTTTTATTTTACAATGAGTTCATATGTTCTTTTTCATTTGGAAATCTCATGAGGGACCAGGGCTTTGATTTAAATGGTCAGACCATGGAACTTTAGAGATACTTTCGTTCAACCCTCTGATTTTACAGTTGAAAAAATTAAGACATAGAATATCAAGAAAAAATTTTTGACAGCTTAAGGAGTTAGAAGAAAAACCAGAAATTATGAATGTAAAAAAATATTCAAAATCCTATTTAGAAAAGTAGTTACTTTCTTTTTCTTCAACTATTTCCCTTAAAACATGTACTTCAATTTTACCTTCATCAGAAAGTTTAACCAAAGTGTTATACTTACAGAGACAATACCAAAAGTAAAAAAATAAAACAACAACAACAACAAAAAACAAAAAACAGAACAAAAAAATTCTCTGAGATGAAATCTCATCTAACAATGAGGTCAATCAAAACTAATTATTCATTTGAATTATTAAGAATCATGCATCTTCCCTGCATGCACTAGGTGAAAAAATAGACACAAGTTTAAAGATAAAGTTATTAACATTAAAATATTTTTTAAAAAGATAAAGTTACTCCTCATAAAGAGAAAATTATAGAAAGTTATAAAATTATATATCTGACAAATGTAATATTTGCAAGAAAATAGTAAGAAAACATAAAACGTTAAGAGGTTAGAGAATAGGGAAGAATAATCAGGGACAATTTTATGAGCCCTACAGAAATATAGAAGGAATACAATTTATTTAAAATATGGGAATAAATGTTTACTTATGCAAAATTCCTGTATATATTATAGAAAATGTAAGTCCAAGTGTGGATACAAGGGATATGACTGATTTAAAAAATTTTTTTAACGTTTATTTGTTTTTGAGACAGAGAGAGCATGAATGGGGGAAGGTCAGAGAGAGGGAGACACAGAATCTGAAAGAGGCTCCAGGCTCTGAGCTGTCAGCACAGAGCCCTACGCAGGGCTCAAACTCACAGACCGCGAGATCACGACTTGAGTTGAAGTCAGACGCCCAACGGACTGAGCCACCCAGCCACCCGGGATATGACTGATTGTAAAATGAGATGACCAGGCTTACATATATAGTAAGGTAAACGAGGGTAAACCCAGAATGGCTGAATGTTAAGAACTCATTAAATCACAAACTTTACAACCTCAATGGAACTTTGTATTATTGTCCTTCTCCTTAGAGTTTTGGAGACAATTTCCTGAAGCTTCAACAAAGATAAAAACTATTATCGTTAACTATTTATTTACTAGACACATTTAATAAACATGACTAGGCCATGCCTAATACATGCAAGACATTGTGCTAGGCACAATGGTAAGTTTTCTTCCATCTTTAAAAAGATTACTCCCCTGTTTGGGGAAACTAATATAAACCACACAAATATAGAAATGAATATGCTGCTTCTCCCCTCTACTCCTTACCTGTTCCTCTTACGTGTGTACCTCTATCAGAGACACAAGGGTCATGATAGCAGATCAAAGTGCTACCCAGAGATATGTAGTATATACTGGAAGCTAATGAGGAAACTATCAAAATTACTGGGGGAATATCATCTTTGCAATGTATACGAATTAGTAAATAGGAATTGAGTGTTTTCTGTGGATAGAATGAGCAAATTGAAAGACTTTACAACATATATTTCTTTTCCTCATTTTGAAAATTGGAATTCCCTGACTCTCAAAGGAAACTGTCACTTAAAACATTAAGGGAATAAATTCACTAGGCACTGTAAACCACTTAGTCCCCTCAGAAAGATCATAAATTTATATTTCAGAATAATTAAAACATAAATATGATATTCATGGACTCTACATATGTACAAGCAACCCTGCCTCTATATTTCACAAACAGCCCTGATTTCTATTTTGCAAATAGACTTTAAGTCATTGCAAAGTCATGGTTTTGTGTTAATAAACTTTCTTAAGGTGCCATCTTGGCAATGTGAGGTCTTGATTTAATAGGAGTGTAAAATGTACTTTCGGAACGGTTATGTAAACCTTTCAAATAATACTATGGAACGGTAATTTTCAAAGTTATGAGATATGGCAAAATGGATGATGAGATGATATTTTAATTTTAATGTATAAAAAAGTACTGCACATACATTCTGAATTCTCTACTTCATTATGAAGAAGAAATACTCCAGGGAAGGTAACCCTAGAAAATTCATGGGGAAAAAAACATTGCACATTAAAGGTAGAGTGGGATGAGCAGCAGAAAAAAAAATTAAGTGAACAATATTGAAATTCTAAAAAATTAAATAGCTTAAAAGGTTTTTTTTTTCCTTTTGAAAAGCATCATCCACCTAACTTCCCTCCTCACCACACAGCCCCACTGCCTTATTAACTTGGGAAACCAGTTTCCTTCACATTTTTTGTAGTTGTTATAAAATCCTAAACATTTTTGAAGTCCAGATGAGTGTGGGCAATGCTGACCATAAACCAGGTGCTAAAAACACTATTGCTTTGAGACAGCTTTCGATTTATGATCCTTTCATGTTCCAACAGTAAAAAAAAAATTCATTTTATTTACAGAATTTTGTGTAAATAGCAGTTAACATTCAATGCAAGGAGAGGGATTTCAATAACAGGTATTTAGCTTATCTTTAAAATGCTTACACTGAGTCATCTAAGCATTCAAATTTAGCAAAGCCAACTATCCTGCATATGTCTGATCTCTCCATCTAGTCCACAAAAGACTTCATCCAACAAAAAGCACTATAGAACATACTATCTTCTCCATCTCATTTACAGATGTATTTAGCAATTTAGCATGCAGATTTCTGTGAAGAATGACTGAGTAGAAGTTGCCTGGTAAGGTTCTTTGAAATAAGAGATTTAATACAATTTAAGTGAATCAAATGAATTTCTTTTTTGTGCTTTATGCTTGACTCAGGACACACAGTTGGAAGGGTCATAACATACCAACATTCGCAATCAAACTGTTTGGTGGGGATTGTCAATTAGCCCAATTGGAGATGATTTCTAAAAGACCTTAGAAATGAAGGTGCATATTGGAAGATGTAAACTATCTATGAAAAGTTACAAAATATCTGTCTCATTGAGCCAGGAGGAATCTTCAGACATCAATGTTTTCTTCCCCTTTGAGCTTCCTTGATCCTACTCAAGCATCCTATTGGTGTTTCATAAGGAAAGCTCAGTATCTCAGAATCCATCTCTTAGCCTATCTGCAGGGAGAATAGTGCCCCAAAGCTGTCCATGCCTTACTTCAGGGAAATTGGAATATGTTATGTAACATGGCAAAAGGCGTTTGCATATGTAATGGACATTATAGCCCTTAAAATAGGGAGATACCCAGACTTAAGGAAATAGACTCCTAATGCACAGTCAGCAAGAAAACGGGGCTTCAGTCCTGTAACCATACAGAACTGAATTCACAAACAATCTGAATGAGCTTAGAAGTGCACTCATCCACAGCGCTTCCAGAAAGCAGTGCAACCCTGCTGATACCTTCATTGCTGCATTGTAAACCACCCAGGAGAGGACCAGCTGAGCTGCTCGCTACTCAGACTTCTGAGGAGGGGAAGAAGAGTTAATAAATGGGTGTTATTTTAAGCTGCTAATTTTGTGGTAATCTGTTAAAGCAATAATTGAAAACTACGACGGTATCCTGAAAAATATATTACACATCCATTAAAGGCCGAGCTTGGTTGACTCGTTAGGACCAAATCCTTTTGAATTTTGGGCAACTTTTACAATAGATGTTCACATTTTTCTTTACAAGAGTGTTAAGTTCATGTCTAATTACAATTTGCTAAGTGAAGAAAAAAAAAACAAATCTTAGAATAATCCACATAAATATATACAGAACATAAAATCATGTATTGTGAATCTACTGTGTTCCAGGCAGTGTAACCATGCCAGTTAAACTCTGTGTTCACTTTATTTTTACTAGGTCACAGAAATAAACAGAAAACCAGAGGTATTTTTATTTCCATAAAGGATTTTCTCGGTTGACTAAAGCTGGAATAACAGTGCTGAATTGCTGAATTCATCTCAGACCCAATTTGGGATGAGATGAACGGAATGGCTGATATTTGTAATTGAGATATACCACGGGTAGATGTGTTATGATTGCATGTGTAAAAGGTTGCTATGATTTAAAAAAAAAAAAGATGCATGTTAAAATGTATCTTTCTTTTGTTACTGCAGACAAAGGAGCCTTTCTAATGGGGAAGTCTCTCCAATCCATGGATCATTTGAAGTGATTTGTAATCTTTAATTCTTTGAAAATAAGCACTTTGGGGATTTTTCTTTTTAAACACATTCTTACTCTACTTTTCTACCAACTCCACTTCCCATTCAAAAGCTACTGTAAAATAAATTCACTGTAGAAGATGAAGTTCATTAGAATCATTGACTTAGTATACACTGACTTTTATTGGGCATTTATTATTGGCATAACCAATACGTAATAGCCCAATAGGACCAGATTATAGAATACATTTTGTGCTGGTAAAATGCTATAATTTTTCAGTTCAGTCAAATATTTTGGATTCATATCAGAACTCCTGTGACTGAAAGGTTAAAATACAAAGTCCTATTATTCCTCGATTGGCAAAAATTTCTCTTTCTTAAACGTGTACATTTCTCTTTCACTTTGTATGTCAGCCATTTTTGATGATTATAGGCATTTTGTTCCAAATTCTAATCTAAGAAAAAAGTGGGGACAATGGTTCAAGTACATTTGAAATTCAAACATTGAAACATTTTAAAATATATTACAAGAATAGAATTTTCATAGTTAAGAAAAAAGAATTGGGGTGGAGACATGGGATTTTTTTTTTCATTTTTTTAGTTTGTCTTTAAATTCCAGTTAGTTAACATATAGTGTATTATTAGTTTCTGTAGTAGAACTTTGTGAATCATCACATACAACACCCAGTGCTCATGACAAGTGCTGTCCTAATACCCATCACCCATTTACTCCATGTCTGTGCCCACCTCCCCTCCATCGATCCTCAGTTTGTTCTATATAATTAATATTCTGTTTTGTGGTTCACCTGTGGAGACACCACAAAGGGATCTTCTTCTGTGATCATTTAGAATACATTTTTGTAAGAAACTGGGGTGATCACTTCTGGGGCTAAATATCTCATTTCTAAATGTTGCCCAATTCTAAGCTATACTTTCATACACAAAAGGAACAGGTCTTTCTTAACATCTGTCTAACGCACTAGGTTGTGGAACAGTTTATACTAGGGTTAATCACTTAGGAAACACAGTTAGAATATGCAGAAGCTACAGCACTGCTGTGTCACATGGAGATGCCAAGCCTGGCCTTTTCTTCTCTTCCGGAGGTTGGCCATTGGGTAAACATGAGCCAAGTACCGATGATGGTACTTCTTGAAGACCTTGGAAGAGATCCGTGCGTGCAGATGTATGTTCCAGCATTCCTGCTCAGGCTTGGGTTGGGATGGGAAGGTTTTCAAACTTGTCAGAAAACCTATGACATTGCAGTCTCTTCCCTGAATGCTTTCTAACAGTCCTTGTCACGGAACACTGACATGAATGGGGTTTGAAGTAACCGGTGCCCAGAAAAGGGCTAAGTAGCTAGCTACAGAGCTCTTCCAGTCATGTAGCTGAGAAGTGTTGTTTGGAGCCTTGCCACTTGATGTGTGGCACACAGATCAGCAGTAGCAGCATCTGGTTGCTCATGGGACATGGAGAATCTAGGACCCACCCCAGATCTATTAAACCAGAATCTGTATTTAATAAGATCCCCAGTCAATTTGCATGTACATTAAAGGTTGATAAAAATGTGTTTGGATCACTGGCTCTCAAGCTTGTCTGCATGTCGAAATAACCCAGGTAGTTAAACACACACACACACACACACACACACACACACACACCAACAACAACAACAACAAACACCTGATACCTAGATCCCACCTATTGACTTTCTGATTCAATGACTTTGGGGTGTAGGAGGGTAATCAAGATTTTTTAAAAGCTCCCCAGGTGATTTGAATATGAAACGAAGTTTGAGAATCACCAGGTTTGAATTCCGTTATTTCTGTAATTTGCCATTGTTACTTCATATTCTAACGTCCAGCCTATTAGGGATTCATTTCATCACTGGCATCCCCTCCAAACCTGCTATAAAATAGGACACAATTTCCAACAATACTTAAAGATGAAACTCATAAATTAGCGTGAGTCAGGTCTTTTTTCATCAGAATGTTGTTATCATCATCATCATCAAAAGCAGACACCATTCACTAGAAAGGTATATAGCATGTCTATTCATCCCTTCTGGAAATTTTAGTCTGGGACAGTTATTGAAATATAAGCCTGATGTGCACAGCGACTTTGTCTTAAAAATAAAAGGCTGCCAGAGCGCCTGGGTGGCTCAGTGGGTTAAGTGTCTGCCTTATGCTCAGGTCATGATCTCAGGGTTCATGTGTTCGAGCCCCGCGTTGGGCTCTGTGCTTATAGCTTGGAACCTGGAGCCTGCTTCAGATTCTGTGTCTCCCTTTCTCTCTGCTCCTCCCCTGCTCGTGCTCTGTTTCTGTCTCTCTGTCTCCCTGTCTCTCTCAAAGATAAATAAACACTAAAAAAGTTTTTTTAATTAACTAAAAAAAATAAAAAGCTGTAGCTCTAAAACCTAATAATGTCTTCTACATAGTAGAGGCTTATACAAATATTCGTGGAATGAATGAAAGCACGAACGGCAGGTAGTCCTAACACACAAATTGGAATAATTACGCACTTTAGAAGAAAACTGTTCTATCTTGACTTTAAAAGGCAATTGAGCAGAGACTTACAGCTAAACCTGGGAGTGCTACTCTAAGGAAGTTCTGCAGTGAGAACAGGTATGATCTACCCCATCATCATATAGACCTTATGTTCTAATTCATGCAAAAATGAGGGAGTAGGTAACAGAAGTACCATGGATGGCCACTGGGGCAAAAGATGTAATTATTCAGGAGGTTGTCTTCTCCATTATCTGGAAACCCTATTTCGACCACCAATATGAGAAGTGTTTAGTAAGGAAGAACGATGGAAGAAAAGGATTGAAAATATATTTTAGGCATGAAAATATGAAGGAGACAAAAACAGGATTAGTATAGATTTTAACTAGTAGGAATGAAAAAGGTGCTGGTGTTAATATCACTATTTATCCTCCCATTTTATGTACTTGTATAAAATTATATTGTTTTTTGAGAGAAAGAGAGCAAATGAGCAAGGGAGGGGCAGGGAGAAAAATAGAGAGAGCGAATCCCAAGCAGGCTCTGCACTGTCAGCACAGAGCCAGATGAAGGGCTGGAACTCACCAACCGTGAGATCATGACCTGAGCAGAAATCAAGAGCCAGGCGCTTAACCAACTGAGCCACCCGGGTGCCCCTATCCTCCCATGTTATATGACTGAAAAGAAATAGAAAACTACTGCCTAGCTCCATGAAGAAAAAAAGAACTGGCAACATTCAACAAGGTAAAAAAACCATGGTGTTGATATCCTGGATTTTCCAACAACTGGTATTAAAATCTTAGGGAAATTTCATAAGTATCTTTGAGCCTCATTTTCTCCAAATGCACACCACAAGATGACCCTGGGGTTGTTCTGAGCATTGGAGATAATGCATGCAAGTTGGGAACACTATGCCTTGTACATGGCAGTCAACGGTTTATTTCTCTTTCACCTGCTCCACCTTATTTAAAGTATGACACATCAAGGGCATAGAAATTTCCAAGGCCAATTTTTGAATCCTCAGGGCCTAGCACTAAATATTTGTTAAATGGACAAATAATAATAATAATTAAAAAAAGATGGTGGGTATTATTCTGGGTTTCCGTTGCTTTGAATGGGGGGTGGGAGGGAAACCCATGAAGACACGTGAAAATTGATTCATAAATTAATTTATTAAAAATTCTCATTACGTATCTAGCATGTGGCATGTATAGAGATGCTTTTCAAATGTGCTATTGGAACTACGCTTTGGAGCTCAGGGTTTAGTTAAGGACACTGAAAATAAAACTGCAATTTAATGAGATAAATGTCTTAATAGGGGATGCATAAAGCCAGGAGAATCATTTGAAGCCTTCAGTCTACAGTATTTTGTATGCAGCTGGCTTCAGTTTCAAAATTATTAACAATCTCAAGGCTGAGTACATTTCAGCGAGTGTCCACATACACTGTTACAGCAGAACAAGCAGGAAAGGCAAGTTGAAAGGTTTGGGGACTGTGGGCTACACAGGCATCATCTGCTCCTTAGTTTACAGACTTTTCTTCCTTTTTCCTGCCTCCTGCTTCCTAATTGCATCCAAATGGTTCTCTCATTTGTTTTCCTGGCCCTTCCATCTGAGACATGATGCCAGTAATATATGCCTTCTTCATTTGGCTCCTTTCTTTCTAGTCTACACTGCCACCCTATTGTTTTGGTGAAAATGCTGGATTCATCAATTCCTTTTCACACCTGTCATACTGCTGGAGGTGGACACACTGATACGTTTATGATTAAAAACTAAGTTGCCAAACAGTACAAGTGCTAAGACAACCATCTCTCTCGCTCGTTACTAACCAAACCGCAAATGGACACAGAAGGGAACTATTAGATCCCGCTTTGCGAAAATACACACAAAAACTTCTCTTCTAATCGAATTGTATTATCATATTGACAATTACAAAGCTACATAATTTCAAGGAGTCCATGCTGGAAAATTCAAACAGGTAGATTTCTGATGCAAGTAAAAACTGGGATTTATTTTATGGAAGGCTATTGGCCAGTTATGTATACACCGCAAAATGTGCATTTTTTCCCTTTGCGCTTTGTACAGAGCTTCAAACTTGTGTGTGCAGACTTACTTTTTGCAGGGCTTAACAGTAATGAAAAAACATATATTTGCATCAACATAAAATGGGTGATATAAATTGTGACACATAGTTAAGACAACATATGTCTGAATCATGAAAAACACCATAAAATTTTTTTGTTTCCCTGAATTATCTCTAAAAGTACTAGAGTTACCCTGTTTTTCTTACATATGAATTATCACACTCCTGACAAAGGCTCCCCATTCAGCTAGAACAGGGTTTCTTAACCTGGCACGTGTATAACTGAAATATGGGTAGAAAATACACATTTTGTGATCCAGGAATATGGGGACGAGTTTAGCTTAGCACTGCTGGTAGCTATTTTGATTTCTCCGTGGTAAGATCCTGTGTGGGGATGGGGCTAACAGAGAAGGAAGGAAAAAGAGAAAAGAGGGAGGTGGGTAGAGAAGGAAAGGGAGAGAAAGACAGGAGAGGAAAACAAAACAGAAAACTAATGGCATCTTTTAAATCCTCCCATCCATCTGTGCTTGAAACCAGCCACTCAAGATTTTCCACTGTGTGAACAATAAATCCACTCTGCTGATTTTAGTTCTCCAAACTACTTTGAATTGTCACCCTGGTAATTAGATTTTTGAGAGACTTGACTAATATTCCATTGGAACAACTGGTTGAACTTCTCTAAATACACCAGAGTATCTATGTCTCTGCATTTTGCATATGTTGGTCCCTCAGCTTAGATGTCTTTCCTCCCTTGCCCACTTCACTTGAAAAACATCTACAATCCATTAAGTCTTCGCTCAAGTGCCATTTATTCTGGAAAGCCTGCTCTCTAGAGCTTATTTTCTTCTGCTTTCAGGGCACTTTGCACATACCTATACCATAGCAGTGAACTGAAAATTCTTGTGGATAACTATTCTCCATGAGTTTCTTACCACCAAAATAGAAGTTTCTCAATGGAAAGAGATTTATAAAGACAAAGAAAAAAAATGGATTTTTTTCCAAATCAGATCAGAGATCTATCATTCAATATTTGGTTTTTAAGCCCAATCCAGAAGCTAATTCCTAACAATGGGTAAGATTCTACTCTTTTGCTGATTTTTTTTTTAAGAATTTCACTTGAGTCCATTTACATTACACAAGAAAAATAGTGTGTTTCTAACACGTTCAGTGACTTTATGTTGGCTCAGAAATTCATGAGACAAAACTGTTCTCATTAGCTTCCCCTTTCCCCAGAAATTTCTGGGTCATCTTAAATTATTAATAGCCTCAAAAAAAAAAATTATTAATAGCCTCAGATGCTGTGGCATCTGCTATCAATGTGGGCCATGGAAATATATAGAATTAAGTAAAAAATAAATGGTGAATATCCGTGGAATAATGAATAGAAGTATAATTGATTCACCTTATTTTACCGTGGCAAAACATAGGATCCTGAGTCAGAAGGCTTTGATTCGAGATCAGCTTTTACCAGCTATAGTTATGTTGGTGATACTGACCAAATTAGCTTTCAGAACATCAGTTTCTTATTCAGAAAATGTAGATAATACTACGAGGTCTAAATGATACTAAAAGAAAAGCAGGTGGATGAAAATAATTTGTGTAGTCTCAAATGCTAGATTTGATTTAGCAGCAGAGGTCACTGTGGCCTTGACAAGAGAGGTTTCAATGAGTGATGTGAGTGAAGGCGAAATTGCAGTAGAATTCAGAGTCATCGGAAAGTAAATAGGGGCAGCCAATTCTCTTCAAGAAATTTGGCTTTGAGAGAGAGGGGAAACATAGGGCAAAGTAGAAGAAGGGTGTGTGGTTGGAGGACGTTTTCTTTACTCCTGCCTCCTGTGAAAAACATTGGATGCAGTGGAATTCATATGAAAGGAGATTTAGAAGGAGAAAATCAAGAAGAATCCGTGGCTCAAGTTGAAGACAATTCAGGACAGCACGTTATCCAGACAAGAGGTAGAGGCCAAAGGTGGATGAGATTGTAGAATGGTATAATAAGTTGGTTGAAGAAACTTAAAGGAGTAACTACCTACCCTGTCTGTGAAGTCCAAAGAAGTAGAAAGATGAAATTATCTGTCCAGAATTAATGGCAGAAGGGAGAGTCAGAAATTTGTGGACAGCGGAGGATGTTTGAAATAACTGGGAAAAGGAGCTAATTATGGAAAGAACCAGTGGATGCCTTCAACATGAATTTGCATGATTTTGTATTCTTCTAAGTCACTCTTCATGTACATGGATGCCAGTATGGAGAAAGGGGACCTATGAATCTCAACCAGGTAGATTTTGCAAGACAGGAGTGATGAAAAGATAATGGGGTGAAGGTAATGAAGATCCTGGGAAAAGGGTGGTCAAAGTAGACGTAACATTAAAACTTAAGAAAGACGTAAAAAATTCTGATGAGAGAGCTGCTTTGGAGAAAGCAGGGGACTCCATAGGTTAAGAATATATAATGGGGAGGAATTGAGTTATTTAAATTAAAGGAGTAGGTTAGAGGGTTGTGGCCAGATACAACAATGTATTTATTATTCTACAAGTGGAGCCATTCTGGCCAACTGCATGATCCAAAGTGTGACGGGGGGTGGGAAGGGGGGGGGGAGGGAAGGAGGCTTACTCAGTGCATGTAGGAGGGTCACTGGATATAAGGCAAAGAAATAACACAATATGCGTGGATCAATTACATGGATGATAAAGTAACCCAGAGTGTCAGGACTTAAGGGAGTAGGGGCCACTACGAGGGATATGCTGTATCTTCAGTGCATAAGTGGGAAGACAATGAACTTTGGGGTTGGCAATGACCAAGAAAAATAGTAGAGCAGGATGTAAATGTTTGATTCTAAAACACTATTTGTGGCATGAAACAAAAAGCTTTGATTTTTCCCCCACTGTTCCTCAGCATTTACTCATTTACTCACTGCCCCAAATGAAAAGTCACACAGGCCTTATGACTTCTCTGATGTATCCTAAATTATTTTTTGACTTAAAAATTAAAAAAAAAAAAAAAACCACTAACTCTAAATATCAAACACTATTTCACCCCCAAATCCCTTTCATTCATCTTCTCACTCTCAACCCTTCTATATGCTTAAATTGAACGGAGACTGAAGGTCACATAACCAGTTTTAGGGATGCCTGGGTTATGGCTCAGTCAGCTGAGTGTCTGACTCTTGATTTCAGTTCAGGTCATGATCCCAGGGTTGTGAAATCAAGCACCAACTTTGGGTTCTGCACTATCTAAGCCTACCTAAACTTCTCTCTCTCCCTCTCCTTCTGCCCCTCCCCTGTTCACGTGGGTTTGTGCGTGCACATGCTCTCTCTCCTTCACAAATAAAAAAATACTTTAAAAAGTCACACAACCGGTTTTATCAAAACTGAAAATTCTCACCTTTGTTATCATGGTTTAAAAAGTGATGTTAATTGTATCTCATTAGATCAGTGTCCATTTTAAAATTCCATCATATGAATTTTTTTGTGAATGCCCACGAGAGCAGTGCCCACAGGAGACTGGAGTGATGAAAGTCATTCCCAGGGTCAGAGAGTAAAGAGGATGCACGGCATCTCTTGACCCTGAGCCGCATGAGGTGTGGGGAAATAGAGAATTAGGTGGGCTTTAGGGCAGTAGCACCCTCTGAAAAAAAAAAAAAACATGTTTCTGCTCAGATCAAAAAAGGAAAGAAAAAAATTAGAGTATGAAATTAATAACTGAGTGTGGCAGAATACTAATCTGAGACATAAACTGTAGAATCTTTTTTCTGCTGCCCATAATCACTGAAATTCAGAGTGCAGGAGCCAGCACCATTCATTGCAGCCAGTAGATGGATTAAAGCCAGGGAGAAAAGACACCACATTTTCAATGCTAGGAGCAAAAGCCTAGGATTCAGATGTGAGGGAGAAAGTCTACATGTACTGGCCAAAGAAGTTCTTCCCTAAAATCTCTGAAATAGAAAACTCAGGATTTGTAAAGAAGGAAAAAAAGTTTTGGGGGAAAAAATTTAACATGTTAGAAGCAATTTGTGTGTGTGGCCGAGGATGGGAGGTTAAAGAGGGTGCGCAGGTGATGGTGTAAAATCACTGCGTCCACTTGTCAGTCTGGAATCTACCTTCCACTTTGGAGTTCAAGAGTAGGGATAACTTGCGCTTCTATATCTGAGTTCAGTTGAGGCAGAAAGAGAAAACCTGGTGCCGGAGAGAAGAAATTTCATTATGGAAATGTGTGGCATTTGAAGGCTTCTGATGCCTAGTGATCATTCACACTGTCTGGGTCTGCAGAGTGGGGTAGAATCTGAAAGCTCTCCTTGTCTCCAAATAAGATACAGAAGGTCACTGCAAGAAACCTATTGGGGCTGACATGAGATGGCTTTCCCAGAACAGTCTGGGCCATCTCCACTGGAAATTTTGTGAAGATATAGCTCATGTATTAGTGGGTCATTGGTAGCAGAAGGCAAAATTGAAATGGAATAATATACTTTAATTCCATTCAGCTCACCATTCTTATGCCCAAGCATATGACCTCAGCTCTATTTTATATCCTGAAGAACCTAGAGATCCCTATCTCCTCAAGGACCCTTTAGCAACAGGTGTGCCTAGCAGGACTTATAATTTAATTAACCTCATTATGGATGGACAAGGAGAAAACCTCAGAAGTACATTTGAATCTTAACATGATTGGATTATAAACCCATATTAAACAGATATAACAAGTTTGACTGAATTTACTTTGAATTGGCAAGATTAAGTTTTCCATTATTCAATGGAAAGAAGTTTAAAATAAAAGTTAAATTGAGATAGTTACATTTTATACACGTGAGGATATAAACAGTAAAACGTGTACCTACTACAAACACAAGAGTGTTTGGGTCAGGCAAGTTAAAAAACTAGGAGACAGAAGGAGCGGAACTCTGGCACAAAAGAAAGGACAATATGAGTTGAATAGATGACTGAAGAGGCTTGCATCTAGAATATAGACCATGAAAATACAAAATGGTGGGTTTAAGGTGAACAAAAGAACTCCTGATGGTCCCATGGGGAATGGAAAATGGGAACTTGGGAGAAGAAAATACTGGAGACACTTAAGATTTACTTGCAGAATGAGTTTCACAAGGGATCAAAGTCTATGCATATTTTTACACCAGTCTTGAAAGGTACTAACTATGTTTTGGCTGAATTTCAGAGCTTAAGGAAGAGGACCAAGGCTCAAGATCATGGGTATTTCTTTTAAAGCTCCATGGAGGATCCCAGAGTCAACAGTAAAGGGGCAGTGCCGTATCTCATGAATTCTAAGGGGCAAAATTTTGCACATGTATCACCTCTGAAACAGAGATGGATTTTACACTTGGAATTGGCACTGTTTCTGCCAACTTCGCAGTACACGTTATAATCAATGCTGTCTAAGTTTTCACTAAAATATGTATTACACAGGTTTTCATTGAAGAAACCATAGTTTCATATCTGGTTCCCTCTTGATTGGAATACCAAAGTAAGTCTTGGATCTTGTACTCAACTCACCTATGATCTAGTATGAAGACAATTGAATAGAAGGCTGTATGTGGCTTGGAATGCAGCTCTAAGTCAGAGTTAATTGACTGATGCACAAAACCTTGACAGCATTGAAATCTTACTTTAAATAACTTTTTTTTTATTATGAGCACTATATTTTACCCCAAATACTCTAAAATTTAGAGAGTTTTTAAAAGCATAAGATGACGAAATAATGTTACATATTTGTACGTGTCATTTTACAAACTCTAGTATGAACTGTAATGATAGAATGTAATTTAACAGTTACTTTTTATCATTTTAAAAATCCAGAATTTTGTATCAGTTTTCAAAAGATTGTTTTCTTTTCTTAACAGAGGGAAAAAAAACACTTAGAATTTGCAGAAACTCATCAGATAATGTGAGGTGCCTTTATATAATGGTCTTTTAAAATTTAGGACTTTTGATAACTCCAGGGCAAATTGTTTTGCATGCTATAGATTATCTACAGGCTTTTTATCCAATTAGAAAACTAAGCTAATGTTTAATACCTTTATATTAAAAACTTTAAAACCTCAGGGTACCTGGGTGGCTCAGTCAGTTAAGTGTCCAACTTTGGCTCAGGTCATGATCTCACAGTTTGTGAGTTTGAGTCCCACATGGGGCTAGTCTGCTGAGGTCAGTTCAGATCCTCGGTCCTCTTCTCTCTCTGCCCCTCCCCTGCTCATGCTTCCCCTCCTCTCAAAATAAATAAATAAATGTAAGAAAATTTTATATAAAAAACTTTAGGGGCACCTGGGTGACTCAGTCAGTTAAGCCCTGACTTTGGCTCAGGTCATGACTCACAGTTCACGAAGTTTGAGCCCCACGTCGGGATCTGTGCTGACAGCTCAGAGCCTGGAGCCTGTTTCTGATTCTGTCTCCCTCTCTCTCTGCCCCTCCCCCACTTGTGTGCGTGCTGGCTCGTGCTCAATCTCTATCAAAAATAAAAATATTTGTAAAAATTCAAAAAAAACTTAAAAACTCAACTTTTCCCTTGGCTTTTACATTAATTTTATAAATCTTTTATTTACAGATAGGGAAATTTTAACAGTTACTTTTGAAAAGTGATTAGTCCCATTTACGAACTTAGAAGACATTAAATCCTAAAACAATATGAGATAGTTTTCTTTTATCATGTTAAAAAAGTAATCTCACACTACCAATTTAGTTTCTTTTGAAGAATAAATTTTGAGTATTAGCAAATATGTTTTGACACCACATTTTTTAAAACACTATTAATACTCATTTCTGATTTTTCTTGAATATGGTGTTGAATTATTTTCAGGCATATTAATTAGGATTCTGCACTTACATTCGGAAGTAAAACTGAACACCATGGAGATTAATTTCTTCCTTTTCTTTGCGGGGGGGGGGGTTCTTCATTCACTGCATTCTTTAAAAGCTTCACAATCCAGGTATGCCCTAAAATCATGACCATCCTGTGGAACAGTCAGGCAGAACTGCACTTAGAAAAGGCTGAGTGGAAGCGTCTTGGTGCCATTCAAGGAGCAGTCTCAGGAATGTTTGGCCAAAGTCTGCCATCTAAGAGTCCTGGCAGCCACAGCCATGTGTCCTGCCAACTAAGTCACTGTCCTAGAGCAGCCTGTGTGAGGCACGGCCTTGCCACAAACATGATGATGGATTTCAAAGAACAGCACCTAGAACGGTTGTTCAATTACATTCTGTATAGCAGTAGAGTAGCGGGTGTATTCTCATGACAACTGCAATAACTGCTTTCAAAGACTCTATATCACCTCATCTGTAATATAGGGTAGAAATCATAACTTCTTTCAAGGTTTGTTTTCAGGATTAAACCGTGCATGACTACCAAGAAAATAAAAAATAAAAACCAACCAACCAAAAATCAAACAAAACAAACAAAAAACCGAACACAGAATAAACACCATAAAAGTGTTTTAAAAGTAAATTAAAATGTGCAACCTGTTCCTAAGAACGCTCCCTAGATATTCTATTTACAAGTACAATGTCTCCTTCATTCACATGGAGAACAGAACTGATGGTATTTTCTGTTTGTAAGTTTAAATCTGTTTTGAAGGCAGACAGTGTCTCTGAATCTCTAGAGACCTGGTTTCCTCCTAAGTTTTATCAGCAGTATCTTTTTGTAAGGATATGCTTTCTGTTGCTCGTGTGTGTGTGTGTGTGTGTGTGTATGTGTGTGTGTGTGTGTTTGAGGAAATCTATGCTTGTTCAGTACTACAGCAATGTGTAAAGTAGGCTGTGTTGTGTGAAAGATTGATGTGATTCTCTAACAAAATTTTTCTCAGTAGGTCTTCAGTGTGGATTAAAAGACAATGTTATATAGAAGATACACATACACACACAACACTCCTCACACAGAGAAAGATGGACCAGCAGTGGCAGGTGACCAATAGGGAAATCTGGCTTCCACTTGAGCCAGAAAATAGAGGCATGTCAGGGTCACGTTTATAGAGCGCCCCTATGCCTCTGTTCCACAAAGGGGCCCCAGTGGTGAGACTCTTGACAGACCTGGAAATTGTCCTTAGCACCACCACCACTGTTCATCCAGGGCCTGTCACTCTCTTCATAATTGAATTAGAATGTACTAAAGCAATTGTGCATTTCTTTACACTGTCTCACAAATAGCAAACAGTGCACGCTACCTACAATCACTTGAGTTTGTCTTTTTGTGAACATTAATATTTCTTTTACAAAAGATCACTTGAAATGTGTCTATAATTTATAATTGCATAAATTAAAAAAATGACATGAAATCTAGATTCAAATAATACTCTTTCTTGCCTTTTTATTCATCAAAATAAATCATTTTTCTAATTTTACATGAAATAGAACTGGAGCTTTTTTATTAAACTATTATTATAATGGTGCTTAATATTTAATAACATCACTTTAGAAATCGCCCTTAATTATTTGAATGTCAGTCACCCTTACTCCTCAAGGTAACTGGTCATTTACTTTAGATTTTAATAGAAAGTCAGGTCATCGGACTTGAGGAAAGAGAAAGGAGGCTATGGTTTTAAATAATAAATACAATATAAGGCAAATGTTTACGTGGCATTTTCAATATAAAATTTGAGCTTATTTTCCCTAAAAAAGGAAGAAAAGAAAAATTTTGACGGAGGCAGTACTTTTATTCAAAGTAAAAAAAAATCATTTAGTTCTTTCAAGAAGGTCTTCAGTTGTGTTATGACCTCATAGTAAAATAATTGGGCTTGTTTCTAATATTTTGGTGATTTGGAATATTTATTCTCTGAGACATTGTTTTGCTTCTTCCTTATTGGGTTTATCCATAATAGATATAGAGCGAGCTTATTTGAACTACTACCTCCCTGAATTTATATTTTGTACCCTTCTACCAGATACACGGGGCTGTAGTCAGCTCTGATCCCATCAATAATCTAGATCATTTATAATAACCCATCCTCGGGGCGCCTGGGTGGCTCAGTGGGTTAAGCATCCGGCTTCAGCTCAGGTCACGATCTCGCGGTCTGTGAGTTCAAGCCCCGCGTCGGGCTCTGGGCTGATGGCTCAGAGCCTGGGGCCTGCTTCCAATTCTGTGTCTCCCTCTCTCTCTGCCCTCCCCTGTTCATGCTCTGTCTCTCTCTGTCTCAAAAATAAATAAACGTTAAAAAAAATTTATAAGAACCCATCCTCTACTTCTTTAACTTTTTGATATTTTACTCTTTGGACAGCTCCATTTTTATAATGATTTCTGAAATCGGTGTTTCAGTTTTATTTCTTCCTATTTGGTAATGACTTAATGGACTTGAGTTTTTTTTCTTAATCCTTAGAATTGCCTAAAGAAATTCCAAGTCAGCTTCAGAACAAACACAGGCTGGCTTTCTTTCCAGCTTTATGGAGATATAATTGACTTACTGTGTAAGCTATTGTGATGATTTGATATATGCACATATTGTGAAATGATTACCGCTTTAAGATTAGTTAACACATCCATCACCTCACATAATTATGTGAGTGTCTGTGTGTGTGTGTGTGGTGGGAATATTTAATGTCTACTTACTTATCAACTTTGGAATATATAATACAGTATTGTTAACTATAGTCATCATACTATACATTAGATTTCCAGAAATTATTCATCTTATAACTGAAAGTTTATATACTTATGCCAACATCTTATTTCCCTCAACCCCTACCCCCTGTAAACCACCCATCTATAGTGTATTTCTGCAGATTGGACTCTTAGATTCCACATATAAGCGATATTATACAGTATTTGACTTTCTCTATCTGACATATTTGGGCTAGCATAAATGCCCTCAAGGACAGTACATGTTCAAGCAAAGACAGGAATTTCATCTTTTTATGACTAAGTAATATTTCATTGTATACTACACACACACACACACACACACACACACACCACATTTTCTTTATCCATTCATCTCTTAGTGGACACTCAAACTGTTCCCATGTTTGGCCATTGTAAATAATGCTGCAATATATATGGTGATGCATATTCTCTTTCCAAGATAAGTAATCTCATTTCCTATAGATGTATACCCAGAAATGGGATTGCTAAAAACAGAAGGTTATTCTCTACTTAATTTTTTAAGGAACATCAATACTGCGTTCATAGTGGTTAGACTAATTTATATTCCCACCAACAGTGCACCAGGGTTCTTTTTCCATCACATCCTTGCCAACATTGGTTGTCTGTTATCTTTTTGATAATTGCCCTTCTGACAGATGTGAGGGGATACCTCATTGTGGTTTGGATTTTTTTCCCCTCAGATGATTAGTGATGTCAACCATCTTTTCATATACCTGTTGGGAATTTGTAGGTCTTCTTGGGAAAAATGTTTAGATCTTCTGACCATTTTTTAATTGGAGTACTTGGATTTTTTACTGTTGAGTTGTATGAATTCCTTATGCATTTTGCATATTAACTTCTTGTCATATTTATGGTTTGCAAATACTTTCTTCCAGTCCTTTAATTGCCTTTTCATTCTGTTGATAATATCCTCTGCTATGCTGAAGGCTTTTACTTTGATGTAGTCCCACTTGTTTATTTTTTATTTTGTTAGTGATTTTGGTGTCATTTAAAAAATATTGTTGCTAAGACTGTTAAGGATTTTTTCCCTATTTTGTAGGAGTTTTATAGTATCAGCTCTTACATTTATATCTCTAATCCATTTCAAAGTAATTTTTGTGAGTGGTTTAAGATAGGGTTCAGTTTCATTCTTTTATATGTGAATATCGAGTTATCCCACCAGCATTTATTGAAGAAACTATCCTGTCCTCACGGAGTATTCTTGGCTCTTTTGTCAAATATTAATTGACCAAATATGTGAGGATTTCTTTCTGAGTTCTTGATTCTGTTCTATTTATCTATGTGCCTATTTAAATGCCAATGCCATATTGTTTTGATTACTACTGCTTTGTAATAGATTTTGAAATCAGGAAATGTCATGCCTCTAGTTTGCTCTTCATTATCAGGATTGCTTTGGCTACTTGGAGTGTTTGTAGTTACATACAAATTTTGGGATTGTTGTTTCTATCTCTGTAAGCCTTGCCATTAAAATTTTGATAGGGATTGTGTTGAATCAACAGATGGCTTTGGGTAGTAGAGAAATTTTAGCAATAGTCATTCTGCTAATCCATTAAAATGAAGTATATTTCATTTTTATTGTGTTTTCTTCAATTTTTTCATCAATGTCTTAATCTTTTTAGTGTATAGATCTTTTTATCTGCTTGGTTGAACTTATTCTTTTATTAATTTTGATGCTATTGTGAATAGCATTATGTTATTTTTTTCAGATAATTTAGGGTTGATACATAGAAATGTAAGTAATTTTTATATGTTGATTATATCCTGCAACTTTCCTGAACTCATTTATTAGTTCTAATAGTTTTTTGGTGGAGTCCTTGGTAGAATAACATATATTTTTCTAAAAGTTACCTTAGAAACATATACATTGCTTTATGTTTACAATTCTGATATATACTTCTTTTCCTAACTGATGGGATGTGAGATAGATTGATCAACACGAGTAAGAGAAAGGGCTCCATGAAGTTCTTTAGTTTATAGTTCATCTAAATAGATTGCATTGTTCTGTAGTGCAATATGCATTAGTTGGGTGGGAAATGTTTTATGTAAGATCAAAAAAGGATCACTCCTGAAGCCCTATTAAACATCTTCTTCCCTTGTTACAGTGTTTTAATGTACAATAGATCGCATCATATTTGCCAATGTATTTATCAAATACTTTGCCAAAGCACAAAAATATTGTGAAATGGATATCTCTTATGTCAACTCTCCACAAATGTGGATGAAAAAGTATTTTTTGTAAGCACTTAATAATGCTTTATATATTACATATATTCGACAACATACATGCCATAATTTTTTATGCTCTAACTAAAATAGAAGAACTTCAAGAACAAAAAATGCAAGACACCTTATCAAAGTCTTTATAGACTTCTGCCTTAATGTAGCTTCTGAATATAGTCACCTATGTAATCTTCCTACTGAAGTGCCTACACATATATAGAAAAATTATCAAAGTACGTAACTCAGAAAACTAAATGTAAAGGACAACCTAATGCCAAAATATAGGATGCTTGGCCAATAAATACAAAGCAGACACAATTGAATTGAAAGCAAATAATGAAGGAATTTGTACCATGAAAAAATGGTTTGGAGCATATGAAAGGGAGGCTACCTAAAATTTATTAGAAAGATATCATATAATTCTATAATGTTTATCATGGAATTCAAGCAACTAAGGTTCATCTCACTGAAGAAACTAAGCAGTTATTTCTCTATCCCTAAATGATGACTGCTGTTCCACTATCAAATGAATTAGTCAGAGCACTACCTTCTCACAGATAAACTCCCATCATCTGTCTACATTCTTTCATGAAGAAAATCCTCCCCCAAATCAATAAACTCAGTTCTCCTTTTGTCTCTGACATTCTCCAGGAGGGTCTTTTCACTCAATACCTAATTTAACATCTTAACATTTAACCTGACACTTGTGCAACACGTCCTCCTTTTGAAAATTTCTCTTTTATTCTCTTTTCTTTTTTTTTTTTTTTTTCCTTTTCCTTTCTTTGAGAGAGGGTGCATGGACACAAGCAGAGGAGGGGCAGAGGGAGAGGGAGAATCCCAAGCAGGCTCCATGTTCAGTGCAAAGCCCGGTGGAGGGCTCCATCTCATGACCCTGGGATCATGACCTGAGCCCGAATCAAGAATCTAATGCTTAACTGCCACCCAGGCAGCCACCTGAAAATTTCTTTCCTGACTCCTATGACCTCATGTTTTCAATTTTACGAACCTTCTGATCACTCCTTATTAACTAACATTAATCAGTGTTTTTTTCTTAATAGGCTGGATTTTGAGGGAAATAAAACTCAAGTTAAGCAACTATCTTAATATTAACACCATTCTTTGCTTGCCGGTGACTCAGTGTCAAACACCATCTCCTTAAGTGCTATGTTTTTTTTCTCTTCATTGTATGACATATTCATAAGGAAAAAGACTGAAATTGTAAAAGAAAACAAATGAGTAAGGAAGATCATGAAGGAAACTATCCTGAGATGGATAACAAATATGAGAAAATGAGGTATGAGATGAGAAAAATCCAAAAGAGTAAAAAAAGATGGAGAATGAAGAGAAGTACTATGAAGGAAGTACTGTGTTGACACATGAGTAAAAATAAAGGACTGGTGATGACATGATTCAAGTACTCTGTATAGAAGGAGTAGAAAATGGGAAGGCCCTATGGCCACTCAACTGAATGTCTCTGAGGAAATAATGAAGGTGAGGTGAGGTGGGAAGAGAATGGCATGAGATTAAAAAAGGAATGTGGTGCCTGGGTGGTTCAGTCAGTTGAGCAACTGACTCTTCATTTCTACTCAGGTTATGATCTCATGGTTCATGGGACTGAGCCCCGCATTGGGCTCTGCACTGACATTGGAGAACCTTCTTGGGATTCTCTGTCTCCTGCTCTCTCTACCTCATTCTCTCTTTCAAAAATAAATAAAGAAACTTAAAAAAAAAAAAAAAAGGAATGGAGCAGCTGGATGAACAAGGTAAAAGTAAGTCATGGTAAGACTTTAGTTTTTATTACAAGCATGGTGAGAAGCAATAGGAGTTATTTAAGCAAATGATTAATGAATGTGATGTCATTAACTATGCTACAAGAGGGAACTTGTGTAATGTTTGGGGTGTTGAAGAAGCAAGACATGTGTTTTGAGTATGTTGAAATGAGGATGCCTTTCACACAACTAAGCAGGTAAGAGAAGAATATGACCAGCTTTGGATCTTAAGGAAGAGGTCAGGACTGTATATAAACCTTGGAGTTGTGCATCTAAAAAAATTTTGAATCCATGATAAATAAGTGAATTTATCTAAATAAAATGAAGACAGAAAACAGAAGTTTAAGACCAGAACCCTTAGGGTTCACCAGTACATCAAGACCTAGAAGAAAAATAGGAGTTAGCAAAGAAAACCAATATGGATGATGTGTCCCTGAAGTAGAAGAAAAACCATAAGTGAGTGGAAAAATGGTGTTCTGAAAATCAAGTGGTAAAGGTATTTCAAGACTAAATGAAGAAACAATTTTGTTAAAATTTTCTGGGATGCCGACCACTGGATTAGCAGGGCCATGAAAAGAGCAGAAGTGGAGTGGTAAAGATGAAAACTTAATTGGGATGAATTAAAAAGATAATGCGTATAGGAGCAAACATAAGTTTTTATTGCTCGCTCTCCAGAGACTGCACTCCAATGACAGGGAAAAAAATATTAAGAGAAAAACATCAAAAGACAGAGAGAGCCCAAGAGGAAATAATAGATACAAAATTTTAGATACAGAAAAAAAGTTGAAGTGGCAACTGAATGAGCAGATCTGGGAAAAGAGCAAAGTCAGCTGACCCTGGGGAAAACTCTTAAACAGTGCAAGTACCAAAGAGGACCAGGTGTTTTTGAAAGTGGTTGCACATTTTGGATTGAGTACAGAGAAACTGGTTGAAACAATATATAAAAAGCAAATAGGGGAGGAGTTAAGATGGTGGACCAGTAAGGGGATGCTGGGCTTTCCTCCTCCCTCAAACACAGCTGTATGAGTCAGATCACTAGGAACAGCCAGGAAATCTATCTGTGGAGTAGCAAAAGGATCTTGGTTGGAGAGAGGCAGCCTGACAGCTACAAGGTATGAGGAAATGAACTAGGGGAGAGAAAATGGTGGTGCTGCAGAGGGGAGGGAACACTTCCTGTGGAGAGACAAAAGGGGTAGAAAAAGAGAGAGGTTGAGAAAGTGGGACGTCGAGTTCACTCAAGAGGAAAACCTCTCTGGACCACAGTGTGGAGCAGGAAGTACTGAGTGTTGCAGGGTTTTTTTGTTTGTTTGTTTGTTTGTTTGTTTGCAAAGAGCTTTTGGAGCTCAAATTCTGAGGTTCTAGAAGTGTGTGATCTTCTCTGAGTGGAGCTGTGGAGCACACTCTCTGGGGAGAAGGGAGCATTTTTTGGCCCTGGAGTCCATAGCCTGATGTAGGAATCTTGGGGTGCACTAGCAGAAAACATTTCCTTTCCCAGAGCACTTTTGGATGATGGTATATTGTCTCCCCAAGGACGAAAACCCTGCAGGCAGCAGCAAAAGTCCTTTCATCAGCAGGGGACAGAGGCACACCCAGAGGGAAACTTTCTTGCCTTTAGGGGTGCTACACCACATAGATTCTGTGTACTGTGCAGGCATGGGACTGATTTCTAGGGACAAAGGACTTTAGACACAGGCTGGAGAGGTTCTACACACAGAAGGGGAGCAGATCTGTGCAGTGCCAAGTCCTTTAAGACTTCAGGTTTTGAATCCCAGCAGGGCACCAAAGAAAAAAAAAAGGACAATTCTGTTGCAGGGTGCACTGAAAGGCCTCACTACTCTGTGAGGGCTGCTTGAATAGCAGGGGTTGAAATCCCTGGTCCAGGGCCCAGAGATTGGGGTGGCACCATTTTTCCCTCCAATAGCAACACAGTGGAAGTTCAGAAAGCAGTACAGTGGTCCCCAGTAGAGGTGGGACAATTTCGCACCAAACACCAGCCTCCTGTGCCTGGCAACTGCTTATTTACTGGGGCACGACCAACTCTGAGCCGATGCAGTGGGCCTTTCCCCCAGAATACCAGCACACGCAGCAGACCCCATGCAGCAAATGTACTGAAAATTAAGTGCTTCAAAATGATACCCGCAGTTCTGGTGGAAATAGGACCAGGCTTAATTTTTTTTCTCTGTTTTCTCCTCCTCCTCCTCCTCCTCTCCCTCCCCCTCCCCCTCCCCCTCCTCCTCCTCCTTTTTTTTTCTTCTTTTGGAAGCTGACTCCTGCTTTATGTTTGTTTTTGGGGGGGGGTTGTTTGGTGTTTTTATCTGTTTTATTTTCCCTTTCCTTTTCTCTTTTTTTGGATCAGGTTTATTTTCATTCCTCTTTATTTTTTCTTTTCTTCATTTTTTTCCCATTCTTTTTCTTTGAAATCAGCCTTATATATTTTTTTATTCTCTTTTGGGTTTTTTGTTCCCTTTACTTTTCTCTTTTTAGGGGATCAGGTTTTTCTATTCTTTCCCCCTTTTCTTCCAGGCTTACTTCAACAAACAAAGCATACTAGTTAAAGGCTCAAACACTCCCCACTGGAAGCAAGGACTGAATGGACTGAAGAGAACCAACCAGTGCAAAAGACCAGCACAAATGCAATAACAGAGTGAACAAAGCATACACCAGAAACACATCCTGAAGTGCAAGGCCCTAGACAGTGTATGATCATTTTAATATGAAATTTATTGTCAAATTGGTTTCCATACAACACCCAGTGCTCATCCCAACAGGTGCCCTCCTCAATGCCCATCACCCACTCTCCCCTCCCTCCCACCCCCCCCCAACCTTCAGTTTATTCTCGGTTTTTAAGAGTCTCTTATGGTTTGGCTCCCTCCCTCTCTAACTTTTTTTTTCCTTCCCCTCCCCTCCCCCGTGGTCTTCTGTTAAGTTTCTCAGGATCCACATAACAGTGAAACCATATGGTATCTGTCTTTCTCTGTATGACTTATTTCACTTAGCATAACACTCTCCAGTTCCATCCACGTTGCTACAAAAGGCCATATTTTATTCTTCCTCATTGCCACGTAGTATTCCATATATAAACCACAATTTCTTTATCCATTCATCCGTTGATGGACATTTAGGCTCTTTCCATAATTTGGCTATTGTTGAAAGTGCTGCTATAAACACTGGGGTACAAGTGCCCCTATGCATCAGCACTCCTGTATCCCTTGGGTAAATTCCTAGCAGTGCTATTGCTGGGTCATAGGGTAGAAAGACAGATACCATATGGTTTCACTCTTATGTGGATTCTGAGAAACTTAACAGAAATCCATGGGGGAGGGGAAGGAAAAAAAAAAAAAAGAGGTTAGAGTGGGAGAGAGCCAAAGCATAAGAGACTGTTAAAAACTGAGAACAAACAGCGGGTTGATGGGGGGTGGGAGGGAGGGGAGGGTGGGTGATGGATATTGAGGAGGGCACCTTTTGGGATGAGCACTGGGTGTTGTATGGAAACCAATTTGACAATAAATTTCATATATTATAAAAAAAAAAAGAAAACAAAGACTGTAACAAGAGATGAAGGGCATTATGTCATCATTAAGAGGTCTATTTCTCAAGATCTAGTAAACATAATTATTTATGTCCCCAACTTGAAGGCATCCAAATATATAAATAAATTAATAACAAACATAAAGAAATTCATTGATAAGAATACCATATTACTAGGGGACCCTAATACCACACTTAGAGAAATGGACAGATCATCTAAACAGAAAATCAACAAGGAAACAATGGCTTTGAAAGACACGCTGGACCAGATGGACTTAACAGATATATTCAGAACATTTCATCCTAAAGCAGAATGCATTCTTCTTGAGAGCATGTGGAGCATTCTCCAGAACAGATCACACGGTGGGTCACAAAGCAGCCCTCAACAGGTACAAAAGATCAAGATCATACCATGTGTATTTTCAGATAATAACACTATGAACTTGAAATAAACCGCAATAAAAAATTTGGAAAGCCCTCAAATATATAGAGGTTAGAGAACATCCTACTAAAGAATGATAGGTTAATCATGAAATTATAGAAGAAATTTAAAAAAACCTACAGTCCAAACCCTTTGGAATGTACTAAATCCAGACCTAAGAGGAAAGTACATTGTAATTCAGGTCTGTAAAGAAAGGTCCCAAATACACAACCTAAACTTATACCAAAAGGAGGTAGAAAAGAAGCAGCAAATAAACCCTAAAGCCAGCAAAAGGAGGGAAATAATAAAGATTAGAGCAAAATTAAATGTTATAGAAACAAACAAACAAAAAAGTCAGAACAGATTAAGGAAACTAAATGCTGGTTATTTGAAAGAATAGAAAAAATTAATAACCCCCTAGCCATACTTATCAAAAAGAAAAGAGAGGACCCAAATAGATAAAATCACGAATGAAACGAACACCATAGAAACACAAATAATTATAAGAGAATACTATGAAAAATTATATGCCAGCAAACTGCGCAATCTGGTCAAAATGGACAAATTCCTAGAAACCCATGCATTACCAAAACTAAAACAGGAAGAAATAGCAAATTTGAACAGACTCATAGCCAGCTAAGAAATTGAAACAGTTATCAAAAATATCCCAAAAAACAAGAGTCCTGGGACAGATGGCTGCCCAGGGAAATTCTATGAGACATTTAAAGCAGAGTTAGTACCTATTCTTCTCAAACTGTTCCAAAAAATAGAAATGGAAGGAAAACTTCCAAATATATTCTATGAAGCCAGCATTACCTTGATTCCAAAATCAGAGAAAGACCCCACTAAAAAGTAGAATTACAGGCCAATATCCCTGATCAACCTGGATGCAAAAATTCTTAACAAGACACTAGTGAATCGAATCCAATAGTACATTAAAAGAATTATTCATCATGATCAAATGGGATTTACTCCTGGGCTTCAGGTCTCATTCAGTATTCACAAATCAATCAATGTGATACACCACATTAATAAATGAAAGGATAAGAACCATATGATCTTCTCAATAGATGGAGAAAAAGTATTTGACAAAGTACAGCATCTTTCTTAATAAAAAGCCTCAAGAAAGTAGGGATAGAAGAACTATACCTCATCATAAAGGCCATATATGAAAGACCTACAGCTAATATCATCCTCAGTGGGGAAAACTGAGAGCTTTCATCCTAAGGTTAGGAACATGAGAGGGATGTCCAGTTTCACCACTGTTGTTCAACATAGTACTAGAAGTCCTAGCCTCAGCAATTAGACAGCAACAACTAAGTAACTAACTAACTAAATAAATAAATGGCATACAAATTGGCAAGGAAGAAGTAAACTTTCATTCTTCACAGATGATATGATACTCTCTGAGGAAAACCCCAAAGACTCTACCACAAAACCCCAAAGACTCTACCAGAACCAAATTAAGAATTCAGCAAAGTCACAGGATATAAAATCAATGTACAGAAATAGGTTGCATTTCTATACACCAATAATAAAGAAGCAAAAAAAGAAATCAAGGAATTGATCCCATTTACAATTGCACCAAAAAACATAAGATACCTAGGAATAAACCTAACCACAGAGGTAAAAGATCTGCATGCTCAAAACTAGAGAAAGCTTATGAAAGAAATTAGAAAGACACAAAGAAATGGAGAAACAGTCAATGCTCATTAATTGGAAGAACAAATATTGTTAAAATGTCAATACTACCCAAAGAAGTCCACATATTCAATGCAATCACTAACAAATAACACCAGCATTCTTCATAGAGCTAGAACAACCAATGACATAATTTGTATAGAGGCAGAAAAGACCATGAATAGCCAAAGTAATGCTGAAAAAGAAAACCAAACCTGGAGGCATCACAATCCCAGACTTCAAGATGTATTACAAAGCTGCAATCATCAAGAGAGTATGGTACTGGCAGAAAAACAGACACATAGATCAATGGAACAGAATAGAGAACCCAGAAATGGACCCACAAACATATGACCAACTTATCTTTGACAAAGCGGGAAAGACTATCCAATGACAAAATGACAATCTCTTCAGCAAATGGTGCTGGTAAAACTGGACAGTTGCATGCAGTAGAATGAATCTGGACCACTTTCCTACACCATACACAAAAATAAATTTAAAATGGATGAAAGACCTAAATGTGAGACAGGAAACCATCAAAATCCTAGAGGACAAAACAGGCAGCAACCGTCAGCCACAGAAATTTCTTACTTTACATGTTTCTGGAGGCAAGGGAAACAAAAGCAAAAACAAACTATTGGGACCTCATCAAGATTAAAAAACAAAACAAAACAAAACTTCTGCACAGTGAAGGAAACAATCAACAAAACTCAAATACAACTGATGGAATGAGAGAAGATATTTGCAAATGACATATCTGATAAAGGGTTAGTATCCAAAATCTATAAAGAACTTATCAAACTCGGGGCACCTGGATGGCTGGGTTAAGCACCTGACTTCGGCTCAGGTCTTGATCTCATGGCTCATGAGTTCAAGTCCCATGTTGGGCTCTGTGCTGTTAGCTCAGAGCCTGGAGCCTGCTTGGATTCTGTGTCTCCCTCTCTCTCTGCCCCTCCCTTGCTTGTGCTCTGTCTCTCAAAAATAAATAAACGTTAAAAATTTTAATTAAAAAAAGAACTTACTGAGCTCAACACCCAAAAACAAATAATCCAGTGAAGAAATGGGCGGAAGACATGAACAGACATTTTTCCAAAGAAGACATCTAGATGGCTAACAGACACCAGCATTCTGGTGTCTGAAAAGATGCTCAACATCACTCATCATCAGAGGACTACAAATCAAAACCACAATGAGGTACCACCTCAAACCTGCCAAAAAGAATGCCTAAAATTAACAACTCCGGAAACAACAGATATTGTTAAGGATGGGGAGAAAAGGGAACCCTCTTACACTGTTTGTGGGAATGCAAACCAGTGCAACCACTCTGAATAACAATCAAAAAATTAAAAATAGAACTACCCTACAACCCAGCAATTGCACTACCAGGTATTTATCCAAAGGATACAAAAATGCTGATTCACAGGGGTAGGTGCTCCCCAATGTTTATAGCAGTGCTAGCAACAATAGCCAAATTATGGCAAAAGCACAAATGTCCATCGACTGATGAATGGATAAAGAAGTAGTAAGATATATATATGTGTATATATATGTGTATATATATATATGTGTGTATATATATGTGTATATATATATATATATATATATATATATATATATATATATTCAATGGAATATTGCTTGGCGATTGGAAAGTGAAATCTTGCCATTTCCAACAGCATGGATGAAACTAGATATGAATTATGCTAAGCAACATAAGTCAATCAGAAAGACAAATATATGATTTCACTCATATGTGGAATTTAAGAGACAAAACAGATGAACATAGGGGAAGAGAAGGACAAGAAAGAAACAGAGATAGGCAAATCATAAGAGACTCTTAAATACAGAGAACAAACTGAGAGTGGCTGAAGGGGAGGCGGGTGGGGGGATGGGCTAAATGGGTGATGGGCATTGAAGAGGGCACTTGTTGGGATGAGCACTGGGTATTATATCCAGGTGATGAATCACTAGGTTCTACTCATGAAACTAATACTACACTATATATTAACTTGAATTTAGATTTAAAATAATAATAATAAACAAAAAAGAAAAGCAAATAGACCCCTAAATTTCCTCTCCCCAGGTGCCTGGGTAGCTTAGTTGGTTAAGTGTCTCACTTCAGCTCAGGTCATGATGTCACAGCTTGTGAGTTTGAGCCCTGTGTTGGGCTGTGTGCTGATAGCTCGGACCCTGAGCCTGCTTTAGATTCTGTGTCTCCCTCTCTCTCTGCCCCTCGACACTCACACTCTGACTCTCCCTCTCAAAAATAAATAAAGCATTGTTAAAAAATAGCAAAATGTCCTTTCCCTCTCTGCTCAGATAGAGGACTCCTACTCCAACACAGACGAGTCAGAGATTACTATCTAGTGGCTGCATGAGAGGGATTATAAACTAGGGAATACACACCACACTAAGACTAGCGGCATGGCACCGAAATCAGGGACATAAAGTGAAAAATACATTCTGAATGTAAACATCCCGAGCTCCCTTTCCCCACTTGATACCCAGAGTACCAGAATGAGGCTTAGTAACATCATGGTGGTGTAGACTAGTATGATAGCACAGGAAATAAAAAGTCATTAGCAAGATATACTAAAAGAAAGAAGTCAAGAAGCATTCCACAGATTTGGGTCTAAACACAAAGAAGGCTAAAGTTGTTATTTGCTGAGGCAGGGAAGAACTTGTAGGAAGAAAAAGGCTTTGGAGGTGTGGAAAAAGGAGTTGAGCACTGGGAATGAAGTTTTAGATGTCAAGTTGGCAGGTGGAAGAGAGTTTAAGATAAACACTGTGCTAGAGATACACATGGAATTCATTCATATACAGACAGTATTCAATGCCATGAGACTGGTTGTGATCCCCTAGGAATCCGGTATAGCTAGAGTTCAATGGACTGAATCCAGAATGCCAATACAGAGAGTCCAGGGGGAAGAAGACACCAACAAAGAACCCAGAGGAGGCAACAGGAGATGGGGTTGAGGATAGAAAAAAAGGGGTGCATTTTTATTCCTCTTGTATGCTTGTGCGTGAGTGTGTGTGTGTGTGCGTGTGTGTGTGTGCATGCATGTGTGTATGTTTAGAAACAAGAGGCCAGAGTTAGGCTGAAAATGAGGACTATAGAGATGGTATTGTCAGGAGAAGAGATGACATGTGATAGTCCTACAAGGGAATTTATTAATGAAATTATTAAAATATAACTCACATGCCGTAAAAGTCAACTATTTTAAGTGTACAATTCAACTGCTTTCTAGTATATTAACAGAATTTTGCAACCAATGGAACATTTTCATTACTTCACAAACTCAAGCCCATTTTACCCCTCTCTCCTCCAGCCTATTTTACATGGAACTGTTTTCTTACTTTCATTTTCATATTGTTTACTGCTAGTGTATAGAATATAATTGATTTTGCATATTGATTTGTGAACTTGCTATATGCTTGAACTCATTTATTACTTCTAACCTGCAAGAAAAATTTAAAAGCCAGTTTACAGGGAAATAAAGTAGGACAGCTGGACTCTTCTGAATGCTCAAAGAAGATTTTGGAGTCTTGAATTTAGAGATAAAAGGTAAAGTGTTTCACTCCATTTGAGTCCAGTTGCCTGTGTAGGAAGTATTATAAAACTGTGCTAAATCTTTTGACAGTTGGATGAAATGAACAATGAAAATGATGAAAAAAAATGTCTGAAGTCTATTTGAAAAACCTCAAGATATCAAAACCACAAAGAATTTTTTAAACTGCTTTTCTCTCAAAACCACTTGAGCATCTTCCTATCAATGGTAATTCAAGCCCCAAAAGAATAATCCTTTTACTTTTTTGTCTGTAATGTCCTTGAGAATAAAACCCAAACATTTATCACTAATTGTCAACATCTTACCAAGTGCTCACCTATCAGCAGGCATTCTATAAATGTATATTTAATGAATAATGAATGAATGAATTGCTAGTTTGTCAGGAAAAATTAAGTAAAATTGTACTTGAATGTATGTACTGCTTGAATGATATTATTAGGTATTATTCATTTAAATAGTTAAGCAGTGGTTCTTAATACCCTCTGAACAATGGAATCACCTGAGAAGATATTAAAAAAACAACAATAACAACAAAAATGTCAGTGTGCAAACCCTTCCTTAGAGTCTTTGACACAGCTGTTCTGGGGGTGACCAATGCTCTGGAGTGCTTTAAACATTCCCAGGATAATTCTAATGTGGAGCAAAGTTTGAGAACACAGATCACTAGCTTCTGTCAAATTCAATGACTTTGATTAAGGCATAATTAATGTTGACATTAAAAACTATTCGTATGCCAAATAGTCATCACAGTTAGCAATATACAAGCATACGACTTATTCTACAAGAATGAAATCTGTATGTGGACAAGACATAAAGCCTGTAGTAGACAATCAATGCATTTTATTTACCTAAAACTTTCCCTTCCACTTTGCTGTGCTTTCATAATCTGCATTCAAATGTCCTAATAACCATAAAAGTGTTTTATGTGCTAATTATAAATATGTCGTCCTAGGATATGGTTCTTGTCCCACGTCTTTCTTTCAAAATGCCATGTAGTGATATAAGGAGCACACTCCCAAGTAAGTGTTAGCTTTTGAGGAACAAAGTTTCCTTTGAGAATAAGAACAAGTCATTAACTCCAGAATACTGTGCTTCTGATCCCTGAGGTCCATCCTATTTATAAATCTCCACAAAACCCATAGACCCTGATTAAGGAATTCTGGGGATGCCTGGGTGGCTCAGTCGGTTGAGTGTCCGACTTTGGCTCAGGTCATGATTTTGCGGTTTGTGGGTTCGGCCCCACGTCGGGCTCTGTGCTGACAGCTCAGAGCCTGGAGCCTGCTTCAGATTCTGTGTCTCCCTCTCTCTCCGGCCCCCCGCCCCACTCATACTCTGTCTCTCTCTCCTTCAAAAATAAACATTAAAAAAAATTTTTTTAAAGGAATTCTACACTGGAAGAAATGCTTAGGTTATTATAAGGAAATAAGCCCATCTTCTAAATTCTCAACATGTTGCATAAATAGTAAATAAATTTCCACAGTGATATTAAATTTTAATTGCAAAAAGATACTTTGTAATTTCATTACTGTTGTTGGCAAAGTTCTCACCAAGGCAGTCATCGTTAGATATCATTATTCTCATTAAAGAGGAGGGGACAAGTAAAAACTGTTTGGGTCATGCCTGGAGCAATCCAGATGTCCCTAATTGCCATCTCCCTCCCATAAAAATCTCTAAAATGCTGCCTTTGGAATCTAAAATGCAGCATGAACAGTAAAAGAAACCATTGATCAGATTATTCAGAGAAACCTCCATAAAATTTGGAAAATATCTAATTTTAGTAGGTTCCTTTTGTGAATTATTGGTTAATCACTAAACTGGAAATGACATAAATATTTTTCATACTACCCATACTACTTCTAGCTTTAGCAGAATTCTCCTTGATAACCACACTAAATGACTATTTCCTGGCTTGTCTTTAAATCTTTACTATTCTTGCTGCATCTAATTTAAGTTAAAAACCCAAGGGCTATATAAAACCTTAAAATTGTACTGACATTTCTATAATCGCACAGCACAGGGAAGTAGTGATTACCTTCTTTTATGGAATTAGATCAAAAAGTAGCAATACCTCTTGCTTCATTCATACTACATTACTAGTATGTTATTACATTTTTCCTCCTGTTGGACCGCTCCTTGTAATTTTCCGATCGCTTTGCCAGCCCTGCCAGAATTCCTTTTGAGTAAAGTGGGGGACAGGTCAGAGAGGAAAAGAAACAAGATGACATCTCATTTTTCCTAGTCTTTCCTGGACTAGTTTTATTATAAAATTTTGTCAAATACCTTATGACAGAGAAAACTCACATGAACTGAATCCACCAATCACGTTACCCATATTTTGCAATGCCCCAGAAGATAATGACCCGCAAGGAGAACTAGAGAACGCATCTATTTATGTCCAGTTCCCTCCCGATGGCTCTAATCATGTATAATAATTCATAAATTGATCTTATTATTACAGGCTTTCATCTCATTTTACCAAACCTAGTGGAGGAGATACATTTGTAGCACATACTTCTGCATGTATAAATTGTAAATGCCCCAGATTAGGTTTAATCACTATGTAATTTCCAAAAAAAAATTCTTGCCTGATTTCATCCAGATGAACACTGTCTATAAATAGGCTCAGTGCCCTAGTCTACACCTCTGAGAATCAAAGCTATAACAAGTGAGGAAAGACCTAGGGTGGGTAACATATACCAAATAGGATCCCACGGATAGGTTACAAAATTGTGAAATTCTGTTTTTAATCTTTCAAAATAAATCTTAACCTCAACCATATTAAAATATAATTCTCTGTCAAATATATCCAAGTGAAATGTGTTGCCATAGATAAATGCACATACAGATGCTTTTATATTTTTATGTTCCACATAGAAAGTATATTTTATGTAACCAGAAATCCAACAGTTTCTTAGATGATAAGAGGAGACATCATTAACGTGCAAAAAGGAAAAAAAAATCCTTAAGAATTTTACTTTTCAATAGAACAATACTAGAAAGGAAACAGGTTATTAATTTTTTAATAAGATCTACTGAAACTAAATCACATCTATCTTAACAAAATTTTGTTGAGTATTACTACATGACAACCACTTTTCACCTAAATAAGACATAAGCCTAGGTGTGCTATTCTTAAGTTTAGCCATTTGGTAGGGAGAATAAAAAGGTGAAATCTTAATAAGGCCATTTCTCCCACTTTAGCTGAGCCAGGATCCTTTAATATTACTGATGCTACTTACTTAGAAAGAAGTTAAGTACTCAAATCCACAACTCTATGTCCATGTTTGTGAGATATACAATTAAACTAACATCTTTATGCCTCATATTCTATGTCTTTATTATGGCATGTGTAAACTGGAGATAATTCCTTCCATGCCCCAACTACTTGAAAAGGATTTCATAAAGACTAGAAGAACTTCAAAAAGAAAAGGCATTAAAAGAAAAAATATTTTTGTCACCATGCAGTTAAAATAAATTTCCATGATATCAAGGGCTTCTTTTCAGTAACGATAGACTACTTAAATTGAATCAACTATTCTCTGGACAAATATTTTTAAATTCTCAAACGTTTAAGATAACTTTAAAAAAAATCGTAAGATAAAGAACTGATCAGAATTGTTAAGGATAAAGACATAGGCCCAGAGAAGTAAGACCAGAAACTGGAGATCCATTACACCTGAAAACTGAAGAGAAGACAACGGAGAAGCTGAGATGCTGAGAGAGAATTTAATGGACTAATGTGCTCAGGGGTCTAGGGCTGGAATCAAAGGACTCTGCAAAAGGTCCTTGATAAACTTCCTTGCTTTGGCTGAACCAACAAAGGCTGAAATTTAGGCATCAATCTGAACAAGAAATGACAGACTACCACTAGGACTTCAACTCAGCTTCCATCTAACTTAATACTTGAAACTGACTGCTGTGATTCTGGATGGTTACTTTCCACAACTGACTGGCAAAAACAACCGTAAATCCTTCTTAGCGGGATAATATCATGCCAGCTATACAAATATTTCTATAAACAGTATTGAAAATTCAATATCTCACAGACTATTAAAATAACTGGAAATTCAAGTAAATGAAACAAATTAACAAAACCCAAAGAAACAACAGAAAATACAAACAGAAAGATGGGCACTGCAGACACTAGAGTTATTAGTATCAGGTTAAAAAAAAAACTATAAAACCTGTTATAAATAGAATAACATTGAAAAATTTCATCCAATATGACAATTTTCTGTAATAAATGGGATGTTTAGTTTACTTACATCTAATATTGTTACCTAAGTTCTCCATTTTATTAAGTGATTTGTCTTTGCTTCATCCGTGCTGTCTTTTTTTTCTCACTGTCCTTATATCTTTCAGGAATGACTGTGTGCATTCTGTTGTATTTTTATTTTTTTACTAGCTTGAAGATTAACTGTTCCATAAATATTATAATACACCTGTCTCCCTCTCTCTTTCTGTCTATATGAATTTAGGCATATACAATATTCCCTTAGTTTTTATTTTTCTGAATATATATACAAATATATTTATATATTTTCTGAATACACATATATTCACTTGAAAGCAAATTTTAAAAAATACTTCTAAGCTGGAGAAAGGAAAAAAAATAAAACAATAAAATGCACATGATCACTTCCAAAAGAAGCAAGACATAGCACAGATGAAGAAAAGACAAATCACTTAATAAATTGGGAGATTTAAAGGAAACATGTGAGTAACAATATTTAATGTAAATCACCTAAATGCTTCATTTATAAGAGAAGACTGTCAATTGGATAAAAATAAAACTTTTATATTCTGTTTATAAGAGACCTATCTTAAGTATTCAATTATGTAAAGATATATTCCATGGGAAATCTAATAAAAATAACTCATATACTTCTGTTAATTTCAAAGTAGAGTATAAAGTACAAAATTATCACTAGAGGTAAAGAGGGACATTTCATTGTTATAAAAGGTTCAATTCAGCAATCAGATGTAACAATCTTAAATTTAGAATAACGTAAGCTTCAAAATAAATAACAATTGATAAACCTACCTATAGGAAAATATCTATACATGATCTTGGTGGGAAATTTTAACATACTTATTCTTAGTGACTGGTAGTGCGTATGCACACACATACACATAAAAATATAGCCAATGGTGGGGAGCCTGGGTGGCTCAGTTGGTTAAGCAGCTGGCTTTGGCTCAGGTCATGATCTTATGGTTTGAGTTCAAGTCTCACATTGGGCTCTGTGATGACAGTGCAGAGCCCATTTCGTATCCTCTGCCCCCCCTCTTTCTGTCCCTGCCTCTCTCTCTCTCTCTCAAAAATAAATAAACTTAAAAAAAAAGCATATAGTCAATGGTGTCCTGGTAAATGTTTAATAACTGGCTCTCAATAACAAAAGCCCTGGTTTATAATATTTACTGAATTTGTGGTGTTAATTCTCTCACCACAGCAGATTTCAAGCTCCCAACATCTGTCATGAATCCTGAGGTGGGAAAAGATACGCACATTAGGTTCAGGAAAGTTGGCTTGAGTTTTCCACACCACTTGATATATTATACTGAACAAAAAGATTAGTAAGTTAATCTTATAAGAATGTGCATGCAGGCCATTTCCCCTACTTTAACTACAATATACCTTTTTCTACATAAAGCACATTTATTATATGACTTCACTATTCTTGGCAATTAAGGTGAAGAGATGGAAATCATATAAAGTATTTCTCTGATCACAATTAAACTAGAAATGAATAAGAAAAGATGAAGAAATCTCAATGTGTTTGGAAACTTTAACTCATTGATTAAAGAAAAAAGCTATGATTTAGTTTTTTTAAAGTATTTTGAATGCTTGTTAATGAAAATAGCACCTATTAAAACTTGTGGGTGGGTTACAACTTAAATCAGAATGAAATATATACCATTAAATAAAAATGAGAATGTTGATAATCAATAAGTCATCATAAGAAGTCAATGTATAAAAGACATACTAAATTAAAGATTATATAATAAGTAAATAACAAAGATAAAATTGGGAACTAATAAAATACAAAAACAAAATAGAGGAAGATCTACAAAACCAAAGTAAAAGCATTAATAAATTGGGAGAAAAACTGATCAAGAAGAAAAAGGATAAATAATTTGAAGCTCCCACCAGACGATTTGATAGATTGCATTATTTTACAAAATTTCACACTCTTCTTTGTCCCAGTGATAAAAGATTTCACCATGAAAACTGCTTTGGCCAATGAAATATTAGGGAAAATGACATGTGCCACTTCTAAGCAAAAGCTTTAATCCATGGAGTGTACCTACCAGATTCCCCTTTCCATTTGGCATGAGCCAAGCAATGTTCATGAAGAGTCTTCTTCATCTGCTTAGGTCCAAGAGCACAGAACCTCTGGAGCAGAGTCACAGCCAGCTCAACATGACCATGCACTGTATGAAAAATACACTTATGTTAACGTAAGTCATTAAATTTTCTTTTTCTTTTTTTCTTCTTTCTTTTTTTTTTTACTCTATTCATTACGCTTATTTTTTTTTCCTTTCTTTCATTAAACAACAGCATAATTTGCAATAAACTGACAGAAATGAAGATATCTAGATGGATATTTCCAGATGGAAAATATTCAGAGAAATGCTAATTAGAATCATGAGGTACTACTAAGCCCTCACCCATATGTATCAATTTTAAAAAAGTGGTAATATGGAAGAATCTCACAATATTAAGATGGACAAAAAATAATATATACTAAATTATCATAGTCATGTAAAATACAAGAAGGAAGCAAGACAAACTGGACTAGAATATTTATAGACTCATGTTTATTTAAACTATGTATAAAAGCAAAGAAGTAATGATAGAGCCTGAGGTCTACCCATTTCTAGTTCTCCTCAAAGTCCATGAACTTAAGTTGAAAAACCCAGGTTGAAGAATCTTGGAGGAAATTACCAGACTATTATAAGGCAATAAGTCCATCTTCTGAAAACAAATTCCCAGTATGTTTCATAAATAGAAAGATTAAGGAAATTTCAGCAGTAATAATGAATTTTAATTGTAAAAAGATGCAGCAGTGAACGCTGTGTAATTTTGTTATGGTCCTTGGCAAAGTTCTTACCTACACAGTCAAGGTTAGGTATTACTCTCATTTAAAAAGAAAGGATAGGGGCGCCTGGGTGGCTCAGTTGGTTGGGTGCCCAACTTCTGCTCAGGTCATGATCTCACAGTTCATGAGTTCAAGCCCCACGTCGGGCTCCGTGCTGACAGCTCAGAGCCTGAGCCTGCTTCAGATTCTGTGTCTCCTTTACCCCTCTCTCGCTCATGCCCTCTCTCTCAAAAATAAATAAACATGAAGGAAGGAATGAAGGAAAGGAGGGAGGGAGGAAGGAAAAGAAAGGATAGATAAAAATGTTTGGGTCATTCTAGGGCAAACCAGATGCCCCTAATTGCTGTCTCTTTTTCACAGTGTCTAAATACTGTCTTGGGAATCTGAAATGCATCACAGTAATCACTTAACTAGAAATAATACAAATATAATGCCAGACACATAGTAGGTAATCAATACATTTTTATTTTTCTACATCCTCTTCTTCCTTCTTGCTACATTTGTGTAGTATGCAGTACCTGGTATTATATATGAAGTTAAAACTAAGAGGTTCTAGGGGCACCTGGGTGACTCAGTCGGTTAAGCATCCGACTTCGACTCAGGTCAAGATCTCAGGGTTCATGAGTTCGAGCCCCACATCAGGGGCTGACAGCTCAGAGCCTGGAGCCTGCTTACATTCTGTGTCTCTCTTTTTCTCTCTGCCCCCCCCCCTCAAAAATAAAGTAGAATATGAAAAAAAAAAAAACTGAGAGGTTCTAGGATGAGGCTCTTTTTCACACTCCTTTCTTTCAACAACTCAGTATAGTGTCATAATGATTACACTTCCAAAAAATATTAATATTTGGGAGATATAGATCTCTTTGAGGACAAGTAGCTATGACCTCTCTCCTTCCAGATAATTTTACAAGACACTGATTATAGTAAAAGTCATTATGGTGTTTAGTTTTGAGAGTAGTGATTAGGAGATGACATGATATGGGTTCTGTGGTACTGCCCTCCACCAAAAAAAAAAAAAAAAAAAAAAAAAGAAAAATGAAAAAAGAAATTAAAAAGGAGAGGAAATATTAAAATTAAAAAGTATTATTTCTCAAGGTAACAAGATAAGGAGAATCTCTTTCACTTCCTACCTATTAAGAAAAGAGCATAAAACTGTGAGTTACCTGGGAGACCACAAAGACAAATAGCATGTCCTGTAATTCTATGAGTCATCAGGCCCCAGGAAGCTCCAAAATAGGCCACATATCATTGGCATGTTTATACTTACAGACATTCTCTTAAGCACAGACCTATAATTAACTTCCCCCTAGTATCCTACTGTGGGAGACCATAACTGGGCCTGTGGAGATGAAATCTCAATAAAATATGAAAATAGTAAGTTGTAAGCATTATATAACTAGAATACATAGCTGTGCAATGGCAACAACTTGAAACCTGTATATTAGGTTCAAGCAATGTGGGTTACCACTGTGCCCCAATTCCCACTAAAAAGTACTGTTAACGAGAAACTTTCTTCAAACGATTCCTGAATCTGCATACATAGCTAAGACTAAACTTTTGGTATATTGGCAAGGGGAAGAAGGAAGGGACCAGGTTGTGGCATCCATCATATATTCTGACACTCACTTGATTCATATGGAAATATTTGGAGTATTGCAATGCTTATATATGAATTTGGTATAAGTTGCCTTGGGTGCGTCCAAGTAACTGCACCAATTCTTAAAATTAGATCACTTTGTGATCTATCTTACATATCCAGACTCACAAATCCTCTCATGATTGTCAAAAAACAAACAAAAAAAAAAAAAAAAAAAACAAGAAAAGCCCAATTCCTTAAAATAAACAAACTAGCAGACAAGTAATGAAAATAAAAATATCAACATCAGTAATAAAATAAAAACAAACCACACATACAAAAGAGAGCATAAACAATTATATAATAGTTTATGAATTTACATTGAAGACTTCAAATAAAGATTATTCTAGTTTATAGCAAAAGACAGAACATAAAACTAAACACAAACTAGAAAATGAAAAAAAATGTTTTAAGTACTTATGACAAAGTTTTTATATTACAAATATAGAAAAAGATCTCACTAAAAAGAAAGAGAAACACAATTCAGATGGTCGTAGGCAAACAGTATTTTGCTTCATTTTCCCATCAGCTCCATTGTATTTAACCTTTTAACTCTTTGAAGATATTCTCAGTGGGACTAAAACAAAAGATCTATTTGGTATTAAGCTAATCTGAGCAAATATTATTCTTTTGAAACTCTCAATGCTATCCATAATGAAATAGTGTGAAGTGTTAAGCCATGAGGCAGAAAGCACTTCTTGTTAAACAGTGTTAGAATAAAAAGACCTAGATTCAAATTATGTCTTCACATCTATTGGCTGGGTTATCCTGGGAAAAGAACTTAATATTTTTGAGCTTCACTTTCTTCTCCAAATGGAAATGATGCATTTCAAATGAGGAAGAATGTACCATTATTGTCTGTACCACTCAGAAAATACTGCTATTTTATCTATAAGATGTCATCAAATATAAGATCCATGGTTATTTCAGAGATGATAAAAATTTCAAATTGCAAAATCAATAAAATATCATAATACAAATGAGGCATGGATGCAAAATGAGGCAATATATGTTAAAATGGTTTATAAATTAAATCAATAGGATATTAATTCTTTATCCACAATCTAGTATTTCAATATATACTACAATAAGTTGTTCCCTAGTTTGCTTCATATATGGGTATTAGGTCTCTCCAAAGAAATCATAAATCATTTCAGAGAATATAATTTTTTGGTACTGCCATAATGTGTAGCATAAATTTGCAAAAACGAGGTATCATTGTTCACTTTAGATTTTGTGGAAAAAGCCAAAATGACTGATATTTTCCTAAAACGTATTATTTAAATATCTTGTATAAATAAGAAACTCGAAATGTTGCTACCTAATTAGACATTCAATTGAGGCATTATGAATAAACAGTCAATATGTTATGCTAATATTTATTTCTATATTTATTTGTTTTAGGGAACTTATATTGTACATTTTACTGTTGAGAAACAATTCTCCAGGGGTTTCTTATATTTCTGTTCATCTAGCAAAGTGAAACACTGACTGCTCTTTGATCCACATGACCTTTTTAAGGATGTTTGTATAATAAAAAGTATGAAAGGATAGGCTTACTTAAAGCCTTCCAAGACAGAAATAATGTCCCTCTGGACCAAAGGTAACATGTTCACTGTTTAGTGTAATAAAGATGTCTACCCTAGGGCAAAGAGTAGGCATGCCTCAGGTCCTATAAATTCAGGGTCCCTCTCCTATAATGCAACTACCATATGCACAGGTATCATCTGATTCTCCTTAATATTTCTCTGTGAAGATTGGAGTTTTGGAAAATGGTACAAAATGATAACAGTGTGTCTTGCTTTTGCTGTGAGCAATGAACTGTTTTTCATCTCTGACATAGAAGTCTTGTGTCTTCTTTCACCATCCATGAAGACATGGCAGGCTAATTTGTTAGCTGGCGAGTAGGCTAAAATTTTTAAATGTTCACAGATGTTGATATTTTAATTCTCTCTCTTTTTAATGTTTATTTATTTATTTATTTTGAGAGAGAGATCACGAACAGGAGAGGGGCAGAGAAAGAGAGAGAATTTCAAGCAGGCTCCACATGCCGCTAAAAGCCCTAGGTAGGGCTCAGTCTCACAAACCAGGAGTTCATGACCTGAGCAGAAATCAAGAGTCTGATGCTTAACCGAATGAGCCACCAAGGTGCCCCTAACTCTTTTTTTTTTTAACAATGAATATCACATGATTTATGGTGATGTTTTACAATATAATTTTTGTCCAGAATTATTCTTTCTACAGCAAGCAGAATCTTTTTCTCAAATGATATGAAACTATGGTATCTTCCACAACAAAGAAATTTGCACCTCAATCAGGCAAATAAAGTCATCGTTTAGGAAGATATAGGCTCCAAACAGATGTTGGAAACATTTCATCTGTAAAACCTTTTAAGTAAAGAGGTTATGACATTCTTTTACGATAATAAGGATTTAATTAAGCCTGCAACAAGGATTTATTCTAAAGAAGTCTAAGAATCCATTCTAGTCCTAGGATGATATGAATTTAAGATGAGATCATCATTGATATTCCAAAATAATAAGGTAGGAAAAATTTCAACACTATGAATAGCATGGCAGCCTAGAATGAGCACATGTTCTTCTTACATGCTCTTCTGTTATCTGTTCTTGTAACAGAGACTTATAAAAACTATCATTACATTTAACCCACAGACTCTGATTATTATGACTTCTGGGAAATTGACCAAAGGAAACTCTTAAAGTTAGCTCAGGTACTATGTCAACCTATAATTTGGTCTCAGCTGAAAAAGATATTTCCTAATTTGCTACATATAGGGTTATTTAACAAGAAAGAGGTATGGCTCACTGCAGGTAGCTGACATTGTGGCTACATCATTTTATAGATTTTTTGGTGTACGTAATATCTAAAAAGGGGATTTTTAATATTATATTTAATTGTAATCACTTTTTATATACATTGTATTTATTTCAAATACAAAGTTATAGCTACATGTTTATAAAAGGTAAATCACCACAAATACATAAATTCTTATTTTTAGGATAAGGTAAAATAATGTTAAAATCATTTCCCTTTTCAATATTTTTTGCTAAAATAATCTATCATCATATTCACTATGCAAACATTTAGATAATAATGATATATTACAATTATCATATCAATGAAACAGATAGTTAAAGGGATAAAAAGACAGTGTTCAGGGGAGCCTGGCTGGCTCAGGCAGTAGACCATGTGACTCTTGATCTCAGGGTCATGAGTTCCAGCCCCACCTTGGGAATGGAGCCTACTTAAACAAAATTTTTTTAACTAAAAAAGAAAGACCATGTTCAAAGAGAAATGGAATAGAAGACATAATAAACAAAAGTCAAATGAGAAGGAAAAAAGTACCGATTTTCAGAAATCTTCTATTCTGAAATGTTTGTGCCTTTTGGCCTACTCCCAGATTATTATTCTTCAGAATTTATTAGTCCATAGAGATTTGGTATAGTGATTTTCAGATATTAAAATAACTGAAATTATCCTCACCTTTACTGAAAAAAACTTAGTAAATAGTCATAAAGCCAACGAAACAAAATAAAAAATCAATAAGCATTTAAAAGTTGAAGATTCTTTATAGATTATTCTGTTAATTTGTACCTATGAAAGAGTCATAATGCAACACATTTATAAAGATATTTGGCTTAATCATTCTAAAATCTTTAACAGTTTAATTTAGATCACAGATTGATCACTAGATTTAGATTGATAATTAGCTATTTATTATTTGCAGAATGTATTTCCTAAGACTTTCTCACAGAAAAGTATTTTATTTATGAAAATTTTATTCAAGTTATATGAATTAAGTTACCAAGATAAAATATTTTATCAAGAGAAGAGAATGGAACTGGGAAAAATAGAAAGTACTTTTGTCATTTTCAACAAAAAGCAAGGTTATGGTACATGACTGAAATTATTTATAAAACAAAATATTATGGGGAAATAAAATTGGCCACAAATTCTTTTTACTCCTACCATGGAAAGGTGAAGTTAATATCCTCCCCCCTAAAATGTGAGCAGGTTCTGTGTCCACTTTGACCAACAGACCATGGTGGAAGTGATAATGACACAGTCTCTGTTCTCAGGCCTTACAGGATTGGCAGCCTCCATTTCCTTTCTCTTGAATTTCTCAACTCTTGGAACTCCACTGCCTTGTTGTAAGGAGCCTAAAACATCTAAACTAGTAAATAAATAAAAATAAATAAATAAATAAAATTTATGTTTTAGGATGGTGTTTTTTTTTGTAAGTTATTTTTTTTAATATATGAAATTTATTGTCAAATTGGTTTCCATACAACACCCAGTGCTTATCCCAAAAGATGCCCTCTTCAATGCCCATCACCTACCCTTCCCTCCCTCCCTCCCACCCCCCCGGTTTGTGTTATTAATCAACAATAGATAACAATATTTTTTAAATTGTATACATATATATATAATACATAGTATTTTAAATTGTTTTATAAGAAAAAAAAGACACTATTGTTCTCACAGGATAAATCTTCTTATTTTTAAATTCCTCCAGTTCTGGTTTGGTTGAGAATATATTCTCCATCAGGTAGATGGGTATTTTAGTGCCAAGTTATTCCAGAAGGAAAGATTTCAGAGTGAATCTTGATGTTCCAATCTGCTCTGAAGAGTTGCTAATTATGGAGTTGTATGTGACCAACTTGTGGCTGGAATAAATAAAACTAAAATAAAATTAAAATGTCTTGCTAAGCCACAGACTATTAAGTATCTAGACCTCATGAGTGATTGTGCAGGACAAACTAAAACACCAGTGACCTTTGTTGTGGAAATCAACAGCCCAAGACTATTAAAGATGATCAAGCTATTTTCCTTGTGGTTACATTACCTATTGTCTGTCTGTATATGTATGTATGTATGTATGATTCTATCTATCTATCATCTATCTATCTATCTCTCCCCATCTATCCACATACCCACACATACACACATTTATTAAGTAGTAAAATTGGAAAATAGTAAACTTGGAAAACATGGAATAGTACCTTGTCGGAGAGAACATTTTAGAAGATGACTGGTCACATGGAAAGCAATCAAACAAAAGCAAAAATGTAACTTGCATATTTAAAAGATTTCTTTTCTTGGGCCATGAATTAAATTTTCTGCTTTAGCAATTGTCTAAGAACTTATGACTTCATTTAAAATCATATATAGAGATATATATATATATATATATATGGATTATTCATGTTCCTTTATTGGTAAATATGTCCTACCAAATTTGATCTGAAAATTTCAAGTGAAGTTATTTGTCAATAGCTCCATTTACAATAAACATTACAGCCTGGCATATTTGAAAAGTCTTTACCTTTTATCCATCAATGTTATCTGCACTTTATGGCACATATTAAAAGAAAGGATTAAAAGAAACAACACAACCATGTAAAATTAATTAAATGTAATTATGGCTTTATTATGGTGATATAGTTGTCTAATGCTCCAAGAAACGTATCTATTTTTCTCTTATTTAAAATTTAAGTCAATTTGGTTGTCTATTTTTTAAATTTCATAACTTTTTTTTTTTAATATTTTATTTATTTTTGAGACAGAGCGAGACAGAGCATGAGCAGGGGAGGGGCAGAGAGAGAGGGAGACACAGAATCTGAAGCAGGCTCCAGGCCCTGAGCTGTCAGCACAGAGCCCTACGCGGGGCTCGAACTCAGGAACCGTGAGATCATGACCTGAGCCGAAGTCCGACGCTTAACTGACTGAGCCACCCAGGCGCCCCTAAATTTCATAACTATTAAATGTACACACAATTTTTCTTAACTTTTTTAGAGAACTTATTGTCATTTTTCTTACCATCACATACTAACAATCTCCTGCAAACTTGAGTAACAGCTCCTTGCATGCTACAATCTATTGGCAAATTTCCTCAAAGTAATCTATTTACATCACTGAAGATGGCTGGGGAATAACAAATATAAAAAGACTCTATTCTTCCTTTATCTTTAGAGAGCTCAGGAAAGCCTAACCTAAACCTAGAGAGATCATGGATGAGTAGTAAAACCTTTTATCATCACCACAGTGAAAATTAATAGAGAAGAATGACTATTCAGTTCTTGATTAGCCAACCAAAGTATAGTTCCAGATTATGGAGAGATGCATAGAAGTTACAGAATGTGGAAAATGCAGACTACTCAGAGGTACAAATAATACTTTAGTGATAATTAAGACATGTTTATACTTAGAAAATTAAGATCATACAATTCTAATACCACAACTTGGATGTGCTTACAACTAAATCAAATATAAATTAACATTTTGGTGCCTTTAAATTATCCTCTTTTTCTCTCTTCTAACTCTCCAACACATTCTTTATACAGGCTCTACACCACTAGCTGCTTTTATTTTATGATTTCCCAAGATCTAAAAATTTCATAGTATGTGGATATTCACAAGTCTAGATATAATGCCTCAGGCCATAACATAAAATACCTTTATCTTTTTATGGCAGTTAGGTTCATCTAAAGGAATTTGTTTTATTATCCTATATTTTTGGCTAAAATTTTCCATCTCCAGTAATTCATGTCTTTAAAAATACCTCAAGTTTATAGGTCAAAAACACAAGAGGAAATGAACAAAGAAAATCTAAACCAAATCTCAATTGGGGCTGCTGTTTTTGTTTTGTTTTTGTTTTTTTTTTTTTTTTAATTTTTTTTTTTCGACATTTATTTATTTTTGGGACAGAGAGAGGCAGAGCATGAATGGGGGAGGGGCAGAGAGAGAGGGAGACACAGAATCGGAAACAGGCTCCAGGCTCTGAGCCATCAGCCCAGAGCCCGACGCGGGGCTCGAACTCACAGACCGGGAGATCGTGACCTGGCTGAAGTCGGACGCTCAACCGACTGCGCCACCCAGGCGCCCCTGCTGTTTTTGGTTTTTAATGCATGAAAAATGAAAGGTGAGGAAACCACTACCTTCCTGTCCTTCTGTTCAATCACAGACAATTTAAAAATTTATAATTTTAAGTTTTGGAGTGCTATTTTTTATAATCTTTGAATAGACGCAAAGCAGCTTTTTAAGATAATGTGAATTATTATATATTTATTTTAAATCCATTTGGAAGGAACTATTGTTCCCTTTGGCAAAGTATATGTCACACATTCAGGAGACAAAATTTTTCCCTTTCTCATAGCAAATAACAGAATAAAATCTATCAGCTGTCACTTACAGCTTTAAATAAAAATCCCCAATGATCCTCTGAGACAAACATTGTTTGTCTAGACTTAGTCACCATAAATATCCTTGTGTATTCCAGAGTTTTGTTGTTGTTGTTTTTACCCAAAGCAGCTAACTATTAAGTGTATATAATCTAACTAGAAATATTTTACTACAGAATCTTTATTTTTATTATTACTAATTTTTCTTTTTTTTTCAAGTTATGAATAGAGTTAAAGTTGCCAATCATTCACTTGTCTATTGCCAAATAGTCAACACGAGGACTCCTGCTCTTCTAAGCTGCCGATTTAAATTGAACTGAGTGATGCATAGTCTAAATCACATATATTCTTATTAAAGTGATATGTAGATATGTAAAGATATTAAGTGATACCTTATTAAAGTAAGATATGATCTAAGGCAAGTCAAAATAAACACTGATACTGAAGTTCTCACTTCCTCCAAGGAAAACTTACAAATTGAGTTTATGAGATTTGAAATTGCACATGGGTTACAGTAAATAACCACTTAATGTCTCCTCCAAATATGAGATTATATGACTTACAACATAGATACATATAAGAAGAATGTCATGCATTGTATGCCTACCACATCTAGCTAGCATAATGTGTATGTAGTAGTAAACCATAAGGGCAGACATTCTCAGTCTTCAACCTTCAATGAACTACATGCATAAGTTTTTACTTTTCACCCTGCCTCCCTGCTGCTAGAGGACTCGCCCTTCATTGACTCACCCTTTTATCTTCCTGTTTAGTTTCCAAGCTGCTGAAGTCACCATTATTATCAATCCCTTTAAGCTCCATTCACTTCTTGACACAGTTCCAAAACCAGACTGAGTTGGAAAGTTTAAGATTTAAGATTCAAAGACATTCAAAGGATCTATTTGGAATTATTGCTATCAAACTATATTTTATAGGTAATAGAGATCCAAAATGGCTACTTATATTTCTGCTAAATATGGCAGGAAATGGACTTTTACTTGGAAATCCTAAAACTTCCTGCGGGGGGGAGAAAAGTACTATAAATTTTTAGTACCCAACATATAACTGTAGGATAAAACTCATAATTAAAATGGTGAGTCAGATAAAGGGCTAAATGTTTGATGAAATCATCTATCATCATGGAGTATAGTTTGTCTTAATAGTTTGAATGTACATATCAAAATTATGGTTTCATACAAATATGTATACCATTGTTATTTGCAGAATATCGTCCTTGTCTGCAATGTTATTGGAAAACTGCACTTTGGGAAATTTATATTAGGTTATCAGTCTTCCTACAAAGTCTTATACACTAAGATCAGAAAATAGATCCACTGGCTAAATACTTACTGTGTGCTTGTTGCTTTACACATTTTATCTGTAACTCAGAACATTTTGCAAATGAAGAAACAGAGAATCAGAGAGCTTAAATGACTCTCACAATGTTAATGAGATTTTAATCTGTTGTTAACATCCAAACTGGGGGGCTTCACAATATAACCTACACTTTGCTTTTATGCTGTCACTACAAACCAGTAAACTAAATAAATAGAATATATTAACTTAACTGCACGTTATCGATGAGGAAGTCAAAATAGATAGGCACATTGATATGTATATGGCCACACAGTAAGACAAAAGGAGATTAACAAGTTCTTTCAATGAAATAGTGTTTTTATATAAATTTTAATTCTGGGTGTTTACATTGTTTCTCCTTTTAAGTTCTGGAAGTTATGCGTTACTTATTTTTCCTTGACAGATCAGATAGACTATTTCAGACATAGAGAAAAATAATGAACAATCTTAAAGCAAATACAGAAAACAAACGCTCACCTTCCAAAAATAATAAATCTAATTTGTTTAAGTCTAATAAGTGGCCTCCAGATAAGTACTTAAGAAGGGAAGCTAATAAAATTTAAGAGACCTGAATTTAAAATGGCCACTTAATGTCTTCATATAACATATCCTGTTTTGACTACATAATTATATATTTATTATAAGAAATCTAAATATATATACATAAAGCTCACAAATGAATATATCGATTTTCATAAGCTTTGACTCTAAGTTTTCTTCTGATGTACTGAAATAAACTCAACCTTTGTACACATGTTTTATAATTTTTTTTTAGTGTCACCAACATGACAATATGCATTACTGTGTTTGCTTTATTGAACCTTAATATGTCAATGATATATAAGAATTCATTCAAATTTAAATCGTTAATAATTGGCATGTCATACTGCAATCCACATATAGACTTTCAAACTAAAAATAAATTAATTGATCTATGGGTTGTATTCTTTTTTAGAAATAGCTCCCTGGAAGATGGATTAATATTACCTTATCTCATAACAAGGCATTCTGAAAACTAGTATAGATAAAATTACATTGAATTATTAATTGTGTAGACAGCCTGAGGTTAATAACGATTCGGAGCTGCTCACATTTCTGAAAGCACTTTATTCTTCTAGCCATGGCATTGCCAGAAACAATTACTAAGTCGAGAAATGAGAAGGTAAAGTTACATGGAACTGAAATCATAATTAGTCTCTGACCTGCTTTTGATACCAATTAAGTTCTACTCTTCTATTTTCTTTTAAATAATGCAGACGTGCCTTTCTCTTTTCATAAATATGTTTTAATATTTACTATTAAATGATGTCCTGTACCACATGGCTCTAATCCAGGGGCATCACTAATGAGAACTTAATAGTTCTTAACAGTTTGCCATTAGGCAGTTCCAATGTCAACAGCCCACAGAGGTTAAACTGATACAAATAAATTGTCCCCTTTGCCTTCTCTTTCCACAGAATGCACTGAAGCAATTCATTTTACCCTGGGGGTTTGATGAGCAGGAAAATTCTAGTTTGTTTCTTCACTGACAGCCCCTAAAATTACATTACAGCAGAAGTTGTGAAATGCATGGGATCATTGTAATCTTGACAAGTAATAGAAATTAGACAGAATTTGAGGTTCAAAAAAGAAATAACTAAAACTGACCTTTGAAGAAAATTTGGTATTAAGGTAGAATCATAAGCAGATTAATGGGATATGACTCCTGCCCAGTAAAATCCAATAATCTTTCAAAATCAGTGTAGCATCCTGGAAAGCTCTGTTGGCTTAAATTTAGGATCAATATACATTCCTGAAGTAGCCTCAAACTTAAAAAAGAGTCGATGGAGGAATAATGTCAAGATGCTGACATAGGTTGTCTCTGACTTTAGTCCCCCTCACAAGACCAACTAGCAATTTTCCATAAACAAGACACCATTGTGACAAATCCCAGCACCTGGATATGAGGGTGAAACACTCCCCTAAAACACAAACACTGAGAAGGACCACATTAGAGGGGTAAGAGGAACAGCTTACTGTTTTGCTTTGACTGCATCATGCCATCCCCAGGATGGTATAGTGCTGCACCAAGAAGGCACTCCTCGGCCTACTGGTTCCCCAATGGAAAAAAGAGAACTGAAGGTGGGTATCTGCTTTTGCGGTATTGCAAAACATTTTTTAGGAGGCCCACATGGGTCTTACCTCACAGGGATCACAGGGAGAAACTGTGGAGCTCAGACACTGGAGCGCTGATAAAAATGGAAGGCGGGTAGAGCTTACGGCAACCAGTGCTCAGCAGCACCCAAGCAGAAATCTCAGCCCGTGGCTGAGAACTGAGCCAGCGGCCCTCTCTGGCTAGGAAGCTTCATTGACAGTTCTGCCTGATTTGGGTTCCCAGCTAAAAGGCCACCCATGGAGACTATTCTGTGTCCTCACCCAGGCAGGGAGCAAACTAGCAGCCCCACCCATTTTCTAAGCATAGCTTCCAGCCCCACCCTACTGGGAAGTCTGGCCACAGATGCCAGCCATCTGTATATACTAAGGAGCCTGAAGTGTGACCCTGAGTCTTGGAGCCCAGCCTACAGTACTGCCCAGCCACAGAGCCCAGTCTAAAACTTCACCCAGCAGAGGAGCCCACCCTAACTGCTGCCTGATTGGTGAACACAGCCTGCGGCCTTGCCCAGGCATGATCCTGCCAAATACAGAGCATATTCTATATGTCTACCCAACAGGAAAGTCTAGACAGTCATCTAGACCAACAACAGAGAACAGTTTCCAGCTACACCCAACCGTGGGGTATAGGTGAAAGGCCCACTTGATAAGAGAGAGAGCCTGTCCGTGACCCGGCACAGCAAGGTCCAATGCCCACCACTGGAATACAGTCAATGGCCTATGTGAAGATGATCCTGCAGCCTCACCCAACTTCAGAGCATAGCCTGCAGCCCTGCTTGACTGTAGAGCAGAGCCAAAGGACCTGTCTGACCATGAAGCACAGCCCATGCCCTTCCTAAATATGGAGGTCAGCCAGCAGTAGCAGCCATTTCTTGAGCAAATCCTAAGGCCCCTCTGATCAGGAACAATTAAAGAGCATAGCCCAGTCTGCCCAATTGCAGAATCCAACCAGTAATACTGCTTGCCAGGGAACACAGACTATAACCACACCTGACCAGAGGTGATTGTGGAGATGGGCTAGTGGCCCCACTTGACTGTGGAACACACCTAGCAGGCCTGGCCTAGAAGAGAGACTACATAGTGACCCCACTAGAACATGGAACACAGCCAGCAGGCTCACCCAACCATGGAGCCCAGCCAGGGGCACCCTCCTTGACCTCATAGCAACTAGAGAGCCAATAGCAAGCCCTGATTACACATGGAAACTACTAGCTGACCTATCCAGTATTCCAAGCTGAAGTGACTGGTGAAGGTCTTCCCCTGACAAAGAACTTGTAAAGTCTAAAAGCCTTACTCAAATGCACATATACCAACCACAAGGATATGAAGGTCACAAAGGATCAGATAAACTTCACTCCATCAAGAGACTACTAAACTCCAATAATTGACCCTGAAGAAATGGGAATCTATGCACTCTCTGACAAATAATTGAGAATAATCCTTTTAAATAATTTCAGCAAACTAGGAGGAACAGACAACTGAACGAAGTCAGGAAAACAATGCATGATGAAAATAAGTTCAATAAAGACCAAGAAACCATTAAAAAAAACTCATAAAGCTAATGATGTGACTAATCTGAAAAATTCAATAAAGATCTGTGATACCAACTCAACAAAACGGAAGAAAAAATCAGTGAACTAGAAGACAAATCATTTGAAATTATTCAGTCAAAGAAGCTACAAGAAAAAAGAATGAAATTGAATGAAGAAAGCCTATGAGATGTAGGGTCAGGATTGAAAATAACAATATACTTATTATAGGAATCCTGGGATGGGGCACCTTGTTGGCTCAGTCGGTTAGGCATCGGACTTTGGCTCAGGTCATGATCTCATGGTCTGTGAGTTTGAGCCCTGCATCGGCTCTGTGATGACAGCTCAGAGCCTAGAGCCTGCTTCTGATTCTGATCTCCCTCTCTCTCTACCCCTCCCCCTCTCATGCTCTGTCTCTCTCTGTCTCAGAAAGAAATAAACATTAATTTTTTTTAAAGAGAATCCTGAAGAAAAAGATAAAGATAAAGGGACAGAAAGTCTATTTAAAGCAGTAATGGCTGAAAACCTCCAAAAACTTGGGAAAAGAAATGAACATCTTGATTCATGAGGTCCAATAGAACCCAAGTAGGTTGAATTAGAAAAGGGTTACAATGAAATACATTATAATTGAATTGTCAAAAGTCAAGAACAAAGAGAGAATTTAAAACCAGCAAGAGAAAACAACTCATCACATAAGACTGTATGTAGATTTCTCAGCAGAAGCTTTACAGGCCAGGAAAGAGTGGGATGATATATTCAATATACTGAAAGAACAAAGCTGTCATCCAAGAATACTATACTGCCAAAACGGTTCTTAAGAAATCAAAGAGAGACAAAAGTTTTCCCAGAAAACAGTGAAGGAGTTCTTCACAACTAGACATGTCTTTCAAGAAAGGCTAAAGAGCAAACTTCAAGTTGAAATGAGACAATGCTATTAAACATTATAGAAACATGAATGTGTAAAACTTATATGTAAAGGTAAACATAGAGTCAAAGTCATATTCTGTAATATTATAATGGTGGTGTATCAATCACAACTCTAGTTTAAAAGTTCAAAAACCAAATGAATTAAAAACAACTATAACTATAAAAATTTGTTACTGGATGCACAATATGAAACAGATATAAACTATAATGTCAATAACCTACACTATGAGGTAGGAGAAGTAAAAGTATAAAGTTTTCTGTATGCTATACAAATTAAGTTGTTATGAGCTTAAAATGGAATGTTATAAATACATTTTATGTAAGACCCCTGGTAACCAGAAAGGAAAAACCTGTAGTAGATTCAGAAAAGATTTTGATAAAGGAGTCAAAGTACACAGCCACAAAGTCATCAAATCACAAAGGAAGACAGCAAGAGAGGAGGCAAGAAACAAAATACCTAGGATATAAAACAATTAACAAAATGTCAATTGTAAGTCCTTATCTATCAATAATTATTTTAAATATAAATTAAATTCTCCAATCAAAAGATATAGAATGGCTGAATGGATGAAAAAACAAGAACCAATGAAATGATGGATATAGGAAACTAACTTTAGCTTTAGGGACACACATAGAATGAATGTAAACAGATAAAGAAAGATATCACAAGCAAATGATAACCAAAAGAAAGCAGGGGTAGCAATATTTATACCATAAAAAGAGATTTTAAAATAAAAATGTTCTTAAGAGGGGCACCTGGGTGGCTCAGTCAGTTGAGCATCCGATTCTTGATAGCGGTTCAGGTCATGATTCCAGGGTTATGGGATCAAGCCCCATGTCAGGCTCTGTGCTGAATGTGGACCCTGCTTGAGGCTCTTTCTCTCTCTGCCTCTCTTCCCCACTAACACTCTCTTTCACTTTTTCAAAAAAAAAAAAAAAAGAATGAATAACAATCTCAGGGGTAGCTGGGTGTCTCAGTCAGTAGAATGTCTGATTTCAGCTCAGGTCATGATCTCATGGTTTGTGAGTTTGAGTCCCACATGAGGCTCTGTGCTGACAGCTTGCAGCCTGGAGCCTGCTTCAGATTCTGTCTCCCTCTCTCTCTGCACCTCCCCTGCTCATGCTCTGTCTCTCTGTCTCAAAAATAAATAAATATTAAAAAATTAAAAAAAAAAAAGAACAATCTCCAATAAACAACCAAACTTTACACCTCAAGGAACTAGAAAAAGAAAAACAAACTAAGCCCAATGTTAGCAGAAGGAAGGAAATAACAAAGATTAGAGCAGAAATAAATGAAATTGAGAATAGGAAAACAACAATAACAGAAAATACTTTAAAAAGTAAGTGTTGTTTCTTTAAAATATAAAGAAAATTGACAAAACTTTAGGTAGACTAATCAAGAAATTTTGATTGAGGATTCAAATCAATAAATTTATAACTAAAGGAGAGACATTAAAACAGATATCCCAGAACTACAAAGGACCATATGAAACTATGAACAATTACACACCAACAAATTGGACAACCTAGCAAAAATGGATAAATTTTTAGAAACATGCAATAGGCCAAGAGTGACTCATGAAGAAACCGAAAACCTGAGCAGACCAGTAATGATAAGGTAATTGAATTAGTAATCAAAAAGCTTTCAACAAATAAAACCCAGAACCAGAAGATTTCACTGGTGAATTCTACAGAGTAGCTTCGTTGTTGGGGAAAGAGAGGAGAAGTTCAGGTAGTCCAATTGTTATAATATGTAGTTGTAATACAAATAAGATCTGGAAATATAATGTACTGCATGGTGGCCATGGTTAGCAATATTGCATTGTATACTTCAAAGTTGCTAAGAAAGTAAATCTTAAAAGTTATTAGTACACCCACACACAAAATGATAACTATGTGAGGTAATGGGAATGTTAACAAACCTTATTTTGTTAATAATTTCTCATTATATGCATAAGTCAAATCATCACACTGTAAACCTTAAACTTACACAGTATTATGTGGTAATTATCTCAATAAGCTTGAAAATCAAAAAAGCAAGGAAACAAATATGTAAAACAAACGAACAAAAAATCAACAGAAATCTCAGGTTGCTTGGTGGTGATGAGGGATTCCTTCCAATACTAAAAACTGCATAACTAAGCGCACTTTTCTTCATCATGAAATAGGACATCAAAATTAGGAATTTTTGAAAATTAGAGTGGGATAAAGGAGAGAGAAGAAAATAGTATTAAGTGTGTTCCAAACTAGATGCTTATTAACTGACAAAGTCAAAAAAACATTTAAGTAAACTTTGTCCTCAGTAGTTTGCCAAAGTATAACTTGTAGTGAATAGAAGCACACTTTGACAGAAACAGGTGCAGTCTTATAATTTATAGCAAAAGTGGACATAATTTAGAAATTGTTCCTAGTATATGGATTACAATGCTGAGAAGGAACTTTAAGGGAATTAGAAGTATGAGAAGTACTCAGTACAAAGTATTAGAAAGTGTGGTCTATGTTCGTTAAGCACAAAAGCAAAGGGAAAATAAAATAAATAGGTATAAATATAAGACATGGAGTAAATTGTGTCTGTGTAATGGGTACATGTATAACATCATAGCAAACCATCATTTTCTCCTATTACCTCATTAATTAATTGAGACCACCAGGAGTAATAGCCTCCATTCACATCAGTGCATGGAAAATGTATGTAAATCCATTTGTTTTTCCACACACATTTGTACCCAGAAGGATTTGCAGGTGAAGGTAATATCAAACAAGATGTCAAGAATTTTAGATATATAAAGAAATATAATTAATAAATCATTTCAGCTGAGCTGGAAGGAGACACTTTGCCTCGTGATGAAGAGAGTAGCTAAATAATTGGCTTTTCAGCGGAAGAAACACTATCATGTCATCAATGACATGAAAGTACTGATCAGTTGCCACCATGCTTTCAGTGGCCTTAAGGTCAAAGAAATGATTATAAATGCATCTACTTGCTAGAAGAAAAATTGCTGAAGGGAAGGAAAAAAAAAGCTATCAGCTGAAATTTCCCTATTTAACATTTTAAAAAGAATTCCCTCATTCAGCTCTTTAAAAGCCTACTTACTTACAAGATGGCAGTTTAAAATACTACAGCAAAAAATCAAGGTGAAGTCACGGCTGTGGTAGTACTGTCACCAGCTAGACCCCAAGACCTGACCTTTACTTCCCACCTGCTTGTACTCACTAACCTTTATCCCACATTTTTCCTTAAACTCCTTTCGAGCCTATCCCTCAACTCAGGCAAATGGAAAGCAAAACCACCCCACTCCCAACCACCCTGCAGCCGAGTAATAGCGACGGCCCTGTCAAGACCTCTAGCTGGCCCAGACCACTCAGATCAGTGAGCTTAACCCCTGACCTGTGACCGTGCAGATGGACCATGAGTGACCTCCAGGATGACTGCTGACCACCTTTATCTCATTATAATACTAGTATCTCCCCCCAAAGGAGGAACACAAGCTTCACTTGCATAACATGCAATGTGTGTATAGGCATGTTTCCTTAAGGTGCATATGCAACCTTATGCCTGCCTCTACATATGATGACAAGCCTTCCCTGTCTAAATATTCATCCTAACCCTAAATAAAAGGAACCCATTCATGCTTGCTCAAGCAGTCACGGCATTGGAAGCCATTCCTTGGGATCTCCTTATTGGCTGCAAATAAACTTTTCTTTGTGGGACAAGTCAACCTGGTGCAGTTTCTGACTCAAAGAGAGAACCTAAGTTCGTATGGTTACAATACTATGAATTAGTAACTGTACTGGCACCACAAAAACATTGCTAGGTTCTGATTGGACTGTGTATATACAGTTATCAGCAATCGTAAATATATTGGGTATTTTGACAGATAAGTCATTTAAAGCCTTGCCTCGTGGTGACAGATAAGTCATTTAAAGCCTTGCCTCCTCTGCCTTGAGGAGAGCTGGCTCTTAGAGGCTCTCACGCCTCTTCTCCTAGCTGTATGAGTGGCCTTCTATCACACCACTTTTTCCTAACTTTTTTCTAACCAGTTAGACTGGTTAGACTCTACTCTAACCAAGACCCAAGACTCTACTCTGGTACCACCATGGATGTTAGAAACATCACTTAACGCCTCTACACATTAGCTTCTGAATCCACAAAACAATGAGCTTGGGCATAATGATCTCTCAGATTCTCAGAGTTCTCATTTTCCCCACATATTAAAAATAAAAATAAATAAAATGGCATTTTTAATTCAATATTTCTCCCTGTGCTTTAATTTTATGTCTTAGAAGACACCGTTTTCTACTGGTACTCAGTTTTACTATGAGTTTAATAAGACTAATAGTAGAGCCTAACAAGCATGGAAAATGACATTACATTTTCTAACTTTGGTATCTAGGACATTCATTCTAAATTTCTCAAACCAGCTCCCTACGTTTCATTTTGGTTCACAACATAGTTTTTTACATATGTGTTTTGAAATTAGGCTTGCACATACATTGTCAATCTGCTTCATTCATAATTCCATCAGATTCCCTCAAAAGCCATATAGAATGAGACAAACGTTAGCTACCAGTACCCAGAGTGAAATAGTCTTCTGTGAGAGAAAGCCTGAAAACAGTTCAGCTCTGCTGCATCGGGCACGTGTGATGATGGATTGCAGTCCGTTATCAAAACAGCTGTTTTGTCACAGCAGGAAGGGTGGCAGCCCATGCTGATCACGTTAGAGATAAAGGTCAGATTATATATTATCAGAGCCGCTGTGTATCTGGTACTAATGCCATTGTCACTATTATTCATGAAAATGGAAAAAAAATACATCATTCGGTTGCTAATGCCACAGAAATGGCATTGTCAAAGGAAAAAAATAGGAAAACATACTTTGGTGTGTGCATTTAAAACAATGGATATACCACAATGAATATGGGGGGAAATCTTAAAAATTAATTTTCAACAAGTATGCTTGCTTGCTATAAACCCAGCATTGTAACAATAAAACAAAACTCTTACTAAGTCACAAGGCCTAAGTTAGTCATTGATTAGTCTTTGAAACACAAGCTAGATTTGCCCTTTTATTGTCATTAGCTTTAATACCCATAAAATAATTATGAAATATATATGTGATAATCTTCATTGAGAGTTATAAACTCAGAGCACTTTACCATTTTTCATCCTGAGAAATGTAAATGGGATTTAAATTTGATGTTTTTTATGCCTGATAAATGTTTTCTCCTTAAGAATAGTAGCACCATTGGGGCGCCTGGGTGGCGCAGTCGGTTAAGCGTCCGACTTCAGCCAGGTCACGATCTCGCGGTCCGTGAGTTCGAGCCCCGCGTCGGGCTCTGGGCTGATGACTCAGAGCCTGGAGCCTGTTTCCGATTCTGTGTCTCCCTCTCTCTCTGCCCCTCCCCCATTCATGCTCTGTCTCTCTCTGTCCCAAAAATAAATAAACGTTGAAAAAAAAAAAAAATTTAAAAAAAAAAAAAAAAAAAAAAAAAGAATAGTAGCACCATGGGGCGCCTGGGTGGCGCAGTCAGTTAAGCGTCCGACTTCAGCCAGGTCACGATCTCGCGGTCCGTGAGTTCGAGCCCCGCGTCAGGCTCTGGGCTGATGGCTCAGAGCCTGGAGCCTGTTTCTGATTCTGTGTCTCCCTCTCTCTCTGCCCCTCCCCCGTTCATGCTCTGTCTCTTTCTGTCCCAAAAATAAATAAACGTTGAAAAAAAAATATTAAAAAAAAATTAAAAAAAAAAAAAAAGAATAGTAGCACCAATACAAAACTACAAAAAAAAAATCCAGAATAAAGTTTTCTTTCTTGTTATATCCTAAGATTGTAATATTCCGAGGCATAGATGATATAAAATGGAATAAATCATAACCTATGAGCGTTGGGTGACAAAAAATTTGTATCAGTCTATCAAATGTCTGTAGGTTTTGTGAGCAAGGCACAGACTCCTCTCCATCGAAGGTTGTTTGTATAGTGAATCACCTTACAAGACAGAGTTGGATCGTGCTTCCCTCTGGAGCAAACAGCAGATATGCTTATTGCCCATGAAAGATTCAGAGTCCCAATGCTCATAGCCTATCATGCATCTCACTGAGAATATGAGTGTCATCGAACATTCTTCACGTAGCCCTGCAGAAACTGGGACTCAAGAAACATGCAACAGTAATAGTACTTGGGCTACTGCTATTGCTGTGAGCAATAAACTGCCTTGTTCCTGTGAGTGAAAAACTGTCCTTTTTCTCTGATGCAGAAGTGTTATATCTTTTACCAGCATCCCTGAAACTGTAGCAGACTACCCTGTTAACTTGACAATAGGTAAAAATCTCAGACCATTCACAGATCTTGGCAGAAAGGAGTCTTGCATTGACTGCCAACTGATTCTCTTCAGTATCATGGCAATCCTTATCTATTTAATAATTTCGTTATTGTTTGTTTTAAGACATAGAAATTCATAGCACAGAATGTCTGAGTTATCCGTAGCAAACAATTCTTTTCATCATCAGGGTACGGACCATTGGAAGAGACAGAAAATGGCCGACTCTACTCAACTACCATGGGAAATGAGGACTCTACCCCACACAAGGACTCATGTAAGATTTCACCTAAATTGAAATGGGCTTAGATATTGGGTAGTTATAAAGAAATTAATTAGTACAATATATGAAAAAAAGAAGTAAACTAAAGTAAAAAAAAAAAAAGGCCTACAATACTTTTATGAATTCTAGTACTTTATAAACAATTTATGTAAGACAAAAGTTTTACTACCTCTTATAAATGTATGCAGTGTAATACATCCAACATATTTGTACATTGAAATGCTTCTCTTTGTTGCCATTCTGTTTACTACCTCTGGTTTGTTTTTCCTCCATGGACTTAATTGCTTTATGCTTCATTTTCAAGCATCCTCACACTTTAAGTCTAAATATACTTAACTTTTCCTAAATTCCTCAAAAATAAACATGTAAATGTGAATATATAGTAGTCTACACTATCTACCCCTCAAATCGGATTCAGCGACCTGAGCCTTCCACATCAAATTCAATCAAAGTATATTATATTGAACCATGTAAGAAAGATGACTAAACTAAGTTAGCTTTAGATTGTTAGGTACCTCCAGAGGGGCAAAAAAAAAATGTGTAAGTTTTCTACCTTTACCTTGCTTTATCCTATGACCCGGTTGGTATGTTATAATCCTAAACTGCACTGAATAGACACACTTGGTACAACAATCTGCTCCAGGGGGATTTGTAGGCCCCTTATGGGTTCTCTTTGTGTACCTCTCTAATATATGTACCACGATATTTGGTTCACTTTCAGGTCATGAAAACACTTCTGTAACTCATCTTTTATTGTATCACGGTAAAAATAAGGACTGAGGTCAAACCCTAGGAAAACCATAAGCAAATATTTTTCACATTTATATCTTATAATTAAAGAATGTAGGGTTCACCACAGTTTGTGAAATCTTTATCACCAGCCAGCTGATCAGTGGTGTTGCTTATGCTTCAAGTAATTGTAATAATAAATTACTTGCCCAGCAATGATAAACATGAATGGGTGTCTCTGACTTTAACTTCTAGCACCTTGAAGTTAATTAAGGTTTTGATTGCTTTCTTGATAGAAAAAGACTTGGACTATAACAACCACTCAGACCACGAACATTTAAGACACAATTGCTGATTTCAGGCCAAAAGTTTACTTGAAGTAGCACTTTCCCAAAATTATTCTGTCCCTCTCTGCTAGCACTACCTGAATGGTGTGACCACCATTAAAAGCTACTAAATTGAATGACGGGTTAAGTCTCAGCAGAAAAGTTGGAGGAAATAAAAAAGTAAGATACACAGTGCACTCACTAATCATACACTCTACGTTCCTCCTCTAGACATTAGTGGGTAAGTGGAAATACAGATGCATAGCACACTTTGAGTGATAAGTGCTATAACAAATACATATAAAGGCCAACGAAGGATGGGGGGATTAACACTTTGCACAGAAAAGATGAAGGAAAGTCCAGGCAGTGAGAACAACCTGGGCAGGAACGAAAGAGCGTGGCTCTTTAGGAAAATAAAAGTTCAGGAGGCCTGAAACAATGAGTAAAGATCTAAAGAAGAATGGAGAGGAAACCGGTACAAGCTATGAAAATGAATTCAGGATGGAGCTAACATGTTATGTCTTTAGCTTAAAACCCTAAGCTTCATTAACACTGCATTAATAACAGGTTCAGCCAACTCCTCCTTTTAATGAAAATCCTCCTTCCTCCTTTACTTTGTCCTTTATCCATCTTGGCTGGAACTCTGAACTCCTTTCATCTATATGCGAAACTTTCTTTTTTTCTTTCTTTCTTTCTTTCTTTCTTTCTTTCTTTCTTTCTTTCTAATATTTTTAATGTTTAGTTTTGAGACAGAGAAAGAGGCAGAGTGCAGATGGGGGAGGAGCGGAGAGAGAAGGAGACAGAATCTGAAGCAGGCTTCAGGTTCTGAGCTGTCAGCACAGAGCCCAACGCTGGGCTCGAATTCATGGACTGTGAGATCATGACCTGAGCTGAAGTCAGACGCTCAACCAGCTGAGCCACTCAGGAGCCCTGAAACTTTATTTCTAAAAAATATTCTTTATTTATCTTTAAACTTTACGTCACCATGTCACCATTAGCTCCACTGGATATTCTGAATGTAACCTAAATGCCTATCTTCGAGCTTTGTTTCACACTTTCTATCTGTTACTGCATTAAGAGTCCTTCACCTGGCATGTACAGATTGTTACTTTACTATTTTTAATGTAAAATATACCAAATATGCAAGTGTCTAAAATACATACAATTAACAAATACAAGGGATGAAATCATACTCATTCTGGCAAATCGAGTAATTTTCCCAATTATTCTCTCCCATTCTGAAAGAGAATCCCACATCCTTTGCTCTGTGTGACATGACCTGCGGTGTCATCTGCGGAAGGAGGGTACTGTCCTGCCCCATCAACGTGGGGCTTAGTCATGTGACTTGCTCTAACAAATGGGGATGAGTGGATAGGATGCAGTCCACATCCAAGCGGAGACTTTGGGAATCACTGCATCATTCCAACAGCTCTCTTCCTCTTTTTACTGCACTTCCCAGTGGGGAATTTCTCCTGCTTTAGGCTGAATTCAAAAATGAGAAGACATATGGGGCAGAGGCAGAGGAGCAACTGACATGCATAAAAGTAACCTAATTGACAGACAAACCTTTTGTGTTCAAAACCAAAAAAAAAAAAAAAAAAAAAAAATTAGAGGTCATTTATGATTGCAGCAAAACTAATACACCCATCTCCTCAAAATGCAGGTCAAGATACAGCAGATCACCATTCATTAAAGGTTTGTAAGGGTAGGGGTGTTGTAGAAGCTGCAGATAAGGGGTTAAAAACAAAGGATTATATCTTAAATAGAAATCAGGACACCCACAAGTTATAATGGCAGACTTTCAGAAGGAGGAAAGGCGTGGGGGAAAGGATTGAAAATTCAGTATATGGGATTGAAACAATTGCTATCCATATGGAAAATAAAATAAAATTGGATCCCTGCCTTACAGCATAGAAAATTCCAGGTGGATTAAAGACTTAAATGTGCTAAGGCAAATTTTTGCTTTAATATAAAAGAAATACAGGGCAATATCTTCAACCTCAGATTAGGAATGGTTTCTTCAACAAAAAGTAAAATATACAAACTATAAAAGATTAATAAATTTTGTTGCATTAAAATTCTAATTCTCACACAAAAATCAGGTAAATGCGTTTTTTAGTAAAGCAACAGTCTGGGAGAAGCCAGCTAACCTACCAAGAATTAATAGCTAACCTAAATAACTCCTCAAATTAATATGAGAACAAAAGGCAATTTTGCTGCATTAGATAGCAAAAGGAACGATAGCAGAGCAATTCTCAAAAGGGGAGGCCAAAATCATCAATGAACATATTATAAAAAGCTTAATTTCATAATTCACTGAGAATATAAAAATTAAACCAACAATGAGAGACGTCAGATCGGCAAAAATATGAATGACCAAAAACATTCAACGTTGACCAGAAATAGAAAAAAGGGAATGCTCATCCAGTCCTTGTGGGAACAGAGCAGGTACAAATATCTAAGAAAGCTCTTAGGCAATATTGCATAATGTTGATGTGGTAGGCAGAATAATGACCCCAAAGATGTCAGTGTCCTAAACCAGGTAACCTGTGAATATGTCAGGTTACATGCAAAGGGGGATTAAGCTTGCAGATGGAATTAAGGTTACTGATCAGCTGACATTAAATTAGGGAGATTATTCTGGATGACCTGGCGGGCCCTGATGTAATAATATGAGTCCTTAAATGTGGATAACCTTTCCCAGCTATGGTCAGAGGAAGATGTGACTATGGGAGAGATCTGAGTGATGAAATGTGGGAGGGACTCAACTCATCACTGCTAGCTTTGAAGATGGAGGAGGGGAGTCATGAGCCAAAGAATGCAGACAGCCTGTAAAACCAAGAAAAGGCCAGGAAACAGATTGTTCCTACAGCTCCAGAAAGAAATGCAGCCCTGTGGAAACACTGACTTAAGCTCAGTGAGACCTGTGTCAGACTTCTAGTCTACAGAACTGTAAGATAATAAGTGTTGCTTTAAGCCACTCAGTTTGTGATAATTCATTACAGCATCAATAAAAAACTAATAGAGAAGGAGAGGTACATATCCTATTAGTCAGCAATTCTATTCTAAATATAAGCTCTGGAGAAACTCTTGCACTTTTGCAAAATCAGATATGAATACAACTGTTCATTGCAGCATTTTTTGTAATAGAGAAAACTGGAAACGACCTAAGTGTTACCAATAGGGGAATGGATATAGTCACACAGCTTATGTTCTAGAACAGTTAAAATAAACCAACTATATCTTTATAATTCACCATAAATAAAATTCAGAAATACAATATTGAAAGCAAAAGTAATATGCAGAAAGATACACTGGGCATGATACAAAATTTAAAAACACACAAAACAATACCATTGCATTATTTTTGAATGCACACACATATGGTGAATTTTTAAAAACTTGACTGGGAAAGATACAAGCTGCAGAGTGATGATTTATTCTAGGAAGCAAAAGAGGGAATGGAATGGAGTGTCTGTGGGGAGATGGAGTATAAAGGAGACTTAAGCAATTGCATCCAAAGAATTATAAAAGTCCGGAAAAATACTCACAACAAATGAAATCGCATGTTAACACTGTTAAAAAGAAAATCACAGGCCCAAAATGGAGTCACTTATGTTAAGGCCCCATGGTTGGGGCGCCTTGGTGGCGCAGTCGGTTAAGCGTCGGACTTCAGCCAGGTCACGATCCCGCGGTCCCGTGAGTTCGAGCCCCGCGTCGGGCTCTGGGCTGATGGCTCAGAGCCTGGAGCCTGTTTCCGATTCTGTGTCTCCCTCTCTCTCTGCCCCTCCCCCGTTCATACTCTGTCTCTCTCTGTCCCAAAAATAAATAAACGTTGAAAAAAAAAAGAAAAAAGGCCCCATGGCAGTAAACCCAGATTTAATAGCTAACCTACCTACAGTTTCAACCTCCCCAGGAATGTAACCTTTAGCCAACCAAACTGGAATTTCCCGGTTAACACCGGGAGATAATTCCTGATTGTCTCTTCAGTTCCCCTTAGGAGTGCTAGGACCTTGCCCCAAACAATGCATTCCTTGCTAATAAATTCATTTTTTTACCTTCTCTCTGCCTTTAAAAATCTTGACATGGTACAGTTCCTCAGAGCTCCTCTCTACTTGCTAGATGGGATGCTGCCCAATTCATAAATCATAGAATGGACCCAATTAGATTTTCGAATTTCTGTGGTTGAATTCTGTTTTTTAATGACATTCACTGAGTATTCACATGCACAGTAGTTGCATGAGGTTTCATCACATTTTTAAAATTTCGGTTATTATATATATATATATATAAATTGTTTTTATTTCAGATTTTATGTTTTATGGTATAACTATTTCAAAATAAAGAGAGAAAAGACAAAAATAAAAAGTGGAAGCTCTGAATTGAATTCTAACTCTGCTAATTACTATGATTTTAGGTATGGGATTAGAGAAAGAAGGTATTTAATGTTTACCAAGAATTGGCATTTAATCAGGCAATTCTAATTGGCAATTTATAAGTGAAATTTAGGAGAAACAGATTCAAGAAGAAACCTGAATTGTGTTTCCAGAAAGAAAAAATGGGGGCAGAGTCACATAGGCAAAAGGCTATGAGTATAGTTGTCATTCAGATCCTCTATGCAAAACAGGGATTAAAACTAGGTTAGCTGGGATTGGTTGAGTTAATATGTAAATGAGGGATGGAAACTTGTGAAATCACATTGGAAGTAAAGAATGGGGCTGATTAAGTCCAGGCTGGGGGCTTACAGTTGGCTAAAAGATTATTACAAAGTTCATGGTTCCTCCCATGAGAATATGTGTAGAAATTCCTCCCCCCTTATTGCCTCCTGAGCCCTATTTTAAAAAGAGACTGTCTTAGCTAGGTTTGCCAGTGTGCTCTGCTTTGAAATCTTTTAGACTGAGAAATGATATATTTGAGCACTTGCAAATGTAAATGATAGTCAATAATGATTGATAAGAATCTAGGTTTGATGTGCCAGGGAAAGTGCTCAGTGCTTTACATGTGTTGCTTTATTTAACCCCACAGCATCCATCATGTGGAATGAGGCATTTTTCTTTATGACTGAAAAATTAGAAAACAACCTAAGAAAGTTGAGCGTTTTGCTCAAGATCATGGAAGTTGGTGAGGGGCAATACTGGGTTCAGTAAACCCAGTGGATATGAACCATAGGCTGTGCTCCGAATTATTACATGACTCTCTAGGCATCTTAAAGAATGGAGAAGATAATGCCTCGGTGTGGATCTGGTGAGGGAGCATGGGGCAAGCTGAAGGCAAAGTACAGGCTAACAGCATCTCCCCATCCCCAGGGTGGGATATGTGTGATTTTCCTCCCACACACCTGGCTACCCAAGAACAAAGGAAAGGGGTTTAAGTGCTTGCCATTGTGATGTGGGAAACCAAGGCAAATGAAAATTTAAATTCCCTTACAGTCTACAGCCCACTGACAAGTCCTTGAAACAGGCAAAGTGACCTTCCTCTAGGAGCTCAGCTGCCTTGATGATGATTCTTTGCTAGAGTCAAAAGGGAATTTTGGTTTAACATTATCCTGACCCTCCACCCCCACCCCAGGATCCTATAAGGCTACTTTAACATATAAAAATTCCTTTGGAGACTCCCTTTATCTCAACTCCCCCAAGATATATGCTGGCAGTCATACTCCAAGTTTATGGCCCCCTGATATACATCTGAAGGGTCTCGTGACTGAGGTTTTACTAAATGGTAATAAATGGTATTTTCCTAACAGCAGCTGGCCTTTCCAGGTCCTGGAAACCTTGCTTTCAAAATACCTTAGAGACTTATACTGTCCCTAACCCTGTCCCAACCTGAAGGTGTATCATCAGTTACCTGGCACAACCCCAGCACAGCTCTTTCTGCCCATGGGTCCCGTAGCCACACTTTAATAAAATCACCTTTTTGCACCAAAGATGTCTTCAAGAATTCTTTCTTGGCCATCAGCTCCAAACCCCCCCACCATCACCCCAAAACCCCACCAGATCTGAAAACCCTTCCCTCTAACTAAAGATGCAACTTCAATATCTCAATTTTCCAGATGATGTAAATGAGGGAAACTTTGAGTAGAGTTTGTGTGAGCCTTAAATGTACAAATACATGTGAATATAAAGTATCTGGCAACATTTCTCACCCATAATATAGGCTTTCTTTCACTCCCTTTTTGTCCTTCGGCTTTGTTTCTTTATCTGGAAGGCCCTATAAGCAAGACTCATAAATTTGAACTCAACTGATTTAAAAGGTGTGCTGTTATTTTGGGCTGGTGCCAGCTTATCAATAGAGATGTTATCAGCTAGAAAAGCCTGGGGCACTCACCTGAGCCAGGCCGGCTTCTTGCAGACTTCTCTCCTTTCAATTCCAAGTTGTGGCTGGACCAGCCCTTATGGCTCTTATTATGACTGCAAGACGTGCTAAGCAATAATGTTACATGAACAAACTTTGAAAGACAAGGTTTATTACTCATAAGTCCTGGAGGGAACACAGCACGCCTGGGGCCATAGAGTGAGGTCACAGGTAGAGAGAGTGTTGGCCTGGGGTTCTGCTTTGATTGCGTTGGGGTGGGGGCTAGGGTTTCTCAGGTTCACTTTTATTGGTGAATTTAAAACATAAGAATTGGAATTAAAGCACAGAAGGAAAAAAAAAAAACAACAACAGAAGTCAGAAAGGGCAGTTATGAGGTCAACCAGGCATCTCTAAAACAAAGGAAACATCAGGGGTGGAGTGGCCTGGCTCTTCAGCTAGTCTTTGGCTGGCGATGTGTTTATTCAAGATACTGGTCTTTGAAGTGGGTGCCTTTGCAGTCAAAAACTTAAGTCAGGCACTTGCATTGCAATTAAAAAAAACAACCACCAAAACTGTCAGGCACTTACACTTCAGCTGTCCTGTCCTTTTCTTCTCTACTTAAAAAACAAAACAAACAAAACACACAAAAAAAACAAAATACTTGCCTACCATCATAATTTCCAAATAGGGATAAAGAAACAAAATGTAGTTAACAGTAAACTTGCTAAGTATACATGAAAATTCTGAGAACATCACAGTAATTCTAGTCAGTATTGCTTTTCTATAATACTAAAATAAAAGCATTCATATGCCCCCAAATTGCCCATATTTGCTCTCCTACCTGGGGAAGAATGGCAGGTTGTTTCTAAATTGAAAATTTATAATGAAGAAAAATGTGGTTGTTGACAATGTCTGCATCAATACATTTATATTTTATATACATTAATATATTCATAATATATCGATGCAGTTTTTCATGAAAATAAGGTAACTAAAATTATAGTTTAATAATAAGTGATGTAGCCAGAAAGTAGGCTTGACTACAACTGTGATCACTGGAACAGATGAGAAACTAAACCTTCAAATAAATTATATATACAAAGTATGGATATTACTAACTCTGCCAATTAAATATGGGACCAAACTGATCTGCTCATATACAGAACATTGTAATACAGAATATTGCAACTGTACTGTCTTTCAGAAGATTAACAATTGAGATGATTTGTGTCATTCTAGCAGAGTGAAAACACTTTGAGGATTGTACTATAAAATATTCAAAGTTATTGATGTGGGAAACAGAGGCAGAAGGAAATGGCAGATAAAATTAAATTTACTTATAACCTGCAGCCATTGACAAATACTTGAGGCAGGCAGAGTAAAACATGTCTCCAGGGACTCCCTACTGTCTTAATGTTAATGCTTTGCTAGAGGGAAAAACAACCTTAGCTTGATAATAGCTTGGCCTCCACTATCCGGAGAGTTGTCTTTAGCATATGGAAATCTCACTGGAAACTTCCCCTGGACTTTACCTCCCCCAACTCTCAAGTATATAATCAGTCCCTCCTCAAAGTCCCAGGCAGCTCTTCCTGCCCACGGGTCCTGTCCCCATGCTTTAATAAAATCTCCTTTTTTGCACCAAAGGTGTCTCAAGAATTCTTTCTTAACCATCTGCTCTGGACTCCCATCACTCCAAAACCTCATCGGTTATTACTAGAATCATCTTATTTATGGCTTGATGAAAGGAGGCTTCACTTCCTCTTCGTATAGCCATGCCAGTCTTTTATGTTACATTCAGTGATCAGAAGTCTTCAGACACACATAGCAGAAAATAAGTAGCTTAATTTCAACAAAAACTGCTCTTCCAAATACTAATTTTTAAAAATCCTGTTGATGTTTGTTCATATCTTGATATCAAATTCATTCTGACAAAAATATCTAGCTTTTTCATAGCTCATTTCTTTAAGTAGGATAGTAACGATGAGTTTAATAATAACTCTAAATATGGGATTTTTCCTGGGGTGCCTGGGGGGCTTAGTCAGTCAAGCATCTACTTGAGCTCAGGTCAGGCATCTGAGGGCTTGTGAGTTTGAGCCCCACATCAGGCTTTCTGCCCTCAGTGCAGAGCCTGCTTCGGATCCTCTGTCCCCATCTCTCTTTGCCCCTACCCCCCCCCTCAAAAATAAACATTAAAAAAATTAAAAATAAATTATTAAACAAATATGATCTTTTTCTTCACTAATAGGAACCAATGGCCAAGCTGATACAGGTGGAACTGATTCCAAATTGGAGACGTGGTATTCAAATGACACAAACTGACAGTTTCTCATTTCGCCACGTTTCTGCTGTGTTTTGATTTTTCCTACTCCATTGCCTTCTCTTTCTTGTCATAAGTAAAACCACATAGCAAGTCACATACTGAAATGAATATAAAATACTGAAAATGTGAGCCAATATCACTAGGACAGACTAGAGATAGCAGGGAGTCCCAACTTCCTTTTCTAACTTTGGATAATATAAAATGCTCAGATTTTCTTCATACCTACATCTCAAAGGAATGTCTAATTTTAAGTTTGGGTAAATCCTAATTGAATTTAACCCTTCACAAGTCATGATCTACTTTATTTTGTGGAGGTTTTGCATAGCTCATTTTCCCACAGGGGATTAATCTCCTGAGCATGGAAATGTCCACCCTAACAGACTTAACTGGCTGAGTTAAAAAGACTCCCATCCACTACCTAACCCATCATCTGAAATGCTAATAGGAAAACATCCAATTCAACAATTTAGAGAATCTTTTAATCCTTGCTATTCATTGTCTTCACTATCCAGAGTTGAGGGTCATGGTGAAAATACTGGCATTGTAATTAAAAATACGAATGAGTGTAGGAGTAAGGTGAGGGATCTGATGTTTTGATCTAGAAAGAAAAAAATAGGGGCACCTGGGTGGCTCAGTTAAAGGACGGACTTCAGCTCAGGTCATGATCTCATGGTTTGTGGGTTCAAGTTCCACATTGGGCTTTGTGCTGACAGCTCAGAGCCTGAAGCCCGCTTCGGATTCTGTGTCTCCCTCTCCCTCTGCCCCTCCCCTGCTCACACTGTGTCTCTCTCTCTCAAAAATAATGTGTCTCCTTCTCTCTCTGCCCCTCCCCTAATCATATTCTGTCTCTCTCTCTCTCTCTCTCTCAAAAATAAATGAACATTAGAAAAAAATTTTAGAAGAAAAAACATACCATACTTAATCATTTTTTGTGTTTTTGTTTTTGTTTTCACAACACTACCATATACTTTGGAAGAATGAAATTTGTAAGAACTAAAACCTTGGTGATAGCATGATCTACTCAACCTCCGAAAGACTTAGCTCAGCTTCTGGTGCTATATCACAATGCTATTGTTCTGGCTCTAGTCTGTGATCATTTAAAATAAAAGCATAATAATCATCGTGTGAAAGTGGAAGGAGCTTCATTTAAAATGGAGTCGGGAAGTCCTAGAGGGGGCACTCTCACACAGGTACCTCTCTGCAGACTGTATAACCAGCAGGAAGAAGGCAAATAAGAATTGTTCTGACAAGGGAGGACATTTTGCACCCAGGAATTTTATCTTCTGCTTTTAAGGAAAGGGAGATCCCTCCCTGACCCAGGAACAGTGCACTAACCACCAATGAATCTTAGCCACAACCTAGAACTCTTGTTCTTCTGCCATAAACTTTTGTTGAAAACAACTCGTTCCAATTTCTTCCTAAAACCTAATTAAACTTGACCCTCCCTTTGTCTCTTCGAATTTGCCTGTGGTTCACTGTATCTTTCTTGTCCGGAATTGCAATTTCTCTGCTATTCCCGAATAAATTCATTGTTTTTCGGTTTTTGGTTTTTTTTTTTTTTTTTGTTTCTTTGTTTTTGTTTTTTCCTTAAATACAATTGCTCTTTGCTCTGTTTAAAGTTAACAATTGATAACCTCTATAATTTTTATTAGAGGCAGATTAACTGCAAGTGACATTGTGACTCAGATATAGTATCTAATTTCTTGTTGAATCTTGCTAAGTTATTTGCCTTCATAATATATTATGGCAGGGCTCCAAGGGTTAATTATGAGCTGCATAAAAGACACTTCCTTCAACTCATCTTAATTTATTGTTTCTCACTAAGCATTTCCCAGGAACTTGGCTCACTGAAGTCTCAAAGAAGAGTTACTTTCACTTCCCCCACCATTCTACTTTCATCTGATATATATAGTCAACAACAACTAATTTCACAGCTCAGTTATTTAATCCTTGAAAAAAAGACATTTCCTAAAAATCAGATGATAAAAATGAGTTGGGGAAGCCATACTAAAAAAATTCATAGCTTTAAAACTGATATTTATGTAAGCTGTATTTATGAATTCCATCAGTTTAGTGAGACATATACTAATAAATTTTCTCTAAACTCTGAGAGAGAACATAACTTATAGATTCGTATTTCTAATAATATAACACCAACATATTATTTCAATTATGCACTCAAAGCCTAGAAATGGAAGATTATGATATATAGGATAATAGATGATCATCAAATGACTGCAATACCATAATTCAGAAGATGGCCACAGCACTTGAGTAGTTTATGAACTGCAGCAGGAATCCCCAAATGCATTCATACCTTGAATAGGAAGCCATTAGTGTCACTGAAATGAAAACATTTATTTAAATCTTAACAAATTTCTATACTATACCTGAAACCTCAACACTACACATTTTAGCATCTGCCTCATAAGAGGAAAGTTTTTATATTCAAATAACAACTCACTGTAGGGTCTTTAAAGCTACATTTTAAGTTTGGTTGAGATAAATGTCTACCAAAATTTATCCAGAGTGATTACGGAGAATGGAGGTGGGGGAAGGGGCCAGAGGAACAATAACTTTCACTTTTTCATTGAGGTGGTGATCCCATATTTTACTGTACTTATAAAAATACAAAAGGAGAAATGGTGTGATATTTTCTCTGTTACATGCTCCTATAAAAAGGATGTGCTCCAGAGGACCACCAAAAGATTTTTAATAATAGTTAAGCATGGAAAGATGTGTGGATTTTGTTTTGTTTTGTTTTTTTGTTTTTTGTTTTTTGCATTTTGTTATGAACCCACCATGAATCTCTTCTCTGTGAACCAATGCAATTTTGGGGAACTACATTTTCAACTTATTCCACCTAGTAGGTGAATATCATTCTCATCTTAGTTTTTAAGTTTACATATTTCAAGCGTTATAAAGTATCCCCTAGTTTTTATATACTAGGAAAATCTATTTCAAGGACATGTCATGTTAACAAAATCTTTCATTTAGTGAGTGTTCACCACTGCCATGCATTTTATATACATTGCATTATACTTTAATAGCATGTATTGTCAGAGGTTATACCAACCTATTGTACAGATGAGAAACATGAGCTTGAGGAATGTGAAGCCATTTGTCCATGATAGCAAAATGAAGATAAAACTCAAAGATGTCCAGTTTCAGAGAATACTCTACTTTGACTGTCTGCCTCTATTTGGACTGTTACCTCTGGAGCCCTCCCTTTCTAAAAGACCACTTCCAGGACCAGAAAGGTGCTCCTGTCTTCTACACCTATAAATGTAGAGATCCTTATGGGCCAGCGCGCCCTCTACTGGGACCCAGTCACCATGCATGCAGCCCACCTCCGCCCCGTATAGTGATGCCATATGAAAAGCTTTGGGACTCGAGTGTGGTTTGCTTGCTGCTTCTCCACTAGTAAATTATTTCCCAACAAATCTTCTTTTATGCCTCTATCACATGGTATTAAACACAAGAGTTTATAACCATTTGCATGACAACATTTTGCAAAATTTTCATTGCCTTTATCTGTTATCAGTGTTCATCTTAAGTGTTCACTCATATATAACAGGAATGCCACACAGGGGGTTGCTCGTAATGGGCGTTGCTATCATTTACTTTTTTTTTTTTCCACTTTTTCATTTTTTTAAACTTTTTAAATTTTCAGACTAAACATTTCTAACCTATTTAGTGTTAACACAAATCAAGGAAACCTCATTTAAAATGGAGCTGGGATGCTCTGAAGGGGGAGCTCTCACACAGGTATTGTTCACGTTAAGAAACACACCTCATGTTCCCCAACGGGAAGAAGCTTACTTTACACATCCCAGCAGGAAGAAGGAAGAATTTCTTCTTGCCCAGCAACAGCCCAGCCAATGAGACCTCCGTGAAAAAGCCTCTCCCAGCTTCCCCCTTTCCCCTAGAAAAGCAAGCTTCTCTCCTCTGTTCTCTCACACTGGCCTATGGTTCACCATAGTTTTCTTGTCCCAAATTGCAATTCCTCTGCTATGCCTGAATGAACTAATTTTGCTGGTAAAATAACTGGCTCTTTTGTTCTTGGTCAACATGAGTCTCTCCTGATAGACTATCACTCAAAATACTCTATCTTTTGCTTCTCTGAATCTCCAGTCTTATAAAGGTTTTCTTGAAATACAGCTCTTAGATTCCATTTTCCTTACACAGATGGCCAACAATTTGGTTCCAAAGATAATTAATAATTCCCTTTCATTTATAATACTCTTTCCAAAAGGGACCAGCATTTCAGTGGCATTTGTTTATTTTTTTAAGTTTATATATATATTTTTTATTTTGAGAGAGGGAGAGAGTGAGTGTATGTGTAGGGGAGGGGCAGAGAGAGAGAGAGAGGAAGAGAGAGAGTCCCAAGCAGGTTCTGCACTGTCAGCATGGAGCCCAACATGGGGCTTGAACCCATGAACCATGAGATCATGACCTGAGCAGAAATCGAAAGTCAGATGCTTAACTGACTGAGCCACCCAGGTGCCCCCATTGGCATTCATTTACAGTAAACATGGGGACATTTGAATTCTAGTATTTTTTAGAATTCAGTTAATAGTTTAGACTTTATAAATATAGTATACATTTTGCTCATAGAATGCACATTCTGCATTTTTGCAAAATGCAAATGTTCACAACCACATAAAATCATATATTCTCTCACTTTGACCTCAAAAATTACATTTTACTTTCAACAGGTTCCGTGCAAGCCTTTTTTATTTAAAAATTCTTGTGTTCTTACTCACAAATATCTTCCCAAGATACTTTTTTTGACATTCTCCTCTCCACTATACTCTAATTCCATACTATCCAAATCTCTTTCTAAATACCCTATATTTTTACTAGACTGCCATTTTCATGGAGCTGTTATTTTTTGCTTTCCTGTTTAAAGAAAAAACTACCATTCCCTAAGAAACCTTGATAATGCCCTTGCTGTATGAAAACTTGCCAAATCTTTTGAGTTAAAATTCATAACTTAGCTTTATATGAGTTATATTTATGTTAAAGTATAATTACTAACATATTATCCTCCAGATATAAAGGAGAATCTCACTAAGGGTGGGGGCAATGTCATATACATCTTTTATCACCCAAAGACCAGGAAGAATTCTTTTCATATGCTAATATTCAACATATCCTTGTAGGTTCATTGTTAGAACAAAATACAAGAATTTGGAACTATAATATAACATTTAAAAATATTTCAAAACAATAAAATTCAGTTTTTTAATCTTATTGTTTTCTTTCATTACTTACTCAAACCCTCTCTGTAAGGCTGCTTTTTTTTTTTCTTCCTTTAAACTTACTTGAAATCCAGCGTAAGTCCTCCAGTCTCTTTTATCCCTAAATTTAGTAACTCAAACATCTATTTTGATGTAACAGTGAAAATTTCCAGCCCTGTGTGAAGGTAAATCTGGTCTCCTACTCTGGCTGGGGACTCCTTCAGGCTGGTGTCTGGAATGGGATGGGGCCTACAGGTGTTCTTTGGCCTTCCATCACTAGCCCACCATTGGTGCCTCCCTAGTTGAAGTGGTGGGAAGGGCCAGGTAAGTCTTACTTGCCGTGGGCTGTCATGGCAACTTAACTTTGTGACTCTTGCCTTGACAAGGGTCTAAATTTGCTTTGCTTTTCTTATGCAAAAAAAAAAAAAAAAAACAAAAAACAAAAAACAAAAAACCCCACCTGATCCATCTCTAACTTTTTCCTGCTAATGACTCCTTGCACCATTAGGTGAACTGTTCAGATAGGAGTTGACCAATCCCCACAGAAGCCCTCAGACATTCTCTCCCTCACTACAAGCTATGTGTGAGGTGAGCCTGAATTCAGTTAATGCTTATTGACTGCTCTTTAAATCAGCCAGCTGGTCATGTTCTCTTAGTCTTTAGATTTCTCAGCTGTGAGCCCAACACAAATCCCCTGAGGTCCCCAAACTCCAGAGATTGCCTATCAGAAGAAGCAAAGATTCAGGGCCCTCATAGCTGCATTCTCTGGTCTGAATGTTTGTGTTCCTCCAAATTCATATGTTGAACTCTAACCCCTAAGATGATGGCATGAGGAGGTGGGGCCTTTGGGAGGCAATTAGGTCATGAGGCCAGAAAAATGAGAGCCCTCATGACTGAGATTAGCACCCTCATAAAGGAGACACTGGAGAGCTCCTTTGCCCCTTCCACCATGTGAAAACACAGCAAGAAGTGAGCAGTCTGCAACCTGGAAGAGGCTTTCCCCAGAACCTGAGCATGTTGGCATCCTGATCGTGGGCTTTTAGTCTCTAGAAATAAATCTCTATTGTTTACAAGCCACTTGGTCTCTAATATTTTGTTACAGGAGCCCAAACAGTAAGACAGGCGATAGCTGTTTTATTTGAAGCTGAATCTACCCTTCGCTACAGAAAGACCTAGAGTCATCGAATGTTAGAGCTAGAAGGTGAGTTAAAATCACCTAATCCAGAATGGCCAAATTATAGATGAAGAAATTGCAATGTAAACATTAAATCATTTAACTGGTTTGATTAACTTAAGCTCAAGAAACATTACTGAATGCTTTTTTTTTTTTTTTTTTTGCAAGCAATAATCGGAATACAAAGACAAATACAACACAGAATTTGGCCTTGCAGGGTATCTAGTTACTACATGAACTGATACTGCAGTCCAGATCTCCTCATTTTCTATTTCCAGAGTCTTACAGACCACCTCACTTTAGGAGAAAAGTTCTCAAGTTTAACATAGAGAAGAATCTCCCCAGGAGCTGTTAAAAGGCAGATTCCACAGCTCTGCTCCTGGAGACTCTAACTCAATGTGCAAGGTCCACGAATCTTCATGTCAACAAGCACCTCATGTGACTGAAATGCAAACTGTTCTGTTCCAGAATTTAAAGCATAGTTCTTTGTGTTTTGGAAGGGGTACTGCCCACTGATATCAAGGACAGAGAGAAGCTAAGCGTCTGTGTCATTCGGCACCTGTCCTCTCATTCTACAATTCGGAGATCTCAACAAGTATGTGCCATTATCTAGACATACATACTTTAGAGTCCATTCGGGTGTCTCTATTTATCTAAAACTTGTATTTTTCTGGGGTTGTTTTGGAGGTTCCTGCTGAGTCCTGGAGATCATCCCCTTGAAGGCTATTTCTAGCCTGTTGTGACCAACAGCTCTTTTCCACATGGACACTCTTCCACGAGAGGCAATGAGAGGGCTTGTTCTCTCATTTAGAATGATGAGAATATGCATTTTCTGGATTTTCTAAAATGTGCTCAAGCTATTTACTACTTCTATATTTGTTTTAAAACGCCGTTGAATCTGCAATTAGCTTGCACTTATCCTTAGCATAGGTAAGAGTTTAAAGCCCATCAACTGATACTTAAATCAGATTAACTTTCCAATAATAGCATTTCATTGAGAAGAAAAAGCTAAGCATGTGTCTGGATGCGTGTTAGTACTTCCTGAAAGAAGGATACTATTTAATTTTGTGATATAATCTCCTTCTTACTTTTATGAAGAAAATAAACAGTAAGGCTCATGTCCTGATATCACTGTGGCAAGTTGGAATAAGTGAGAAAGCAAAAGTATTGAAGGAGTCATAAGCAAGTATTTTTATGCCTACAATTGTCTTCTCCCAGAAGATAACAGAACCATTGTCTATACTATTATTCCCTTCACATTTTCACCAATCTTGGTAGATTATCTTGTGTGAGCATCTACGCAGCACATCTTTTGATGCTTTTCCATTGACGAGTGTGATAAGAAAACATCTGTTCTGAGTTGCTGTCGAGGCATCATAACAGATGACAACCCTGCTCACACCCGGAGTCTAGACATTTAGAAAAGCACCCTAGCTTAGGATTCCTGCCACGCGTTGCCTCTTTGCTTTTTCTGGGGCACAGTTTTGAATAACCACTTACGGTTGAACAGCCTGAGAAAAGTTAGTGACCTCTGCCCCAATCACCTCAGGTATAATAGGTGCTTGCTCTGTATCTCTTGCCCAATGGCTACCTGAAACAGGACTGACCTTCCTCCAGCTCATGCACCCCATCACCTCATTTCTGGGATTCATAAGTAATACATCATGTGACTTTACTTCCTTTGTGTGAATGTATTGAAACTGTGTCTTCAATTAAAACAACCCTGGTGATGGGGCGCCTGGGTGGCTCAGTTGGTTGAGTGTCCGACTTCAGCTCAGGTCATGATCTCACAGTCCATGAGTTCAAGCCCCACGTCAGGCTCTGTGCTGACAGCTCAGAGCCTGGAGCCTGCTTCAGATTCTATGTCTCCCTCTCTCTCTGACCTTCCCCTGCTCATGCCCTGTCTCTCTCTGTCTCAAAAATAAATAAACACATTTAAAAAATTTTATTAAAAAAACAACCCTGGTGGGGCTCCTGGGTGGCTCAGTCGGTTGATTGACCGACTTAGGCTCAGGTCATGATCTCACAGATTGTGGGTTCAAGCCCCGCACTGGCCTCTGCACTGACAACTCAGAGTCTGGAGCCTGCTTCGGATTCTGTGTCTCCCACTCTCCCTACCCCTCCTGATCACAATGTCTCTATCTCAAAATAAATAAACATTAAGAAAAACAAACAAACAAAAAACAACCCTGGGGTTTCTACTTCCTTAAGGTGAGAGCTCAGAGGCTGAGGGAGCTACTTGCTGAGCCTGTGTGGGTGGCTTGTGCCTTCTCATTCAGCAGGTCATAATCCGCATATTCTCAATTTAACATGCCAGCGTGGGGGTCCCCCAACTCAATGAGAGCCCCATAATAGATCAGACATTCTATAGACAGTCACCAAGGAGCTTCTCTAATCCAGAGGACTACTACATAAATAGATATATTACACTACTGCATGGCAAATGCTGTCAGAATTATGAATAGATCTATGAGACCCCCAAAAAAAACAGAGTAAACTCACCACTTCTGAAAGAGCTGACGGAAGCCTTACAGAAGTTGCTCTCAAGTCTAACACTCCAACAGCATCACCTGGGAAGCTCTGGAAATAAACGATCACATGCTCCAACCCAGGACAATTAAAGTAGAGTCTCTGCAGGTGGGTCCTCAGCACTGATAAATTTAAAACTCTCTCCTGGTTATTATAATATGCGTCTGGTGCTACGAACCACTGCTTTAAGGAAATGGCAAATAAATTTAGAATGACGGATGAGGAGCAAATCCATGTATTTAAGCAAAGGTCAAGTTGCAGTAAAAAAGGATGTTTTGTTAGTTTTCCTCTGCCAAATTCTTTCTGTTATTTTGCTCATTCCTGATTAGTTCCTTGCAATGGAGCAGAATTTCCATATTTCTTGATTTGAACAATTACTTAGGAATGGGTGGTCAAGCTTAACCAAGAGTAGTTTATTTCTACCAAAGGAAAAGAAATTTGTCAGCCACATAAAACGTTACTCATCATTTTGAGCGTAAGAAAATAGAACTAAAGCTAAGGTGATTGGCTTAGTGAAAGAGAATAAAAGATTTAGAAGACAGATGTTTCAAATGTATTTATTCAAGGTTTAGTTTAAAACTTGTGGAACCAAGGGGCGCCTGGGTGGCGCAGTCGGTTAAGCGTCCGACTTCAGCCAGGTCACGATCTCACGGTCCGTGAGTTCGAGCCCCGCGTCAGGCTCTGGGCTGATGGCTCAGAGCCTGGAGCCTGTTTCTGATTCTGTGTCTCCCTCTCTCTCTGCCCCTCCCCCGTTCATGCTCTGTCTCTCTCTGTCCCAAAAATAAATAAAAAACGTTGAAAAAAAAAATTAAAAAAAAAAAAAAAAAAACTTGTGGAACCAACTATCAACATTCCTAAAATTCAGTTGATATGATTAACTTAAAAGACATAGCATAGCTTATATAGCTACTGTTTGTTAGAAGCCAAGTTTGAGGCCGGCGAAGTTTGGTTAGTAATCACTGACATCAGCTATATTGAAAAAAAATTATTGGCAACATCTACGGTTCCATGATGCCCCACTCATCTCACGTCTAACTGAATTATTTTGCTTCCCCTGCTAATCACATGACCAACTCACTCAAATAAAAGTTGTTCTCCTCTCAGATCATCCTGCTGTCTGGATTTCTTCCCCCTCCAAAATCTGGGCCTATCAAAATTCCAGCTGTTCTGTAAATTCCAGAGGAACAAAAGCAGTCCTCACCAGAAGTCATATACTTATATTTTGAATTCTTACACTACTTGTTTTTGTAATCAAATGCTATTGTCATCTGATTTTTAATTTTTTATTGTAGATATAACCTCTTAGGTCAGGTGCCAATTCTTGGGGAATAAGGAAAAAGAATAAGGAAAGGAGCTACAAAGTTTTGAGAGGCTGCTGTGTGTGGAGATCTGAAGATGCCTATTATTTCACTGAAACTTAATCTGATATAAATTTTAGCATATTATTTTATGGATTAAAAGCAACCGAAAAGATGAGTGACTTGCTGAAGGTCACAACCAGATGACGGAAGAGGCATGGTTCAAATTTTCAAATTCTAATGTCCTTGAGAAGTCCGTGAACTTTCCACCACTTCATGTTGAATGGTGTGTATTTTATGTACAGTTTGGTTCTCACACTCCTTCATTTATTCAAATGGGCTGATTTAGTGAACATTTCCAACTCTGTAGAATGTGAAAGAATAAAACCTATTCATAAAATTTCTTTCCAACCACTGTCTTCAACTATGTTATGTCTATCCACACCCCCCCTCCCCTTGTAATACTATCATGAGAAAATCTCATTGGTTTCAGGTCACTTTCAGGTACTTAACCAAACCCATCTAGTCCAACTAAAACTTCAAATATATGTAGTAGTTGACTCTTTCTCTTTGCCTATCTCACTATTAAGAAGACAACCAGTGAAGAGCAGGAAAGCTACTGCATAAGATGACAGAGGACATCCAAATGAGGAATGAGATGCCAGTTTCCCCTTCTTGTCTGCACCCTGGATAGTAGGTCAGTTAGGTATCTACGAGTGGGGTGAGATATTTGCCTGTTACCATAAACTCCATCCTCCCCATCACTTCTGCCTTCAGCAGTTCCTCTGGTTTTATGTAATTACATGTGTATAGACCTCAAGAGAGGAAGACCTGGGACCAAGCTGGGAGGTAGCAGGACTATTATTGCCACTTTATTTGGAGGTTTGGAGAAGGCACCTCTCCACACCAGAAAGGTTTTCAGGTACCAGCTTCTTTAATCATACTAGCCAGTTCCAAGGTCTCTACTATCTTTCATGCAAAGATATTTATTGAGTGACAAATATTCCATATTACCTAACCCCATCATCCTCAAACTGAGGGCACACCCATGAATTAGACACTGAGTATGGTTTCTTGCACATAGTGAGTAATCGATATATGTATTGAAGCACAAGAGTAGACAGAGACATAGTAATCATGAATAGAATTGTTGAACGGAAGGATGCATTATTTCATCATATACACAAGGTGTATTAGTGAGTAGGAAAGAGAAGAAACAGTACAGGCACTGGATACAGCCTCTGGATAAATCAAACATAAATCATGTCAGAGCAACCACAGGAAAGCCAACAGAGAGATACAGGGAGAGATTGATGAACAGTGTTGAGTAATGCTAGATTGAGGACCAAAGATAGTATTTGGTGGAGAGGGCGAAACTGAAATCATTGGACATTGGGGTGGAAGTGTTGGAATAAGTTCCCTTGAGTGGAGGAATAAAAAACGTGATGGCTTTTTTAGTTTTCATTCTGTTACATGCCCCACACATGAGAAATGGAAAGCAAGGTCTCTGCCCAGCTCTCACTCTCAAAACATTTTGGGAATTAAGAACAACTTACATGAGAAAGATAGCAAAAAAATCCTTAAGAACTACATGTAACAGTAATGGCTGAAAGGCTACAAGTTGTATGCGCTGGCAAGGAGTGAGGAGGGCATGATCACCGAGAATTGGAGTAATCAGTAGGTTTTGGAGGTTTTGAATAGTTCCAGGAGGAACAATGCACACAGGCCTTCATGATTTAAGGTTTCAGTGGGGGACAGGGAGCAGCCTTTCTAGCGAAAAAGAAAAAGGATGAGGTAGGAAAAGTTGGAGATTTCAGATATGAAATAGTGCAGCATGATTTTGTGCTTTTTTTTTTTTTTTTAGTTTATTTTGAGAGAGAGAGAGAGAGTGAGGAGGGCTAAAGAGAGAGGGAGAGAGTGAGATGATCCCAAGCAGGGTTCCACGCAGTCCACACTGAGCTAGACGTGGTGGAGAGTGGGGAAGGGGGGGGGGTCTGGGTCTCACTAACCTTGAGATCATAATCTGAGCTGAGATCAAGAGTCAGATGCTTAACTGACTGAGCTACCCAGGTGCCTCATGCAGTGTGGTTTTGAATTCTACAACATGACTATTCATTTGTGTAGCTGAATAAAAGTTAAAGTGAACCTCAGAACTTCCAGAAAGTATGCAACACTGAATTGAAGGACTAAGATATGTTTTCATATCTTTCAGTGTTTATATCTAAAGGAAAAGTAAATTCATTGCCTTTCCATTCTTTCCCTTTTTAAATATTTATTTCTTTCTCTTTTTACTTTTCTTTCCTTTCTTCCTTCGCCCCCCCCCCTTATTTATTCATTAAACACATATGTTCTGTTCAGCTACTACATAAGAGGTGTTAGAAATAAAGCAATGGGCAAAGAGCTTATATTCTACTGGCAGGAATAAAAAAAAATCACTTTTGTCAGTGATAACTCATATAAAGTAAGATATGACAGAAAATGGTGCAAGGTGGAGGCTTTAACAAATTTTTAAGTATGTATACAGTGTTTCTAACTGCAGGCACTATATTATTCTGTATATCTCTAGGACTATTTAATTTGGTATCACTGAAACTTTGTATACATTTTTAAAGAAATAGGAAGAAAAAGACAATAATCCCTCCTAAGGGCTTATGGTACCTTAATCACCAGAGCTTTTATCACACTAATATCTTGAATTTTACTTTGGTTGGTGTCCTTTGGGTTTTGCTCCATGACAATATTCAAGGTGGGTGACAGATGTCATTTCTCTAATATGGGAACAGAATGATTGTGATGATAGAGGCAGCAAGTAGACTCATCTTTCACAACAATGCTCCAAGCAGGATCGGTTCTAGAAAAGAGAATATCTAGAGGTTGAGGACTGAATATAGTATTCCCTTAAATACATCTGGTACAGTGTATCCCTTAGAAACATTTTGTTTGCTCTCAGGAGCACACATTCCCCATTTAAAAAAAACTTCTTTATTATCGTAAAGCATATACAAATATAACATTTTAACCATTGGTAAGGGTACACTTCAGTGATGTTAAGGACATTCACACTGTTGTACAAGCATCATCACCGTACATATCCAGGACTTTTTTCATCTTCCCAAACTCAAACTCTATTAAACAATAATTCTCCATTCACCCTGCTCGCTATTTCTGGCAACCACTATTCCACCTTCTGGCTCTTTGAACTTGACTATTTTAGGTACCTCATGTAATACACATACATATACAGTGTAAATCCTGGCTCCTTTTCTGAGGTAAAGCCTGGTACTCCCCTCAAAAATAATTGTAATAGTGTGGATTGTGCTTTCACACCATTGTTCTCTTTCTGTACTCCAGAATCTCAATTCCTGTTATCAAAATGTCAGAAACATGTGAACGATTCTTCCCTCTTATATACTAATAAGCTATTTTTGCAAATGATTAGATACAAGATGTCTCCAAGTCTCATTTTGGACCTAAGTTCTCATCCAGTGGTGCTCTTTTCCCATTTTGTGCCATCTCAGTAGGTACTAAGTATTGCATAATAGACAGCAGATGCTCTGCTCACTCAACACCAAATTATCCACTTATTTTAAAGTGAAGGAGGATTTAAATGTGCTAGTAAAGGAGTTTTTAGGATTTTATTTTTAAGTAATCTCTATACCCAACATGGGGCTCAAACCTATGACCCCAAGATCGAGCATGCTCCACTGACTGAGCCAGCCAGGTGCCCTCAGGATTTTTCTAGAAGAAGAAGAAGAAGAAGAAGAAGAAGAAGAAGAAGAAGGAGAAGGAGAAGGAGAAGGAGAAGGAGAAGGAGAAGGAGAAGGAGAAGGAGAAGAAGAAGAAGAAGAAGAAGAAGAAGAAGAAGAAGAAAAGATTTCCCCTCTGATACATTTTCTAGACTATTCTTTTTCTTTTCTTTTTTTTTTTTTTTTTTTTTTTTTTTTTTTTTTGCCTTTTGCGTAAAAACTATGATTTCAGTATGATCCGGTAAGGCTCAGTCACTCACTGCTAAGTTTATGATTCTGTAATTATTTGTCATCTATTATTTACTGCCTTCATTATGCACAAAGCTCACAAAACAAAACGGATATGCCCGGGCTTTTAAATAGCTCCTAAGAGCTGAGTGGCACTGGGAAAGCACTTGACTCCTTCGTTTATATCACCAACCTGAAATTAGAGGGATATGAAATTCAGCAAAAATTCTCCACTCCAGTGTTTCTTTTGGCTCACGTTTTGAATAGAGGGAAAGTAGACATAATACATAAATACTGTATTTACTTAATTTTATGATTCATTAAAGGTATGTTAGGCTTTTGAGAAGGAACAGCTTCCCAGACACTATGGAGTATGTGCACACAGGTACAAAATGTTGTTTACCACTTCAACAGCACAGCTTTGTACACAAAATTATGTATCACTTTTTCTTTTACACTCAAGTCTGAGTCAAGTCTGAGTCAAAGCCTCTTCACACTGAGAATCCATTCTCTCAAACACTGTTGCCATTTGCAACAGTGCACATCATCTCAGGGATGCATTGCTGTTCACAACCATTATTAGTCATCTTGACTTTTTACCAATTTGAGAGCTAGTAATATCACTTTGAGGCATTTTGAAGAGTACAGCATTTTCCTTTTTTTTAATCTTTTAATGTTTATTTATGGGGGGGGGGGGGCAGAGATAGAGGGAGACAACAGAACCTGAAGCAGCTCCAGGCTCTGAGCTGTCAGCAGAGAGCCCAATGTGAGACTTGAACTCATGAGCTGGGAAATCATGACCTGAGCTGAAGTTGGATGCTTAACCAACTGAGCCACCATGTGGCCCAAGAGTACAGCATTTTAATAATGATTTTTCTTGGGTTAAGCTCAGAGTTTCCTTTTCTTACATGCCTTTTAAAATTAATATTGCTGGCATTTAAAAGTTTTAAGGAACTTTTATCAATTGCATTTAAGGCCTAATTGATACTCTTTCGGAGTACATGCATCAATTACACCATCTTCTCTTAGGTGTTACAACTTCTCAGTCTATGCTGAGAGATTTGGGAAAATCATTTTAACAACAGTGTGAAAATGTGAAAATGTATGTGACTTAGCATTAAGAAAAACTTCTGTGTTATCAATCAATGATCTGAAATGGGAAGGGGACCTGAATAGACATTAGAAGACTATTAGAAGACTGAATAGACAATAGAAGACATACAGTCTTCTTGACATAACTATATTCTTCCTAATCAGATTTTAAGTGTTTAAGATTATTTTTTTTTCAACGTTTATTTATTTTTGGGACAGAGAGAGACAGAGCATGAAGGGGGGAGGGGCAGAGAGAGAGGGAGACACAGAATCGGAAACAGGCTCCAGGCTCTGAGCCATCAGCCCAGAGCCCGACGCGGGGCTCGAACTCACGGACCGCGAGATCGTGACCTGGCTGAAGTCGGACGCTTAACCGACTGCGCCACCCAGGCGCCCCAGATTTTAAGTGTTTAAAAAGAATGTTTGTTTTAAAATTTCTCATAGATATATGAACCCACATCTTCTAACACTGTGGTATTTAATTTAATTTTTTAAAATTAATTTTAAATGTTTGTTTAGTTTTGAGAGAGAGAGAGAGAGTGAGAGAGAGAGTGGGAGGTGCAGAGAGAGAGGGGCACTGAGGATCTGAGGTGGATTCCAGCTGATAGCAGAGAGCCTGATGTGGGGCTTGAACTCATGAACCGTGAGATCATGACCTGAGCCAAAGTCAGAGACTTAATCGACTGAGCCACATAGGTGACCAAAAATTAATTTTAATTGACTGAAAGAACATCAAGGAAGAACCTTTAATGTTTAATAGCAACATTAAAAAAATATATTCTTACACTGTTTCCATCTTATTCAATTCAGAAATAAGGGAATGCTTTTATTTAAGAAATCTGTTAAAATAGTTTACTGGAAATTAGAAAACTCATCAATTAATTATGGGACAATTTTTCATTGTTTAGGGCAATCACTGTAGGAATCCTTTATATAATTAATGTGTTTTAAATATATCTTATTTAAAATAATTAAAGTTTTAAACAAGTTAAAAAAGAACGAGCCTTTTGTGGGGTTCATAGTTTGCTTCTTACATATCCCTCTGAGAAATGGTGACATTATATATTTTACCATAGGTGTGTAGCATAAACTCACTAAGAGAATGTTAGAAATGATTCCTTAACTATCCTGATTTTCTCGTTTGGCTTCAATAGGCTTTTTTAAGCCATCTGAGAATCTTTCATCATGAATATTAAAACTCATCCAATATCTCTCTAATTCATGTTTGAGCACATACAAGGCTTATATGATCGCATGAATATTTTTCATAAAATATGAATTTTATGAATTTTGCACTGGAATAAATAATTCAGATGAAGCTCATTTTTTACCTTTGTTATGTTAAAATAGCCAATCACACTTTTGAAAAGAAATAATTTATGTAAGATACTACTTGTCCAAGGCACAGCTCATTCTTGATATTATTAACAACTGTGGACTAAGATGTACTCTCTAGGTGCATACCTCTATATGCAGAGGTAATCTTTCTAAGGAAGGAAGATAGTTATTTAAGAATGTGCCATTCTAGGGGCACCTGGGTGGCTCTGTCAGTTAAGTGTCCAACTCCTGACTTTGGATCATGGTTCGTGGGATTGAGCTCCACGACAGGCTCTGTGCTGACAGCATAGAGCCTGCTTGGGATTCTTTCTCTTCCTCTTGCTGCCCCTCCCCCGCTCACACTTTCTTTCCCTTTCTCTCAAAATAAATAAATAAAACTTAAAAAAAAAAAGTATATGCCATTCAATAATAGTTGTATATTGCTTTTAATTACAAAATGCTAGAGAGCCTGGGTGGCTCAGTCGGGTAATGATCCGATTTTGGCTCAGGTCATGATCTCACAGTTTGTGAGTTCAAGCCCCGTGTCAATTCAGAGCCTGGAGCCTGCATTCAGATTCTATCTCCCTCTCTCTCTCTCTGCCCCTCCCCTGCTTGAGCTGTTTCTCTCTCTCAAAAATAAATAAACATGCTAAATATTAAAAAAAAATAAGTTACAAAATGCCTTCTCATTATTTGATATTCCATACAATCCTATGTGAGGATAAATTAATTAAATGAACTTTCTTTTTAAGGGTTCACTAATGTGAGGCCTTATTCTATACATTTTTACCTCCATTAATTCATTTAATATTAATAAAAATTCTGTTATGTGTGTGTATTTAGTATCATTTTGCCAGACGGGAATTATGAGGCCCAGAAATTTTGCTGATATGCTCAAGAATATGACCATATAGTGGCAAAGTCAAGATTTAGACCAATGTTTTTTACCTTCAGAATGTATTCTGGTTTGAAACAGGCATGGCAGATAGCATCTTCATTTTATTAATGAGGAACTGAGGTCTAAGCAGATTAAATTATTTGCCCCAAATCAAAAATAGAAAGTAGCTATTCGAAAACGTGACATCAAGTTTAAAGGCAAAGGTTTTCCCACTGCACCTCGCCGGTTCAATGTAATGATAAGGTATCACATGAGGACATATCATATGATAAGGACACATATGGTCCTGGTGTCTGCCAACCTGTGATGCAGCCCCCGAGATACACCACGAATAGAACAACTCGAAAGAAAGATTGAAAAGGCAGAAAGAAAACAAAAATAATTCATTGCCTGTTCTGTCTTGACGAGTTGCATTTTTCACTCTTATCTATTTAGACAAAATCAACCATGTAACTTGGAAACGAACTGAACCCACATACACGTACATGTATGTGTGTTCCTATACACAACACACATTCAATACTCACTTGTTACAGGCAGACAGAAAATGCTCCAGTGGTCCTGAAGAGGCCCTCAGCTGCCACCTATGTCCCTGTGTCCTCTAAGGACTAAACAAACAGCCTTCTTCTTGAGCTGTGAGGCTAAATCTTATCTTTCCATTTCCCTGAAACTAGGTATCAATCCCAGCACCTAAGGATTTAGCTAGTTAGAATTCTTCAGTATATTTCACTTTGTGTGGTCTCACGATACACATAGATATACTCAGAGTAACTAGCATGAGAAAACATTTTTAGTCTTGAAGTTCACATTTTTTTTCCTAATTAAAGGATATTTATACTCAAAGAGACTTCAGTCTCAATTCCCTCAGAGAGTTGTCAGAGACCATTCCCTCAGTCCAGATTGTCATGGATATTTTCCAGGTTCTCCAATAATGTACTTTCTAATTTCTCTTCTCTTAACTTTTCCTAGCTATATTAACTATAATACTGGGTTTGCTCCTGTAGCAAAGTACAAAATAGTTCTGGTTTAAAAAAGATACAAATGGAGATATCTTTCTCATAATAGACAGATGATAAATGGTGGTTTCATGGTTTCAGGAGACCATATCCTTCCCATCTAGGCTCTCTGTCATTTCTAAAGTACACCTTTCATCTTGTGGGCTAAGGTGGCTGCTCCAGCTTCTAATACGTCTCCAGGGTAGGAGGAAGGAGATACAAAATAAAGCCACTCCTCTGGGAATGCCTGAGTGGCTGAGTCAGTTAAGCATCTGACTCTTGATTTCCGCTCAGGTCATGATCTCAGGGTTTGTGAGATCAAGCCCCGTGTTGGGTTCTGTGCTAGCATTACGAAACCTGCTTGGGATTCTGTATCTCCCTCTCTCTTTCTGTCCCTCCCCTGCTCACATGCTCTCTCTCTCTCTCTCTCTCTCTCTCAAAATAAGTAAGTAATCTTAAATAAAAAACACTCTTCTCGAAGGGTGCCATCAGTCAGGGGCAGTAAAATGTGTTCCTTCTGTGTCCATCTGTCCATCTCTTTATATTTATAAGTAAAACTGATTATTTTATATTTAGAACTACAATTGATTATTTGTATTTATTTTGTTTCTAGAAACTTTGCTAAGCCTTCATATTAACTTTATTATTTTCTTGGGTTGCTCATACGATCATGTCATACTGATGACAGTATGTTTCTTTCTTCAACGTTTTTTTCTTTTTCTTACCTCCCTGTCCAGACTAAGACCTCCTCTAGGAAAATGTTACATAGAAATGGTGATAGTAGACAACTTATCTAGTTCCTGATCTCAAAAGGAAGATTTCAAGTTACTAATGCAGTAGGTAATTCGTAGATACCCTTCATCAGATTGAGGAAGTTTTCTTTGATTCCTTGGATAATCCAAGTTGTTAATTATACAGAGTGCTTCTATATATAGCTGCATTCATTCCTCTAGTAATTTATTTAGGATTTATGTATCCACGTTCATAAATGTGTTTGATCTTTTTTATTACGGTACTATTGTTAAATTTTGAAATGCAATGTTTACAAGCCTCATAAAATACACTCAGGACTATTTTTTCCAAATTGCCTCCAGTAGGGGTTCCTGGGTGGCTCAGTTGGTTAACCATCCAACTCTTGATTTCATGATCTCACAGTTGTTGAGTTTGAGCCCCGTGTTGGGCTCTGCACTGACAGTATCGAGTCAGTTTGGGATTGTCTCTCTGTGCCCCTCCCTGTCTTTCTCTCTCTCAAAATAAATAAACTAAAAGACAAACAAACAAACATCCCTACAGTAAAGTAAAGAAAACTTAGGTATACTTTTTTAAATCTAATGCTTTGAAGAGCTTTTCATGAAAACCACTGGCTCTTCCTATATATCTAAGTCTGCACCACCTCCAGTTATAACCCGCTTTATTTCTGACTCGATTATTGTTGTCTTCTCTTTCTCACTAGATGAATCTTGCCAGAAGTTTTGTCAATTTAATTTGACTTCTCAAAAAAGCAACTTTTGGAATTGTTGGTCCGCTCTATTGTTTGTGTTCTATTTTATTAATTTCTATTCTTTATTATTTTTTTCTTTCAATTGTGTCGTCTTGGGGAGGGTGAATTTTTTTTTTTCCAGCATCTTGAGATGGCTATTTAAAGCGATGCATTTAAGGCTGAAAATCTCCTCCTATGTTCTTTTTTTACCTACATGCTAAAGCACCATTTTTATCATTCAGATCAAAACATTTTTTAATTTCCATTATGATTTCATCTATGAACCGTAATTATTTAGAAGTATATTTATTTCTTTTTAGATTTTTGATATAATTCAAAAATATATTAAAATTGTGTGAGTGGTATGAAGAATGGTATAAATCTGGCATCTGTCAGCCAGATTCAACAAGTGTTACCTTTTTGCCTGTTTATCTTTTCATGATTCTCTTTCTCAACATGCGCACATCCTCGTACTTTTTTTTTTCTGAATCATTAGCGATTGGAGAGGAAATTGCAGACCTACTACACCTTTATCCTGAAATACTTCAATATATATTTTCCAAGAACAAGGACATTCTCTTATGTAACCACTACAGAATTCTCATAATCGGAAAAATCTAATTTGGATGCAGTACTACTATGTAATTCACATTAACTACTGGAAATTTGCCACTTATCCCAATGATGTCCTCTACCACTACTTTTTTGCCTAGATAATGCACCACATTTAATTGTTTGGAAGTAATTTTTTCTTTCTTTTTCTCCTAAATGTTAGGTAGTTATTTATTGATTCTTTCTGAGGAAGTGTCACAAATGTAAGTCAGTTTGTACAGTTATATTTTAGAAATCAGCCAAAGGAGCTTAAATAATATCATACCTCATATAATTGCAGTGATTTGTATCAGAGAAGGAAAACAGAAGTTTCCATGAAGTTTTGCTGGAAGTAATTCAAAAGGCTTGCTTTTTTGGAAATGACCATTATGTAGAAGGAAAATAACCAGAACAACATAGACCAAGTGTGATTTCTATATGGTTCCTGTTTGATCACTGTTTTTATAACTGGACAACATGACCCATTACTGGGTAATGACATCAACTTTATGGGTTACAGCTAATTTTTTGTTATAAAATATAATAAAGGAGAAAATATTAGAGAATATAACATGCAATAAAGGAAACTATTCTCTTGACACTTTTGTTTTTCTATGTGAGTGTGAATGACACCATGTACAAAATAAACTAACTTTGCTTTCACTGTCATAAAAATCTAAGAAGCTGGTTTAGATCATCCCAGTCACACTAACAAAGCCTCTATAGTTTCCTGAATTTTTCCAAAAAATATATAACTTGCTCCCTTCTTGGCGCAAACATAAAAAACTTTTTCAGAGGAGCCAAGATGGCGGAACAGCATGGAAGTTTTTTGTGTGTCTCGCGCCCATGAAATACAGCCAGGCCAACACTAAACCATCCTACACACCTAGAAAACTGATTGGAGGAGTAACACAACAATCTGCACCACCTGAAACACAGAATTCAGCAGGTACAAGGCACAGAAAGGTGAATTTGGGGAGTGAAAAGCCGTGGAGGGTAGGGAACCGCTTTTGCAGGTGGAGAGAGGACAGAGACTGGGAAGGGGGGGAGAATACGGGAAAAATACCCCTCCCCAAAAGCAGCTGGAGAGAAAGTGGAAAATTGGGAACAGCCACAGGGACTAAACTAAAAAGGGAGAAAGGAGAAAGGAGAGGGTTTAAATTCCATTAAAACTGAAAACAAGGGGAGCACAAAGGCTGCAACTGCACTGCTCGATACCTGGCGGTGCTCTGGTGGGAAAGGTGAATCCCCAGGAACAGAGTGGGGTCCAGGAGGTCCTCTGGCCACACGGGGAAAAGCTGTTCCACTGCTGGAAGGACATTCAGTAGAGACTGTTGAAGCCACCTGGTCCCAGCAGACCGCAGAAAATGGCCACATTCGCTGGTGCTGGAACAAGGTCATTAAGGGTGAAGCCTGGTGCCAGATGTGTGTTGTGATTTTCCATAATCCCTGAAATGCTGCCGCTACACTATCTCGCAAACTTTTTCTGGGGCGGGGTGGCACCTGGCCGTGGTCTCGGGGCACCGGCAGCAGCAGGGTCCAGCAAGCGTTCCTGGGTGCAGCTGACATTCAGTCATTGTTGGGTGAGACCCTCCCACAGAGGGGCAGAATGGGTCAAAGCCGCAGTCCTCCAGAAGTAAGGGGGTGGGAAAAACAGCCGCATCTAAGACAAAACTCGGGAGAGAGATACTGCCTGGGGCCTGGTCACGGACAGTGAAAAAGCGGGGAATGGACAAAGGCTGAAGATAGAGAACGGGTGCGTGACTGCTGATCTGGGAGAACACACTGGGTAGCTGGGTGGCGCCATTTTCACCGCTCCCGCGCATGCGCATATGCACCTTCCAGCGTCGCAACAATGCACCCCAGTAGGTAAGCAGCGCCATCTAGTGGAGAGCGGAGCTGTTACACTGAGCACCTCCCAACTGGGCCAACTTCACTCTTCAAGAACACAAGTCTCAATGCCTGCTTAGCTTATGGACTATAAAGCGCTACAGAGACTGACTTCTAGGGGAAAACGAAGTAATTTCAGTCCTACTTCAATCTGTTAGCAGGTTCATCTATTCAATTTTCTTTTTTTTTTCTTTTTCTCTTTTACATTTCTTTTTCTAGAATACAGAAAGAGAAAAATTTCATTTTTATTTTCTATTATTAAAAATTTTTTTCTTTAATTTATATTACTATATTTTTTACTTTTGTGTAATTTTTTTCAAACTCTATTTTACTTCCATCATTTTATTTTAGTCTACTTGAGTATATTCACCTTTTCAAATTTTCAAACAATTTCCTTTCTTTTTCTTTTTTTCTCTTTTTAGTTTCTTTTCTTTTTCTTAATGCAGAAAGAGAAAAACTTCATTTTTACTTTCAATTTCTATTAAAAATATTTTTATTTAATTTGTTCACTATATTTTTTGCTTTTATGTATTTTTTTTTTCAAATTCTATTTTACTTCCATCATTTTATTTTGGTCTACTACAGTGTATTCACTTTTTCAAATTTTCAAACGATTTCCTTTTTTCTTTTCTTTTTTTAACCTTTTTTCTCTTTTTCATTTCTTTTCTTTTTTCTTGAATACAGAAAAAGAAAAAATCATATTTATTTTTAATTTTTCTTAAAAATATTTTTCTTTACTTTTTTCTACTATATTCTTTAATTTTGTATATATTTTTAAAATTCTATTTTACCCCCATCATCTCATTTTAGTCTACTTCAGTGTATTCATTTTTTCAAATTCTCCAACAATTTCCTCTCCCCACCTTTTTTTCTCTAATCTGTCAAACCTCTTTCAACACCCAGACCAAAACACATCTAGGATCTAGCATCATCTATTCAATTTTTGTGTGTGTGTGTGTGTTTAATTTTTAATTTTAATATTTTTTTAATTTTATTTTCTTTTAATTTCAATTTTTCTACCTTATTAATTCCTTTTCTCCCTTCAAAATGAAAAGCAAAGGAATTCACCCCAAATAAAGAGCACGAAGAAACGACAGCCAGGGATTTAACCAACACAGATACAAGCAAGATGTCTCAACCAGAATTTAGAATCACAATAATAAGAATACTAGCTGGAGTCGAAAATAGATTAGAATCCCTTTCTGCTGAGATAAAAGAAGTAAAAAGTAGCCAGAATGAAATTAAAAATGCTATAACTGAGTTGCAATCATGGATGGATGCAGCAGCGGCAAGGATGGATGAAGCAGAACAGAGAATCAGTGATACAAGAGGACAAACTCATAGAGAATAATGAAGCAGAAATAAAAGAGGGAGATTAAAGCAAAAGAGCACAATTTAAGAATTAGAGAAATCGGTGACTCATTAAAAAGGAACATCAGAATCATAGGGGTCCCAGAAGAAGAAGAGAGAGAAATAGGGGTAGAAGGGTTATGTGAGCAAATCAGAGCAGAAAACTTTCCTAACCTCAGGAAAGACACTGACATCAAAATCCAGGAAGCAGAGAGGACCCCCATTAGATTCAATAAAAAGCAACCATCAACAAGGCATATCATAGTCAAATTCACAAAATACTCAGGCAAGGAGAGAATCATGAAAGCAGCAAGGGAAAAAAAGTCCCTAACCTACAAGGGAAGACAGATGAGGTTTGCAGCAGACCCATCCACAGAAACTTGGCAGGCCACAAAGGAGTGGAGGGATATATTCAGTGTGCTGAATCAGAAAAGTATGCAGCCAAGAATTCTTTATCCAGCAAGGCTGTCATTCAAAATAGAAGGAGAGATAAAAAGTTTCCCAGACAAACAAAAATTAAAGGAATTTGTGACCACTAAACCAGCCCTGCAAGAAATTTTAAGGGGGACTCTCTGAGGGCAGAAAAGATGGAAAAAAAAAATATATATATATATATACCAAAAGCAACAAAGGACCAGAGAACGCCACCAGAAACTTCAACTCTACAATCATCATAATGGCAATAAATTCATATCTTTCAGTACTCACTCTAAACGTCAATGGACTCAATGCTCCTATCAAAAGACATAGGGTAACATAAGAAAACAAGATCCATCTATATGCTGTTTACAAGAGACCCACTTTAGACCTAAAGACACCTTCAAATTGAAAATAAGGGGATAGAGAACCATCTATCATGCTAACAGTCAACAAAAGAAAGTCGGAGTAGCCATACTTATTATCAGACAATCTAGACTTTAAAATAAAGACTGTATCAAGAGATGCAGAAGGGCATTATATCATAATCAAGGGGTCTATCCACCAAGAAGACCTAACAATCGTAAATATTTATGCACCAAATGTGAGAGCGCCCAAATATATAAATCAATTAATCACAAACATAAAGAAACTCATTGATAGTAATACCATAATAGTAGGAGACTTCAACACCCCACTCACAGCAATGGACAAATCATCTAATCAAAAAATCAACAAGGAAACAATGGCTTTGAATGACACACTGGACCGGATGGACTTAATAGCTATATTCAGAACATTTCAGCCTAAAGCAGCAGAATATACATTCTTCTCCAGTGCACATGGAACGTTCTCCAGAATAGACCACATACTGGGACACAAATCAGCCCTCAGCAAGTACAAAAAGATCGAGATCATACTGTGCATATTTTCAGATATCAATACTATGAAATCAACCACACGAAAAAATTTGGAAAAGTAACAAATACTTGGAGACTGAAGAACATCCCACTAAAGAATGAATGGGCTAACCAAGCAGTTGAAGAGGAAATTAAAAAGTATATGGAAGTCAATGAAAAGGATAACACCACAACCCAAAATCTCTGGGACGCAGCAAAGGTGGTCATAAGAGGAAAGTATATAGCAATCCAGGCCTTCCTAAAGAAGGAAGAAAGATCTCAGATACACAACCTAACCTAATGTCTTAAAGAGCTGGAAAAAGAACAGCAAATAAAACCCCAAACCAGCAGAAGACAGGAAATAATAAAGATTAGAGCAGAAATTAATGCTATCAAAACCAAAAAAAAAAAAAAAAAAAAAACCCAGTAGAACAGATCAATGAAACCAGAATGTGGTTCTTTGAAAGAATTAACAAAATTGATAAACCACTAGCCAGTTGATCAAAAAGAAAAAGGAAAGGGCCCAAATAAATAAAATCAAGAATGAAAGAGGAAAGATCACAACCAACACAACAGAAATAAAAACAATAATAAGAAAATATTATGAGCAATTCTATGCCAATAAAATGGGCAATCTGGAAGAAATGGACAAATTCATAGAAACATATACACTACCAAAACTGAAACAGGAAGAAATAGAAAATTTGAACAGACCCATAACCAGTAAAAAAATTGAATTAGTAACTAAAAATCTCCCAAAAAACAAGAGTCCAGGGCCAGATGGCTTTCAGGGGAATTCTACCAAACATTTAAGGAAGAGTTAACACCTATTCTCTTGAAACTATTCCAATAAATAGAAATGGAAGGAAAACTTCCAAATTTTTTTCTATGAAGCCAGCATTACCTTGATTCCAAAACCAGACAGAGACCCCACTATAAAAGAGAACTATAGACCAATTTCCCTGATGAATATGGATGCAAAATCCTCAACAAGATATTAGCCAACCGGATCCAACAATACATTAAAAAATTATTCACCACGACCAAGTGGGATTTATACCTGGGATGCAGGGCTGGTTCAATATCCGCAAAACAAATAATGTGATTCATCACATCAATAAAAAAAGGGACAAGAACTATATGATACTCTAAATAGAGGCAGAGAAAACATTTGACAAAGTACAGCATCCTTTTTTGATAAAAACCCTCAAGAAAGTAGGGATAGAGGAGCATACCTTGAGATCATAAAAGCCATATATGAATGACTCAATGCTAATATCATCCTCAATGGGGAAAAACTGACAGCTTTCCCCCTAAGGTTAGGAACAAGACAGGGATGTTCACTCTCGCCACTGTTATTCAACGTATTATTGGAAGTCTTAGCCTCTGCAATCAGAAAACAAAAAGAAATAAAAGGCATCCAAATTGGCCAGGAGGAGGTCAAACTTTCACTCTTCGCAGATGACATGATACTCCGTATAGAAAACCCAAAAGATTCCACCAAAAAAACGCTAGAACTGATTCATGAATTCAGCAAAGTTGCAGGATGTAAAATCAAGGCACAGAAATTAGTTGCATTCCTATACACCAACAATGAAGCGACAGAAAGAGAAATTAAGGAATTGATCCCATTTACAGTTGCACAAAAAACCATAAAATACCTAGGAATATATCTAGCAAAAGAGGTGAAAAATCTATACACTGAAAACTATAGAAAGCTTATGAAAGAAATTAAAGAAGACACAAAAAAAAAAAAAATGGAAAAAGATTCCATGCTCCTGGATAGGAAGAACAAATATTGTTAAAATGTCAATACTACCTAAAGCAATCTACATATTCAATGCAATCCCTATCAAAATAACACCAGCATTCTTCACAGACCTAGAAAAAATAATCCTAAAATTTGTATGAAACCAGAAAAGACCCCGAATAGCCAAAGCAATCTTGAAAAAGAAAACCAAAGCAGGAGGCATCACAATCCCAGACTTCAAGCTGTATTACAAAGCTGTAATCATCAAGACATTATGGTACTGGCACAAGAACAGACACTCAGATCAATGGAACAGAATAGAGAACGCAGAAATGGACCCACAAAAGTATGGCCAACTAATCTTTGACAAAGCAGGAAAGAATATCCAATGGAATAAAGACAGTCTCTTCAGCAAGTGGTGCTGGGAAAACTGGACAGCGACATGCAGAAGAATGAACATGGACCACTTTCTTACACCATACACAAAAATAAACTCAAAATGGCTAAAAGACCTCAATGAAAGACAGGAAGGCATCAAAATCCTCGAGGAGAAAGCAGGCAAAAACCTCTTTAATCTTGGCCACAGCAACTTCTTAGTCAACACGTCTCTGGAGGCAGGGGAAACAAAAGCAAAAATGAACCAATAGGACCTCATCAAAATAAAAAGCTTCTGAACAGCAAAGGAAACAATTAGCAAAACTAAAAGGCAACAAACAGAATGGGATAAGATATTTGCAAACAACATATCAGATAAAGGGTTGGTACCCAAAATCTATAAAGAATTTACCAATCTCAACATCCAAAAAACAAATAATCCAGTGAAGAAATGGGCAAAAGACATGAATAGACACTTCTCCAAAGAAGACATCCAGATGGCCAACCGACACATGAAAAAATGCTCCACATCACTCATCATCAGGGAAATACAAATCAAAATCACAATGAGATAACACCTCACACCTTTCAGAATGGTTAACATTAACAACTCAGGCAACAACAGATGTTGGTGAGGATGCGGAGAAAGAGGATCTCTTTTGCACTGCTGGTGGGAATGCAAACTGGTGCAGCCAGTCTGGAAAACAATATGGATGTTCCTCAAAAAACTAAAAATAGAACTACCCTACAACTCAGCAATTGCACTATAGGCATTTATCCACGGGATACAGTTGTGCTGTTTCGAAGGAACACATGCACCCCCATGTTTATAGCAGCACTATCAACAATAGCCAAAGTATGGAAAGAGCCAAAATGCCCATAGACAGATGAATGGATAAAGAAGAAGTTGTGTATGTATATGTATATATACACACACACACACACACACACACACACACACACACACACAATGGAGTATTACTTGGCAATCAAAAAGAATGAAATCTTGCCATTTGCAACTATGTGGATGGAACTAGAGGGTATTATGCTAAGCAAAATTAGTCAGAGAAAGACTAATATCATATGACTTCACTCATATGAGGAATTTAAGATACAAAACAGATGAACATAGGGAAGGCAAGCAAAAATAATATAAAAACAGGAAGGGGGGCAAAACATAAGAGACTCTTCAATACAGACAACAGAGGGTTGCTGGAGCAGTTGTGGGAGAGGGGATGGGCTAAATGGGTAAGGGGCATTAAGGAATCTGCTCCTGGAATCATTGTTGCACTCTATACTAACTAATTTGGACATAAATTATAAAATAAATACATTAAAACAGAAACAAAAACAAAACAAAACACCACGTGTCCACACAAAACCTTTAAAAAACAAATAAATAAATATGAATAAAAACATCTCCATTAATCACAGACTCTTCTTTCCAAAATATAAAAAAATTTATTCACCTGTGCTAAAGAAATATATATAATACATTCATCATTTTCTTTTCTTAAAAAGTGACTTACTCCTCAAATAAAATGCATTTAATTAGGTATTTGTATATAATTCATTTTAAAGTGAAATCATATTTTAGAAAAAAGTCTATTTTAACCTAAAATAATAAAGTGTTTAAAAGCCATAAAAAAAACTTTTACATCTATTTTATGGCTTTTCTCAGTAGAGAGATTTTTAAAATTCTTGAAATATCAAGTAGTAGATACAAATATTAGGAATGCAATTTCAATAACCTATAAATTTGAATTTCAATAAAATATACTGGTTTCCATTCATATATGTGTAACAACCTTATCCTACTGCCCCCTTGTAATATATAATGAAAGGATGTTGTGGTTGTATTCTTAGGATCAGAAAAGGCAACTTCAGACCCCACCATTGTACACGTGTATCATTATTAGGACCTGCCTCATGGAGTCTGCTGCTGGAGTTCAAGGATTATTTCCAAAAGTATCCAAGAATGTCTCCTGGCTCAGAAAATGTCCTTTTGTTGCTCTACCAATGGAACCTTCCTCAATGCCATTTGCTGATTTTGCCATTCAGAAGGTCTTGGAAGTGTAGCCCATTCAAGGTGAGAGCAACAATACACTCCACCCCTAGAGGGATTCTCACAACACAAACTTCTTGTGGACAGACAGAACCCCCTTGAAGGATGATATGATAAAGGTTGTACCCTCTACTATAACCAAGTCATTTTCTAATCCTAGTCTTCCCTAGATGCACATTCTGAAAAACTCTCAAGGCTCACTGATATGGGAATCAGTGTACAGGTGAAACATGTGTGGGATGTCTTGATTATTAACTACCAAAATACCTTCAACCAGGCCAACATCCACAGGATATGCCTCAACTGACTCCACTAATCTTGAGCAGGCAGGACATCAGAGGATAGGATCACAATGGCTTAGCCCTCCACAATGCATCAAATCTATATCAGAAGTATCTGGGTGTTTGAAACTATGCTGTGCCTTCAAGGCCTTAGCCTTCTGCCCCACAGCAGGACTTTACAGAACCCGTTGGGCTTAATGATGTCCAGCTCCTGCTGCTGGTGGCCCACTTGGTTCTGCCACGGCAATGTGTGAGATCACAGCCAGCCACCCAGCCAGCTTCCCTCGGATAGCACTGTTGTTCATCCAGTCAGGAAGGCCTACATATGAGGATGGTCCACCTCCAACATGCTGTCCTCACAGCTGCTGCCAATATCTGAATTCTTCTCCAGCTCCATTCCCCACATTGAGTTCGCCTCCTGCCCTTTTCCCGAACCAATCAGACCCCACCACCCCACAGCTCAAAGATACGAAATAACTCCCTAGAAATGCCTAGAACTATATTTCTTAATTTCCAAATACAGTCAGTCCCAACTTATAATGGTTTGAAATACAGTTTTTTGACTTTATGATAGTGTGAAAACGAAACACATTCAGTATAAACCACCCTTCAAAGTTTGAATTTTGGTCTTTTCCCAGGTTAGCAATATGAGGTAAGATACTCTTTCCTAATGCTGGACAGTCAGCCATGTGATTATGAGGGTCCACAAATGATACACTTATAGCTATTCTTGTTTTCACTGTCAATGGAATATTAAAAACAAATACATGATATTTTGAATACTTTATTATAATATAGATTTTGTGTTAGATTATTTTGTCCAACTGTTGGCTAATGTAAGTGTTTTGATCACATTCAAAGCGGGCTAAGCTAACCAATAATGTTCACAGGTTAGGTGTACTGAATGCATTTTTGATTTATGGTATTTTCAAATTATGATGGGTTTATGGGGTGGGGCATAACCCTTTTGTAAGTTGAGGAAGATACACATGTGTAGATTTTTGTAATTGTCTTTTTTCCCTGACTTTATTGTGCCTTGGAATACATCAGGGATCACTTCAAACCAATTTTGTAGCTTGAGGTTTCCTTGGCCAGGTAGTCCTTGCACACAGGGGTACAAATCCATGTGAAAGCCTAATTGTGCCCCTTAATTTATAACAATAAATATGTTTCCCTTCCTTTTTTTCTTTAGTTACTTTGCTCAGTCTTAACGCAGCCTTTACTAGTGTTGGGGACGGTGGTTGGGGTTAATTCTTGTCAACCCTCATCCAAGGGAGGGTGGCCCTTTATGGTACCAGCTTATTGTGGAAAAGCTTCCAGCTTAATTTAAAGAGATGCCTGTGGGTCCAGAAAGACTTCTACCCACCCTAACAGACTGGTCCCTGCACTCCACCTAAATGAACCCAAATTCTGAAATCAAGGGTACAGAATATGCAAATATGCTGCAGGGGGAAAAAAATCAGTTCTCTGATATTTTGTGTATCATTCCTGGGCTTGGAAAAGGAGTTGCATTGGAGGAAATGGAAACAAGTAAAATAAACATAATTCTTGTGAGACATTTGTCCAAGAAAGGAAGCAGCAAAATGACCAAAAGATGAGTGGCAGAGAGTTTAGGGAAACTTGTCATTCTAAGATCAGAGATTTAAACTTACTCTTACTTGACTTTCTATTTCCAAATCTAATTACTTATTTTACAGCGTCTGAGTTTAGGATTTGATTTTGATTGGTCAGTTGGCTTTTATTGTTGCTGTTGTTGTTGTTGTTTTTAAAGTGGCTGTCTGTGAAAACATGTTTGTGCAGTCAGTCTAACACATCTTTCCGGAAAATCAAATCCAGGAATCACATTTAATGCTACCAACCGTTCATTAATGAAGAATTATTATTTTTCAATACTTATTTTTGGATGCAAAAAGGTGGAAAAGGGGAAAACGTGAACTTCTTAGTTGGATATTCTTTTTTGTCCTGAAACACATATAGAAAATTTTCACATTTTTCATGTGGTCCCTTTTTCTTACTGCCTATCAATATATCACCTATGATCACTCTATCTATCTACTTCTACCTACTTCCTTGCATATTTACTGTATTCATTAGTCAATGATAAACAATATCTACACAGGGAGACTTTTTCTTTCTTAATATGGGCACAATACTTCCTACTAGGCTCACTATTTTTTCCCTTACTAATATTCTAATTTCCCTCCATGTGTTCAAAAAGCACTCACTGGAGGCGTAATGTATATTGAAGGTCAGGGACACAAATATGAAGCAAAAACTTCTCATAAATCAAGAGGGGGAAAATAGTGTTATGGAGGATACAATCTTGCAGGTAAATATATGTTAGTCGATAGTTACTAAATAGTTACTAAGAAAAGATGAAAAATAGCAGGTATGAAAAAGAAAGATGAACCCTTTAATCGGTTTGTAAAAGGGAAAGTATGCTTGATATAGACTTTGACATTTGGTAGGGCTTCTGCAAATGGAAGAAATATCAAATAGGGCATTGCAAGTCGCTCTTCTGAAATACCTCATGATGGATATTTGACTGAACAAAGTCATATGGATAAAGATTTATACTGGAGGGAAAGAAAGTAAGAAGTTGCCATCCTATATATGGTAGACATAGACACATAATAAAATATTCTTTTCATTAGATTTTAGGCATATTGATATTGTCCATAGACAAATTCAGAGAATGGTCTATATGTATCACACTGAGAGAATAAATGAAGTCACTTCTACAGACCACTGACGACTCTGAGCCAAGTCTGCTTTTGGATTGGTTCCCGGAGCTGCCATTGATTTCAGTAGGAGTTGCACACACAAATCTCGGCATTGAAACTAGCTGATGGACAGGATGCTATTACAAAAAGCAAATCTGTAAGATGTTTCAAATATCAGTAACAGCCAAAAGGGAAAAAAATGGCAGTTAATCAAATGTCAAAGCAACACCATGTAGAGACAGTTTTGTCCCCAAAAAAGTACAGGCGGTTCCTTGTGACTGAGTCAAGTTTCATCATCTCAAGACTAAAATACATGACCTTCTAATTTTGAAAGGAGAGGATTCGACCAAATGGCAAATCAGTTTAATCTGCTTTTAAAAAAATTATATGTCTGGGGAAAAAGTAAAACCATGGAAAAGAAATGAAATGCATAAAAACATATGAAAACCATAGCACTGTGACTTAGTGAATATCTATAGTTGAGAAACACAGTCAGAGGGATTCTTTCAAACTGTGAATCTGGTTATGTCACCTCCTCTGAGGGAACTCTTCAGTGGCCTTTTTTCTTACAAAAGATACAAAATGTCTTAACACAAATCTCAAAAGTGTGCATGGCCTGGCTCCCACCTAACTGTACAGGATCATCTCCAGCATGCTGGTCAGGCGCACACCTTGCCCTCCAGCCCACAGCTTGTCTACAGTCCTCATGCTCTCTGGCATCTAAGGTCCATTATAGAAACAATTTCTCCTTCCTGGAAGGCTCTTTCCTTCCCTCTTAAACTAACCCCTATACCTCCATTAGCTCAGTCATCTTTTCCTTAAATAAGTGAACCAAGTCAATTTCTCCACTATCAAACTCACAGAAATATGTTCCTTTACATTTTGTCCCTCCCTTTGCTAGTCCATAACCTCTACATAAAGACCATGTATGTATTGATCATCATTTTGTCTCTAGTGCCTAGAACACTGCCTCTACCTTAGGAAAGAAACTCAATAAATATTTGCTGAGTGACTGAATGAGTAAATGAGACATCAGGGCAAACTTTAGTAACAATCACCCTAATACTGGTTGAGTTCTTTGAAGGCAAGAAATAGATAACAATCTTCTCTTAGTAGACTGACCAAAAATTATTAATTCATCTCTTATTCAGAGAAGGGGGCTTATACACCCTTCCCCAATAATTATGATTCCCATTGACAGATATCTATGGAATACAGAGAGATCACTCTTATATCTCTATTCTGTCTTTGCTATTTCCAATGTGAAAAGTATCACTCAATACAGAAAATACTAGATTGTCTACATGGATAGAGACTTGCAATCACTCTCTAAGTGACTTTCTTTTTTTTTTCTCCCCCTTTTACTTTATTTATTTATTTTTCAGAGAGGGAGCGAGCGTGAGCAGGGGAGGGGTAGAGACAGGGATAGAATTCCAAGCAGCCTCCATGCTGACAGTGCAGATCCCAGGGACTGTGAGATCATGACCTGAGCTGAAACCAAAAGTCAGACACTTACCAGGCTGAGATGCCCAGAAGCTCCCTAGTGATTTTCTAGGAGCAGATTAAATACATGAAAAAGTTGAAATTTCTAGTGCATGTAGTCATAACTACCTTAGTATGCAAGGAAAAATAAGCTTTAATACTCATAATATCAATTATCAGATCATGAAGCACTAAAAATAAGCGTTGGCAAGGACACTGAGAATGACTCATTAAAACAAACAAAACAAGAATAAATCCTGCAAGGGAGAATTTCAAAATATTCTTGATGCTTGTGATTAGCTGAGCATACCGCTGTGTTGGCACAATGGGGTTGCTTTTAGTGAATTCCAATCCTGGAAAGATTCAAGAAGGTATTATAAAAATTCTTAGCAGCTTAATATTAATAGAAGTTTTTAAACAGTGTTATGTTTAAATGTGTTGTCTTAAAATTTTCAATGGGTAAGAAACATAAAGCGATTTATTATTAACATCGGGAGTCTGTGTGTCATGAGAGCCTGAGGCCCTGAACTGTAATTAACAGAACAGAATTAACTCTCATCCCCCCCCCAAAAAAAAAAGAAAAGAAAGAAAGCACAATAGGAGAATAAGAAAAAAAGTCTAAAAACAACTGTAATAGACAAATAGCATTAACACCAGAAAGCCCAGAGACACTTAAAAGTGATGACAGCCCTTTAAAACAGTGGCAAGCAAATCTAACCATCTGTTTCCAGAAACAGAACTTAGCCAAAGGTGTCCCAGGCCTTTGTAGAATCATCAGTGAATCAAATACACAATCTAATGTATCTATGGGCAACCAGAAAATATATAAATAGAATAGTACATTTTGACATAGTTATGTCTTCAAAATCACTTATTAATAATGTACCTTTGAAAAGAAAGAAGAAATCATCCTCAAACTATATCAGAATCGGGCATTGTGAGGAATGTTATCACAGCATGCCAAGCTGTAAAAGAAATCCAATATTATGTAAGATAATCCATATAGTAATAACATATTGGATTTATATTATAAGTAGGTATTTTATAAACTTTTATATTAGTGGAGCGACTAGGTAATGTATTCAACCAAGGTGGCAACATTCTTAAATGGTAGGAAGAACAAATTTTTTAGGTGATATTATTTGACTTTAAAGTTCACGTTTTCAATGCAATATTTCATGATATCTTTGAAGAAAAAAGTGAAACTCCCAGATTCCTACTAGTATCTGCAGAAAAATAATTTCTGAAGAATTAACATGATGTGATTTTTTTCGAATAAGATTACTTCCTTTTAGGATACTGATTATTTAGGAGATTAAAAGTGGGTGAAACCTTCCTCTTCCTTATCAAAGGAAATTCACAATATGCCTAGCTCCAGGAGGCATCTCTTAAATGAGATAAAACCAGTCATTAAAATCCCTTTTCCTTTTTTCCATATTTCAGAGAATTATTCCATGACAAAATGACTATTATTCATCTATACGTGGGTGCTAGGAGAGGACGTGTCTTTCAGGCTTAGAGGATAGCCTGGGCTTCTGTAGTGCAGAGCTTCTGAATGGCTTACCCACTTCCTACTCCTACTGAAAAATTGGGTCCCAAGAATGTTTCTTTGATGAATACTTTGGCAATTTCCAAATTGTGAGTTTTTTTCCTCTGGTTACATGATGTTAAATTACAGTGAAATCTACAAGCATTTCAAAGTACAAAGACTGCCAAAGCCTTTTCTGACACTCATTTCCTATCTACAATTACCCAACCCAAAAAAGATGAGAATAATACTATGAACTCTTCAGTATGGCCTTCTTTTTCTTAAAATTTTTTTTTAATGTTTATTTATTTCTGAGAGACAGAGTGCGAGTTGGGAAGGGGCAGAAAAAGAGCGAGACACAGAATCTGAAGCAGGCTCCAGGCTCTGAGCTGTCAGCACAGAGCCCCAACAGGGGGCTCAAACTCATGAACCGAAAGATAATGACCTGAGCCAAAGTCAGACACTTAACTGACTGTGACACCCAGGTGCTCCTGATCTTCTTTTGAAATAAAATGAAAAGACCTAAGTGCTTATCTGTACTCAGTTTTTTTCACAACTTGAATTTACATTGCCAATATGAAATACTTTTTCTTATCACTGATAACAAAACAGCCTGATTCTTAAACTGTGATATTTCTGGGTTGATAATAGGGTTGTCCTCCTACCATTGGTAAGGACAACTTTTTAATCAACCATGATACTGTCAATACTGTATTAACCATGTCTTCTGCCCCGCACCCTCCCCCCCTCCTGTATTCTGATGCTTTGACATCTGGGGCCTTGCTGAAGCTGGAAGGATTAGAGATAGCAAACAACTGACCCAGAAGCATGCTTTTCAAGTGGCAAACCAAACAACCTGGAGTTCACACCCTCAACAACCTTCATTATCAGGCTCTCATACTCCAGGCCATTCCAGGGTCAGGTGGCAGACATCTATGCCCTAGAACCCTCTTGACCAACCCTGCTTCTTCCTCATGTGGACTTTTTTCTTGGGAACTATGACTATTGTCTTCGTATTTGTTGCTATTACCAAAGTTAAATAACAGGACCTTTAAAAAAAACATGTACCTGAGGTATAATTGCATGGCAAGGGTTATAAAAACAAGGGTTTCTGAGAAGGAAGCAACATGTTAAAATTCCTCTAATAGGTTTAAAAAATGTGGAAGATCCTGAAAATTGGAAACTGAGTGAACAAATATCAGGTGTGGAATATAAATATTATAATAGTGGTCAGAGATTTTCACAATTTTGCTTTTAATGTGACTTAATGCTATTGTTTTGCCTATTAAGTTGTAACACATCTTTTGATTTTGGAGAAACATAAGCCTTAAAATTCCAGAGGGATTTCAAGTTGCTCTGTTACATATATATTGTGTACCCATCTCTCCATTATTGTAGTTTTTTTTCTGATGCCTCCCTCTAGAGGCAGGGGTGGGTATGACAGTCCCATCTAGAGAGAAGGTCACTTGCTGAGGTCTTAGAGGCTAAAAATGAGTAAGGAAAGTAGAGCAGAAATGTAAATCAAGTTCTTGAGAAACATGAGTATAGGGAGAGTCATCAAGTACCATCATCATCACCAGTCAGCCAGGATTTATGATTTTCTTTTTTTTTTAATTTTTTTTTAAGAATCTTTATTTATTTTTGAGAGAGAGAAAGCAAGCAGAAGATGAATAGAGAGAGAGGAAGACACAGAATCCGAAGCAGGCTCCAGGCTCTGCACTGTCAGCACAGAGCCAGACATGGGGCTCAAACCTACAAACCGTGAGATCGTGACCTCAGTAGAAGTCGGATACTTAACTGACTGAGCCACCCAGGCGCCCCTATGAAGGATTTTCTTAATGCTAAGCATAGTTAGGCATTAAACACATAAACATAAACATTACAAGGTCCCAATCTGAATAAGGGTTTGATCAGAGAAGCAGACCAAATGGGTGCTATAGCAAAAGGGAATTATTACAGGGATTAGACCTAACACAATTATGGGAGTTAATGAGTCTATACAAAGCTGTTGCTTTTTTGTCTAGCGTTAGGACTGACATCATGACAGGTCAGCCTTGAATGTAACTTGGAGCTGAATAAAAATTAACTGGAATACACAAAGGTAAAATAAAACTTACCTCTGTGTTTTACCCCATTGAGATGGTGCAGGCAAACCAGGTCCAAGGACCTAGAAGGGAGTCCCACAGGTCCAGCCAAGAGGGTCCCTGGCTACTCAAAGTTAGAAATTAAACACAGTTACCAGGAAGTGGGAGCAGAGTTTATTGAAAATATAGAGAGAGTACAGGTACAGAGAGAGTGTCTGAGAGACTCGGAAAGGAAAGGAGAGAGAGTCTCATCTTTGCTCAGGGTCCAGGCTTTTTATTAAGAACTGTGGTCTGGTATACAGGTCCTCTTATGCATCTAGAAGCAAGTTAGAACAAAAATATGGGCCCAGGTGTCCTTCATAAGAAAATTGTTCCTTGGAATGAGAGGGTCTTGGCATCTACATATCTAGTGCCAGTGGTCTAGAATGTGCATATGATGGCTTTGTCCAGTCATTCTCACCTCGTCCTTCCTTAGATCTTATCTATTGTGCTGGAAGACTCTAAAGATATCATTAACTCCTGTCTCTGACAAGGAGGACATACCCTATTTGCTCTATGAGACATGTGTAAAGTGGGGTACAGGTCCTAGCAAGAACAGAAACAGGAAAAGGAGCAAAAAAGCAGATTTTTTCTGGAGTCCTTCAATTCCCCTATCTCAGAATCTTGATAACGTAAATGACCTACAGAAGAAGCTAGCACGGTTCATCATTCACCACAGAACTATATGTACATCTGGTCCATGGCATAGAGAAATTAAAAGAGGAGATATTTAGGAAGCTGGTAGAGCTGCAGGCCTGGATACTGTCTCATGCCAGTTTCAGAATTAACAGAACAGAAACAACATGTGTGCTTTGCCAGTGTTAGGCACCTTATGCCAAACTCAGTGCCTAAAAAATCTTCGCATTCACCTCTTCTTCCAAATCTTGCACAAACTTCGATTGTGGCCGCCTCTAATCTGGATCTGCAAAGGGAAGGTGAGCTCCAACTTGGCTACATTGGCACAACAGAACACCACAAAAGTTGACCCTTTGTCAAGCTGGCATCTGTACATACTTCTTTTAGCCATACTTAGTCTCTCAGGAAAAATAACAGCCAAGTGGTGCTTCTGCCTAAAATTATACAAGTTTCCATTGCACAGTCAAAAACATACTAATTCTTTCTTAAAAAGGATATATTCTCTCTACCCACCTTGGGTGATGTTCTTTTCTAGATGAACCACGTTGACCCTTTGATAGTTCATAACTTAAAAACTGAGATAGGAGATAACATAACACATCTTATGTCAGATTACAGGGGAATGGGAGAGGGGAAAAGGCTAATTAATTAATTAATTAATTAATGTGTTTACAAGTAGATTTATACCAGAATAGGAAGAAATATTAATAACTATTATAATCCTCAGTTCTGTAACTGTTCATGTGCTCCTAACTGCTATTTATAACTATCTTCATTGACTGACTAGCCATTCTTCATAGCGTTTCCTCTCAGCAATCATTTTGTTGGTTTGTTAATTTTTTGCCTGGTAGAGTGATCCAAACTTTGTTTCCTGAATGGTTTGGTCCATTATCAGTCCTGCCTGAACAGAATTGTGGTTTCCCATTGCCTTTTATCATTTGTCATAGGCAATCCTCTCCATTGCCTTCTTAATCTCATTTATTTGCTAGTAGCTCTAATATCTCCAGGATAAAAGAATTATTCCCCACAGCCAGTACAATGGCCCCCTTGTTTGTCCATCAGTTCACTAACACAAAGAACCCAAATTGACTAAACAGCAACTTCAACTTCAAATTTTAATGGAACCCTTGATGTGAGCCCTGGCAGAGGCATTCCTCTCTTGTGAACTAAAATGCCTAGATCAGAAAAACCCAAAGTCACAATTATTGTAAACAAAATTTTTGTCGGCAAATGACTGAGGCATAAAAGAGAAATAACTCCCGTTTCCATCTTTGTTTCTCAGACCTGTGAATACTGACGAGGATGAAACAACATCACATGTTAATCCCTGATTGAGTGATACTACATCCTAAGGAAATTGCCCAACCCCTCAAGATACTTCCAAGTGTGGTTGTATTTTAGTCTTCAAAATGTCATTTCACTATTCTCTCAGGACAACTGCTTCAGGATGATAGGGAACATGGTAAGATCAGTGAGTTCCATGAGTGTGATCCAACTGTCACACTTCACTTGCCTTAAAATTAGTTGTTTAGGGGCGCCTGGGTGGCGCAGTCGGTTAAGCGTCCGACTTCAGCCAGGTCACGATCTTGCGGTCCGTGAGTTCGAGCCCCGCGTCAGGCTCTGGGCTGATGGCTCAGAGCCTGGAGCCTGTTTCAGATTCTGTGTCTCCCTCTCTCTGCCCCTCCCCCGTTCATGCTCTGTCTCTCTCTGTCCCAAAAATAAATAAAACGTTGAAAAAAAAAAAAAAATTAGTTGTTTGGTCAAAAGCAGTGTTCAGTGGAATACCATGGTTATTAAGGCATTCTATAAATACATGAATGGGGTTCTGCCAAAAACAATGTGAACAGAGAATAAAAATCTGTATCTAGAATAAGTGCTTATCCAGTGATACCAACGCACTCTCCCTTCCATGAGAAGTGTGTTCCAATGCAATCAACCTGCCACAAGTTGTAGATTAATGCTCAAAGAATCCTGTTTTTCCAGAGTATATTGGTCACTCATTGATGGTTGCTGCCAGACAGGTCATTAGGAGTGTAAGATTACATTACTGATCCCATAAATAATACCCCTGCCAACACAGCCACTTGGGACTGTGATGGAACAATCTGACTAATACTGCAAAAATGGTTATCTTCTCCACAAAACTACTAAAATACCTTTAATCTTAGATTACCTTTTGGTGAACATTTACATGGGTCACCAGTATTTTTATAGTCTCTGCCCATTTTTTTGTAGTTGTTTGTTTTTTGTTTTTCAAAGTATATGTATTTATTTTGGGAGAGAGAGAGAGAGAGAGCAAGTGGGGCATGGGCAAAGAGAGAGGAAGAGAGAATCCCAAGCAGGCTCCACACTGTCAGTGCAGAGCCCAATGTGGGGCTCGATCCCAAGAACTGTGAGATCATGACCTGGGCCAAAATCAAGAGTTGGAGGCTTAACTGACTGAGCCACCCAGGCGCCCCATATTCTCTGCCCCTTTGTAAAGATTTTCCCACATACCTTTACTCCAGAACTTATTGTACCAATTTTCCAGACCAGTTATTTGAAAGACTCTGGTCATTTAGCAAAACCATTATTCACTGCCTATAAATCACTGTAGATCCCTAAGTCTGAACATCTCACATTTCAGACAAAATGAACAGCCAAATGTATTGCTCAATGGTCTGCCCACTAAAAGAATTTTCCTTCACAATGATCCTTCAAGGACACCCTGGAATGGGGCTGTATTTTTGTATTCATCTATTTTATGTAGTTTTACCATTATCATATAGAACCACCTATCAACCAGATTCATTCTTTTGCCTTAGTCAAATTTTCATAGGGAACTCCCTATGAGGTCCAAGAAGCAGACTGAAAGGGAGGAGGAGAAACAGCAGGGGTAGGAGACATAGACATCTAACCCAAAATATTCATGGGACTTTTTTATGCCTTCAGGATATACTTGGACCTAAAATTTTATAGACCAGGTCACTTGTTAATGGAGCACTGCTGTGCCTACCATTGAACATCATGGCTTTATAAGACAGGTATACTCCATAGTTTATTATGATTTTGGAGCCTCATTCAATGGCAGAAATTCCATCTTCAAGGGTGGCTTACAAAAAATATCCATCCCAAAGTTCTTCATAAAAACTAGAGCTCCCCTCACAAACATACTTCTCACTCCCTTTAGTAGGAGCAGTGTCCTCCAGATCATCCTGCGGACAGAGTTTGGAATTGGTGGACCAGGCTTTACAAGATAAATTCCCTGTATCAATCCAATCTCCCCTAAAAATGTGGATGCCTTCTTTTATAGTATACTAGCCAGATTGTAGAATTTAAACTTCATTTAGTGTAATCCACATTTGGGTCCAGGTTTTATAGTCTTACTGAAAGAATAGTCATAGGATCAAGCAAGAAGCAAAGACAAAGGGTCAAAGTAAAAGTTGAAGGGAACAAATTGAGCTAATAGTCAGATGATGCCTGCAATTGTGTACATGTTTTAAAGAAAAAGGGTTAGGATTTTCTAGGCCATAACCCTAATTTTTGAATGGATAAACAACCCTGTGGTTCCTTAATACCCACACAAGACCTCAGCAATATCACAAAAGTTTAAATTTGTTTTCATATACACATGCTTACAACGTCAGTCCCACATCCCAATGACCTGCTGTGTCAAGTCAACTGAAACTATGGACTTCCAAATGTCTTTGAGGAAATACTAGATTCATTTTTCAACAACTTAGTTAAATACACAAGATAAAAGAATGATCATAGGAAGCCCCTTTTCACCATAGGAAAATGATATCATGCATCAATACTACTGACCAGTAGAGATAAGAAAGCTTGGTCTGATTCCACTCTAAGGTTGAAACGAGGAGGTCTGCTCTTTCTCTGCTGCTCTACATACAGCTAGGTGGGGCGCCTGGATGGCTCCGTTGGTTAAGGTCCAACTTCAGCTGAGGTCACGTTCATGCTTTGTGGGTCGGAGCCCCACATCGGGCTCTGTGCTGACAGCTCAGAGGCTGGAGCCTGCTTCAGATTCTGTGTCTCCCTCTCTCTCTGCCCCTCCCCTGCTAGTGCTCTGTCTCTCTCTGTCTCTCCAAAATAAATAAATGTTAAAAAAATTTAAAAAAATACAGCTGGGAAATAGACAACGAGTTTAATTTTCTGTCTTGGCCTAGAAATGCTCTCCATTGCTTCCAGCTTTTGTCTTCTCTTCTGATCCTGAGTTCCATGTTCTGGTTTCCACAGCTATGTTTTGGTTAGTTGTGCCAGTACTTTCTCAGCTGACTTGTTTTTTTCATCTCATATAAGAGAGAGTTGATGGTCTTTCCCAAACCCTCTGCCATAAGAAACAGTTTCAGACATTATAAACTCTCATTAACTTTAAAAACCTACAATTACAAAGGATAGCAACTAGATCTGTGATAAAATAGAATGGTACAAAAAAACTATCTGGGTCCTCTGCAGAAATCATTCCTACTCCTGGTGAGACAGTCACGAGAAATCCTTGATTCCTCAGTCTAATAAACAAGTAAGGAGAATTATAGGTAATTATTTATTACTACATAGCAATATAATATGGTAGTATAGTTATTTATATGATATACTGACCACATGCTTGATCAAGGACTACTCTTTCTGGAAGACAGTCACCTGCTTTGTTAGGCTATTAAGGTTTCCAGTTAAGTATACAAAGAAGTTTCTTTTTATATGCATAACATGCTATTTTCTCTAGCTATAGCCGGAGCATGGTGCTATATACTGTGCATGTGGATGCTTCTCCTTCATATTATCTATTTGCGTATATCACTATGTGTGAACACTTGTTTTTATAAGGGCCACTGGAGAAGGTGAGAAAGTGGAAGAAGAGGGGGCTGGACATCCATATTCTACTCAGCTTGCACTTGGAACTGGATTTGAGTTCCTTGTTCTGGATTTAATCATCATCTGATTAGAGGGGTCAGTACCAAATTGTGACAATATTTTGTTTTCATAAGGCACTGTCACGTTGTGGAGCATATAGAGAGGCTAAGTGAACTCTTTTCTATAAAAAGATTGTGAAACTCTAGGGACAAGCAGGTGACCCAATGCAAGAGCTATTCTTCCATCCCAGACACAGCATCCAGCACAGCTCTGATCATGGAGTGTCTGTGACTTTGGGAACAGCAGAAGATGGCACCCATGACAAAGATATAGACTTGTTCTTGCTTCAGACCATTGTTGACAGCGGCAAAGGCAAGTTCCCTGTACTTGGTAGGTAGGAATAGGATACTGACAAGGCAGGTCAGAGCGGAAGGGAAGGAAAATGAGGTTACCACATGGGTAGAGCAAGTGGCAGACTTTTCATTACAGGTTCTTATCAAATGTGCTCTTGGAAATGTCTCTGGAATGTTGATTCTTTGTTGAGTTTCACAAAGACCCCACCAGTATGGCTGGAACCCTTAAAAATGTAAACACAAAAGCAACGCTGTGTAAATCATGGAAATAAAAAGCACAGCATAGAGAATATAGTCAATGATATTGTAATAGTAATATTAGAATAGTGTTGTAAGGTGACCGATTGTAGCGACGCTTGTGGTGAGAACAGCATAAGGTACAGAGATGCTGAATTGCTAGGCTGTATACCTAAAACTAATGTAACATTGTGTGCCAATAATGCTCCAAGGAAAAAATTTAAAAAAATAAAAAGTAAATTTGACTTCATTTGTCTGCATAGACTTTAAGGCCAGGAATCGTAAACAAAACCAAAATCAAAGGACCTTTCCAAATAGGGACAAGGTTATTTGAGGAGGCAGAAAAGTAAGTGGGGACTCTCATTCTCTTCATATTTATTTTAAAATGATTTTTTTTGTTGTATTCCACATTTTCATTTTTGATTTAAAAATACATTGGGTGGGGGGGTGGGAGGGAGGGGAGGGTGGGTGATGGGTATTGAGGAGGGCACCTTTTGGGATGAGCACTGGGTGTTGTATGGAAACCAATTTGACAATAAATTTCATATATTATTAAAAAAATAATAATAATAATAAAAATAAAAATACATTGGGGAACTTGAATTCATGGAGAATTTCTTTGTTAAAATTGTCTCCACTACAAGTAGCAAAAGTAGGAATGCGGATTATTTGAAAATGCATTTTTTAAAAGCTTGATGCTTTTATTTTAAGCAATTCCATTCAGATTTTTGTATTGAATCTACTTTTCATTTGATTGATTTGATTGATTTCTATGAACTGCACTATGGCTGAGAGGTTATTATGTATGGAATTTGGCACTGCTGAGATTAAAAAAAGTAATCACAGGTTGTACATTATTTCTAAGAAATTGATGGTATCACACTGTTATTTACTTCAGATTTCTTCAAGGACCTTTCTTTGTTTGATTGCATACCTTCCAATTAAAACGCAGGACAGAAAAAAAAATTCTGTCTTAAAGTAGGCATGTTTAATGTGGTTTGATACATATTGAAGTCATTTCAAAAGGGAAACTTGTTCATATCAAGTAAATTAAGCACCAAGTAACTCCTGTCGCTATGTACTTTCTGTATTTTCTCGCTATGTACTTTGGCAGACTAGGAGGTGAAATGGACTTGGTAGTATATCTGCATTGGTCCCAGCCACTACTAGCTCTTTCAAAATCCAGAATGTGGCCTCAAATTGGGACAAAATCCTTCACTAGAATGATGTCCTTCAAAATAGTCTGTTGCTATCACTGTTATCATTAAAAAGTAAAATTCATTCATTTTTTTTAAAAGAATACCTGAGTTTTTCTTTAAATGCGTTTTGCTGATCAGAACATACACCCCTCATAAAAATTTATGGACGTACATGGAAAACTAACTCCAAGATGCTGCCGTACTTTTGCACATGAGTGGACTGCTGGCAGCTAATCTCCCTGATTATGCAAAGGTGGAATTATAGCGAGAATTACTGACAGGCTGGTACGTTTGGATTTCCCACTTCAAAAGTGGTGAATTGTTTCCTTTATGTTCTGTGACAAATGACCTACCTAGCTACTTGGCCATGCAGAGAAGCTTGGAATGATCACAGAAGCTGACAGGGCCGCTGATACTGGGGAAGGCTGGCTGCAAAAAAGTAATGTCTGCTAAAAACAGATCCTTCCAGTATAATCAGGTAAATATTCTTTGAGTTACAAAATGTTCTATGAGCTGACTCTTAAAATTACTATCAAGTGTAGCAATAAATTTAAAAGAACACTCAAACTTTGTTTACAGTATTTAGAACAAATTTAGAAATAATATATGGTCAGCAATAGCAATGTATATGTGTGTGTGTGTATTTGTGCATGTATGTGTATATACACAAACATCTGTATATAATATATGCACATATAAGCATATATATGTGTGTGCATATGCGGTGACTAAGAACAGAGAACTGAAATGAAAATGTCAAATGTGAGCTTCGATCTTTGATTTAGGAATATATACAATATTTATTAATAGATTGTCAGGAGACTTCAATTATTTCCTCAAATTTTACAATATACTATTAAGTATATATGTAGTGAGCTATTTGTGTAAGGATTGATATTTTTAGACTATAATTATCTATTAGACTTTTTTTTTAATTTTTTTTTTCAACGTTTATTTATTTTTGGGACAGAGAGAGACAGAGCATGAACGGGGGAGGGGCAGAGAGAGAGGGAGACACAGAATGGGAAACAGGCTCCAGGCTCTGAGCCATCAGCCCAGAGCCTGACACGGGGCTCGAACTCCCGGACCGCGAGATCGTGACCTGGCTGAAGTCGGACGCTTAACCGACTGCGCCACCCAGGCGCCCCTATCTATTAGACTTTTTGATACCAGAGTCATCTTTCTTTTAGGAAAGCGTGTCTAGATCAGGGTTTGAATGTATTGAATGTTCTACAAAATAAAAGAAATTAGGAAAGCATCTTGACGGGGCAAGACGGTCAAGAGAGAGATTTTAGGATGGTAGGGTCCTGAGCACAGTTGTCCTAACAAAAGGTGTAACAAAGCCTAACAAATATGAAGCAGTGTTCACAACTAAATGTGTAGACAAAATGAAAGCCCAAACACCGGCCATGTGCTCAAAGAAAGCAGAGCTTCCAGGAGCATGAGAAAGAAACTCAAATGACTGATTGATTGATTGTGACTGAAACCCAGCTTCATAAATAGAAACTTAGTGTCAGGAAGCATCTAACTATAGTATAGAACAGCCATGGGAGAATAGGACTGTTCTTTCTGATCAAGGATTTCAGATTGTTTCTATCAATCAGAACTATCTGAAGAAAAGGGCGCCTGGGTGGGTCAGTTGGTTAAGTGTCTGGCTCTTGATTTCAGTTCAGGCCATGATGTCATAGTGTCATGGGTTCCAGTCCTGTGGTCAATGAACAGAGCCTACTTTGGATTCTCTTTCTCCCTCCATCTCTCTCTGCCCCTCCTGCTCACACTCTCTGTCTCTCTCTCTCTCTCTCTCTCAAAAGAAAGGTTTTTTTTCTGAAGAAATCTTACTCAGATTGATTAGATTGCCCTTCTAGTGCAGGTAGATCAAAGGTCCTTTACATTCTACAGATGTGCAGATAAAGTAAGTTGCTCGGTTCGACCAGAAATTCTTGGAAAGTCCTAGAGACCACACATGGCGATGAGAAAAGTCTGTCAATGATTCGTTACTGATCCATGATGCTAGCACCTGTCCTTTGAGGAAACACAACAAATATCATTTCCTCTAATATACAAATGATACAATGCAAGTTTAAAATGGCAAAATGTTTAAGGTCACAGTTAGAAATAGGATGTAAATTATGCCTTTTTAATTCCAAGTTAAATATTCCTTCCATTAGGCCAGACTGATGTGTAACATAAAGGACCATCTCATTCCTTTCTCCGTTTCTCTATCCTTCACTTCATTGCCTTCCTGTTTTTCCAAAACTCCTGTCAACTTCCAATTCTCTCTCTGTTTCTTTTATGAAAATCAAACTTTGACATTTTATTCTACACTCTGTATGCCAACAGAAATTTAGTTATTTAGGCACTTCAGGATAATATTAGGTATTATTCCTCTAGTCAGGAGTTTGTGAAATTGAAATTATATCTCTCACTGGCCCTATGCAAATGAATGTGGTCAATTGTCTGGATTTATATCTATATTTCTTGAGCTCTGATTGTGTAACACAACTCACTTTTGAAATGCACAGTTTTTTTTAATTGTAATTATCTTTTAAAAATTGAAGGTGCTTAGCCTTCTTTAGTACCAATCATCATACTATCATCTATGTCTGAAAAAGTCTTTGAATTTCTTCCAATTAGGAAATCGTTTCTCTGGTGAAAATTCTTTGGGGGCTTCTACTCTTAAAACTATTATGACCCTGTGCAATAGCTGAGTGTTAGCATTTACTGAGTAATTCAATCATGTGACAACTGTGATGAACTTCCTATGTACATCTGTCCTCTGGTCAAGTGGAGCAGAGGCTGCCCAACACAACTTTTCACACTGCAATCCACTCCTCACTTGATTCTACCTGAAAATAAACCCAATGCTTACATCAGAAAATCTTGTTTATTTAACCCCTTTAAGTCCTCAGGTTGTAGTTTTCAAATTAGAAGAAATTCAAACCACGAAAAGAGCTTATTCAAAATTACAAGTTGTGTTTTCCTCAACTTGTAGGATTTGTTCCCTTTTGCCCACACACAGCAACTATGGCAATTTAACGTGTTGATAAATCATTTATTCCATGTGCTACTTATCTAAAAAGCAGGTCGTGTTAAGAAAATAGAAGCTATGGGGCGCCTGGGTGGCGCAGTCGGTTAAACGTCCGACTTCAGCCAGGTCACGATCTCGCGGTCCGTGAGTTCGAGCCCCGCGTCAGGCTCTGGGCTGATGGCTCAGAGCCTGGAGCCTGTTTCTGATTCTGTGTCTCCCTCTCTCTCTGACCCTCCCCCGTTCATGCTCTGTCTCTCTCTGTCCCAAAAATAAATAAACGTTGAAAAAAAAAATTAAAAAAAAAAAAAAAGAAAATAGAAGCTATATGACAACCTTCTACACTTTAGCTGATGAGTTGCTGAAAAATATTCACACAGTTAAGCACAATGTTAAAATCTAAAGATTTCTGGTATCACTATCACATCACATCTTGTTCTATCTCAGTAAGTCACCTCACATTTTACCTCAGAGAGAAAACTGAAAATATCAGATTCTCACTTCTCTCTCAATCAACTTACTTATACTTATAGCATCATTTCCTTCTTATCAGAAGTATAAACAAAGTTTTTCTCTCTTTGTTCAAGCTGTTTCCTATATTTATCTAGATCTATTTTACAATCTTCTCCTCAGACTTGCTTTTGAAACTACATTCTTGCTCCCATGCTTTCAAATCTTCTTTCTCTCCCAAGTATTTTTCTTCAGTACATAAATGATGTAAATACTCTGTTTTGAAATTTAAAAAGTAATTTTATTTTATATTTTTAAATATAATTTATTGTAACACCCAATGCTCATCACAACAAGTGCCCTCCTCAATGCCCATCACCCATTTTCCCTCTCCGCACCCCCGCCACCCGTCCACCCTCAGTTTGTTCTCTGTTTTTAAGAGTCTCTTGTGCTTTGCTTCCCTCCCTCTCAGTTTGTAACTATTTCTTTTTTTCCCCTTCCCTTCCCCTATGGTCTTCTGTTAAGTTTCTCAAGATCCACATATGAGTGAAAAGTTATGATATCTCTCCTTCTCTGACTGACTTATTTCACTCAGCACAAAGACTCTATCATTCTAAAACAAGACACAAGCTGCACGAGAATAAACCCACTCTTTTTCTGTGTGGCAAAAGTAGATAGTTATCTCAAAGTATTTATTTCCCTTGTTTTTCCTGAACTTGTGAGTGTTTTGCCATTTTATTTTCCAATGTTATATTCTCTCTTTTTAATGTATTTTTATTTTTTAAAGTTTATTTATTTAATTTTTGAGAGAGAGAGAGAGAGAGAGCAGGGGAGAGGCAGAGAGAGAGGGAGAGAGAGAGAATCCCAGGCAGGCTCAGAGCCTGATCCTGGGCTCAATCTCATGAACCAGAGAGATCATGACCTGCGCCAAAATCAGGAGTCAGACACCTAACTGACTGAGCTACCTAGGCACCCCTATTCTTTTCTTCTTCTTCTTCTCCTCCTCCTCTTCCTCCTTCTCCTTCTCCTTCTCCTTCTCCTTCTCCTTTTTCTATTTTATTTTATTTTATTTTATTTTATTTTATTTTATTTTATTTTTTGAGAGAGAGCCTGACACAGGACTCACAAACCATGAGATCATGACCTGAGCCAAAGTCAGATGCTTAACCAACTGAGGCACCCAGAAGCCCCAACCCTTATTCTCTCTTATTACCTTATCCATTATCAGAGTTTTTATTTCCATATATAGTCTATTGGTTCCCACATCTACCTATCAGCCAAAACCTCTCTCTTAACCCCACCAGTTTATCCATTTGTTTAACTGAATTCTCTATCTGGATATCCTACAGATACACCAAATCAGTGTGTACATAACAGAATTCATTTTCTCTCCACCAAAATTTATTCCTCTTGAGCTTGTTGCTGCTGACAACATTTACCCAATTACCTAAGTCATCCTACACTTAGTCTTCACTGTTACTTATCCCCCACCTCCAACTTCTCACCAATATTTAAGTTCCTACCTCTTTTATGTCTCTCCAATTCATCTTTCATTTTGGTGTGTTTTGCTTGAAGCATTTGGAGATTGTAACTTCTGGTCCTATTCCCCTCAAATCCCCCTAATTCAAAAGGAAATACTTAGCACATTGAAATGAGTAATGTATAATGAAGATAATATAATGAATACATAAAATAATGAAGTAATGTATAATGAAGTTGGGTTCAGACAGGAAAAAAGTTGGTTTCACTTGAGAAAAATCAATAGTAGTAATGCACTTCATTAAAAGATGAAAGAAAAAAAATTATATGACCTTCTCAATAGATACCGAAAAAAGATAGATAAAATTAGATGAAATTCAAAGTATTTGATAAAACTCAGTATACGCTTATAAGAAAATGTGATCATTCTCACCTGGCACTATAAATGAGGTTTTAGAAGGACTCCCACTTTTGTATCAGTTCAGCTACTACGGGTGGCAGGGCACAAGAACACTGAATCCCGTTGCCACACCACTTTCTTTGTAAGATAGTTCTACTGTGAGAGGAACCTTTTGAGGGAATCTGTTTCAGTAAATACAGAATTCAGGAAGTTGAACCATAGTGATTCTGTCAGAAGTAGGACAGGGAAAAAAGTCCATAACTACAGTTAGTGTCTATTCTGAGGGGGATATATCATTGCCTCCTCCCTTACAGAAAGGGAACAGTGAAATCAGTCTTTCACCAGCAAGCATTTGGCTGGTCCTCCCCAGATCTAATGCTATAATGGGGGCTATCTTGTCTTTGTTGATTTGGAAGTCTTTGCAATAGCAGTAGCCAGATCAGCATCAAAGAGGGAAAACCCAAGTTACTTAATTCATATATCACCTGCATCCTGATGCCATAGCCACTTAGCCTAAGAGACTATTGTGCATGCACTAGGGTGATTGGCACAAGTTGCCTGATAGTTGCATAATGAGTGACTTTGTCCACCGGATCACTGACACCATCTTCTGCGGTGAAAGCTCTTTGGTGAACATTTTGTGGGTCACAGCTATTGTCACAATTTGAGTGAATTCCAAGAGATCCAAGCGTATACTTCTCACCTCCAACCACCTCCAATTCTCTAATACCTTTCCTTTATTTGTAGGAAAATTTGACCAAATTGTTAACTAGTGGTCATTAATTGGTTCAGAGTTTTACCTCGGATTATCTCTCTTTCTAAACAAAATTTACTTATGGCTTAGAAGGATTTCCTTCCCCACTACCCCACACAGCTATAATGTTGCTCCTGACTGCCAACAAACCCTAAGTAGACATCTGAAAAAAAGCTTGATTATTTTCTCCTTTTGTCAACTTCATATTGATTCATTAGGCTACAGGCATAGCTGCTGAAAAAAAAAAAAAGATGCCCCCAAATTAGTGCCTGAGAAAAGAGAAAAGTGTATTTCTCTCAGGTATTAGAACAGAACTAGTAAAGTAGTTCTGACACCTTCAATGTGTGGCTTTCATCTCCAGTTCCAAGGCATTTGCTCTAATTTTAATATGCCTTCACAAATGAAAAAGGGGAAGGTACAAAAAGAGTGTTTATGAATCTTTTCAAGGACAAGAAGAAGGAGGGAATCCACTTCTTGTGACATTCCACAGGCAAGAACTTAATGACATAGCTCTTACATAGTCGCAAAGAGTCCATGAAATTCAGCCTTCAGGTAGACCATCATGTTCCCATCTAAAATGGCATCACTATGGAAGAAGGGACAGTAGAGAATAGAAGACTACTCACAATTGACCATGGTGTAATTTAAGGTGCATTATATATTATAACCCAGAAATTCCACTCCAAGATATATATCCTCTTGTACACGTGGTTCAGAAAACATCAGGATCATTCATACTTACACAGAATTCAATAACCTATTAAATGCTTTTTTATTATCTCACTTATTCCCTCTAGCACCCCCATGATTTAGGTACTTTCCTTCCACTACTCGGTTGGAGAAATAATGAATAGAGAGATAATGAAGAGAGAGAAATAATTGAAACAATAGAGAAATAACGAATAGAGCTACTACAGTAAGAGATACAGATGGAACGTACAGCCTGTATATGTCATATCATATAGAGGAATGTTCATAACAGTATTGGTTGTGATAGCAAAACCAAAAGAACTCAAAACAAAAATGGAAAACAAGTTAAATGACCATCACCACAGAATGGATACATAAGTTGTGGTATATCCATTTAGTAAACTTGTTGTCACAATCAAACTCAGTGGCTATTGTCTGCTAGAATTGCCTCTGCATGGGGGAATGCCACAGAACAGATAGCTCTTAGGAAAATATTATTGAGGAAAGAAAAGCCAATTGTAAAGGAACATATATAATATGACTCCATTAATGTAAAGTTCAAAATCAACATAAGCAAATATATTGGAGAAATGAAAGATTCGTGTTATAATTATCAAGTAGAGAAAGTTAATAAATACAAAGTTTGATGTAGGTTTGTCTATTGAATATAGAGAAGCAAAATGGAAGGTATTTGCAGGAGACTTCAAGGCTAATAGCTGCATTCTATCTCCTAATTTGTATCTATTTTCTATGCCTTCTACATATTTTATAAGCTTTTTATGTCTCAATTTAATATTTAACCAAAATAATTCTAAGAAAGGGATAATAAATCAAATTCGCTAAAATTGAAAATTCATCTATAGAATTAAAAGTAAAAACATAAGTCCTTTTTGCACTTGTACACAATTAGATCCTTTATTTTTTTAAAAATGATTTATATTATTTTGCAATGGGAGAACTTCAGAAATCAAGTAAATCATGGTATTGTGACTACACTGCATGTGGGAATAAATAATGAGAGTCAATGATGACACACACTTCAAATAACAGGTGAGAAGTAACAAAAACAAAATGAAAAAAATTATATGGCTAATTGAATGTCAAACAACTGCATTATTTATTAACTTCATTCAAGTGAATTGTTTACCCAAGCAGAAATTAGAAGGAAGTGTTAAACTAAACATGTCATAATCACATTTCTGATGCTGACAAGCCTAGATATTAAAAATATCCTAAGAAAGCACTGTATCTAGGCTATTGCAAATGAATTTTATTAGTAGGAGAATTAACTTCTTACACTAGTACAGAAATTTCAACTACCTCATAGGAGTAATGTTTATTTCCTCTGTAATTCCTTGGTGGAGATCATACAATTGTAGCACTTCAATGTGTTTAGAGAAAGAAAAAAAAAGTTTCTTTCTTTAGTTTTAGCCCATCTCCATTGGCAAGAATACTCCTTCTGTTCACGTGTATTTGCTACTATGGGAGTAAATCATGTACATGTTCTTCAGGAGCAGCAGGAAATCTGAAACACTGAGATGCATAAATTGTTGTCAAGTGGAAAACTGTCTAATATTGTTAGTAAAGAGAAAGTACAAAAGAGAAGGAATGGATTAGCTTAAGGTACCGCAAGGCATTTATCTAACTGATGTTAAACATCATTCTTTACAGAGAAAAACTGCAGCACCCCAGAGATAAGCGGAATCATACACCAGCAAAAGACTTTAGATTAATGAAGAAAGAGAGCTGAGGTATTACAAAAGCTTCTTGGCTACCTCCTCTTGCCTCAGACATATGCCTGCCGACAGGTACTGAGTATATGACATCTCGAGGACTTTAGAGAATAAGTAGTGTTTTAATTTGTTGAGAGTGTCTAAAAATCCTTTCAATGGTTTTGCAAAGTAGGTATAGTCATCTCTACTCTATGAGTGGTACAGCTGTAGATTAACAAAGTGAAGCAATTTTTCCAAGATCACACATCTCATAACCTAGATGTCCCTAACTATAAAACCCACATGTTTTTCATGACACCAGGCTCCTTCATGAAGTTGTCTTAAGTTGTGAAGATGATTTTACATTTTTTTCCACATTATGGGATGGCCTTGGGATATAAATGCTTTCTAAAGAAAATTCTTCAGCAGAAGGTATAAAGTTGGGTCTAATAACACATGGTTGTCCAGCCACATATAATATTTGTATAACAGAACTTGTCAGAAACGTGTCGAAGATAATGTTTACATTAAAATTAAAATATGACCAAACATTGATTTGGAAACTCAGGGCTGCTTATAAACTATCTAACTTTGTAATTAGGGAGCTAAGAGAGGATTAAGGAATTAGGAGTAGGAAGAATACTAAAATGAAAATCTGAAATGATGAAATAGATTGTATGAACTAATGTCAATGTTTTATTGAATAAGGTAATATATATAAAAATATTGAGCCTTACATAAATATATATATATATACATATATATATATATATATATATATATATATATATATATACCATCCAAAGCATGCCTGCTGTGGTAGATTAATGAAGTATGTCTAGGTAAAAGTAGAAATAAAGAAATAAAAGAGGAAATAAAATTATATTCAGCCAAAATCTAAGACCATCAAAGACGTATAGAACTTTTGAGCTGGAAGGGACCAGGAAGATCCTTTCTTCTATATTTATGTGCATAATTAAATAGATGAGTAAGTATGATAGAGCTATTTGGTATAATACATTACAGTAAATATTCCTATATAAAATAAGCACGTTTAGACTACGCATTAAAAGAAAGTCATTTCCCAATACTCTGAACAATTTACTATTCTCAAGATAAACTTTCTTTCTATTCTAAAAGAAAACTCCTCTTTGATCAAAAGAAAGCAAGCAAACATCTGAGCGCTTTCACACTGTTGTAGATATAACTTATCTGACTTGTATCACAGAAGCTGCTGTAAAATTAACAATGAAAATTCTTCATTTCTCTTTAAATATGCAAAAAGGGACTTTAATGAATGCACAGAATTTTACATTTATTAAGGTATACTCCAATGGTCTAAGCTGAACAAGATTTTTATTTCCCCAATCCTGGAAACATCCATGACTCCAAGGCACTAAGACAGTCATTGTTCATTCCATTTACTTGTCTGGTCTGTGTGTCTAACTTGATCATTAAATTATATTCTTTTAAAAGAGATAGTACAGTGAACTGCTTACAGGCATAGTCTTTTCAATTAGGAAGAACCTGACTATAAACTTTGGTTTCATCAATTACCTGGTCTCTCACATGTTGAACTATAATGAACTAGATATTTTAAAACTATAAAACAAGGCTAAAATTAGAACCTACTTTTGGTGGAGTGAGAAGGGCCTAATAAATAACACAGTTTTTTCCTAGATGAACTCACAATCAGTAGAGAGATAGAAGAAGGTAGCATAAGGAGACCAAAATATCTCTCTTATTATAGGTAAAACTTATTTTCACAATTGTGATTTATGTCTATAAGCAAGTGAATGGACCTCTTCACATGAAACCACAAGATGAGATTATCACACATGCCTGATCTTATAAATGAACAATGAACACAGTGAATCATATACCATATGCTAGTTAGACCTCATTCCCAAGAAAGAACTGTCCAACCAGGCATGACCAACTTTACCAAAGAAGCCACTCCATTCTTCCTGGTGACAAGAGAGTAAAAAAGCAAGAGAGAACAAGAGAATCACAGAAATACATGGCCCTCCACCTCTTACTCCCTCATTTTAAAGGAATGGAGTTTTAAATTAGAAAATAAATTAAAAATGCCTAACATAGTAAAAATTTTCAACAAATATTAAGGGGCATTTTATTTTGTATTATGTTGTGCCATGCTTTGTATATGATAATATCTTTTATTCTGTTTTTCTTATTAAAATAAAACACTTGAACAAATCCTAAATTGGTAAATGGAATAAAATAAGTGTTTGTTAAAATGTGAAGTATAAGACTATTTGCATTTTCTCTGCCTTGAAAATTTGGGGAAATATTTTCTTCATTAGCATTTCCAGACCCTCACCCTTGTGAGTGAAGGAAACTTCTATTACTACACACAATATGAGATTTATACAGCAAAGTCTAACACGCTATTGAGAACATGACGAGGCAGACACTATTATATCTGTCACACGCACATTGTTACTGGGCGTTATAAATATCTCTAGGATGCAATTTTACAATACATATGAAGAGCTTTAAAAATTATTTCAAGCATTTTGACTTGATAATTATACTTGGGGAAAATACCTGAAGAACTAACAAAATAGGAAAAATGATTATGAACCATAATTTTCATCTCAGGAATATTTTGAGTACTAAAAAATATGAAAGACAATTCATTGACAATATGAGCATGGATTAACCTATGCTGGTATACTTTTTATGCAGCGGTGAAACTTGTTCTAATGAAGAATTTTTTATTAGTAGGAGAATTAACTATAAAGTGAAAAAGAAGCTCACAAAATTATATATTCAATTATTGAATAAAATATATTCTATATTTACTAAGTACTAAAGTTTATATAGTGAGGCAAAAGAACCAGAATAGCCAAACAATACTGAAAGCAAAGAACAAAGTTGAAAGACTGACACTGCCTGAATTCAAAACTTACTATAAAGTTACAGTAATCATAATAATGTGGTATTAATGAAACAACAGACAAATAGATCAATGGAACAGAATAAAGGACCCAGGAATAGATGCACATAAATATAATCAACCGATCTTTGACAAAGTAGTGAAGACAATATAGCGATACAAAGATGGTCTCTTCACCAAGTGGTGATGGAACAGGTGGACATCCACATGTAAAAAACTGAGTCTAAACACGGACTTTATACTATTCACAAAAATCAATCAAAATAGACCATACACTTAAATGTAAAATTAAAAAAAAAAACATATAAGACTCCTAGAACATAACATAGGAGAAAATTCTAGATGACTTTTGGTGTAACAATTACTTTTTAAAAACAAAACCAAAGGCAAAGTCCATGAATGAAATACTTGATAAGCTGGTCTTCATGACAGTAACAACCTTCTGCTCCATGAAACTGTCAACAGAATAAAAAGACAAGCAATAGAGTGGGAGAAAAAATTTGCAAAACACATGTGATAAATGGCTATTATCAAAAATATACAAAGAACTCTTAAAATTCCACATGAGACACATGACCTGATTAAAAAATGGGTAAAGATCTTAACAGACACGTCATCAAAAAAAACATGCAAATGTCAAATAAGTATATGCAAAGATACTCAACACCATATGTCATTAAGAAATTGTAAATTAGGGGCGCCTGGGTGGCGCAGTCGGTTGGGTGTCCGACTTCAGCCAGGTCACGATCTCGCGGTCCGTGAGTTCGAGCCCCGCGTCGGGCTCTGGGCTGATGGCTCAGAGCCTGGAGCCTGTTTCCGATTCTGTGTCTCCCTCTCTCTCTGCCCCTCCCCCGTTCATGCTCTGTCTCTCCCTGTCCCAAAAATGAATAAACGTTGAAAAAAAAAAGTTATTAAAAATAAAGAAATTGTAAATTAAAACAACAATGAGGCACTAGTACACATTTATTAAAATGAAGAAAATCCAAAACAGTAACAGCACATGCTGGCGGGGATGTGGGCAACAGGAGCTCTCATTCATTACTAGTCGGAGTACAAAATGGTACAGCCACTTTGGAAAGCAGTTTGGTGGTTTCTTACAAAACTAAACACATTCTTACCATATGTTTCAGTAATTATGCTCCTTAGTATTTACCTAAAGGAGTTGAAAATTTATGTGCACACAAAAATCTGCACAGGGATGCTTGTACCAGCTTTATTCATAATTGCCAAACTTTGGAAGAAACTGAGATGTCCTTCAGGTTATGAAAGGATAAATAAACCATGGTACATCCAGACACTGGCATATTATTTAGCACTAAAAAGAAATGAGCTATCAAACCATGAAAAGAAATGGAGGAAACTTAAATGCATATTAATAAGTGAAATTACTGGGGTGCCTGGGGGGCTCAGTCGGTTAAGCACCCAACTCTTGGTTTCAGCTCAGGTCATGATCTCACGGTTTGTGGGTTGGAGACCCATTTCAGGCTCTGTGCTGACAGCTGCGGAGCCTGCTTGGGATTCTGTCTCCCTCTCTTTCTGCTCCTCCCCTGCTCACTCTCTATCTCTCTCTCTACATAAATGAATAAACATTAAAAAAAAATAAGTGAAATTACTAAGCCAGTCTGAAAAGCCAACACACTATATGATTTCAATTATTTGACATTCCATAAATGGCAAAAATAGGGAAACACCTAAAAGATCAGTGGTTGCCAGGGGTTGGAGGGAGACAGAGATAGATAGGGAAGCACGGAGGATTTTGAAAGCAGTGAAACTATTCTATGTGGTACAGTAACACTGAATACATCATATACATTTATCAAAATCCATCCATAGAACACCAAGACGGGATCCTAATGTTTACTATGGACTTTGGGGGAGAACAATTTGCCAGTGTAGGTTCATCCGTTATAACAAGCGTACCACTCTGGTATAGGGTGGTGATAATGGAGGAGGCTGTGCATATGTTGTGTCAGGAAGCATATGGGAACTCTCTGTACCATTCAATTTTGCTCTGCACCTAGAAGTGCTCTAAAGAGTAGTCTTCTTTTAAATAATGAAATATTGATTTTAATTTGATATAGCATTCTTACTGCTTTATTTTCTTTAAAACTTATAATAAAAACACGCATTATATGATGTATTCATTTCACTTTTTAAATTTATATTTCTACTTATCTTGACCTCTAAGCTGCAAAAGTAACTCTGGACTCTGCTTCAAATTAATTATTCAGTTTCTGGTAATATTTAGTGCCAATTAGTCTTTAATGTTTCAAACTAGAAAAAAATCTCCTGTTTTAAGCAAATTTTTACACTTTCGCCATTTTATCTTTCTACCCTTTCCTTAAACAGGAAAATAAGTCATGAGAGCTTTACTGTAATGGTTTTAATTTTAACCTAAACAACACTAAAATCACTAAAACAATATACACGATATAATTTTCTTTATCCCTTGATATTTTAAATTGATAGTTCTCCCTGTTTTTTCTTAAAGCATCACAGTTCATTCTTTCTACCATTTTCTGTTATATCATTGCCCCATGACATTTTAATATGCAGATTGTAACTTTAACTCATGCCTCATCCATGTAATGAGATTATTGCTATTGCTAGTTCAATAAGATTTTTAAAAAGATTCTGCAGAAGTGTTGTCCATTAAAATCCTACCTACTAATCTCATAACTTGGTGGGGAGGAGGGGTAGACATGTTTGATCACTTGCAAACTAGGCAGAATGAATCATTCTGAATTATATGCCATATGCCAAGGTCTTTATTTAGTATGCTCAAAAAAGTGTTCATTAAAGATAACTACTCTGCAGAACTAGAAAGGTTTTCAGCAGATAAAGTCCTGTCTGCACAATACAGAACAGGCAATCAGGATGATGTGACATTGATGTTTCTCCTATTTGCTTTCTGTCATACTGAAAATATATTTCACTCTGCTTTTTGCTCAAAAAAAAGGGCAATGGTATCACTGAAAGAATGTATATGATAATTAAACAGCTGTATATATCATGTCTTCTACTTTCATTTTGAATGATGAACAAAATGTTGTCTGGAAACAACAGGAAGATTTAAGAAATGGAGGGAAGAAATGTTTTCTACATCCTGCTGTAGCCAGATGTTTCTTGGCTTGGTTAGAGACAATTTAGTTATTCTTTATTCTTTCATTTATTCATTCATTGAATGCCTAGGATTTGGTAACTTATGCTCTATGTTCTACAGAATATAAAGAATATGAAGATACGGTACCTGATCTTGAGGGAATAACAATCTAGTTGTAGAAATAGGAATGTAAAAGTTGTGTACTAAAATATTTATAATAGATGAGTGTAGACTACACGGTTGGCACACACACACAAGAAATCATGAAGGACGAAAGGATTGTGATAAAGGGGAGGTAGTTATTTAAGGCAGAGAGAACATAGCAAAACATCAGTCAAATTTGTGTTTAGGAAGTATAAAATAATTCACGGAGCTGGAACTAGTGTGGCATGAAAAGGAAAGCTGAAAAATAATGTGAGCAATGTAGGGAGAGTACAGATTGTAAAGACATTTATGTGCCAGACCTTCTTCTGCACAGCGAAGGAAACCATCAACAAAACCAAACAGCAATCTACTGAGAAAATATTTGCAAATCATAAACTCAATAAGGGGTTAATATCCAAAATAAAGAATTTCTACAACTCAATACCAAGAAAGAAAGAAAGAAAGAAAGAAAGAAAGAAAGAAACAATCCAATTAAAAAAGTGGGCAGAGGATCTGAATAGACAGTTTTCTAAAGACATAGAGACGGCCATCATACACATGAAAAGATGCTCAACATCATTAATTATCAGGGAAATGCAAATCAAAACCACAACACCTTACATCTGTCAAAATGGCTACAATAAAAAGACAAAAAATAACAAGTGCTGATAAGGACGTGGAGAGAAAGGAACACTACTGCACTGTTGATGGGAGTGTAAACTCGTACAGCTACTGTGCAAAACAGTATGGAGTTTCCTCAAAAAATTAGAAATGGAATCACCATATGATCCAGTAATTCCACTACTGGATCTTTATCCAAAGAAAACAAATACTAATTTGAAAAGATATAGGCATCCCTGTGTTTATTGCATTATTTACAATAGCCAAGATAGGGAAACAAGTCCAAGTGTCCCCTGACAGATGAGTGGGTAAAGAAGTGTTATATATATATAATGGAATAGTACTAAGCTATAAAAAGGAATGTGACTTTTGCCATTTGCAACAATATGGATAGATTTTGAGGGTGTAATGTTAAGTGAAATAAATCAGTCAGCCAAAGACAAAAGCCATATAATTTCACTCATATGTGGAATTTAAGAAACAAAACAAATGAACAAAGAAAAAAAGAGACAAACAAACAAACAAACAAAAAACCAGGCTCTTAAATACAGAGAACAAACTGGTGCTTGCCAGAGGGGAGGTGAGTGAAGGGATGGGTTAAATAGGTGAAGGGGATTAAGGGTATACTCTTTTTGCGGAGCACTGAGAAATGTATAGAATTGTGGAATAATTATATTGAATACCTGAGACTAATATAACACTGGATGTTAATTATACTTGAAAAAATAGAGAACATTTCTCTAGGCAATGGGTAGTCTTTGGATGATTTTAAGCAAAGTGGAACTTGTGAATTTAAAAGAATCTATTTAAGGAGATAACATAGAAAACTTGAAAAATGATTTGATATTACTTTGAGTCTTTTTAGGATTATTGTTGACTCATACAAAATATCTGTAGAATAATAATGAAAGATCAAAAGCTAACAATCGACCCATCCTTATGCTTTCTCTTGAAAAGACTGGTGAACCAGCCTTAAAAGGATGCATAATTAAAATGTTGCCTGTACTAACATTGGCAGATAAAATCAGGACACCCAGTTAAAATTGAATTTCAGAGAAGCATTGAATATTTCATGGTATAATTATGTACTAAGTAGTTTGTGGGACATATTTATATTAAAAGAGTATTAATTGCTGTTTATCTGGAATTCAAATTTATCTGGGCAACCTCATCCAGAACACAGTTTTATATGGGGTGAATGCTGCTGCCGCCATGAGAGTTCCAGAAGATTCCCCATTTCTCTCTTCCTATGCTAATGGTTAAATGTGAATATTTATGGGGAATAGATATAATGGGGGATACCCAATTAGCATCTAAAAACCTGGAAGAGAGCCTCATGCCTGAAGGAGACAGATCTAGATGGACAAGTTTTCAGTTTTATGCAAGTAGAGGCAAAGTTGGCAACTTCCTTGCAGATGAGAATCTCTAGGCAAGAAGAAGATACATATTCTTATTCCTTCACTATGTGTTCTGTAGGTCGTTGACATATATAAAAATGCTTTCCAAGAATTTTCATTGATTTTTTTATTTGTTTAAATTTTTGTAAGCCAGGGCAGTGATATAATTATGAATATGGAACCAGCCTGTTTTCCTTGCAATGCTAGCTCATTCTACTAATGAGAAATTCACCTTAGAGAATTGTTGTATTAGTTATTATACATAAACACCTTAGAACAGTGCCAGAAATCTAGTAAGTACTCAATAACTGTTACCTAATTTATAATGTATTCGTAGATATATGAGCATTTGGGCTGTCAGAGAGTGTAATACGAAGAAAGATGGCCTGATGCCATATCTGCTTGGACAATTCAGTAATGGGAGACAACAAGATTCTGGATTGGCTTAAATAAATATAGTAGAGCTTTTAGTCACTTGACCTTAAAACTCTTAACTGATACAGAAATATATTTTATTTAATACGTTTAGACAGTTTATTTAATAAATAAGTTAATTTAATAAATACCATGAAAGCAAAGGTCAGTTGCAAAATAGTTGAAGGTGGAGTCATTGCTAGCTTAATATTTAATGCTAAGTTTTTAGTCATTAAATAAATAATAAATTTGGCTAATTATGTGGTAGCCATTTCTAAATAAAATATATAATGTTTTAATAAACGCATCAATATCATTAGTGCTTATAAAACTAGTAATAAAGACAAATTTATTTTATAAAGTATAGTATCCGGAACATCAGGAATTTTCCATCTGGGGTTATATCACACACCCATGTATACATTCCACCAGCTCAGATGATACTTCAGCTTAATTCTATTAAAACAATTATCATTACACAAAGAGGTTTGAAGAGCTGAAAAATCTGTTGCTAGTATAAGAACATGGAAAATGCAACGACTTTGGCATCATCTTTCTCTTTTACTCATAGAAATAAGTCCACTTAATCCCTTACGTTTGTTTTCCAAGAGGCTATACCTTCATCATAATAGTGTTAAGCCAAGGGGAGAAAACCCACATGCTAAGAAAGAATCTATTCGTGAAAGTGAAGGACATCTACTTGTTCCTTCCTTACCCTCTGCCTCCCCTCACCTTAATGATAGATTATATTTGTATGACTTACATGATAAAAATCCAATTCCTTCCATTTTTAATTTAAAGTCTAATTGCTATATAACACTGTATTAGTTTCATGTGCACAATATAGTGATTTGATATTTGTAAATATTTCAAAATGATCACAATAGGTCTAGTTAACTAACACCTGTCAGCATGCATAGTTATAATCTTTATTTCTTGTGATAAGAGTGTTTAAGATCTACTCTTTAAGCAACTTTTAAATATGCACCCCAGTATTATTAACTATAGTCACCATGCTATACATTATACCACCATATTTATTTTATAACTGGAAGTTTATACCCTTTGACCATCTTCACCCTTTTAGCCCACTTCCTCTCCCCCCAGCCTCTGGTAACCATCAATCTATTTTCTGTATCTATAAGTTTGTTTTCTTTGCTTGTTTGTTTTTCAGATTCCACATATAAGTGAGATAATATGGTATTTTTCTTTCTCTATGATTTATTTCATTTAGCATAATGCCCTCTGTGTCCAACATATTGTCACAAATGGCAAGTTTTCTTCTTTTTTATGGCTAAATTATATTTTCCTTATCCATTCATCTATCAGTGACACTTAGGTTGCTTCCATGTCTAAGCTACTGTAAATCATGCTTCAATAAACATGGGGGTGCATATATCTTTTTGAGTTAGTGTTTTCATTTCCCTCAGATAAATCAAGAAGTGAGATTGATGGATCACATGGTAGTTGGTAACTATTCTATTCTTAATTTTTTGAGGAAAGTCCATATTGTTTTCCACAGTGGGTGTACCAATTTACATTCTCACCAACAGTGCACAAAGGCTTCCCTTTCCCCACATTTTCATAATTTCTTTCACTATGAAATTCCCTACATCTTATTTTTGTCTTACTTTGCTGCCCAAGTCTTCTAGACAGTTGTTAATCTTCCTCTGGAAAATTTTCCTCTCTGTTGTAAAGCCCTTGAACAGCATCAGCACCATGCATTTATTCAACTATAACCTTAAAATGTTGGCATTCAACCGTATCTCTAAATGCTGCTGCTTAACCTAACAGGTCCTGAAAGGATCACCTTATATTAGGTATTCCTTGTCAGATTCATATCTTGAGCTTTTGTTCTTCCAAATAAAGAAGAAAAAGAAGGGGGAAAAAAAGGAATTTTCCTACAGTTCTCAAAAGTGTGGCCCAAAACTTTCAGTTTTCACCTTTATGAAGAATTTTCAAGTTGAGTGAATAACATGGTGAATCCTTGTCCTTTTTTCCTAATGAAGAATATGAAGCTGAGTGAGTAGGCTACCACTATTATAACTTTACCCCAATACAAAATGTCCGTCTTGGCACACTACATCTCTTACTAAGGCTGATGCTACACTCAAATTAGCATTTTATGCCTTTGTTATTACCCCAAATTTCATGTTATTTTTTCAACTTTGTTGAGATATAATTGACAAATAAAGCTGCAATATATTTAAAGTGTATAGTGTGATAATTTTATATAGGTATATATTATTAAAGGCTTCCATAATTAAGTTAATTAACACATCCATCACCTTATATGTTTATCTTTTCTTTTTCTCTTAAGTTCTCTTAGCAAATTTCAATTACACAGTATTATATAATTACATATATGGTAATATCAACTACAGTCACCATGCTATACATCAGATCCTCAAACCTTACTCATATTATAATTGAAAAGTTTGTACCCTTTTACCAAACTCAACCCATTTCTACCATCCTGTAGCCCTTGGAAACCACTTTTCTACTTTGTTTCTATAAGTTCAGTCTTTTTTCTTTTCCCACATATCATGGAGACCATACATTATTTGTCTTTGTCTGGTTTATTTCACTTAGCATATAGCTCTCTAGGATTATCCACTTTGTCACAAAGGACAGAAACATCTTTTTTAAGGCAGAATAACATTCTAATATATATATATATATATATATATATATATATATATATATAGAGAGAGAGAGAGAGAGAGAGAGAGAGACAATGGAAGAATAAGTATGGGATGAATTTATCCAAGGATACAGTATGTTGTATATAAATACACAGAAGAAAAGGATGTGAAGACACCAGAGTACAATACTCTTTCTTCATACCTAGACAATAGTTTCATAAGATTTTTTGGTTCTTTTTGATAAAAGAATTTGTCCTATTTCATAATAGTTCGTGATTTTTCACTGACATGCACATAAAATAAATGTATAAATTGTGGATCTAATTGTAAAGAGCTCCTACATATTTAAGTGATTTTCTATTACTCTGTGTTAGTGTGCAGAATGCAAAAAGAGTTTAAAAATAGAATGTGTGTGTGTATATATATATATATATGGAAAGTGTATATATAGTATATAAGATAAATATATATTCCTCACATTTTCTTTTTTTAAATTTTTTAATGTTTATTTATTTTGGAGACAGAGAGAGACAGAGCAGGAGTAGGAGAGGGGCAGAGACAGGGAGACACAGAATATGAAGCAGGCTCCAGGCTCTGAGCTGTCAGCAAAGAGACTGATGTAGGGCTTGAACCCACAAACAGTGAGATCGTGACCTAGCTGAAGTCGGACGCTTAACCAACTGAGCCACCCAGGCTCCCCTATTCCTCACATTTTCTTGATCCACTCATCCATCAATGGACATTTAGGTTGTTTCCATATCTCAGCTATTGTGAATAATGTTCCAGTGAACATGAGAGTACAGGTATCTCTTTGAAATAATAATTTCATTTCCTTTGGATATATATGCAGAAGAGGGATTTCTGGATCATGTGTTATTTCTATTATCAATTTCTTGAGAAATCTGCATATTGTTTTCCATAGTGGATTTACCAATTTACATTCTTACCAAGAGAGTACAGGGGCTCCCTTTTCTCCGCAGTTTTGCCAGCATTTGTTATTTCTTGTCACTTTGATAATAAACATCCTAAGAGGTGTGAGACAATATCTCATTATGATTTTGATTTACATTTCCTTAATGATTAGTGATATTGAGCACCTTTTAAAGTATCCATTAGCCATTAGTTCTTTCAGAAAACGTTGATTCAGATCTTTTGCTCATTTTTCAATGGAGTTATTTGGTTTTTGCTTTTGAGTTGGATAAGTTCCTTGTTTTTTTAGCTCACAGCCACAAACTGCGAGATCATGACCTGAGCCCAAGTCGGATGCTCAACTGACTGAGCCACCCAGGCGCCCCCTTGTGTAGTTTGGATCTCAACCCCTTAGTGGATATGTGGTTTGCAAATATTTTCTCTCATTCCGTACATTGCTTTTCCATTTTTTTTTTCATGTTTTCCTTTGCTGTGGAGAAGTTTTCTACTTTGGTGAAGTCTCACTTATTTTAAAGTTTTCTTGCCTTTGCTTTTAGTGCCAAATCCAAAAACTCATTGCCAAGACTCATATCAAGGAAATTACTCTCTATGTCTTCTAGGACTTTTATGTTTGCAGGTCTTACGTTGAAAATTTTAATCCACTTTGAGTTGAGTTTTGTGTATGAGATAAAATAGGGGTCCACTCTCGTTCTTTGGCAAGTGATCCAGTTTTCCCACCACCATTTGTTAAAGAGACTATCCTTTCTCCATTGTATATTCTTGGCTCTGTTGTCAAAAATTAATTGACCATATATAGGCATGAGTATATTTCTGGTCTTTCTACTCTGTATTATTGATCTACGTGTCTGTTTTTGTGTCAATACCATACTGCTTTAATTACTGTAGCTTTGCAATATAGCTTGAAATAAAGAAGTGTAATGCTTCCAGCTTTGTTCTTTCTCAAGATTGCTTTGTGTGTTTAGCATCTATTGTGATTTAACACAAATTTTAGCATTGTTTGTTTCACTGCTGTGAAAAATACTATTGGAATTTTTATATGGATTTTATTAAGTTTCTAGATTACTTTGAGTAGTATGAACAACTTCATGATATTAATTTTTGAATCCATAAACATGGAACACATTTCCATTTACTTGTATCTTCAATTTCTTTCTATGTCTTATAGTTTTAAGTGTATGGATCTTCCACCTCCTCAGTTAAATTTATTTCTAAGTTTTTTACTGCTTTTGATGCTACTGGAAATGGGATTGCTTTCTTAATTTCTCTTTCCAAAAATTCACCATTAGTATATAGAAACACAAATGATTTTATATAGTGATTTTGTATTGTTTACTAAATTCATTAGTTCTTTATTTAAGACCAGTAATCAAAAATAATTTATTTCTCTCATGTAATTTAATTCAGTCATTAACATATACATGACCACTAATGGATTCAATTATATATTTTTTAATGTTTACTTATTTTTGAGAAAGAGAGAGAGAGAGAGACAGAGCACGGGCAGAGGAGGGAAAGAAAGAGAGGGAGACACAGAATCTGAAGCAGGCTCCAGGCTCTGAGCTGTCAACACAGAGCCCAATGTGGGGCTTGAACCCACAAACCACAAGATCATGACCTGAGCCAAAGTCGTACCCTTAAATGACTGAGCCACCCAGGTGTCCCTCAATTATCTTTATTAACCTATCAATATTACCAATATTACATTTTATACATAATACCTAGTTGTCTTCTCAAAAGGATCTACCTTAGTATATCATATTAATAATAAAAAGACAAGTAAGATGGCTAAACTTCAACCTAGGGTTTTAATATTCTCTGGACAAGGCAAGCTAGAAAGTCAATCACTTTATACACATCAGAGTAGTGTTCTAAAATAACTAGGCAGCTGCTACACTTTTAAGCATGGAAAGAAAAAAAACCTTTCATTTTGGTCTTTTTGTGTTCTAGCAAATTATATTTTCAAGTAACAGCAACAATGATATCATAAAAAGTGCTCAGCTTTTTAAATTTCTGAGTTTCATTACAAATGAAAATAGTGGTAGAGAACTTACCAAACTCAAGACAGAGGAAGATGGTGGCGTAGGTAGATGCTGGGCTCGCCGCGTCCTGCTGACCACTTAGATTCCACCCACATCTGCCTAAATAACACAGAAAACTGCCAGAAGACTAACAGAATGGGTTCTCCAGAGTCAAGCATAGACTAGAGGCCCACGGAAGAGGATAGGAAGGGCGGAGGGGCGGTGCACACTACACGGACTGGTGGGAGGGGGCCGGGGCGGTGGAGGGGCAGCCCGCCCTGCAAGGCAGATCCCCAGACTCTGGCTTGCAAAAGTGGAGGGGCCAGATGGAGTGTGTTCTGACAGCCAGCGGGATGTAATATCTGGAATGTTATAAGTCAACAGCTCTGCTCAGAAAGTGGGAGGGCTGAAGGACAACGGGAGAGAGAGTTGTTGAGCCCTGGAGGACAAAACTCAGCTTGGTGGGGAACAAAGGCGCTCGCCAGCGCCATCTCCCTCACCCATCCCCCAGCCAAAATCCCAAAGGGAACCAGTTCCCGTTCGGGAACTTTCTTGCACCAGGCAAACACCCAACACTGTGCTTCGGTGGATCCATCCCTCCGAGGGGTCTGCCTCCCTCCCAGTGCCACAGGGCCCCTTTCGAAATGGACCACCAAATGCTAAGTGAGCTGAGTCTGCCCCTCCCGTCATGTGCACCTTGCGGATCCACCCCAGCTAATACGCCAGATCCCATTGAAGCAGCACTACAAGCCTGGCAGTGTGCAAGTAGTCCAGACAGGGGGCACATCACTGGACAGTGAGTCCTGCCCCTAGGAGAGGGGAAGATAAGGGACACACCAGTCTGACTGTGGCCCCAGCAGTGGGCTGGGGGCAGATGTCAGGTCTGACTGTGGCCCCACCCATCAATGCAAGTTAATCCAGACAGCACAGGGGAAGAGCCCTGCAGTTCTGCGTCACTCTAGGGACTATCCAAAATGACGAAACGGAAGAATCCTCCTCAAAGAAACTTCAGAAAGTAGCGACAGCTAACAAACTGATCAAAAACGATTTAAGCAATGTTACAGAAAATGAATTTAAAATAATAGTTATAGGGGCGCCTGGGTGGCGCAGTCGGTTAAGCGTCCGACTTCAGCCAGGTCACGATCTCGCGGTCCGTGAGTTCGAGCCCCGCGTCGGGCTCTGGGCTGATGGCTCAGAGCCTGGAACCTGTTTCTGATTCTGTGTCTCCCTCTCTCTCTGCCCCTCCCCCGTTCATGCTGTCTCTCTCTATCCCAAAAATAAATAAACGTTGAAAAAAAAAATTTTAAATAATAGTTATAAAATTAATTGCTGGGCTTGAGAAAGTATAGAGGGCAGCAGAGAATCTATTACTACAGAGATCAAGGGACTAAGAAACAGTCAGGAGGAGCTAAAAATACTATAAATGAGCTGCAAATTAAAATGGAGGCGACCACAGCTCGAATTGAAGAGGCAGAGGAGAGAAAAGGTGAATTAGAAGATAAAATTATGGAAAAAGAGGAAGCTGAGAAAAAGAGAGAGAAAAAAATCCAGAAGTATGAGGGGAGAATTAGAGAACTCAGTGACACAATTAAACGCAAAAATATACACATAATTGGGATTCCAGGGGAGGAAGAGAGAGGGAAAGGTGCTGAAGGTGTACTTGAAAAAATAGCTGAGAACTTCCCTGATCTGGGGAAGGAAAAAGGCATTGGAATCCAAGAGGCACAGAGAACTCCCTTCAGATGAAACTGGCAAAATACAAGGGTAAAGAGAAAATTCTGAAAGCAGGTAGGGATAAACATGCTCTTAACATATAACGGGAGACCGATAAAACTAGTGATGGATCTATCTACTGAAACTTGGCAGGCCAGAAAGGAATGACAGGAAATCTTCAATGTGATGAACAGAAAAAATATGCAGCCAAGAATCCTTTATCCAGCAAGTCTGTCGTTTAGAATAGAAGGAGAGATAAAGGTCTTCCCAAACAAACAAAACCTGAAGGAATTCGTCACCACTAAACCAGCCCTACAAGAGATCCTAAGGGGGATCCTGTGAGACAAAGTACCAGAGACATCACTACAAGCATCACAATGCATCACAAGCATCACTACAGACATCACAATGACTCTAAACCCATTGTTTTCTATAATAACACTGAATGTAAATGGACTAAATGCTCCAATAAAAGACATAGGGTATCAGAATGGATTAAAAAAAGCAAGACCCATCTATTTGCTGTCTACAAGAGACTCATTTTAGACCTGAGGACACCTTCAGATTGAAAGTGAGGGGGTGGAGAACTATCTATCATGCTACTGGAAGTGAAAAGAAAGCTGTAGTAGCCATACTTATATTAGACAAACTAGACTTTAAATTAAAGGCTGTAACAAGAGATGAAGACGGGCATTATATAATAGTTACAGGGTCTATCCACCAGGAAGAGCTAACAATTATAAATGTCTATGCGCCGAATACGGGAGCCCCCAAATATATAAAACAATTATTCATAAAGATAAGCAACCTTATTGATAAGAATGTGGTAATTGCAGGGGACTTTAACACTCCACTTACAGAAATGGATAGATCATCTAGAAACACGGTCAATAAAGAAACAAGGGCCCTGAATGATACATTGGATCAGATGGATTTGACAGATATATTTAGAACTCTGCATCCCAAAGCAACAGAATATACTTTCTTCTCGAGTGCACATGGAACATTCTCCAAGATAGATCATATACTGGGTCACAAAACAGCCCTTCATAAGTTTACCAGAATTGAAATTATACCATGCATACTTTCAGACCACAATGCTATGAAGCTTGAAATCAACCACAGGAAAAAGTCTGGAAAACCTCCAAAAGCATGGAGGTTAAAGAACACCCTACTAACGAATGAGTGGGTCAACCAGGCAATTAGAGAAGAAATTAAAAAATACATGGAAACAAACGAAAATGAAAATACAACAATCCAGATGCTTTGGGATGCAGCGAAGGCAGTCCTGAGAGGAAAATACATCGCAATCCAGGCCTATCTCAAGAAACAAGAAAAATCCCAAATACAAAATCTAACAGCACACCTAAAGGAAATAGAAGCAGAGCAGCAAAGACACCCCAAACCCAGCAGAAGAAGAGAAATAATAAAGATCAGAGCAGAAATAAACAATATAGAATCTAAAAAAAACGGTAGAGCAGATCAACGAAACCAAGAGTTGGTTTTTTGAAAAAATAAACAAAATTGACAAACCTCTAGCCAGGCTTCTCAAAAAGAAAAGGGAGAGGACCCAAATAGATAAAATCATGAATGAAAATGGAATTATTACAACCAATCCCTCAGAGATACAAACAATTATCAGGGAATACTATGAAAAATTATATGCCAACAAATTGGACAGCCTGGAAGAAATGGACAAATTTCTAAACACCCACACTCTTCCAAAACTCAATCAGGAGGAAAGAGAAAGCTTGAACAGACCTGTAACCAGCGAAGAAATTGAATCGGTTATCAAAAATCTCCCAACAAATAAGAGTCCAGGACCAGATGGCTTCCCAGGGGAGTTCTACCAGACATTTAAAGCAGAGATAATACCTACCCTTCTCAAGCTATTCCAAAAAATAGAAAGACAAGGAAAACTTCCAGACTCATTCTATGAAGCCAGCATTACTTTGATTCCTAAACCAGACAGAGACCCAGTAAAAAAAAGAGAACTACAGGCCAATATCCCTGATGAATATGGATGCAAAAATTCTCAATAAGATACTAGCAAATCAAAATCAACAGCTTATAAAAAGAATTATTCACCATGATCAAGTGGGATTCATTCCCGGGCTGCAGGGCTGGTTCAACATTCGCAAATCAATCAATGTGATACATCACATTAATAAAAAAAAAAGAGAAGAACCATATGATCCTGTCAATCGATGCAGAAAAAGCATTTGACAAAATTCAGGATCCTTTCTTAATAAAAACCCTCGAGAAAGTCAGGATTGAAGGAACATACTTAAACATCCTAGAAGCCATTTATGAAAAGCCCACAGCCAATATCATCCTCAATGGGGAAAAACTGAGAGCTTTCTCCCTGAGATCAGGAACACGACAGGGATGTCCACTCTCACTGCTGTTGTTTAACATAGTTTTGGAAGGGCTAGCATCATCAATTAGACAACAAAAGGAAATCAAAGGCATCAAAATTGGCAATGATGAGGTCAAGCTTTCACTTTTTGCAGGTGACATGATATTATACATGGAAACACCTGATAGACTCCACCAAAATCTGCTAGAACTGATACATGAATTCAGCAAAGTCACAGGATACAAAATCAATGTAGAGAAATCAGTTGCATTCTTATACACGAATAATGAAGCAACAGAAAGACAAATAAAGAAACTGATCCCATTCACAATTGCTCCAAGAAGCATAAAATACCTAGGAATAAATCTAACCAAAGATGTAAAAGATCTATATGCTGAAAACTATAGAAAGCTTATGAAGGAAATTGAAGAAGATATAAAGAAATGGAAAAACATTCCGTGCTCATGGATTTGGAAGAATAAATATTGTTAAAATGTCCACCCAAAGCTATCTACAAATTCAATGCAACCCCATTCAAAATTGCACCAGCATTCTTCTCAAAGTTAGAACAAACAACCCTAAAATTTGTATGGAACCACAAAAGACCCCAAATAGCCAAAGTAATTTTGAAGAAGACCAAAGCAGGAGGCATCACAATCCCAGACTTTAGCCTCTACTACAAAGCTGTCATCATCAAGACAGCATGGTATTGGCACAAAAACAGACACATAGACCAATGGAATAGAATAGAAACCCCAGACCTAGACACACAAAAGCATGGCCAACTAATCTTTGACAAAGCAGGAAAGAACTTCCAATGGAAAAAAGACAGTCTCTTTAACAAATGGTGCTGGGAGAACTGGACAGAAACATGCAGAAGGATGAAACTAGACCACTTTCTTACACCATTCACAAAAACAAACTCAAAATGGATAAAGGACTTGAATGTGAGACATGAAACCATCAAAACACTAGAGGAGAAAGCAGGAAAAGACCTCTTTGACCTCAGCCGCAGCAATTTCTTACTTGACACATCCCCAAAGGCAAGGGAATTAAAAGCAAAAATGAACTATTGGGACCTCATCCAGATAAAAAGCTTCTGCGCAGCAAAGGAAATAATCAACAAAACTAAAAGGCAACCAACGGAATGGGAAGATATTTGCAAATGACATATCAGACAAAGGGCTAGTATCCAAAATCTATAACGAGCTCACCAAACTCCATACCCAAAAAAACAAATAATCCAGTGAAGAAATGGGCAGAAAACATGAATAGACACTTCTCTAAAGAAGACATCCAGATGGCCAATAGGCACATGAAAAGATGTTCAATGTCACTCCTCATCAAGGAAATACAAATCAAAATCACACCAAGATAGCACCTCACACCAGTCAGAGTGGCTAAAATGAACAAATCAGGAGACTATAGATTCTGGAGAGGATGTGGAGAAATGGGAACCCTCTTGCACTGTTGGTGGGAATGCAAATTGGTGCAGCCACTCTGGAAAACAGTGTGGAGTTTCCTCAAAAAATTCAAAATAGACCTACCCTATGACCCAGCAATGGCACTGCTAGGAATTTACCCAAGGGATACAGGAATGCTGATGCATAGGGGCACTTGTACCCCAATGCTTATGGCAGCACTCTCAACAGTAGCCAAATTATGGAAAGAGCGTAAATGTCCATCAACTGATGAATGGATAAAGAAATTGTGGTTTATATACACAATGGAATAGTACTTGGCAATGAGAAAGAATGAAATATGGCCTTTTGTAGCAACGTGGATGGGACTGGAGAGTGTTATGCTAAGTGAAATAAGTCATATAGAGAAAGACACTACCATATGTTTTCACTCTTATGTGGATCCTGAGAAACTTAACAGAAGTCCATGGGGGAGGGGAAGAAAAAAAAAAAAGAGGTTAGAGAGGGAGAGAGCCAAAGCATAAGAGACTCTTAAAAACTGAGAATAAACTGAGGGTAGATGGGGGGTGGGAGGGCAGGGAGGGTGGGAGATGGGTATTGAGGAGGGCACCTTTTGGGATGAGCACTGGGTGTTGTATGGAAACCAATTTGACAATAAATTTGATATTAAAAAAAAAAGAACTTACCAAACTCAATACCTGAATAACAAATAATCCCATGAAGAAATGGGCAGAGTGTGAATAGACACTTTTCAAAGAAGACATCCAGATGGCCAAAAGACACATGAAAAGATACTCAACCTCACTCACCATCAGGGAAATACATATCAAAACAACACTGAGATGTGACCTCACACCAGTCAGAGTGACTAAAATGAACAACTGAGGAAACTACAGATGCTGGTGAGGATGTGGAGAAATGGAAACCCTCTTCCATTGTTGGTGGGAATGCAAACTGGTGCAGCCACTCTGGAAAACAGTGTGGAGGTTCCTCAAAAAATTAAAAATAGAACTACCCCACCACCCAGCAATACCGCTACTACGAATTTATCCGAGGGATACAGAAGTGCTGATTTATCAAGGCACATGTACCCCAATGTTTATAGCAATGATTTCATCAATAGCCAAATTATGGATAGAGCCTAACTGTCCATTAACTGATGAATTGATAAAGAACATGTGGTTTATACATACAATGGAATACTACTTGGCAATGAGGAAGAATGAAATCATGCCATTTGCAGCAATGTGGATGGAACCGAAATGTATTATAAGTGAAACAAGTCAATCAGAGAAGGACAGATATATGTTTTCACTCATATGTGGATCTTGAGAAACTTAACAGAAGCCCATGGGGGAAGGAAAGGAAAAAAAAAAGTTACAAACGGAGAGGGTGGGAGGCAGACCATAAGAGATTCTTTAATACAGAGAAAAAACTGAGGGTGGATGTGTAAGTGATGAATCACGGAAATCTACCCCAAATCCAAGAGCACACTTTACACAGTGTATGTTAGCCAATGTGACAATAAATTATATTAAAAAAAAATGAAAATAGTAGTACTGGAGTCTTTTGGGAGGCAAATAGCTAGCAGCTATATTCATCAGTGTAGTTGAACCTCTTTATTGATAACCAGCTCCTATTTATTAGTTCTAATAGTTTCTGGTAGAGTCTTCAGGATTTTCTATGTATAATATATCATATCATTGGCAAACAAGGATAATTTTACTTCTCCCTGTCTGATTTGGATGCCATATATATATATATATATATATATATATATATATATATATATCCTTTTCTTGCCTAATTGCTGCCGCTAGAACTTCCAGTATTATGTTGAGGAAAGTTGTGAGAATGGGCATTCTTGTCTGGTTCCTGATCTTAAAGGAAAAGCTTTCAGATTTTCACTGTTGAGTATGATACCTGCTATAGGCTTGTCATATGTGACTTTTATTATACTGAGATATGTTCCATCTATACATAATTTGTTGAGAGTTTTTGTCACGAAAGGATATTGAATTTTCTCAAACACTTCATCTGAGTGTTCATCTGAGTGTTCATATTGAGATGATCATATAGTCTATATCCTCCATTTTATAAATGTTCTGTATCACATTTATTGATTTGCATTGTTAAACTATCCTTTCATTTTTGGCATAAAAGCCTACTTGATCGTGGTTATGGTCCTTTTAATGTATTGATGAATTTGGTTTCCTAATTTTTTTTTTCAACGTTTATTTATTTTTGGGACAGAGAGAGACAGAGCATGAACGGGGGAGGGGCAGAGAGAGAGGGAGACACAGAATCGGAAACAGGCTCCAGGCTCTGAGCCATCAGCCCAGAGCCCGATGCGGGGCTCAAACTCACGGACCGCGAGATCGTGACCTGGCTGAAGTCGGACGCTTAACCGACTGCGCCACCCAGGCGCCCCTTGGTTTCCTAATATTTTATTGAGGATTTTGGCATCTATATTCACCAGGGATATTGGCTTATAATTTTCTTTTCTTGTAGCATCCTTTGGTGGCTTTGGTAGTAGGGTAATATTGGTCTTGTAAAATGAGTTTGGAAGTGTTTCCCACTCTTCTTTTGTTTGGAAGAATTTTGGAAAAAATGCTATTATTTTTCTTTAAATGTTTGGTAGAATTTACCAGTAAATTTTCTTTTGGGGAGGTTTTTGATTACTGATTTAAGCTCCTTATTAGTAATTGGTCTGTTCAGATTTTCTCCTTTATCATGATTCAGTCTTGGTAGGTTGTGTGTTTCTAGAAATGTATCCAATTCTTCCAAGTTGTCAAATTTGTTGGTGTATAATTTTCATTGTAGTTTCTTATCATCTTTTGTATTTCTGTGGTATCATTTGTAATGTACCCTCTTTCATTTCTGATTTATCTATTTGAATCTTCTCTCTTTTTCTCTTGGTGAGTCTAGGTAAAGATTTGTCAGTTTTGTTTTTCTTTTCATAAAACCATTTATTAGTTTCATTGATCTCTTCTGTTTTCTTTTTAACATTTATTTCAATTGTTTCTGTTGATATTTATTTTTTCTTTCCTTCTGCTAACTTTGGGCTTAGTTTATTCTTTCTAGTTCCTTTAAGGTTAAAGTTTCAAGATAGGTTATTTATTTGATATCTCTCTTTTTTCCTAACATAGGCACATATCACTATATGAACTTTTAGAACTGCTTTTGTGGCATCTCATAAGTTTTGGTATGTTGTATTTCCATTTTTATCTGCCTCAAAATATTTCATGATTTCTCTTTTGATTTCTTCTTTGACCCACTGGTTGTTTACAAGCATGTTGTTTAATGTCCATATATTTATGAATTTTCAAGTTTGCATTGATTTCTGGTTTCATACCACACTGGTCATAAAAGATGCTTGATAAGATTTCAATATTCTCAAATTGTTTGAGTAGTTTTGTGTAGCCTAACGATCTATCCTGGACAATGTTCCATGTGTACTTGAGAATGTGTATTCTGCTGCTGTTGAATAGGTTGTTCTGTATATATCTGTTAGGTCCATCTGACTAACATGCAGTGTAAGTCCAATGTTTCCTTTTTGATTTTCTGTCTGGATGATCTACCCATTGTTGAAAATGGGGTATTGAAATCCCCTGCTACTATTGTATTGCTGTCTATTTTCCCCTTTAGATCTGCTGATGTTTCCTTTATGTATTTAGGTGTTCTACCATTAGGTGCATATGCATTTACAGTTACTATATCCTCTTAAACAACAGAACACTTTATCATTACATAATGACTTTATTTCTCTCTCTCTGAGATTATTAAATCAGAAGTAGCAGTTGTTATTACTAGCTGAATGCTTCCAATAGCACTTACTATTTTTGTATATTCTTAGCAATGCCCAATAAAATAGAAGTGGTCAATATTATCTTTTCTAAACAAAATTTGACATAAAAGTTAAGCACCTACTAAGGTGATTTGCTTTTATTTTTCTATTCTTAAACATCACACCTACTTCAATTCACTTTTGTTTAAAGGAAAATTGGTTAAAGTAGAATATCCACAGAGCATTATAAGAGCATATTAAACGTAGCAGTAATGACAGTGCCTATAGGAGAAATTCTAATGATGACAATATTTTTTGTGAAACCAGATGTAAAAGAAAGGATTTATGATTTATTTATTAAGGAATTATAGACTAGGAATTTCAACTTGAAAACGTGAATCATTTTTCTATTTCTAAAAGAGGTTTTAAGCTCAAAATGTTCAAAGTAACTTTAAATCTTTCCCCTCACAGCTGACATTTCTCCAATATTTTCTTTCTTGGCTAAAGGTATCATCATACACCCATATCACAAATAAAAACTTCATAGATATTCTTGAGGCCTTTCTGTTCACATCCCACATGAATTCCTCAACAAATTCAGCTTATTTTGCTTTCTAAATATTTGTACTTACTATCTGCCTTTTTTAAACCCTGACATTATAGTCCAAGGCAGTATTATCACTTGCCTAGACTGATGTCCTCTTAATTGGTCCTTCAGTTCTGTTTCACTCAAGTGCTTCTTTTTAAGGGTTCCAGAACTGCCTTTCTAAAACTGATCTGCCCACATTAGCTCTCTGTTCACAAATTGTCAGTGAGGTCTCAAGGCCTGTTAAGAATCTAGATCCTTGGGACATCTGAGTGACTCTGTCAGTTGAGCATCTGACTGAGACTCAGGTCATGATCTCACGGTTCATGGGTTCGAGCCCCGTGTGGAGCCTATGTGAAGATTCACATGGGGACCCATGTTGGCTTTGTGCTGGTGATGTGGAACCTGCTCGGGATTCTCTCTATCCCTTTCTCTCTACCCCTCCCCCACACTCACATTCTCTCACACATACTCTCTCTCTCTCAAAATAAATAAACTTAAAAAAAATGATACCATCTTAGAGCCTTCAGTGGTGTCTATATATTACTCCTTTACTTACCAGCACTTTCATGATAAAAAATTTTACTCTGAAGGTAGATTTTACAGAAACAATTTAGATGGCTATGATATGAGTAATACAATTCCATTTTGTTATAGTCTGGTAAACATTTTTATTAATATAAATATATAATTATTTAATTATAAATAAGAAAATACATGACATGGATTTTTTATATCATTTCATTTGTTGTATTGTTAACTCTTTTGCTAAAAAAAACTACTATTCAAAAATTTTGTCAAACAAGCAGTTAAAATAAAATTCACATGTTAATATTTTAATACTCTTGATGAGTTATTCTGGGGAAAACTCTCAGAAGAGAGGGAGGCAAACCATTAGAGACTATTACTAAAGAGAACAAATAGGGTTGCCAGAGGAAAGGTGGGGAGGAGGATGGTCTAAACAGGTGATGGGTATTAAGGAGGGCATTTGTTAGGATGAGCACTGGGTGTTGTATGTAAGTGATGAATCACTAAATTCTACTCCTGAAACCAGTTTTTACAGTGTATGTTAACTAACTACAAAATAAATAAAAACTTGAAACAAAAATATTTCACTGAAGTGGATTGATATATATGCTAAGCATTCGAAACCCTATATTCAATTCTGAACTACTACTGACTAGTTGCTGCTTGTTTTAAACAATTTCCTGAGCCTCAGTTTGCCCATAAATAAAGAGCAGAAAATGTCTGCCTTACCAAATGTATAAGATTTTAATCATGATTAAATAAATGAATCATGTGAAGGCACTTTGAAAAACTAAAAGTTAAATACAAACATATAACATTGTTATGAAATTCATTAAGAACTAATCATTTATACATAAATTATTCAATCATTAAATAAGGATTTACTTTGCAAGCATTACACATTAGGTTTGCAGTGCAGGTCAAACCAATAAAATGCTTTAAATGACATACTGTAGGTTGATGTTCGGTTAAGTTGTGATCAAAAGGCCATCAGGAAAATTTCCATGGAATTTCCCCCAAAAGGAGCAAAAAAAGTAAAATCCTACAAAAATTATTCACTTACAGAAACCAAGTGAATATAAGAGATAACCTAATACCGTAAGTTAGAAAAACGTATGATAGCAAAAATAATTCAAAAGAAAATGATAGATTCTAAAGGAAAGGTCAGCCCAGCTAGCCTCCTGATGGACTGACAAGTCACTTTACTCCCTAGGGTAAAAACCATAGACAATAACACACATTCTATAGAAAAACTGGGCAGTTATCAAACTAAAAAAAGGTAGAATGGCTACACTCTGGGGAGAAAAGGGTATAATGGCAAAAAGACATAAGTGAAAAAGCAGTATTTTACACTGATTTAGAAGGATAACAGAAGGAAGGGGTTAGTTGCCACATGGGGATGGACATCTCCCCCAATATGGCACAGTGAAGAGTAGTAGAGGATATTTACAAGGGTTAAAACAGGTATTCTAACAGAGTTGCTTCAAATCTCAGTGGAACCTTCCAAAATTCCTTACCCTCATCAGTTTGTCAGGATACAAAAAAAAAGTGAATAAACACAAATAATGTTCTGAGGATAAGGAAACCATTCTCAGAAGTCATGGGAAGAACATGAAACACTCCTACACCATATCAAAGAAATTCCAAACATAGCCACTCATTATGAGCAAGATAAAAGAAAAATGAATGTAAGAAGCTATGCAAATGTAATACAGCAAACCTATGAGATACAAGACTATAAGTACCACAAGGCAAAGTACTGAATTTGAATAAATTATCTCTAAAGAAACTGAAGAATTTTCCCAGCATTGGCTCATCCTATAGACCTTACAGAATACAAATATGTGTGTATATCAAGGAAATTAAAATCACATCTCAAATAAAGGTTAAAAAAAGGAAGACCTAGGGCGCTTGGATGGCTCAGTCAGTTGAGTGTCTGACTCTTGGTTTCAGTTCAGGTCATGATCTCACAACTTAAGTTTGAGCCTCATGTCTGGCTCTGTGCTGTAAGTTTGGGATTCTCTGCCTCCCTCTCTCTCTGCCCCTCCCCTGCTCACACTCTCTCTCTGTCTCTCTGTCTCTCTGTCTCTCTCTCAAAAATAAATAAATAAACATTTTTTAAAAACCCAAAAAAAACAAAAAAATGAAAAAGGGAGACCCAACTAAGATTATTGCACAATTAACAATCTATAAGAATCTATAATTAAGAATCTATAATTATAATATATTATAATCTATAATAATTATCAATTAAGAATCTATAATAGAAACCGATAAAAACCATAGTATCCATATAAAGAATGTCTCTAGATTATCACTCTGAATATAGATTAAAATTAGGATGTAATGGAAGTAACTTGAGAGAAGCTAATGTCTATGGATGATGGATAAAGATGATCTAATATAAAGATAACTCAGGGGCGCCTGGGTGGCGCAGTCGGTTAAGCGTCCGACTTCAGCCAGGTCACGATCTCACGGTCCGTGAGTTCGAGCCCCGCGTCGGGCTCTGGGCTGATGGCTCAGAGCCTGGAGCCTGTTTCCGATTCTGTGTCTCCCTCTCTCTCTGCCCCTCCCCCATTCATGCTCTGTCTCTCTCTGTCCCAAAAATAAATAAACGTTGAAAAAAAAATTAAAAAAAAAATAAAGATAACTCATGTTATTCAACAATTAATATTCAACAACTAATAACAATTAATATATAAGTTTTGTTTTGAAAAAAAGAGGAGACAAAAATCTCCAAACTGCACTCCTAAGTCACACATCATATTTCAGGAAAATTTGTTAAAAATTTTGATAAAAATATTCATTGAAAACACTGATTTGAAAAGATATATGCACCCCATATTTATTTCAGCGTTATTTACAATAGCCAAGATATGGAAGCAGACCAAGTGTCTGTTGATAGATGAATAGATAAAGATGTCACACACACACACACACACACACACACACACACACGAAGGAATATTACTCAGCCATAAAAAAGAATGAGATTTTGCCATTTGCAAGAACACAGATGGACCCACAGGGTATTATGCTAAGTAAAATAAGACAGAAAAAAACAAATACCATATTATTTCACTCATATGTGGAATTTAAGAAACAAAACAAACAGGCTTTTAAATACAGAGACCTAATGGTTGTCAGAGGGGTGGGGGGGGGGAGGGGGAATGAATGAAACAGATAAAGGGGATTAAAAAGTACAAATTTACAGTTATAAAATAGTCACAGGGATGAAAAGTACAGGATAGAGAATATAGTCAACAATATTGTAAAAGCATTGTTTGGTGACAGATGGTGACTACACTTACTGGTGTGTGCACTGAGTAATGTATAGAATTATTGAATCATTATGTTATATGCTCAAAACTAATATAACATTGTATCTTAACTATAGTTCAATAAAAAATAAAAATTAAAAAAAGAATACTGAACATTACACACATATATATGTATATATGCAAATATCACCACAGCCAATTTTAGAACATGGTTATCACACCCCCAAATAAACCCCATACTCACTAAGAGTCAATTCTCACCCCCCTCCCCTACCCTCCTAGGCCTAGACAACATATTCTAGACATTTCAAATAAATGTGATCATATGATATATGGTGTTTTGTGTCTGGCTTCTTTCACTCAGCACATTTTTAAGGTCCGTCCATGTTGTAGCATGAAACAGTAATTTATTCATTGTTTTTGCCAAATAATATTCTATGATATGAAAATAACACATTTTAGTCACCTATTTATTAATTGATGGACACTTAGGTTGTTTCCAGCTTGGAACTGACACACACACACACACATACACACACACAAGCACACACATATATATGATACATATTCATATGTTAAATATGAGTAATGCTGCTACTAAGATCCATGTACAAGTATTTGCTTGAAAACATGTTTTCAGTTATTTTGCATATACATGTAGGAGTGGAATTGCTGAATCACATGATAATTCTGTTTAGCCGTTTGAAGAAGAACCACCGAACTCTTCCATAGTGGCTATACTATTTTGTGTTCCCACCTGCAGTTTTATGACAGTTCCCATTTCTTCCCTTATGTATTACTGTCTCCTTTATTACAAAAAATGGTTATAGTAGTTGGTATGAAGTGGGATCTCATAGTTTTGATTTTCATTTCCTTTTTTTTTTTTTTCAACGTTTATTTATTTTTGGGACAGAGAGAGACAGAGCATGAACGGGGGAGGGGCAGAGAGAGAAGGAGACACAGAATCGGAAACAGGCTCCAGGCTCTGAGCCATCAGCCCAGAGCCCGACGTGGGGCTCGAACTCACGGACCGTGAGATTGTGACCTGGCTGAAGTCGGACGCTTAACCGACTGCGCCACCCAGGCGCCCCATTGATTTTCATTTCTTTCATGATTAATAATATTCAGCATCTTTTCATATACTTCTTAGTCATTTGTATCTCTTCATGAAATAGGTAGTTCTTACAACTGAATGACTTCAACCTTTTCAATGTGTTTCAGAATCTCGTTTCCTAATCTTGGAGGTATATTTTAAAGAATATTTTTATCATCATTAAAATTCTGCAATTATTATCCTTGTACCTTAGTTCTCCGTTACTTATAATTTTAATGTATTTTGAAATTGTATCTAGAATGTGGTACACTTTTCATGACAGCATATTCACTTATTTTTTCTATAAACAGTAAAAGTTCTTTAAGTATGGGTGATTTTTAAAAACACATCTTTGCATCCCCTATACTGCTTGAATTTTTTACAGATAAACACATATCAATTTTTCAATAGAGTAAACCACAATCAATTTTTTCTTAAAAAAAATAAGAGAGAGAGAGAGGAGGAAGGAAGGAAGGGGAGGGAGGGAGGGAGAGAGGAAGGAAGGAAGGAAGGAAGGAAGGAAGGAAGGAAGGAAGGAAAGGAGGAAGGGAAGAAGGAAGGGAAAGAAAAGACTCAAAGCAAATACACTAAGAAGTTGACAGTGGTCAACATTGACTGTTGTTATTTTCTTTGTAATTCTCTATAATTATTTTTTTTTTTCATATTGATTCCTGAGTCCTAAAACAATATGTTTCTACTTCAGGGTGACAAGCTAGTTAACTGTACATGAATAAACTTGAGTGTATGGGCAAGTTGAATAAATTATATTGTAATCAATAAGGGTTTAGAACCAGACTTTATGCCACACAGTAAAATACCTAAAATGGATGATCTCTGAAAGGGATTTCCAGTGCTACCCAACCCCACCCCCGACAGGAAGAACACACAGGAGTTTGTTTTGCAGCTTGGCTTTAAAGATCAACGCTGTTTTAGCTAGTAGAGATTATCCATAAAAAGAAATCTCAGTTGGACATATTATCAGTAAAAGCAAAAGGAAATAATCCTTTTTTTTAAATATTGGGGTTTGAAATTCCTGAACAGGAAAGAAGAAAATAAAGACAATTTTTAGTTTTTTTTTTTTTTTTTTTTTTTTTTTGGCCTCAGGATTCTCAGTAGAGAATGAATAGATAAGTGTTAGTAAATAATTTCACCTTTTTTGTATTATAAATAAAAAAGCTGTTTTGTTTTAATAATTTATCATTTAAAGTAATAAGATAAAGCAATAAAATGTCATACATTCTTACAGTTTATATATTTGAAAATTTAATAGTATCTTTGTTAAAACATCCCTCTAAAGATATTTTAAAATCTTAGCTTCAATTTTAAAGGAGTGACAACTTGAACATTATTCTGAACACTTACTAATGTTTTTTTATTATCTATTTCCCACTCCTAGATTCACCAATATTCATGTTTCTATAAAGAAAATAGTTATCTTGTATTTTGTATTACATTAAAATTAATATGCAGAGTATACAGTAAAGATGAGGTACATAATCATTTTATTTAAAAGGTCTTTTTGTTGTTGTTATATGTAAGTATTGAATCACTAAATTGTACACCTGAAACTAACGATACACTGTATGCTGACTGGAATTTAAATAAAAACTTAAAAAAGGAAAAAAAAATAAAAGGTCTCCTTGACTATTTTGTTTTTCATTGAAGCATAATGATAATTTACATATTTAAGATAGATCATCAGTGGAAATATCTTAAATACTGTAATTTCTCAACACATTTCCAAACAAGTTTTGCCTTATCATTGTGTGCTGCCTACATACTACTAGATTTTAACAACAAAAAATTACAAATGATTTCACTCTTTGGGAGTTTTTTGCTCCATGGTGACTGAAAATACTCGACCTTGAAAAATATAACACATATATTATAGATGTTTACAACTGAAAATTTCAAAATATTGACACAATGTAACAAAGGGTATTTGAGAACACAAATTTCCAAAGTGTCAATGTCCAAGATTATTTTATTTTTATATTTATTATTTAACTATTCTTGCTACAAACACAGAGCAGAGACCCCCTAAACTATGTCTAGGAGAAGTTAGTCTTAAAAGAAAGAGAGGTAAATTCTTAGTCTAACAGAGAAGACTATAATGTATTCAGATGGAGGGAGACAGCTTGTTTGATATCTGGAAGATGAGTTTGATCCTTTCCAGTGTCTTCTATTTTGCTACAACTATTAATAGAAATGTCATCTGTTGAGGATAGGAAGCTTGAGGAGGTGGAGGTTAAGGGAAACTCTGAAATAGCTCTCTCGTGGGAGGTGAGAGTAGGTTGCAAACAGTATAAATATAATGAAATGGTTGAGATTTCTAGTTGCTTTTGTGGTTGGTGAATATTATAGTATTCAAAATCTGACCAGCTTCATTGGTAATTTCTCCAGAATTTCTTGGCTTTCCAGATGGATGAATAAGAAACTGAATAGTTGGGGGTTGTCCACGGCTAGGTTGTGGCACACAAGAGTATTTAGGATGTGGGCAAGTTTTATTGAAATGATCTACTGTGGATAATAAACTTAAGGAGAAAGAAAAGAAGGCTTACATTTTGGCAGTGAAGAATTACAAAACTGTTTTATCATTCAAATTGTAAATTTATGCTGGTGCTTTAGTGTTAGAATTAAAAATATTTTTTTTTTGCTTGATGTTTGTAGTATCGTATTTATTTTCTTTAGTGTTAAATATTTCCCAGGATCAATTTCTTACCCACTTTTAACTGTGAGTTATGACTTCAGAACAGTGCATGAGATTGGGCTGCCTGGGTGGCACGGGTGGTTAAGCATCCGACTCTTGGTTTCAGCTCAGTTTCTACTCATGATCTCACAGTTTGTGAGATGGAGCCCCGAGGCAGGCTATGTGCTGATGGTGTGCAGAGCCTGCTGGAGATTCTCTCTCTGTCTCTCTCTGATCCTCTCTTGCGTGTTCACTCCTCTCTCTCAAAATAAATAAACATTAAAAAAAAAAAGATATATATGAACAATTTTGGGAATATTACAAAGTGGGCAAGTGATAGACCAGTGTCTATTCATAGAACATGGCCTGATTTCCATTTGAATTCCTGCCTAGTCACCTATCCCTTCTCTTCCCAGAGATAACCAATGCACTGATTTTGTGAGTACATGTCCTTGCAATTATTTTTTTATTTTGCCACTATAACTGACTTCTAAATTACACAGTCTATCTGCCTGGTATATGATGGAAACATACATATTGTATTTGTGGGCCACTTGTTTCTTTTATAATCACTGCAGTTGTAATATGCATGCAGGTTGTATGTAGTTATAGCTCATTCATTTATTTCATGTATTTTTATTTATTCAGTATCCATTTATTTTCATTTATTCTGTATAACAGAATTAGTCAGACTTATTGCTTGCATGGCCCCTTTACACTTTAAAACATTGAGAACCACAGGGGCGCCTAAGTGGCTCAGTCAGTTAAGTGTCCAACTTCGGCTCAGGTCATGATCTCGTGGTCCGTGAGTTCGAGCCCCGTGTCGGGCTCTGGGCTGACAGCTCAGAGCCTGGAGCCCGCATCAGATTATGTGCTTCCCTCTGTCTGCCCCTCTGTTGCTTGCACCCTATCTCTCGCATTGTCTCAAAAATAAATAAACATTAAAATTATTTTTTAAATTGAGAACCACAGATAGTTTTGGTTTATGTGTGTTAAACATTCCAAATTTATCATATCAGAAATGAAAACTGAGACATTCTATAAATATCTATTTACCTATTACAAAAATTTTTATAAATTTATTATAAAAATCTCATTACATAGCAATATAAATGACATAATTTCATGTTAGTTATATTTTGAAAAATTTATTGAGAAGAATAGCATTGTTTTATCTATTTTGCAATCTCTTTAATGTCTGGCTTACGAGGAGATTATTGGCTTCTAATATCTGCTTTTTCAAACAATTTTTTTTTAATTTTTTTTTCAACGTTTATTTATTCTTTTTGGGACAGAGAGAGACAGAGCATGAACGGGGGAGGGGCAGAGAGAGAGGGAGACACAGAATCAGAAACAGGCTCCAGGCTCTGAGCCATCAGCCCAGAGCCCGACGCGGGGCTCGAACTCACGGACCGCGAGATCGTGACCTGGCTGAAGTCGGACGCTTAACCGACTGCGCCACCCAGGCGCCCCATAATATCTGCTTTTTCATTTAATCTGCTCCAATAGGCATATAGAAATACATAAAATGTAGAAATAGATAAAGAAAATCCAGTCTCACACAGGTATGTAATTGGAAAACAGAGGAGAATTTTAGTAGCTTGTTAGATAATTGTATACATTCTTTTCAAAACTGCATAAAACTCAAAACATGATTGAATTGCAGTGGGATGCCGGTATCATTTCTATGAACTGTTTATCCTGTTACTTTAAAATCCATTGATCTGTCTTCACCTCTGAACGCATTATTACCCATGCATCATTTAGAAACATCACACATTGGTCATTTGGAAAATTCGGTTAGAAAGATCTTCCAAATGTCAACACATTTCATTAAACAATATCAAGAACTCTATTTGTCAATATCACCATCAATCTCAGCAGAAGTCTTTAAATAGTAGACAGCTGTCAACCTCCTCCCCCCTGCTATTGGATGCAAGTTTCCTAAAATTCTAACTTATCAGGTTCAAACTGTATCATTGCCAACAAAGACCAAAACTTGTTTTCCTTGAAGTGACAGGCTCACTTTATTGTAGAGAATATGTGAATACATGTGCCAAATACTTGACTCTGAATATCCACAATTTGTAGTATATTTTAGTATTTAGCAGAAATACTTTATGCATTCCCCTTTCCTCCCCCAGACTATTAAAAACACATGTACTCAAAGGATGAGGTTTAATGACATTACATTTTTTAACTGCTCTTTTGAAGACATCTTTAACTGAAATGTTTCTTCTGCAAGTGTGTGGCAATGAATAATATAAGGAGTGTTACTAAAGTTTGGTGTCCCTGCCACGCTTTGTGTTAGGGCAGCAGTTTTCCTCACCATTTGCATAGTCATTGCAAATGTCAACACAATGAGAAAAGCAAAACATGCCCTAATGTTACTATGGAAATAATTTTGATTGAGCATAACCCCTGAAAGTGTCATAAGGATTTTAGAGAGGGCATGAACAAAGATTTGAAAACGATTGCAATCTGGTATTCAAAGGTATGAATATATCACAATTTACTTAATCTTTTTTACTAGAAATGGACATTGGATCTTTCTGAATCTGTTTCCATTGATTCATTTTTCTCATTATATATTTCATTTTCCTGATTCTTTGTTTGCTTGGTAATTTTTTAATTGGATGCCAGATATTGCAAATTTTATCTTTTGGGAGCTTGAGGATTTTTTTGTAACTCTTTAAAAGCTCTTGGGCTTCATTCTGACGCACAATTTGGAAGGAGTTGATCTTTTCAAGGCTTGCTTTTAAGATTTGCTAAAGGGTAGGAGAGAGACCTTTAATTCAAAAGTAATTTTCCCCTTCTACTGAGGCAATATCCTTCTGAGTACTCTCCCCATTTGCTGGAAGGTTTTTCACTTTGGCTCTTGGGAACTTAAACTACTCCTGACACTGTTTGAGGTCTGGGAATTGTATTCTCTTTTCCTTTCAGGTTGTTCTTTCCTGGGCCTCAAATAGCTTCTTCCTATACATATGCAGATCAGTAACCAGCAGAACCTGCTGTAGCTCTCCAAGTCTCTCATTCTGAATAGCTCTCTCTTTGTACAGCTTCCTCTTCTTTGTATTCTCCAGCAAAAATTCTAGCTGCCTCGTTACAGGAGATACACTCCAAAGACTTTACACACTGGTAAAATCTCCTCTCCTACAGTACTGGTAGGACCGGTGACGGGCTCCTAACACATAGAATATGACAAAGATGATGGAATTTCATTTCCTGGATTGGAGTGTTACATGTGACTCCATCTTAGTAGACTAGAAAGAGAGATTCTCTTGCTGGACGTGAAGAAGCAATTAGCCATGGTAAGAACCGTGTATGGACAGTGCCGCGTGCCAAGAAGTTGCAAAATGACTCTAGGACCTAGGGGTAGCCCCAAGTCAATAGCCAATAAGAAGGCAGGGCCACAAGGAAATGAATTATGCAAACAACCTGAATGAGCTTGGAAGCACATCCTTCTCCAGGCTATCAACAATAGCCAGATTGTAGAAAGAGTCCAAATGTCCATCAAGTGATGAATGGATAAAGAAGAGGTGAATAGTGCTCGCTTTGGCAGCACATATACTAAAAAAAAAAAAAAAGAAGAAGAAGAAGAGGTGAATGGATACATACATACATATATCTGTATCTATATATGTAAAATTACATACATACATATATATGTAAAATAAATGAAAAAAGAATGAAATCTTTTGATTTGTGTCAATGAATGACATAAAAAAGAAGGAAATCCTGCCATTTGCAATGATGTGGATGGATCTAGAGAGTATTATGGTAAGTGAAATAGAGGAAAAAAATACCATGATTTCACTCATATGTGGAATTTAAGAAACAAAACAAATGAACACAGAAGGAAAAAAGAGAGAGAGGTAAACCAAGAAACAGACTCTTAACAATAGAGAACAAACTGAGGGTTACTGGAGGGGAGGTGGGCAGAGGATGGGTTAAGTGGGTGATCGGTATTGAGGGCCCTTATTGTCATGAGCACTGGGTGTTGAATGGAAGTGAAGTCACTAAATTCTACACCTGAAGCTAATGTTACACTGTATGTTAACTAACTGGCATTTAAATAAAAACTTGGATAAAAAAATTATATTTGTGAGTTATGGTCAGAATGGTGTTTATGACAAAGATAATGGGCTATTTTGACTTGCAGTGTATGCTAGAAAGAAACGAAGAGAATGAATGGTATAAAATTTACTGAGTACCTAGCAAATGCCAAGTCTCTGACTTTCAGTAACTCACTACTTTAGGACTAACTTGAGAGGTTTCACACGTTTTCTTAAGACCTTACAACTAATGAGAGAAGACCAAATTCAGATTCAAGTCACCTAGTCTAAAAACTGCATAGGATAATGCCTCCAAAGGATGAGAAAAAGAAGGATGTAGATAAAAGAAGGAAAATGTAAAGGAGAGAAATATAATAAAGAGAAAGAAAATTCAAAGGTTGCAACAATGTTCTCTACTTTTAATCTGTCTTTTCTTTTAAAATGTTTTACCAGTCCAGATTGTCAACCTAATCACATTACATTCTCCTAGTGATGAATTAAAGAAAAACACCATTCATAGTGAAAATTAAAAGGAGAGATCAGAAAGGTGACAAAAGGAAAGGCAAATTTATTTTTAAAGGTCAATACCTCATTACGAACATAATTAAAGATACAAGTTTTTGCATTCAGATGATCATCTGTATGTTGTAGCTATAATTATGTTAATCTGCAATATAAAGTTAGACAGCAGATAGGAGTGGAATCCATGTATATACTTCATTAGTGATAAAGTATTACTATATGACACACATAAAGTATACCCCAGGGACTTGATAATATAGAAATATGCCAAATACAGATAGGATAGGCAATTCAGAGTTATTTCATTCTTCTTTATTAGTATTATCAGTTTCCATTAACACCATATGGTATTATTTTCTTATCAATTGATTAATAAATGTTGCCATGATATCTGGCTAGAATAAAAAGTAAGGAGTATTTGGCAACATTCTAGAGTTGGCAAAATACTGACAGATAAGTAAAAGTCAAGTTCCTAAAATTGTGTTTAAATCCATCAAAATTCATTTTTCTAGTGAATATATTTAAATAATCTCTGACCTTGATTGTTCCCTGACATTTCCTGTTTGCAGAATAACAGAATAGTAACTGAACACAGCCAGGCGCCCCTCCAAAGAAATGATCAACTTTTAAAAAATTACTATGAAATAATACTTTAAATGCAACTGAAAAACATACTTTATCTTCAAACATCATTGGGTAAGCTCCGAAACTGAATTTAAATAATTATGTCATAATATTCTATAAAAGATGCACATTGTTGAAGCTATCACCTGTGCCTAAGGAGTATACATCATGGACTATTATGTAATTTCAACTTGATATGATGGCAAGTGGGTTCTGATTTTACAACATATTCCAGTTCTCTTTGCAACTGCAAGCCTTAATGCTGCTCATTTTCTTGTTTATTTAAAGATGTGGCTTATTTCCAGTAGTATATAAGACTAAAGTGAGCTAATTAACTTTAATGGAACCCATTATCAGGAAACAGAAAAGTAGAATATCTACATAAAACCTGTTGAAAGTTATATGCTCTCTTTCTAATTACAGTAACAAGTCAAATGCCATCGTTTTCCTAAGCTGGAAATATGTGTGCTACAGGAGACAGAGAAAGATGACATTTTCATACACAGTTGGTTTGAGTATATGTGACTGCATTGATTTATTAACATAAGCAAAAACGAGTGCAGTGAAAAAAAGTCACTCTAACCAGTCTTAACAGGACAAAAACTACAAAAATATACTGAGAAATCATTTTAAACAACATGGGATACTTGTAGAGAGTTGATACTCATAACTTTGCATGCATTTTACATGCAACAAATGATGAGTGATGTTATAAACAAAAGAGAGAGGAGGAAGACACGAACGTAGATGAATCACTGACTTAGTAGGAGAAAAAATGAAGACAAGCCTTCTGACCATATATTTTGGTTATCTGCAAGGACCCTAAGTAGTTGATTTCAATATTAAAGAGGTGTGAATTGGACGCCAACCTGTGCAATGCACAAAATGACTTGTGGCCACTTGCAACCAAACTGTGCTTTACAGAAGTGTAGGTAACACACACATAGATCAACCTCACCTGCAGCACATCTTTTCATCTGGTATGAAGCAAAACTTGCCTTTGACTTTGCATTTCCTATTATGATACCATTGTTTATCTAAAGCTCATGGAGTCATCCACTCTGTGAAGTTTCCTATATTTAACATCCAGGTTTGCATTTGCCCAGTTGTGCCATCTTACTTATAGTAACAGTTTTTTCCTACACTCATCCAAGAGTCCTTTATTGTCTTTGGATATTTACTGCATTTTGTGTTGAGCACTGGAGACATACAGTGATCAGAATACATAATCATGTACTCATTAAGGTTACAACTGAGGAAGACAGGCATTAACACAGTAGCCACTAGTTTAATTAACTATTTGTGCAAAAGTACTGTGAAGGAGGTATAGTGATATGGGTGCATGGAATTAGAGAAAACTAAACTAATTCTTAAAGGTTCACAAGTACGTTCCTGAGAGCATTGACTGATGTTTCATTTTAGATGTATCTGGATAAAGGGAATGGGAGGAACATATCAGGATGAGGGAACTGCTTTATTATCTAATGAATTAGCAAAGAACATCCTCATAAATGATGGTAGAGTACAGTGGGAAGAACGGGTTTAAAGGAGGAAGAACTGGGCCTGAAGAGAGAACTTAGAATAGATTATGGTAAAATGGAATAACCAACAATTCTGATTCATTCATTTATTCACTTACTCGAAAAAATTTATTGTAAACTCTGTAATGGTATAGAACATGTCTATCTTGTTGACTAGTTAAGGATGGCCGTATTTAAGGGAAAAAAAGAAATGAAGACAGAAGAGTAAAGACTGTAAGACTATTAAGCAAATTCTTTTTTTAATAGACTTTTTTTTTTTTTTCAACGTTTATTTATTTTTGGGACAGAGAGAGACAGAGCATGAACGGGGGAGGGGCAGAGAGAGAGGGAGACACAGAATCGGAAACAGGCTCCAGGCTCCGAGCCATCAGCCCAGAGCCTGATGCGGGGCTCGAACTCACGGACCGCGAGATCGTGACCTGGCTGAAGTCGGACGCTTAACCGACTGCGCCACCCAGGCGCCCCCTATTAAGCAAATTCTTATGGCACAGGTCACCAGGAGGACGCCCAGTTGAATGAAGACAGTAAGTTCAGTTCTAATCTAACTCTAGGCAAAACATGTTCCCAAATGCTGTGTGAGTGTTGCTATCAGCAACTCTCCTGAAAATCAAATAAAATGTTTCTTACTGATATTGCAGGTGTGGCCAGTTCTGTGCTGTTCTAGAATGTTTTTTCCTCACTTTATGGATACAACTATAAAATTAAATGATTATAAGCCCATATATACTAAGCACATATGTGAATTTTTGTATATATGTCAAAATTTTGAAGACATTTCACTCACAACTTTTAAGAAGACTTGAAAAATTGAAACTTTAATGAAATGTCTAGAAGATAGGCTGGGAGAGGCATGGGTAATAGGTAGCTAAGTATGTGAAACTCCAGATTAAAAACGGGTATTCAACATGTGTAACTACTACTTTACAACAACAATGAAAAAGGCATATGTGTCCCCTATTCCATTTAATAATTTAAAATAATTGGCACAGGTCAAAAGTTTCTGTCACTATGCATAGTGGCCCATTTCAAACATAAGAACAGAATGCAAAGAAGTATAAAATGAAATTCAATGTCTATTGTTTTCTATAAATTTCTATTTAAAAAGTTATAATTCATGATTTAGCCTGTAGAAATCCTTCTCTAGTATCATATTTAATAGTTTTCCTTCCATTCTCTTTATTCCAGGGAAGGTATTTTACCTAGACATACAAACTATTATTTAAACTCTCTCTGAAAATACTATTTGCCTGTAAAAGTATCATCACGTTTAAAATTATATACAGTATGTTCTATGCAACTTTTTTCTATAATAAAATAATCAAATTTCATGTACTGGCCTAGTAAGCTTCATGTTTCCCTGAGGTTTAATACATTTGTTTTGTATAAATTTAAAGCTTATTAATGTTTATAGTGGTTAATATAGCTTTTAAAGAAACTAGTTCATTTTCAAGGCTTGTAAACCACTTAAAGTTATATGGGACTTTCAACTCCATTAATCAAATTGTAGGAATATATTAGTCAGCTTGGACTACCATAACAAAGTCTACAACCTGGTAGCTTAAAGAAATGTATTTTCTCACAGTTCTGGAGGCAGGAAGGTGCTAGATTAGGGTGCTAGAAAGGTCAGGTTCTGTTGAAACCTCTCTTGCTGGCTCTCAGACCATGCCTTCTCACTATATCCTCATGGGGAAGAGAGAGAGAGCAATCTGGTGTCTTTTCCTCTTCTTAAAAGGGCACTAATCCCATCATGAGGGCTCTATCCACATGACCTCACCAGAACCTGATTATTTCCGGAAGGCCCTACCTCCAAAAGCCATCACACTGAAGGTTACAGTTTCAACATATGTAATTTGAGGGGAACACAATTCATTCCACAACATTAAGTTTTATAATCAGAAGTCCCAAATCTGGAACAAGTATAAGAAATATATGTACTAATCAAAGGGTTAAATTTTCCTTCAAATGGCTATTGGTTAATCCTTAAGCATTTACACAAAGAACGGAGCAGAGGAAGAGTTGTTTATATGAAAATATATAGAAATTCCAAATAAATTTTAATCATTATACCTATATTTGCCTACCACTATATAAATGTCAAAGTGGTTTTTAAGATACTGTCTTCTTATATAACCAAAAGTGATATACCTGCTTTAGAACTTTTCATTTTTTCCTATTAATATTCACATTTCAAAAAGTCTGTTTCATAGGATTAAAATGTTGTTTGTGGCTACTGAAAATCCAGACAAATAAGTAGGCAAGTCCCCTGCTCTGAATCTTTGGTCTTTCAAAGCTGACATTAATATAACCTGTCACACTAAAGGACATTTTCAGTAGATATGAAAACAGCCAAGCAATCCTCTTACCAAAGATCTCCCACGCATAATCCTCTCTCACGTGCAGATGACAAACTGACCTGAAGCTCCATTTTTTTTTTCAACGTTTATTTATTTTTGGGACAGAGAGAGACAGAGCATGAACGGAGGAGGGGCAGAGAGAGAGGGAGACACAGAATCGGAAACAGGCTCCAGGCTCTGAGCCATCAGCCCAGAGCCCGACGCGGGGCTCGAACTCACGGACCGCGAGATCGTGACCTGGCTGAAGTCGGACGCTTAACCGACTGCGCCACCCAGGCGCCCCACATCTTCCTTTAAAAGTATATTGACTGATAAAAATGGTCAAGTTCATGAGATTTTTAAACCAGCTACTGTGTAAACATAGTAATATCAAGGTACTTTTTTAAAGTATGAATTTAGTGTGTGTGTCCCTTAATTGAAAAGACTGAAGAAGGTGCATTCTGGCTGAAATGTAGAATCAGAAACAGGCTCCAGGCTCTGAGCCATCAGCCCAGAGCCTGACGCGGGGCTCGAACTCACGGACCGCGAGATCGTGACCTGGCTGAAGTCGGATGCTTAACCGACTGCGCCACCCAGGCGCCCCTGAAGCTCCATTTTTGAGCAGAGGCCTGCTCTTTAGGTCATACAGGTCAAAATAATAATTTTTACCTAAAAATTCACTCTTTACACAAAGGATTCATCTTTGTTTGTTTCATGGATAGTTTATTTGATATATTTCTGTGGATGCTTAATATCGCCTGAAAGACTACATGATCATTTCCATCTTTGTATACCTGAATAGTTTAAGTATTTATAGACAGAGTAAGAATTGACAAATGCAGATAATCAGGTCTAAACAATATTATATTTTAGTGGTAAGTAGAACACGTGAATTCTCTTCAGCTGCTCTTCACAGATTCTATAAGCACATCCTTATCAACAAACACTTTATTAGTATAAATTATTTTACATCAGTGGATCTCATACCACAATGATTGTTGAGTTGCTGTATGATTTGAAACTTTAATGCTACCTTTGAAAAGAAAGGTCACTTCAGATACTTTTTACCAAATTGTGATTTGGGGGGAACTAGGAAATAATGCAATCCAATTAAAGAAATAAAATGATTGGAGCATATATTTAAAAAGCTCTTGTGTGGAAGTATTAATGTAAAGAGAAGAATCAGCATATTTCTTCCATTTATTTTCTAGGAAGGATTAGAGACATAAAGTAGCTGGCTCATTTGAAAGTCATTCAGATTCTTAGAAAATGCATGAATCACACAATTTAATTTACAAAGTCTGAAATGCTGTCATTCTTTTTCTTTATAGTGGATAATCCTATTTCTAGATACATAAAACTGCTTAGAGTACATTTTGATTTAATAGTTGAGAAGGAGTAAAAAAATCTAGTGACATCAGTTTACTAATTTATTTTTCTAATTAAATTGTCTTTAATCTTTGTTGTTTTTAGAGGATCATTACATTAATAAATGGGGCAGAAATGGGAGCTAATCATTATTAATTTAATTGCAAGATGAATGAAGTCATGTGTCAAAAGCAACAGATTTACACTTCTTTGCACATCCACCACATTGATTTTAAAAAAATGATTTAAAAATTATCAAAGTGGTCCCTTGTTTTAGAAGGTAATATTAAAAGTTAGAAACTGTTTCATTTTCTTTTGTATAGTTAGAAAATTTAGAGTCAAACAGCAAGTCTCCTGATTAAAATAATTCTGCAGTTAATGAAGTGACTTGCGTCGTCCTACTTCCTGACTCTTGTTTACTAGACAGTCTTTGTTTTGCCTGTTCCATCCTTCAAGCATGCTCATGATTCCTATGAATAGTCTTTTGACTCCCTTCTAGGTGTTGAACGTCACACAGGAAAGTGCATTTATTTATTTATTTACCTAAATTTTTTGTTTTTTTACATTTACTTATTTTTGAGAGACAGAGAGACACAGAGCACAAGCGGGGGAGGGGCTGAGATAGAAGGAGACCGGAATTCAAAGCAAGCTCCAGGCTCCCAGCTGTTAGCACAGAGCCTGACGCAGGGCTGAGCCTTGCTCACAAACCCTGAGATCATGACCTGAGCGGAAGTCGGAAGCTTAACCTACTGAGCCACCCAGGCGCCCAGGAAAGTGCATTTATTGAAGAAAGCAATCCAGGCTATGGGGTTTTTTTTGGCCATCACTGATCTGAATTAGCCAGTGTGACACAGGTTTGGATGGAAATTCCAGGAGCCAAAAGCAATGCCAAACCTAATGGAAATGATCTTATGTAGTTTTCCATTTATATTTAAAAGATGTTAAATTATTCTACACGGAAACAAGCGGGATGGTGTTAAGATAACGCCAAAAAGGAATCAGAACAGAATTTCTGACTCCCAGTATTCTGAATCCGATTGTGGGACGTGCCTGTCTCATGACCCTGACCAGTTAGTTCGTCTTGCCTCTCAAGTTGTTTCCTGACCTGCTTCATAGGGATGGAAATGCCTACCTCATTAGATCATTATGAGGATCAAATGGGAGAAGCTGCTGCATTTGCTTACTCTGGGCCATTTAAAACCACAGATGTGTGAGAAGATATAAATTTTACATACTATGAATTTCACTACAGTGAGATAATAAATTTATGATGATACATAGATCATTTCTTAAGATGTTAAAGGCCAAGAAATGTGTTGGATGTGAAGTTACTATATCCTGTTATTTTGTTATATGTTTTTCTGTTATAAATGAGCACAAATTAATTTCTATTATAGAATTGTGGCACAGAGAATTTTTGTGCAATAAATTGTCAATATTTTGAGTTGCTTTTCAGAAGTATATGTAGATATAATTGAAAATGTACAAGGATTTTGGTTTTTATAGAGCATATTAGTCTAAATTTATCAACAGCAGATGATATCAGCATTAATATAAGCCAGGTAAAAATGTATGTGTAGAGGAGGAATGCAGGCATGTAATTTTGGCTTTTGTAAAACAATTATGAAACACTTCTTATTCACACCATATCTTTCCCTGATCACAACATCATCTATACCAGAGATGAATACACACCCACAGAGATCAAGAAAAAGCAAAACAAAACTTGCTGTGCTTGAAAGTTGACTATTCTCATTTGGGAAACACTTAAAATATTGATCTTCTGAATCCCAAATTTTAAGATAGCATCCCTCAACTATGTGCCAGATGCTGAGAAAGGCTTTTGCATGCATTCCATCATTTAATTTTCATATATGCAGGAAATGAGATTTTAGATATGCTAAGAAACTGTGGACAAAATTAAGAAGAGGCAGACCCAAGGCTCTTCTATAAATTCCTACAAAAAATTAAGTGCCTTCCATCAGTGGAGTGTACAGACTTTAATTAGCCAGCATGCTATCTTGTTTTCAGCTATCAGTAATCACAAAAATTGTATCTCAGTTGTTATTGCACAAAACTAATACAATATCATAGAAAGTGTTCATGTGCTCACTGAATATTAAAGCTTATAACTTCAAAGATTGTAGTAACTGTCAAGTATTCCATTATTATCCCCTTTAATAACTGGAAAGCTTTAAAATAAATCACTTTGGTGGTGCCTAGGTGGCTCAGTTGGTTAAGTGTCCAGTTTTGGCTGAGGTCATGACCTCGTGCTTCATGGGTTCAAGCCCCGCGTGGGGTTCTGTGCTGAAAACTCAGAGCCTGGAGTCTGCTTCAGATTGTGTCTCCCTTGCTCTCTGCCCCTCCCCCACCCACACTCTATCTCTCTCACTCAAAAAATGAATAAACACTAAAATTTTTTTAAGTAAACCAATTTGGAAGGGTCTTATGTGGTTAAAAAAAAGTAGAAAAGAAAATCAGTCAGAAAAATATTATTTAAACATTATCAAATTCTCCAGATCTAAATTTTCAAATAGATGGAATGAAATATAAGGAATGTTATTTATTTTATCCTCTATAGAATGTCCATCTTTTGTGAGGTCATTTAATATAAATGTCTACCTGATTTAATAGCATAAAAATGGAGGGACTAAAAGTGAATACTTGGGGCACCTGCGTGGCTCAGTTGGTTGAATGTCTGGCTCGTGATTTCAGCTCAGGTCATGGTCTCGTGGGTCATGAGATGGAGCCCCATGTCAGGCTCTGCACTGAAAGCATGGAGCCTATTTGGGATTCTCTCTCTCCCTCTCTCTCTCTCTGCCCCCCACCCACTTGCCCGTGCTCTCTCTCAAAATGAATGAATGAGTGAATAAATAAATAAGACTTTACAATATAGAAATGTATCAAAATAACAAAAAAGTAAAAAATGAATTCTTAATCAATTTTTCTCCGTTCTCAATTAAAGCACTGGGCTTACAAACATTTTCCCATGAACTACTGAAATATTATAGAAAATTGCACATTTCAACCCTCAATCTCATGAAAGAATTTGTATTATCAACTCTAGAAATCTAAAATACCATGATATTGTTTGGAAACTTAAGGAAAAAAAAATAATAACACAGAAATTCCAGATTTCTCAGAAATGAAAGGGAAGGGTAGATAAAAATTGTCATGGCTCAATTCAGGTATCAGGAAGCTCACAGGTCACAAAACTTAGAATAAAGAAGGAAGGGTGCCTGGCAGCTTAATTTTCTATCACTCCTTTTCTAAAAAAATATGTTTTACAGAAAATCCTATTTGGTTAATTAAATGGCTGGATCCTACTGGCTTAAAACTTCACCAATTTCTTGGACTCCTCATGGTTGAATGGAAGAAGTGAGATACCCTTAGATTGTAAGATATTTTTAGGACTTCTGGCACTTTATTTTTTTTAACTTTATTTGTTTGGAGAGATAGAGCAAGCACATGAGCAGGGGAGGGGCAGAGAGAGAAAAAGTCCCATGAACTGAGATCATTACCTGAGCCAAGATCAAGAGTCACATACTTAACTGACTGAACCACCTAGGTGCCCTGGATTTCTGGCACTTTACAACCATGAGCTATTGTCCTTTAGCATATGGCTTATTGGACCGGTGCCTCATCTTCATGGACATTACCTGTTCACTAGAATTCTTAAATAAGATCCATGAGGTCAACTCATATTTTCATTGCATTCTGGCCTTGTTCATCTCCATTACTGTGTTTATATCACTATTTGCTGGACACTGCCTCGTCCTCTTCCCATGTAATCAGTATATCAGAATTTTATTTCATACCATTGTTACTACATGTTTTACTAAAGTATTCCTTAGGAAAAACAAAAGCAGTCATTGTATTTCTCCTTTGTGAGCTGCATGCAACATCATCCTTGAGCAAAACTATCTCCCAGTGCAGACATATTTTTTTTCTTCAAATGCCAGGAAAAATATAGCCTATTTCATTAGCCCTTATGATCTCTTTAATATTGTATGTAATGGTCCTCCAAAATCATTATTTCTTCTGATATTAATTAAGTGGTGGTATCACAATACTTGAAAAATATTTCCTTGTCTCTGTACTCAGCCCACTGCTACCTCATCGTCCAAAAAGAAGATAGTATTTCATAGTAAAGACATGATAAAGAAGAAATCAGAAATTATCTTTTAGTCTCTGGGTTTATAATTTAAAAAGGTTATACCTATTAGAGAGATGATACTGGTTATATTTAAAGCAAAAAACATTGAGATAGAGAAACTGTCTCTGATGAAAAAAATCATCATGAATAAAAAGAGGAGTAATGAGAATGTTGAACTAGATGGGATTTGTTGAGTGCTGTATCGTGGTTGGATGCCTGGGGACACATTAGAGATTTGGAGTCTGAAAACAAGAATCTCTACCTGCTCGGTTAGAGACCCAGCAAGACAGTAATATTGCAGGAGAAAGAATGATTGACTGAGTAGTTGCACTTGCAGTATGGGGTCACTGGCAGCTTACATGTGTCAATGAACACCTGAAGGGAACAGATCTTCCTCCACCCTAACACACTCATAGCCTTGAATCTACACGTGCTCCTAGGATTCAGTTACAACTCCAAGGAAAGGAGGTAATACAGAACAGAAATGACCAAGATTCATGTTTTTCTTTCCTGGCGAATAGGGATTCAAAACATACATTGAGTTTGGCTATCATTATAATTGTGCCTATAATGTCTGTCTGTCTGTCTGTCTGTCTCTGTCTCTGTCTCTCTCTTTCTGTGAAAAATCTATGAAACTCCTGAAAGCACAAGCTGCATCTTAATCATTTTATTTCCATGCTCTGATTTCACCAAGAAATTGTTGATAGGGGCGCCTGGGTGGCTCAGTCGGTTGAGCGTCCAACTTGGGTTCAGGTCATGATCTCGCAGTCTGTGAGTTCGAGCCCCGCGTCAGGCTCTGTGCTGACAGCTCAGAGCCTGGAGCCTGCTTCGGATTCTGTGTCTCCCTCTCTCTCTGTCCCTCCCCCACTCATGCTCTGTCTCTCTCTCTCTCTCTCTCTCTCTCTCTCTCTGTCAAAAGTAAATAAACATTTAAAAAATGGTTGAGGAATAAACAGATAATGAATTAACACAGATTGTAAACTAGGAGGTAGAAATATTATCTAAACTTTGAACCTTAAAGTTAGACCACTGATCAGAAGTGATAAACTGATGATTAATTATTAGTTGAGAAACCAATTTCCATTACATGGTGTTTCATGGACTATGTTATCTGGAAATACCTCAACAGGTTTTACTTGTCATTTACCTCTCTTCTATGAGCCTTTCCAGGAAAACTATTCTTTTCAACATATAGTCACGATTTCATCACTTGCTTTCCAACAGTGCAATGAAAGACAGTCCTGGGTATACCCTAAAGTCACCTTCCTGACAATGATGAACCTTAGAAAAGACTAAAAGTATTTGCCTGGATAAAGGAGACTGAAAAAATGTATGAAAATATATCTATTACAGATTAAATATATTTTTAGAATTATGGTTTCACTACCAGGCATTGATAAAAAAAGAGTAGTTTAATTTTTTATAAGTTAACCATGAGTCTCAAAAACCTCAAAGAGAACAAAAGATTTAGTAATATTTGATGGCTCCTAAAATTCAGAGGGTAATTATTAAAACATGTTTTAAACTTAAAATAGCTATTGGACTTCATATTTTAAGCAGTATTATAAATTATAATCTGATACAATTTTTTTTTCTTTTTTGCTCTAAATTAAATTATCGTCCTATGAATGATGGAAGCTTTGACCAGAACAATCTAAACTAGCCTGAGATTGTCTTCTAGGATATCTAATTCCTACAGTGGCTCACTGAGGCTCAGTACCACAGTGTAGAGAGCTGTTGTCCCTATAAGAAGTGAGGCTCTGCTGTGAACCTCTGGGACACTTTATTTTAACTTGTTCTCTTGTCAGAAGTATTCGACTTTTTTTCCTCTTTAACAGTCATTGTATGTCTAGGATAAATTGGCCTAATTAAAGCAACAAGAACATAAGCAATAGCGGCTCTGCTTTGCTGAAGCTCCCACCTTTTTCTTAAGGAATAACCATTCTCATTCTTTTGTCCTACATGAGCACACTTAATTATGTTAATAATTGTTATTTATAAAAGTTTAAAAGGTGTTTATAACAAAAATTAGTTAAGACTTTTCTTCTGGGGTTGTTTACTTCAGAAAAAAATAGACTGATCCCAAATGCAAGATGAATGAATGAAGTGAAATCAAAACCATGATTTACAATAGGCTTTAACAGTGATCGCCACAGAGTGAGAGCCAAAATCAGATTCTAGGGAAAATATAGTACATTGCTTTCTACTACAACCAAAATGTACTAAGTATCTGCTAGTCACTCATGATTCTGTAGAGCTCTGTGTGAGTGAGGAAAGACATCACAAATGCAACACACAGCTTCAAACAGTTTACTTTGTGGCGAAGATATGAACATGAAACATCAGTGAAAAATATAATACAGAACACTATGAGCCACTAAATCACCTGACCTAGACAGTATAAATATTGATTGAAAAAATTTCAACGAATTCAGTGTAATTGTAGAGAAGATGAGATCTGAGGCAAGCTTTGAGCAATGGACAGGATTAAAAGAGATAAATGAGGAGTAAAGGACATTGAGGGTGAGGACCATGAAAGATCAAAAGGGGTGGTCAGGTTAAGAACACAGCTGATTTAAGACACAGTGATATGAGAAGATCATCTTGTTAGTACGTGGGAAAGTTCAGTGAAATTATGGAAGATTTTCAAAACCATGCAAATGAGTGTTACCTTAAAAGCTAATAACCAGAAAGACAGCAACTACTTCCAAATTGTTTAATGGCCTGATGGTAATAATGATGGTGTTGATGAAGTTGCTAATAATAATAGAGAGCATTTATACTACGTGCCAAGCACAGTCCTGTGGTCTAACATGTTCTTATTTAATCCCCACGACATCTTCTAAGGTCAGTAATGTTGCCATACCATTTTACAAATGATGGAATAGAGGTTGTTTTGGGTTATATAAATTCTAAGAGTCAGAATAGAGATTTCACACCAGTTGTATTCTAGCAACTACATATAAATGGCAGCTAAAGTTCTTATAACAATACAGATAACTCCGGGTAGTGCAGACATTTTAACAATATTTATTCTTCCAATCCATGAGTATGGCATGTCTTTCCATCTCTTTGCATCATCTTTAATTTATTTCATCAGTGTTTCACAGTCTTCAGAGCCTAGGTCTTTGGTTAAGTTTATTTCTAGATACTTTACTGTTTTTGGTGCAATTACATATGGGACTGCTTTCTCAGTTTCACTTTATGCTGCTCCATTATTAGTTTATAGGAATGCTACAGATTTATGTACAATTGATTTTGTATCCTGCTACTTTACCAAATTCATTTATCACTATCCAAAGTAATCTACAGATTTAATGCAATCCCTATCAAAATACCAACAGCATTTTTCACAGAACTAGAACAAAACAATCCTAAAATTTGTATGAAACCACAAAAGACCTCAAGTAGCCAAAGCAATCTTGAAAAAGAAAAACAAAACTGGAGATACCACAATTCCAGATTTCAAGTTATATTATAAAACAATAGTAATTAAAGCAGTATGATACTGGCATACAAATAGACTGGGATAGAACAGAAAATCCAGGGATAAACTCACAATTATATGGTCAATTAATATTCAATAAAGGAGGTATAAATGTGCAATGGGAAAAAGACAGCCTTTCAACAAATGGTGTTGGGAAAACTGGACAGCCATATATGAAAGAATGAAATTGGACCACTTTCTTTCACCATACACAAAAATAAAATCAAAATGGAATAAAGACCATTCTAAATCCATCAAATGGAATAAAGACCATTCTAAATCCATTCTGAAACCATCAAAATTCTTGAAGAGAGCACAGGCAGGAATTTCTCTGACATTAGCCCAAGCAACTTTGGCTAGATATGTCTCTTGAGGCAAGGGAAACAAAAGCACAAAGAAACTATTGAGTCTACAACAAAATAAAAAGTGTCTGTACAGCAAAGGAAACAATCAACAAAGCTGAAAGGCAACTTACTGAATGGGAGGAGATATCTGCAAATAACACATTCAATAAAGGCTTAGTACCGAAAATATATAAAGAACTGATACAACTCAATACTCAACACCCAAAAAGCAAATAATCCAATTAAAAAATGAGCAGAACACATGACCAGGCATTTCTCCAGGGAAGACATACAGATGACCACACATGAAGTTACTCATCATCAGGGAAATAAAAATCACTACTATGAGATATCAGCTCACACCTGTCAGAATGGCTAAAATAAAAAATAAATAATAAATAAATAATAAATAAATAATAAATAAATAAATAAATAAAAACACAAGAAACAAGTATTGATGAGGATGTGGAGAAACAGGAACCTGTGAGTACTGTTGGTGGGAACGCAAACTGGTGCATCCATTGTGGAAAACAGCATGATATTATTATTATCAAAAAATAATAATAGTAAAAAAAAAAACAGAACTACCTTACAACCCAGGAATCATACTACTGGGTATTTAGCCCCAAATTATAAAAACACTAATTCAAAGGATGTATGCACTCCAATGGTTATTGCAGCATTATTTACAATAGTCAAACAATAGAAGCAACCCAACTGCCTATTGATAGGTGAATGGGTAAAGAAGAGGTGGTATATACACATATATGTGTATATATGTATACATATGTATATATATATGGTATATATGTATACATATGTGTGTATATATATGGTATATATGGTATATATGTATACACACACACACACACACACACACAAAATGGAGTATTACTCAGCCATAAAGAAGAATGAAATCTTGCCATTTATAATGACATAGATGGAGCTAGAGAGTATTATGCTAAGCAAAATAAGTCAGTAGAGAAAGACAAATACCATATGATTTCACTCATATATGAAACTTAAGAAACAAAGCAAATGAGCAAAGGAAAGAGAGAAGAGAGAGGGAGAGGGAGAGAGAAAAACCAAGAAACAGACTCTTAACTACAGAGAACAAACTGATGGTTACCAGAGGGGAGGTGGGTGAGGGGATGGGGGAAATAGGTGATGCGGATTAAAGAGTAGTCTTACCATGATGAAAAAAATGATTTAAAAAAACACAGATTATCCTAAATAGGAGGTAATTTAGCAGAGCACACAAGAGAAATTAGACTAAACCTAAAAAAAATTGTATATGGGTAAAATAAAATACTTTAAGAATCACACATGAAAAAATCATGGCTTATAAGTTTAAGTCTGAATTTCACTATCCTAAATCAGTGTTGCTCAAAATGGAGTCCATCAACTACCTGAAACTTCATGAACTAGATTGTTCATTAAACAATAAAAACACAGCATAGATGACTGGGTTTATTTAAACCAAATAAATCAGAATATTTTGGCAGTTACAAGAACTGTAGCACATATTAATACCCACAGCAACATGCAGACTAAATATTATTTCTTAATATTCTACCTTCTATATATTATTTCTCTCTTTATATATAGAGCCAGTACTTGGAAAAGACTTAGTACTTGGAACAGCTACCTGAACAACTGAAACCATTCTCCTTGTGCCTAGGGAAACTCATGGTTTGCAGGAGAAAAGCTTAACTTTGGATTTCTTTACCTGTGTCTTAGATCAGAACCAGATGTTTGAGCCCAAGTGCCTGAATGAATTTCTAAATCAGAAGAATTTCATGTGCTGTTTTGAGGCTTTGGAGAAAATAGGTGCCCATATGAAGACTGACCGCTTCTTCAAGATGACCATGAACAAGATGGCCCAGTAGAGCAGCAAGAGGATAGGATGAACAGAAGGCTGACTTGCATTGCTTGCTTGCTTTGTTTCATCCTGTCCCCAGGAGGGCTGTACTCTAAATTCACCACCCTTTCGAATAAATAGCACTTAGGCTAAAACAACAACAAACAAACCAACAAACAAAACTTTATACTTTATATACATATCATTTGTAACTAAATTTTAGACACACATATACACGTATATAATTGATCCCATTATAAGCCTACACCATCCTGTTTGTTAAACTCCATCCCTAGAAATACCCATGAGTCTCAAGTCAAAGTAAATTTTTTCTACCATACTTTTACATGTTAGGAAAATACCGATGCAATTTAAAATGCATGAAATTGCTTGGAAATTCAAACTGTTGTCCTAAATATATAATTGTGTAACTTTATTTTTAGACTTAGCACTATGCTTTTGAGATATTTTTCATGTGGATACAGGTAAATATTGTTCATTATTTTATACTGCTCTTCAATAGTCAATATATGAAAAAAAATCAAAGCTTAGTTATCCATCCCTCTACTGAAATAGAATTATGGCTTTTTCCTGTATATTTTTTCACTTTGTCTTCGTACAGTCTTATTTTGCACATTTAATAAAAATTCTCTAGGTATATATCTCCTAATGGAATTACTGAACTGAAGGGTATGCACATTCAACTTTATTTGGCAATAATATTTGTCACCCAAATACACCTAAAGTGTATGAGAATTTCTGTTCATATGCAGTCATGATAAAAATAATTACCAAATTGAAAATGTTCACTACTGTGGACATAAAATGGTAGATCAGAGTTGTTTGTTGGACATTCAAGTGAGAAAACTGAAAATCATCTTATTTATAGGCCATTCCAGTTTCTTACTCCTTAAATTGACTGCTTTCTATAAGCTTGTCTCTCTTTCGTTTACTTACTGCATTGGGGAAGTTTATTGTATGTTTTAATGTATTAAAAATCGTATTGAAAATATAATTTATGCTTTGTCTTTTACCTTTGTAACATGTGTCATGACTAATTATATCAAATATATTTATCATGTAAAGTACAGAAGAAAGGAAAATTATAATTTATTGAGTACAATTTCAAAGGCCAGACATCATGGTAGTTATTTTTGGGTGTGCTTTTTCACTTTAACTTCATGGCTCTGTATTACTACCCCACTTTGCTGATGATGGCATTGAGGTTCAGAGATGCTCGATAACTCTTCATGGGATCTGTACCTGTGAAGTAGAGGAAAATTCCGTACACATTTTATTTGGCTCTATAGGCCATATCTTTTATAACAAAATAATGATCACTCTTTTACCTCTTTAAAACTCATTTAAATAAATTCATTAACTTGAACCTCACTTAATTATAAGGATAATTAGGGCATGTATTATTAACTCTTGTTTGGTGGATAATTACATCGGAATATACTGCAAGATATCATGTATATGTGGAATCTTAAAAAAAAAGTCTACCTCATAGAAACAGAGCAGAAAAGTGGTTGCCGGGGATGAGGGGTCTAGGATATACGGAGAAGATGGTGAAAAGGTACAAACTTCCAGCTATAGGATGAATCAAGTCTGAGGAAGTAATAGTTGATAACGTTGTGTTGTATAATTTAAATTTGCTGGGGCGCCTGGGTGGCGCAGTCGGTTAAGCGTCGGACTTCAGCCAGGTCACAATCTCGCGGTCCGTGAGTTCGAGCCCCGCGTCCGGCTCTGGGCTGATGGCTCAGAGCCAGGAGCCTGTTTCCGATTCTGTGTCTCCCTCTCTCTCTGCCCCTCCCCCGTTCATGCTCTGTCTCTCTCTGTCCCCCAAAAAATAAATAAACGTTGAAAAAAAATTTTTTTAACAAAAAAATAAAAAAAAATAAATTTGCTAAGAAAGTAGAACTTAAATGTTTTCACTCATGCGCGCACACACATGCACACACACACACACACACACACACACACACACACATACACACCCCAGGGGGAGAAATATGTGAGGCAATGGACATGTTAATTAACTGAATGGAGGATCCTTGCATGATATGTGTGTGTGTGTGTGTGTGTGTGTGTGTGTGTATGGATATATATATATATAAAATCATGTTGTACACTTTACATATTGCATAATTTTGTTCATTATACCTCAATAAAACTGGACAAAAATGGAATCTAGAGTTAGAAATAATTTTTCTGAAGTTACTGGCAAAAGTACAATTAGAAGTCAGCTAATATAATCACAGTATTTCTTCTGTGAAATTTACCTGAAGTTTAAAATAGACTAATAGATTGACATAAAATGGCATCAGTGATGCATATGCTAAAATGTTGCTGATGAGTTTAACATGTTTTTCATGAATCCTTTAATGGATATTATATGCTGTGTGGGTAAACATTATAATATTTAGCCTCAATACTAATATATTTGACCCTATATTATTTTTTCTTAATTGACATTATATGGTTTATATGACTATTTTATTATACATACAAATATTTACTTTGTTTAATTTCAAAGGGGCATAGGAATTTTTGCAAATATTAATTTTAAAATTAAAAGTACTTCTTGAATGAAAGTTTTACATTAGAAGAGAAAGATTTATAAATCCAGAGATCAGATGGTAAGAAAATAAAAAGAATCAAATAAAGGGGAAATTATATATGCCAGAAAACAAGAGTTAGAAATTATTCATATAAACCATTCTCACAGTTCAGATAAAATTCTGAGGCTCAATAGGTAATGTGCTTTCTCTCATACGTCCATTGGTAAAGGATTGAGAACTTAGTCTTCTGCATTTTAAGTCAAATGATTTTCTGATACATACAGGTTTTGTCTTCTATCCCATTCAGGGTTTTTTTTTTTTTTTTTTATGCCATTCAGTTTTGAACAGAGACTGATACGTTTCTAAAGTAAGGTAGTACAATAACCAATACAGCCATTCAGTACTTCTTCCCCTGGTTAAGTAAGTTTCATGAAATAATTCTGAATGGCACATTACCACTCACCAAATCAGCCACTCCACTTTCTAAGATCTCCCAGGAACACCAAAAATTTAGGACACATAAAAAGAAAGCTTTAAGTAATACAATCCAAAGACATATACCATATACACAAATTTGTATATACACAAATGCCAGACTTTAAACAGATACACAATAAAGTCAATGAAACCTCATTATGTACTTTATACTTCTATTTTATACTTATACTGTGCTTTACTTTACCTATATTTATCATTTACATCCTTATTTTGTTCTGTACCTACTAGGTTTCTAGTATTACTGAGATATGTTATCTCATTGAGTCTTTTTACAATCACCCTGCAAGGAAGGCAGTAACATGCCAATTTTACAGATAAACATAAAAATTAAGCAATTACTCAGTTGATGTGTAACGATTAAGAAGGGGAATCAGAATTCAAATCCAAGCCTGTCTGTATTTTCCAGTGAAGGATACTGACTCAGCCTGCAAACCCATTCAGCTCAAACCCAATAATTGGCATATTTTTCTTTATTATGAATGAAAATGGGTTGCTCTCATTTCCATATGCAGCATCCAGCATTTTCCGTAACTACACTGTGTGTGTGAACCTTGGAGCAGTTCAGAAATTTCTTTTCACCTCTCCCACAGTTGAAAAATCACCTGTCTCTCTACATTCCCTCTAGGGTCCAGGTCTTTGGTCATATAGAATTGTAGCTACATTAGTTTCTTACTTTTGAAAAAATCACCCTGGCTGTGGCTGTTGACTATTCAGCCTGTTCCCTGTGTGATACTCGTACATGCAGAACAGGGACCTAGGATGGCGTGTGTGTTGCCAGGGAACAAAAGTGGGGCTTCGCTGTTTTTCAGATCCTCTGGGTCATGCAAACACCTCTGGCCTCTCTGCATTCTAATACTCCTTTGTTTACTACAATCCGCATATTTTAGTGCAATAGTTTCAAATATTCAAAGCAATTTTTTTCCTTTCTTTATGATACTTTTTAATACCTTCCAAAAGTTGAGGACAGATTCAAAGAGCATTGAAAGATAACTGTTAGTTACTTTTTGTTTAAAAAAAAAAAGAAAAAAAGTTTATTTATTTTGAGACAGAGAGAGAGAGGGAGAGGGAGAGAGCGCAAGTAGGGGAGGGGCAGAGAGAGAGAGAGAGAGAGTCCCAAGCAGGCTCCACACTGTCAGCACAGAGCCCGACACGGGGCTCGAACTCCCAAACTGAGAGATCATGACCTGAGCCGAAACCAAGAGCTGGACACTCAGCTGACTGAGCCACCCAGGCACCCCAGTTATTTCTTCAATTCTCCTATTGCAGTTTAAAGAAAAACTCTGGGTTCTACTTTAAAAGTTGAGACATTTTATTTGGGAGAAAATCTGACACTTGATGTGTAGTTTCTAAGTTTGCACTTCATGTGCTTTTGCCAGTCAGCATCCTTTGAGATTATTTTTTTACTTTGATGCTCTTGAAATGTGCTTGCAATTTAATAAATATAATAGATGGCTCTAATTGTAAGTCCCCTGTTACATTTTTATAATAATGCCTAGTTTAAAATGCATTCCATTTCACTAATGTCTTTTATTATTTAGAAGATATGTGTAGGTGAGGAGAAATCTAAGTTACAAGTTTGATGAAAATATATACCTTGTCCTTCAATTATTTTTCCACATTATATTATATTTATAAATTAAGATACTGCTGATCAAGAATTTTAAGTAGCAGTGTAGTTATCTATTTCTGAGAATATCTTTCTTTTCCTTTTTTCCTTTTTTTTTTTTAAGTTTATTTATTTTGAGAGAGACAGAGAGTGATCAGGGAAGTGGCAGAAAGAAAGGGAGAGAGGGAATCCCAAGAGGGCTCTGCACTGTCAGCACAGAGCCCAATGTGGGGCTCGAACTCATGGACCATGAGATCATGACCTGAGCTGAAACCGAGTTGTACACTTAACCAACCTGGCCACCCAGGCAACCCTATTTTTCCTTTTCTAACCTTTGGTTTGAAAATTCACTAAACATTTTTACTCCACATTCACCACAGTCTGAAAATCCATGATAACTTTGAAGGTATGGGAGAAGCAGTTGAAAGAAGTGTTATTTTGACCAAATTTCACCCTCGCTTAATTTTGACATGTTTGAAGGCATGTTTCATCTCTACTGATTTAAAGCTATTGTATTTGATTTGTATTTCCGAGCGGAGCTTTGGAGAGTATTGTTTTCAAACTCTGAAGAAAAATCAAACCCACCAGACTTTGAAAATCAACAGTAGACATAATAAAATCCTTCAACGCCTCACCACAGTCTTTTGAGACAAAATCCCAACTTTTTAGTACAGCATGAAAGCTCTCCCTTTATGACTCAGGACTCAGAAATACTTGGTTCCCCTCACCCCTGAACAAAACGCCATACATGATGACTACTGGATCCTAAGCACTCAAGGCTCTCTCTAACGTGTAGACCCATGCAGGCTTCCCTCCTACTTAGTGCATTCTTTTTCCAACCATTTTTCTCCTACCAACATCTCCACATTGCCAGGGAAATTAATTAACATCCCCGTATGCTTCAATGTTGTATCAAGAAGGAGGCCAAAGAAGGTCACGTAAAAATCAAGCTATGGAAACAAATGGATCCTTTCTGAACATTAAAATGGAAGTTACTTATTTCTAGAAATTGATGTGATCTCTGGGCACTGTCTCATCTACATCTCACAGTGACTAGAGCTGCTTTTACTTTGAGTCTTAAATTGATATTATGTGGCATAATTGTACTTAATGCACATGAGATTGAGAACTTCAGAAAGTTCTACATTAAGAGCACTGGAAAGCAGCTCTAAATAAAAAGTAAAAAAGCTTCAAATGGGACTGTACCAGTGTTATGCAGGTCAGAGCAATGATCTGCTCCAGTGCTAATGTGTAGAGAAAAGATTCTTAGGCAGAGTTGGTTTGTGCTGTTTGGTTTTGTTTTGTTTGGTTTTCTTGGGGGGTGGTGGATGGAGGAAGAAGAAAAATCAGCTAGACTGCAATAGCTAACACTGTCATCCAGCTAGGAACGGATGGAGTTCAGGAAAGGGTAGCGTATTGAAAGTGGGCAAATAAGGTCAGACTCACAATATGAAATTTGAACCTTCATTGATGAGTTGATCTGAGGGATCTCAGGGAGGTGAGGGTTAGGTAAAGGAAATGAAGGAACTGAAGATAACTTCTACATTTCTTGCTTGAGCAGCTGGGTAAAGGCAATGCCATTTCCTGAGATATAAAAGACTGAGGTAAAAATTATGAATTGGAGAAGAGACTGCAAAAACAGAGAATGAGCTCTCCCACTGTGAACAATAAATCTTTCAAAAGACATAAGGAATTACAGTTCATGAAACAAATCAGCTTCCAATAGTGCTTTATGACAGCGATGCAAATATCAGAAATATTGCCATTGTGGAAATTCACATCAAAAGAAACCTAGAATTCATTTTCTTCAAGAGTTTCAATCCCCCCATTATTATGCCAGTAAATTATTTCACTAATAGTTGGTAAACTGAATTTCAACATAATTTTAGTCCTTCACATATGAATATCCATATGACACTGGGAAAAAAACAGAATCAATTTGGATCTAGTAATTATAAAACATAGCTCCAGAAAATATCTATTAGCAAAATCTATTATGCCTCCAAGGGTTTTGTCAAATTGCTCCCAATAGTGCTTTTAGTAGTGCTTTTATGTCTTCCCAAAGCAGCATGTTAGATACAGGATGGTAGTCACTAGTAAGATGAAGTTGAGGAATTGCTAAAAATACAGGGCAGCTCATAAAAAGGAATCTTCAAATCAAAGTAACATGTGGTATTTGGAATCTTAAAATTAACTGAAGTGAAAATTATGTACACAGATTTTTACCTATTACTTTTATCCAACAAAGCAGAAGATTATTTTAATACTCAGTGAAAAGAACATGTAAAAACAGCATAATCAATCCTAAAGTCTTTAATGGGCAGATGAAACAGAGTATTGAACAGAAATGACTCTATGAAATGCAGCATCACTATATTTTCTTGTATTTCATAAAGTACATAAATAACAATTTTTTTTCACTAATGATGAACTTTGAAAGTCATCTAAACGTTCTCAGAGTAATTTTTGATAACCTGCCCACTAAACCCGTCTGTTGCTTCCTGAACCAACTCACTGCCTTTCTTTTGGATTAGGTATCACAGCCCTGCTGTCTTTATTTCCAAAGTTCTAAGAAATCATATATAAATAACGTGTTAGTCTTACTATATTTATAAAAATGTAATATATGATAAATAATCCCAGTGTTCTTCCTCTTCAAAAAGGATCACCTCTTATAACCACCAATGAAACACTAGCTCCTTGGAGTTATTTTTGTTTACTAGTTTCATTTTCTCCAAATCAGTCATTGTGACCAGAACTGAATGTGTCACACTTAATGTGGACAGGGAATTCTCCATTTATTAGAAATAAAAGCATCTTTTCTAGGATCAGTTCACTCATGAAATTCAAATCCCTTTTGTAGAGGTGTCTGGGTGGCTTAGTCAGTTAAGCGTCTGACCTCAGCTGGTGGTGAGTTTGAGCCCCACACTGGGCTCTGTGCTGACAGAGCCCAGAGCCTGCTTTGGATTCTGTGTCTCCCTCTCTCTCTGCCTCTCCCCTGCTTGTACTCTATCTCTCTTAAAAATAAATAAACATTAAAAAAAAATTCAAGTCATTTTTTGTAAAAAAAAAAGAAAAAGATTTAAAAAAGGAATTTCCTATGCTTTTATAAAAATGATTTGAATTCAATGAATGAGTTGAGTCTCAGGAAATTCCATTTCTTTTTCCAGACAGAATCATTGCAAATGTTGGATATATATTTGTTGTATGAATGAATGAATGAATGAATGAATGAATGAATGAATAAACGAATGACTAGAAGGCACACCTTCCTGCTTCTGCTCTTCCCATGTCTATGCTCAGCATATCTGTGGTCCTGTTAATGTAAGAGTCAGGTTTTATCATTCCTCTGGCTTAAAAACTTCCAATAGCTCCCACCTTACCCTGAGTAAATTCCCATCAATACCCTGACCTCTAAGGCTTAATGACATTGAATCCTTATTTCTCCTCTGACTTCACTTCTTTCTGTCCTATCTTTGTTCACTTTGCTCTAGCTTTCCAGCCTCCTGCAATGGACCATGCTCATCCAGACAAGGGCCTTTGCTCTCTGTTACTGTATTCGTTACCCAAATGTTATTCAGTTGCCAAATGCAAGGTATTCAGTTAAATGTAATTTTTTCAATGAAACATTCCCTGATGACTCTATTTAAAAAGCATATCTTCCATTACCCCGACTCCATTCTCTGTTTTATTTTTCTCCATATATGTATCACCACTTAGTATTTCACAAACTTATTTCTTTTCATTGATTTTGTCTTTCCAGACTACAATGCATATATACGCTAAGAGGGGAGGGTTTTTTTTGTCTTTTATAGCCTCCATGCTTCATACAGTAACACATAGTAGGTGTGCAATACTTTTGTATGAGTGAATGAATCTAACCAACTATCTTGACAGTTTTGAATACTCATGTATTTTTTTTTTCTAAATGAACCAAGAAGACATACAGTTATTTTTATTAAAGCAATAAATATTTTACAAAAATTTTTAAAAGAACATTATTACACAGTCCTTTCAGGGCACACTTTATTTTCAGCCAAATAAACCAGCAAAGTGAATCATGACTAGCAGAGTCAGTAGTCAAATATATCCCACATCCACTAATGAAGTTTATTAAAGGTTTGTGCATAGATTCTAAAATTATTCAGTCTTTAGCTGAGGAAAACTTTCATTATCTTCAAACTGGTAAATAGTCATCATAAAGCAGTCCACAACTTCTGCACTAGGCTCTTCTATATATAATAATATCTGTCTCATCTCCACTCTCATCATAGTATTTATCTACATTCCATTCCTCTGAAATGATAAGAGGGAAATCCACGTGAAATTGAGGTTGCTGTTTACTACAATTACAATTGATGTTTTGATTGCCATTGACTTCTATACTAAATGGCAAAATGGTGGCATTGGACACATAATGATCTCTCAGCATGGCATGGCTGAGAAGAAATAAATGAGGATATCTTGAAGTAAGAGCCTCTCTTCTATGTTTTAATATCTCACTTGTGGTGAGCCATCTTTCTAATTAGTGCTAAGTATGGCCCACAGGTGACCCAGTGATGAAATGTCTCTACATTCTTTTCAAAGCCTGTCAGTGAAATGAATTAACAAAAGGATGAGTGACACTTATAAATTAGTTTGGTTAACTTCCAAGCATACCAAATTAAATAAGCTTTTGCCAAGCTTGATTTATAGAGGATCGTTTTGCCTTTATGATAGCCAAAAGGAGAATCTTTTATTGCAAAATATATTTTATACAATTTCTATGGAAGACAAGATTTCTTCTATTTCTTAAGACTTCTAGTTTTCTTGAAATTATTAGCCAAACCAGCCTTGAAGTTTCATTACATGTCTACTCAGACTCGGATTCAGCAAAAATAAACCAATGTGCCAAAAGGAGTTTGAAGCTTCAGTCGAAAGGAAATTAGTGAGTCTTTGATTCTTTGCCATTATACTATCATAATAAGAAAGTGTTGTTTATCTAATAGCTTGATTCATTCAAGGAATATTTATTAGGCACCATTAGCATGAGATTGTTTCATATTTTCTGCTATTCAGGGGTTTATTCTTTAGATGCCCAAACTGCCAAAATAATACAGATAATTAAAAAGTCCATACGGCATGAACAGACTGTCTGGAAAGCTCAGAAGATGCTATGATTCTTAAGGGCCAGGAGAGGAAAGACAGCCTTTCTGAAAAGATGGTCATGGCAATCAGTTCTGCCAGGGAATAAGCAGTGTGACTCAAATTCAAGAAGGACAAAGTCCTGATACCCACCCCCCGTACCCCTGCTAAAGTCAGAGTGTTGTTTTTGTCATTTGGATGATATGGTATAGGAATTCAGAATATTCCAAGAGCACACAAAGTAAGAAGATGCCAGGGAAAAGACCTAATGGCATTGTGGGAGAGGGTATAAGTAGTTGTGTGTGTGTGTGTGTATTTGTGTGTGTACTTGTGAACATTTTTGTGTGTCAGTGTGCCCTAATGTATGACTCTCCAGGTATGTCAGCAACCGTGCGCTGTGAGAGGGTAACTATTCCACCACCAACGGAATATTGTGGTGATCCTGGTCAGCTCTTCTGGGCACTGTGCCCACTTGGTCTTAAAGACAATCCAGACAATCAATAGTGCATGTCTACAGATTGGTCAGTGCTGCCCAGCTGCAAAGTGGACAAGTATCGTCTAGTAATCATAAACTATGCACAGCGATGCCAAGTGGCATATGTGGGGTAGTATGAAACTGTACCAAGGAGGTAGACAATACTGGATCCAGAGGATATAGCTGGCGAAACACAGTTTTACAACAATAAGAAGTGATAGTTTCAGAGTGACATGGCTAGAAGGCCTCATTCGTCACTTATCCCAAACAAAGCATCAGTGCCACCAACCCAAGCACTACTCCTACGAGTCGATCAGTGAGTCTAGAAAAGTCACCCTTACCGAACATCTCCCAGCCTGATTCTTTGCCAAAAGTATCTCTTGATCTCATCTCGCTAACTCTAACTTGCATGTTTATTTTAGGAATAAATACATGGGTGTTCACCTCCAGGAAGCCTCAAACCCAGTCCTCTGCATGATCACAAGATAAACAAAGATAAAGTTATATGTCTGTGTGACTATAAAAGGGGTGAGTTAATAATGTTTCCTGAAACTGTACATAGTGTCTTTTATTTTTTTTTAATCAAGAGGAAAAGAGATATATTTTGACTAAAGGAGAATGGGAGGATATGAAGTATGTTACATTAAAATAAATTGTTCATAATCACTGAAGACCTTTATAATTTAGAGTTACACATTTCTATGATAAATGCAGTACACTGACATATTGCTAAATTATTTAGCAATATACAGGAAGAAGTATTTATGTTTTATACACCTGGTGTGTGATTCAAAAGACACTAGAACAATAAGCATGGCAAATGGTTTTATCTTGAGTTATGACATCTCTCTTTTGATAGTGCTGCCTTGAATGCTGAGCTAGGAAGGGTTCTGATGAAATTAATGTCTTGAATCAGCTGACAAGTGTGAAGTGATCTATGAGCAGTGGAAAAGGTTGAGGAGGTACACGTGTCAAACATTTGCTCTCTCTGCTGCTAAATACTTTAAAATAAACTCTTAACAAGAATCATAAACTCAACTTATGCAAAACCAACATCTTAATCTTTCCCTTAAAATCTGCTCAGTCTTAACTGGTTTAGTTCATGACAACCCCATCCATCCAGCTCACACAAAACCTTTGCTATTTTCCTTGTATCCTCTAGTTCTTTCATAACACCTATCCAATTCATCAGAAAAATTCTATTGGCTCTATATTCAAGACATGCTCAGAATTCAACTGCTATTCATCATTACCACCACCACCATCTTGCTCTATGTTACCATCATCTCTTGTCCAGGTTACCCAGAGGCATCCCCAGTTGTTCCTGTTTCTACCCTTGCTTTTCTAGAATCTACAATTCTCAGCAGAGCAACTGTATTCGTTTACCATTGTAGCTGAAGCAAATTACCACAAAATTAGTGGCTTAAAACCACTGTTTATTATCTTACAGTGTCCATGCTCCAAAGTCCAGGCACAGTGTGGCTCAGCTGGTTTTCTATTTAAGCCAAAATCAAGGTGTAAGTAGGGCTGTGTTCTTTTCTAGAGGCTTTAGGGAAAAGCATGCTTCCATGGGTTGTTCAGGTTGATGGTAGAATTCAATTCTATGCAGTGTAGACCCGAGAGTCCTGTCTCTTCTGTCTCAGCTTCCAGAAGCCACCCATAAACCTTGGTTTGTGGCCTTTTTTCCACCTTCAAAGCTACCAAAAGTGGGTGGAATGTTCCCCGTACACTGAATCTCCCCTCTGCCTCCCTCCCTCTTCTACCACATCCCTCTAACACCAGATGTAGAAGTTTTTCTGCTTTAAGGTCTTTAGTGATTAGATTGGATCATCTATGATGATCTTATTACCTTAAGGCCAATGATCATAACTACATTTTCAAAGTCCCTTCACATTAGTACCTAGATTCGTGTTTAATTGAATAATGAGGGAAAGGGAACCTTGGAGAATAGGTTTAGCGTTATGTCTACCATGGAAGCACAATGATCCTGTGAAAACATAAATTAGATTGTGTTTCTCCTCTGCTCAATACCATATAATGGGTTCTTATCTTGTACAAAGTAAAAGCCAAATTTCTCTCTTTTATTTTAAGTTTATTTATTTATTTTGAGAGAGACAGAGAGCATAAGTGGGGGAAGGGGTAGAGAGAGAGAGAGGAAGAGAAAACCCCAAGCAGGCTCCACACTATCAGCACAGAGCCCAATGTGGGGCTCAAACTCATAAACTGAGATCATGACCTGAGCCAAAATCAAGATTCGGACGCTTAAACAACTGAGCCACCCAGGTGCCCCAAAGCCAACTTTCTTAGAAGGGACTACAGAAGCATTCATGATCTTTTCCTCCATTACCTATGACTTCATTTCTTATTATCCCTAGTATTCTTCTCCTCAGAGAAAACATTTTTTTTTAACATCTTAGCCTTTTGGGAGAACTTTAAATAAATACATTAAGTAAGCATGCCTTTTATCTGAAGTCAACCAATTTTTAAAACTTTGTGTAAACTAGTGTTTCTCTGTCTTAGCACTATTTACATTTTGAACCAAACAATTCTTTGTTGTGGAGGGCTGTTCTGTGTGTTATAGGATGTGTGGTACTTCCCTGGCTTCTACTCACTAGATGCCATTAGCACACTCCAGTTGTGACAACCAAAATGTCTCTAAACACTGCCAAATGTCTCCCAGGTGACAAAATTCTCACTGGTTTAGAACCACAAATGTCAATGTAAGCCCCTTTTTATGCAGTAATACCAAAAGGATGGCTATAACACCCCAAGCAGGTAGGTACTAGTTCCTTAACTATAATTTCAGAATTTTAAGAATTTCTTTTTAAACACATTTTCTATAGATATCTTAAACTGGAATTGTAAAGCAGAAATGCCTGAAGTTTCTCTATTAATGAACAACCTTCATTCCATCAGAAACATGAATCAAACATAAGTTAAAAATGAAAACAAAGCATAAAACACAACGGGTGGGCTATAGATAGCAATTACTAATATAGAAAAATGTAACTGGGCTGACAAACAATATATGATCATCATAATCGTTCCTTTATATAATAGATTAGCAAAACCTGTTTTATATGAATGCTTGATATTAATATCCAATCTCCTGGTTTTAGGAAATCCATTTTCAATAAACTAAGGCTGCATGTTTAAGAAGTCTCTACTGAATATTTAAAATACATCATAAATAGATTTTTAAGTAAGAGCTTAGTACATGTCCTCTGGCATTCAGTGTAAGGTTAGTTACTGTAGAACTCTAGGGTATTACAAGATTTGGGAAAATAAAACTCTAATAAATGAATCCAAGTTATCCTCAAATGTTTTGGTGGAAAAAATTATGTATGATGTAATGCTCACATGCTGTTTTTGATTTCTGGACAGGAACAAAAGTATCAGTTCAGAAGAGAGAAGAATCAAGGGCACATTCTGGTAGCAGCAGCAGAAAAAGAGAAATAAAACCTCCAGACACAACCAGCCATGATGATTGAAAAAATCATCTCCAAGGTCATCAAAGAATGTATGTACCTTTAAATTAAAACATCGTTAAAAGCACAAGAAATTTTTTCATTTTCACCAGACTGTAAGCATACTAATGATGTTCAGAAACAAAATTCAAAATCAATTACACAATCATAATTATCAATTATTAATATTTTTGAATAGCTTAGCTGTATCTAGAATATTGTTAGAATTGAGATTTGTTATATTTAACAAATATAACATTCTTTCCAAAATGATTTAAAGTCTATATAATCCCATGTTTTCAGTTAGACAAAATTAAGGTACCATTTTAACTGTTATTCTTTTATTTATTCAGAGAGATGCCTAGCATCAGTAATTTTAGACAGACTTTCATTTGTCAATATCCAGCCTGCCATTCAACCAACATTTCCTGAAAGTCTTCTCTATGCCAGGCCCTGTGCTTCTGAGGTAGTGAACAAGACAGATCTGGTCCCTCAGGCCATGGCTCTTGTGTTCCAGTGGAGGAAGAAGGCAAATAAACAAATTAAGAAATAATGAGTAATAAAACACGAAGCAGTGACAGCAATCAGGATGAAAGAAAAGAAAGAGCTTGGGAGACAGATCAGGTTGTCGGCAGGACTCCCAGAAGAAGTGGTTCTACCCTCAGCCCCAAATGACAAAAAAAGTCTCTGAAATTCTGGGGAAAAGAAATAACTACCATGCTGTGTAAAATTAAGGACTCCTGAGGAGTAAGCTGGAGTGCGGGCATGGTGTTGCTCCCTAGAATCCTGGAAGGGAGTAAAGTAAAATTGAATCAGAAGAGGCCACAGGATCTGCTTATTAGCATGTCAGCAGTTGTCATAATTTTATACACAGCCTAGAAATATGACACTTTTATGACCTTGGTGATTCTTCAGGCAGAAATGAGTCCTGTGATTTCTAAATGAAAAGTGTAGAGTTCCAATCAAATGGACAAGTTCAAGTTTCTGTGGAAAGAAACTAAAAAATTCCAAAGGAGAAAAAATAGCAATCAAATACCCAACAAAAGTTCAGAGGATTCTAAGATCACAAGGAAAGACGTGGCTGAAAGCAAAGGAAAAAAAAAATCACTGAGATGTTTGTAGGTCCTGGAGTCAAAGGTAGAGAGGTTAAGGAGAGGTCCAAATCCAGAAGTTCATGATTATTTTATTATTTTGAAGAATGTACTGATTTCAACTATGCTGTCTGATTATCTGTCAGAGCATGTATACTGAGTCTGAGCTCATAAAACTTTTTCCATAATAAGGAGTCTAATATTCATGAGTGAGAGCCCACTTTTTATTTTGAAGAAAGACATTATAATCAGCTCCTATTCTTGAAAACCACATGACTTTCTAAATATGCCTTCTCTCTCTCTTTTAAAGAAATCCCTACACCGCCCCCCCCCCCCCCCCCCCCGCAAAGAAATCCCTACACCCGATGCAGGGCTTGAACTCATAAAGTCACACACACTACCAACTGAATCAGCCAGGCTCTTTTGCCCACTCTATCCTGATTTGGGAAGACGAGTGAGTCCCACAGTGAAGGGCTTCCAAAGCTGAGGCTGAGAATTACGTAGGAATAAAGGTCATGGAATAAGGTAAGGAAGATGACTTTCTGTTGATATCTTCAAAGGTAAGTAAAATCTCTCCAAATTTAATGTTGCTGGTTCTCTGTCCCATTATAATTTATTTGTGGCATATACCACTTACCTTCTTCATTCCTGGGCCTTCATAACCCCTAGTCCTTTCTTTATCAAATTAATTATAAACATTAACTTTTTACCATTGTCAATTAGAGAATGTGTACTTCTAAAATCATTAATATGATTAGGTTATTTCCCATGCTTATCCAAATTCTTAAGAATTTCTCTGTGCTCTGAAGGACATGAATAAATACAATGAAAGGAAAAATTAGAAAGATTAAAAAAACACAATCTGTTGGTTTTAAAATAAAAATTCAAAGGTAGAATGAATAAAATATTGGCATTCGGTTCCTCCAAATACATTGCCAAGTCATTTGTAAATTCCTGTGAATATTTGGGCATAAAAGGCATTATTCTTTAAAGTTATTTATTGAGAAGTTCTTTCTATTTATTTTTCAGTGATAGAGGACTGCCACAGGGTTAATTTACTTGTGTAAAAAGCCAACAAGATCTGTAACAGAGCACAGGGCATTGCCATTATTATAAGTATATGTATTTAAAGGTGATGATACTGATCTCTAGGGTGATTTCCGAATAACATCCACTTGGTAGATGTGTTAAATGTGCCAGGATGTCAGAAGATCATTTTAACAAAGGTAACAACAATTTATTATGTTAATAATAACTTTGTTAACTGGCATAGTAATTTTTAAAATAGAACATTCTTCCTTCTATTAAGATGAGAATCCTGGCATCACTAAGCATTTGCAATCAAATGCCATACCTGCATTTTGAAAAAAGTTAGTATTGACATTTTTAAGTATAAAATGACAGGATGATTTGTTTTGTTACCAGGGATTTGATGAATTGCAGTTTAGCATGAGTAATTCCTATAAGCATATATAAATGAAGTGTGGACAAAAATATTGTTTAGGGAATTTTGTATTTGTGTATATTAATTGCCTGAGTTTTCAAGGATGACTGATACATTATAATTCAAACTTCAAATGCCCTTCAAATTAACAGCCTGTACATGAATTTAAATCCTTACAAAGAAACAACACTATGAGTTCTCCTTTCTATTTTGAGGGTACTTGGTAATATAAATTGGCCTTTTTTTTGTTTCAGATTAAACTGTGTACTGACCATCAAATTTTAAAATGCATCTGGAATGTTTTTTCTAAAAAAAAAAACGGTTTGTGTTAATGGGTAAACCTTCAAGGGCAAACGAGAAAAAAACTAAGGTAAATGTCCTATTTCCAAAGCTTCAAAAAGTCATTTTCTCAAATCAAGCATTAGTAATAAAATAAATGAAATAAGCATCCTCTGCTCTCTTCTTTGTACCAACACACTTCCTTTAGGATGTGTGGCAAGGTTATCTTCTGGGTGATTCAACTCAATCTTGGTTATTTAAATGAATAATCAGCTCAAACAAAACCCACTGCGTTTTTATCTTAAAACAATCCTTTTCCAAGTTTCCTAATATTTCCTGGCTCACTGAATCAGGAGAGTTGATTTTAAAATATTTTTGATAGCTTTTCTTTACCTGTTTTTGTAATTTCATTTCCACTTCCAGACAAAATCAGGGAGGGCTAAAAATAACAAACGTGACTAATTCTCAATTACCTGCAATAAGGAGAAGGCAAATGGGGACCCAGCATGATGGAATAAATTACATCCACTGATAGCTTAAAAATCCAATTTTAACCATTACTTTCAACCTCCTTCTTATTAACAAATAAAATGGGACTACTCTGAGTTCCATTTCCTCTCCCCTTATCTGAAAATTTCCCTGATGGAGTTGCTGGCATGAAGATAAATGTTCCAAAGATGAGTAAAGGAGATAAAAAGGGAGCAAAAAAAAAAAAAAAAAAAAAAAAAAATATATATATATATATATATGTCATTTATATACTTAATGTTTCACTCCAAGTAAATAAAATTAGAAAAAATAACTGAATTGCCTTAAACATTATTTCAAAGTACTAACCCACCCACTTAAGAGTCAGGTTTCAAATGGGCAGTAGGGTTGGAACAAAACGTAGATGATACTAAGATCCCTCTCAATTTTAAAAATGCATGATTTTGTCAGCATTGCATCTTCATAAATGAACTACAAAGTAATTCTTATAATTCAGTAATAGAAACACAGTTTATTCATTTAAAATATGAATCATTTATATTGTGAGAAAACGCGGATTTGTGCACAGAATGTTGATCTAGAAAACACGAAATACGATTCATGATTAACCTTCTAAATATCTTGCACAAATCATTTGATTTGGCCATAGTTTCCTCATTTGGATAATGAAGAAAATGATGGTGGTGAGACCTACCTTATCTCCAAATTCTGTTCTGGATTTAATTTTTTAACCTAACAAGGAAATATCGGCTGTAAGCAAAAATTCTTAGAAGAACACATAATTTTTATTGGATGACAATCTGTGCCTGAGTCCTGTGCTACTCCCCACTACACATACATATTCTTTTACCCTTTAAAATTGGGTGGTGACTGGATAGATGGAGAGACAGGTGTATAGATATGTGATAAAGAAAACATAGCAAATAATAATTATTAGATTTAGGCGGTATATATCATATATATATAGCTGTTCACTGTACAATTTTTTCAACTTTTCTGCTGGAAACTTTTCATAATAAAATTTTGCAAATAAAATGCGATTCTCTGAGAATTCTCTATAAGTGAATTTAAGGTAATATTAGAAGAGAATTGAATATAGCATGAGGTGGTCTTCTCTGACCATATCAAGTGTTTTGAGTATATGGAACCACCAGAACCTTCACATATTGCTGGTGGGAATGTATAATGGAACAGCCACTTTAGGAAACAATTTGGCACTTTCTTAAAAATGTAAACGTTTAACTGCAATGTAACTCAACTATTCCTATCCTGGGTATTTACCCAAGAAAATTAAAAACAACAACAACAACAATATATTTCGAACAAGAATGGGTATATAGCAGCTTTACACATAAGAGCTAAACACCAGAGAAAGCACAAATGTCTATTAACATATGATGGATAAACAGTTTACTGAAAGGACTACTTATCAGCAATAAAAGGGAATGAAATATTGATACATGTAGCAATATGAATGAACTTCAAAATCATTATGTTGAGGGGAAAAAAGCTAGACAAATGTACATATTCCATGCTTGCAGAAAATTCAAACTGATCTACAGTGACAGAAAGTCTATCAATGGTTGTCAGGGGACAGGGTGTAGAGGAGAAAGGATGGATTACAAAAGGGCACAAAGAAGCTTTTGAGGATGATAAATATACTTGCTACCTTTATGGTAGTGATGGTCTTTTAGGTGGATGCATATGCTGAAAATTGCTAAATCTTGCACTCAAAATATGTGTACTTCCATTTATTTCCACTATACCTAAATAAAATTACCAAAAACATGGCATGAGTTGGGCTTTTCAAGCATTCTTCAATACAAAAAGAGAAAAATATTTTTGGAAGCATTAGAAAGTAATATGGAGAAGTTTATAATTAAAACAAATTATGTACAGGGCTTTCCTTGTGAGGAATAGATAATGGGTATCATCATTTCCAAGTAACCTTCATGGACATACGTCCGTGCCAGCTTTGCAGACGTGCTTCGTGGTTGTGCGGTCTGAGTAGTCACAGAGGATCCCATGCTTGGTTTAATGCCCTGCTGTTGCCATCTTAAAATTCTTTGTAATTTTTAAACAAGGTCCCTGTTAGTGTCATTTGCCACTGCACCTGAGCAATTACGAAGCCAGTCTAGTCCCAGATCATGGAATCTTCGTGGAGGCAACTTAACAGAACTAAGCCTCTTGGTAATAAAGAGTAGATCTGTCCTCAAAGCACAGTGTGAATTTTTTTGGGTATCATTAGCAGGGTACAATGTTCATAGACTCAAAATACTTGCAAAACACGGGCTTTCCTGACAAAACCAGGAAACAACTACTAACTCTCTAGAAAGTTAATGAGAAACTTTCAGTAGGTCAAATTTCTTTCACTTTTTTTTCTCTATATCAGGATCTAAATTATACATCATTTCCCTGATGTGTGCTCAGTAGTTAGGGGCCATCTTTAGGAACTATCTGAGAGTTGCTGATGTACATGTGATTTGCTATGGACTCCGCAGAGACAAACATGTTAAACCATCCTCCACAGATGTTTTTGTACCGCAATCACCAAAACAGCCATGCACTGTACTAAATTTCCAAGCAGAAAGCAGAAACAGAGACCGATTGTAAGAGTACTGATGTTATTCAATCTCCTCCCTCCTCCCCTTTTTTACCAACAGACAGGATGAATATCAACAAAGTGATCCCGTATGGTAAGCAAGAGGAGCTGATTAATAATGCATCCCTAGGTAACTTGCTGGGATTTCTTTGTGAAACAAAAGCTTACCTTCTCTGTTTCCTCTTCGACTTTAAAAGCTTCAGGTTTTTGCATGTCACTGAGCAGAGACCAAGAAAAAGCTCTTGCCTTAGCTGCACAGAAACTGAGCATAAAAATAACAAGTCCTGGGTCACTTGCTTGATGTCTTATAGCTAGATGCAGCTGCGTTTTAGAGAATGTTTATTTAAAAAAAGTTCTAAGACTCTGCTGAGCTATGAAACTTCTTCTTCACCACAGAAAAAAAAAACAGACAAAAATTCAGAGGCTGAAAGCCAAAGAAGTAGGTAAGGTGTTCACATTAAAAACCATGAATTGGACCTACAGTATGGGTAGATTTATAATAATGGGTATTGTACTGTATATTTCAGCTCATAGGCAAATTGTTCATATTATTGAGGAAACTAGTACAAACACGATTATAGGTTAGAGTGAGAACTCAGAGGATGGAAGGTTGTGATGTGTCAACAAGCACAGTAGATTATTATCTAAGAGTTATGTCCAATGGGCTGAGCATTTCAACCAAAATGAGTTTCAGGCCCTAAACACTGACAACTTTGAGCTGATTATTGGTTGCTTGACTGGCTGAGGAAAATCTCAACATTTGCACTAGCAAACAGCTCAAGACTCTGCCCTGGGTTATCCTCGATCCGGAGTGTAAGGACAACCAAGAATATTGTAAGACTAACTTAGGGCTTCCAGGTTCCAAGCCAGGATTCCTCAGCCTAATTGTGCCATGACCTCAAGGACCCGATGGTCGCCAAATCTCTGATATCATAAGGCAATATCACTTGCCCTAGTCACTTTTCAAACCCATGTAAGAGAATGCTCTATAAATTTAAAATAAAATATCATATAGAATAACTGAAATCCCTAACTCAAGTTAAATTTGGCCACAGTGCTAATGTGGATGCTGGTCCTGATTTCCACCTTTGAAATGTGTTTTGGTTGTCAGACTCTCTTTTCAAATGTTACTTTTGTTATGTTAACTTTTACCCCACAGTCTTGTAACAAATACATCCATTCCCTAGCACCCCCAAAAAACAGCAGAAGAGGAAAAGACATAGAGGTAAATTTGCCTTCCCAAAAGGCAGAAACTGTTCATCCTGCCTAGGTATAAGAAGTTTGCCCAACAATCTTTCTGGTAAGATCACAGAGAGGAGAAAAAAATTCAAGATGCCAGAATAAGAAAGTCCTTGAAAGAAAGCTATTCCAGGTACTGCTTCTACTCTAACTTCAAAGGCAAAGATTTTCATTTCCACCAGAGTACTATTATGTGGAATAGGAGAGCAAATGAGCAAATACGTACTTAAAATAAGAAGCAAGCACATAATAATTTCACATTCATTTGGTGAAGGGCAATGTCCTGATAACATCTCTATTTTATCACATTGACCCCAGCTTGGTTTCGTCTACAGCAGAGTTCCTCGACCTTGGCACTGGTGACATTTTGGGCCAGATAATCACTGGTCTTGTACATTCCAGAGCGTTTAGAGGCATCCCTGGTCTCTTCCTGTTATATGCCAGCAGCAGGGCTATCCACTCCACAGCTCAAGACAATGAAAAATGTCCCCAGACATCGCCAGTTGCTTCCTTGGGGGAGCAAAATCACCCTGATTGAGAACCACCGTCCTGAATCACACTGCCTAGAATAACATTGGCACAGTCTCCTCACACAGCTTCTGTATATACTCTTTCCCCTTCCTGGCTTGATCTTCACTCACACACACACACACACACACACACACACACACACACGCACACTTCCCTTTCAGATTTTTAAAAAATGATTTTTTAAGGGAAATGTTAAAACTTAAAGGCTATATTTCTTTATTTGAATTCAACCAATATTTACTAAGCACCTACTACATGCAGAGCAGTGTGCTATGCATTAAATACGTTCTAAAAATGAATAAGGAAATTTCTCTTCCAAATAGAGTCTGCAAACTATAAAGAGGGATTCAAATTACTGGAACACATGTCAGAGTAAAATAAGCACATAAGAGGGGAAAGAGGGGCGCCTGGGTGGCTCAGTCGGCTAAGCATCCAACTCTTGATTTCAGCTCAAGTCATGATCTTGTGGTTTGTGGGATCGAGCGCCATGTCGGGCTCTGTGCTGACAGTGCAGAGCCTGCTGGGGATTCTCTCTCTCTCTCTGTCTCCCTCTCTCTCTCTGCCCTTTCTCCACTCACGCGTGCTCACACTCTCTCTCTCAAAATAAATACACAAACATGAAAAACTAAGAGGGGAAAGATGGTAAGAAATTAAAAGAAGATACGACACCTAAGCATATTGATTAAATAACCTCCTCAGAGCTGTTTGCAGAGTGCTGTGCCCCGGCCTTGCCCTGCTTCTTGAGGACAGATTGAAAAGATTCTGAATATAAATCTATCTCCCCAAACCACCTTCTCATTTTGGGGAATGTTAGGAGACATAGAAGGGCCATGAATTTCCCTCAAGCAATATTCAATTTCAAGGCACCTAATCAGAGGTGCCCAGTTAATTGTCACTATTCAGTGTTAATACTCTTATTACATCACGTTCCCTGCAGATGACTATTTGGTTTTCACAGAACTTTGGTAATTAACTGAGAGAATTACTAACTTCATTTTGTAGGAAGGAACTAAAGGCCCAGAAAAATTCACTGATTTTTTTTAAGACTGCTGTGAGAATTAACTTTACATTCTTATTTAAAAACTTAGTATTGTCAGCTTACATGTGGATTAAAAGTTACATTCTAATGGGCTTAAATTAAAACTGACAGTAGCTTGAATCAGAACCTGGTTTGTCTCTGAGCTAAAAAGTCAGCTAACCTTATTATTAAGAGAGCCAGGAGAGAACAGTTTCATGCATAAACCTTGCCTATAAAAATCTGTAGTGATCCAAGCTTTAGTTTCAAAAGAGAGGCTGTGTATCAGAAAATTGATGACTAGGAAAAGATCTTAATTTTTTCTCTCATTTTTCTAATAATTAGAGCAAAGAAGTTAGGTAAGCAAACAAGAAATCTGCTCCTGATCTCGTTTTTTCTTAAATTAAGTTTTTTATTTCAATTCCAGCATAGCTAACATACAGTATTGTATTAGTTTCAGATATACAGTACAGTGTTTCAACAATCTTATACATCATTAGCCAATGCTCATCATGATAAGTGTACTATTAGCCCTCTTCACCTATTTCACTCATGGCCCTGCCCACCTCCTCTCTGATATGCTTTATTTTAAACAAGTAAACCAGAGGGGCACCTGGGTGGCTTAGTCGGTTAAGCATCCGACTTTGGCTCAGGTCATGATCTCACAGGTTGTGGGTCCACGCCCTATGTTGGGCTCTGTGCTGACACCTCGGAGCCTGAAGCCTGCTTCGGATTCTGTCTCCCTCTCTCTCTGTCCCTCCCCCTCTCATGTGTGCCTGTGTGCGCTCTCACGCACTCTCTCTCTCAAACATAAATAAAAATTAAAAGAAATTTTCTTAACAAGTAAACCAGGAAGGTCAAAAAGGTAAACCACATCATTTCTTTAGCTAACAGACTAAGCAAGATGAACAGAAAAGCAAACAAAAAGTTCTGTTTTGTGGGAATGCCGCAAAAAAACTTCCAGAACACGATAATGATCCATGATGGCTTATTATACTGTACTGCAGAGTTGCAAACATAGTAGATTCCAGAAGAGTAATATCCAAGATAGCCACTCAGGCCTAGATACAGACAATGCTAAGACTAAGCAATTGTGAATAACAGAAGGATGGCTGATGTTTACATAAACCTCTTAATCTTGTAGCCTGTCTAAATGAATGCTGGCATTAATATTTATTATTAGAAGTTTTAATTAATACTAAAAATTATCAATATTGTACTTTATTTTATTCTCAATGTTCACCATGTCTATGGGTCGCCTGTTGGTTTAGACTGCAAGGCCGTAACTCTCTTGCCACTGTATAGGAAAATTTAATGGTGGGGCAAGCTTACAGGAGAAATGCAGTAACTCCCAAAATATTGACCTTATACCAGGTCACAAAGTGGCAGTGAGTAGAATATTGTGATAGGAAAATCATCAGAAGAGACACAGACTTCATCCATGTAACAACCATGGAAAATGAGATCTGGGGCAGTCAGTTAACCTAGGCTGCTTTGGTATTTTGATTCCATTAAAGAAGGTATTTAAAAGATTTTTTTAGTTTTTCAAATAATTTTCACTTACAGAAAAGTTGCAAAAATACTACAGAGAGTCCTCACTTCACCTAGTTTGCCTTAATGTTAACATTTCATATAATTATGAATAATTATATGGATAATTAATATTGATACCATGCTATTAAACTACAGACATTATTTGTATCTCATTTGCTTTCTTTCTATTGTTCTTCTTCTGGACCAGGATCCTACATTGCACTTAATTGTCATTCCTTCTTAAAAAGTATTTGTCTTAATTAGAGTTTATGTCCTTCGAAAAATAATTTGACCTAACACTCTGGAACATGAAGCTCTAATTTCACAGACTATAGTAGGGTGGAAACTACAGATTTGGGGTCTGAAAATATCAGCATTACATTTGCTTTTAATTCCAGGTCTAGTCACCCCAAGATCAGCAGAGCCATACTATCTCCTTAAAGAGAAAACAATCACTGAGTGGTCTTGTCCCTCTTGTCAATAATCCATTCACCATAAATGTGAGAGTTTATTTCTGGACTTGTAACTCTGTCCCACTGATCTTCAGGTCCACCCTTATGCTAGAGCCACACTGTTTTGATTACTGTAGCTTTATAGAAAGTTTCGAAATGAAGAAGTGTGCCTCTTCCAACTTTGCTCTTCTTTCCCAAGACCACTCAATGCAGGGGAAGGATCATCTTTTCAGCAAATGGTGCTGGGAAATTTAGAGCCTTCTCCCACACTGCCCACTAAAATCTACTCAAAGTGAATTGTAAACCTAAATATAAGAGCTTCTCCTTACCTACAGCTGCCTGTGAGGTGACCGGGATGAGAATGTCAAAGTTTGGGGGCAGTGGCCAAAGAGGTACAAGCAGGAACTTCAGTGATTCTGCAGAAATCACTGGATGGGAGAGAAAAACGAAGTAGAGACATGGTGAGAAGCCTAGCTCTGAAAGCAGCAACCTTTCACTGTTTGGACCCCAAGGGTCATCTGCAGCCTGGGAAATTCAGACCTAATAAGGGACCTTATTATGTTATAAGGAAATTTGCTTTTTAATGTAAAATAGCTACTAATTTCAAATAAATAAATAAATAAATAAATAAATAAATAAATAAATAAAATAAAACAAGAAAAAAGACAGAGAGAAAAGAATCAGGAAAAACTGTTCAGCTAGATTGTGTATATGAGTAAGTGGAGAGTACATAAAGTAAAACCTGGATTTCATAGTAACCAAGGCATTTTAGAAAACCATAAAAGGTTATCTAACTAAATCTTTTTACTTGAATTTAACTAAATAAAATCTTCCATGTACATTTATTTTTTCTACAACCAAATATATGTGTTTGCATGCATGCATGTGCCTATGTGTATAGATATTCAGAGTGGAGTAAATATGGAGTTAATATTTTAATTTCATTAAAACTATAGGTATTCCACAAGTATTCTCTGTTGTTGATGGGGAACACAATGCTGATAACAATGAAAAAATATTCATATTATTCTTTTTTTTCCTGGGCCACGGCAAGCATTCTATAGTATCAATTCTATTTTCTCTGGGTTAATTTTTCTGAAAGTATTTTTTTCCTCAAGCTTTTTTAAAAATTTTTTTAATGTTTATTTATTATTGAGAGACAGAGAGACACAGAGAGTGAGCAGGGGAGGAGCAGAGAGAGGGGGAGACACAGAATCTGAAGCAGGCTCCAGGCTCTGAGCTGTCAGCACAGAGCCCGACGTTGGGCTCGAACTCACAAACTGCAAGATCATGACCTGAGCCGAAGTTGGTCGCCCAACCAACGGAGCCACCCAGGTGCCCCTCATTAAGCTTTATTGAGATAACTGATATATAATCTTGTTGTGAGTGTAACATGTACAATTTGTTTGTACTTTGTGTTTGTACAATGTGTTTGTAATTTGATATATGCATATATATTGCAAAATGATGATCAGAATAAGGTTAGTTAACACATCCACCCCCTCCCATAGTTATCATTTGTATGTGTGTGGTGTGTTTGTGTGGTGAGAATATTTGCCTACTCTCTTAGCAACTCTCAAGTATACAACACAGTATTATTAACTATAGTCACCATGCTGTACATTACATCCCTCAGACATATTCATCTTATAAGTGAAATTTTGCACCATTTGATGAATGAACATCTCCCTATTTCCCCCATCCCCCAGGCCATGGCAATCACCAGTCTACTCTCTCTTTCTATAAACAGACAGTGGCTTCTTAAGATTCCACATATAAGTGACACCAGGTAGTATTTATCATTCTGTGACTGATTAATTTCACTTAGGATACTGCCCTCTAGGTTTATCCATGTTATCACAAATAGCAGGATTTCCTAATTTAATTTGTTATGGCTTAAAAATACTCCAATGCATATGCATATCATATATATACACATACTACATTTTCTTTATTCATTTATCATCAACATTTAGGTTGTTTCCACGTCTTGGTGATAATGCTACAATGAACATGAGGGTCCAGATATCTCTTCAGATTTCATTTCCTTTGGATATATACCCAGAAGTGGGATTGCTGAATCATAAGGAAGTCCTATTTTTAATTTCTTGAGAAACCTTCATACTGTTTTCCATAGTTGCTAAACCAATGTATACTCCCATCAACAGTGCATAAGGGTTCCCTTTTCTCTATCACAATACTCCTAAACATTCATATATTTTTGTACCTTTTCTTGGATATTACATTAAAAAGTCATATGCTTCCGTGGTTAAAGGAGTATTGTTTTCAGTTTGACTGGACACATTCCTTCCAGATCTCACTTTTGCTCCTCTCCTTTATTGGGGCATAAAACTAAACCTAATTTTTTTTTCTTGACTCTTTCTGATTTAAAAAACCATTACTCTTCTAAGTTTAACAATTTTAAATTGTTGTTATTAGTTGTTTAGATTTTTGAAAGTACTACCAAGCAGTTATCTCATTTTGGTAAGATAAATTAAATGTCAGTAATATTGTTTAAATTTAGAAAAGTCTAAAGGATATCTTTGGCTATGGAACTAAATGCAGTTTCTTTACATTGACTTCATTTGTTTCAATTTATTTTCTTACAAAAAAATCTTCAGTGCTTGGGGCGCTTGGGCCCCCAAGCTGGTGAAACATCCGACGCTTGATTTCAGCTCAGTTCGTGATCTTAACAGTTGGTGAGATTGAGCCCTGTGTTGGGCTCTGCACTGACAGCACAGAGCCTACGTGGGATTCTCTCTCTCCTTCTCTCTCTCTGTGCCTTTACCATGCACCCCCCTCAAAATAAATAAATTTAAAAAAAACTTAAAAAACTTTTTATGCAAAAGAGAAGCTAAAATAAGACCAGATGATAAAGATCATGATTCAGATAAATCATACAAGTCCTAGTTCATTTAGAAATATTATCAAATCAAAACACATTCTTATTTCTCCTTGGTTCCTAAGACACAATTGGAAAAACAAGGATTGTCTTATTAATTTTATAGAATTCAAACAAATATGCTTGCTTACTTAAAAATATACTTTGCTTCTTAGAACACAAGGTAAGAAAGATTTTATTTGTAAGCGTTATATTACCATATATAAAAATAATCATAAAAATTGATACTAGTTTCTATTATCATTTATGGAAAAACCATTTTTGAGTGGATATTATATACAAGACACTGTGTGATAGTGATAAACATAACCAATATGTAAAAATAAACAATAGAATACTGAGAAGCTAGCTGGAAGTGTTATTAAGCTTTTGGCTAGATTTTGCTTGGGGCAACACAGGCCAAGAATGGGAATAATAAACTGTGCTAAGGTATCCCAGCATGTCAGACTAAAGCCTGATGAATGAGATGCAAACACAAGGCATTAGTGAGCAGGTTTTGCTTTCACTGATTTCAGCGTAAGAGATGAAACTTGGAAAAGTAAAACTTTCCCTTAGGCAGGGAAAGAGATGCATGAGTGCTTCTCCAGGGGATGGGCAGCTGCCAGTCTAGAAAACAAGCTAACTAGTGTACCACTCACAGCCAAGAAAGCCAGGAAGCTTTGCCAGGCAGGCAAGGATGATTAATATCCAACCATTTATCCACCCACCGGGACACATTCACACTTCAGACAGCAAAAGCTGAACACAAAAAACATTTTTTCCCTTTGCAGTTTTTTGTGATGGCTTGATTGTTAACTAGCTTGCTTAGTGGTCACAGTGATCAAATTACCCACAGTGTCAACATTGTATTTATCCTCTCACATTCTGGAAATACACAGTTAAATTATTGGTGATTCGCTTCCTGCTAAATATTCTGTATTACATACTGAAATTTTTAGAAACTTGTAGTGCCTTTACATGTTTCTTCTTCTAAATCACCTTAGAAAGTTAACAGGAAGCACAGCTCTTTGAGAAACTCAGGGACACCTGTGTATTTCCCAACTCTAATGATAAAACTGGTACCCAAAAAGACAGCAACAAATTCAGGAGGTCAAACAAAGGTGACTGGGGACCTTCATTTATTTGTTATGCTACCCTTCCTGTGTCTTATTTACTTCATGTTGCTCTATCATTATTAGATCCCCTGCAGTTAGGTAAAAATAAATCATAATTAGCATTAATAAGTTACCTTTTGGGTAATAGGATTCCTGGGTGAGTCTGGCACAGATTAAACCTTCCTTGAGAGTCTAATTAGGGTGTTACTTATCCTTTGGCTACTACTTGCCAATTATTTAACATAATCTTTGATCACTAGTTTATTTCAACATCTAAAAATATTAAGGTATAGTTAAGAGAGGTCTTTTTGAGATTAGCTCCTATACTTTCTGGACACAGCTAGGGAAGGATAATTAGAAAAAGCCAAGATTATCTTTCTTGGATGATTTAGAACACAAAATGTCTACCTCTATTTCTGTAACATAATTCTTTCACTGAAGTTCATGATACCATAAAGCTTATAAGACTTTGGAAATTATATCTAGACAACTTTATGAATATCTGTATATTAAAACTTCTGCATCCTTTGTAATATCTGGAAAATTTTTGAACAGCATAGTAAGCTTTCAGAATTCCTTGAATCCACTAGTTAATAAATCGCACAAAATATAATGAGATCCGCTAAAAAATATACCAGTAGCAGTTAAAAAAGGAACAGTTACAATTTTATGCCTTAAATTGTAAAATATAATAGTCACAACAAGAAACGGGAGGTTCTGGGTTTGCAATAGTGCTCAGCTCCTTCTACTGTTCCCATCTCTGCCAAAATAGAATGAAAAAAGAGGTAAGTGAATAATACATCATTAATATCTTCCAATATTCTGAATTTGGAGGAAAGATAGTTAATAATGAAAAAGGTCAAGGGGCACAATTTTATGAATAGAAGCTCTGACATATCACTTTGTGAACTACAGCAGAGATAAGAGGGATATCCAGGGCTTCCTATTCCCCAGGACATTGCACTACCAGGGAAGGAGATGAGGGAGGTTATAAAGGGGCCAATGAACAATACCTATATTTTTTCTTAATCAGATTCTGAATCTGTCAAAAAAAAAAACAAGGCAAAAGAACCATGGTATGGAGATAAAAAATTGTCCCTGCTATTGATAAAACTGCATAGGAGAATGTGGCATGTAGTTGCAAGGTAGTGGGCTTCCTAATACCAACACATTGATTTAGACTCACTTCCCCATGAAGTAACAACCAGAACTGGAAATCTGAAGACCTCCTCCTGTGAAGTCTCACTGTTATAAAAGTTAATAGAGTTCAAGAGCAGATCAGAGCTCATGCTTCTTAGAAGTACTTTGGTTCCCATAAAGAAAGAGTGGCTTAACCATGCATGTCTACTTTCATGGCCCAAACACTAAGCAAAACTCCTTCCAGCTACTCTCATTTCTAAAGGTAGTGGATAAGGTGGTAGTCTGGTCTATTTGGGGAAAATGTCCTCTTGGTAAAAGCTAGAAAAGTGAAGACTAAGCTCCCTTTCCAACTAAAGTTCCAGCTTCAGTCTGTACAGAGTGGGTTCTACTAACAGAAAAGTAATCAGGTCTTACAAGAAAGTCCAAAGTCTTAGATGAACCCAGCCTCATACCAGCTCTCCTGGACCCCAGAAATGCCAGGGCTCAGGAAAATGAACAGAAAGAAGCGGTAACTGGGAGAGGGAAAGGTAAATTAGTCTCAAATAAGATGGATATCAAAGGGACATCTCCCATATTTCATCAGAAAAAACCAGTTTGGATAAATATACCCATATCAGAGAAATAAATGAAAAGTAATGGCATGGCGGTTTTGCAAACATACTATACACACACTTGAAGGAATGAATGAACAAAGAAAAAGAACAAATGAGATGTGCAGAAGAGAGACAAAGAATTCAGCATGGGAGAAAATATCATCAAAGAAATAAAAGCACTACCTAAGCACTACCTAAGAGCTACAGAAACTTAAAAAATTAACATAAAGAGCTCAAAATTATATTATTAAAAAATCAGAATGAGAGAAAACATACTGTAAACTTATGGAAACAAATATAGAAATAAATAATTCCATTACAAATATACTGTCTAAGTTAAAAAATAATAATAGAATAGATATAGATGAATAAGAAAAGATTTGACATAATCATAATGGGTTTAAAAAAAAGGCAAGAATGAAGAAATAACCAGTGAGGAGGTGAAAATTATTTAAAGTAGACAAAAATGATCCAACATAAAGATAATATCTCTAAGATAATGAATATAAGGAAAATGGATCTGAAATGTAGGAAGACGTGACTAGGCAGATTAAAAGACATAATATCTCATGGAAAAACTGATAAAAACAAGCATATCAAGATAAATTATGGCTAACTATTGAACTGTGAGGATAAAGGAAGGTGGAGGCAATTCAAGACGGGAGCATAGGAAGACCCTGAATTCACCTCCTTCTATGGATACACTAAATTTACAGCTACATATAGAACAATTCTCTCTAAAAAAGACCTGTCAGCTAGATGAAAACCTCCTCTGCAACAAAGGATAAAAAGGCCACATCAAGATAGGTAGGAGAGGCAGAGACACAGTCGTACCAAAAACCCCACCCCTCAGTGCAACACCCCACAAGTGAGAGGGATCTCACAAATGCAGAGCATATCTTTGAGGAGTTAAGGTTCAAGCACCACATCAGACACTCCAAACCATGGGAACTGCACAGAGAGATAATCCCCAAAATATTTGGCTTTGAAAACCAATGGGGCTTACATCTAGGAGACATAAAGGGCTATAAAAATCTGAGACTCTATTCTTAATGGGCTTGCACACAGACTTACTTATTCTGGGACCTAGTACAAAAACAGTAGGTTGAAAAGTACTTAGACCCCATGTGAAGGAGATTATTGGCTAATCTCAAAGCATCTACTAGAGGGGCAGGGGTTTGTTGGAACTCTCTCTAGGGATGGAGGCACTGGTAGGTGTCATTTTTTGCAGTCTCCCTCTGCTTTGTTAGCACTGCATGCCCCAATCTGGGACTCTGCTGAGGCTCCACCCTGCTAAGCCTGGCAGGTGGCAGCACCCTGGCCATGTGTTCCACCATGGCCCTTCCCTGCTAAATCCAGTGGGTAGGTATACCCTGGCCTGGCATTCACCTGTGGTCCCATCAAAGCTGGTAGCTTCATACAGTTTACACAGTGGATATCCTTTGATTGCCTGGTTCTGATGGCCAGAGAAACACATTTCTGGGCCCTATGGGACTAAGACAATCTGAGACACAATTCTTGGCAGCCTACCACCCCAAGGCACTACATAAACAGCAGATTGAATCATACTTCAGTTTTCCTGTAACCGCTCCTTCAAGACTGGGGGAGATAGCTGCTTCACCTGATAAATAAAAAATATAGAAAGCCAAGTAAAATGAAGAAACAGAGGAAAGTGTTCCAAATGAAAGAACAAGATAAAACCACAGGAAAAAAAACCTTAATGAAATGGAGTAAGTAATATACCTGACAAAGAGCTCAAAGTAATGATCATAAAAATGTTCATCCATCTCAGGAGAAGAATAGATGAACCCAGGGAGAACTTCAACAAATAAATAAAAAAACATAGTAAAGTACCAAATAGAAGTCAAAGATATGAAGACTACAATAGCTGAAATGAAAAATACACTAGAGGGGTTCAATAGGAGACTAGATGAAGTAGAGGAAAGGATCACTAACCTGGAAGACAGGGCAGTGGAACTCACTCAAACAGAGCAGTAAAAAGTAAAAATAATTTTTTAAAAATGAAGGTATCTTAAGAGATCCACAGGACAATGTTAAGCAGAGCAACATTTACATTATAGAGGTCCCAGAAGGAGAAGAGAGAGAAATAAACAGAAAACTTATTTGAAGAAATAATGGCTGAAAACTTGCCTAACCTGGGGAAGGAAACAGACCTCCAGATCCAGGAAGCCCAGAGAGTTCCAAAAAGATGAACCCAATGAGATCTACATTAAGACAAATCATAATTAAAATGTCAAAAGTTGAAGATAAAGAGAGATCTTAAAAGCAGCAAGGAAAAAAAAACAACTTACTATATACAAGGAAACCATCATAAGAATATAAGCACATTTTCTAGCAGAAACTTTGCTGGCTAGAAGGCAATGGTGAGATATATTCAAAGTGCTGAAAGCAAAAAACTTCCAACCAAGAATACTCTACCCAGCAAGTTTTCATTCACAATTGAAGGACAGATAAAGAATTTTCCAGACAAGCAAAAACTAAAAGAGTTCACCACCATCAAATCAGCCTTACAATAAGTGTTAAAGGGATTTTGTTAACTTGAAAAGAGAGGGCACTAATTACTAACATGAAAACATAAGAAAGTAAAAATCTTATTGGTACAGGTAAATATATAGTAAAGGCATTGGACTAATAATCATTTAGAGCTAACATGTAAGTTAAAAGACAGAAGTAGTAAAAACAACAATAACTATGACAATTCATTAATGAACATACAAACTAAAGAGATGTAAAGAGATGTAAGAGAAACATAATAGAGGGAGAATAAAAATGTAGAGTTTTATAATGTGTTCAAACTTAACTTGTGATTAACTTAAGATAAATTGGTATATATGTAGGCTGATATACAATGGCCTTGTGGTAATCACAAAGCAAATGCCAGTGGTAGATAAATAAAAGATAATGAGAATGAAATCTCAAAAAAGGCATCAAACCACAAGGGAAGAGAACAAGAAAGGATCAGAGAGGAAGTATAAAACAGTCAGAAAACAGTGAACAAAATGGTGATAAGTACATACTTACCTATAATGTAAATGTAATTAAAGTCAAATGTAAATGTATTAAATTCTCTAATCAAAAGTGATAGAGAGTATAAATAAAAACAAACAAAACAAAACAAAACAAAACAAAACAAGAGTGATCTATTATGCCTCCAAGAGACCTACCTGAGGTATAAAGATACACAAATTGAAAGTGAAGAGATGAAAAAATATATTTCATACAAATGGAAAGCAAAGAAATCTGAGGAAGCTATACCAATATCAGATAAAATAGACCTTCAAAGCAAAGATGGGAATTACATAGTGATAAATGGGTCAATCTAGTAAGAAGCTATAACAACTATAAATATTTATGCACCCAACATAGAAGCACCTAAATATATAAAGCAAACATTAACAGAATTAAAGGGAAAAATCAGCAGGAACACAATGACAACAGGGGACTTTAATACCCCACTTAGATCAATCGATAGATCATCCAGACAGAAAATCAGTAAGGAAACATTGGCCTTCGGACACATTAGACCAGATGGATTTAATAGATATATACAGAACATTCCAACCAAAAGCAGAATAATACACATTCTTCTCAAGTACAAATGGAACATTCTCCAGGATAGATAATTGAGGCCACAAAAAAGTTTCGATAGATTTAATAATATTGAAATTATATCAAGCATCTTTTCAGACTACAATGGTATGAGACTGGAAAGCAATCACAGAAAAAAAAAACCACAGGAAAAATTACAAACATGTGGAGATTAAACAACATGCTACTGAAAAACCGATGGGTCAACCAAGAAATCAAAGAAGAACCCCTGAAATGAATTAAAAGGCAAAAACAACACGCCAAATCTATAGGATGCAGCAAAATCAGTTCTAAGAGAGAAGTTTATAGTGATACAGGCCTATCTTCCAAACTGGAAGAATTAATATTGTTAAAATTACCCCAAGCAATCCGTAGATTTAATGCAATCTCTTTCAAAATTCAAATGGCATTTTCAAGGCACCCGGGTGGCTCAGTAAGTTAAGCGTCCCATCTTGGCTCAGGTCATGATCTCGTAGTTTGTGAGTTCGAGCCCCGCGACCAGCTCTGTGCTGATAGCTCAGAGCCTGGAGCCTGCTTCAGATTCTGTGTCTGCCTCTCTCTCTCAGCCCCTCCCACGCTTATGCTCAGTCTCTCTCAAAAATAAACAATAAAAAACAAAACCGTTAAAAATTCAAATGACATTTTTCACAGAAATAGGACAACTTTAAAATTTATATGGAACCACAAAATATCCTAAACAGCCAAAGCAATCTTGAGAAAGAACAAGACTAGCAGCATCATGCTTCTGGAACTCCAAACTATATTACAAAGCTATAGTAATCAAAATAGTATTGTACTGGTATAAAAACAGCCACATAGCTCAATGGAACAAAATAGCCCAGAAATCAACCCATGTGTATATTACCAATTAATTTAAAACAAAGGAGGCTAGACTATACAAGGCTAGTCTCTTCAATAAATGGTGTTGGGAAAACTGGACAGCTTCATGCAAAAGAATGACATTGGACTAATATCTTACATAATACACAAAAATTAACTCAAAATGGATTAGAGATGTAAATATAAGACCAGAAACCATAAAACTCCTAGAAGAAAATAGCAGCTGTAACCACCTCCATATAAGTCTTGGCAATAAATTTTGGATCTGATTCTAAAAGCAATGACAAGAAAGCAAAAATAAACATATGGAACCATATAAACTAAAAAGCTTCTGCACAAGCAAAGGAAATAATCAGCAAAATAGAAAGGCAAGCTACTGAATGAGATGAGATATTTGCAAATCATAGAATTAATAAGGGGTTAATATCCAAAATGTATAATGAACTCATACAATATCAAAAATGGGCAGAGGCTCTGAGCAGACATTTTTTCAAGAAAAGCATACAGACGACCAACAAGTACATGAAAAAAATGTCAGCATCACTGATCATCAGGGAAATGCAAATCAAAACCACACTGTGACATCATTTTGTATCTATCATAATGGCTATTATCAAAAAGACAAGAAATAACAAGTATCAGTGAGGATGTGGAAAAAATGAAACATTCATGTACTTTACATGGTGGGAATGTAAACTGGTACAGCCACTATGAAAAACATTAAGTAGTTTCCCCAGAAAACTAAAAATAGAACTATCATTTGAGCCAATAATTCTACTGCTAGGTATTTATCTCTAGAAATGAAAACAGTAATTTGAAAAGATATATGCACCCCTATGTTTATTGCTGTTTTATTCACAGTAGCCAAGATATGGAAAGAACCAAAGTGTTCATCAATGAATGAATTGTGTTAGAAGATGGAGGACGGTCATAAAAGTATCCACCAAACTGAAGAGATACTTTCAGATTGAAAAACAAAGCCATGCCACACCATTTACAGAGTTTAATTTAGGGTAACTCACTGGCAGAAGGTGTGAGTAGATGGACAATCGAGGTGCTATTCTCTACACAGTCTGGACCCAAATCCATAGTTTTTATAGGGTGAAGGGGCATAGTAATAAAAATAGTATTGTACTGGTATAAAAACAGCCACATAACTTAATGGAACAAAATAGAGAACCCAGAAATCAACCCATGTGTATATGACCAATTAATTTACAACAAAGGAGGCTAGACTACACAATGTGGAAAGGACAGTCTCTTCAATAATGAGATCGAAGAATACTTATCTAAAGTGAACACCATCTTTGTGCCAGAGGATCTCTACTAGTTATTGAAAGTGACACCCTCTGTATGCCAGTCATCTCTACTAGTTTCTAAAGTGGCACTGTGTGTGAGTCATCTCTATAAGTTATAAAGTGGTGCCACTCTAGGGAAGATCAGAACAAGCCTTCTCACAATCTGGTCAGGGTGTACGTTAACTTCCAATGTCAGGGCCTGGAACATGGAGGGCCAAAGATGGAGTCAGTGCTGTCAGCACTCCTACAAATGAATAAAGAAAATGTGGCATATCGAATAAAGAAATGAGTAAAGAAAGTGGAATATTGCTCAGCCATGAAAAGAAGAAAATATTGCCTTTTGCAATGACATAAATGGGTTTTGAGTATATTATGTTAAGGGAAATGAATCACAGAGAAAGACACCATATGATTTCACTTACACGTAGAATTTAAAAAACAAGACAAAACAAAAACAACTCATAGATGCAGACTGGTGGATGCCAGAGAGGAGGGGGCTTGAGGGTAAAAGAAATGTGAGATGGCCAAAAAGTATAAACTTCCAGTCATAAAATAAATAAAAAAGCATCTAGCTACAATGTACACATTCATGACTATAGTCAGTAATATGGTATTACATATTATGCAACTTTATATGGGGAAACTAGACTTATAGTGATCATTTCACAGCATATACAAATATTGAATCATTTTATACCTGAAACTAATATAATATTATATGTCAATTATACCTCAATAAAAAAATAAAAAAACTTAAAGGAATACTTTTGACATCCAGGTATAAAAATAAATCATCTAAAAGAGAGAAAAATTCAATATAGACTAATTTCAGATATTACCCAAGCACCAATCAATGCCAGAAGAAATGGAATAACTTCTAAAAATTTCTAGGAAAGAAATTTTGATTCGGTAACCTACCAAAAAAAAAATTCTCCTTCTAGCTGGATAGAAATAGGCAAACACTGAAAACATGCACTAATTCAGCGAAGAAAGTAAACATTAAAACAACCTAAATGATAGAAATTTATCTAGATTTATCAGGAAATAAATAATTATCATGTTATTATATAACATGAGTAAAACTGGGTGGTATGGTTTGGAATGATATTGGAAATCTTATTTTCTCCTGCTTTATATTATTTGAGTTTAAAATAAACACAAATAAATTTGAACTTAAAATAAACATAGATCATATTAATAAAAAGCATTAAGTCTGCATTTTTCATGTACAAATAATGTGATTTCATCTAGGTAAAATTTTAAAACAGTCAAAATTGATTTATAATTATAGAAATAAGTCAACATTTGACTGGGTCTGAGAGTGAGAGTTACTTGCACAGGGGAAATTTTCTGTGATAGAAATATCTACTCCTTGATTGTGGGCATCTTTGACTGGGTCTACGAGTGAGAGTTACTTGCACAGGGGAACTTTTTGGTGATAGAAATATCTACTCCTTGACCGTGGTCATCTTACACAGGTGCATAAATTTACCAAAACTCACATGCCATTATATTGAAAACAGGTGCATCTTACCATAATTAAATTATATTTCAATAAAATTGACTGATATTGCAATGTGAGAAACTCATGAAAAATAATCTGGGGGCATGGTGGTTGTGGGCATAACTTAGTGGCTATGATTATTTTCCTAATAAATGCATCAAATGAACAACAGAATTCTGACACTACAATTTAGGTAAAACGTTAACCCAAAGCTCCAAAATTTAAACGACTGGTACTTGGTGAGATACACCAAGATCCCCATGAGAAATCTTTCCTTAAAGTCATTAGAAAGCTTTCCTTAAAGTCATTTTCCATTTCCAGTCATTTGTATGCATGTCTTGATCTCTCCACAATGATCTCTCCAAAATTTTTAAGTTTTTTATTTCAGTTCAAGTATAGTTAACACACAATGTCATATCAGTTTAAGGTGTAAAACATAGCGATTCAGCAATTCTATACATCATTACTCAGTGCTCATCATAAGTGTATTCTTAATCCCCTTCACCTATTTCACCCATCCCCCATTTCCTTCCCTCTGATATACTTCACTCTAAATGGGCACACTCAGTTATTTTTTTTTCAGTAAATACATTTTTTACTTGAAGCATACTGCAGGATATATGTTTTTTTTGACTTTTTAAAATTTATTTTCTAGTCATCTCTGTACTTAACATAGGGCTCAAACCCATGACCCCAAGATCAAGAGTCACATGTTCTTCTCACTGAGCCAGCCATGTACCCCCAGAATACATGGTTCTAAAAGATATATATAAAACATTTTACCCAAGAAAATAGAATACACATTTTCCTCAAGTACACACAGAAGAATCCACTGGTTAAATAACATAAAAAGAGACCTAGCAAATATTATAAATTTAAAAAGACTGAAATCATACCAAGCATCTTATTCAACCACAAGGGTACAAAACTACAGATCAACAATAAAACAAAACTGGAAAATGTACAATGCAAATATTAAATATTTAATATGTAAATATTAAACAACACACTATTGCACAAGCAATGGACCAAATAAGAAATCAAATGGCTAATCAAAATATGCCTTGAAATGAAAGAAAAAGAAAACACAACATTCAAAAACCTATAGGATGTAGCAAAAGCAGATGTTAAGAGTGAAATTTATGCTATAAATGCCTGTATTATGAAAAAAAGTTAAAATAAACAACTTAACATTAACATTACACCATAACGACCTAGAAAAAGAAGAAACTTAGCTGAAATTTAGTAGAGGGAGAAAATAACGAAGAAAAATCAGAAATACATAAAACAGAGACCAGAATAAACAATAACATAACATTGAAAGTAATGACCAGCTTTAAAAAAACAAAATTGGCAATGTTTTAACCACATTAACCAAGAAAAAAAAGAGAGAAAATTCAAAAACAAAAATGAAAAATGGAAAAGAAAACAAACCACCAGATAACCATACAAATACATAGTGTGATAACAGATTACTATAAGTGATTATATACTAACAAATCAGATAACTTAGAAAAAATCCCAGATAATTCCTAAAAATGCACAAGTCACCACAGTTGAATCATGGATCGTGAATCCAATAAAAAGGAAATGTTCTTAGAATACTAACAAGAATGAAAGTTGAACTAGGAATGAAGGAAATTAGTAAAACATTTTGTGGATATTTGATTCTGCACATTGTGATTTTATAATTTGCAGAAACAAATATCCAAAATCATTTACTAATTTCCTTATTAGACTCTGCCTCAGTATGTTGTGATAGAGCCGAACTTGGTAGCTACAATTCAGTCTACAATTCAACTTTATTTTTTCAATTTGGAAATACAATTTCAATGAAATATAAATTTGTCATTATTATATTTAAGAGTTTATTATATATTATATATTTAATACCTGCTCAGAACTCTTTAATCCTAAATCTAAACTATTTTAATACTCCATAAGTTTTTATGATCCATATGACTTTTACATTCATAAATATTTGTTTTACTTCATAATCAGTGTTTATAGCTACTGTTTAGATAAATAAGAGAGAGATTAGGTAGACTTTATTTTTTTCCTTGAGTTGTCCAAAATTCATGTCCCCTCTAATTCTGGGAAACCGTTGTCAGAGTAGGATTGAATGTGAAACTAACGAAGCTCCGGCCTTAGGCACCCTAACATTTGGGAGCTTCTATGAGTGCAAGAAGTTGCCATAGGGTCACGCCAAGTTTTCCCCTTTGAGATATTCCAGGCAGCAGTATATTGGTGGAGTCCTGGTAGAGTCTGGTGTACTTTCTGAGTTGAGGAGACAGAGCTGAGAGTGCTAGGAAACCAAAGGGGCAAGAGCTCACAGGGTAGGGTAGATATCAAAGAAGGAAAAGCTACACACACACACACACACACACACACACACAATCTCAGGAGATCTTCACAGAGTCCACCTGGGATATTCAGCAGAGTACTGATCAGTACATGTCTGTAAGGAAACTATACAGCTGGTAAAAGAGCCATCCTAAACAATTAGAGGGGGGAATCAATAATGCTCAAAGAAGGCCACGAATAATTCCTTTCCCCAACAGTGAGACTTGAAAACCTTATTACCATGGAGCATTAGAAATGTTTCATCAGAAGTGTTTTGCCTGAGTAGTGGAGAATAATTAGCTCTAGACTAAATATTTCTCTGCTCTAGCCCAACAAATCATAAAAGGAAAAAACTGTTTCCAAGAACCATGACTGTGTCCCAGAACAAAGTTCAAGATGATTTATAAAAATATAAACATATCTAGAATGCAACAAGTTAAAATTCATAATGCTTGGCATCCAATCAAGGATTATGAGGCATACAAAAAGGCAGAAAAACATGACTCATAATGAGGGAAAAATCAATTAATAAATGGACCCAGAAGTAACACAGATGTAAGGATTAGTAGAAAAAGACATTACAACAGTTATTATAACTGTAATCCATATGTTCAAAAATTTAAGTAGAAACATGCAAAATACTTGAAAAAATGCCTTCAAACTTCTGCTGATAAAATCTACCATGGCTGAGATGGAAACTACTACAATGAATGAGATTAACATCAGATAGACTTTGCGGAATATTAGTAGATTTGAACATACTGTAATAGAAAGTTCCCATAATGAAACATAGAGAAAAGGAATATTAAAACATGAAAAGAGAATGAATTAATTAGCTATGGAACAAGTTCAAGTAGCCTTGTGTGCTTATAATCAAAGTGTCTGAAAGAGAGGAGGTATAATGCTGAAAAAAATTTGAGATAATGACTGGAGATTTCCCAAATTTCGTTAAATTGTAGACCCACTGACACAAGAAGCTCAACAAACCCCAAGCACAACAAACATGAAGAAAACTGCCATGAGTCATAATATAATAAAATGTTCAAAACCAGTGACAAGGAGAAATCTTAAGCACAGCCAGAGAACAAAGACACATTATGTATAGACGAACAAAAATAAGGATGACCAAAGATGTTTAACTGGAAACAATGCAGGATTGAAGAAAGAGAAACAATATCTAAAAGCACCAATTAAAAAAAACCTGTCAATTGCTAGTCTCTTCAACAGATGGTGTTGGGAAAACTAGACAGCAACATGCAGTAGAATGAGCTTGGACCACTATTTTACACCACACACAAAAATAAATTCAAAATGGATGAAAGACCTAAATGTGAGACAGGGAACCATCAAAATCCTAGAGAACACAGGCCGCAATCTCTTTGACCTTGGCCATAGCAACTTATTATTAGACATGTTGCTGAAGGCAAGGGAAACAGAAGCAAAAATAAACTATTGGGACTTCAACAAAATAAAAAGCTCCTGCACAGCAAACAATCAACAAAACTAAAGTCAACCTATGGAATCAGAGAAGAAACTTGCCAATGATATATCTGATGAAGGGTTAGTATCCAAAATATATAAAGAACTTACCAAACTCGACACCCAAAAAAACAAATAACCAAATTTTAAAAATGGGCAGAACACATAAAAAGACATTTTTTTCCCAAAAAGTACAGGCAGGTAGCTAACAAGCACATGAAAAGATGCTCAATATCACTCATCATCAGGGAAATGCAAATCAAACTACAATGATATATAAACTCACAACTGTCAGAATGGCTAAAATTAACCACATCAGAAACAACAGGTGTCAGCGAAGATGTGGAGAAAGGAGAACCCTCCTGCACTGTTTGTGCAAATGCAAACTGGTGCAGTCACTCTGGATAACATTATGGAGGTTCCTCAGAAAGTGTGGTGTATACACACACACACACACACACACACACACAGCGACAGACACACACACTGGAATATTACTCAGCCATGACAAAGAATACAACTGGGGCACCTGAATGGCTCAACTGGTTAAGTATCCAAATCGATTTTGGCTCAGGTCATGATCTCACAGGTTCATGAGATCCAGCCCTGCATTGGGCTCTGTGCTGATAGCCTGGAGCCTGCCTTCGGATTCTCAGCCTCCCTCTAACTCTCTGACCGTCCCCCAATCATGTGTGCACTCTCTCTCTCAAAATAAACTAATAAACATTTTAAAAAAACAGTGAAATCTAGTCATTTACAATGATATGGATAGAGTTAGAGAGTATTATGCTAAGTGAAATAAGTCAGTAAAAGAAAGACAAATACCATATGATTTCACTCATATGTGTAATTTAAGAAACAAAACAAACAAGCCAAGGGGGAAAAAAGGGAGAAAGGCAAACTAAGAAACATACTCTTAACTATAGACAACCAAATGATGGTTATCAGAGGGGAGGTGAGTGGGGGAATGGGTCAAATAGGTTATGGAGACTAAGGAGTGCACTTGTGATCATCACTGGGTATCATATGTAGGTGCTGCATCACTGAATTGTACACCTGAAATATTATTTCACTGTATGTTAGTTAACTGGAATTAATATAATTGTTAATAAAAGTTTTTTAAAAATTAAAAAAATAAAAATAAAAAAGTCAATCTTAAATGTCTTATCAAATTTAACTCATTAAATTATTGTTTATCAAATAAATGGTATATCTCCTCTTAATTAAGTAAAATGAACTAAACCTTAGATATGTAGAACATTTTGCATTAAGATGTAGAACATTTTGCATACTGGCCACTTATACTTTTCTGTGGGGCTTGCGAAAAGGAATTTTAGTACAGACAATTTATAGATGCAGGCAGGCATTGGGACATATCTTTATGTGGTGGAATCCCTAGCTACGGGGTTGAATTTAAGAAGCAAAATTTCTTGGGGCACCTGGGTGATGCAGTTGGTTAAACGTCCAACTCTTGACTTCAGTTCATGATCTCAGAGTTCATGAGTTCAAGTCCCACGTCCGGCTCTGCGCTAATTAATGGTCTGAGTCTGCTTAGGATTCTCTCCTTTCTGCTCCTCCCCCACCTGTGCTTGCTCTCTCTAAATATATAACTACAACTTTAAAAAACAAAAAAGCAGAATTTCTTTTGGGAACACTCTCAATCACAAGGCAGGGCTTCAAAATCATCAAGGTGTTTGGCAGATTATTTAAAAACCAAAAGCTGAGCAAAGAAGACAAAACAGACCTTTCCCCGTTTTAAAAATTCATATAAAAGTTTTGGCTCAAAGTAAGGTAAATGTGAGATACAATAAGTAAAGCAAAAAGGCACCAATAAGGTAGTAAACGACAATCACAGATTTGGGCTCATTTGGACACAGTATCCGGCACTGTGCTTAACATATAATAAAAGTCCAGAGAGAGAGAGAGGGAAGATGGTGGCGTAGGAGGACGCTGGGCTCACCTGGTCCTGCTGATCACTTAGATTCCACCTACACCTGCCTAAATAACCCAGAAAACCGCCAGAGGATTAGCAGAACTGAGTTGCCGGAGCCAAGCGCAGACGAGAGGCCCACGGAACAGGGTAGGAAGGGCGGCGAGGCGGTGCACGCTCCATGAACTGGTGGGAGGGAGCCGGAGCGGAGGGGCGGCTCGCCGGCCAAGCAGAGCCCCCGAGTCTGGCTGGCAAAAGCGGAGGGGCCTGATGGACTGTGTTCTGACAGCAAGCGCGACTTAGCGTCTGGGAGGTCATAAGTTAACAGCTCTGCTCGGAAAGCGGGAAGGCTGGAGGACAAAGGGAGGGAGAGCTGCTGAGCCCACGGACGACAGAGCTCAGTTTGGTGGGGAACAAAGGCGCTCGCCAGCGCCATCTCCCCCGCCCATCCCCCAGCCAAAATCCCAAAGGGAACCGGTTCCTGCCAGGGAACTTGCTCGCTCCGCGCAAACACCCAACTCTGTGCTTCTGCAGAGACAAACCCCCGGCAGCGGATCTGACTCCCTCCCGGTGCCACAGGGCCCCTCCTGAAGTGGATCACTAAGGAGAAGCCAGCTAAGCCTGCCCTTCCTGCCCCCGTGCACCTTGCCTACCCACCCCAGCTAATACGCCAGATCCCCAGCATCACAAGCCTGGCAGTGTGCAAGTAGCTCAGACGGCCACGCCACCCCACAGTGAATCCCGCCCCTAGGAGAGGGGAAGAGAAGGCACACACCAGTCTGACTGTGGCCCCAGCGGTGGGCTGGGGCAGACATCAGGTCGGACTGCGGACCCCCCCACCAACTCCAGTTATACACCACAGCACAGGGGAAGTGCCCTGCAGGTCCTCACCCCTCCAGGGACTATCCAAAATGACCAAACGGAAGAATTCCCCTCAGAAGAATCTCCAGGAAATAACAACAGCTAATGAACTGATCAAAAAGGATTTAAATAATATAACAGAAAGTGAATTTAGAATAATAGTCATAAAATTAATCGCCGGGCTTGAAAACAGTATAGAGGACAGCAGAGAATCTCTTGCTACAGAGATCAAGGGACTAAGGAACAGTCACAAGGAGCTGAAAAGTGCTTTAAACGAAACGCAAAGCAAAATGGAAACGACAACAGCTCGGATTGAAGAGGCAGAGGAGAGAATAGGTGAACTAGAAGATAAAGTTATGGAAAAAGAGGAAGCTGAGAGAAAGAGAGATAAAAAAATCCAGGAGTATGAGGGGAAAATTAGAGAACTAAGTGATACACTAAAAAGAAATAATATACGCATAATTGGTATCCCAGAGGAGGAAGAGAGAGGGAAAGGTGCTGAAGGGGTACTTGAAGAAATTATAGCTGAGAACTTCCCTGAACTAGGGAAGGAAAAAGGCATTGAAATCCAAGAGGCACAGAGAACTCCCTTCAGACGGAACTTGAATCGATCTTCTGCACGACATATCATAGTGAAACTGAAAAATACAAGGATAAAGAGAAAATTCTGAAAGCAGCTAGGGATAAACGTGCCCTCACATATAAAGGGAGACCTATAAGACTCGTGACTGATGTCTCTTTTGAAACTTGGCAGGCCAGAAAGAATTGGCACGATATTTTCAGTGTGCTAAACAGGAAAAATATGCAGCCGAGAATCCTTTATCCAGCAAGTCTGCCATTTAGAATAGAAGGAGAGATAAAGGTCTTCCCAAACAAACAAAAACTGAAGGAATTTGTCACCACTAAACCAGCCCTACAAGAGATCCTAAGGGGGATCCTGTGAGACAAAGTACCAGAGACATCGCTACAAGCATAAAACATACAGACATCACAATGACTCTAAACCCGTATCTTTCTATAATAACACTGAATGTAAATGGATTAAATGCGCCAACCAAAAGACATAGGGTATCAGAATGGATAAAAAAACAAGATCCATCTGTTTGCTGTCTACAAGAGACTCATTTTAGACCTGAGGACACCTTTAGATTGAGAGTGAGGGGATGGAGAACTATTTATCATGCTACTGGAAGCCAAAAGAAAGGTGGAGTAGCCATACTTATATCAGACAAACTAGACTTTAAATTAAAGGCTGTAACAAGAGATGAAGAAGGGCATTATATAAAAATTACAGGGTCTATCCATCAGGAAGAGCTAACAATTATAAATGTCTATGCACCGAATACCGGAGCCCCCAAATATATAAAACAATTACTCATAAACTTTAGCAACCTTATTGATAAGAATGTGATAATTGCAGGGGACTTTAACACCCCACTTACAGAAATGGTTAGATCATCTAGACACACGGTCAATAAAGAAACAAGGGCCGTGAATGATACATTGGATCAGATGGACTTGACAGATATATTTAGAACTCTGCCTCCCAAAGCAACAGAATATACTTTCTTCTCGAATGCACATGGAACATTCTCCAAGATAGGTCATATACTGGGTCACAAAACAGCCCTTCATAAGTTTACCAGAATTGAAATTATACCATGCATACTTTCAGACCACAATGCTATGAAGCTTGAAATCAACCACAGGAAAAAGTCTGGAAAACCTCCAAAAGCATGGAGGTTAAAGAACACCCTACTAACGAATGAGTGGGTCAACCAGGCAATTAGAGAAGAAATTAAAAAATATATGGAAACAAACGAAAATGAAAATACAACAATCCAAACGCTTTGGGATGCAGTGAAGGCAGTCCTGAGAGGAAAATACATTGTAATCCAGGCCTATCTCAAGAAACAAGAAAAATCCCAAATACAAAATCTAACAGCACACCTAAAGGAACTAGAAGCAGAACAGCAAAGGCAGCCTAAACCCAGCAGAAGAAGAGAAATAATAAAGATCAGAGCAGAAATAAACAATATAGAATCTAAAAAAAGAACGGTAGAGCAGATCAACGAAACCAAGAGTTGGTTTTTTGAAAAAATAAACAAAATTGACAAACCTCTAGCCAGGCTTCTCAAAAAGAAAAGGGAGATGACCCAAATAGATAAAATCATGAATGAAAATGGAATTATTACAACCAATCCCTCAGAGATACAAACAATTATCAGGGAATACTATGAAAAATTATATGCCAACAAATTGGACAACCTGGAAGAAATGGTCAAATTCCTAAACACCCACACTCTTCCAAAACTCAATCAGGAGAAAATAGAAAGCTTGAACAGACCCATAACCAGCGAAGAAATTGAATCGGTTATCAAAAATCTCACAACAAATAAGAGTCCAGGACCAGATGGCTTCCCAGGGGAGTTCTACCAGACGTTTAAAGCAGAGATAATACCTATCCTTCTCAAGCTATTCCAAGAAATAGAAAGGGAAGGAAACCTTCCAGACTCATTCTATGAAGCCAGCATTACTTTGATTCCTAAACCAGACAGAGACCCAGTAAGAAAAAGAGAACTACAGGCCAATATCCCTGATGAATATGGATGCAAAAATTCTCAATAAGATACTAGCAAATCGAATTCAACAGCATATAAAAAGAATTATTCACCATGATCAAGTGGGATTCATTCCCGGGCTGCAGGGCTGGTTCAACATTCGCAAATCAATCAACGTGATACATCACATTAACAAAAAAAAAAAAGATAAGAACCATATGATCCTGTCAATCGATGCAGAAAAGGCCTTTGACAAAATCCAGCACCCTTTCTTAATAAAAACCCTTGAGAAAGTCGGGATAGAAGGAACATACTTAAAGATCATAAAAGCCATTTATGAAAAGCCCACAGCTAACATCATCCTCAATGGGGAAAAACTGAGAGCTTTTTCCCTGAGATCAGGAACACGACAGGGATGCCCACTCTCACCGCTGTTGTTTAACATAGTGCTGGAAGTTCTAGCATCAGCAATCAGACAACAAAAGGAAATCAAAGGCATCAAAATTGGCAAAGATAAAGTCAAGCTTTGCTTTTTGCAGATGATATGATATTATACATGGAAAATCTGACAGACTCCACCAAAAGTCTGCTAGAACTGATACATCAATTCAGCAAAGTTGCAGGATACAAAATCAATGTACAGAAATCAGTTGCATTCTTATACACTAACAATGAAGCAACAGAAAGACAAATAAAGAAACTGATCCCATTCACAATTGCACCAAGGAGCATAAAATACCTAGGAATAAATCTAACCAAAGATGTAAAAGATCTGTATGCTGAAAACTATGGAAAGCTTATGAAGGTAATTGAAGAAGATTTAAAGAAATGGAAAGACATTTCCTGCTCATGGAATGGAAGAATAAATATTGTCAAAATGTCAATACTACCCAAAGCTATCTACACATTCAATGCAATCCCAATCAAAATTGCACCAGCATTCTTCTCGAAACTAGAACAAGCCATCCTAAAATTCCTATGGAACCACAAAAGGCCCCGAATAGCCAAAGTAATTTTGAAGAAGAAGACCAAAGCAGGAGGCATCACAATCCCAGACTTTAGCCTCTACTACAAAGCTGTCATCATCAAGACAGCATGGTGTTGGCACAAAAACAGACACATAGACCAATGGAATAGAATAGAAACCCAGAAGTAGACCCACAAACATATGGCCAACTCATCTTTGACAAAGCAGGAAAGAACATCCAATGGAAAAAAGACAGCCTCTTTAACAAATGGTGCTGGGAGAACTGGACAGCAACATGCAGAAAGTTGAAACTAGACCACTTTCTCACACCATTCACAAAAATAAACTCAAAATGGATAAAGGACCTGAATGTGAGACAGGAAACCATCAAAACCTTAGAGGAGAAAGCAGGAAAAGACCTCTCTGACCTCAGCCGCAGCAATCTCTTACTCAACACATCCCCAAAGGCAAGGGAATTAAAAGCAAAAGTGAATTACTGGGACCTTATGAAGATAAAAATCTTCTGCACAGCAAAGGAAACAACCAACAAAACTAAAAGGCAACCAACGGAATGGGAAAAGATATTTGCAAATGACATATTAGACAAAGGGCTAGTATCCAAAATCTATAAAGAGCTCACCCAACTCCACACCCGAAAAACAAATAACCCAGTGAAGAAATGGGCAGAAAACATGAATAGACACTTCTCTAAAGAAGACATCTGGATGGCCAACAGGCACATGAAAAGATGTTCAACGTCGCTCCTTATCAGGGAAATACAAATCAAAACCACACTCAGATATCACCTCACGCCAGTCAGAGTGGCCAAAATGAACAAATCAGGAGACTATAGATGCTGGAGAGGATGTGGAGAAATGGGAACCCTCTTGCACTGTTGGTGGGAATGCAAATTGGTGCAGCCGCTCTGGAAAGCAGTGTGGAGATTCCTCAGAAAATTAAAAATAGACCTACCCTATGACCCAGCAATAGCACTGCTAGGAATTTATCCAAGGGATACAGGAGCACTGATGCATAGGGGCACTTGTACCCCAATGTTCATAGCAGCACTCTCAACAATAGCCAAATTATGGAAAGAGCCTAAATGTCCATCAACTGATGAATGGATAAAGAAATTGTGGTTTATGTACACAATGGAATACTACGTGGCAATGAGAAAAAATGAAATGTGGCCTTTTGTAGCAACGTGGATGGAACTGGAGAGTGTGATGCTAAGTGAAATAAGCCATGCAGAGAAAGACAGATACCATATGGTTTCACTCTTATGTGGATCCTGAGAAACTTCACAGAAACCCATGGGGGAGGGGAGGGGAAAAAAAAAAAAAAAAGAGGTTAGAGTGGAGAGAGCCAAAGCATAAGAGACTCTTAAAAACTGAGAACAAACTGAGGGTTGATGGGGGGTGGGAGGGAGGGGAGGGTGGATGATGGGTATTGAGGAGCGCACCTTTGGGGATGAGCACTGGGTGTTGTATGGAAACCAATTTGACAATAAATTTCATATATTAAAAAAAAAAAGAAAATGCGGGACAGTGCAGAATGAATGCTTAGTGCTGCTGCAGCACTGGTAGTGGTAGGAATCTCTAGGGTGAGAGACTAAAAGTGTAATGGTGATGATCTTTGAAATAAGGCTCTTCCTTTTTATTCTGTGGACTATATAGAGTTCTTAGATCCTTTGTTGTCTTGGTTTTGATTCTGATTCCTTAATAATAGAACTAGGGAAACTTAAGTGTATTCTCCAAGTGATCATACAAACTGATTGTTATTTGTGATATGATTTGAAGATCTGAAATTATAAACTCCTAATATCTTAAAAAAGTATCTCATCATTATTCTCAAAAGGATATATTTGATGAGTGTCTAAAGTTATATAAATGACATGCTTTAAGTATCTGGCTGAGTCAATTTTATTCTTATCGTTATTTAGTATTCTTCAGAATCAATGATTCCCTAATTTGGCTCTGTTGTCAAGAGACCAACTTGAATTATAGCTAAGTGTTCCAGAAATATAAAGTCAAACACACCATTCTCTTATTTTGTCTTATTAACACTTACTCCTTATTTTGCACTAGTAAGTATTTATTTAAATCTGTGTGGTAAAGACTTCTAGCTTTCTCCCAGTAGTCATCCTTATTGTCTAAAAATCTTAATTTTTAACTCCCAAAGTTTGGTTTAGTGCATGGTAATGGAGAATAAATGCCATATATTCCAAATCTTCCTTTATAGCTAGATATGGCCAAATGACTATGTTCTACTCAACGGGATATAACTGGAAGTGATCTTAAAGATGGAGTGAGATCATCTCTTGTATACTTCTTCCTATGTGTTGGGAAGAATGGGATGTAATAGCTGGAGCTGCAGCATACATTTTGGACTATGAGTCAACCTTTAGGATAGAAATACTATAAAGCACAACAAAGTAATTGAGCCTGGATCTCTTCCAACTTTGAGTGACTTAACAGTTCTGATGTACTATTGGGCTTCTTGAATATGAGAGAGAAATAAACATCTATTTTTGTTTAAACCAAAAAAAAAATAATAATAAAAAAAATAAAAGTCCAGTAAATGTTTGTTGAATGAATAAATGAGTGACTGAACAAACCATGGAAAACAAATGTCTGAATATTCTCTCCCAGTAATAGCATTTCTTTATCTTGTTTTTTTTTTCAGCTAAAATCCTTGCCATGTTATGTCTTGCATATCTTTTAAAATGTCAATCTCCCATCCAGATGTATATTGAACATAACATAAATACATATTAAATGAACAAATGAAGGAAGGTAGGAAGAAATGAAGTAATAGAAGATGACAAAACATTTGATATGCGAGTGTTTACGACAAATTATCTATTCAACATTACTGATAAAGAGTAACTTTTTATCATTTCAACAGCATTTTCTTCTAATTGGAGATGCGTTCTAGGATTTAGACAAGACTGAATTTGTGCATTTTGGACTCACTATAATAGAGCTTTACAGTAAGTCTTCATAATCTAGAGAAAAATGTAATTTTTTATGGTTTCCAAACTTTTCCTGCATATCATTTTTAAACTAAACCATTTTACAAGTAAACAACTTAGTTGCTGATAAAAAGAAGCAGTTTTTCTGGAGTCATTTGGATTTAAATAATTTGTCAAAAAAAACTGCCAATCTCTTAATTTAAATTGGTTTTTTTTAAAGTTTGGCAGTTGTTACTTTTGCTCCAGGATTAAAGTACAAGTCTGACCCCAAAGGTCCTGTTCTTTCCTGCCACAATCTTACATGTGGGCCCATCCATGTGGGGATGGAAGGGCCTTCCATCCACATGTGCCACTGGGCATTAAAACAGCAATTCAATTCATGCCCCAAGAACAACTTTTAGCTTGAGCTTTACAGTAAAGTTTTTTCAAGAGAAGACTAGTCATTCGAAAATAGTTTTATCTATTCCCATTGGATATGCCTTACAAATCTTGCGAAGGGTTCTAAGTCCTAAGTGAGAGAAAAGAGTAATAGAAAAAAGAAACATAACATTGCATGGTGACAGATGGTTGCAGTAGGTACACTTCTGGTGAGCACAGAATAACATATAGAAATGTTGAATCACTAGGTTGTGCATCTGAAATTAGTGTAACGTCGTGTGTCAACTATAGTCAGATTAAAAAAAATGGATTTTAAAAAAGGAAAAAAGCAACAGTGGATATAAAGACAATGGATACGTTTTGTTTTTAATCTTTGTACCTGTCTCTGTTTGAATTGAACTTATCTCTGTTTTAAATTGGACAGTTTCCGGGCGCCTGGGTGGCGCAGTCGGTTAAGCGTCCGACTTCAGCCAGGTCACGATCTCACCGTCCGTGAGTTCGAGCCCCGCGTCGGGCTCTGGGCTGATGGCTCAGAGCCTGGAGCCTGTTTCCGATTCTGTGTCTCCCTCTCTCTCTGCCCCTCCCCTGTTCATGCTCTGTCTCTCTCTGTTCCAAAAATAAATAAATGTTGAAAAAAAAATTAAAAAAAAAAAATAAATTGGACAGTTTCCGGTGCCTGGGTGGCTCAGTTGATTAAGCGCCCAGCTCTTGCTTTCCGCTCAGGTCATGATCTGACCGTTCCTGAGAGTGAGCCCCACATCCAGCTCTGCGCTGATAGTGCAGGACCAACTTGAGATTCTTTCTTTCCTTCTCTCTCTGACCCTCCTGTGCACACTCTCTCTCTCAAAATAAATAAATAAGCTTTTTTTAAAAAAAAAAAAGAATTTATTTATTTTTTTTTTTAATTTTTTTTTTCAACGTTTATTTATTTTTGGGACAGAGAGAGACAGAGCATGGACGGGGGAGGGGCAGAGAGAGAGGGAGACACAGAATCGGAAACAGGCTCCCGGCTCTGAGCCATCAGCCCAGAGCCCGACGCGGGGCTCGAACTCACGGACCGCGAGATCGTGACCTGGCTGAAGTCGGACGCTTAACCGACTGCGCCACCCAGGCGCCCCTAAAAAAAAAGAATTTAAATTGGACAGGTTAATGTCTTTAAAAATCAAATTTTATTTCCCTAAATCCCAACATGATATTCGCTTGGTTTCAAAGTTTTTTTCTTTAAAACTGTGGGACATTAATTGATGTAAAATGTATGATTTAAATATTTTGACTTCTGTATTCAAATAGCATTTACTCCGTATTTTGAGAGCTTTTACTAAAGTCCGTTTTTTTTCTGTTAACTCTAAGTGGCCATAGAATTTTACAACGGTAGTTTTGATAAGACAATTTCACTTTCTATGTTTTTTTAAGATTTAAAAAGAATGTTCATTTATTGATTTTGAGAGAGAGCAAACAAGAAGGGGAAGGGCAGAGAGACAGAGAGAGGGAGACAGAGAATCCTAAGCAGGCTCTGCACTGGCGGGACAGAGCCCAAAGCAGGGCTGATCTCACCAAGTGTGAGACCATGACCTCAATGGAAATCAAGAGTCAAGAATGCTTAACTAACTAAGCTGGCCAGGTGCCTCTCACTTCCTCTACTTAAAAAAGACCCAAAACACAAAAATCGCCAATACACATTGGTGCCATGAGAGGGAACAACGAACAATGCATTTTTATTTTAACTATTCATAAATATTGCTTTTAAGGAAAATAATGCATTTTAAAATATTACATAAGAGTTAACTTCTATTACTATTCCATTTCTTTACTCACTGCTTAAAGCCTGTTTCAAAGTACTAAAATCTTAGTGAAATTTTTAAACATTCTTATTACTTAATTTTACTAGTCAATTACTCAATGTATTGCTCTTCTAAAGAATAATTCAACATAAGATTTTCTAAGTTTCCAATTTGAAAACCAAAAAAAAAAAAATTCTAAATTCATATGGGTAGTAGACCTTTCAAACAGTGTAAAAATAGATTTTGCTCTTTAATCTTGACGTTTTATAATTGTCTTGTGGCTTCTAATGTGGAGGCATAACATAGAGAAATAAAAACTATGTGTCAAACGTATGAGGAATTGCTAGAAGTTATTTTGTTAAAGGCCAGTATAAATTTCTAGGACCTGTTAATAAAATAGGTACAGCTGTTATGTGAAATCACACATTGCTTTAAGTTTTATATTACTCAGAAATTCTTTAGCTACATTGTCACCATTTCAAATGAATTCTTATTTAAAAGAGGTACAGGCAAAGTTTTACTTTTTCTGTACATTAAAGATGGTCTTGATTCTATCTTGAGGTATATTTATGATAAAAATTTGAATGACTTTTCTCATTTCATCTATGTTTCAAAAAAAAAAAAAAAAAAAAAGCTTAATGAATCTCCTCAGACATTTCAGAGAAACTTATCAGCATCTATTTCCTAGATAGGGTCTAGTACCAATCTTGGTCATCTTCATAACTGTTACTATCCACCTTGTTCAAATCACTTGTGCACAGATTCACACTATTAGGTTTAGAAGGACCAAAGCAAATGAACGCATTTTAGGTCACGTAGTTAACTTGTATCTGTGTATCTCCAGACTTCTGAGCGCTCAGCTATTTTGGGGTCATTATTACTTTGTATGGAGGCATATTTCTTGGCCAGAAGTTACTAAACCACATATTGTCGTCTTTAATGAACCTGTTGTTAGTCATTCACCACCCCTTTTTCACTTGCCATTTATGTTACCAGAACAAGTATGCTTTGTAAGACTCATCCAAATTTTATTTTTGGAAGTTCTTTAAAAAGGAAAATTCTTGGCTGAAGAGTCACTGGAGTAAGGATATATTTTAATCTTTATATGTGGGGAACATCTATATTGGACTCTGTAAGCTTTTTAGATGATATCACTGAAATTCCAATATTAACACATTTTGCAACTAATCTAGCATTCTGAATGTATATATGGCTTAAAATAGATGTTTGCAAGAAAAATAGAGGTGAGATACATAAATGTTGGCTAGCTAAAATACAGATAGGAAAGTTTTCATAAGGAAACAGCTTGTCATGAAAATCTTAAGGGCTGATTATTCACTGTCTTATCTCATCTTTCATTGTTGTAAATGTTAGTATTTTCTATCTGTAGTATTTTTCAACACTGGGTTTCACATAAGAGGATTATTTTTGAAGACTCTCATATTGCTAATTGGGTTATAGTCAATTCTAATGAATATCAATTCCAAGTTATGAGCACCGTGTGGTGGTGAAGAAGGCTGTGGTGTCGAATACTTAGTTTTTCTTGGGCCCCATCACATGCTAACTTTATGATGTGGAGCAACTTGCTTAGTTTCTCTGTACCTCCATGGCTTCATTTCCATTTTTTTCAAGTTTTTATTTAAATTCCAGTTAGTTAACATGCAGTACAATATTAGTTTCAGGTGTAGAATTTAATGATTCATCACTTACATATTACAAGTGCTCATTTCAACAGATGCCCTCCTTAATACCCAGCACCCATTTAGCTCATCCCCCTGCCCACCTTGCGGCCAGCAACACTGTTGGTTCTCCATTGTTAAGAGTTTGTTTTATGGTTTGCCTCATCCCCTCCCCTCTGGCTCTTTTTCTTCCCCCTATATTCATCTGTCCTGTTTCTCAAATTCCACATATAAGTGACATTATATGGTATGTCTTTCTCTGACTTATTTCACTTGGCACAATTCCCTCTAGCTCCATCCATGTTGCTGCAAATGGCAAGATTTCATTCTTTTTGATGGCTGAGATATATATATATATATATATATATATATATATATATATATCCCCATTCATCAATCGATGGACATTTGTATTCTTTCCATTTTCCATAATTTGGCTATTGTGGATAATGCTGCTATAAACATTGGGGTGCATGTATCCCTTTGAATCAGTCTTTTGTATCCTTGGGTAAATACCTAGCAACTGGTGGATCATTGGGTAGTTCTATTTTTAACTTCTTGAGGAAACTCCATACTGTTCTCCAGAGTGGCTGCACCACCAACCAACAATGCAATTCCCACCAACAATGTAAGAGGGTTCCCCATTCTCTGCACTCTCAGGAACATCTATTGTTTCTTATGTGGTTAATTTTAGCCATTATGAGAGGTGTGAGGTGGTATCTCATTGTAGTTTTGGTTTGCATTTCCCTGATGACACGTGATGTTGAGCATTTTTCATGTATCTGTTAGCCATCTGTATGTCTTTAGAAAAATGTCTATTCATGTCTTCTGTCCATTTTTAACTGGATTATTTGCTTTTGGAGTGTTGAGTTTGATAAGTTCCTTATATATTTTTGATACTAACCCTTTATTACATATTTCATTTTCAAATATCTTCTTCCATTCCAAAGGTTTAGTCTTGTTGATTGTTTCCTTTGCTGTGCAGAAGCTTTTTATTTTGATGAGGTCCCAATAGTTCATTTTTTGTTTTTGTTTTTCTTGCCTCAGTAGATGTATCTAGTAAGAAGTTGCTATGGCCGATGCCAAAGAGGTTACTGTCTGTGCATGGCTTCATTTCCAAACTCTAATAATAGCACCCTAAAACATAGGCCATTTTGAGGTTAAATGAGACAATGCTCTGATTTGCAAGAGTAAACATCCATATATCACTATTATTACTGACAGTCTTGCAAATAATTTCAGTAGTCTCTGCTTCTACTCTTCTCTACCTGCAATCTATTCTTCCCACAGCATATGTTTAAAAATTAAAACAAATAATGTCACCACTGTTCATGAACTCTTCAGGAGCTTCCTGTACATTTGGAATAAATTCCGACCCCCTTACCAAGACTTAAAAAGTCATGGTGATATGTCTCCAAACTGTTTTTCTGGCCCCGTCTCTTAATGCTTGGTGTTCTGGCCACATCCTTCTTGCTTCCCTAGCACACCAAAGCTTTCTTGACACAGCATTTTGCATCAGCCCTTCTCTTTTCTTAAAGCACAGCATGTGTCCATGGCTATTTTCCTTTAGGCCTCAGCTCTGATGTTAGCAAAATCTTCCTTAGCCATCATATTGCTGTGGGGGTCTTTTCTCCATAGAATTCAACAATAGCTAAAATTACCTTATTTATCCATTTACCATTTGTTCTCTTTTTCTCTCAGTATACTAAAAGGCACATAGTTACAGGGACATTTTCCATCTTATTTTCTATTATCTCCAATGCCACAACTGTCTTGATAAATATTTGCTTAATGACTATATAATTATAGCTTGATTCAAAGGTGATCCAATTTATTATAATTTGGCCAAAACCCCCATCAGGATAAAAATCTGTATGGCAAGAGGAGATGGTTTCTAGGCTAGAGTGTTTTATTTTATTTAAATTTTATACTTCCTATCTATCAGGGCTATGCAAACCATGGGAGGTTTGTGACCGTTTTTTTAAACCACATGTGATCATGTTAAGTCTCAAGAACCAAGTTTCAAGTTGAGAATTATGTGACTATATGTAAAGGCTACAAGATGACAGAATTTTTATGAAGAATAGCCTAGAAAAGAAAAAAAAATAGCCTCCAAAAGAAAAAAAACCTGACTTCTGACAAGTTCCCCTAAACAAAACTTTCCACCCTTCTATATTCCTCTCATCCAGAACCCATACTCTGACTCATTGTACTCAAGAGACTTTGCAGACTTGCGGCTCCTTCCTGTTTTTTTTTTTTTTTTTCTAACCTTGAACAGCACCTTTATCAGTTGTGATATTAACATGAAACAGATGACACATTCGAAATCGGAAAATGTGAGGAAAGATTAATAGGGGAATTAATTTCCTAAAGAGATGTGGCAGGAGGACTGGTGCAACTATTTGGAGACTTCCCAACCCCTAGATCTTACAGTGACCAAAATTCAGAGTTAAGTGTCTGAGGACGGTCAGACCACAGCTGGCTTTCAGGGAATTTGGCCAACTGGTTGCACACTAGCAAGCAGGGAGCCACACAATAACCAGCCGTTCTCACTTCTCCCAACCTGCACACATCTCCTGCTGGTGCCTCCCAACGGCCCACAGAGGCCATTCATACATGTTGTCTCTCCCCGCCCTCCTCCAACAGGGAGGATGCAGACAAGGGAGAGTATGTTTGAAGTTACAAAAAGAAGACAGGCAGCACCTCTCCCCTTCTGTCCTATTGTTTGTGACCCACCTGTAACAAATCTGAAAGGATTAAACCCAAATCTGCCACTTTGCTATGGAAGTCCTTTCTGAGAACTCCACATTCTACTCCTCACACTGTCAGTGTTTCCTCCTCACAGTTTGGTCCTTTCTACTGGAACATACGCTAACCTCAACCTGGAGGGAATGGAGTGGCAAAAAGTGCAGTACAACTTAAAGGGCTTCCACATTTTCTCTTCCAAACTCTTCAGGGAAGTGACCTACTCCTCTTGCTCCTCTTCTGTTATCATCTCCTCTCCACGTTGCCATACCAACATTTTCCCACTAAATCTTCAAATATCCACTACAATCATTTTAAGTTCAGCCTACTTCTAAACAAATCACCTTATCTTTCCTCAATTTTCCATCCTTTTTTCTCTGTCTCCTAAGGCATTGTAATCTGTAGAGTTCGCCCCTTGGCAATCTTTCTACGTGCTGTTTTAATTTTGTCCTAATTCTGGATAGTATTAGGTCTTCTTGCTGTTCCTCTCTATTCAATCCCTAATTTATTTAATGCCATGGCTTGAGATATTTTTATTTATTATTTTGCACACTGGCAATGCCTCTGATTCCATTTTTATCCAACTAAATAAGTATTTCCTACCACTTGATCCACATTCAAGCCTGTTACTTATCTTGGTTTATACTTTATCCTTCTAATATTGTGGGAGAAAAAAATAATCTCACTATTTATTCTACCAAATCAATTGGTAGCCAAGTCCTTTTACATTGCCTTCTGTACTATCTCTACTATCAATTTACATCACCACCACCCTACAAGATTTAAGCCTTAATAATTTTTGGCTAGAGTGTTGAAGCCCTCTCATGTGTTTCCATCCCTGCAGATTCTTCCTCAACCAAACTACCCTTCTCACCACTGGCCAAAACCATCTTATAAAATCACAGAACTTATAAGGTAATTTCCCTGAGGAGAAATTTTCAACGGAGCTTCCATTGCATTCTGAATAACTAACTCCTACACTAATGCATGTAAGAAACTTCCCAGAGAGCCTATAATAACCTAGTTAATGTTTTATTTTTTTATTTGGCATTAAATATTCCAAAAAATAAAACTTAATATGTCAGTTAAAATGCAAATATTATAAAAATTTTACTAAGTCACTGAGAAAAAAAAATTTCTTTTGAAATTATTTAGCATGATATTTTAGTTGTTTTCATGATTCATTTTCTGATTTTTCATTAGATGTGGACAAGGGAGGAAAGTACTGAAATTTGCACGACTTTATGACATTTTCCAATTAAAATATTTTCACTATCATTGATAATTAGTTTTGTCTTATTCTTTTATTCCACATCTATTGAATTTCATGGCAAGATGCAGCCTTCCTTCCACTAAACTAAGGATTTTAACTGTAGAATTAGGTCTTACTTTTTTTGTATTATGGTAATATTCTTTAAAAGTGTAATAGGGAATGACTATAATTTTGATATTAATTATATATAATAAAAGTATCTTTATAAGAGCTCTACAGAAAAGAATCTAGGTACTTCATGCAAAATTAATTGTACTTTTCGAAAAAAAATTTTAAGTTTTTCAAAATGAAACATTAGAAACATTATATTAGAAACATATAGCAACAATAAAATGTAGTGTGAGATTATATGAAAAGACATTTGAAACAATGTACGTTAAGGGGAAGGGACTAGACATTGCATCCAGGGTAGCCCAGGGAGTCACTAGTCAGAAGCAAGCACAACAGTTTCTGAAAGGAAATCTAGGAGATTGGCCCCCACAGGGTCAGGAAGCCAAGGAGAAGCAAACACATATTCTGTAGATGTTGGCAGTGAAAACACCACCCCCTTCTATGGGTGAATTTACCCCCCTACAGCATCTGGGGCATACAAATTTATTGGCTCTCTTCATTCTTACAGTCTCTCCTCCAAGTACACTCAGAGCCTGTCAACTGAAAGACAAGCAGACTGGCTTCAGCAGCACTAGCCTGGCTGTTGCAGGACTATCCTGGGGTACAAGAAGAGCTTTTCCCAGAACACCTGAGGTTGCTGCTCAAAGCAATGTCTCAGAAACCATCCAAGAGCCCCTCTACCCCTCTGACAGATGTCACGCTGAAACCATTCATGGTAACTGTGCAGACTGAGCACAGCAATGGCCAGCCCCATGTCGACCACCAAGATCACCCTGTTAGTGTTGGGGCCTGCCAACTCATCAACTTGCTGTATGTATTCTTCCTGCTTCTCTCAGCAGAACAAGAGCCAGGCAAGCTGCCTGAAGAAGCAGGTGGAGAACTATGAGCTGAAGACCCTGTGACAGAGGGTCAGCCAGTCCAACAGCCAGGTGCACAAGCTTCAGGAGAAGCCGCAGTTTCTTAAGCGAGTACCCTACCTAAGCAGCCTACTGCTGCAGCTGGGAGCCCCCCAAGATCAACCTAGTGGTGGAGCCACTGTCCTGGGTGCTGGGTATCTGGCTGTCAGATCCACCAGGACTTACCTGATGCTACAACCCTTCTAGTAACTAGAAGAGGTGAACATCTTGCATATGGGCAAGCCCTTGTAGAACTTCTGGTTTAACATTTTCCACCCTGACACATAAACCATGCATAAAGAATGTGGCTTCATCCACCAGAAGCCCAAAACCAACAAGGTGGCCTTAGCACCCAGAACTCAGGTATTGTGGAGGTGGAGGGCAATGTGAACCAGTGGGAACTGTGCATGATGTCCCATTCCAGCACCAGTCCATCCTTGCCAATGAGCCCCCCCCCCATGGGGCAGATTACCTGAAAATTCAGGTTGTACTCTGAAGGTAAATTGAACAGGCAACCACTACCCAGCCCATGACTCAGCATCTTCATATTACCTACAAGAAGGTTCCCTCCTTATGCAAAGTAAGACTTTGACCTGGGTGGGGCCTGGCCACCTATGTGTCATGACACTTCAGCTTCTCAGTAGACGCTCCACAGCAGGTGTGGGTGTGACCACAGTTCTCTGTGGGTTCAATAGTGTTGCCACTTGTACCTTTAATGCCATAGAAAAAAACAAAGGCCTAAAAAAAATTAAAAAAGAAAAAAAGGAAGAAGGGACTCCACACAGATAAACGATTTAAATGATTTTTATTAGCAAAATGAAATTTACAATGGATAAAACTAATTACTTACATGCTTATTGCTACAAATATTATTTGAGGTTTCTATGATTTAATACTGTTATACAGGTGAAGCAAGAATTGAAGCAAGAATTTGGCTAATAGCCATGTTCATTAGTATTTCTGAGTAATACAATCCTTGAAAAATTAAACCTTTTCACTTTCACATAATTGTTCTTAGAATTATTTTATGAATCAAAATATACACTAATTCAATACAGGATCATGATATTAAATTATATTTTATAGCAACTGTAAGAGCAGAATAACACTAACATACCTTGAACTAGTTACACTGTCATCAAGACATAATGTAAATCATCTTCAAAAATGCAGTCTGTTTAATGTCAAGATAACATAAAAATGAAGTGATTATTAATCTAAAATAGACATTCAGACATGAATGTCTAAAAGTATCTGGTGAGGACTAAAATATCTGATGGAATGATTGCTAGGAAATATATTTTGACCTTCTTATTATTATGTTATCTGATCATTTCAGCCTACCTGCTAGAACATGCTCCATTAGCTAATTAGACTAGCTGAAATAAAAGACTAACTATGATCTTGATTAAAACATTCAAAAAGGTTTTTAATATAAAAAATACAAAATTAAAAATTTAGCCATGTTCAGCCAGCTGAAAATAACTGAGTGTCAACTGGCCAAAACCTATTGCCAAGTATACATTTTTGCAGTTTTTAGAGTATTAATAGTAGGTTTTAGTGTGTTATTAACTTCCAAGCTCAACAATAAGCACTCATCAGTATTCTCCTAACCTTTTCGAAATGAACTGCGTAGGACTTACTGTGAACTTCAGTGTTAATGTGACCATCTAGTAACAGTGGCCAAATTTTAACAACATGGTCTCTCCCTTATACAGTATATCATTGACAATAATGCTTTAAGTTTTTAGAACATTTTTAGATCCTTTATTTTCTTTTTCCAATAAATGAATTTGTGAAATAGGGAGATCAGATATTTTTATCCTAACTAAAGGAAGAAAATAATTTATAAGAAAGTTAACTGACTTACTAAAATGTATACAAATATACAGAACAAAAAAATAGAACCTAGGCTCCTGGACATCCTATGTTTTTTGCAATGATCAACAAAACCTGAATGTCTCCAAAACATTTTATCATCATTGTTATCTCCAGAAACTGATCCATTGATAGGCTCAAGACAACCCACACTTCTATTTCTGTTACCACAGCAATTTCCTAATTAATATTAGGTAGCTCATCTTTCCATTCTTTCTTTTTTTCAACAGAAACCACTCAGACTGTATCATCTCCCTATTACTTCCCCAAAGGAGGAAAAGAATGATCATCAATGGCAAGAGGCAATTGTGGAAGCAACTTGAAGCCAGCTTCATGCTCAGGAGAGAACACCATGCCTCCTCATCATAGTCCTTTCTTTCAAAAAGGTATCTTTCAAAGATATCCGAACAGCATGGCCCTGACCTCTTTTCTAACAGCCCATCCATAGCATTTCAGCAATATCACTTTTCCCACAAGGGATGCTAGCTAGATCCTTCTGTTACTCTGGAATGGAGGTCACAGCAACTCTTATATATTCATCTAGAGCCTAGGAAATCCTAGATTGCTCAGAAAAGGTTGTATTATCTCACATAAGTAAGATGACAGCTGAAAATATTGATTAGAGATTTAGGGCCAAATAATGTTTGATTGCCTCCTTACTTTCTCTGTTAATAAATTTGTCTTAAAGAATATCACTATGGCAAATGTTAAAAAACAGGTTGTTCATAGGCCCAACCAAAAAGGATACAGTGACACAGGCCTACCCCAAGAAATAGGAAAAAGCTCAAATAAACAATTTGATCTTATACCTAAGGAACTACAAAAAGAAGAACAAACAAAACCTAAGGTGAGTAGAAGGAAGGAGATAATAAATATCAGAGCACAAATACATGACATGGAGCTTTAAAAAAAATAGAAAAAAACAATGAAACCAAAGCTTGTTCTTTTTCTTTTTCTAATTTTAGAGAGAAAGTAAGCATGAGCAGGAGAAAGGGGCAGAGAGAGAGGGAGGGAGGGAGGGAGGGAGGGAGAGAGAGAGAGAGAGAGAATATCTCAAGCAGGCTCCATGCTCATCATGAAGCTTGACACAGGGCTGAATCCCATAACCCTAGGATCATGACTTGAGCTGAAATCAAGAGTTGGATGCTCGACCAACTGAGCCACCCAGGTGCCCCAAGAGCTTGTTCTTTGAAAATATAAAATTGATAAATCCTTAGCCAGACTCATCAAGGAAAAAAAGAAAGAAAGAAAGAAAGAAAGAAAGAAAGAACTAAAATAAATAAAATCATAAATGAAAGAGAAGTAACAACTGGCACCACAGAAATACAAAGAATTATAAGAGAATACTACAAAAAAAGTTATATGTCAACAAATTAGACAATATAGAAAAAATAGATAAATTCCTAGAAACAGATAACTCCTAAAACTAAACTAGGAAGAAATAGAAAATCTGAACAGACTGAATACTAAGAATGAAACTAAATCAGTAATCAAAACTACCAAAAATATAAGTCCAGGATCAGACAAATTTACAGGTGAATTCTATCAAACATGTAAAGATAAACTAATACCTATTCTACTCAAAGTATTCAAAAAAAAAAAAAAAAACAGAAGAGAAAGGAAAACTGCCAAATACATTCTTTAAGGCCAGCCTTACCCCAATACCCAAACCAGACAAAGACACCACAGAAAAAAAGAAAATTACTGGTCAATATCCTTGATGAATATAGATACAAAAATACTAAACAAAATATTAGCAACTCACATTCAATAATACATTAAGGGGATCATTTATCATGATCAAGTAAGATTTATTCTAGGGATGCAAAGATGGTTCAACATTTGCAAATCATCAATATGATACATCACAACAACAAAACAAAGGATAAAAATCATATGATCATCTCAATGAATGCAGAAAAAGCATTTAAGAAGATTCAACATCCATTCACATAAAAACTCTCAACAAAGTGGATTTAGAGGGAACATACCTCAACATAATAAAGGCCACTTCTGGGGGAGCCTGGGTGGCTCAGTTGGTTGAGCGTCTGACTTCGGCTCAGGTCATGATCTCACAGCTTGTGAGTTCGAGCCCCACGTTGGGCTCTGTGCTGACAGCTCAGAGCCTGGAGCCTGCTTCTGCTTCTGTGTCTCCCTCTCTCTCTGCCCCTAACCCACTCACATTCTGTCTCTGTCTCTCTCAAAAATAAATAAACATTAAAAAAAATTTTATAAATAAATAAAGGCCACTTCTGAAACATCCAAAGCTGACATCATATTCAATGTTGAAAAACCGAAAACTTTCCCTCCTAGATCAGGAACAAGACAAGAATGTCCATTCTTGGGAAAAGATATTTGCAAATGACATATCAGACAAAGGGCTAGTATCCAAAATTTATAAAGAGCTCACCAAACTCCATACCCGAAAAACAAATAACCCAGTGAAGAAATGGGCAGAAAACATGAATAGACACTTCTCTAAAGAAGACATCCGGATGGCCAACAGGCACATGAAAAGATGCTCAACATCGCTCCTCACCAGGGAAATACAAATCAAAACCACACTCAGATATCACCTCATGCCAGTCAGAGTGGCCAAAATGAACAAATCAGGAGACTATAGATGCTGGCGAGGATGTGGAGAAACGGGAACCCTCTTGCACTGTTGGTGGGAATGCAAGTTGGTGCAGCCACTCTGAAAAACAGTGTGGAGATTCCTCAGAAAATTAAAAATAGACCTACCCTATGACCCAGCAATGGAACTGCTAGGAGTTTACCCAAGGGATACAGGAGTACTGATGCATAGGGGCACTTGTACCCCAATGTTTATAGCAGCACTCTCAACAATAGCCAAATTATGGAAAGAGCCTAAATGTCCATCAACGGATGAATGGATAAAGAAATTGTGGTTTATATACACAATGGAGTACTACGTTGCAATGAGAAGGAATGAAATATGGCCCTTTGTAGCAATGTGGATAGAACTGGAGAGTGTTATGCTAAGTGAAATAAGCCATACAGAGAAAGACAGATACCATATGTTTTCACTCTTATGTGGATCCTGAGAAACTTAACAGAAGACCACGGGGGAGGGGAGGGGAAGGAAAAAAAAAGAGGTTAGAGTGGGAGAGAGCCAAAGCATAAGAGACTGTTAAAAACTGAGAACAAACTGAGGGTTGATGGGGGGGTGGGAGGGAGGTGAGGGTGGGTGATGGGTATTGAGGAGGGCACCTTTTGGGAAGAACACTGGGTGTTGTATGGAAACCAATTTGACAATAAACTTCATATATTGAAAAAAAAAAAAAAAAAGAAATAATGCCCATTCCTGTCACTTGTATTCAACATAGTACTGGATGTCCCTGCCATAGGAATCAGGCAAGAATAATAAAGAAAAGGCATCCATATTGGTAAGGAAAACAATGAACTACCACTATTTTCAGATGACATGATAGTGTACATAGAAAACCTTGAAGACTCCACCAAAAACTATTAGAATAAATGAATTCAGTTAAATTGTAGTATATAAAATTAATACAATAGTAGCATTTCTATACACTAATAACAAAGTAGCAGAAAGAGAAATTAAAACGATTCCATTTACTATTGTACCAGGAAGAATAAAATACCTTGGAATAAGCTTACTCAAAGAGATGAAAGACCTACACTATGCAAACTAGAAAACACTGGTGAAAGAAAGTGAAGATGGCACAAATGGAAAGAAATTCCATGTTCGTGGATTGGAAGAATTAATATTGTTAAAATGTCCATACTACCCAAAGCAATGTACAGATTTAATGCAATCTCTATAAAAAGACCAATAGTATTTTTTAGAGCTAGAACAAATACTACAACGGAACAATGAAAGACTCCAGACAGCCAAAGCAATTTTGAGAAAGAGAAAGAAAGATGGAGATATCACAATGCCAGATTTCAAGATATATTACAATGTTGTTGTAATCAACAAAGTGTGGTACATAAATCAGTGAAACAGAAAAGAGAGCCCAGAAATAAACCCACACTTACAGGGTCAATTAATCTATGATAATGGAGGCAAGAATATACAATGAGGATAAGACAGTCTCTTCAACAAATGGTCCTGGGAAAACTGAACTGCTATGTTCAAAAGAATGAAACTGGTCCACTTTCTTGTACCATATACAAAGCTAAAATCAAAATGGGTTAAAGACCCAAATGTAAGACCTGAAACCATAAAAATCCGAGAAGAGAATACAGGCAGTAATTTCCTTGATATCAGCCACTGAAACATTTTTAAAATATGTCTCCCAGGGGCGCCTGGGTGGCGCAGTCGGTTAAGCGTCCGACTTCAACCAGGTCACTATCTCGCGGTCCGTGAGTTCGAGCCCCGCGTCGGGCTCTGGGCTGATGGCTCAGAGCCTGGAGCCTGTTTCCGATTCTGTGTCTCCCTCTCTCTCTGCCCCTCCCCCGTTCATGCTCTGTCTCTCTCTGTCCCCCCCCCCAAAAATAAAATAAACGTTGAAAAAAAAATATTTTAAAAAATAAAATATGTCTCCTGGGTAAGGAAAATAAAAGCAAAAGGAAACTATTGGGACTACATCACAATAAAAAAACAAAACAAAACAAAACAACAAAAATCTTTTGCACAAGGGAAACTGTCAACAAAACTAAAGGCAACCTACTGCATGGGAGAAGATATTTGCAAATGATATATCTGACAAGGGGTTAATATCCAAAATATATAAAGAAGTTACAACTCAACACCAAAAAATAAACAATCTGATTTTAAAAATGGACAAAGAACCTCAATAGACATTTTTCTAAAGATGTATAAATGGCCAACAGACACATGCAAAGATGCCCAACATTATTAATCATCAGGAAAATGCAAATCAAAGCCATGATGAGATATCACCTCACACTTGCTAGAATGGCTAAAATCAAAAAGAGAGGAAATAAGAGTTCGTGAGAATGTGGAGTAAAAGGACCCCACACACACTGTTGGTGGGAATTTAAATCGGTACAGGTACTGTGGAAAATAGTATAGAGGTTCCCTAAAAAAAGTAAAAATACAAATACCATATGATCCATCAATTCTACGACTGGATATTTGCTGAAAGAAAACAGAAACACTAATTTGAAAAGATATATGCATAGTTAGGTACATAATTATTTTTTGCATATTTATTGAATAATCATTTACAATAGCCAAGATATGGAAGCAACCTAAGTGTCCACTGATAGACAAATAGATAAGGAAGATGTGATACACACACACACACACACACACATACACACACACACACACACACACACACACACACACACACACACCAGAATATTATGCAGCCATAAAAAAGGATGAGATTGTGCCATTTGAGACAACATGGATGGACCTAGAGAGTATTATGCTACGTGAAATAATTCAGACTGAGAAAGAAAAATACCATATGATTTCAATCATATATGGGATCTAAAACAAAACAAATGGATAAACAAACAAAATCAGAACCAAACCTGTAAATACAGAGAACAAACTGGTTGTTGTCAGGGGGGATTGGGGTGGGGGGTGTTCAAAATGGGTGACGGGAAGTAGGAGATACAGGCCTCCAGTTATGGAATGAATAAGTCATGAGAATAAAAAGGTACAGCATGGGGAATATAGTCAATGATATTATAATAGTGTGATATAGTGATCGATGGTAGGTACACTTGTCGCAAGCAAAAAGTAAAAAATAAAGGATACAGAATAATTTCAGGGAACCCATTATTAGGAAGAATATCCAGGATCCGGTAAGTAGTAAAACATCAATCTGTCACTCCCTTTGTCTTTCTTTATCCTGCTGGAACCTCACATTCTCTTTTGCTCTTTCTCTAAGTATATGTACTTCATTGTTTTCTGAAGATCCACTTCTCCACTCACCTTACTGCACATGGCTAATTATGACTTTCATAAAATGGTAACATGAATTCTTGGTCTGTAATTGTATCTGGCTTAGATTTTCCAGGTAAGTCACCCAGTTTTCATGTCTCAGTTTCACTTACTAATAGAAAATCTGATTAATACAACTTGTGTTGAGCTTGCCTCACAGCCCCACTTCCTTCAGCCATATCCGGAGTTGTGTGCCTATGTGATATATCAGACTTACTCTTCTGGGCTTAAGAAGAGCTGGTTGCCTCTTATGAGAACTTAACCCAGTATCTCGAGTATATTAGATTTTGAAATAAGCAAAGATGTGTAAAGGGCTAGAATACTGTTACTAAGGGTCTAGAAAAAAATAAGTCCAATAAAATATTTTCAGGTATAAATTGGTACTATTTCCTTGAAGAAAAAGCACATCATTAGCATTAAAAATAATCACATATATTGACTCAGTAATTCACTTCTAATAATTTTCATTAAGGAAAAAGGCAGAGGTGAGCAGCAATATTTATATATGATGCTAATATTATAAATACTGAATGATATTTATAATAATTAAAAGCTGGAAAGAACCTAAAAATTCAAGGACAGAGAAACTGTTAAAAATATTCCAATACATGGAATACTATGCGACTAAAACAATAATATAAAGGAGTATTTCATGATAGATGAAATGCTAAAAATATATTTAAGATAAATAGAGGACAAATTTGTACATATGCTGGAGTAAATAAATGAATAAATGTATTCTCAGAAGAATGCCAGATACAGAGTAAGCACCTAATAAGTATTAGATCGTATCCCAGTTGGGTTTGAAAATGTATGTGAATGAAGAGATGTGCACGCATGGATATATATGTAGAGTTAGGGAAATTTTGTATACCTCCAAAATCACCAATACCTTCAATTAGCCAATGCAATATGAAAAATCCTCAATTCCGATGTAGCTCTGCCTTGCTTGGTTTACTAATCCTCTCAACCCTTTTGCCCAGACTTTTCCTTAGCTTAACCAGGTTGGTAGTACAAGAAGACTGACAGTGATATTATAAACTCTGAGAAATGCAATTCCAAAAATTGTAATGAAGACGTGGAAAGTAAAAGAAACAAATCTGGTAACTGGAATACAGAATTTCTCGAAGTAATTCTTAAGTATACTTAACAGAATATCATTAACGACAATGGAAAGGGAATAATATCTCCAGTGAATTTAAAGAATGTAGGATAGATTATTTGGCACACATATGAATCTTCAAATTACTTTTCTTATTTTATCATAAAATTTCATGAAGTTTTTCTATCCTGAGTTTTAATATATGTGTGACTGTTTTAATATTAAGAACAGAGTGCTTCCTTTTTCAAAAAAAAATTGTATGTAATATTAACATTTAGGAAAGATGAGCAGTGCTATGTTTGTGCTTTAGGCTTACATAATGCCTGGGACACCATCATGTGTCTTCAATGGTAATAGTGCATTCCCTTGAAAAGCACAGAATTCCATGATGTCATATTCTATAAAAGATGTTAAAACCAAGCTTGTCCCAGACTTTCACAGTGCAAAGTGTAATTCTACTGGCAGTTACAGGGTAAGTTGACATCACAAAACTATATACGTCGCCAAGTTTATTACATGAAAGAAAGAAATACAAACTTACTCTATGTCATTTAGGAATAGGCAATACAAAGGGGGCCTAGGTGGCTCAGTCGACTTTGGCCTAGGTCATGATCTTGCCGTTCCTGAGTTTGACCCCTGCGTCAGGCTCTGTGCTGACAGCTCAGAGCCTGAAGCCTGTTTCAGATTCTCTGTCTCCCTCTGTCTCTCTCTCTGCCCCTCCCCCGCTCATGCTCTGTCTCTCTTTCTCTCTCAAAAATAAATAAATGTTAAAAAGTTTTTTTTTTAAAGAATAGGGAAAACAAGAAAAAGCTAAATGTCATTAATGAAATTTCGACTTGAAGATTCCACAGCATGTAAATATGAGATGAAGCAAATTATGAGCTCAAGAATGGGGAAGTACAATATAAAAAACTTCCAGTAAACACTAATGTCACCTAAAATAAAAAATACAGAGAGATCTTCAGCCATATTTTAAAACTTGATTTAAATTTTCAGATTTATTCTTTGTGTAATGTGTGTGTGTGTGTGTGTGTGTGTGTGTGTGTGTGTGAACATAGTCCTCACTTTTTGTGGTAGTGCAAGACCATAAAAAAGATCATGCATGCTGAAACCATGCAAAGTGATCTTTATAATCAGTGGCCAAAGTTGCAATTGTTCTGCGATATCTAACTTACTCTGGACAACCTTTTCGAATATATTTGTCCAGCAAGCAGCTTTCGAAGATAGACACAATCTACTGGAAGAGATTTATTTACTATCCAATATAATAGAAATAAGTTCTCCCACTGGAGCAGTTGTACTTACATGGTGTCATATGGAAGGCCCCTCTCTCAGATCATGCTTCCTAAACTCAAGATTCTGTAAAACACTCCACTGCGCGCACAGGCATCACTTGGGCCTCATCTCGTTGCCCTGTGGAAACCGGGGCTTAGAAGTGACACCATAGTGTTATCTGGCCGCTACTATTGTTGTAAGTGATACATTGTCTTTGTCACCTACCCAGGAGTCTCCTGTCTTCTGCTGGTATTTATTAAATCGTGGCAAGCTAAATTTTCAATGCAGGTCATGAACAGGTCGACAATTCTATCACTTTCATTATTCAAAATTATTAAAATTTAGAAAGCAGTTACTAAGAAAGAGCTTTATATATAAAAAAGGAGGAGAAATTTTTCATATTATTTTCAGATAACAGAATCACCCAATTGTAGCAGCAACAAATATTGTGATTTTAATTATAATTCAAAATATTATTATTTTAACTAGTAATTAAAAAAAAACAGAATAGCCTTTTCCCCTCCCCAAATCAGTTGAAAATGAACAGTAATCAGAATCAGACCCAGCCAGATACTAAAACTTAATAAAAGCTAAAATAAAATAAACTCACTGTGCTACATAGACCACTTTGCATTTGAATTGGAAGGCATTCCTAAACTTATTATTATAATTTCAAATTCTTACATAAATCGGGACTTTTAAAAAATGTTAATTTATTTTTGTATTCTTATTTGTAGTTAATGATATTGATACTAGTTTATTTTAAGATATCTTAAAATCACAAAATGCACAAAAATAGAATTAGAAATCAAGCATGATTCTACCATGCAATGCAAAGAAATATTTATCTTTTTTTTACTCATTACAAAATCAATACAGTTGGACTATAGAAAAATGTCAAAAGACAAACTTAACCAATAAACAAAATAAACAAAATCCCTCACAAACATTTCTTAGAGATAACTATTATTAACACTCTCATAAACTTCCACACATTTTTCTATGCATATATAGTAATGGCAATATTCTGCTTAGTAACTTGAAGTTTTCACTTAAACACACATCATGAACATCTATCAATGCTAATGGATATTTATCTATAATATCATTTTTAACAGGATGAAAGGTGTTGCATTTTATTAATGTACTATAATTTATTTAACACCTACTTATATATATTAATGGGTTTTCCCCCCTCAATATCTTAATACAATAAATAAAGCTACAGTAACTCTTTTCAGAACCAGCAGGTATACCGCCTGAGTTTTATCATCTAGACTCCTGACTTTAAAACTTGTTTCAAGGACTAATCATTTTGTTTCTGCAATACATTTTGCTTGTTTTACATCCAGCTGATGGATCCTGTTCGGGGTCTTAAATGCACCTGAGCAGCCACTGCCCCCTCAAAATTCACCCTGCAACAAAAAAGGAAGCGAGACTGACTCCGGTCCAACGACAGACTACATTCTCCAAAGAAACCCCTGATCAATAACATCTTAACAATGGTGGGAATCTGGATGGCATGGATGAATGTCCTGTGGCCTGATTTCATCTGCTCTTGGCCGAAAGAGGGGCTAAGAATGAGAAAAGTGGCCTCTGACATCTGAGAACTGCTCTGTACTGCCAACTAGGCCTTGGTTTTCTCCTGTTGAACATAAACAATTCTATAGAACATCATCAACATCATAAAAGGCCACATATGACTATATGACCATGATGGTTCGAGACCAAAACAAGGCCACTAATCATGCCTAAATATAATCATGCCTAAATATAGATGAAAACCTGAACACTGTCCAAATGACAAAAATGACCCAAACAGCCCCCTATCCTGCCAAATGAGTGACTCCTTTAACAATTCTAGCCCTGGCCTCATTCCAGCTTTCCCTCCATCTAGATAAGATTTGCATAACCCATCATGGCACTACCCTACTTCCTGACTACATCCAATCTGGAGCCAAGCTCTGCTTCCTTAAATCTTCTTGAAAACCACCAATATCAGGACAGTCAGCCCAAACCCTGTAAATCTTTTTAATAGTTTCCCACTGAGATGCCTCATTGTTCCCCACGATGTGGGCTCTTCCTCCTTACAATGAATCATAAACCCAAATTATTCAACCACAGGCATGGCTGGAGAGCAATGACACTTTTAAAACACTTAGAAGAATTTCTGGCACAAGGTAAGTGCTTAAAAAATGTGAGCTGTTATCATTATTGGAAGCAGCTTATTGTAAGGAAACATCAACAGATTTAGAAATCAGACCTCACACTTCACTATCTTGGCCAAATCCCAGATTTCTCTAAACCTATTTCTTCACCTGTAATGTGAATTATAGTAACATTTTCCTGCAGAAGGTTGACTATTATTAGATGAAGACCTCAAATAATATTAATTTCCTTCCTATATCTTCCCATTTATTCTACAAAATTCATACTCTATTTCTAAGACAATAAGTGAATTCTCAATGGGACAATCCAATCATTTTTAGTTCTCTCTTAGATACCCACAATAAGCAGAAACAAAGGCATAAATAAACCTTTTAAATGCGGGGATCACTTATGCCCAACCAGTTTTTTTTTTAATATTTTTCTTCAAACAGGCTGTGCAAACGCGGTAACAGAGGATAAAGGAATGAAAGAGTGAAGGTATAGCTTTGCTCCTTGGCCAAGACAGAAGAGACCAAGACGAAATGGAAACATTACTTACAGAATAGATGGCAATTTATATACAGCCATTCCTACACATATTTAAAACATGGTTTAAGCTTAAAAAGTCAACTTATACATAAGTTTAATAACAACTTATTGTGTAAAAAAAGCTACACATGAAGATAAACACTCTTTATTAAGCCAATGCACTAACCAAGGACATTCGGCATGAAAAGATAGTAGTATAACCTTTTCCCTGCCTTTTAAGCAGAGGTCTACTATAAGAAAAAACAGAAAAGAAAAGAAAAGAAAAGAAAAGAAAAGAAAAGAAAAGAAAAGAAAAGAGGCTTTTTTTTTCTCTACCAAGAATTGAATAGGAGAGTAAGAGGGGATGGAAAAAGACAAGGACAATAGGCCAAATTTAAATCAAATATAAAAATAGAAATGTACATACTGAAAACTAAAATCAGTGACTGTATTCCATGAACAATTTAATTTTCCTGCTTTGGATATATTTAGGCTAATTGAAGCATGTTGCTCTAAGAGACGGATGGTCTTCTCTAATGGGAAGAAACACTAAGATTAAAGGGTTAACATGTAAAAAAAATAAGAGGGAAGAAAATTTTGTCCAGTGGAAATCAACTTTCAGTACATTAGAAAACATTTAGTCAGTTCGCTTAATTTTGACTTTTGTTTTTCCTTTTGGTACTTAGAAGAATACTTTTGGAACTTTAACCTCATAATTTAAATTATGTAAGTTTCTGATGAAAGCAAGAGAGTAAAATATCAATTTATGGATTTACTAACATTATGGATTTACTAACATGATGGATTAATCAGGAAATCACTTTGGAAATAGTAAATAGTATATAAATAAATATAACTCAGGAGCAATTTTATTGGAATTTATTGATGTAATTTCACTCATCTGCATTTCTGATTTCTGGAAAACATTTTGGTACTTATATTTTAATATACTTAAATATATATTTCATTTGTATGCAAATACAATTGTACATTCCAACATTAAGCATCTCATACAACATATTCAGATCAATTTAAATTTCATCATTTATTCACATAATTTTTAAGTGTAGATTTTGTGTTTTCTCTTATATATGCCCATAATTGTTAAATTATTCTCTTTCTTAAAAGTGATTATTGAATTTACAGCTGCTTACTGCTCTAATTTACTGATTTTCCTACACATAATGAAAAGAATACAAATATCCTACTAGATTTACTACATGTAGATGGATTTGAATCGAAAAGAATTGGTAAAACTTAGGTATTCGTTGTAACTCTAATTGTAGTTTGGGAGGGCTGTAAATAGTTAAATCTTTAGAAAGCTCACTAAGGAGTGAGTACATGGGAAAAGGATAATTAAGCTTTAATGTGTGTGTTAATGAATCTCAGTAGCCAGACCAGGTGTGCAAAAAGTCAAGTTTTGGATTTCGTGTAATGACATTATTTCTGACTCTGACTCCATTCCTTCAACCTAATGGAAAATAAAAATAACTTCAGTTTTTCTGTGTTTCTCCTTCTTTCTCCTGGAATTGATCAGGAAATTGATTAGGAATTTAGGGCTGACCTGCAGCTCGACTAGACCTGACAGGCTTCTTCCTGACTCTATGCCCCTTTCTCTCCTTTTTACTAGAGCGTTTACTTTAGAAAATTTATAATTTAAACTTTTTTCTCTGCCCCTTGGAGATGTAAACCTTTTAAAAAGCTTCCTGCCAGTTTTACACTCCAGGAACGTCCTCTCAAGGACCTGAGCGCCATCCTTTCATCTTTTTTAAGTCGAGGATGATAACACCCCTATCTGCCACTCTGTGACAGAGTTAAGGGCTTACCTTCAGTGAGAGCCAATTAGCAAGCACAGATGATCTAATCGTAGAGAAAAGCATCTACAAACTTGGAATAACTCAGCGTGCTCAACACATCCCACTGATCACCTCCCCACTAGTGTTCTCCAGTATGTTTCCACTAGCTCATCCCAGCACTTAAAAACCTCCCCACTCTATTCTTATAGACAATCAGACACCAAAACTTTCCATTCATTCTTGAAAATTGTCTCATTACATTTGCTCATGAGCTCAACTACACATGGCTAAATCATTTTAATATTCTTCTCACTGGAATGCCCCTGGATCAGTTCTGCATTCAACAGAAACCAATCTGGTCAACCTACACAAAAGTGGCATTTGTTAAAAGGGTCAATGAAAATATCACTGGGAGAGCCTCAAACGGTGGTTGGGGTTAAATAGCCAAAAGGTACACCATAATGTTGCAAGAATTACCAATATTCTTGCCTCTATTAGGCACAGACACTACTACCCCCTTGCTTTGCCAACTGCACTGACCTGCCATATTGTTACCTTGGCTTTCTCTGGAAGTAGGAAGTAGCTCCTTCTGCTGCTGCTGCTGCTGCTAATACTACTGACTGCCACCCCTGTCAGACTGAATCCAGTGTGGACCTGAATTCCTCAGGGTACCCTTATAGAATATATGCACACTCTTCGGCTGCAGACGACCCTCGGACAATGAGTATTTGGCATTCAATAGTGAGAAATGAGCTCTGCCATATAAGCTGGAAAATCCCAAAATTAGGAGAAGTGTTTTAGATGCTAAACTCTAAGTGACAGAAACACACATAAGCTCCCTTTCTTATCAATCTTACATAAAAATCTAATATTACTGACTCCATTATCTTGCTATGACCTTGCTTCCAAAAATCCACTGGTTGTAGCAATATGGATGAACCCAGAGGATATTATGCTATATGAAATCAGCTACACACAGAAGGACACATACTACATGACATCATTTATGTGAGGAATCTAAAATAGTCAAACCCATAAAGGCAAAGAGTAGGATAGCAGCTGCCAGAGGCAGGATAGGAAACGAGAAATGTTAGTCAAAGGACACAAAGTTTCAGTTATACAAGATGAGTAAATCCAAGAGATTTATTGTACAGCATAGAGCCTATAGATGACAATAATATATTTTATACTTAAAATTTTGCTAAGAGGGTAGACCGTTTTTATGACGTACAAAAAAGAAATAATAATAATAAATAAAGAGGATGAGAGGAAGTTTTTGAAGGTGATGGATATGTTTACAGCATAGATGTAGTGTCATGGGTATATACTTACCTGCAAAATCAAGTTCTCTACAAAAATATGTACAGCTTTTTATATGTCAACCTTACTTCAATTGAAGTATTTTTTTTAAAAAACCTGGTTCTCAGTAACCAGGTGAGACTAATATCCTAAATGGATCCCCTAAGATCCACACTGTAACCACTCAACCTCCCCTGCCCTATCACTCAGTGTATATCCTCACCTTCTATTGTTCCTAGGACACAAATTCTAAGCCAACCCTAGGCACCCTCTGCCTAGAATGCCCTTTCCTTAATTTATCTGTACAAATCAGGGGTGGTAAACACCTTTCACCTCTAATTGTATCTGTGATGAAACACGGGGGTCTTCCTGCAACACTATACTGAGAATGATTAATACTGCTTCCAAGTTCAGGAGGAAAATGACTGATAGCTAAAGGAGAAGGAAGTCACTCATTCATGCAAGCTCTCTGTCCTCCCTGGCCGAAATATCCTCAACTTTCAAAAGTCCGGACAAGTACAACCTCTTCTATTAAGCCCGGTTCATCTATTATAGCTCACTATGACCAATCTAATTTAAAACCTTAGCACTAATTTTTTTCACATTCATTTTGATACTTCTCTCTTTTCACAGTCTCATGAGCATATCATATCTGCATGTATCTTGCTCCCTAGATAGTAAGCTCCTGAAGGTTAGGATTTTTTCTTTCCTTCTTTTTTTGTACATCAGTACGTTAATCTATACTGGCTTCAGTAGATAGTCAAAAAGTTTGTTTGTTGAAGGAGAAAACGCCACCATAAACCTATCTCAGGTTTTGTCTTCTTCTTTAAGATGTTGGGATCTCATATTCTCCACAGTGACTCCTATGATATTTATGTTCCTGATGTACCCAAGGCTGGCTTCTCAAGTTTCTAACACATCCCTGGCCATGATGCCAGTAGATAAATTGGCTCAGTATCTCAAGTAAATTCCCTAAGGCTCCCTGAAGCCCAAGCAGCTGCTACAAATGTGTTGTACTTAATTCCCTCGGCAAGCTCATTATGCTCACCTCGGTCACCTGTTCTCACACTGCTTTGGCAAATGCACCTGTTGTGACAAATGTCCTCTCTCTTCAGTGAGACAGTGATTCAGCAAATATCTTAATCAGGCATTTCCTTTTCTAAAGCTTTGAATGCACTTGTTCTTTTCATTATTCCTGTGTGCTGAGGAAAATAATGTCTCAGATCCTAGAGAAGGGAAAATGCTTTATTAAAGAGTCTAGTGTGCAAAAACTACGGTAGCATTTTTTGAGTGTAAAGGTTTTGAATTTTGAGTATGCAAGTGTACTAGTGTGTGTATGTATATAACCATTTTCCATGAAACATTATTAATTTTGGAGAAAGTCAAAATTACCTTCATTACTAGCTTTCACTGGTAATAAGTAAACTGAAAAAAAAATCTGTATTCAAGTAGGAAGCTGTTCAACTGTCTTGCAATTTCTCCAAAGAGCAAATGTATCTTAAGCATCTTCTAACATCCTCATTCATTCCTTCACTAAATTTCAAGCTTACTGGATATTTTCAATATCACAAAACTTCCAGATGCCTAATCTAGTAATTATTCAAAATCTACCTTTCCAATATTATCACCACCCAGCCAAATGCACACCCTGAAACCCTGTCACAGTCCATCCTTCAGTAACTTCAACACTCCCAGCTCTTTACAGAATCCCCAAATTATTTCTTGTTTCTGCATTCTGCAATAAGTCCCTAAACTCGCTTTTTGGCAAATTTTCTGCTACATCATCATTAACCAGCTCATATACCCTCCTTTTCAGTTAAGCTTGCCTCAGATTCTCAAGGCCAATTAAAAGTGGTCCACTAACTTTCCACGGAACTGTTTTCTATTACAACTGACTAGTTTCTGAGAGTCTCCATGCCTGGAGATTGTGAGCTACAAGAAGGCAGATCCTACCCCATTCTTTATGTCCTTGATGCCTGGCATAATACATGATACATACGATGACTTAAATAAATATAGGAAGAATAACTGTATGTTCACAACCACTTTTGATAGGTTTTGTTTGTTTGTTCTAAAAACAAAAAACCTAGGATAGACATTTGCATTTTCAGCATTATGGGTTTTTTTTCAATAACACTACCATATAAAAAAATTCAGAATGCTGCATAAAATATAAAAAGCATCATTTAAACCCATTACTAGACTGACAAGAGCATTAGAAATCCATAAAAACAGTGAAGACAAAGGAGATAACTAGTGATTTTGTTTATGTCTGTAGGGAGTTTGTAGGGAGTTGTTTATGTCAGAGGTAAGGAGGGGTGAGCCTTGGGGTGTTAACTCCACCCAAGTCAGTGAGTCCCACAAGAGACTGTTATGTAATGCGGAAAACTTAAAGCAGTACACGTTCAGCGTGACAGTGAACTTGAAATAAACTTGGCAGGGAAGAACAGCAAGGGATCTTCCCCTTCTATCCTTCATGACTGAGTCTAGGAACAAGTATTTTCTCTTCCCATAATTTGACCCTCCTCAAATATATGCTCCCAAATCACAGTACTTGGATTGTTCAAAAATTCTCGAAGGGAAATCCTAATTATAAAGTAACTGTTGGTAAACAGCATTCATAGGTACCTGGCAGAAGCAACTGCAAATACTTTTTGGATTAACTGAGTTCTCAGGAAATCATCAGTAAGAAAGTTTCTAGGAACATAAATCATAACACAAAATCACAATCCACCAATAATGTGCCATAATCTCCAAAGAAACAACAGTAAGAAACAAACTATACAAAGTTTTTAGATATGAAATTATTTGCTATGGAATATATAATAAAAACATTAACAGGTTTTTAAAAACAAAGAAACTGAAAACTATGATCAAGAAAAAATTTTTAAGAACAAATATAACTTCGAATAATGAAATAATTTCAATAATTGAAATGTTATAATGAGTTAAAAAGCAGGTTAGACATAGCTAAAAAAAATACAGTTAGAGAAATTAAAGATTGACTTGTAAAAATCATTCATAATGCAGGGACACTTGGGTGGCTCAGTAGGTTGAGCTTATGATTCTTGATTTTGGCTCAGGTCATGATCCCAGGGTCATGAGATTGAGCCCCATGTCAGATTCTGCACTGAGCATGGAGGGTGCTTAAGATTCTCCCTCTCTCCCTCTTCCCCTCTCCCCCACTCATGCTCTTTCTCTAAAATAAGAAGATTGCTGTAAACAAAATATTAACCACATTGCAGCCATGAAATGCAGAGATAAAAATGTAAGGCTGTTTTATTTTTGTAATAGTTTCTTTCTTTATTTATTGAGAGAAGGAGAGCACAAATGGGGGAAGGACAGAGAAAGAGGGAGTGAGAGAATCCCAAGCAATATCTCAAATATGATGTTGAGCGTATATCACAACATGAAAGAAATATCCTTGTTCTCTTCATATAAAATTCAAAATGATGTAAAAATAAGCGATACGTATTTTAGGAATACATTCGCATGTGACAAAACAGTAAGGAAATATAAAAGAATATGAGAAGCAAAATCAGGAGAATGTTACTCCTGAGGAAATCAAGAAAGACTGAAATAAGAAGTCAATTCTATGAAGTTGGTCATATTCTCTTGCTTATATTGTATAGTGGGATTAGAAATGTTTGTGTTATGTACTTTTTATTCCTCCATTCACATGTGTTAGAAATATTGCTTTCTCTCCTTATAACCAATATTGAGATTTGATTGTGAATAGCTGGGATTCATTAATTAATTCAACAAACACTTCCTGAGAACATTCTGCATTCAAAGCACTGTTTCTGGTGCTGGGATACAGCAGTAAACAAACCAGATTTTCATCTGGTTTTTAAACCTGACATTCTAGTTTTAGAAATAAAACGGTGAACAGAATTCTTTTCTTTTACTAATGAAGAAACTGAGAAGTGGAAAGTCCAAATGACTTTTTAAAGTTCCAACAGGAGGATAAATCCAGATTGAAGCATCAACTGGCCCGACAGCCAGTACAGTGTTCTTTTCGTTACAAATTCAGCTATCTTTATGCAAGAGAAATGTTACCTGATAGAGAGATACAGAGAAGAATCAAAGCTGGAGAGATGGAGAAGGAGAGATACACTCTCCTAAATGGTAGACGTAAACAAAAGCAAAAAGAGTACACTAAGGGTATGTTCCTGCAAGCATTTATCTGTTGGAAGACAGTATGCACTCTTTCATTACTGAATAGTCCTCATAAAAGGTCATCTTCTGACAAACACGATCATCAACATCTCATTTTCATTTTAAATGGTGACAGACCCTAAAATATGCCTTTCAGTACCTTTAATTAAATGGTAGTAATGCAACATCAATGATTAATCAATAGCAAGTCAACAATAGCAAATTGCTTAAATGGATGAATATATAATTTTTTTTAGTAGTGAACTAGTGTCAATAGCAATACTCTCTTATTTTCTTTAATGCTGTCAGAGCTAAGTGAAAATTGATCAAAGCAAGGAAATCTTTGTTAATTTGGAAAGGACCAGATCTGGGCGACACCCTGTATTAAAGACAGGATGTGGATTATGTGTTTATGCATCTTTAAAATAAAATGTGTAAAACATAAATAAGTACTTACAATTCTGTAGAGACCACACATATGGGTGAACATTAAGAAAACCTCCTATGTCATAAGGTTTCACTCCACCTTTTTTTTTTCTGGGAATGTCAATGCTACTTACAACAATACAGTAACTCATTAATTAAAGGATTTAATGCAATATTCCCAAGGTTAGTTTGATTAGTTATTCCAGAGAGCAATCAATTAAGAACTACTGACTATTTTCCCTTGAGAAGAATAATCATTCAATAATTGCAGATTTTTTGAACCAGCAAGAACACAAAGTTATAACAACAGTTATAAAAGACTATATCATATAATATATATTTTTCAGAATAGGGATGGGAGACAAGGAAACAGGAGAGAATTGAAGGCAGTGTCAGGGAGAACATAACCAAAATCACATTCCAAATAGTTAATCCATATGGCTTTCTCTGAGAATGTCTTGAACTTCGATTTTTACATAACTATGAAAGTATATCATGCAAGCTAAAAATTATGTATATTATTAAGAGAATTTAAAAGAATTGATTCAAAAGTTCTTAAGGCACCTGGGTGGCTCAGTCAGTTAAGCGTCCAACTTCGGCTCAGGTCATGATCTCACGGTCTGTGAGTTTGAGCCCTGCGTCGGGCTCTGTGCTGACAGCTCAGAGCCTGGAGCCTGTTTCAGATTCTGTGTCTCCCTCTCTCTCTGACCCTCCCCCGTTCATGCTCTCTCTCTCTCTCTCTCTGTCTCAAAAATAAATAAACGTTAAAAAAAAATTTTTTTTAAAGTTCTTGAATCTGTCACAGTTTCAAATTATTCAGCCACTCAGGAAAAAAGCTTCTCATTTAAAAAAAAACTATTATTTTCTTTTTTGTTGTAAATGAAATGGTGTTTGGTTTGTCAAATCATCTCCTTTTCAGAGACAAACTCATTCTCATAAAGATTCATAGAGATAAATAATGTGGTGTGATGTGACCCAGAATTCAAAATTACTGAATGAAGAAAGTACAGGATATGGTTTTAGCTTATTTAATATCTCTAATAAATAAACCTATCAGTCCTAGAATAGATTAAGGAATATGGCATTTGAAAGAGCATACCGTGTTAATGGCATCATCACTTATGCTCTGAATCAAAATGACAGGATTACCAACAAACTATACAAGTACTTTTTGATCTGGAAATACAATTCATAGGCTCATAGCTTGACTAGTCAGGAGTGGTTATAATACGTATTTGCACTTTATTTAACTCTGTGCCATCTGTATTGCTAGCTAGAGACACAAGTATTTCAATCACTTAATATCATCACATCATATCTTTGAGGGATTTGAGGTTTTCATATGCTAGTTGAATCTACTTACTAAATGATACTTAGTTCTATCTGATTAAAATCTCAATATATTCCTATATATCAGAGATTCAGAGGTTTTCATATGCTAGTTGAATCTACTTACTAAATGATACTTAGTTCTATCTGATTAAAATCTCAATATATTCCTATATATCAGAGATTCATTTTTTCTATAATATCCTACATGTTTTATAGAAAGATGAATGAGACATTGACACTGGCCCTGTGATTCTGTCATCCCATTCAGTGAGACAGACAAGAACATGTAAATAATGATGACACCTGTGTAAAGTGTTTTACTCTAAGCACTTTGAGAAATATTACATTATCCCGCTGTACATTACCCCACACCCATGGTTACTCCTTTTCCCTTACTAATTTCTTCCAGAGAGATTTATTAGCCAAAAACTGATTATTAAGCTAAAAACCAATTAATTAGACCAACTGCAGACAAGGATTGCTTTGCTACAATGAAATGTAAGCAGACATGTGCTGGAGCTGCCTGTTTCCTTTTCTCCTTCCTCCTACCTGGAATGTGAGTGTGATGCCTGGTTTGGGGCTATTTTAGTGGCAACCATAGGACAAAGCCCCGTATTAAAAATGGCAGAACATATGTTGATGTCCCATGTCAACGCTTAATGACCACCTTGAATCTCTGGTTGTGTGATGTACAAAAAACTTTTAACTATTTCAGCCAGCCACTGTTGTAGTCTGTTCTACTGCACTGAATTCAATCCTAAGTGATGCAACAGAAAAGGGTAAGTAAGCTAGTGCTGCTCATGACATTAGGGGAAGGTTTCTTACCTGAAAACCTTGGCAAGACCTTGAAAGACGTGTAAGAGCTCAGAAACACAGAAGGAAAGGAAATTGGAACCAAGTGGGGGGAACAGCAGTCTGTATTCAAAGCACAGAGTGACTGCAGGGATCCAGTTTAGGCACATAATGACAAAAAGGGGCTGGAGTTTGATACTCAAGGGTCTTGTGTATTTAGGCACATAATGACAAAAAGGGGCTGGAGTTTGATACTCAAGGGTCTTGTGTTTTTAGGCACAGGAGTCTGTACTTTACTACCGTGTAGTACTGCTGTCATCATCACTTCTCAACCATTTGCTTTAAGGTTCTGGATTAACATTTGCCAATGTACAAAATTCAAGCAAGATTTAGAAAGTGAAGTAAGCTAGAAGCCATTATTCTTAGCAGATCATAGAGATCAGTGGCTTACCAAATTTTTACATAAGCTCACACTGGATGACTACAACAGCCAATGATGATTTTTGTGCCTTCCTACAAAAAGAGAGGCTTCTCCAGCGTTGCCACTCGTTTGGAGAAGTCACTCGTAACTATTTCTGCTGTGGTTTTCCAGAGCGTTAACCCCCTTCCCATTTTTCCACATTAATGTGAGGCTTACTCTTATAACGAGCACTTTATTGGTCTCATGTGAGAGCAAATGCACACTGGTATAACTGGTAAGCAGCGAGAAGTAAATTTTTCTTCTTCTTTTTTCTTTTTTTTTGTAAAATTTATTTATTTATTTTGAGAAAGAGAGAAAGCATGGGAGGGGCAGAGAGAAAGGAAAAGAGAGAATCCCAAGCAGGCTCTGCACTGTCAATGCAGAGCCTGACACGGGGCTTGAACCCACAAACCCTGAGATAACAACATGAGTCGAGGTCCAGAATCAGATGCTTAACCAACTGAGCCACCCAGGTGCCCCTAATTGAAGGTTTGTAATCAAGTAATAGCATAATCAGATTTGCATCTAGAGAGACACTGTCATGGGAATGTGAAATAAAGAGGGCAGTGAGAAGAGATAAAAGTAAACTAAAAGAGTCACTAAATATATGCTTAGAAAACGTACAAGAAAATGTACAACATTTCTATTTGGAGTGGTTACAAGCTACTACATCGTCTCTACATTATTTCTTGAAATTCATATTTTTCTAGACATTTGCCACTGAGAACATGGTGATAGTTTCCCAGCAAATTTTAAAGCTGAATTACCTCTCCAAAGCCTCCTGAGAGAATGCTGCTACTCAAGGATCGCTACTCTACTCTGCTACGAACCCCTAGGATCCTCTAAGATCACTATGTGCCCTGACTTCTGCGCCACTGAAAAGGCTCCCACACATCAGAAGAAAAGAAAAGAAAAGAAAAGAAAAGAAAAGAAAAGAAAAGAAAAGAAAAGAAAAGAAAAGAAAAGAAAAGAAAAGAAAAGAAAACAACTCTTCAACTCAATCACTAATACTTGAGGAATAACATCTGTCAGGCGATAGTGATGAAACATAAGATTGCCCCTAGGAGATTCAGCACTCTGACTTTGAGCTGTATTTTTAAGTTATGACTAGCAAGTGATTTTTTTTTTTTGTACCAGGCTTTGTTGAATACAAAAAGATAGACTTCCAGGTGTGTGAGTTTCTGAAATAGACGTAAATAGAAACCCCATGAAACCCATCAGAATGAAATTGAAAACTTCACATTTGTGATAATTTTGGCCTCAGAGTGCCTTCCATTCATTCATGTAGTTATTTTTTGCAAAAAAAAAAAACAAATGACTGGCACCAACTATGTACCGAGGCTACAATTAGACACTAAGGATACAGAGGTAAATAATCATCACCATTTATGTGTCAGACAATAAGACAAGTAAAATACAATACAGACAATGTTCTGCTAGGCCTCTAACAGTCTCTACCACCAACACTTCTGCTTTAAAATCTACATTTCTAAATGTTTGCCAGCTAACATCAACAGTATAAATCCAGCGCCACCTCAGGTACATAGAGTCCTGGTGATTCACCATAACTGACATAAAGATGCCGCATAAAACACCCCATTTGACCTTGGAGTCAGGCGTACCTGACCCATGTTGTTTCATACCTGATCCTCCAAGGGTTCTATCTTTTCTAGTTAAAAAATACTTCTATTTACTTCCCTCATACAGCACATAAAAGTGCATCTGTCCTCAGATGCACTCCTGCCCAAATTACATGCCATTAGAGGCCTCTCCTGTGCTATTACACTGCCACTGCCACTCAGTTAGCTACTGACTCTCCTGTAAGCAAATGGTGCATAGTGCACAGGCCTCCCTTCCCTGATCCCAACGCCCTTAAATACACACCATTAGCAGGGAAGTTTCCTCCACTAGGACCATGTCTCTTGTTTTTCTATCTGTATAAATGTTGAGTGTTCACTCCGTGGACACAACTGGCGCCCTGCTCAGAGGGTACTCTATGAGATTCCCAAGATTCCCAGTTTCCTCTCACTTTTGCTCAATACACTTCCTCAGACCCTTCAGCTCAGTGTCTAATAGTCTTCTTCAGCTTTTCTACCCAGTGTCTGTGGCCAAGGAGAACCCTCTTTCTCAATTCTTCACAGGACCCCAAACATTGTCACTGACAACATTTACAAATATTAACTCCTGTAAAGAGCTGGCAAACCTATTTCTAGAAAGAAAATCCACCCAGAACTTCACCAGGTCTCCAGTCTTTAGAAATTAAAAATCACTGAATATGTTATCCAATCGAATCCCCATCATAGTTCTTAACACACTGGCATTTAAAACTACATTAGAATTATTTTTTAAATTAGTTTTTAGTCTCTAGGGAAGATGGCGGCGTAGGACGCTGGGCTCACCGCGCGTCCTGCTGATCACTTAGATTCCACCTACACCTGCTTAAATAACCCAGAAAACCGCCAGAGGATTAGCAGAACGGAGTCGCCGGAGCCAAGCGCAGACGAGAGGCCCACGGAAGAGGGTAGGAAGGGCGGCGAGGCGGTACGCGCTCCACAGACTGGCGGGAGGGAGCCAGGGCGGAGGGGCAGCCTGCCGGCCAAGCAGAGCCCCCCAGTCTGGCTGGCAAAAGCGGAGGGGCCGGACGGAGTGTGTTCTGACAGCAAGCGCGACTTAGCATCTGGGAGGTCATAAGCTAACAGCTCTGCTCGGAGACCAGGAGGGCTGGAGGACAACGGGAGGGAGAGTTGCTGAGCCCCAGACGACAGAGCTCAGTTTGGTGGGGAACAAAGGCGCTCGCCAGCGCCATCTCCCTCGCCCATCCCCCAGCCAAAATCCCAAAGGGAACCAGTTCCTGTAAGGGAACTTGCTTGCACTGCACAAACACCCAACACTGTGCTTCTGCGGATCCATTCCTCCTGCCGCGGTCTGACTCCCGGTGCCGCAGGGCCCCTCCCAAAGCAGATCGCCGAAGCAGATCACCGAAGGAAAAGGGAGCTGAGCCTGCCCCTCCCGCCCCTGTGCACCTTGCCGATCCACCCCAGCTAATATGCCAGATCCCCAGCACCACAAGCCTGGCAATGTGCAAGTAGCTCACACGGGCCACGCCACCCCACAGTGAATCCCGCCCCTAGGAGAGGGGAGGAGAAGGCACACACCAGTCTGACTGTGGCCCCAGCGGTGGGCTGGGGGCAGACATCAGGTCTGACTGCGGCCCCGCCCACCAACGCGAGTTAATCAAGACAGCACAGGGGAAGTGCCCCGCAGTCCCGCACCACTCCAGGGACTATCCAAACTGACGAAACGGAAGAATTCCCCTCAAAAAAACGTCCAGGAAATAATGACAGCTAACGAACTGATCAAAAACGATTTAAACAATATAACAGAAAGTGAATTTAGAATTATAGTCATAAAATTAATCGCTGGGCTTGAAAACAGTATAGAGGACAGCAGAGAATCTACTGCTACAGAGATCAAGGGACTAAGGAACAGTCAGGAGGAGCTAAAAAATGCTATCAATGAACTGCAAAAGAAAATGGAGACAACCATGGCTCAGATTGAAGAGGCAGAGGAGAGAATAGGTGAACTAGAAGATAAAATTATGCAAAAAGAGGAAGCTGAGAAAAAGAGAGATAAAAAAATCCAGGAGGATGAGGGGAAAATTAGAGAACTAAGCGATGTACTAAAGAGAAATAATCTACGCATAATTGGTATTCCAGAGGAGGAAGAGAGAGGGAAAGGTGCTGAAGGTGTACTTGAGGAAATAATAGCTGAGAACTTCCCTGATCTGGAGAAGGAAAAAGTCATTGAAATCCAAGAGGCACAGAGAACTCCCTTCAGATGTAACTTGAATCGATCTTCTGCACGACATATCATAGTGAAACTGGCAAAATACAAGGATAAAGAGTAAAATCTGAAAGCAGCTAGGGATAAACGTGCTCTAATGTATAAGGGGAGACTGATAAGATTCGTGACGGATCTCTCTACTGAAACTTGGCAGGCCAGAAAGAAATGGCAGGAAATCTTCAATGTGATGAACAGAAAAAATATGCAGCCAAGAATCCTTTATCCAGCAAGTCTGTCGTTTAGAATAGAAGGCGAGATAAAGGTCTTCCCAAACAAACAAAAACTGAAGGAATTTGTCACCACTAAACCAGCCCTACAAGAGATCCTAAGGGGGATCCTGTGAGACAAAGTACCAGAGACATCGCTGCAAGCATGAAACCTACAGACATCACAATGACTCTAAACCCATTGTTTTCTATAATAACACTGAATGTAAATGGACTAAATGCGCCAACCAAAAGACATAGGGTATCAGAATGGATAAAAAAAAACAAGACCATCTATTTGCTGTCTAAAAGAGACTCATTTTAGACCTGAGGACACCTTCAGATTGAAAGTGAGAGGATGGAGAACTATTTATCATGCCATTGGAAGTCAAAAGAAAGCTAGAGTAGCCATACTTATACCAGACAAACTAGACTCTAAATTAAAGGCTGTAACAAGAGATGAAGAAGGGCATTATATAATAGTTACAGGGTCTATCCATCAGGAAGAGCTAACAATTATAAATGTCTATGCGCCGAATACGGGAGCCCCCAAATATATAAAACAACTACTCACAAACATAAGCAACCTTATTGATAAGAATGTGGTAATTGCAGGGGACTTGAACACCCCACTCACAGCAATGGATAGATCATCTAGACACATGGTCAATAAAGAAACAAGGGCCCTGAATGAGACATTGGATCAGATGGACTTGACAGATATATTTAGAACTCTGCCTCCCAAAGCAACAGAATATACTTTCTTCTCGAGTGCACATGGAACATTCTCCAAGATAGATCATATACTGGGTCACAAAATAGCCCTTCTTAAGTTTACAAGAATCGAAATTATACCATGCATACTTTCAGACCACAATGCTATGAAGCTTGAAATCAACCACAGGAAAAAGTCTGGAAAACCTCCAAAAGCATGGAGGTTAAAGAACACCCTACTAAAGAATGAATGGGTCAACCAGGCAATTAGAGAAGAAATTAAAAAATATATGGAAACAAACGAAAATGAAAATACAACAATCCAAACGCTTTGGGATGCAGTGAAGGCAGTCCTGAGAGGAAAATACATTGCAATCCAGGCCTATCTCAAGAAACAAGAAAAATCCTAAATACAAAATCTAACAGTTTTTCATCTCTAGCTCACAATATTTGAGGCCATGTTTAATTCACTTACTGTTGCTCCTACATTTTGCTCACTGACCTACACAAACTGGAGGTTGAAAAATATTTGCTGAATCAAAGAATTCAGATACCTAGCAGATACCTAGATGGGGCAACTAATTAGGTACCTTTTAGGGTCTAGAGATCTCATTCCATCAGCCTTCCTATTCAACCTCTTCATACATCAAAATCCAAAGCCCTCTATTTGTATGAATCCTGACTCTGCCCCTTACAGCTATGTGAGTTTGGGAACTTAAAACTTAGCAACAGTTTGCTCACTTGCAGAGTGATAGCACCAATTCAATGGGTTGTTATAAGGTTTAAATTAGACAATACATGTTAGACATTACATGTAAAATGGTTATTATAGACTTTGGCATCTATACATATTTCATATTATTGTAATTAATGTGCTATATTTGCCAACTTAATTTGAGTATAAATGGCCCCGTTTGTTTAGAGAATACTTCTAAAGGGAGATTTTCTCACATCTCTGTACTCTTTTACCAACAAAGGTTGACATATCTAATGCTAATATGAAATAATCTTTGATGGGTTCTTTAGAAATTAAAAAGCCTATTCCACTTCCTCTCCCTTTTCCAGAAAGTATTTGTTACCAGGAGCTAAAGGAAGCAGAGAAAATCAAAGCATGACAAGTAAGTAAAAGGTAGAAAATATTCTATGTAAGATTGAGGCTTTATCTTTGTAGGACTTGGCACTCTATTGTGTGTTTAATTGAAGATTATTTCAAAGACTGTCTAATGAATACAAAGTTAATTCATTTTTCCTGTGATGAGAAATATAAATTAACTCATGAGATATAACCTGAATCATTTCCTCGTTTCATTTCAAGGACATTTTGGACACCTCTGTAATTGAATCTTTTATTATAATTTCATATTGGTAAAGTACAAAGGATTGTCTATGTTGTATATGTCAATATGTGACTATTCAGGCACAAAGATAAAACTGATAATAATCAATGATAACATATCTTAACAGATAATACCAGTGTATCTTTAATGTGGTAAACTTTAACCATATTATACAATTAACTCTTCATATCACAACTTTAGTGAGATCCCGGGGAAATAATATTATCCTCCATACTAAACAATATTAATGTTTAACTGATTATCAGTGTTCATCAGAACACTCTTAGAAAAAAAATTTTTTACATCTGTAAATAACAGTGCATATTTTATTATTTTTCACATAGAAATAAATTTAAGAGGAGGTAATCACACTGGTAAATTTACTGTGTTCTATTAAGTTTGGTAATTAAACTCAAGTTGGTCATTCTAGTGGCAGGATATAAAACTGGGTAAGCCTCACAAACAAGCACAGAAATGCTGGAATATTTACTTATTTTTTGTGATAAGAACACTTAACCTAAGATCTATCCTCTTACCAAAATTGTAATTATACAATACACTAGTGTTGACCAAAATAATAACAGTGATAAATAAAGAGGGTTGGAGGAAACTATTGGGAAGAAACATACGTTCATGGCATGAATTATGGTGATGGTTTCACAGGTATACATTTCTCTCCAAACTCATCAAGTTGTGTGCATTAAGTATATACAGCTGTTTGTATGTCAATCATACCTCAATAAAGTGATTAAAAAAATGCTAGAATATTTACATCTTAAAGCTTCTTATTAGGGGCCCTCATTCCAGAATTTCATTAAGCTCTTAAGGAATATTGTTGTACTTGGAACTAAGAGAAGAGATTTTTTATTTTCTAGGGTCTTCTAAAAAATTATATAGTTATAAATAATAATATGGTTTCTATAATGTAGATTGCCCACATGAAAGTACTGAGCTCAAAACATTTAGCCACATGCAACTACTTAATTAAAAAAATAAACAGCAGCTTACTATTTGAGTATGAGAATGATTCATTCCTCAAGAAAAGGTAATTTTTACTCTTTAGAGATTTCCAAACTTTCCTTTTCACTTTTAAAGCACTATATCCTTCCAGACAACTTTCAAATGAAGTATTAAGGGGAAAAAATGACTAATGAGATTAAGATATCCCAATTACCTTGTAACTTTTCCTTTTAATCACTTAAATGCAAATCAAATGGTTTTTAGAAATAGTAGTGACACTCCGCCAAAATGTAATTGGCTATAAGCACCGATTAAATTTATCTTTTTGTGCCTCATATTTAATTATTTTACTTTGATACCTTCTCCTCGCTGGGATTACTCAGTTGGGTCATAGCTATCTATATTTTGCATTTAGATCTGTCATTTAAAAACACACCTCCTGCTTTAATTTATATAGCCAATGAGAACACTTGAGTCCTGATATTCTAGAATACATATTTTTTTGGAATCATAACAAAAATACATGGATTGAAGAAATCACTGGTCACAGTATTAGGGTCAGAATTAAGGAAGTACTTTTGTTTGTCACATTTCTCCCCCGGAGTTATTATTTGCTTTAGTCTACTCACACATCATTAAACTATAGTTATGGCGAATGTGAAAGCTCCAGGGATAGACGTGAGTGTAGGGAGTGGGAAGAGGGAGACAAACATTAAGATGTACAATGAGGGGCACCTGGATGGCTCAGTCAGTTAAGTGTCTGACTTCGGCTCAGCTCATGATCTCACGGTCTGTGGGTTTGAGCCCTGCGTCAGACTCTGTACTGACAGCACAGAGCCTGGAGCCTGCTTCGGATTCTGTGTCTCCCTCTCTTTCTGCCCCTCTCCACTCACGCTCTGTCTCCCTCTCTCTCAAAAATACATAAACATTAAAAAAAATTTTTAATAAGAAGATGTACAATGAAACCTGGAAAACTTGGGGATAAAGAGTAAAAACGTTTTCTTCTATACCAGACATGTTGAATTCTGTGACAAAGAAGAAATCATGGTAGACCTAAATGTTCACTTTTCAACCAAGAATTTGGTTGTCAAGACCTTACCAATTTAACCTTCTGGGAAGAAATGTAATGTCACTCAGACTTGAGGCAGAGTAAGTGTAAGGTAATGTGAAAGTAAACAGGTTGACACACTGTCATGAAAAGTTGTACTTTTCTCTAGGCTTGCTAAAGGTCAGAGACAGAGAACATGTGTTTCTTTCTTTTCCCAAACACAGAGCAAACCTAAGAAACTGTGTACCAAAGATACAGTTCAGTTTAAAAATACAAACTGTTTCGATTAGAATTAGTGTAAATTGAAAATACTTTAAATAGTCTGTAATAGGAAATTGCTACTTCTGCTGGAAGTCAATGCAGTCATAAAATTCATAATCAGGAAAAACACAGATATAAATATTCATAAAATAATATTAAGTAAATATGCATAATAAAAAGGCTATATTTAAGTAATTAAGATTGATAAGATCTAGATAGAAATAAAAATAAAACAGTTCATATGTTAGTAGAATTAGCAGGACTTCCCCCCTAAGCTTCTTTTATATATTTTTTACTGTTCACACAAACTTTTACACAACAAAATAAAATAAGGAGAATACAGGGAAAGCATCTCATTTTTTATCAATTATAATAGTAAAAGAGAGCTAGAAAATTATGAGCATATAAACTGAGCATATTCTAAATATACATAGAGGCCAGAAATTTCACTTCTAGACATATACCCAATATAAATGTGTATAAAGGTTCATCAAAAGATGTTCTCAACTATTCTTGGTAGCACCATTCATAACTTCAAATCAGAAACTATTCAAATACCCATCAATGGTAGAATGGATAGATAAACTGGATATTCCCCCAGCTGAATGCTATACAGCAGTGAGAATGAACCTTCTACAATCATGTGCCATAATATAGACGAATCTCAGAAATGCTATTTTGGAAAGAGAAGAATGTACTGTCTTGTGTCTGGCTTTGCTCACCCAATATTATGTTTGAGAGATTCCATCTGTATAACGTAATTGAAAGTCCACAATAAATCCTTTCAGACCAAATGTACATTTCAGGACATGGAAAAAATCTGCTAGAGAGAACTAAGAATTTCAATGGGCTATTAGGAGCCAACATGTACATCAAAGTTGAAATTTGCACAATGACATAAATTCATTTTACCTAAAAAGTCTTTAATTTCCTTTGTTACAAAACCTATGTGCATACACATGCAAGTATGCATACTGTATGCATATACATTAGACACGTATACATGTATGTGTGTATATAATATGTATATAAAGATATATACAGATCTTGCTCATTTTACAATAGAGGTATGTCCCAACAAACCCATTGTAAGTTAAAAATATTATAAATTGAGGGGTGCCTGGGTGGCTCAGTGGGTTAAGCGTCGGACTTCAGCTCAGGTCATGATCTCACAGTTTGTTAGTTCAAGCCCCACATTGGGCTCTGTGCTGACAAGCTCAGAGCCCGGAGCCCACTTTGGATTCTGTGTCTCCCTCTCTCTCTGTTCCACCCTGCTCATGCTCTGTCTCTCTCTCCTTCAAAAATAAATAAACATTAAACATTTTTTAAAATATATAAGCTGAAAATGCATTTATTACACCTAACCTACCTTAAATGTGCTCTGAACCCTTACGTTAGCCTACAGTTGGGCAAAATCGTTTAAAACAAATCCTATTTTATAATAAACTATTGACTATCTCATGTAATTTATTGCATACTGTACTGATGGTAAAAAACAGAATGGCGGTAATCCCTCATGATCACATGGCTAGCTGGAAGCTGCGGCTGCTGCCCAGCACCCCAAGAGAGTATTCTCTGGCATATCACTAGCCCAGGAAAAGATAAAAATTCCAAGTATTATTTCTAGAGAATGAGTATCAGTTCCACACCACCAAGTTGAAAAGTCATAAGTCAAACCATCCTAAGTTGGTCTAGGGACCATCTGTCGTCTAAAACATCTCTGTGGCAAAAGCAGCTGTGTGTCCACCAATGTACTGTCCTCCCTTTCCAGAGTAAGACCTACTGCTGAGAAGTGGCCACTCAGCCATGTACTACATTTACTAGTCCCTTAACCTTTCTCTTCTCGGGCGAGATAAAATGACTCCTTCTAGCCGATGGAACGTGAGCATAAAGGATACCCTGGTTAAGAACAAGTGTACGTTTGTCACACTGCCCCCTTCCTTCCATTTGCCAACAGGATCCAGAAAAGCCAGAATAAAATTCCAAGGTACTAGATGATGGATAAGTCATAAGATGGACAAAGCACAAAGTCTGAATGTAGCACGTCTCTGAACGCAGAAGGTTGCCCATCTACCAGAATCATTTGCATTGAATGAATTGTTACATGAGCCAAAAGCAACCTTCTGTGAAGTCTGAAATTTTCAGGTTTGTCTAATAGCAAACTAGTTTAGTATAGAGTTTTTGTTTTTGTTTTTGGTTTTGTTTTGTTTTGTTTTTTAATGCCGGCTTGATCCAGTTTTGAGACTGTGACTAGAGGCTGGTCTGTTTTCCTTTTTGAAGAGCTGGTAAGATCACACTCCAACCATTTCTCTTATCGGGATCTCACACATCAGGCTACTAAGCTCCTGCCTTCATCAGCCTGAAGCCAGGTACAAGACAGCTAGGAACAGTCTTTATTTCCCTAGAGCCCATGAAATTATCCAAAATTAGCCAATCTACAAAGAGACCAGGAAACAGATAATTCCACTCTTGTTGTACATAAGGTGCCCTCTAGAGTTCCAGCTTGCTGTTATCCTGTCCCCAGGTGCAACTCTCTGTGTGACCCTGCCTAGCAGCCTTCTCTTATTCGGAGCTGCAAGTAACAGAGCATTCTGCTTTCATCTATCCAAGCATTGTGTCCCACCACTAAAAGAATCTTAAATCCTATAAAACACGAATTCAGGGCTATCTTAATTAAAGTACACCCCGAGCTTCTTTCCGTAAAATGTAGTCATTTAGCATTCAAAGATTTAATACTTGCGGGTTTTTTTTTTCTCAAAGAATACCAAAGATTCATTATGCGTAGTAGTTTGTACATTTGCCGAGACACAAATTTGAATAACTTCGAGGATGGTTGAGTACACATGCTATTTAACTAGCAATTGGGTTTATCGAGTTGCCCAGCATCTGCATTTCAATGTGGCTTTGTTCTTACTTCATAATTATCTTAGCAGAAAATATAGTAAAGTGCCAAAATCTGTACTTCTTTGTGAAAAACAATCATTGAGTGAAAGATAAACTTCAATGAAATCTGAGAGGGTTAACAGGGTGCAAGAAACAAATGTGTCTGCACAGAAACGTGATTTAAGAATAAGTTGAGAGACTGTATAAATGCATTAATTCTCTTGAATTTCATGTTTTTCAAAGATATCAACCATATCTCTGCAAAATGACAAAAACTAATTATATAAATGCATATGTACTGCATATAAATCTATGTAGTTTATTTTTTTCTTATCTTTCTTGGTTTTGTCTTTGTCAATCTACTCCATTTTTTCCTTCCATAGTACTAATATGAGAAGTGTGAATTATTTAAGGACGTAAGATGATTATGAGCAATTAGCAGCTAGAATTTAGAAAGAAAACAACAATCTTGGTATCTCTTCATCCTACTTACCTCCTCCTTCTCCATTTGTACAAAAAAGAATATATCTGGGACTATTTAACTCGAAATTGTGCAACTTGATATTGAGTGAATATGATTAGGAAATGTGCATTGCTTTCTGTTTCCTAGAGGTTTTGGACATTTAAAAAGGAACGAAGAATAAAATATACATGCTACCATAAACACATTCATTGTATAAAAAATATCCATTTATATAACACATCAATTTAGGTAAATCATCTATTTAAAAAATTTCTAAACAATGACTAAGCTGAACTATTCAATTGTAGATTTAAATAACCAGCTAAGAGGAACAAGGTAGCATAGTGGTTAAGGTCACAGATTCTGGAGTCAAAGTGTCTGGGTTTAAATTCCAGTTCCTGTCTCTATTGCTGTGTGATTTTAGATGGATCACTTCACCGGCTCGTACTTCGGTCTGATCTTCAATAAAACAGATATAATAAAAGCAACTACGTTATAGTGCTGTGAAGATTAAATGAATAAAGATGTGTAAAGTACTTAGAAGTGTGCCTAGTACTGATGAAATGCTGCATATCACTATTACCTGGTGTGATACAAATAGTGGAAGTGAGGAGCTCCTATATCTGGAGTTAACTCTCTACATAATCTTAAAGAAGGTATTTACTTCTCTGGGTCTCCTAGTCTACATCTCCAAATGAGATGTGGGCTGTACAGTTTCTAAGGTCTTTCCTGGCCTAAGTTTTTGGAAATCAAATAATATTTTATAAAAATCACTTGACTATCACCTCAGTTTTTACTCTCCTAATTGCATTCTCATGAATACTTTTTTTTTTAATGTTTATTTATTTTTGAGACAGAGAGACAGAGCATGAACGGGGAGGGGCAGAGAGAGAGGGAGACACAGAATCAGAAGCAGGCTCCAGGCTCTGAGCCATCAGCCCAGAGCCCGACGCGGGGCTCGAACTCCCGGACCGCGAGATCGTGACCTGAGCTGAAGTCGGATGCCCAACCGACTGAGCCACCCAGGCGCCCCTCTCATGAATACTTTAAAGGGCTGCGTGAAGAACCTTAAGTATTGTGGCTAGTTGGTTGAATGTGAGTTCTGAATGAGCCAACTTCTGAGATCTTTCCAGTTTCAAATTATATTTCTTTTGCTATAAACATAAAACAACAGGGAATTGGTGAGTTTGAGAAATTCCAATCCATAAGAGATACTGTATCACATTTAATGGATCATCAGAGGAACCAAGGCAGAATAAGTTAGCACTGATGCAGGCCACATTGTGACTGACCCTTTCATGTCAATCAATTTAACTTTTTAAGCAGTATATTTATGACATGTCCTTTACAATATCCAAAATCAGAAGTTCCTTTGTAAGGCTAGCTCGCTACTTTAGTACTATCTGCTATATATAATAAATTTCAGCCTAACACCTGAGTTTATGCACTTACATTACTGTACCATATTAAAGTAAATTTGTATTAAGGAAAAAAAAAAGGAAGATCATTTAGCAGCAGTTTCAAATAAAAGGTGAGCTTTGTATAAGGTTTTCAATAGTAGCAATAATCAAAAGTACTTTTCTCTTTCAATATTACCTTCATCCAACAGTGTGGCCATGGCCAAAAGATGTCTATGGAAATTAACTTGAGGTATAATACAATTTGGAAAATAATTATTAGTCAGTTACCAACTTTTAAATGTGATTTTTTTAAATCTTCACTCGCTGAAGTCTATAACTGCTGTCATTTTGCCACAGATTGCACCACATTTAATCAGTTTTAAACTAAGACACAGATGGCCCTTGTTCCATAAAATCCCTGGTTTCTTTCTCCTTCACTGACCACATAGTCAATATGCACGAATCACAAAGCTGAGACTTAACATTTTCTTCAATTAGCCCAAAGCAGTAATAAATCAAAGGTTCATTTCTGGAGAAGGCAGACCTCACAGATACAATGCTGTGAAGATCAGAAAGACATCTGTTTCATGAAAGAATGTTGCTAATGGTGATCAGTTACGCATTAATGCACAATTTCCACTCATCTTTCATGGGTCAAAATCTTAGGTTTACTCCTATTTTTTGTTACTGAAGTACAGGCTGCTTTAATTAGATGGATACAAAATAATCAAGATTTATTCAGATCAGATATAATCAATGCATATTTTTTCTACTTCGGCTTCCTGATAGATCTCAAGCAGTGGGCAGCAAACAAGACCCAACTTCAGCACATGCTGACCATACTACAAACATAGACAATGTTTTTCCTTTCTAGTAGGAAAGTATTTTTTTGAGAGACATACTGGCCTTATTTAGAATATATTTCAATTGGCTTTCTTTTTTTTTTTTTTTTCAACGTTTATTTATTTTTGGGACAGAGAGAGACAGAGCACGAACGGGGGAGGGGCAGAGAGAGAGGGAGACACAGAATCGGAAACAGGCTCCAGGCTCTGAGCCATCAGCCCAGAGCCTGACGCGGGGCTGGAACTCACGGACCGCGAGATCGTGACCTGGCTGAAGTCGGACGCTTAACCGACTGCGCCACCCAGGCGCCCCTCAATTGGCTTTCTGGGAGATAGAAACTATGGCAGAGCTTAAAAAATTTGTGAAATTAAGGATTGTTATTGTTATTTTCCTTGAAGGAAAATAAAGACAAAAATGAGTGAAATTTGAAGCTGGGAGGGGAAAGAGTAGGAAAAGGGTAGGAGAAGAGTCAAAACAGCAAGAGATGAGGGGTGAAGAAAAGCAGAAAACACTCTCCTATGCATGATGGCACTAAACATGCTGATAGTCCAAAACCAGGTAGGACATCATAACCTCTCCATGACACTCCAGTCAGATTCATAGAGTGGATGTTTACTATGTGTGTAAATAAAACATTACAGGCATACTACCGGGTATGCATGAACTTATCATGGTTGAGAGGTACAGACATCTATCATGGATAAGTATAACAGAAATTTTCTTGAAGAAAGTACCATCTAGAGATCTGAAATATGAAAAGAAAATATCACATGGAGAAGAGATGAAGAGTGTTGAAGGCAAAAATAATGGTTTTTGCAAAAGTTCAGGTGAACAAGAGAATATTCCATATTCAAGGACCTAAAATGACTTCTGATGTACTAGATTATAGAATAGGAGATATAGTATGTTGAGAAATAAAACAGAGGAATATATGAATCAGACATTAAAAGGCCCTCCAGTTTATCCTAAAGAGTTTAGACTTGGTCCTGAGGAAAATAGAGTACATTAAACGAGTTTAAGAGAGTAATAATACCACAGTATCAGACCCAGTAAAACAGATCCTTGTCCATGGCTTCCTCTGGCTGTGCCTCTACTCACACAGCAAGGAGTACAAAAGGTCAAGGACACGAACCCAGCTGGCACCCATGCCCATCCTTCTAGAGCATGTTCTGTGTATACATTCACATAGAATTCCATGCCTAGATGATTCCAAGCTGCTTCTTTGGCCTGTGTGACCTCTGTCCCAAGTCTGTCCCATAAGGGCAGATCACATCCATGGGCTTACCTCTACACCTGAGGAAAGGCCCCTGAGCAGCTGTTAAGGGGAGGCTGTGGACAGTGATCAAATACATAGGTTGGAATGTCTCTATATAAATGCATGTAATGCACTTAGATGTCTGTGCCCTGGTAGTAATGGAGGGAGCATGAAGGTAGAGAAGGGGAAGGACTATTGACCTCCATTTGCACTCCTGTCTGAGCACCAGAGATTTTGGGACCGGGCCGGATGCTCATATTTGTGCTTTACAAGATCACTTTGTCTATTCTGCAGAGAATGGAATGGCTGCACAAAGAAATGGTAAAAGCATAGTATTTAATGATCTGTTGAATATTCCTGGAAAGAGTTGATTCACTATAGCGCAGGTAGTAATAGTGGAAATGGAGATAATTTGGCAGAAGTTGGTGTTTGATTGCTGTGGGGGCTGAGTAGAGAAAGAAGTCAAAGCTAGTACCCAGATTTTCAGTTTTCACAATTGGGTTGACGGTAGTAGCTTTAACTAAAAAAACCAGAGGAAGAATGATTTATACACAGATGATGTCGACTTCAGTTTGGGGCATAATGAATTTAAAGTGTTTGTGGGGATCAAGATGGAGAAACCCAATAAGGCACTGGATTTTGTGATCTAAAGAGCTATCTGCTACAGAAATACACGTGGGACTTATTAGCAAATGATAATAACTGAAGCCCTTGGAGTAGATGAAATCATCTGAAAAGTGGTAGAGGAGAAGAGAGTGTGGACAGATCAGTGAGTAAAACCAACATTTCAGGGATAAGAAGAGAATTCCACTATAAAATGTGTCCACAGACATAGTTAGTGTGTTGCAAAGAAGGTTAATGAAAGAGAGTAAATAAAATGAATAACATAAGTTAATTCACAAAATGAATCCATAAAATTAAACTCAGATTATGCTTGAATAGCTAACACCACCTACTAATCCTGAGAGTGTTGCCTGCAGAGATTTTCAGCAATTTTTAAGAAGTATTTAATGCATGAAATACATGAGCCAGTTTAAGTGACCCACTTCCCACCAATGATATTCTTTAAATGGTTGTTTTAAAAATCATAAAAATGTACCATATTTAGTAATTATAACTGAAACTATTGATTATACTGTTATGTACTATTTACATTTAATTGTACTAAATCAATTTATTTCCTCTTCATTGACTACTATATGCCAGACACCATACTAAGAACATTTCACTCATAATCTCATTGAATCCCCATGTAAAATGAATAAAGCAGCTACTATTATCCCCTTTTTACAAATAAACAAACTAGATTTTAGGGAAATTAAATAACTTGGTCATGAGCACAGACTTCATAAGTGACAGAGCTGGATTTTGAACTTAGTCTGATTTGTATCAAATGTCTTAACATTATAAATTTATGTTGGTATCAGGAAAGAAAAAGATAAAGATACTCTTAGCAGTTAATTGAAATTTAAGTCGCCTTTCTTGACTCACTATAATTTATAATAATAATTAATAATAAATAATAATAATAAGTAATAAATAATTTTAGGACATCCGCACTTTCCTATGTGCTCCCCATTGGGGAAAAAAACTGAATCAACTTTGAATTAGCTATTTGTTTTTGCTATATAATAAGTGACTAGACTGTAATCAGTTTTTTTGTAATTTTTTTTCACATTTATTTATTTTTGAGAGAGAGAGAGAGAGAGAGACAGAGCGTGAGCGGGGGAGAGGCAGAGAGAGAAGGAGACACAGAATCCGAAGCAGGCTCCAGGCTCTGGGCAAGCTGTCAGCACAGAACCCTACGCAGGGCTTGAACCCACGAACCGCAAGATCACGACCTGAGCCAAAGTCAGATGCTCAACCAACTGAGCCACCCAGGCGCCCCAAGAATATAATCGGTTTTAATTGAAGCATTTAAATATTAACTTGGTATAATATCCAAACAATTCTTGGCACTTGTACTATTCAAGTAATATAGAAAAAAATCGCATTAACCAAAAAGAATTGAGAACAACACAATTTGAAAATGTGAAAATTCCTAACTAGAGAATATTTAAAACTCAGTTTATTAATTAAATAATATCTAACACAAAATTATGACTAATGCTAAAGAAAATCATAGGGAGATAAGTTCTAGGTAATGTAACACAAAGTAAAATAAATATGTAAATCAAAAGAATTTCAACTGACCCACTGATTCTTACCATGCAAAGTGATACTGCTAAGGACTCGAAACATATTATCATGGTTAAACAATCCTAGATTTTTATGTGCACTAAAAATTTGTTTCACACAACATTTTTTCTTTGAGTATAAAAGTAAATTTTAGCACCATTCCTACTCAAATCATTATAAATTCCTAATTCTTTAGGAAAAACTAATGAGATATGACATTATTCTTAATTACTATAATAACCCATAAGCACCGCCATATGCTATATTATATATAAAGGTGAAATATCCAAATAGGTTTTATTTAGTCATGTAATGAGGTACGTAATGTCATAAAATTGGGTCTATAACATTGAGGACTATAAGGCAGATGGACAATAGCAATAAATAAACACTTACCTTCCAGGAGTAGATCAACAGAAAGTCGGGCAAGAAAATAAGATATGTAGTGAGGAGAAAGGGAAATATTTACTTATAGAAAATCAATTCAATAAATATGTTCTGTCTACTCATAAATACACATAAAACAAAATATCCATTATTTTTTTAAGACTGACATATATGCACATATATCAGAGAGAGGAAGAAAGAGATAGAAAAAAAAAGGAGAGACATTCTAGTGAGGCAGACAAACAGGTAAATCTATCATTTAAGTATTGATTTTAATAAACATTTCAAGTTTTCTCTGACTATGGTCTCTTTTTGCATAGCCATTATCATCAATAATGAAATTTATTGAATCAGAGCTTCCCAAAACATGAATACTCTCTTCAAGTACATTAGGTCTTAGTGCATCAATTTTTGCACTGTGAGGGTTTCTAATTTGTGAATTAGTCTTTTAATATATTGAGCTTCTCTCTGTACTTCCTGATCTATCATGTCTTTAGTGACTTAATTCCTTTTATATACTCTCATATGTTAAGATTCACTAAAATGTGGTAAGGGGAGAAAAGAGTGGTAGGCTTAGTATTACCAAGTTCTCAACAAAGAAAAGCAATATGCTGTCCCTGGTTTCGGATGCCATAGTCTTACACTAACCCTGTTAATCTAACCTATCCACACATTCAGCTTTTAGTAGGTTAATTGCTAACCTACTCTTCAGAAATTTCCCTTCAGTTAATCATTCATTCAAAAATATTTGAGATCACCTCTGTTTTATGAGATCTACCTTCTATAAAACCTAGTTCTTCCCTAATAATGGAGAAAGGAAAACAGCTTGAAAATATATATATACACATATACATATTTTTTTTTAACATTCACTACACTACTGTGGAAAAAGTAGAAAAAAAAGTGATTGGCAACTATTCAGAGATATTCAAGAAAATCATTTCTGAGTTCTCCACTGATATTCTAATTTCTTTAAATGGTCCTTAATCCACAAAATACTACCATGGTAGGTACACTACTTCAAAGGCATCATTTCATATAACAAATTTACATAGATTTTGAAATGTTATAATTCATACAACACTGACTTAAAGGCATGTGGATCTGTTTTATACTTTTTGAACAATTCAATTATTATCTACTGCTTTGGCAAAATAAAGAGTTTAATTGTACAGGCTATATTCCCATTACTTTACTGCTTAAATAGAAAAATATATACTGAACTTAAGGCCTAGGGGTGGGGAACAGTTATTTTCCAGATATAATCGTAGCTGTAAAAAAAATTGGTTTTTGTTTTATCTAGCAAAGATATCACACTGATATACCACATTACTCTCAGGTATCTAAAGAACAGAAGGGCCAAGAAATTCATAAAAATCACTGTTCTAATATATTAAATGTAATCCTTGCAGGACTGATATTTAGAGATGAATAAAAGAAGAATGTCATTTTCTAAAATGTCAATTGTGCAGTTTGTGCTGGCCTGAAGCATCTCAAAATTGCAAAATACCCCCTCTACCAGACAATATGGGAAGCTTCACCTTCCTAGCAGAATGGAAGGAATGGATTTCTGAAAACTAATCATTTTCATAACATTTCTCCATACTGTTGAGTGAATTTTCTGTATACACATTTTTCTTTTAAAGTCATTTATCATGTAATATAACAAGTTCAATATTTTAAACTCTTTTTATAGTTTTTAAAGTTTTATTTATCTCTGATATGAGAATGTATAAAGAACTGAATGAGTAAATTTTTTATAGTATTTAAATCTGGAAATGTATGTCAGATTATTTTCATAGGGAATTTTCCAGCTTCTAAACTCGTTATATATGTCTAACTTTTTAGGGGAAAAAAAAAAACAACATAGGAAGAATTCCCCTGAAAGCTCTTTGATGCAAATGTGTGCATCATGTAAAATGATCTTCAGTTCACACTACCCCTCCTTTTTCAAGTTCTCTAACTTTTCACTAAAACAGAAATTTGAACACAAGAAAATGTACATTACTAATGGCACAGAAAAATACAGGTATCGGTTTACCATATACCAGAACTTAGGAAGAGTTCACACAAAATACACTATTAGTGGGCTGGATTAAAAAATCCAATTGGTGTCACATTACTATTCATACCCTACCTCTTGTTCTAAATGTCTTATGTAGCCGGTTACTGTCCCCTTAAATATCTAGCTATGCTGTTTATTTGCATGCAAGTTCTCTCCATGCTTCCTACCTATTCCAACTTGAAAAAAAGAGTATCTGTAGCTTTCCAGTAAATGTTGTTTACTGTTTTGTAAGTGAAGCTCAGTATAAGTGCTAGTTCTTGGACAAAAAAACCCAAAAGTAATAGTTTGGTTTCTAATCTAAAATGTTGTTTAATTTTGTGCTGTAAAATTATGGTTTAAACTCCTATATCTGCTAAATTAAATTTTGAAAATTAAACTCCCATTTCATTTATAGATCAATTAGAATTATCTTTTACTGAGTAATTAATTGCGGTTCTGTGCCTATGGTACACAAGATATTGCCTCAAGCTTCAGCTAAATGTTCTCCTCAAAAAAAAAAAAATCTATTAGTAATTTAATCATCTTGGCCAGCAAACAATTAAATTTCAATCATTCTACAGTTGTTTTAAGGATAGTTTCCCTTTTTCCATAAAGTATATGTGGACTACATAGACCGAAGAATATTTTTTAAGTTTGCAAAATATTCTTCTTAAAAGTATAGAAGAAAATAGGAAAAATGAAAGAAATATTCTTCAAAGGTTCCATCTTGATCTTTGTAGCAAGAAAATAACTCAGCATTTCACAAAGGATGAACTAAATTGGTATCTGCCATTTTAATACACTTCTGTATTAGCCTGACCCTATCTGTACACATCGATTGGACCATTTTGCTGTGTGTTCTTTACAAATGGCTCACAATAAATGACCCTGCTGTGCAACAGTCATTACAAGACAATTTAACTAGTGCTTACAGCTCTTCAGTTGTTGAAAGAGGGAGATTATCCAGAACTAATAAGGTGGCAATGACATTCAGTAGATTAAGATAAAAAGCAAAGAGAAAAAGAGAGAGAAAAGAAAAAGGAAGAAACGCAAAAGAACTGGCAAATTGTCTTCCTGTTCCTTGAGTTAAGATTGATTTAGGACCACAAAATAATTTCTCAGGTCATTGGTGTGGAAGATGCTACCATTGAATACAAATGCATTTCGTTGTATCCATATCTGAGATTTACATCACAACTAGTCAGGCAACCAAGAAGATAAACCATGTTAGTAGCAGTAATGAATAACTAAAAGCAAAAAAAAAAAAAAAAAACGAGAGAGAGAGTATGTGTATTTTTATTCATGATTAAAAACAAACCAGAATAGGGGTCCTTATATTGAATGAATAGCTAGAAAACCAGAAGTTCTGAAAATTGCAATGTGTGCTTTATGGCAAAAATGCTGGGCCTAAGTATAATCCAAGATTCAATGCCTCTAGTCATTATAACATCATCAGTGATAATATTATTACAGAGCTATGGTGTAATGGGTGTTACAAGCATTGACTTGTCCCACGGTTATTTCTACAAAAAGAGTCAGAATGACTCAGAACAGTTGAGAAGTACAAATGTTACTGGGCCAAAATCAATAATGTAAATTGAACTTTATATTAAGTTTGGGTTTTCAGAGAGGAGAACTTTCTGGTTACAAGAAAAAAAGTCTCTTTGTTTTGTTTTGTTCTACTTGTCATTATAATAAAAAGAGACTATGTGCTTCTCTGAGTAATAGACTTGCATAATCAATATACGTTTCAAAATATCCAAATATCGAAGAATTTTATTGAGGGTTCATTTGAGTTCATGGGGAGAAATGGACTCAATAAATATTAGAAGTAGGGGCAGAAATTGCATGGAGAGGACATTCTAAATATGCCTTTTTTTTCTTGCAAGCTGGTGAATGTGTGTAAGTGGGTTTATAATGCATAGAATGGACTCAAAATAAAAAAGAGCTAGGAAATAGTCCTCAAATGGCATAGCTGATGTCATGGAAGTGAGTTACAAGATACTAGTTTTAAATGTCGATTATACCATGGTGTTTAATGCAATATGGCCATATCTACTTATGAGAATCATATACCACCAAACTACTACATAACGTGAAGTCCGTCCTCTGTCCTCAGAGTCACTGACTTCTGTCACAAACCCTGTTGCCATTTTCATACTGAATTATTTAGTTCACAGTTTCTAAATAAGATTTTCTGGTCCCTCCACATCTGGGAAACTTCCAATGCACGAAAACCAGAGGCTCACCATGGCATTGAATCTCAAGGGGGTGGGATACATGCCCATTTTGGGGAGATGTCAAAGCTTCTGATAGCTGATTAATTAGAAAAGATTCTATAAGTGACTGTAATGTGCACCTCCAGGTGAGTAGAAACCTCATGCTTGAAAATGGTGGGTGTGAGATACCCTGAAGTTGTTGCTACAGAGCTTTTTTTCTTTTTTTTTTTTTTCAACGTTTTATTTTTTTATTTTTGGGACAGAGAGAGACAGAGCATGAACGGGGGAGGGGCAGAGAGAGAGGGAGACACAGAATCAGAAACAGGCTCCAGGCTCTGAGCCATCAGCCCAGAGCCTGACGCGGGGCTCGAACTCACGGACCGCGAGATGGTGACCTGGCTGAAGTCGGACGCTTAACCGACTGCGCCACCCAGGCGCCCCAGCTACAGAGCTTTTTAAAAACAGAGACACAGGTGCATGTCTTCTTCATCTGAAGACAGAAACCTGCTAATCATCTTTGATAACTTCCCTTTCTTTTACATGCCATATTTAGTTTATCAAGTATTCCTAGCTCTACTTCTAAAACGAATTTGGAATCTACCCACTTTTCTCCTAACACAGTAAGACAAGCCCTTAGCCCAGCATCTTTCACCTGAACCACTGTAATACATACCCTCCTAATCATTCTCCTCATTTCCACTGTTGCTCTTTTCTAGGTCATTTCCCATATGGCACCAGGGTAATCAATTTAAAACACTAACAAACTCATACCACCCTACAGAGAACCTTTAGTGACTTCACAAAACACCGGGGTAGGAGTTGGGGGCGGCAGGGAGAAAAAAAAATCCATTACCTTTAATACAGCCCTCAAGTCTCTATGCTAATTGCCCCTTTCCAGCCTTCTTTCAGTTTTTCACAATCTCACAGGCTCTTTCCTTGCTCTTCTGCATGAAACTCTCTTCCTTGATGTTTTTGCTTGCTAATATCATTCTTCCTTTAGATCTTACCTTAAAATAATCAAATCCCTAAGATGACTCCCAATATAAATTAGGAACTTTGTTTTTCCTTTGTGTGTGTGTGTGTGTGGGGGGGGTGACTGGGTGGCTGGGAGGCTGGGTGGAAATACAGATTTTTATTTCATAGTACTAATCAATTATTTTATATATACTTCCTATAGGGATTATTTATTGCTTTCATTTCCCTTTAGTAAATTCCCAGGAGCAGGGACAGTTTGTTGGTTCACCATTCTGTACTCAAAATGTAGTATAATGCCAAGTATATAATGGGTACTCAATAAATTGGTGAAATAATGAATGAATGCATGATGGTGTTTTTTAAGGTGTCAACATGGGTAATCTATAATCTCTATAAATTACAAAAAAAAACCCACAAATCAATGGCTGCTGTGAAGTTATTTTGCAGATGTAATTAAAGCCTAATCAATTGACTTTAAGTAAGAGAGCTTATCCTGGACAATCAGTTGAAAGCCCTAAAATTCAGGGCTGGGATTGTTCAAAGGGAAAAGAAATTCCCCATACTGGTCCTACTTCAGTGGTTTAATTCTGACAGATAGAGAAGGAATGAATGACTGGATACTATCTGTGCTAATTTACCACATGTGTAACCTTTGGGGAAAGTCGTTTATTTATTCTATGTAAACTGTTGAAATGCAAATAGTGCCCAACTCTGAGAGTTGCTGATAGGATTACAAATATTAACAGTTACAAAATGTTTGGCACATTGTTTAGTATATAGTTTAATAAATATTGCTATTATCAGTATGGCAAAAAAATGTGCCTTGATTAAAACAGATTCACTGTTTTCTTAAAAAAATATATGCTCTATCTTTAAAAAACATTTTCTAGTTGGCTCTAGATTTTCCAACTTAATGAAAACAAAGTAACACAATAATTAAAGAAAGTTACAAATTACTGACACAGAAAGAGTAAATATTAAGAAATTAAGGCAAAGTATCTTCTCTTTGGTTCTCTTATCTGTATATATTTCTTTTTTTTTTTTTTCAACGTTTATTTATTTTTGGGACAGAGAGAGACAGAGCATGAACGGGGGAGGGGCAGAGAGAGAGGGAGACACAGAATCGGAAACAGGCTCCAGGCTCTGAGCCATCAGCCCAGAGCCCGACGCGGGGCTCGAACTCACAGACCGCGAGATCGTGACCTGGCTGAAGTCGGACGCTTAACCGACTGCGCCACCCAGGCGCCCCATGTATATATTTCTTGAGTCAGTAATTTTCTTTACGTAAATACCATGGTTACAGAGAAGGATGGCAGTAGACTAAGAGGACTTGCCTTGTCCTATGAATATAACTAGATAACAATCAAATCATCCTAAATACCTCAGAAATTGACCTGAAGATTGACAGAACAAACTCCACAACTAAAGTGAGAGAGAAGACCACATCAAAGAAGGTAGGAAGAGCAGAGATGTGGGAGTAATGGATCATGGGTGCTACGGAGAGGAGGGAGCTGTGGTCATGGAAAAGGGCAAGAGAGAGGAGCACAGAGGGGAATGTACAAGGAGAACACTTTTCCAAACAACTGGCTTGGAAAACAAAATTGGCTGAATTTCATGAGTTCTTACAACCATTGGGCTTAAAGCCTGGCATCTTCAAGGTCAGCAGGCTTGGCTGGGATAGAGCCCAGAGGGCATGTCACTGTTCTTGGAGACAAGATAGGCATACAACCCAGGGTCACGCAGTATGGAAACAGTGTTTTGAAGAGTGTCTGGGGCACACAGCAGGGAGACTATTTGCTGTTTTTGGAGCACAACCCTGAGAGGTAGCATTCACAGAGACACCTCTCCAGGAACAAAAGAGCTGGCCAGCGTCATTTTCTTTCCCTACTCCTCAGCATAAACTCAGCCACCTGTAAGAAGCAGTGCAATGCCAAGACTGGCTGCATAACTTACCTACACCAAGCACCATCCACCTGCACTCCAGTGGAACTGCTCTTCTCAGTCATGCCTGCTTCAGTCCAGTGTGGCAGGCTGCTCCTTCAGAAGACCAGCACAAAACCCTGTCCATACCACATCTCCTGACCAGAGTTCTGCAGGGCCTCAGTTCCAATGGAGGTGGTGACAGGTCTCAGTTCACAAGCAGACCAGAGTACATCTGGTTAAAACTTGCCACACTCTGGCCAGGGGCAAAACACTGCCCACAGCAGGCAAGGAGAATCTCTGCAGATGACTGGCCTAAAGGATAAAGCAGCCAGAACACAATAGCAGGGCACACATAGCACATACCAGAGACACTACCTGAAGTGCCAGGCCCTGAGCACTACATGACCTCTTCTTCATAAGGCTATTACTTACAGAAGCAGGAGATATAACTGGCTTTTCTAACACAGAGAGGAAGGCAAAGACTTAGAGAAATGTGAAGAACAGAGGAATTTATTCCAAATGAAAGAAAAAGGCCATGGGCAGAGATCTAAGCAAAAGAGATATAAGTAACATGCCTGATGGAGCATTTAAAGCAATGGTCATAAAGATACTCCCTGGGCTTGTGAAAAGAATAGAAGATATCAGTGAGACTCTTACTATATATAACAAAGGGAACAAAAGAGTTAAAAAGAATCAATCAGAGATGAAGATTACAATAAATGAGATTAGAAACAGGCTTGATGCAATGAACAGCAGGCTGGAATAAACAGAGGACCTAATTAATGACATAGAAGACAAGGTACTGGAAAGTAATGAAGCTGAAAAAAGAAAAAAAGAGAAAAAAAAGAACTATGGAAAATGAGAATAAACTTGGGGCACTCAGTGACTCCATCAAATGTATTAACATTCATATTATAAGAAGAAGAAAGAGAAAAGGGGCCGAAAATTTTAAGTGAAGAAATAATGCTGAAAATTTCCCCAATATGGGGAAGGAAAGAGACATCCAAATCCAGGAGGCACAGAGAACTCCCAGCAAAATCAACAAACGCAGGCCAATATCAAGACATACCATAATTAAATATGCAAAATATAATGATAAATGAAAAAAATCTTAAAAAACAGCAAGAAAAAAGAAGTCATTAACTTACAAAGGAAAACCCATAAGGCTAGCTGGAGATTTCCCAATAGAAACTTGGCAAGCCAAAAGGGAGTGTCATAATATATTCAGTGTTGAAAGGGAAAAAACACACAGTGAAGTGTAAGCTATCCAGCAAGGCTATCACTGAGAACAGAAGGAGAGATAAAGAGTTTCCCAAACAAAAAGCAATAACCTTTAATATTTGTGATCACTAAACCAACCCAACAAGAAATACTGAGGGGACTCTTTGAGTAGAAAGGAGAGATCAAAAGAGAAAGTATAAAGGAAGAAAGTACAAAAGTAGTAAAAGTGAATATTTCGATAAAAATCAGTCAAGGAGCTCATACACACACAAAGTTACAAAATATAACAACATATACCTAAAACGTGGGGAGAAGAGTAGAAAATAATTGGTTCAAACTTGAATGACCATCAACTTAATATAGACTGATATCTGCAAAAGAGAGTATATACAAATCTAATGGAAACCATATATCAAAAACCACTAATAAACATATAAAGAATGAAGAGAAAGAAATCCAGAAGTATCACTAAAGAAAATCAACAAAACATAAAAGACAAGAAAAAATCAGAGAATATCTCCAGAAACAACAACAAATAATAAATGTCAATAAATACATATCTATCAAGAATTACTTTTTAAATTTTTCTAAATGTCTATTTATTTTGAGGGAGAGAGAGAGAGAGACAGAGTGCAAACAGGGGAGGGGCAGAGAGAGAGGGAGACACAGAATCTGAAGCAGGCACCAGGCTCTGAGGTGTCAGCAAACAGCCCGACATGGGGCTTGAACTCATGAACCATGAGATCATGACCTGAGCCAAAGTTGGATGATTAACTGACTGAGCCACCCAGGTGCCCCTATCAATAATTACTTTGAAAGAAAATACACTAAATGCTCTAGTCAAAAGACATAATGTTTCAGAAAGGATTTAAAAAAAAGGAAAAAAAAAAATAAGACCCATCTATGCGCCTACGAGTGATTCATTTTAGACGTAAAGATATCTGCAGATTGAAAGTTAGGGGATAGAGAAACATTTATCACGTAAATGAATGTCAGAAGACAACTGGAGTAGCAATACTTACATCAGACAAACTAGTCCTTAAAACAAAGACTGTAACAAGAGACAAAGAAGGGCAATATATAATAATAAAGGGAACAATCTAGTAAGAAAATATAACAACTGTAAGTATTTATGCACCCAACATGAAAGCATGAAACTATATAAAACAATTAATAGTGAAATAAAGGACAATGAGAGATTGCCTCACACCTCTCAGAATGGCTAAAATTAACTACACAGGAAACAACAGATGTTGGCAAGGATGCAGCAAAGGAGAACCCACTTACGTTGTTGGTAGGAACACAAAGTGATGCAGCCAGTCTGGATAATAGTATGGAGGTTCCTCAAACTGTTAAAAATATAAATACCCTATGATCCAGCAACTGGATTACTAGGTATTTACCCAAAATATACGAAAATACTGATTCAAAGGAACACGTGCACCCCAATGTTTACAGAACGATTATCAACAATAGCCAACTTATGGAAAGAGCCCAAATGTCCATCAGCTCACAAATGGGTAAAGAAGAGGTAGCATTCCATAAAGAATGAAATCTTGCCATTTTTAACTACATGGATGGAGCTAGAGAGTATTATGTTAGATGAAAGAAGTCAGTCAGAGAAAGACAAATATGATGTCACTCATATGTAAAATTTAGGGAACAAAACAGATGAACATGGGGGGGGGAGAGGCAAACCATAAAACAGGGTCTTAACTATAAAGAACAAAGTGAGGGTTGCTGGAAGGGAGGGGACAGGAGCATGGGTTAAGAAGGTGATAGGTATTAAGGAGGGCATTTGTGATAAGCACTGGGTGTTATACGTAAGTGATGAATCTCTAAATTCTACTTCTGAAACTAACATTATACTATATATTAAATAACTGGAATTTAAATAAAAACTTGAAACAAACAAAAATAACAAACATAAAGGAAATGACTGATAATAATACAATAGGGGACCTAACATCCTATTAACATCAATGGACAGATCATCTAAATAGAAAATAAGCAAGGAAACAATGGCTTTTTAAAAAATTTTTAATGTTTATTTATCATTGAGAGACAGAGAGAGACAGAGCATGAACAGGGGAGGGACACAGAGAAGAGGAGACACAGAATCCGAAGCAGGCTCCAGGCTCTGAGCTGACAGCACAGAGCCTGAAGCAGGGCTCGAACCCACCAACCGTGAGATCATGACCTGAGCCGAAGTCAGACGTTTAACCGACTGAGCCACCCAGGCGCCCCGGAAACAATGGCTTTGAATGACACACTGAACCTAATGGACCTAACAAATATACTCAGAACATTCCATCCTAAAACAGCAGAATACACATTCTTTTCAAGGGCACATGGAATATTCTCCAGAATAGATCGCATATTAGGTCACAAAATAGACCTCAACAAATAAAAAGATTGAAGTCATGCCGTGTACTTTTTCTGACCACAATGTTAGAAGCCATCCACAAGAAAAAATATGGAAAAACTACAAACAAATAGAGGCTAAACAATGCTACTAAATAATGAATGTCTCAACCAGGAAATCAGAGAAGAAATTTTTAAAAATATGCAAACAATTGAAAACAAAAACACAATGGTCTAAACCCTTAGGGATACAAAAAAAAAGCGGCCATAAAAGGGAGGTATATGGCAACACAGAACTACCTCAAGAAGCAAGAAATATCTCCAATAAACAACCCAACCTTACACCTAAAGAAGCTAGAATAAGAACAACAAGCAAAGCCTAAAGCCAGCAGAAGGAAGGAAACAATAAAGATTAGAGAAGAAATAAACAAAATAGAAACTAAAAAAATAATTACACAGATCAATGAAACTAGGAGTTTGTTCCTTGAAAACATTAATAAAATTGATAAACCTCTAGCCAGATTTATCAAAAAGAAAAGAGAAAGAAAACAAATAAATAAAATTATAAATGAGAGAGGAGAAATAACAACCAAAACCACAGGAATACAAACAATTATAAGAGAATACTGTGGGAGCAACTGGGTGGCTCACTTGGTTAATTGTCCAATTCTTGATTTCGGCTCAGTTTCATGAAATCAAGCCCTGCATCAGGCTCTGTATGAACAGTGCAGAGCCTGCTTGGGATTCTCTCTGTCCCTCTCTCTCTCTGCCCCTAGCCTGATCATGTGCTCGCTCTTCCTCTCTTTCTCTCTCAAACTAAATTAAAAAAAAAAAACTTAAAAAATTATTTAAAAAAGAGAGAATATTGTGAAACCCTATATACCAACAAAATGGACAACATGGAAGAAATGGACAAATTTCTAGAGATATATAAACTACCAAAACTGAAATAGAGAGAAATAGAAAAATTGTACAGACCAGCAAAGAAATTATATTAGTAATCAAAAATCTCCCAACAAACAAAAGTCTAGGACCATATGGCTTTAAAGGTGTATTATACCAAACATTTAAAGCAGTGTTAATAGCCATTCTTCTCAAACTATTCCAAAAAATAAAAAAGGAATAAAAACTTCCAAATTCATTCTATGAGGCCAGCATTACCTTAATACCAAAACCAGATAAAGATTCTACTATAAAAGACAACTATAGGCCAATATCTCTGATGAACACAGATGCATAAATTCTGAATAAGATATGAGCAAACCAAATCCAACAATATATTTAAAAAAGATCATTCACTATGATGAAGTGGGCTTTATTACTGGTTCAGTATTCACAAATCAATGTGATATACCACATTAATAAAAGAAAGGTAAGAACCATATCATTTCAATAGATGCTAAAAAAGAATTTGACAGAGTACAACATCCATTCGTGATAGAAAAAACCCCTCAACAAAGTAGCTTTAAAGAGAATATACCTCAACATAATAAAGACCATATACTAAAAACTCACAGCTAATAGCATCCTCAGTGGGGAAAAATTGAGAGCTTTTCCTCTATAGTCAGGAACAAGACAGGGATGCCCACTCTCAACACTTTTATTCAACATAGCACTAGAAGTCCTAGCAACAGTAATCATACAACAAAAAGAAATAAAAGGAACCCAAGCTGGCAAGGAAGAAGTCAAACTTTTCCTAAATGCAAATGACAAGACATTCTATATAGAAAACCCAGAAGACTCTACCAAAATAGTGCTAGAACTGATACACAAAGTAAATTTGCAGGATTATACAAAATCAACATACAGAAATGTGTTGCATTCCTATACACCAATAATGAGGCAGTAGAAATTAAGGAATCAATCTCATTTACAAGTGTACCAAAAACAATATGATACCTAGAAATGAAGCTAACCTAAGAGGTAAAAGACCTGTACTCTGAAAAATATAGAACACTGATGAAAGAAATTGAAGATGACACAAGGAAATGGAAAGACATGCCATGCACATTAATTGGAAGAACAAATATTGCTAAAATATCTATCTACCCAAAGCAATGTACACATTTAATGCAATCCCTATGAAAATAGCACCAGCACTTTTCACAGAGCTAGAATAATCAATTCTAAAATTTATATGGAAACACCAAAGACTGTGAGTAGCCAAAACAATGTTGAAAAATAAAAACAAAGCTGGAGGCATCACAATTCCAGGCTTCAAGTTATATTACAAAGTTGTAGTAATCAAAACAGTATGGTACTGGCACAAAAAGAGACCCATAAATCAATGGAACACAGTACAAAGCCCAGAAACGCACCCACAATTATATGGTCAAGTAATCTTCAACAAAGCAGGAAAGAATATCCAATGGGAAAAAGACAGTGTTTTCAACAAACAGTGTTGGGAAAATTGGACAGACATATGCAAAACAACGAAATTGGACCACTTCCTTACACCATATGCAAAAATAAATTCAAAATGGGTTAAAGACCTAAATGTGAGCCCTGAGACCATACAAACCCCAGATGGGAGCACAGGCAATAAGGTCTCTGACATTGGCTGTAGCAACTTCTTTCTAGAAATGTCTCCTGAGGCAAGGGAAATAAAATCAAAAACAAATTATTGGGACTACATCAAAATAAAAAGCTTTCCGAAGAGTGAAGGAAATAGTCAATAAAACTAAACAGCAACCTATGGAATGGGAGAAGATATTTACAAGTGACATATCTGATAAAGAGTTAGTGTCCAAAATATAGAAAGAATATATCAAAGTCAACACCCAAACTACAAATAATCCAATTAAAAATAGGCAGAAGATCTAAATAGACATTTGTTTTCAAAGAAGACATGCAGGTGGCCATGAGACATATGAAAAGATGTTCAACATCATTTATCATCAGGGAAATACAAATCAAAACTACAATGAAATATCCCCATACCTGTCAAAATGGCTAAAATTAACAACACAGGAAACAACAGGTATAGGGCAGGTTGTGGAGAAAGGGAAACCATCTTGCACTATTCATGGGAATGCAAAGATGTACAGCCACTCTGGTAATCAATATGTAGATTCCTCAAAACATCAAGAATAGAATTATCCTAAGATCCAGCAATCACAGTGCTAGGTGTTTACCCAAAGGATACAAAAATACTAATTCAAGAGGGGCCAAGATGGCAGACAACATGGAATTTTCTGCTTCTCATACCCCTGAAATGCAGCTAGATAAAAACTAAATCATCTAGCACACCTACAAAATTGATCTGAGGATTAACACCACAATCTGCATTAACTTGAGCCGCAGAACTCTGCAGGTACGTGGCATGGAGAGGTGAACTGGGGGGAAAGAAGCTGCAGAGGGTAGGGAGCTGTTTTTGCTTGTGGAGAGAGGACAGAGACAGGGGGGATATTACAGGAAAAGCACTCCCCCCAAAAGCAGCCAGAGAGAAAGTGAAAGAGTGGAAACACCCATAAAGAACTGAATAAGACAGGGAGAAAGGAAAAAGGAAAAAAGAGAGGGCTTCAATACCATTAGAACTCTATAAACAGGGGAGTGCAAGTGTCTAAAACTCTGCAACTCGATAATTGGCAGAGCTCTGGTGGGGAGGGTGAAACCCCAGGAGCAGGCAGTGAAGTGTGAGGGGTCCATGGGGAGAGGTGGTACACCTGCTGAGAGAACATGTGGTAGTTGCTATGCAGCCTCCCCACAGGCAAAGGTCCCAGCTGACCCTGGAGAACACCCATGTTTGCTGGTATTGGAACAAGGACATTAGAGGGTGGTGAAGCCTGGCACCAGATGTGTGTTGTAATTTACCATTATCCCTGAAATGCTGCTACTGCTGCTGTTGCACAATCACACAAATTTTTTCTGGGGCAGACTGGCACCCGGCCTCAGTCTCTGGCATCTGCAGCAGCGCAGTCATGCAAAAGTTCCTGGGGGCAGGCTGGCACCCGGCCACTGCTAGGCAAGACCTTCTCCAAAAGGGTCAGAGCAGGTGATAGCTGCAGGGCCCTCAGAAGTGAGGAGGGGTTTGGAAACAGCCCCATCTGAGATAAAACTCAGGCGAGAGGGGCTGCCTGGCACGCTGATGGCTTGCTCATGGACAGCAAGAAGTGGACAGAAACCAGACCAAGGGAGGGATGCTTGATTGCTAGTTGGTAAGAGCACAAAGTTCTGATACTACAGAATAGGTAGCTGGGTGATGCCATTTTCACCTCTCCTGCACATGCACATACAACCGTACATGCACCACAATGATCCACCCCAGTAAGCTAAGTAGCACCATCTAGTGGAGAATGGAGCTGTTACATCAAGCCCCATCCAACTGTGTCAACTATGCTCTAGAGGAACACCACAAGTCTCTTCTCCTGCTTTAGTTTACGGATTATAAAGTTCTTCACAGTTTGATTTCTAGGGGAAACTGGATGTAATTTCAATAATATTTCATTCTTTTTGGTGGTTCATCATTTCAATTTTTTCCTTTTCCTTTTCTAATTCTTGAATACAGAAAGAAAAAAAATTTATATTTTCCATTTTTATAAAAAAAGATTTTTCCTTTTTTCCTAGTATATTTTTTATTTTTTGTAAATTTTTTATTTTATTTTACTTTCATTTCCTTTTATTCTATTTTATTTTAATGATTTTTTTATTAATTTTGAAACGTTTCCTACTTTTTTTTCCTTTTTTTCTTTTCTTTTCTTTTCCATTTTTCTCTAGTCTATCAAGCTTCTTTCAACAACCAGACCAAAACATATCTAGGATATAACATTCTTTATTTGATTTTTTGGTGTTGTTTCTAATTTTTAAATTTTATTTATGTTATTATTTTTCTTCCTCCTGAATGATGAAATGAAGAAATTCACTCCAAAAGAAAGAACAGGAAGAAATGATAGCCAGGAATTTAATCAACATAGATACAAACAAAATGTCTGAACCAGAATTTAGAATCACAATAATAAGAATACTAGCTGGAGTTGAAAAAGCATAGAATCCCTTTCTGTGGAGATAAAAGAAGTAAAAGCTAGTCAGAACAAAATTAAAAATGCTATAACTGAATTGCAATCATGAATGGATGCCACGGTGGCAAGGATACATGAAACAGAGCAGCAAATGAGCGATATAGAAGACAAACTTATGGAGAATAATGAAGCAGAAAAAAAAAAAAGAGGCTAACTAAGGCACAAGAGCACATTATAAGAATTAGAGAACTCAGTGACTCATTAAAAAGGGATAACATCTGAATCATAGGGCTGCCAGGAGATGAAGAGAGAGGAAAAGGAGTAGAAGGTTTACATCAAAATCCATGAAGCATAGAGAACTCCCATGAGATTCAACAAAAACCGACCATCGACAAGGTTGATCACAAATTCACAAAATACACAGACAAGGAAAGAATCATGAAAGCAGCAATGGAAAAAAAGTCCTCAACCCATAATGGAAGACAGATCAGGACTACAGCAGTCCTATCCACAGAAACTTGTCAGGCCAGAAAGGAGTGAAAGGATATATTCAATATGCTGAATCAGAAAAATATGAAGCCAAGAATTCTTTATCCAGCAAGGCTGTCATTCAAAATAAGAGATAAAAAGTTTCCCAGATAAACAAAAACTAAAGAAGTTTGTGACCACTAAACCAGCCCTGCAAGAAATTTTAAGGGGGATTCTCAGAGGGGAGAAAAGAAACATAACAAAAAAGACCAAAAGCCAACAAAGACTAGAAAGCAGCAGGGAACACCACCAGACACTTCAACTCTACAGGCAACACAATGGCAATAAATTCATATCTTTTAGTACTCACTCTAAATATCAATGGACTAAATGATCCCATCAAAAGACACAGGGTAACAGAATGGATAAGAAAACAAGATCCATCTATATGCTGTTTACAAGAGACCCACTTTAGACCTAAAGAAACCTTCAGATTGAAAAAAAAGGAGATGGAGAACCATCTATCAGGCTAGTGGTCACTAAAAGAAAGCCAGAGTAGCCATACTTATATCAGACAATCTAGATTTTAAAATAAAGACTGTAACAAGAGATGAAGAAGGGCATTATATCAGAATTAAGGGGTCTATCCACCAAGAAGATCTAAAAATAGTAAACATTTATGCTCCAAACAAGGGAGAACCCAAATATATAAATCAATTAATCACAAACAGAAACTATTTACAATAATACCATAATAGTAGGGGACTTCAACACCCCACTTACGGCAACGGACAGACAGAAAATCAACAAGGAAACAATGGCTTTGAATGACACACTGCACCAGATGGACTTAACAGATATATTCAGAACATTTCATCCTAAAGCAGCAGAATATGCATTCTTCTCCAGTGCACATGGAATTTTCTCCAGAATAGCTCACATGCTGGGACACAAATCAGCCTTCAACAAGTACAAAAAGATCGAGATCATACCATGCATATTTTCAGACAACAATGCTATGAAACTCAAAATCAACCACAAGAAAAAATTTGGAAAGACAACAAATACTTAGTGACTAAATAACACCCTACTAAAGAATGAATGGGCTAACCAAGAAGTTAAAGAGGAAATTAAAAAGAACATGGAAGCCAATGAAAATGATAACACCACAGCCCAAAACCTCAGGGACACAGCAAAGGTGGTCATAAGAGGGATGTACAGAGAAATCCAAGTCTTCCTAAAGAAGAAGAAAGGTCTCAGATACACAACCTAATCTTACACCTTAAAGAGCTGGAAAAACAACAGCAAATAAAACTCAGAAGCACAGGAAGATGAGAAATAATTAAGAGTAGAGCATAAATCAATGCTATCAAAAAATAAAAATAAAAAACAGAAGAGATCCATGAAAACAAGACCTGGTTTTTTGAAAGAATTAACAAAATTGATAAACCCCTAGCCAGACTGATCAAAAACAAAAAGGAAAAGGAAATGGCCCAAATAAATAAAATCAAAAAAGAAAGGAGAAATCACAACCAACACGGCAGAAATACAAACAATGATAAGAGAATATTATGAGCAATTATATGCCAATAAATTGGGCAATCTGGAACAAATGGACAAATTCCTAGGGAAATATAAACTACCAAAACTGAAACAAGAAGAAATAGATAATTTGAATAGACCTATATCGAGTAAAGAAATCAAATTAGCAATCAAAACTCTCCCAGAAAACAAGAGTCCAGAACCGGATGGCTTTCCAAGGGAAATTCTACCAAATATTTAAAGAAGAGTTAGCTTGTATTCTTTGGAAACTGTTCTAAAAAATAGACATGGAAGGAAAACTGCCAAACTCATTCTATGAAGCCAGCATTACCTTGATTCCAAAACCAAAGACCCCACTGAAAAGGAGAACTACAGATCAATTTCTCTAGTGAAAATGGATGCAAAAATCCTCAACAAGATACTAGCCAACTGGATCCAACAATACATTTAAAGAATTATTCACAACAACCAAGTGGGATTTATACCTGGGATGTAGGGCTGGTTCAATATCTGCAAAACAATCAATGTGATTCATCACATCAAAAAAAGAAAGGACAAGAACCACATGATCCTCTCAATAGATGCAGAAAAAGCATGTGACAAAATACAGCATCCTTTCTTGATAAAAACCCTTAAGAAAGTAGGGACAGAAGGATCATACCTCAAGATCATAAAAGCCATATATGATGAAAGACCAATCGCTAATATCATCCTCAATGGGGGAAAAACTGAGAACTCTCCCCTTAAAATCAGGAACATTACAGGGATGTCCACTCTCAGCACTGCTATTCAACATAGTGTTGGAAGTCCTAGCCTCAGCAATCACACAGAACAAAGGAATAAAAGGCATCCAAATCAGCCAGAAGGGAGTGAAAGTTTCACTCTTCGCAGACAACATGATACTCTATATGGAAAACCCAAAACATTCCACCATAAAACTGGTAGAACTGATCCATGAATTCAGCAAAGTCTCAGGATACAAAATCAATGCACAGAAATCAGTTGCATTTCATTACACCAATAATGAAGCAACAGTAAGAGAAGTCAAGGACTTGATCCCATTTATAATTGCACCAAAATCCATAAGATAACTAGGAATAAACCTAACCAAAGAGATGAAAAATCTATACACTGAAAACTATATAAAACTTATGAAAGAAATTGAAACAGACACAAAAAAATGAAAAAAAAAAAAACTTTCAATGCATTGTTCAATGCAATGTTCATGCATTGGAAGAACAAATATTGTTAAAATGCCAATACTACCAAAAATAATCTATATATTCAATGCAATCCCTATCAAAATAACACCAGAATCTTCACAGAGCTAGAAGAAATAATCCTAAAATTTGTATGGATCCACAAAAGGCCTCGAACAGGCAAAGTAATCCTGAAAAAGAAAACCGAAACTGGAGACATCACAATTCTGGACTTCAAGATGTATTACAAAGCTGTAATCAAGACAGTATGGTAGTGGCACAAAAACAGACACTCAAATCAATGGAACAGAATAGACAACTGAGAAATGGACCAACAAATGCATGGCCAACTAATCCTTGACAAAACAGGAAAGAATATCCAATGGAATAAAGACAGTCTCTTCAGCAAATGTTGTTGGGAATACTGGACCACTTTCTTACACCACACTCAAAAATAAACGCAAAATGGATGAAAGGCCTAAAGATGAGGCAGGAAGCCATCAAAATACTAGAGGAGAAAGCACGCAAAAACCTCTTTGACGTCGGCTGCAGCAACTTCTTACTCAACATGTCTCCGGAGGCAAGGGAAACAAAAGCAAAATGAACTATCGGGACCTCATCAAAATAAAAAGCTTCTGCATGGTGAAGGAAACAATCAGCAAAATGAAAAGGCAGCCTACAGAATGGGAGAAGATATTTGCAAATGACAGATCAGAAAAGGGTTAGTATCCAAAATCTATAAAGAACTTATCAAACTCAAGACCCAAAACTTCACAAACTTCACAAACCCAAAGACTTCACAAACAGTGAAGAAATGGGCAAAAGACATGAATAGACACTTCTCCAAAGACGACATCCAGATGGTCAACCGACACATGAAAAAATGCTCAACATCACTCATCATTGGGAAATACAGATCAAAATCGCAATAAGATACCACCTTATACCAGTCAGAATGTTTAAAATTAACAACTCAGGCAACAAGAGATGTTGGCAAGGATGTGGAGAAAGGGGATTTCTTTTGCACTGCTGGTGGGAGTACAAAGTGGTGCAGCCACTCTGGAAAACAGTATGGAGGTTCATCAAAAAGTTAAAAATAGAACTACCCCATGACCCAGCAATTGCACTACTAGGTATTTATCCAAGGGATACAGGTGTGCTGCTCTGAAGGGGCACATGCACCCCAATGTTTAAAGCAGCACTTTTGACAATAGCCAAAGTACAGAAAGAGCCCATATATCCATCAACAGATGAATGGATAAAGAAGAAGTGGTATATATATATACAATGGAGTATTACTTGGCAATCAAAAAGAACAACATCTCGCCATTTGCAACTACGTGGATGAAACTCGAAGGTATTATACTAAGCAAAATTAGTCAGAGAAAGAGAAATATCATATGGCTTCAATCGTATGTGGAATTTAAGATACAAAACAGATGAACATAAGAGAAGGGAAGCAAAAATAATATAAAAACAGGGAGAAGGACAAAACATAAGAGACTCAAATACAGAGAACAACCTGAGCATTGCTGGAGATGTTGCAGGTGGGGGGGATGGGTTATATGGATAAGGGGCATTAAGGATGATACTTGTTGGGATGATCACTGGGTGTTATACACAGGGGATGAATCACTGGAATCTACTCCTGAAATTATAGCACTATATGCTAACTTGGACGGTAATTAAAAAAATGATATATATATATGTATATACACATATACATATATATATACATGTATATGTATGTATGTATACGTATACATATACATATACATATATACATATATATGTATATATATACATATACATATACATATACATATATACATATATATGTATATATATATAACTAATTCAAATGGATACATGCAACCTGAGGTTTATAGCAGCATTATCTATAATAGCCTAATTATGGAAACAGCTATACATCAAGTAACAGAATATTACTCAACCATAAAAAATAAAATCTTGCCATTTGTAACAAAATGGATGAAACTAGAGAGTATTATGCTAACTGAAATAAGTCAGTCAGAAAAAGACAAATACTATGTGATTTCACTCATATGTGGAATCAGAAACAAAACAAATGAGCAAAGGGGGAAAAAGGAGAGAGGCAAACCAAGAGGCAAACCAAGAAACTGGTTCTTAACCGTAGAGAACAAACTGATGGTTACTAGACAGAAGATGGGTGGGGGTTGAGTGAAATAGGTGATGGGGATTAAATGCAGTTATTGTGATGAGCAGGAGATTATGTATGGAATTGCCAAATTACTATATTGCACACATGAAACTAATATAACATTGTATATTAACTTACTGAAATATAAATAAAAACTTAAAACATCAAGAAAACAGATAAATGGCTTAGCATAGCACAGTATGTGATAAATACATTTTAGCTATGAAAAAAAAACATACTATGTGGTTTCTGTCTTCACTGAAATATAGATATATACATATATACATATATATATATGTATATATGTATATATCTCATTTAAATCTTTATATCATATAAATTTGGATCAGGTACTCATTCACATTACGCTTGATTCATACATCATTTTCCACCTGGATATTCAGTAGTCAGCGTGGATTCTAAATAGTTTCTTTAAACAACAAACTTAAAAAACACTTTAACCTTCAGCAGAGATAGTAATAGAAATGTAATCGAAGGCATGATTAATTCACACTTGATGGAGGTTAACAACAGTCATTCTGTTCAAATACAGAGGAATAATCTGATAGATGCTTGATTTTCCAGTTGGACTACTTTTTAAGGCTTTTGAAAAAAAATTACACTTAAATAAATTCAGTTGATTGCCTTTTATATACCAATCTTCCTTTTATATTGTCTTTTATATATCAATAAGAAAATCAAAGCTTTAATCTCTCACAATATTCTTTTATCATAGAACTAAATGCAAATGTCTTTCATTTCAATTAAGAGATGTAGCAAAAGGCAATAAGACTTTTCTGAAAAAAAAATGTTTACTTTTAGCTATGGTTTCATATTTCCCTAGACTTTTTTCCCCATATTTTCCTAGAGTGTTTTAAATTGATTATCAACATTGCCATCACAACGGAAGACTACCAAACACTCCCTTCCATGCCAGGTCTGCAAAGTCCAGTTTTAACAAGAATCCTGACGAATCAGTTTGTCAGTTTAGAGAGAATCTCCCACTCTTGACATCTGATCTCCTTGGACTGCCTTCAGGTAGAATTGTGTTGATATATCAGTTTAGCTAGAATCCAGCCTACCCTTGGTATTTCCCTTACTAATTTTCCACCCACCCAACCCCCAACCTACTTCTCAGCTACAAAGCCCTACTTTTCATTTTCTGAATTCAAAGTAAAGATCAGTACTTCTCTACTACAATGATCATCCTGAATTGTCTTCCTTACTCTTTCATCATGTGTCAGAATATTTTTTTTTCATTAACAAGCCTCTAAAAATGAATCAAAAGAGGGGAAGTTCTGCCTTTTTTTTCCCCTGCTCCAAGCTTATTGTATATCTACCTGAGATGTAGAGCATTTCAATAATACAAGAGACAAAGTTCAATGAAATCATGAATTCATTTAAAAAGAGGACGAAGAGGACAATCCATAGTTTCTACATTGTCTCCCCCTCCTCCCCTACTCCTTCTCTCTCTCTTTTTATGGTTACCTTGAAATGGAAACGAATCTGTCTATAAGATTTAACATTTGCTATAAACCACTTCAGTATTTTGCTTTCCAATTGGAATAACAGAGAGTATAAAATAACACTATCAATATTTTTTCAAAAACAAATTCATCATATACGTTAGTCCCTAAAAATGTTTTAATGCAAATTGACAGGCAATATCTTTGCACTGAAAAGCTGAGTTACATTTCTTATTTGCATTATGTTAAAGATTTATCGGTGGAATGATTTGAATTGGAAAATATCTAAATCTCCTTTATATCAAAAAATTTAAGATGAGGGAAAAATTGAATGGGTTGGAAAGGAAGTCTTCATTCACTCTACCTGTGAATAGGGGAAATTTTAAATGTTCTCACAAATCCTGGATACAAACTCTCATATTTTATGCTACTCTTAATCTTAAAATTCCATACCCGGAAAAAAAAAAGGCCATCTGGTATTACAGTAGAAATTGCCATACTGTAACATTTTCAATTAAAAATAATTGTACATATAAGCTTTTCTTTAGGGAATAATAATCATTTTATGAAATAATCACATTGAAGACACATATTTAAAGGGAATTATCTAGATATGTTAAAAGGTTAGAACAGAGATATGAAAGTGTCATTCTGAATTTGGGCACACTAAACAGGCATTTCAGAAACATTTGTAACCTAAAGTATTTCAGACTTTAACAACTAGTTAATTTAAGTCTCTCTGAAAATGAATAAGTACCAGACAGGTTTTTGTTGTTGTTCTGTTTGTTGGTTTTTGTTTTTTTGTGGGAGGATGGCTAGAGAAAAAAATCATGTTTTTATTTTCATGAACTTCTAACCTAATTTTTTAATGAATAGACTCTTTTTAGTGTATTTTACTGTAAAAAAAGTAATTGCTGGAAAGGTAAAAATATTGGTGGAAAGCTAAGTTCAAATAATCAAGGGTGATACTTTACATACCCACAAAATAGCCTCGATCTTTTCTGATATTTGCTCTCTAAATTGGAATTAGAAAGGAATAGGAGAAATCCCTGAATATCTAAGTTTGGTCTCATGCTCCCAATAGAGAACTAATTTCTTCACCACCTTCTCAGGTGCTAAAAGCATATTTCATTTTTGTTTTTAAGCAGAAAAATGAAGGGGGTAGAACCATTTAATAGCCACACGTCCAAGGACTTATGGCTCAATATTAAAAATATATATTCTAACCATCAGAATTATGTACAGATTTGATTAATTTAATTAGCCTAAGATGAGTATATCCCCTTTTAAACATGATTACTTGCCAAAAGGTTTCAAGTAGGTGTTCAACTAAATGGTGAATCCATTAGTGTTGCAGCATGTGGTCTATATGAGACAATATGTTTAAATCAGTTCACATATGGATTTATCATATAAAAGTAGTCTCGATACAATGTAAATAATAATGCTTATAGGATGTGTGACCCATTTTCTTGTGAAAGACAAGAGAAAATTTAGAACTGTCATTTCTGTGAGGCAAATCAAAGCCAACAGTTAAAAATCTATTTTGAATATGTCATCAAACAACTTTCACAACCATTATAATATATTTAAACTGATTTTGGAATTCTCTTGGGTGTGAATATATGTGTGTATGTCCAGGTGAATGAGTATTAAGTGCATGAGTACACTGTATGTATACACGTGAGTGTACTGGATGTGTGTGCCTGAGTTTTAAAGTACTATTTTGTGGTCAGCCCCAATTAATGCCAATTTAAATTGGAATGAGTTAAAGTATAAGTATACTAGTTAATCTTCAGAAAAAAAAATTAATGAAGAGGTAATTACAGATTTGGACTTTTCAGAATGGTTTAGATCTGATGTTGCAACACATTAATAAATAACATCATCAAAGAGACCTATTATATTTTCCTAAAGTCAGTCATAAAACAATATAGCAGGTCTGTTATTTGCTCCCATGCAATTATGAAACAAAATGTCTCATGCTAATAATCCAAATTACACTGTACCACTTGAACCACTGAAGTCTTTTCTCTGTGCAATAAACATCAAGCATGCCCCTATCCATAGATTCATAATAACTGGCAAGGACTTCCAGCTTCTAAATTGAAATAACAGCAACCACACCTTTCTTCACCCATAAATGCAAAATCGCACACAGACCACACAGCTGGCATCAATTAACTCTGATTAAAAATATTATAGTTGATTTGGCATCAGAGCTTTCATTCCTAACCCTTCCGTTCAGCGCTATGTCACTCAGCCTATTTCATTTACATCAAACGAAAAGTAGCATAAAGAGGATTAGGCAAACTGCAATCTAATAAAATACAAACAAAAGGATATTATACCTTCACACCCCCTGTTTTTTTTTTTCCACTTCAGCTCTAGTTGGGATGTAGCCAAATGGAAACCATTTAGAATGTTAAAGATGTTTTGAGACATTCTGTGATACACAAAATTATTTAAACTGACTAGATCCAAAGCAACTCTACCGTATCTATGAAAAAAACTGCAAAAGTGTTTATTCCATAGCAAGATAATTAGAAGCAAATGGAAAATTATAGCAAAATGTAAAACAGTACTGTTTCACTTTATGGCCTATTTTAACATGAACAGAACAGTTTGTTTGCCAAAAGCCCTTGTTTTGAGAAAGTACTGTAAAAATAGACGCACAGGCTTGGAGTTCATTGTAGCATTAACTGCCTGGATTGCAAAAGGTAATAGGCAACTGTATGTACTAGGAATGATCTGAGCCAGTGACTAGATGCACATTTTCCCAGGCATTATTTAACAAGATGCCTTTGTAATCTTAAGCCTAATGTTCTTTGCAAAGATATAGCCAATGTGTAAAACAAAATTTTAAGAGATTCATTTAAAATAGATTTTTTAAATTTTCTGAAAGTTCTTTTCTCAAAGATAGAATTTAGCTATTACACAACAGTGTGCATAATTTTATTCTCATATATAATTTACATACATATATATTTTCACTTATCTATACTTACACGGAGTTTTCAAACATTACAAACATGCTCTTGATCTCCTCACAAAAAATTGCTTAAATCTCTCCCTATTGCTCCAATATTCAAGCCACAAATTCCTACTATGACTTTACATTTTCTGTCATAAAAGTACCTTCACTTACCTTGGCACCTTTACTCTCTCCTTTGTCACTATCCTCAGTTCTCTGTACCTATAATCTGTTTTAGTAATATATTATTGTTTTAATTCCCTTTATATCCCCAATTTTCTCTTGCCTGTAAGCACTGAATGTGATATTTTCTTTGAATATGACATTTTCTCAGCTTAGAATACTTACTTACCCCATCTCCTTCTTCTCTCAGCTCAGGGGTCACTTCCCCTGAAAGGATCTCCTAGACTCACTGAGTATATGTTGATGCCCAGACTACATGCTGCAGAACTACACTTACACCTTCTCAAAAGGCTCTCAGATTGCCTGCTTACTTGTCCTTGTCCTTGTCCTTAATAAGTTCTATGAGATAAGGAAACATGTCTGTCTTATCTGATATCTTATCCCAACCCTGCTACACAGAGTAAGTCAATACGTATATATTGACCAAGTGAAGGAATGACAGAATCTGCAAAAAAATTAATAGACAGCATAGGTTGAAAGAGAAAAGAATGACTAGACCTTTAGGACTGACTGTCTCTAGGGGCTAAGAGTAGGTGAGGGACAAAATAAGTCTTTGTTTCCTTCCCACTCTCCCCTGAGAAAAGTTCTTCACCTCAATGTGATGAAATGAAGTGGGGATAATGGTGCCTATCTCATAGGGTTTTCATAAGTTTAACTTAATTAACATATGAAGGCTCTTAGAAATATGCCTGACACTGCCTAAGGGCTTTGTGATATATATATATATCACATATATACATGGTATGTATATATATCACATATATACATGTATATACATACATATATGGTAGGAGAAAAATTACATCAGACCAGTTAAAAAAGCAAGGAAGACTTTATTCGATATTATTGCAGTAGAGGGAACTGACTATTATAATAGAAAGAGAATGAATGCAACTCCATTGAAACAAAAGGCGGAAATGTTTAATTTTTTAATGTTTTATTTATTTTTGAGACAGAGAGAGACAGAACATGAGGAGGGGAGGGGCAGAGAGAGATGGAAACAGAATCCTTAGCAGGATCCACGTTCTAAGCTGTCAGCACAGAGCCCAAGGCAGGACTCAAACTCATGAGATCATGACCTGACCCAAAGTCCAATACTTAATCAACTGAGCCACCCAGGCATTGCAAGACAGGAGGGTTTTGAAGCACTGGGGTGAGCTGGCAAAAAAGTACTCGAGGACATTAGGAGCCACATGTGATTATGCCATCTGTACTTGCTGATTGGCACTTAGTGAGTTAGGCTCCTACATTTCCACAGAGAATGAAAGACAGGGGCAGTATTTTTCCTAATGGTCACATGTGCAAAGGACTGCTCCCAGGTCCTTGAGAAAGGCATTCCTGGATTGTAGAAGATTTATATCTCAAAGGGGCAGAGAAAGGATGTACAAGTTGAAGTTTTCCAAAGTAAATGCTCCAATGAAAGGGAGGTTAGAAAGAAACCTGTCCAAAGTTTAGGCAAACTGAGGGGAGGGAACTCTTTACTTTTTTTTTTAATGTTTATTTATTTTTGAGACAGAGAGAGACAGAGCATGAATGGGGGAGGGTCAGAGAGAGGGAGACACAGAATCTGAAACAGGCTCCAGGCTCTGAGCTGTCAGCACAGAGCCCGATGCGGGGCTTGAACTCACAAACCGTGAGATCATGACCTGAGCGAAGTCGGCCGCTCAACCGACTGAGCCACCCAGGCGCCCCATAGGAGGGAACTCTTTAAGGTTATCTTGGCCACTATCAACTATTTGACTATTAATTAAACAGCGGGGACGAAGGCAAACTAATTTGATATTTTTAAAATATTACAGATATACACTTTTTACTATTTACAATAACATCATTTATATATACCAAGTAAGGCCAACACATTTTTGAAATTAAAATGCAATTTTACGCTGCTACAGTCTTTGCTCCATAAAATATATCGTGAAGTCAGAACTGGAGCTGATGAGAGCATAATGGGATATCCCTTCAGATGGTGGCAACAGAGAGGGCACTAATGCATTAATTAGCAGATGACAGTCCACACCAAATGTACATCACTTAATGCCTGGCTGGAAATTACAGACTGCTAATCTGAAGGCCACAGAATTTCAGAACATTGTAAAATGTATTATACCTCCTAGGGAGGAGTGTTTCTCATTCTCAGAGTTATTTGACTATTTCAGTGGACTTGTCTGAGAAGTTAGTAATCACATTCAACTCAACAAATTTGTTCAACTCATTCAATATGTTTCCAATTTTGCCAAAAATGTTATATATTTCATGTCACAACACAGACAACTACTATTTAATCAGAGGGTAATGGCCTAAAATACGACACCTGCTGATTAAACTTCCTAATGTAATTTCAACCTTCAAAGCACCTTTTGTGTAGTATTTACATTTAAGAGAAGCAAACATGACTGAACTAATACATTATGTTCAGGCAAAACTGTAGTGAAGATCTGCTACCATAATTAACTTACCTTAACTTCAATGTACTCTTATTGGCTGAGAAGTCCTGTTGTCAGATGAGCTAAACTTAAAGGGTGCCTCTCATGGTAACTACTTGATTTCAGTGACATTGAAATGGGAATACAAGATGGTATATTAAAAAGGAGGAAATAATATTTTAGTGACTGAGAATAAGAATGATTCTGATCTCAGGTAGGTTCTGCATGGTTCTGGGGAAGCCTAGATGGCCTCTCTACATCTGCTGTGTGCACAGAGAAACAGTCTCAAAATTGTAGTCTACACATCTACAGCAGCTCTCTCACAAGCAGATTCTTGTTGTGACAAGAAGCAAAGGAGAAAGCTATGAACAAGGGTGGAAAAACACAGCATTGCTTTAAAAAAATCCTCGGGGCACCTGGGTGGCTCAGTTGGTTAGATGTCAGACTTTGACTCAGGTCATGATCCCACGGATTGTGGGTTTGAGCCCCACTTTGGTTTCTGTAATGAAAGCTCAGAGCCTGGAGCCTGCTCGGGATTCTGTGTCACGTTCCCTCTCTGTCCCTCCCCTGCTCATGCTCTGTCTTTCTCTCTCAAGAATAAATAATAAACATGGCACAAAAAAAGACACTCAGATCAATGGAACAGAATAGAGAAGGGAGACATAAGTATGGCCACAAACATATGGCCAACTAATCTTTGACAAAGCAGGAAAGAATATTCAATGGAATAAAGACAGTTTCTTCAGCAAGTGGTGTTGACAAAACTGGACAGTGACATGCAGAAGAATGAACCTGGACCACTTCCTTCCACCATACACAAAAATAAACTCAAAATGGATGAAAGACCTCAATGTAAGACAGGAAGCCATCAAAATCCTCGAGGAGAAAGCAGGCAAAACCTTTTTTGATCTTGGCTGAAGCAACTTCTTACTCAACACGTCTCCGGAGGCAAGGGAAACAAAGGCAAAAATGAACTATTGGGAGCTCATTAAAATAAAAAGCTTCTGCACACTGAAGGAAACAATCAGCAAAACTAAAAGGCAACCGATCGAATGGAAGAAGATATTTGTAAACAGCATATCAGATAAAGGGTTGGTATTCAAAGTTTGTAAAGAACTTATCAAACTCAACACCCAAAAAACAAATAATCCAGTGAAGAAATGGGAAAAAGATTTAAATAGACACTTCTCCAAAGAAGACATCCAGATGGCCAACCGACACATGAAAAACTGCTCAATATCACTCATCATCAGAGAAATACAAATGAAAACCACAATGAGATATCACCTCACAACTGTCGGAGAACACCACCAGACACTTCAACTCTACAGGCAACACAATGGCAATAAATTCATATCTTTCAGTACTCACTCTAAACATCAATGGACTAAATGATCCCATCAAAAGACACAGGGTAACAGAATAGATAAGAAAACAAGATCCATCTATATGCTGTTTACAAGAGACCCACTGTAGACTTAAAGAAACCTTCAGATTGAAAGTAAGGCAATGGAGAATCATCTGTCATGCTAATCGTCACTAAAAGAAAGCCAGAGTAGCCATACTTATATCAGACAATCTAGATTTTAAAATAAAGACTGTAACAAGAGATGAAGAAGGGCATTATATCAGAATTAAGGGGTCTATCCACCAAGAAGATCTAAAAATAGTAAACATTTATGCTCCAACATGGGAGAACCCAAATATATAAATCAATTAATCACAAACAGTAACTATTTATAATAATACCATAATAGTAGGGGACTTCAACACCCCACTTACGGCAACGGACAGACAGAAAATCAACAAGGAAACAATGGCTTTGAATGACACACTGCACCAGATGGACTTAACAGATATATTCAGAACATTTCATCCTAAAGCAGCAGAATATACATTCTTCTCCAGTGCACATGGAATGTTCTGCAGAATAGATCACATGCTGGGATACAAATCAGCCTTTAACAAGTACAAAAAGATCGAGATCATACCGTGCATATTTTCAGACCACAACGCTATGAAACTCGAAATCAACCACACGAAAATATTTGGAAAGACAACTTAGTGACTAGCATCCTACTAAAGAACGAATGGGTTAACCAAGAGTTAAAGAGGAAATTAAAAAGCTCATGGAAGCCAGTGAAAATGATAACACCACAACCCAAAACCTCTGGGATGCAGCAAAGGCAGTCATAAAAGGAAAGTATATAGCAATCCAGGCCTTCCTAAAGAAGGAAGAAAGACCTCAGATACACAACCTAACCTTATGCCTTAAAGAGCTGGAAAAAGAACAGCAAATAAAACCCCAAACCAGCAGAAGACAGGAAATAATGAAGATTAGAGCAGAAATTAATGCTACTGAAACCAAAAAAAAAAAAAAAAAAAAAAAAAAAAAAAAAATTGGTAGAACAGATCAATGAAACCAGAAGCTGGTTTTTTGAAAGAATTAACAAAATCGATTAAATGCAAGCCAGTTTGATCAAAAAGAAAAAGGAAAGGACTCAAATAATTAAATCAAGAATGAAAGAGGAGAGATCACAACCAACATAACAGAAATAATAATAAGAGAATATTATGAGCAATTCTATGCCAATAAAATGGGCAATCTGGAAGAAATGGACAAATTCCTAAAAACATATACACTACCAAAACTGAAACAGGAAGAAATAGAAAATTTGAACAGAGCCATAACCAGTAAGGAAATCAAATTAGTAATCAAAAATCTCCCAAAAAACAAGAGGCCAGGGCCCGATGGCTTTCCGGGGTAATTCTACCAAAATTTAAGGAAGAGTTAACACCTATTCTCGTGAAGCTATTCCATAAAATAGAAATGGAAGGAAAACTTCTAAACTCTTTCTGTGACGCCAACATTACCTTGATTCCAAAACCAACAGAGACCCCACTAAAAAGGAGAACTACAGACCAATTTCCCTGATGAATATGGATGCAAAATCCCTCAACAAGATATTAGCCAACCATATCCATTAAAAAAATTATTAAAATTTTTAAACATTAAAAAAATTATTCACCACGACCTAGTAGGATTTATACCTAGGATGCAGGGCTGGTTCAATATCCACAAAACAATCAATGTAATTCATCACATCAATAAAAGAAAGGACAAGAAAGAAATATATAATACTCTCAATAGACGCAGAGAAAGCATTTGACAAAATACAGCATCCTTTCTTGATAAAAACCCTTAAGAAAGTAGGGATAGAAGGATCATACCTCAAAATCATAAAAGCCATATATGAAAGGCCGAATGCTAATATCATCCTCAATGGGGAAAAACTGAGAGCTTTCCCCCTAAGGTCCTGAGGATCAAGACAGGGATGTCCACTCTCACCAGTTATTCAACATAGTATTGGAAGTCTTAGCCTCTGAAATCAGACAACACAAAGAAATAAAAGGCATCCAAATCGGTCAGGAGGAGGTCAAACTTTCACTCTTCGCAGATGACATGATACACTATATGGAAAACCCAAAAGATTCCACCAAAAAACTGCTAGAACTGATTCATGAATTCAGCAAAGTTGCAGGATATAAAATCAATGCACAGAAATTGGTTGCATTCCTATACACCAACAATGAAGCAACATAAAGACAAATCAAGGAATCGATCCCATTTAAAATTGCACCAAAAACCATAAAATACCTAGAAATACATCTAACTAAAGTGGTGAAAAATCTGTACACTGAAAACTGTAGAAAGCTTATGAAATAAATTGAAGAAGACACAAAAAAATGGACAAAGATTCCATGCTCCTGAATAGGAAGAGAAAATACTGTTAAAATGTCGATACTACTCAAAGCAATCTACTTATTCAATGCAATCCCTATCAAAATAACACCAGCATTCTTCACAGACCTAGAACAAATAATCCTAAAATTTGTATGGTACCAGATAAGACCCAGAATAGCTAAAGTGATCTTTAAAAAGAAAACCAAAGCAGGAGGCATCACAATCCTGGACTTCAAGCTATACTACAAAGCTGTAATCATCAAGACAGTATGGTACTGGCACAAGAACAGATATCCAGATAGATGGAACAGAATAGAGAACCCAGACATGGACCTACAAATGTATGGTCAACTAATCTTTGACAGGAAAGAATATTCAATGGAATAAAGACAGTCTCTTCAACAAGTTGTGCTGCGAAAACTGGACAGCAACATGCAGAAGAATGAACCTGCATCACTTTCTTCCACCATACACAAAAATAAACTCAAAATGGATGAAAGACCTCAATGAAAGACAGGAAGCCATCAAAATCCTCAAGGAGAAAGCAGGCAAAACCTTTTTTGATCTTGGCTGCAGCAACTTCTTACTCAACACGTCTCCAGAGGCAAGGGAAACAAAGGCAAAAATGAACTATTGGGACCTCATTAAAATAAGAAGCTTCTGCACAGTGACGGAAACAATCAGCAAAACTAAAAGGCAGCCTACAGAATGGGAGAAGATATTTATTTGCAAATGACATATCAGATAAAGGGTTAGTATCCAAAATCTACAAAGAACTTATCAATCTCAACACCCAAAATAATAATAATAATAATAATAATAATAGTAATAATCCAGTGAAGAAATGGGCAAAAGACATGAATAGACAATTTTCCAAAGAAGACATCCCAATGGCCAATAGACACATGAAAAAATGCTCCACATCACTCATCATCAGGGAAATACAAATCAAAACCACAATGAGATACCACCTCACACCTGTCAGAATGGCTAACATTAATAACTTGGGCAACAACAGATTTTGGCGAGGATGCAGAGAAAGAGGATCTCTTTTGCATTACTGGTGGGAATGCAAGCTGGTGCAGTCACTCTGGAAAACAGTATGGAGGTTCCTCAAAAAATTAAAAATAGAACTACCCTACGACCTAGAATGGCACTACTAGGTATTTATCCAAGTGATACAGGTATGCTGTTTCCAAGGGGCACATGCACCCCAATGTTTATAGCAGCACTATCAACAATAGTGAAAGTATGGAAAGAGCCCAAATGTCCATCAGTGGAGGAATGGATACAGAAGTGGTATATATGTACAATGGAGTATTACTCGGCAATCAAAAAGAATGAAATCTTGCCATTTGCAACAACGTGGATGAAACTAGACGGTATTATGCTAGGCGAAGTTGGTCCATCAGAGAAGGACAAATATCATATGACTTCACTCATATGAGGACTTTAATACACAGAACAGATGAACATAAGGGAAGGGAAGCAAAGATAATATAGGGACAGGGAGGGGGACAGAACATGGGAGACTCTTAAGTGTAGAGAACAAACAGAGGGTTACTAGAGGGGTTGTGGGAGGGGGGATGGGCTAAGTGGGTAGGTGGCATTGAGGAATCCACTCTTGAAATCATTGTTGCACTATATGCTAATTTGAAGGTAAATTAAAAATTTAAATAAAAAAAGAAGTAATAAACATTAAAAAAAATTTTTAATCCTCAAAGCTCATGACTTTCTCTTATTAAGCAATGAGAACAGAAAGGAGAATATCTTTTGCTTAAGCTGCAAAGGTCCTCAGAGAAGAGACTCCACAACCTTCTTAAGCTGCTAATGTTTAAAAGGATACTGGTTAGGAAATTTCCTAAATCTTTAATGTAGTCATTTACGATCCTTTTCAGTAAAACAACGCAAGAGTTTATCAACTTCTCCTGCATAATTTCTGAGGCTGTATAAAGAAGGTTGTATAGGGAAAAAATGTGTTTTTGGAGTAAGATAAAAGAGGACTGAATACTTTTCTAAGATTATGAACTGTAGAGGGAAGTTACAAATCTTTCTGAGCCTCATATTGTCCTGAAAAGGTGCATTTACACCTATATTATAGTTGTAAACATCAAAAAGAATACCTATTTGAGTATGTGTAACACAGTGTCCAGCACATAGTATTAATAAAAATTAGTTTTCTTCCTTCATAATTAAAATTTTATTGCCAGATTTGTCAATAAAATTTTGGGGCACTTGGAGACTCTGAAGACATATGTTAATTAAAGCGGGGAACACTTCAATCCTGCCTGGTGAATGAATTCCCCCACTGCCCTTTTGAGAAGCGGAGTGCAAGGTCTAGAGACTTATCCCATGCAGCCACGGTGGCAGGGAGAGCCCAGGCATTTAATACGTAAAAGGCTATTAGTTACCCAAGAACTAAAAGCCAACACTGTGAAACTCTTTCATATTCCTAAACCACAGAATATTTTCTGTTCCCAAGATTTTTCTAGCCTGAAAAAATCTAGTGTAAACTCACACAGGGTGTTACTATGGAAGTGTTAAGAATAAATTTAAAAATGTTGCAGAAACCCTGAAATAAGATATTTTTAAAGCTAATCTCTCCATGATTGCCAAAAAATTATTTATTCTTCGATGTGATCAGAGATTTGAAAATCTGTGCTTAAAATCCTGTTTTAAAGAATTTATAAACGGGTTTAGTAAAAGCTTAATACATTATAATTGCCTGGAGAGTTTGCTTTACACAAGATTATTCTTGTTCTATCAGTGCTAGTGCTGTGAATATGAGAAAGATGTTTCAAGTTTTAGAACGCTAGCTTTGACAGTAATTTATAATGTAGACAAAAGTTAAATGTAAAAATTGTATGTATTACAAATTTATTTATTATAACTACTTGTATGTGACTGCTATACCATAGACATTTGAAAAAAATAGTTTTTGTTACTTTTAAGATTTATATAACACAGAACTGAAAAACTGCTACTAATACTCCCAACTCTTGGTCTGCAAAATATATTTAAAAACCCAACATTATAAAGACAGACCAACAAAGGCCAAAGTCAGATTTACAGATGAAAAGAAGATCTCCAAGATAGAGCTCACCTAAGTAATCTACTATATTTTTATTTAATCCTAATGATTCATTTAACCACTCAACATTTAATGACTATATACTATGTATCAGATACTGGAAGAGGCTCTGGGGATACAGCAGCTAGGAAAATAGCATGACCTCTGCCTTCAAGAAATTCAGAATCTAGAAGAAAACAAACAAAAGAAGACAGAAACTGAACAAGTTGTTAGAGGTCCAGTGAATGTTGAGGAAAAGACCGGAGATCTATGTAACTGTATGACAAAGGAGCAAAATTAGTTTCAAAATTGGAAAAGTCTCTAATTCAGGAAATGAATTAAATTAAACTGAGGAACCATGAATGAACTTTGAAATTCCCCAGATATACAAGTATCATTTACCAAAGACCTCATTGCCAGAAGGAAAATATCTCAAATTCAAGCCTCTCTCTCTCTCCTCCCACTTACTAACCCTATCTGACTTCTCCATGTTCCCCAACAGACAAAACTACATGAACTTGTACTTAAAGAACACCAAAATAACTCATCATTTTTCACTGGAGTAACGGCGACGAGAAGATAAATGAACCAAGTCCACTTCAAATAGCGGCCTCCTTTCAGATCACTAATAAGAAGCTATTGATTAACTCCCTGTCAACCACCCTTCACTGAAGTCCTTTTCCCATAAAGGTGAGAATTGGTCATGGCAACTTCAATGGTGAGCCTCCATGGTCATAGAGTTGATTTTTGCTTGTGAGTATTTTAAGTAATTTTTGGCACACATAGAACTGATAGAACATTTCTAGAAAGTCTAATATCTGAAGTTGTAAAGTTTACTCTAAGCTTACTGGTTTTGATAGCACATACTATTTGACTTTTTAATTCTTAAAACAGCAGAAGTTCCAATAGTGTGTTTCAAAAATTGATGGATTCAGGGATGGCATTAGTAAAACATGTAAAATGATGCAAAGCAATTCGATTTAACAGATATTACTGACCTGCCACTATGTACACAGCACCATTCCAGGTGTTGTCAGAGACTGAAAGGTAAAAATAACATTGTTCTTGCCTGAAAAAATTTTCTTGATTAAGATCTTTGGCCTCTGCAAGTTTCTAGTATGTTAGTGGGTGTACAACCTCAGGTGTCTTCAATGAGCAGGTATTTCTATTCTAATTTTGTAAAACCCCTCAGGGCCTACTGATTGCTTTCTCTTATTCCTTTGCTTTTATTTATTTTGGATTTAATGTGATCTTCTTTTTGTGCACATTCTGCAGTTGTTGGGTAAGAATGCTGTATACGTGTGAACTGAATCAAATTAAATTGAATGTACTGTTTAATTTTTTTGTTGTGCCTTTTAATTTTCTATTTCTTGTCCTATGAACATCAAGAGAGGAGTACTGAAATCACCAACCAAAGCTATGGATTTATCGTATCTATTTCTTCTTTTCACTTAGGTCAATTTTTGCTTAATGTATTTTCAAGCTGTGCTAGAAGATACATACACATTTTAGACTCATGTCTGCTCGATGATTCACCCCTTTATCATTAAGAAATGATTATCTTAATATTCATTATCTTGGTAATATTCATTATCTTGATGCCTACTTTGTCTGATATTAATATAGCCATGCCAGCTTTCTTATAAAGACTAGTAATTCTATGGAATATATTTCTCCACTTTTTCTTTCAGTTACCTGTGTCTTTATTTGTACTTTTATTTTTTTGTAGAAAGCACACAGTTCAGTTTTTCTTTTTAATCCAATTTGTTCATCCATTTTTTAATGGAGTGTTCAGATCATTTACATTCAATGTAATTATTGATATCATTGATTTAAAACTATCATCTTGGTCTTTGGATCCTAATGGTCTCATGTGGTATTTATTCCTTTTTTCTGTTCCCTAGAATTTTTTAAGTTGTGAAGTTTTAATGACTTTACGTTGTATAGACTTATGACTTATTTCCTGATGCCTTTTATTTCCTATTGATTTCTCTAGGGTTTATAATATCCATTTTTAATTATTACAGTCTACTTTCAATTATGTTATACCAATTTATTTTTAAGAAACTTATATTCTCATATCCCACTTTCCTTTTGTGTCTTTGTTTTATTTTGGCACATATTATGAACTCCATAATGTTCCATGTTTGCTTTGAATGGTCAAGCACCTTTGTGTAAAATTAAAAGATGAGACAATTTTTGGGGCACCTGGGTGGCTCAGTTGGTTAAGCATCTGACTTAAGCAGCTCAGGTCATGATCTCACAGTTCATGAATTCAAGCCCCTGCATTGGACTCTGTGCTGACAGCTCGGAGCCTGGAGCCTGCTTTGGATTCTGCTTTGGATTCTGTTCTCTCTCTCTGCCCCTCCCTTGCTCACGCGCGCGCTCTCTCTCTCTCTCTGTCTCTCAAAAAATAAATAAATGTTAAAAAATAAAAAAAAAACACATGAGACAATTTTTTAAATTGCATTTATTTATCATTTTCAAATATTTTTCACTTCTTGGCTTAGATCTAAAATAATTTTCTTCTCTCATAATTTTTTGCCTAAAAAGAAAATCTCTATTTTTACCTTAATTTTTGAAAGATAATTTTGCTGGCATAGAATGCTGCATTGACAGATTTTCTTTCCTACTGTTCAGCATTTTAAAGTTGTCACTCTTTTGTCTTTTGGCTCTCAGTTTCTGATGAAAAGTCTATGTAACTATTTTTGTACCTATGTAGGTATCATTAAAATTTTCTGTTTTTCCTAGGTTTTCAGAAATTTAATAATGATGTGCTTGGTGAAGTCTTCCTTGTTAATATCCTACTTCAAGTTCATTAAACTTTTGGACCTATGAGCTTCTAATTTTTTCAAATTTGGAAAAAACTCAACCACTATTTTTCAAATATTTTTTTCTGCACTTTCTCCTCCTGGGACACCAATTATTCGTACGTTAAAGTGCCTGATATACTCCCATAGATATCTGAATATTTTTCTCTGTGCTGCATTTTATATAATTCTATATTATTTATTCAAGTTTACTGACATTTTATTCTTATATTGTTCTTATATTTAATTCAATGTCTGATCATCTATTAAACCAATCTAGTAAAATTTCATTTCAGAAATTTAATGTTTTCATTTTTAGAATTTTCTTTTGCTTTATATTTTTCTATAAATTCTGATATATTGAGCATGTTTTATAGCTCATTTAATGTCTTTACTACTTTTATCATTTCTGTCACTTCTGTTTCTATTGACAGATTTTTCTACTGGTTATGGATCACAATTCCCTGTTTCTTCACATATTAATAAATTTTTAATGGATTTTAATGCTACATATTGCTGTATATTTATTTTTTGAGTTCATTCTGGTAGGCAATTAAGTTACTTATGAATCAGCTTAATCCTTTAAAATCTTAATTTTTTAATCTTTTAAAAGATGAGTCATAATCGCCTTTCCTACAGGACTATTTTAGCCCCACTACAAAGGGATGGTACTTCTGGAATCCCCATTCCATATCTGGTTATCATCAAGATGTATTTACTCTGACACACAGAAACTCAGGCAAATAGCTCTGAGTAAGCTCTTGAAATTTGACTTACAATTCCCTGGTAACTTTTTCTTCCCCATAATTCTTTTTTTTCTTGGCTATGCCAAGTTTTACCCTATTCATGCATAGCCTGGTGTACAGCCAAAGATAGAAGAACGCTCTGTGGGCTTCTAGAGCTCTTTCTCCATGTATCCCCCTCCTTTAAACCATCTTGCCCCAAATTTTAGCCATCTTGGCCTCCCCAGACTTTGGTATCCATTCCCTCATCTCAGCTAGACTGCTAGGTTCTTCTTGGGATTCCTTTCCATAGGACTGGAAATCACAGTTCTATGCTGACTTTGGCTTGCTTTCTTGCTTTCTTGCTTTCTTTCTTTCTTTCTTTCTTTCTTTCTTTCTTTCTTTCCTCTTTCTTTCTTTCTTGCTTGTGACTCTGGTTTAATTGCTAAAAATGATTGCTTCATATATTTTTTCCACTTTTTTTGTTGACTTTGGTGGAGGGAAAATGTGAACCTGGAAAATGTAGACCCTCCTCCTATTTATTTTGGGATAAAAATTTATTTTTATTCTTGAATAAAATTATTATTAGCACTAAAAATGAGGAACTAAGTCTTCCAAACAAGTAAAAACAATATTCTATAATTTTTTTAAATTCTAAAAAAATTGTATATAAAAAGGTGAATGTAACAAATAAGAAGCTATGAACAGTAAGTATAAATATATTTAAAAAAATAACAACAAAAAATGAATGTTATGAAAATACAATGCAAGATACAAAACTCAACATTTAATGATCCTGAATCTGCAATTGGTGGGCATGTGTGGTGGTGGCAGTGATCTGTGTGTGTCCGGACACACACAGAGAAATGTACTAAAAAAAATACAGTGAAATTATCTCTCTTTAATATAAAATTATTGAATACGTGTTTCAAGGTCCTTTTATATTGTTCACAGAGTGCTAGGCTGGAAGAGTTTCCAGGAGATCCCTCCAGGTTTGTATTTGTATTCCCAAGCACAGATGAATAAAATAGAGCACATTAAACTGGCTATTAGATCTATTTCACTCCTTTGTTGATAAAAATTGACCTTGGTGCTTTGTCACAAAACAGAACTGACTGAGCACACCCTCACAGTTCTGCTTACTATTATAATGAACTGTGGACAAATACATTGACTTAGTAAATGATAACTAATATCTTGATATACATTTCTAAGTTCAGTGATTCTGAATTCCTATTATATCTAGTTATCTTTCACGCTGTTGTAGGGTTTTGCCTGAATCTTTGTTTGCAACTAGATTACAAGTTCTTTGCAGTTAGTATGATGCAGTCCATTGACTTTAATTCTATTCTTAGTTTTTTGTTTCTTTTAAGTTTTGCTTACTTAAGTAATCTCTATGCCCAACGTAAGGCTCGAACTCATGACCCTTGAGATCAAGAGTCACATGCTTTTCTGAGATAGCCAGGCACCACTATTCCTAGTTTTGATACTCATTAATGTTATGATTTTAAGCAAGACAGCATCTCCGGATTTCAATTTCCTCATCTCTATGGCATGTATATATTTTGTTCTTAAAATGATTTGATTTTTATTTTTCTATGTCTTATATAGAGTTTGGGACTAGGGTTATTAGAATAGCTCCAGGGAAATGAAAACAAGAGAGGTGTGGTTTCCTGATGTTTTTTAGAAGGCTATCATATACCAGACAGCAACACCTCACACAGACACAGACACAGATACAGACACACACACACACACACACACACACACACAAATATCAAATCCACATATATAAACATATACAATCTTACATATACATAATTAAGAATACATAAGCATAAATGTAAAAAAACAAAATTAATTCTCCTGAATATCAGAAAATAATTCTTAAATAAATGAAATGTATAAAATGTTACTGGTTGGAAAGACTTTGGCTATACAGTTGCCAATGTCCACACATACTACTTTAAAAATGTAGTGATTATAAATAAAAGTCACAAAATGGTATTATTTAAACTGAAAAAAGTATTCCACATTTTTCTGAAAAAATGATCACAGGGGACAAGTTTACCTGAAAAGATGAATTTTGTTGCTAAATATTAAAGGGTATTCTAAAGCTAAAAGAAATGAAACATAATACTGGTACAAGAAATTGATAAAAAAAAGAGAACAGAAGAGATAATTCAGGAACATACACATGTATATTTTAATGTGTTCTGTAATAAAGCACGATACAGCTTACTGGGTAATGGATGAATAAAGCAGTCAATGGTTATTTTGTCAACTAAACATTTGGGAACAAAATAATAAATTACTTCTCTATATAATGCTAATCAACAAAATTATTTTAGATGAATTAAAAAAGTAAAGGAAAATATAAACAATAAGAATTCTGGGTAAAAACTTAGGTGGCTTGGATCAGACTACATAAAAATGTAAACTTCCACACCTAAAAAAACCCAAAAACCTCAAAAACAAATTAAGATGACAAAAAACAAACTTGAAGAAATTACTTATATTTTACAGAGAACAAAAGATAGCTTGACTAAACTGGTTTTCCATATGAATAAGAAAATATAAACACAATTAGAAAAACAGTCAAAGGAAATAACTAGGCAATCAATCGCAAAAGAAGAAATACAAATGGTTTCTAGACATAACAAATATTTAGTCTCCCTTGTAAAAAAAATACATAGAAATTTTGCAAAATTGTCAAATATTAAAAGTACTAACACCAAATGTTTTAAATAAACATCCTTGTATGTATTTTTAGATTTTGCTATATCAATTTTAGATATTGTATAACCTTTGCATACAATATACAGATACATATTTTAGATTTTGCTATATACAATTTTAGATATTGTATAACCTTTGCATACAATATACAGATACATATCTATAACCCTAGGAAAGCTCCTATCTTTCCACACAGTGATTGTGAAAATTAATTATGAGGCATTGGCTTAGAACTCATTCCAAAGGCATGGTGGTGGGAACAGTATGCCCAGGGTGCAGGCAATAAGGAGGGGCATTGTGTATGGAGAATTTGTAACAGTAATAAAGCTGACTAAAAGCCAGTTTGCTTTTATTATCACCATGCACAGACAGTTTGAAACAATATCAGTGATTTAAGTACTCCTCCGCACCAAGTTGGACTGCCTCTACTGCCTAACCTTGGTACTCTACTATTCTAAGGGAATAAGAAAAGTGTGCTAAGATATTTGATGAGTAATATTCATCACTCTACTCATTAATATTTAAAAACTATCCTAAATGCCTAATATTATAGGATTAGTAAAACAAACCATAGAGCATTCATATTTCACAATCATAAAAAATGATGGTGCTATTCTGTGTTTGTTCACCTACGGTGTATTATTAAGTCAAATGAAATACAGAACAAAAATTCTACTCACAATGCATTTTTTAAATGTATTTGCATCAAAAAGTTCTGAATAGTTTTAGTCACAGTCTGATTTTCGGTATATTTTTATCATAGTGTAGGAGAGAGATTCCAGGAAAGATAAACACGATCTATAACACCTGCTTATCCCAACACACACACACACACACACACACACACACACACACACACATTTTGTACTAAAGCAGTTGTTCTCAAACTTGGCTGCACATTAGAATAGCCCCGGGAGCTTTTAAAATCTTAATACCCGGGATACACACATACGAATTAAATCAGAATACCAGATGGAAGAGGGGAGGGATATGGCATCAGTATTTCTAAAGTGTGTCCAACGTTCAGCTAAATTTAGAACCTATCAACTACAGCTTTAGCTGCTCACTTGCGGTCCACCACCTGCAGCAGCAGCAACCACTGGGAGCTGGTTAGAAAGGCAGAATCTTGGGCCCCACTCCAGACTACAATCGACATTTTAACAATGTTCTCAGGTGATTCCATTAAATTTCAAGAAGCACTGATAGAGCACCTCTGTTTTCCAGCTATCCACTATACGATTTCATTGGAGGAATGGCTTCTGTTGAAGTTTAAAATAAGTCTGAGAAATACTGGATTTCTAAAGTTCTCTCTAAAAATTCTGTGATTCTCAATCATTTTACCTTCCTTCATCTAGAAGTGAGTGCAGATCATTTCTACTAAGCCATATTCAATACATTCAATAAGAAAATAAAGCAACTAGAAATTCATTGGAAACAGGTTTAGAAGGTAATGCATCTCCTTGTTCCTGGGAAGAACAAATTACATCATGATCTTTATTTCTCTTTTGTCTAAGAGAAAAGAATTTTCCAGTCTTTGAGTTTAATATTAACTTATTTGATTGTCTTTTTGCAGAGATATATTAGCCAAGTAATTTCATAAGTTGAGCTTTAATAAATTTGTCAAGTCTCTAGAAGAATTAAATGATTTATCTTTTGTCCAGATCAAAAAAACAGCTGAGTCACTGATATATGTCATTCTAACCCCAGCTATTGTTTAAGTAACAAACTGCAAGTGTATAAAGTTAATAAAAGAAAAAAAAATTGAAACTTGGGGAGGGGCATTAAAACAAGACAAACTTTTACAATGAGAAAGCAATTGCCATACAAAGTATTTCGTGTGGCGTCTAAATTTACATAATGGAAATTCTAGGCAACCTGAATCAATGCAAATAACCCAATGCAATAACAATTTTATTAAGATAACAGCTATATACATATAGAAAATAAAGGCTTTTCCCTCAGCCTTGAAATAGTATTCTCCTAATACAAACCAGCATTATGAACTCTCAGTAACAAGAAAATTGACTGATACACTGATGTTTCTTATGTTAACATACTAATGCAAACTCAGTTTCTCAGCAGTGTCTGCTATAAACACCACTACTGTTCTATACAGTGGGTGAAAGTTTAAATTGAATTCCATAGCAAAATTTTGATAAGGGCTCCAGAGATGTAAAAAAATTTCTGGTGTCCTTAGTCATTGAATCCTTATCACGACTCTGTAATGGATTGTTATCTCCATTTTAAAAACAGAGAAACTGAAGGCTGGGGGGTGTTCTCGGTATTTACCCAAAGAATACAAAAATACTAATTGAAAAGGATACATGCACCCCAATGCTTATAGCAGCAGTATCCACGATAGCCAAATTATGAAAAGAGCCCAAGTGTCCAGTGATAAATGAATGGATAAAGAAGATGTGGGGTCTGTGTGTGTGTGTGTGTGTGTGTGTGTGTGTGTGTGTAATGGAATATTATTCAGTCATAAAAAGAATGAAATCTTGCCATCTGCAACAACATCAATGAAGCTAGAGAGTATTATGCTAAGCTAAATAAGTCAGAGAAAGACAAATAGCATATGACTTCACTCATGTGGAATTTAAGAAACAAAACAAATGAGCAAAGGGAAGAGAGAGAGAGAGAGAGAGAGAGAGAGAGAGAGAGAGAGAGAGATGGAAGCCAAGAAACAGACTCTTAACTATAGAGAACAAACTGATGGTTACCAGAGGGAAGGAGAGTGGGGGGACGGGAGAAACAGGTGATGGGAATTAAAGAGTGCACTTGTCATAATGAGCACCTGGTGTTCTATGGAAGTGTTGAATCGCTACATTGTATGCCTGAAACTAATATTACAATGAATGTTAACTAACTGGACTTTAAATACACACTTAAAAAAAGCTGGGGGAGTTAGCATATCTAAGAACATATGTCAGCAAGTGATAGAGCATACGTATACTCACATCTAGATCATTCAGTCTAAGTTTCTCCCATATCACACCTTCTTCTTACGTAATTTCATTCTATTTCTTTCAATACTTATTTTGTTCATTATGTTTTCTGAGAGTACACACACACCTATACCTACACATACACATCTGCACACACACTTTTGGATAATCCTGGCTAAAATGCATATCATCGGTAACTTGTTAAATACAGACATTCATGAAGGTTAACATTTTTAGATACAGCTGCACATCTCCACACAACTAATATAAAGGAATGGGGTCTTTTTTGGTTTTACCCATTATTCTGGGCGTCAACATTAATTTCTACTTTTTATGCAGATTATTCTTAGTCACACTTGCCCAAATCAGCAAAGGAATAGTTAAGAAGAAAATATTATTGATCATTTTGCAAGACAAAATTAATTCTTTTTTTTAAATGTCTTTACTTATTTTTGAATAGAGGGAGAGAGAGACATATGCGAGCAGGTGAGGGGCAGAGACAGGGAGACACAGAATCTGAAGCAGGCTCCAGGGTTGAGTTGTCTGCACAGAGCCCGATGCAGAGCTCGAATCCATGAACCAGGAGGTCACGACCTGAGCCTAAGTCGGACACTTAACTGACGGAGCCACCCAGGTGCCCCAAGATTAAATTTATTCTTAACTAAATTCTACTTTTTTTTTTAAGAAATGCCATGCCACATCTTTTCATATTTGCCTGAACACTCAATATTGTATACCCTGTTTTATTAAAAAAATTTTTAAATGTTTATTTATTTTTGAGAGACAGAGACACAGACAGAGTGTGAGCAGGGGAGGGCAGAGAAACAGAGAGAGAGAGAGACAGAATCGGAAGCAGGCTCCAGGCTCTGAGCTGTCAGCACAGAGCCCGATGCGGGGCTTGAACCCACAAACTGTGGGATCATGACCTGAGCTGAAGTCGGATGCTCAACTGACTGAGCCACCCAGGGGACCCTCCTGTTTTATTTTAAATGCTATTTTTTTTTTTAGTTTTAAAACTGTCTAGTATATTTTCAAGGTACAACACAACCCATGGCAAACTGATGTATATGTATCTAGAAGGAAGCTTAGAGTTTATTTAAACAGTTGTAAAATTTCTCATTTAATTTTTCTATCACTCATTTGGCTTTACTTCTCATTTGTGATAATTCACTTATGTCCTTTTATGTGCCTGTGGTAGGCATTTCCATGCATACCAAGGTGAAAGAAAATTTTTAGGGTTTCTAATAAATCTTGATATTAATCTTCTATTAAATAGTTTTGCATTTAATGAATCTCCACAGAAATAAGAAAGCCCAAAGAGATAGTAATTGGAAATATATCTAAAATGAATAATACCAAATATGAATAATACTCAATTACAAAATAATCTCCATTCTAAAGAAGTCATAATTTCTCTAATTCCATTTTATTTTCATTCAGCCAACAGCACAATTTCCAAAATAAACAGGAATACCTTTGGGTTATTCTGGTTATTAGCACAGTACATTGTATCTCCCCTGTCCTTTGAAGGTAATTGTGGTCATTGCACAATATGGAAGTGAAAATTAAGAAAACCCTTAATTAAAGTGCAGTTATCTGAATATTCAGATTTCTTCTTAACTTCAGATTTCTTCTTAACACATATACTACCTTGAAGCCACCATGCTCCCCAAAATGAGAGACAGAGAGAGAGAGAGAGAGAGAGAGAGAGAGAGAAGAGGGATGGTTGGCTAGCCCTCAGTTTTTTAAGTACCCAAGTCCAAGCACCAGACATGTGAGTGAAGACATCTTCTTAGGCATATTAGTGCCGGGACATATCATGTTGGGAACAACCCAGAAATCAGGCTAACAGACAGACTGAGGCTCTAGATATCTGGCTCCAGCTGGCTCATCTAACCATCTCTAATTACCTGAGTCCCAGTGATTCCAGATAATACCTCAGAAAACAAGAGGCAGACATGAGCCATTCTCACTATATTCTGAAATAATTTCTGACGAACCCCACAGAATTGTAAGCATAATTATTATGCAAATGAGTTTAAAAGATGGTCTCTTTGATTTGGCCCCCACGTTGTTTATTTTTTGCTGCAGACTGAGACCTGTTATCTCAAAATCCTTCCAATGCCAAATTCAAATTTTTACACATCCTACTGTCTTAGAAATAGCTCAAACAAGCAGATTTTTAGCCATTTAAGGCCTGTGGGTTTGGTTTTGCATATCCTGAGAAGCCTCACTCAACATTTGCCAGCCACAAATAAGATAAGCCAGTGGTTAAAAGACCCCAAGCGGAGATTCTTCTTCAGCGCCTTCTGAGGCAAAGACTGCTGGCTTTTAGATTACCTAGATACCCTAGACAAGCAAACCCTACCAGGAGCCTCTGGACAGACTCTTGCTGTGGGAGATTTCCCCCACATGCAAACCTGTTAAAACACAGCCCAATAAAGCATATATAGGCTACTGTCACCTTGGGGTCGTATGTTATCCCTTGGATGAACCCCCCCAATCCCTTAAATCTCCTACAATAATAAAATGACTTCTGTTTTATGCAATGAAATTTGGGGACTATTTGTTATGCAGCAACAAAAAATAATAGAAGCAATTTAGATCATTTCCCTAAGGCATTCAAAGCCAGCTGTATAATAACTAACTGCTCTAGGAGATACAATATTCTAAGATTATAATTATACTTGAATTCATAAAAACTATGATCCAAGGCTGAGATGGTAAAGTTCCTAAAATAATGTTACTTTTTATAGTTCATCATATCTTTTGAAGAATACCACATGAAGTTAGAATGACTTAGTAAGAAAAAGAATAATTTTTGCACTAGGACATTCAACTGTTATTAATATGCAATATAAAATCACAACTGCAAGCAATCTTGTCCATCAAAGACAAAAAGCAGTTTTGGCAGTAGTCAGCTGTTCCTAAATTGTTAATATTAATGTTCTTTTTTTATTTGTTTTCGTTTCTTTTTTGCCATTCATTAACATTCATTAGCAGATAAGTCACAGCAAAAGTTTACAGAAAACACTGAAGTAAAAAGAAAACTTGGACAATTAATTTATTATCTATAAATGCTTCCAAATAAGAAATAACTTCTTCATAACTAAGAAAATTAACCTTCTTGAAAATTAGAAAGAGACTCTCATTATTGCTTTTTGGCAGGGTAACACAGCAATCCACTTGTCAAATACAAGCATTCCATGTTAGCATCAGCTGAGAACACTGATGTGGAACTGTTCTATCACACATTTACTCATGCAATACAGAGCAAAGGAGAATTAAATAGTAGGCCCTCTATTAGTTAATCTATTCAGATAAATCATGTCTGGAGTTAAAAAAAAAAAATTTTGCAAGCTGGTCTCTGAACACTTACATCACAAATGAGCATGTCTTCCCTGTCCCCCGGTTAGGAATACCCTCCTTATTCAGGATTGATGTATGTTTATGACTCTATTCTTTACTCAGCCATGCGAGAAAACATTCCATAGACCAGAGAAATTGTACAAAGGAAACCTTGGTTTTACCTCTCACTTTGTTACTTACACTGTGATTTCAGACATATAATAGAACCACAATGAGTCTTCGTCTACACATTTATAAAATCATATTAATCTCAAATGGTCATTTTGAGGGTGAGATATTATACATGTGACACTGTTTTATATTAAGTGACCTGCTATATAAACAAGCTATTGTTTTCATGGACTATTTCAAAATCAGCACAATATTGCATGAATTTGAGGAAGAACATGATCTCTTTCTATTTTACTTACCAGTAATGTCTGTCACATGACCTAACACTTTCAGTAAAAGTAAATCAATTCTTGGGGCGCCTGGGTGGCGCAGTCGGTTAAGCGTCCGACTTCAGCCAGGTCACGATCTCGCGGTCCGTGAGTTCGAGCCCCGCGTCAGGCTCTGGGCTGATGGCTCAGAGCCTGGAGCCTGTTTCCGATTCTGTGTCTCCCTCTCTCTCTGCCCCTCCCCCGTTCATGCTCTGTCTCTCTCTGTCCCAAAAATAAATAAACGAAAAAAAAAAAAAAAGTAAATCAATTCTCACTTTCATTGTATTTAGCTTATGCCACTTATTTGCCACTTACATGGCATGATATGTCAACATGCACTGACCGGCAAAGAAAATGTAAACAAAGTAGTTTTGCAATGACAAGTTAGAAGATTTAAAAGCAAAGAAACAGTGCCAATATGATATGAATTGCCATACCTAATGCAAAATATCCAATTCATTCAACTTACAGATAATTATTAATTATTAGTTAATTATGGTTTAACTTTATCACAATTTTCTTAAAAATAATTTTTTTTCACTTTACAAATAAGGATATGGAGGTATCAGAGAAGAAACAGAGTCAAGTCTCCAAACCCTCTCCAACTTCTTCCTTGATAAAAATTTGACTTCTCTATGTCAACTTCTGAAGGAAGGCACAATTGACTAGCTTTAATTTGCAAATAGGAACTGAAATGGCATTAAGGTGAGGATTCTCATGACCATGTTTAGAGATATTTGACTTTGGGGAAGGTTACAATATGCCTACCTAGAGTTATTAAACACTTACTGTGGAATGTCTAATATTAGTGACAGTCTAGTCATGCACGTATGGGTTTCAGCTGGCATGGCTCCTGTGCCAAAGCTCAGAAGACCTAGAAAAGCCAGGAGGTCATCATGCATGATTGATGAGTTCAGTCAATCAAGGCATGAAAAACAGAAAACAAAAGAAAGTCATACTGAGACTGGATATACAAAGGTACAAGATACAGACAAGTAGAAAAGACCAGTTAAGTTGGAATGGAGGGACAAAATCTTAAGCAAAACATAATGGCAATGATCCATCATGGTATAACAAGTAAAAATATGAATTGAGGAACAGAGAGAAGGTACCAAAGTGTCAGAAGGAAGTTGAAATTGAACAGATTAGAGGAACAGAAGCAACATGTAAATCTATTTCATAAATTTAAAATATCATAGTTTAATTATTATTAGGTATTATTGGTGAATTAAATTCCACAACATGGCCCCAAAATCATTATGGCAATTTATGAAAGCTCCTCTTTGCTCCCTATTTACACTAATCCTTCCTCACCCAAATCCTTTTAGAGATTAGTTAACACTTACTTTTCCAATTTTTTCAAGCTCCATTCAGTACTCAATCCACTCCTATTTATCTTGCAACCCCATGACCTTACCATAAGTCTTCCTCCACCCACCTGTGACATTTCTAAGTAATTTAAAACAGTGGGCCTCTTTAGCCCTTATCTTACTTGCGTTTCACCAATACCAGACCCATTTGAGTACTCCACTTTGGTTTCAATACTCTTTCCTCCCTTACTTCTATGATATCACATACCCCTGGGATGTCCTCTATTTTTCTGGCTGCTCCTTCTCTTTCTTCTTTGCTAACTCAGTTTTCTCAACACAATCCTTAAATGTCAAATGCCATTCAAGGAATATTCGTCAGTTTTTGTCTCTTTTCACTCTGTATGTTTCGTGTACGTACACTCATTCTATGGTCTTCAGTTACCAGCCATATTTTTGTGACTTTTACATATAAACATCTAGTAGGCTTCTCAGCTTTAGGCTGATATACCCAATTCACATTGTTTTCACTTGCATATTTGAAAGAAACCCTGAGCAGCCAGTTCAAAGCCAAATGCCTGACCGCACCCCAGTCTGTTCTCTTTCCATTGTTTGCTATTGAATAGCATGCTCATCCATCCAATTCTTCAAGCCAGAATCCTGACAGTCATCCTTCGCTCTCTCTCTCCTTCTCCATAGCCAATACATCATGAAATTTTGTTGATTTTACTTCCTAAATTTAAATCTCTCGATTCCTCATTTCTATCTTGATACCTAGTCCGAATGAATTGTCATGGTCTGTCACGTGGACATATTGCTACAGCTTCCTGATTAGGGCTTCCCGAAACTTATTTTTAAACTGAAGCAAAAGCATTTTTTAAAAAGCATTCTAGCCAGGTAGTTTCTCTGCTTAAATCTCTTGAGCAAAGGTTCAACATCTCTAATCTGGTTTATAGGACCCTGGGTAATCTGCTCCCTGCAGCCATGTTGGGCCTCTCACCTTCTTCTCCATTGCATTGCTCTCCAGCCACACCACACTGCTTCTCCTGCACAAATACACCATGTACCCTTCTGCCACAGCCTTTGTACAGGCTGCTTCCTGTTCCTGGTGCACTCTTCTCCATTCCTTTTCACTGCCTAAATTAACTCCAATTTATCTTTGGATCTCAGCAACAGAGTCACTTCTTCAGAAAGTCTTCTCTGACCTGCTTCCCCTAGGTTCCCCCAAAAGAGTCAGGGTCCCTATATACTCTCATTATACCCTGAACCTTTTACATGTAGCATCTGCCATGGTGTACAATTATACAGTTACTTATGTGATTGAAACTCCTGGGAGGAAGGGATGATGCTGGTCTTTGATCACCATGGCAAGCCCAGTTCCAAATACAGGAGTCATCAGAGAGCAGGAGTTCAGCATTATTTGTTGAATGATTAAGTGAATGGACTGAACCACCTAGGTGAATACCTGTTCATTTTTTCAAGACTCTATGATGTCTTCTTCAAATGAGTATTTCCTCCTCTGCACTCATAACTAACTCTATGTTAGTATCATATTTATCACATTGGTGATTGTGTAAGTAGGCTTTTTCCAACACAGGTTATGAGTTCTTTAGAGGTCCGGGGTTAGAAATCATGTCTTGTTCACTGTTGTATCCTGGGGCCTCTTGCAGTTCTGGACATATCACAGGCACTCAGAAGTGGAAGAAATTGAAGTAGAGAAAAAGATGAATTCTGCTGGTTTTAAGATTTCAATTGGCTTTGCTTCAAGAATCAACCCATTTGCACACAGGAGGTAAAGCCAGGCATTACTGAGGAAAACTGCTTAATCTGATCTATATGTTACAGATAATGTCCTGAATCTACTTTCAGCCCCACCAACCTGCTGAGTTCCAGAGCAATTCGGAATGGTCTTCTTCTACTTCTTCCCCTGCCTCTTTTCCTTTTCCTTCCCATCCCCCTCCTCTTTTTTCTTCATTTATAAATATAATATTCATATTAAAACTTCAGTACTCTTTTAGAACAAAACGTTTCCTGATAATTTCATATTTTTTGGAAAAGGATAGACTTTAAATCCAAAATAGGTACATTTTTTAAAATCAATTAAAATAAAGCATCAGCTTACAAAGCAGGTGATCAAGTAAGTTCATTGTCCACAGATATGATGATAGAGATAAGAAATAAGGATGAATTTTATCTTTAAAAGGTTGATTATATTTATGAGTACTAAAACATTACATTTTTACTAAGACAAACTAGATGTAGTTAACCTTTAAAATTCACATTACAAAGAAAAATTGCATCCTCTCATGACTTCTCTTGATGCATTTGTTGTCAACACAACACTTCTCTAAGTGAGTCACTGGTTCTCAGGTTGTCAATTCCCAACTCATGTGCTCTGTTCAATATAACAGATAAATACATTTAAGATTGTGTTTTAATAACTGGCAATCTCTCACACAGTTCAGAAAAAAAACATATATCATTAGTTTGTTCATTGCCTTTCAAACCTGAAAGATTATCATTAGCTAAGTGAAGTATGGTGTTTAGTATGTAGGGAAATTTGCTGCACTACCCGTGGCATAGATAATGGGCCTCCATTGAAAAAGATAGGCACAGGAAGCTTTGAAGTTCTCAGATAATAATCTCCTAGATAAGGAAAGAGTAACTATCTTTACCTGATTTTAGCAACAAAGCACATCATCAAAGCAAGAACACACTAGAAGGAATGTCATGCATAGGATTCAGTGAGTAATATTTTAGAATAAACATTATGCTGATATCTCATTTATATGTATTAGCTGATATGCTTATTAGATGTAACTAAGCTTGTTGGAAAGAATACTTCCAAAAGATCTCATCTTCATTGGTTTGGGTTAACAGATTTCACACAATTAACTGCAGATGAAGATATAAACAGAAGATAGTAATAGATATATATCAATTACACCCTGTAATTTTTCAGCTGTTAAAAAGATACAGAAAATTACATTTTTAACTTTTAATTAAACTTTTTTGAGATTCAGTATGCATACAGTAATCACTTTTTAAATGTACAGTTCAATGAGTTTTAACAAATGTGTACAACATGAAACAATGGCTCAATGGAGATCTGGAATACATGAATGCACAACTTGTTTATCCATTCATCTGTTGGTAAACATTTGGGTTGTTTTTAGTTTGGGGCTATTATGATTAAAGCTATGATGAACATTCACACAGTACAAGTCTTTCTGTGTATTTTCTATTTTTTCCATTTCTTTTTGATAAATATCTAAGGGAAGAATTTCTGAAATTGTACGGTAGATATATATAAAACCCTATGAGAAACTGCCAGTCTAAAAAATATATATTTTAATTAATAAAATTCAAGGGTATAAGGAGGGCATATATATTCAACATGTATTCATTAATTCATTCATTCAACAAATGTTAAGTAATCATCTGTTATATGGCAGCACAAGTCTGTGCATTAAATATATAGAATTTAACAAGATGCAGTCCCTGTCTTGTGGACATTCACAGAATATGGGAAATAACCCTCCCTATGCATGTTTGAAAAGACATCACTCTACATGCAATGTATATGAGAAAGCAATTCTTGTATAATTGGATATGTTAAGCTTGAGGTCTGCTACCAACTACTTATTTAACTTTAAGGAGACTCTTAATCCCTGTGAGCTTTATTATCTTTAAAGAGAAAAGACTGAAATAATTACTTATTTTCAAACACTAAAATAAATCTGTAATTTGTAATAAATTTTTTTTAAAAAGCACAACTTTCCAAATTTGTTAGCTCCAAATAAAGTTGAAAGCCTAAAGTTTCAAATTTTGAAGTAGATGGTAATTTTGTGAGAGATTGATTAATAGGGTGATTTCTAATTAAGTATGAGTAACATGAATTATTTCTTAAAGCACAATAATAGTTCATTTACCCAGCCAACATTAGAACATGAATTGTATGAGAAATCCTATCAATGACGGGCCTGAAAATCAACTCTCCACTGCATCTCAACCAATCTAATATCTAGAAATGAACCCAAACTGTAGCCAAACACAACAGAAAATTGAATTAAAAAAGAAAAGCCCAAAGCTTCCAACAGCTCCCAACATCAAAACTTCCAGCTGTCATATTTTAATGCTCTAGATACCAAATAAACTGAAAACTGGTTTGTCCAGCAGCTGTTAATGAAACCTCTCCTAGCAAACAGTTCAAAAAGTGATCTTCATGGAAAATCAAAACAGAGCAGGTACCAAACTCATGTAAGAAATACAAATATAAAAATCCTTGTTCATAATTAAGAAATCTTTTAATTTATACTTATAGATTTATAGGGAAGTAATTCTTATATCTTTTTACAACAATTTAAAGACCTTGCATGAAGGAGAGAGTCTGTTTTTTTTGTTTGTTTTGCTTTGTTATACTGATAACATTCTCATCTGTCATTAATCTCTGCCACCATGTTCACACTAGGACTCTAATTCCTAGACATTACTCAGTAACTGCCCCACTCCCCCACTCCTCCCACTCCTCCCACTGGCCACCATTCTAAACAATAGAGACACCAATTCTTTAAAGAAGCTAAGGATTCCATTAAGAGTACAAAGCCCCGGGTGGAAAAGATTCCTTAGCGGGAAAGAATGAAGAATGGAAACTATTTTCTCCCAGCATTTGAATAATGCAAGTCAATGCATTAGTCAAAAGATTACCAAATAATGAATAATAAAATGACAACTGCCTACACTGGATGTCTTAGAGAGGTAGTTAGGGTCATGAAATCAGAAAAGCACCCAGAGTCTATGAATTAATGGCCTGTGTAACCAGAGGCAAGTCAATTATTATTTTTCTATGCCTTCTTTTCCCTGTCAGAAAAATACTGCTTGTTTTTCTTCACAGCTTTATAATAGCTAACAGAAAAATCATGAAGAAATATTCATCTGTATGTAGCACAGAATTTAGGAAATGATAAAAGATGCGTTCTATACATTATATGGCACTCTAAAAGGTAAAATAATCATTATTGTTATTATTTTAAATGTAAATAGTATTTAAGATTTCTAGGTAGGATCAGAGAGCACTTCTTAGAGTAACAGGAATTTCTCATTAATTTTTAAGCTTCAAAGTAAGCCCAAGAGTGAGACTAATTTTCCATCGGTACTGGGCCTCATACAATGATCCCAAACGTTACCACCTCTAAAATAACCATGGAAGGCTTATGAGAGATGACCAGCATGTGCACATGCATAATCATGTGCATCATGTGCATAATGACTGCAAATCTATCTACTCTTGGATATAGCCCCACATCTATTATGTTACATCTATTTTCCTTGCAATCAACACAGTGACACCCTCTATCAGGGCAAGACTTATCCACCCAAGACATTAAATGGAACCTTCTTTTCATATACTAATTGGCCCAGATTTATAACAGAATGCCTAGAAGAAAGAAGAGGCAGCCAACAAGTACCCCTCTGGATCTCAGTTCTGTATTAAAGTACTGAAGAATTTGGGTCTTTTTCTTTTCTTTTTTTTTTTTTTTTCCTATTCCTGGTGCTCAATTTTACCTTAGTTTATTGAAGTCCATCCTCTGTCATCCTTTTAAGGTATCCAGTGTGGTAGGAAGTAGGAGGAAATGGAGGCAACACTAGAATGAATGTGCAGTGACTGTCGGTCTTATGGCTATCAAAATAACGGGCATTGACCAGGTTGAAAACAAAAACCCTCAATCTGTATGTTTTCTAGTCTCTTCTGTACATCCAGGGCTAACATTAAGCCCATGTCTCTTTAGGGTTAGCTGAGGCTGAGCAGAGTTACACGATCTTTCCTTTACTTACTAGCATCTCCTGAATAACAGTCTATGCGCTAGTAGCCTTCTCTGTTTCATATAAAATCATTTCTCTGTTGCTTCAATCTTTCTTGACTTTTCATCTTCAATTAAAAACAAATAATGTATAATTCCTTTAATAGTAAGCTATGCTAGGTAGTCATTGAGCTAAGTGAATTGCCTGACCCCTTCTGTGTTTGGTTAAAAATTTTTAAACATCAAGATGAACCGTGCAGAAACCTTTGGCCAGTAAAGGAGTGAGGAGCAGGGGAAGTCAATGGTATTCAATGCCAAAGTCATAAACTATAAAAAAAAAATGAGGCTTAAAAATGTGTTCCTATAGTATCTCCAAATTGTAGAGCCAAATGGTTTTAAAAATTCCTCTTTCTTGTTTATTAACCAGAGGTGCCAATGAATAACAGTTAAGATTTGGAAGATTTAAAAAAAATTTTTTTAACGTTTATTCATTTTTGAGAGACAGAGAGAGACAGAGCATGAGCGGGGAAGTGGCAGAGAGAGGGAGACACAGAATCTGAAGCAGGCTCCAGGCTCTGAGCTGTCACCACAGAGCCTGATGGCGGGGCTCAAACTCATGAACTGCGAGATTCATGACCTGAGACAAAGTCAGACACTCAACCAACTGAGCCACCCAGGCACCCCAGATTTTTTTTTATTGGAAGTAGCATTTTATTGTTTCATCTCTTTCTGCAAAAACACTGCATTATTTGGCTGATTTGGGATGTATCTGAAGCCAGTTGTTGATCTTCTTCTGCAAAGTAGATCACTTACTTTAAGTTCTATACAGACACCCCAAATCTTAGTGAAATATAAATAGTAACATTACATAAGAGTAGAGATCCTCAAAAACATAATCCATTTCTTTTCACTTTGATGTATAAAAATGGAAATGAAAAACAGAATATATATAAACATAGTATTAAATGAAACATGCTATTTGAATATATATTTGAACAATATTCTTTAGAATTATTTCACAAATAGGAACATGATTCTATAATTGCACAACTGCTTTCTTTTGGAGAAGAGTACGGTCTATTTTTACCCTTTCCAGAGCATTCTGGCAGTCACTACCAAAATTTTATCTGCTTCATTTGATAAGGATATCACTAAAAGGTACATTACTAAGAATGAGTCACAAGTGGATGGTTTACCTTTAAGGCACAGAAAATTTGTACAAAATCTAATGCGAGAGCAGTGGAATCTGGATTTTTTTGGTTTAGGTCCTGACTCCTTATAGTAAGAGGCAGCCTACCCTCAGGATAAGCTGCCTGAGGAAAAAGTGGAGGAAAAATAGGATGGTAGATACCAGACATCAGGGGAAAAATCTAAAAGAGCTAAATGGGACTACCCTCACTAAATATGTTGTATATTTTAAATTTCTTTTATATTTATTCATTTTTGAAAGACAGAGACAAAGAGAGAGGGAGCCACAGAATCTGATCTGTGTCTCCAAGCTGACAGAAGAGAGTCCGAAGCGGGACTCGAACTCACAAACTGTCAGATCAAGACCTAAGCTGAAGTCTGACACTTAAACCACTGAGTCACCTAGGCACAGCAATATGCTGTATATTTTTAACATGTACTTTTCCTTCATATACTAGAGGAGGAATTTAGGAATTTAAAATGCCACAATTTATAGAATTAAGATTATTTCCCTATATTTAAAATAAGTTGAAAATAAAAAGTATAATTCTTTTTTAAAAAAATTTTTAATGTTTATTTTTGAGCAAGAGAGACAGAGTTGTGAGTGGGGTAGGACAGACAGAGAGGGAGACACAGAATCCAAAGCAGGCTTCAGGCTCTGAGCTGTCTGCACAGAGCCCGACGCAGAGCTTGAACCCACGAACTGTGAGATCATGACCTGAGCTGAAGTCGGACACTTAACCGACTGAACATCCCACAAAAGTATAATTTTAATTCGACATGTCAACTTTATGTCTGATTTTCTAAAATCTTCCTAAAATAAGTATGAGATAAATAAATAAGTAAGTCAGTAAAGTTGTAAGCCAAGTGAATAACAAGTTGTGGTGAGTTTAGTAAAAGGAAGAAACATTGGCAAGTTGGCTAATGGTGACTTAATTTATCTGCGTCTTTCCTGCTCCAGTATTCAAATAAAATAGGATTCAAGGTTTGGAAAGCATAGCTTTGTCTCATTTTGGATTAAACACTTAGAAATGCATGGACAAAAAAATTATAGGAATCTTTCCAAGAAAACCATTATCTTGCTGTTTGCCTAATATAAACCAAAAATAATTACTAGAAGATAATAGTGTCCTAGATTGATAGAACAGAGCAAAAGCTGGGATTTCTACTTAAATTACACTCATGGTCAGACTCAAACCAAAGTGGTAAAGCTAGCAGTCAATACTGAAAAAATCTACATTCTACAATCTGTTTTCAACTTTATGTCTCCTTTGTAACATCCTGCATAAATAAATTTGAATGCCTTAAAGATTCAAGAGAGATATGGAAAGACAGAATCTTCTGAAGGGATAAGCAGAAAGTTATAAAATGGGAGGACAACCCAATACTCTCTTGGGAGACCCTAATCTATCACACCACATTTCAGTTTTGAAAAGATATCAACTTAATCTCTTATAACCTTTTTTCTCTTTCTTTTTTTCCTATTGCCTTTCTCATTTTCTTTCCTCGTCTTCTCTGTGTCAGAATTAATGCTATTGGCACCAAAGGGGGCTGTCAAAGAGTGCTAAAGCTCAAGTAGGAAAATATGATCAGGGAAATGGAACATTTTGTTGAATCAGCAGCAGCAACATCATCATTAACATATCATAGTGCCTTTATCATTATCACAATACTTTACAACAAGCAATAATTTCATATTTTTGTAGTATATGTAGATTATTGTATAATATCCAAGTATCAGAATAGTATTACACTGAATGACATAAATAAACAGCTCTGAGTGCATTTGCAAATGTGTTATACTACAAATATCTATACTTAGTGAGGGACAGGAGTTTTAAATATTTCTACGTGCTAATATTTGGTATGAAGAATTAGCTATACCTCAAAGATAAAATCTTGGATATTTTACATAATGGTACATAGCTAATTGCTTTAGAATCTATCTCCTACTTCCCTATCAATAGTATTCTTTGTCTGTTACAGGAATCCAATTTCACTTATCTCATGCATAAATTAGACAACTTGGAATCAGCAAGACACAATGTTGAACTTAAACTATGGTAAGAGAATACACAGATTGTGGAGTGGCCAAATATTGCAGCTGAATTATATAGCAGAGTATACTACTTAGTATCTAAAAAGACAATGAAGTAAATGGGAGAAAGAGTATCATTAAAAGCCACCCTTCTGGATATTTCATATGGTATATGGGGAGTAGGTTCAATTGAGAGGAAACTGGAAAAACTGTCATGCTTGTTGGCTTTATAAAATGTTTTGAAAGTTTGCCAGCTTGAGTCACACTTGGTACAAGGCATTACCTGCTTTACTGTCACCCAAGTCTTAATATTTCTCCTAATCAGTGTTTTCTCATCTCAGAAACGGCGTCATCTTTCAAATAAAAAAAAAAAAATTACAGTTGATTTCTGTCTTTACATCAATCCTAATATCTAATCCATTACCAAAGTCTGTTAAAGTCCTATTTTAGGGGTGCCTGGGTGGCTCAGTTGGTTAAGCGACCGACTTCAGCTCAGGTCATGATCTCATGGTTGGTGAGTTTAAGCCCCGCATCAGTCTCTATGCTGAAAGCTCAGAACCTGGAGCCTGCTTCAGATTCTGGGTCTCCTCTTTCTGCCCCTCCCCCACTCAAGCTCTGTCTCTCTGTCTCTCAGAAATGAATAAATGTTAAAAAAAAATTTTTTTTGAAGTTCTACTTTAAAATATATCTCAAATCTATTTTCTTTTCTCCGTCTCCATTGTCAACACCCTAATCCAGATCCTCATTTTCTCACCGGTTCAGCATTAGCAAGTTTTATATACTCTCCTCTTGGGCACAATGAAATATTTTCATCAAAGTAGATAAATCTGTTTTTAAAAAAATCACAACTCATGAGTCCTCTGACTAAAATCCTCCAAAGTTTTCTATTGCAACTGAACAAAAATGTCCTCTAAACTATGCCCTTCAATGCCCTGAATGACACCATTTGTACTTGTTTCTACCATCATCACTGATATCTTGAACTGAACCCATTTGCTTAATTAATTGTTGTCCCTTATTTGAGTCTAGGCTTCAAGTAACTAATCACATATTATGTGATTTTATATATTTATGATATATGACAAATGTGCAAATAAATGCATGCAAGTCAGTTCTCTGCCTTCCCTACATTCCTTATGACACTAAGGGCCCAGCCACAGTGATTCCAAGGGAAGTGCCTTAAAACCACATTTCAGTGACAATCACTTGTTAAGCTGGGTCTCCAACCCACAATTCTCTAGACAAATTGTAATGAGCTCCAAAATCATTCCACTCTTGTAATTAAGAATTTTATTAACATAATTGATTTGCAGTATGACAAAGACACAATATCATTCTCTTATTTTTACAGACAAGGCAAAAAATATAAAAAGTATATTAGCATAAACCAACACATTTAAGAAATGAGGAGATAACATACTGTTGAAAGTACAGAGCATTATGGTCCAAGACAACAACATAGGAAGACCCTAAACTCAACTCCTCCAAGGTACAACCAAAAAAGGGACTTCTTTAAGTGGAAAAGAAAGACCATAATTAACATAAAACAATTATGAATCAAAAGATGTAAAATATGATAGCATATACATAAAATGTGGACAAGAGAGTTAGAAAAAAAGCTTTTTTAGAATGTGTTTGAACTTAAATGACCATCAATTTAAAGTAAATTGCTGTATCCTTAGGATGTTATATATGAACCTGATGGTGACCACAAAGTCAAAAACCTGTATTAGATACACAAAAAATAAAAAGGAAGTCAAACATAACACTACAGAAACTCACCAATCACAAAGAGCACAAGAGAAGAAAGGAATAGAGAAGAACTACAAAAACAATCAGAAAACAAAATAGCAATAAGCACAAACTTATCAATAATTACTTTAAATGTAAATGGACTAAATGCTCCAGTCAAAAGACATAAGGTAGCAGAATGGATTAAAAAAAATAAAACAAGACCCATCTATAGGTTCCCTACAAGAGACTCACCTAATACCTAAGGACACATACAGACTAAAAGTGAAGATACTGAGAAAATATTTATTATGTAAAAGGAAGTGAAAAAAATAATAAAGCTGGGGTAGCAATACTAATTCAGACAAAATAGACTTAAAACAAAGACTGTAACAAGAAACATAGAGGGGCATTACATAATGATAAAGGGCTCAGTCCACAAGAGGATACAACAATTGTCAATATCTGTGGACCCAACTAGAATGCACCTAAATACATAAAGCTAATATTAATAAATATGAAGGGAGAAATGTGATGGTAATTCAAGAATAGTAGGGTACTTTAACACCTTACTTACATCAATGGATAGATTGTCTGGGCAGAAAAATAATAAGGAAACAGTCTTTGAATGACACATAGACCAGATGGACATAACAGATATATACAGAACATTCTATCCCAAACCAACAGAATATACACTATTTTCAAGTGCATATGGAATATTCTCCTGGAATATCAGATGTTAGCCCATAAAGTAAGTCATGGATTTAAAAGGATTGAAATCATACCTGCATCTTTTACAACCACAATGATATAAAACTAGAAATCAATCACAAGAAAAGAAGAAAAACAAAAACTAGAAAAAACAGAAATGTGTGGAGGCTAAACAACTTGCTACTAAACCACCAATGGATCAATGAAGAAATCAATGAAGAAATAAAAAGAAATATATGGAGACAAATGAAAATGTCCAAAACATTTGGGACATAGTGAAAGCTGTGGTAAAACTGACCTAGATAGTCTTTGAAACTCCCTTGCAATTCTCAAATTCAATGGACAATAGAGTTTCCCAATTTCCATTATAGAGCTGTTATTTATTGCTCTTTCTGCAAGTTAGGAGAAGAAAATGAGCTCATTAACTCAGAATTAATCCTCCAATTGTGCCACCTTATATCTAGAATACCAGACATTGATATGGACCTTTTACAAATAGTAATTAAAACTCAGTTATCTTTATTGGAAAAGGTTCTTCAAAAGAAGAGTATAATTTAAGTATAAATTCTAAATTAAAGAGTTAGTTGTATTTAGTTTGTCTCTTTCAACATATCATATATTATTTATCTTAAAATAGCATAAATTAATAATTATGACTAGCTAAGCACCTCAACATCCCATGCTTGTAGTTACAAATGAAGTTTGGACTGTCTTAAATAATTATACTAATTAATTCTAACTATAGTTGTGCTGAGGTGCTCCTGTTCCACACTTGAATCAGAAATCTGGTATCAAGCAAGTGCTTGTTCACTATTTACTAACTGGACACAGGTAAGTAAGGCATTCGAGTCCTCTAGCACACTCAAATATATTCTCAAATATAGTGAATTTAATATTAGATATTAGATGGACCCATATGGAATAGAACTGCTTATATCTGAACATATTGACCCCAAAGCATCAATTGCATATGGTTCATTTGATATATGATGTGGTACAATATATGAGAGATATTTCATATGACATACACAAATAAATGAGTCACTAAAAGATAATTTCTATTGTCTAGAATTTTAATACATTGCCAATTTTTTTAATGTTTATTAATTTTTGAGAGAGAGAGAGAAAGAGTGTGACCGGGAGAGGGTCAGAGAGAGAGGGAGACACAGAATTAGAAACAGTCTCCAGGCTCTGAGCTGTTAGCACAGAACCTGATGTGGCGCATGAACTTATGAGCAGTCAGCATGACCTGAACTGAAGTCGAACACTTAACCGACTGAGCCACCCAGGCGCCCCAAGAATTTTAATGCATTACAGACATTTTATGAGGCATTAAGATGTAGGGGCGCCTGGGTGGCTCAGTCGGTTGAGCGGCCGACTTCGGCTCAGGTCATGATCTCGCGGTCCGTGAGTTCGAGCCCCGCGTCGGACTCTGTGCTGACGGCTCAGAGCCTGGAGCCTGCTTCAGATTCTGTGTCTCCCTCTCTCTCTGACCCTCCCCCGTTCATGCTCTGTCTCTCTCTGTCTCAAAAATAAATAAACGTTAAAAAAAAATTAAAAAAAAAAAGATGTAGAGTACAGGATATAAAACCCAAACAAAGTAAGCGATATCATGAAAAGATCACATCTTCAAATTTACTAGAAATAAATTCCAAATAACTGAAATTCTGAGCTTAATTGTTCATTCTGCTGAACCATCACAAAAACTAGAATCTCCATATTGGGCGTTTGCAAATCATCTATGGAAGAAGAGAGCAAACCACACACGTCAAGTCCTCCAAAGAGGTTTCCTGGAACTAGCTATAAAATGCATGCCTTCAAAGCAGCCAGATTGGAAATACAGTGACTTCTAGTTACCAACAGGGAGCCAAGAGGCCACATACTTCACAGGTAACAGCAATGCTAGATAGAGGTTGAACCTAGTATGCTTAGGAAAATAAACTAAAAACAGCTTTGGGAGACTCTAGTGAAAGTGCATTAATTAGCAAAAGGTAGAATAGAGGATTGGAATTTGCATGGTAGGACTGTTCTAACAGGATATTGGGGAAAGTAATATAAGACAAAAACTTGGGGCAAAGTGGATTCTCCTTTTTCGTATTTCTTTTTGTGTTAATGACCTTGGAAAGGACAATTTCAAAAATATGGACACCCAGCGGTTCGATTTTCAGTGCTAAGTTTAGAGTGTACCCCCCCAAAAATATGTTCCATGGAATATCTGGGAAAAGTTATCCAAGACAAGGTTAAACTCCATCATCGAGTACTATGAGCTAAAGGGAAACTTCAGAAAATATACAGAAAAATGAAATGTTTAATAATATTATATTCGAACAAAATAAATTAGGCAGTTGTTCATGTCATTTTGAAGTTATCTGGAGGAGACATTTGGAAGCTCATCATTAAATTTTATATCCTCTGATAAACATCTGAAACCACAAGGAATTTCTAACAATTAAGAAAAAGACAAGCAAGTCAGTAGAAAAGTGAATAAAAATGTAATTAAGCAAATATCATAAAAGGAAATGACAATATAACAACAAATGTTCAATCTTATTGGTAATTAAGGAATGTCAACTAAAATAAAACACACTATTTTCATCAGATTAAAAAAATTAGAAATTCAGGTAGCAGCAAGAACAGGTGAGGATGTAAGGAAAGTGGACCCCTCATGATCTAGGAGTGAGATGATAAACTATAACAGCCATTATAGAGAGAAATCTGAAAGTATTTTATAAAATTCTAGTATGTGTATACAGTGTGACCTATGACCAATCATCAATTCTAGTTTTGGATAAAGATTCACAGATACATGAGAAAACATATTCAAGGACTAGCAAAGAATGGGTTCACGGAAGTAAAGCAGCCTAGATATCCATCACTTGTCAAATGGAGACAAAAACCTGTTGAAGGTTTAAACTACCAGCCAGAAGGACTGAGTGAGGTATTTCTAGAGCAATGTGGATAGAGCACTAAAATTAGTGTTGATTAAAAACTGCAAGAAACAGAATGAGATTTATAGCATGATGTCATTAACTTATTTTTAAAACACACTTAATACTACAAAATTTACACGGCTAGACACCAATGCAAATGATTGTGTGAAAGGGGAACGGGAAAGGCTAACTGAAAGCTTAACAGTGATGTCTATGGGAAGGAAGGTGTGAAGGAAGATGGGCATGAAAGCCAAAGATAAAACATAAAATAGATTATACATGGAGAATTGAGAAAGGAAATCCTAGAGTATCATGACTGAGGAACAGAGTTAATTCTATATTTTTGATAAAATAAGAATAAAAACAAAAATAGAACAGCTCCTTTCCACTCCACTTTTGAAACTTACTTGGTGTATATTTATAAATCCCCTTACTCAATCTCTTGCAATTTTTTTTTTTCTTTTCTACCATGTACATCCTTTGGGATAGTCACAAAAAATTGCTGTCGTTAGCCCTGGACAACTTTCTGTTTCCAAAGTCCGTAAGCTTCAGTTTTCTATCTATAATAATGGGGATAGTAAAACTGACAATTAAATGAAGGAATATGGGTACAACAATATTTGGTATGTGTAATGAACTTGGGTTTTAATCAATATTAGCTCTTTTTTTCTCCTCTTTCTTCCTTCATATTGATCTTCCTCTTCTTACCTCTGAAATTTCTCTAGATTATTACTACTCTTTCTACTACATGGCTTTACAAATAATTATTTTAACATTGTCTAATCTGTTCTGTTTACTGCCATTCATCCTGATTTTGTTCAATTTTTCCCTCTTTTTCTAGTAGCTACTGTTGCTTCTAACAAAGGCTGTGGAGGTCTAGGGAAAGAAGTGAGTTAAAGGCATGGAAAAGTTGTCACTTGGCTACTTTATATTCTCCCAGCTTCTAGGTGTCTGGTACTTTACCTCACTTCCATTCAGTTTACTGGACCTGATGAACATCCTCCTCTCTAACTCAGCCTTTTTTTCATCATGCCACATTGGTCCTCAATAACCTCTCCTGCATCCTTTGGGAGAGCTGGCCAATCCTATACATGATACCACTCTCCTGGTCTTGCTCCCAACAGGGCAGCTAGACATCATCCTCCTGCCCTTCACATATTCTGGACAGAGGGCAGATCTCAGCACAACAGTTTGCTTGAGCTTCCTCAGGCATCTGTCTTGACTATCACTCACCAGTTGAGAACACGATTCAAAATTACTGAGTGCGGCCACTGGAAGCCCTCACCAGCTCTGACATAAAAGGACAAGAAACTCCCCACCCAAACCCCAACAGCACCATCAGAGGTAGGAGAGTACTCTGAGCTTTCTCCAAAGGGATCTGCTCATAAAATCCCCTCTTCTCCACTTTCTCAGTCCTCTTAGATCTTAGAAGTGGATAAGGAGGCTCAAAAATCCTAAGACAGATTCTGAAATTCTTTCAAAATCCTTATATTGTAATTTAGAATTGAAATTTTATAACTATTTTTGTGTCTAATCAACACTTAAATCATAACATTGTATTACATATAGAAAGCTAAAACATACACAGAGGAAGAAATTTAGATCATGGGAGAATTTGAAATTTATAGATCATAAAAATAAAAATTAAATAAGAATATTAAAGAATATTTTTTAAAAAACATGACACTATGTACATATATTAAATCATTATGTTGTATACCCAAAACTAATTCAATGTTATGTCAATTATATTTCAACAGAAAAAGAGGGGGGGAACAAGAGGTCAATCTAATTGCCAGTAAAATTGTAATCAATAAAGAGAATACACATTCTTTTGAAATATGTATGAGGATATTTTTAAAAAATGGTCCATGTGTTAATTAGGCCACAGTTAGTCTCAACAAATTCCACATTCTCTGATCACAATGCAATACAATTAAAAGTAAATAACAAAATTATAGCTAAAAGATACCTATCTTTTCACTTCATTTAGAAGTGAAAATTAAAAGTACAGGTCTGACCAATAATCACAAGGATAATTATGTATTAAAAGATGGACTATGGCTAAGGAGTAAAAGTTATCACCCAAAGAAGTTTTTAATATTTAAAAGGATATATCCAATGATTTTATTTGAAAACTAAAAAAAAAAAAAAAAAAAAAGCGATAAATTTAAAGCAAATAAAGATTAATGAGGAAATAAGTTTTTTCTCTGCAAGAATTAATAAAACATAATAAGCTTTAGGCAAGACTGATTAAGAGGAAAGCCAAGGATAAACAATATTAGCAATGAAAAAAAGCATAGACTACAGACATAGTAGAGATTTTTAAAAAATTAAGTACTTTAAACAATTTTATAATAAAATTTGAAAATGTAAATGAAAAGAACAATGAATATAAAAGGCCAAATCAGGTAAGTATCATTTAATAATAAGTGGACATTCAAGTCAGAAATCCCCTACCCCCACAAAATTGCTGAGGCCAGATGGCTTTATAGTTGACTTTTAACAACCTCTAAATCTAAAGCAAAAAAGAATGCATAAACTTCAGTAAATATTCTAGAAACTGTTAAAATAAAAACCTTATTTCATTTAGTGGGTCATTTAAACCCTGATTTCTAGTTAAGACAAAAACAAGACAAAAATTTGGAAACAATTGTAAGTCAATCTCATTTATGCAATTAAGTGAAAAACTCTTAAATTAACTTTTCACTAGGAAAGTTTGACAGATTTCTCTAAGGAAAGATTCATCACAAGATAAAATAATCAGAGTATTTGTCATTTTCTGAAATCTCACTTTAAAGAATTCCCAGGCATGTGTAACACAACTGCTCTTCTTTAGATCTGAGGCATGATAAAAAGCCCTTTGCCTTTAGCTCTTTACTCTAATTACATACAAGCTATGTTTCATTTTCAGGTTGAAAGCTGTTTTGGGTTTTTTGTTTGTTTGTTTGTTTGTTTTGTAGATTTTGTGTGACTGTATTTAACAACTCCTGGAAGGTCTTGGAAAATGTTTTCATTTAATAAAAGACAAAAATAGCCTGGAGGGAAGTGAGGAGAGTTTCTTGTAGTGAGTGAGCTCATGGTTGTTACTTCTGCCTGCTGCACAATTTCCAAATGACAAAAGAAAGATGAAATTAGAAGTAAAAGCACAGCATTACTGATTAAGTAAAAAGAGCAAACTACCAGGTGTGCATTTTGGAAAAAAAAAAAAGCCCCACATTAAGCTATTCATATATACATCTATGCCGATACATACAAGGAAAATTTGGAAAAGATTCTCACCAATATATTAGTAGTGATGGCTTTCAGAAAGTTGGCTTGGAAACGTAGAATGGATAGTTTTACTTCTTATTCATAGGTAATTTTCACTATTCATAGTTTTCAATATTTTCAAATAAAATTTAGTCAAGGAAAAAAAATGCAAAAGGAGAAGTCCCCTTTAGCTGAAAGACAGAAAGAGGACACAGAAATAGAGAATGGGAGAGTAAGGAGGACAATTATTATACACTGGGAAATGTAAGTAAATAAAATAGAGACATTGCCAAAGTTCTAAAACATCTAAAGCAGATGGTAGAATAAAGATTTGAGGCTCCCACAACCCAATGTGGATAATGAAATGAATAGTAATTTGCCTAAAAGATAATGGAGGGTGGGGAATCAGAGTCAGCAGGATTTGAGAACAGAAAAAAGAGTTAAGTTATAGGTAACTCGTGAACGATGTCCTGCACAAGGTACTCTTGCCCAGTGACCGGGAGCTATGTCCTCTCCCCAGACCACAGTCAAGAAGTTTTCTATTTAGGAAATGGAATATATCCTGGGGCTTAAGGCAAATTGACAAATATGAACTTGGAGAATAAGTAACTCACTTAATAAATTTGATGATGTAGCAGCAACGAAGTGTTTCCCTACCAAAAATTGAAATTATAGACAATTCAAAAAGAATAATAAGAATACCTCATAACAAAAGTTACAGGATTCAGCCAAAGAATGCCCAATGTAAATGTTATAGCATTTTGTTTGTCAGAAAACATGAATGAATATAAATGAAGTGCAAATTCAACCCATAAAAGTTAAAGAACAGTAGAATAAACATAAAGGAAGCAAATGCATGAAGGAATTGAGATAAAATTAGAAATTAATAAAATAGAGAACAACAAAACCAAGTGACTCAATAAAACCAAAAGCAAGTTCTCTGAAAAGACCAATAAAAACTGCAACACTCTGGAGAGTATGATAAAGAAAATTAGTGGGAAAATACAATAGAACAGACAGTAGGGAAGAAAATGGGAAAATAACCATAGATACAAAGGAACACAACATATTTTAGAAAAATTCTCTATACAACTTTATTTCAGTAAATGAGGAAATACAGAGATAGTGGATAATCTTCAGGAAAAAATGATCAATATTGACACAAAGAAATGAAAGATTTTACTATATTGATAACAATAGAAGAAATTAAAGATAGTTAAAAACCCACTGCAAAAAAATTCCAAATGGGTTCCAAGACATCTCAAGGAATAGAGGAATTAATCTGCTCCAGCATATGGTGAAAATTGGAAGGATTCCCCTTTAAGTCCACAAAATTGTCAGAATCTCAACTATAAGAGGATAGCAATGGTAGCAGCAGTAGCAATAGAAGTGTTAGTAGTAATGAAATTTAATCTCACTAATAATTATAGATAAAAAACCCTAAAGAAAATATTACCAACAGAAGCTAGAATACACTTCAAGAACGTAAAAATGCTCTAAAATTAGAAGAAAAAATTTGAAAGGGGGAAACTTTATCATAACCTGCACAGATGTCTAGAAAGTGTTTAATAAAATTCAATTTTTATTCCAAATAAAACTCTTAGTAAAACAGCACTAAAAAAAACTTTCTGATCTTTGAGAAAGTGTATCTGTCAAAAAGCAATATCAAAATACCATATTTTGCAAAAACAGAAGAGACATTTTCTTTAAAATCAGGAACAGAGATATATTATCACTACCATTACTCAATATTTTTCTGGAGATCTCAGCTGGAGGATTTGGATTTTTAAAACTGAAATGCAATATGAATATTGGAAGAGAGATTTTATTGTCCTTATTTGTTGATGAATCATTTTCTCCCTAGAAAAGCTAAGCAAATCAACTGAAAAATTGTTAGAACTAGGCTGTCAAAAATAACATCTCTAGGGATTTGACATTGGAAATGAGACCTGAAGAGTAAGAAGCTGACGGGGGGCGGGGGTTTGGGGGTGGAGGTGTGCATGCTTGTGTGTGTGTATATGAGTTTGTGTGTATATGTATGTCTATATTGCTGTATGTGTCTGTGTACATGTACATATATACATATATCGATATGTCTATATAGATAGGTATCTGTGTCCGAGACTGTGTGTGTGTGTGTGTGTGTGTGTGTGTGTGTGTGTGTTGGTGGATAGAGTAGGAAACATTCCCTGCAAGAAGGAAGAAGAAACTCAAAGGCCTTGGGATAGGGGAAAAATTGGGTGTTCCTGGAGAACAGAGCAGGCCCTGGGAAGTTGGAGGTTAATGATCCAGGGAATTAGTAGAACATGGAGTCTGAGAGGCAAGTAGGGGCCAGTCATGTAGAATCTTGTAAAGCATGAAAGGACTCTGGATTTTGTTCAAAGTGAAGCCTCTGATGAATTATTAGCAGGAGAGTGACACATCCAATTTACATTTTTAGAATATTGCCATGACAACTGGGCAGGTAATTTAACTATTGTTCTGGAATCAGGGAAACTGCTTAGGAAGCTTCTTGTGGTTCTCTTGTGAGAGATATGGTGGCTGAGCTAATGGAGAAAAGTAGACAGATGTGAGATATATTTTGGAAGTGTAACTGACTAAACATGTGAGTGGAATGAATGTAGGATGTCAGGTGGAGGGGCTTTCAGTGATACAATGAGCAACTAACTGGATGGATGCTATTGTTGCCAAGAAACTGGGAGAAGGGACAATGGGCTAAAAGGATGTTGTGGGGGTGATGAGATTCATTTTGGGTGTGCCAGCCTGAGGAGCCACTTAGAAATTCAAGTGGATATGTCAAATTTGACAGCTGAAAAAATTATCTGGAGTTCAGAGGAAAGGTTTAGGCTAGAGATATGGATTTGGAAAAAATCAATATTTAAGTGGTTTAAAAAGCTATACAGAAAAATGAAATCACAGAGATACAGAGGGAAAATAGAAAAGAGGATCCAAGCCTAATCCTAGAGATACTGCAATATCTGTGTACCTTGCAGATAAAAAGGTGAGAGAAAGAAGACAAAAAAGTAGGAGGGGAAGCAGACAAATGAAATGGCACACACACACACACACACACACAAACAAGAGAAGAAAGTGATATATAAAAAAAGGCACTCAATTGGGCCAAATTATGCTAAAAATTTGAGCTATGTGACTTTTACAAGAAGAAACCACATCCAGATTGTACTGTGCTGAGAGAAAATGGAAGATAAGAAAGTGGTTAGATACCGATAGTATAAGTAATACTGTCAAGAAGTTTTGCCACCAAACACTGAACAATAGCCGGAGGGTGAGACTCACTGTGCCAATGCTTCTTCTACTTTGGTGTGCATACAAATCACCTGGGACTCCCGCTATACTTCAGCTTAGGCTTCCGGATCTCTGACATTCTGCATGTCTAAGAAGTTCTCCAGCAAGACTCATGATACAGGTCTACACATGTAAGTAGCATGACTGTGTACTGTTTTGTGAAGGAGGAAAAGTTGCAGAAGTATATGACCAGGTGAGGTATGCAGGATAAAATTGGCAAACCAGACCAATAAGAATCAAAACTATTTCCTAGTGGCAAGCTTTACTGTCAACTTCAAAAATACACAAGTGAAAAAAGCATACTGAAGTCTGAGACGTACCTCGTGACCCTTTATGTCCTTCTTTACCACATTGAACACATGCTCTCTGGACCAGAAGAATGAATCCTCTAAGATGGAATTTGTGGGTTATTATCTCTCTGTTGAGAACATTTAAATTATGAAACATCTCTACTTTACTCTCAAGACAGTTTCATAGTTTAGATGATATTCTCCAGGGAGCAATGTCTTATAAACCCAAGCATTCTGGATTTATTAACTATAAGAAATCCTTCAGCTAGAGATATCCCAGTGGGAACATTCTCTAGATAAAGCCTCTTCCTCCTAGTAAATATCATCAGTCTATTCACCTGGAGGCCCAGCTGACAAGTGGGTTCGACCACATCCCCAAGAGAAGGGAAGGAACGGTTCACTGGCCAGCTGCCTTCACTTGTCCTCCCCATGCAGGGTTATGGTGAAACCCTCATTCTCTATTCTCTTCCTATATCCACACAGAAGACAGGAAACTTCTTTCCATCCTCGAGGGAGCAATACAGGAGTAAACGCTTCTTCCACTGTCTCCCTTCTTTCCTTGCTATGCTTCTTTAGAAATGGTGTAACTGTCTGGTGAAATGGGGGAGAGACTTTGATTTACCTCATCACCAGCTAATGGGGTCAGTTGTTAACTTTATTCTGTGTGCCCGGCTCAAGCTTAGCCAGGATTTATTGTCATGGTTTTCTGCCTAAGCAGATTCTGCAGAATATCCACAGAGCAAGAAGGTGGCCCACACTAGTTGGGTAAAGTTAGTTTAGGTGAAAAGTCAAGGGCCCTAAAAAAGTTGGTTTTGAGAAGCAGAACCCCTGGAGAAAACCTATGCTAATTTGTCTCCTTGAGTTCTCAGATATAACTGGACTAAAGAGCAGATGAGACTAAAAATTCACCTCTTAACCTCAAGCATATTATTTCTAAAAAGCATGGTATTGTGGGAGTGATGGGGGAAGGAAGGGGAGAGAAATAGAGGAGGCTGGGGGAAAGGATTTCATCTTTTTTTACATACATACAGAAATTTTTAGAGGACTACACTTTCAACTGCAAATGGTTTCCTTATGAAAGTGTGGGATGAATACAGTTTCCCCTTTTTGTTACATATACTTCTGTGTAATTTAATTTCTTAAATGTGCATTTAATTTTTTAAAACCTTTGGAAGGTTTAATATATATAGATACCAAAAAGAAAGGAGTTTAAGTAAATGTTCCAGAAAACACGTCTCCACCTAAGGAAACTGACCCAGCCTTCAAGCCAACACCAATTCTACCTCCTCTGAAAACTGTTTATGTTCTGCTCAGTTGTCAGGAACCCTGCCATGTCTAGAAGCCCTAAGCACATATCTATAAACTCACGTGGACAATCTCATTATCGCTTGCATCACGCATGTTCTAGTTCTTGATGTCTGTACCTTACACGCATACAAGCCACTGAGAGTAGGGCCACACAGCATCTTGTACATGTTTGGTTTGCCTGATGGAAACTGCCCCGTGCATGTGATAGGTGCTCAGTAAGTACTGGTGAATTAACTGATGGAAACTGGTGAGAGGCATGGGAAGCCCCTCTCAGTGCTGTTCACCATCTTTGTAACTCTTCAGAGATATGGCCCATGTTAGCAGCATGAGTGAGAGCCGAGCAGAAGGCAGACACATCTCCCAGACATAAGGCCTTCATTTATCTCTGGTGCACTCCTAAGAATCATGGAAATTAATAAAATAAAATAATAAAGCAAGTGACTAAATCACTATCCCCTGTGTATTACAAGATAAATGACTAGCTCTGAGTTCCTAAAGGCCCTAAGTGAGTCTAATTCCAGACCCTTCTCTTAGAACTTTTTACCAGCATAAACTTTTATTATGGGCAATAATGTACAGCCCCAATAACATATTAATTCATCCTGTGCACTGCTGTCTTTGGGCAACATGCATCAGGCCCTGGGATTAGAAAATTCCGTCTCTCCATGACCTAATGTGGATAACCCTAACTCCCATCCTTGGTGGTAATCAAATAAAGGAAAGCGATATTGGCACCTCAAAGCATTTACCATCCTAGTATTTCTGGTACCTCTACCCTTGAGGGTGCCTAAGAAAACATACTCCCAGCAGAGAAGGCACAGCAGTGGCTAAGATTCTACAGAGTCTTTATTGTGTCCTCACCTGCACCTTGAATATACTACCTTATTCTGATTTTCCTGTAAGTACTTTCTTCCAGTAGGAGGGTCTCTGTTTACTATATTTCATGTGCTTGTGTCAGGAAATTCAATCTGAGGTTTATGAAGATGTAAGAGTAGAAAAGTAACCCATTAAAGAGATATGTTGAGTAAAGATGGTGAATAAAATAAAGTCTCTTGTTTCATATAAAATAATAAACTAGAGGATTTACCACACTATCAAAGCATTCAATAATTTTTAATGGCAGAAGAGGGGAGAAAACTTTCAAAATTACTAAAATAATACAGCTCATAATTACCTTGGTTTTGGAATTGAGAAAAAAAAATTGTTATGAAGAAAATTAACAATGGGAAAACATACTTAAATCAATAGAAAGCACTGGTTCAAAAGTATGAATAATCCATCAGTAGGTCAATGCATAAATTAACACAGACTATACATAATATGGGATATTAGTTTATAAACAAAAAAATGTCATATCTGTATGTACTAATGTGGAAAGATGCTCACAATGTAAGTGAAAAGCAATGTGTAGAACACAATGTATAAAAGATTGGAGTTACATATTTTTGCCTGTGAAAGCAAGTGGGGGAGGGGCAGAGAGAGAGAGAGAGAGAGAGAGAGAGAGAGAGGGAGAGAGAGAATCCAAAGCAGGCTCCATGCTGTCAGCACAGAACCCGACACAGGGCTCTATCTTACAAACCCTGAAATCATGACCTGAGTCAAAATCAAGAGTCAGAGTTGCATTTTTAATTACATGAGGTGTGTGTGTATTTGTGTATGTGCATAAGTATATAAATAAAATATATGTTTACATACATGCATAGGAAAAAAACAGGGAAGAACACACAATACATTGCCAACAGATGTTATCTTTGAAAAGTAATATTTAGTGTTTAGAGAACTCAGCTAGACTTACACTTTTTTCCTTTATGTGCTTTTGTTAGAGAGGGCAGTTGACAAAAAGTAAAAACATACTACCATACATGGATATATTTTCCTTTAGTTAAGCTGAGCTAGGAATATTAATAAATGCTACCCAATACTTTCCCTATGAAAAAAAAACCGTATGACTCCACAGGAGTGTAGCCTCTAGTTAATGAGAAAATTTTTCTCTCTGTATCATCTTTTTTCTCTCTAACATACTATTTCCATTAGCATCCTAACGTGACAAATTGTATACCATGTATATGAAACAGCTTCTCTTGCTCTCAAATCCCACCAGCGATCACTTCATTTTTCTGTTCATTTTTCTTCTTCTCCCTTACTTCTTGTTTTCTCTTGAGTCCACTCCAGTGAAAGTTTTAACCCCCATCACTTCTTTTGCCCATGTTACCAGTGACCACCAATTTGCCAAACCTAACGGACACTTCCCTGTCCTCTTCTTCCTTGCCTGCTCAGCAGAATTGAATACAGGTGATTCATCCATAAACACTTCCTTCATTTGACTTCCCTGACAACTAAGACACTTATTTTCAGGTACTGGCAGCTCCTTCTTGGCCTCATCTATTGAATTGTCTTCCTTTTCTCTATTTCTTAAAGCTAGAGTTCCCTGGACTCAGTCCTTAGATCTCTTCTCTTCTGTACCTACACTCATTCTATACATGTGTACATCCAACTCCATGGCTCTAAATATTGTGAGTCATAAGTTAGAGTAATACCAACTACTGTTGCAAACCCCCAAATTACAGTAAATAAAACAAAATCTTACTTCTTATATAACACTTCAATGAAGAGTTTCCTGACATGTATACTGTTACTTAATAAAGATTCAGGAATCTTATGACTCAAGAGTTTTGTATGACTTCCTCTCTCTCTCTTCAGTTCCTACTCCAATTCCAGGGACTTGACATTTTGAGTTATTCTTTGTTAACTGAAGCACTGTTACTAGCATTGATGATATGGTTACAGAGGCATGTGGTCCCACATGAGCATGTACTTCCCAAGAGTTTACATGCATCACACATGCATGCATCACACACAAGTTTAGTGGCTTGAGAACTGGATAGAGTGCCCACGGATAGATCCACTGGGAAAGATGTAGTTTGGTCAGGGACGGCCAAGTCAGTAGATCAATACAGAGAAGCTACTTTAATTCAAGGCAAGGCCAAAGTGCTTATGAATGAATATTCAAATCCATCTGATACTCTCAAGATTTCTGCCAATGTCCCAGGTACACGTGGAATAGGAAGAGCACATGAAGGTCAAACACACTTGTCAGGAAAGCAGAGAATATATATTATTTAGAAAAAAATCTTCAAAGTTCAGATGATATACATTTAAAAATTCAACTGGCAACACCACAATTTTATTTCATTGGATAATAATAATAACTATAATAATAATAATTAACTATAATAATGATAATAAAAATATATCAGGTTTCCAGATGCTCTTCATAGCTTAATTCATGTAATCCTTACAAAAATTCTGTAGTACAAATAACTAAATTCCCTTTATACAGATAAGGGAACTGAAGGACAGCGATTCAAGGGGCTTATTAAAGTTCCACAGTAAGCTATTGGTAGCATCTGAATTAAGACTCGAGGCAATCGAGATCTAGAGTCTGTGATCCTAAACAACATGCAATATGGTTTCCAAAATATTAGGACCATGAGTTTCCAAAAGATGAAAGAGAAGGATTGACATTTATAGAAATTACAGTATTACTATTTCTGCACTTTGCAAAATGAGTATTTAGTATCTATGACCAATACACAACTGGGTCAGAGATATTTCAGGAAAATTCCTTTAAAAGAAAAACATCTAAAAACACATCTAGGGATGCCTGGACGGCTCAGTTGGTTGAGTGTCGAACTCTTGATTTTGGCTTGTTTCGTGATCCTAAGGTCGTGGGATCGAGCCCAGTGTTGGGCTCCACACTGAGCATAGAGTCTGCTTAAGATTTCTCTCTCTCTCCCTCTGCCCTTCTCCCCCACTTTCTCTCTGAAATTAATAATAATAATAATAATAATTAATAATACTAGTAATACAAAAACATCTAAAGAAAAGGAAATGATCAGAGCATGATTGGTCTGAAATGGCAATATTTGCAGTTGCTGTTGCCATGTTATTAAACAGCAATAAGTATCAATTTGAAGTCCTCCAATCTATGGAATGATTAGTCACAGATTAAATAATGATTCTTGGTGTTAATCCTTATTAGTATCATTATCAAAACAGAAAAACACAGAATACCATATTTTTTCTATCTTATATGCACACATCTTACCAGGGAAGAATGCATCTAAATTCATATAGCTAGCATAGAGTAAAAACATAATTGTGAGGCTGGGTAGCAAAATTGTTCAGAGATTTGACTGAAATTAAACAATGGGCGTCTTTCATTAGTCAGTGATGCTGCTACCACCACAAATTCTATCGCCAATACTATCACTGAAGTCTGTCCTGGCGACTTGATCTTCCTGCTTCATGGATATTAAAGAAAATACAAAAACTTGTTTGACTTTTCTCACTTTAATAGTAGATCCCTCATTGTAAGACTGAGTTACTCAGTCCAGGATAGAGGATAGAGTGGAAGATAGGATATTTTAGCCTGACATATCATTTTCCCCTGTTGTCTTAAAACTATTCCCCTCACTTCTCCAGCAGATTTATAAATGGCAAACTAATTCCTGGTGAGCCCTTGCCAGTTCTTGTCCAGATAAGACTATATGACAAGTAATCGTGGTTTGACCACTGCTCAGACGCAGCCTGGACCATTTCTTCTGACCTTCTTGTCACTAAATCTAATACATTAAACACCTGGCATTTGCTAGGTTCTTATCCAGATGGAGTAAAACTTTGAGTCCTCTCTGAATTATGACGGGATACAAACTCATTGAGTATTACTTCCCCACAATAAAGCTGTCAATAAAACTTAATAAAAAATTTTTGAAAAAATACTGAAAAAGTGAAAAGATTTTTAAAGCCATCACTAATGATCTCACCAATAAGAAATTATTTTATATAACTTTCTTTTAAGACTACTACATATACTTGAACTGATGGTCTCCCTACTTTTCTACATTCTGCACTACAAATATATTTTTCAGATGATGAAACCTGTCTGTAAAAATAATGTTAACACCATCATCAAATTCCATTGTAGGAATATAGTATATTTTATATTTTAGCTTTTCTAATGTTCTTGGACATCAAACTCATAATTTTTCATTGGTGTAAATAAAACTGCAGTGGACATCTTGGATATATTATTTGTCTTTAAAGTGTGGAATTAATAACCCAAGCAACTCATTTTTACCTTTTTAAGTCTCTTGTTTCCTATTTCTAACATACGTTCTAAAAAAAGGGTGTGTGCCATGAACGCTCTCATTGGGAATCTAAAACACACTCCGCAGTAGGGTTCAGAACAAGAATTTAGACCAAAAGAATTTACATAGAGGACCAGCTGCAGGTAGAGCACTATCACTATAGACAACTACATTATATGAACTAGGTACAGTAGGCAGGAGAAACCTAGCAAGACTCCTTTGATCAAAGTCTTCTTTATGTCCTATTTCTGGATGACCCAGCAAACATTTAGTTACCAAACATTTACTCTTTCCATTCTTCCTGTGAAGTGCCTTCTTTTCCTTTGAAGTCCCAGATCCCTATCCCCTTATCCTTAGTTCAGGAAGACATATACCTCATTTTGCCTGGATGTCTTTGGAATCTCATGTTTATGTGAATTCCCCATATGTACAAAATTAAATTTTATTTTCTCCAATTAGTTGGTCTCATGTCAATTTGATTCTCAGACGAGTCAGAAGAATCTTGAAAGACAAAGGATAATTTTTCTTCCCCAACACCATCTACCAAAGCATCAACTTTAAACTATTTTTATTTTCCTGATCTGGTGAGTGTACATGGTACCTCTTTTTATAAAACTGAAATATATTTTGTTACCCCTGGTAAGAAATTTTTAAAAATTTTGTATTATTAGTAGTCCCTATTTGATTAATCCTCCAGAGGACTTGGTCTGATATATATTTATTTTACCTATTCATTTTTTCTATTTTCTAATTCATTCATTTCAGCTCTAATTTTATAGTTTCATCCTTCACTTTTTCTTTGAGCCCTCTGTAGTTATTTTTTTTCTAAATCCTTAGTTTGAAAGTAAAATTTATAAGTTTTCTGTCATTCTAAAAAACAAGTCTTTTATAATAAATAATTTACTTTTAAGAACTGTTTGGCTATGAGATGCTTTGATTTCATGTGAATATTTATTATATATTTCATCATATGCTTTGATTTGAGAACATTTTTTTTTAATTTTTATAATTTAGGTATTGCTAATTTGACTTTCATTTATCTCTATTTTATTACGTGCTGGTAATAAAACATGGCCTGTATAATTTGTATCGATCAATTATATAAATATTTCAGGGCTATTACAGGTCAACTCCTTATCACCGTAAATACAGCCAATCCCATTTCCTCTCACCAAATGTTTTGACTTCAGAACATTTACCACTGTTAGTAACTACGTATTTCTTTTTAAAAAAATTTTTTAATGTTTATTTATTTTTGAGAGAGAGAAAAAAAAGAGCACGAGCAGGGAAGGGGCAGAAAAACAGGGAGGCACACACTCTGAAGTAGACTCCAGACTGTGAGCTGTCAAAACAGAGCCCAACGCAGGGCTCAGACCCATGAACCACAAGATCATGACCTGAACTGAAGTCGGATGCTTAAGTGACTGAGCCACCCAGATGCCCCAGTAATTACATATTTCTTAACATGCCCACTTGCTTATTGTGTCTCTCTCACACTGCTCTTAGCTCTATAAGGATAGAAATCAGGATGTCTACTTTGTTCATCATTCTATTCCCAGTACCTACCTATGTTTTTATCTGGGGAATGAAAGAAGTGAGGGAAACATTCAAGGGACAGTCAGAGGGTGAGGGTGGTGAGGGTGGACAGTAATGAAAAGTGCCATGATTAAAGTAAGCACACAAGAGGCTGTCATGAGGCAAAAGTCAATATCAGCCTTAAGTGAGAGCTATTGGTATTGCTTGTCTTCTGCTTGGTTCAGACAAGATAAAGAAAGAAGGCAGAAAGTTCCAGTGTCTTCTACCAATTTCCTGACTGGATGCACCATTTCATTTCACAGAACAAATTGTGCATAGATCATGGATTGATTTTTTGTTCGCCTGTTTTCACTGTGTGTGGTATTGATGATGATGACATTTGGTTTGTTGCTCTCTCTACATTTATAGTCTCTAGTATCTAGTCTGTAAACCTTCCAAGAATGGCAATGAGGAACCTATTGTAGTGGGTCATGTTGCAAATTTTTTAAAAATCTTATTTTTAAGTTTTCGTTAATTTCATCAATTTTCAGGAGGCCGTAGTAAAATGTTTAGAGACTATGCATTCAGGATTCTTTGCTTAACCCTGTTTTGTTTTTTTTTGTGTTTTTTAATGCTTATTTATTTTTGAGAGAGAGCGAGCTAGAGAGAGAAAGAGGGAGGAAACACAAGTGGGGGACTGGCAGAGAAAGAGACACACACAGAATCCAAAGTAGGCTCCAGGCTATGAGCTGTTAGTGCAGAGCCAAACGCAGGGTTCAAACTCAGCAACCATAAGATTGTGACCTGAGACAAAGTCAGAGGCCTAACCAATGGAGCCACCCAGGCTCCCCTAGACTAACCCTGCTTTAACCTGAAATCCAGATTGGATTGGATGTTACTTCCTATACATGGAATTGTTATGCTATTAAGGCCTCAATGAATGCATCTATTCGCTCATAAGCACACGTCAGTTAGAATACTATGTTATCAGCTTTCACAATCACATTATTATCAACAGCTTCCACAAGCATTGGAAAACTCATTTTAATTTGATCTGTGAAAAAAAAATGTCTACAGTTGGATGAGGTGTCACTGCTTATTATCACCCTTTATTTGTGAAGCACAATGGGAATGAGTTGACCTAAAAACAGAATTTTCAAACTTCTCTTTAAGGCATCACTGCAATTACTAATGATAATGACAAGATAAGGTTTTAATGATAGGCTTGTTTTCTGATGGCACATCTTTCTTAGTGCAGATGGGCATTATCATCTTTCTTTTCCTAAGGAATTATCACTCAGCTTCAAGACTCACCATAAGCATCACTTCTCTGGCTTCCATCTCCCCAAAGTCCAGTAGGTATCTTCTCTGTTCCCCCACAGAAAACTATTCATATATTTTTGCATCACTATTACCTACTTTCTACTTTACAATGTAATTATCTGCTCACCTACCAGTCTTTCCAATGGGATTTCCAATGGGAAGGAGCATTACTACTCATTTGTATGGCCCCAATACTTACCACAGTGCCTAGAAAATAGCAGCACTGAAGGAATATTAAAAATGTGAGGAAAGAGTAAAAAAGAGACACAGAAGAAGTAAAAAAAAAAGTGAGAGGGGAAAGGAAGAAAAGAAAAATCACATAAAAATAGCCTGAATCAGAATTTGATATTGTAAGTGTGTGTGTGTGTGTGTGTGTGTGTGTGTGTGTGTGTGTGTATCTATGTATGTATGTTGGAAAGAATTCACATAGAACTCATATAGAACAAAGGAATGAACTCCCATAGGACAATTTAAAATCAAGAAAAGATTGATGATTATTCAGTTTCCTCAAATTCTGTTCTGGAGTTAGTAATCTTCATCAAAGTATTCTAGTCCTTTCTAGAGAAGCAATTTTTACTATATCTGCCTCACTATTATACTTTATTTGTTTTCTTTTTCTATCTAATCAACCATCTGAAGAAATAAGTAGCAGATTAAATACGTATTTAGTAAGCACACAATAATAATGCTGAATAAATCAATGAGTGAACGAATGTCTAGCAGTAAATGAATACCTAAGGCAGTTAAAAATTAAACCTTGTTTACCTACTCAGAATTTTAAAAATGTGCTTGAAATGTTTTCATTCTTCTGTGAAGTGATTGTTGATACTGCAGTACTAGGGGGATGCATTTTGTAAAACTTTGTTAATTAGACTGGGAAAAATTCACCATAATTGTCCTTTGTGTTCAACGTGGAGGCTGTTGACAACCATGCCCAGGTCTATTCTAGACCAATAACTTTCTAGTCACTGCTTTGGCTCTGCTGTCTAAAAAGCAAAGGAACTGTTAATTAGCAAGTGAGAATAATACTTGATTGACTCCACTAAATTAGATTTTGTTGACCTGCCAAAGTGAATTTGTCATTACCATTTGTTAGAAACACACACACACACACACACACACACACACACACACAGAATGCCTCCAGAGGACTGAAGCATTCTATATTGTTAGTGTGGTACTTTCTTTTCACTAACTAACTGAAAGGACAAAGCTTTGGAGTCAAAGGCCTATGGAAAAATGTCAGCTTTTTTCCTTCCAACTGTTGGTCCTAGGAAGAATGTTTAACCTCTCTGAGTCTCAGTATTCCAATATATAAAATGAGGATAATAGTGCTTTTATTGTAGGATTACTGTGAGATTCAAAGGAGATAATAAATAGAAAATCCTGCCTGTACCTAATGTTATGCCTGGTGTTTATTAGGTACTTGAGAAATCTTTTCAAACAGAAATTTTTAGGGTTAATCCTATCATTACAATAGCTTTGGAGTTGAAGATTTTCTGGCTAGATTAATGAATTCATTTATTCAGTGTACCTGTATTGGAAGAATATTGTATGAAAGACCTATACTTGATACACACTGAAAGGTAATTCCTATCTTCAAGGGGGTTATGATTCACTTAGGGAAATAAATGCACATAAGACTAAATATTATGTAGAGTAAGATATGACTAGGTATTTTTTGATCCTTCTTTCTATAGCTAGCTCTAAGTGTCTCACCAAAATTCGCCTATTTGATCAGTTTAATGCAAGTGTTTATGTTGTTTTCTAATGCAACATTGTTACTCTAATTGCTTTTGATCAGAAATTGACTAGCCAAGTCACTCTAGTAGCTAATATACTAGTTCCCCATTATAACAACAAACTTCCTTCCCAATCCCCTCTTTTTCCAGTTATTTAAAGAGCTAAAATTTGCAAGAGTTGTAATTTATGTAGTTCCTTTCATTTTATTAGTAATTAGCAATTAGTCTTCCGATTCATAAGACAAACATCATTATAATAAGTAACTACAAAGGTATCCAAACTGGCTTTGTTATTATGTCCTTTATTTCCCCAGTATCAAAGTTTGTCCATAATGCATAAAGGAAAGAGCTTCATGTGAATACTGGGATGTCGGGCAGCGTCTTTTAAACTGGGCTTCTTGTTACCAAAGTAAATGAAGGAGAAATAAAGACAAGAGAGTGGTGAAGGATAAGGACGAATTGAGGCTAGTAATGAATGCAGAATGGTCTAGACTGAAAAACACACACGAGGGTTCAACACATTAACATTTCTGAGTGTTTAAGGCAAACAGAAAGATGCTTTGAGCATTGTTTAGGAAAGCCAGCATGTCACATTTAGTTGGCCTCAAAAAGATTGCTTCATGGTTTAGTTCATGACATGTGTCACTGTCATTCAAAGATATTTTGCTCAATTTCGTACTAGTTACTACTGGTCATATTTATTTCTATTAACTTAAAAACTGAAAGTTTTTCAGTTACATATTATTTAAAAAGAAAATGGTATGAGCAAGTGCCCGGGTGGCTCAATCAGTAGAGCATCTGACTCTTGATTTCAGCTCAGGTCACAATCCCGGGGTCATGGGACTGAGCCCCGCATCAGGGCATGCTTAAGATTCTCTTTCTCTCAGGGCGCCTGGGGGGCCCAGTCAGTTAGGCGTCTGACTTCGGCTCACGTCATGATCTCATGGTTTGCGAGTTCGAGCCCTGTGTCAGGCTCTGTGCTGACAGCTCGGAGCCTGGAGCCTGCTTCAGATTCTGTGTCTCCTTCTCTCTCTCTGCCCCTCCACCGATCACACTCTGTCTCTCTCTCAAAAATAAACATTGTAAAAAATAAACATTAAAAAATAAACACTATAAAATAAACATTAAACATTAAAAAAAAATCTCTCTCCCTCAGCCCCTCTTCCCCACTCGCACACTCTCTTTCTAAAATAAATAAATAAATAAATAAATAAATAAATAAATAAATAAATAAATAGTATGTAATTTCTGCTTCTTAGAAAAAAATCTAGACTATCATTCAACTCTGGACAAGCTCTCATGCTTTAGTGAGTGTGATCCTCTAGCTGGTGTCCTCACCATCCTTCATAAGCCCACTCAGTAGCTCCGTGCACTTATGAATGTTACTTAACTTCACTGCGCCTCAGTATCTTTGTCTATGAAGTGGAGATAATACGTGCCTTTCTCAGTTTGAGATAATGTATGTAAGCCAGGGAAACGGGGGGCATAAGCACTGCTATTATGAATGTTCCTATCTGTTTGCTGCTTCATCACTCTTCTCGTTTGTCGTCAGGAGGGCCTGACTCCTCTCCACCACTCTGGAGGATACCATGCTGAGTACGTAGGATTACAAACCAGAGCTCAAAAGGCAAGCTCCTCATAAATTATAAATTTATTGAAAAATTCAGAGAAAAACAAAGTGAGAAAGAACCCACTTCTTAATCAACACTGGTACTCTCTGATACCTTAAAAATAAGTAAAAATTTAAGTCAATATCCTCCCAAAGAAACAGTCTGCAGAAGTGATTCCACACAGGAGCTATGGATGGATAAAATCAGTCCTCTGTACCAGTCTATTCCAGGTTCTAAAGCCAAAATAGAAAATCTCTAATCAGCAGGGACAGTAGCAAGTCATTTCAAGCTACAAAGTTAGCTTGAGATCTGGTACAAAAAATAAAAAATGAAAAATGAAAAGCAAAATTTACTAAGTCAATTTTTTTTGGTAAAACACAATTTTTATAACCAAATGAGCAAGCAACATTCTAGGGATGAAGAAGAATATTTTTACTTATGTAGTCTCTACAAATTTGTTTAATGACAACAGAAACCTAATTTGTGATAGCCCACTCAAATAACCAATAGGTTTTCTTGTATGCACATTATCAAAAGGTACTTTACTCTTTTAATAGCAGTTATGTTCTTTTAATAGCAGGTATATTATTCTGAGAATATTATGAGGAGTTTCTTGGCTTTATTTGCCTTTTAACATTATGCAAGCCTGTGCACTGAAAGGCAGCTTTAGGCAACATGCAAGCACATTGTTAAGAAGCTAAAAATAAAGTTGGGAGGCAATAATAGCATATATACTTCTTAGAGCTTGAACCAAGCACATCTACAAAGCAATAATAATCAAATGTAACAAGCAGTGCCACTGTCTCTAGAAAGGGAAGCACAGCATGTGCTGTGGAACAGCACCAAACAAATAAACAAATTCTCTGAAATTGCAAGGCACACTTCCCAAGAAATTCATAGCACTCAACATACAGGAGAAAATATACGATATACACAGGACAACAGACAAAGAGACCATATATAGTCCAATCAATGAGACTAGCAAAGGGTTCACTTAATTGCTATAAACTCAAGGGACTTCCTCTCCAGTGTGCCGTGGACACAGTGATAACCTGTTATATCAATATTTCGTTTACCGTAGGGCAATTTCTTAGGAGCGTGAGAGTGGCCTCTCAGAGAACACCTCACTCGCCGCTCGTACAGGCTTTGCTGTCCGGCTGCCTCCCCTCCAAAGTACTATCCAGCTACAGCTGCTCTTTACCAATGAGAAGAAAAAGAGGTGTTAGTTGTGACAAAAGCTTGCTACTTCTCTACCCTACTCATAAGGAAGCTGCAAGACCAACAGGGTCATCACAGAGAGAAGGCACTGGCAGCAGTAAAATAAGATTCCTAATGCCTCTGACCGACACTCCATTCTGTGAGGAACTGAGATGTATCCAAAGGGGAAGAGGTGGCTTCTACCTAGGAATGCACCTACACTAACAGACTCTATCCTAAAGAAATAAATCTCCATGAAGAATGTTTAAGACTATCATCAAAGAGAAGATGCCACCTGCTTTCAACATGGTATACAATGGACAATATCCACTTATCCATCTATATGATTCCTAATTCTATCTCTGGCCTGTACAGCTCTAAGAAAAGCACAGGCACATACACAAAATCCTGTGAGAAAATGACCCCCATTGTTATATGTATAAAATTCCTATTCTAGAAACACTATCATTATTGCATTATATATGTAATAGATACAATTGGCTCTGTCAATTTAAACAAAAATTCTTTTTAATCTTTTTTTTTTTTTGAGAGATAAAGTGAGAGAGACAGAGTGCGAGCAGGTGAGGAACAGAGAGAGAGGAAGTCACAGAATCTGAAGCAGGATCCAGGCTCCGAGCTGCCAGCAGAGAGCCTGACCCGGACTCAAACTCACAAACCACGAGATTATGACCTGAGCCTAAGTGGGACGCTTAACCAACTAAGCCACCTAGGCGCCCCTTGGCTTTGTCATTTAAAAACGGACAAAATTCACTGTGATAGGACCTAGTTCCCATTTTCATTCATTCATTGAAAACTATATGTATTGAGAAACTTCCATGTGCCAGAATATATTACTGTTCTTGTTCAGCTCTAAAACCCTTACACTTACAAACATATAAAACTTGGAAACAAAAAATTTCCATCCATTATTATATGTGTGTTATTCCCGTTATATAAATGGTAACATTATTTCATTATATTAAAAATAGAGATATCTGTGCCTGTAAGATTCAGATATAATTCACCATGAAGAGACCTAGATCTTACTTTCATTTGTTCATATATTCAAAAATAGTTATTGAAAACCTTTGATCAGCACAGAGTAGCTTGAAGTCCTAGAGAATACAATATACAAGATAAAAAACATTCCCTGCTTTCACAGAAGAGGACAAAGGGACAGTCAGTATTAAATCAGCAACTGCTATTCATGGGGATGAGTGCTAGGAGAGAGGGAGTAGAGGGAGCAGTAGAGGGAGTGCCATGGGAACAGCTAGGACAAAATAAAGATGAATTTGAAAATATTTCCCCATGGACCTGATATCTGGTTGAACAGGCAAGTGGGACAGTTTCTAGCAAAAGGGACCAGAATTGTGAAAGTCTAAAGGTAAAACAGGAAGCGGCTTCTAGGAACAGAGAGAAAATGTAGATATGGCTAGACTAAAACATGGCCAGAAACAAGGCAGACTAGATCAGGAGGTCAAATATGAAATTCTTTTATCCCATGATAGGAGGTTCCACTTTTCTCTCAAGGGCTAATGGACTCAAAAAAGTGTTCTAATCAGGGTCCTGACAAGATCAAATTGGTATTTTTTCCCTCTGGCTAAAGATTAAATAGAGTGACTCTGGAACCAAAAAGACCAGGTGTGAGGAATCTTAACATATTCAATTAGCATCAGTAAATGAGGGTGGCTTGAACTACCATAGTTAGGGTGAGGATGAGAAAAAAAATATATGGAGTTAACTGGGTGGCAAGATCAGCGGGACATAAACAAATACACACACAGAAGACACAGAAAAAGCAGAGTCAAAAGCAGCACCCACCTGAATTGGAAAACTGGGAAAATGGTGGGACCAACTGAGGAGACAGTAGCACAAGAGGAGATGTACTTTTAGAGGACCAGGAAAAATGGTAGGTTGTGTTTTAAACTCAGTGAAAGAAGATGCCAGTAAGACATCAAAATAGAGATATCCAAAAAGCAGCTGGCAATGTGGGTCTGGAGGTCAGAAAAGGTCTAAGTTTGAGACATAAATCTGAGAGCAACCAACACTATTGAGTTTGTGATATCACATAAGGAGACTGTAAACAAAAGAACGGAACTTCAGAGGATATCAATTTTTTAAGGGGAGAAACAGCCACAGCACAATTGAGAGGTGGCAGTGGAAGGGTAGGTATAGTTTTACAAAAGCCAAAAAAAGACTTCATTTCAACATTTATTTATTTTTGAGACAGAGAGAGACAAAGCATGAAGGGGGGAGGGTCAGAGAGAGGGAGACACAGAATCCGAAACAGGTTCCAGGCTCTGAGCTGTCAGCACAGAGCCCGATGCGGGGCTCGAACTCACGGACCATGAGATCATGACCTGAGCCGAAGTCGGAAGCTCAACCGACTGAGCCACCCAGGCGCCCCAAAGACTTCGTTTCAAAAAGAAAGAAGTAATTTTTATTATCAATTGGTACTGAGAGACCAAGAAAGATGAGATTGAGTATGTCCATCCTCAAGGAGGTAATTTTGGTGTAAGTGAAATTAGTTTAGAAATAGGTTAAGGAGTAAGATGGAGAGGGGGAAATTAGAGTGGGTTCTTTTACTGAAAGCTGTTTAGAAGAAAATACGTATTTCTCAGATAAGATAATGGAACTGATAAACAAACCTAGGCAAGAAGTGGATACTCTTCGGGACAAGGACTCATGGTCTTATCTTAGGTGTCATGGGTCTCTTGCATTTCTTTTTTTTTTTTTTTAAGTTTATTTATTTATTTTGAGAGAGAGAGAGCATAAAGGAGGGGGGATAGAGAGAAGGAGAGAGAGAATCCCAAGCAGGCTGGACACTGTCAGCACAGAGCCTGATGGGGGCCTCAAACTCATGAACAAAGAGATCATGACCTGAGCTGAAATCAAGAGTCGGACATTTAACCGACTGGACCACTCAGGCACCCTGGGTCTCTTGCATTTCTACATGTATTTTTTTAAGATTTTAGTTTTAAGTAATCTCTATGCCCAAGATGGGACTTGAACTCACAACCCCAAAATCAAGAGTCACATGCTCTGAGCCAGACAGGTGCTCCAGCATTTCTACATGTCTTTTTTTTTTTAATGTTTATTTATTTATTTTGAGAGGGGAGGGGCATAGAGAGAGGGAGACAGATAATCTCAAGCAGGCTCTGAGCTGCCAGCCCAGAGCCAAATGTGGGGCTCAATCTCACAAACCACGGGATCATGACCTGAGCCGAAACTAAGAGTTGGACGCTTAACCAACTGAGTCACCCAAGTGCCCCTCTACATGCCTTAAAAGCAGAGGCACTGACTGCCCCATGTTTCAGACTTTTTCAAGGATGTGTGTATATGAGCCTTGGAAAATAGAAAAAGTATCTCTTTGCACAGCAAAAGGCATGCTTATTGACCATTATATTTGGGCTCCCTAAGTTTGAGGTTTATCTCCTCCTACTATACGACACACTACCTGTACAGGTGTCACCTGCCCCGCTTCATATCTCCTTGTGCAAACTGGGTCTCAGCAGACTGGCACAAAAACAAAAACAAAAAAAAACAAAAAACAAAAAACGCTGACACTGACTACTGCTATTACTGTGAGTAATGAAGTCCTTTGTCTCTGGCTGAGGACTCTTGTGTCTTCTGTCAGTATCCATGAAACTATGGCAGGCTAAGAATCCTAGATTCTTCAGAGTTTGACTATTTGTACCTTTGTCCTGGTCCTGCTCAGAAATCTGACTTTTTGGTACTTAATACCACCTAAAAAGTCAGGGTAAAATTGTTTCTGTAAAGAGAAAGAGCTTACTGTTGTATGTTTTACTCTCTTAAATATATACTGTCAACGCCAATGGAAGCTGTAGACCAGCATTATAAATCAGAAAAATGAGACTCCATCTTGACCACTGCTGACAAGGTTACAGGACACTATTTGTTAGTTCTGCATTTGAGAACATCACTTAGAGTGCATATTTCCTGGTTATGCTCATTCTGCGTACATCTACACAGCGGTAACTGCAGTGCTGTCATTTTAATGCCAAGTTACCCCTATGACACAGACATATGATTTTGGTAAGACACCACAGGGTGAATAATTTCTGAATGATGGAGCTCTTTGGAAATGCACTATAATTCATTAAAAATGGTATCTAATCTAAAGACAGTTATTCCTTCTTAAAAATTAAGATATTATAGACTCCTTCTATGGGAACCAATAGAATTGAACGATGTCTTGAATTACTTTAAGTGAATTAAGTGAGTGAATTAAGGTTGACTTGAGTTGAAGTCATTTATGGTAGCTGAGAGCCTTGTGGTTAACATCTAAGGTCTTCTCTGAGTAAGTTAGAATCGTTCAAACCTTTTCATAGATTGTGCCCCCTTATATAAGTACAGATCTCATCAGGACTAAAATTTCAGAAAGCAAACAAATCATGTTGACCTGCACTGCATTAAATGTTCAATAAACAAAAAGCAACTGAAAACAAAGGCTAAAAGAACATCTAAAGGGCATACGTATACATTTAGCTCAACAAAACGTAATAGTAATAAACAAACTAATTGTCATATTTAAGTTATAATGTACAGAGCAGACACTGCCAGGAAAAAAATAACCAGAAAGATATTTGTATTCTTTAAAGTCTATTGAGATCATTATTATGCAGATTGTTCTCTATCAGATAGGACTTGTATAAGGTTTGACAAGGAGGGATGAGTAATCAGTTAAATACTTCAGATTAAGAGTAGGAGGGAGCATTTTTAAAATCATATTAAGCTCCAGGAAACTCTGGCCATAATCATTGCCAGGCATTATGCCCCGAATTCTAAGTAAATTTCAAAGATAGAGATAACTAAAGGTAATGTGAACAATCCCTCCTGTGAAAAGTCACAGCTCAAGAACAGACACATCTATGAAACACAAGATGTTCAGTTTTTATTTTTGCAAAAGCTCTTTTTTGGAATGTAATAGTTAAATGCCATAAGTTTCTACTCAGTAGAGACTCTGAGCAGATCCTATAGGCACTGGGAATACCACAACCCCAGATTATCACCAATGGCCATCTGAACAGAAAATAGCATTTAACATAAAATATTGCCAAAATAATTCACTCTTTACATTTTATAGTTTCCATTTGTTATTATAAATATGCTATTATGCCAATACATGCAAATTCTTTCTAGGTAATCAAACAACACCTTTAAAATGCCCCCAGCCATGGGGGTACCTGGGGGGGCTCAGTTGATAGAGCATGCAACCCTTGATCTTGGAGTTGTGAGTTCAAATCCCACATCGGGAGTAGAGTTTATTTACAGAAAAAATGCCTACAGCCCTTTCCAAACTCCCAAACAGTTATCTTCCAAATAAACTGATCAGTATAGTAATATTTAACAATCACACTTAAGGCAGGTAAGTTAGTAACTGATTCCAGAGCCAAGACAAGTTATTAAGAGAAAAGTAACTATACTCGCAATTCTTTTAGAAAATTATTGGCTTCGGTCCACAAGAAGTAGAGAAAAGGACAACCTACGGATGACATTGATGGATGCTTCCATTCCATTTCACCTGGGACAATCTCAAGGGGTTCAATTACCTAGTATATGTTTGCCAAGAAGTTAAAATCTCTACCTCATTGTATTGAAGAGAAAAGCAAACTGGGAAACTCCTGCTTCAGCCGCTAGTATAGCATGTAGAATCACAGCAAAAGTATTAGGCTTGTTAAATTCATTCTCTAAGTACCTGAGGAGTCAAATTTGTTTCTGTCCACTTTGTGGATTTGTTTTGCCATCTTTCCATCAGAGAATATTGTGCTGAGTAGTGGGCAAACAGAACTAACCCAGGACCGAAAGTCAAGGGGACTATGGCTTACCATTATTCACTAAAACAAGGTTCTGTGTGCATGTGTGTGTGTGTGTGTGTGTGTGTGTGTGTGTGTGTGGTGTAGTGTGCAGGGGCTTGAGTCTGGGTGGTGTACGGGGGGCGAATAAAATCTGTTTTCATGAGTATGGAGAGAAGTTTATAGGAAAGTACAAATATGTATGGTGAAAAATCTTATCATCTTAAGCCAGGAAAATATCTTAGATAAATCATTTAGCCCATTCTCATCACATCTTCTTCCAAACATAGTTATATCTTTTCCATACTTTCAAATCTTCAGAAAATCACCTTCAGTGGTTCCGTTACAGCGTTTCGGAGCTGGTAAAAAGCAAATTTTTTACCCCAAACTCTAAAATCCTTCTCTACTACTTTATAAGCATTCCCTCTTGTCCTGACCTCCAGAGAACCAGAGAAAAACCATTCAACATTATCCTTAAACTATATTTCTACAGTAATAAATGTAACTAAGTTATCATAAACACACTGAGAAAGAATGGCATATGGCAAAGAAAGCTGGAAATGAGCTTAAAAAGCTGAATTTAAGTCACAGCTCCAAAAGTAACTAAGAGAAAATGGAAGTCACAACTTAATTAAACCTTTGTTGTCTCAGCTGTTACTTGGGGCTACTGAAATCTCTATTAGTTAGTACACATAGATAGAATTTCAAATGAGGTAGTGAAAATGATAAAGCTTCTGAAGGTCTAGAACACTTTTAGTATTTCAGTTTAGAAATCAGTACTATTCCAGCCAAATACGAATTTCTCATCTACATAACTGTATTCCAAGTTTCTTCCTTACAAAGTTGATTTTTACAATTTTATGTAGAGAATATACTATAAAGTAGCCAGCTCAATAGCCAGTACATAGTAGACACTCAATTAAGTTTATGTAAAGCCACTGTCCCAATACGCATTATATAACAGACGTTCAATAAACAGAAGTTATTGCTAATAGTAGTATTAAACATAGTAGTAATGCCACTACTCAATTATATTTTTCCTTTATTTACAGGAGAAAGAATAGGAACAAAAGATTTATTGAGCACCTGAGTACAGGACACACTATACTTGATATCACATGGAATACCTTATCACTAAGAATTAGATATTAGTTTCCCCATGTTGTAAGTGAAGAAACGGACACTCGAGCAGGTTTTATAATTTGCCAAAGGCTCACAGCTCAAACCGAGTTATGTTCAATTCCAAAGCTCCTCATGTTCAATTACAATCTATTTGCCTCCCAGAAGTTCAAAGTTAAGGTTGTATTCTTAGAAAAGCATGTCTAGTGCTGAATACATATGGATATCAGAAGGTAATACCTCCATTTCTGCAAACACTTTTATCATGTACATTGACTTTAAAGTTTTTAACAACTACCCTCTCAGATTCTTAAAACACACTGAAGGATGAAAGAAAATATTAATTTTATTTGTTAACAGAGCTTTAATATTTTGATTTCTCTAATAAATGTGCAGAATTATGGTAGTGCATGCAATTAAAATTTCTTTTGTTATATAATTCCATTGCCGTATTAAATCGCTTCATTAAGAAAAACTAGGGGCGCCTGGGTGGCTCAGTGGGTTAAGCGGCCGAATTCGGCTCAGGTCATGATCTCGCGGTCCGTGAGTTCGAGCCCCGCATCGGGCTCTGTGCTGACAGCTCAGAGCCTGGAGCCTGTTTCAGATTCTGTGTCTCCCTCTCTCTGACCCTCCCCCGTTCATGCTCTGTCTCTCTCTGTCCCAAAAATAAATAAACATTAAAGAAAAAAGAAAAACCACACTCTCTTACACATTTTGGCAGATGTGAATTTGTTTGTGTTTTCACCACATCCTCCTTGTCAATTCTGCCCTACTAATTATATTCCAAAAATGCTTCTCTCACTAAATAGCTCATAATTATTTAAAAAATTAAAAAGAGGAAATTGTCCTTGTAGCATGGCATCTTGTGATCCTGCTGCTCTTTTAAATTGACAAAAATATGGAGATTGAGATGTACATTTAAAGCTTTGACAATTACGTAAGGACTACTTTCAGCAAAAATAACAGACTTGGCTCTAGTAATTCTAATTCCTTATGTATTATATTTTGGGAGAGCTGTAGTTTATGTGTCATAAATTTTTCATATTTGTGATTAATGTGACAATATTTGTGTTTTTCTTTTATCCTTCTTATTTATATACCTGTGGTCATAGCAAATTAACCCAATTCTTTTTACATTTGCAAACTATATTTAGAACTATAAGCTTTGAATATATATTTTGACCAGGCACTTAACATTGCAATTTCTAGATAAAATACATACTCATAGACTATTTAGTGTAGTCTTACTACAAAATAGAAATGGAAATGTATTTACAGAAAACAAACACATTGGCAAATTCAAGTGAAAGCAACTCTTTTGAGATCTCACCAAAAAACCTAATTACTTGTTTTAATACTGAATCTATAAGAAAACCTGTAACAAAGAGAAAAAAAATAATCCATTTCAACCCCAGCCTAACTCTGCTGCTGTTGCTCCTGAACAATGAGGAATTCTATTATGTAATCCATTAACTTGTGAACTCAAAACTTCTCTAGGCTCTCCTACCCAACCATTTCACCAACGTGCACTATTTGTTACCACCGGACCTGGTTCAACTTTCCATTACAGGATCCTAGGATCTGAGGTATTTGTTATTCTCCTTCTTTTAGCATCTGATCAGATCTACTTATAGACAGAAGCAAGCCCTGATTCAGATTACCCCAACCCAGTAACAGAAGTGTGAATACCATCCATGCACTCAGATCCCATGGAACAGCTGACGCACACAGGTGTTGCACAGTGCTCCAGCCAATATTAGGAGTGACTCATGCTCAGTGTTCCAGTGCCCAGGAAATCTGAGGTAAGCCACTGTTATCTCTGGCCACACATCTTGTTCAAAAGACAGACAGACTACAGTAAGGATACACTTGCAAATTTTCAGAGATAAACATTCAGACATTCTCTTTTATATACTCACACAGATCTCTTCTAGGATACCAAAAGATGGAGGCAAGAAAACAATATTTATGGGGAAAAAAGTAATTTTCAGTCATGATGGGATGGTCCAGAGTTATCAGAGGAGAAGTTTAAATACTTGTGAGGAACTCTCCTTTTAAATCTGCATAACATTGGAACTCTTCAATGGCATCTACCTTTTGTTTTGACTTACAGTTATTTAGCTACTTATCTTACTCCCCAAATTATCTGCATACCTACCCAATTAAGAAAGAGTCTCAGGGCGCCTGGGTGGCGCAGTCGGTTAAGCGTCCGACTTCAGCCAGGTCACGATCTCGCGGTCCGTGAGTTCGAGCCCCGCGTCGGGCTCTGGGCTGATGGCTCAGAGCCTGGAGCCTGTTTCCGATTCTGTGTCTCCCTGTCTCTCTGCCTCTCCCCCGTTCATGCTCTGTCTCTCTCTGTCCCAAAAATAAATAAACGTTGAAAAAAAAAAAAAAAAAGAAAGAGTCTCATATTCTAAAAGTGACTGGATTTCCTGAGCAAGTTCTTATCAGAAGCTTTAGAAAACTAAGCAAAAGGGAATTGAAATTGATTTAGTAAGAGTGGGCACAAGAAGTAAGGAAAGGTCCAAAGAACCATATCTGGAGGTTTATATCAAGACTAAGAACAAAAAAGAGGTAAACTCAGAAGGCAGAACCAGGTAAGATTTCCTGAGACATTGGTGCACTGGAGAGAAACCTTTTATAGAGTGTTGCTGATGTTCCCAAGGGCAGGCAAGCATCTGTTATGGACACTGATACGGGTCACACATTTTGCAGACTGTAAACCTTTAAATGTCAAGAATGCTACATTTCTGACTCATCTTTTAAAGACAGCTCAAATGTTACCTCCTCTGTGCAGGCTACTCTGACAGATCTCCATAATAGAATTAATTTCTTGCTACTTAGTGTTCCCATAGCATTCGTTTATGCCACCAGAATGGCCCTTACTTGTCTTTTTATGGCCAAATATTTATTTTATGCCTCTTCCAATAGGATTCTTTAAAGTCTGGGGCCAATCTTGGTCATATTTTTATCTCCTGGGCATTGCAAGATTGGGGGGGGGGGAAAAGAGTCAGAGAACAGATGCTTGTTACAATGATTTGAGGTCTCTATGATACACAAGAGTGTGGAAAGGTTTAATTAGGTTAGAATAGAAAGAACTAAATACATTAAAATAAATTGAATATATGAAATTTTGATCTGATGTCCTGGAAGGACTGAGATAGTAATAAAGAAAATAGGGGTCATGAAAACAGATACAGATGGTCTGTGGACAGTAAAGAAGTATGGCAAGCTGCTGAAAGTTCACTTCTTGGGAAGGAAGCCAATGTAAAAACAAAGTCAAGATTCATCCACTAGAGATGATAATTTAACCTGTGGGAACAAATTAGATTGCCAAGGGAAAAATAATGAGTTGAAGTTAAGGACAAATCTTTAAAGAATTCCTATATTTATGGGGTGAGAGGGAGAAAATTTCCAGCATGTGAGGCAAAGGAAGAACCTATGAAGTGGGAAATAGAATAATGCCCAATTATGGAAGCCTAGAAAGATTTCTAAAAAAATTGTAAAGGCAAAAGTGACATAATGAAAGGGAGTGGATTTGAACTCTGGAGTTGGCAGAGAACAAGGTGAATTTGAGATGCTAGGTTGAAAAGAGATAAACAGCAGTGGAAAATGTCAGCTCATAAAAAAGCTATTGAGCCATAGCAAAAGAACAATTACCTGAAAAGAGGTATGCACAATATAAAGAATATTCTGCATGAACTTGCCACCAAACGAGTTCAAAGGAAGACCATGAAACAGTTGGAAAGGAATTTGCAATATTAGGAGAAAGCCAAGTTTCAGTTAAAGGGAATCAGGTAAGAGGAACTGGTTGAAAGCTGTTAAGCACTGTGAATATGATGAAATGGTCAATACGGTACAATGTAAGAGGTTATGGAGGCCTTTACAGGCAGCAGATATAGGAGGAGGGCAGGCTGGGTGGAGTAGGAGTGAAGCTATGGGAGCACACAGCACCAGAGTGGTTTGTATTATTGCCATTGGAGACACATGTGTCCTGATCACCCCAATCCTTTAACATTCTCTGTATCTGTGCCTTTTGCCAGGTAGCTTTTCAGTTCCTCCTCCACTAAAGTGGTGGAGTGTATTTGACCACTGTCGATTCTTGTCTCACCCATATGACTTACCTTAATCAATGGAATATTAGCAAGGGTAATGGCACCAAAATGTTGAGAATCATTCAAGCAGTTGGGCTAGCCCTCTTATACTTCTGCCATCTCCAAGAGAACACCAAATCCAGGCAGACCTTCTGATTCCTGGAGGAAAATAAGAAACACACAGAGCAGAATCAATCCACAATGCTTGAGGAGACCCATCTGAGAGCAGCAGAGCTATTCACCCAAGCCCAGCCTACATGTGCACCTCCAACCAATTGAGCTAAATAAATGCCTATAGTTCCATGCCACTGAGATTTTTTTTTTTTTTGGTAACCATATTGTGTCAATAGCAAACTGATAAAGATAATAGCCAACATTTATTGAATAATTAAGAAGTTATTATTTTTCCCATAAGTATTTACAGTTTAATCATATTTCAATATGCCTCCTTTTAGGTGAGGTTTTGGAAGACTGGCCTTTCTAGAATCCCTAAAGTCATACCCATTTTGTGGTATGATGCTAGAGTTCCTTCAACTCACTCTTTAACACAACTCTATAAACAAAAGGCAGTGCTAAGAAACCTTCTCATGAAATGGACCTTTATAGTTGCACTCCTTAGGATACTTCTCAAATCTATAGGTGAAAAAATAATGACAGCCACAATGAGGCTGGTATCTACTGAGTACTTACTATATTTCAAATGGCATAAAAAATACTTAACACAAATTATCCCTTTTAATTCTCACAAGAGCCCTATAAAGTAGATATTATTAGTCTTTCCATTTTGTAGATAATTAGAGTTCAGAAAAATTAAATAATTTTCCCTAGCTAGTAAAGAGCTGAATCAGAATTTGAAATGCAAAATGTTATCATATTCTAAGAACTGTGAAGTCATTGAGGTCAAATATTATATCTCATGTGTTCCTATATTCTAGGGATTATAACAATGCCTAGAAAGTATTGAGAGTTTAACAGATATTTATGGAGCAAATGCTATTTTTGAAGGAAGTGTCAACAATAATATAATATGAAAAATAAATTTGTTAAAATGGTGCAAATACAAAAATGCTAATTTTTCATATAAGTGCTACAAGTCTCAGAGAGAGTGTGACATGTTCCTTGTATAACATCCAGCTACGCTGGCCAAAAAAATAGTTTATGTGTAAAATATAGCATCCTATCAATTATATTTTCCTCTAATATTTTATAACAAAATGTGGCAATATGTGTTTTTCTTATAATAGAAACAAAGCCAAGGAAACATATTGAGACATGGTTGTTCTTATCTCAAGACAAAATCCCTTGATTCTCCCTGATTTAAGAACTCCTTTGCACTCAGAGATTCTCCTGCTAAATTGAGATTATACCTTTTGCATTCAGAGATTACAGAGAATGAATAACTTATCAAATAAGCAGGAATATCCTGCCAGATATGTACAGTTCTTTCTAAAGTAAAATGGCAACTACCCATACAAAATGCAAAGTAAGATAACCCCCAGCCCAGCCCAGGCCCCAAGACACATCACACCCATACTATCTCTCAGGGAATATCAAGCAACATTGAGATAATAGACTTGTCAGGAAAAACAAACATCCCCACAGACAAAAAGAGTCACTTTGTTAATAACTGTCAAACTGTGACTTCCACAAATTTTATCCTGAGGTCTTACTATGCTAATCATAGTCCTCATTCAATTATTTACTGCTATAAGAGAAGCAGATCATACTGGGAGGTTACAGGAATTATCTGCCTCTTGGACATCCTTCCCAAATGAAAATACAAGAAAGCTGAACAGCTGCTTTCTCTTAACAATTATTTTACCATCTTTTCTCTCCCTGTGCTGAATGAAAAGTGCTGGCTGCATACTGTTATACTGATTTTATAGTCTGCCTATTGCAAATCATTTTACAACTAAAATACTGAAGATAGGCTGATGGTAAGTAACAATATTTATAAACATTATACCATTTATCTTTATTATTTTTGCCATGAAATTCTCTTCTTATCTTTGGCAAATTTTACAAGTTGAAGAGAACAGAGACAATGTACTTTAATCTTTGAAAAATACTACAAAAGGCATCTAGCCTCAAGAAGTCCAGGAATGACAAGCAATAAAGCAGTAGCATAATGAACAGAAAACTTCAGGGGAAGAGACCTGTAGAAAGGAAGGAGAAAAAAAATCTCCCGGACTCCCAACAGCAAAGTACCTGTGAATTAGTCATTCAATTTCAACAAATATATATTGAAGGCTTGCTAGATGCCAAGCACAACGGTAAATAAAGTAATAATAATAAATAACCATTATCCCTGTTGTCATGGAGCAGAGAATCAGCGATATAGATGACAAACTTATAGAGAGTAATGAAGCAGAAAAAAAAGGGAGATTAAAGCAAAACAGCACGATTTAAGAATTAGAGAAATCGGTGACTCATTAAACAGGAACAAATCAGAATCATAGGGGTCCCAGAGGAGGAAGAGAGAGAAATAGGGGTAGAAGGGTTATGTGGGCAAATCATAGCAGAAAACTTTCCTAACCTCAGGAAAGACACAGACATCAAAATGCAGGAAGCACAGAGGACTCCCATTAGATTCAACAAAAAGCGACCATCAACAAGGCATATCATAGTCAAATTCACAAAGTACTCAGGCAAGGAGAGAATCATGAAAGCAGCAAGGGAAAAAAGGCCCTAACGTACAAGGGAAGACAAATTAGGTTTGCAGCAGACCTATGAACAGAAACTTGTCAGGCCAGAAAGGAGTGGCAGGATATATTCAGTGTGCTGAATCAGAAAAATATGCAACCAAGAATTCTTTATCCAGCAATTTTGTCATTCAAAGTAGAAGGAGAGACAAAAAGTTTCCCAAACAAACAAAAACTAAAGGCGTTTGTGACCACTAAACCAGCCCTGTAAGAAATTTTAAGGGGGACTCTCTGAGGGGACAAAAGATGAAAAAAATATATATATATATATATTTATTTATTCATTTATTTATATATATTTATATATATTTATATATATATTTATTTATATATAAATAAATACCAATATATATTTATTTATATATATTTATATATATATTATTTATTAATTTATTTATATATAAATAAATACCAAAAGCAACAAAAGATTAGAAAGGACCAGAGAACACCACCAGAAACTCCAACTCTACAATCATCATAATGACAATAAATTCATATCTTCCAGTACTTACTCTAAACATCAATGGACTCAATGCTCCAATCAAAAGACATAGAGTAACAGAATGGATAAGAAAACAAGATCCATCTATCTGCTGTTTACAAGAGACCCACTTTAGACCTAAAGACACCATCAGATTGAAAATAAGGAGATGGAGAACCATCTGTCATGCTAATGGTCAACAAAAGAAAGCTGGAGTAGCCATACTTATATAAGACAATTTAGACTTTAAAATAAAGACTGTATCAAGAGATGCAGAAGGGCATTATATCATAATCAAGGGGTCTACCACCAAGAAGACCTAACAATTGTAAACATTTATGTGCCAAATGTGAGAGCTCCCAAACACATAAATCAATTAATCACAAACATAAAGAAACTCATCGATAGTAATACCATAACAGTAGAAGACTTCAACACCTACTCACAGCAATGGACAGATCATCTAATCAAAAAATCAACAAGTAAACAATGGCTTTGAATGACACACTGGACCAGATGGACTTCACAGATATACTCAGAACATTTCATCCTAAAGCAACAGAATATACATTCTTCTCCAGTGCACATGGAACATTCTCCAGAATAGACCACATACTGGGACACAAATCAGCCCTCAGCAAGTACAAAAAGATCGAGATCATACTTTGCATATTTTCAGACCACAACACTATGAAACTCAAAATCGACCACAAGAAAAAATTTGGAAAGGCAACAAATACTTGGAGACTGAAGAACATCCTACTAAAGAATGAATGGGCTAACCAAGCAGTTAAAGAGGAAATTAAAAAGTCTATGGAAGCCAATGAAAATAATAACACCACAACCCAAAACCTCTGGGACTCAGCAAAGGCAGTCATAAGAGGAAAGTATATAGCAATCCAGGCCTTCCTAAAGAAGGAAGAAAGATCTCAGATACACAACCTAACCTTACACCTTAAAGAGCAGCAAAAAGAACAGCAAATAAAACCCAAAACCAGCAGAAGACAGGAATTAATAAAGATTAGAGCAGAAATTGATGCTATCGAAACCAAAAAAACAGTAGAACAGATCAATGAAACCAGAAGCCGGTTCTTTGAAAGAATTAACAAAACTGATAAACCCCTAGCCAATTTGATCAAAAAGAAAAAGGAAAGGGCCCAAATAAATAAAATCAAGAATGAAAGAGGAGAGATCACAACCAACACAAAAGAAATAAAACAATAATAAGAGAATATTATGAGCAATTTTATATGCCAATAAAATGGGCAATCTGGAAGAAATGGACAAATTCCTAGAAACATATACACTACCAAATCTGAAACAGGAAGAAGTAGAAAATTTGAACAGACCCATAACCAGTAAGGAAATCAAATCAGTAATCGAAAATATGCCAAAACACAAGCGTCCAGGACCAGATGGCTTTCCAGGGGAATTCTACCAAACATTTAAGGAAGAGTTAACACCTATTCTTTTGAAACTGTTCCAAAAAATAGAAATGGAAGGAAAACTTCCAAACTCTTTCTATGAAGTCAGCATTACCTTGATTCCAAAACCAGACAGAGACCCCACTAAAAACGAGAACTATAGACCAATTTCCCTGATGAACATGGATGCAAAAATCCTCAACAAGATATTAGCCAACTGGATCCAACAATACATTAAAAAAATTATTCACCACAACAAGTAGGATTTATACCTGGGATGCAAGGCTGGTTCAATATCCGCAAAAAAATTAACGTGATTCATCACAACAATAAAAGAAAGGACAAGAACCATATCATCTCTATAGATTCAGAGAAAGCATGTGACAAAATACAGCAACCTTTCTTGATAAAAACCCTCAAAAAAGTACGGATAGAAGGATCATACCTCTAGATCATAAAAGCCATATATGAACGACCCAACGCTAATATCATCCTCAATGGGGAAAAACTGGGAGCTTTCCCCCTAAGGTCAGGAACAAGACAGGGATGTCCACTCTTGCCACTGTTATTCAACATAGTATTGGAAGTCTTAGCCTCTGCAATCAGACAACACAAAGAAATAAAAGGCATCCAAATCGGTCAGGAGGAAGTCAAACTTTCACTCTTCGCAGATGACATGATACTCTATATGGAAAACCCAAAAGAGGCCATCAAAAAACTGCTAGAACTGATTCATGAATTCATCAAAGTTGCAGGATATAAAATCAATGCACAGATATCGTTTGCATTCCTATACACCGACAATGAAGCGACAGAAAGAGAAATCAAGGAACCGATCCCATTTACACTTGCACCAAAAACCATAAAATAACTAGAAATAAATCTAACCAAAGAGGTGAAAAATCTATACATTGAAAACCGTAGAAAGCTTACGAAAGAAATTGAAGAAGACATAGAGAAATGGAAAAAGATTCCATGCTCCTGGATAGGAAGAACAAATATTGTTAAAATGTCCATACTGCCCAAAGCAATCTACATATTCAATGCAATCCCTATCAAAGTAACACCAGCATTCTTCACAGAGCAAGAACAAACAATCCTCAAATTTGTATGGAACCAGAAAAGACCCCAAATAGCCAAAGCGATCTTGAAAAAGAAAACCAAAGCAGGAGGCATCACAATCCCAGACTTCAAGCTATACTACAAAGCTGTAATCATCAAGACAGTATGGTACTGGCAGAAGAATAAACACTCAGATCAATGGAATAGAATAGAGGACCCAGAAATGGACCCACAAACGTATGGCCAACTAATCTTTGACAAAGCAGGAAAGAATGTCCAAAGGAATAAAGACAGTCTCTTCAGCAAGTGGTGCTGGGAAAACTGGACAGCGACATGCAGTAGAATGAACCTGGATGACTTTCTTATACCATACACAAAAACAAACTCAAAATGGATGAAAGACCTCAATGTAAGACAGGAAGCCATCAAAATCCTCAAGGAGAAATCAGGCAAAAACCTCTTTGATCTTGCCAGCAGCAACTTCTTACTCAACATGTCTCCAGAGGCAAGGGAAACAAAAGCCAAAATGAACTATTGGGACCTCATCAAAAAAAAGCTTTTGCACAGCAAAGGAAACAATCAGCAAAACTAAGAGGCAACCAACAGAATGGGAGAAGATATTTGCAAATGACATATCAGATAAAGGATTAGTATCCAAAATCTACAAAGAACTTATCAAACTGAACACCCAAAAAAATAATAATCCAGCAAAGAAATGGGCAAAAGACATGAATAGACACTTCTCCAAAGAAGACATCCAGATGGCCAACCGACACATGAAAAAATGCTCAACATCACTCATCATCAGGAAAATCCAAATCAAAACCACAATGAGATACCACCTTACACCTGTCAGAATGGCTAACAGTAACAACTCAGGCAACAACAGATGTTGGCGAGCATGTAGAGAACGAGAGAGGATCTTGTTTGCATTGTTGGTGGGAATGCAAGCTGGTGCAGCCACTCTGGAAAACAGCATGGAGGTTCCTCAAAAACTAAAAATAGAACTACCTTACGACCCAGCAATTGCACTACTAGGCATTTATCTAAGGAATACAGGTGTGCTGTTTTGAAGGGACACATGCACCCCATGTTTATAGCAGCACTATCGGCAATAGCCAAAGTATGGAAAGAGCCCAACTGTTCATCGATGGATGAATGGATAAAGAAGAAGTGGTATATACATACAATGGAGTATTACTCGGCAATCAAAAAGAATGAAATCTTGCCATTTGCGACTACATGGATGGAACTGGAGGGTATTATGCTAAGTGAAGTTAGTCAGAGAAAGACAAAAATCATATGACTTCACTCATATGAGGACTTTAAGAGACAAAACAGATGAACATAAGGGAAGGGAAACAAAAATAATATAAAAACAGGGAGGGGGACAAAACAGAAGAGATTCATAAATATGGAGAACAAACAGGGTTGCTGGAAGGGTTGCAGGAGGGGGCATTAAGGAATCTACTTCTGAAATCATTGCTTCACTATATGCTAATTTGGATGTAAATTTTAAAAAATAAAAAATAAAGTTAAAAAAAAAAGAAGACATTACCACTAAACAGAACATGTGAACTAGAACACTTTGTTTTTTTGTTTTGTTTTTTGTTTTTTTTTGCTATAAAGGGTATTATTGATAGAACTGGTGAACACTGAATAAGATCTGGGTATCAGGTGGTAGTAATATACATCATTGTTAAACTTCCTGATTTGTTAGTTATACTGGGGCTATGTAGGAAAATGTCCTTGTTTTTAGGAAATACACTCTAACATATTCAGAATGATAGAGAACAATGTCAACAACTTTCAGATGGCTTAGGGAAATGTTATTTGTACAATACATTTAACTTTTCTCAAAGTTTGAGCTTGTGTTTTTTGAAGAGTTACCAAATCATCTGGAATGTATATGAAACCAGCTGGGAAAAGTAGATTTCTGTTTTTTTAAAAAGAGAATAGAGAACACAATAAAACATATAAATGAAATAAAGAAATATTGTGCTTTTTTATCTTTTCAGTCTGCCTTTTAGTCAACAGTGCTTCTGAACTAATTTTTAAAACATACAAAATTTGACATAGGAAGATGGTGAAGAATATGAGCTGTAAAGACACAGATACCTAATCCAAAAACAATAAAAAAAATAATTCACATGATTTCTATCCTTGTGGTCTCAAGGGGTTACTGTCACTAGCATTTCAGGTATTAGTTAAACCCGGCTTCTAATACTGAAAATCAATATTAAGTGTATTACAGAAATGCCTACCCACCTCACATTACCATTCCTTTTTGAGAGTGCCTTTGAAAGAGCAGATAATCCAAGATTGAGATGCTTTCAAGTCAGAATGAATACTGAGCGAATCACTGGGCTTTAGTAACTTGAAAGCACTTGATCTTCAACATAACCCTTAAGAATGTGATATGCCATCTATTTTTCTTTTACCCATGATTTACTACTGGATATCTAATTGCCTAAAAAGAGAGGAAGAACATATTTTAAGGGGATTCTTTCCTCTAATTTACATTAATAACTTGACTTATTTCATTCGACTCAAGTAAATAATAAATTCATCAGACTTAGGATCCTAAGGCCTAAAGACACAATAATGTTTCTGTTGGAGCTTAATGTATCACCAAAGTAGAACTCATTCAGTGGAATAAAATGTTGAGGTGAAGTAAGTGCCTACCTCCTAATATTTTACTTTTTTATATTGCATAAAAGGAATAGTATGGAAGGAGGAAAGGTGGAGGAAAGGGCAGCTGAGATAAAATTCCTACCAAAAAAAGCCGACACAATTAATAAATGTAAAATAGATATTAACCATGGCAAAGATTGACGATGATGATGATGGTGATGATGATGTCAGTAAATCTATCTGTGGCCTTTTGATTTTACAGATTACACTAAAATTACTAGACATATGATCTCTTTCTGAAAACAAATAATAAACAGTAAATGCAGAATATGGATAGAGCAATGTGTAAATGGTATTTCTTCAGCCCCACATTCATTTACCACAATTAATGGTATCATCAGTAGTTATCTGCTGCTAGTCAAAACAACTAAATCACTTGAATTATGGCCTCCATCTCCTCATTCCCACTACAATTGCTTGTGGCAAAAACAAATCCACATAAACAAATCTACTCTGTTTCCATATGGCATCCTATTTTTTTAAGGCTTCATCTTAAGAGGCACTCCCTAAAAAGGGATAGTAAAAGCACATCATTTTCTCCTTTTTGGCTTGAACTTTATTATTGTCCACCATCTTCAAAGATCCAGAAGGAAATTAGTTAACACCTGAAAATGAAGCCTGAACTTTCATGTATTCCTACTGGTTTTAACTCCCACTAATGATGAAATCTTGAATTCCATTCAGACCTTAAGGTCCACCATGTCCACTAACGTCCATTAAGGCTGTTGTTACCTTCTCCACTGAAAGTATGCTGTCTTCTTATGATAATACCTGGCTACTCCAACACAGTGTGATTGTGTCAGGACCTCTAAAAATGTCAAAAAACAAAAACAGAACACAAAATTGTAAACAAAGAAAACAAAAATCTGTTTTGCTTTCTACCAAAGAGAGAGGAAAGAAAACACATCTCACATCTCTTTTTCTCTGTCCCTCTCCCTCACTTCTCTCTCCTCTCACCTTTATGTTACTACATCACTGGGCTCTCACTAAATGTCTGTTATATACTTCAAATGCTAATCAGAGTATTTTAGTGAGACACTTTTAAGGTGAAATAGAGAATATAAAAATAATGGAGAAAATCAACAAAATCAAGTTGGTTCCTTGAAAGTTCAACATTATTGACAAACTTCTGGCTGAACTGAATAAGAAAATAAAAGAGAAGACTTCAATGACCAAAATCAGGAATAAAAGAAGGGACATCACCATTAGCCTTACAGAAATAAAATACTTTATAAGGGGATATTATGAGTATTATTACTATATGCCAACATATTAGATAACTTAGATAACATGGATGTATTTCTAGAAAAACACAAATTACTGAAACTCAAGAATTAGATTAGGATAACTTTCCTAACTCATTTTATGAGCTCAATATCACCCTGACACCAAAACCAGGCAAAGTCATTGCAAGAATAGGAAACCCCAAACCAATATCCGTTATGAATATAGACACAGAAACATGAAACAAAATACTAGCAGACCTAATCCAGTAACATATAAATAATAATACAGTATGAACAAGTGAGATTTGTACTAGTAATATAAGAATGTTTTAACATCTGTCAGTGTAATACAACATATTAATAGAAAAAAATACAACCATCTCAATGCATTCAATATAATAATTTGACAAAATCCAATATCCTTCTATGAAAAAAAAAATAATGAACTAGACGTGGTAGGAAATTTCCTCAATGTGATAAATAAGTATCTAAAAAAAACCCCACAGCTAATATCATACTTAATGGTGAAAGACTGAATGTTTTCCTCCTGAGATCAGGTAAAAGAGAGGGAGGTGGGGCACCTTGGTGGTTCAGTTACTTAAGCATCCGACTTTAGCTCAGGTCATGATCTCATGGTTCATGAGTTCAAGCCCCACATCAGGCTCTTGATGTCAGTGCAGAGCACACACTGGATCCTCTGTCTCCCTCTTTCTGCTCTCCCACCCCCTGCTCAAGTTCTCTTTCTCTCTCTCTCTCTTAAAATACATAAATAAACAATAAAAAAAAAAAGACAGGATGTTCTCTTTAGCCACTTTTATTAAACATTATACTGAAGGATCCTGCCAAGGCAATTAGATAAGTAACACAAATAAAAGATATCCAGTTGGTAAAAGAAGAACTAAAGTTATTTGTATTCATAGATAATACAATCTTATATACAGAAAATCATTTAAAAATCACTAAAACGTGTTGAACAATAAACAAGCTTTGCAATGTTACAGGATATAAGATGGATATCAAAAAAATGTATTTCTATACACTAGCAATGAGCAATCTGAAAATGAAATTAAAATATAATTTTATTTACAAAATAAAAGTAATAAAATATTTAGGAATAAATTTAATAAAGCACAAGGCTTGAATGCTAAAACCTACATTGCTGAAAAAATCAAAAGTTCCAAATAAACTTATACCCCACGTTCATGGATCAGAAAACTTAATATTGTTAAGATGGCAATACTTCCAAATTGATCTAGAGATTCAATACCACATCTATCAAAATCCTAGGTACTTTTTTTTTTTCAGAAATGACAAGCTGATCCTAAAATTCATATGAACATTCAAGAGATCCAGAATAGCCTGAATAACCTTGAAAAAAAAAAAAGAACAAAGTTGGAAAGTTCACAATTCCTGGTTTCAAGACCTACTGCAAAGCCACAGCAATTGAGACAGTCACCTAGTAATGGATTAAGACAAATAAATCAATGACATAGAATTGAGAGTCCAGAAATTAACCTTTACATTTATGATAAATTGATTTTTGCCAAGATTTCCAAGACAATCCAATGAAGAATGAAGTCTTTTCAACAAATGGGGCTGAGATAACTGTATATCTGCTTACAAAAAATGAAGCTGGACCTCTTCCTTATACCATACCAACAAATAAAACAAAAACTCAAAATCTATAATAGGCCTAATATGAGAGCTAAACTATCAAACTCTCAGAAGAAAATATAGGAGTCAGTCTTTGTGATTTTGGATTAGACAATGGTTTCTTAGAAATGACACCTTAAAGTACAAGCAACAAAGAGGAAAATACAAAAATTGGACGGCATCAAAATTAAAAACGTTTGTGATGCAAAGTATACCATTAAGAAAATAAACAGACAACACACAGGATAAGAGAAAATATCTGCAGATCATACATCTGAGAAGAAACTGGTGTTCAGAATAAAGAACTTTTACAACTAAACAATGAGTCCAATTTTTAAAAACAGGCTAGGGCCCTGTATAGACATTTCTCCACAGAGGATATACCAAGGGTCAATAAGCACATGACAAGATGCTCATCAATATCAGGCATTAGAGAAATGCAAATTAAAGCCACCAATAAGATAATACATCACACCCACTGGGATAGCTATAATCTAAAAGACCACAACAAGTAGGTGAAGAAATTGAATCCTCACACATTGGTGGGGAGAGTGTAAAATGTACATTAGGTTTAGAAAACAGTTTCAGCAGTTTTTCAAAAGGTTAAATACATACTTAATCATATGACATGGCAATTCCTCTCTTACATATATGCCAAGTTAAATAAAAACATATATCCACACAAAATTTATCTTTGAGTATTAGAACATTATTAATAATAAGCAAGATATGGAAACAATCCAAATGTCTATCATTTGATAAATGGATAAACAAACTGTGTTATATCCATACAAAGGAACATTATTCAGCAATAAAAGGAATCAATTACTGATACATGTTATGTAACAGATGAACCTTCAAAATATTATGCTAAGCAAATGATGCCAACTACAAAAAAATCACATATTGTATGATTCCATTTATATAACTACCCAGATTAGGCAAATTCAAAGAGATGGAAAGTATATATAATGCATTAGAGATTAGGGCTGCAGCAGGTATGGGGAGTGACTGTAATGGGCACAGGGTAATGGGGTGATGAAAATGTTCCAAATTTAGATTTTGATAGTGGTTGCACAACTCAATATACTAAAACTATTGAATTGTATACTTTAAATGGGTGAATTTTACAACATATCTAAATAGCAATGTTAAAAATGTTCCTACTTTATAAATTCCTTCATATTTACATGTCCATTCCTCATAAGCCTAAAAAAAGACTATCTTTCAAACAATTTTTAAAAACTATTCCATTATGAGAAAAATTTAAAGGCAATATTCTTGTATATTCAGTTTGCAAAGTGTAACAAGTCCAGATTATATATTTTTCTTCAAACATCTTTACATCGGATGAATTTTTCAGTTTTTGCTAGTTTACTGGGAGGGATTTGGCAATGCAAATATATCATTGGTGAGAGTTATGGAAATAAGTACCTTGAAATATAGCAAAAACCATACACTTTCTCAGGATGCTATTCAGAATCAAATTCATTTTCATGCATAAATATCTTCCTGATAGCTTCCATACACAGCTCCTTTTTTTGTTCAGACCAGCAAATCTGAACCAACTGATTTGTCTTCATTTTTAAATTGCAGGGTATTTTTTAAATAAGAAAACAAGTTTTTTGACAACATATAATGAAAATTCTATTTATATCCCATAATTAATATAGATACGTCAGTCCTGTAGCCCCAATAAAGCAAGAGTATTTTTCCCTTTTCTTAACCGCTAATCACTTAAGCAAGTAAAATAAATGAAAAAATTAAGATTGAAGAAGAGGTTTTATGATAAAACTGTCAGGTTAAAGTTTGATTCCTTATTCACAGAAATGACTACAAGTGAAGATGCAAATGAAAATTAATTTGCGCATCTTTTGAAAACACTTAATATTACATGGCTAAACATAGAAGAAAAATGACAGGTGAAAGAATGTGTGAAAAGAAGGGAACAGTAAAGGTACTGGAGATTGATAAAGAAACACAATTAGAAGGTTAAACTCTGCAGATAAAGGACAGTAAGCTTTAAGGATGGATTTCATACAATTTTGCAAGAGGTTATTGTCAGTGAAATTAACACTTAGAAATACGCTGATGAGATTTCTTAGCAGAACACCACAGTCCTCTATGGCTTGATCCTTCCTCACCTCTTCAACTTTATCTCCTTCTTCTCCTATCGGAAAAGCAACAATGATCTTGATGACCATGTGGACCACAACAACGACTTGCAATTAGAGGGTACCTTCCAGGGGCCAGAAACTGACAAGATTCTATAAAAGGCCATATTTCATCCAAACCTTATGAAGGAAAAAAAAAGTCTGAGGTGAATACTATTATTCTCATTTTTAATGAGTAAAACTCAGGTGTTGAAAGGTCAAGAGACTTGATCCAACTTATGTAGACAATAAATGTCAGACAGAGCTAAGTTCAAGTCCAGCTTTTCTGGCACCAAAGTCAGTGGCTTCTGGGACTCTCCAAGTATGTGGAACTATTTACAGTTCCCTGAACAAGCCCCATTATTTCATCCCTTGCACAAACTTTCATTCTGCCTGTAATGTTCCCTCTTATTGTTCCCCTGATAGACTCTAAGACTTTCATCCTGCAAGACCAAATCTCATGTGTGTTCTCCTCTGTTAAAGCCTTTTCTTACACAACCAAGCAGAATTGATGACACTCGCTTTTTACTCCCTTTGGTCCTGGTCCAAACTGCGAATCTAACCCCACTGTAGTGCAATTATGTATACATATATCTGACTGGAACATAACAAGCATACAACATATGCTGTCAAAACAATGAAGGGGTGAATGAACAAATGCCTTGCAACCATAAAACATCACGCTACTGTGACTGGAAACATGACATTATCACAGCACTCAATAAAAATTTGCCAGTTTTAGTTTAACTATAAGGTTTTAGGCCAGACAATAATTACTTCACATAAGCAATCACAGAAAAAGTTCACAGAGGGATTTATTCACATTAGTAGGGAGTTAACTTATTAGCACAATTTTCTGTCTGTGTTTTATTGCAAGTATTCCTTCTGTCACATTGTCTGACCTCTTCCCTCCTCTTAACTTAGTGTCGATTATTGACCAGGAACCTAAATGAAGGACAAGAATATTTTTAAATGGAGGAAACAAAACATAACAGCCTCTTTTACATTTGTGCATATTCAAATAGTAGTTTTCAGTTTGAGACTGATCTTTGCCTCCTTAGACTTAATGCATGTATGAGCTTGACTAGAAAAATGCATGAGCTGGCCAAAAAGGAGACTTCTTAGGAAAATCAAAACCCTCAGGAAAGACAGGGGTCAGACCAGGATACATGACAGTTGCTCCAGTTACAATGTTCAATGCCGTTGCCTTTCACAACTTCAAATGCACTCATACTTGTAAAAAATAATTATGACTTCAATCTATAAATACCTATCTTTTCTAAATCTTATGTTTATATATATAATCCTATTCTTAAACAATTAAGGTAGTGTATATTTTCCCTAAGATACTTTCATTTCACCCTGGAGCAGGCAGTAAATACAATGTAGTCACTGTTTTTAAAAATAATAAGAGATTTCCTTCTAATTCCTCCACATGACACTAAAATTTCAAAGATTAATAGTGGAACCCCCTGGGGACTTCCTGCAGAGCTCAAGCCAGCCTTCCAGAAGCCTTGGCAGTGAGGGAGAGAGGGGCATATGCCACTTGAAGGAAGAAAGTCCCACAGATTCCGGTGTTGGCTTGAATTTTTTAAATCATGTTTTAAATGTTGGGGCACCTGGGTGGCTCAGTTAGTCGAGTCCGACTTCGGCTCAGGTCTTGATCTTGCAGTTCATGATTTGGAGCCCCACATCAAGCTCTGCACTGACAGCTCAGAGCCTGGAACCTTCTTCAGATTCTGTATCTCCCTCTCTCTCTGCCCTCCCCCGCTCGTTCTCTCTCTCTCTCTCTCTCTCTCCCCCCCTCCCTCTCTCTCTCAAATAAATAAGTTTTTTAAATGTTTATTTATTTTTGAGAGAGAGCAAGCAAACATGCAAGCAGGAAGGGGCAGAGAGAGAGAGAGAGAGAGAGAGAGAGAATCCCAAGTAGGCTCCTCACTGCCAGCACGGAGCCCCACACTGGGCTCAATGTCACAAACCATAAGATCCTGACCTAAGCCAAAGCCAAGAGCTGGATGCTTAACCAAGTGAGCCACCAGGCACCTCAAAATGTTACTTGAATACATGCAGACTTATAAGTAGATATAAGACCCCTATGTGTATAGTTCTTATACAACTATACAGCTGACACAAATGTACAGCTTAAATAAAACCAAAGCTATAAAACAAAGCAAAACAAAATAATTAATTGTGGGGAAAATGTGCAAACAGTACTGAATGCTCTATGATTTGGTGGTAGGCTAAAACTAGCTACAACCCCATGTGTAGCTCCCTCTACCTATAACCTTCTCCCTTACCCCCATATATAGCAGTACCTCTGCGTAGCATATAATGAATACCCAGTGACTGTTAATTTGATTTTTTCTCAAAGTCAATATCATCCTGTAACCAACAGGGGAATATCTAGAACAGCAGAGGTTTTCATATAAAAAGAGACGAACTCTCTAGTTGGACACTTCCCACCAGAAACCATTCAAGAATTTGGAACTCCAGTCAAATGCCACAATTTGAAACAAAATGTAACATGTTTAAGCTTTGCCCAAAGAGAAGGAAAAAGACCACAAGGGATAAGCAACAAGTGACTAGCAGAAGGAAGGAGGATAGAAAATAGCTATAATAAAGAATTAAAAAGCAAGATGGTGTCTGTTTCAGAACAGAAATAATAGCAACAACCTCACATCACAAACTCAGTAGCTCTTGTAGAAAAGATAAAAGTACAGAGGAATGAATTCATACAAAGTAAGCTCTACCTGATGAGATACCTTTTATTCTAGCATATATTAATAGTTTCTATTAATACATTATTTTCGTTACAGTGCTAGCAATTGTAAAGTATATTTCTTAGGTCATGCATTTCCAAATTCATTGTAGCTGGTTGACTGTTCATTTACTATACTGCTATTTGATTAGCACTAAGATATTTCATTCTTTTTTCCATTTCTAACCATTTTTCTCCTTTCTAGGATCCTTTGAGTATCTTGTCCTGTGTTCAATCATGGTGTTAAAATCTATTTCCTCTTTCCTCTCAATTTACTTGAATGTTCTTCACTGATTCTCCCAATTCTTATAGCTGATTCAGCAATTTTTATACTTCATGTTATCAAACTTTTGCTAGATAAGTAAATACTCAAAACACATTAAATTCTTCAAAGAAATAAACAACTGAGAAGCATACATTTTACTTATAAATGCCTTTATGCTCCATATTAACATTAAAAGAGATAGCACACATGTAACATGACAGGATATAGATATACCATGGTTTTAAAAAGGCTAATGAAAATTTAAAAATGTATACAAATGTTATAACAACTATCTATTAGTTTTGTCAACATTTATTTTAAAAAAAAAAAAGCATTGTGTTTACCTACTCATTACATTCTTCTGTGATCACTGGCTAAAGTAATGACACACAAAACATATACTCAGCCAAACATTAAGGAGAAAGATAAGAATTCTGGGCTTTAATGGGGAGAGATGAAGGTTGGATTATAAAAGAAACCTTAAAGCAAAAACATGGGACTAGAAACAATTTTGCTGATAAAGAAAGCTACAGAAGTGCAATGTGATAAGCTTCGTGTATTCAATTATATAAGCAAAAGAGTTTTTAAAAGCAGACAACTGGTGTAATTAGTATTTAAGTCAATATACAGTTGTTATTTTACCACTGGAGATTTTGCTAGAGGGGAGACAATAGGTGTACAATAGCCACACAGAAGAATAAATGCAAGGGTTTTCTTTACTGCTACTTATCAAAAGGATAAAGATTATAAAGATGTGAAGTGGGTTAACCACACCCCCAATGTTATCCCAGAATTTTCTTAAAATTCCCAGAATTTTCTTAAAGCAGGGAGGGACAGACAATCACCACATTTGGCTACTTTGTAGGATGTATCTCAAAGTTAGCTGCTCACTGGAATGATGGGATGCTTGATTTCTACCTCTACAGCTCCTGATGCAACTGGCCTAGAGCACAGACTGGGAATTTTTTAAGTTCCCCTGCTCATTTTCATGAAGCCACAGTTGAGGACCACTGCTTTACTGTAAAGGAGAGAGAGGGGGGATGAGTATGTGTATAAAATCTCTCTCTCTCTCTCTCTCTCTCTCTCTCTCTCTCTCTCTCTCCTCTCTCTCTCTCCCCAACACCGTGCGTGCACACACACACACACACACACACACACACACACACACACACACTGACTTACATAATTTTCTCAAAGCCCCTTATCCCTCTCTGGCAGTGAACACACCAAAGCCCCTTTTATTTCTGTTCTAAGAAAGATTACCTGAGGTTGTCTTCATTCTGACAGACTTGGGAAAATCAAGTGGGAAAGCAAGGGAGACTATGAGACAGAAAAATAAAGGGAAAGAGACAGATCATCACTGTCTTGCTGTGTATATTTCTGTGTATTTTATTATTTTCACACTCTATGGTTTAACTGGATAAGAATCAGAATACTAAAAGATTCCACAAGCTGTGAAAATGTTGCATTTGCTTTTTCTTAAATATTTATACAATTTTCCTCAAATGTGATCTCATAAAGTTTACAAATCCTTCTTTTCCTGTCACTAATCTGCATTTTGTCAACTTGCATACCTTTTCAAAATCCAAAATGTTCTCAGCCATGACCTTTTCAAAAGTACTTTGGGTTACCTGTTGTGAGTTTAACTACTTTGCCCCAAACACTTTATCAATAAATAGCACATTCTTTCCTTCAGGTCTTTAATATGCAAAGTGGAGAAAAAAGTGTTTCTTCTGCATCACATTTCTCAGCTATGGAGTTCTCTCACCTTAGCTAAATATTTAATTCTGCCTTCTAGTCTCGTATTTCTAGTACAGCAATCGTAAAGGCCACCCATTATAATTTGCTTCCTATAATTGAATGTTTCAATTTAGATATTTCTAATCTCTAAATTTTCAAAGAAAGAAACAGAATTTTTACTAGAAAAGAATTCATCAGTATCAAAGGATATCAGTTCAGCCAGCAGTCTCCAGGGAGCTTTGAAATTATAGAAGCCAGTTCATGACTACTTTCTTACCTCTTAAATGTGTTTTCTTCAAAAGTTGGCTATGATCTCTTTTCTCTGATTTCATGCTGACTGTCCCTAATTAAATTGTAAGTGGCTGGGTCTTTCCCCAGAGTATCCTTTGATTAGCAATTACACTTGTGTTTTTTTCTCAATTGTCTAAAAGTAATTTGTCGACTAGAGTTTTCTCCAAAAATACTTCAATGACTCCCAATTACAGGTCTTACACTCAATAGTAATAATTGTTTTCAAAGATATCAGGTGTCATATACTTGTGTATCTTTAACCACTTTTTTCCAACTTTCAAATCTCAGTTTTGAAATCACTTTTATACCCAGTCTTTGTTGAACTTAGTGAAAAGTTTAAGGAATCAGGCATCAGGCAGTCTATATTTGAATATTGAATCTTGCCCCCTAATCAGCTGTCATCTTTGAAAAGCTGTACTACATCCTCAAAAGTTATGGTAACTTCTTCAATCTTACTTTACAGTCATTGATAAAATTTTAAGGAAAATACACAAGTTAAAGCATTTTGTAAGCTATAAAACACTATATATACACACATATATATACACACATATAGTATATATTTTATTATTAACTTTGTTTTCAGCACTGATGTTTCCTTCAAAACTAACAGGTAGTTATAATATTCTACAATTTAAGAAGCTTCCCCCCCCCCACCTCTTTTTAAAGTTTCTTTGTTTTGAGAGACAGATCACGAGTTAGGGAGGAGCAGAGAGGAAGAGAGAGAATCCCACGCAGGCTTCGTGCTATCAGCACAGAGCCCACCACAGGACTGGAACTCATGAATTGTGAGATCATGACCTGAGCCAAAATCAGAAATCAGATTCTTAACCAACTCAGCCACCCACGTACCCCTTCAATTTAAGAAGTGTTTTTGAAAGACTGATCCAACCCCACTGCCCCTTTAACAATACCTTTTCCTCATTAGCTTGAACTCATGGTCAAAATGCCACCATCAGAGGCCATTTACCTGATTAAAGTACACTTATCTCTAGAGTAATAACATATAGTCAGTGATAGTGCTGTTTTGAGGTTAAATGCATGGGTACTGGGACAATAATGCCTGGATTTAAATCCCAGCTCTATCATTTGTTAGCTTTATGGCCTTGAGCAAATTTGTTAACTCCCTTCATTTTAATTTCTTTATGTCCAAAATGGGAATAATTATAGTATGTACCTCATGGGGTTGCTATAACGATTAAATGAATTAATGCACATTAAATGTTTAGAACGGAGCCTGGCACATAGCAGAAATTAAATAAATGTTATAACTAACTTTGTTATTGCTGTTATCATTATTAGCTCACCCGTCTTCCTTATATTAGCTGTTGCTTTTCTCCTAACTGCTGCCCACATAATGTATCTTGTTCTCCCACTATTATCATATTCAAATGTCATTATTTCCAGGACACCTTCCCTGACTTTTCTCATCCCTCTCCCTACACCAAATACAAGAGATGGGTAGAATGAAAGAGGAGAGATGGATAGGCACCAAAGAAAAATTTCCTTTTCATAATTTTACTTAAAATTTGCATTACCTATGGGAAATATAAAATGCCTGAGAAAAGCATAGTACATCCTTTCCTTTGCCTATCCCCAACCCAACGTGACACCAAGAACAGGGAATAAAAGGCTATTTTCATCTATGAAATCATTCTCTGCTGCCAGTGGGTTGTGTCAAAGCAAAAATTGCACTGACAAAAGTCTTCCCCCAAATTTCTATGTTGAAGCTCTAATCCCCAATATGATGGTATTTAGAGATGGGTTCTTTGGGAAGTAATTAAGTTTAGATGAGGTCATGAGAGTGGGGCCCTAATGATGAGACCAGTGCCCTTCAAAAAAAAGAAACATCAGAGAGCCTTCTTGACCTCTCCCCTCCCACCTCCCCACCCCTGCCCCTGATCATGAAGGACACAGTGAGAAGGTAACCATCTGCAAGCCAGGACAAGATCCCTCATGCAAACTGGACCATGTTAACACCCTGGTCTCCAAAACCATGAAAAATAAACTCCTACTGTGTAAGCCACCCAGTCTCTGGCATTTTGTTACAGTGACATGAGCTCAGTAAGACACAAGGCTACAATCCATAGAGAAAAGAGACCAGAACTCAGACTAGGCTTAACTCCATTAACACAAAAGGTGAGAAGGATCTTAAGTGCTGGAGTAGCTAGTGGAAAAGTACTGAAGAATGCTGGGGGTCAGGTGGGGTAGGGGGAGTTCATCAATGAGATGTGTTGAGCACATTGAGTTATTCATCAGTTTGCAAATGGTTTTCTCTGTGTTTTGGCCATCAGGGTTTTCTAACTGGCTCCCAATGAAGTCAGACTGAGAGGGAGGGGCACTTAACCACCTTGATGATTACACTTCAAAGAGATGGCTCCCAGGTCCCCGAGAAAGACATTCCTGGGTTGTAAAACTAGTGTGTGTCTTTCAAGAATATTTGCATATAAAATGGCCAGAGAAAGAATTTACCATCACAAATTTTCTAAAGTAAGTGTTCTAAGAAAAAGGAGGTCAGCGGTCTGTCAAAGTTCAGCCAAGCTGAGGGGAATGGTAAGATATTTTTGGTCAGTTGCTACTCTCATCCCTGAACCACCTATCTACCCCCTTTAACTGACTACACAGGAATGAAAATACTGGCCCTATCAGATCCTCTGTGTCATCCTCATTTTATTCTCTACCTCAACGCGCCTTATCCCATTGGAATTTGACAATTTTAGTTCCATTCAAATGTTGATTTCAGAGTCCTCCTGCACAGAGGAGTTCCCATGCATAGCAATGAACTGAAATGTAAGATCACGGACTTACAATACTAATATGAAAGTAATAATATAATATACCTGTGTTTCATGGTTGTGTATAGGCATTTATGTATAATAATTTATCTTTGGAAAGAGCAAATATTCATAAACAGAAATTAACAGTAGTAATTTTTTTAACAGTTTATGCTATTGATATATTGTTAACATTTATTATATCAAGTAACAAAAGACTCCTTATTTCATGGACCAAGATTTGTAAAGTAGGTTTGAGTTTACTCAACAGATAAATCTTGGCTCTGATTCTAATTTGAGAAATTGTTTCTGATCTTCAAATCAAGAAAACTAGTGTCTTTGTTCATATGTATCAGCTCTTTTAAATAAGCAGTAATAAACAGAACAAAATTCATGCTGCATATGCTTTTGTAAAACTCAACCAAATCTTTCTTGATTTTTGTCAAATCATATTGAAACCACTGCATCAAGTTCATAAGCAAACAGCAACTGAGGATTGAGCCAGCTTTGAATATGAATAAAGAAACTTTTGAAAATCCTAGAAACTAACATTAATTCTATTTATAAACAAGTTTTCACAAGGTGACTTTTTTCTTAAAAACACATGTTGAGTTCATTCAAGTGATGTATTGTCAGAAAGTCTAAACATTACTAATTTTATTTACCTGGAAAGGAAAAAGGAAGTATGCTGACTTTAAAATAGTCAAGAAGAATTAAGCAATGTTACCAAGGTTAAAATACTGACCTCATAAGCCTGTATTAAATCTATGAATGGAGGGAAGCCTACATTATTTAAGTACAAAATCTAGTAAAGCAAAGTCAAAACCTCCATAAAAATTAAAAAGGAAGAAGGCTTAGTGAAAAAAATGCTGAAATTGAATATATACAGTAATTCTAAAGTGGTAAAGATGTAAATTACTTTCATTTTAAGTGCTGAAGGTTATTTTATTTTCTAATGTAAAAAAATATATCATTTTCCCCCTCCCTGTTTGAGGACACACTGGTGAGAGAAGAAGTGTACTGTGGGGCACCGTTCATTTTCAATAATCAGAATCTAAGAGAAGCTAAGAGGATGAAGAACTCATTAGCAAGCTGTCTTTCACGGTTTTGTGTTTTTATTCAAGTAATGTTAAAAGGAAGACAAAATAAATCCACAATTGATGTTATATTAGGCTTACAGGAAAAGGACATTAAATCTACACCAAAGGGAACCATTGCTCCTACTCAATGGCTACAACACACTCAAGTTCACTTCACACCCCAACTTACTCTGAATATTGCTCCTCGTTCTAGTTATACTGAAGCGTAGAGTTATCTTAAAGACTATGTGACAGCCCAAATTCTGTTTATTCAAAGGCAATTTTGTATTTCTTCTCTTCATCTTTAAAAACTAGTTGTTCCTGGTGCGCCTGGGTGGCTCAGTCGGTTAAGCGGCCGACCGTCTCAGATCATGATCTCACGTCCGTGAGTTCGAGCCCCGCGTCAGGCTCTGTGCTGACAGCTCAGAGCCTGGAGCCTGTTTCAGATTCTGTGTCTCCCTCTCTCTGACCCTCCCTCGTTCGTGCTCTATGTCTCAAAAATAAACGTTAAAAAAAAAAAAACAAAAAAAAAAACAAAAAAAAACTAGTTGTTCCTTAAATTAAATGAATATCTATTCCAGATTCAGATTCATCAAAGAGAGAACATGGAAGCATTCATTTATGGTCCTACAAGGTCTATAAGATAGAAAGTCTATCTTGTTTTATTTCAAACACTGAATAATAGAAAGCAAATGTTATTAATTCTACTCTGGTTGGATTGATGAATGGAAATACAAGGCAATTGTACTGGGGAAAAAAGGGGGGTTGGGGAAATAAGAAAAAGATTTGGCAGACAAATGGAGATGTTCTCCTCACAAAGCTCTTTGCTACGTGAAAACCTAAACTCTTGATCTTTGGAGAACTAACCCATGAATTTCACCCTTATCTAAACAGGATTAGGAAGGAATAGTTATTGTCCTCAGGGATGAAACAGAAATAGAATGTTATCAGTGTAACTTCACTCTAGTAGCTTAAACATGTCAGGCAACACAGTACCTTTATGTAGTGTACAAATCTTGTTAATTACTTGCATTATCTTGTTATCCGGGTTTCATAATAGGTAGTGGATAAATTATAATTGGCACATCCTTAAAGACTATAGATTAAGGAATAAACACACTAGAAAAAATGTATCTCTAGTGATTGCCTTCAAAATCCTCAATAGATGTAGTCAAGAAATGACTTAAAAACCTTTCCTCTGACAGTAATGGATCATTTGTCAGTTGTTACTGTAAAGTGATGATAGAGTTATTGTGTAGTGAAGTACTTAGCACCCAATTCTTCTTTTTTTTTTTTTTCAGCTATTTATACCTTGGCAATCATTCTAGGGAAGAATGGGAACTGGCACTGAAACAGAGACTCCTGACGCCTTCAAGGAAAAGTCTATTTTATTCTGAAATCATTTTCAATGACTAGCACATATCCAACAATACATACTGGAGATCAACAATTCTGCGACAAAATTTCATATCTAACAATCTAAGACCAGGATGAACTCCTGCTGGTTTCTTTTCAGGAACCACAACAAAGTAAAAGAAGCCACAGGAACTATACTGAGATACTTACTCTTCAAAGCATTTTGCATTGCAACAATATTGTAGTTGTTTTTCAAATACTGACAGGTGAACCTTTAAAATTGCAAATACAGTTTCTTTTGTAAGTCTGATGGTATCCAAACTTTGTCCTTTAGTAAGGAAGTTCTCATTATTTCTTACATACATAGAATTTGTAATAGGGAAAAATTGGTTAGGTTCTTTAATATTATTTTCTTCTAATATTTCTTTAATAATTTTATACATGTATAGTGAAACTTTAATGTTATAAATTTAATTCTCTTATCTATAACATATCGCACAATATTATCTAACAGTTAATAATTTGATTTTTTTTCTCATGAGGTAACCTAGGTTTGCAGGTTTGAAATGTACCTCCCAAAACATAATTTAACCACAAGGGTAGATGGATCCAAACACATTCACATAACACATGTATGGGTACATTCAGATCTTCTAAGAAAATAGGGAATGACAATTCCAAATGGGACACAAGCCCTGTATCTCTGAACTGAATCTAAATATCGATGTTTTAAAGTGGCTTAAGTTAAATGACAGAACCAAACTTCACACCTGTGTAAGCATTCATGTAAACTGAGGATTCCCACTGGCTTATGAAAGATATTTCAGTGAATATGCCATGTTTCACCTGACTCCTAAACACTGAAATTACTCTCTAAGGAGATATGGCAGTTCTTTCTCAAGGCCTAAAATTATTTTTTTTTTTAATTCTAGGCAAAATGCTAATCTTTTGGGAATTCTCCAAACCAAATGGATTTTAAATTTCAGTACCTAAAAAATTGATATTTAGCCTCAGGGGAAAAAGTACAAACTAAACAAGCTGCCTCTGAATATATACATGTTACTCAGAGACAGAATCTACAAATAACATACTAAAGTCATTTTGCTCAATAAAAGATGGGAAACTTCCCAAGTAAAATTAACACAGCTTTGATACCCAAACTTTACAAATATAGCACAAGAAAGAAGATAGTGGAGTAATTTCATTAAAAAAATACAGACATGAACACCTTACAAAATATCATACAACTCTAATCTGAAAATGTACTAAGTAGATAGCACACCATAATCCAATAGAAGAGATTTAAAAATATAGATATGTGCCTCAAAATTAGGAAATCAATTCAGAGAACACATTATCGATATTTCAAAGTTTAAAAATATATAATTATCTCAATAAATGTTATTAAACAAATACATATTTCAATAAAGTGTTAAGCTTTAATATCAATCCTGGTTATTTTTTAAATCCTTAAGAGGATTAAAAAAGGGAAAAAAATCTTTAAAATTATGATTCATATCTGGCAAAATCCAACTGTAGTCTTAACAAATAAATATTAAAGTAGTTACAACAAATGGAACAAAGCAAGGTTGCTATCACCACCACTAAGACTAAAAATACTCTAGCCAAAGCAATATATAAAACAGGGGGAAATGTGATAGAAGTTGTAATTATCCAAAAAGAAGACAAAACTCTCATTATTTGTACATGATACTATTGTTAACTTAAAAAAAAATCCCACAAAATCATTAAATAACTGATAAAACATATGAGAGTTTATTATGTTTACTTTTTTTTAAATATAGGAATCAGTACATCTTTCATAGACCTCAAATAGTCCACTAGAACACATTTTACAAATCAGTCACAAAATAATAACACCATAATAACATATAAAACGATTTGCAGTAACTTTAACAAAAAAAATTAATCAGAAACATAAAAAAGAATAGGGAAATACTATTCATGAATAGAAGCATAGAATATTTTAAGACCATAATTCTCATCAAAATAATTTAGAGAAAATTTAAGAGGCATTTAACAAAAACTAAAACTTACGTGGTGTATATAGAAGAGTGACCAGGATATTTTTGAGACAGAAAAGTGTTGCTTGGCTTCTGTATTTCAAATGACAAAAAACTAATTTTAAACATGAACAAGAAAAAAAATGCCTGCTACTATTACTACTACCCAACACTCTATTGTCACTCCTAGCCAATGCAGGAAGAACAAAAATGAGAAATAAACACTGGAAATAAAGATTAAATTGTGTCACTATTTGTCTATGTTATGATTGTTCCGCTATAAAATCCACAAGAATCATCTGGAAAACTATTATAACTAGTAACATTGTTTAGTATGTTAGTAAGACAAAAATTTGACAGGAAAAGTTTAATAGTTTCCTATACACAAAAGAATAAACCGACAACAGAATATATAATGAGAAGGAAAAAAACCCACAAAAGCAAAGAAAACCCATAAATAATGAAAAACAATCCTTCAAAATGAGTGAAAACAGTAATAGTCTTTTCTGCTAGAAGTAAAATTTTTCATGAAACTCAAGTAAATAAAAGAGTATTTTATTAGCTGGGAATGGAAAAAATAGATAATGAAATAAAACAGTGATTTCAGAAACAAATCTACATATTAGGAGAATATATTCTATAAAAAGATGAAATTTCAAATCAAAGTGAGGCCATGTAATTAATAACCAGTATTGGATCATTTGGGAAAAAAAGAAAGTAGAGAGCCCTACTTCACATCATGCACTCAAGTAAATTATAGCATACCAAAAATTTCAATGTAAAACATGTATAAAATACTGGAAAAGCTATAGAAAAATATTTGTACAATCTTATAAAAGGAAAGATACAAAGCCTAGGAATAACAAAAAAAAAAATGAGATTTGATAAAATTTTAAACAACTATATGTTAAAATGTACCATAAATAAAGTTAAAAGACAAATACTATTCAAGGACCGTTTGGCAAACTATAGCCCATGAAATGGCTGCTGATTTGTGTAAATACAGCTTTACTGGAAGGCGGCAGCACCGACTCATTTACATATTATCTATGGCTGCTGTCCTACTACAAGAGCAGACTTGAGTATTGCCACCAGGCTCATACAGCCCACAACCCCTAAAATGTTGCCAATCCTTCATCTAGGAGAAAATATTTGTAACGTACCTGACAGACAAAAGATTTCTATTTCAACTGACCACTAAAATAAGCTGTCAACCACACAAAGCTGAGTTTACTAATTATAGCACCAAAGGAAAATACTTCCTTGAGAGAGTCTTGGTAGTATCAGAAACTGGTAGTGAAGGGAGGATATTTACAGGGTAAATACAGGTAAATTACAGGGTTTTGAACTCTGGTTTCTAGTGATTAAAGGCAAGTCTTTCAGTAAAGATATCTATTACAGAATAGAAAATAATACTAATACTAATACTAATAATATAACAATCTTATTAAAGTATAATAGGCATAAGATAAACTACACATATTGAAAAAGACAATTTGATGTTTTGACATATGTATACATCTATGATACCATAACCATAATCAAATAGTGAATAAATATATCATCCCCAGAAGATTCCTCCTGCTCCTCCTTGCAAAATTCCTTCTCCCTAGTCAGCCACAAGGGATGTCACTATATTAGTTTAGATCTACTTTAATTTGTCTTGGCAATGTTTTGTAGTTTCAAAAAGCAGTCTTTTATCATTACCTATGATGTTAGCTGTATGTTTTTCATAGACACGTATCACATTAGAAAGTCCCTTTTACTCCTAATTTTCTCAGAGTTTTTCATCAGGAATAGAACTTGGATTTTATCAAATCTATTTTTTCTGTATCTACTTAGATGACCATATGCTACATATAATATCTGAAAGAGCAATCTTATTTGTCAGAAACTATCCTACTGACCATGATCGTCAAAAAAGTGGTAAAATATCGACTTCCTGTAAATGTCAGTAATGAAAAGTCTATTCAGTTCATACAATTTAACTATGACCAATGTCTGTCCATTGAGTCTACAACAGAGAAATATTACAGTATAAATTTACTCTCTCCTTACTTCAATCATTCATTCCTGTTACAATTTTTAAACCTGTTGAAACAAGAAAAGAAAGAGAGGGAGAGATAGAGAGACAAGGGGACAAGGAAATCAGGAGGATGAAAACAATCTAATGAAATATAAGCAATGCACAGAAAAATTTAAATATCCAATTACATGTGCAAATATGCTCATTATAAATAATTACTTGTTGGAATGTCTTTCTAATTTTTTTATTATGTTTCATAAATCTATTCATTCTCATGCCAACACTGCATTGCTATATTTATTTTCTCTTTTAAATTATTTATTTTAATACAAAGTAACATAAATTCCCTTTATTTGTCCTTCAGAAAAACTTTTGGCTATTTTTCTTGTATATTTTTGTAAATAAGGTTTAAAATTTTTAAGTAATTATGTCTTTTACTATATTTAAATTTATTTTATTTTATTTTAATCTTAATTTTTGAGAGCGAATGAGAGAGTGCACAAGCAGGGGAAAGGCAGAGAGAGAGGGAAAGAGTCGTAAGCAGACTCTCAGGTCAGAGCCCAACTTGGGGCTGGATTCAACGACTGATTGAGTCACCCAGGCCCCCCTACTGTGTTTTAAATTTTAAAATTCCATAATGTGGATGTATGCCATAACCATTTTTATTATTTCCACCAGAGTAGAAATTAAGTATCCATTAGTGGTGGTGAAGTAGATATTTAATCCTATTAGTCACTTTCATTCACTAAGAATTTCCTGTGTCTGGGCTTTATTTAAGAGTATCACTACAGTTGAGGGGTGCCTGGGTAGTTCAGTCAGTTAAGCATTGGACCCTTGACTTTGGCTTAGGTCATAATCTCACGGTTTGTGAGTTTGAGCCCCACATTAGGCTCTTTGCTGACAGCGAAGAGCCCACTTGGGAATCTCTCTCTCCCTCTATCTCTGCCCTCCCCCTGTTCATGTGTGCTCTCTCTCTCTCTCAAAATAAATAAACTTAAAAAATATTTTTTTAGAAAAAGCATCACAACAGTTGAATGATGGTATCTCTGGGTAGTGATTTTTAGTCTAAGCAAAAGAGGTAAGGCAACCCACTGACTCAGCAAAAACAACAAAGAGCACAACACACAGAGCCTAATCACAAATTCATTTTGGCAAGAGAATTCAGTAAATATCTGATAGTCAGGAGTGCAGAAAATAAAATCCAGGTTAATTATACAAACCATCCATAACTCACAGATCTAATACATCTTAAATATCAAATAAATACAACATTTAAAAAAAATAATATAAAAACTTATATAGAGATAGTTTGAACACCTGAACGAGATTTGGAAATGTCGACATGTCTGAAGATGATAGATTTATTCATTCCCAATCTGTCAATGATTCTACTACATACATTCCTTCCTTCAGAGACCCTCCAGGAATAACTATGTTTCAGTCTTACTTATCAATTACATGGTTTCTAAATCTATATATATCTAGTCTCATATTTCCTGGACTATGCAGGTCATAGTCTATAGAACCTAAAACACTGTTTTATCAAACCATCTCTTCCACCTTGCCTGGCATGCTTACTGTTACTGAGTCACTCCTTTTACATGGGATACTACTAGTGTTATATCTTTTTTTTTTTCAGCCACTTCTTTTGTTGTCCTTATCTTTCTCAAATCTTTACCTTTCTATCATTTCCAAAATCATGAGCTGCTTTCAGTCATAAAATAGCAACCATTCAGTGAGCATCTAATACATATTAAGTTTCGAATCTCATCCTGAAAAGTAGACATTATCCTCCACTTATGGAATAAGACACTGAAACACAAGGAAGTTGTTGTTCACCCTTCTCCCCTAAAATCACCTTTAGCTAGTACATGGCTTAGCTGGGATTTGGACCAACATCTGTCCAAATTCATGACGCCCCCAATTTAACTACACTCTATGTTTCCAAACTCTTTTCCAAGCACAAATAAACCAATAACAAAAGCCAGTTTATCTAAATGCTCTTGATACGATCCTTTCCCATGAAAGAAATCCAGTTTATTTTTCAATCATCATTTACTCATAATTTATACTTTCCCCAAACTGTCCCACTCTTACTTAAGTGCATGTATGTGAATTTTGTGATCTCCACTGTTTGCAAGCAAATATATATCATTCGTTAATTTAACAATATGTGTTGATTTATGTGCTGAGTTCCTGTTATTACTCTCAGTCCCTTTAATTCACAACTCTATTATTTATCTCCTTAATGCAAGTTTTCTTAATATACCCCAAAACAAGCCTTGAGATCATCTATACTAAGCACTCCAAAAATCATCTGGAATTCAGGAGTATCGTCTCTTTACATTTGCAGTTCTTGCATGCACGTACTCAGTTTATAGAGATGTGTCCATCCATTCATTGTGTTTATGGTTCCTCCCTTACCCATCACTACAGATGGCATTCCAGCCTTCAGAGCTCTCCATGGTACCTGATTCAGTAGTCAATGAGTGAATGCTTTATATCTCACTTACCTTAGCTACATGCTCTGGAAAAAAAGGTGAGAATCAGGTCATTCATACATGCAGAGGATGGCTGAGCACAGAAAAAAATGTTTTATCTTAATTATATAGGTGAATGAAGCCAGAAGGTGGTATACTAGAATGTAAAGGACATAGGGTCTTAAATGCATTAGTGTCTATCTACAATCAAGCCTGATATTCTGATCACCAAAACAGGGCAGGATTAGAGGACCACAATACTCAAATGTAAAAATACCCTCCAGTACACATAAGACAGAATCAAGATTGGCACGGAGTTAAAATATGAATGAGGTAGCTACTCTTGGGAGGCTTTCAACAAATGTTCATTAATTGAATAAATGCCTACAAGATTGTTCCTTTTTAGTGTCAATGCTGTGATTCTGTCTATACAGAAATGGGATGGTGTAGAGTTGAAGGGAATTTTGTTCCCCATACATCATCCATGCACTTTATCTCAGAGTTACAATATCTAAATAACTCAGAAAGCCAAACCTCATGATTTGATCATATACAACCCAATAAAATTCCTACTGTCATGTAATAAAATAGCATATTATAAATAACTTTATTAATGTTGTATGATTTATAAAGAAAATGCAATATTCTGGTCTTATTAAATGTAAGCAAATTCACCAAAATATCAATAGGGTATGTAATTAAAAGAAATAGCTGGCTTGCTTGATTTTGTTTATGTTAAGCAATAAAAATAATAAAAATATGAACATAGTCTTATTCTAAGAAATGTTAAAATCCTAATAACCATCTGGTATTTTGCTCATGCTCTAACATATCCTTTTAGTACTTTACTCTTCAGCAAAAATTGCAGTTTCCAAAGACAAAAATCTAATTGCATAGTGTTAAGTCTGCTTTCTTCCAAACACTTCAAAAAATGAAAACAAATGAAAATCACTTTAATGTACATAACTAAAAAGTAGCTGCTTTTGCATTTTCACAAAGCACTATTAATTTCAAACAAAAGTTTTACCCCTTTCTGTTGCTAAACCACCAGTATTTTATTTTGTACTTAATTTATTTTCTTTACTGCACTTTTTGAAATTCAGCATAACATCTTTAAAATAGTAATCATTTTTCTTTATGGTGACTAAAGTTAAAAGCTGCTCCACTGTTGTACTAATTCTTTTGTTTTTCTCCCCAGCAGCATTAGTGAGCACTGGGCACCAAGCTAGGAAGGTGGATACAAAAATCACAGTCACGAAAGATCCCATTTATTAAACAATGATTCTAGATTGCAAGGTATCTTCTGATTGCAAATATTGGCTTGCCCAAATATTTATTGCCTTTAGTTAAGATAGTTTTCTATCATAATCTATAAAAATCAGATAAGAACCCACTTGAAATTCTCTTTACTGGACTTAATCAGCTTGGGCAGCTATTATTCAACCATTCTTACTATACTGATAAGTCATGTTAACATTTTTCGTAAAAAGTGAGGATGATGACTGAGATGCTAAAACAGCCCTGATAAGGCATTGTCTTCCTTTTGTATTAATTGATATAATTGAATATTAGTTTCAGTTGTGCAGTATAAAGATTCAATATTTGTGTATATTGCGAAATGATCACCGTAATTAGTTAACATCCATCACCATACATACAACTGTTCTTCCTGTGATGAGAATTTTTAAGATATACTCTCTTAGTAACTTTCAAATATACAATACAGTATTATTAACTATACCCTTTCTTTAGAGAGACATTCATCCTGAGTGTGTGGTTGAAATAGGGATACACCAATAACTGCAGCGGAACAACTGGTAAAGCAAGGCTTTAAGGATCCAGTGAATGACAAGTGGGGCAATTTGTCATAGCAGTAAGATGGATTGGGAACAGCCCAGGCCAACAGCCTTGCACACAGCAAGCACTCTATTGTAGCAAAGGCTTTAAGCAGATCAGGAAGTCAAGAGGCAAATGTGAGGGGAGGAAGATCAGCCCCCAGCACAAGTATGGAGTAGATACATTTTTGCTCAGTTTCAGAACTCTACACCTCATTTGTTTCTCCGGATGTTTTGGCCCAACCTTATTCCTGCCTCTGGCATTCAATCCTAAAATGTGCATCTGGTTTCCTCAAATATCCTCAGGGCCACTCTCACCTTACTTCCATTTCATCTTTCTACCTAGAAAATTGAAAGTATATTATCTCCTAACACGTATCAAAAAATTGTCTCCTAACCTCTATTTTGCATTCTTTGATTTCAATTATCTACACATGAAAGCAGTTCTATACCACATTCACTCTAAAATGTTAATGGCTGGGGGTAAAAAAAAAAAGAAAAAAGAAAGACTATTCCAATCAGGAAGATTTACATTTTTAAAGCTGTCTGTAACTTAACCAATGTTTTCATGTGAAATTTCAGGAGGCATAGTGTTAAAAGTGAGGATGATTTTTTTTTTTTTTAACATTCCAGAGCCATTGCAATGTTTGCTATTCAGATCATTATTTTCTCCACTTTACTATCAAGGGCTGTTTCTTCTACTGAAAATAGCTGTAATCATAAACCAAATATAATCTCCATCCATACACAGTATAGGAGAGACTATTAATAATTTGTCTGTTGTTCTCAGACACTTATAAATACAAATGTAAAAATATTTGTGCCTGTCTCTTAATACCTTACTCCTCAATGTGATGGTCAACTCCTAGGTACATCATCCATTAGGGATTTACTGAGGAACCTGCAACTTCTACAGGGTTATGTACCCCAGACATATTTTTTTTTTAAAAAAGGGATCTAACATAAAGAAACTTAGAGGGGCACCTGGGTGGCTCAGTTGGTTAAGCTTCTGACTTCAACTCCGGTTATGACCTTGCAGTCAACTCCGGTTATGACTGAGCCCTGCATCAGGCTCTGTGCTGACAGACAAGAGCCTGGAGCCTGCTTCAGATTCTGTGTCTCCCTCTCTCTCTGTTCCTCCCCCGCTTGCCTCTGTCTCCCCCTCTGTCTCTCTGTCTCTCTCAAAAATAAAGATTAAAAAAAATTTTTTTATAGAAACTTAGACTATTTTGGTGAAGAAAAAAATGTAAAAGAAAAATTTCACTTAAATGTCAACTTATGTCATAACAAATATGAATATGTGAACTACTGTGGACTAATAATCTGTGCACAGATTTTCCCTTATATGCTAAAGTGTTCTTGATAGTTTATTATTGACCTTAGGAAAGTTAGAAATTCTAGGATCATGAGGAAGCCTACTTCTTCAATGATGACTCTTTTTCAACTGGCATAACCATTTCTTTATCTTATCCCTGGAAAAATGAACTACTCTTGATTATTTTCAAATATAGAACAAAATCTAGGAAAATAAGCATCAAGATAAATAATAATATAATGGGTCCAACTCATTAAGTGAAATAAGAATCTGAGGCTATAGAAGACTCTAATTAATGGAAATGTACTTCTTTATAGTAAAATGGTAACTAATAAATATAGCATAGATGAAGTTAGAAAAGCATCTATGATGGTCAAAACTAATAGGTAAAATTTTGGCGAGGAACTGCAAATTTACATGGTCTCAAAAATGTTTCCCATAAGTTACAAGGGGAAAATTACTAACTTTGCGGGAAAGAACCTGGCCAATTCCACCTTAATTATTTGATCAAAGTCAACAATAATATTAGGACAAACCAGCATCATACACCTCCTGATATACACTGAGAACAACATAATATCTCTTTACTGATACTACGGGCAAGAATATGTACCTGAATCTAATCATGATAAAAGATGAAACAAACCTAATAGCAATAACTGGTACTCTTCAAAAATATCAAGGTCAAGTAAGCAAAGAAAAGAGGAGGAACTTTCCCCAATTTATGAAAACTAATGGAACATAAAAATAAATGCAATGCATGATTTAATCCTGGAATAGAAAAAAAAATGCATATAAAACATTACCGGAACAATTGACAAAATTTGAGTACAGACTATGGATTAGATAACAATACTGCATCATTGTCAAGTTTTCTGATTTTGACAACTGCAACTTTTGTAAGAGAATGTCCTTGTTCTCAGGAAACACACACTGAAATATTTAGGGAAAAAGACACTGTGCCTACAACTTACTCTCACATGGTTCACATAAAACAATCTCAATTTATATATATGATAAAGTGAGACAAAATGTAAACACTTAGTAAATCTGGGTAAAAGGTATCTGGGAAATGCTGATACTTTTCTTTCAAATTATCTGTATGTTTGAAATTGAATAAAAATATATTTTTAAAAATTTTCACAAATAAATATCCCAGCCCAGTTGATATCATCAATTCTATCATCAAACATTTATAAAGGATAAAGTAAATAAAATAAATAGGAAATATCACCAAGCATACAGAAACTTTTCAGCAAACAGAACCTATTTTACTAGGTTAATATAATCTTGGTATTATAACACTGAAAAAGACATTATAAGAAATTTACTGACTTATATCCCTCATAAACATAGACACACAAGACTTTACCAAAATGTAAGTTGAATCCATCAATATATACAAAGGATAATACATCATGAGCAAGTAGGTTTTATATTAGGAATGCAAGGTTAATTTAACATTCAAAAATCAACATAATTCACCATGTTAGAATAAATTTTTTAAAAATAAGTTCATCTCAATAGGTGCAGGAAAAACATATAGGTGCAGATTCAATTACCTAATCATGATAGAAAAATCTTTAGCAAGCTATCAGTAGAAGGGAAATTCACTGATAGAGGAAATTCACTGATACACAAAAAAACTATAGCTTCAGACTTTATGATAAAATACAAATCAATCTCAGTGTAGGTTGAACAAAAACTATGGCAGTGTTAAATTTCTTAGTAATATTTTGGAGTTCCTAAGTATCTCCCACCAGTTAAAAATTATGCCATCTGTCGTAACAATTGATGTTATTAAAGCCAACAGACATAAGAAAAATTCAAATTCTGCCTCAGTTCACTGCTATCTTTCTCCATGAAACCCTAGAGAAAATACATACAAAGAGCATTCAAAAAGGAAAGGAAAATAGTATTTTACTAATTACAACCGATTTTTATTTTTTATTTATTTATTTATTTTTTAACGTTTATTTATTTTTGAGACAGACAGACAGACAGAGCATGAACGGGGGAGGGTCAGAGAGAGAGAGACACAGAATCTGAAACAGACTCCAGGCTCTGAGCTGTCAGCACAGAGCCCGACGCGGGGCTTGAACTCACTGACCGCGAGATTGTGACCTGAGCCGAAGTCGGCCGCTTAACCGACTGAGCCACCCAGATGCCCTTACAACCGCTTTTTAGATTTAGGTTTCAAAATAAAGAATTTTGGTTAACTGAGATGGTATTTCTCATAAGAAAATTAAACCTGAAAGTCTTCAATGTAACCAATGATCTTCTTAATTATCCATATTCCCTCCCTACCTCATTCCCTACCACTATCCTTTCCATGTTTAAACCAATAGTCTTGGATAATAAGATGAGAAAATTTACTTGCTCCTTTCGTATTATAGCTGAATAGGCAACCTTCTCTTAAATATATTGATAAGTAGGGTTTTAGAGCATTTCCAAAGTAGTGATTATCAAACAGGGGTTTTGATATTAAAAGACTATATTAAAAGCCCATATTAAAAGACTTTTGAAGAGTCATGGAATACTGAAAAGTTATTTAAAAATCCAGCTTCAGAGTTTCAACTGACTTTTACATTTTTCTTTTCTTTTTCTTTTTGGATGTCTGATCTTATTTATTACTCTTAGAAAAGCTCATTTTTGACTGGACTCAGGCTCAGAGATAGAATCTCTCAGAGAGGATAGTCTCTGTCTCTTGGCAATCTATTTGTCTTTTTTTTTTTTTGGGTCCCCTTCATTGTCTTCATCAAAAGTTTCACATATTCTGCAGCCCCTTCCTTATTTTTTCTTAGTACACTGCTTTTTTTTTTTTTTTTTTTTTCAGAGCAACACTGATATTTGTGATAGAGGAACAACAAGACACTAAACCTTGGGCACTCTTGCTCTTATCTTCTTTGTTTAGGGCTCTCTCACAACATATCAGAAGACATCATCTTCTCTAGAGAGAATGAAAAGTCTGTGGATTCTGCTAGCTCTTTTGGGCCCAGGCAACAAGGCACAGTAGTATCCATGAGTCCAGGAATATCCTTCTCCCCCTTTCTAACAATGACCAAATTGAGAACACTGAGATTGGCATCCACAACCTCATACAGATCTGTGCTTTCTTTCCCTCAGTCCTTCTTAGTCTGTAGCAGGAATGCCCCTTCTCAGCAGCAGGTGGAAAAGGCCATGGGTCAAGACTCCCTGCTTCATGTGGAAGCCTTGTCTGCTATTGCCACCACTGGTTCGGACCATGTAACACTTCCATTCTTCACCCAGAGCAACAGCAGCACCTTCTGTGGCCATATGCTTCTCATAAAAGGTACGGAGTTTGCATTCATCATCCACTTCAATGAGTTTCTGGCAGCCAGCAGCTGGGGAAGAGATGTTCAGCTTCATCCTAAAGCAGTGTACCATCTTCTAGGTGCGACGACAAAGAAGTATTTTTTTTTTAACTAACCCTACCTACACCCAATGTGGGACTTGAACTACAACCCTGAGATCAACAGGTGCATGCTCTACTGAGCCAGCAAGGTTCCCCTAGCAAATGGTTCTTTTAAATTTTTTTCAAACACTTGATCAGCCTAAAATGTATCATGCTGGTGCCTCTTTCCCAACTGGCTTTCTCCCAACTTTACAAAAGAAAGACCTACAGCTCATGCATCCAGAACCGTGCTATGGTGAACTGCTCCAAGTTCTAAGAACCACCAAGGCAGCTGGGGAACAATACCAAAAGAAGATGCTGATAAAATAAAGAAAATGAATGGAAATGAATGCATTTCCAAAACAGGTAGTTACTGATTATTTGCTTAAAACAAAATGGGGTGGGGGGGGGGCAGGAAATGCCCTAAATCTATCAACTGGCAAATCATTAAAAATAATTTTGGATGGTAGTTCAGTCTGTGATCCTTAGCAGATAAAGAAGAAGTTCAAAGTGACTGTTTTATTCATATCCACTTTTTATGAAGTGCTTTCAATATTTATATTAATAAAAAAGAAAAATAGGATAGAAGTGATACTGAACTATCTCATTCTAATAATATATTATTATTCAGCTAGGGATACATAAATTAACTGAAAAAAGTCCAACATATTATTTAAATGGATTTTTATTTTTAAAAAATTTTAAGTTTATGTTCTTTTGATTATTTTGAACTTGTAATCAGTGCAATGATAGTTCAAGATTTTGACCACTTAAACACTTACTAATCATAAGAAAGACAAATTTAATTTACATACATAGTTTTAATGTGTAAAATATATTAGTGCGATCAATCAAGCATAAATACATTTAACATTAAGGTAAAATTACGTAAGAGGAATAAAAATAACATCACAGGGAAAAATAAGTAAAATTTCTGTTAAAGAATACTCATGTTTATTTTTTAAACAATATAAGTATTAAATTGCTATTGCATTTATTTTTCATTGGACATTTTTAAAAGGATAATACGATAGTTTTCTTTTTAAATGCCAACATTTGCAACATGCTGAAAGCTGCATCTTTATTATTTTTTTTTAACAAACCAAACGTATTAATCCTCATCACCTATTTTACCAATCCCACTACCCACATTCCTTCTGGTAACCATCAGTTTGTTCTCTACAGTTAAAAGTCTGTTTCTTGGTTTGTCTCTCTTTTTTTTTCCTTAGATCATTTGTTTTGTTTCTGAAATTCCACATATGAATGAAATCAAATGGTATTTGTCTTTTTCTGACTTATTTCACTTAATATTATACTCTCCAGATACACCCATGTCATTGCAAATGGCAAGTTTTCATTCTTTTTGTGGCTGAATAATATTCCATTGTATCTGTATATACCACCTCTTTATCCACTCATCAATCAATGAACACGGGCTGCTTCTGTATCTTGGCAATTGTAAATTATGCTGCTATAGACATAGGGATGCATGTATCCCTTTGAATTAGTGTTTTTGTATTCTTTAGGCAAATACCTAGTAATGTGATTGCTGGATCATAAGGTACTTCTATTTTTAACATTTTGTGGAACCTCCATACTGTTTTACAGAGTGGCTATACCAGTTTGCATTCCCATCAGTTGCCACATGGTTCCCCTTTCTCCACATTCTCACCAACACCTGTTGTTTCCTGTGTTGTTGATTTTAGCCATTCTGACAGGTTTGTGTTGTGGTTTTGATTTACATTTCCCTGATTTTGAGTGATGATGAGTATCTTTCCATATATCCATTGGTCACCTGGATGTCTTCTTTGGAAAAAAGGGTCTGTTCATTTCTTCTGCCCATTTTTAATTAGACTATTTGTTTTTGGATGTTGAGTTATATAAGTTATTTATATATTTTGGATACTAACCCTTTATTGGATGTCATTTGCAAGTATCTTCTCCCATTCTATAGGATACATTTAGTTTTGTTGATTGTTTCCTTTACTGTGCAGAAGCTTTTTATTTTGATGTAGTCCCAATAGTTTATTTTTGCTTTTATTCTCCTCCTCTCAGGAGACATATCTAGAAAAAAGGTTGCTACAGCTGATGTCAGAGAGATTATTGCCTGTTCTCTCTTCTATGATTTTTATTGGTTCAGGTCTCACATTTAGGTCTATAATCTATTTTGACTGTTTGTGTACAGTGTAAGAAAGTGGTCCAGTTTCATGCTTCTGCATGTAGCTGTCTAGTTTTCCCAATACCATTTGATGAATAGACTTTTTCCCACTGGATATTATTTCCCTCTTTGAATCACAAAGATTAATTGGCCTTATAATTACGGGTTTATTTCTGGATTTCCTATACTGTTTCATTAATCTATGTGTCTATTTTGTACCATATACCAAACTGTTTGGTTGCTACAGCTTTGTAATATAACCTGAAGTCTGGAGTTGCAATGCTGCCAGCTTTGCTTTTCTTTTTCAAGGCTGATGCAGCTACTCAGGGTCTTTTGTTGTATTTGTACTCAGCTCATACAAATTTTAGCATTATTTTTTCTAGTTCTGTGAGAAAATGCTGTTGGTATTTTGATAGGAATTTCATTACATGTGTAAATTGCTTCGGCCAGTGACAGTTACATCTTAAATGGCAACTTAGGTGTGAAAATATGATTTTTCAAAATTTCTTATAAGGGCTACACAAAAATTTTGAGAATTATTAGTCCGAAAAGTAGCAGGCTAAAATTTGGAGAGACAGATTTTCCTTTTTAAATATGGGAATATCTGTATCTAGAGCTCATCTATAGAAACTCTGAGTAATTAACTGTGAGAATTTATAAGTATTTGTAATCAATAATCAGATCAATATTAAGGGAAGTTTAGTATTTTTTTTAAGTCTGGTGTGATTTTTCAAGTGTTTAACAATAGAGAGCATTGCACTAAATAACCACGGAGAGAAAACTTCAACATCCATCAAATATAGGGGAAATTTTAAAGATTTGCAAAGATGAGTCAGCAACTTTCCAGTCATCAACATAGATTAATTTGATACCTTTTGTACAAACAGCATAAAACAAGTAGGAACACTGTCTCCACACCTCTATTCATCATTGACTATGATCGCTGATTCACAACCTCTCAATGAATTCATTAAAATTCCCGCTTTGGGGGCACCTGGGTGGCTCAGTCAGTTGAGTGTCTGACTTCAGCTCAGGTAATGATCTCATGGTCTGTGAGTTTGAGCCCCACATCGGGCTCTGTGCTGACAGCCCCGAGACTGGAGTCTGCTTCAGATTCTGTCTCCCTCTCTGCTCCTCCCCCACTCACACTCTGTCTCCCTCTCTCTCTCAAAAATAAACATTAAAAGATTTTTTAATTCCTGTTGTTTTTTTTTTAAAGAGGGAGGTGTTTAAGTAATTTTACACTGCTTTACTTTTCTGATCATCTTTACAGAAATAAGAATATATCTCACCTGCTAGTTTCCTTAGGTAGAGAAGTGGTAAAGACACACTACAATCTGTTAAAGTTCTACTAGAACACATCCTAGAAAATGTAATAATTTGTGTACAGCAATAAAATGTACACATCGTGAAGTCATTTACAGAATTGGAGAGATCCTTATTCCAATTCATATTAATAAAATTTCATTTTTCAATTACACATATAATCAAGCACTGACAAATTAATATTGAGGGGGGAATTAAAATGAAGAGTGGAATGGACTCCTTATACCTAGTCTAAAATATTTACCTTATGATTTTCTAGTTAGCTATTTGAATAAGTATCATTTCCTTAGGCTTAACTCATATCTTTTTTATTTAACACTATTATGTTGTGATGATAAATTTAAAAAGTAGACTTTTTTTTCTTTTGGTTCAAACATGTTCATGAAAAATAATCCATATGGAAAGAATGTCTTGAGCCCACATATATTATGAATAAGCTTTATAAGAATTGTGCCATGAATATTCAATGCCCCTAAATTAGTAAGTTAGCTATTATGAAGTCAAATACTAAAACAAAAGCTGCTGAATGCTGTCAAATTGGTGTCATCAGCTTGAAGGACCAAAATTAACTTATGTATCACACACATACATTTTTACGTTGTCAAGAAATGACTGAGTATTAACAAAAACACATTTTCATTATGCATATAAGGTAGATCAGAAGTTGATCCTTTGATATTAAGATATTAATGAAGTTATTGTACCTTTGCCTTTGCAAAATTGCTTTGCTAGAAAACTAAATAAGGAAAGAATGTAGATCCCTAGAAAACGGGGGCACTTACTTCTTAAAATTCAACTCTCTTTCAATCAAATGTCAGTAAATTCTGACAGTAAAGTTGGGTGGGAGGATCTTTGTTTTTACTTCTCAAAACAATCTCCCTTTGGTTATTCTCTTGGTGCACGCCAATATTGTCACAGTTTATATGCTTCAGGAGCTAAGAGGATCTCATCAGGGGCAATAAATAGCCTTTGAAAGGCAGGCTTCTACTTGGACTGCCTCTCCTAAACTGGACTTTCTTTTTCTTTCTCTCTCTCTCTCTCTCTCTCTTTTCTTTTGAGAAAGAGAGAGAGGATGCAAGTGAGCAAGGGGAAGAGACAGAAGGAGAGACAGAATCCCACAAGGGGCAGAGAGAGAGACAGAGACAGACAGACAGAGAGACAGAGACAGAGAGATGCAGGGCTCAAACTCACCTGACATAGGGCTTGAACTCACGAACCATGACATCATGACCCGATGATAGAAGTCGGATGCTTAACTGACTGAGCCACACAGGCACCCCTCTTTTTCTCTTTTTTTTTTTTTTCAACGTTTATTTATTTTTGGGACAGAGAGAGACACAGCATGAACGGGGGAGGGGCAGAGAGAGAGGGAGACACAGAATCGGAAACAGGCTCCAGGCTCTGAGCCATCAGCCCAGAGCCCGACGCGGGGCTCGAACTCACGGACCGCGAGATCGTGACCTGGCTGAAGTCGGATGCTTAACCAACTGCGCCACCCAGGCACCCCATTCTCTCTTTAAAAAGAAAAAAGTTCATAAATTATTGGCCAACGTTAAAATGCTAATATATTCAAATAACATAAAACATATATTACATATAACATTATGGTAAGAAACAGAAATTTTTTTAAAAGAAAAATAAACAATCTTCTAGAAATATACTTCATTGTAGCAAAGAGTTAAACATTGTTTACAATTCCCTAAATCCTAGAATGTCCTTAATTTGAATAATGTTTGATTTCTTGCTCCCATCAAAGTGAATTTTTTCAAGCTTCACAACTGCCCTTCCCTTCTCTGGGAGGGAGCCTTTTGATATACTATACTATGTTCTTGGTGACTTTTCACCTGCTTCTTCCATCATTGTTAACATTAACTTCTTTCTACTAAGATCAAGAAGAGTTCATTCCCCCATAAAGTTAGGGACCCAAAGGACAGTCTTAAACATTCAGTTGTTTTATGGCCACTATGTTCAATAATTGATCAGGGATTGCCTGGACTTGGTTGGGTGAGACTAGAGTTGATTGGTACTTCTCAGCATCCTACTCTGCTAATTACAAAGTTGGTTCTCTGAATGGAGCCTAGACATTTCGACTCTCTCCTCAGTCAGAACAGGCCCAGTGGTGCCTTCCCATCTTTAGTCTCAGAGAGCCATCATTCCTCCTTGTGATTCAAGTATTTTAATTTTTTTAATGTTTATTTATTTTTGAAAGACAGAGAGTGCAAGCAGGGGAGAAGCAGAGAGAGAGGTAGACACAGAATCTGAGGCAGGCTCTAGGTTCTGAGCCGTCAGCACAGAGCCCGACATGGGGCTCAAACTCACAGTGAGATCATGACCTGGGCCAAAGTCAGCCACTTAACCAACTGAGCCACCCAGGGGCCCCAATGATTCAAGTACTTTAATCCCTGTGTCCCAAAGTCTAGGGAAAAAAAACCCCACAATCCTCATTGGCTCCTTCAAGAAGTCTCTGATCAAATAGGGTTTTCATTGGCCATTCCAGAATTCCAAAGTTTCTCAAGCAGCCATGCAACTGACGAAACCCCAGGACTCTTAATACCTTAAATACATACACATTTTTCAGATATTCTAGCAATGCAGAGTTTTTTCACATTGGCCAGTTCAGCTAGTGTCACAAACTTAGTATTATTTTTCCAGTTTACTTCTGATCTTTAGAAGTTTGTAGAGAAGGGTGCCTGGGTGGCTCAGGTGGTTGAGCATCTGGCTTCAGCTCAGGTCATGATCTCACCATTCCTGAGTTTAAGCCCCACGTCAGGCTCTATGGTGACAGCTCAGAGCCTGGAGGCTGTTTCAGATTCTGTGTCTCCCTCTCTGTCTCTGCCCCTCCCTGTCTCCCTCTCTGTCTCTGCCCCTCCCCAACTCATGCTCTGTCTCTCTCTCTCAAAAATGAATAAACATTATTTTTTTTAAAAAGTATGTAGAGAAATTAAAGTTTTAAAAATATTTTTATTATTATTCCTTTATGATCTAGATCTATTTAGATATAAATGTAAATAACAAAAGAATCCTCAGGAGTAAATTATCTTCTCAATTTTTGTCTCTCCATTAAGAGAAGAAGATTTAAAAAAAAAGCAAAGGATTTTTGATTTTCTCAGGAAACTAAGATAAATAGTTCAACATAAATTCTATGAAATTAAACCTGCAAAATTTCAATTTTAGTCAGCAAATGTAAGCACTTATCCCTGTGTCTTTACCTACTGCATGATGGCTTTGATTGGAAGAGTTACATGCCAAGGTCCCTAGATTACAGAACAACAGTAAAGGCTACCATGAATATTGATCAGCTCAGACCTGAAGGCAATGAAATTTATTTTGCCTACACCAGAAACTTGTTCTCCTCTGCTTTCTGGTGCTGGAAATAGTCTTTCTGGAAATAGTCACCCAAGTGCTCTACCTTAAAAACTTTTATCTCAACCCTACCTAAAAAAAAAAATTCTTTTCTATACTGAATCTCCAACTCTCCATTAAAAGCTCGTTTGGGTACATTTTGGTCACTCAATATCTCAAAGAAGATAAAAAGGACTGCACATAGTTGTGCTGGTCATTTGAATTAAATTTCACGAGAGATTATTCTTTGAAAATAAGTAAACAATATGCAATTCGGTTAACAAACACAGAACAACTCTGGAAATGGTTAAGCCCAATGCCTCTAATCAGATGAACAGATCAATGTGACAAGTAATTGAGCTGGAAGTCAATATTTAGGATTTGGGTAAGAGGGGCAGGTAAGACCTAGAGAATGTGAGAATTGCAAGCTGGTATGGGAAAACCAAAAAAAAAAGAGAATTGATAAGAGTATATCAGGAAGTACAGGTTCTAATAAGAAGGAGGAATAAGAGACAGCACATGGTTAAATTTTAGAGTGAAAAGCAAGGCAGAAACCTAGTCATTTGATCATGTCAAATGACAAGTTGTATTAGCAAAATGTTTAGCTGCCGATAACAGATAATTCTAATTATTAGAGGCTTAAACAAATGAGTTGCTTTTTCTCACATAAAAGTCAAGATATGAACAGTTTACCTTCTCCATTCACTAAAACTACCCTTAATCCCGTGTGTTATTTATTGCTCTGCTCTTGTATTACAATACAAGGGCCATCTTGTATTGGCTCTCATTCATACATGTGTTACCCAGTGGTTGACTGTGAGATGCCATTGCAGCTCCAGACAACATGTCCACATTTAAAGCCAGACAAGTGGGTTATGTGTTGTACTTGGTTAATATATCACTTTGGATTGCAAAAACTTTCCCAGAAAACCCTAGCATAAATCCATTTACATCTCCTTGGACAGAACTACCATGAGGCAACTCCCTTAGCTATAAGGGAAGGGGGAAAAAGCATGTTCTGCTGTGCTATGTATTTCTTGAACACAAATTAGCCAATACCTGCTTGGTAAATAATGCAATAATGTCATTATAAAGGAATATATATCTATTGTTTCATGTAGAACTTTTCTTATGCAAAAGGAGGCCAGGACAGCAGCAATAATACATATTATATTAATTGAAAGATGCAGTTTTTCACATTTTAACATTTCTGAAACCAACAAAGTTTATCATTGTGTAGATAAGGTAAACTCATCACAAATTGCTTTTGCATACATACACAAGCTTGGTCATAATAACATATATTATCATTTATTCAAAAGAATACTATATTGTTGCTACTACATGCCAAGCAATGTAACTAAAGGCATGACAAAGTGCAAAACTCCTCAAAATCAAAGGAAGACATTTCAAAACAATCAGGGACTGGTATGACTGATATATCTATTAATCATGTAAAACTATCATTAAGATAGAAACCACCAATTTGTCAGAAATTTAATACTGATTTTGAACAGAGGCTGTTTAACATCTATCTAGTAACACATGATTCAGTGAAGATAAAGTAAAACTATAAATTCGTCAAAGAGAAAAATACGAGCCTCAAAACTTGTAAGTTAGTCACATGGAAGAAAACCTCCAAGTTTTTAAGTTTCTAAGAAATGCTACAACGCTCTTAATGGCATAAGCTACTGTGTGTGCAAAAATATGGAGGATTTTGCTAAGTTGAAAGTGATACAAAAGAGTTGACCTCCAAATATGAAAAAGTTTTAGCAATTTTTACCAGTTTTCTTTAATTATAATTTTTAGTTTTAGGTATGTACAAGAGTGATTATTTTTACAGTCTTTGACCAAATAAGTCTAAAAGAATTCTTTCAAAGAGTAAACATCATTCTAACTTTGAAAATACGGGGCGCCTGGGTGGCGCAGTCGGTTAAGCGTCTGACTTCAGCCAGGTCACGATCTCGCGGTCCGTGAGTTCGAGCCCCGCATCAGGCTCTGGGCTGATGGCTCAGAGCCTGGAGCCTGTTTCCGATTCTGTGTCTCCCTCTCTCTCTGCCCCTCCCCCGTTCATGCTCTGTCTCTCTCTGTTCCAAAAATAAATAAACGTTGAAAAAAAAAAAAAAAAAAAAAGAAAATAAACCATTGCTTCATTGCTTAAATAGCATGTATCACTCTTATTAGTACATAAAATAATGGAGTACCTTCTCTTACAGTAAAAGCATCTTAATAAATTTGAAATAATCAGCAGGAAAGTGGGGAGAAAACCTTCAGGTTGGCAACTGTACTGGAATCAGGAACCTTCCTTCATAATTTTAAGAAAATTCAAAATGAGCTCCACATGAGGTAGCCCCTCTCGAGGGGCATTCACCCAAGGCTTGAATGACTCTAGTCCCAAAGCAGGCTGTGCTACCTTCCGTAGTTTTGCCAACAGCAGCCACACTAGCTCAAAGCGTCCCTTCCATTTGCTTTACCCTGCACCTGCTACTTTTGGCCTGGCTGGAGTGTTGCCAGTATCTTTTCTCTGCTGTTTTTGTAAATTTTTAATATTCCCTATGGTAGCTTCTGTTCACTTCTGGTTTTCAGGAATACACTTGATTTGTGACTACTGACCTTGAACCTGCAACCCTACTAAATTCCCTTATTCTTTGTTCATAATTCATTTGTGCATCATGTTGGAATTTCTATATAAACAATCACTTAATCTGCAATAATTAAAGTTTTATCTCTTCAATCCCAACCCTTATAATAGTTGTTTTTTTCATTACTATACTATATAAAACTAAGCATAACTATAATTAAAAGCTGTAAAAGTGGTAATTTTGCCTTGTTCCTAAACTCAGTGAGACAGTTTTCATTATTTCACCATGTATAAAGTTTTATTTTTGCATTAGTTTCAATTATTTGATTTCTTCAATAATTATAAGAAAATTCTTTTCTATTTTTACTGTCTATAAATTTATTTATTTATTTATTTATTTATTTATTTAATAAATGTGTTCAAATATCTTCCTAATGTTTCAGCATCTATAGCAACATTACTCTGTTCATTTCTAATACTGATAATATGTTCCTTTTTTTTTCCTTCTTTAGTCTCAGTAGACATTTGTCAACTCCTTTAGCCTTTTTAAAGAACAACTTTTTACCCTCGTTTATTGTTTCTGGTACAGGTTGCCATTTGATTTCTTTAATTTCTGCTCTTTTATCATTTCCTTCTGCTTTCTTCAGATTTTTTTTCTTGTTCTTTTCTCTGAATTCTTTAAATGGATGCTCAGCTAATTACTTTTAGCTATTTTTCTTTTTCTAATAATGTGCTTTTAAGTCCATAAGCTGCCTCTAAACTCAGCTAGAACTATACTCTACAAGACAAATACAAATGCAGAGAAGGAGGGCTTTTGACTCCAACATTCCTTGAGGATTTGTTTTTGTTTTGTTTTTCTTTTTGATGTCAAAGTCTGCATGACCTTGACTCCATGCAGTACTAACTTCTCTTTATATTTTCTTGACCCTGCAGTTTGGGACATATTTTTTTGATACAGTTCCTTTTTTAAAATGTGGTGATGCTGGTGTCTCCTGGTCTTCTGAATCACTTCTCTGCCTCCTTTGGGAATTCTCAAGTCACCTCTGCTTGACTTCTAAATGTCAGAGAGCCCAGTGCTCATTCTTAGACTTTTTATTTTTAAAAAATATTTTGTCCCTAGGTTACTTTCTCTAGTCTCATGATTTGGAATATCATCTCTATCCTGATAAGCCCCACACTTTTCTCTCCTATAATCCCATGCCTGTATTTTTTTTTTCCAGAAAAAAAAAATTGGATATATAACAGACATATCCTAAAGAAAAATCTTGATGTCTTTCCACCTACCTCAACTAAGCCTGTTTCTCCCCCATACTGGTAAGTGGTACCACCAGTCTCCCAATTCCTCAGGCTAAAAGCCCATGAATTATCTTTACTCATCTCTTAACAGCATTCACTCCAAAGTATACATGCTCTCACATATGCACAGGCACACAAACACAAACCTTGTAATGCATTGACAAATCCTATCAATTCAACTTCCAAGGCTCCTGTGTATATTCCATGGTTCCCACAAGTATCATAGCTCAAGCCATCATTACCTATTGAGTAAAATATCAAAGAGCCTCCTGACTGGTTTCTATGTTCCCTTGCTTGTTTCTCTATAATCCACCCACCAAAAACTCAGAGTAATTTTTATAATATAATGACGTAAGTCAAATTATATTATCGTTCTGTTTAAAACCTTTCAGGGACCACCCACTGCACCAGAATAAAATCTAAATTTCTTCACCTGGATTGGTAGGCCCCATACAACCTGGCCATGCCTACCTGTCTGACCTATCCAGCCTCACACTTCATTCTCACCCAGTGTGTTCTAGCCTTCTACTGTTCCCTGAACACTCTAGTACCTTCACTAGCTGCTTCCTCTGCCTGAATGCTCTTACCCAAAGACTTTGTGGGGCTAGTTCCTTCTCTTCTTTTAGCTCTTCATTTATGCTACTCTTTCAGAGCAGGAGGCCAACCTAATTTAACCCCGGAGTCACTTGATCATATTAGTCAATTATAATTTTGTGAAAAACACTTCATATCTATCTTATTATATACCTGTTTGCCTGTCTCTTCCCGAATTTAAGCATTCTGCGAACAAAGATATTGTCTATCTTTGTTTACTGCTTTTTCCCCAACATCTAGAAAAGTGCCTGTTACCTAATGAGAACTTAATAAATTAATGAAAAAAAAACCTGAATCCTTGAGAAAAAAACAAACAATCAAACAAAATTAAGATTAGTTCCTAAAGTAGCTCAGAGGAACCACTGGATTAATATAGTTATTTTAATTCCAGAGTGATGTGAAGACTCAGAGTAAACCAGAATGCTGAAACTTGTGGCCCCTGACACAAAATCACCTTTAGTGACCGCTGTTTGAGAGCATTGCCAAAGGCAATTTAAAAGAAGACCCTGAATCAACCTCAGTTTCCATCATGAAATATCCATAAATGCCCTTCAGCTCCTCCTTTAATTCTTATAAAACATGCAAACAAGAACATTTAAGCTCTCTTTTGGGAAACTGTTAAAAATGACTTAATTAGGAAATTTATTTTTTCTTTCTCTTTTGAAACTTTTTGTGTATGCTCTGGTTTTGTTTCTTCTCTCATTCTATAATAATACTTTTCAGTGGCTGATCTCATTCCTCTGAAAGGTTAAAGTTTCTCTGCTGGGCTGGGGAAAATTAGCCTGGGACAGGGGCATCTAGACAAGAGGTCAGGTGACTTCTGCCCTGAATCTGCTAGGGTGTGAAGGTGTCATCACACTTCATTTGATCTCAGTGCAGAGAACAGCAGGTGGGGCACAGAAAAGTTCCGGAAGCTGCCTTTGGCCAGAATGCCCAGCATGGACTGGCCACCTACACAGTGCAGGGCAGAGCGGGAACAGGAGAAGCCTGACCACTGTGACCAATGCTATTTCTATTTGTCCCTTCCCTTGAAAGGGAAGCTTTAAGAAAACCTTTTGGCTGGAAATGAATAAAGATCAAGAATCAACTTAAGAGACTGATTATATGAAATTTTTATTCTTCCTCTGGACCAATTCAAATAAATTAGGACTAAGAAAAAGCTGCCTGAGACTTTTTACTAGGCCTGTTGAGTCCTGTCTCCCAAACAGCCATGGCCAGATGGCAATGCAAGTCAGCTGGGTATTTTATTAAGGAAGGCCACTGCCAATGCCATCGGTGCTTTCATGGTAAGCAAGAACCTCTTCAAGTGTTTCAATAGATAGAGCCTTTATGCCAATTAAAATTGCATTCAGATGATTATGCTTCCAAAAATTGTTTTTACTGAACTGAATCTCCTCTTTTAGAAGCAGAAATTAAATATGTGAGAGTATCACCAGTTCTTCATTTTTTTACTTACAGAACTGAAGAACTAAAATTATCAACTGTGATCTTTCCAGAGCAAGGTCACTTCTGCCCTTGTTAAATTTTCTCTTTTCACAAGGTCAAGGTCCAGAGTGACTGACCTGCTACAATCTCCAAAGGGCCATAAGCTGTGGAAGCTGCCCAGTGTCCTCCCTCATGCTCTTTGCGGAAGACGTACTAGAAGCCCATTCAAACTGGCTTACGATCCAAAGTGGAAATTCGATGCAATGGTACAGGATTTTATTACTTATTATGGTACAGGACCTCTGAACAACTAAAGCCAGGGACTTAGACGGGCTCCCAGTCTCTTCACTCTGTTCCACTTTCCTGTCTGCTGAGTTCTTCCCACTCTTTGTCTTTCTGCAAACTGACTTCCTCTGCTTCTCCAGTCACCTGGATGGACACAGAGGCTTATACTGAAGTTTCTTCTACAATTAGGTGTTTATATTTAAGTTTTTATAAGAGCTATCTTCTAGAAACAAACAAACAAAAGAAGAATAATTATAAACCTGAGCTCAGCTATATAATAATAGCAAACACAAGTACTGGGATCCCTCCAGATTATCTAAAATACCACAAAGTTGAGTTAGGGGCTCAGAGGCAGTGGCTTCTAAATCGGGTTCACTTACTTCAGGGATTTTCAAGATGATGAACTGAGATGCTGGAGAAAAATATTGAAACTATAACTTTTATTTTTATCCTATTAATACTTCTATGTTTTTTATGTCACATAATGTACATAGGACTGTTTTAACGAGTTCATTTTGTTTTTCAGGTTAAGGAGTTCTCTTTTTATTACATCTACAGCTTTAATGATAAAGAACTAGAAATTGGACTAACATCTGGCCTGTCCCAAACCACAATGAACAAAGAATCAAGTTCTAAAAATAAAGTACCAACAGTTAATTTTAACGCAGGCATTTTATGGAACACTGACCACTAGTCCTATTATGGATTTTATGCAGAATGCTCAGTGTTCCAAATATCTTTAGAAACTTTATTTTGTAACTTTTCAATCCGTTAATGATCTTCAGTTCCACATTGCTGAACTGGAGACATTCAGTTCTATTGACTTTGAATACTGCCTGTTGTTTCTCTGACATTAAATGCAGACCTGGGACCCCCAACACAATTTTATAGAAGAGCTGCCAATGGTAAATGTCTATAATTTATCTATAAAGAGAAAGAACTTTAAGAAGGCAACAATTGCTATTGATTAATCCCTTCATAATTTGTCTTCAAATTAGAAGTTGTTATGATTCACATTAAGATGACAAATTTGAGTGGGAAAATTGAGGTTATTTTTTTTTTTTGTAATGGAGAAGAGGATTCATTTTCAAAATGGACCTGAAGCCGGCTTGTTGATTAGCATAATAATAGGAAGGCCGTGAAGTCTCAAAGATCATATTAAACTTCTACAATAAAACCAGAAATCAAAGCATTATCAGTCTCTATACTTTGCAAGGAAAAAGGTGAGCCACCAGTTATATGGAATCAATGGGCAAATTAATGTTCCTATAGAACATTCATAGTTTGTGTGCATGAGGGTGTGTGAGTTTTTCTTTTTCTTCATTACTTGACCATGATCCATGTGAAATGGATCTGTGAGTACATCTGTAACAATACTGCTGGTACTTCAATAAATATAAATAAGACAAATTAAATCAAGTAAAAACTTAATCCAAAAAAAAAATGGAATTTGTCCCGCATCCTGAAGGTTTAGCACTTTGTGGGAACTCAATAAATATTAAATCAGGGTCACAAGATTCAAGGCTTATTGAATCATAAGGAAAAACTAATTTCAAAGTCCTAGGCTATCTATAAAGGACCCCCTACTTCCAGGCTCTGAATTCCAATTTTAAGGTCTCTAGCAGGTATGCTTTAACAGATAATGCTTAGAGCAGCCTGCATAGGGAGAGATATTATTTGTGAGGTAAAGAAGCATAAAACCTTACAGAATATAATGAATGAAAATCTTGCACCGTACCAGGTAGCAAATAAATGAAGCAGATTAAAGACCCCAGGAATGAAACAACTCATCACATCAATTGCTAAATAATTTTCTTTACTCCCAAATTGTAAAAATAATTTGAAAACTAATCAAATATTAAGCCAAGTTCCAAAAATTTAAGAGGTGAATTTAGGCTCATGTGGGCTTGAATTTCTAGAAGCCAAACCAGTGAGCACAGATTAGCTCAGGACAATCTTTGTCCACACTCTTCTGGAGTTTTCCATGGAAAAAACAGGTTTACCTAATAAACCTAGCTTTTATAATTAGCATTTTTATGTATAAAATTGCTCAAGAACATCTTGTATACTTTCAAGTTGCTTCTAGGCAAGTTCCATAAGGACCTTAAATAAGACCAGTTTCCTATTAAAGAACAGGTACTTAATGATCTGATGTAAAGAAACAAAGTCAAGTCATTTAGTTGATAAGTAACTTGACCATGTCATTTAACTTCTCTGGTCCTCAATTCTCTCACCAATAAAATGGGAATGATAACACTGATGTCAAAAGGTTCATGTGCAGATTAAGAGAGAAAGTAAATGAGGAACCTATATGGCAGAGGCATAGAATAAAGAAATTAAATCTAAAAGAACCCCATATGGTTCTCCAGATAGAACAAAACAGGCCCTAGAAGCCTTGGCTGCTCTGTTGGCCAGCTGCAGAATGCTGGAGTGTATGAGTTCTAAATAGTGCTGGGCTACTGGATTCCTCCTCCAGTTCCCATCATAAACAAAAGTAAGATTTTGGAGGGACTCTGGGATGGCTTCAGAAGCTTCTGTTATGCAGAGCACTCATTCATAAGACTCATACTCAGATATGCTTTACAGCTTCCTAAGGAAGTCAACACCACATTCAGGACTTTGATCCTGAATAATCAAAGAAATGATCCAAAGAAAGGTCTTTGATAGATGAGCCAATTCTGCCCCATCCACAAAGATGTAGATGACCTCAACTATTTGTTAATCCTTAGGACATTTTTTGCCAGTAGAAATTGTCAAGGCCTAGCTTGAAGACGGTTTCTGTCAAACATCTGATGATACCACAGACAAAGGTAAGCCTACCTACCACCAAAAATCATAATGTATTCTGTATCTCTGTCTAAACACATCTCGATCTACCTTATGGTATATTTATTTGTGTATTTGTGATACTGCTTGTATTAATCAGCTATTGCCATCATAATGCTGGATAAAAACAACCTTAAATCTCAGTGACTTATAACCATAACCACTGATTTATCTCCTTTATGGTTTTTTGGGTTTTTTTTGTTTTTGTTTTTGTTTTTGTTTTTACCATTCTCCTATGACCAGCGGCTTCCAGGTGCACATCCCTCTCATGGTGGGTCACGATAGTACAAGAAGGCAAGCCAAACTACACAAACACATTTGAAACCTCTGTTGCATCATGCCCACTGACATTCCAGTGGTTAAAATAGTCAAGCCCATTCAATGGGGTCATGGTATATATTACACATATGCTAGTGAGCACTAGGCACTACGACAAAGGAGTAAAACATTGGGAACAATTATCCAGTGCCATATTATGCATAGTGTAGGACCAGCTCTATCTTGCCAAATATATGGTGTTCACTTCTATAGTCTAAAAGCCTAATTAAGTACTCAGTTCACAGTTAAATACTGAAAACTCAAGGCAACCCCGTTCTTAACACAGTGCTTGGCATTCAGGAGACACACAACTGGTATTTGCTGAATTCATTTCTCAATGAAAAAGAGTCCATGACTTATATGTAATTTTTGTATAATCCTTTAATGCACATCAGCCACTGAATGGGAACTTCTCTACAGTTTGTGTCCTTCCTGAAGCCAAAATATCTGACCCCAAAACTCAGTCAACACCATTTCAACATCCCACAACTGTGGACTCTGAAAACAAGGTGGTATCTGGAGTGATTTAAAAAAGACAAGCATCTCTACTAAATGCACTAGAGTTAGTTCAGTCGTTAATTCTGTGATTAGACAAAGCAGCACACTACATAAAGAAGAGAGACCATATTTACTTTTTACCTTTCCTATAAATGGACCTTAGCACCAAGTCAGATCTGCTCCTCTAGAGACCATTCTATTTTGCTTTTCTCATTTTTATTTTAAAATTTCCTTTGGGGATTAAAGTCTACAATATCTGAAAAGCTGACTTATTTTGATGAGTGGAAAAGAAACTGTTGACTCTTCACCTGCTGACTGTATCCATGGAAAAAGAAGTTTTACTCAATTTCTCAGAGCATTTAAATTACTCACTCTGAGGCTATATCAACAGTGCAAAACTTATTCCTCTGTCTCTTGCCTATATAATGACAGTGAAGTTTCAACTACAAAGGTGCCTCAAGGCCCACTGATTATTTAATCAGCGCCTGGAAAATAATTTCCGAACGTGACAAGGGCATCAACAATCCTCTTGAGTCGGCTGCATTTACTTCATCCTTCACCTTGTCTACTGTCTCCTCGTATTACTCCCCTGCAGGGGCAGATTCAGGCTTTGCGGAGCTTAAGATGTACATAACTGGGGAGAAAGCCCTTTAAAGAAAAAAACTATACAATTACAACATTAGATTAAAATGTTCTTGTAAGTAAGGGACCCTAAAAACTTAAGCTTCATTAGCTTTAGGATTAATCCACCTATGTTTCTCTTATGCAGCATTTCCAGATAAAATACACGATACTCAGTTAAGTTTGAATTTAACTTTGAATTTAAACAACATAAAATTTTTATTATGTATGTACAGTCTTTGAGACATATTTATACTAAAACAATAATTTATTGTTTACATGAAATTCCTATTTTAACTAGATATCCTGTATTTTTGTTTACTAAGTCTGACAACTCTGTTTAAAAATGGAAATAAAGGGGGCATCCGGGTGGTTCGGTCAGTTAAGCATCCGACTTCAGCTCAGGTCATGATTTCACAGTTTGTGGGTTTGAGCCCCACATCAGGCTCTGTGCTGACGGAATAGGGAATATAGTCGATGATGTCATAATAGTGTTGTCTGGTAATGGTAGCTACATTTGTGTGAGCACAGCATAACATATAGTGAAGCTGAACCATTGTTTTATACACCCGAGACTAATGTAACATTGTGTGTCAACTATACTCAAAAAACAAACACAAAAGCCCCTTCCCTACATACCAAGATTCTTCATTTTTGAGATCTAACCTCAGGTAAATTACTAAGGAAGACCTAAAGTCAGTATTAAACATAATTTGAGAATAATCTTATAATCTGAGTTCCTACACTATTTTTGAATATGTTTTGGGAAACTGAAAGTGTTTGGTATTTGTTCTCATGCTGACCAGAAAACGAAAATTGTCAGATAAATGAGGTAAGGGACTGTGGTTTTATGAACTGTATTATAACTGAAGAATGACGCTTTTCAGGGATGAATCATGTGCATTACAGTTTGTGTATTCAGATACAGATAGTGAACATTTAACTCTGAAAAAATGACACCCAATACAATTCCAAAATTATTAACAGGACCGACAAATTATTGAAATAAATAAAAAGTTCAATACCTACTTCCAAAGTAACAACTTTGAAGAAAATACATACTTTATTTATAAACTCTACTAGTTTTTTTTTAAAGGCTTATCTTCTGTAATTAAAAATTATTTTGGGGCGCCTGGGTGGCGCAGTCGGTTAAGCGTCCGACTTCAGCCAGGTCACGATCTCGCGGTCCGTGAGTTCGAGCCCCGCATCAGGCTCTGGGCTGATGGCTCAGAGCCTGGAGCCTGTTTCCGATTCTGTGTCTCCCTTTCTCTCTGCCCCTCCCCCGTTCATGCTCTGTCTCTCTCTGTCCCCAAAATAAATAAACGTTGAAAAAAAAAAATTATTTTGTCTTCATATACAAATGGGAAAAATTAAAATACCTATTTAATTGAGGTGTTGTAGGGATTAAATGAAAATGTATTTTTAAAGCACAGCATAATGACGGTGATACAGTGAGCATTCAATAGATGTTTCCTCTTATTTTCACTACACATCAAAAAAGTTCCAAAATATATTTAAAAAGGAAATATTCTTTTCTTTCCTTTCTCTTACTTTTTTCTTATGTCTCTGTCCACATGCTTTATTTTCAATTATTTAAGAGTTGTTAATACAAATTTAGACCATTTTAAATAGAGAAACCAAAAATTTTGTACTTCATGAATATTTTCATAAAGCTCACAAAGTTACATATCTCAGAATCCTAGTAATAATGTAGCTACATTTCCATTACACAACACTCTCATTGCAATGTGAATCAAGATGATTTCAAAAATTGCTGCTGCTAAATAAGTAAGATATTGTTTAAAAGTGTGACCTTAAAATGAAGTGAAATATATGTCTCCATAACTTTTTTCCATTGCTATTAGCTCTGCCCTCTGCAGAAGCACCCCATCTCTCTTCCATAGAATAGTCTAATATAATCTTCCTTTTGGCAGCTCTCCAAGTATCTAAAAATGTCTTTTCAGTAACTGTCCACATCAAGTCATTTCTTCTCCAGTTTATTTCACTTTATTTTATAAAATATTGAGAACCTAGAATGTACCAGGAGCAATTCCTCATGCTAAGAACAAAAATTAAAAAATATAACACAAGCCCTGACTGCCAACAGTTCAGTTTAATGGAAAGACAGATTTTACTTTATTTTTTTTATGTTTATTTATTTATTTTGAGGGAGGAGGGGCAGAATGAGAGGGAAAGAATCCCAAGCAGGCCCCACAATGTCAGCATGGAGCCCGACAGGCTGGAACCCATGAACCACGAGATCATGACCTGAGCCAAAACCAAGAGTCAGATGCTTAACTGATGGAGCCACTGGGTGACCCAGGAAGACCGGTTTTAAAAGAGACAAAAATGTAAACAAAATAAAGTTATGGAACTAGTGGAGTCTTTGGAATGAAGGGCACCTGGCCTTATCATCTTTCTTAATCACACCTTCTCAACCCTTCACTTTCCTTAGGACCTTCATTTTCACTATCCTCCAGCAGGAGGTTGCTTCTCAACCAGGGTGATTTTGCCTCACAGGGGACATTTGGCAAAGTCTACAGATATTTTTTGTTGTCATGCTGGGTCCGGGAGGGGTACTGAAGATTCTACTGGCATCTAGTGGGTAGAGGCCAGAGATACTACTAATCATCTACAATGCACAGGACAGCTGTTCCCTCAAAATATCAACAGTGCCAAAATTGAGAAACCTTGCTTAGCCTTTTTACCACCTTCATAAAACGTGGAATCCTGGTAAAAACACAAAATTCCAGATTGGTCTGACCAGTTTAGCTACAGAGCAACCTTTATATCCCTTAGTCCACAGTCACACCTGAATTAATTAGCCTAAAATAAAATATTTTTTTGACAGTCACATGGTTGGCTCTTAAGAAAATGAGAGTCATGGAGCACCTGACTGGCTCAGTCAGTAGAATATGCGGCTCTTGATCTCAGGGGTTGTGAGTTCAAGCCCACACTGGGCCTGGAGCCTACTTTAGAAAAAAAACAAAAAGTTTACACAAAATGAGAGTCAGCTAAAACTACCATGCTAATCAGTTTTTCCCCTATAAATTTTATTTTGTTGGTATTAACCTATATTCTAGACTACTGATAAGTTTCTAGTCTAAACTTAGCTATTTTCAAGTTTTATATACCTGTTCTTTACATCTTTACCAAATTTTGGCAAAAATATCAAGAAGACTAAGCCTCATATCATTAAACTGCAAATATACCATGAGAGATTGAAACTGGTCAATTAACACTGCAAAAGACTTTGAATAAGTTATTAGGAGTCACTATATGCCCACGGCATTTATACTAGCTCCCCAAAACAATGCTGAGGGAGTAGACTGTGTTAAACCCACTTATGAGCCAAGGACACTGGGGGTACTGTGAGGCTGAGGGACACGCCCAAGGGCACACGGCAGCAAATGGGAAGGAGAGATTTTGATACGACCTCCCTATGTCTGCGAACTTCATGAATATGCTTTCTATTATAGCGTTTTAAAAACAACAACATCGGCTAGCTGCCATTACTGAGTACCTACAACAAACTTTTCCCTATTGTAGCTTCTCCTCACAACAGTCCCATGAGGCAGATATTATTACATTCACGTTACAGATATGGAGACACCTGTGGCTTAGCAGAGCTGTGATCGGCCCAAAGGCAACTGACCACTTAAGAATCAGACCCAGAATTCATACATCATCCGTGTGGCTCTAACACTGCCATTTGCCCCCCACCAGGGGCCACAAATCCACCCCACTACACTGTCAGCTAGCCCTTACCTTCCTTGTGTACACAAAGGTATGTCCTGGAAAAGCTTTGCTAAAGGCTTTCTTAGAACAGCAGTACCCTGGGGCGCCTGGGTGGCGCAGTCGGTTAAGCGTCCGACTTCAGCCAGGTCACGATCTCGCGGTCCGTGAGTTCGAGCCCCGCGTCGGGCTCTGGGCTGATGGCTCAGAGCCTGGAGCCTGTTTCCGATTCTGTGTCTCCCTCTCTCTCTGCCCCTCCCCCGTTCATGCTCTGTCTCTCTCTGTCCCAAAAATAAATAAACATTGAAAAAAAAAATTAAAAAAAAAAAAAAAAAAAGAACAGCAGTACCCTTTGCTTCTTCTTATTGAGACTCATCATACTCACCTATTTGGGAAGAATTTTCATTTATGGGAGCAATTAGGAAAAACAACCAGAGAAAACTAGAGAAGTAGTCAATTCCTCACTTAAAAATTATTAAAAATTATAGTATAAGGCACCCGGGTGGCTCAGTCACTTAAACATCCTACTCTTGATTTTGGCTCAGGTCATGATCTTGTGGCTTGTGAGATCGAGCCCCATGTGAGGCTTGTGATTCTCTCTCCTTCCCTCTCTCTCTGCCAGCCTCCCCCCGACCCCTCAAAATAAATAAACCAAAAAATTAAAGTAAAAAAATTAAATTACGGTAAAGGCTACCAATTTCTGTACATTGCTTAACTTTGGTGAGACTTTACCTCTCCCCAGGAAAAAAAAAAGTAAATATTTTCTGCTTTTAAATGCCCTACACTTAGAGCTATGCATTAGAAAAAGGTAAAGTTTTTTATGTCTAATTAAAATGATGCCTTAAAAATACAGACCAACGTAGGGCCTGGGTGGCTCAGTAAGTTAAACGTGCAACTCTTGATATGGGCTTAGGTCATGATCTCATGGTTCATGAGACGGAGCCCACGTCAGGCTGCTCACTGACTACACAGTGCCTGCGTGGGACTCTCTCTCTCTCTCTCTCTCTGCCCCTCCCCTACTCACTCTTTCTCTCTCGAAATAAATAAACTTAAAAAAATACAGACCAAACATAAGTTTAAAAATGAAGTTTAAAAAAGTAGGTAAGCAAATATTGCAAAATACTAATATACTTTAATATCCTTGACACAAATATTTTTATTTCTACCTTTACTATGGATGAAACTTCTCATAATGAAAAGTAAAACAAAATATAAAGTTTACAATTTGATAGTGCTTGTTTCCCTCTAGAAAGTAATTTTTCTTTCACATATTTTCATCATTTATTAATGGTAGTTCGATATAATTTACTCCAAAATATTTTTCTCATATGTAATTCTTAAAAATCATTAGATCTCAACCTTTAAAAGATAATCAGAATCCCAATCAAATCCTCACTGCAGTCAAAGCATAAAATCTGTCAGTTTTACTTTCCAGCCTTACTAACCATGCTGCCTTTGAGTAGAGTATTAAATTCATATTTGATTTATTATCAAACGCAGGGTGCTTCAATTTCATTTTAGATCCCTCACATTTAAACAACATTTAACAGAGCTGAAAGCTGCTGCTGAGGTTGACAAGTGTTAGTGTAACAAGTAAATGAGGCAACCGGCATTTTTACACGTATGAATTATTTGGCAGTATTATGAGTCAGTCTTACCCTGAAATGATAATTACTGAGTGAGCTGTAAGTCAAGTGAACTACTCCTGCAGTGAGTTCAGAAAAGAGGTGAGGGGGAAAAAAAAAAAAAAAAGAACCTACCTTTCAGTCTTTTTTAAACCTTTTCAAATCTTGTATTTTCTTTAAAAAGGAAGCACTGCCAAAAATTATTGAAAGAATCAGACACCTTCATAACTATTTCATCATTGTAGGCTTGTCCAGATGGCAGCAAGATGTCTGCAGTTGATTCCCTTGCCTCAAACATGTGAGGCAGAGAGTAAGTTTTCACAGAGCCCTGAAATAGGCACTAGCAGAGAAACAGCTATTAGCCAACAATACACTATAACTTGATTACTTCCCAAGACCAAATAGCAAATGGAATCTCATTCCAACAGAGTGTCAAAATTACTGTGTGAGCACCAGAGAGCAATGACTCCGTTCTTAACAGGGGAGAGGTGATTTGAAAAAAGCACTTCATGCAAATAATAACCATCATTACTTAAGAGTTCACTATGCTAAAACCCTTTATATACAATAACTGCTATAATCCTCACCACCATTTGTAGTAGCTAATTTTATATATCAATTTGACGGGACAACAAGGTATCCAGATATTTGACCAAACATTATTCTGCACGTTTTTGTGAGGAACTGTTTGGAGGATATTAACATTTAAATTGACAGACTGAGCAAAGCAGATTGCTTTCCCTAACGTGGGTGGGCCCCATCCAATCAAAGGCCAAAATAGAACAAAAAAACTGACTGTTCACCAAGTAAGAGAGAATTCCTCTTCCCTGACAGCCTTCAAACTGGCACATTAGCTTTTTCTTGATTTTGGACTCAAATTGAAACACTGGTTTTTCCTGGGTTTTGAGTCTGTCAGCCTTCCAACTAGAACTATACTGTCAGCCCTCCTGGGTCCCCAGCTTGCTGACTGCAGATTAGGGGACTTGTTAGCCTCCATAATCACGTGAGCCAATTATGTATAATAAATTACTATACTCTTAAGTGTATATATACATCCTATTTATCTGTTTTTCTGGAGAACACTGACAAATATACAGTTTTATGGAGTAGTATATTTATCTACATTTTCAGTTAAGAAAACTTAGGTATGGAGAGCATATATATATTACTTTTCCAAGGTTTCTTCTTCTGCTAGAAGCTCCTGAAACACAAGTGTTTTTGTCTGTATCACTTACTGATCTGTCCTAAGTGCCTAGGATAATGTGTCACATTGCTAAATCTGTTAACTAAGTAAATTCCAGTGGAGAGTGGCAGAGCCCAGGCTTGAAATCCTGTCTGGGTGCTACCCAGAACCATTCTTTTACTTTCTATAATAAACCAGCTTTTAAAATTCCTTGGTAGTTTCTGAAGGCAGGCTTTTAAAGAATAGTCCTTAAAAGAATATTACTAGACTATTTGAGCTCAGTTCTAAAATTATTAATTCCTAAAAGATGATAGAATCAGGACCCAAAAAGATCCCAAAAGGTGGAACAATGGACTCGCAAGATGAAATTTAATTAGAAAAAATGTGGAATCCTTTCTTTCATTCCAAACAGCAACTAAACTTATATGGATGTCAAAGGCTTAGCTTACCAAGAATATAAATAAAAAAGTCCCAGTAGGATTAATTGACAGGGAGCTTGATATAAATCAACACTGAGTAGTGGGTGCCAAAAGAGCTAATGCAGTTCTTGGCTGCATTAATAGAATATTTTGTCCAGATCAAGGGAAATAATAATTCCATTCTATCACCTCTATATCAAACCACATCTAAGCCACACTCTTCAAGAAGGGAGGTAAACTGGAATACATTCAAAGGGAAGTCATCAAAAAGATGAGAAGAAACAAAGCCATGTTATGCAAAGATTAGTTGAAGAGGCAAAAGATGTTGTCAGAAGAGAAAATTCTACAAATATCTCAGATGCTTTCAAAATTTGTAAGGCTGTCACATCTAAAGATATTAGAATTTTTCCCCTGACTGGCCTCAGAAGATGGACTTTGACCTAATAAATGCAAAGTTAATGCTACAATAAACTACCTCAATTTTCCAAAAGTGAGATGGCTAATATCATGGACATAGTTAAGTTCTCAATTTCTGTTTGACAAATCTATAATTTGTATTTAGTTGGCAGCTAAGCTTTAGATGGAATGTTGAAGTAGAAGCCCCTCATGCTTCCTTCCAGACATAAATGCCATGATGCCCAAGTAGGATACGAAAGGGGAAGAATCAAGGTGCTCAAAATGAATGAAATAGGAGAAAATATTTGCAAACTACATACTTGATAAAGGGTTAGTATTCAAAATATATAAGGAACCTACACAATTTAACAGCAATCAAACAAATAATCCAATTAAAAAATTGTCAAGGGACCTGACAAGATATTCACATGGCCAACAGGTACATGGCAAGGTACACAACATCACTAATCATGTGGGAAATGTAAATCAAAATCACAATGAGTTATTGCCTCACACCAATTAGAATGGCTATCATCAAAAAGAAGAGGTAGAAAGTGTTGGCGAGGATATGGAGAAAAGGGAACGCTCATGCACTGCTGGCTCAAAAGTAGATGGGTGTAACCACATTGGAAAACAGTATGGAGGTTCTGTAAAAAACTAAAAGTAGAACTACCATACCAGTCAGCAAATTTGACTTTTGGGAATATATACAAAGGTAACAAAAACACTAACTTGAAAAAATATCTGCACCCTCATCTTCACAGAAGCATTTATTTACAATAGCCAAGACATGATAGCAACCTAAGTATCCATGAATAGATGAATAAAAAAGCTGTGGTATATACATACACAATGGAATATTATTCAGCCATGAAAAATGAGAAATTCTATCATTTGCAACATGGATAGAATTTGAAGTCATTATGCTAAGTGAAATAAGTCAGAGAAAGACAAATACTATATAATCTCACTTATATGTGGAATCTAAAAAGGGAAAAAAAACTCAGAAAAAGAGATCAGATTTGTGGTTGCCAGAGGTGGGTATGGGGGAGGAGGAATCAGAGGAAAGCAGTCTAAAGGTATAAACTTACAATTAGATAAGTAAGTACTGGAGATGTAATGTACAGAATTATGACTATAGCTAACACTGCTGTATGATATATAGATAAGTTGTTAAAAGAGTAAGTCCTAAGTGTTTTCTTCCAAAGAAAAGTGGTTATACACACACACACACACACACACACACACACACACACACACACACACACTGGAGTATTATTCAACCATATAAAACAAAGAAACCCCGCCAAATCTAAAAGTATGGATGGACATTGAGAGCACTATGCTAAATGAAATAAATCAGACAGAAAAAGACAAATATTGTATGATATCACTTACATGTGAAATCTTTAAAAATCAAACTCCTAGAAACAGAGAACAGATTTCAGGTTGCCAGGGGTAAGGGTACAGTATGGGAGAAGTGGGGGGCATGGGGGAAGGTGGTCAAAAAGGGTATATAAACTTCCAGTTATAAGATGAATAAGTCCTGGGAATGTAACATACAGAATGGTGACTATAGTTAATAATACTGTATTGTATGTATGTTTGAAAGTTGCTAAGAGTAGATTTTTAAAGTTCTCACCACACACACACATACACAAGTATAACTATGTGAGGTAGATAGATACATTAACTACCCTTAGTGTGATAATCATTTTGTAATATATATGTATATGAAATCAGGGCATGTACACGTTAAAGTTATATGGTGTTATATGCCAATTATATCTCAATTAAGCTGGGAGGGGAAAAAAAGAACAATAATGCTCCCATCACAAGATTCAAAAAAATAATAGTAAGATGGTCAGGACGAGGAGGAAATAAACCAAAATCTATTGTATACTTAACACTGCCAGCATTGTTTAGGGAGCTTCTAGTTAAATTTTTAAAGGAATCTTCCTAATATGATGTGAAAATTCTTATTTCCACTTCAGAGAGGAAAAGAACTGTAGCTCTGGGAAGTTAAGTAACTCATTCATTGTCATAGATATGTAGATAGATGAGTATAGTTTCCTATGACTCCAGAGTTCTTTCGCCTAAAAGGGAAAACTGGTTTCACTCTTGTCCACACTTTTCAGTTGCTTTTATCAAATCATTAGTGATCCCTTCTAAAGGGAGTTTCTTGGTGCGGATATCTATGCAGCAACAATATCTATGCTGATATCTATGCAATGGAATGTGTTTCCATGGGAGACTGTGAGGGTCCCCTGCTTTAGAGATAATAGTTTGCCTCACACCATTTAGGACCCTCCAGATTTTGATCCACATCATGCGTATTAAAATAAAAGAGCAATGATACTACAAGAGTATCTGAATATGGCCACCCTTTAAATTATTACATCTAAGTTTTGTACAAAATATAAAAGATTCTATATAATCTCTTTCTGATAGTATTATCAAAGGAAGTTTCATTCCAAAGAATTCCCAAGAAGAATATGATTCAGAATCTTCCCCTCTTCAATAATTCTGTTGATTTAATAAGCTACTATATTCAGTTATTCTAAGTTCTAAAAATATCTTCAGACTATATTCAAACCCTCCAGTGGCTTCCTGCATCCCTTGAAATAAAAGAAAACTGTCTTGAAAGGGCCAGCATGGCATTACACAACCATTCTTCTGCCTTCTATGACCTCACCTTTGTCTACTCTCCCCCTTTTGGCTCAATTCCAGTCACACTGGCCTCTTGGCTGGTTGTCAAACAGTTCTTACCTCCGAGCACTTTCAGTTCTACTGCCCACAATGCTCATCCTCAAAGAGCTGAATGGTGAGCTTCCTCACCTTCTTAGGGTCTTGAATCAAATGCCACCTTCTCAATAAAGGCTTCTTTGACAGCCTACATAAAGTTACGACACCTCTACCTTAAACTCCCGATCACCCTTACTTTATGTTTTTCTTCAGAAACTACCATAATTTATATTCTATATCCTTTATTTGTTTTGGTTATTATATCTTCCCCCCCCCACCCCGCTAAGCACATTAGTTCCATAAGGATAAGGAACACTTTTATTCACTGCTACACCCAGACTATAAATGCTTGTCGAATGAATGAATGAATGAATGAATGAATAAGTAGCAGTAACTTTTATGCAGTAATTATTTTTTAATTAATCTCATGTAGCTCTACTACATAAAAATTGTATAACACACTGTATGTATTTACTGTCTCTAAAAACATCTCTGTTAGCATTAGGTAAAGACCCCTCTAAAAAGTGTTTTTAAAACAGTACAATATCTATTAAAAATGTAGTAGTTTCTCTGAAATTCACGATAAAAAATATAACAGGAATTTTCTATATGCATAAATAACATGATAACAGAGAAAGATGATGGCTTTCTGTTAAAAACATTGCTAAGAGATAGACAGATTGGGGGCGCCTGGGTGGCTCAGTCAGTTGAGCATCCGACTTTGGCTCAGGTCATGATCTTGTGGTTCATGAGTTCAAGCCCCGCGTCGGGCTCTGTGCTGATGGCTCGGAGCCTGGAGCCTGCTTCAGATTCTGTGTCTCCCTCTCTCTCTGCCCCTCCCCCACTCTCACTTTGTCTCACTCTGTCTCTCAAAAATAAATAAATGTAAAAAAAAAGTGTTAAAAAAAAGATATAGACAGATTGGATAATGCATATTTATTTACACTTCCGGATCATAGTCTTTCCAAAGAATGAAAAATAAAAAATGTCTTCCTAGTCACTCCTAACCATTGATGTGTCCTCAGAAATATCTCCACCAACACAATAAACTGCATTTACAAATCCCTCTACATAGAGCCCTGGGTAGAGCCCTGCACCAGGTATGAGGGATATAAGGGAAGCAAGCACACAAAGAAGGTCCTGCCCTGGAAGGGCTTCTGATTGTAACTGACAGAAAAGGAGAGGAGAAATTGATAATGACCAGCTGCTCTCTTAGAATCAGCAGAAATACTGCCAACACTCTTAGAGATGAATGATACCAAGAAATCTGAAAGGTTTTAATTGAATAATTGAGAAGAGATTACAACTGGATAAAACACATTGCATCAGTTATAACTTGTTCTCCATTGTTAGCTATTTTCTCTAGTGCCTCTGAAGGATTAATAAGGTTATCAAGACAGAGTATCACAATTGGTAAGTGTTTTAACCCTTATTGTGACCTGCCTGCCAGCAACTGTGAAACTTTAATAGTATCTAAATTGTTTAGAGCTGGAACATGTCACTGATTTATATCCAAGTACCCTATTTGATTCTTTTATTCCCATGACTAAAGAATTTGACAATATTTTTGATTGGTGTCACTGCAGTGATAATATTTGATGCTGCAGTATTCTGAAGGTCGATTTTACATAATTTTCAGCTCTCTACTTTTAAATCTCTCACTTAGTCATACTTTTAGATCTTCATCTGAAATTCTCACCTTCTCAAGTTCATTTCCTAGTCAATCTAGTTATAGAAAGCAAATGCTTAAAACACGATTCAATAATGCCAAGGCAGACATATTGGATTTAAATTCCATCCGCTTCGACATGGAAATATCAGAAATGCAATTTAGAATCAACACACATTCTTTTGTTCATGAATTTAGGTATGCATTTTTTTTTCTTACATTTTCAAAGACTAAGTTGGATTATGCCAACAAACTGAACTTTTACTACTTTATGCTGTTTCTTAAAATATGAATCATCTGAGAAAAAGATCATGAGTATTTTACCCCTTTATGACTTGGAATGAGAATCAAAGGTTGACTTTTGTTTAATGTATTCTAGATATCCTGTATCTAGCAAACTACAGTTCCAGGAATTTAAAGATACAACTAAAGCTGTGGAGAGAGAAAAGCCAGCCATTGCTGCTTACCGCCACCTGTCAGGGAACTTTACGCTGCCAGCAGATATCTACCCTCCCCCTATTAATGATGCTTGTAGAGATAAATGCAACATGAGCTACAAAGGTAATAGATACTGCATTTTAGTAAGGTTTTAATGGACATAGACATTTCAACGAAGCTATAATAGGTGACAGCTTAAATTCAGTAGCTAAGAAAACCTTCAATTAAGATTTATAAGGCCAGCTTCTGGAAGCAAATATAAAATGATGGTTGGACATGGTAAAAAAAAAAAAAAAGTGAAATGACTGATGGTCCCAGTGGTTTGTAACTAACACTAATTCTAACTTAGGTGATTTAATAAAAATCCCAACTCTGGAGAACTTTGTAGCTCTGTGTCACAGGAGATAGAGAGGAACAACCTTGAAATTGCTCAGTCTGGATCAGAGAGTTAACAAACGCCAGGCTTTTATCCTGGGTGATGAATACCAATATTACAGTGTCCCTCTAGCTTCTGATGATCAGGAACCATTACTCCCAGCAGTAGAAAGGCCCAACAGAGTTCCAGTCTCATCCCCTATAATGTCAAACAGGCCTCAAACCCTGTTCCTTAACCTGTCTCAATCAAAAGCAGGTTCATAAATGCCTATGCAGTCACCTATAAAGATAACATTCCTCTGGATCCAGGTTGGAATCAATGCTGTTAAACTTTATCAATGCTGATAAATACCTAAAGGAGATGACCACAGCCTGGCTCAAAGAGCATTTACAGTGCACTGACAACAACATTCGCCATACAAGGAGGTCCATATGCTGCTATAGCTGGGAGGTCATCAGGGAAAACATAATATATAAGCTTTTATTATAATCATGTTGAACAGGCAGCCTTTAACAGAAAAAGGCTACTATCAAGGGAACAAAGTAACCGTAAGAACCAAGCAATAGAAAAATACTGAAAAAAAAATCTGTGTACTAATTCCTACTATTATCAAGCTAGTCTAGAATTTTCTTCGTGTTATCTGAGTCATAGAATCTCTTATTTAGAAGGACACTAATAACGATCTAGTTCAAAGGCATTTTCAATCTTAATAATTCTATGAACTAAAATGACTTAAACCCATTTGTCATCTTACGACTTTCTACTGCCAAGGTATGGTTTCTTTTTCAAGAAAAGAAACCTCATTTTAGAGGGCTGCGGAGAAGATAGCACAGCTACATAAGACACAGAATAAGACAAAAAATGTTAAATTATTATTTTTTATTTCACCTCAAAAAGTTATTAGAGTTAGATGTTGGAATTATAGAGCTTAATTTAGGCAGAAATTAGAATGAATAGGTACTCAGTATATTTTCATACGTAAAATTAATATAAAAAGATACATTTTTGTTATGGAAATAATCTGATAATGAAGGCCACATATTTAGCAAATGCTACTGATCCATTTTTTTTTACTCAACAAATGCAAAGTCAACACATTTCCTACCTTACAGTGCCATATACAATCTTCTCTCATAGCAGAACATTGTATTGTATTTGTTTATTTACAGACTAATTCCTCTGTTAGTCTATAAGCTTGCCAAAGGCAGAGATTATTCTTCAACTATTTCTATATTGCAGGACCTGAAGAAGTACCTTTAACATAGCAGGAACATAATAAATGTTTTTTGAATGAGGAAGAGATACATGAAAGAATGAATAGAAGTCAGGAACTAGGCTTTCATCCAAACCAAATTACTTCTCAAAGGCCCCACCTCCTGATGCCATCACATTGTGGGTTAGAGCTTCAGGATCAGTTTACAGGAAACACATTCAATCATGACAGTTGGTAAGACATGAACATAAAAGTATGGTCATAGAGAAAGAAAAATATTTTGATAATGATACAAAAGACATGTCATGAGAGCATTAAGAGCAGCAAACAAGCCCAGGGAAAGGAACATAGAAGATTTTATATATTCTTTTTTATTCATTCAACATATATTTATCAAGTATCGATATACACAGGCATTGTTTAAGATGCTAGAAATGCCATGCTGAACACTAGTTTCTGCTCTTGTGGAGGAGAAAACACTAGTTTCTGCTCTTGCGGAGGAGTTGAGATAATATTACCTATGATTTATGAATATTATCTATGAATGTATACTTACAGCCTCTCTTTTTCTCTCTCCCCCCCCCCAACCCCCTCTCTGTCTGTCTCTCAATTCCCTCCTTTGGAAATGAGAGGGAGATGTGAGAAAGAGAACTAAATTCAAAATTTTTTATGCCAAAGTCAAAACTTGGGGAAAACCTTTTTTTTAATTTATTTTTTTACTTTAATTCCAGTGTGGTTAATATACAACACTCTATTAGTTTCAGGTGTACAATGCAGTGATCCAGCAGATCCATATATCAGTCAGTGCTCATCAGGACAAGGGTACTTCTAATCCTCATCAGCTATTTCATCCACCTCCCTACCCACCTCCCCTCTGGTAACCATCTGTTCTGTATAGTTAATTGTCTGTTTTTCAGTTTGTCTCTTTTTCTTTCCCTTTGTTTTGTTTCTTAAGTTTTACATATGAGTGAAATCATATTGTATTTGTCTTTCTCTGACTGGCTTTTTTCGTGTAGCATTATACTCTCTAGATCCATCTATGTGGGTGCAAATGACAAGATTTCATCCTTTATTATGGCTGGATAATATTCCAGTGTGTGTGTGTGTGTGTGTGTGTGTGTGTGTGTGTGTGTGTGTGTCTCATAACTTCTTTATTCATCTATTGATGAATACTTGGGCTACTTCCAGAGTTTGGTTATTGTAAATAATGCTGCAATAAACATAGGGGTGTATGTATCCCTCAGAATTAATGTTTTCATATTCTTTGGGTAAATACCCAGTAGTGCAATTACTGAATTGTAGGGCTTTTCAACAGTGGCTGCACAAGCTTGTATTCCCACCAGCAGTGCACAAGGGTTCCTTTTTCTACACATCTTCACTAACACTTGCTGTTTCTTGAATTTTTTTTTTTAATTTTAGCCATTATGACAGGTGTGAGGTGATATCTCATTGTGGTTTTGATTTGCATTTAAAATTTGGGGAAATCTTGGAGCACCTGGGTGGCTCAGTCAGTTGAACGTCTGACTTCAGCTCACGTCATGATCTCATAGTTCATGGGTTTGAGCCCCATGTTGGCTCTGAGCTAACAGCTCAGAGCCTGGAGCCTGCTTCAGATTCTGTGTCTCCCTCTCTCTTGCCCTCCTCTGCTCACACTCTGTCTCTCTCTCTGTCTGTCTCTCTCTCTCTCTCTCTCTCAAATAAATAAACATTAAAACATTTTAATAAAATAAAATTTGGTAAAATCTTAAAGACGATCCCTTTTGCTGCATATCTAACCCAATATTTTTTTAAGTTTTTTTTTTATTTTATTTATTTTGAGAGGGAAAGAGAGAGCATGTGAGCAAATGTGGGAGGGCAGAGAGAGAGGGAGACACAGAATCCCAAGCAGGCTTTGCATTATCAGCATAGAGCTCAATGCAGGGCTAAACCCCACTAACCATGAGATCATAGGTTGAGCCAAAATCAAGATTTGGATATTTAATCAACTGAGCCATCCCGGTGCCCCTTTAACCCAATATTTTCAGTCTCAGTAGCACTGAGTAGTGTTGTTTCTAAACACTAGACATTAAATCCCACAGGATTATGAAAAGAGAGAGAAGTGGAAATATGTAGATTATTTTCTCAAGGTAGTCTTAGTGATGAACTGAACTGAAGAAAGAAAAGAAGGACGATGCCTTGATTTTTGGCTCCAGTAACCTGGTGGATACCAATGTCATGGTGAGATGGGGACAACTGGGGAGTGGCCTAAGAAAACAATGCTTCCATTGGCTAAGATAAGAAATAAATAGGAAAAGCAGATTTATGACAAGGAAACAATTTTAGTTTCAGGCATGTGAAGGATGAGGTAAATTGATATTTCCATGTGGAATGTTCCAGTACACAATCTGGAACAATAGGTGCTCTTGAGCCCATGATACCAACTTAGGGATTTTCTACTTACAGGCTACATTTGAAGCCATTGGGGCAGATAAGATTGCCCAGGAGAAACGAAATGAGAGAAATGAAATGATGTGAGAAATGAAAGTTAGACTTAGGAGATGTCAGTTCTTGGGAATGAACAGAAAGAAGAAAACAAATGAAACTGAAGAGGTTCATTCAGAGAAGTATGGAGTCACTGAAGAAATGTCATGGAAGTTAAGAGAGGACAAACTTCTAAGAACAAAGGCTTGGTTGGCATCACGGAATACTGGGACAAGCCACATAATACAAGAACCCAAAGCATCCGTTTGACTCTTCAATTAAGGGGCCAATGGTGATTTAAATAAAGAGAGATAGTTGAAGAGAGAGTGAATGATGTTAAAAGAAGTTTGAATTCAAACAGGAGAAAATAAGGGCTATACAGGAGCATTTAATATGAACGTTTTAAAGAGTATCGCTGAAATGTGAAATGCTTTTCAAAGCAAACATTTTAAATATAATTTTCTAGTAATAACTTGGATCTTTTAAATTCCTTATCAGTAGTATTTTTCAAGTTATTTTCATAATTAAATTCATGTTGGAAAATTCTATTTTACATAAGAGGGTTTTCTTTTTCATTCTTTTTTTTCTTCTCTTTGTCAATTTATCGTAACACAAGAAGCTTTTGGAAAACAAATCTATCTACTCACAGAAAAGTTGAGGCAGAGTAAATAATGCCAATCATAAAAAAAATTACATATAGTTGCAAACTATCAACTGTGGAAAGATACATAGCTGTAACTAACAGTGATGGACATTTTAGTTCCTAATAGCTGCTGTTGAAGTAGTCCAAAAAAATTTTTTAATGTAAATAACATCTCCTTTAAAGATAAGTTAATATTACAAAGAAGCAGATTTAAAATTCTTTTCCCAGGCTCTGTGCTTAAATTGCCATCACAAGACAATTTTCTGCCATAAGCAACCGGCTCAATGCTGACAATTTAAATTACCTTTTCATTTACAGAAGTGTTTGATTTTGTTCTAATTAAAAACCTTCCTTACTTTATAAACTCATTATTTGTTCATTTTGTCTAAGTATATACATTTCTACTTTCATGCTATGGAGCTTTAGTTACTATGCAATTTTTTATCAGACATTACTTACTGTTCAGTTTCAGGCAAAATTAGAGTGAAAGTTAGCAATAATAACAATGAATTAACGAACCATGAAATTGGTGCATTGAAATAAATTGCACTAATTTGGCTTAAGATTTGAATACTGCCAAATGAATCCTCTTAATACAAACTATAAAATAATAAAAAGCTTCATTTTTGACACTGCTCATAAATATAAGGATTCATTCTTTGGAAATGAAGTGACATCATAAAATACAATACAAATTGTAGACAAGGAAATTAGGTTTGGTATTTGGGGAAACCTCAAGGAGAGCCAGGACCCTCTAAAAGCAGGTCAGGCCCTTCCAGTTTACCATCAGTGAGGGCAGTGACCCCATAAGGGGAGATCCATGCACTTCCAAGTAAACCCTCAGAAGACACTCACCAAACACACATACAAAAATGCTCACTCGTTCTTGCTGACCATTGTAGAAACAAAGTTTGATTTAAATTGTCACCAAAGTGAAATGCCCTTTCCCTCCTGTGTGTTTGTTTTGAAGGGCGTTAATGAGGCCTCTGGGAAAGTCTGTGGCTGCTAGACCTGTATTTGTCCCACAGATAAATAACTAATTTCATTTCTTCAGGATTACCATGTCTATACTGTTCTAGAATGTGTCATTATTGTAAGAAGTACTCTGCATTTTTCAAGAGAATAAAAATGTCTCGTGTAGATATAGCACATTTTTTCCCCTTTAAAAACACATAAAATGTGATGCTGAAACCATCTGTTCCTGCTGCCTTTACTGATTTTAAATCAGCTCTAACCCATTCAGTCTCCTCAGATGTTAAATTACCAGCTACCATTCTATGTCTCCATCCTTCAAGCTAGGGTCATATAATTGATTCCATTTTCAAGCCTGGATTGATATTTGAACCAGTTCAGTCATGTGGGGAATATACTTTAATGTTTAAAAATGATATAATGTGAATTTATCCTAGGCTGTAGGATAAGTTGAACTGATTTCACATAACTCTCCAGAGCATTCCTTCCAGCATTATTAGTAAAGAGAGACTGCTGGGACATCACCTGGGCTTGCCAAATACACGGCACATGATTTATAACAATTCAGCTGCTTCCCAAATATGGCTATGTCTCACACTCACCTGGCAAGCTATTTTAAAATAGCTCCTAATATACGGGGCTATTTAAAATTGTCCTAGTCTACACCTACTGGTTAAGAATCTCCAGAATTCTGCCTTTTAAAAATATTCACTGAAGATTCCAGTGCTACTAACCCAGAAACAGTCTCTTACTTCTCTAGGCTAATGGGAAAGTATTCTTAGGAACTTGCAAGGAGGAAATGCATCCATATAATCGGAGATCTTGAGGTTATTTTAAAGAACTTTGGAACTAAAATACAAAATTATCATTGAATAGAAGAGGAAACTGAGGCCAAAAGAAGCTGAATGACTTCTTTATGTTAATAAACCTAGCTAATAGCCAAATGGATCATTAGAACTCAAGTCTGGTGGGTGAACTGAACTGTCAAAAGCAAATAAGTTAGTTGAAATAACATCAATAATGGTTGGCTCTCTTGATTTTTTTGGTTATTTTCCAGTTAACGGAGTTCATTGCTCTATATCCAGTTGTCAAGATAATTTTAACTTAAACTGTGAATGAAATCACTTGATAAGAACCCTTCAAGTTAAGGGGTTCCTGGCTGGCTCAGCTGGAAGACCATGTGACTTTTGATCTTGGAGTTGTGAGTTCGAGTCCCATGTAGGGTGCAGAGATTACATAAATAAATCAATACATAAATAAATAAACTGATACAAAAAAGAACTTATTTAACTTATTCAAGTTAAAACTCAAAATTTTTAAAGGATAAAATGACATTGATAAATTATTTTTTTTTCTACAGCAATTAAAACTGAGTGCTTTTGAAAAAAAATTGAAGAACCCCATAAGATTTTCCATGGTGGTTGTACCTATTTATTTATTTTTTAATGTTTATTTATTTTTGAGACAGAGAGAGACAGCATGAGAAGGGGAGGGGTAGACAGAGACAAACACAGAATCCAAAGCAGGCTTCAGGCTCTGAACTGTTTGCACAGAGCCCGATACAGGGCTCAAACTCATGAGCCATGAGATCATGACCTGAGCTGAAGTTGTACGCTTAACCAACTTAGTCACCCAGGCACCCCGGTGGTTGAACCAATTTAAATACTCGCCAACAGGGCACAAGGGTGCCCTTTTCTCCAAATCTTTGCCAACATATGTCTTTTTGATGACAGCCATTCTAACGGTATGAAGTGATATGTCATAGTAGTTTTGATTTGCATTTTCCTGATGATTAGTGACGATGAGTGCCTTTTCATGTATCTGTGGACCATTTACATGTCTTTTTCGGAAAAACATCTATTCAGCTCCTTGGCTCATTTCTTAATCAAACTGTTTGGGTTTGGGAAGTTGTTGCTGTTGTTGTTTGCTACTGAGTTGTATGAGTTTTTAAAATCATTTGGTACATTATTTTGTACATTAGCCCCTCATCAGATAAATGATTTGCAATTATTTTTTTTCCCATTCTATAGGTTGCCTTTTCATTTTTTTGATGGTTACTTTTGCAGTGCAAAAGCTTTTTACTTTGATAATAACTAGTCCCACTTACTAATTTTTGGTTTTGTTACTTATGTTTTTGGTGTTATAACCAAAAATCCATTGCCAAAATGATCATCAAGGTATTTTTCTCCTTTGTTTTCTTCTATGTGTCTTATGGTTTTAAGTCTTCTTTTTAAGTCTTTAATATACTTTGAGTTCATTTCTGTGAGTAATGTAAGATGGATTATCCAGTTTTCCAGCACTATCCTTTCCCCACTGAGTATTGTTGGCTCCTTTGTCAAATATCAGTTGACCATAAATGTGGAGGTTTGTTTGATGGCATAACTTTGTAGTATTATTTGAAATAAGGATGTGTGATGCCTCCGGCTTTGTTCTTTCTCAAGACTGCTTTGGCTATTTGGGGTCTTTGGTGGTTCCATACAGATTTTAGAACTTTTTATATATATTTCTATGAGAAATGTCATTGGAATTTTTACAGCAACTGCAGTGAATCTATAGATGGCTTTGGGTATTTTGGACATTTTAACATCAATCCCACTTCTCAGTATATATCCAAAGGAAATAAAATCCCATATTCACTGCAGCATTATTCACAATGGCTAAGATATGGAAACAATCTAAGTGTCCATTAGTAGATGAATGGGTGAAGAAGATGTGAAAGAGAATATAGATGATATAGATATAGATATAGACAGATAGATATAGATAGATATATACAGATGATATATAATGAAATATTATTCAGCCAGGAAAAAGAAGGAACTTTTGCCATTCTGCCATTTGGGACAACATGGATGGAATTTGATGGTATTATGCTAAGTGAAACAAGTCACAAAGAGAAACACAAATACTGTATGATATCACTTTTACATGAAATGTTTAAAAAACCAAACTCAAAGAAACAGAAAAGATTGGTGGTTGCCAAGGGTGGGAGCAAGGCATGGGGGAAATGGATGAAGATGGTCAAATGGTACAAACTTCCAGTTGTAAGATGAATAAGTCTTGGGGGTATAATGTACAGCATGGTGACTACAGTTAATAATACTGTATTGTATATTTGAAAGTTGGTAAGAGAGCAGATTTTAAGAGTTCCCGCCACACACACAAAAATATAATTATCTGAGGTGATGGATATATTAGTTAACCTTATTTTGTTAATCATTTTGTAATATATACACATATAAAATCACTTCATTATATATTTTAAACCTACACAATGTTATACATCAATTATATCCCAACTGAAGAAAGATTGAGTGCCTTGGGAACATACTGCTATTAGGGTCCTAAAGACAAATCAAGAGTTGACACCAGATGCTCCCTGCTCCTCAACCCTACTTTATTAAGAGTTACTCTGGCTGGCATCTGATTCATCTTCCAACTAATTACCTGTCCTGCTTTTGGCCCACCTCTACCTCACACTATCATGAATTCAACTCAGAGGTAAAAGAGAGATGAGAAAACTAGACAGCATTGTAAGGCGTGACCTTGACCAGAAGTAAAAAAATTTTTCCCAGAGGAAGTGAAAATATATGAGAATCTTTATATGAGAATATTATTCCCAGCATGCCCTTATACATTTACTTTGGCCAAACAAAAGGAGGTTTGCCCCAGAGCTTGCTACAGCTTTATAGAGGAAAGGAGCTTTGCATGGCACATAATGATGACGGGACATAGGGAAAAAGGAGGTGAGTGTCAAGTCTCTCCTATTTCATGTTGTAAAAAACATGCAATTTTTAAATATATTTTTAAGTAGGCCACCATAAAAGTGCTATATAACTGCTTAAAACTATTAATAGCAAAAAGATCAGTGACTATAATATGAATGTCTTTAAAGAGCAATTCTGCTAATTTTGCTATTAGAATCAAGGACAATTATATACAACCAGGTGTGCTGAAGACTATTTTTTCCTTCAATATCTGAAGGTGTGTATCAAGGGACTTTAATAATGACATATTTTAATGAAGTAAGAAGCTCTAAAATAAGTAAGTGATTTTCACCTGTAATAGCATGGTATGTTGAAACTATATCCAATAACATTCACTTCAAACTATTTCTATGGAAACCTTATACTTCAAATCACAACAAAGTTACCTTTTCTAAAAACATCTCCTTGGGCACTACATGCATTCATTTTCAAATGATTCCTTTTACTTGCCTACTTAGATTCCATCCTATAAACATCATCTGGATTATGCTGATAAAACATGGCATTGTGTTTTAGACATGTCAAATTTTGCATGATCAAATATAAAAGCACTCAGTACAGTTTTAGCCTGTTTAATCATCATTTTATATAATTTAAAAACTTATTACTAGATTTTATACTGCTTTCTGATTTCTCTTTATCTCATATATATTTTCTGGCCCCAAATTATATTATTTCTTTTACTAATGTCTGTATGCACAGCCACTAAAATATAGATGTAAATGTGAAAAAAAAAGCGTAAAAGGTGTGGTTCTAAGTAGGGCTTCTGTCTCACTCGTATCCAGAACACTCTACCTGCAGTTTCTGCTGCGATGCCTTGCAAACATTAGATGCTCAAATAGATTTGTTGAATAAATAACTAAGCTTTCAAACAATGCTCTACCAAAGCTTCAGGAAGAAATTACTTTACCAGCATGCAAAATAGATAATGACACCCACAGACCAAAATTCTAGTCCACATAATCCAGAGCCTGGGTCTGTTTATTTCCAAAGCTCGTGCTATTTATGACTTTTCTTTTTTGCCTTGAGGAGCTCTTCTTAGTGAATCTAAAATGTAAAGCATAAAATATTATTCTTCTTTTACCCTCCTGTATTTTGCTGTGATACAGCCCTCTGTTGTGTCATATTATATAAAGGGTCAACTCAACTGAAATCATCCATGAAATTTCTGTGTATCTTTAGATAAGTCACTTAGTCTATCTGAGCAAGTTCCTTAACTTGTTCTTATTTTTCACCTATGAAACATGATGCTTGAAGTAAACAACCAGTTTTAAAATTCTACAAAAATTATTAAGTAGAGAGGTTAGTGCTACAACTAGGTTAAAAAAATATAAAACAAGCAAACAAGTAGAACTATTTTTATAACATGTCTAGAAATGGAGTCATATTTCTTATCAGGCAGTTTTCAATCACCAATAGTCCAATTACTACTAAGTTTCTTCCAACACAATAAGTAATTTCACTTTCTTCCTACCCTCAACAGGAAGGAGCTGCCATTAGTTAACAGGGTGTAAAACGTTGCACAAAAAAATGGACTTGTTAATACCTTGGTATATATCAAATGAAACGTTTTCACAGAAAGTTATTTTATAGAAAAAAAGAAAAAAAGGAAATGGAAAAATGAATATAAATTGTCACTGGATACAAGCATGAATTTAATTCCATTAAATTATGACCCCTCTATGAATATATTTCTAACAAGCAAAGCTTCATTTTGTTGCCACTGTTAAAATCCAAGAATTCACCAAGATCTCATGTGCCCACCACTGGTGCAATAAATAATCAAGTGTGTATTTCATCTCTGCGCATGACTAATTTAAATATATAACAAATTCAGCTGATCAAAAAGGATTTAAATAATATAACAGAAAGTGAATTTAGAATAATAGTCATAAAATTAATCGCTGGGCTTGAAAACAGTATAGAGGACAGCAGAGAATCTCTTGCTACAGAGATCAAGGGACTAAGGAACAGTCACGAGGAGCTGAAAAACGCTTTAAATGAAATGCAAAACAAAATGGAAACCACCACGGCTCGGATTGAAGAGGCAGAGGAGAGAATAGGTGAACTAGAAGATGAAGTTATGGAAAAAGAGGAAGCTGAGAGAAAGAGAGATAAAAAAATCCAGGAGTATGAGGGGAAAATTAGAGAACTAAGTGATACACTAAAAAGAAATAATATATGCATAATTGGTATCCCAGAGGAGGAAGAGAGAGGGAAAGGTGCTGAAGGGGTACTTGAAGAAATCATAGCTGAGAACTTCCCTGAACTGGGGAAGGAAAAAGGCATTGAAATCCAAGAGGCACAGAGAACTCCCTTCAGACGTAACTTGAATCGATCTTCTGCACGACATATCATAGTGAAACTGGAAAAATACAAGGATAAAGAGAAAATTCTGAAAGCAGCAAGGGGTAAACGTGCCCTCACATATAAAGGGAGACCTATAAGACTCGTGACTGATCTCTCTTTTGAATCTTGGCAGGCCAGAAAGAATTGGCACGATATTTTCAGTGTGCTAGACAGAAAAAATATGCAGCCGAGAATCCTTTATCCAGCAAGTCTGTCATTTAGAATAGAAGGAGAGATAAAGGTCTTCCCAAACAAACAAAAACTGAAGGAATTTGTCACCACTAAACCAGCCCTACAAGAGATCCTAAGGGGGACCCTGTGAGACAAAGTACCAGAGACAACACTACAAGCATAAAACATACAGACATCACAATGACTCCAAACCCGTATCTTTCTATAATAACACTGAATGTAAATGGATTAAATGCGCCAACCAAAAGACATAGGGTATCAGAATGGATAAAAACACAAGACCCATCTATTTGCTGTCTACAAGAGACTCATTTTAGACCTGAGGACACCTTTAGATTGAGAGTGAGGGGATGGAGAACTATTTATCATGCTACTGGAAGCCAAAAGAAAGCTGGAGTAGCCATACTTATATCAGACAAACTAGACTTTAAATTAAAGGCTGTAACAAGAGATGAAGAAGGACATTATATAATAGTTACAGGGCCGATTCATCAGGAAGAGCTAACAATTATAAATGTCTATGCACCGAATACCGGAGCCCCCAAATATATAAAACAACTACTCATAAACATAAGCAACCTTATTGATAAGAATGTGGTAATTGCAGGAGATTTTAACACCCCACTTACAGAAATGGATAGATCATCTAGACACACGGTCAATAAAGAAACAAGGGCCCTGAATGAGACATTGGATCAGATGGACTTGACAGATATATTTAGAACTCTGCATCCCAAAGCAACAGAATATACTTTCTTCTCGAATGCACATGGAACATTCTCCAAGATATATCATAGCCAAAGGAATTTTGAAGAAGAAGACCAAAGCAGGAGGCATCACAATCCCAGACTTTAGCCTCTACTACAAAGCTGTCATCATCAAGACAGCATGGTATTGGCACAAAAACAGACACATAGACCAATGGAATAGAATAGAAACCCAGAACTAGACCCACAAACATATGGCCAACTCATCTTTGACAAAGCAGGAAAGAACATCCAATGGAAAAAAGACAGCCTCTTTAACAAATGGTGCTGGGAGAACTGGACAGCAACATGCAGAAGGTTGAAACTAGACCACTTTCTCACACCATTCACAAAAATAAACTCAAAATGGATTAAGGACCTGAATGTGAGACAGGAAACCATCAAAACCTTAGAAGAGAAAGCAGGAAAAGACCTCTCTGACCTCAGCCGTAGCAATCTCTTACTTGACACATCCCCAAAGGCAAGGGAATTAAAAGCAAAAGTGAATTACTGGGACCTTATGAAGATAAAAAGCTTCTGCACAGCAAAGGAAACAACCAACAAAACTAAAAGGCAACCAACGGAATGGGAAAAGATATCTGCAAATGACATATCGGACAAAGGGCTAGTATCCAAAATCTATAAAGAGCTCACCCAACTCCACACCCGAAAAACAAATAACCCAGTGAAGAAATGGGCAGAAAACATGAATAGACACTTCTCTAAAGAAGACATCCGGATGGCCAACAGGCACATGAAAAGATGTTCAGCGTCGCTCCTTATCAGGGAAATACAAATCAAAACCACACTCAGGTATCACCTCATGCCAGTCAGAGTGGCCAAAATGAACAAATCAGGAGACTATAGATGCTGGAGAGGATGTGGAGAAACGGGAACCCTCTTGCACTGTTGGTGGGAATGCAAACTGGTGCAGCCGCTCTGGAAAGCAGTGTGGAGGTTCCTCAGAAAATTAAAAATAGACCTACCCTATGACCCAGCAATAGCACTGCTAGGAATTTATCCAAGGGATACAGGAGCACTGATGCATAGGGGCACTTGTACCCCAATGTTCATAGCAGCACTCTCAACAATAGCCAAATTATGGAAAGAGCCTAAGTGTCCATCAACTGATGAATGGATAAAGAAATTGTGGTTTATATACACAATGGAATACTACGTGGCAATGAGAAAAAATGAAATATGGCCTTTTGTAGCAACGTGGATGGAACTGGAGAGTGTGATGCTAAGTGAAATAAGCCATACAGAGAAAGACAGATACCATATGGTTTCACTCTTATGTGGATCCTGAGAAACTTAACAGGAACCCATGGGGGAGGGGGAGGAAAAAAGAAAAAAAAAAAGAAAAAAAAAAAAAAAGAGGTTAGAGTGGGAGAGAGCCAAAGCATAAGAGACTGTTAAAAACTGAGAACAAACTGAGGGTTGATGGGGGGTGGGAGGGAGGAGAGGGTGGGTGATGGGTATTGAGGAGGGCACATTTTGGGATGAGCACTGGGTGTTGTATGGAAACCAATTTGACAATAAATTTCATATAATAAAAAAAAAATTAAAAAAAATAAAAAATAAAAATTTCTGGGGCACCTGGATGGCTCAGTCAATTAAGCGTCCGACACTTGGTTTCGGCTCAGGTCATGATCTCATGGTTCGTGAGTTCAAGCCCCACATCAGGCTCTATGCCGATAGTGTGAACTTGCCTGGGATTCTCTCTATCCCTCTCTGCCCTATCCCTGCTCTCTCTCAAAATAAATAAATAAACAAAAAATTAAAAAAAATCTTTCTGGAAAGATTCACCATTCTAAGTAGTCATAAAGAACATTTGTGATTCATGGGAAAAGGTCAAAATAACATTCACAGGAGTTTGGAAGAAGTTGATTCCAACCTTCATGGATGACTTTGAGCGGTTCATGACTTCAGTGGAGGAAGTAACTGCAGACATGGTAGAAACAACAAGAAAACTGAAATTAGAAGTGGAGCCTGAACATGTGACTAAATTCTGGCAATCTCATGATAAAACTCCAACAGATGAGGAGTTACTTCTTTTTTTTATATGTTTATTTACTTTTGAGAGAGAGAGAGAGAGAGACAGAGCATGAGCAGGGGAGAAGCAGAGAGAGGCAGAGACACGGAATATGAAATAAGCTCCAGGCTCTAAGCTGTCAGCACAGAGCCCAATATGGGGCTCAAACCCCAAGTCGTGAGATTACCTGAGCTGAAGTCCAATGCTTAACTGATTGAGCCACCCAGGCAACCCAGTGAGGAGTTATTTCTTATGGAAAAGCAAAGAAAGTGGTTTCTTAAGATGGAAGCTACTCCTGGTGAAGATGATTTAAAAATTATTGAAATGATGAAAAAGATTTAGAATATTACATACACTTAGTTGATAAAGCAGCAGCAGAGTTTGAGAAGACGGACTCCAATGTCGAAAGACGTTCTATCATAGGTAAAATGCTATCAAACAACACTGTGTGCTCCAGACAAATCATTCATGAAAGGTACAATCAATGTGGCAAACTTCACTGTTGCTGTATTTTAAAGAAGTGCCACAGCCGCCCAGCCTTCAACATCCCCCACCTTGATCAGCAAACAGCCATCAACATCAAGGTGAGCCTCTTTACCAGCCAAAAGATTACAACTCAAGGAAAGCTCACATGATAGTGTTTCTAGCAGTAAAGTATTTTTTTACTTAAGGTATACACATTTTTTAGACGGTGCTATTTTACACTTAATAGACTATAGTATAGTGTAAATATAACTTTTGTATGTACTGGGAAACGAAAACAATTCATTTGGCTGGCTTTATTATGATATTTGCTTATTGCAGTGATCTGGAACCAAAGTCAAAATATTTCAGAGGTATGCCTGTATCTTAAAGTGCTTTCCAAATTGTGACTAAAATGACAATATTAGAGGCTTCCTCAGATTTTCACCTAAAGGGGAAAAATGCCTGGTTGTTATTGTCACTGTTTATATTTTTTCTAATGCATACCAAATTCGTGATGAAACCAATACAGGAAAAGAAGCAACCTGACTGGAGCAGTCCTCACAAACAACAATTAAGAAGAGGGCTGAGGCTCTAAGATCTCATGAATCAGACTAAAACTATTAACACCAAGATGAAGTTTAATCATCAAGTTTTCATGTTAAAAAAAGATTTCAGTACCAAAAAGCTAAAAAAAATACATATATATAAAATCCCTAATTAAATATTTCTTTTATTCACAGTACTTGACAATGTATTTCTGCTGTTTTGTTTTTTTAATTTTTTTTTAATGTTTATTTATTTTTGAGAGAGAGAGAGACAGAGCATGAAAGGGGAGGGGCAGAGAGAGAGGGAGACACAGGATCTGAAACAGGCTCCAGGCTCTGAGAGTCAGCACAGAGCCCGACACGGGGCTGGAACTCACGGACCGCGAGATCATGACCTGAGCCCAAGTCAGCCGCTTAACCGACCGAGCCACCCAGGCGCCCCTCTGGTGTTTTGTTGTTTTAATATCATCCCCTTTCTTTCTTAATTTAGGTCCAATGGGGCTAAAGATTTGCTGTTCTTTCAACATGGCAGATGACTTCCTACCTTCTCCCAATTATAGGACATATACGTGGCCTGTTCTTATGAAAAGTTGCATTATCAAATTTATTTTTTTCCTTTTTCTAATAGGAAGTAAGGTAAGTTCAATTTAAGATTCAAACAGTTGTGCAAACATATGTAATGTGGACAACATAACAATGATTCTAAAAGACTAAGCGAGTAGTGGCACCTAATACCTCAAAACGTTCTCTTTCCAGCTGCTGTATAAATGGTGAAATTCAGCTTACAAAAGAGGCTACCACGTTTGCTGTATGAAAATGTAGGTTTTAAGAAAGTCAAACCTCTAAAAGTCAGGCACTGCTTGTATATGTAATTGCATTTTAGAGAAAGTTGATGGTAATCAGGTAGGTTTTAGTTGTAATGCTGGGAAAACGTATATACAGAGATCATTTGGCTTTTCTGGCCATTCCCTTAGGTATTGATTCACTACAACTTTTGATTCAGCATTGAGAGTCCATATAGTAAATTACTGTTCTTTTTATTCTTTCTGAATTTGTCTGCCTAATCTTTAATTCTTTCTTTCCAACTCCTCTCCATTCAATTATTTAGCTTCTTACTAGCCCATCATCAGCAGTTGGGTATCATCTCTTTAATCTCCCTAGGAAACTTTGAGAGATTCTAGCCACAAATGTTTCCATACCCTCACACAGCCTATCTTTTGTTTACACCCCATATTGTTCATCAAGAAACAAATGTAATCAGAAGGAGAAGACAGATTAATGTGTAAGCACTGACAATTTCCAAGACTCCAAATTGAAGAATATTTCGGCCTATTGTAGGAAACTTTGAAAATCTCTGTACATTTAAAATCCCTCCTGTGCTGGATATATTGCATAGGGTAGTAGCTGTGGAGTAGACAACTACCAATATAACATGATCTGGGGGGAAAAAGAAGCTGCCATTCCTTCCTATGCATAGTCTGCAGTGATACTGAAACTATTATCCATGGTTGAATGATGTTGATATTTTAACTCAAGAGGCCTGTGTGAAGCATTATTGTTCAAACTCCTGACATCAGAATTCTACCTTCATTTTAAGGCAGAAAGTTGTAATAAAAATGCAACTACCTCACCCAAGAGGACAAGAATCAAGTGTGAATGGAAATACTATCCAAAAAAAGCAGGCAATAGTAACAAGTTAAACTGAAAAAAATCAATAATACTCATAACCATAAATAGAGAACATTTTTTAAGCTTTGTCACTAAAGTTGGCTCAATAGTAGCATCAACATTACTTTTGGTTCTCATTAACTCCCCTATATACCCTTCTTTTGTGGATTTGTTCTCTAATAGCATTCTCCACTAAAAGGAACCAGAATTCTGTGGAGGGTAACTGACTCCATGACAAATTTAGAATATCCTAGTAATGCTAGTGAATAGAACGAGTCATGGTTATAAAGGCAATGGGGCCAACTAAAAAGTGATTCTTCCAGCCAAGTAACTTTTACCTTCCTGTATAAGTTCTGGAACAAGATGAACCTGCAAAAGGACATTAGTACTTCAGTACATGATGATGTTCAAATGAGAAAAGCTAATATAAATTGTAAAGATAAATATTTGTAGAAAAAATACAATTAAATAAGATGACCAGGGCTCCTGGATGGCTCAGTCGGTTAGGCCTCTGACTCTGACTCTTGATTTTGGCTCAGGTCATGATTTCATGTTTCATGAGTTTGAGCCCTGCATTAGGCTCTGTGCTGACAGCGCAGAGCCTGTTTGGGATTTTCTCTCTCTCCTTCTCTCTCTACCCCTTCCCCACTCATGCTCTCGTGCTCTCTCTCAAAATAAATACCTAAACTTAGGGGAAAAAAAAAACAACTTAAGAGGCACCTTGGGTGGCTCAGTTCATTGAGCACATGACTCGGCTCAGGTTATGTTCTTGCTGTTCATGAGTTCAAGCCCCACGTCAGGCTCACGGCTGTCAGCACAGAGCCCATTTCAAATCCTCTGTCCCCCACTCTCTGACCCTCCCCTTCTCTGCTCACTCATTCTCTCTCTCAAAAATAAATAAATATTAACAAAAAAATTTAAGATGACCTTATCTTAACAGAGGAAGGTCTTGTGTATGTATGCGTGTGTGTACATATTTGATATATTTATTCTGTTAATTATACATTTCTAAAATATAGACCTGTGTTTGCTTTTCCCTGCATAAGCAGAAAAGAAAAAGTAATAGTGAATAAATGAGTTTTTTCGAAGGTAGGAATTTATGAAGGACAGAAAAGACTGATCAGTTCTGTTGGTCATATATAACAGGCAGGTGGGAAAAAAAGGGCATTCAACACAATCAGGCCAATGACAAAGTAGAGCTTCAACCATGTGTTCCAAAGTGATTAATAATTTATTTTAATGTTTATTTATTTTTGAGAAAGAGAGCAAGTGGGGGAGGGGCAGAGAGAGGGAGACACAGAATCTGAAGCAGGCTCCAGGCTCTGAGCTATCAGCACAGAGCCCGATGCGGGACTCGAACTCATGAACCACAAGACCATGACCTGAGCCGAAGTCAGAGGCTTAGCCGACTGGGCCACCCAGGCTCCCCAAAAGTGATTAATGAAATAAATGTACCCTAAACAAGGATTAAGTCAACTTACTCAATCCTTAATATCCTATGAAATATAACAAAAACTAAGTGGCACAATTGATAAGCCACACATGTTTTTAATAAAGTCAGCGTCTCATAATGATAAAACAAAGAAGATAGCAGATTTGCAAACAACTAAAACCTATGTCAAAGGTATTAATTAAAAAAAAAAAAAGGATTACTGACCTAACACTGAAATTTTAACAACACAAAAAGAAGTTCAGATTGAAGATCAATAGCTCAGTTTTTAATCACCTTGGGAGAAACAAGGAAAATCTAAGTTCCAACCAAGAACCCAAACTTTGACTGCTCAGAGAAGATATTCTTTGGAGTCAATTAAGAAAACTACAACTCTGGAACTATATGAAAGTAATATCGCCAAACCTTTAAAAGATATCAAAATAACTAAAGCTATGATACTTGAAAGATTATGCAAACAGAGAACCAATGGAATTACTGATTAAATCACAGAATCGGTTTGCATAGAATTAAAGTAATTAGTTGAGTGATAACTGTGTTTGTTCTTTGCCTTCTATTTAAGGTAATGTATCAGGGATAATAATTTCATAATTATATTTGAATTTTTTAATAGAATTTAAAATATGTAATTTACTTTTAAAAGCCAAAAATGTTTTAAAATGTTTTATCACATTTATGTATTTAATACACTAAGCATTAAAGTACAAATAATCATGAATGTGCTTTTCCATATACAAAAGCCTGTCAGACATAAAAGGACCTTCTATCAGGAAATGGGGTGTGTGCCCATTAGCACCTATTGTCACATTAGCAGAGACCATTTTCTTGATAATAGGAGAGGGCAATATTCTCAGAAAAAACATTCTCAGAAAGGTTTTAATGAAAAATAGAAAGTAAAAGCCAGAGGTATTATCCAAAAGAGGGCAGGTCTGAATAGGACAAGGCAGTATAAATGCTGTTTTTGTCACTGTTTTGGTAAGTCAACCATGTCTGTGATTTCTGACCTGTCACTTAACATTTCTACATCCCAGCACATTTCAAATAATATGGGCAGTATCATTTCACAGGAAAAGCTGGCAATTTGGAGTATAAGAAATCTGGACTTAAATCATCCTCCCATTATTAACTATGCATTCTGGGTCCCATCATTAAGTTGCCCCAAGCTTCAATTTTTTATCATTAGCACGAACATATTTATATCTGCCATAAAGGTGAACAAGGACTACATACACAAAAGTGCCTAATATACAGTTTAGTGCCTAATATACAGATTAATAAATGTTAGTTATCCTGATTTCATAAGGATGAGGTGGAAATACACATAAATAAGAAGTCTAATCTTCCTGGGTAATAGATGTTTCACCCACAAAGATGATGGTGACCATGAAGACGTGCCTCTCAGGTCTCCCCTATGGAGAGCATAATTGACCTACAGCTCCAGCTACTGCTCTGAAACCCATCACCCCCTTCTAGCAATGCTCCCAGCCAGTGATGGAACAAGGCAAGCCTGCTAAGGAAGGCCTACTCTTGAGAGATGGGGAAGCCTTGGCCTGGGGACTCTCCATCAGTCTTGCTCAAATTTACCAGAGCAGTGCTGCAGTCTCAGCCTCTTGCACCAACCTTCCTTCTTTACTTCTCTCCTTCAGGGTCAGAGCTACATCCTAATGGTATAGTCTAATAGTCTCCCAGCCTCTCCTAGCTTCCCTCCCTCCCCATTTTCCCCTAAGAAAACTCTTACATGTCTAACGCTGCCTCGGCATTTGCTTCTCAGAGGATCTGGACTAACACAGGAACCCAGGTTCTTAAATTCAATTAAGACAATAATTTATAGTATTTTAAAGCCTTTAGTAGGTTGAAGAGTTGATTCTCTTCTGAAAGAAAAACCTCACTCACAGGCAGAAACAGAGCCAATACATTTAAGGACTTGAAAGTCCTAACACTGAAAGACTTTATAAGTCCATTAAAATAACTCATTTATAAAGGCTAATTCTACCATTAGTGAAAATAATGGCAAATGCTTGTGGAAATGTACTTAGAATTCAAGATAATCCATGGTCAAGGCCACTTGGCCTATGCTTTATATCAATCATAAAATGTACTTTCTGAAATATGTGTTTATTTATTAAAACAATGCCCCAAAAGGCCACAGTACAGATCAATAAATCTATAATGGGGTTAAGACTACATGTTCTGAAGGGGCATAATCTTTATTAGTGTATTAACAATGAAATAGGCTCCAGCACCTTAAACTGACACTGAAAAAAAATTTAAATCTTCATCCCCATCCATGGACCAAAAACTTCAAAATTTCTATCACTGAAAAGTGTTCCCATACTATTCTATTTAAATATTTTCTTAGACCCCTTGAAGTCTGCCAATATAAGGCATGTCTACAATTCATTTTCTTAGCTATTCTTTCTATAGTGCCTTCATTCTTATTTCGAATTTTAAAAGATACCTTTGTAATTCTTATAACTATTATGGTAACTCCTTCAGACACTCAGATTCCTAAGAGACCCCAAATTAACCAAACTGAATTAGAAAAAAAAATTCCCTTTCAAAGCACTCTGTCTGCTAAATTCAATCAGTAGTCTATTTTTGCTCTCTGGCTGTATACAAACTCAGAGGCCCCTTCCAAAAACAGTCACTGAACATTCAAATACTTTCTGAGCACCTAACCTCACATCAGTACAAAAAGGGAACTATCTTACTTCCAAATTACTCCCATACCATCAGCATTACAACATATCTAAACGCTGGAAGATTATTTTCACTGTAAAGAGTGAGTTCAACCACATAGCCCCAAAATTACTCATTTGTGCTTCTTCCTGACACTTGACGTTTTCCCTTAGCTCAACTTCACATTTCCTTTGTTCATTTACCCACTAGATGCAGCTCTTTGCAAAAGTATTTATCTTTCAAGCGTCATTTTTAAATATTAGTCTCTTCAGTACTTTAATCATTTTTACTAAAATATCTGGATTCCTGCCATCTGATGACATTTCTATGGAATTAAATTTGCAAAATGATTTTAAAGTATATTCATAAGATATATATTCACATGGGCTCTATCATACAAAAAAATCCATCATCCTTGTCTCATTGTTGTTTGTTTGTTTTTCAACTCAACGGTAGTTATCTTTAGGAAAGTCATTACTTAAGTCTGAAAAGCTAGAACTGTCAATTTATTTAATAAACACTTATTCAGTGCTTCCTATTACAAATAATTCCCCTCTATTTAAAGATATTAATTCATAAAGTCCCTCCAGCAGTCCTATGAGGTAGGGTGTTATTATTATTCCCAATGTTGGGGATGAAGTTAAATAATTTCAAGGTCACACAACCCATAAGTCACAGGCTACGTATGAAACCAGGTAGCCTTGATCCAGATTCAGCAGTTTAGCACAGTTTATGCTGCCCATAGCGTGACTCTAGTGACTGCAACCCGTGAGTTATAGAATTCATTGCTATTGTAAAGAAAAATTAGCTTCTCTATAATTTCCTTGTGTGACAAAGGGGTTTTCCCCAATTTTCCACTGGACCATGATTGATGGTAGCTGCTTGGAGGTCTGTGTTAGGAGGAATTTTGAATATGAGTGTGCACTTAATAGGAAACAGTAGTGAGACTGATCAGGCATGTCTGACATAGTCTCAAGTGAGATCTTCTGTGGTCTCTAGATACGTATTAACCACACCTAAGTTGGATTTTTCCAGTTAAGCCTACAGCATTTTTTCCTTCTAGATCTTAAGAAATGTGAAGTTGTGGGGCACCTGGGTAGCTCAGTCAGTCGAGCGTCCAATTTCAGCTTAGGCCATAACCTCATGGTCCATGAGTCTGAGCCCTGCATCGGGCTTACTGCTATCAGGGCACAGCCCACTTAGGATCCTCTGTCTCCCTCTCTCTCTTCCCCTCCCTCCCCCTCTTCTCTCAAAAATGAATGAACGTTAAAAAAAATAGAAATGTGCAGTTGTTAAAGTAAGACTAAAGGAACTGAGGAGTCACTGGAAACTTTAAATTAAGTTTTTCATTGCAATTGTAGTATGATATTTTAAGGAGTCAAAAATCCTCCTTAAAGAAATCGGTAACTTTGCATACTTGAAAGGCCATGAAATAAGACACTGTCCAGCAACCGAGATTCTTCCTCAATAACCTGGCTTCTGCTGTACCATGTGAAACAACACTTGCTCTGGTTGAGGTGATCATGGTCTGTTGGCATCTAGGTTTTGGCTTCTAGATATAACCTAGTGGATTACTTTTTCACAAAACAATCTTGTGGAAAGAAAAGAATACAGTAACTTAAACAATAATAGTCCCCATTCCCTATTTCTCAGCAAATCTTTTTTTTTCCCTCCATCAGTGTATTTTCATTTTCTCTAGTTAAGGGTCTGATAAATTTTTCATTACCTCTAAGATGTTTTTTAAAGTGTGTCATGAACATAAATGGTTACATCCCTAACCAGAAACAAACCACCTAAGTGAAATGAAAATCTAATGTATACATTGTCTAGCTATAGATATTAAATGTGTGAAATTATATAGGTGCTACTGAAAAAAGGATACAGTGAAGATTCATCTTCATGGTGCTCAGGGCTGAGCATGAGGGCAGATAAATAAGCAAAGACTGAAATAAAACACTAGCTGATTAGAAGAGATATGTGCAAGACACTATAATGGACATAGATAAAAGCATATTTAACTTTTTGCCTATGTCAAGAGAGGATTACATAATTCTTCAATGAAATGACCTTTGGTCTGAGAATTAAAACATATTTCGGATTTGTCAAGTGGACAAGAAATAGGGGAGTCATAGATATTTTTTTAAACATCTTATGAAAAAAAGCATACTGGAAGAAATTAGCATGCCATGAAACAATTCAATAGAGGGATGGGAATATTGGGAGGGCTAGGAAGAGAAGAAAGCAGAACTGAGTTCATATTCATCATGAGAAGTAGACTTTATCCAGAGCATGGTAAGAAGTCATTGGGAAAGAAACATGTGCTATTGATATGGCATGGTTACAACTGTATGTTTTCAATATATATTTTATACACAGACATTGTGTCTACCCAAAAGCATGATGCAGGATAGAACAAGGGGGAAGTCTGGCGATAAAGAAATCAGTGAGCTAATTATTCAAAAAGAAGAGGATGTGATGAAGGCCTAAACTTCAACAGAAAAACCCAGATTCAATAAATATCTGGGTATATAAAACTTCCACTAATACACGTCAATGGGCTCCAATCTGATTTAGGCATTAGTCCTATTTTGATTCTGCTTTATATACACCTATTTGTAATTTCACATGTTCTTCACACAACATTATGAAATTAATATCAGAGCCTCGATTTTACTGATAAGAAAATGAGATCTGGAGAAGCGGTTCACCCAGTGAAATACTGCTACAAAATAATGAAGCCAAAGGTTAAATCCAAGACTCCAGACTCCATTCTTCTCACCGACCCATAAGGCCATTATTGAAAAACTCTTCATCAAAGTGACTAACAAGTTGACTTTTGCTGTTGTGACTGTATTTGATATTTCAATGACCATTTTTGCCATGTTAAAGTTCACAATCTATGTTTTACCATATTGTTAGAGACACGACAATCCTTGCAAATATTTAAAATACCAGTCAAGGACTTAGAATCAGTAACAGAAATGTGAAATATATAATGATGTCTTTTATTACACAGTAAAAGAAAAAAATTCTTAGGTCCATAAATTCTCCTTATAAACCATTAGATAGAAAACTCCTTATTACTTATTTACTTAGAAATAAAAGTTAAATAAAGCTTTCTGTTTTCTAGCTACTTTTTGTTAAGATAAAATTTGCATGCAATGAAATGCACAGATTTTAAGTGTACAGTTCCACAGAAGTCTATTATACAGAGGATATGTCCATACCAACACCCCATCTCTTAATGGGGTATTAATCTCTTTTCCTCTTTATAAGCAGAGAGAAATCATTTTTCTTCATCCCTCATCCATAGAATATCTAGCTACTTTTGTAGGACATATGACTTCACTTCCATTACCTCATTGCAGAGATAATCATACTTCTCCTGGGACAAGATAAGGTGAGCAGCAACACTTTTATTATTCACTGTGCAGTATTTAATAAGAACCGTATCTCTGGGCCAGAATACTCTGGAGAAAATTAATAAAGGTGAATACTAAAAAAACAAAAAATATGTTAGAAACTCCATAATACATTATTATTTATGCTTTTAACTGTCAATTATCTTTTAAGGTATTTTTACAATAATGCCGATGTCTCTTTTACCTATATATTTACCATTTCTATTTTCTTCTGGCCCGTGTATAGATTCAACTTTTTACCTGGTATTATTTTCTTTCTGCTTGAAAAAATTTAAAAATAAAAAATTCTTGTAGTGTAAGTTGGCTGCCAGTGAATTCTGTCAGCTTAACTTTTCTTCGTCTGAAGAAAAATTATAATTAACTTTCATTTTTAAAAAATACTTCTCTGGGTCTAGAATTTTAGGTTGACAGATTTTTTTTCACTGATCACTTTAACTGAAAAGTCTAACCTACTCTTAATCCCATTCAGTGAAATTGTCCAGTTTATACACTTTCTTCCTCAGAATTCATTCTTTTTTGGAGGTTGTTCTTTTCCTGGCCTCTGGAGTTGTACCCTAGGCATGTATGGATGCAATCAAAGATTTAAGGGGATGCTTCTGTAGATTTCTAGGTGCTTTTCTTTCTGCAGCTGACTTCTGTTCACTATTTGACCCCACAAATTTCAGCCATCTTGGTCTCTACAAATTCGGACCTTTTTCTCATCAACCATGCAAAACTGCCAAGCTCCAGTTGGTTTTTCACTACCTGTACAACAGAATGAAAATTGCCTGCAAGCAAAAACTGCCTCCAGTCGATTTGGAAGGCTTACCTTTTTCATGTCCCTTCTCTCAGGGATCATAGTCCTATGCTGCAATATGGAGAAAGAACTATTTTTAGTTTATTTACCCTGACAAGATAGTTTTGTAGCCTATTCCCTCATGGATGAAAACAGACTTGCCTAATATTTTTTTTGAGATTCATCCATGGTTTTGTGTTCATTTTCTAAATCGAGTAGTATTCTATTGTTTCAATATACCAATATGTTCATCCATTCTCTAGTTGGTAAATGCTTTTTCTTTTTACAGAATTTAGCTACTGGTTTAAAGCTTCTACAAACGTTTGTGCATCAATATTTGTATGGAGATAAATTACCATTTCTCCTGGATGTTTACCTAAAAGTAGAATTATTGTGTTACAGAATAGATATGATTTACTTCATAAGAAACCACACAGCAATTTTCCAATACAGTTATATCATTTTATATTCCCATCAGCAATGTATGAGCAATCTGGTTTCCTCTAAATTTGATATTTACAGTCTTTTTAATTTTAGTCATTCTACTTGGTATAAAATGGTATTTCATTGTGATTTTATTTTGCATTTTCCTAATGACCAGTTAGATTAAGTGTACTTTTATGTGTTGGTTGGCCATCCAAGCATATTCTTTTGTAAAGTGTCTGTTCAAGTCTTCTGCCCATTTTTGAGTTTTCCTTTTAATTGAATTTTTAAGTAAATCTGGGTTTCTTTTTTTTATTATATGTTGAACACTGTATAGAATATGGATTGTATTGACTCCTTGAAAGATCCTTTAAAGGCAGTTGAGATTGTTGTTGGTGCCAGTTAAATTCCTGGTAGCTCTTTTTAATCATGTTAGATTTGGTTCTGTTCTTTGCAACTATCTTAAGTTTATCCTTAATCCTATCCACACAGTAGTATGTTGTCCTTTCTTCAAACATGTGGCATTTCTGGAGTTTCAAATAGATGCCTAGGGAACTCTGAAAGAGTTCTGAAAGAGTACTCTGGCTATTTTGTAACTCCAACAACTTCTGGTATCTCGCTTCTGCTCTCAGGCTACCAGCAACTACTGTTGATTAGAACACATAGAAATGTACCCTGTAAATGGGCACCTTAGCCTTTGGCCAAGAACTTAAAATATAACCCTCATGGATGCTCCCTTCTGCAGAACTCTGTCCTATCTAGGACTTTCCAAATATAAGCCATTTCAGCCAACCCAACTCTAACATCTGCCTCCTTTGCTCACTAAAGCCGCTATGCTTCGTTTGGGGTCTATCTTCCTGTGATTTGCTAGGGGATGTGTTCTATTCAGACTTTACAAAGAGACCTCTCGAGTTTTTCTCTTATCTCAAAAATCTTGAATACAGTTGGTTTATACATTTTCCTTAGCCTTACAGTTACAGGCAGGAAGGGAAGTCTGGTACAGGCTGATCCACTATGGCCAGAATGAAGTCATGTAGCTCCATTTAACCCTAACAAAGTGTCAAGAAATCCTATCCTACCACTACCTATCCAACGAGATTATCCTCTTCAAAAGCTACCATAATAATTGGGAGAATTTCTATTTCTCTTCCCATGGCTTTGAGGAGTCTCTGGAAAGAGGTATTAGCAAGAATCTGCCTTCAAATCTCAGATCCACAGTAAAACAAAAGGTAAAATTGCGAAGCATATTAATAAAGTTTTTAATTACATGCAAACATTAGATCTCAGCTAATATAAAAAAAAGTGTGAAGAATATTAAAACTAGATGTAAAACTATTCATTTCATCCCAGACTTTTAAAAAGCCTGAATATAGTAATAAAATGATTTCAAATCAAAAACAAAAATCTTTCATGTCAATCAAAAGCAATCTTATACATGGATCTGACATAAAATCTGTGTGTAACAAGGCATCTGACAGATGTTTGAGGAACTGCAAAAGATATTAAAATGCTATTTTTAGTAAATCCCAATTTAGTTTCAAAATGCATATTATAATCCAGAACAGCAATATATAAGAATTAATAAAATCAAAGGATAGATATGTTCTGTTCTAAAATAGAATGGGTGAGGGAAATGAGAATGAGAACAACAGGAAGCATCTATTCATTTTACAAATATAATTTCAACAGCATGTTTCTTAATTTAAAGCCATGTTGTATCATTGCAGTTTATTTTTTTTTTTTAATGTTTATTTATTTTTGAGAGGGACAGTGAGAGGGGGAGGAGCAGAGAGCCCAATATGTTGCTTATACCCATGAATTGCAAGATCATGACTGGAGTCAAAGTTGGATGCTTAACTGACTGAGCCGTCCAGGAACCCCAAAAAAGATACTTTTATATGTACTAAAACTAGAGAATCTTATGAAAAATTTATTCTTAATTTTACTTACATATATTTATGAATAAATATATTTTCATATTTTCTTACCCACTTTCTATCATCAATTTGTATCTACACAATACCAAAATATCTGTGGATAATGAGAATTCCTTCTTCTTTTTTGTTTTTAATGTTTATTTAATCTTGAGAGAGAGAGAGAGAGAGACAGAATGTGAGCAGGAAAGAGGGAGACACAGAATCTGAAGCAGGCTCCAGGCTCTGAGCTGTCAGCACAGAGTCCAATGCAGGGCTCGAACCCACAAACTGCAAGATCATTACCTGAGCTGAAGTCAGACCCTTAACCGACTGAGCCACCCAGGCACCCCTAGAGTTCCTTCTTCTAATGTCCCCTTTAGGGTTCTTGGGAATCTGAGAAAAGAGCAGTGCTGAAGGGTATGGCTTCCACCCCATTTCCAGATATCCATAATGTCACTTTGGTCATTTATTTGTGGTTTATCTTGGAAAATTGTGTTGTCAACTCTAACATGTTAATGGCCACATTTAAGAAGCATCAATGAGGATGAGAATGAAAATGAAATTAAAGCACTCAAAACCCCCTTTTACTCACTTATCTCCATTAAGATGTGAATTTAAAAAAAATTATCTGATTTCTTGAATTCTTCCTCAATAATTATGAGTGCGATGTAAATAGGAATCAGAAAGTAGAAGGAAAAACTTAACAAAATGAGTTGGTAGAGATGATATCTTAAGTTCTTTTTATTTCAAAGATTCTCTGGGGTGCCTGGGTGGCTCAGTTGGTTAAGCATCTGACTCTTGATTTCAGCTCAGGTCATGATCCCACGGTCATGGGATCAAGCCTTCATTCAGTTCTGTGCTGAGCATGGGGCCTGCTTGGGATTCTCTCTCTCTCTCTCTCTCTCTCTCTCTCTCTCTCTCTCTCTCTCCCTCCCTCTGCCTCTCTCCCCCCCCCACTCTTCCCTCTCTCTGTCTAAAAAATATAATAAAATAAAGATTCTTTTTTTCTAGGAATGCAAAAAAAATATGTTTCAAAATTAGTTTGGTCAGTGGAAGTACCCTTGAAAAGGAAGTAAAGCTGCCTAAAATGATTCCTTTGAAAGTTAGAACAGCGACATGAAGATGAACACTGCAATAAGTTAAAAATACTAGTAACTAATTTTTATTAACATTTTATACATAGGATTTACAAATTACAATAAAAAATTATCTGATAATTTCCCTGAGTTATTTGTCTTCAATTCATTTCCTTCTATTCTCTTTGGAACCTACTATGATCATACTTCTGCCCTCATCACTCTACCACAGTGATTTCCAAATTCTAATTCTAATGGCCAACTCTTGGGTCTCATCTTACTTGACCTAGCAGAAGCATTTAACGTCCGTTAAAATACCTGATTCTACAATCACCTTTCAGAACCCTTCATTCCCCTGGCCTCATCCTGTTGATTACTTCTCATTTTCTCTAATTCTCAGAATTAGAATGCTTCAAAAGAACCTCTCCACCTTTCATTCCAAATACTTTCACTCTTTTGGTGATCTTATCCAATCTTAAATTTAAAATATCAACATTATGCAACTGCTAAATTTATATCTCTGGCCTATACTATCCAAATTCCTATTTAATTAATTCCACCTAGACTATAATAGACATCTCAAAATGAGCTCTTGATTTTCCCTCCAAAATTGTTTTTCCCTCCATTTTCTCCACCTCAGTTAATGATGTCTTCCAGTTGTTTAGGGCAAAATCTACGAGTCATCTTTGTCTCTTCTTTCTCTCTGTTCCACTGAATTGTATCTATCAAATCCATTTTGCTCCACTTTCAAAATCTATCCAGAACTCTACCATTTGTAATCTCCACTGCTGTCATTCTAGTCCAAGCAGGATTCTTCTTGCCTAGATTACTACATTAGCCTCCTAGCTGGTGTCTGTCCCTCCACCCTTACCCTTGCACAGTCTCTTCTCAACAGGAAGCCACAATTATCCTAGCAAAACTCAAGACAGATCATGCCATTACTCTGCTCACAACTATCCAGTGGCTTCTCATTTCATTTCAAATTACAGCCAAATTCTTTACAACAGCACATGATTTGCCTTTCCACAATTCTTCTCAAAATTACTTCTTCCAATTCTGCCAGATGGATCTTGCACTTCTTGGAGCATTCCAGGCATGCTTCTGCCTGAGAGTTTTGCCTTTGCTGGGACTCCTACCCCAGCTGTTCTTTCTTCAAATGTCTACAGACCTCATTCCTACAACCCCTTCTCTCTTTATAGAGGTGCTTTTCATGACTCCCCTATTTAAATTTTCAGTAATATCCTTAACTGTTTAATTTTCTCTATGCACCTACCACTATTTTTCCAAAAAAAAAAAATTGTTTTTACTCTCTTCTTATTGGAATGTCAGCTTCAGAAGGGCAGAAATCTTGTCTATCAATGATTATGACTCCAGGACCTACAAAAATGCCTAGCAGACACTCAATAAATAATTATGGGTGGATAAGCATTTCTTTACCAAAAATAATGTCTTTGAAGTAATTAGCTGTTTAACATTACAGATAATACATGTTGACAAAAACAAACAAACAAAAAACTCAACTCAGAATTTTTATCTTATGGCAGAATATAAGAGGCTGGTGAAGAAAAATCTTTGGAAAATTGACTTAAAATGTAATAAGTCTTAAGATACAAAAAAGAAAATGCCATGTTTCTACTTATTGGATAATTTATAAAGCAACATGCTAATTATAACTATATCATTGGGGAAAAATAAAGACTATGGATCTTATATAATTGAGGCAGCAAAAAGTATAAAGCTATTTGCCAAAACATTTATTTTTTTTAATATTTATTTATTTACTTTGAGAGAGAAAGAACATGCATGAGTGGAGTAGGGGTAGAGGCAGAGGGAGAGAGGGAGACAGAATCCCAAGCAGGCTCTACGCCCTGAGCACAGAGTCCAATACAGGCTAGAACCCACAAATGGTGAGATCATGACCTGAGCCTAAACCGAGACTCAGATGCTCAACCAAATGAGCCACCCAGGGCCCCTTCCAAACCTTTTCTAGAGTAGTTTCTATTTATGGGCAACCTAAATTTCAAATATGTTAAGAATATCAATACTTCTTCATAAACTGATAATAGTAAATATTTCCTATTGAGATAATTTGCATTGTTCATAAGTTACATTAAAAAGAATTTGTGGGGCGCCTGGGTGGCGCAGTCGGTTAAGCATCTGACTTCAGCCAGGTCACGGTCTCACGGTCCGTGAGTTCGAGCCCTGCGTCAGGCTCTGGGCTGATGGCTTATGATGGCTCAGAGCCTGGAGCCTGTTTCCGATTCTGTGTCTCCCTCTCTCTCTCTGACCCTCCCCCGTTCATGCTCTGTCTCTCTCTGTCCCAAAAATAAATAAACGTTGAAAAAATTTAAAAAAAAAAAAAATAATAATTTGTTGGGGCGCCTGGGTGGCGCAGTCGGTTAAGTGTCCGACTTCAGCCAGGTCACAATCTCAAGGTCCGTGAGTTCGAGCCCCGCGTCAGGCTCTGGGCTGATGGCTCAGAGCCTGGAGCCTGTTTCCGATTCTGTGTCTCCCTCTCTCTCTGCCCCTCCCCCGTTCATGCTCTGTCTCTCTCTGTCCCAAAAATAAATAAACGTTGAAAAAAAAAAAAAGAAAAAAAAAAAGAATTTGTTGGGGAGCCAGCGTGGCTCAGTTAGTTAAGTGTCTGACTCTTGATTTCGGCTTAGGTCATGATCTCATGTTTCATGAGTTAGAGCACTGTTTTGGGCTCTGCCCTGACAGCACAGATCCTGCTTGGGATTCTCCCTTTCTCCTCTCTCTCTGTCCCTCCCTGGCTTGTGCTTTCACTCTGTCTCTAAAAATAAATAAATAAACATTAAAAAATTAAAAGAACTTGTTAATATCCCTGCTTGGAAACAAGCAAACAACAAAATTAATTACATATCCATTCAGAGATAAAAACTTGAGACCCAGAGAGAGAAGAGAAAAAAAAAAAAAAAACAACGATCTTCAAGGTCAAAAACTAGCCAATGGCAAATCTGGTATCTTGTATATTCCTTCCATAGTCAACAATACTGTCCCTAAAATCTGTCTCTGTAATGTTTGGATTTCTTTACTCATAATACATTCCATGTTAGCAATTTATTTTAGAAAGAAAAGCTCTTGAATTAGTTTAGCAACATAAATGTCATACACATAGAGATTAAACATACAGAATCTTTAATGTCTTAATATAACAGCTGTTATCCTCATTTTTAGCTGAAGCTCAGGCAAATAAAATACTATTTAAGAATTCAAGGAAAGGGACATGCTTTTTTAAAAAATCTATACTATCTAAAATAAGATACTTACATATGAGCTTCTTAGTTCATTATTTCATACCTCACTCTCACCAGTGCTCCCTGAAGTGTAAATATTCAGTATGTTGGAGGCTATATCTGAATTTTCCAGATAGCTCAGAAATAAAAGACCAAAGTGACCACTGAAAATCTAGAAATTTGGTGGCAGCCATTATCTTTAGCATTTCTCTGTTCTGAGATTTCACAGAACCCTAAAGAAAAAAATAAAAAAACTTTAAATGTTCCTCTCGTTCCACTATAAACCTAATATATCATTTAAAGCTGAAATAGTGTTATACAAATTACAACAAAAAAGAGAAGAGGTTAGAAATCTTCGGCATGGTAGAACTTTTTACAACTGAATTTCTAGGTACTATATATCCAAGTCCTAGCATAGGAATTATTGCAAAAAAAAAAAAAAAAAGCTCATTAATTCAACTTACACCTTACCACACAATAACTAGTATTAGACACTAGAAATACTTAACCTTTACACTGACGGAATGCAGTACAGAAGACAGATATAAGCAAATATTTATGATCAGTGTGATGAGTGTTATCACATTGACCTGCAAAGGATACTGTAAGATCATGTAAGACAGACACCCTACCCAGACAGGAAATAGAAGGAACCTTAGGAGAAAGGCAGGCAGGCAGGAAACACTGACCAAATCATCCAAGCAGAGAGGAAAGAAAATTTAGATATGATAGTAAGAGGAAGAATGAAGCCACCATTTCCTCAGCACCCAATATCAAAACTTTGGAGTAATATTTTGCTTCTTCTTATCCTTCCCACTTCTTATTCTGGTTATTAAACTATGCTGATTCATTCTCCCTGTTTTTCCACTTCCTCTACATTACCTGGTCCCAAGTTTACTAGATGCTTCCAGCATGACTGCAAAAGCCCCTTAATTGGTCATTTGGTCTTGATCTGGAGCCAAGGGATCATCTCCTTAACTACTTGATAATAAAAAGAAAATATACATATGTAATAAACATATATATAATAAGTATAAATTATATATGTATATGACATATACAACAAAATGCTAATTATCACATTGCTGGGAAAAAATAACTATGATTCTTACATAATTAAGGCAGTGAAAAGTTTAAAGATATTTGCCAAACGTTCTTTTACAGCATTTTCCGTTTATGAGCAACTCAGACTTCAAATATGTTAAGAATATAAATACTTCTTCCTAAAACTGATAATGGTAACAAATACATATTTAGTGTAAAGCTTAAACTTCCAAAATGGAAGAGCAAGGCTTGCCAGTAGATTGATTTTACCCAAACTATTCAGCTTTATTTCCTATTTAACTCCCCAGATCTTCCACTGATGCATGATTATTTTGTCTCTGTCCACAATATGTCTACACCTGCCACTTTGATTTTTTTTCCACATTGTTTCTACATACATAGCAGCACACATGCACCCACACATATACATACCCATACAGACTCCACTCTATTTTTGTTCAAACCTTAAATGTTCTTCAAGGTCCACTTTAATTTTCAGCTTTTCTGGATTGTCTTTAGCAGCTTTTCCATTCCATTCCAATTCAAATTGCAATCCTCCTTCCCAGAACATTTATAATCTCTTCATCCCAATTTGCTTCTTGTTCATTCAATCCAGATACATTTATTAAATATGCACACTGCATAAGGCACTATGTTAAGTGCCGTCAAAACATAAATAAGCAAGGTAAACATGATTATTGCTTTCGTGGAGTTAACATTCTTAATTTAAGACTGATGACATACCGTCTCTGCAGCATTTTCCTAAACATGGTGTTTTATATGTATAGTTACTTCACATGTATTCTAGTTTCCTATATGTAAAAACTACATGAAACAGTTATTTTGTATTCTCTATAATAGTTCGTAGGCAGTGTCCATAAAAGGCAAGTGAGTTAAAAAGAAAAAAGAAAGTACATGGAGCTAAATTTAAGATGAAATAATTTCCTCTTTATTCTTATCTCTTTATACTTCAAGAAAGATTAACAATGGAAAAGGTTGCATTTGAATTCCAGGATTCAAAACAGCATTTTTCACAGATCTCTATTTAAACTTAAAAATAAAGTGACTTTAAAAGCTAATGTGTCCAATAGATGGTCCTATCTCTCTAGAGAATATAATCCTTCAGAGGTTTTCCAAAATTTTATTAATATACCTTTTGGGGAATTCGTCAGTCACTCTCTTATTTTTTTTCTAGAACCTAATCAAAAGACTTCCCAATGCATCCTCCTTTGCAATGGAATTATCTTAAAAATAATTCAGAACAAACCAAACTAAATAAATTGTATTGCGCAAAGAGCAAGGGTATCTTTAAGTAAATCATAACTTAAATGTCTGCAAGTGTTATTTTTATAATAGCCTTAGGAACTATGACTAGAATTGACATAAACATGTTATGTGCCCTGGGATAGAGATGTGAAGAATGTTAGATAGTCATCAACAGTAGTCTAGCTCATCAATCAAGTAAAACTAGGTTTCAACCATTGTTCTGAGAAGGGTTTTGTCCTACCTTGACCCTACATTTTCAGACCTGCCTTCTCCCAAGTCACAGTTAAAACAGAACATCTAATATTCATGGCCTTGGGCAAATACTTCAAAATAGTAATATTATTTGGTCCAATATATTAATTCCTTATCAACTGTATAGAAAGCAGGGAAAGTTAAAACAGTATTGGAACATGGTAGCTTTAGGGTGTTGAAACAATGATAGCTTTAGGTGTTTAAACACACACACACACACACACACACACACACACACACACACACTCATTCCCATTCAAAAGAGGAAATAAACGTTGAAACAAAATGGAAAACAATGTATACTGTATTACCCCAATAAGCCCCTCATACATAATGAGCTCATTTATTTGCATATAAGTATATTAGTACTCTTATTCTCTAAGCCACAATAAACTTAAAATACACTTGTTTTTAAAAAGAATAACCCTCTCAAGCCTCAGCATTCACATTTTACTATGAAGGCACATGTACCTTCCTTTTTTATTTTCCCCTCTCATTATCAGATTCATGGGACTATCTCGGGCCTGTTGATCTGACACCTCTAGCACTCTGCAGGGCCTGATTTTATGTGTTTGTCCTTCTCTTTATCTCAAAGAAGCCCATTTCTAAAGGAATAGGCAAATTAATTGGTTTTGGCCTCCTCCTAACTAGAACTTAAATGTTTCTCCCATAGCCAACATGATTCTTCTTACATGATTCTTCTGATTATCTTTTCTTCCCCATGTGATTTATCTGAGGCTCTTCACTATTACTCATATACTGAAACACATATGCTGTAGCATTTCATAAGGTTCTAGAATGTAAGAGGGAAAACACTGTAAGAGGAAATAATGATCTCAGAGCAAAGTATCAAAAGAATATGCAGCATAAATTCAAGATTATTCCTACTGTATAGGGTTCCAGCATTATTTGTGTATTAAATCACCTGGACGCATTTTTAAAACTTATTCCCAGATCACAGCCCAGAATGATTACACAAGTTTCTAAGGGGATACCAACACCAAGCATTAACAACCACTAACACAACAAGGATATAACAAACTTGTATGGAGATTGGAAGGAAATATCTAGTTCCTTATTGAAATGAGAGAGATGCTAAGTGAGAAAGCCAGGTAATATGCCAACCTTTCTTCAGCTAGCAGGAGGATCTGAGAAGCAGAGGAAGAGGATGCCGTTAGGCAAAATTCCAAAGATTGGTGTTATGGGTTGAATCATGTCCCCCAAAAAGATGCAGTTAAGTTGTAACCCCTATTACCAGAGAATGTGACCTTTTTTGGTAACAGAGAGTCCAGAGGGAATCAAGTTAAAATGAGGTTACCAGCCTGGGCCCTGACCCAAAATGACTGTTATCCTTCTAATAAGAGGAAACTGGACACAAAGACACATAAGAACAGAAGGGAAATGATGTGAAGACCCACAGGGAAAAGACAGCCAGGTGACTGCGTGGTGCTTCTACAAGCCAGGGAACACCAAGGTTTGCCTGCAAACTCTAAAGGCTAGTAGAGGCAAGAAAAGACTGTCCCCTAAAGCAGTCACAGAGAACATGGTCCTGCCAATACTTGTTTTCACACTTCAAGACTCCAAAACTGTGAGACCACCAATTTCTATTGTTTCAATTCATCCAGTGTTTAGCATTTCATTATAGCAGCCCTAGGAAACCAGTACAGTTGGGAATGGGGATTATATTCTGGCAGAGTTCACAGCGGTTGGAGGAAAACTACACAAGGGGTAGGGAAATGCAAACTAACATTAAAGACCGCAATCTCTACATAGTTGGAATTTCTTGGCTTGGCACAGTGTTTTATCAGTGACTAATGATTAGCGATACATTTTCCTTTTCTTCAGAATCGATTGTCTAGTTATTACTAATGCATGACAATGTGCAACAACCAGCCCAGATATTTTTCCTTTTAAAAATGTTCTTTTTGCTATTAGATTGGCATGCGCTTTTCTGAGATGGTTCAAAACACCAAAACAACTGTTTCTAAGTTTTTCATTGTAGAGACCACCACTTCATTCAGCACTTTTGCAGCAAACCCAAACATCTCCATTTCATTGCAGATGGGAAATACCTATTTTGAAAAGGGTTAATAACAAAACCTAAGCACTGACAATGAAAATGTAAGTGATGAAGATACAATCCAGCAACAGTTTGGTTCTTAGATATATATAGTTTGGTTCTTAGATTGACCACTGAATTTTATTTCTATTTCTATTGTCATATAAACATGTATGAGTAAACATATGTGTAAACATGTTATACATGTTACATATACACGTGTACATATACACATGTATATGTATATATATATACATATACACATATATATTATATATATTACATGAAGTTCCTCTTATTTCCTATTTAAACATTAAAATCTAATACCTTGTGCTACAAAAATAAATTTAAAAATTAAAACACAAAGGGGAAAAAAAGACCATCATACTATGCAATCAATTAACTCTTACTTTGCCGAAACACTGATTTCTTCTCCTAACCTCTTATAATGGTTCAAAGTAACACATCCATTATTCTTAGCCTAGGTAACACCCTTACTGGTTTTACTGGTTCTGTAAGAGGGATGGAAAGACTCACTGATAACCTTCTGCCAAATCCTATGTAATTTATAACCCAAAACCACAACACTGATATTTACAGTATTCTATATCTTTTATGTAAATCCCATGAGAGCAAAATTCTAAAGGATGTGTGCATAAGAGAATGCTAATAGTATGTAGAGGGGAAAAAATCTAAGTCAGCATGCATCAAGAGGCCTGTGTTGGAAATCAAAATCTGCCACTCTCTAGGTACTGGATTTCAGACATATCGCAATTTTCCTGAGTGTTTTCTGGTTATTAAGACAAAAGTATTAGTGGTCATTAATACAAAAAGCAATAGTGGATAAACAGCAATTAAAAATTAGCAACTGACCCTTCCTCTTCCTATGCCTACTTTTTAAGTGTCAGAGATTCTTGCATGTCTCTTGCGATCCCATTCTCTTTTTAAATGAAAACACACTCTTTCTGCACATATGTACTGCCAAAGCTTCCATTGTCCTAAGGTATGACAAATTTGTTGACTAAATGTATCAATTAGTGAAAACCAACTATATCTGCAACATAGATCTCTTTCTTCAGAGTCAGACCCATGCACCCAACTTCCAGTCACACAATCCTCACTTGACTGTTTCAGAAAAAGCCAAACTCACAAAGTCTAAAAGAGAGGTCATCTACTCCGCAACTATGCTTCTATTCTCATGTTCTCAATCTTTGTGACTGACCCCCTATAGAATACCAATCTTTCTATAGGTCTGTACATATGTGGGTGTCTGAGTTCTTCTGAAGACAATGACATGAATTAGTACTATAATAATTTCATCATTTCCATTCTCAGGCCATCAGCTCTCTCTAGCATACACTTTCTTCTGAGGGACGTCAGTGGGTCCCAACATCAAATATGTTTGAAAAACACCAATATACAATGTTAAATAAGTTTCTCCACTAGGGGAATTCTTGGTTTTTAATAAATTAATGAGCACTGTGAATGTACAAGGGTGTGGGAGTTGTAATGTGCAGCATTCCTAAATGTATTTGTCCATACAACACTTTCCCATCAGACATCTCATGAGGAAAATGCTGGTGAGAGCATATTTTGATTAGCTCTGGTGTAGCAGACCCAGGATATGGCCAGACATTATCTAAGCCAGCCCTTCAACCTTGGACAGAGCTTAACCGCCCAGGGTCTCACTTCATCTCCACCATGAGGATTGGTCTGCACTACAGAAGACCAATTTGCTTTACATTAAAATAGTTCCTAATAGCTTTTTGTCAAACCAACTGAACCCAGTTATTTTCTTTTTAATTCTGTGAGGTATCATTATCTTTATTTTACAAAGAAGCAAATAGGATCAAGAGAGAGCAAACATTTGCTCAAGAAACATAGATATAAACTAACCAAGTTAAGGATTTACATTTTGTCATATCATAATCAGGCCAATCCTCTCTCCCCTGTATTAAAATTCTATGATTTACGATTGTTAGCATGGAAGAAAGATGAGTGAATGACAAACTCTGGGAAAGAGTTCTCATTTGTACTGAGTTAAAGTTAGTTTAAATCAGTGGAAAGTGAAAAAAAAAAATCAGCAGAAAGTGGAAATTACCAGAAACTTTCAACTTTCTGAAGATTTTATGTACGTATAGAAGATTAACAAGCAAATTTTAAAATTACATTTTATGACTACATTAGAACAATTTAGAATGAAAATATCAACTATTTTACGTAGCCTTTCAAGTTTATGAAAGTAAAGAACTTTTCCCTTATATTACTAATTTTTTAAAAATAGTTTTATGTCACGGAGCCATCTTCAACCCTGACTATTCTGTGCAATAGTAATAATGAGGATGACAATAGCTGACATGTACCCAGGATTTACAATGTGTCACGTACTGTAGTAGAAGCTTCACAAAGCATTCTCTTACTTAATCCTCACAACCAACCTCTGAAATAAGATGTTATTATTATCCTAGAGAAGCACAGTGAGTCTTGAAGGAGCTATATCAAACCTTCCCAATCCATGAGCTAGTAGACAGAGCCAGATTCAAACCTCTGACCAACTGGCTAGAGGAAACCAATTCTTAAGGAACATGCCAGTGTTTTCTGAGTAAAATAAGACTTAATCCATTTAAGACACAGCATTAGAAAGTTAAGAAGAATACCTGAGGCTGGAGCTTGTTACATGCTGTAAATATGTAATGATTCTAGCAAGAAATTTTAAATTAAATAGATCTATGCACTTTAGATACAGGTTAAACAAAATTCTTCTGAAAGTTCTCCCCCAAGATGAACAATGTCAGGATCACACTACCTGTCTGGTGACATTAAAGAAAACATTACAAAACTCACTCACACAACAGGAAGATGTCATGATGTGATGGCTCCCATCCAGAATTAGCCTGGATTTTCTTGGCCAAAAAGAGGGAAGGGAGTAAATAGAAGATGATTTTAAAACTACAAGGCTGCCTCTGAGATTAGAGCTACATGCAATGAGCCTGTCTCTCCTGTGCTCCTCTGGCCAAGGCCGGTATAGATTATGGCTCAAAATTCCTCCAAATTCTGCTATTCTATGATTCTACTAGGTAAGTAAACTACTCCCTGGGTGTGAGGTAACAACTCTTCTAGGAGACACATTACTGCTTCAGGTTCCCACATTGCCAATTAGTGTACTAGAGATGAAGTGTAATGCCCTGAAAGAGTTAGTGTTCCAAAGAGCCAACAAGGTGTTTCTTATTCACCTTGAGGGCTGGCTGGTGGAAGTTACCTGTCTAAGAACCAGTACAACATTTTGAAATATGTATCCTGAGAGTAAAGCTGGGTTCACTCACCTTTGTCTAAATCTGCAGCAAACCTACACATGAAAAATGAATTAAACTACCATGTGTTTTTATAAGGCAGTGACATTATCTGAAGGAAACTAATTGGAAAACTTTTATTTTTCTGGAAATTCTCTGAAGATATCATTCATCAAATAAGTTTGTGTCCTGGGCTGTTATATATGGGGCTCTCCAAACAGTGAGCTATTAACTCACAGCCTTATCTCCCTAAACCCACTCATCTTTTCTTCTTTAATCTTGTAATGAAATGTGAAGCTGTGGTGGTTATGTGTACACCCTTCCCCCGATGCACTTGGGGTTCTCCCTAGTCGACACGACTGTCATTCTCATGTAACTGGGACCTTGCTCCTGGGTTCAGTGCCTTGCCCCTACTCTTCCTTGACTTTACCTCTGGTGGACCCATCCCCACTTATGTCATCCCTAATCGCACACATAGGTAAAGGGCACATTTACACTTAAAACTTCAAGACGAGAGAATTTCAAGGGATCCCTGTTAAGAGACATGGTAGTTGCAATGTCTGTTTTCAGCTTAGAATTTTTCAGACTCTCAGTTACTTACCGTCTAGGTTATTAGAACACAGGCCATAAAAGCATCAAATGATTTCACCAAGCTCTGCTTGTTGATCATTTGCAAATATTTGTTGAGGAATATCTATGCATTGGCATTGGTGATGCAGCAGTACTCGACAAGGATATGGACCTTCTCACCCCGACCTTCAGGATAAAATGGAGAGACATACTAGTACAAAAATTTCAATATGCTATGTTCAGTAGCATAATCAGGGAAATGAGAGTTTCAAGCAAGTGTGCACAGGTAAGGGACTTCTTGCTCTTCTCTTTCCTGGATCTACTTTCATCGGCCCTCATGAGTGTTCATTAAATGCCGTGATCTGTCATCCGGAACAATTTTAAGTGTACTGAGTTACTTAGTAGGTCTCAGCACTGTCTAAAGCACTTAATATATATTACTTCATTTTATCACTCCAACAACCCAATGAAGCTAGTATTATTACTAAACACTTTAAGCTAAGGGTTTCACCTTAGAGCTAAGGCAAGAAAGTTTACCTAACTTTCCCAAGAACCCACAGTTATTAAGTGGTAGAGACAATATTCCATTCTGGGTAGTCAGGTTCTAAAGCCCACAGGCTTACTCACTCCACTCAACTCTCTATTTTCTATACCTTTTTCATTAGAGTAGCCTCTGAACTGTACCAAGCAACCACCAAATGCATCTATCTGTTTAATCTGTTTAGCCAACAAACATTTATGAGGGGCTTACCAGGTACAATGCACTGTAAGATCATAAAGACAAAACTACAGAGCTAGTTTCTGCCCTCTAAGAAATTTAAAGTTAACGCTGGGAAACAAATAACGTAGAAGGCAAGGTCAATCCAATTCCATCAGAGACAACATCTAACTACCCCCAACCTGGGGAGGAGACAAAAGCACTTCCTCTCTGTATCCAATATCTTCCACATCTAACGGGTGACCAGAAGGTAGCCGGTGATATGTTGATGAGACAGAGAGAAGAACGTGTCCATGAGCACGAACAGAGAGATGGTTTGGTATGTTCCTGAAAAGCGATAAGCTGGCAGCTTGCAGAGCCAAACTGTCCGGGAAGTAGGGTGGGAATTCAAGACGTAGGCCTGGAGAGGAAAGCATATGTCACATCATGAAAGTATGCCTTTTACTCAGAGCAAACAAGGAGTCGCTGAAGGTTGATGAATTTTCATCAAAAGAGTGGCAAATCAGAACTAAAATGCTTTGGGAAGAAAATTTTGGCTATAGCTCATTTCCCATCTTTTTAATATCATTAGCTAACCATGTTCTCTATATGAATACATGAAAGAGTGAACCTTTCTCCCTCTTTCCCTTACTAAGTCTACAGAACTTCACCAATGATTCAGAATAATTGTCCTTGAGGAGGGCACTTTCTCAAAATTCTGCAATAAAGTATGCTTAATTCTTGCCCCAAACTCTTTTGCTTGTCTTTTTCCTTTGGCTTCACAAAGCAAAAATGGAACACAAAACTGAGCAGAAGGAGAAAGCCGCTGCTCTGGATGTGATGAATGGCAGCATTATTATGTTTAATGCTCTTCTCCTGGAATGGGTTGCTTTTTAGAAAAACATTAGTAAATGGCTGATAAAACATGCCAAAGTCCAAGCATATTAATTTAATTCAGTTCAGTCACCTAACAACTATACATGATTGAAGTTTTTAATGGCATTACAACTTCACCCCTTGACGTTCTTTCTACCTTCAATTTTAAGACATAAACTCCTACACTTTCTTTCAGTTTCAGAAACCACTCCTCTATTGCATTTTAGTTACTATACTTTTTTTCTTTTTTGCTCTTGTATATGAGCCATGTAGAAAAGAGGAGATCAAGTATCTATATGTATATATTTATTTACATCTTAGTAAAACTAGAAAACAAATGCCAGTGTATCTATCATCCAGAATAATTTTTGAGAAAATAAAAACAAGTAAAAAAAAAATTTTAGTGTTTATTTATTTTTGAAGGAGAAAGAGACAGAACGTGAGCAGGGGAGGGGCAGAGAGAGTGAGAGACTCAGAATCCCAAGTGGGCTCCAGGCTCTGAGCTGCCAGCAGAGCCTGAAACAGGGCTTGAACTCACAAGCTTTGAGATCATGACCTGAGCTGAAGTCAAACACTTAACTGACAGAGCCACCAGGCACCCCAAAAAACAACTTTAAAGCCCCTCTTCTACTTCTTCCCACATCCCTCTCCCTCTTCCCAGAAGTAGCTACTATTCTAATATTTTTGTTAGTTGATCCTATGTTTTCTGTATTTATGTGGGAATCTCTAAACAACACAGCTTAGTTTCAATCATTTTGAACATAGAATAAATGAAAACAGATTAACAGTCTGCCATGCAGCTCTCCCCAATCAAGCAAAAGGGTTCCTATGAAGCTTAAGGGCATTGTCCCTTATCTGTTCAGCAAGATCCCAAGGGAGAGAAGGGTTACCATGAAGAAATCTGTGATAAAGCCTTTGTCAAGTGGAATGAACCCCAAGAAAGTATACAAAACACTAGAAAGTTCTTAAGAGTTATTTATGCACCAACATGTCCATTTTGCCTGAGGAGAATATAGCATACAATCAGGAGAGGACATCAGATCTTTAGAATTTTATTGACAGGCAGCAGACTGAAAGGGATGTTCAGCTACATACATACGCTGCCTTTGGTGACAAGTTAAATATGAAGATGATAGCAAGAGCCCAAAGTGCGGAGCTGGGAGCCATGGAGAATTATTCCCAGGCTTTGAAACCTAATGGAGGAAATTCTAATATTTGACTGGCTAGGTTTCAGAATTTTTATGGGCCAGAAATTCCTCTGAGGCTCCCATTTTATTCCTTTTGAACAAGAATGCTTATACTAGTTACACTATGCCTGCTCAATGATTACATGTTAGGGGTATGAGGGAAAGACAACTTGTTGGTTTTGTTTCACATGTCCATAGATTAGGAGGGGTGGTATTCAGAAAGCTATACTTAAGAAACTATACCCAGAAAACTTGTTTACACCTAGCCCTGGTTTAGAGCTAAGATGTTGGATTTTTAAGCTAATGGCATAATAAAATAAGATAGAGCTTTGGGAAGGGGTAACTGTATTTCGCATTTGAGAGGGCCATGAATTCTGGAAACCAGAGGATAAATGATGCAGGCACCACTAAGATCGTCTCTAATAATTCCTGCTTGTTGGTGCCCTTGTGTAGTCCTCTTGAGAAGAGGCTGGTCTTCCTCTCTTCTAATTAATAAAATATGGTGGAAGTAATAGACCGTTACTGCAAAGATTAGGTTATAAAATAACTATGGCCTCCATCTTCAGTTGGTTTCTTCTCTCTCCCTCTTTCTCTGTCTGTCTCTCCATTTCTGTCTCTCAAATTGCCTATGGAAGGGCCCATATGTTGAAAAACCAAGACCCGCCTACAAACATGGGAATGAGCCTGGAAACAGAACAACCCCTCCAATTTGAGCCTTAAGATGAGAACACTGCCTTAGCCAATAGCTTGACCGAAACCTAACAGGAGACCCTGACACCCAACTAAGCTTCCTCCGTAATATTCCTGATCCACAGAAACTATAAGATACTAAATGTTTATTTTAGGTTGTTAAGTTTTAGGTTAATCTGTAATGAAGAAACAAATAACTAATGCAGATTTCTGTTGTGTGACAATACAAAATTAATATATACTCAGATCCTCAGACAATGAAATGCTTAGTTATCTGATTCCAAAGTCTGGATGGTTTATCAGACAGGACCAATAATTCTATAAGACTAACTCCAAAACTTCTGAGCCAGAAGGGCTGAATAACCAGACTTGATACAAAACTTGGTATCCTCAGTGACAACTGTTTAAAGAAAAGGGATTATAGCAGTAAAAATAAAATGATAATTATAATAGTACCTTACATTTATATAGGATGTTAGGGTTTACAGAGAAATTTCACATAAATGACCTAATTTTATTCTCAGAAATAACTCTATGAGTTTGATTATTTTAATTTCAGTTTTAAAGATGAATAAAGTAGACAGCAGAAAAGTTACAGACCGGCTGAACGTCATCCTCTAATAAGTGGCAAAACAGTCCTTAAACTTCTGCCTTCTGAGTCTATAATCCACGCTTACCATGTCTCTGGAGTCTTTCTCATTGGGTCTAGGTGTAGGGCAGTCTGTGGTTGTATAGACGCAGAAGAATAATTCTAAAATGCCAGATGTTATTTGATATAAATGATAACTAAAACATCTCTGATAATGCACTAGCTTATTTAGGTTAAAATAGCTGATAACTAAATGGTTCTACTGCATAACAAAATTATCAGGCCTTATTAACAAACCAAATCATTATTACATGAGCACTTTATTTCACCATCAGTAGCCTTTATATAAAAGAAAGCAATTTCACATTCAGAGCCATGACGCTTTGTCTCTGACTATAAAATTGGAGGTGTCTAAAGATATGATAAAAATCCAATCACATCTTCTCTCATTTTTTGCCACTACAGTCATTCTAAAATATTCAGGGCTCCAATTTGCCTCAACTTGCAGAAGGCATGGAAAGTAATTTCCTGTAAAGAAAGAGCACGTGGCAGATTATCTCTATCACATACATCAAAATAATGTAGCATTCCAATCTTAAGTTAAAATAGACCGAAGAGATCCTGTGGTTTTGTGTAGGAAGGGATTGAAAAATATTCAAGAGAATATACCTCAGGACAAAAAAAAAAAAATTCTCAAAGGAAACTTTCTAAATATCACTGTTAAATTTTGACTCCCAATCATTTCAGAAGACAGGTAAGCAAAAATTTCTGATATTTGTTCTTCATTTCTCCCACTCACCAAAGACTTTTTAATTTATTTTCCATTGACTGGTTAGCAGTAGTTGTGAGATAGAAGCAGAAATGTAATTTTAATTTTTTAATGATAAATCTAAAGCCATTCTCATAAAACAAAAGTTGATATTTCACATCTTCTAAGGTATAACTTTTAGGTTTTTCAAATGGAAAAAGTTTACATTTATTAAGGGTTTCAGATGCCTAGTGAAAACTTGAAAATTCATTCAGGTAAGATATTTCTGCTTATTTAGGACTTTTAATGGACAAATTTTTATATTTTTCTTTTGAGTATTTTAAAACTAAAGATATCTGCATAAAAATAGAATCTGCATTTTTAAAACTTCATCTGTTCCTCATTCTTCTTAACTCAAAATTATAATATTCTGTTTACAACATCATAATCCTTTCCATGGAACAAAAGCTGATGTAATAAAGGACAATCATGACTTCAAGTGAGCCGTAAGTACAGGCAGCAAATAAATTCTTTCATGAAAAAAGCTTTGTTTACAAAGAATTTCACAGCATTTGATGTAAAAGTCAATATTTTACACCTTTTTTTTTTTTCAGCAGCTATTCAACACATTTTACAATTCTAAAGGCAATATCTAATGTCTCATTAAATGAATAATATCATTTTAGCATCTTATAAGGGAAACCCTAATGAAATTATCATTCTCCTTCACAACTAAGAAGAGGAATTTCTTGAACTCTTAGCAAAAAGAAGTCTGCTGAAGATGTTGTCTCTTTGGAAATTTTAAAAGGGTCATACATTTAGTTGATTGCTGTTTTGAGCATATGGATTAGACTGGGTTTTTCTGCATATCTTTGTGAAACATGTATCAGATCATGTCAGTAACTTTCTTAAACACTTCGATATCTCCTCTAACACTCTCAAGACAAAGTCTGAATTATTCTGCATGACAGATGAACATGTTCAGATTTTGGTCTCTGAATATCCAGCATTGTCTTTCATCTCTGTCTTCCTCCTCCTCCAATCCCCTATCCTATCGACACACAGACTTACCACTTTTTAACATTGCAACCTCTATCACATCTTCAATAGCTTTTTTAAATGTTAATTTATTGGGGGGGGGCAGGGCAGAGAGAGAGTGGGGGACAGAGGATCTGAAGCACGATGGACGCTGACAGCAGAGAGCCAGATGCAAGGCTCAAACTCACAAACTGCGAGATCATGACTGGAGCTGAAGTTGGACGCTTAACCATCTGAGCCACCCAGGTGCCCCAATAGCTTTTAAAGTTTATTACTTGAGGGGCATCTGGGTGGCTCAGATGGTTAAGCGTCCAACTTCAGCTCCAGTCATGATCTCGCAGTTTGTGAGTCTGAGCCCTACATTGGGCTCTGCACTGACGTTGGGCTCTGCTTGTGATTCTCTCTCTCCCACTCTCTCTGCCTTTCTCTCACTCTCTCCCTCTCTCAAAATAAACTTTTTTAAAAATGATAAAGTTTATTACTTAAGAAGTTATTCTTTCCCTAGCCTCAATTTGGTCACCTGGCAAACACCTTCCAAAACTTAGTAGGAATGCCAAGTTTTTCCTGGTTTCTTTTTTTTTTTTTTTTAATGTTTATTTATTTTTGAGAGATAGAGTGTGAGTGGGGAAGGGACAGAGAGAGAGGGAAACACAGAATCCAAAGCAGGCTTCGGGCTCTGAGCTGTCAGCACAGAGCCCCTGAATCGTTTCTTGATCTTCAGGCAGAATATGTCATTCTCCCTTCTGGATTCCCAGACTTTATTCAGTGATAGTATTTAACAGACTGGGTTTGGATTATTTGTTTCTCTACTCATCTCTGTACTAGAAAGTAAGCTCCTTGAGGTCCATGTCTCCAAGACGACAAATAAAAGAAAGATGTTTATTATTTGACCAGATGAAGGATCGAAAGAAGGGAATATTGTCTGATTTCACGTTGGAATATATCTAATTAATCCTAACTAGAGATCAGACTGGTGACCCAAATTCTGATACAAAGGTAAGGAAAAAATGACACTTTATGATTTTGTATATTTCCTCATATAACTATTAAAATGAGGACTTAATATGTCTTATAAAAGAGAAAGAGTATGTAAAGTTCCTCAAACAGGGCAGACATTATCATAGCTAACATTTAATGGACTCATTTTATGTACCGGGTATGATCAGCGTTATTCCATTTGATTGTTAAAGAAACTTTACAAGGTAGATTATCATTAGTCCTATATCCCAGGTAATAAAACGAATGAATGGAAAAAAAGGTTACAGCTAATAATTAAGGAGGAACTGGGGGTAGATGCTCTTGTCTGTTCATCTTGAGCCCAAGTTCTCACTGCTACACTGGAAGTCACCAGATAATTTACAAAATAAAAAGCATCATCTATTGTTTATATATCATAAAAATGGTTGCATGAATATTGCATTACAAAAGTGACAAAATAAAATTTCCCCAAACATAGACTATTAAAGCCACATATTTCTTTAATTAGAAAGATCCACAACAAGTAGCAGGAAGCAAGATAGAACCTCACATATACTGCTGATTATAATGTTACCTAAAACAAGCCTACCTGTCCCTAAGTATTGCCAGGAAAAAACACACATCACGTTATTTGCTACTTAGCCAAGGTCATCGGAATGTTGAGTAAAACACAGAGTTCATTTTCATGACACTTTTTAGATATTCAAATTAAGATATTTAGGTTCAGATAAATATAAACTGTAATTATTATTAGCAATAATGTAATTTTGTCTTGTAAAAGAAAATGTTTGCTACTTTAACCGGAGTTTGATCCCAAGGATTACTTTGCAACAATTCCATTCAGGTGAATATTTCTTCTAAATGGCTTGCACACAGACAAACCTTCTAAAGTTCAACTCAAATTTATGCATCTCTGACATATATAAACAGACACAAGAGCTGCCATTAGATGACAACCTTAAACATCACTCAGAAATTCCCTGCACACAAATATCCTCGAGGCAGATAAATGGTTTTTGCAGAATTTCTTTTCCAGCAGGAAAACTACAGAGCTTATTTTGCCCCATTATGCTCACAGCATGTAAGTGTGAAGGAAATCATAAACATTATCTACCCCGGTGGTCCTCCAAAGTGTGGTCTCCACATTACGAGCACTAGCATGGCCTGGGAATCTATTAGAAACCTTAATTCCCGGGACTCTCCAAACCTACTGAATCAGAAACTAGGGAGTGAGATCCATTAATCTGTGTTTTAACAAGTTCTCCAGGTAAATCTGATACATGTCAAGCTCCAGAACCGCTGACTTACCCCCTGCTCTTGTTTTCCAGGTGAGGAAACAGAGTCCTTGGGTTCTGTAATTAACCAACTTAATCTGATCTAAACATAATAATTTCTTGTTCAGAAGCCAGTAAGCTCTCCTAGTCTTAATTTTCCTTTCACTGATTACCATAGGAGTCAAGCCTCTAAGCCACAATACAGAGAAGCCATTTGGTTTACTGGATCCCAGTGAATTTAAAGTCTTAAGATCTGAACATACAAATGGAAAACACCAGAGAGAACTTTATTCTTCAATTAAGACGAGACAGTTGCTTCACTAAGAATATACAATTCTTGTAATTGCCCCAGAAATCATCTCTATTATTGATTTATTCAAAATGAACCTATTTTAACTTCCCTCTTAAACCCAAAGGAAAGACAAAATTTCCCCTTTCTTAAAACAATCCTTCCATTTCACCATTTTCCATGGACACAACCCATCTGGAGGACCCACATACAATGGAGATACAAAAGTGAGAACCTTGACATGTGTGAGAATTACAATGTGTTGGGGTAATGTGGAATATCTGGAGGTTTAGGTTGTTTGGTTTGAGCCCTTACCCCATTTTGGTTCCCAGTTCCAGTATAGTTACAAGCCTATCACTCTCTCTGGATGTTTATATAATCTAAAAATACTTGTTCCCTTTCTGGGAGAGCAAGGCAAAATTTGTCATCATTGAATAACAGCATACCAAGAGCTTCTCCAATGTTCTGTACGGATTTCCACATATGCTTAGGAGTATACTTCCAATGTGGATCTCGAAGGAAGTACAATTTGTATGTACATAAAATTTTATTTAAGAACTAAGAGAATGTATCCCTCCACTCATTTGAGGACATGTTTTTTTTCTAGAATTAGAGATTATAATTCAAGTCAAAAGCATACATGAAATAGGAAGCCTGATAGCAATTGCCCTACGTGAGTTCCTCTTTACAGATTTGCCAACTGCTTCTCTAGTCTCTGCAAACTCCTGTGTCCATGCACAGGTACTGCATGTTCACTGATTATTTCCTATGTTGGTCAGGCTTCTATTTGAAAGACAGCACTTCTTATTCTTAAGAAGATGTCATGTACTGTCATAAGAATTTGTGCTGTGCGTTCTGTGAAGATATTAATGCTTCCATAGGACTGATCTTTGTCTTCTAATTTCAACCACCTGGTGTATCAATATATTAACTAAACTCTTGCTAAGTCTCCTAAGGCTAATAAACATTTCCTCATCTCCAGGATTTATTTGTTTACAGTACTTTAAATTACTAGAGATCATAAAGAATAACCCTTCATCTCCCTTATTGCTATGACCTTTCAGAATGAAGAGAGCTATAAAATTAAAAAAAAAAAAGAGGGAGAGAAAAAACACCTCTGCTGCAGCATTTCAAGCCTTTACGACAGTATCTGGCTCGCAGTTTTCTCAACAGCTTGCTGCTTTCCTAATGATCCCTTTTTCAGTTTTATTTCCTCAAATCCATTTATTTTCAGGCCTGCAAGGGCATATCCTCTTCTGTCTCTCCAGATACATAATACAAGTTTCCAGAGATTAAAAACTATCTAATCACAAATTAAGAGAAAAAAATTTAGGAAGAGGTTGCCTGTTGGTAGGGCCTCACCCGAAATCTCTGCCCTGACACACTCAGAAAGTCAGCAAGAGCAGGGGCTCTCTTTCCCAGATCGACGGTCAGACACAGGCTCATTTCACAGGAACGGCACATGACAACTCGCTCTGGGAACAGAACAGCACATGACAACTCATTCTGGGAACAGGATTTGTTACCATGCTTCTACACAGTATTGAGAACTAACAGTAGCAGCCCGTGTTATCACACTCAGCAAATAATGCATAAAAAGTCATGCTTAATGTGTTAAAGTTGTTGATAACAGAAAGGAAAGTCATCAAGAGGAAAACCTCAGACCAATGGTAGACCAGGCTAGCTTTAGAAATATACCATCCCCTAACTATATACAGCGGAGGAGGGGTGGCGGGGGGGGGGGGTGGAGAGGGAAGGGTTGTACTTTGTTCGTTTGTTTGTGTGTAAGAAAAACACCATGTTTCTCTTTTACTCACACACAATACTATTGACACCAAATGTGTGGGCTTCTTTCCAGACCAAGCAATCCTCTTTGACATCAGCTGAGTGTCTTACAATTTAATTCCATTCTGACAATAACTGGAGTTAATTCATACACCACAGGTTAAGGGCTCAGTCTCACAAGACAGCCCCCCAGTTCAGATGCCAATAGCAAGTAGGAGGTCCTCAGGTTAACCACAATTTCTACCCAACGTGTCTACATATCAGCTCCCATGACCCTCTCCTTGGATTTCATCATTTGTTAGAATAGCTCACAGACTGAGAGAAACACTTATATTTATAGTTTATAATATAAGATATGATAAAGGATACAGATAAACTGCCAGATGAGAGATACAGTGAGGAAGATCTGGAAGGGTCCCAAGTGCAGGAGCTTCTATTCCTGTGGAGTTGGAGTGGGTCACTCTCCCAGCACACAGAAGTATTCACTAACCAGAAAATTTTCTGAACCCCATACTTTAAGGATTTTTATGAAAGCTTTATTACATAGGAATGATGGGTCATTAATTTAATCTCCAGCCCTCTCCCCTTCCCAGAGGATGGGTGGTGGGCTTAAAGTTCCAAGCTTCTAATCATGGCTTGATCTTTCTGGTAACTAGCCCCCTTCCTAAAGCTATCCAGGAGCCCACCAAGAGGTACCTCATTAGGTTGGCCACCAAGAGGTACCTCATTAGGTTGGGGGTGGGGGGGGGGACATTCCTAGAACTCACAGAATTCCAAGGGATTTGGGAACAGGGATTTAGGTCAGGAACAGAGTCAAAGACCAAACAATAGAAGAAAAAATGTTCCTAATACTCTTATTACTCAAGAAACTATAAAAGTTAGGAGCTCTGTGCCAGGAACCAGAGACAGAGATAGCTCTAGATTTAAAGTATAGGTATAGGTATAGATGCACATTTACAAAGCTTTATAATAGATAATACATTTTCTGTTATTTTCCAGTTCACCTATTGAAATAACCACATTTTCTGATCAATGAATTTCTTGTTTTAGATTTCTCTTGTTTTCTACAATATTCCCACTGGCTTCCATTTCTACCAATGGGTCCCCAATGTTTGCTGTGGGTTTCCACATTAGGGGCAGACTTTAGAAATGCTTCGGAATGCCGAGTCACTCACAAACACAATAAACTATTCAATTCACAAAATGAGCCATTCATTATACTGGAGATTCTCACTGTAGACACAATTATTTTCATTCATTTATAAATATTTTTGAGGGCTTATAACATGCTATCCTCTGGACCAAACATTTGGGGGCAAAAAGATGAATTAATCGTGGAATCTACCTTATGCCATTTGCTACATTTTAAAGGATGAGTCAAACTTAATGTGTTTTCCATGCTAATTAGCTTGATTTTTTTTGTTTCTTTACCTAAAAATAAATACCTTTCCAAAAGAAATATATTTCTAGAACTATTAAAACTGCCCATCTATTTTCAGAAATGAATGGTCCCTCAAAAATGCTCATTTCCAGAATAATCTCCAAATTTTAATCATTTGTACTTTTATTACAGGAATAAATCTCTAGTATCTTTTTAAAAGAAAGTTACAGGTATGGTAAACTGTCCTCTGTAGAAAAGTACTAGTCTTTAATGTCCCACCTTTCTACTTCTATGCTTTCCTTGGCTTTCTCAGTGGCCCCACTAAGTACACTAAGGCAAAGGTGCCTCAAAGCCAGCGCCAGGTGTCCCCCCTCATAGAATCTTCCACCTTTCCCACCATGAGCCAAATTAGTCCAGACCAATTTGAGCTGCCTGCTTAGGGTAGAACACACCATCTGTACTAATGAGGCAATAACTTTTAATGTGCAAATGTGTCACTCCTCCCAAAGAATTTGTGTGTGTGTGTGCGTGTGTGTGTGTGTGTGTGTGTGTGTGTAATTTAAATACATAATTCCTTAAGTGAATGAACTGCTGTATATGGGAAATTAAGTTCTCTGTCATATGAGCAAATGAGATATTTGGGGATAAAGGGTCTTTCAGTATTCAAATTAGATCAGCTTCAGAGGTTCTAAGGATACTCCTCTATTCTCTTCACCTCTCCAACACCTACAATCTTTAAACATCAACTAAAATCTCATCCTTTCCACGGGCTTTTCCCTACCACTTCAGCCCTGAAAATATATAGCACTATGAGCCCCACTCTGCATTATATGAAGACATCATTCTACGTCATTCATTCATTCATTCATTCATTCATTCATTCAAAGCTACTTACTGAGCCCCTGCCGTGTATTAGGCACTGTCTCAGGTGCTGAAGAACACTGATAAATACTGTAATAGGTACGGGAGATTTAATGCTATAATACATGCCTTCAAGAGCTTTCAGTCAGTTAAAACCAACACCAATTAAGCCTATGAAAAATTAGAGAATATGAACCTGTAACCAAACTTTGATCACTATACTTCACAAAAATTCATGTTATAATGAAACTATAGAATTAAGTAGCCTTATTAAAATTTTTACTCACAAATTAAAACATCATGAGACTAGTTGAAAATTAACCAAAATAACATTGAAGCTGAATACTGCAAACAACAATGCATGTAAACTGCTTAGTACTGTGCCTGACACACAGTAATCTACCATAGTTGCAGGTGTTGATCCACTTGTGATCAACTGAATCCAAACCTCCAGTTCTAAAATTCCATAGACATTTCTGATAATCACTGTTGCCTTGATGGATAACACCTACACTATAGCAGAACTTCATCTTCCAAGGGAGAATAACCGAGGTAAACTTTCAAAGTTTTAATTAATTAATTAATTTGTTAATTAACTAATCTTACACACATTAAAACCATATGCCAAGAGAGAGGTTCAAGATGGTGACATAGAAGATCCTGAACTCACTACCTCCCACAGATTGACAAATATATAACTACAAATGGAACAATTTCCTCTGACAAAGACCAGAAAACTGGATGAAGAAAGCCTCTACAACAAAGAACAAAAAGAACAGCACTGAGAGGACTAGGAGGGGGCAAAGACACCATCTCACCAAAAAACCCCAATGCCAACTACAGTGATCCACAATTAGGAGGGATCTCTCAAAAATATAGAACTTTTGGGGGTAATAACAAAATATGGAACTTTTCCCTAAGGAGTGGGGGGTTTGAGCTCCACATCAGGCATCAATGATCCTGCACCAGAAAGACAAGCACTCTAAATGTCAGGCTTTGAAAACCAACAAACATTACATCCAGGAAAACCAAAGAATTGCAAGACAAGAAAAACATGCTTTTAAAGGACTCCTGTGCAGACTCGCCCACCCCAGGATCCAACCCAAAACACCAAATTGGAAATAGTCCTCTGACTATATATATGAAGGGCACCCACTAATTAATCTTGAAGTGACTGCTAGAGAGGTAGGAAATACTGAGACTTTTCCCAGGGCCTGAGACACTGATAGGCACCATAATTTCAACCTCATCCTACTTTGCTAAGGTCACCACCAGAGGGTGCTATTTTGGAACACTCCCTCTAACCTGTTAGAGCTGGTGACCACACTCAGCTAAGAACCCCACCCACCCCTTGCAGCATATCTGCATGTCATGGCCAGGACAGGCATTAGTCCAGCCCAACCTGTGCCTTGACACAGCTATGATCCATGGCCAGGCTGGACACCAGTCCCAGTCACCCATCATATCCCAGCATGGCCATGTGATGAGGTTAGCAGGAAACCAAGCCCACCCACCCCTGTGCAGCACACATGGCCATGCATCACAAAGAGGCACTAGTCCTGCCCACACACATGCCACACACATGGTCTACTACAATAGATGGGTGCACACAGCCCACACGAGGGACACCCCTTGAGCACCTAGCTCTGGTGGTCACAGAGAATAGTGCTTCTAGGCTTCATGTGGCATTTCCTTCACACAACTGCTCCTTCAAGACAAGGAGAGGTAGTTGATTTGCCTAATATATGGAAATAAACACAGAGAGGCAAATAAAATGAGAAGACAAGAGAAGTATGTCCCAAATGAAAGAACAACACAAAACATCAGGAAAAGACATTAATGGAATGGAGATACACAATTTAACGGATTAAGAGTTCAAAGTAATGGTCATAGAGATGCTCAATGAACTCAAAAGAAGAGTAAATGAACACAGTGAGATCCTCAATAGAGAGAAAATATAATAAAATTTCAAACAAAAGTTACAGAGCTGAAGAATACAATAATTGAACTGAAAAATACACTACAGGAGTTCCAAGGAGATTGGATGGAGCCAAAGATTGGATAAATGACCTGGAAGACAAAGCAACAGGACTCACCCTGACAGAGCAGCAAAAATGAAAAGAATTTGTTAAATAAAGATAACTTAAGGGACCTTTGGGACAACATCAAACAGAACAACATTCACATTATAGGAGTCCCAGAAGAAGAGAAAGAAAAAGGGTCAAAAGACACATACAGGTCCAGGAAGCCCAGAGAGTCCTAAATAAGATGAGCCCAAAGAAATCCATACCAAGACACCTTATAATTAAAATGGTAAAAGTTAAAGGTAAGGAGAAATTCTGAAAAGCAGCAAGAGAAAAATAACTTACTATATACAGGGAAAATTCATAAGGCTTTCAGCAAATTTTTCAGCAGAAACTTTGCAAGCCAGAAGAGAACAACACACCATATTCAAAGTGATGAAAGGAAAACACTTTCAACCAAAAATTCTCTACCAGGTAAGGTTATCATTCAGAATTGAAAGAAAGATTAAGAGTTTTCCAGATAAGCAAAAGCTAAAAGAGTTCATCACCATGAACCATCCTTGTAAGAAATGTCAAAGGAGTACAACACCCATTCATTATAAAAGCCCTCTATAAAGTAGATCTGGAGGGAACATAATAAAGGCCTTATATGAAAAACCCACATACTCAAAGGGGAAAAACTGAGAGGTTTTCCCCCAAGAAGAGGAACAAGATAAGGACGCCCACTCTCACCAATTTTATTCAACATAGTACTGAAAGTCCTAACTACCACAATTAGACAACATAAAGAAATAGAAGGCATCCAAATTGGTAAGGAAGAAGTAAAACTCTCACTATTTTCAGATTACAAGTGATACTACAGAAATACGAAAGACCATAAGAGACTACTATTTTTACACCAGCAACCTACAGGAAATTAGGCAACCTACAAGAAATGGATAAATTGCTAATAATATATAATCTTACAAGAATGAATCAGGAAGAAACAGAATTTGTGAACAGACTGGTTACTAGTCAGGAGATTGAATCAGTATTCAAAAACCTTTGAGCAAATATAAGTCCAGGACCAGACAGCTTCACTGGTGAATTCTACAAAACATTCAAAGAAGATTCAACGTCTATTCTTCTCAAACTCTTTCAAAAAACTAAAGAGGGGGGAACACTTTTAAACTCACTTTATGAGGCCAGAATTACCTTGATACCAAAACCAGACAAGAACACCACACACACACACACACACACACACACACGAACACACACACACACGTGCACACACACGCACACACACATACACAATACAGGCCAATATCACTGATGAACAAAAATGCAAAAACTCCCAATAAAATATTAGCAAACCAAATTCAACAATACATTAAAGGAATCATACACCATGATCAAGTGTACAGAATATATTCCAGGGATGTAAGAATGGTTCAATATCTGCAAATCAATGTGGTACATCGCATTAACAAAATAAAGGACAAAAATCATATGATTATCACAACAGATGCACAAAAAGCATCTAAAAAACTGAATATCCGTTTATGATAAAAACTCTCAACAGGGGTGCCTGGGTGGCTGAGTCACTTAAATGGCTGACTCTTAATTTCGGTTCAGGTCATGATCTCACGGTCTGTGGGATTAAGCCCCACATCAGGCTCTGCACTCACAGTGCTGGGCCTGCTTGAGATTTTCTCTCTCACTCTCTTTCTTCCCCTCCTCTGCTCACAATCTCTGTGTGTCTCAAAAATAAACATTTAAAAAAAGAACGTTAAAAAAATACTCTCAACAAATTGAGTATAGAGGAAATACACCTAAAAACAATAAAAGCCATATATGACAAACCCACAGCTAACATACCCAATGGTAAAAAGCTAAAAGCTTTTCCTTTAAGATCAGAAACAAGGCAAGAATGCCCACTTTTATCACTTTTATTCAACACAGTATTGGAAGTCCTAGCCACAGCAATTAGGCAAGAAAAAGAAATTAAAGGCATCCAAATTAAAAAGGAAGAAGTAAAACTGTCACTATTTGCAGATGACAAGATACTATATATAGAAAACCCAAAAGCCTCCAATAAAAAAACTGTGAGAACTAATCAATAAATTCAATAGAGCAGCAAGATACAAAATCAACACCAAGGAATCTATGGTGTTTCTATACACTAATAACAGATTAACAGAAAGACAAATTTAGGAAATAATCCCATTCACAACTGCATCCAAAAGAGTAAAATGCCTAGAAGTAAATTTAACTGAGGTGAAAGACCTGTACACTGAAAACTAAAATACTGATGAAAAAAATTGAAGACGACACAAATAAATGGAAAAGTAGTCCACACTCATGGATTGAATGAATTAATACTGTTAAAATATTCATAGTACTCAAAGCAATGTACAGATTTAATGCAATCTCTGTAAAATTCCAATGGCATTTTTCACAGAACTAGAATAAATAATTATAAAATGTGTATGACATTAAGAAAGATCCCAAAAAGCAAAAACAATCTTGAGAAAGAACACAGTTGAACATATCACGGCCCCTAATTTAAACTATACTACAAAGCTATAGTAATCAAAACAGTATGAAATTAACATAAAAACAGGCATAATGATGGATAGAAGAGAATTGAGAGATCAGAATTAAACTCACACATATATGAACAATTAATGTAAAGGAGCTAGGAGAACACAATGGAAAAAGGATAGTCTCTTCAATAAATGGTGATGCAAAAACTGGACAGATGCATGCAAATGAATGAAACTAGTCCACCATCTTATACCACAGACAAAAATTAATTCAAAGTGGATTAAAGACTTGAATATCAGACCTTAAACCATAAAATTCCTAGAAGAAAACATAGGTGGTAAGCTCCTCAATATTAGTCTTAGCAATACATTTGTGCATCTGACTCCAAAGGCAAGGGAAACCAAAACAAAAATAAATAAATGAGATTATACCAAAGTAAAAGCTTTTGTGCAGTTAAAGAAATCATCATCAAAATGAAAAGTCAACCTACTGAATGAGAGATTTTTACAAATCATATACCCGACAAGGAATTAATACCCAAAATATATAAAGAATTCATACAACTCAATAACAAAAAACAACTTAATTTTTAAAAAGGCAGAGGATCTGAATAGACAGTTTACCAAAACACACATACAGATGGCCAACAGGCAGATGAGAAAATATTCAACATTACCAATGATCAGGGAAACAAATAAAAACTACAGTGAGATATCACCTCACACCAGTTAGAATGGCTATCATCAAAAGGACAAAAATGATAACAAATATTGGTGAGGATGTAGAGAAAAGGGAACCATTGTACACTGTTGGTGGGAATGCAAACTCGTGCAGCCACTACAGAAAATAGTATGGAGATTTCTCAAGAAATTAAGAACAGAACTACCATATTATCTAGCTGTTCCATTTCTGGGTATTTATCTGAAGAATACATAGATGCTAATTCAAAACGATATATGTACCCCTATGTTTATTGCAGCATTATTTATAAATAGCCAGGAAATGGAAACAACCCAAATGTCCACTGATAGATGAATGGATAAAGAAGATGTGGTATATACATATATATTCAACGGAATACTACTCAGCCATAAAAAATGAAATCTTGCCATTTGCAACAACATGGATGGACTTTGAAGGTACTATGCTGAGTGAAGTAAGTCAGACAGAAAAAGACAAATATCATAAGATTTCACTCATCTGTGTAATTAAAACAAACGAACAAACAATACAAAAACAAACTTATAGATACAGAAACCAGATTGGTGGTCAGCATAGGGGAAGGATGTGGGATGGGGCCTATGTAAAATGGGTGAAGGGTGTCAACTGTATGGTAATAAATGGTAACTAGATTTTAGTGGTGGCCATCTTTTCCTGCATAGAGATATCAAATTATAATGTTGTATACCTGACCCTTGAACAATGTGGGAAGAGCTGAAAATCCATGAATAACTTTTGACTCACCAAAAATTTAACTATCAGTAGCCTACTGTTGACTGGAAGTCTTACCGATATCTAGGCTACATGGTTCATCTGCAAGTTTTTTTAAATTGTCACAAATCTCCAAGACATGTTCAATATATTTATTGAAAAAAATTCACATATAAGTGGGCCCATACTGTTCAAGCCCACATTGTTCAAGGGTCAATGTATAGTGTTACATACCAATTTTACCTCAATTTAAAAAAAGGTAATCTAAAATAAAATTAAATGAACAAACAAAACATATGTTAGGCATTGAGAATATAAAAATAATTAACTACAACCCTGCCCTCAATAATTTCACAGTCTAGCTGGAAAGACATTTAAGGAAACATAATTTCAAATCCTGTAGTTGTCACACTGGTTGTGTTCTGTGAGCACACAGAAGACAGACCTATCCCTGTTGATAAAGAAATGAGCCAGAGATTTGGTCTCGTGGGCATTCTAGGCAGCTGGACTAATAAAGGTGCAGAAGAATAAGAAAATAAGCCAGAAATGTGCATGAATTGTTCAGACAAATGCTAACAGTAAATCTGGTACTCAGACTACATGTGACTAAGTTGCCTATAAAAATATATAACATCTGAAAGCTGGGCAGGTGGGAGAGTGTCAGATTGAAGGGCCCATATGCCATGCTCAGAGACTTATCTAATAGGCAGTAAAAGAGAACAAACTGAGGGTTGATGGGGGGTGGGAGGGAGGAGAGGGTGGGTGATGGGTATTGAGGAGGGCACCTTTTGGGATGAGCACTGGGTGTTTTATGGAAACCAATTTGGACAATAAATTTCATATATTATAAAAAAAAAATAAAGTTTTCATGTCAAAGAAAAAAAAAATAATAGGCAGTAAAAAAACAATTAATAAAATGGGTTTTAAAATTAGAGTATTTTACTCCTTGTTTTCTCAAGTCTTCCCAAATTAATAAGCACAAGGAACAAAAATTCTAGTCTTATCTTCAATGAAACTGAAAACATTTGTAGTAGGAAACTAAACTATATAAAGACTGAACTCAGAGGAATGGCTAATAAATTTTCACAGCAAAACGTCAACTCAAACTGCCAGCGGAAGAGTACATTTACAAGAAGCTAGCTGGTTCCTCCAAGGAATGGAGGAACCAGGTACTACAGAGGTCATGGGGGTGGGTAAAGAACTGCAGACAGCGAGACTGTTTGAAATTTGTATAAAAAGTACATACAAGTTTCCAAATCTTCATTAGGTCTGGCTACTGTGCCATAACCACAGGAAGAGGGAGGTATATATTCTGGAGAATTTGAACCAGAGAAGTTCCTGATTCATACATAAAACTGCAGATCTTGATGTGGAAGTCTCCAGTGAAAAGCCTGGATACCCTACCATCCTCGAGCAAAACCAACATTTCAAATAATCCTTACCCAAATACTCAGAACCTCCAATCATCTTTTCAATGTTTACTCTTAAGTAGGTATCAAGAACAGTAATGACCAGACATTTTAGTAAAGTCTTTAACATAAAATGTAGGGACAAACATACCAAGTAACTTAAAAGAAATAAAAGTAATGCAAGGATGAGATGAAATAACCAAATACACTATAATTAATATCCTTTAAAATGTACAAATATTATAACCAAAAAATAAAAATAGGACATTATAAAAGAAACGAAGAATAGCTCTTAGAAAAATTAAAAATAAAAATAAGAGACTCCAAACCAAAATTTAACTAGAAAAAGGGAGTAAAAGAAATATTTTAGAAGGCTGAAGTAGAAAAATATGGGGAAAAAAGATAGAAAATTAGGGAATCTATCTAGGATATCTAACATACAACAAACCGCAGTTCCAAAAAGAGATAAGAAGATGTGATGACAATTATAATTTCCCATAAATAAAACATACCAGTCACCAGATTGTAAGACTATATGAGCAAATAAAAAGAGTGTTGTTTGCAGCTACCAAGTTTTCAGATGGATTTTATGCCAGGAGGTAATTATTAGGTCATTACTACCCAGCATAAGTCATGCTCTACATTCTAGCTGCTCAGGGTGGAAGGTGGTCCTGCCTTCTGTTTAGGGTCACACATTCTAGGGGCACCTGGGTGGCTCAGCTGGTTAAGCATCCGATTCTCGGTTTCAGCTCAAGTCATGATCTCACCGTTTGTGAGTTCGAGCCCTGCCATGGGCTCCATGTTTGGAAGTGCAGAGCCTGTTTGGGATTCTTTCTCCCTCTCTCTCTGCCTCTCCTCCAATCATATTCATTCTCTTTCTCTCTCTCTCTCTCTCTCTCTCTCAAATATAAATACATTTTTAAAAAAGAGTCACACATTCTATAATTCACCAGTTTTAAGAGAGTTTGCTCACAAAAATGCACAAGCATTCTTCAAGTCTTTGTTGTATTCTATTAGCCAAGGCAAGATTCACTGCCAAGCTAAGAATCATGTGGGAAAGATTACATAAAGGTATAAGAGGAAGAGGGATTCACTGGGGACATTACTATAATAATATATCCTATTAGACCAAATAGGGTTACTCAGAATTTGGACCTAGACTGAGTAACTTAAAATAAAAAGAACAGTAAAAAAATATTCCATACGATGTTGGCTTGGCTTTCATAAACACGCTAATCTTAGCATTTATACTTATTTTCAACATACATATTTATTTATTTATTTATTTATTTATTTATTTTTAACATCTGTTTCTTGCTTTACATTGTAAGCTCTATGAAGACAAAGACCTACCTCCTTTTTTTTTTTCAACCTCTATTGGCTCAGGAAGTGGCAAAGTGCCTAGCCATTGTTTTTTGGTTTTGTTTTTAATGTTTATTTATTTTTGAGAGAGAGAGAAACATAGTGTGAGCAGGGGAGGGGCAGAGAGAGGGAGACACAGAATCCAAAGCAGGCTCCAGGCTCTGAGCTGTCAGCATCGAGCCCAACACGAGGTTCAAACTCACAAACTGTGAGATCATGACCTCAGCTGAAGTTGGACACTTAACCAACTGAACCACCCAGGCACCCCCTAGCTGTTGCTTTTTATATGAAGTACTGGAATAACAAATGAATGCCCAGAAATGGGCAATTGTAGGGTCCATGATAGCACCAAAGACAGGTAGAGCCGAGGAGGAAGACAGCTGTTTAGCTACTTCAGCACACAGGCTGATGTGAAGAGGTCATTTGTGTATCTCATATATACAGAGGTTCACTAAAGGTGCATTCAATATGAATATAACAAAACAAAATGCGATCTCTGATCTTGGTTAGCATTTTTCTCTCTGTCCTATTGAGAAGCTTTCAAAACTGTGTAAATGTTCCTGCATTCACAAACATTTCATTTTAAGAGCAGTTCTCAAATTCTTCAGTCCAGGACCACTTTATACTTGTCAAAATTACCGAGGACTCTGAAGAGCTTTTGTTTATTTGGGTTTTACTTATTGATATTTCTCCTGCTATACAGTTCAGCTGAGAACTTTTAAAATATGTAATCATTTAAAAAATAACAATAACAAACTCATTACTGTAACATAAATAACAAATGTTCATAAAAAGGAAAAACTACGTTTTCCAAAACCAAACACTTTAGTGAACAGAGCTGTATTGTCTAACATTTTTGCAATTCTCTGTAGTATCTATCTTAATAGAGAACTAGATGGTCTTTTTTCATTCATGCTGTTGCCACATTATGCATCACAGAGCCTCTGGAAAATCCCAGTGTGTTTATTAAAGAAAGAAAGGAAGGGGTGCCTGGGTGGCTCAGCTGGTTAAGCGTCCAACTCATGATCTCAGCTCATGTCATTAGCTCAGGTCAAGATCCCAGGGTTTGTGAGTTTGAGCCCCACATCAGGCTCTGTGCTGATGGCATGGAGCCTGCTTGGGATTCTGTCTCTCCCTCTCTCTCTCTGGCCCTCAGGCATGCACGCATGCATTCTCTCTCTCTCTCTCTCTCTCTCTCTCTCTCTCTCTCTCTCTCTCAAAAATAAGTGAACTTTAAAAGAAAGAATAAAAATTAAAAAGAAAGGGAAAAAAGGCAAATAACATATTAGTATCATTATGAAAATACTTTTGACTTTGTCAGTTCTCTGATACAGAACTGGGTATTTGTCAGGCATCTGGCAAGTCAAAGTAGTAAAAACATTTTCCCCTAAAGTTGGTCATCTTCAAGAGAATACAACCTCAAGATACTAGTTAGAACCCAAGAAAATGAACTCAACTGTTGGGATTTCTTAGTACCAAACAAAATACTGTTCTACACGGTCTGTGAATATAAGTTCATTACTTAGTGGAATAAATTGGGCTGTCTTATGGGTTTATCATACATAATGTGATCAGTTTTACAGCTCTTTGAGCAACTAGGTAGTGATTGTTTGCATCTCTCCTTTCATTTCTCAAAACTGAAAACAACTCTCCAGGCAGCTCTTTTCTCTTTAGACACAATCATAATCTTATGTTCATTATGAGATAATAACTAAAATTTCTCGAGTGTTTCACATGTTTCAGGAAATGTTCTATGTGCTGTATTGCATTGTTTTATTCAGCCCTCAAAACTAATCTCTGAGGAAGGTCCTATTCTCATAATCATTTTATAGTTGAAAAAATGAAAATCTACCAAGACTAAGTAATCTGTGTGTGATCATACAACTAGTAAAAAACTAATCTCAAGGTTTTAACTATAGTTCCATATAGCTTCCCTATTCATATCTGCTACTGGTTTTCATGTTAATGACTTTCATTTTAATGGCTTTCAATGACTTTTGAGGCCTCGTCTGGGAAACTAACCTTGTTTTCAGAATCTTGCCAATGTCAAAGTGTGTACCCAATTCTATATCCCCCACGGAATAAGACATTTGGACCACAACACATTCCTGCACTGACTGCTCTGCTTCATTCCGAACAACTTCTTCTAGATCATTCCTAAAACAATGCCACTTTCACTACTGTCATTTCTTTGGTCATTCTTGCCTCTCCTATTTGAATTGTTCAGCATCACTGAAGGCAGATTGAAACCGGCCTGCCAATAATGGTGCAGAATCTTCCAACAGCCTGATTGCCAACATTATCAAGGATCTGGGACAATCCTGTGGCATATGTCACACCTTTACTCTTCTTCTCAGAAATCCTGTCAGTAACAACTTTCTGCAGACCCCTGTGATTTAGAAAACAGTCACTCTATAAACTGTGTGGAAATGAAGAGCAGATGTGTGCTAGCTGCCCTGGGAAATTCAGAAGTGTCAGTTTAATATCCTGGGTGTTGCTGGCTGAACCTGAAAAGTCAATTCAGGTTATAAAAATTTCAGTAGATTGCCACAAATCCCCGAATGTTCTCTTCAGTTCAGGTAGAGCAAAGGTAATGGGCCACAGGAGTAAAGCAGGGGGAAAAATAATGGATCCCATCTCACTAATTGAGAGCTAGCTCTTGAAAAGGATAATGATACTAAAGTCTCTATTTCTCCCCATAACCCCTAATTTTAATACATGACCCATCATACACTCCAGTGTTATCACATGCAAGTCAGACTGGAATGACAGAAATGTTATTTTCTCCCATTATAGCCTTATTTGTGCCAGGTAAAGTACACAATTTTTGCCTCTTGGGTTATAACTCCGTTGCCAAGCATTTTAATTATCAATTATCTGTACTACAAATAGGATTATCACTGATTTAACTTTTGAGAAAATTACTATGGCAACTTAATTTAAATAATGGAACAATGTGCTTTTTACCCTCAGAAACTTTTCTTTAGGTTAATCTTTAGAACATTATACATTGTTTTCTTCAGTTGAATCACTTACTCTGTTAATACGATTCCTTAGAAAACATCCATTCATTACCAAAAGACATAACCACATTATTTCGGCATGAATGTCCCAAAAGAGCCTAGCTTGCATGAAGTATACAGGAAAACGAGAATAGCCAATGCTATTCTCAGTTCGGTTAAGTATGATTAATTACATGTACTATCACAAAACTGATATTACAGTATTCCAATATAACGCAGTGTTCCAACTGATACCTACACTGAGTCCTTAAAATTGGTTTGTTTATTTATTACACAATCATATAACAAGCATCTACTCTGTAGCTATGTGCCAGATATTGTAGCTAGGAAGATTGATGGGTGTTGTTCCTTTCTCTCCAAGAGTTCACAGTCATATCTTATAGGCCTACATGTAAAGAAATTAAATATAATACAAAGTGATATGTTTTATAATAACAGAATGTAAAGGTCACATGTGTGAGACCACTGATCAAGAATCTAAACCATGCATAGAAAGATTAGGAGTTTCCAACATTTTTAAAAAATATTCTTCTGAACTCAAATCCAGTTCTTTTACCAATTAATATGTTTTATTATAAAACAAAGCCTCACATATTTTCAGTATCATTAATCATTCATAAATGGATACGCTAGCAATCAAAGCAGTATGCCCATTTGAAGAACCTGTCCTAATAATAACATTGTTCTCATTGTCACAACCTGTGAGGAGTTGAGAAGTATCTCCATTTTACATACGGGTAAAGGGCAATGCAATGAGATTAAGTAATTGCCAAACACAGAATTGTACTAAATGTTCTACCTGGGATGGAAATTGATTGCTGAGCCTAAGATTTTCCTGCTTTGCTAGCTAATTGCCCAGCTAACTAACCTGCCCAACAAAGCCATTGGAAATGTGTTCTACGTATATGCTCAAACATGTATTTCAATGATTTAATTAGAAGTAGAGTTGAAATGTTTGAGCCTCACATTTGAGCATCTGAAAGATAATATCACCTTAGTGAGCAAACAGACAGCATAGAGACTCTGGAAGCTACCAATAATAAGATTGGGAACCGCAGCAATTATACATGTTGCATTTGAAGCCTTACATCACTGACTTCAAAACTCCTTGCTTCCTGGTACGTTCCTGCCATATTTTCTATACGTACATGTCAGTGTGATATAGTCTGAAATAATTTGCCTTCCAGGCAAGAGAAAGAATAGAATAAGCAGTACTGCAATTACAATTACTTGACTATAAATGGTAAATCCGTTAGTCAAGTAATGTATTACAATGGGAAAATAAACGTTGTAATTTGCATACAGGTAAACAGCTAAGACCATGTGCCCAGAGATGTAAGAGGGCATGGAAGTTAAGGATTTAAGACCTGGAATCATATTTTCTGTGCTCAATCCTAGCCTCTATTACATAACTGTTGTGTAATTTGGGACAATCTTAATCTCTTTGTGTCTTACTTTTACCATTTATAAAAGAGGAATAATAATAATCGTGCCCACCTCAAAGTGTTATGAGGATAAAATTAGTTAATACTAATTTTTTAAAGAGCTAAAGCTCTTTAGAACAGTGCCTAGATCAAAATAGTATTCCATAAATGTGTGCTATTTAACATCAAATACATTTTTATTACTGCAGTATTATGTGGTCTAATGCTATCTTGTTCAGAAAGAATATGTAATGTAAATTCAGCCTTTAAAATAGTTACGTACACTCCGAATTAATTTTCAGGGAGCACTGCCAATTCTATTTGGCATTCTATTTGAAGAAAAAAAAAAGAACATATTTTAGTCAGGATGGTCCTCACAGACTACTGCCTTCCATAATAAAGAGTAATAAATGGTTACACAGTGTCCAATGTCAATCCGGAAAGATTCTAAAACACTGCACTTTGGATATGCTGGACTGGATTCAGCTTTTTAGTGAATCATTTCTAAGGTTCCTACTGTCTTCAATTTCAGGATAAACATCAAAAAAAAAAAAAAATGAAATGCAACTGAACTGTACCCAGTTAAGAATGGTTCTTTTGCTAGGAATGCATGCTAGTGCAGCCACTCTGGAAAAGGGTATGGAGGTTCCTCAAAAAACTAAAAATAGTACTACCCTACAACCCAGCAATTGCACTACTAGGCACTTATCCAAGGGATATGGGTATGCTGCTTCAAAGGGACACATGCACCTCCATGTTTATAGCAGCACTATCAACAATAGCCAAAGTATGGAAACAGCCCAAATGTCCATCGATGGATGAATGGATAAAGAAGATGTGGTATATATATATACCACACACATACATACAATGGAGTATTACTGAGCAATCAAAAAGAATGAAATCTTGCCATTTGCAACTACGTGGATGGAACTGCAGGGTATTATGCTAAGTGAAATTAGTCAGTCAGAGAAAGATAGAAATCATATGACTTCACTCATATGAGGACTTGAAGAGACAAAACAGATGAACATAAGGGAAGGGAAACAAAAATAATATAAAAACAGGGAGGGGGACAAAACAGAAGACACTCAAAAATATGGAGAACAAACTGAGGGTTACTGGAGGGGTTGTGGGGGGGGGGATGGGCTAGATGGGTAAGGGGCACTAAGGAATCTACTCCTGAAATCGTTGTTGCACTATATGCTAATTTGGATGTAAATTTTAAAAAATAAAAGTAAAAAAAAAAAAGGAACGGTCCTTTTTCAGTCTTAGAAATAGATGGGAGCAGAGAAAAGAGAGGTAGGTTTATGCATTGTGGCAAGGTGGTTTCGTTTTACATCTCCCTGTATTTCTTCCTCCAAGCAGGTAAAGTGCATGATTTTCAAGGCCTTCTGCATTTCTGTTCTTGTCAATGTCACTTCTGTCAATGTCCTCACACAGGTAATTAACCTTATCCTGATAAGCAATTTTGTCCCAAGAGCATGCTTTACTAGCCCTCTTATAGCTATTATATCCTGAACAGGAAGTGTGTCCACCTCCATGTTCCCTTCAATACCTGTCAAGGCTCTGCAAATATTATTAGGTAATAACTTCTCATTAGCACTTCCTTTGGCTTTATGATACTAAATTTAATTTTTCCATGACGCCAGCACATAAAATCAAGATATCACTTGCCAGGTCCTAAGTTCCTTATGATTCTAATAGATATAATTTCTGTTATTCTCCATGTCCCTAGCAACTCCCAGGATAAGCTGTACGTAGGGATTTTATCCCTACAAGTGTAGGGAATGGGATACCATTTCCAGGCCCCATAACAAGCCTAAGCCCTGGGAGTGTGACATTTTGTGACATTTCCTTCCAACCCCCTCATTTACCACCATAACACCAACCACCAGGGGCAGGAAACATATTTTAGGACAAAATGGCGAGGGCATCAGACAATGATTTAGCAAATGTGCCAAATAGAAACTTGACCTCCAAATTTGGCTTCTACAATTGTTGTTTTCTGTCCATTTCTATCAGCTGTTTTAACTACCCTGTTAATATGTGAGTTACTGGGTTCATGACATTTGCAATCTTTCCAATTTTATAGATGAGATTCAGACTATTTTAAAAATAATCCTTTCTTTTTATTCCTCTAGGGAGTAAAAGAACAAGAATGGAGTTTCAAGAAAGAGAACATAAATTTCACTTTTGGCTTCACTACTTATGCACTGCACATCCTTAGAAGAGTTATTCCATCTCTCTGAGCTTTAAGTGTCTCATCTGCAAAATTTAAATAATACTAATATCTACCTTGCTGGGCTGGTATGAAAATAGAATGGATAATGCATATAGAAAATTATTTGTGGTGCTCCTAGGTGGCTCAGTCAGTTAAGTATCCAACTTCGACTCAGGTCATGACTTCACAATTCATGAGTTCAAGCCCTGTCGGGCTCTGTGCTGACAGCTTGGAGCCTGGAGCCTGCTTCAGATTCTGTGTCTCCCTCTCTCTCTGTTCCTCCCCCACTTGCACTGTCTCTCTTTCTCTCAAAAATAAACAAAGATTTAAAAATTTTTGAAAAAAAAGAAAAAGAACATTATTTGTAAGTATGGAAAACGTTCCCCCTCCCACAAAAGGGAAGAATTCTGGTATTGTCCTGAACTGTCTGTGGGAACATCTGAACAGACATGAGTGATGAGCCAAGTACAGCAACTTAAAGTAGTAGGCCTTGACTGTAATGACCCAGACCTGGAAGTGGAGGAATGTAACTATGTACTTATTTCTTCCATTCTATTCACCTCAGGAGAAAAGGAACTATCTGCAAAACCTGTTAGGAAAGACAAAAGGTATTATTCAAAGTGATGCTGTAGAAAACATCTAACAGCAAGATTTCTTACAAGTGTGTAGGTGTATGTAGGTGAATATAATGCCATTCGGTAAACGTATAGATGGATCAGATTTAAAAAAAAACATGGAAGGGCACCTGGGTGGCTCAGTCGGTTGAGCGTCTGACTTTGGCCCAGGTCATGATCTCACTTGTGGCTTCAAGCCCTGCATTGGGTTCTGTGCTGACAGCTCAGAGCCTGGAGCGTGCTTTGGATTCTGTGTCTCCCTCTCTCTCTGCCCCTCCCCTGCTCATGCTCGCTCTCTCTCTCTCTCTCAAAAAAATATTTAAAAAGTTTTTTTAAGAAAAAAATATGGAAATATTAATAGTTGTCATCTTTAGGTAATGGGATTATGACAAACTTTTATTCTTTTTTATATTCCTTCCATCAACATTTTTCTTTCCATTAATTAGCATGTATTACTTTGGTCTTAAGATAAAACATGTTGGGGCACCTGGGTGGCTCAGTCGGTTAAGCATCCAACTTCCGCTCAGGTCATGATCTCTTGGTTTGTGAGTTTGAGCCCCGTGTCGGGCTCTTTGCTGAGCCTCTCTCTGCCCCTCTCTCTCTGCCCCTCTCCTGCTCATCCTCTGTCTCTCTCTGTCTCAATAATATATTAAAAACATTTTTTTTAAGTTTTTTTTAAAGATAAAACATGTTATCAGGATGCTTGGGAGACTCACTCAGTTAAGCATCCAACTCTTTTGATTCTGCTCAGGTCATGATCTGAAGGTTCCTGAGATTGAGCTCTGCACTGACAGCAAGGAACCTGCTGGGGATTCTCTCTCTTCCTCTCTCTCTACTCCTTCTCTGCACTTGTGTGTTCATGTTCTCTCCTTCTCTCTCAAAATAAATACACTTTTTTAAAAAAGTCATCTTAAAATAGAAAGATTATAAAATCTTAACACTGTTTGTGTGTGTGTGTGTGTGTGTGTGTGTGTGTGTGTGTGTGTGTAACTTTAAGTCCTAAAACCCAAATGTTTTGACCCCAGCTTTGCCATCTGCATTTCTTCCCACAATCATTTTATAAACATTCATGTGTCATTCTATCTTTTCTTCTTTTCCATCTCTTCTCACTCCCTAAGCATTTACGTTCCTGGCCTTTGATTCTCTATGATCAGTAAACCACTGTATATGATGTTGCTCCTTTTCACCTCACTACCTACTTCATCTCATGTTTCCATGAGTTTCCAAACCCACCTTTCCTCATCCCCATTCTCCACAACCTGGACATATGCACTATCCCAGTTTCAAATCCTTTAAAAACATACCCATTTCACTGCCTTATCTCCCTCTTTCTGTCTTTCTAAAAACTATTCAAGTATGGGGAAAAAACTGGGTTTTTTTAAAGCTTTTTTTTAATGTTTACTTATTTTGAGAGAGAGAGAGAAAGAGAGAAAAGAGAAGAGTGCATGAGCAGGGGAGAGGCAGAGAGAGAGTCTCAAGCAGGCTCTGTGCTGTGATGTGGAACCTGAACCCACAAACCGTGAGATCATGACCTAAGCAGAAATCAAGCCAACACTTAACCGACTGGTCACCCAGGCACCCCTCAAGTTTTAGCTTAAATTCCAGTTAGTTAATATACAGTGTAACTTTAGTTTCAGGTGCAGGAGGATTTAGTGATTCACACACAAAACCTGGTGCTTATCACAAATGTTCTCACTAATATCCATCACCTATTTAACCCATCCTCCTGCCCACCTCCCCTCTGGTAACCATCAATTTGTTCCCCATTGTTAAGAGTCTGTTTCTTGGCTTGCCTCTTTTTTTTTCCTCTATGTTCATTTGTTTTGTTTCTTAAATTCCACATAATAGCAAAATCATATGGTATTTGTCTTTCTCTGACTGACTTACTTCACTTAGCATAATACTCTACAGCTCCATCTATGTCATTGCAAATGGCAAAATTTCATTCCACCAAAAATTACTAGAACCGATACATGAATTCACTAAAGTTGCAGGATACACAGTCAATGTATAGGAATCTGTTGAATTTCTATACACCAATAAGGAAGCAAGCAGAAAGAGAAATCAAGGGATCAATCCCATTTACAATTGCACCAAAACCCACTAAAAATATACCTAGGAATAAGCCTGACCAAAAAGGTAAAAGATTGGCACTCTGAAAATTATAAAACACTGATGAAAGAGACTGAAGATGACACAAAGAAATGGGAAAACATTCTTGCTTATGGATTGGAACAACAAATATTGTAAAAAAAAAAAAAAAGTCTATATTACCCAAAGCAATCTACACATTTAAGGCAATCCCTATCAAAATACCACCAGCATTTTTCACACAACTAGAACATATATAATCCTAAAATTTGTATGGAACCACAAAAGACTACAAATAGCCAAAGCAATCTTGAAAAAGAAAAGCAAAGCTGGAGGCATCAAAACCCCGGATTTCAAGTTATATTACAAAGCTATAGTGATCAAGACAGTATGGTACTGGCACAAAAACAGACATATAATATGATCAATGGAACAGGAAATTCAGAAATGAACCCAGAACTATATAAGCAATTAATCTTCAACAAAGCAGGAAAAAAATGTTTTTAGAAGACATGAAGACAGCCAATGGACACATGAAAAGATATTCAACATCACTCACCATTAGGGAAATGCAAGTCAAAACCATTATGAGATATCACCTTATACCTGACAGAATGGCTATAACCAAAAAGGCCAGAAAAAACAAGAGTTGATAGGGACGTGGAGAAAAAGGATCCCTCATGAACTGCTGAGGGAATGTAAATTGGTATAGCCACTGTGGAAAACAGTATGGAGGTTCCTCAAAAACTTAAAAATAGAATTACCACATGCTCAAGTAATTCTCCTACTGGGTATTTACCCAAAGAAAACAAAAACACTAATTGGAAAAGTTACATGCACTTCTATATTTATTACTGCATCATTTGCAATAGCCAAGATGTGGAAGCAATCCAAGTGTCTCTCCATGGATGAATGGATAAAGAAGATGTGGCACGTGTATACACACACACACACACACACACACACACACACACACACACACTGGAATTTTACTTAATCGTTAAAAAAAAGAGAGAGAGAGAGATCTTGCTGTTTACAACAACATAGATGGACCTAGAAGGTATGACGCTAAGTGAAGTAAGTCCATCAGAGAAAGACAAATGCCACGTGATTTCCACTCACATGTGAAATCTAAGAAACAAATGATCAAACGAACAAAAAAAGAGACAAACAAAAAAAAAAACACTCTCAAACACAGGGAACAAAGTGGTGGTGGCCAGAGGAGAGTGGGAGAGGTGAAATAGATAAAGAAGGTCCAGAGAGCACACTTATCTTCATGAGCACTGAGTTATGTATAGAATGGTTGTGTAGCAGTGAGTCCTGAGAGAGAGTCGGGACACAGAGGCTTTTCTTTCCAAGAAGCAGCTTTTCTCACCAGCACAAGCTCAGCAGGCTAATACCCAAAAGGCTGAGCCCAGAGCACAGAGGGGGGTTGCCTTTTGTACAACTTTTGCTCCTTTGTCTCCATATATGGTAACAAACAGTCTGAATGGGCAGTCTATGTTACAGAGCCTTGAGGAATGTCACACACATGCATGTAGCCAGGTTGCCCTCCCTTGTCTTGAGGCTTCCACCATATTCCTGAGGTGGGGGGGGGGGGGCTCTACCACAGTTGAATCATCATATTACACATCTGAAACTAATACAATACTTTGTGTCATACTTCAATGAAAAAATTGTCATTTTTAAATCGGTTTTTTTGACATATTTGTAACCCGTGGATTCTTATCTCCTCCCATTCCAGTGACCTGACCACCCACCGAAAGTTTTCCAACTGTGTTCATCCACCTACTCATTTCCTTCTAACAGTAAATGAAATGTATTTGACTCCTTGCTTCGCTTTTTTCTATGCCCTTTGTATTATCTGGGTTTAATGTCTCAAACCAAGACTTCTACACAGTCTCAAAATTTATGTCCCTGGTCAGTCTTTTTCTACAAACACAAAAATAACGTAACACAAACTTAATTTCACCACAAAATTTCTCTTCCACAAGGATTTGCATTTTGTTGCTATTGCCATCTTAAATACTCCCTCCACTACCTTTCAGCCCTGGCACCATCTCACCTCACACTGCGGGGCTCTGAAGAACATATTTCATGTTTCTGCAGTTAAGTTTTTTTTTGTGCTTGCTAAGCAAATTTGACTACAATTTACCTGGGCTAAAAGACAAAGCTTAATCACAGTTGAACTGATCCTGAAACTCTGAAAGATTTACCTTCTAGGAGTGAAGTGTTTACATTTCAAGGGGGAATAAAACCCTAAACAAACCCTGGGTTGAAATGTCAGAGATAATGGTCTTTTCTTCCCACTAGAGACATATATTTACATTCCAAACAATAAAAACTCAGGATCCTCCTTAAGAAGAATTTGTTTCTAGTAGGGAGCAATGATTTCTCTTCATCTCCCAAGAGGGTATGGCCAATAGCTGTTCCTCTCTTTAGAAGCCCCAGATTCTTAATTTTAGGCTTCCTCACGTAGCGTGCAGTTCCCAGTGTGTAGGATGACATCCGGCCCTCATCCCACTAACCTCAAAAAGGGAAATTTAGGCATAGAAAACAGGCCCAGTTAAGTAATAAGTAATTATTCTGCCCCAGAAATATCATATCCAATCTTAGGGCAATAGAGGTAAATATGGATATTGAACAGTTATCACATACTAAGTCCATCTAAGTAAACTCATTCCTCTGTTCCTCCCCAGCCGCCTCTCTAGTCCTTTAAAATGTTTCTTAGGGGCACCTGGGTGGCTCGGTTGGGCATCCAACTTTGGCTCAGGTCATGATCTCACAGTCCGTGAGTTTGAGCCCCACGTCAGGCTCTGTGCTGAAAGTTCAGAGCCTGAAGCCTGCTTCGGATTTTGTGTCTCCCCTCTCTCTCTGCTCCTTCCCTGCTCATGCTCTGTCTCTCTCTCCGTCTCAAAAATAAATAAAAACATTAAAAAATTTTTTAATGTTTCTTAAAAGGCCGTACTATATAGGAGATACATGTATATATATATATATATATATATATATACACATGTTCCTACATCCTGTGTCATCACTAATGCTTAATCTCCATGTGAATGTCTTCCTTCCTCTTTTTAATGAACTCCAATTCCTCTTTGCCATTAAAAATTTGAGAAGTCTACCCTGAGTAAAATCCTTCATGTTGCTCAGTTTATTAAGACCATATATTTCAAGAGTCTTATACTAGACTGGTAATTACACAATATACAATGTCAACTTAAGTCAATTTCAAGGCAGACATCCTTAACCCTATTTTAAATATAAGGAACCAGAATCTCAGAAAGATGAGGAAAATTGCCCACAGTCAGAGTTAGCAAGGGAAAGGACCATGACTCAGATCCTTGGGTGCTTAATATAGGGCTTGGCCATGTGAGTTTCTTTGACCAATAAAATGTCAAGCCACCTCTCAGCAGAAGTGTGAAGGCACTTTGCATGCTTCCTTCTGCCACAAGTCCAGAATTTCCCTGATGGGGCTTTTTCATCAACCCTCAAACTTAGAGAAAAAGATGTAGATATAAGGTGCAGTCGAAAAAACATGATATGCAGGTACCAAACATAAGAAATAAATCTTTGCTAAAGCCACTGAAATTTCCACATTCTTTGTTACTATAATTTATTTTAGTCTAAGCTAACCAGACACAGAAATGGTTACAAAGAATAAAACGCAGCCAGAGCAATACCCTAAAATATGTAGTGCCAGATAATGGGCTACTAGAAAGGAAAATTATTTTTGGAGAAAGAAAACAATCTGTGTCACACAGGAGCAAATATCTGGTGGAACTGTCCCCTCCACTAAGCTGAAGGGCAGATAACATACCTGATCATCTTGTGACTTCAAACAAAGAATAGGGAAAAAGAATATTGCTAGCATGAACTGGTTCCTATTGGCTGCTTGTGGCAAGGTGCTACAAGAAGATGGACAGAGGGAAAAAAAATGGCCAATTTGCAAGAGAATTGAGAGGTATGGGGAGCCAAAAGAGAGTAGAAATTTCAGGCCTTGAAGAAGTACAAGATGCAAGTTGTCTTTATTTCTAACTGGTAAATAATAAATCTGAAAATAAAGGCTGAATAAAACTCAGTTTCATTTTAAAGACCAAATTAGAGTCTTTTTGTAAAAAAGGAAAAAATAGCTATGTATTAATTAAGACAGTAAACAGCAAATTTCTTCTGTTTTACAAAATGGTTCAAGAAAAAAAGACTAAAGGTATGGCTCTCCTATGAACATCCAACAACTACAAGGTGCCTGTTATAGGCAGAATGTTTCCCAAATATGTCCATGTCCCTTCTAATCCCCAGTGAAAATATATATTACCTTACAGAGCAATATGATTAAACTAAGGATTTTAAAATGAGATTTTTCTGAACTATCTGAATGGGACTGATGTAATCACAAAGGTCTTTGTAAGTAAATGGAGACAGGAGATGTATCAGAGAAGGAAATGTGATGAGGGAAGCAGAGAGATACAAATGTAATCCTTGAATATGAAAGGGGCCATGAGCCAAAGAATGCAAGGAGCCTCTAGAAGCTGGAAAATGCAAGAAAACAGATTTTCCCCTAGAACCTCCAGGGAGAAAAACACAATCCTGCCAATACCTTGATATCAGCCCAGTGATAACCATTTTGGACTTTTGACCTCTAGACCTGTACAATGACAAACTGGTATTAAGACTATTATTGGGGGGCTCAGTTAGTTGAGCATGACTCTTGATCTCGGCTCAGATCATGATCCCAGGGTTGGGGGATGGAGCCCCACGTCTCAAGAGTTTAAGATTCTCTCTCTCTCTCTCTCTCTCTCTCTCTCTTCTCTCTCTTTTCTCTCTCTCTCAGGGTGCCTAGGTGGTTCAGTTGGTTAAGGGTCAGACTTCAGCTCCAGGCATGATCTCACCAGCTCTTGAGTTCAAGCCCCACATGGAGGAGTACAGAGCCTACTTGAGATTCTCTCTCTTTCCCTCCCTCTCTCTGCTCTTCCCGCACTGGCACATATGTGTACTCTCTGTCTTAAAAAAAAAAAAAAAAAAAAAAAAAAAAGACTATTAACTATTGTTAAGGGTTTTTTTTAACATTTTTATTTTTTTTTTAAGTTAGTGCAGAGCCCCCCAACAAGGCAGGCTCGAACTCATGAACAGTTGAGATCATGACCTGAGTGAAATCAAGAGTCAGACACTTAACTGACTGAGTCACTCGGGTGGGTGCCCCAAGGATATTTTTTAACCCTAAGTTTTGTAGTAATTCATTATAGTAGCAATAGAAAACTAATACTGTAGCCATAACTAAGTTGAGAAAGACAGGCATGTCTCAAAAGGAGCTGTTGGTATAGCTGTTGATCAACACTGATTTTATCAACAAATTAATAAAAAGCTGATTCAGTTCTTTTTTTTTTAATGTTTATTTATTTTTGAGAAAGAGACAGAGCATGAGCAGGAGAGGGGCAGAGAAAGTGGGAGATAAAGAATCTGAAGCAGAGTCCAGCCTCCACACTGTCAGCACAGAACCCAACACGGGGCTCAAACTCATGAACCATGAGATCATGTCTTAAGCCAAAATCAGATGATTGACTGAGCCACCCAGGGGCCCCAAAGCTGATTCAGTTCTTAAGAGAACTGCAACATCAAAAGAGTCATGAATCTAGACGAAAAGAGACTGTGACTATTTGATAACTGAAATGTTCCTTTGAGTTCAGTGAGAAGAAAGCCAACTAAGAAAGCTGCTCAGTCCTCAAGCATAGCATACTCTCCAATTACTTCGCTAGCATGACAGAAGAACATAAATGAAAACGGAGGGGCCTCCAAGAGAATGGAGTCAAGTGTCCCAAGAGTCATGTAGAACAATGGACCGGAGTTCTCGCATGAGCGAGAACTATTCCCAACTTCGCATTAGGGGTCCCCATCACACATCCCAACATGATTTCAGAATTGTTATGGTCAGTGACTTCTTGTGCCTTCCACTCTTTTCTTTTTCAGATGGAGCTATTTGTCATTTGCAGTCCCTATTCTTCTACCGACTATGTAGGAGAATATGGGGGGTGAACGAGTTGTTTCCTTCACTTGTTTTCACACTTGTTTTTGTGTGTTTCTTTCTTTTCTAATAAATCTCCTGTTCAAGAAAGAGAGTTGTTTCCTTCACTTGTTTCACACTTGTTTTTGTGTGTTTCTTTCTTTTCTAATAAATCTCCCGTTCAAGAAAGACCACACCAGCAGCTGATGTGGAAACTGTCATATAATCCCAGACTTTGAGCCTAATAGGACGGAACTTTTAGGTTGTCTCTATTAGAGAAGAACTCTATCATTTCATGTATTTTAGGTGCAGAAGGGAGATGAGTGAACTTTTGTGACCATGTAGTAGGCTAAGACAGAGTTTATTACAGTTTCCAAATATTTTATGCCCCTCCCTGTGGAACAGTTGTACTGCCTTGCCTTGTTGATGTCAGGCATGCTTACGTGACTTGCTTAGACAGTAAAATATGAGTCCAAGTAAAATATGCCACTTATGAGGAGAAGCTTTAAGAGACACTGTAAATCTAGCAAGTCTCTTCTTTCTCTCTGCCACAAGCCCTGCAACACTGCACAGAGGGGCTGCTTTGTCAGCTTAGTAGAGACACTGTGAAATTGAGCTGTAGATGATGAATGGCCCACGATTAAGATGTAACACAAGCAAGCAATGAAGCTTTGTGGTTGTGTAAACTACTCTAATTGTGACTGTGGGGTTGGATGTTACTTCAGGTACAATATCCTAAGCTTATGCAGTAGAGGTCAAAGAAAAATGACTGGTGACTACTGTCCCTACTAGAATGACCCAACGCTATTAGATATGTTTGATTACTTCAGTTTAATAAAAGGCTCTGACCAAAGGACAATGTAAAAATTACTCCATGTTCATGTGTGGTTTAGAATGTTTGTGATGGGTGCTAAATTTTGTATTTAAGAACAGCTGCAAGAAACTTCCACATAGTACTAGATGAGCCCAGAGAGAAAGCAATCATTCACTTGGGCAAAAAAATTTTTAATAACAAAAGATGAGATATAATCTGTGCTCCAATCTGGTGAAATGTTAGAGTCACAATTCTTCCATAACAAATGGTAGATGTCCAATATGACACAGAGAAGAAAATAAATGAGGCTTTGACATCACAATCATGTATTTAATGATCATATTGTGTAAAAGGCTAATATCCATGAACGAACATGACTTATTTGCAATAGCGCCATCACAAAGTCATTGAATATGCATCACCACATATTTCTAAAGCACAACCACAAAGCTAATCCTTACAACTCATTCACACAGCAGAAGTCTGGACTTGTAATAATCAAGCTCCATACACATACATGTCAAAACCATGGTGGTGAGTATCTGGCTCAGAGAAGGCAGCGCTATGGATTATATCACAAGGAATGCTTGCTCCCTCACTGAAACACCTGAGTAAAAGTAAAATTATGACGACATGAACATCAAGTGTGTTCTTAAAAACAAAAAAATTTCCTCAAGTCCCCATAAAGACAATCATGGAAGCCAGGAAGGCAGTCCCGTCCTCTCGTTGATGTTGAGGGGGAAGGGGCTGATAAGGGTCTGAGATTGCTGCTGCTGCTGCTGCTGCTGCTGCTGCTGCTGCTGCTGCAGATGTGGCTGGTGCTGCCACTGCTGTTACTAGTGCTTCTGTTTTAGGTCCAGATCTTACTCCTCTACCCGCTGTTTCACTGAGCTGCTGCCCATTGTCTACAGGCTTTGTGCTGTGTTTAAACAAAGGCTATGCTTTGAAGAGACTGAATAAGAAGCAAAGTAGCAATGACTTTTGGACTTTGGATTGTATGCTCCTCAAACTCAACAACATGCCTTGAGCACTGTGCACGGAGGCTCGAAGGCATGCCTTTGAAAATGCAAAATGATTTCAATATTGCTCCTATAACTCACCTGAGGAGGTGGTAAGTGTTGAAGCTTGCCTCCAGATGCTCACCTACAGAGAAGAAACTGACAATGAGTAATACAAAAGCTGCCAAGAATAGGAAGCACAAAAGAAGAGTGGCTTTTATTAATGACGTATATACTTAATTAGACCTTTCCTTCCAACTAAATATTAGTAAGAATACTATGCTCAACCTATAATATGCAACAAGGTTCCCAAATACTATACTATTACACATTTTTAATACTATGATATGTTGCATAGATAGAAAATATTTTATGGCACTGTGACATAAAAAATACCAATTATTCTAGCTGGTAAAATAGGAGTCACAAACTTAACTGTAGGAATAAGATAATAACTTAAATAAATAACTTAAATACTCTGTGAATAGCAATAATCTGTGGGCCCAATGAAACATACCTGCTGGACAGACTGGTCCAAAGACCCACATTTCCAGTCTGGGCTAGTCTATTTGATCCCCTCCACTCTATAGCTCTCTCTGAGATACCAAAGGAAAACATCAATGAAAGGGAATTGTTTTAACCTGAAACTATAAAGGAAAAATATGTATTTTGCATCAAGTACCAAGACTATAGTAAGATTCCTCTTTTACAAATAAATGTATATAATGGGTTAATCTTTTGCAGATATTCTTAAATTTCAACTAGAAACTGAATATTATTTTACAGAACTATTTTGCAGGAAGCATAATGTGATGGGAAGTACACATAACTGGGATTTAAGAGACCCAGAGTCTAGGCCTTGGCTCCACTATGTCGCTTTCCAGAGGAAACAAGTGGGGTTTGACTCTGAAAGATAAAATGAAAGACAAAAGTGGCTAATTTACTTCTTCTTTTCTTTTTTTTAAATTTCAGAGAGAGAGGGGGAAAGCACATGAGCAGAGGAGAGGAGCAGTGTGGGAGGGAGAGAGAGAATCCTAAGCAGGCTCCACACTCAGCGTGAAGCTGAACACAGGGCTTGATCCCACGACCCTGGGATCATGACCTGAGCCGAAATCGAGAGTCGGACACTCAACCAACTGAGTCACCCAGGCGCCCTATGACTAATTTTCTTTAATTAGAGGGTTTTTTCCTTTGTTTATTGGGTAACTGTTCATTGAACGGTTACTGCAGTGAGTGAACTTCCATGGGTTGGGGTGGATCAGGGCAGAGGATTCAGGACAATGGACTGATCCAGAGTTAATAGTTTCCTAGGGTCCTATCAAACTCATGAGGAAATTGTAAAACTCAGTGTGATTGGGATATAGTTGAGTAAATGGTGAAAATACCTTAGAAAACAAGATTGTCTGTGGCTCTCTTCAAATCTTTGAATGGCTTACAGGAGATGAAGATTTTAAACCTACTTATGTAGTGCCCAGGGACAGATTTCATAGGAAGGTGGGGTATTCAAAGGGGGACTTGAGTAGTCGGCCTCAACTCCATTCATTTCCTGCCGTGGGCAGTGTACGTCATCATTCACAGGTTCTGAATTTGTGAGTTCACCTACTTGCTAAAATTTACTTGTAGCCCCAAAATCAATGCTCGCACTGATTCCACAGTCATGGTCACTCATTGGCATGTTCACGCAGAGAGCTGTGAAAAACTGAAGTCATCTGCTGCACACGTTCCCAGCTGAAATGGAACAAGGAACCTACGGCCTTTTTGTTTCAGCTCTTTTACTGTAAACAAGTATTCTTTTCTCAGTCTATTTCATGCCACATATTTCATATTTTCATGCTTTATGATGGTGATTTTGCTGTTAAAATGGCTCCCCAAACACAGTACCGAAGTGCTCTCTAGTGTTCCTAAGCACAAGAAGGCTGTGATGTGTCCCATGGAGAAAATACACATATTAAATAACCCTCCTGGGTTATAGTGCTTTTGGCTATGAGTTAAATGTTAATGAATCAACAATACATATTAAATAAGGTATCTTTAAACAGAAACACACAAGCAGAGCCTGGGTGGCTCAGTTGGTTGAGCATCCAACTCTTGATTTTGGCTCAGGTCATGATCTCATGGTTCATGAGTTCGATCCCCACATCTGGCACAGAGCCTGCTTTGGATTCTCTCTCTCCCTCTCTCTCTTCCCCTCCTCCAGCTCATGCTCTCTCCCTATCTCAAAATAAATAAATAAGTTTAAAAAATTATTAAACAGAAACATACATAAAAGAAAACTATGCAATGACCGTTTAACAAAGATGTGACCAGAGGCTGGAAGGAACCTGTCCCTGTATTTCCCTTAGGGGCACTGATTCAGTGTTCAGGGTGACTTTATAAAACATAACTACCACAAATAACAAGAAGTGTTAAATGGCAATTTTATTATCTCTTGAGAATAATGCCATGGAAAGGTTTCATATATCAGATCAAAGAACAGCAAAGAAGCCACACAGTGACCTTTCCAACCTCAAATTCTAATACTTAGTGAAAAATTGATTCGAGCCTCAGATGGGCAGTTAGATTAAATAATTTTCCCCTTTGAGCTCCCCCAAATTCCCTAATTCACCAATTGGTCAGAGGGCTGATTCAGTCTCAGATTCCACTTTTATATAATATGAGTGTTGGAAAAAATAATACCTTGGATTTCTTCCTAGCTCCAAAGTTTCATTATTGAAGAAAAAGATTTTCTTAACATTCTTCTGGAAAAATACACATTTTGTCATTAAGTACCTTGACCATAAAGATTTCTCTTTTAAACATCAAATTCTATTCCATATTTTTCTTACTTTCTACTCAGTATTTCATCTGTACAAATTTTCCTCTATAGAAACTTGCATTTCCTATTTATGATCTTCTTTTTTAAGTTGGTTACTATCTTTAATTCACTGGTATAGGAAAAGACTCTCAAAGTTTTCCTACATATCAAACATTCCATACTTCTAAGGAAGGACCCAAATCTCTTTGCCTTCCCCAGGCTACCTTTGCTCATTCTAAAGAACTAGATTCAGAATGTTGTAATGGATAATGTGCCACGGACCTTGATCTTAAACCAAACAGGTAATAAGCTTACAAAAAACCTACAGAGCATCTCTATCGAAGTGAAAACAGCCTTGGAGTAACAAATCTTATTTTCCAATAACCCTATCTTTAGGACAAGCACCTTAACCTCTTGAGTGGTTCCCTTGAAAAAACTCAGAACACATCTACGACAATTGTGACCACTTTTAAAGCAATTCATAGCTAGGTTGGCAGCAGTAAACCATGAATCTACCTGAACTGGGTAAGAACACAGTCCATTAAGTGATAACATCTGGACAGCAGCCAGGTTATCCATTTTCCTTATTCCCAAGGGGGGTAAAACACAGATCTGAAATTGTGTAATTATCTGCATAATTTAATATTATACATCTCATACAAAGAAGAAATGGGCTTGTAGGTGTGAGTGCCTTTGAAGAAGACAAAGCAATACACAATGAAGAAAGATGCAAAACAGGAATGGGAGAAAAAAAATACAACAGAGAGGGAATACTGTATCATAATTAATAGGATAGAAGAATCAATACAATAATTTAAATAAAGCAACTCAAATTGGTGCAGCCATGTTTGTCTTCCCCATTAAGATCTGTATATCTTGTTGATAATGATACCATTAAGTATCTCTGAGTATCTTAATGATAACTACATCATTTGAGATAGTATGATTTAATCATATGTGGATTCATAAACATGGTGCCTAGATTGTAGGAGCCTGTTAATAAATGTTGAGTTTAACTGAATTGAAGGCTTTTATTATTTTGGTTACTCATATCACTACTTTTCAAAAAAGTATGACACTCTCAAAGGAAGCATCAGGGTCTCTTAGATTAGAGCACACGAGTGGCCTATTGTCAATCCAGAATGCCTTACCAGCCTGGGGTGAATGTAAGGGTGAAAAATACTAGTGAAAATGTAAATAGAAATATACCACCCTTTCTTCCCTAAAATAAGATTTATTGATTTGTCCTTAAATGTGCCAAAATATATTTGCCTTCACCTAGAAGCTTCAACAGATTGTTGAGAGAACATCAGTAAGTTTAATATCTTATTAAGCTAGTATAAAATCTAAGATTGACAGTTATAATTATTTTATTTTGTCATGAAATTATGATAGAAAACCTTTATATTGTGATCATGGACACCAGTAAAGTCCCCTACCTCATCTAAAACTAAGTTGTTTTATATCATGAACAAATTGTAAGGAAATCCTTTATCATCAAATTAATATATTAATCTTATAAACAAAACTAAAAAGAGGATGATTACATTGCTGTTCACATCACAGATTCACTTCATTATATTCAACAACAAATACTTATCCAATAGCTACTGTATACTTGGTGAGAGATTAGAAAGACTGGTAAATCATAATTCCTCCCCTCAGAGAGATTACAATCTTTTTGAAAATCTAAACAATTAAGTAGTGTGGATAATATAGTCTCATAAATACTGTACCAGAAGTAAGCATGGCATGTTGGGATGGGGAGGGATGGGTGCAAACATAGAGGAAACATAACCTAGCTTGGAGCAGTTAAAAAAGTAATGACCAGAAATGTTTTCTGTAGACTGCTGAGCCAAATATATTAAGACTATTTTATTTCAATTCTGCAAATTTGAAAATGTCTCACATGAAAGAGGCTGTTTATACACACACACACATACACACACACACAAACATGCACATGCACACACTAGGCATCATAGCAAAGTTATCTTGTAAGACATTCTTTCAGTGCCCCTTGGCTAAACCAAATGTGACCTTTAATGATCCAGGTAAAGGTCTTATCCAGAGAGAATATTTCAAAAATCAACGTCCACTCTGTAAAATATAATTGATCTTCAATCTAGATTGACAGCAAACTCACACTTGCTGGGAAAGCTGATGATACCACTCCTATCAACACCGCTGGCCTTTTCTACTATAAAAAGTGCACCAGTGTACTATTTGCAAGGTCAAGAAAGTAATTTGCAGACTACACAAAAGAAGCATCACTTACAGAGGGAAGGAACAAAAACACCAGTAAAATAATTCCAGAAACTGTCACAGCAGCTTGTATCACCTGATATCTGGTAATCCTGAAAGTGATCATATTTAGATGATCCAGAGAAAGATGCCTCTAATTAATCTATTTACAGATATCAATGGCCACAGTGCACAAGGTTTTCTATTATCATCCTTTATCCATAATTGGTAATAATATTATGCAAAGAGTTTTTATCCAAGACTATTTAGGCCAAAATGTATTATTCACATTTACGATGACAACACTGTTGATGTTACTGGGATTTATTATGAATATCTCTACTAGACCCTCTATGACAGTAATATGACTGCTGTAAAAAAAATGGATTAAGGTCACAGAAATCAATTTCCAGTGCATAGGTGATTCTCAAATTTTGACATAAATCAAATTATTGCAAGACTAATATAAACAAAGATTGCTCGTCTCTATCTCCAGATTTTCTGATTCAGTAGATCTAGGGTGAGATCCAAGGATCTGCACTTCCAAATTCCCAGGTAAGGTTAATTCTGCTAGTCTGGAGACTAGACTTGAAAATAAGCTACTCTAAAATAATACAACAATTGGGGCGCCTGGGTGGCTCAGTCTTAAGCATCTTACTTCGGTTCAGGTTATGATCTCTTGGTTTGTGGGTTTGAGCCCCATGTTGGGCTCTGTGTTGACAGCTCAGAGCCTGGAGCCTGTTTCAGATTCTGTGTCTCCCACTCTCTTTGCCCCTCCCCTGCTCACACTCTGTCCCTCTCTCTCAAAATTAAATAATAAAACATTAAACATAAATAAATTAAATAGAATAAAATAACACAACTACTTAAAATTGCTAACAAATTTACAAATGTAGTCTCCAGAGCACATAACTGGCCAAACAGTAAAAGTAAATTAATAAGCTTATTAGGACACCATGAAAAATATTATAATACAGGCATTCCCAGGACTCCCTAGAAAGACAGAGAAAAGTCATTTATATCACAGTAGGAAGAGTGTCAGAAAATATTCCTAAAGGAAGATGCTGTTAGGGTCATTTTGAAAGAAAGAATTACTGGGGCACCTGGGTGGCTCAGACTTTAAGCTTCTGGCTTTGGCTCAGGTCATGGTCTCATGGTTTGTGATGTGAGCTCAAGCACTGCAACAGGTGAGTCCCGCTTCTCTCTCTCTCTGTCCCTTGCTCACTTGCACTCTCTCTCTCTCTCAAAAAGAGGAAGGAAGGAAGGAAAGAAGGAAGAAAGGAAGGAAGGAAGGGAGGGAGGAAGGAAGGAAGGAAGGAAGGAAGGGAGGGAGGGAGGGAGGGAGGGAGGAAGGGAGGAAGGGAGGAAGGATGGATTACTATGTAGGAGACGAAGAATATTTTAGGTACAGAAAGTAATATGAGAAGAGTCAGAGACCTCTGGGTTTGAACTTACTTGCATTTATTCTAAGTGTATGCATCATCAAGTTTTGTTATCCCTCAGTAAAATGAGTCTAAAAATAGCACTTTTACTATGTGGATCAGTTTTGTGATTACATGAGATAATATACATAAATGCAAAACTTGATGCCAGGTTCTGAGTATGTGCTCACTAAATGCTGGCTACTGATTGATTAAGATGAAGTGGTTATTGTTGGGTGTTTTGCTTTGTTTTGTTTTGTTTTCTACAAAGCAATAACATATTGCGACCCATGCCAGATGCTATATGTAGATCCTATGACTCATGTGCAAGGCAGTAAATGTTGAAGATAGAGAGTTATAGAATCTATTTTATGTGGAGCTTCCTGTGTGCTTAAGCCAAGTAGTTTGCAAGTGATCACAGAAGTTGTAAAAGTCCATTGAAGGGTTTTCAGCTGGGAAGCTGCAAGATTAGGTACGCATTTTAGAAGGCTCATTTCTGTAGATATATGACAGGTGAATTCATGGAATTTAGGCCATAAGCAGGAAGATCAGTGGGGGAGCCACTGAATAATCCAACCTAAACTCAGGCAACAACAATGATGAACTTGAAGAATAAAAAGTGGATTCAAGGAATACTTGCAATATACAGGAGAGTAAAGATGGCAGTTGGGTAAGATAGAATCATCAAAGACTGCTTGCAAGTTTCTCTTAAAATTTAAAAAAGAAACACAAAGAAAACTCAAGGTTTTGATTAAAAATACACTTAAATCTATTTATATGTACATAGTGGGTTACACCAATTCTGCCAATTATCAAAGACACAACAGGAATGCAGAAGGCTAAGAAAAATGAACAAACAGATGTCATTATAAGTTCAGGAACTGCATAGAAATATCAACATTTCTTCTCTTAGAAATAAATCTTTGTAATTATATCTCGAATTCTAGCAACAAAATGAAGTGTTTCACATATCACTGTCAATGAACACTGAGTAACTGTACTTTAAAAAAAAAAAAGCACAAAAGAAAGTAATGTCAGACTTGACCTATCCTCGCACCCATCTTTTTCCTCTTGCCCCCACCAGCCCCAACCCTCACCATCACAATGGATGTCCCTGACATATGGATTTCTGTGTTCAACCATTTTGGCCTATCCCTATTTACAAGGATCACTGAGTACTGCAAAAACTCTAGATGGCTTTCTCTTGCAAGGCTTCTTAATCTTTTTTAGGTTTGGGGCATTTTTGATGAGATGATAAAACTTACAGCTAAACTCTCTCCCCAAAGAGGGACTGGGTACAAAATCTGCATTTACAGCTAAAGGTGTATAATCCCCATATGTGGAATTACTACTACAGGGAATAGAACATACACAATTACAAAGTGGACACAAGGCCACAGGATAAAACAATACAAAAACAGAAAGACTTTTGTTATGTAGCTAAATCAAAATCCTCTAGGGCAAAGTTATGTAAGGTCCTAACAATGGATATAAGGGAACCAACTTAGAAAATAAACATCCAAATGTGTTTTTTAACAACAGTATAAATTGTACACTGATATCAGGCAAGAGACCAAGGAAACACCTTGTAATAACACCGAGGGCAAAGTTAAGTAACATGAATCGTAGATAACAGAAATTAGCCTGTGAAGTTTTAATTCTTCCTGTTTTTAGAAAAGATGCTCCAAATAAAAGAGCCATAATTAAAACCTTCATAAAGATTACATTCTAAAGACTTTAATCATTAAGGACTCATTCCAAAGTATGTCTAGGGTAGAAAGAGTATTTTAGAAAAGAAATTATCATTAGAAGTGATTCCTTTAGAATAAAATAGAATTACATTTGCTTCATATAACTAGAACCATTTCTATCCAAGTCAAGCACCACTGGAAAGAACCGAGATAAGAGCTGAGGAAAATTTTCATTAATATTTATTTAACTGTGAAACCCCATCAATCTCTTTCCCATCCCCCTCCGAGAACACCTTCCAGAAGATGACCCAAAAGCTGCTTCATCAATATATCCACTTCTCTCCATCATCCTCAGCACTACCATAGGCCTCTACTTAATTTTTTTTGTTTTTTTTTTTAAATACACATTCTCTTCAATAGATCACCACTCTTTTTGAGAGGTTCTATTGGTATAATAAATGTTAGACAGGAATGAATGAGGTAGGTCGTACATATTTCCCTCCACTTCTGTCACTTTATTCTTTACAACATACACATAAGTTTTTAAGTGCATATCAGATTGTAGTGAAGCACTGGAAATAGATGTAGGAAATACTAAAAGAGAAAAAGTTAAATTCTCTAGCAAACATGACTTCTTGTAGTCAAAGGGAACAGCATGTAGGAAGTAAAAGTCTTTATAAAACATTCATCCCTCGTGAATATTCCCAGTTTCTAAATGTGCTCCTCTATCTTCAATTCTATCCCCATAAATACTCTACCAATTCCATACAGAACAGTCTTTCCATCTTTTAATCTCTGTCCTCTTTGAGGAAACTTCCCCACAAAATACAGTTATTGATTTCACTGCAACATTTCATCTCCCACGTCCACAAAGAACTGTTATAGGGTCAGCAAAAGAAGAGCCAAGGTGGCTTTGGCGACCAGGTTCTACAGAGCAGTCAGAACGTGAATGTCAGTCCAACCCACCTAACATCTCTTCACCAGTGTGGTCTCAGGTAAGTGTACTTGTTTTTCCAGTTGTTAAAAGCAGGTAACGTATTAATCACCATACCTAGCAAAAACCACCCACACACACGCACACGCAGGCGCACACACCCACACACCAACACACACACAACACACACCAATCCCCAAAGTAAAAATGATTATTCCTCAGACAGTACAATCCAGATCCGTAAGGAAAAAGATAAGTATGTTTTTAATTGTCTGATGATTTATATGGCTGCCAGTCTCGTTGTAGTTTTTATTTTATTTCATTTCATTTCATTTCATTTCATTTCATTTCATTTCATTTCATTTCATTTCATTTCATTATGCAGGACAGTGTATGTTCCTTTATTTATACCCCTACTTTCAAACTGTGCCCTCTCTGGCTTGATGAGGATAAAAATAAGGCTATTTTCTTGATTCACAAATGTTTAACATTCTGAAATAATCATTTTAGTCACTTTCAAAGGCCTGATTTAAAATCCTGAACAAGGCATCTTTCTTGGTCCCATTCTCAATTCACGTATGGGTTTAGGGAGTCACAGTCTCTATGTAGGTTTCATTACACTAACATTATTTTTTTTATTTTATCTAGCCATTATATTTAGATACAATATCATTTCTTGGGATCAGTGACACAATAAACTTAATCTCCCTAGGATGGGCACATTATTTCGGTGTTTCTATATTCATTAGACCCTCCCCCAGTTAATGTAAATGTACACATTTTCCAACATTCTCACCTTCTCTGAAGTACTTCATTCTCTCAATTGTATTTTCTTTCTGTCATGTGTTTGGAGAGTTTGTCATCATCTCCTCTCCCCTCTTCCTCCAACTTTGGAAATCACTTCTGCAAACATTAATTTAAATAAAATGATTGCCAGAATTATTCTTATGTTCACACTAGTCTGTATAGATTAGTGAAATCATATTGGGTTGTGGCAAGGAAAGCAAAAGACAATTCACTTTTTCCAATCTTTTAATTAAAGAAAAGTATATAATTGAGGCTAGCAGGTTAATTATTTGCATGGATAAATGGTAAGAAATTAAAAAACACACTCACTTACTGGTTACTAGAAATTACTATCATAATTCAAATGGCAATAAGGGTAAGACATTTAATTTACAGGGATATTATATGTTTAGGAAAATTACTTTCTCAGTCACAAGCAAATGATTGAAACATAACTTTCAAGTGATATAAATGAAAAGGATATTAATAAATAAGAATGTTGTCATTGTAAAAACTCTGAAATGTCTTTTTTATATGAGCAGATATTTCTTAAAAATATAAAAATTCCAAACTATTAATTGTGCTCTTTAATTACATAATATCTTATAATTCAAAATTATCATATTTTGTGAAAGGAAAAACTGAACACTCTAATCAATTTTACATAAATTCCAACTGTTAGAATTAAATTCTCCAAATATAATGGAAGATAATCATAAAATAACCAAAATAAAAACCCCCAAATTTTAATTACCACAACTCAATCTTCATGTAAACTATATAGTTACATGACCATTGTTTGAAAGAACAATATTATTGTCAATTTCCAGCTTTTAAACACTAATTACTAAAAACTGACTCATCCCACATAAGCATAAAGATATTTATTTCTACATTAAAAACTTAATTGCTTGGCTTCCTGAATACTTCTATTTTAAAATTATGACTGTAACAGTATATACTAACATACATTACTAATTCAATAGTGTCCTGAAATCTTCACCAGACAGAAGAAAAAAGTGTCAAATGTATTTCAAAGCAAAGCTCAACTCTTATTTTTTAAAACAAGTAAGTGAAAAAGAGACATGTAGTCTCTGATATAGTTAGATTCTCATTCATAGTTAGTTATGCCTTTGAGCCCCACCATGTTGCCAGATTGGTTAATTGGGAAATTGCTGAATGATTTTTGCCAGGTGAATAACCAGCAAAACGTATAAAGGACCAGAGGTAAGTTAAATGCTAAGGCAAAACAGGCACTTGAATGGGATTTGTCAATTTGATCCCAGAAATACATTAAGCAAAAGAAAAGCAGTTGATTGCAAGGAGCTGGGAAAAGAAAAAGTGTTTATTTCTAACCAAGAAATTCCACAATGGAAGAGAGTTACTGGACATCAATAAATATGTATCACTTCACTTACACTGGAATGGAAGTACTATACGTTTTTTAAAGGAAAGAAAAGGCCAGTCCTGGAAAAACGTAATTAAGTGTGACTGTCCTGAGAAATTGTGTTATGTGTGGTAGTACCAATTCCTCCAAATGGAAGGTGAGCTGTTGTATTGAGGCATCAGTCAGAGCTCTATTATTTTTATACCAAATATGAAAAGTCCTGCTTAATTCTCCTAAAATTGCTGAGGTATCAATGACTATTTCTTATTCAAATCTTTGGGGACTTACTGAGTAAATCTGTCTACATTATCTAAGCTACACCTACTTGGGCTACCTGTTCTAGGGCTTTTCTTGTTCTAACACATCCTTCAAGGGCAATTCAAATAGCTGCTGATGTCACTACACTTACTGTAGTCTGCATTTTTAAAGAGGGCTAATAGAAAGATTTGTTTCCTAATATTGTTCTTGATGATGTCCAAAGCTGTGTTGACATTTTAGCTCTACAGTTCATCAGGAACTTGAAAGAGATTAATCTAACCAAATATTAAAATATATTATAAAGCTAGACCAATTTAAATAGTGAACTACCATCACAAAACTTAAAAGTTGTAGTTTCATTATATTAGTATAAAATATCATGTAGAACTAGTATACCTTATCATAAATAAGACATTGATATAACGTTGGTATAAAATAAAGCATCAAAAATCATCAAAGGGAGACTTCTGCTTTCAGAAAGATGAAACTGATATAATTTTACCTATTCTTCCCACTAAATAAAACTAAAAAACACGGACTTTACATATAGAACTACATGATAGGACTGAAAGTTTAAGAGAAGAAGGCAGTCCAGCAAGGGACCTTGTGACCTAAGGAACAACAAAGGTGCATCCCCTGAATTTCCTTCTCGCTTCACATATTTCACATTTGGAGATGAAGAAGCTAGCAACTCAGAAGCATAAACGGATGAAAACAAAAATGGCATAACAAAAGTCTACTTTATCTAGCCAAAGGATTGGAAAGGGGGCAGTCTGACAAGAAAGAAAAAGCATCTGGACAATTAAGACACTACTACAACAAATACAAAAGAAAAAAAATGATGACCCCACCTCTACTAGTGCCAACTAAACCTGAGTGGGGAGCCTAGAGTTTCACACTCACCTCGCTGTAAAGAAGCAATCATCACACCCTTCCAGGATGGTGTCAGAGAGAGCTGGATAGAAGGCATGACATTCATCCTATTAGACAGTAACAAGCTTCTCCTCCAGCCAGAAATATCAGTGGAGACCACATGGGGAGGAAGGATTTCTACTCCCAACTGGTAGTAACAAGGATCCCCGCCAGCTCCCTGCTGGGGTGGTGTCAGAGAAGTCTAGTGGAGAGTCAACTTCCATTACCTCCCAGCAAAAAAAAAAAGCATACACCCCATGGTGTCAGCGGAAATCAACTGGGAACAGTAATGAGGCATACTCATTACTTCATTCAGAGAAGTCACAAAGAAAATAAAAAATTTATATGAAGTTAATGAAAACAGAAATAAAACAGGGGCATCCGGGTGGCTCAGTCGGTTAAGTATCTGGCTCTTTGTTCCAGAGCAGGTCATGATCTCACGGCTAATGAGTTCAATCAAGCCCCACATCAGGCTCCATCGCTGACAGCACAAAGCTTGCTTGTAATTCTCTCTCCCCCTCTCTCTCTGTCCCTCCCCCCACTTCCTCTGTCTCTCTAAATAAATAAATAAATAAATAAATAAATAAATAAATCTTTAAAGAAAAAAGAAAATAGAAATAAAACATACCAAAATTTGTACTGTACTATATGGCTAAGCCAGTACTGAGAGGAAAACTTAAAGAACTAAATGTTTACAAATAGAGAAGAGTTGTAAAGTCTCAAGAATTTTAGTTCCCACCTCAAGAACCTAAATAAATAAATAAATAAATAAATAAATAAATAAATAAATAAAATAAACCTACAGCAAGAAAAAAGAAATTGAAATTGAAAACAGAAAGACAATAGAAAAAAAATCAAGTAAAAAGTTAAATATTTGAAAACATCATCAACATTCACAAAATTCCAGAAAACCTGACAAAAAGAAAATACACATTACAATACTAGGATTGGAACAGTATAGAACTTGTAGATATCAGAAAGATAATAAGGGAATTCTATACACATCAATATAGAAATGGATCAATTCAATTTCTCAAAAAACAAAGCTACCACAACTCAGACAACATGAAACAGATAATTTGAATAGGTCTAACTATTAAGGAAATTGAACTGATAATTTAAAAACTCCAAAAAGAGAACTCCCCTAGCACAGATTATTTCACTGGTTAATTCAACCAAATATTTAAAGAAAAATTAATGCCATTTCTGTACAAGTTCTTCCAGAAAATAGAAGAGGAAAAAACACTTCTTGATTCAATTCACGAAGCTAATATTACTCAGATATAAAACTAGAAAAGTCAGTACAAAATAAGAAAACTACAGACCATTATTCCTCATGAATACTACAAACACAAAAATTCTTAACAAAAATATTAGCAAATATAATCTGGCAATATGTAAAAAGAATCAGACACCATGACCAAATGGGGTTTATTTCAGGGATGCAAGGCTGGTTTAACCTACAAAAATCAATTAATGTAACTCATCACATCAACAGGCAAAAGAAGAAAAAACCACATTATTGTATCAATTTATATATAAAAAGCATTTGACAAAACCAGAATTTTTAACATAAAAACTCTGAGAGGGACACCTGAGTGGCTCACTTGGTTGAACATCTGACTTAGGCTCAGGTCATGATCTCAGTTCGTGGGTTTGAGCCCCAGGTCAAGCTCTGTGCTGACAGCTCAGAGCCTGGAGCCTGTGTCTGTCTGTCTGTCTGTCTGTCTCTCTCTCTCTCTCTCTCTCTCTGCCTCTCCTCCACTTGTGCTCTCTCTTTCTCAAAAATAAATAAACATTAAAAAAAAAACTCTGAGGAAAAAAATTATCCACTTGATAATAAGAATATAGAAAACACCGGGGCGCCTGGGTGGCGCAGTCGGTTAAGCGTCCGACTTCAGCCAGGTCACGATCTCGCGGTCCGTGAGTTCGAGCCCCGCGTCGGGCTCTGGGCTGATGGCTCGGAGCCTGGAGCCTGTTTCCGATTCTGTGTCTCCCTCTCTCTCTGCCCCTCCCCCGTTCATGCTCTGTCTCTCTCTGTCCCAAAAATAAATAAACGTTGAAAAAAAAAATTAAAAAAAAAAAAAAGAATATAGAAAACACCTACTGCTCACATCCTCAATGGTGAAAGACTAAATTAATTTCATCTAAGATCAAGAAGAAGGCAAGGAAGAATGTCTGCTCTCACCATTCTTATTCAATATAGGGTTGGAAGTTTTAGCTAGTAAAATAAGGCATGTAAAAGAAATCAAGGGTATATAGATTGGAAAGAAGAAATAAAACTGTTCCTATTTGCAGATGACACGATTGTCTTCATAGAAAATTCTGAGGAATTTACAAAAATCTCCCAGAATTAATAAGTGAATCCAATAAGTTGCAGGATACAAGACAGGTGTTGAAAAATCAATTTTATTTCTATACACTAGAAATAAAAGAAGGGATATTTACTAAAGACCCTATGGCTAGAGAAAGAAAGAAGTAAGGAGAAATTCAAGACAGGAAAGGGAATATGGAGGCTAGTCCTCTAGCAAGATGGCTTAAAAGTAAAAGCATATTATCTGGAAGAGTATGAGAATAAAGAAACCAAGCACAGAGACATGTGCACATATCCTAGTGTAGATCTGTTTCTTAAAGTTATACCAGCTTTTTGTATCTTCTGTCTACTGCTCACCTCCTTACAATTGTCCTCAGCCTCTTGTAGGATACAGGTGCAGTAGTGGAGTAATACGGTATTTAGGGAATAAGTGAATTTTTCTGGTGGAATTTCAGGGACAAATCAAGGACAGTATATGCACGCTAGTAGCAGTGAATCTCAGGAACACTCTTCTTATCAAAGAAAGGAAACTGGAAAGGTCACAATTCCACCTGGTGCACGGCAAATGAGAAAATAATAATTGTGTTTATAATTTGCATTCAGATGGCAAATACAAGAAAACATGGCCTAAGGAAATCCTTTCCACATGTTGAATTATTAAAAAATGAAGTAAAATATTGATTCTAGGGCTAGGATAGGGCAAGGTTGAGTCATATAAGTGTAGGGCTGGTTTCTCTCTTTACTTAAAATTTTGATATTTTGTTCAACTTGGACCTTTTTTGCAATAATCTTGATTGTTTTAACATTTTACATTTAAATACTTTCTCTTTTTTGAATTGTTTTAATGTTTGTTTATTTTTGAGAGAGCTTAAGCACGTGAGCGGGGGAGGGGCAGAGAGGGAAACAGAGCAGGCTCCATGCTGTAAGCACAAAGGGCAGCATAAAGGCCCAGGTGGGGCTCCAACCCACTGTGAGATTATGACCTGAGCTGAAGTCACACACTCAACCAACTGAGCCACACAGGTGTCCCAAGAATTCATATTATCACAATAAATCCTCACATTTATTAAGTATGCATTAATAACTCCCAGTTATACACATTAGGAAATTTAGGGTCAGTCAAATACATTTTCTAAGGGCAAGAAGTTAGTAAGTGGAGGGGCATGGTTGGAGTCTACATCTATTTGAATTCAAAACTCTACAGGCCTACTTGACCTCTGCTCCACACCTACCTACTCATAGAGACAAGAGGGGATGAGAGTCAACAGGAGTTCAGAGTCAGGGCTTAAATGTAGAAATTTAGTGTTTGCTTTCTGAAAATGTCTTTCTTATCCTTAAATAGTGTGCAACTAACCCATGTCCTCAAGTTGCAGAGATCAAAAGCTTACGTGAATTTCAATAATTCATAGGTCATGTGTATTCACAAAGCTAAGGGACCATCCAATTACCCAACCACATAGAGACACAAATGTGGAACATAAGGAGAAATAAGAGTACACGTTCCTAAGGCTTGTTCTGACCCCACCCTGATCAGAGATCTAAAGTGATCAATGTAACATCAGCCAGGGAGAGGTTCCCCAGACTGCCAAAGGCCTCTGAGGTTTGGGGTCTTCATTCTGTCGATTAAAGCACCTGCTAACACTCTGGATATAGCCGGAAGAATGCAAACGTAGGAACTAGGAGATTGTTATGGGATGCTTTTTCTCTTTATATATTTCATGTCTGGACATAACAGTATAGCACACTGAAAGCCAAATGAGATCCTCTGGGGCTGACCAAATGAGCTCAATAACTCATCACAGTCCCCAAAGACAATTATTTTGTCTTTTCAGTCTATAACCTAAAGGGAGTGCTCCAGTAGAAATGTGAATAATTCTAAATAAAGCTATCAGAGAGCACATCCCTATGGTGCCAAAGGGAATTATTCTAAAGCATTTGTTAGAAATACCCAGACAACAATAACAGTTGGTGCCAAAGCATTCTGGTTTTGTAGGGCTGGAGTTTAACTCACATCAGAATTTAGATTAATCACAATGTTAATTGTTAATGTAAACAGGCTTAGGTATCCTAGAATGGAAAGACTAGAGGTTATAGCCTTCGTATCATTTCAATTAGACATTGTTTATATACAACAATATACTAAAAGGTTAACCACTCATAATGCTTTGTTTTGGTAGCGAGTTATAGGAGCTTAATAAATGTTCACTATCCTAACAATAATGTCAATTTTAAAGTTTCTAGAAAATAAATATGTCTGAAATTAAAAGATAGATAGGGTGCTATATATTTTGCCTAAATCTTACTAAAAGATACTGATTCCCAACACGGCACTTCTCTTTCCAAAAAGATCACCCTTAAAGAAAGACTCCCTTCTTAAATTTACTCTTAGAGGAAGGAATGGGGCAACAGATAAACAAAAAGACATGTAGCAGTGTACCTTGGAGAAGCACTAAATTCAGCCTAACCCCCACTCTCGCACCAATGAAATGCAAGCATTTTAAGGTGGCATTTTATAAATAAAACACAAATTATAGTAAATATTCAGAGGAATGCCATATTTATCAAGGCCTGGGTACAACTGCTGCTAGGGAAACAGGGCTATAAGGAAAACCCATAGTCCACAGACATGACTAGTAGGGGATTCTGGTAGGAAAGTTGCACTCGGAGCAAAGTTCATAACCCCAGAGGGGGGTCGTTTACAGTGTAGTCATTACAAATGGCAACTCTGTGAGTTGGGCAGTGTGCATCCTGCACAGCTGTGACCCTGGACACATGGTATCAGAAAACTAAACCACATGTAACAAGCACAGTTTTTTTAAGACTAAGGTATCTCCATTAGAGAGATGCCTTGAGCCAGATAATCCAAGTCTGGCAGACAGGACAAACTATAGGCTCACTTTTTTCAAATCAGTATAAGAACATTAAGCCTTTTTCACAACTATTAATAGAACTTACCTTAAAACTGCGGTTTCAGCCAGCTTTCATGGCTAAAGTCTGTCCAGTTTGATCTCTACTGACCTTTCATCTCTGCTTCAAGTCTCACTTGTGTCACAGCCACCCATCACCTGATACCATGTCCATTCCAATTTAACAACTGCCTCCATCAGCCTGAGAACCCAGCCCACACCAAACCTTCCCCGGAGCAACCAGAGACAAGCAGTAGTGGGAGGAAGAGGAAGGAGACAAAAAATAAATATTAAATGCAATGTTTAGGAGCGCCTGTCCCACTATCAGTGCAGAGGCTGATTGGGATTCTCTCTCCCTCTCTCTGCCCCTCCCCAAACTGCACTGTCTCTGTCTCTCTCAAAATAAATAAGTAAACTAAAAAAATAAATAAATAAATGCAATGTTTAGAGATAGTTGAGATAAAAATAAAAATTTTTTATTCAATAGGTGCCAATTTTTTTTTGTTTTTTTAAAGTATTTATATTTCAGGGATGGGAGATTGCCATGTATTTCCTCATGGAAGAGTACAGATTTCAGCAAGAAATAATATTACATGATGAACGAGCTTCAAAAAAAAAGCACATTGAACAGCAGAATAATTCTTACCACTGACACAATATAGGGTATTTCTCAGTGCCCAAAGCAAGGGCATTACAAAGAGGAAGAACAGTACAAGGTGAAGCTATAAGTAAACAGTTAGGTGAAACATACCAGAAGTTTTTTAAGCCTATTTTTTTTTCTCATCACTGATAGCTGTCTACCCAACCCTCAAACCCAAATGCCACCCTAAAAATTTCCCAACCTAGCCTGTTCCTTGAACTTCTGTTCATCCTGAAGTGCTTTTCAGAACCTGCCTCTATGATCATCTACCACTGACTGCCATGGTCCACAGCACACCTCTGCTCAGACTGGGCTTCCTATCACAGACCTGACAGTCGCTAGACCCTAAAGACTGAATATTAGTCTCATGTTTTTTCTTCCTCATGTTTTCCTAGAGTTTCCTAGATAATGGGACCTGATTCCTTAGAGGATTGCTGTACCCATTCCAATAGGAGGCTCCTTTCTCTCTAGACCACATTAAAGACAAACTGTTCACCATTAACTGCTGCCAAAGTAACAGTCAGTGTCAAGAGGGGGAATTTCCTTGTTTCCTGAAGCTCCCTGAAGTTAGAGTAGCAGAAACACTGAAAGAATTTGAAAAGCATTAAAATGCACTTCTCTCTTTCTTACTCAGTTCAAATGGACTGAAAGAAAGAGAACATTTATTTCCATGACTACTTCAGGTAAAGCCTCAAATCCTCTGGTTTCTCTAAAGTTTTTGCTTTTGTTTGAGAAATCATACTGTCTTTCATCAATAAACCCATAAGGGTTTTAGAGCTCTGTAGTCCTTGTGAGCAATCCCACAATGATTTAATGTTATCTTCTGGGGTTTTTTCCTTACCTCAACAGCAATTCAGAATGGATTATAATGAATCCATTTTTGTTTCTAGGTCCAATTGCTTCACAAAATATGCTTTTAAAAGAAATCAAAATTATTTCAATGTTACAAAAATTTTTCTACACTTCTGTATAGGCCTGGAAAAAATCTTAAGGGTCCCTATCAGACAATTTTCTGGCCACAAGTAAGTCCATCTCAGAGAAATAAAGGTTTCATCTTCTTATAAAGGCTCACAAAGTGGAGATTCCACAGTCTTCTTCAGTTACCCCAAAATGTTGACAATTTTTAGTGTTGACAAATGCATTCTCATCTGTAGAGACTCATGTTCCAAACCTGTGCTGTTTATTCCTCAATTCTGAAGAGATGTTTCAGATGGATATTCACTTTTAATTCAATTCAATAATCATTTATTGAGCAACTCCTATATTCAGGCACTTTACTAAGCATCAAGGATACAGAAATGAAGGATACAATTCCAATCTTCAGGAAATTTGGAATCAGTTGTCGTTTTTTGAGAGAGAGACAGAGAGAGAGGGAGGGAAGAAGAAAGCATGTACGTGCAAGTGAATGGGGGAGGGGCAGAGGGTGAGGGAGAGAGAATCTTAACCAGGTTCAAGGCTCATTCTCACCACAGTGAGATCATGACCTGAGCCAAAATCAAGAGTCAGATGCTTAACCAACTGAGCCACCCAGGCGCCCCAAGAAATTTGAAATTTAATAAGACAGACAGACAGACATGTAGACATTACAATAATGTTTGTTACAAAAGACGCTGGGCAATATTCAAAATATTTAACTCTTAGAACATGGACACCAATCCATCAAAATGGAGACCTACAAATAGAGAAGGATTCTGAAGGACCCTTTCTCAACTCTCATTGCAACTCTCATTTCTCATTGCAGAGAGATAGAAGAAATGTGGGAAAAAGGCAAAGATGCCTGGGAACAGAGGGAGTGACTTGGCAGGTCAAGGCACTGGCTATTTTACTACTGATACAAAAATATTTGTATTTTTGCTATTTTACAACTAGCATGGTCATTCTGGTACATAGAACTTAAAGATCAGCTTCAGAGAAAGGAACCATTCTTAAAGGTAACCATGCATTAGAACCATTAGCCTAGTCCATGGATAATCACTGATGACTTCCTGTGATAGTCCTTAACACCATTTACATATTATTCTGGTTTCCTTCTTCCTACTTTCCTCCTTCCAAGTAGGAATGTACTTTCCACCTCTTTTGAGGCAAAACATAACCATGTGATCTGCTTGTGCCAGGAAAATGTAAGCAGAAGTCATGTGAAAGTGTTAAAAGACTTTAAGAGCCAGCAAAGGATTTGATTAGAGCCACATCTCACCAACATACCCACTCAATGAACATGTAGCATAAACTAGAAATGTACTTTGTTGCCTTAAGCTCCTGAAATTCAGGGTTGTTTGTAAGTGACATCTACTTAATGTATTCTGATTGATGCAATAACTGAATTTAATTTTGTAGAACAAATCAAATTTGGCCAGAAGGAAAGGGAGGAATGATAATTCTAAGCAGAGGGATAGCAGGAACAAAGAGTATTTCTGATCAACATGATGATAAAGAATAATTTAAAATACAGGTAGAATTTTGTCATAAAGTCGCTTGTATGGGATTCCAAGAAATATAGACTTAATATTACAGGCAGGATTGAGGAGCTAATGACCAAAAGGGCCTTAACATTCCCCTCAGTGTGGTTAACCTTTAGACAGATTTCTTCTTGACTAGGCCCCTGACCTCCCTTTTCTTAGAGCATTTATTTTAGAAAACTTGCAATTGTAAATTATTTCTTTGCTCCTTTGAGATGTAAATTTCTCCAAGCCTCTGGTCAGTTTCAAAGGGAGTATGTCTTTTTCAAGGGCCTAGGAGCCATCTCTTTGAAATGTAATCCTAAAGAAAGATAGTGCTCCTATCCCTCAATCTCTGTGGGAGGGTAGGAGTCTGACCTGGTGGGCCACAATTAGCAAACACAGATGGCCTAATCACACAGACCACCTCCCACTCACATCCTCCAGTACTTTTCCACCAGCTTACCTTACTGCCTATAAACTCTCCTGCCTTCTGTTTTGGCAGAGTTAAATTCAATCTCTCCTCACACTGCAATAGTCTTGAATAAAGTCTTCCTTGTTAGCATCCAGTGTGATTTTTCTTTGACAGTAAGAACAAAATGAAGATCATTGCAGCAACCCACATTAGAATGAGTGAATTAACATAACCTGATAACTAGATATGAAGAGAAAGAAGGTATCTGAAATCGCTCCACATAGCTTGGGATGATGTTGCCCACTGACATGGAGAATAAGAGAAGGCATTCCACAAAGGCAGATTAACATGAAGTCAACAAATTTTTAGGGTCCCTCACTTCTTTGGTCCCTTCCAAGGTCTGGAGACCTAACAAAGTGTTCATATAATCATGTTTTTTCAAGCTTTGCAGAATCATGATATTGTAATCGGTAAAAATAGCTTCCAATTTCTTTCCATTAAAACATACCTTATATAGCATTTTTTCTCATGTCACTGTCTAGATATGAGCATTTGTGGGCGCCTGGGTGGCGCAGTCGGTTAAGCGTCCGACTTCAGCCAGGTCACGATCTCGCGGTCCGTGAGTTCGAGCCCCGCGTCGGGTTCTGGGCTGATGGCTCAGAGCCTGGAGCCTGTTTCTGATTCTGTGTCTCCCTCTCTCTCTGCCCCTCCCCCGTTCATGCTCTGTCTCTCTCTGTCCCAAAAATAAATAAACGTTGAGAAAAAAAAAAAAATTAGATATGAGCATTTGTGAGACCCTGTTAAGAGAACACTCAACTGGGAAAATGTCAGCATTTGCAACTTGGAAATAAATTTTTGGAACATTTTAATAAGTGAGGATTAACAAACCTCCTGATTTGGGCTTATTTAAAGTATATCTACTTTTCATCTTTTTTTCACCTTTAATTGTTTTTAATTTAAGTAAAAAGTAATGGGATGAAAGTGACAGCTATTAATGAAATCAATAGATTATATTATTCTAACATTGAAAAGTGACTGCTAACAAAAAACAAAAGATCATACCCAAAGCATTATTCAGGAAGAGGAAAAGATAAATGCAAACAGAGGTAATAAATAGGCCTTACTTGATAAATTAATGAAACGTAGTGAATCATTAACACATTGGAAAAGGATTTAAATTTCTGGCTGATTTGACATAATATATTGCTATTGACAAAGTAATAAAGAACTCATGATTCAACATTACAGATACACCACAATACAGATATTGACAACAAACCAACTAATGCATATCACCAATTCAAGAGTATATAAAATTAATCACCACATAAAAAAACTTGAAATGTTCTGAAATCCCACAATTCACATAAGAGTGAATTTGAGAGAGGTTTTCAAAATTTGTCAACAGCTTTAAAAATTCACATATTCCCAATTGAAATCAACCAAAAATTTTAAAGTGTTCAATACTAACGCAATTTTCATGCACCAATGAAAAAAATGAAAGACTGAATTTTCTATTGAAAATGATGTAACGAAATCATTGTCCTGTAAGAAATGCCAGTTAGAGGGATGCCTGGGTGGCTCAGTTTGTTAAGCGTCTAACTCTTGATTTCAGCTCAGGTTATGATCTCGCAGTGTGTGGGATCAAGTCCCTTGTCTGGCTCTACACTAACAGTGCAGGGCAGGGCCTGCTTGGTATTTTCTCTCTCTTCTGTCTCTCTCTCTCTGCCTCTCTCCCACCCACAATCTCTCTCTCTCTCTCTCTCTCTCTCTCTCTCAAAAATAAATGAACATTAGAAAAAAGTTAAAAAAAAAAAATACCAATGAGTATACAGCTAAAAAGTGATGGGGGAAATGTATTACAGAGATCAGGCAGCTCCTAAGAATAATGACATTTTCTGAATTTTGTGATGTTTGTGGTATTATTTTTTTAAATTGTAATTTGTTGAGATTTATTTCCCATTTGAAATAAACATTCAACTTCATGCCTAATGCTGCACTATTTTTCTTTTTTTTTTTTTTTAAGTTTATTTGTTATTTATTTTGAGAGAGAGCAGAAAAAGGGCAGAGGGAAAGAGAGAGAGAGAGAATCTCAAGCAGGTAGGCTCCATGCAGCCAGTGCAGAGCCCAATGCAGGGCTCAATCCCACAAACTGCGAGATCACGACCTAAGCCAAAATCAAGACTTGTACACTTAACTGGGCCACCCAGGCACCCCTGCATTATTTTTCTTAACGAGGGTTCCCAACAATTGTATAGATTTAAACCTCACACAACCTGGATCTACCATTAAAGACGAGATTTACAAGTGTATTGGTTAGTTTTATGTATCAACTTGACTATGCCATGTTGTACCCAGATATTTGGTTAAACATTATTCTGGATGTTTCTGTGAAGATGTTTTTTGATGGGATTAACATTTAAATTGATAGACTGAGTAAAGTAAGCTGCCCTTTATAATGTGGGCAGGACTCATCCAATCAGTTGAAGGCCTAAATAAAACAACAGCTTGACCTTCCCCCTCAATTAAGAGAGAATTCTGCTTTTCAGATTTTGAGGTGGGACAGCAGTTCTTCTTGGATCTACTGTAGGCTGCTGGCCTTCAGACTCAAACTGGAACATCAGCTCTGCAAATTTTGAGCTTGCAGCCGCCATAATCACATAAGCCAATTCCTTATATCTATTTTATCTATTATAGAGATATATAGACATAGATAGGTAGATATAGATATAGATATAGATACAGATATAGATATACAGACATAGACATAGACATAGACATAGACATAGATATAATCAACATATCCGCCTTGATTTTGTTTCTCTGGAGAATTCCAGTACAGTAGGGTGAGCAGGATGAATTCAAGTTCAGGCATGTTGAATTTGTGATCTCTCTGAGATATTTTATATATTGAAAACATACCTTAGATTATTGAGTGCACTTTTTGCAGCCTAAAAATATCATACATGAAAGGTGACAATTCCAAAGAATTGTTCCACTAACTATTCTTTACTCTTTCCTTTTTTTATGTTTATTTATTTTGAGAAAGACAGCCCATATGTGCAGGAGAGGGGCGGGGCGGGGCGGGGGGGGGGGGGGGGGGAGAATAAAGAGAATCCCAAGCAAGCTCAGTCTCACAAGTGTGAGATCATGACCTGAACTGAAATCAAGAGTCAGATGCTTAACTGACTGAGCCACTCAGATGCCCCATTTCTCTACTCTTTCTAAGCTTGGAATGGTCCTAATGCTATAAAACCATAGTATTCACCTGGAGGGTGGGGTGGAGTCACATACCCCTTTGATTATTTGAGGGAAGCCATGCCCTCCACTGGAATGCAAACTCCATCATGGAAGGAACAGTATTTTCATCAATGCTCTATTTCCAGTGGCTGAGACAGTATTTGTTATATAATTGATGCTCAATAAATATTTTGGAAACAAAGAATAAAATCCCTACAAGAAACATGCACTCATACACTCGCACAACACATTGAATGCAACTTTGCATACAATGTCTAGATTCCAAGAAGTCTTTTCTATGGTCCATAAAGAAGATTTACTTTTAAAAAGTTCCAACCAGCAATAAATTCAAGGAGAACATTACTTCACAATTTTTATATTTTTCTATTTGTAGAGTCTGACATTATACTTGTTTAGGAAAGAGACTTAGAAAAAAGCAGAATCAGAGGGACAAAAAAGAAAGAGAAATAGGCAACCAACCCCTGGAAAACAATGCACTGTCGCCCACAGGTTCTGGTCTAGTGAACTCTCCTGATGGCACCAGATTGCACACAATATTTTTCCCGAAGGGATATGTAGATTTAAACATATCTTTTTTCATTTCCACTTTTCTGACAGTGAGTATAATATAATGGACTTGTGTTTCATGGATTGGTTCCTAAGATATTTCACAGAAAACCGAGGGAGGAAAAACGTAATAAATGTCAGACTTTGATATGTCCATAAAAGTTCTTTAAAGTCCAGCTTATCAGAGGCCATGAATATAATCTTGAGCAGTGCCATAAAATATACTAAAGACCATAGGGTTTAATTTCAGTAGAACTGCAAAGATCCTAACCTACTGCTACTTAACAGAGGCTAGAAAAAGAATAGTCTTAACAGCACTTCACTGAATTCAGATAGCAGGAAACTCAGTTCTGAAGATCAACTTGAAAGAAGGTCACTGGAGTCCAAAGGATCATAATGTGGAAATAATGGAAAGCTAACCAAAATTCAAGGTCATCAGAATGCTTTCAAAGTAGTAGCAATAGCTAATATTTTAACACACTTAAGAGAACATTTGAATCACATGAAAATCTGATAGTGTAAATATAATTTTAATTGGAGGAAAATGCGATCCTGAGATGTGAAGTGATTAGTAAGTGACATTACTGTGTCTCATGTGCATGGCTTTAGACCACAGTTTTCAAACTCCAATTATACCAGGGATGTGATACAGTTGGACTAGCCTGCAGTCAGAGTGGCTAGTGGAAAAGAAACCCAGCTCAGTAGCATGAAGCAGTGTGCTTCAAACGGCAGAGCGCTGGCGTGAATCGTTATCACCATTAAGACCATTTGTCCACATTTAGTTCCCATGGAGAAAGCAAAATAAATGTAAGGATGACAAAACAGGACTGAACTTAATATTCACTGTCGATTTTAATCTGTTCAAATCAGTTTCCTCCTTGCCAGCAGGTGTCCTCTGGCTAGGGAAATTGAACAACGGTGAGGTCTGCCTGCTGTTCACATACGCTGTGAACCAGGTGAGCAGCAATGACTTATTCTAGGATATATAGACTTTATTTTCCTCTGTCATAAACAGAGAATATCTCAGGAAATCTGTACTTTAGTGAAATACACAGGATGTTTTGACATTTGGGAATCACAGTTTTCCTCTACAGGAATATAGATAATATTTCTACAAGTGTTTGGCAGTGATACAATCTTAGTATTTATTTCTAAAATTTTCATCAGAAACGAAACATATTGTTGCTGAAATGCTTTTACCAGTTGGTGTGGGCTTTTTAAAAACATGTTTTAGTTCGTTCTTCTCTCTGATCTCTTCAGAAAAATGTTACTTCTCTTCTTAAGAAACAATTCGATATTCTCAGCTCTATGCCTGGTTACAAACCATTACTCCAAATTATGTTTTACAGTATACTGAATAGAATATTGGTCATATAACAATAAAGCTCACAGTCCATATTCCATTTTCCAAGGCTTATACCTAGAAGCCCATAAGGATTTCTCTTTTGCCTTGTCTAGTTTTCTATTTACAGCTGCCCACCACCAGATGTTATTACTTGACATGGCATTGTATATCACTGCCGTGTAGGTGGCATAAAGATTTATGTCCTATTCATGAACAGTTGACAAATTCTATTTTCATTTCACAATGGATGAATGCAAATCACTTGGCCTTAATGTTTCAAAAACAAAGTTATTACTGTTTGGCCTTCTTTTTAGCCTGAAAAATGTTTGGTTTTTTGTATACAAACAACCACACACAAACACGCTATTTACATATATATATTTTTTCCTTTTTAGGTTGATTGTATATTCTGAAGCCTGACTGCCTCTATAAAGCCTTGGGCTTCAATTCTCTTCCCTTAAGCTCAGCATATTAGGAAAATAAGCACGGCTTTATTTTTTATTTGCATTGCTTATCTTCAATGTGTGATTTTTTTTTTTTTTTCTAGAGCCCTAAGTTACCAGGGCTTCTGATTGATGCACTTGCTATCTTGCATTTTGATTTGCAGCTGACTCTCTCATTTGTCTTCACAATTCCATCCTTCATAGACTGGAGTCATTTCCAAACACATCAGATTATATCATTTCAGAGATCAGATACTTAGTTCTTTTCAGCCTCAGGCCTCTTTGTACATGAACCAGTCTGCTGTGTGTAATCTATTTACTTTTGCGCTTAAAATATATTTTAGGCCTTACTCTATATATCACATGGAAATGGCAATGTACTCCTACAAAGTAGCATGATTTTACAGTATTAGTGTAGGCTTTGACATCTAAGAAATATCAGAAGGGGGTCAAGGGCTGGGGCTATAGGATCCACCCTTGCTCTATTACCCTTGCAGTACCCACAGCAAGTGCTTAAAAATGCTTTTTGACTGACACAGAGTGGCTTCTGGATGACATGGGAAATAAATATATTCACCAGACACTAAGAATGACTCTAAAAGTACAGGAATCCAGGGATAATTTATCCCAGTTTTGGCTTAAAAATTCATTCTTTTATTTTCCAATTCTGAATCTCAATTGTAAACGTAAAAAACAAAATGCTAGCATTATCCTAAGCAGAGGAAGGGACTCAATTTTGATTTTTAAAATATTATAATAGTCTTGGCCTCAAGTCAATAAAATCATAATACAAGTGCTAGACAAAAATATTGGGGATAACTTATAACTTGGCCAAACCAATTTCTATGACCATCTCCTCCAAACTAAAGTATTAATATAGGAAATAAGGAAGAGATATTAGAAAAGCAGTAAGTTCAGTTTGAGATACTATGCCCAGGGAACTCACAATCTCAGGCCAACTCACACATGAAGTGGAATCACTGAGCTTTCTTTAATGTTTAGAATCTTAAAGTAGTGTGGACCCACTTTCTAGATACCTTGCTTCCAAAGTCAAACCCAGGAATGTTGGGTTTCCTGTGGAAGCCACACAACCCTGCAGAATATGGCAGAAATGTAGCGTGCATGGTGGTATAAGAATTTGAGAGAAAGAGGCAACCTCCTGAGATACCCATGGCACCAGAGTGGAATAAGAGAGCATTTGAAAGTGTCCTGAGACTCTCCAAGGCATAGGGGAGGTTGTTCTAAGATAGAACCCATGGGTCAAGAGGAGATCTCACAGACTAAGCATTGAATAATACATGGACCTTCCTGGTCAGAGGGAAGATGAAGGAAGACACTTGTACATGCCATCACGGAAGGAGACCACACAGAATGAATGACACTGTACCCCAGACTGAGATCAAGATATAAGATACTTTCTTCTCCTCAAGATGATAAATTTGCACGTTTTCTCCCTCTCCACTTGGACTAAGTTTAAATTTAAATGACTGATGTCAAACAAATTAAAAATTAAAAATTAAAATTAAAATTAAAAAAAAAATAAATGACTGATGTAATTATTCCACTAAGTTTACCTGAAATTCACTAAATGATTTTTTCCTAACTGTACTGAATGTGCTGTCACATATTGTTAAGAACAACAATTCTGGAACCAGATCTTCTGGGTTCAAATCCGAGCTATGCCTAGGATTTGTGATATTACATTAGTCAAGTAGCATTATCTTTCTGTGTTTCTGTTTCCTAATATATAAATTGGAAAAATAATGGTGATTTCCTGATACTATTTCCTTATACTTTTATAAAATGATTTTTCTTATATAATGTGCTTAGTACGTATGATAAGCCACTTATATTTATATTAGCAATTATATATATACATATATATATATATATATTATTCTGCATCAAACAGAATGGGTGCTAAAAATAGAAATTAATATTAAATAGTAAGCTTTTGCCACACTGAGTTTATGGTATGTAAATATGTAAATGCTACATAAATATATTAATACTATAGAATTTTAGAGAAGAAATGGAATTATAGATCATGAGATGAAGACAGTTTTTAAAGATACAAAGCTAAAGATATTTAAGATAAGAAGATATTTAGAGATAAAGATATTTAGAAAGGTCAAATAATTTTTCCAAGGCCCCATAGCTAATAAGTCTCAAGAACCAGGGTTCAAACTCAGGTAATCACATATTCATTCAATGTGCCAGGTACTGGGCTACATTTTTGGAAATATAACGGTATGCTAGGCACATATAAGTCATACCTCACAGAGCTTACAATATGCCAGGAAATATACCTGGAAAGACAGAGATGTATTGTGATAGGAGAAATACATGGTGCTATATTCCTAGGAGTCAAGCAAGGCTGTTAAAGTGACTTGAAGCCAAAATCTAAATGAACAGTGGAATTTAGACAGAGGAAGGGATGAGGTTAGAATACTTAAGGACAAGGATGAGGTATTTAAGAGGCCCCAGAGTTGAGAAATAATACAACTTGTTCAAGTAACTGATATAAATGTAGCATATTTTAGCCAGGAATGCAGAAAAAGAAGGTGCAGAGATGCAGTAGATGGGATGAGATACTCGGGCAGACTTATAAACTATGGCAAGAAATCTGGACTTAATCTTAAAGACAATGAAAACTAGCAAAGCTTTTAAGCAGAGAATCAAAGATAGAAGATTCTCTGGTTGGAGGATCCTTCTAAAAACCATGGGAGACAAGTGTGGAGAGGGCAAGATGAGAATCAGGGATACCATTTAAGAGACTGTTGGATCCACAAAAGAAAACTAGGTATTCTATCTAAATAGCCTTTGTTCTTTTGAATGACATCACTGTAAGAAAACAGTAAGGACAAGGAAAATAAACTGAGACTAAAAACTATTCTTGCTCTCTTTAAGTCATTTTCCACCCTTTTTAGGTTGTTAGAGAAGTGACCTTAAGGAAACCAACATTTGGAATGTATAGAAAGGCTACATGTCTTCCTCATGTTCTATAAAATGGCAGAGTCAGAACTCTCAGATCTAACCTGCCAGTTCAGTGCCCTTCCCTGCACCATCCTGAAATGAATCCCTTGGAGTAAGGCAGAGCCATAGCAGTCACTAAGAGGCTGAGAGAGTTCTGGAGTCCTGAGCAGAGTGTCCTGAAAAGAAGAGCTCTGATGGATCCTGTGTCCTAGCAGCCTGGGCCCAAGGCTATACTTCTGTCAGCGGAAAAGAGGTTGCTCTAGAGGTTTGTACACTGAGTTTTAGAATGTGGTTTTCCTCTACTCACAAGGAAATTCACAACTAAAAGTAGTTTAAGATTCAAACTCAGTGAATAATGTAGTTCAGTTCAGTATGGAAAATAGTCTAATAGTACATTTATGGAAAATTGTAATGAGCAGCCAATTGCTCTCAAGAATCTGTTAGGTTGTCCCAGTGGTTGGGGGGGGGGGGACTCATATTAGACTGAAATTTTTCTGCCTATAATTTCTCTTCACTGGTCTGATTTTTTCCAAGCTGCCTCAAATGCATCTTACAAATATGAAGGAAATAATAAAGCTCTTCCCTCTGGAGCCTCTGAAAGCAAGCCTTGGCTTATCTTCCACTTGAATAAAAAACATTTGTGGTCAAGGCTGGGCTTGGCAAATGAGCTCAGTTAACCCAGATTCACTTTGGGAGGAAATTTTTTATTCAAAATAATCTAGTTCTCTAATAGAGCCTACGCTTAAGAAATGGATACTGAGGAGATTAAATGCCCCAGAGTTCCAGAAAACACATTCAGAGACAAGGCCTAGAAGCACAGAGCACTGACAACCAACTCAGTGCCTGCTCCATGGCAATCCCTGGCTCTCTTTAATCTTACTGGCAATGGGCAGGAACTCTAGCAGCCAAGGTCTGTGGTTTCACTGGCCTAATGTGCCCAGAACAGTATCAGCATGACGGTGACACAGTGACACAAACAAGTTTAATATATTCCAGAATTGCATTAGACTTGAGGCTTGGGATTCACAAGTCTCTCTTACTGAGTTCCCAGTTTCTGCTCATCACTGCAGTAAGCAAGTCTTCTTCAGGCCTGGATGCCAAGGGAATAGCCCCAAATCTAAGTATTTCACTCACTCCCTCCTCTACAGACCGTGCAGGTTTGCATTTCCTCTTAGGAGCATGTCAAAATCTAAAATAATCCCCAACACCTGTCATATAAACAGGAAGAAACTTATTATCTTTAACCAAAGAGTGTTTATTATAATAGGAATACTAAATACATCTGTAGAGGTGGGTCCCAGCTTATAGTGGTTTTGGATTGTAAATATTGGTTAATTTTTAATCCAAAAAAAACAAGTCATTTATTCATACTCATCACTGGTTCAGCATTTAATTCTCCGGATGCAGCCAAGATAAAGGATTTCAGGGACCAGGGCTATAATGGTAAAATAACAAAGACATCTATAATCCCTGACCCCCACAGATCCAAGAGTTCACTTGATCAATTTTATAGTTTTTATAGAAAGAAAATGGTGACACTCGAAATGACTCCAGGGTATTTATTCATTGGTTAGTCTAAGCATATAATATAATTGCTTCTCCAACCTAGTGCAAATAGGAGATGGTTGATAGAGGCTGTTACTGGCTGGGATTCAGTCTGGGACAGGCTGTTACCATTGTAGTTTTGTACAGAATCACAATCAGGCATGGGATACAAAAAGCTAAGAAGTTAAGAACCTGAAAGTAGAAGTGCCTTGGGGAAACAGGGCATCTCTGTTCTATGTATTTTGCTGATATATTTCCCTGGAATATCTTTGGATTGAGAACCAGGGCCATTTTCCTAATTACAAAACCAGAGGATTAGCCTGGGCATTTAAATTGGCCGGGGCTAATCCATGCATGTGGGGGCGCACACACTCGTGCACAAACTAAGCATTAGAAACAGGATTTGCCTCATTTCTGGAGAAAAGAACATCACATTCTTTCTGAGTCCACCCCAGGCAATAGCTAGTTGAGTCTACAATGATTCGGTTTAGCTGACAGTTCCTTAAGGAGCACTAGTACCCATTCACCTCTTTCCCAAAAATGGTAGAAAGGATTATTGTTTGCAATCCTTCACTCCTTCTTTGCTAGAGAATAATATTCTCTTTGCCACATGACTTTGCTGAACCTTCCATTAGAGTAGGCCAGTGTGCCTTTGTCATGAGATTTGCTTCAGTCAAGGAAACAGTAAATGTAATGGGAGTTTCAGAGCTCAAATTAAGAGTACTGACAAAGTACAGGAGGATATCCAACTTCAAAAGGTATATATCCCCACACATGCAAGTGAATGAAATAAAAATAATCTTCATATCGTCTTAATCTTCATATCATCTAAGCAAACTACCAACAGCCCAAAAAGTCCACTAAATTGTTTATGTGTTTTTAGTTTACATATTTTTCTCAATGAGAAAATAGGTTAAACTGTAAAAGAAACCCAAAAGAAGAAAAAAAAAATCCCTTAGGTTATCTAGTCAGGCTATAGATAAATGTTGACTGGAAATGCTAGACTCTATTCTTTCATAAAACCTTTTACTAAAAACAAAACTGTTTTCTTAAAACTAGTCAAACTTTCCTGATTTCTTCAGGAAAAATTTTTGATGGAAAGTATTACCATTTAGTATTGAAACTGTATTGTAATTATTTTTTTAATAATTGTTATGATTAAAGTTTTAATGGAGTCATAAAGATAGAAAGTATCCCCTACACCTACATCTGTCTAATAAATTACTGAGCACTTTTTCATCTCAAGAAAATCTAATAAGTTACTGAGTTGACACCTCTAAAATGGCCAATTTAATCATTTTAGACAATTCAGTAGTCAATGGGAAATTCTCTACTATAAATTCAATGGTAGAAAACAGTATTGAATGTCAAGGCAACTGAAGTGGCCAGATCGTAGATTGATCACAACCTCTTGAGGCCAGGAAAGGAAAAAGCAAAAACAAAAACAAAAACAAAAAAAAGGAGGAATTCTCTGTCTCCATCATATACCAGGCCTTCCACCAAAAGGGACCCAGGACCCCTGTCTCCTTTCCTAGGACAATGCATATGAGCTTTCCCAATAGTTTACTGATGACAATCAAAACAGGTCTTGGGAGTACTGGTGAGTATTACCCAAATCTGCAGATCATGAGTGCCCACCTACTCAGACCACTTTCCAAGCATCAACTCCCAGACTCTTTTGGAGTCTAGCAACCTATATTTGTCCTCACTCTCCACTTTCTCTGACCTCTTCTTTGACTCAAGGAAATCTGTGCATTTCCCAAAGAACCTCCTTCTCTCTCATGTATTTTTAAAACCCATTGCCCTTCTAATTTTTTTTCATTTTACAATAAACCCTAGCAGCCTATTAGATCCAGTATGGAAATGAAACCAAGAATAATCCTTTCAGAACTGCAGATGAAGAGGAAAAATACAAAATTTAAGACCTAAATTAAAATATTCTGACTCTCCAAATCCAGTCAAAGGCACTTTAGACTATTTAAAACTATATAACAAAAGTAAATAATAGGTATTATCACATTTATTTTACCATGAAAGAAAGGAGACTCTTTAGGTTGTGAACTTGTCCAAATTCACACTACTAGTAAATAATGATGTTAAAATTTAAGGCAAGCATTTGTTTATAAAGTCCCATATAAATTAGTCCCTCATTTTATAGGTAAAGAAGATGAAATTGGAAGGAAAAGATCAATTGCTGATTTGTAACCTCTGTTCTTGCCTCAAGGACACCTAAGGATTTGATCCTTGATTGAATCTTCTTTGTTGAAGATATCTGCAGAAATGGGGCTTCTCTGAACTGAGATGGCCTGCCCTCACCCACTCTTGTCTTATGACCACATGCATCCTAAGTGGGGAGCGCCTAAAACATTTGTAAGCTGTGCCTTGAAGATACAAGGCCTCCACTATGTTGTTGCTACACATAGTTGCACTGTTGCCTATTCTGTATCCTTTCTTAAAGCTAAGAAAATGTGGTGATGGGTAAAGCCTATGGTATATTGAGAGTCTGATTGCCATTGTGAACATAATACCATGTTGCTAGTTGAGTGCACCAGCTTATTAAGAGGCCAAAGAGGCTGATTTAGTCCTATACCTAGCTTATTGCAGAATCTTGATAAATATGTGCAGAATCTTGATAAATACCTCCTAATTTAATGTGCTCTCCACGACATAATAACTTCAAATGACTTCAAAGTAGCAAAGGCATGCATTTTTTTACTAGGCCAGATTATGTATATGTCCAGTTTCTATTCAACCTTTAAGACTTATATCAAAAAAAAAAAGGGGGCGCCTGGGTGGCGCAGTCGGTTAAGCGTCCGACTTCAGCCAGGTCACGATCCACGATCTCACGGTCCGTAAGTTCGAGCCCCGCGTCAGGCTCTGGGCTGATGGCTCAGAGCCTGGAGCCTGTTTCGATTCTGTGTCTCCCTCTCTCTCTGTCCCTCCCCCGTTCATGCTCTGTCTCTTTCTGTCCCAAAAATAAATAAACGTTGAAAAAAAAATTAAAAAAAAAAAAAAGACTTACATCAACTCAGAATTTTTCATAAAGATTCACAAAATATTAATTTTATAACGGATATACCATTGCCTTCTTCCTGAACTTCCATATCATGTGTCTTTTATGAGGCATTTGGACATTTAATTATTATTTACCTTATGTTGTTCTCTGTGCCTCTCCTCCTCACCCCACCCATTAGATAGTGAGGTCTTCAAGGGCAAGAAACGTAATTTACACTTCTTTAATCACTTTGAGAAGTTCCTAGCCCAGTATCTGGCATTTACTAAGTCCTCAGTAGGGTCTTCTTGAATGAATGAAGCACAATCAAGATTTTTAAATCTGTAATACAATATGTTAAAACATCCATAATTTTCTTTAAAAATTCAGTTGAAACCCAAATGATACAGCATGTCTAATTAAATTGAGTTCTTATTAGAAAGGTTAAGAAGTTGAAACATTTAACCCTGCGAAAGTCTGAGACCTCCACTAAACAAATTATTAGATATAGAAAGAGGGTCCTTATCATCCTCAGTCAATTCCCAAAGCACATTAATATTAAGTTGGCTAAACCCAGTCTCATGATAAAGATAGGAAATCTGAGGGGCGCCTGGGTGGCGCAGTCAGTTAAGCGTCCGACTTCAGCCAGGTCACGATCTCGCGGTCCGGGAGTTCGAGCCCCGCGTCAGGCTCTGGGCTGATGGCTCAGAGCCTGGAGCCTGTTTCTGATTCTGTGTCTCCCTCTCTCTCTGCCCCTCCCCCGTTCATGCTCTGTCTCTCTCTGTCCCAAAAATAAATAAACGTTGAAAAAAAAATTTAAAAAAAAGATAGGAAATCTGTTTTTCTCTAGAAATATTGTATAATTTCTTCTCTCGTTGACTGAGTAGAGTTGAAGTCTACAAGTTTATTTCAGTTTAACAACTTAAGTTTACTATCTTAGGTTTATTAACTTAAGTTTATTTCTGAGTTTACAACACATAGCATCTTTGTATAACAGACCATCTTTACTTGAAATTCAGCATCTCTGATGTCAGCACATCTCTGAAATGGGTGTTTTTTAAAGCAACAACTTTTGCAAGGATAACTCTAGGAAAACTGATTTTCATAACATGTTCTGAAATAATAGTATTCTTTTTCCTTTTAAATAGAGTGGTAGCATTTTTTTTCCTAAATAAACTATTATTATTTATTGCTAGAAAGTTCACAATTAAATTTCCAGCTAAGAAAAACTTTCTTTTAATTCCTTAAAGACGATATTCAACACTCAAATGATTATTTCTTTAAAAAATTTATCTAAGTATCCTTTATTAGTGCCAAGTAGCCTCCTAGCCAAATTTTCTAGTCACTTTTTAAAACTATCTATAGTGAGTCTTTAGAATCCATTCTTCACCAAAACAAAAAGTGGTTAGGAAATAGAAATAGCCAGATTTCTTTAAATGTTCTAATACATAAAGTCACACTGAAGCAACAATGTAATTTACCTGCATTACAGGAAATTACTGAAATTGCCTCCATTGGCAATTCTAGAAGTATTGGAAAAGATAAAGTTTGTATGGTATATCTGTAACCCAAAGTTTTCTCATGCATAAATGTGGAAAAGATTATTTTCCCTAGAAATGGTATGCATATCAATCATATGAGTGAATGTTAAAATAGTCTTTTGAGAAAATTAATCAAATAACTATGAGCAAATACCTTTATTACTATATGCACATTAAAATAAAAACAGAATAAAATCATAATTATATAGGTAAAACTTCTAACACACTAAGCAATGTAGAAGCAATGTTTCTTAGTGTATTTCAAAAGACATTTGTACTGTAACCCTGTGATACGCTTGTAAAAAATTGATAGTGATACTTGTAAAGTAGAAGAGTAAAAGCAAAAAGGTATAAAAACGTAGAAATTTTGGTCAACTTAGTGTTGGGACAATGTTACATATATCAATAGCTCCTGGGAACATCATTGTTTTATAAATTTGTAAAGTAACTGGTTAAGATAACTAATTTTAGTCAATGTTCTCATTTATGGGATTCAGTATAGGTCTGTTAATGAAGGCAACGAAATGTATATTAGAGATTTATGCTACCCCAAATTTTGTAAAAATAACTTTCAGCATTCAAAACAACAAGCTTCGGGGAGCCTGGGTGGCTCAGTTGGTTAAGCATCCGACTCCTGATTTCAGCTCAGGTCATGATTTCACAGTACTTGACTTTGAATCCCATGTTGGACTCTGTGCTGACAGGGCAGAGCCTGCTTGGGATTCTCTCTATCCCTCTCCTCTGCCCCTCTCTTGCTCACATGCACTCTCTCTCAAAATAAATAAACTTAAAAAACAGAAACTTAAAAAACAAAATAAAATAGCACGCTTCCCAAATTAAGTGTTCACTGAAAGATGAATGGATAAAAAAAATGTGTTATATATGCACAATGGAATATTACTTAGCCACAAAAAGGAATAAATCTTGCCACTGGTGACAACATAGTTGGACATAGTAGGTATTATGTTAAGTTAAACAAGTCAGACAGATAAAGACAAATACCCTAAGATTTCACTTATATGTGGAATCTAAAAAACAAAACAAGCAAACAAAAACAGAAACAAATTGATAAATGGAACAAATGTGGTTGCCAGAGGAAAGTGAGGGTGGGGTGAAGGGATAGGCAAAATAGGTGAAAAGAATTAAGAGGTACAAACTTACAGTTATAAAACAAGTAAGTCAGGGAGATGAAAAGTATAGCATAGCGAATACAGTCAAGAATAGCATAATAACTGGTGATAGATGGTAACTGGATATGAAGTGATCATTTCTTAATGTACATAAATGTCAAATCACTACATTGTACAACTGAAACTAAATAATATTATATATCTACTACAATTTAAAAATTTTTAATAAACAAAAGAGCAAGCTTCTGTATTCTGATAGATAGATAGATAGATATGCCAAACTCATTATAAATACTAGAAAAATCAGATGTTGGTCTTAGCATAAGTACTGTAAATTAACTTTCAAAATCAAAAATAAATGGAAAGTTGTGTTGTCATTGTGAAGACATAAAATCCTTAGATACTGTAATACCTAGGTATTTTTTAACTATTAGGTAATTAAAATAGAATAGCTACATATAATAAGGATAATTATGGAAAAATAAATACAATTAAATAGGATTACAATACCATGATTTTTAGATATTTTCATAGAAACTGTCTACTTACAAGTAGGTAATAAGCTATGGACTACTAAGGTATATTTTATTAACTTTCTGAAACTTAACATAAATTTTAAAAAATAATTTCAAATACATTTTGGAAATATTGCAATAGAAGCATTGTTGAAATAAGGTACCAGGGCAATTTTGAAATAAAAAATGAAATATAGAAACACAGAAACATGTGTGTTTCAGAATAATTTATGGCTACATTTGTTAGAAAATAAAATGTAAATCAGGACCTTCATTTACTTTTTACCCTTGAGAATTCATTTTTTTGCTTTAAAAAATTACCAATCTTTGTCTCAAGATTTTCTATAATTCCTAGATCTGTCAGCCCTCAGTGGGCCTTATTATATCATAGAAATCTGAAGTTCAGAAATTTCCCTCCTCAATAAAGTCTTTCTGTCCAAGAAAAGACAATGCCCCTGAAAAATCTGCAGCTTTTCAAATATGATGACTGATTACAAAATGTCACAGATGGATATACTTCCACTTCTGGCAAAGATAGTGTGTGAGCAATGAGACTTATGCTACCACCTAAAAAAGACAAACAAAATATATACAACAACAGTTTTAAAGACACTGTACATCAGGCAACTGAAGGATGATGGTCTCAGAAAGATAAAATTTAAATCCAGTAGTGCTATGATTGCCCCAGCTTACAGCCTTAAGAAAGTTTTTAGGTTCCACAAAGAGGTTCCATCAGGTGAAGAAACAGAGGTGGCATGAGTATATAGGACAGAGCACTGACTGGGGAGACCTTTAGAGAGAGGACTCTGACAAGCTGTAAAATCAAGGTGCCAAAAATCAGGAGTAAAGAGTTAATAAAAGAGTTGTGGGGGAGGGAAAAACATGTTATATACCTAAAAGCAAATAAATAAGGATGGTAGCAGACTTAACTTTGGAAACAATGCAAGCAAGAAGATAATCGAGCAATATTTCAAACCTCTAGGCAAGAAAAAAAACCTATCAACCTAGAATTCTATACTCAACAAAACAGTATCTTTCAAAAATATAGGCAAAATAAAACTCATTTAGGTACACAGAGGCTAAAAGAATTTGTTACGAACAGAACAATAATGTAGTATATACTTTAAAGTTGTTAAGAGAGTACATCTTAAATGTTCCCACCACAAAAAAGAAATGAAATAATTATGTGAGGTGATAAATATGTTAGCTAATGCTATGGTGGTAATCATTTTGCAATATGTAAGTGTATCAAATCAACAGGTTATATAATTTAAACTTACACAATGTTATATGTCAATTACACCTCAATAAAATTGAGAAAATATATAAATAAAACTTTTTTTAAAAAAAAATGGCCCAGAAGAATTGCCACTGATATCTCAAAAATGGCCCAGAAGAATTTCTCACTGAGAAAATATATAAATAAAACTTTTTTTTTAAAAAAAATGGCCCAGAAGAATTGCCACTGATATCTCAAAATTACAGGAGACCTGCCTTCTTTTCCACTGACCAGCATGGCTTCACCCTGTATTTCCTACTATAGCCTCTTTAATAGTACTCAGAATAAATGCCATTAAAGCATACATTGAGACCTATATTGATAAATATATCTCACATATTTCTCTCTAATATAGGTAGTTATCAAACTTTCTAACTTTTTAAAATTTTCACCATGGCTGCATTAATTATTTGTTCATTTGATAAACATTTATTATACATCTGTGATATGGGAATCACTTGGATAATACCTTTTAATGTTTACATAGGGTCAGAGAATTAAAAAACAAGAACACTGGCAAATGTCATCACAACATTGGATTAAAAACAACTGGAATTGTGATATGTAATTATTACATTTAAGCTCAGTGAGATGAGTGCTTTTATCCAGTTATGTTGCCAGATATTCCACAGTATCTGTCACACAGTAAATGCTCAATAAAATCTGTTGGCTCAATAACAGTGATGTTAATTGTAACATATATAATTTAACAAGCAATTTCAGGGGAACAATATACTAGGTGCTTTAAATACATCAATTATTTTAATACTCAAAAAAACTAAAAAAAAAAAAAAACTCTATGCCTCAACAAAGTATGTTTAGAGGGAACATACTATAACATAATACAGGCCTTATATGAAAAATGCACAGCAAACATCATACTCAATAGGGAAAAAATGAGAGCTTTTCCCCTAAGACTGGGAACAAGACAAGGATGTCCACTCTCACCACTGTTATTCAACACAGTACTACAAGTCCTAGCCCCAGAAATCAGACAACAAAAAGAAATAAAGGGCATTGTAATTGGTCAGGAAGAAATAAAACTTTCACTATTGGCAGATGACATGATACCATACATAGAGAAACCTAAAACTGCACCAAAAAACTACTAGAACTGAGACATGAATTCAGCAAAGTCTCAGGATACAAAATCAATGTGCAGAAATCTGTTGCATTTCTATACACTAATAATGAAGCCACAGAAAGATAAATTAAGAAAATAATCTCATTTACAATTGCATTAAAAATAGTAAAATACCTAGGAATAAACTTAACCAAGGACATAAAACACTTGTACTCTGAAAACTATAAAGCACTGATGAAAGGAATTTAAGAAGACACAAAAAAATGGAAAGATTTTCCATGCTCATGGACTGGAAGAACAAATATTGTTAAAATGTCTATATTATCCAAAGCAATCTACACATTTAAAGCAATCCTTATCAAAATACCACCAGTATTTTTCACAGAAGTGGAATAAACAATCCTAAAGTTTGTATGGAACCACAAAAGACTGTGAATAGCCAAAGCAATCTTGAAAAAGAAAGTCAAAAGTGGAGGTATCACAATTAGAGATTTCAAGTTATATTACAAAGCTACAGTAATCAAAACAGTATAGTACTGGCACAAAAACAGACATGGAGATCAATGGAACAGAACAAAAAACCAAAAAATAACCCCACAACTATATGGTCAGTTAATCTTCAATAAAGAAGTCAAGAATAAGCAATGGGTAAGAGACAGTCTCTTCGACAAATGGTGTTGGGAAAACTGGATGGCAACATTCGAAAGAATGAAACTGGACCACTTTCTTTCACCATACACGAAAAGAAACACAAAATGGATTAAAGAACTAAATGTGAGACTTGAAACCATAAAAATCCTTGGAAAGAGCATAGGCAGTAATTCCTCTGACATTAGCCAAAGCCACGTTTTTCTAAATATGTCTCCTGAGGCAACAAAAATAAAAGCAAAAACAAATGCTTGGGACTACATCAAAATTAAAAGTTTCTGCACAGCAAAGGAAATAATCAGCAAAACTTTATGGCAACCTACGGAATGGGAGAAGATATTTCTCAATGATACATCTGATAAAGGGTTAGTATCCAAAATATATAAAGAATTCATGAAACTCAACACCCAAAAAACAAATAACCCAATTTAAAAAAATGGGCAGAAGGCATGAAAAGACATTTCTCCAAAAGAGACATACAGATGGCCAACAGACACATGCAAAGATGCTCAACATCACTCACCATCAGGGAAATGCAAATCAAAACTGTAATTAGATATCACCTCACACCTGTCACAATAGATAAAATCACAAGAAACAACAGGTGTTGGCAACGATGTGGAAAAAAAGGACGCTCTTACACTGTTGGTGGTAAGGCAACCTGGTGCAGCCATTATGGAAAATAGTATGGAGGTTCCTTCAAAAGTTAAAAAATAGAACTACCTATGATCCAGCAATTGCACTACTGGATATTTACCCAAACAATAATACAAAAACACTAATTCAAAGGCATACACGCACCCCAATGTTTATAACAGCATTATTTACAATAGCCAAATTATGGAAGCAGCCCAAGTGTCCACTGGCTGATGAATGGATAAAGAAGTTGTGTGTGTGTGTATACATATACACACACATATACATATACATACATACACACACACACACACACACAGATGTATGTATATATACACACACATATGTGATGGAATATTATTCAGCCATAGAAAGGATGAAATCTTGTCATGTGCAACAACATGGATGGATCTAGAGAGTATAATGCTAAGTGAAATAAGTCAGAGAAAGACAAATCCCATATGATTTCACTCATATACGAAATTTAAGAAACAAAACAAATGAGCAAAGGGCAAGAAATGAGAGAAACAGGCTCTTAACTATAGAGAACAAATTGATGGTTACCAGAGAGGAAGTAGGTGTGGGGATGGGAGAATCGGTGAAGGGAATTAAGAGTACTTTCATCACGATGAGCACAGAGAAATGCATAGAATTGCTGAATCACTATATTACAGACCTGAAATAATATAACACTGTATGCTAATACTGGAATTTAAATAAATAAACAAAACAAACTGTATGGCATAGACACTGCTGCCATTTTACAAATGAGGACATTGAGACACTGAGATCACATACCAAGTATCAAAGCCCAGTGTCTTCCTAGAACACTTTAAATTTTTAAACGAAGTTAAAAAACAAAACAAAACAAAACAAACTTTTCATGAAACGTTTGGGTTTAGCTGCACCTGATAATACACTCTGTTTAAAAAGACTCACCTAAAACTTCAGTTAACTACGTTAAATCAGCATCATTATCATGACACCATGACAGAAACAAGTGAAGACAACCCACCCCAGTCCGACAACAGCAGGAACTCCACCAGGGAATTTTGTGGCCTTTGGCTTCTCTCAAACTTGTGTGTAGAATGTGAGTAATGTGAGTAATCAACGTCAGAGGAAAGCAGACCAGTTATAAGCTTGCCTTTTAACAAGTGAAAAGGTAGTACAATGTACCCAAGCACTTAGACACACAGACAGGTTTTGAGATAAGTGATAGTCATTAAGGTAGTAGTGGAAAATGCATAGGAGGATTTTCTTTAACTCGCCTCTCTGCCAATCCAGAAAGAGAAGAGAGGAAAATTGTGGCCTGCAAGATGCTGAAAGATAGTTTGGGCAAAATTCTTTTTTAAAATACGACAATACATGGGACTATATTTCTGGGCTGCTAAGCAGTGTTTAGTCATTTATGATGCTGTGAGTGGAATATAATTTTTACATAGAGTGATGACTGAGTCAAAGGTACTTTATGTCGATTTCTCTCCTTACTATGTGCCCATTGAGAGTTGTGTCATTCCGAGCAATTCTGAAAAAGGAAAACTTCAGCCTCAGGAAAGCAAGGCTTTGTCAACTGTGTTTATCACAGTACCCCTGGTACATACAACAGCGTGTAGCATCCCGTAAATTCTCAGTAAATATGTAAACATGAATGGATAAATAAATGAATGAATCTGAGTAACTGCATTGAGCCCCTACTCCTCAGCCCCTGAATATTGCCAGAGAAGGTCACAAGAAAGTACATATTGCCTCACATTTTTGCCCTGCCTGCTTCTTCCTAATGCTTGACTACTTGCCATGCCAGTTTCTAGCGAAGTCCCTTTGGCCCTTGTTCTCTGCAGTCTAAGATCCCACCCCTCGCCCCACCCCCAAAAAAGCTTGACTCTAGAATTACTGAGCCCAAGGAGGTAATCCAACATGAATTCTTCACATTCGCTCTTCAAAGCCCTTGTCTTCCACACTTCGCTTAAATTACAACCACATTTGTGGTTCCTGGGGCACAAGTAGAAATGGAAATCCATATTTCCACATTTTAAATAAAGACAGAAATACATCTAACAAACTCTAAAATAAATATGTTCTATCCTCTTAGCTCAACAATAACATCGTCCTAAGCTTCAACAGGCCAAGCTGAAATTTAGAAGGTGTGAAGTCCTCCAAGTTTTATAACGGAACCTGGCAGCAGGAGAGTAGGCCAGAGCTTCCAAGCTCCCAGCTCTATCAAGCCTTTAGCCTGCCCTGTTCAGTTCTTCATCCCAAGCTCCATCCTGAACTTCAAGAAACTTGTGTGTGCACTCTGGACACCCAACCTGTATGTTCATCCACACACCACCGAAACAAAATCCCTTGGCCACCTCTCAGGCAAAGACATATACACACTAGCAAAGGGGTCCACCTTATGACAACTCAGCTCAGACCTTTCCATGTCCTAGAAAAAAAGGAGCATCGATCGTCAAGTAGTACATGTGCAGGGCCAGGTGGCACGTCCCTTTGACCCAATGAATCCCTGGCCCATGGAAAGAGATGTAGCCTGAGGAAAGCCAAACTCAGGAAAGGGGCTTCTGTTTCCTGAGTCTAAGGGCAATACTGCCTCAGATCTCATCTCAAGAAATAACTCTTCTCTCTCCTTTAGCACCCACTCTCTTGATAACCTTGCTTTGCCTGCTGTCAACATTTATTCTACCGCTTATCCTTTCTTTACTTGTAATTCCAATATCTCTTCCTCCACTGCTTCTATTCCTCTGTGCATGAATCTACTTTCATCTCCCCTTTTCATTCTAAAGAAATTGTCATATACTGCCTTCCCTTCCATGTTTAAATAATGTTTAAATAATAAATGTTTAAATAATGAACTGATTTCATGCACTCTAGAAAACAAATGTCCAGATCTCCACTGGGCTATAATCATTACTGGCTGTTGGCAAACATTATTCCAGATACTTATATATGTATACAGATAAATAAATATATAAATGGGTCTATAAATAGCAACAGCAATTTGTTACAAGAGTATCAGATGTGGTATTTAATAAACATGATAGAAATTACTTTTTATTGAATTCAATCTTCTTAAGAACCTGAAATAAAACTTAACTGCTCAACTTAAATATTTGTTTATAACAATCAATATTAGATCCTAAAAACTGCCTCTAAAGATCATGAAGCACAGTGAAGCTTTTGTCCTTATTTTACAAATGCTGCCAATATACATATCTCTTACATCTTCACAAGTTCCCCAATGGTGACTTAATGGTGACAGCCTCGTCCCTTGACTCTCTCCTTGATCATTCTAAAGCAATCTCCTTAAGCTAGTGTCCACAGACCACCCCCCCTAAAGAATAGAAATCAGGAGTTTGAGAATGTATGAGAAAAAAAAACAGTTTTTTCAAAAACATTTAACTGAAATTTAGAATTCCCCTCAATTATGAATTCAGGTTACAAGTCACAGTAGTATTAGGGTTACTTATGAGTTTGTCACTAATAGAAATCACTTGTATTTCCATATTACTGTTCTTACAGATTTTAAAGAAGTATTTATACTCATCAATGCTTGACTAATCAAAGAGCACATATACTTCTTCAGCACAAATTTATTTTTTATATATTTTCATAATTGTATTTAAATATAATTGATTTCCCTTATAAACTTAAATGTTTTATCTTATGCCTTTAAAACATACTGAGAAGACATCCACCAGCTTCAACTGCCTACAAAGGGGTCTATGGTATCAAACAGGTTGACAATCCGGTTTTAAATGTTTTTGTCAGACCCTACCCCCAACTCTCTTCATCTGAATTATAGAGAACAGGGCAGGTTCTTTCTTAGTTCTGGTGGAAACTGATTAAGGGAAAAGGCACAACAGTCACAACCCTCTAAAAGACAAATTCAGTGCTCTTCATTTTGAAGGATATAGCTTCTTTATTCTCAGGAAAATAAAATCACATTCCACAGACGCCAGATCCCCATATCACTGGCTTACAGATGGGTTTCCTGCCAGTCAACAAATGCAGTTGCCAGGACAGCTACTCTGACATTCTGATAAGGTTGGAGTCATGCTTTTAAAAAGCAGCAACATTCTTAAGGCAAATGATTGTTTCACGATGGCCTTCTGACACTGCCCATATGCAATGAAGTCATTAAGTCAATCAGATTTGAATCACGGGGTCAATCTACTTTACCTCAGTCAGTAATAAGGCCATTCATCTCTTGCTGCTTTTATATGTCTTACAGTGACAGTGGTTCTATTGTGTGGTATTACTACTTCCACAGATTCTTAGAAAGTGTAAGTGATGGATGGAATATATTTCAGGTATAAAAGTATATACATACACATACACACACACATCTTTTTCGTGCAAGATGGAAATGCCAGTGTTGGTAGTATAATAACAGGTAAACATCCATGTTTCTGGTGTTTATGTCAGCCTTAGTTGTTTTCAACTGCAAAACTCAGCACGCATTCCTCTGTATTGCATAAACAAGATCATATTAAAACATCAAAATTACCACCTACCCCTCCTTTACTGTGGGTACATGAAAACTAGAAAATATGGTTTGATATATACACCTACCTAGTAATCAAGGACTAGTAGATTACATTGAGATTTTTTATTAATACAAAAGTGCCCTTGAAATCAGTGGGTGTTTTGTTCAAGGAAAAAAGAAAAGGAACATACATAGTCATGTGTTCTGGTTTCAAAATGAATTTTTTATTCCTCACATTACTAATATTTATTGTTGGATTTCATTTAACAAGCAGAGCCATGCTACTGCCTGTAGTCTTTATAAACCTTGGGAGCCTAAGAATGAAAGGAATAAAGTTCTAGAAATGGAATTCAGAGCCTGTCCTCCACACACCGTTCTGCTAACTACACAGGAGCTATTTATACATTATTAGTCTATTCATTTGTAAAATGGAAAGTACTGCCTTACTCAAAAAATTTCTGTGGATTTTAATTAAAATAATATATAAATAAAGTGTCCGGCAGAAAGTAGCTGCCTAATAAATGTTAATTCTATTATCTCTTCTCTTTAAATGACATCTCAAGTTATTATAATGCACAGTATTCAAGGAAATTTTATTCAAACCCCTTACATGAAAGATTACAAAATAAAATGTCTCCATGTCCTAGAAAAATGTGGAATGGCTCTGTGAAATGGTGAACTAGAGAACATAATCCTGACTAACACCATACAAATTCCAAACATTAAAGATAACTGTATGGGCCAAAAAAATCACCGTAAAGGCAACACTCAGTTTGTTTGGCATTCCAGCTAAAATTGATGAAGTGCTTATGGAAAATAAATTTCTCAGCCAGGGAGGCTTTCCTCTGGTATGGCAAAATCCTAATGTTTGCCAAACAAGTGGCATAACCCAATGCTGGTCTATCGGTGTCATCATTATTAACATTATTTTTAATTGTTGAGCCAACTCAAGTCCAAATGGTAAAGAAATGTATTCAGGGTCCACACGAATTTATAATACGCTGAACCCTAGAACAAAGCCCTACTTCTTTGATTAATAACTGTTCCCTTTGTGACACTTAACTGCATATGGAAAGAACAAAACAGTAAAAAAAAAAAAAAAAAATTAAGCACAATCAGTACAAATGATAAGCCTTTACCAACTTGTCCCCTACCCAGAGGCAAGAATATATTCCAAGCTGTGTCCTGCACTTCAGGATGAGAATCCAAAAGGGAAAGTCCTCTTTAGTGAATATTTCCTTTATGCTCTTTATAAAGCATGAAATTTTTGTTTGTTGGCTCAAACATTCTGTCTAAAAGAAATTTGTATGAGATGGTTTAGGTACTCTCATTCATTTTTATCTCCTTATTTGCAAGATGAGAGAAAAATAAATCATATGTCCAGCCATACATGACTTATGCCACCTAACTGGGGAGTTTAGATATGTGAAAAGGTTAAGTAAATTTGATTCATCTAATACCCATGATTGTCGTGTTGGGAATACTGAATTGTTATCACAAGGGGAAATTTAAGCCACATTCCTCAAGTGGACCTAGACCACCTCCCTGTACTAGATGATCTTACTTAAGATGTGTCCCTCTTCTGATCTATCAGTATATTCCTGGATTTGAGTAAGATGGGAACAAAAGGCTGGTAAATAACACACACAAGGACTGGAGCAGCCATGGAGTTAGTGAGGTGACAAGTCTATGAACAGATAGGGGTATGGGGAACCTGACAAAACATTAACAATGGGGGGAAAGAGTGCATGAAGTGGAAATGACTGAGTCAGGCTTATATACATTCTCTGTTTGGGACCAAAGACTCATTGACGTTGGTCTAGATCAGAACAGTCAGAGGAGAAGAAGAGTACTGAAAATAAAGTTATATCTTACTGGTGACCATCTGTTAAACCAGATGCACACTGCAACCTACTAGTCAGTTTGAGATATGAGGGAAGTCATCTCTCTGTTGTGAGTTGGAGCCAGGGCTTTAGAAAACCAACTAGTAAGAACTCACTGAAAACCAGGGACTACCAGAGGAAACCCCATTCCAGGAATCAATAGAAGAAATTCCCAGCATCAAGTCTCCAGGCATTGGCGGTATCAACTTTACGGTTCTTAGTGTCTCTATCAACTTTAGAAGAGGAGCCCAGCCAGTAGATATAAGGACAGAAATGGTGGTCTAGTGCCCCAGATATGAGGCATCAAGTGACCATTAGATTGTCTGGCACAACCCTAAAGGTTGAACTTACTCACATATCAAATCAAAAGCCCAGCTACATAATGCATCCAGAGACTTTGGCCCAATAAGCACAAAGCTTTCTATGATTCATGCAGCCATACTGGTTCCAGCTTTGCAGCTGCTATTTCCAAAAACTTTACTATTTATGCATACCCAACTATTTTACAAAAGGACATCTACATGTTGTCACTCATTCATAGTATGTAGCTATTTCCAAGAAGCAGATGTCAAGCCAAGGATCACATTCCTTAAGTCCTCTTGCCTCAAATGGTGTCATGTGAATGGTTCTTGCCAAGCAGGCTGATAAGTGTCACTTCCAGCCATGTTGCTTGGGAAGCAAATGTGTCTACTGCATCCTCTCATTCTCCATTTGACAGAGGACTATGCAGACCGAAGGGAAGGCTGACTGACATGATCAAGGAGGCATAGGTCCATAAATCACCATAAGGGAGGAGGCTCAGCAGTCAGGAACCCCAGCATCAAACAATTATGTGAGCAAAATATGAACTTCTACTTTGTAAAGCCAGTGACAGACTTAGCAGCTGCAAGTATTACTCTAATCAATACACTGAATACATAACACACAATGAATATTATTAAATGAAAAAAAAATGGGGCAAAGGGAAAATGTATAAAACCAAAATATAATGTTAGTACACCTAAGATTGGTAGTGTTTCTATCAGATATAAACAAACCAAATGCAGGAACATGATTTATCTGGTTTTAAGAATTTCTCACCTGGGCCATTATACAAGGCAGCCTATGATATAATGGACAACTGGAGGACTGGTTAAAATTCATGTTCTATTAAAGCAGAGGTATTAAAATTCCAGATTTCGAGATATACTACAAAGCTATAGGAATCAAAACAGTATGGTACTGGCACAAAAATGGACATACGGATCAATGGAACAGGATAGAGAGCCCAGAAATGAATGCACACCTATATGGTCAATTAATCTGCAACAAAGGAAGCAAGAATATACTATGGGAAAAAGACAGTGTTTCCAATAAATGGTGCTGGTGAAAATGGACAGCTGCAAACAAAAGAATGAACCTGGGCCATTTTTTTAACCAATACTCCTTCCCCCAAAAAACAAAAAGGATTAACAACCTAAATGTGAGAGCTGAAACATAAACCTCCTAAAAGACAAATAGGCAATAATCTCTTGGACATCACCAATAACAGCATACTTATAGAAAAGTCTCTTCAGGCAAGAAAATTAAAAGCAAAAATAAACCATTGGGACTACATCAAAACAAAGAGATTTTGCACAGTAAAGGAAACCATTAACAAAACAAAAGGCAAACTACTGAATGAGAGAAGATATTTGCAAAAGATATACCCAGTAAGAGATTAATATCCAAAATATGTAAAAAACTTATACAACTCAAACCAAAAAAGAACATACAAACAATCTTATTACAAAATGGGCAAAAAAAAAACAAAAAAAAACAAAAAAAAAAAAAAACAAACAAACAAGCAAACAAAAACCACACACAAAAAGAAAACAAACAAAAAACAAAAAAACCCAAAATGGGCAGAGGCCCTGAATAGATATTTTTCCAAAGAATAAATACAGATGTCCAATAGGCTCATGAAAGGATGCTCACCATTAACTCACCATTAGGGAAATGCAAGTCAAAATCACACTGAAATATCATTTCACACCAGTAAGGATAGTTAGTTTCGAAAAGACAAGAAATAAAAATGATGCTGAGGATATGGAAAAAAGGGAATCCTTGTGCACTGTTGGTGAGAATGTAAATTGGTACAGTCACTGTGGACAACACTATGGGAGTTCTTCAAAAAAAAATAAAAATAGAAATACTGTATGATCCAGCATTCCCACTACTGGGTATTTACCCAAAGAAAACAAAAACGCTAATTTGAAAAACTATATGTACCCCTAGGTTTATTGCAGCTTTACTTATGAGAGTCATGATTTGGAAGCAACCTAAGTGTCCATTGATAAATGAATGTGTAAAAAAGATGTGAGATATATATGGAATACTACTCAGCCATAAAAAAAAAAAAGAATAAAGTCTTGCCATCTGCAACAACATGGATGGACCTAAAGAATATTAGGCTAAGCAAAATAAGTCAGACAGAGAAAGACCAATACCATATGACTTCACTTATATGTGGAATCTAAACAACAAAACAAATGAACAAACAAACAAACAAGCAAACAAACAAACCAGATTCTTAAATACAAACCGGTTGTTGCCAGACAGGAGTTAGGTGGGGGAATGGGTGAAAGAGAAAAAGGAGATAAGAGGTACAAGCTTCCAGTTATAAAATAAGTAAGTCATGGAGATTCAAAGTACAGCATAGGGAATATAGTCAATAATACTGTAATAACTTTGCAGGCGAGAGACTGTGGCAACACTTACCATGGTGAGCACTGAGTAATGTACAGAACTATCAAATCAATACGCTGTATACCCGAAACTAATATAACATTATACATCAATTATACTTCAATAATTAAAAAAGGGAAAAATAATAGGTTTAAGAACACATTTCTTAAAAGATGTCTTATATAATTAATTAATCAATTACACTTAATGTATGTTCTCAAGTCAGGAAATCTGTTTTCAAATACTGAGTCTGCAACTTATCAGCTATGTAAACTCAGGCAAGTTAACTAACCTTTCAAAGCTTACATTTTCTGAACTGTACAGTAAGGATAAAATATTTCATTGGATTGTGATGAGAATTTCAATGAGATAATCCACATAAAATGACTGAAAAAATTCATCCCACATAGTGCTAAGTAAATGTGCTAAATAAAACTGAGCCATCATCAATACTGCTGGGTTTTTTTAAACCATAAGGCTGGCTATCGGAAATGACAATGAGTTCCAAATCTCTGAAGTATTAGAACAAAGAAACCCAGATCCCAACTGATATTGCCTGACACCTGGGAGAGACCAGGAGGTGGGTGCCAATAACAGCTCAGAGCTGTTTTGCATAGTGTAAGAAGCTAAGTCTATTCCTCACTGCCACGTATATTGTGGCAGGGTTCCGGACTCCATCTGTCAGTGGATAAGGCTTCTAATGCTCAGTTCCTGTCTTACTGAGGATTAACATGGAGCCTGGATAGAACTGACCTGTACCTCACAGACATGGGAGCCTGAAAATGAATGGAATTAGGGAAGACAATGCCTGACATTAATGGGCCTCCAAAGACAAGAATTTGAAGTCCTTTAATAATGCAATTAATCTGCCCACAAAATCAGCAAAACTACACCTAACTGTATTTCTGCAATGGACTGAATGCATGTGTCTCCCAAAATTCATTTGTTGAAATCCTAACCTGCAAAGTAATGGTGTAGGAGCGTGGCCTTTGGGAGGTGACTGGGTCATGCTGTAAATGGGATCAGTGCCCTTATAAAAGGGACTCCACAGAGCTCCTTTGCCCTTTTCACCATCTCTGGTTGCAGTAAAAAGACCTCCATCTATTGACAAGGAAATGGGGGCTCACCAGACACCAGATCTGCTCATGTTTTGATCTTGGACTTCTAGCCTCCAGAACTATGAGGAATAAATTGTCACAAACCGGCCAGTCCATGGTATTTTGTTGCAGCAGTCCAAATTGACTAAGACAATTTCCCAATCTTTTCATCAGTGCTATGACTCTGAATTATTCTTTATTTCATGGAAAATTACATCGTGGTCTGATGACCACAAAAAAATTCCTACTCATGCACCAGAGATGGAGGAGACATCTATCCCTAGGATACATGGTCCCTCTCCAAAGAGATATCCCTAGTTAGAATCCCTCCTACCTTCCAGCTTTGAATGATTAGAGAACAAAAACTATAAACACACACACTTAAAAAGTCCAAGGACCAAGTCACCTGTCATCCCACAGGATGTGATTTTCTTCATCATTTAAATGTCTTCCCTTGAAGAACAAATTATGCTACTCTGAAATGAACACTAATCTTTTAGTCCACCGGGAAAAGGCAACAAACAACCAATATCCACTCATCACAATGAGCTTAAATGAAGCATGGATTTAAGCTGCTCTTATGTGTATAACCCATGATCTTTATTAGAGTTTACTTTGCATAATTACCTCAGGGAACTATGATAAGCCCAGAGCTGTTTCTAAGTCTTGATTCGTTATGTGTTGCTTTGCCCAAAGAAGTAAATATAAATTGGAGAGTTATGCCAAGCTCCCTAGGTTCTTGAATTATCCACCACAAAGAGAGAATTGTAGAATCCTAGAATCCTTTGGGTATCTGAGAATACACTCTGAGCCAAAGGAGAAATCAACAGACCGTTTCTCCACCTCAGAGAAAAATAGAAAGTTGCTGAGGGGGCAGTTAAGATTATGGCAGTGAGTATTTATACAGATTTGCTTTCCCAAAGCTAATCTAGAGAACTGAACACTGTCCTTAAAAGAGCTGTTACTTAGAGGAACCGTAGCCTAAAAGAGTTGGGGGCGGTTGGGGGGGGGGCACTTTACCTTAGGGGATGTGACTTTGCTGCAAACTGATCTCTGGAAAAGTCACAGAGAATAAGAGAGGGTTTCAAGAGCTGGAGAATCACAGGAAACAGAGGACCTGAAAGTGTAGAGCAGTTTGAAGAGATGGCAAACTCAAAACATCAGAAGCGGTGTCCAAATAAAGAGAAACTCCAAAGATATAGCTCCCTTCTTTGCCTCTTGTTATGGTCAAGAAATGTCCACTTGGCCCAGCCGGGACTGTCTGAGAGAGGCATGAGACAAGGCTCTCTGCTAAGAAAGGCCTTAATTCCTAAAAGCCCCAACCACACTTTTTACAGAATAATCATTCCCTAGGTAGACAGCAATGTCAGTTTCTCTTGTTTATGTACATTCAGGGAGAAGAGAGCTTGTCTCCTGGAGAGACAAAATACTAAATATTTATTAATACTTTGGAGGAATTTAAATTCTAGAAATCCTGGCAGGAGCTCAACCATAGGATTCTTAGTAAAGGATGTGTCACAGAAAACAAGAGTTTCTGTGATCCACAAGTATCTTCTATTGATAAGTCAAAGTTGCCCTATTGAATCTGTTTTAATTTCTAGTGGGAAATCAAGGTTTGGAACAGCTGGAAAAAGCATGAGAGATCTTCTAATCCAGTGGGTTTAAGTTATTTGATGGCGCTGCAAGGTGCCAACAGAGAAGCATTGATGACCACCTCATTTTACAATTGAAGAGTCTCACTCAGAGATTAAAGGATAAACTAGATTTGGCATATGTGAGCCAGAGCCACAACTCACATTTCTTAACATCTGACATTCCACCCACCATGCCATCCTACCTACAACGTCCTATATGATTGCTTTTTTCCATGCAATGTTTCTCAGAGCTCTTTACTCAGATTTCTGAAATTCTCAGGCTAAAAATCATGGTTCAAACTGCACCCACATAATTTACAGTGAAGAGCATCCAAGTATATTCCACAATATAACAGAACCTTTGCGACCACCTCAGCTATATTCAGCAGAAAGAAAAAAAAAATCATTGAGAAAGTTCCAAGATCTAGATTCCCATAAGAATCTTCTCTAGGTTAATCTTAAGGCTATTTCACATTTAGGTAGAATTTGCTGTCACACAGGTGATTTGAAATGATTATTATGTGTCTCCCTTCTCCTTTATTGAAGCAGGGATTAACATTTTGGCATTGGAGAACAAGGCCATATCTTCAAGAATTCCCTGGAAGGTACAAAACATGAATCCACCAACATGCAACAAGACCTTTTGGTGAATTAGATCATCCAAATGTCATGAAGCAAAAGGAATAGGAAAAAAAAATGCCTCATATTTAAACATGAGGTAAATAAAAGGAAGGATATATATATATATGTGTGTGTGTATGTGTGTATATAAGATGTACACACACACCTATATATACATGTATATATACACATACATACATACATACATACAGTTACTTTATGCATGAACGAATTGAATGAATGAATGAGAGAGAGAGAGAGAGTCTCAAATATAAGTTGGGTGTTAAGACATATAAGCCCTACAAGTGACAGATGGACCTGACCTGGACACCATGAATATACTGAGTGCTTAAAACCGAGAGCCAAAGTATAAGATAAGTGACAAGGAACCTACAGAGCAAAAATCTTCACTAGTGTTCATTTTTACCCAGGGTCAGGCTTGCCTAACTCTATTCCAAAACTTAAATTAATACAGTGATCACCAGAACCAAAGCCATAGTTAAATTATTAAAAGGAATGTGAGTTTCAAATAGATATAGATATAGATATAGATATGGATATAGATATAGATGTGTGTGTGTGTATGTGTATGTTATTATCTGATTTGCTTGGCAATATTTCTTTTCTTATATCTTTTCTGTGTTTGCATATGTGACATTGTAAATGACTTTGGAAATAATCTTCAATTCCATCTATTCAACTATTTTCATTTCCTCAGGACAGCCTTTTGAAATCCTCACATAATATTCAGATTGATTTGGGGCTACCCTTATGAAACCTACCAAGATTTCCACAAATGTGAAATCGGGGGGATATGGCCAATGGTGCCATCATGCCTTTCTTAGTGGCTTCCCCTTGTTAACCTTTTCAGTGCAAGACCCAAAACATTTCTGTGGCCCTATGTAAGAAGTGAGCTCAAAGCTTTGCTGTGGAGAGGCTCCTTATGCCAGCTTTTGCATCAATTTTTTTAAAAATCTCATTTGAAAACCTTTGTACCATTTCTCATCTTTTCTTTATATCTTCCCCCCCTTTTTTTGTTTACCAATGCAAATTGTTTTAAGGTACTTTTTGTGTGATGTCAAACAGTATAAAGCAAGGTTGAATTATACAGCATTTTTAAAGTCATTTTGAAGATTAATAGCTCTTGTTGGGTTTCTTTATGACTTCGCACACTCCTCAAAGAAACCTCCCAGTGTCCCTACCCCCACATCACTGCAGTGGTTCAGATTTGGGAGCAACAGTCAGAGTCAAATTCGGTGCTTTCCTATTGAGAAACAGTGTTTGCAACTCGGTGGTTGTCTAGTTGGACTGACCACTATAATTAGCACATACTATGCAGCACACTACCCTTTCACACATGAATGCCCTAAAATAAGCCTCCTTATTATTTTACATGTTTTGAATAGCAACATTTATTAGCACATTGTCAGTGAAATTACTCAATTTAAATACTTTCCCACCATTCATAACCTTGTGATAAAAGATATTGTTCAATATTTTAAAGACATCATGAAAATGGACATTAAGTGAAATTCCTGTGACTACTTAGCCAATTGAAGAAAAATCTTCCCTTTAAAAAGGGAGAGAAGAAATGCAGTGATATAATTTTTCACAAGAACAGCATTTTACTGGCAATTTTCTAGAGGGAGGATTTCTAAAAGCTGCCTCATAGGAAGGCTTACTTTAGAAAAGCAAAATTTCACTAGCAGACTCACGAGCCCACAGAGACATAATTACATTTTCTCTCCTTTAACTTCTACTTTCTTCAGACTCTCAGGTTGCTACAGCAGAGCAACAGAGAGCTGGTATATCCAAAAATGGGACTCCCATTTGATGTCTTCTGATTTGCTTTTCATTTCCAACAACAGAAGCACAGTTTAAGCCAGTGAAGTTGATGCCAAGAGTTCTATTTGAGTAAAAATCTGGAACAGCCTATCTTGAGTCTAATTCTTACTTGATCCAGCATTTAAAAGCCTTTACATCCATTCAAAAGCAAAGTGCTTAAAATTCCTGCTTCAGACCTGGTATAGTTTGATTAAAGGCCTCATGAAAAAGGTAGGTTAATAACAGAGGACTCTCTTTCAGAACTGGGCACAAATCCTTCCCACCTACAGAAAGATTGCTGTGCACTGTATGGTCCTATGCACCAGCTCACCAAAGCAGTTGTCCTGCTTTCTGGAAACAAAACAGTTTATCAATCCCATTACCCCAGGCAAGGACAAAAATGCTTGTTTCAGCCGGATAATGGGATTCAGGTGTCCTTGTACCAAGAAGACCTCAAGAGAAATGGGACAATTCTTGAACTTCCACTTTTTGTAAGGGGCATCTCAGGCTAGGGGAATCATTTAATTTTTAGTTACAGAAGCTTATCAAGTTCCGTAAGATTCAGTACTTCCAAATGGAGAATACGATTGCTACAACAGGGATTCAGCCAATTGTGTCTTTTAAACACATAATGTGGCAGCTACATTCCACACCATTTAAAGAGATCAAGTATCCTGCAGTAAATAAATCAAAAGATCTTATCTTTTGTGACCATAGATAATCCTTGATTTCACAGCAAGGTTGTGATGGCAATCAAAGTTCATAAATTATGACATTTGAAAGATGGAAGAAATATCTATAATATCTCCTCAAATGTTTGAGGTCACCAAACATGAAACTAATAGATTTAAAAAAAATGAATTACCTGTATTATTTAAATCACTCTAGAAGATCAAGCAAAGAAATCTACCTTCTTTAACTGGTGAAACTATTCGGAATCCAGTGAAATTCTATTCAGCCTTAAGCCACAAGCAATGGATACTTCGTCCAGGCTCCAAGATTCACAGCACAGCAGATTCATTTAACTCATGCTTTAGTCACATAAAATTGGAATTTATGAAAAGTTCAACCTGCCACATCCCTAAGAATGCTTCCTGATGAACATTCATTAATGACTGATACAAATCCATTGTATCATTGTGAGGAAAAGGAGAGATGTCATATTGAAATTACATACCCCTGAAGGGATATATATTGTAGATGCAGTACATAGCCCTTTTTTTAATATTTATTACATTATAAAGGAAATGAATATTAATTTCAGTAGTTTTGGTAACAAAGTAAGATGATTGCTTTGTACTAAAACAAGATAAAAATTATATAGAATTTCATGAAAGAATGGAAAAGGTACAAATATATTCTTAAATCATTGCCTAGATAATGAATAATATAATGAAAGTATTTCACTTTCTAGCAACTGACAGGAATAGCCAGAAACATAATAAAAACTTACAAAGATATTCAAATGTCACTACCAAAGAGTGTGGAAAGAAGTGTTGTTCCTGTGCTATTCTCAACCACACCTGCACACACAGATGGTAAATTGCCACCAGGAGCATGGGATGAAAAAAAAGAAGAAAAAGGAAAACCATCTTTTTAAAGTATCATTTAAATGTTTTAGAACATAACATACCCCTATATAGGAGAAAAAAAAAAGAAGAAAAAGAGCTTTCTTTTGTTTGGGGGAAGGAATAAATTTTCTTGGTCCCACTATAAAGGAGATACCTGCTCATAGCAAAAATTCAAAAATTCAGAAAAGTAAAAAGAAGAGGAAAATGTTACAGATACCCTATTCAAAAACAATTTTTGTGTATTTCCTTATTTTGGCAGTGCACAGTCTGTTTTTTTATATCATTCTGATCACAAGGAGATCAATCAAAATTAAGGAATATCCGACAAGAGTTGGAAATCGCTGAAGATCATCATAGCTAAGTGACAAAATAATTTAAAACCAGGAAGAACATTTATATCGAAGGCACAAAAGGTACTATATACAATATCTATACATCTACGTATATCTGTATGTATTTGCCTCTAAGAGCTCTGATGATAATTCCAAATAAGTAATCTGAACATATGTGAAACAACATAAATTTAATTGGAATGCATTGTATGTCTTTCCCATGAGATGCAGAGCCCTCAATGTACCACTATTCCCTAGAGAAACCAGCCAGCCCCTTGATAGCAGGCTGCTTACATTGGATCTTTTCCATTATGGAAGGGGCATTGATTTATCCTTAGTGGAACATATACCTATTCAGTATATGATTGTGCCTTCCCTGCCTAAAATGCTTTTGCCAGCAACAACAAATACAGACTATGGGAATATTTCATTCCCCTCATATTACTCCACATGCCATTCCTTCTGACAAGAGAACACATGCCTCAGCAAAAGGAGAAAAGAAATAAGCTCACATCCACAGGATTAATTAGTCTTACCCTGACAATCGAAACAGGTGGTTTGATACAACAGTAGACTAGTCCATTGAAGACTTGGTTGCCTGGTTAGTTGGGTTGTCTTGTGGGCTACAGTCTCTTGCAGGTTGGGCTCCTTGGGAAGCTGATTCTGTCAGTCTGATTAGCACAATAGGAAGTCTTGGAATCAATGTCTATCAAACACATGGAAGGAAGCAGGATTGGAAAGAGACAGAAGCTGAGCTAACAATATAGGTCCAACAGAAGCCTCAGTTAACCTTGTGTAGGGTACTGAAGATAAAATCGTCCAGAGCTAGAGCAAGAGGATTAAGCCTTTATAACCCTATGTTAACCAGTCATTCATTCAATGCACTAGGTCCTGGGAAGGGATGAGATCTTGAAATAGGTAGCTTTCTTCAGCTGCAGCAATTCCAAAAAGGGGTAAAAGCTAAAGGCTCTGTGCCAGAAGCACCCCCAGCAGCTGAGGGAATGAGTATTTTATTCCTTAAGGAAGGATCTGGGTGATGCATCACAATATCCACTGTATGTGCTGTCCTAAAAATGCAATGCATGCTCTGAACCAGCAAACAACACATGGTTTCTGAGAATTAGGTGGTAGAAGTGGCAGTGATTCACTTCACTATTAACCCTAATAACATACTTGCAAAGTGTTTGCTTCCCATGTCCCAACATTTTTGTGCTACTCTTGATGTCTTAGTTCCCAAAAAAGGGATATTTCTACCAGGAAACAGACAAGACTTCCTCTTAACTAGAGGCTGAGATGGCTACCCAGCCACATTTGATTCTTCATGCCACTGAACTGGAAAAAATGAGGCTTATGAAGTTTCTACGGTAATTGGTCCTTATCATTAAGGGGAGAATTGTGTTGCTTCTCTGCAACGGAGAAACGGAATATAGGCAATCCAGAAAGCAAAAGTCCAAAGAATAAAAGTTAATGCGACACACCAGTAACCCAGTGCAGGAAGGACTACTAATTCCTTGATCCTTCAGGAATTAAGGTTTTGAGTCACTCTACCAGGTAGAGAAATCTAACCAGCTGAGGTACTGATATATTTTAAAAGAACATGGAATGGATATTGGAAGAAAGAACTCATAAATACCAAGTATAGCCACATAACCCACTGTAGACACAAAGACAGAAATGGCTATACATTTTGTCTTCCTTGCTTTCTGAATATATCTATATTTATTAACTATTTTTCCTCTTTCTATGTCTAGTATTATGTGTGTTCATAGTGGTTAGCCTTATCATTCAATTTTTAAGTTTTACAAAATATCAAACGGGAATTATAACTAACCTAGGAAAACAATAAGCATCAGGTAGAGAGGCATACAGCTAGAATGCAGCTCTGTATATATAAAACACCTGAAAGAGCAATCTTATTTATCAGAAAGCCATCTTATTGAACATAATTCTCACAGATGGGTTAAAATGTAGATTTCCTATATGTGTCAGAAACCAAGTCTATACTGGGCTCACACAACTTAAAACATTGCCAATTTCTGTCCATGGAGACCAAGGCACAGGAAACCTACACTATAAAAATTCTCTTCTCTGTCCCTCTTACTTGAAACATTTATTCCTATTAGCATGAATAAAGAGTGAGGGCTCTCGAAATCCTCACTTCGCTTGGCTCTAGTCATGCCATACATTCCTCCTATTTCTTTATTCATTCAAATTCTCTGCTAGTTCATCTTCCTCTACCTAGTTCTTAGTGGTACCTTGAAGCTCAGCCTTCTTATTTTTTCCAGTCTGTACTCTCTCCATTAGCAATCTCATTAGGACACATGGATTCAATGAGCAATTAATGCAAGTGTTTGCAAATTCATAGTCCAACCCAAGTTAAACTTTTCCTTGAACTCCAGATCTATATATCTAACTTGCTGCTCAACATCTTCATTTGGAAATTTCCAAGGTACCTCAGACATATGTCCAAGACCAAATTCACTATCTGTTCCCGGAAATCCAGTGTTCAACTCAGTGAATTACACTGCTATAATTCAGTTCCTCAAAGTAGAAACCTAGATGTAATCTTTGTTACAAGTCTTCTCCTTACCCCTTATAACCAATTTAGTTTGTTCAGTTGATAACAGCTCTTAAATTCCTACATCTGTGCATTTCCACTGCCACCATCCTATTCCAAAGTGACAGGGATAGCATGGCAGTCTTGAAGAACAAGTCCTGGACTACCATAATAGCCTCTAACTAGACTCCACAAGACCCTTTGTGCATCTTTATAATCTGTTCTTCTCAGAAGCAAGAAGTGTCTTTTCAGAATACAGACCTGATTTTATGACTTTTAAAATTCTTCAGTGAGTTCCACTGTTCTCAGGTTTAAGCTCGAAATCATTACAATGAACCATGAGGCTTTGCCAGGTCGAGACCCTATCGGTCACACCCTTCCCTTCCAGGAACCACAGGAACATAAGCCTTCCCTCCAGGATCTATCCTCTTCTCCACCATAGGTCCTCTGTACACACTGCTTCCCTGTCTGCAAGAAGCCGGCCCTCGTGTCTGAAATGAGCCTGCACATGTGTACACGTGTACACACATATGCACACGTGCATACACACCCACACTCATCTAATTAACTTCTATTCAGGCTAATCTAATTTGTGATTAGCCCTTCCTCAGAAGAGCATTCCTCAATGCCATAGTCAAGATCAAGATGCTGTACTATATACTCATACTATATGTTCATCTCTTTCATAGCTTTTAACTAAACAACAATTTCTGTGATTATCCTGTTTAACTCCATCTCCCCCACCAGACTGTAATCTCCACAAAGGCAGGACCATGGCAATTTTGCTCATTTTATCCACAGTATCTAGCACAGTGCTTTACAAAGAGGTAGTACTTTCCAGAGGTTTGCTGAATATTTAAAAAATGACAAAAAAGGGGCGCCTGGGTGGCTCAGTCGGTTAAGCGTCCGACTTCGGCTCAGGTCATGATCTCACGGTCCGTGAGTTCAAGCCCCGCGTCGGGCTCTGGGGTGACAGCTCAGAGCCTGGAGCCTGTTTCAGATTCTGTGTCTCCCTCTCTCTCTGACCCTCCCCCGTTCATGCTCTGTCTCTCCCTGTCTCAAAAATAAATAAACATTAAAAAAAATTTTTTTAATAAAAAAAAAGACAAAAAAAAGTTAGTAGAAACCCTTGAGAGATTTCCTAACAAGAAATAAAATGATTTAAAAGTTATAAATCACATATGTGATCTCATTTTATCTGCACAATAGCTTATCAGATGAAATGGTTACAGTAATTTGCCATTTTACAAATCACTGTCCCTTGCACTAAGAGAGGTTTACTCCAACCTTCCTAACCAAAGTAGAGATAATTCTGCTCTACGGCTAAATATGCCTTACTGAAAAACCTCATGTTCTTATGAGAGAAACAGGACTGTGGCAGACCAGTCAAAACCCACAGGACTCTGTAACCAGATGACAGACAAAACCAATCCCAATCCTGATAAATCCATTAGCACAGTTAAGCCTCCACTGGCATTTCCACCTAAAATCATCTCCAGTACATCCTTTGCAATCTTGTACCCTTGAGCATATGCTTCCTACTTTGAGACGTCGATCCTTGCAGAATTCATTTCTAATAGAGGCCAACTATGTGAAAATTAAAAATTTGATCCAAGGATATTCTTCTCCATTAATTTTTTCAACACTGGAGAAATGTATTTTCACCTGCTGCTTCTGCATTTGCAGCTTCCCCAGATAGCTTCACACAGTGGAGATCATACCATTTCCTAAGCCAGAAAGCCACTGTCTTCCAGGAAAGGAAGTCACTTCTGTAGCAATTTTCAGCTATTTTATTAAGGCATTTCTAATTGCTAAGACTTTCTTCTCAACTGTGTGAAAGTTTACATCTGATAGCTACAAAACACTGGCATGTTGGGACATAACATCTACCTTCCATGTTATGCTGACATCATGCCCTATTTACCAAATGCATATGAGCTAATCCACATTAGAGAAACATGCATTTCAGCAGAACAAATTGTAGACTGTTCATTTCATTTATTATATTTGAGTTGAATGGAATTGTCAAGCTTATTTCATTACTGAAATTTTATTTCACTATTGAAAGTCTCTCTCTTCAACTTACTATTTGTACAAAGAAATATACACTTGAACAACTGTAAACCCATCTTGCATATTATAAGATGTTTCATAAATGATAGCCAAGTACAAATCCTTTATCGAAAGAGAAGACATGGGGCGCCTGGGTAGCTCAGTCAGTTCAATGTCCATCTCTTGGTTTCAGTTCAGGTCATGATCTCATCGTGGTGATATGGAGCCCCACATCAGGCTCTCTGATGAGCATGGAACCTGCTTGGGATTCTCTCTCTCTCCCTCTCTCTCTGTCCCTCCCCCACCCACATGTAAACTCTCTTTCTTTCTCTCAAAATAAATATTTAAAAAATAAAAAATTTGGGGGGGTACCTAGGTGGCTCGGTCACTTAAGCATCTGACTCCGGCTCAGTTCGTGATCTCATGGTTCACAGGTCTGAGCATTGTGTCAGGCTCTGTGCTGACAGCTCAGATCCTGGAGCCCGCTTCAGATTCTGTGTCTCCCTCTTGCTCTTGCCCTTCCTGACTTATTCTCGCTCTCTCTCTCTCTCTCTCAAAAATAAATAAAAACATTAAAATATATGTATTAAAAATTAAAAAAAATTAAAAGAGATATTATTAGCGTTTTCCCCCCTTTAAAAGTTCAGCATTTGGGGCTCCTGGGTGGCTCAGTTGGTTAAGTGTCTAACTCTTGATTTCGGCTCAGGTCATGATCTCAGCGTTCATGAACTCAAGCCCCACGTCCAGCTCTGTGCTGACAGTACAAAGCCTGCTTGGGATCTTCTCTCTTCCTCTCTCTCTCTGCCCCTCCCCCACTTGTTCACTCGCTCACTCTCTCTCTCTCTCTGAAAAATAAATAAACTTAAAAAAAAAAGCTCAGTGTTGTTTTCTGAAGGCCACATACACAAATCAGTAAACATAAAACAAACACCACTGGAGTAATATTATCCGTATTACAGACTACAAGACACCATTTAGATTTTAATGCAATTTATGAGTCCAGTATCTTCCAAGTAATACCACATGTTAAAAACTAAGTTCAACTGATGTGTTTTACAATTTGGAGCCATCACATACTTGACAAATAAGAAAAATCATACCAATGAGAACATATCCCTGTGACCACAATGCTCCACACAGTGGAGGTCAAAATCTTCCTGCAATACTCTGTCATATGCTCATACATTTTACCTGACATATGACTTATATTGAAGGAAATGGAGGGCATTTTGCTGGGCTTATTCTGTTGACATTTTATGAGATATTCTAAAATGGAATCCCATTTTGTGAGGCCTTCAAAATAGAAAATTTAATTTTCCCAAAATTCTTCTTTAAGTAAGGCAGAGTTCAATGGATTCTGTAGTGAAATAAATGTATTTCACTCTTCTGTTAAACTATAATTTAACATTATATACCAAAAAATACCAAAAAAAAAAAATGCTTAATGTTGCATGCATGCATAACAATTTGTAGGAAATAGCAAATTAAAAACATCAGCTCCTCCCTATTCAACCACCATACAATCAATAGATATACCTAAAACAACAAATTACAAGTTACCAAATTAATAGGCCTCCAAAACAATGGTAATGTGAACAAAAGCCACGTAGATGCAAATCCAACACTCTTGTTGGCTCTGAAAAAGACAGTGTGAAGGGCAACTGTCAGAATAGTTTCATAGAAAACTGAGTGTTCCAGTCAATTTTCCACTCCCTATGGAAGAAGAGATGAAATATGGATCCACACTGGCTAAGTGTCAAGGGGCTTAGAAAAAATTAGAATTACTGACAAAAAGGCCTGGGGAAGAGCAATGTGAATGGACTTTATAGAAGGGACACAAAGTGTGAAAATACTTCTATTGTATTTGTAAATATTCACCAGAGGTGAAATTTAAAGCAAGTAAACAGGGTGAACAATTCTGTAGATGTCAGTTACCACATTTTCAGCACCACCCCAGTGTTGTATCAATGGGGCCATGTAAAAGTGGCTCTGGTTGTATGAGTGGATGCAATAAACGGAATCAACAATATGGTTTTCTTATCATCATTGTTCATCTGGTACTATAACTGCTGAGTGCCCTATCTGCAACCATAGATTCTAGAACAACTAACCAGCCATCTGCTTGCAGGATGATTATAATAAACTGTCATCATGGAGAGCACTTGTCTACACTGCAACAAAGACCACTGTTCTCTCAGCAACACTATCCATGGGCTTATGAAACCTTTATTGCCATGCCATTATTGTTACTCTAGTATTGATGTTATTCCAAGCAGCTCTGCTTCTTGACCAAGGACTGCATTTTAGGACCAAAAAAAGTGAGCTTAAACAGCTGGCACCTACTATATTTTCATGTATCATCACACAAAAGCAGGTGACTTCACAGAACTTACTTGCTTCTTGAAGACTCAGTTAACTGCATCAGCTTCTAGGCAACACCTTGCAAAGTGGGAGTGTTCTCCTAGTGAAGAACTCAACATGGTATGTGCTCTGGATCAGCAATTATTACATGGTACAGTTTCTTCTAGAGATGATAGGATTCATGTGTTTGGTGGGGGAAGCACTTGTTATATGTAATTGGCAAAACATAAATTTTGCTTCATGACACAAAACTTTAGATTTTACTGGTTTAGCTGTCTTATTGGTTCTACTGAACTTGAAGCTGAGGCAGTCATATGGCCCTTAAAAGCATTTGAAGCAGTTAAAGTCATGAAACAAATAGGGACAGGGAAGAGGAGTAGGGGGAAGGGGAGGGAGGAAGGAGGGGGAGGGGGAAGAGAAGAAGTAGAAGATTTTGTGGTGTTTCAAGTAATCAATATTTTGTTTTACACAAAGAAAATGAGAAGTGCATCTCTTTTCTGGTAATGCCATGTCTACTGGCAAAAGTTGATGGAAAATAGAATGATCCAGTACAAGCAGGACTACCAAGGTTCCTAGTGCCTCAGGATTGAGGTTTGGAGTCATCCCAACTAACCAAGGTTAAAAAAATTAAATTAAATTAAAATTATAAACAAACTGAGGTACTGGCTTTGGAAAAAAGAAAACATAAAATAGTTAATAAGATATAAGTACCAATTATACCCTCATGGCCAGGTGCAGAAAAAGCTTATAGGAGCACGGTGCCTGGGTGGTTCAGTCAGTTCAGTGTCTGACTCTTGATTTCGGCTCAGGTCATGATCTCACAAACCCTGAGTTTGAGCCCCACTTTGGGCTCTGCATTGACAGTGCAGGCCCTGCTTGAGATTCTCTCTCTCTCTGCCCCTCTTCCATTCACTCTGTCTCTGCCTCAAACCTTTTTAAAAAGGAAAAGGAAAAAAAAAAAGACTATCGGAGCTATGTATCTTTCTTCTTTGCTCTTTATATGTACAGTATCATATATACAATATTTGCATTATATTTATTAACCACATTCTCTCTTTTTCCCCTAATATTTTATATAAATTTTTGCTGATACTGAATTTACAAGTTGTTCCTCAGGTTAAAGACATCAAGATAGGATTGTGACTAAACTCGAAGAGGAATAAATGTCACTGAGATGGTACAGTGACTATTGGAACTAGAGGTCTCACCATTTGGGGAAAGGACTTTATATATACGAACAATTGTATTGTGTTAGGCAGGATTATGTATGCTGCCGTTGTTCTTTAGAAGGCTGTTTGTTTTGAGGGAGCCCGGCTGGCTCAGCTGGTGGAGCATGCAACTCTTGATCTCAAGGTCATGAGTTCAAGCCCCGTGTTGGGTGTGGAGCCCACTTTAAAAAAAAAAAAAAAAAAGGTGCTTGTTTTGTTTAGATTTCAGTTGGAGAACAGATACTATGTCAGCTTACCATCACTGTTTCCACATTATGCCAGCCTAGTGCCCAGCCCATAGCAGGCACTCAATAAATAATAAAGGACCCTCAGTAAAGAACCAATATCATAGGTTGAGGTAAAGGAACTTCCAATAAAATTAGGAAAAGCAATTCCATTATAAGCAAGGACAATAATTACTGGCTTCTGCCACAAAACTATAGTCTCACTAACATGCTTTTTATCACCAATTCCACTTATCCCTATACTAGTAATGATTGAAACTATCGGGCTTTTTCTTAATAGCTTCGGCTGTGAAACTGATATAATATTTAACAAATAGCGTAACAGGTCATTTATTAATTTACCTGCATCAAGAAATCACAGTAGTCCTGATCCCAATTAGTCCCTAACTGGATCCAATTGCATTTATTATTTCAGCACTCATAATTTTAGAATTTGGAGTAGTCTTCATTCAACCTTGTGTCTTTACACTACTGGCTAGCCTTCATTTATAACACTTACTGACACATGTATATCGCATAATAAATCTTAACCCTTGATCCCAACAGGAGCATTATCCACATTTTTAATAACTTCAGGGTTAAGTATATGTTTTTGTTTCATTTAACAACTTCGTTAATTCTAGGCTTGTTATCAAATTCAGTTGACCCTCAAACAACATGGGGTTAGGACTGTCGACCCTCCGTGCAATCAAAAACCCACATGTAACTTTTCACTCCCCAAAATCTCAACTATTAATAGCCTACTGTTGACCAGAAGCCTTACCAATAATACAACCAGCCTACTAACACACATTCTGTGTGTTATGTATATGTTATATTCTTACAATAAAGCTAGAGAAAAGAAAATGTTAAGAAAATCATAAGGAGGAGAAAATTCATTTACAGCACTGTACTGTATTTATTTTTTTTCAAAGCCACTTGAAAGTGGCCCCACACAGCTCAAACCAGTGTTGTTCAAGGGTCACCTGTATTTTAACAAGTGTATCAGTATGACCAAAGACTGTGAGAGAAAGTACATTCCAAGGTCATCATAAAAGAGAGACAAGTTTAAAAATGAAGGTCCCAGTACAGATGAGGAATTCGGTTAATCTGATAGAGAGTAGTAGCAGTTGGATAATGAGAAAGGAAATGACAACTATGAGTCAGAGCTGCTGGGCTGAGTGACCACATGCTAGGAAAAGAAAGATAAGGAGGAGTCTAGAATGACTCCCAGCTTTTTGGTTTGTGTGACTACATGGGTTGTGATGCCACCAAATGAGTGTGGGAGGAGGAGGAGGTCAGTTTTGGACACACTGTGCTTCACAAGTCAGCTATATTATACCCAGCTGTCTGGAATGAAACTGATTTGAGTGTCATCAGTGTCAAGGTAGCAGTCATGCATTTTGTAACACTTATCCCATTAAATAAAATAGTTTGTACTTGCTTTTCCCTTCTTCAACCTCTGTTTTCTATATAGACATACAAGCTATACTGATCCGATCTCAAATATCAATGAAAGTGAGAGAGGGTAGCCCACCCAGAGGGCTAGCAGAGTTGTGTACCAGTCACTGCTCCGGCCTTGAATGTGAATAAGTGATTGTATTATCTCCACCTTCACATCATAAGTAGCTTGTGAAGACCCATGCAGGAGTGGTAAGTGTATGCTCAGTACCCCCACTGTGCCAGCTGCTGGGCACCTTCTCCCTGCTCTATTACATCCAGTGCCTACACCTGGGAACTGAGTCCAGCTCTAGCATCTGCATGTGCTTGGATAAGCTTCCATCTACTGCCCTGTTACTACTCAACCAGGCCACCCACTCTCTCCCCCAAGGTCACAGCTTGCTCCACCACCAGCCCTTTTGAGCTCTGGCTCTCCCTTATGCCCATGAAAGCTACATCTAGCCATCCTCCTTTCCCATGTTATGCCCAAGAGACCTTACGCAATCACCCTCGGATGGCTCACCAAGACAGTGTGCAGAAATGAGGACAAAGCAAAATGTTCCATAAGAGGAGGGAGAAAGAAGAGGCCCCAAAGGGAATGGGAAAAAAAATCACCAAAAGAGAAAATTTTATTTATAATCTTGAAGTAAAGGTAGTCTCATTTCTAAAGGAAAGGGGAAAAAAATCCATGTATTGAAGAGTATGAGAAACTGTCTAAGAGATAGGAAATGCAGGTCATTTCTCTAGAAGTTTGGTTGTTAGGACTAAAAGGTGGAAGACAAAGCACACAATACATATTCAGTGAAAGTTCATGAAAGTTAAATAGAGTTCCTCGGTCACCATTTACCTTTACTCTTATTTTCTACTTCTAATATGCTCTGTCATCTGGTTTCTCATTCTATGCAAAATTATACTTAAAAAAATCAGAAGGGAGAACACACTAAGGAGAGTAAATATAACACTACAATTTGACAAAAGAGAAGAAATAGGGGGGAAAAGGAGTAGCAGACCTCGGACATAGCCATCCAGCATCACTGAGTACAGATGTAAACCACTTTAGACAAACGCCCAGAGAAAAACCATTGCATTTCAGCATAATGCAATACATGAAATTCCCAAGATGAATCTTGGATGTCAAGAAAATGCTAAACAGTGCTCAATGGATTCAATTTTAAAGGACTACAAAGTGAAAGGATTTTTACCTAAACTTCTTATAAGAAGACATTTGTGTCCTTAAAAGGGTGGCGCAGCCCTGGACCGTGGTCTTGTGCTCCAGGCTAGTGGCTATAACACTGCTCCTCAAACCAGCTCCACTTGTTAAAAGGAGATCAGTGGGAATTAACACCATATTAGCATCTATTTAAAGCTAACTTTTTGCTATAGCACTAAAAGAAAAGTTTTGGAATAAAAGTTTGTATTTGGGGAAAAGGAAAACTCTTATGAAGAATACTGAAATTCTTTGGCTTTATTATTTGTGCAGCATAGGTAAAAGTAAATTGATTATTGATTTTTTTATGTCCATGCTTTATGGAAAGGATTCATCTATCCCGTATTTAAAATGCATCCAGACAGGAGAAGATGAGGGACGCAGGACTTGCCATAACCCCTACTTGTCACAGCCATGGTTTCTTTCTAACTGAAGTAATCTACAATGTGATCATGAAAGATTTTGATTGATTGCAAAATAGCTGAGCCCCTGATATCCCTCTTTAAATACATTCAGCCTCTACTCTAGGTTGAACAGTTAAAACTAGCTGGGAATTGCAACTTGTAGAAGGTATGATAAGATTTCCAGGGCTCTGCCTGAGTGCAGAGCATGGGAGCCAGAGCAAAGGAAAAGCTTAAGACTCAGTTACTCATGATGCACACCAAAGACAGGGATGCTGGCAGAAGTGGGAGGTGACGGGACAAACCCAGGGGACACCGTGCATCAGGGAAATGAACCCCACTTTTGCTACAGAGCCATAAACAGTTCCATTAATATTTTGACTTAACTCGATAAAGGACTTTGCAACCCTGGGCATTTCGGCTTCGTCTCTGCCTTCCCCAGATTCCAATCACTTCAGTGCCTACATAAAGCTGTCCAATAAAAAAAGTATTACTGCTAACTTCCTTTAACATATTGTACTTTTCAAGGTTGCCCAGTCACAGTTATGCTCTCCTGCTACCATTTCTCAAGTGAATTACAGTGTTTCTTTTCCCCCTCCCTCCCTCCATTTTTGCCTTCCCAGTGCTGGGTCATTCATGGTCTCGGTATTCTCTGGATAATAATGCTGCTTTCCATCAGGTACAAAGAAATGGAATTCTACTTGAAAAAGCAGCCCAGCCAGGTACTGGTTACTCATTAATCAATGGAACTAAAGGTTTTTATCCATAATTATTTAACCTAGAAGAGCAACTAAACTTGATGTCAGATAACGTACTAACTGGTTGGAAGGAAGGGGGGAGGTTTTAGAGGGGACAGGTTTTCCATCTGACAGTTACCAGAAATAAGAAATGGTACACCAGTGGAAAAGGGAGGCATAATAATCATCATTAACCATGTTGAGGAAATAAAGTAGATCATCTCTAGGAGTGAGCCATCTAATAAAGGTTCCCACACTGGCTCAGAATCACCTCAATAATGGGCAGATGTCATTCATTAGCTCTGTGACCTTGACATGTTACTACACCTCTCTGGGCCTATTTTCTCATCTATAAATATAAGATTGTTGTGAGGTATTAATGCAAAGCTCTAAGAACGCAAAGTTCTTAAACCAGTGGCTGACATACAATAGGTTATTCAATAAGTGCGATCCATCATATATATTTTATATACATCTGTATGTATACAGAATGTCACCACCACCATCATGAGGCTGGTATTATTCACCTGTCAAAATAATAGGCTGTTCCTAATGGAGCAGAGAATCTGAGAGTCTTCATTAATTGGCCATCAGCCTCTGGTTGGAATTCCAACTTGCTCTACTTCTCCTACTGGAATAATCCTAATACCACTTAATGTATCTTGAAATGACTTACTTTTAGTTAATTCTTCATGTCTATGGTCCTAAATCTAGTTATAAGATACATTTTTCCTAGATATTCAGCTTCCCCTAGGCTGATAACTTGATTAAGACTGCTAAATTTTTCACATCTCTATTTTTAGATTCTCATCCTCAGATTCCCACCTTTTAAAAAATCTCATATGTAGCAGGTGCTATAGAAGGTTCTTTAAACTCATTACCCTTAATCCTTTCAATTATCTATCATTACATCCAGTTACTAAGTTGGGGAAACCTCACCAAAATTTTGACTCAATTTCCAGAGTGATAACATTGAATTTCAACCTTGGCCCAATGTGTCCAAATTGTTCTGGTTTGCTTTTTCCTAGCATGTTATCATGCCCCTGGCTCTTTTCTCCTCTGCCTGGCCTTCTATTTTTAGCCCTTAATATTCTCGAACTAAATTTTAGCAGGTATTTTTCTGAGACAATGGGAAATAAAATTTGGAAAACACAAAAGGAAAGTAAAAAGAAAATAGGAATCATCCATATTTTTAGCATACAAAATCAGTGTTATGATCTATTTGTTTCTATTATTTTAATACTTTCTCCATATATAAACTTCTAATACACAAGTAATATATGAATAAATTCTCTGCAAGAGAATGTGAAAATCCCAAATAAAACTAAATGTCTTATTTTTAGTACAAAAATAAAACTACAGTCTCCTTTGACCATCAATCCAATACTATCCGCAATCCTCATTTTCTAGACACTATGAATTTGGTGTATATCCTCCTATTCCGTTTTTATTCTTTTACATAAATACATTGAAATATAATAGTATATTCTGTGGGTGATGTTGAATGTAAATATCTCATGGTGAATGTAATATTTACAGTTTGCTTTTCATTGAATGATTCTCCTTAAAGCACTTGCACTCTTTGTTAGGTTTATTTCCAGATACTAGATAGGTTTTCTTGCAATTTTGAATAGATCCTTTTTGCAACTCCATTTTCTAATGAGTAATTGCCAGGATATAGGCAAGCAATTGATCTTTATATGCTGATCTTGCACCCAACAATCTGGCTGCACTCTTTTATTACTTCTAAGAAGGCAGGTCTTTTCTACTGCCTTGTTATCTCTGGAGAAACTGGGTGCCACGTATGTCATTTGTAGTCTTGAAAACTGGACAATTTGAGCAAGGTTCTGAAAATAACAAAATTCCACTACAATGAAACTGTGATGTCTCATGAGGTTCCTGATAATAGGAACTGCCTGTCATGCTTTGCTGATTTATAGCTCAGTCAGACATCACATACATTTGGCAGTGCCTCTACTTGTGTATGCCTATAAGGTAATTGCAGTGACTTTCTGGGTTGTTTTTTTAATATCATAGCACAAAGTTATAGTCACTTTTCCAAGGTCCAGTCATGTTTAATTCTCCTCTAGTGAATTACAGTGATGAAGATGATGTTAAGCTTCTCAGAACTAACCTGCAGGAGGTTTGTTTGAGGGAGTGAAGTGTTCTAAGTAAATACTGTAAGTTGATACAGTGTCACCACGATTCCCACAGCAAGCAAAAAAAAAAATAAAAAATAAAAAATAAAAATTAAATAATTGTTGAAAAGTAATACCGTACCAGCTAGTGATTTCAGTTAAAGCTCTGAAGTCAAATGCCTTTTTCATATATCCAGATTTCATGCCACTTCTAATTTTCATTTGCATTATTCCAAGAAGCCAATGGACTTTGGCCATATCTACCTGTACAAGATGAACCCATAGTACATTCCGTCTGCTCAATGGATTGGATCCATCAGCAATCATCATTCTCAACCACAAAATGCCCAAAGTTAATAAACTGGCTAACCTTTTATTCTATACATTTCTAGTCTATGTAGATAAACTTCTATAGAAACCTTGTTTTTTTCTTTCGTTCTCTTTCTCTCCCTCTCCCCCATGCCTTCTCACTCTTCCTTTTTTTCTCCAGACGTAATTCAGTCAAATGAAAGGAAAAATGTCAACAAAAAAATCCATCCTCCAAACTGATGAAATCTTCTTGAAGGATTTTTCATGGTGACTACAGAGCCTCCCCCCACCTCCCTCATCTTCCAGTCAGATTTAGGGTTTCAAAACACTCTACTGAAATGAACAAAGAACAATTTGCTTTAAAAACCTTAAAGAAAAATTATTTGCTTCCAGGTACAATGAACCTGAGCCCTCTCCAAACTCTCAAAGGCACTGGAAGCATAATGAGGTTAGGACTCCCTAGCCTTAGACTATAGGGCCTGTTTTGTGCAAGTAGTTGTACACTGATTTTAAGGTAAGTACTTTCCAAACTACAAGATGTTTCTTTTTTTCTTTTCATTCCAGATATTATAGAAAAAAATGATGGGAAGAAAATACAGACTTGACATAGATATCAGCATTGAGGCAGTTAGTTTTCTTTTTTTTTTTTTTTTTTTTTTTTTACCTATTTGAAAAATGCCAAACTGTCCATGACTGAACTGGTTTTCTTATTCCCACTGCTACTAAAATGGAGGAAATTCATGAGGTTTTTGAGAATAGTGATCTAACAGTTTGCAAATTTCTAAATAGTTCTAGATCAAAATATTAAGTTCTGAAGCTGAATGTTTTTATTTTATTCTCTCTCTCTCTCTCATAAACACACACACACACACACACACACACACACACACACACAAAGGTAAAAATAAATAATTGAGGCAGAAATTAAGCAAATGAGTATCCTGTATGAATAATTATGCTCTTTCTGGCTGTAATCTGGTCCAGAGGATCACCATAATTCATGCTGTGTAATTCAAAACTTATCCTTTGTTCTATATTACAAGGCATAGATAAATCACAACTGAAGGAAAGATAGCATGCTTTCAATTAAACACATAAGGGTCACTTTGCAAGAACTATGTCCCAAAATACTGTTCTTTCCATTCAAATTTTTTAAATATTTATATTTCAGAAAGAGAGAGACAGTACGCAAGTGGGGAAGGGGCAAAGAGAGAGGGAGACACAGAATCTGAAGCAGGCTCCAGGCTCCAAGCTGTCAATACAGAGTCCCATGTGCGGCTGACAAGCTGAGAGATCATGACCTGAGCAGAAGTCGGATGCTTAACCAACTGAGCTACCCAGGAGCCCCTGTTCTTTCCATTCAGACAATAACAAATAATCATTAATGAAAAGAACAATTTTCATGGATCATGGTTGAAGGGGATATAAATATTTACTAGATGGCCGTTTTATTAGAGTCTCAATATAATTTTTAGGAGATAGGTGATATTTAATAGTATTTTTCTTTGCTTGGGAAAACCAAGCTTTTCCCACAAACTTAGTTACTATAAAAAAAATGGAAAATATCTTCTTCTATTATATTTTCACTTTTAATAATTAGGAATCACAATAATCTTTATCATATATGCGCCCTTTCAAAAGCATCTGACAGCAAGCATCAAAATAAAATTCATTTATTGTCAAGAAGGTTACTGATACATGCTATGACTAGGACAGAACAATAAGTTACAGCCTTTAACAAGGAATCTTGATGGAATGCAATGGGTTTAATTGTAAATGCGTTAACATGAAAAAAGAAAGAAAATAATTCTTATGAGTACACTGCTATAAATAATTCCCAAAAAAAGACTTACTCATTGGACTAGACCGATCAAACATGCAACTTATTTTTTTTCCACGAGTGGAGGTTTTACAGTGTTTTAATCATTAGTCCTAAATTTATCTTATTTTTTGTTCATGTTTAACCTATTACTGAAATGTAATGAGTGAAGAGAGTGAAAACAGAGAAGAGCATAGGAACTAAGTGTTTTGGCAAGCCGAGCCTTTTCCGGAAAGAACATTACTGTCACGGTCAGTTCTGCCCCGTATCCAAGGAGAGAATTGGAGCATACTTAGAGGAGCCCTGCCATACTCCTTAGCAGGAGACTAAGATAGTGAGAGCTCGATGGCATTGGGTACACCTCCTAATAATGGCTTCTGGGTGGCACAAGATCCAATGGCTGCAAGCTGCCAGGAAACTCAAGCCAGCAATTACACAGCAGCGGCATTTCTACATAATGACCTTCAGCTCACTGACAATCAGCTGCTGACTGCCCCGAGCAGGAGCAGAAAAGCACATGAGCCTAGATGAGGATGTTAGGTACCCATGGAATATGTAGTTCTCAGAGTGTAAATGGATCAGACTAAATCTGCCTCTCATAACTTCCAAGAGACATTTTTTTTTTTTGGATCCAAATCAGAAACAAACAAACAAACAAAAAAGATGAGGGAGAAGTTAGAAAGGATGAGGTGGTTTGAATAGCATCTGGCCATGGTTTCTGGAGCCACTCAAGCAGCTGAGATGTTGGGAAGTGAAAGCAAAGGTTTCTTGAAGATGGAGCAGCTAGCTGCTCCATTCGGAGGCACTGAGGACACGTGAGACACTACAAGACGTGATTCAGTCCATTGTGCAAAGGACCGAAAGAAGCCCGTGAGGGTCTTTGCATCACTGAAGTAAGGGAGGCTCTGAGGCCATCTGTGGGAGTTTGTGGGACTTCTCAAATACGGGCTCTCACAATCTCATTTGCCTATGTCCGTACCAGCTTGCACATACATAAGCTATGCATTCAGATGTCATGTAACTAGGCAAAAAAAAGTTCCACATGCCTAGGTGAATACAATTACTAAAAGGAAAAAGTCTTTTAGAGGCAAACATTTGTCAATATACAGCATTTCTTTTTAACCATTTCTGTCTTAAGGTTCTGCCAAAATTCTCTTCCTTATAATAAGCACTTCAGCCTATTATAGACAAAAATAAAATGAAATCAGGGCAGAGACAGCAAGAAACTTTTCCCAAGCTGCTTTTAGGACACCATTCAATGCAGCACATGGAAATTAAGTTGGAAGTTTCTTAGTCCTTTTGAAAGTTGTTTCTTTTTTGTTTTGCTGAGTGAGGAGAGAAATGATATAAGCACTTTAGAAAAAGAGGGAAAAACATGTCATCACTGTGTCAAAATTATTTAGCTGAAAAGGATGCATTATTTTTAATGTGTATTCATCACATAGTCTATGATGGCTCAAATGCCATGACTGAAGGATGCAAACTATTGTTAATATGCATTGGAGTTCCACCTTGCCAGCTGCATTAATTGTAATTAACTGACAGATTGACAGCTACATATTGATGGATTGTGTGGTGAAGGTTCCTTTAATGTTACTATGTATAGTGTGGATGCATATTCACAGAATAAATAATTAGCATATCTCAGACTGATCACATCTAGTCTTGTATTTTCTCTTGTATCTATAAATACAACTAGTGTAGTAAAATATCCTCACACAAATTAAGAAAAACTGTATGAGCAGCAACCATTTGTCCTGCCATTTGTATCCCTAGCTGTTTTAAAGTAGTAAAATAAGTGAGTCATCTATTCTAAGAACTAATAATAATGCACAACATTGAATTTTAAAGAGAAAGGCAGGCATTTTTTTTTATCTCACACACACACACACACACACACACACACCAAACTTCTATGTACTAAGATGGGCTCAGGAGAAATATACCTACTCATTCTGCTTGTTCCTAAACTTGGGTAACTTAGTGGGTGGGGAGGAATGGATGGCAGCTGGAATGGCAGGGGCTCTGGAGTCAAGCTTGCATGGGCTTAAAAGTCCTCTACTGCTTATTAGCAATGACTTTGGACAAACTGTGTAGTCAACTATTCTCCTTAGTAAAGTGAGAATTACAATATACACCTCAAAGGTTTGATTTCAATATCAGAGAGTAATGTGAATGAAAAATTTAGCATAGTGTCTGGCACAAAGTAGATACTGTATAAATTATAGTTACTATTGTTACTGAAGCAGAATTAATAAGAAAGAAGTTTCCTGTGACTACAAAGAGATTATGGATGGATATTATCAGCCTTTTCCAAAACTAAAATGGTAACAGTGAATAGTCAATGCAGAATACAGTTTTAAATCTTTTCTTTCCACAACTATTTCAGTTTTGTCTAATTCTTACTCCATTTTTACTGATTCCTGAGTTGGCTTCCTTCACCAAAGAGATCTTAAAATGGTCAAGAGAAAGGGTTAAGACAAACACCTCACCCACAATTACCCCATTATAATCTTCCTATAACATAGAAACTGACAACTAACTGTTAATTTTGACCTGTTGTAGGACAGAGAGATTTTCCCCCGTACATCAAACCTTAGCATGGAATTAAAGTGGCCCCTGATTGTTAGGCAATTATACAGATGGAATTAGCACTAAAAAAAATCTTTATCATAAAGTATACTGAAACATCTTCTTGTTACTCTAGAAATTTTATTAACAAGGGCATAAGCAAATCAAGGCATATTATAGATTCTTTATTACTTTTACTTTAAAAACACTCCAAAATCCATGGTTTCATAATCTACCTTCCCCTCCCTGAGTCTGTCTGTTCCAGCCACGGTGGAATTTCTAACAATGCATGAACAACGCATTCTAATGAACTATGAAATTCAGTGTTCCAGGCCAGCACATGGGAAATCAAAGAATGTCATTTGCTTAATTATACAGGTCTTTGGGAAATGGCAAAGAGGTCGCTTTTCAGTGCTCTTACCAAGTTCTGTTGCATACACTATGGATAATCAATGCTTCAATTCCCTGAGATGAGCACTGATGTATACTTAATTAGTTTTTATTGATAGATTTCAAAACACTTGTATGTTATTTATATTGTTCGATGATTGATTTCTTTTATTTTCCTACTCTGGTGGTCTTATCTTCATGAAGCCTAGATTTGTATAATCCCAAACCTTGCCATGGAATTAAAGTTTTTGCTTTGAAGACCTGCCCTAACTCTGAAAGATGGCAAAAGAGATCCAGACTTCTTGTGTTTCCTATAAAGTGTTCTACAGATGAATTAGCTGCTGCTAAATGGATGATTCATTTAGTACCTAAGCGTGCCCCACTACCACCTCTATCTTACTTTCTGTGGGTTTTCAAATCTTGACAGTGCTGTAAAGCGATGGCTTTGTTCATTTCAAAGTAAAAAGAGAGGGGGAAATCTATCAACAAATATTTCACCTGAGTATTTTTCTTAGTGTTTTGAATTCCAGCTGTGTTCTACTCTCTCACATAAAAGCAGGCAGAGATGCACGTCATCTCAGACAAGTTTGACAAACAAATCAGAAGGTCATGTGGTGCTTTCCCCATAGCTTTTAAACAGCGGGATACGTCAGGCTTATGTTTAAACTGCGGTTGACCTTCCTGATAGTAAAACAACACAGGTTAGCTGACCTACCAACGTCCTTGTATGGGTTCCTTGATTTCAAATCTGAAAGAACTCAAACAGATAATTCAGAGCATGAGCGCTTCTCGCTCATGAGATTTGTTTTGTATTTCTCATCTGCTGTGATGCCATCTCCAAGAAAGAAAAGCATGGAAATCATTGCAAGTCAAATCTCAGGACAGGCAACATGTTCATCTCCTACCAGACATTAATACATTTTGAAGTGTTTTGGAATACTTGCATGTACTTGTCCAACCTTATCAGCAAAACTTTAAGCCTGGAAACCCATGGCCATTCGTGGCTTGGTGTGGTGAGGCTAAGGCAACACAAGAGGTCAGCTGTGAACTTCCTCAGCATCCCATCAACAGTTACTTCCGGGGGAGGGAGGCCTCAGAGGAAAAGTTCCAAGCTTCTTTAGCTTCACTTTCTAAATCTATAGGTAAGGCACAGGATGAATAATCTACCAAAATGAACATAAATCTGGGGTGCCTGACTGGCTCAGTTGGAAGAGCACGCAACTCTTGATCTCGGGGTCGTGAGTTCAAGCCCCATGTTGGGTGGAGAGATTACTCAAAAAATAAATAAACCTATTTAAAAAATGAACATAAATCTAAAAGTGAAAGGATCTTGGACTCTTTAACTTGTCACAGCACATACAGAAGAGCTGAACTCCCCACGGCTGTGTGTCCATTTACTTTCAGAGAAGCTTGCCTGAGAATTGTATTAATAACTCTTCCGTCACTACAGCTTGCCCATATTGTATAGCTGTGAGACCAAAATATGGAGGTCCTGGCTTTACTACCCAGAAAACCATGAACTGAACTTGATCAAGGTCAAGAATATAGTTTGCCTTGGAGCAATGATCATTCCTCATATATGGCATTCATAGAAAACATAAAACTTCATTTATTCATATGTAACATAAAAAGAATAAGGCAATGTCATCTTTAGGCATTCAAAAAAATAGTAATTTGAAAGCCCCTGTGATGATGAAGAAACAAAAAAATATGAATATGTTAATCATTACTAAAATGGAGGATGAATATGGCACCCTACTGGTTATTTTAAAAACCAGGAAAACCTCTTTTGGAGCAAGTTGACATTTTCACCTCATCGATTTCCACTGCTAATTACGACATGATCAACTGTTCATTGGAGTTTCATTTCCCTTAATTTTCCTCTTCTCCTCTTACTCAGCACTTCTCTGAATTAGTGCTTCATTTCCAACTAATGACCACTGTAAGCTATTAGCAGCAGCTGATACTCCTCTCTCACCCCTCAGTTCCTACCTTAAATTCCTAAATTTTGCAGCCAGACTCTCATGTAGTAATAAAAGGTAGCCACCCGGTGGGATAACAAGGAGCTCTGGGGACTCCCACTCCCATTTACACACACCTATACATACCTCCCCAACCCAGGCTGCCACTCCCCAAGTCCCACTGCGGTCTGTCTGCTAAAATGAAAAACCTCCATGAAAACACAAAGGATCATCAATTATATATATCTCAGGGTGAGCAGGTAGCTCATTTCTTAACAACAGGGCTTAAAGAGGAAGACCAGAGGATTCCATACAGCTGTAGGGGTGGGATGAGGTCAGAGCTCAACAGGTTAGTGAAGGACACAGAACAGAAAGCTAACCCAGATGATCACAGAGGTCTCAGTTTTGCTTAAAGATGCACATACATACAAACACACAAAGCTCTGCCCAGATAAGAGTTCAGCTCCATTCTCTACCACATCATTCCAGGGCTCTTGGAACTTGCCCCTATCACAGCCCTAAAATATTAGTGTGATTTACATTCACATCTCTCCCACAAAACTACAGATGCCTTGATGGCATAGGCTTGTCCTAATTTTTTAAATATGTGCCTTGGCACTAAACATAGAGTTGACAACACATCAGAATTACCCAGAGTTTCATAAAAATACAGATTTCCAGGTCCTACTCAATAGGTCCCAGACAGCTCTCGGAATGATTGTGATATACAGCAAGAGTTGAGAATAATTATATTAAAAAGATGTTACATGAAAGAAATAGCTCTGATTATCCTTTTTACCTACTGCCCACATTGGGAAATGTAAACAGAATTGCGGTACTGCATAACTCTGGAGGCCTCATTCACATAAGCTATAGTGATGAATGGGAACTCCCTGGAGTTATGTGACATAGCAGCTCCAAAGGTACAAAAAGGCCCTGGATACACAAAGTCAACAGGGAAAAATTTGCTGATGCCTCCAAGTTTTTAGCCTTTGTAATTTCAAAAATTTACCACCAGGGAATGTCAATTGGTGCGGCCACTATGGAAAACAGTATAGAGGTTCCTCAAGAAATTAGAAACAGACTACCCTAGGATCCAGTAATCCTACTTCTGGGTATTCCTCCAAAAGAAACACTAATTCAAAAACGTATGTGTACCCCCATGCTCCCTGCATTGTTCACAAAAGCCAAGATATGAAAGCAACCTAAACCCAAGTGTCCATACAAATATGAATGGATCCAGAAAATGTGGTGTGCAGATAGATAGATAGATAGATAGATAGATAGATAGATAGATATGGATACCGATTAGATAGAGAGAGAGAGAGAGAGTGATAGAGATGACATAGATAGATACACACAGTGGAACATTATTCAGCCATAAAAAAGGAAATCTTGACATTTGTGACAATATAAATGGACCTAGAGGGTATAATGTTTAGTAAAATAAGTCAGAAAAGAATGTCTTTTCTCACTTATATGTGGAATCTAAAACAACAACAACAAAAACAAACAGACCAAAAAACAATAACAACAACAAGATCATGGAACAGAGAGCAAATTGGTGGTTGCCAGAGGCTGTGAGGGGGGAGGGTGGGCAGAATGGGTGAAGTGAGTCAAAAGGTACTGACTTCCAGTTATATAATAAGTGAGTCCTGGGGATGTAATGTACAATACAGCAACTCTAGTTAACAATACTGTATTGTATACTTGAAAGCTGCTAAAAGAATAGATCTTAAAGGTTCTCATCACAAGAAAAAAAAACTGTAGCTACATGTGGTGATAGGTGATAACTAGACTTATTGTAATCATTTGCAATGTATACAACTATCACATCATTATGTTGCACACCTAAAACTAATACAATTTGTCAATTATATCTCAATTTAAAATAATAATATATCTTAGAAAAAACTTATTCTGGCATGGATCAAAAGGAAAGCTTTCCATGAAAATAAAAGGAGCTAGCCGTTGTCTCATCTCCAATTCTGCCGTCCACAACCTCAAACTACAGCGTCGCCATTGCCTTATTGATTACCTAACAGTATGATACCAAGGCATTGCATCTTTTGCTGCTAAGTGCTTGTAGGTCCTAATTACCTACCTAATGATTACTATTTCCTTCCTGGAGGTTTATTGAGACCTCCCCTGAGGAAACTGCAGCCCGCACCCCTTCCAAATTCTGCTCCTTTATGACTTGTCTCTTCCAAACATAACAAAACAAGCGCTTTACCCAAAGCACTGATGGCTTGGAAAATGGATTGCAGCTGTCATTTTGCTCGAGTAGACCAAAAGTCAACTTCCAAATGTAGTAATGTGTTTGCAAGAACAGTAAAAGTGGCACCAATGTTCATAAAACAGCAGACATTGATGCTTGGAGGAATTCTCTTCTATAACAGGATTTGTGTTCTACTGCAAATACATCGAGTCTTGGGCAGATATTCTGAGGACGAGGGACCTTAGAATTACAGGACAGATTGCTTGGATTCATATATCATTGCTAGAGCCAACCCATCATTTTCCTCCCAATTCTCTACAGTACTATTTTTCAAACTTTAATGTGCTTACTAATTACCTGGGAATTGTGTTAACGTGCAAATTCTGATTCAGTAGGTCTGAGGCTGGGCCTGAGGCTGCGGTTCTAACAGGCTCTCAGGTGATGCTGATGCTGCCTCCCTCAGGCACACTTTGAGCAGTAAGTACTGAAGTACTGCATAGTTAGCACACAAAAAAATTCCGGTAAATTCTCTCTGGAGCTCACAACCACATTGTGATACCTAAGTCCAGAAGAAGGCCTTTGCCCCACCAGGTCCTCTGAAGGTAATCTGAAAAGGTGATGAACTAAAAACAAAACATTTGCCAACTATTTTTCAAAGATTGACTTCATCACTAACGTCACATGATTGAATAAATCCTAAGGGCAGAAATAAGGTAATAGCCTCAAACTGTAATCGAGAAATGTCCACCTTCCAATTATTCTCCCTACTGCTACTGATGACTGAAAATCTCTGTCAAAACAGTATTTTAGAATGTACACAAAAGAACTTTAACATGAAATCCAAGGTAGCCAGAATTCTATTCTACGAGAAAATATCCAGCCCTTCTAGAAAGCCACTCTGCACACAGCAGGCTCTTCAGGAGCATTAGAGCCACTCGTGGAGAAAAATGGAATAAACTACAGTGGGAAACTATGGCATGCAGGCAGCAATGCACAGCAGAATCTGTGGTTAGCTCAGGTTTGCTCGGAGCGCCACTTTCCATCTTCCCTCACCTTTATTACTGACTCTGAATTCACCCGTTTGCACAACAATCATAGAGGGTATTTCTGAAAGTTCTATTGGGGATTGTCTAAACTTGCATTTGGGATGAGAAAGGTGAAGCAGATGTGTGGGAGTCTTCCCCCACACGTATATTCTCTCCTTTTGTTGAGCGATTCAGACTGAGACCACAGTACTGACCAAAATTTTGATAGTGGGTGTGTTTCAGATCAAAATGTATCATGAATCAAAAAGTAATTTTGTACTGGCGAATGAAACCCAGTCGGATGTGTGTCCTAATGTATTAATGTTACTTCCCTACATAAAATGAAGTGGTTAAGCCACTAGTATAGATCCTGTTTCCTCTGTCACTGAGTACTGAATAAGCCCCACGCGGTTCAATAGAACAGCCTCAGGGGTTAGAGAGAATCTGATCTGTCTGATGCACAAAAGTCAAGTGGGGAGATTTTGTATAATGTCTACACAATGTCCTATCTCTGTTTAAGTAGGGTCCACACCAGTCTGGTCAGTTGACCCCCAAGCTCATCAGCCTAGGACAAAGCAGGACAATTTTTCCACCACTGTCTCAACTATAATGCTAAAATCCCACATCCTAGAAAGCCCCTCAGTCTTGGGAAAAACAGGACGATTGTTCATCCCAGCCCTGAATCCTAACTCTACTCCTCTAGCCCTACCTATGATGTGAAACACCTGTGCAGCTAAGCACATCTCCCATAAAGCCTCTTCCATCCCAAGGGTACATATACCTATACCCATGAGACTATCCCACTCCAATGAAAGAAATGGAAGCAGAAGGGTAGCGGATGGCATATGCATCTTTTTTCCCCTTTTTAATACATGTATCACGTAAGTGGAGGTCTCTCAAGCCCTGAGTGAGAGTGCTGAATAGTCCAACTCAGGGGTGAGAGATGGAGAACTGAAGTAGTTACAAACTACTGATTTGGGTCCATCAAGGCATGCTGGAGCCTACCGCATTCTCAACATGACTCACTTGGACATTCTGAGTTTCTCCTGCATCACGCCCTAACTCAAGCACTGCCATGATCGGTGTCCGCATGTCTGTGAACCTGACTATTGGTTCTGTACGTGACCACAGTCCATCTCGTCTGCTCCAAACTCCCAGTTCATCTCCAGCTCTCCCCAACTCTTCATCTCCTCTCCAGGGACCATTAATGGTAGAGTCCACCAACACCCACAAAGGAATACTGAATCCTAACAAAAGTAATTTATCCTCTGAAGAGGCTATACCTCAGAGAATTTTTTAAGTGGGAATTAGAGGATTAATTGAATTATAATATATGTTGCAAAGGACTACATAGCAGCAGAGGAAGAGCGCAGTGTTAAGAGTTGTCAGCTTTAATCAAATGCCTGTCCTCTTCTCAATAGAGTCACAAGGTTTGTGCTTTTCTTTCACAAATTCAACTGTTTATTGAGCTTCACGCTGAACAGAGAGTTGTGTCCTCTGATTGCAGTGGGGGGGGGGGGTGGGAAGGGGTACAGTGCAAGTAATATCCCAAGGAATCTTTGACTACAAGAGAAATAATGAGGTGGCTGAGAGAGAAAGATGGGTGTTAACATTTTCATACTTAGAAAGTTCCTCAGAGATAATTTGGAATACTCCAGTACTGAGTATTCTAAATAGGCTTAAACCTTATCTGTCATGGCATCCCTAAACATACACTTGCCTGTGAGAGTCCTTTCTCCATATTCCAGGGACTTGGGCTAAGCCACATGGAGCCCCGGGCTCTCTCTGATCCAACCTACACAGGTTAAACGTCTGGTCTTAATAAATCTGAGAACCTAATTTGACCTGAAAAAACTTTGGTCATCCTTTCCACAAATGTCCACACTGTAAGGTAACAGAAAATAATAGAAGACATAATTCTAACCCAGTCATTTTCCTCTTTGGAAAAAAAAAAAAATGTCTAGTTGTGAAAAATTGCTGACCTGTCCTTTTGTGGATGACCATGTGTTGCTATTAACTTTAAAAACCAATGGTTAGCCCTGGTTAATTTTGTGGTTAATGTTTTTCTTTTTTTGAAAGTGGGCATTTTTCCTGAACTCTCTCTATATACCTACAACTTTGCACTCCTATACTAAGTCTCTTCCTACAGGAGACTGACAGTCATGCTAGGTTGAGCCCTAACAGATGGCTCTGTGGCTCTGTGAACCAGCTTGGACCAGTGATCATATTTTATTCCAATCCATCCGTCCCAGGTTTTCCAAGCATGCACACCTGCCCCATAACTCACTCAGCCAAGTCCTGATAAAGCATTTCCTTTTCACTTCCTGTCATGATGTTCCATTCACAGAGAGAGTCACACGTTGAAAAGAAATAATTCATTTTCTGCAAATTAACTCTGAGCCTCATCGTGTTGGGCCAGCAGCTGGCTGTTTTCCATTTCAGCTATTCCCGCTCGTTTGCCATTCTGATTCACTGGATGGGTCCCAAGCTGCAGAAGATGCCTTTGAGCCCTGCTCAGGTGGCTGTAACCTTACATCAAGCAAGAGGAGTCCAGAGATCCAATCACACCAATGGCACCAAAGCACCTTGGCTTCTCAAGGGGGATACCCGGAATAAAATAATTCATTTCTCATTTCAGAATGACCACAGAATCCTTTAACTGGACACTAGCCCACTGCAGCAACAGAAAATCTAATTCTTCAGCAGTAACACAAGACTACTAAAAGTAGAAGAAATTCTCATCATCATTTTCACCAAATGGCATCCTGAAAAGGTCCCATAAGGCTACCCTTGCTAAGGGCTCTGTTATAAGTGAAGGGAAGCTATAACAAGGTCCTTCTGGCACTTACAGGAACAAACTGCTCTCACTGCTTGCAATGGATCTGCCTTACATGAAATTTTACGCTATAGTGAGGCTTCTGTGTGTTTAATGATGTGTTTGTCCTACATTGACCAATTAGGGAGGAAATAACGTACTGCAAGGAAAAGGACCCCTACATAGTTCCTTAAGTGCTTATTTATGACACATACAAAAATGGGCATACCAAAATAAAAAAAACAATCAAGACAAAGCCCTAAGATATTTTAATCTGCTTTTTGAGTTTTATACCAATTTTCCTTAACTCTATACTTTGTGTTTTCCAATAGTGTTTAAGAGCATTCAAAAATTGACTTAAATATAGTTGCATATTACATAAAACCTGACTATACCTGATTTAGTGCTGTGTGTATACATGTGTGTTTGTAGACCTAAGAATCTTAGCACCATACCCAAGACTGAACAGGATATATACTTTACCTGTGTCTCTTTATTCTGAATATATTGTACATAAGGGATACTTTGTTCCAATGAACTTGAAGCAAATATAAGAGCAGCAGAGCAAATTGATAGATTGCTAATAATTAAAAAATTATGATGTGATGATCTCCCATGTATATTTTCAAACAAAAATCATACAATTATTCATTTTAATACATAATGTTTAACATATAAATCCTATAACGCTTATAAACTTATAAAATGCATCACATAATTTCAGAGACCAAGCGGAGTGTTATCGTCAGACATAGAAGGATTAGAATCCTAGACTTGCAATTAAGTAACTTTGTGAGCTGATGCAAGTCACTTAACTTCTTTGGGCCTCATTTTCCTCATCTTCAAAATGATAAAAATAACATGTGCCCTGCTGGTGTTGTGAGGACTAAAGAAGGATGCATATAAACCATTTAGCACAGTGGCTGGCACATATTACATGCTCAATAAAATGATATACATTATAAACTTCACTACATCTTTATAATTATTTAGTCAGATTTAAAATGTACAGCTGACATCAAAACATATTTTAGTGACATTCACAGATAATTACTGACAATGTACTGTGCTCCAAGTGCTATTTTAATCATGGGAACTATAAAGAATAATGAAAGTTTGTTGCGTCCAATGAAATCATGATATAAAGAGCTTTTTGATTTATACTTAAAATATTCCTACCTGCAAACTGGTGCAGCCACTCCGGAAAACAGCATGGAGTTTCCTGGTAAAATTAAAAATAGAACTACCCCACGATCCAGCAATTGCACTACTAGGTATTTACCCAAAGGATACAAAAATACCCATTCAAAGGGACAAAAGCACCCCGATTTTATAGCAGTGTTATGTGCAATAGCCAAATTATGGAAAGAGCCCAAATGTCCTTCCACTGATGAATGGTAAAGAAACTGTGGTATGTATGTGTAATGGAATATTACTCAGCCATAAAAAGAATGAAATCTTGACATCTGCAATGACATGGATAGAGCTAGAGAGTATCATGCTAACTGAAATAAGTCAGTCACAGAAAGACAAATACCCTATGATCTCACTCATATGTGGAATTTAAGAAACAAAACAAATGAACAAAGGGGAAAAAAAGAGAGGGAGAAAGACAAACCAAGAAACAGGAGCTTTAACTACAGAGAACAAACTAATGGTTACCAGAGGGGAGGTGGGCAGGGGAATGGGTGAAATTGGTAATGAGGATTAAGGAGGCCACTCGTGATGAGAAGTGCTGAATCGCTAAATTGTACATCTGAAACTAATAGTATACTGTATGTTAACTAACCGGAATTTAAATAAAAACTAAAGGAAAAAGAAAATATTCTTATCAAATGAAGAAAATGGGAAAATATGGATGTCTGGCCTTCCGTCTCACAACTTTCCATTTAAATACTAACACAGAGACAAAGAGAAATTTAGAGTTTCAACAGTTCTAAAGAATATTGAAATATTGACCAGTGATCTACCAGACATTAGCCAAATCCATGATGAAGTCATGAGGCAGAAAGCAGGACCCTAAAGAAGTGACCAGAGGTAGAGGAACAGACTCCATTCAGCAACCCCCACTGGGAAGCTCCTCTCTGCAAAAGCTAAGGAAATGCCCGTGCCGGAGCTTTCTAGGTTGGCCAGTATCATTTCTCTGCCACTTCCAGGACCCTCGTCAAACCCCCCACTCTTTTTCTCTCAATGTGCACTGTGTTTCTTAACTTTTTATCTTCAAATAATTCCAGATCTACAAAGAGTTACATACGACAGAGAATTCCACATCCAACCAGCTTCCCCTAAATTAGTATCTTACACAATATAAATATCAAAACTAAGAAATTAATGTTGATACAATATCATTAACTACACTACAGACTTTATTTACTTTTCACCAGTTTTACTATTAATGTCCTCTTTCTGCTTAAGGATCTAATTGATATTGCACTGAATTCATTAAATTAGATGATTGACATTGCAATTCATATTACATTTAGTTGTCATGTCTCCTCAGTTTTCTTGTCTTTCCTTGTGTTTCATCACCTTAACACTTTTTTTTTAATCACCTTAACACTTTTAAAGAGTACCAGTCCGTTATTTTCATAGTACGCCTCCCAATTTGGGTTAGTCTGATGTTTTCTCATAATTAGGTCACAGCTGTGCACTCCTGGAAATGACACCAGAGATGGCAAGCCCTTCTCAGTGCCTCATATTGAGAAGTACATGACATTGACAGGTCCTAAATGGTAATGCTAACCCTGATCCTTGGTTAAGATGGTGTCACCCAGGTTTGTCCACTGAAAAATTATCATTTTCCCTTCTGTATTTAATAAATATTTAGTTTGACTCTCCCTTATTTTTTTTCTCTCTCATATTAGAAATTCCCTGTTTCACCTGCATTTCCGTGTACATTTTACATTTAGGCTCAACCATAACCTCACAACAGTCATTCCTCAGGTCAGTGGGGTTTCATGTAAGGCTCGGATACCTCACAATGAAACAGAGACAAGCAAGTACTGTCTGAATTCTTTCAACTACAAGCTACATAAACCCAGCCAAAACAAGCTTAAGTAAAAAAGGTATTTATTGGCTCACATAACTGTGAAGGCCGATCATGGATATGTTCAGAAATTGTCAAATCTTTGGGCTCAAATAACACCATTAAATCTTTCTCACTCCTCTCAACTCTGCTTCTCTCTTTGTGTGTGTTTTGTTCTGTACAGTTTCTGTCCACATGGATTGGAATAAGACTGACCAAGAGCTCTCGAGCCATACCCTGTCAAACTAGCAACCCTGTGAATAAAGGCATTTCCATTGCTGAATACCCATATAAGAATTCAGTAAATGATTCTGTTCAGCTCCTACCCTACAGAGGACCACCACTGAGCCAATCTCAATAGCCCATGGGACAGTCTGATCTGTTAGATTATTTCTACTTGTGCTGCTTTGTTGTGTTTTCCTCATCTTTTACATGTATTACTCTTTTTTTTTAACATTTATTTATTTTTGAGACAGGGAGAGACAGAGCATGAACAGGGGAGGGTCAGAGAGAGGGAGACATAGTATCTGAAGCAGGCTCCAGGCTCTGAGCTGTCAGCACAGAGCCCGACGCGGGGCTAGAACTCACGGACTGCGAGATCATGACCTGAGCCGAAGTCGGCTGCTTAACCGACTGAGCCACCCAGGCACCCCAACATGTATTACTCTTAAAATACGTTTTTATTAAGTGGCAATTGAATAAAATAAATATTACATTTTCAATGATAAAAATGTTCATTATGAAAGCCCATAAATCCTTCGCACTTCATATCTAGAGGGGCTCATAGAATCTCATGAACTGTTTCATGGTCTTAGACAAGGTAAGAAACCCTATTAGGAGTCTCTGTTGCTGTGATCTTCTAGGGAACTCCCAATGCAGCCACCTCCAATGCAGTCACTGAGAGGTGATGGTGAATGTCAGCACTTGTAGCAGAACTGAGCCTGACACCTAAGCACCCCATTAGGACTCATTGCTTGATTCTATGAGGCCTCCGTTCCTCTCCTCCATCCCAGTGTAATCTACCCTCAAGAGAAAAAATAAATAAAAAGTACGCTTTCACTCTCTACTTAACATTCAGTTATAAGCAGAGATCACTGACTTTTTTGTAATGTTCCTTGTTAAAGGAAGGAGTAATAATTCCTCAGCAGAAAACCTGGTAAGACGTTTAGGGAGCCTGAAAATCTAGGTGGAAATTTGAATCAGCACAAACCTAATGGGGAAGGTTAATCTAGGGAAAAATAATTACCCTGAAGAGACTAAAATTAGACTATAGGCACACCACTTGGAAGATTCTGGAATACTGTACTTTAAGAATCACTGACCTGTTAAAAAAAATTCACTGGGAATTCTCCCAACAAACGGAATCATATATTCCAGCCACAGCAAAGCCAAGAAGGCACTGGAGAGATTTTTTAACAAACATTACCAATGCACAGGGAAGATTACACCTTTGTCTCTGTATCTTGTGCCTTTATTGAATCAAGAACAGAATGGCAACAATGCCAGACCTAGATATTTCAGTCCAAATTATATCTCCAAGTAAAAAGTGCTAGATCTTTCCTAAAGTCAGCCACAGTCCCAAAAGCATCTGGTAAATTTGAATAATGTATGGACAGAGAAGGATTATGTAGACTTTCAAAACATAAACACCATTGACTGTTAGACATTTAATCCTCCTTTGCCTCCCAAAAGTAAACCTACATTAAAAGAAATCAAATCCAATACAATCTCACATTACACTTTTTGAAAATACACTAGTATACTCTGCAACAACACACGTATAACTTTATGTATTGTTAGTAGTGGCTTTGTGTAGTAAAAACTATAATCTAGGCTTTATTTTCTATTTTCTCCTATATGCACACAAGGAGATGTTTTGGATCCATGCAAACTAGTATTCTTGATCCTGAGAGGCCAAACATGTCTGCACTGTGGTTCATTCAAATTCCCCTGGCTAATTCCATAATTACCTTAATTAAGCATAATTAACTATTACTTTAAAATAACTTTAATTAAGCTACCATAATTAGCTAAAAGGGCACTGTGATTTTAAGGGTTTCATAACAAATCTTTTGTTCTTGCGTCTATCTCCTTGGATGCAGCAGACTCGCATTGTTTTATTTCTGAACTCTTCCTCTCTTCAGGGAAAGAAATGGGACTAAGTTAATCACCATCATAAACCCACACTGAATTAACTTCCTTTTTGTTACCCTCATTATCTAGATGTTAAATTGTAAGTGATTTCTGGAATATTGAGTTTATTGACTTTTATGAACTTACGTAAAACTTATACAGTAAATAAAACTCCAAATGCAGAGGACAGACAATTAAAGTACAAAACTGTTTTCTTACCCAGGAATTTAGTGGTAATGATTCTGAGGTTTTCTCTGGCAAGCACCTTACTTAGGTAAGAAAAAGTTGAGGAGAATGTCATATAAACAATCATATTCTTCTCATTAGAGAATGAATAAGATATGGGGCTTCAGTAAAAGATTATATTGAGTTCACATCCTCAGCTCTTCCTTCAATTTGCTAAATTGGACAAGTTTTTGTGTTTTTTTTAATGTTTATTTATTTTTTATATAGAGAGAGAAAGAGACAGAGCATGAGCAAGGGAGGAGCAGAGAGAGAGGGAGACACAGAATCTGAAGCAGGCTCCAGGCTCCAGGCTCCAAGCTGTCAGCACAGAGCCTGACATGGGGCTCGAACCATAAACCCTGAGATCATGCCCTGAGCCAATGTCAGATGCTCAACCGATTGAGCCACCCAGGCGCCCCACTAGACAAAGACTTTGAGCCTTACTTCAATTTCCTTTCTTTTGAAGGATTCTGCTTTGAAGATACGTTATGAGAACTCAAGGAGATAAAATTTCACAAGTACTTGGTAGTAACACCAGAAAAATGGTGGTGCCTTTCGTTCTACCTCTTCATTCTTCTCTCAGATACTAATTCATGACTCAGAATGGCTTCCAAAATAGGTGGAGGAAAATTAGAGACGCCTAAAGAACCTCCATTAAATTAACACACAAAAAACTATTCTTTGAAAGAAGTCAACCATCAACCACCCCACTTCCCCATGTATTACACTTCGTCTCTCTTCTGTGGTTTTCATCACATAATTCTCCCTATGTGTAGTGCTCTCTTTTAGCTAACTGTAGCTGGTAAGCTCTTACTCACTGATTAAGATTCATATAGAGTCATCTCCTCCCAGATACCTCCCAACCTGATGTAATTTTTATCATCTGCTCTCCTCAAAAAAAAAGGCCAAATTAGATGTCTTTTCATTAAGCTAACATGATGAAAATACGTATAGGTCCTACACATATCTGCATATGATGGCCCTGAATATATACCCATCAGTGCCTTACTAAATGTCGTCACCATTGCCTATTTATGTGTCTGTTTCCCTCAACTGAATGAACTTCTTTAGGACTGAAGTTGGTGATTTTCATTATTGTATCCATTACCTGGCATAGTGCAGGCACAGAGAAGGCACTCAATAAATATTTCTTGTATGAATGAATGAATAAATGAATGAATGCAATACAGTGGTTTAGAGCATTAGCTTCAGAGCCAAAAATATGTGGGTATCCATCTCAGCTCAACTACTTGTATGACCTTAGACAAATAACCTTTCTAAGTCTCCCTTTCTTCTTCAAAAATAGGAATATTACCTACCTTACAGAACTGCTGGCAAGATTACGGGTGACAATACATGCAAAGTATATAAAGTGCTTAGCACACTCAATAAATGATATGGCAGGGGTGGAAGTGTGTACCATGGGTGTATATATATGTTTAAGAGTAATTTCATCTTCTAGCAATAAATTAAAGTGAAAAATGTAACTTTGGGCATTGATGCTCTTTCTTGTTATATCAAAGAATCGATTGTCTTGTCCTGGGAGACACAGTAAAGCAATTTGAGACTTGGAACTTTGTCCTTTGGAATGAGCGACAGTATTCCTTATTTAAGAAGGAATCTATATTGTCTCGTGTCCTGGTTAGAGGAGCAAGAAAAAACTAGGCTTTGAAATCAGATCAAATAGGTTTCAATGCTGAATCCACCACTTTCTAACTGAGAATCTTCAAAAATCACTAAACTTTCCTGAACCTGTTTTCTCAAATAAGTGCTAATGCCTGATTTCCATGGATTAAGTGAGATACTGCACAATGGAGCACCTACTGTAGTGTCTGCACCCAACAGGCAATGCGTAAGTGTGACCTTCCCTCCACCACCTCTCTCTGAACTCCACTATGGGCATGATGGTATCCACACTGCACCCGTCCTCTTGCACACACCCTTCCCCCGGAAGGCAGTTGGAGGAACGGAAAGGAGAGTGTCCTGGGCTAAGTTCATGGCCCTAAAATACTCATTTCAGAAAACTCAACCCCATCTATTTTGTCATTTTTGTTCTATCCTACATTGATTATTATTGTTTCTCTGGTAGGTGGCAGCAAGAGGGTATTTAAAGGAGAATAATGTAAAAGAACTCAAGAAATTAAAATATGAAAACAAAAGGGCAGAAAAGTCTGTGATTTGTCTCCTATAATGCCATGACTTCCCCTCATGCGATGACCACAACACACATGATAGCCTTCAGATCATTCCATCATCCCTTTAGGGTATATACACAATGCTTTCTCCATGTTTCTTAATTCCTTGACTTCTCAGTTTCAAAACAGCTTAGCTTCAAAAGTTCTTTGAAACATTTCTCCACTTTGCCTTTAATCCTCAGTTAATAAATTATAGGGGTATAACCCCTTGCTTGTTCATCATAATTTCTCTTTGCTTCTTTTAAAATATAGTGACAAGGCAAAGAAAAACAATGTCCTAGAGCAAGGTGTTTGTTAAAGGTCTCCTCACCATGCAAATCTTGATCCCATCTCACTGCCAGCTGCTTTGCTTGGTTGGTGTTGGAAAATGAAACATGGGGAACTCTATACCAAATACCTATTCTTGGTCTCTTCCTAGGTCTCTGCCCATCTGCTTTCCAACCCCAGTGAAATAGGTAAACAATTCCAACTACTCATTGATTCTCCAAGAACAATAACTTTTGGCACTGGAGATACAACAGCAACTAAAAGCAGACCCATTATCTGCTCTTAAGCATCCCATAGTCTGGTAGGGAAGACAGATGTTAATCACAGAGCCACATTAAGTTTATAGTTTCAGGCTGTAATATGATGTCACTCAGTCCATGAAAAAAAGAGGAAATGGGTGTTTGGGATATTATGACACACCTTGGCTTCAATCATCATTGAGAAGCAGAATAAAGAAGGAAAGAGGAACTAATATTGTTATCTACCTGTGATGGTTAATCCTCTATGTCAATTTGGTAGGCTTTGGTGCCCAGCTGTTTGGTCAAACACTAGTCTAGATGTTGCTGTGAAGGTATTTTTTACATGTGATTAACATTTACAATCAGTGGACTTTATTTTTTTTTTTTAATTTTTTTTCAACGTTTATTTATTTTTGGGACAGAGAGAGAGCATGAACGGGGGAGGGGCAGAGAGAGAGGGAGACACAGAATCAGAAACAGGTTCCAGGATCTGAGCCATCAGCCCAGAGCCTGACGCGGGGCTCGAACTCACAGACCGCGAGATCGTGACCTGGCTGAAGTCAGACGCTTAACCGACTGCACCACCCAGGCGCCCCTACAATCAGTGGACTGTAAGTAAAGCAGATTGTCTCAGATGGGTGAAATCAGTTGAAGTCCTTAGGAGTAAAGAGTAGGATCTCCCAACTAAGAAATTCTGCCCTCAAACTGCAACACAGAAATCCTGCCTGTTTCCAGCCTGCTTGCCTTCCCTTCAGATTTCATACTTAAGACTGCAACATCAACTCTTACCTGAATTTCCGGCCTACTGACTCGCCTTAAGGATTTTGGACTTAACAACTCACATGGTTACATGAACCAATTTCCCCCTTCCCTAACAATTACAAGAAGCCAATTCTCTGGAGAATCCTGACAAATATATTACTGTTCTCCCTACACCATACATGCATCCCTCACAACACACATACACACAAAAAACCCACACACCCCAGGGCTGCAAACTCTAAACATCAAAATGCTGTCTATGCAATGGTGGCTCTACTTTGATCCAAGGAACAAATTTTGACTTCTTTCAATGCTAGATATTATAATAACCCAGGAAAACATCTTAGCATGTTTAACAGTAAACTAAATGGAACATTTCCTGATACCTTAGAACTGATAACACTACATTGTTCCCTGATTCACCTATCTCAACCTGACTTCCTGATGTGAACCCTACCCAGCCTCTTGCAGTGGGTACCTTGCACCCGCCAGGTAGATTTCCTTGTCAAAATCATTCAAGATGACTCATTTCTGGCCACCCTTTACAGCACTCATTTAGCTCATGGGGTAAATTCGACCCCCAAACTCCTTCAAATGCTGGAAATGCAGACCATTTCCAGTGCATACCCCTCTCTCTTCACTCTACTCTGGTTACCTGCTTATTTTGGACTTCTTCAGGCACTAGCCCCTGTGCCTTTAAAATACTAGAGTTATATGTCAAACTCTCTAAACAGTTCTCTTGGGGGAACCACTTGGCTTGAGGTAGCAGTGGGAGTAGCAGAAAGTTTCCAACATACAGCACTTCTATACCTCACCATAAAGTATTCTTGACTCAACGGTCTTTGCTCATCCATCTCCTGGTGGCCCTTTCCATCCATCTCCTGTGGGGAATGAGTTCAAGGTTGCCTAACTAGCTTTGGGCCGGTTCTTAGCAAGTCATACATAGGTGTTTCCATATAGGTATTTTGGCATATCTTTTTGGAGTATTATACTTTACTATGTTTGTCTTTACCTTTACGGCTTTCGCTAAAGCTTTGAGACAACAGGAAATGTTCCATTTAGTATACTGTTACACATGCCAAGATGTTTTCCTGGGTTATTATAGTATCTAGCATTGAAAGAAGTCAAAACCCAGAAGCGCCCCAGAACCCAGAAGTGCCTAGAACCCAGAAGTGCCCCAGAAGAGAAGGGCTCAGCTATAGGGCATCGTCTCACAGAGAGCACACATGACAGACCACACCACTGCCAATCAGATAAGCCCTTCTCCTCCAGTTCTGGCTCATCCTTCTCTCTGACCCGGAAAGCCTCAGACAGCAGTGAGTCGGGAAAGACAAAAATGCCTGTCACCTTCCCTATGTAGGTTTCTGACTCTGGGAAGAAACTTTTAAGTTAGACAAGTGGGACTAGATTATTAATACATGAACCTGGAGAAGTTAATGGATCTGCCACAACCTTAAAAAAAGTGGTTTAAAAGGAACCTTACCCAAGATTCTACCCTAAAAAAGCAGTCTTGCCCTCTCTGTGTCATTTGTTCCTCAAAAGTGAAACTTCTTTCCCTATTTCATTTCTTCTACTGAGCATGTGCTCCAAATTCCCATCTTACTCAACCTTCCTAGACCAAATGACTTCATTATAATTCCATTTTACCCTAACGTAATTTTTAAAGCACACTTAAATAAAATATATTATCATTTTGAAATTGAGGGGCGCCTGGGTGGCGCAGTCGGTTAAGCATCCGACTTCAGCCAGGTCACGATCTCGCGGTCCGTGAGTTCGAGCCCCGCGTCGGGCTCTGGGCTGATGGCTCGGAGCCTGGAGCCTGTTTCCGATTCTGTGTCTCCCTCTCTCTCTGCCCCTCCCCCGTTCATGCTCTGTCTCTCTCTGTCCCAAAAATAAATAAACGTTGAAAAAAAATTAAAAAATAAAAAAGAAATTGAGATAAACATGATTTTTCTGTTGTAAACAGGTTAAATATTATGTCTGAAGAACTAGTAACGGTAATAAAAAAGAGAAGATATGTTTCAGATTTTACCAGAAAACAGACAAGCAGGTAGAAATGATCATTTACTAAAACACTTATGGAAACAAACCTCACATTAGGTAACCTATATTTAACAAATAAAAATGCCTATGAATACTTTCCTAACAGCAGCATATTTAAGGTTAATCAGAAAAAGATATACAGGTACATACCCACATACATGAAATAAGTAGTAGTTGTTTCTATATTATTTATGCCATGACAGATTGGATGGATGATGAGAGAGAGAGGAGAGAGAGACAGTGGGTGCACCAGCCAGCTATCAGTGCATTGTTTTATACTATGAGAGATTCAAAGTTCATAAAACATGAAAGTATCAGAAATAATGGTACAATGAGTAGAGATGGTGATGAGCAGAGATTCTTCTAATTAAAATACAATAATAATAGTAATTATAATAATTAATTACTTTTATAGTCTTTTAAATGTTTGAATTTGAAGAGCATTGGTCAATGGGCCAGATAATTTGATAATCAAGGCTCTTCTATTTACTAGTTAGGCCACTTTAAACAAGCCACTTAAATTCTCTCAGCCACCATTTTACCATTTATTATAAATGGTATGACCATTTATTATAAAATGAATAGATTAGATCAATCTTTAAAATTACACTGAAATATAATCTTCCATAAATCATTTTCATACTTCACCCCTCCCCATCTTAACATGATTCCCCATTTCTCTTAACTCTATCTTCCCCTTCCTATGGTAAAGGATATTACATGGTGGCAAAGATAGGAAGTAAGGAGGCTTGCAAAGGATGTAAATGAAATCTCAACCTCTGTCCCAACTGCACTGATTTGTGCTGATTTGTTCTTTTTCTCAGTCTTCATTTGATCTCCTAATGGGGTGCCTCACCAGAGAATAAACTTGCTTGGTTTTCCTCCTTTGAGCTAGTTAGAGAGGAAGTGCTGGAAAGTCCCCAATGGTCATCCTAATGGAGCAGATACCCTTTGATGTACTGAAGGCTGCCTCCAGAGAGTAGATGTAGGACTCTTTGAATGCAAGATGCAAAAGTATTTCTAGGATGGTAGGTAGGAAATAAAGTGCAATCAGACCCATTTTTTTCTGCAGTTTGATAAGAGAAATCTATAAATTCAATACAATTTCAAACAGAATCCCAATGGATTTGTCTCGCTTTGGATCTTGACAAACTGATTCTAAAATTTGTATTAAAAGAGCAAAAAACTATTTGAAGTATGAGAAGAATAGGGAAGTCACTACGCCATACATCAAGTCTTATTATAAACTATATTATTTAAGACAGTACAATATTGAAGCAGAGATAGATGACTAAACCAACAGAAGGGATGAGAGAGCCCAGAAACAGACCTGTGCATATCTGGTAACTTCATACAGGAGAGAAGTATCACTGCAGATCAGCCAAGAAAATAGGGACAATTCAATAAATGGTGCTCATACAAGTAGACACATGGGGAAAAAAAATTGGATTCCCTGCCTCAGCCCATAAACAAAAATAAACTCTAAGTAGTTAAAGACTTAAATACAGACAACACAATTTTAGAACATTGAGAGGAATATTGCTTTTATAAAAAACAAACAAAGGGGGCACCTGTGTGGCTCAGCTGGTTAAGTTTCTGACTTTGGCTCAGGTCATAATCTCATGGTTTGTGGGTTCAAGCCTCATGTGGGGCTCTGTGTTGGAGCCTACTTCAGATCCTGGGTCTCCCTCTCTCTCTGCCCCTCCCCTGCTTGTGCTCTGTCTTTCTCTCTCAAAAATAAACAAACATTAAAAAAAGACCAAAAAATAATCATAAAGGAAAAGACTAATAAGTTAGACCATATTAAAATTAGGAATTTCTGCATATCAAATGGCAATATTAAAAGGAACGATGTCATGTCAAAAGACAAGCTGAAGGAAGACACCTGTAACCAGTTTAACCTAGAAAGGATCAGTATCCGGAACAAGCAAGCCAAGAGAAAAACATGTGCATGCTATTTAAAGTTAGTCATGGAAGAGAAAATTCAAGTGACCATTAAATATATAAAAAGATGCTCAACTTCACAAGAAATCAGGGAAATGCATAAGAAAACGAAAACAAGTTAACATTTCACACCCATCTAATATTACCAACTGTTGAGAAGAATATGGAGTAATAGGAACTCTTACCCACTATTGGTACCAAAACACACTGCTTGGTGGCCTTGACTGGCTCATATTATTGAGCATAAATTGGTACAATCACTTTGAAGGCTAATTTAACAATATCTAATTAATTTGAATATGCACAGATCTTTTTTACCCAGGTAATCCATTGGAACAGACTACCAAGAGCAAAATCATGAAAGCAGAAAAGATCTGACATTTTGGGGGAAATGACAATGAATTCATTTTGGCTGGAGCTCATGTGAAAACATGCTGGATGAAATAAAATCTTTGATTTGGCAACAAGGCACTCTGGCTCCAAGCTGAATTTCCTACTCAAATTCTATTCCATAGGCAATGAGGATCATTTGAAGACTTGATAGGACAGCAAACCCAGCAGAGCTTTGAGAATTCAAGCTTAGGACAATGAGGAAACCTCTGAATGATTATAAACTGAAGAGTGACATGATCCAACATGCACTTTGGAAAGATAACTCAGACAAAAAATGATCATTCCATCTCTGTGTGTTTGCTGCCAATCAGAGTTGATGCTCGGTGTAATCGGGTGGAGACAGGGCAAAAGGACAAATGGCCACAGAAACCAGTAAGAGACCAGATCACACTAAAGAGTAAGTCAAGACCTTCAGTGTGAAAAGTTTGTCCAACACAGACTTTATCACAGGAGAAAATTTCCTGGTGGATGTTAAGAAACAGAGCTATTATAGGATATTAAGATTGTACAATAATTTGCCTATTACAGATTTTTACTCTTTTAATAAAACCTTCTTCTTATAGTAAAAAGCTTCTCCCTTTTTGCCAATAGACAATTTTGATACAAGAATTATGTAAGAATGCTTCCCATGTTATTACTCACATATTTTTCACTGTCCAGCTTTTTATACAGCTCCTAAGAAAATAATCTACAGAAAAAGTACAGCAATGCTAGAGAAATGTAAGTGTAATAAAAGAAATATACTCATATACCCACCCTAATTCCACCTCATAAATGAACAAAGGTGCTTTGCTATGATTTAATAATATTCTTTACAGAGGTCCGTAACTAAAAAAAATTTCCAAAAAATAATCTCCAAAACAGTAAAACGCTGCTTGTTATAGACTATTGCTTATTAATACAAAAGATTGTATTGCAGAACTTACTATGTAGAGAACAATGATATCATATTCTTATTTTCTCTTAAACTCAGCCTCAGTATACATAAATGGGGCATATTACAAATTATTGTAGTATATTAACAATTCTTCTGAAAATAGTCGTATAGCGACTGTCAGGTAGAATAGTATAAGAAGTGACTCACATAGTTATTTTTACACCATATTTCTTTTATTTATTTTCCTACAGTATCTGAAACTGAAAGAACATCTGAAATAGTTTCTTCAAAATTTATCATAAAGAACTACTTATTCCACTTACTAAAATCCCATTCACTAATTTCTACGAAATATTAGAAGAGATTTCTGTTTTTCATCTCAAATGTACCAGTGAGAAATAAACAAAAACCTCCAGCTTTTATCCAAACATTTAAAAAATTAACACCCACTGTAAGCAAAATGTAACTGGTCTCGCTTTGTCTAAAATGCCCATTAGTTTCATTTTAGTGCTACTCTTCAGTATTTTAATACAATATTATTTGACAAAGTTTCTTGTTTATTTCCCACAATAAGAACGCCTGAACTTTGAAAAGAACATCTAAGTACCATGAATTTGAGGTGTGGATTCAAATATCCTGACTATGTGCTTCCTTTTTCTTCCTTCCAAAATTGGCATCAGTTAGCTCTTCTTGGAGAACAGATAGAGGTACCACAATTCTTAATGGGCTCTCCATTTCAGAAGACGTTCTTTTTCAACTACACATAAAACTATGGAACTAATATAAAACTACTTCCTCTAAACACAGCAGGGGATAGGTTTCAATACCGTCAATATTTTGTCCAAACCAACTTCACAAAATGAACAAGCTGGACAAATGGAGCACACGTGGGGAATCTTGGATCACAACTCCATGTATAATTATTGTCATGACTATTGTTGTCATCATAAAGTATATAGCATGCTAGCACCACTAAGGGCACAAAGAAAAGGCTGAATTTTGGCTTCAATTTTGTAACATTTTTCTCCATTATTCTTCTTGATCTATAACTAGCTTGTTTCTGCTATTATAATAGGGAAAAAACACTTACTCCCCATATGAATGTAGGAGTATTTTTTCTTTCCTTTTCTTTCCTTTCCGTAAGTGTCTCCTGAATACCCACTTCAGAAAATCACAGGATGACTTATTCATACAGGCATTTTCCCATAAAACCAGCTTCTTCGGAGATCCTTAGTAACAGGAGAGTATCATTATTAGAATCACATTTAAATGCATTTTAGGAGTTCATCACAAAATAAATTAGAAACGCCACCAACATTATCTTTCAAAATTGCTCACACAATTCTATGAAAGAACAGTCCTTCATTTAGGCTTTCAAATTTCTGACCATTAAATCTGACCCATTAGTGTCATTTTGATTAGAAAATACTGCTTACCCAGTAAAGGACTGTATCTCTGGAAGTGAAAGTAAGTTTTTCCTATATGTACAACTACATCTTCTTCAGAGAAAAAAAAGCACTCTCATGAATATCTAAAGGAAATTATTTTACCTTTCTGATATTCTCAATTACCTTTCAGATAGAAGCAAAACCAAAAATTTTGGTATTTCAGCACTAAATAAAAAACATTTAACTTTCTAGGGCTTTTTTTCTTCTTGCTACAGAGCTCATAATTATTAATATATGAATATATCATATCATATCATATATATATGATATATTCATATATTAATTCACATCTATCCCATAGATTATTACTAATGGAAACTGGACACACCAAGGATGTACAAAACCTTTGAATCAACTCATTCCGTCTTTTGTTTTTCAAAAAAGGACCTTTTGCCAGAACTTGTGCTTTGTTTGCATAGAAAATAATTTGTAATTGCTAAAAGGCAGAAAGTGTACCTCTGAGCAGTACCAGGCTCTACTGAAAGCCATGTCCCCATGAGCCCATCATAACCTGGATTCTGACAACTACCTCCATTTCCTACAGTTGCGGTCCTTTCAGCTTGCATCCCTGAAATCTCCATGAGGATGGAAAAGCTGTCATTTCTTCTCTTTTAAAAGTAACTCATAGGGGCGCCTGGGTGGCGCAGTCGGTTAAGCGTCCGACTTCAGCCAGGTCACAATCTCGCGGTCCGTGAGTTCGAGCCCCGCATCAGGCTCTGGGCTGATGACTCAGATCCTGGAGCCTGTTTCCGATTCTGTGTCTCCCTCTCTCTCTGCCCCTCCCCCGTTCATGTTCTGTCTCTCTCTGTCCCAAAAATAAATAAAAAACGTTGAAAAAAAAATTAAAAAAAATAAATAAATAAAAGTAACTCATAACTCTAATTTAATATATTTAAACTGTGGGCTAAACATTCAGATGATGCATCAGGGTTACAAGATCCAGCCCTTGCTCTCAAGGGGATGTTTAATGAAGCTTCATAATGCTACAAATTAATTCTAGTACCCTGTCAGAAAGAAACAAATAATTAAGTGCCCACTGAAGCAAAACAAATACTCCAATATCAATATAGCACATAAGACACCACAACTTGTCAGGTAATTTAGTGTGCTGGAATTCTTTCAATGTAACTGACAGTAGCAGGCCCAATTTTCAAGGTAATCTGGAAATTTTATCATGTATTGAAATGCAGTTCCTTTTCAACGTTGAACACTGCACAATTTAACAGCACTTATTTCACAGCCTCATGCACAGCCCATTTATTCCGCTGTCAAAACCTGGGGCCAAGGAAGCTAGGACCAGGAAAAAGCACCAAAGAAACTCATGTATAGTACTCACTTCCCCTTTAGAAGGACTCTAACTAAAACTACTTTGCATTCATAAAGAACTGAAATTATAAGAGCAAACAACAGTGCGATTTGACTGACTTATATGACACCTGTGACTGAAGATGCTATAATTTCCCTCATTAACCAAACACAAAACAAGAATTAATGAGTAGAAGCAGTAGGGGTTTGGAGATAGCCTGAAATTTTTTGGTCTCTTTTTTTTTAGGGACTATACTTGAATCTTACATTGACCCCCAACTCTAAAACTAGTTTACAATAGCTTTTCTTGTCTTAAAATTGAAATGGATTAAACCTACCTTTCTTCCATGGTTATCTTCAACAACTTAGGACCCAAAATAAAACCTCTTTCTCTCTCCCTCTCTGCCAACCCTCCCCCTGCCTTTAGTTCATTTCTTAGGTTTTGCCTATATATGCATGGATGAATTCACATGCTTTTTTAGTTAGAGAAGCCCTAGCTGCTGTAACAAATAAAACCAAAAGTTTCAGAGACCCAACATAATTAAAATTTCTTGATTTCTCACCTAATAATACTGAACAAGAAAACAGAAGGAAGAGCCCTTCAATGAAGCCATAGGAACTCAGGATTACATAAATTCTGCCATCTTTACCAGAAAGCTTGTAAATTCATCCTGGGAGTTATCACCTTCCCAACTGGCTAGAGGGAAAGAAGAGCCTGGAAAAGAGTAGGACAGAAGAGTATGTGTCGGGCTTGAAAGTCACGGGCATCACTTGCAGTCCCTTTCCATTTACTAAACCCAATCAGCGGCTAAATCTAACAAGAGGGTCTTGGAAAATGTGGTCCCCAGCAGAACAGCCACTTCTCACCAACAGCTCCATAACATGTAAGCTGAAGGGCTGAGGGACAGCAAAATATTTTGCTTGAAAGTTCCATGTTCCATGTTTCTATCATACATGTGTCCTCATCAGAGACATGCGCTCTAAGGCAGCTTGGGACCAAGCCTGGTTGGCTGCTGCCTGATACTGTCAACCTCAGTTTACCTGTAAGTTACCTTTGAGATACATGTTGGGGGAAAGAAAAAAAAAAAAAAGCATGAAGAGACTCAAGATGACTACTGATTTTTTCATGTGTTAAGTGATTTTGAAAATAAATGTTATTTGTGACATCCACAAGCTATCAAGTGTTACAATTCATATCTCAACACAGTTTTCCTATTCCATGCAACTACTAATTTTGAGGCATAGGAAACTAAGAAAGGGTAGTAGAAATCAACTTTTATCTCCAGTAGTAGAATATGTGATATCCATGGCATTTCCAGTTTAAATCAGTGAAGAAGTGGATCTTTAATATAGTCTGTAATGGTCTTTAATACACTCATATACCTCATACAAAAGAGTTGTATGCTGTAAACATGACCTATTCATTTTTTACCAAAGGAAATCTGACCATAATTTCAGCAGAAACTTGTAGTTCTAACAGTCAGATATGAAGACTTTTGCAAAGGTATTTTTGAAACTTTTTAATGACATCAACCTCTGCCTCTGGCCCTCGTCTTTTTACTGGCAATTCTAAGAGGATTGAATAAATCTAATGAAACATTGAACTCTTTCAAGTGGCTAGTAATCCATAGAAAGTGCACTAGTTAGAAATCATTATTGCCTGAGCTATATCAAAAAAAAAATTGAGTAGAGCACTAGGTCATAATCTTCCAAGAAGAAGTTATAAATAATTCAGTCTACATCTCATGAAAATCATCTGGAAAAAAAAATGAATACTATGCAGCTCTTTCTGCTACTGAACAAAATTGGAGAACAAAGTAATTTGCAAGAGTGGCAATCAGGGGTAAGATATTTGCCATGGTAAAGGTAAATGATAAAAATAACTGAGATTTAAAATTTCTAGAAAGAGGTGAAAAGTTATAATCACTGAGCCTTCTTTACATGTTGCACAACATCTCACCCGTTTGAGACAGAATGAAAGGATACAGGAAACCTCCCACTTCTCCATACAACACACATCATCAACTGCCTCTGCAATATTTTCTACCTATTCCCCTGAATTGTACGCATGTCCTTGCATAGTTCTCTCTCTGAAATTCACAACAGCAACAAATTTACATATGAACTCTAACTCTGATGTGAATTTAATTGAACACTGATGTGGTTAAGTATAATTAAGGGCACCAAGACTGGGGGGGGGGGGGGGCGGGGGTGAAAAGTGTGTTAGAGCTGACAATATGTTATGCATAGCAACTTGGTCCAATTTAACTTTTGATCAATAGTGGCGTTTGGGAGTAAAGAGAAAATAGACTGTGCATATCAATTAAAAATTGGTCTGAAATAACAGGAGCCACTTCGGATGAACTTCAACTGCATTTAAAAAAAATGTGATTTTTTAAAAGGCCAATATAATGCCTGGCTACTGCCTAGATTCCACTTTTACATGAGATCTAGAAAACTGCAGACCCAGTGCTGGTCTACACAATGTACAACATTTCCCATTTTGCATTTTGTGATTTGAAAGAGAAATACACTTGTACCCATCCAGATGAACTATGCAGTGAATGGCAAGTACTCTCTGGCAGAAAACCACATGCTGTGGATTTATTTTCACTTGAGAGGCTGCTCCAACATGTGCTGCAACTCAGTTTCTTGGGTATTCTCTTGGGGGCTCTCCAATCAGCCACTCAGCAACCTTATCTGCCCTTTTCAACATAACTCATTACGGTAACAATGGAAGCTGATCCCCAAAAGATAGCAGCAATGTAAATCAGAAATCTGTTTCCACTCTCTATATTTACAATTTGTTCTCTACCTTAGCATGGCATGACACTTTGCTTATTCTTGCTAGCCTCTCAGGGAAAAAAAAATCATTCTATAATCTTGCTATAGTCTGTTTCTCATTTCATATATAAATATTAGACTCAGTTAGCCCTGAATAGCAGGAAGAGCACAAGCAAGATTTTTGTTCCAAATCACTCAATGCTATTTTGGGGTTTGGGGGCTTTGGGCGAAGGGCTGAGTATCATTGACATTGTTACTTAGTTTCAGGTGTACAACACAATGATTCAACAAGTTTATACATGATGCTGTCCCCCCTACATCACTATTACAATATCATTGACTGTTATTCCTTATGTTGTGCCTTTTATTCCCGTGATTTATTCATTCCACAGCTCAATGCTATTTTTACCAGAGGAACTTTAATTTTGTAATGTGAAATATTATTAAATATGCTACATAAATAAATTACTTAAACCAACAATCTAAGTGAGATAATTCAGTATCCTTGTTACCCTGAAATACCTCCACAGTAGATATATGATACTTCACACATAAACTCTAATTACGCTAATTACAATGCAGGGGGAAAACAGCCTTTGTTTTGTAAATGCCTAATAAAATTGAGCATCAGAGCATTCCAAATGAACACATTAGGCATTGGTTAAGCAACAAGTCTCTTTGTCAGGTTATTTACAGGGACCAAGAGAAACAGCCTTCTCAGATATTTCCTCTTGCCATAATTCTCCAACCTGGGCCCGAATATTTAATAGCTAAACTTAAGTTAAACTGGGGGAGAAACAAAAACAAACTGCTATTTATATTTATAACCCAAACTAATTTTGCCTAATTATCTTTGATGAGACTAATCAAATAAAGTCACTATTTGATTCCATGAGGCATCTAACCTATCTATCTGAAGACATGTTTGGGTTGAATTAGGACAAAGCACAAGAAGAACATCACTGGTTCTTTATAAGCTACTCCAAAAAAGCTATAAAGCATTGAAAGATGTATATACCATCCTGGAAGCAGGAGGGAATTATCTAGAGAAAGAGAAAGAATATAGAAAGGGAAAATGAAAGAAAAGGACGACATATAGCAATAATATGGCTTATGGTGATCCCATGATTTTAAAACCTTATTTTCCAGTAATCATCTTTTCATTCATTCTATGATTATACACCAACTGAACACTAGTTATACTAGTCATAAAACTACTGAACTCAAGTAAAAGATCTAAATGTCTGGATGTAAAGAAGAAAAATAATGGCACTATTTCTCATACTATTCTCACTCCATCAGAAAAAGAATATTCTGGTTTCTTGGCCATCAAAAAGAATAGAATCTTGCCATTTGCAATGATGTGGATGGAACTAGACTGTATAATACTAAGCAAAATCAGTTGATCAGAGAAAGGCAAACACCATATGATTTCACTCATATGTGGAATTTAATAAACAAAACAGATGAACATATGCAAAGGAGGGGGAAGAGAAGAGAGGGAAACAAACCACAAGAAACTCTTAACGATAGAGAACAACCTATGGGTTGAGGGAGGTAGGTGGGAGAGGGGCTACATGGGTGATGGGTACTAAGGAGAGCACTTTTTGTGATGAGCACTGGGTGCTCATAAATAAATCACTGAATTCTACCCCTGAAACCAATATTGCACTGTATGTTAACTAAAATTTAAATTTAAAAAAAAAGAATAAAAAGAAAAGAAACATTCCAGGAATATGGTGGCCGCATAGTTCTTGAAACTTCTTAAATCTTCACATAAACACAGAGCAGAAAAACAATTTAGGGACAGCATTTCTATCAAGCTAAGTGACAAGACATCCCCCACAAACCCTAAATTTCAAGACAGTGAGAACAAATCACTAACAACCACAAGATCCGCAAGGTATCAGTGTTTGTGCAGAAGAAAACAAAGAGAAACAATACAGTATCTGATGATCCTGAGGACAAGAAATGCACCTGAAACTGGAGGGATTTTGCCCAATATAACGGTGGGAGAGTACAAGGAAATGGCATCAAGGACTGAAGGAAACAGAGTAGACTAGACCCTATAAAACTGACCAGACAGGCTTCTCTTCTCAAAGAGACCCACATGCTGAAAAGAAACGGGTGGGAAGTGAATCAAAATTTCACAGAACAAGGAAGACAGAGATGAAGTGAAAAAGGAAACAGATGCAGGAAATCTCAGAAAGCAAGCCACCAGCTTTTGAACACTACTCGACAGTAATGGAAGAAGAAATCCGAAGTTAGAAAGCATTATTAACAGTAAGACTATGGTTTTGAGTTGTCTTTTCCTATGAAGAGGAGCCAACGCTTCTTGGACAAATAGTTGATTTCATGTCCGGGGCAGGCTATGTACAAAACAATCCTGAAATACCTTGTCAAAAAGAAGCAAAGACTACCAGACCTGTTAAAAGGACTCAGCAGACAACTTTATGAGGTTTCCACTGGTCAAAGATGGGACAATTTGGCTTCAATAAGGGAAATAATTCCCATGGATTGAAATCAACAAATATGCATAAATCCATTCATTTATATTTAAATTAAAAATTAAATGATCATCTTCAAAGGATGTGAATAAAGAGAAAGAAAGAAGCATTTATTCTGCCTTTCCTACGTGACTAGACCACTGGATAAACAAATAACAGATGAGAGCAAGTGTCTATTTATAAAATATTTCAGATTACAATTTTTTAAATGATGGATTATCTTCATTTGCAACCACCCCCCATTCAATGCCTGATAACAAAAAGAGACAATCAGACATATGTATGTTCTACTGACCTGCTAAAATGTTAAACATGAGTATGACCAACCCTCTGAATCCTGTGGCACATTTTCAGAAAATAGAGAGGAGAATAGAACGTGTTAACTTAGCCAAGTATATATAGTTAACAAAATCTAGACAATAGGAAACTTGACAGTTCAGATTATCTAGGCCCTTTAACAAGAAAATTTTAAGGAAAAGAAAGGGATGAGACAGGGGTGGGGAGAAAAACTGTAGATTAAAAGAGAATCTAAAGACATCATTTTTTAATGCAAAAGACTAAGATACAATGTATAAAGATGCACTGTTGGTAAAAAAATGTATATATACAAGGACATAATTACTATAAAAGTCAAGATAACAGTTAATATGACAGAAGGGAGTGTTTGTAACTGTGAAGGGCCTCCCCAAAGGGTTTCTGCGATGGCAGGCATGGTTCTGTCTTTTGGTTTGGATGACAGTTACCACAGTGACTATTTTAAAATAATTCACTATCGGGGCGCTTGGGTGGCTCAGTAGGTTAAGCGGCCAACTTCAGTTCAGGTCATGATTTTGTGGTTGATGAGTCTGAGCCCCACACTGGGCTCTGCGCTGACAGCTCAGAGCCTGGAACCTGCTTTGGATTCTGTGTCTCCCTCTCTCTCTGCCCCTCCCCCACCCGTGCTCTGTCTCTCTCTCTCAAAAATAAATATTTTAAAATAATATTAAAATAAAATAAAATAATTCACTATCAAGAAATATTAATAAAAGGAGAAATGAAAGGGGAAAAAAGGGGGGGGGGAAGCAACAGGAGACTTGTGGCTGTGGGGAGATGGTAGGGGCTATGCATAAATTTCTGTCTATGCAATCAGAAAAAGACTGAATTATGATTCTCAAACACCCACCTTCCACCTCCAATGAAACCTTAAAGAATATTAAAGCAGAGGCCAATAGCAGGTCTTTAGTAGAAAGTATCCTGCTTCCCCCCAAATATCTGTGTGTTCAGATTTTTTTTTGTCACAGTATTTTTGCAGGACTAGGTTACAACACTTACTATAGATCCCACAATCAAGAAATAGAAAAACTATCCTAGGAAAATTATACTTTATACTGACAAGAAAAGAATTTGCCTCAGTATTCCATCATCTCATGTAAAAAACAAGAAGTTGGAATTGAAATGTTTCAGATGATTTTATTTTATTCTATTGTTTTTTTTCTTTCTGTATCCATAATGTCTATAACAATAAAATAGTTTTGGCATGGCAATATATTGTTATGTATTGTATAATAATATATGAAAGTATAATTTGACGAAATGACAATTCTGAAGCCTGAAGCAACTACAAACGCTTAACATAAGACAGGGGAAGATGGGTGAGGAGGAAGCCAATTTCTTGAACTGAATTTAAAACCATGCTGTGGTTGTTACTCTTCTGCTCCCCACAGCATTACCTGGATACAAACTCCCTTACTGTGGAAGGGAAGAGTAGCACACTCAGCAAACAAAATGTCATTTCTACTACCATGTTATGGGGCCCCACAGAGGACTTTTCCCCATACTGCCTTCTACCCTGAAGGAGTCAGGGCATCAGCCAGGGAGAGGGAAGAAAAGACCATCTTACAACCTATTTAGTCCATGAAGCACATATGCAGAATCTTTTTATTTTTTAAATTTTTTTAATCTTTATTTATTTTTGAGAGACAGATAGACAGAGACAGAGAGAGAGAGCAGGGGAGGGGCAGAGAGAGGGAGACACAGAATCCAAAGTAAGCTCCAGGCTCTAAGCTGTCAGCACAGAGCCCAACGCCAGGCTCGAACTCATGAACCACAAGATTGTGACCTGAGCCAAAGTCAGATACTTAACCGAGCGACCCAGGTGCCCATAGTTGGAATCTTAAAAAGCGTCCAGTTAGTTATTTACTGTCAGTTCAAACAATTTAGTCTACAGCGGGGGCAGAGATCTGGGAGGTTTCCTGCAAAGGAGTCATAGTCCAACTGGTCTCTTGGAGGATAGCATGCAAGCCCTCTCCGACCAGAAAAGACTCTCCGTCAGAGCCCTCCAGGAACTCGCTCCTGCTCCATACTGCCATTCCCTCCTTTTAACCCTACACCCCCACACCCCAATCCTACCCCTTTGTTCTCTTCTAGTTGGCCTCCAGAGAGGGATTTCAATCAGTCCCCTCTCTCTCTGGCTCTCTCACTGCTTAGGCATAAAGGATGCTTCGAATTCCCCATGGTGGTGTGACCTTCAAATAGGATATCCAAAAAACAACCAAGCCATCCTGTAGCGGAAGAAATAACCTACTGCCAGCATACCTCTTCAACCTTCTTTTGCTGAAGCAGAAGCTTTTCTTTGCCAGCTTTCAGTTATACTATCAAAAACCTTCATCCACTGCATCAAACTTAACACCCAGGAAAAAAGGCAGGATTGCCGCAAAGCTAATGCAAGGAGAATCAGTGTTTATGACTTAATAAAAATTTCAAATTTATATCACAGATATTTACATACATAGGCATACCACATCTTCTGCGGTATGTGTAAGACCATTACTTGAAAAATAATAATGGAAATCCCCAGGAAAACAACCCTAAATGGGGAATCATGAAGAATAAGAAACCTCTGATGTAAGGAAAAGTAGGGCTGGGTTTCAGGAGCTGGCCTTTAGGAGGCCTACGTGAGTCTCCAAGAAAGCATACAGCCACAGAAAGAGTTGTTTCAAAAAGGGCTTTGAAACATCAGCAAGAGTTATGAGCAGAATTACAGAAGATAGTTGGGGCACCTGGTGGCTCAGGTCATGATCTCGCTGTTTGTAAGTTCAAGCCCCACATCGGGCTCACTGCTGTTAGCCTGTCACCACGGAGCCCACTTCAGATCCTCTGTCACCCTCTCTCTAGCCCTCCCCCGCTTGCACTCTCTCTGAAAAATAAAATATTTTTTTTAAAAAAGCATGACTGGGGCGCCTGGGTGGCGCAGTCGGTTAAGCGTCCGACTTCAGCCAGGTCACGATCTCGCGGTCCGTGAGTTCGAGCCCCGCGTCAGGCTCTGGGCTGATGGCTCAGAGCCTGGAGCCTGTTTCCGATTCTGTGTCTCCCTCTCTCTCTGTCCCTCCCCCGTTCATGCTCTGTCTCTCTCTGTCCCAAAAATAAATAAACGTTGAAAAAAAAAATTAAAAAAAAAAATAAAATAAAATAAAAAAGCATAACTATATGTAGTAGGTGACCAATAAATAGTTGTTGAATGACTGAATGATTAAAAAATATAGTGTGGTTGATGACACATGCCACCATTCAAATGTGCAAAAAAAAAAAAAAAAAAAAAAAAAGGAACTACTTTCAACAACAAATCTCATCTTGCTTTTGAGCCCACTGAACAGTAATAACCATCTTCAACTCGTCAATGATCAGAACTGAGTCTCTCTCAGTTTTCAGCTATTATCTACTTTTCAGCTATTATCTCAGTCGCTTCAGGATTTAATCTCAGTAAATTACATCTTTTTTCCTCCTTCCTTCTGATGACCTCTTAGCCAGGGACTTTCTAAGTTCTTGCAGACTTGAGGCAGAGACGTTTTGGCAATAATGTGCTCTGGTCTAGCTTGTCCCAACTGGCTCATCATCCTGCTAATGTGAGATTGGTCCCGTCCATTTCCAACTTGCACCCAGTGTTGAAAGGGATAGGCCCTCCTCCAGACTCCAGCCACACGGTCGGTCCCCACATGTGGCAGCCTCCTTGTCCTGACTCTATGGCTCTTGCAGCCCTCTTAGCATTTATGCATACCCCACAAGCACTATGAGAAAGGTCCACTCCCCAGATGACACACACAAGCCACAGGAACCTGCTCGCACAGGCTGATTTGCCTAGACCTCTTCTTCAGACATTTCAAAGCAACCACAGCCGGCAGCTATGTATGCTGAATATACTGAAGGTTTGACTTCATTAAGAAAGTTGCAGTTTCTCCAGGCTATGCCATGAGAAACAAGGAAGCTTCCTTGTTCCAGACACTCCAAATCTCTCTGGCTTTCCCTACCCTGTGCCTCCTTCCCAAAGATTTGATTGTGGAGGGGGTGTGGGGGAGAGGTTCAGGAATGAAGACACTCTGACTTTTGGCTTTTCTCCTCCTCCTTCCTCAGGCCCCTGCATAAGAAGCATTTTTCTCCTTCCCCTTGGATATCATTTATTTGTGTCACTGTTCTCCATTGGTATTATACAAATATTAATTCCCACCCTGTAGAAGGTTGTAAGACTTGAATAAAATATTATGTAAAGCCTTCCTGCCTATTCAGTGTTCTCCTAATTTTACCCCAACAGTGAGTTGTCTCAGTCCCAAAATCTGCTTGGACACTTATATGCCCAAACCCACAGATACATGTCCAGAGTCCAACAGTGGGTCAAAAGACAGAATCCTGGTAAAAGCCAGGACTCCTGGTGTGCAACTAAACTTCTCAAGCTTTTCCACAATAAAAACTTCTTTCCTGAAAGATCTGTGAAAAAGAAGAGCAGAAACATTTGTTTATTCTTTCAGGAAACACATCTACTGAGAACTTCGGGTATATGAAGCACAGTGCTCATTACTGGGGAAGAAGAAGGTAGGAGGGCAATGAGGGGTCACATTCACAAAGATGAAAAAGCACTTTTGTGTGCTCAAGAGAACTTGGAGCATTTGGTATTGCTTGAGCATTCTAGTGAGATTCTTGGCTGGAGAGGTAAGAGACGTAGGTGAGGAGAGCCTTGAAGCTGCCCTAATGAGCTCTAACATGGCTAAAGGGGGAAATGTGGTTAATACTGGTAATACATGGCTGCAGCGACAGTGCAGAGAATGCTTTAAGGAAGATAAGATTAGAGATGAAGGGACCATTTTATAGGCTGTTGTAGTAACCCAGGTCAGGTATTATTATATGGGCTATAATGAATAGTAATAGGGATAGAGGATGGGAAACATACAAAAGAGGAAAAGATTTTTTTTGAAGTGTCAAAATCAGTAGTCCTATTTTTACTCATTTTTTTCTCCCTTTGGAGCCATAGTTAAGACCTTCCCATAAACCGAACTTGTGTAATTAAAGCACATTTTATATTAAAGTATGTTATAGAAAAACATTCCATGAGTAAATGAACATGGAAGTGTAATTAAAAAGGCATATATTTTCAAATAAATCTTTTACTATATTGCCATGTTTAAATCTTGACTTTGGCTTTAGAGTAGGGAAATCTGGATTTAAATTTTGGTTCAGATACCTTTTTAACCACTCTGAGTAGAATATAACATTTATGAAATTAGTATAATCATTATTCTATCAAAGGAGATTTGGAGTACCAAACGAATTGACCAATGAAAGTAGAGTTCCCCACCATGGAAGAAAATGTGTCCTATTCATCTTAAAACTTTTCCCAAGTATAGAAACAAGAAAGCATCCAAAGCAAGCAAGAAGCAAGCTAACTTCTATACCAATATCTGATTAAGAAAAGTGGTTAAACTGATGAAGCACTATTCTAAGCATTTTTCATAGATTATCTGCAATCCTCACAATAACAGCCAGTAAGTGATAGAGCTGGGATTCATCTGGCACTGACCCATGTAATCTTACATTACACTCACAGCCTCTTAATAATAATCATTCTTACATGGCTGGGACAAAACTTATATACAAAAGTAAGTAGCTTTCTGTGTAAAAATAATAATCAATCAAAAATATAATGGAAAAATAACAAAACAAAGAGAAAAGATATCTAACATGTTTCAAAAGAAGTTTAGATGAAGAAAACATTAAAATGCAACTAAAGAGGGGTGCCTGGGTAGCTCAATTGGTTCAGCATCCGACTTTGGCTCAGGTCATGATCTCATAGTTTGTGGGTTCGAGCCCTCCGGTGGGCTTTGTGCTGACAGTTCAGTACCTGAAGCCTGCTTCAGATTCTGTGTCTCTGCTCTCTCTCCCCCTCCCCTGTTCGTGCTCTGTCTCTCCCTCTCAAAAATAAATAAACATTAGAAAAATAAAATAAAATGTAGGGGCATCTGGGCAGCTCAGTCGGTTAAGCATCCGACTTCGGCTCAGGTCACGATCTCGCAGTTCCTGAGTTTGAGCCCCATGTCAGGCTCTGTTCTAACAGCTCAGAGCCTGGAGCCTGCCTCTGATCTCTGTCTCCCTCTCCCTCTCTCTCTGCCCCTCCCCCCCCCTCTCAAAAACAAAATAATAAACATTAAAAAAAATTTTAATAAAATAAAATGCAACTGAAGAAACTAGAGACACTTAATAAATTAAAAGATATAACCTATTCTTGGGTGGATAGATATTAATTCTGTATTAATACATGATCTCTACAACAATAACAATAGGCTTCTTTATTAAGAACTACTCAAGGGGCACCTGGCTAGCTCAGTCAGTTAAGCATTTCACTCTTGGTTTCCACTCAGGTCATGATCTCACAGGAGGTCGAGGCCCAACTAGGGCTCTGTGCTGATGGTGCAGACCCTGCTTTGGATTCTCTCTCTCCCTCTCTCTGCTCGTGCCCTGCTCGTGCACATGCACATACACACACTCTCCCTCTCAAAACAAATAAACATGTATAAAACAAAAAACAAAGGGATATATACACCCCTATGTTCATCACAGTATTATATACACAGTCAAGATATGGAAGCAACCTAAGTGTCCATCCATACATACATGGATAAATGGATAAACAATATATATACATATATGTATATTTATAAACACACACACATACATACAATGGAATATTATTCAGCTGTAAAAAAAAAAAAAAACAATGAAATCTTCCCATTTAGCAATGTGGATGGGCCTAGAGGGTATTATGCTAGGTGAAATAAATCAGACAGACAAAGACAAATATCATGATTTCACTCACATGTAGACTCTAAAAAACAAATGAACAAACAAAACAGAAAGAGGCTCATAGATACAGGAAACAAACTGCTGGTTACCAGAGCTAGAAGCACTCATGGGAATGAGAAAAATAGGAGAAGAGGATTAAGAGGCACAAACTTTCAGGTATAAAATATAATTCATGGAGATGTAATATACAGCATAGGGAATATAGTCAATAATATTGTCATAACTTTGTATAGTGACATACAGTAACTACACTTATTGTGGGGATCATTTCATATCTATAAAAATATCAAATTGCCATGATGTACATCTGAAACTAATAGGACGTTGCATGTCAATGATACTTCAATAAAAAATTAAATACATGCATATATAAAATCTAAAGATGATCTAATTAAATGATCCTTTTTTTGATATCTGATTAAGAAATCAAAACATCATTAAAAACTTAAGGTTTTCAGGGGCGCCTGGGTGGCGCAGTCGGTTAAGCGTCCGACTTCAGCCAGGTCACGATCTCGCGGTCCGTGAGTTCGAGCCCCGCGTCGGGCTCTGGGCTGATGGCTCAGAGCCTGGAGCCTGTTTCCGATTCTGTGTCTCCCTCTCTCTCTGCCCCTCCCCCGTTCATGCTCTATCTCTCTCTGTCCCAAAAATAAATAAACGTTGAAAAAAAAAAAAAAACTTAAGGTTTTCAGATGTCATTATTTCCATTCTAAAGTGAAATTCCAACGATCTCTTTGCCAAAAATTAATGTTGAATTTTTTTTGTACTACTACAAAAGGCTTTTTAATGCTGGGATTCCTTCAAAAGCAAACAAATGACAAATAATCAGAAAAATACACTCATAACAAAGAAATGTTGCTAATTTATATGCTGCTTATACGTCTTTGCATTTTTTTGTGGTATTTATCACACTGTGTTGCATGGCTAAGAACCAAGCACAAGCTTCTTTCACACGGTAAAGCTCAATAAATACTGCTATTCATTAAAAAATTTAAAAAAATAAAAAAAAGTACTGGAACAGGAAGAGGCACTCCTCAATCTCACCACACTCCAGGACCTATGCAGCAGGGAATACTGCGGTGGCTTCAGTATAACTCACTGCACATTAGAAACAGAATTCTACCTGTGTTCAGCTCAGGCAACACAGCAAAGAAGGGCATTCTGTGCATAATGGAAATGTGCTTAGAGCAATCTGCCTTCTGAAAAGTTCTTATGGCACTAGGGGATGCTGCCATCCCCAAAGCGACAGACAATTTTAAATTATGGTTTGGTTTTACCATTTTCATAGAAAAATTACTGACATTTCTCTTAAGATTGTTTTCTTGAAAAATGAGATGTTGTTACAATTACTGCAAAATAAATGAGAGTTGGCTAAATGATAACACTTAGTATCTATTTTTTTCCTAGAAGAGTATTCTGTGGATCCTCAATCTAAAGAATCTGTTCATTTTCTTCCATTGTATTCTTAAATATTACAAAGCAATAAAAGTTATGAGATAGAAGAAAAGCTAGTATCAAATACCATTTTTACTTATAATTTAGCAAATAGCAAAAAGCAGAAAAATTCGTGCAGTATAACTATGGAGAAATATATATTTTCATACTTTGTTGGTGGAAATGTAAACTGTATTCTTTTTATATAAAAGATATTCCAACCATAGGGAAATTTGAAAACATCTGTAAAAGTAAATATACATATACCATTCTAGATGAGCAATTTTACTTCTAGGAAGTATTCTTCTCCATATACATGCACATGTGTGCAAACATAAACTTTTGAGCATATTCACTGCAACACTGCTTGAAATGGGGAAAAATGAAAACAATCTTCATCATAACTGTACTTAAATCATGACTCATTTATGTATACAGTATACAGCTATCAAAAAATAAATAAATAAACAGCCTTATATATACTAGCATTAAATAATCTCAACTAAATATCCTTAAGGGGAAAAAACAGTTACAAATAGAAAACTGTGTGCATAATATACTACTCTATATAAAGAAAGGATAAGTACAGTGGCTAAGCCCAGCTCTAGTGTCAGACATTTCTAGGCTCTGCCACTTACTAGCCATAGGCATAATAGTTTATGAATCTGTAAAGTGGGCATAATAGTAGCCCCTAGTTCATAGAACTGTTGGATGAACACACTAGTAAGGCAAAGACGGCTCGCTGATGGCCAAACACAGTTCCTCTTCATCTGTGGGCACAATAAACCATATCTGCCAGCCTCTTTTGCACTAAGGTGTGGGGACATGACTGAACTCTAGTCAATGATTGGCAGACCTGGCCTATAAAAGCCTCTCACATGCTATCCTTTATGCTCTTTGCCCTTTTGCCAGGCAGATATTAATGGCCAGGTCAGTCTCAATGACACATATGAAAGACTGCAAAGCCTCTTTTAGTTGGGGTCCTTTAATGACTCACTGGAACAAAGACTCCCTTCACCACACACACATACTGCTCACCTAGATTACTTTCCATTGGGGTTGAAGAATAACTTTTAGGGTCAATTGTCACAGCAAGCTCTTACTAAATGTTTGCTGCCATTACCACAGTTATTACTTTTTTTGTTATTAGCACATAACTTATCTCTGAAAGATAGGTAAGAAACCAGGAACAGTGGTTGCCTCTGGCAAAGGAGACTGTCAGGACTCTTACATCTCTTAAACTTTGTGCATCTGCATGTCCGATATGCATAGATCATGTCTGAATCAGCAGGCTAGCCTGTACTATGCTGTGATCAATTAGCCCTGAAACCTCAGAGTCTTAACACAGCGGAAGTTTATTTCTCATCAACACCAGAGTCTGACAGAGACCTGGAGATTCAACTGCCTGCAGCTCCTCCACAAGGTAACTCAAGAATCCATACTGTCTCATCTGCCAACCCCTTCCCTTACCGCAGCACCGAGGGGAGAAACAGGCACACCCTTTCCTAACTGCCATCGCTGCTCCCATTTCAGTGGCACGACCCCACTGAGAACCTGAGAAATGGAGCTCAGCCCTGTGTGGTTGGTAATTAAATGTCTTGATGAATGCCCTTACTTCCCCATGACCTCTGGGGAAACTCTGACAATACAAAAGACACAGGATAAGGTTACTTTCTTGGCCATTTGCTATGCTACAATGTTTCCTTTAGCTGTGAACATACAGATTGAGGAACCTGTCTCTACAAAAGCATGATGTATGAAGGCCTAGGCTATTCCAGGTCTATGAGATAACTGATATAAGATACAACAAATAAAAATAACTAGAGCTTAGGTGTTCTTGTATCTTACACTCTACCATAAGAGCTTTGTTGTGTGCTTTCTGTTTTAATATCTCTACCCAAGAACTGCAGAAGTTCACCTCTCAGCACTCCAAATGAGAAAGTTAAATCTGTGATCAGATGCTTTCACTAGCAATATTCTCGAGTATATAAGAGGAAGGCAGGTCACTTTTCTTGAGATGAGAAGCAGTGACCAAGCTATGGTCCATCACCACACTTGTCCATCACCAGCCTCTTTTTGCCCAAATCTCCCCAGACTTCGAAAACAGAAGAGAGGTCGCACATCGCTGCTTGGACGGAGACCTCATCAGGGGCTCAGAATTAATAAGAGTAACAGCTACTGATTTCCTGATATTTATCATTAAAGAACAGCTTTTGAGCTGAAAATCTTTCTAACTGGTATTTGTCTCTTCCATTTGGTAACTCATTCAAAAAAAACTATTAATTTGGATGCTATCGATTAAAGGAGTATTAATTAACGATTAACTGACAATTAATGAATTAGATATTTGTCAATTATAACATACAATACCCTTTTTAATGAGGTACAACTGACATAACATTAGTTTCAGGGGTATAATGCAATGATTCCCTATTTGTATATATTGCTAAATGAGCACAGCAAGTCCAGTTAACATCCATCGCCATACATAGTTACAATTTTTTTTCCTTGTGATGAAAACTTTCAAGACCCACTCCCCTAGGTACTTTCAAATATGCAATACAGTATTATTAACTTCAGTCACCATGCTGTACGTTACATACCCATGACTTTCCGAATTTCCAGTTATAAAATGAATAAGCCATACCCGTTTTTATACTGCAGAGGGCCGCCTCTCACTGACAACTGCATTGTTCAATCCCCTCGTGAAGGGGATGGGTGAAAAAGCCATCTTCCCCATCACAGTGTGCTGATAGATGTGCTAGGTCAGAAAGAGAGAGGAATGCTCTGAGGCATGCTATTCAGGGGAAAGCTTCAAGGAACAGGCAGCAATGGTTTCCTGGGATGAATTTTAGACACCTCGCAGCTGCCTGGTGGAATAACTGGCACCAGGGATGTGCGATGGAGCGGCACTTCGGGGCTGCTGCTGTCCAAGACCCGGCAACCGGCGCCCACAGAGCTGCCAGGGCCTTTCCGGATTCGCAAGGCTTTACGGCCCAGGCATGCGCAGTTCACTCCACAATTCAGGCCTCAGTCATCCCTGCATTCCTCGGCTTTTGGGCCAAAACCCTTTCGCATGCACCTTTCCGGGGCTCTGAGGCGAGGCACCGCTGCACTGTGACTCTGGGTGAGGGAGCGAGGCCACGAGGATTGGGTTTTGTGTGAGAAATGGAATGAGCCAGATTCCTTTGGATTGAGTCTCGGAGGAGAGCCCGCCGGTCCCCTGGGGGCCCAGGTTTTTCTCATCCCAGCTCTCTCCGCTAATTTCTGGTGGGAACTCCTGAGATCCCGCGAGAATAGGCTAGGACGTGTACTCCCGGCCAGGTCAGTTTGCCTCCAGCCTGATTCTGCCTATGTCTGAACGGCCGCTGATGATCAGCCTGCTCCAGTACCTTGCCCTTCCATGGGGACCTGCACTTACTCCCCCTACACCTCCTAAGTTCCATAGCCCACACTGTGGGACCCAACTGCACCCTATTTGCCTTCCTGAAAAAAAAAAGAGGGCGGGGAGATGGCGGCAGGTATTCAAGATCTTTAGGTCACGAATTACCGTTTTTTTAATGAACACATCAGACGGAAAACTAAATGTAAATATTGATCATTGGATCCTACTTTGCTCTTTCTCCCTCTATGGCAGAGTCATTTCCTGCTGTTCTCTTCCACATTTCCCTGTCCTCTTGCAAATCACTAGATTTGGCCAAAGGGCTGTGAGCAGAAGTAAGGTGTGTCAGTTCTAAACCAAAGTATTTGGGAACCAGTGAATGGCTCTCTTTTCCTACTATGGGGACTTGGAAGCCTCCTGTTTTAGATGGCAGAGCTATGGGATATTATAGGCCTGGACCTTGGAGTCACCATTTGAAAAGGAGCTGCTCTGTAGAATTACCAGATCTGTGGTGCATTATGCATGACTGAGAAATAAATTTTTATGTGATAAGTCACTAACATTTAAAGGCATGTTTGTTACTACAACATAGCCTAGCCTAAAATAACTGAACTATTTCCAATTCTCCAATACATTTGAAAAACCTATTCCAATATAATTCAATTGACAACACATATTAAATATCTACAATATACAAATATGCTAGGTAGATAGATAACAGACACTATCCTGCATAAAGTAGATACTCCATAGAAACATTGAAAATTAGACATGGCTAGAATACAGAAATAACAGGAGTTCTTGGAACTCCAGGAGTTTCCAAACGAATTTCAACACACCTTTATTTCATTTTAATAAACATTTATTAAATGCCTGTTATGGACAAAGCATCTGCAAAGCAGATGGCTGCAAACATGAAGACACAATTCCTGCTCTCAAAGGTCTGTCAGACCAGTGAAGGAAACAGACAAGCTCACAGACAATTACTGAACAGTGTTCTGAGTCCAGCAGAAGTCAGCATATGAGGCCATAGGAGGGACATCTACCTCAGACTAGAAGAATCCTGGAAGGCTTTCCCAAGGAAATGATTCCTAAGAACGATAGTTGGGGTACCTGCGTGGCTCAGTCAATTAAGTGTCCAACTCTTGATTTCAGCTCAGGTCATGATCTCAGTCATGAGATCTAGCCCCACACTGGGCTCCATGCTGCTGAGTGTGGAGCCTGCTTAAGATTCTCTCTCTCTCTCTCTCTCTCTCTCTCCCTCTCTCTCTCTCCCCCTCCTCCTCCTCCCTCCTCCAAAAAAAAAAAAAAAAGAAGCTATAGTTGAATTGATTCTACTTTGCTTTTCACAGAGGACAGCTATCAAAAGTAGATGTTGCTTTTCTATTCAGTTGGAATTTGATGTATGTAAAGCAGTTGGCTCTTGAAGAAAATGGGGCAATTCTTGGAAGAAAATGGGGTACAATTCTTGGAATTTCAACCTTCTTTAATCAATCAGGAAAGAACATAAAACTCTTATCAACTCTCACTGTGAAGCCCAAACCATAGGAAATCCCACCCTTGATATGCATTTGCCCTAAATATAATTTCCTTCTGCACATTTATAAAATATGCTTCTAAAGCATATCCCTATATCCTGTATTTCTATTCCTTTGTGTAAGTTATATGTCCATATGAACATGGCTTAGAATGTTTGTGGTATTTAGGATGTATAGCTTGACAATTTAGTATAGTGACCAAGAACTTGGGTTTTAAAACCAGTTTTCCAGGAGCGCCTGGGTAGCTTAGTTGGTTGAGCATCCAACTCTTGATTTCTGCTCACGTCATGATCCCAGAGTCATAGGATGGAGCCCTGTGCTGGGCCCCGTACTGAGAGCATGGAGCCTGTTTAAGATTCATTCTCCCTCCCCCGCCCCCTCCTCTGCTCATTGTCTCTCTCTCTCTCTCTCTCTCTCTCTCTCTTAAATAAATAAATAAATAAATATTTTTTAAAAAGTTTTTCATATCCTAGCTCTGACCATAACTAGTTTTGTGACTATAGGCAAGTTACTAAAATCAGTGTACTTTTGTTGCTTTGCCCAAGGAGAGGAGATTATTGTGGATTCCACCTCATAAAGCTGTTAGGAGGATTAAATAAGCTGATATAAGTTCCACCTACAGCACTAAGTGTTTGATGAATTAGTTAATATTGTGAGTATGGTTGTTTTGTTGTTGTCATTAACTCTATAAAGATGTTTTCATTTGGAATTTATAGTTCCAATCTAAAATTAGGTACATAGTCTTGTATGTAAAGCATAAAAATAACAAAGTTAAATGCTTGAGAAATACTATTAATAAACTAAAAGATGAATAGTGTCCCAGCATTTTCATGAAGGAAGGAATTAAGAAGGGAACTAAGGAGCTATGGTACCAGAGGAGTAGGAATATAGGAATAGGGGATTCATTCAGTGGCTTTGTGTCCTGTCTGTAAAAGGGATTCATTGCTTTGCCTATTTAAGTAAAAAGGTGCTGTTGAGAAGAATATGAACATCAACACTTTGTCAATTTCACGTCTCTGGGAGGTGCCATATCTGGAGCATGTTCTTTTCTACCTGAATAAGCAACATTGATTAAAAAACCCTAAGGTTAGGGGCGCTGGGTGGCTCAGTCAGTGAAGCATCTGACTTCAGTTCGGGTCATGGTCTCACTGTGTGTGAGTTCGAGCCCTATGTTGGACGCTGTGCTGACAGTTCAGAGCCTGGAGCCTGCTTAGGATTCTGTGTCTCCCTCTCTCTCTCTCTCTGCTGTCCCCCACTCACATTCTGCTCTAAAAAATAAACATTAAAAAAAATTTTTTTTAACCTAAGGTCGAGAAGCCATCTGAAACAGTCCCCTAACTTTAGTCAAATTAATTTTAATTATTTCATTTTACAGATTACGAAGTGAATTCCAGAAATGTTAGTGTTATTATAAAGAGTTACAATGGGGATTAGAACTTGAAATTTCTAACTCTGGGTAAAATAGCCTCAGCAGACTTTAACTTCAACCATACAGAACCCAAAGTGTAATACCCCGGGAAACTGAAGAGGAAAATAGATCAGTTGAGTGACTATAATCCTGGAAACTAATAAATCTGTTAAACACTGTTCTGGCCCAGATTTGCTCTATGCTAACGTCCAAGTCATTTATCATTTTAGGATTTCTCATACTCTAACAATAGAAAACCAAAGCACCTTATAAGGATATTAATCCTACCTGCTTCCTGGGGATGCAATAATAATGCAAAGTTCTTTGAAATGGCAAGTACTAGAAGGAAAACTATCCGATTCAATGTTCTATTCCTATTTCAATATCAAAGCCCAATGCTGCGAGTTAAGGACAGAATGAAATCACTTGAAATCAAATGGTTAATGAAATTTCCCCAAGCCCAGCTGTATCTCATTACATCAGATCCTTTAGTTACTAGTCTTTGCAACTATTATTTAAAAAAAAAAAAAAAATTCCCTGTCTGTTGAGACGGTAGACTGACATTCTTCCGTTCACTGTGCATTACCTCATAAACCTGGTTCGTAACATTATCCCACACCTTCTTAGATTTAATGATAGATGTGTGTGCATGTGCATATGTGTGTGTGTATGTGTGTGAGAGAGAGACAGAGAGAGAGAATATGCACAATATTCAAAGCAAAGTGGGTGCTCACAGAATCTGAAAAACTCACTCTTTCTTCTTTTTACAGAAGGAATTCCCCTCCTGCCATTTTAAATGCTTTTTTCAAAAATCTTTTTTTTCTGCTTCACTCAAACAAAAATAAAAATCTGACATAAGGATAATGGGTATTGTAAAAATGGAAGGTGAACAATATGTACACTTTAAAGCAGAGACCCATAAAGGACTGTTTAGCCCAGTTTCTACATGTTTGCTGCTATTCCACTGCAGACTCTAGAATCCTTCTGTGCACAGTTCTGTACAACCACAAAGCTTCCATGAGTTTATAGAGATTTTATGTTCTAGCATATGACCTAATGAAATAACCATTCAGCTGCTATCCGCAGAAGTACAAAAGCCAACACCATCAACCCCTGGTTTCAAAAGCACCCCATTTTCCTCCATGATTCCTGTGGAATTCATTTCCTAAATATGGAATTGATAATGGATTAAATTGATTATTTCAAAAACAGCCACAAGTTGCTTTGAGTTCTCCAAGTAATGGAGAATATATGGAGTAGATGGTGGAAGTTTAGGAAAAGAGAAGCCGAACAAAAGTCTCCGCCCATTGTAAGGATCAGATCTTGAGAAACTGGGAACATATGCAAATGAGCTTAAACTTTAATCTGCTGGATACTTTAAGCAAGAGATCACCATAATAAGGTATGTGCTTTAGGAGCACAGATTATGCATAAAATTCAGAAAGAAAATTCAAGAGGATAATGTGCTATTTTGGGAGAAGTTGATGAAGAGTGAGTTTATCATTGACATTGGGGATGAAGAGGAAAGGATGAATTCAAGAGACAGTCAAGAGGTGGAAGTAAAAGAACAGGTGGGAGAATCTCAAATCCCTGGAAATTCGGTACACATTTATCTTCTGAGATTGGACAACCTACCAGAGGGTGATGCTATTCACGGAGAGAATAATTGCATGATGAGGATAAGGAATATGTACTGAACACCTACCATGCGCCAGGTGGTGTTTTAGGAGCTAGCATCACTAGGCTGAACAACGCTTCTCCTTCAGTGGGCAAATGATAAACTGGTATATCCAGACAATGTAATATTATTCAGCACTAAAAAGAAATGAACTACTGGGGCACCTGGGTGGCTCCGTCGGTTAAGCATCTGATTTAGGTTCCGGTCACAATCTCATGGTTTGTGAGTTTGAGCCTCGCATTGGACTCTGTGCTGACAGCTCAGAGCCTGGAGCCTGCTTCGGATTCTGTGTTTCCCTCTCCCTGCCCCTCCCCCACTTGCGCGCGTGCTCTCTCTCTCTCGCTCTCTCTCTCTCAAAAATAAACATTAAAAAAATAGTTTTAAAAAAATGAGCTATCAAGCTATGAAGAGACATGGAAGAACCTTAAATATATGTTAATAAGTGAAAAAGGCCAATCTGAAATGCCTACATGCTGTATAATTCCAATTATATAACATTCTGAAAAAGGCAAAATATGGAGACAGTAAAAAGACCAGTGGTTGCCAGGAGTTTGGAGGGAAGGAGGGACAAATACACGGAGTGCACAGGATTTTTAGGGCAGTGACACTACTGTCTATGATACTACAATGGTCGTTATATGTCATCATACATTTGTCAAAACCTATAGACCATACAACACCAAGAGTGAAGCCTAAACTATGGACTTTGGATGATAATGATGTGTCAATACGGGTTCATCATGTATAACAAATGTCCACTCTGGTGGAGGATGTTGATAATGGAGGAGGCTCTGCATGTGTGGGGGCAGGGGGTATATGGGAAATCTTTGGATCTCCCTCACAACGTTGCTGTGAACCTAAAACTGCTCTAAAAAATAAAGTCTATTTTGTAAAAACTATGTCCTTTGGGAGAAAAGGGGAGCTGCACACATTCTGGGGTGGGGGGGACTCACATTCCAAAAGAAAAACAAATTATAAACAAAGACAAATCATCTGACTGCCAATGAACTGAAAGGCAAAAAGAAGAAGGAGAGGAGAGGAAGTTGTTTCTGTACTGGACTATCAAGAGAATAAATATTACACAATTGGGTCAGAGAAGAGTATGTGTGGAATGCAGGAGATCTTCAGAATGCACATTTTACTACTCCCATGTTCTAGGATTAAAAATAATGGATACAATATTGGATATATTATTGGATATTGGATAATATTGGGTATATTATTTCCTTTGTATATATTGGATATTTTACACACACACACACACACACACACACACACACACACATTCTATGGAGGAAAAGTACAGTCAGACGGGTTAGGAAATGCACAGAGTATGAACTTGTTCTTTGAAAAAGGTGGTCATTGGGGGCACCTGGGTGGCCTAGTTGATTAAGTGTCAGACTTTGGCTTGGTCATGATCTCATGGTTCATGAATTTGAGCCTCTCTTTGGGCTCTCTGCTGTCAGCACAGAGCCCACTTCAGATCCTTTGTTCCCCTCTCTCTCTGCCCCTCCTCTGCTCAGGTGTGCAAGCGCATGCTCTCTCTTTCAAAAATAAACAGAAATAGGGGCGCCTGGGTGGCTCGGTCGGTTAAGCGTCCGACTTCGGCTCAGGTCATGATCTCACAGTCTGTGAGTTCGAGCCCTGCGTCGGGCTCTGTGCTGACAGCTCAGAGCCTAGAGCCTGTTTCAGATTCTGTGTCTCCCTCTCTCTCTGTCCCTCCCATGTTCATGCTCTGTCTCTCTCTGTCTCAAAAATAAATAAACGTTAAAAAAAAAAACAGAAATAAATAAATAAATAAGGTGGTCATTAAATAAAGTGATTATGAAAGGCCTCATTGATTAAGGGACATTTGGACAGAAACCCAAGCACTGTTGATACCTGGGAAATAGCATTCCAAGAAGGACCTAAGTATGAAGTCTCTGAGGCAAAAGTATGTTAACGTGTTCAAAAATGTCACAAAGTCCAGTGGTACTAGAATGGAATGAGCCAGAGATTTTAGGACAGAGAAGTAGATAAAAGTAGATTGTTCCAGTAATTAAAGGATTTTGTAAGGATTTGAGATCTTCCTCTAAATGAGATGAGAAGCCACTGAAAACTCCACAGCAGAATGGCATGATGATTCTTTCATGTTAACAGGCTCTAACTGCTACCCTGAGAATAGATCAGGAGGAGAGAAAAGGCAGAACCAGGAAGAATAATTACGAGTTGATGGCAATTATTCGGGCAAGATATGATGGCACTTTAGACCACCGTGGCAGCAGTGGTGAGAAGAGATTGGATTCTAGATGTATTTTGAAGGTAGAGCTGGCAGGATTTGCTGATGCCTCTAAGATGGGCTGTGAAACAGAGAAGTCAAGATGGCTCCAGGTTTTTTGTCTAAGCATCTGAAAGTCTGAAGTGGTCATTTACTGAAGAGGGAAAGCTGTGGAAGGAACAGAATTGGGGATGGTTAAGAAGGTTAGGAATTTGGTTTTGGACATATTAAGTTCTTGGTAGACATCCAAATGAAGATAGAATCCTGAAGACCAGGATTGAGGCCTGTTTAAATTTTGGCATCATCAGCACACAGGAAATTAAATGGGGCCATGGGAGTAAATGTACTCACCTAAGAGGTGAGAGTAAAAAAAGAAGAAAAAAGTTCAACAATCAACCTCTGGGACACTCCACCAATAAAGTTTGGAAAAGTAAGGAATAAACAGAAGAAGAGATTGAAAAGAAACAATCTGTTCTACAGAAAGAGAAAGACAGAAACAGAGACAGAGACAGAGACCTTGGCCAAGTGAAGAAAGGGTTGCAAGAAGGAAAAAATTATCAATTGACAGGTGAAGTAATGTGAGGGATTAGAATGGCCTGTTGAAATTAGCGTTGGGAGGAGCGCCTGGTGGCTCAGTCAGTTGGTGTCTGACTTTGGCTCAGGTCATGGTCTCACAGTTCATGTGTTCGAGCCCCGCGTCAGGCTCTGTGCTGACAGCTCAGAGGCTGGAGCCTGCTTTGGATTCTGTGTCTCCCTCTCTCTCTGCCCCTCCCCTGTTCATCTTGCTCACTCTCTATCTCTTTCTCTCTGTCTCTCAAAATAAATAAACATTAAAAAAAAACAGAAATTAACATTGGGAGAGCCACTGGGGAACTTGAGAAATCAATTTCAGTAGAAAGTGTTGAGGGAAACCCGATTGAAATGAATTTCGGAAGAGAAAACAAAGGATAGGAGTTGGACACATTGATGATAGATAAATGTCTTAAAGAACTTTGCTATAACTGGAAGCAAATAAATATGGTGGTGGCTGAAAAGGGATGTAGAATTAAGGGTAATTGTTTGTTGTTGAAATGGAATAAAACTATATTTGTTTGCCTGTGGGAGTGATCTACTCAAGAGGAGATCATTTATGATGCAGAAGAGAGAGGAGACAATTGTAATATCAATGTCCTTGAGGAAGATAATCATTCAGAAATCAGTCACTCAAGAAGAGACATGATGACTAATATGGGAAGAAGAAATGTATTATAGAGGGGCGCCTGTGTGGCTCAGTTGGTTAGGCATGAACTCTTGATTTAGGCTCAGGTCATGATCTCACAGTTTGTGGGACCAAGCCCCATGTCAAGCTCTGTGCTGTCAGCAGAGCTTGCTTGGGATTCTCTCTTCCTTTCTCTTTCTGTCCCTCCCCCCCCCCCATGCTCTCTCTCTCTCTTTCTCTCAAAATAAGTAAATAAAAAAATGTTTAAAAGAAATCTATTATGGAAATTAGAATTTATGCTTATGTAAGAAATGCTGAGGAAGTAAAATTTGTAGGGTCAGAGCAAGAGTTACTAGTCAGCTACCTAGGTAGTGTGGGTTGGTAGTTTGGAGCTTGTGGAAAAATCCAAAAAACCAACATTTCTAGCTGCCAAATTAGGACCACAAAGGAGGAGCTCACGGAGGGATCTATGGAAGTTGTTGTTTCTGTGCAGCTACCACCTGTGTGGGTTCACATCCAAGCATCTGGTGGTTGGCCTGGGGCCACTGGTGGTCAGCAAGGCCAACAGTTAGGAAGATGAGCTAGACATGGAACAGAGTGAAGACCAGCTGAGACCCACTAGACACCTTCACATCTGATGGTCACAGTATCTGAGCACTACAACCTTCCAAAAGCAATGACCACTGATTCACTTCTACCTCCTAAATCTTGTGCAAGTTCCCCTTTGGGGCACTTCTAATGTAGCCATTCAAGGGATTCTAGAAAACGTAGTTCCTAAATTGATAATAGCACAATCCAGGACTTTTCAACCCTTTCAACTTAGCATCCACATACAACTCTTTCAGGCATACTTAACTTTCAGATAAAGATGGCAAAGGCAAAAATATGTTTCTACTTAATATAATGCAAATGTCACACAAAAACTGCTAACCCTCTCTCCAAAAGAGAATACATATATTTAATCCATCTCTAGGTAAATTTATTCCTTTTCTACCTGAGTCACATGCTCACTTTGATATCTTATAACTTAAATCCTGAGATATAAAATTAACCACTATTAACCGTATATTAGTTAGTGGAAGAAGAAGTTGTTGCAGTAATCAACCTGTCACCAGGAAAGAGAAGGGAAGAGGGAAAAAGAAATGTTTTCATTGGTTAATTGCATATACAAATATATTTATATAAAAGCAAGTAAAAAAACACATACCTCTACAAATTCTATAACTGGTCCCATAGTCATACTGGTATTTGCTGTCCTTCTACTACCTATTCTATGTTGATTTTGTCCTCCCCAAGAATGTCTGCTGGTCATGGTTCCTTGCCTGTGGAGTGACAGAGACTTTCATTTCAAGAGGCTCTGTCAGTTTGGGGCAGTTTCTCATGGTTTCTATCACAGAACATGGGAGTACTAAAAGGTGGCCCTGTGAATCTTCAGCATTCCATATGTACACTTCTCTGGCCAATTGTGTAATAGTTATTTTCTGGATGATATAAATTACCCCAATATAGTAACCACTTCTTTTTTTCTTTTCTTTCTTTTTTTTTCTCTTTATGTATTTATGTATTCATTTATTGCCTATTGTTTCACTAGTGTGAGAAACACTAAGTTGCCAGGTGACTGCTGATGAACAAACTTTCTTTCAATGTTAAATAAGAGAAGCAGCACTATATGTAGGTCAGTAATTCAGAGAATACTCCATATTCTGGAGAACATAACCCCATACTCACAAAGTTTTATTACCCTCAGAGTGGTATAATTGAGTCTTCAAAAGGACATTTCACCATCCCATCATATAAGCTCCTATAGGGGAGAGAGATGTGGTAAGACCAGCGAATTCCATGAGCACAAGCCCATTTCCTTTAAAATGAGTTGCTTTGTCAGAAGCAATGGTTTGTAGAATATCATGACATGAATAAGGCATTCTGCAAATCCATGGATGGTAGATTTGTCAGATGCATTATAAGCAGGGAAGGCAAATCCACATGCAGAGTGTCTATTTCGATGAGAACAAAATGCTGTCTTTTCCAAGATGGATGTGGTTCAGTATAATCAACCTGTCACCAAGTGGCTGCCTGGTTCCCCCAAGAAACTGGTGACAAATCAGTGGCTCAGGGTTGATGTTTTCTGTTGGCATATTGGACATTTAGCAGTGGCTGTAGACAAATAAGTCTTAGTAAGTAGAAGTCCATGTTGCTGAGCCCATGCATAACCTCCATCCCAGCCACCATAGCCATTTGTTCATGAGCTCATGAGAAAGAATGGGGGTGTCTGGGAAAATGGTCTAACATCCACAAAACAGGCCATTTTTCCACCTGACAAATAAAATCCTTCTCTACTCAGGTTTTTCTTTAATGAGCACTCATATGGAACATAAAACTCCTTGTACTGTTTTGGAGAGAGTATTTCCACAAATCTCTTCCCAGATCTCCTAGCTACCTACTTTCTAATCATGTTCCTTCCAAGCCTCTGACCACCAAGCCAAATTGTTAGCCACTTACCCTGAAATAATGTAGATCTCTACCTACCTCTGACCATCTCATCTCCCAAGAAAAAGGAAAAAAAGACAGGGGTTGTACTCAAAATTCTGCCTTGGTGGCAGGGTGGGGGTGGGGGGGGGGTTCCCTTCACCACTATTCTTCAAAGATATCCCAGAGAGGATTTCGAGTGCTGTCACTGTCTACTTCCACATGATACCATCATACTGTGCAGAACCATCTGTAAATTAGGCCTTGATTTTTCTTTCTCGGTCATCAGTTAATGGGGAGCTTCCCATGAGGGGGATGCAGCAATGTGTCAGGAGTGAAGACCATGGGCAACTGGGCCACTCACCCATGCAACTTTCTTGAGCCTTCAAGATATGCTTGAACCTGATCTCACATATATCACCTATACTTGATGATGGAATGCTGCTAAACATTATATCTTATTGAGTCAGGTAACAAGCAGTTTATGATGGTTACTTCGTGGTCCATTTTCAAGTATAGAGCCCAGCAGGAAGCCAGAAGTTGTTTCTCAAAAGAAGAATAGTTATCTGTAGAAGGTGGCATTGCTTTCATCTAAAATTCGAAAGGTCTGTTTTGGCGGTCACCTATGGTGTCCCGTCAAAGGCTCCACAAAACATCCCTCTCTGCCACATTCACTTCATGTACCATCAAAGGGACCTACTGGGTCATAGAGCCTAAGTGGCAGAGCAGTTTGGCACTTTCAACAAGCTGCCGAGTTTCTCTTGTCTGAAGCTCCTCAAAACTGACAGCTCTTCAAGTTATTTGATCAATGGGTCTGAGCATCAGGCCCAAATGAGTGTATGTTGCCTTCAAAAATCCAAAGGGATGCATTCGGTGCTATGCCACTATCATTGTTGTAGGAAGGGGTTACAAGCAGCAACTTACCCTTCAATTTAGAAAGGATATGTCAACGTACCATGAGATGCCTAGAACTCTCACAAAGTAGAAGGCCGTCTAAATTGGGGGGCAGTTATTTCCTACCCTATGTTTGGCGTGTGTTTTACCAAGATGTCTAGAGGTGTTGCTACTTTTTGCTCACTAGTCCAATTAGCATGATATCATCAAATTAGTGGAGCAGCATGGTGTCTTATAGAATAATGAAGAAATCAAGGTCCCCATGGACAAGATTATACCAGAAAATTGGAGATTTTTAATCCAGAGGTAGTACACTGAAGGAGTATTGATGACTTCGTGTATTGAAAGCAAACTGCTTCTGATAATATTTATTAAAACATACAATGAAAAGGCATTCATTACATCAGTTGCTATATCAGTCAGGGTTAAACCAGAGAAACAGAACCAGTAGGAGATATATATTAAGAGATTGATGGCAAGCAATTGGCTTCTATGCTTAGGAAGGCTAGCTAGGCAAGTTGCAAACCCATAGCATAACTGGCATGGACTGATGCTGCTATCTGTAGGAAGAACTTTTTTTTTCATTAAGGAAGCCTCAGTTCTATTCTTGAAACCTTCCAACTGATTGAATCAGACCTACCCAGGTTATCTAGAATAATTTCTCTTTCTGAAAGTCAACTGGCTATCTAATCACATCCTCAAAATAATCACCGCAACACCTACATTAGAGTTTGGGTGGATCACTAGGGCCCACAGCCTACCCAAGTTGCATACCAGGTGCCAGAGGTATTGACTTTCTCCAGCAAGGGAAACATCTGGAACAGCAGTTGGAATTTGATTCACCACTTCCTTAAGTTTACAAAAATCCCATCGTCATTCTCTAAGATCCAAGATCCATCTATCCTCTGCAAAAACGAAATAGGTGAATTGAATCAGGATGTAGTAGGAATGACCATGCTTGCATCCTTCAACTTTTTGATCAAGGCACAAATTTCAGCATTCCTTGTAAGAATGCAATATACTTTTAGTTGGAGGTACAGGCCTTCCTAGTGGCTTCCATGCAATCTTTCCTACCAAAACAGTCCTTTCTTAATGGGTCAGAAAATTAGTGTGGAAATTCTCCTAGTGGCTAAGTATGTCTCCTATAACTATAAATTCCAGACTTGAAAAAATAACCACAAGATAGACTTGGGAACCAACTGGCCCACTTTGAGATGGGCACAAGCCAAGATTCCATTAATTATCTGAACTCCCCAAGCCCTTAATCTTATAGGTGGACCATGGAGATGTTTTGAGTCTCCAAGATTTAGGGTCAGTTCAAAACCATAAAGTCTAGTTAGTTCTCCTTCCCCAGTGCACAGACACCAGGTAAGTACCATGGTCACTTCAAGGAAATCTAAAAAGAAAGATTTACAGTATAATTTTTGGCTTCATAGCAGGATTTTCCTCAAAGGGACTTAGTCTCCCCTTCATATAAGGGGCTCTTGATCTGTGAACTGGCTCCATCCAGGAAACAATTGAAGGACTGCAAACCCTTCCATGGTGACCAAAGTCAAGACTACTGTTTGCAAGATACAGAGATCTTCACTTATTTTAATCAAGTACAATTTTAGTAGACTGCCCATTGATTTCTGTCCAAAGGACACCATGATTGATTAGCCAATGCCAAAATAGATCAAACCACACTGTTACTATTTTTACCTCTGCTGTTTATTACAGTAACCACATCCACTTTGTCTCATCTGACTACCTGACCACCATCTGACCCCTTCTTCATTATCGCCATTAAATCCCCATTATCCCCCTTGACTTCTAAATGGACTTCTGGAATTCCTATTATCCCTGCTAAATTCAGGAAGTTTCTTTCAACGGCAGAATTTCCCATTCTCCTTTCTGACTTACAGAAAATTACCCACAGAACTCTCCAAAGATGTCAGTTCACCTCTCACTAAGTATTCTTAATGTCCTGCTAAATGGGAGGCTTTCTGCACCACTCTCCCCCAGGTGGCATTTTTAAAGAGTGTGTAAGCATGTATTCATAATACATCTATGATAGAGATTTTCCCCCCTTTTTACAGATGTGGAAATTGAGGGATGCTGTTTACTCAAGGTTATTCAATTTCCAATTTAATTGATGTATTTGGAATTTGAACCCTAACTCTGTTTGACCCCAAATTCATGCTTCTTATAATTAGACCCTTAGCCACACAAAGTACAAGTTTACTCTAGTTACAGCTTTTAAGGATTTTTTTAAAAGTAGACTTAATTTATTTTTAGAATAGTTTTAGGTTTACAGAAAATTGAGTAGAAGGTACAGAGAATGCCGATGAACTCCCTGCTCCCACACATGTATAGCCTCCCCCCATTATCACCATCCCCACTAAAGCATTTGTTTCAATTGATGAGCCTACATTGACAAATAATTATCATCCAGAGTCTATAGCTTACATTAGGGTCCACTCTTGAGAGTGAATATTCTATAGGTTTGGACAAATATGTGATGATATGTATCCATGTAGAATAGTGTCACAGCCTGAAAAATCCTCTGTGCCCTACCTCTCTCCCCCTACACACACTTTTCATGGATTTTTATGTAATAAACATAGTTTTTATGCCAGATTTCAAACACAAACATTCTTGATCAATTCTTTTTTGTCCAAAAAAATTCACATGAGTAAGAATATTTTGAGATACTGTTAAGATACTTAACTGGACTGGGCATAACCTGCCAATTATAATCAATATCTTGGTGCACATGATAGGCAAGTCAGGTAAGCAGCACCTTGAACAGAATGCAGCTTAAAAGAGGTTTATTTCTGCCCATGCATGCCGCATGCTAAATGGTCCCTTTTCACGCCTCTGCACCTTGGCACATGTTGCTTTCATTTTCACACTGCTATCCTTTTTTCTACCTAAAAGTATGCCTACTCATCTTTTAACACGTTAGGTAACACGTCCCTCTTCTATAAGCTCCTACTGGATTTTCCTGAGTGAGAAAAGACTTCTCCTTTCTTTAGGACATACATTCTCAATGGAGGTGACATCACACCCAAATGGGCAAAAAATCTTGCCCTTTTTTATGTAAGACACAGATAAAACATTAGTACTTAAACAGATACACAACACATGTATTAAAATTTAATGTGGGAAGGAGTTTTTGAGATAAAAACTGTCTAGAAAGGCTCTTTTGGGACAGAGGATAATAATAATAATAATAGTAAAAAAGGCTAAGAAACATTGCCCCAAAATGACATTGTATCTGTACATATCTGAATTAGTCTTTATAATGTTTTGTTGTCTCTATCCCCCACTAGATTATAAGATCTTGAGGACAAGACCCAGGTCTTATTCTGTTTAGTCCTGCTCAACACACAGTAGACACTTAAATACATGTTGAATACATTAATGAACCAATTTCCTCATACATTAATGAACAAATCATATGAGTGACTATTTACAAACTCATGATGAGATCTCTGTCTGGGAAAACAATCCCTCATCCATCATCTGTCTCCAGTTTAGAGAGTAGAAATTCCAGGTACAAGAACCTCCCCTGCAGCCCCCCAAATTCCTCTTTTTCTTTTTCCAAGGATGTTTGGGGTACAGAACAGTTGATGGAGGAGCATCCTCATGAAATTCCTGAGTACTTTATGCACACGGAGAGTTTTCAAGAAAAGCATATGGACTAATTACTTTCCTCCTTTCTTCTCCCTACCCTTTAAACTGCTAGGTGTTAAGTTGGGTCATTTTAGGATAAGACTGCTTATAAATACAGTTTTGCAAGCCATCACCAACAACAGCCCAGAACCCCATCCCAAATCACTTTCCAGGTGAAAAATAGCTGAGGTCCAAGACTATAAGCTAACTGATACAATGTGTCCAAGAGAAAAGAGCAGAAACATTGCTATCAAATTGGATTTTCTGTGTCCCAAAGGCAGTGTTATTTTTGACAGGGTTCGATACAAAATACTTCTACAATTGAAAATGTATGATTCCTAGCACCTCCTTTACCCACCGTCTGTGGGAGGGCAGCATCAAAAAGCCACCCGGTGCTCATTAAAGACTGCTCTGAGAAAATAAGAAATCGTCCTCTACCAGCCCACAGTAAACACAAAGACTGAGCAATGTCTTCAAGGGTTTCCGAACAAGCAGTTGCTACTCGCTGCCAAGAGCAACTGTCTCTCAAACGGATTGTGCATTTGGCCTCCAATAAAGAGATTCTGTGCACTTGATGCAGCGAAATGATATTAGAGTAGAAATACAACTTTCATTGCACTGTTTTGCTTTCTTGGAGAAGCCAGGCTGGGGATGTGCAGGTGTAAAGCAATTAACCTTTTAATACAAACATTGAAAATGGAGCTAGAATTGACCCAGGAAATAGCTGACTCCACTGCCTGGGCAAGATGAGAGACACCTCCTGCAGCATGCTAGCTCCTCAGTTCACAGGAAGGGAAGAGCATTCCAGGCCACACTAGGGTGTCAGTCATAGGCACTGCCCCAGCTCACCTCAGCCCAGCTCAGCCTCCAAGCCCTCACACGTCTTCCAGAGCAGCTCGCACAGCTCAAAAAAGCACAGGTGGGGGGAGATTCATCAGAGCTGGGGTGGGGGGTGGCCAGGGTAAGTGTGACAGGGCCCCAGCTCTGCAGAGAGCACGGCTCTTCTGGATTGAAAAGGGAAGTGACAATACTGAAGGAAGATGCCCAAGTGAAGCACAGATAATAGAAAAAAAATCTGTTCCTTTGTTCACCCAAACTTTGATACATCAGAGGCTATGCACACACACACACACACACACACACACACACACACACACATATATATATATACACATATGAAATATATATGAATATATGTGGATATATAAATATATATATGAAAACAATATATATATGAGTATACATATATATACATATATATGTGTGTATATGTATATATATGTATACTCATATATATATTGTATTGTATATATATGTATATATATATATACTCACATATATATGTGTATATATATATATTGTATTGTATATATATGTATATATGTATATATGTATGTGTATATATATATATTGTATTGTATATATATGTGTATATATATATATATACTCACATATATATGTGTATATATATATATATATATATATATATATATAAACAAAACCAGAAAACAAACAAACACCCCATGGTCTTTGCCCTCAGGTGCTTACGTCCTAGGTACACAGACAGAAAACAAACAATAAGCTAACAAATGAGGCCATTTTGAATCAAGGATTGAACAATAAAGGAGAATAGATGTTCTAAGTAAGAATACTACTGGGCTCAGAAGAAGCTTTGCTCGAAGCTTGTTTCCACCCTGAGATTCATGCTGTTGGCAGTCAGGGGGCCAGAGAGTCTGTCTTTTCTCATGGGCTGATTTCCTTTGGGAAGTGGTCCACGTGGATGAGCTCTCTCCACATACCTGGGAAGACAACGAATGTAGGAGATGGAGAGGAGTTTTCAGCTAGAGCCCAGAATTCAGTGGCAGAGCAAATATTCAAAATTGAGCTTCCTGCCTTCAACTCCATAGTGTGAAATAGTCTGCAAGTTATTGAGAAAGAAGTAACAGAATCATATGAAGTTCTTTTGTGAAGGCCCACATTCCTAGCCTCTCTCACCTCCCAACATACTTCAAACACTCAAAATCTAAAAATCAGTGGTGTGTTTCTATTTTCTCTCCCTCACTCTCCAGCATCCTCTCATCTCTACCCTGTAGTCAGTGAGAGTCAAGGCTTGGTGTAAGTCCACCCTCCGTCTTAACTCCCTTCCCAGGGGAGATGGTTATAAAGAGTGGCAGGCAGATGAGCACGTTGGCTGGTGTGACCCTACTAAATAATAACCTGGGGTCCCAAGACGCCACTTTTCACCAGAAGGCTACCTGATCGCTCCCCTAAAATAGCATGCAATTACTCTTACCTTGCATGGAGTATGCCTAGCATCAAGCCTATAGGTTCCTAAATGGATAAAGCCTAAATAAAAGATTTCTCAATGCATCTTGTTTCCTCACTGTTTGATGATGGTTACTGTTTGATTTGTTTGCACAGTATCTAGAATGCCCTGGGTGATTTCTACATTAATACATTTAAGGTCTGAACTTGAGCCAGTGTTTTGGTTTCCTTCCATTTTGCTTGAAAATAAAATAAGGATGCCACTAAGAATACACTTGTTGCTACAACCATATTTGATATTCCTCTAAGAAGTTTGAAGTCTAGAATAGAAAGAATTACAGACATTACCAAGGTTTTTTTTCAAAGATTTCATGTATATTATTCATAATATTTTTGCCAGGAAAGTTCCTTATGATGAGGAGAGTCTAGAGATTACACAGAGATAGTTACTGCCAAAAGACTGAATGTTGCATGAAATAAAACTGCCAATTTACAGTTGATTTTCAGCAGTTATGTAGTGTTCCTATACTTACTTCCTGATACTAAATATGTGTTCCTTTGCAACTGTGTAATAGCTGGGTAGATGATGATGATGATAAGGGAGGTAAACATCAGACAAAGAATTACTGAATACCAGAGGTAACGGATTCATATCCAAGTGTGAGCATAAAGATCCAAGAACAGAACAAATCTTCTGTCTTCAAGGGAATATGTTGAACCAATATTCCAGATCACCACCATTAAGCATTGATTTGTCACATGGATTCTGAACTTCATCATGTTTGCCTTCCTTTAAAAACACGAACATCAGGGGAGCCTGGGTGGCTCAGTTGGTTGAGTGTCCGACTTCGGCTCAGGTCATGATCTCACAGTCCGTGAGTTCGAGCCTCACGTCAGGCTCTGTGCTGACAGCTCAGAGCCTGGAGCCTGCTTCAGATTCTGTGTCTCCCTCTCTCTGCCCCTCCCCCACTTATTCTCTCTCTCTCTCTCTCTCTCAAAAATAAATAAACGTTAAAGAAAAAAATGAATAAAAAAAAAAGAAAAAACCACGAACATCAATTTAGAGGTCAGAGGAGAATAATCTAGTAGCAGTTTGTCCATTGGCAGGAGGCTCTCAGAAAGGAAAGATAATATAAATCTAGGGATAGATTCAGGATTAGAACACAGCAGTTGGTTGAAACCATTCAATACAATACTCACTGGCTCCTCTGCCATTTCATGGGCCATCTTCAGCAAATGTTCCACACATGCCTCTATATGCGCAGAACCCCAGTAGCTGGTGTGTTGAGGTAATAGGTGTGCAAACAATCCCCATATCTGTATTCTGACAACCAACTCCCACATCAGGCACCTACTAGCCCCAAAACTGAGAGCCTGACTCCAGCTGATACTCAAGGCAATCCCTTCACTCCTTCTTAGCCCTCATCTCCCATCTCAGCCCCAAGGAGCCTTAGACCTTCCCTGACCCATCAGTTTCCTCACCTCTTGCTTCCCCATCCTTGAGGGCAGGCAGAGCTAGGCACAGGTCACTGCAGCCTATACACAAACACACACACACACATTTTATATATATCTACATACAAAGTACATTTTATAAATAATACTTATTTTCATAAGTGATACCTATAAATATCTTAATCTATGCTCATATAAAAGTATATTTGGTATTCTATTAGTATGTGCATAATTATTTGTAATAGCTTGAGTTTCAAAAAGCAACTAATACCGGTTATGTCCTATTACGGATGTCAGGTGTTAGTGAAATCAGAAGTTCTGTAAACATCCTGCTTCTGCTCTTAGTTTCTTAACTACTTTAACCTGTAGAGTAGTTCCTGGTACATAGTGACAGCTCAGCAAATATTAAATCAAAAGGAATGGCCTAGAGGAAATACCGGACTTGGAGCTAGAATATCTAGATTCAAGTTTAGACCGATTCACTACAAATGTTCCTCAGCTATAATATGGGAATAATACCTCCCGCTTGTCCCTGCTTTCCTCAGAGGGATACTGATGGCAGAAATAGTAATAGTTCCAGAAGCAGTAATAGTATCAGAAGAATTAGCTTCAGTAGCAAGAAGAGTGACAATACGAAGGTAGAAATTACATTTGCTGTATAAACAGTACATTGGAATAAATTCATTCATTCATTTGATTGTACCAAGAACCATACAATTGGCTAGATACAGAGTCTTTACCCAGGGAGTCACCATCTAGCTGGAGGACAAAATTGTGCATGCCAGGGAGATAACTACTCATACACAAAGATATACAAAGATGTTTTCTGTTTTCCTTCTCAGGGTGAGATGCTATACCATGAACCTCAGGGAAAGATGGCTAGCCCCTTCAAAGTAGTTCTTTTTCATGCCATTTCCTGGAACAAATGTCTTATCTTAGGTAACTTTTTTCCTCTTGTATTTACCTAGGTCCTCTTTTGGCAGACCATTCATTGATGCACCGTACCAGGTGCTTTGCTAAACCCTGAATTTCAAAGAAAACAGAATCCCTCCCCTCAAGTAAAGAATTTCCCCCCATTGCCAGGAAAAGCAATAAGAACTTACCCAAGGGACCGCTTTGAAGATAGCTAAAAGCTCACTTTGAAATGAAGTCTCAATATCGAGAGGTGTAGTGTCATATCTGAAACTTGCCTTCAAATATTGCAGCAAGAAATACATGTGTACACAGAGAGAGAATGCAAATATGACAAAATGTTTAAGACAGTTGAATATTGAGAGTATAAGTTCATAATACTATTATTTCAACTTTTCTATATGTTCAAAATATTTCAATAAAAAGTGGGAGCTAATAAGAACAAAACCTATAATGGAGTTGGATCACCATGAGTTGAGGTACAGCTTCAAAACAGTCTGGCAGTATGAGCTGGGGGAAATTATTAACCTTTCTCGACCTCAGTTTCCCCATCTTGAAATGAAAATAATCTTTGTACCTATCAGGATGGGTTGTTATGAACATTAAATTGGATTACACATATCGAGCCCTTCTCCAAATGCTGACACTTAAGTAAAAGAAATATTAGCTACTATTATTTTATTTTAAAGTAATACTTTTGTGAAATGGTGTAATCATTAAAATGTAGAAACCAGAAACAAAAAGAAAGTACAAAAAAGAATAAATAGAACAGACTAGAGACCCAGAAAGTCCTTCTAAAAATATGTTTAAAAGTCTTTCCCCAACATTTTAACCACATGGCTGAGCTAATAGCAAGTTAAAGGAAATCTGCTGATGTCAGAAAAAAAGTAGAAAGGGTGTTTCCGGAGAGGTAAGCAAGCTCTAGAGTGGGTGCTGTTCTGGGGGAATATGCTAACCTCTGGTGGTTTTGATGCTGAGTTTTAATGGTCCCATTAATGAGGGAAACAAAGGCAAGAGACACAGAGCTTAAAGTAAATCTCCTTACAGCTTGCTGCCCACTGATAGACACCTGGAACATGCCGAGCATGACCTTCCTCAAGGAACTCATGGCTGCCTTAGCGCCTAAATGTTCATGGTTCATTAAAACCGAAAGTAACCTTATCTTAGCAGCTAGCCCCTCAAAGTCCTGAAAGCCTTGCTTCCAAAATTCCTTAGAAACTTACTTTTCTCTATCCCCTGCCCCCCACAAACTTAAAAGTATATAATCAGTCACCCATCACAGCCCATCACAGGAGGCAAAGCCTAGGGCTTGCAAAATGCAAAATTTTATGTCAGAGACAAGTGAATGAAGTTAGGACTTCCATAAGACAACAACAGCAGTAAGTGGTCTTCAGAAAAGCCCTGATGGACAAAGTGAGATGGGGAAGTTACTCGCTTAGTTCTGAATGGAGCCCATACTCACATGCATTTAGAAATAGAAGCTCTATCCCTGGGTAGTCCAAAACCACAAGCTAAATTTTACTTGAAAATCTATTCACGTTGGTAGTACCTTCTAGCACCTGTGGAAACAAACACAATCCTATGTGAGAGAAGTTACTTTAAGCCCATACTTCAAAGAATTCCCAGACAGAATAACCCAGAGACATGAATTCATGATCAAAATTCATGGCACATGAAGACCAAGGTAACATGAGCAAAGGTCGACCTTAACAACAGACTACAGAATGTGATTCACAAAACTATGAGTTTGTTAAGATGAGTTTGATATATTAAGAAAAATAGTAAAAGTATGGCAATGGAATAAGACACTTTAGAAGGCCAAATTTTGACCTCTAGAAGTAAAAAAATAAAATTACATTAACAATTCAATTATAGATTAAATAGCCAGATAGGACACAGCATGAACTGGGATATAGGTCTGAAGAAATTATCCAGAATTTACTATAGACAATCAAAGTGGTAGAAAATATCGACTATCATATGGAAAGAATAAAAAGAATAGAATAGAGGAAATATTCAAAGGGAAAAAAGACGGAAAACTTTCCAGAATTGGCAAGACTGGTCCTCAGATTCAGCAACAAAGTGTCTGATGCAAAAACAAATGGAGATAAACCCACATTATGTTGTAACTGCTGAACACCAAAAGAGACTACCCGAAAAACAGATAGGAAAAAAAAGATCAATGGCATAAAAAAAATTATAAAAACAATGAAAGATAACTTCAATAACCACGATGGAAGCCAGAGGAGAATGGATTTATGTTTTCAAAATGCTAAAAGAAAATAGCAAAAAATTACAAAAACAAGATAACTTTATTTCAAAAAAATCAGTTGAGAAAAAAAAAAAACCTGAGAGTATTTACTACCAACGGAAACTACAAAGAATTTTCCAAAGGAGGAACACGAGTAAAAAGAAAAATCATCTCAGAAGGGAGGTCTAAGATGCAAGAAGAAATTCTGAGCTTCAAAAATGATGAACATGGAGGTAAAGGTAAACAAATAGCAACCTTATAATTTAATAATCAGGAAAAATGTCTGCATTTTAAGGCTTTTAAAAAAAAAGCAAAGTAAAACTAAAATACTGCAATGGCATAACACTCACACATTATTGACATGAGTGCTTTTTAGGACAAAAGTAATGATGTTAACGTTACACTTTGCTAAATTAAAAAAGGAACTTAAGAATTTTTAGTGAAACCACTAAATGAAAAGAAATGTAATATATAACTTCCTTACTTCATGGAGTTTCTTTTAAATGCAAAGAAATTTGTTTTTGTTTTTGTTTTTGTTTGTGAAATTTATTGTCAAATTGGTTTCCATACAACACCCAGTGTTCATCCCAACAGGTGCCCTCCTCAATGCCCATCACCCACCCACCTCTCCCTCCCACCCCCCATCAATCCTCAGTTTCTTCTCAGGGTTAGGAGTCTCTTATGTTTTGGCTCCCTCCCTCTCTAACCATTTTTTTTCCTTCCCCTCCCCCATGGTCTTCTGTTAAGTTTCTCAGGATCCACATAGGAGTGAAAACATATGGAATCTGTCCTTCTCTGTATGATTTATTTCACTTAGAAAATGCAAAGAAATTTGTATTAGGATCAATGGTCTAACAATAGCTAAAATACTCCTGAAAAAAAAAAGATTGGAAGTATCTGTCCTTCTGGATATTGAGTTAGGCGCCAAGGTATTGACACAGGAATAAACAAACAAACAAAAACAAAGTATTCAGATACTAAAAGAGAAGTATTTTCAAACTGGATTAAATAAAAACATAGCGCAGTATATGCCGTTTCAACATCATACTGGAGTGTCTAATAATAACATTTAACACTTATTAGGCATACATGTACCAGGCACTTTACATGAATTCATTTATTTAATCCACACACAGTCCTATGAGATGTACATTTTTGCCATTTTTGCCATTTTTATCCATTTTCCAGTGAGAAAACTCAGGTTATATAGCTTGTCCATGGTTACACAGCAAGTTAGTGGCAGAGGTGGGTTGACCCAGAAAGACGGACTCCAAAATCCATGCTCTTAACCACCACACTATACTTTCCCAGCAAGCAAAATAGAAACAGAAATTTTAAAACAAGCGTTATAAAGGAAGAAACAAAACTGTCTCAGATGACAATTGTCTACATAGTTAACCCCCAAACATTTGCAGATAACATACTAGAAATATTGAGTGTTTAGCAAAATTGATGCATATAATATCAATATATAAAATCCCATTTTATTTCAATAAACCAAGAGAAGTTAAGAAAGCATACTTTTAAAACAATCATTTAAAATAGCAACCAGGGGCGCCTGGGTGGCGCAGTCGGTTGAGCGTCCGACTTCAGCCAGGTCACGATCTCGCACTCCGTGAGTTAGAGCCCCGTGTCAGGCTCTGGGCTGATGGCTCAGAGCCTGGAGCCTGTTTCCGATTCTGTGTCTCCCTCTCTCTCTGCCCCTCCCCCGTTCATGCTCTGTCTCTCTCTGTCCCAAAAATAAATAAACATTGAAAAAAAAAATTTATAAAAAAAAAAAAATAGCAACCAAAAGTAAGATGCTCAGTAGTGAATCTAACAAAATTTGTGCAAGGACTTTATTTAGAAAATAATTTTTTAATGTTTAAATATTAATGACCTAAATAAAGAGATATACCATATTCATAGACAGAAACAAGCAGCATTAAAAGATATTAATCTTTTCAAAATGTTTTATAGATTCAATGCAATTGCCATAAAAATTCGAACAGTATTTTTAAAATTTTTTTTAATGTTTATTTTTTAGAGAGAGACAGATCGTGAGGGGGAGGGGCAGAGAGAGAGGGAGACACAGAATCCAAAGCAGACTCCAGGCTCTGAGCTGTCAGCACAGAGCCCAACGTGGGGCTTGAACTCAAACTACAAGCTCATGACCTGAGCTGAAGTCAGATGCTTAACTGACTAAGCCATCCAGTCACCCCTATCAGTATATTTTGTGGAACTTCCCAAACTGATTCTGAAATGTAGATCTGAAGATCAATGGTCTCAGGATAACTAAAACACTCCTGAAGGAAAAAATAAGACTGGAGGCATTTTTTTCTTATGGATACTGGCTTATTATAAAGCTAGAGCAATTTAGGCACCAACATCCTGACATAGGGGTAGACAAATAAACCAATGAAATGGGATAGAGAGCCCAGAAATAGTCCATGTATATATAAAAGCCAAATATAAATTAGAGCTATCACACAGCTAAATAGACAAACAAACAAGAAAAAGGACTGAAAAGCCAAGCTGAAACAATTGTTACTCATATGGGGGAAAATGGATTCAAATACTCACTTTGTCAATGATAAAAATCTATCCCAGGTGGATCAAAGACTTAAATATAAAAGGTACAACTTTTAGGGAAAAAATATCAGGGAATACCTTTATGGCTTCAGCATAAGAAAGAATTTCTTTTAAACAACTCAAAAAGCCCAAACTATAAAGAAAAGATAAATGAATTCAACTACACTTAAAGTAAGGACTTCTATTCAGGAAAACACACACACACACTACACACACACACGCACACAGATGGACAATAACGGTGGTAAAAGATAAGTTACATTCTATGAGACTATATTTGCAACATGTATAACTGCTAAAAGGCTAGTGTCCAGAATATATAAGAAACTCCAACAAAGCAATAAGAAAACGACAATCCTTTATAAAAATGGTCAAAGTACATCAACAGACACTTCACAGATAAGGAAACACAAGTGGCCATTAAAAGATAATTCAAACTCAGTGTTAATCAAGAGAAAGCAAAATGAAAACACAGTGATATGCCATTTTATTCTCATGAAATTGATAAAAATCTGAAAGTATTGACTAAGATATAAACCAAAAGAAATTCTGAGATAATAGTGAGTTTAAATTGGTGCAATTTGGAAAATAATTAGGCATTCTCTTGTAAAGTTGAACATAAGCATTCCTCATGACCTTGTGATTCTATATGAGTCTACATCTTTGGGAAATTTATATATTTCCATCAACAGATATATCTAAAACTGTTCATAGGAGTATTATTTGTAATATCAAAAAACTGAAAAATAACCCAATCGTCCAAGTAGAATAGAGTGGGGAAAAAATCATGTGTCATACACCTCGCAATGGAATACTATACAGCATGAAAAAATAGATGAACTATACCTACATTCATCAATTCAGATGCATCTCAAGAGTTATACCGAGAGAAGAAAGCTAGACACATAAAAACATATAGTATAATCCCATTTATATAAAGGTCAAAAGTAAAATTCTATAATTTATTTCTTAGGGAAATGTACTATGTGGTAAAAGCATTTTAAAAAGCGAGACAATAATAAAAATTTGAATTCTAATTCCTTTCTGGAAAGGAGAGAAAGGAGATGAGATCATTGAGAGACATATAAGGACACTCAAAGTTGCTGTTTTGCTCCATTTATTAATGTACCTTCCTGTTCATTTTGTTGCTTTTTAAGATGTACAAATATCTTAAATATTCCTCTGTTTATGACCTATTTCTCCAAAATAAAAAATACAGACCATCTGAAAACATGTACTTTGACAATACTTTCCATGAGTATCACCTATGACTTAATACATCTAGCTCAGATTTCAATACAAACCATAAAAATTAAAATAAAATAATAAAATAATGTGGGAAAAATTTACCCTTTGCAAAACACGCAACACATTTAAAGAATTATTATGATCATTTCAGTACTTTGTCCAACAGCTTGCATTGGGGACCCTTTACTGCTAGGGTAAAATAAGTTGGTAGGAGTTCTTTCACTGCAGACAGCCCCCTCATAGCAGGTGGCAGACAATTAGCACCACCAAATATGGAAAGAATTCCATGATATTTGATGATCGTGAATGGCCACGTTATCTCCTTGTGATAGAGGCATTGTCTGCCCTAGCTGAACTTTCAGTCTATACAGTGGAATAGATCATAAACAAGGAAATGAGCCAATGAATTGTGAAGAGTATTGTTAATAAAATGAACAGGGTTCAGTAATAGAAAATAATAATAAACAGGTGTGTGGAAAGGATTCGATCCTACCAGGCTGACCAAGAGGAGCCTCTCTGAAGAGATGGCATAGAAGAGATGACCTGAGGGAAGGGAAAGGGACCCATTTAAAGAATATGACAGGGAGAGAATTGGCCCCAAGAGGAGGCAGGATTCCAGGGTACAGGAAGTATACCTACCAAGGCTGGAGAGGAGATTTTGGTCTCTGAGAACATAGGGGCTGAAAGGTAAAATGTTGAGAAAGTCAAGAGTGGGACTGCAAAAGCGGACTGGGACCAGATCACGCAGGGCCTTGAAGGCCATGCCAAGGAGGTCTGATTCTTTTTTCTTTTTTTTTTTTTTTTTAATTTTTTTTTCAACGTTTATTTATTTTTGGGACAGAGAGAGACACAGCATGAACGGGGGAGGGGCAGAGAGAGAGAGAGACACAGAATCGGAAGCAGGCTCCAGGCTCTGAGCCATCAGCCCAGAGCCCGACGCGGGGCCCGAACTCACGGACCGCGAGATCGTGACCTGGCTGAAGTCGGACGCTTAACCGACTGCGCCACCCAGGCGCCCCTGATTCTTTTTTCAAACATCACTAGAAAGAAATGGAAATGGTTACAGTGTAGAAGCCGCATGATTGAATTTCCGCTTTCAGAGATTGCTCTGACTGCTAATTAGTGAATAGTAGAAACAGGGAGACAGTTACTGTAGTCATTGTGCATTGGAAGAGAAGGACAGGGTAGAACTAGGGTTGTAGCAGTGTTAGCAGAAATCAAGTGAACAGATTCAAGCTACATTTTACACATGAAATTAATAAGGTGCTGCGAAATCAGTTGTGGGGGAAAATGATATAAAACTGGTATGTCAAAAATGTACATCGTTCTCATTTGCTAAGGATGCATAGTTTTGGTTATTTCAACTGATTTCTGTCTTCTTTGACAGAAGTTAGAAAACATAAGAGCAAAAACCTCCTGGGGCACCTGGGTGGCTCAGTGGGTTAAGTGCCGACTTCGGCTCAGGTCATGATCTCACGGTTTGTGGGTTGGAGCCCTGCATCAGGCTCTGCGCTGGCAGCTGAGAGCCCGGAGCCTGCTTCAGATTCTCTCTGCCCCTCCCACGATCACACTCGGTCTCTCTCTCTCTTAAAAATAAATAAACATTAAAGAAAAATTTTTTTTAAAAACCCTCCCGATTACTCATAGCATTTGACCGCACTGCCCAAGCCACTCTCTGGCACACACATTCTCCCAGGGGAAACAGGTGGAACGATCACAAACATGTCAGTATGTCACCAACTCTTTCAATCATCTGTAAATGTATATAAAACTCTCTCTATATAAATAACACCTCATTATTGTGTTTGTTCTCCAGTCTCAGATTTTCATGAAGGTGGACGATTTGAAGCCTTTCGCTACACAGCCAACTCATCTCTGCCCCCCATTTCCAAACACAGGTGTGATACCCTGACCCCCAACTCCTGGAATAATAAAATAAGCTAATGCTTCCTGAGAGCTTACTAGGCGGCAGGCACTGCTCATAACACTTGTAAATGTTAACAAGTGAAATCCTTACTTCAGCCCTGAGAAAAAGTTACTCTTATTATTCCCATTTACTGTACATGAATTCAAACATGTTTACTGTTTCTGAAGCGTTAGGCTTTAGAAGGCAGCTCCTTCTGACTGACACCAAAGAGTGGGTTTTAAGCTGCTCAAATTGCACTTGAAGAATCTTAAATGTCTTTGCTGATTAATTGTGGTGAAAAGAGCCAATCAAAAATTTAGGAAACATACAAATATTGGGAAAACGAATCAATCTCTCGCCCAACAAAAGACCAAAAATAAGTGATTTCTCTGTCACAAGGAGAGAAAAAGATGCAAGCAAATTTCAAGGAAATAAACTCTTTATTACCAAATATTCCAAATGTTACAGAGTATATAGAATGAAACCAGACAGGATCCAAAGATCCCCCTTCAAATGGGGGGGGGGGGGGAGAATCCAACATCTGGACGTATAAAACTTAGCTTTTATTTCAGTTTTGTTTTGTTTTTTTCTCAGCTGTCACACTCTAAAACAGCTAACACTGAAATCTTTCTCAGGAGCTGTAAAATCCACGTGTGTTGACAACTAGAGGAGACACAGCCTCTGGGGTGGGAAGTCTCTCGCTTGCATTTAAGTACTAAGCCCGTAATGAATGGTTTAGAGTCATCCTAAGTCTGTAATGCGCAGTTTATGGTGGTTCTCAACCTCAGCTACACATTAAAATCACCTGGGGTGCTTTCTTAAAATACTATCCCCAGAGATTTTTTTTTTTTTTTTTTTTTTTTTTTTTTTTTTTTTTTTTTGGCCGTTCTCAGGTTGGCCCTGGGAACCAGTAGCTTTTACAAATCCCTAGGAGATTCTAATGTACCACCCAAGCTTGAGAACCACTGCTTTGGACCCAAGCCTGTGGGCATTCTCTTGGCGACAACAGAGCCGTGCTCTTGGGTTTATCACTGCCCCAGAAGGTAAGAAAATCAGCAAGAAGCTAAAGGCATCTTCTGAATTAATACAGCCACGCGGGGCGAACACTGTGGTTAGACCTCTCCCTCCCCTTCCTGCGCTGGCATTTGGAGGAACTGCTTACCAGCAACGCCCTCTGGGGAACTCAGCTGTCCGTCAAGCTAGCCACTGCTGACAACTTCCTTCAGATTTATTTGCTTCAATATAACATGTTAACACTCTGAGCATCAATAAACACTATAGTTTTCTTCATTGTAAGTATGAATTTGCTAAGTATAGATTAGACAAGGAGAAGGCACCAAGTAGAGACATAGAGTACCTAGTATGTGTTGGACGTTTTGTATATTTTGCTTTTAATCCTTACAACAACCGTCTGAGGAAGGTATTTTTTATTTTGGTCCTCCAATGAGGAAACTGAAGTTCAGCGGGATTATTAAGTGATTTCTCAAGGTCACGGGGCTACTGAGAGGAACACTGGGGAGGAGATCCGTTCGATTTTTCACTATACCACACTGCCCCCTAGGGCTGCAGGCGTCAATGGCAAGCAGGGGCCGTTAAAAAAACTTGAAATGCCTGAAGGCTGGAAGCTTGAAATCCCCTGGTGGACGTAATTGGCTGTGATTGCTCTTTCCTCTGAACCCTTCGAGCCTTTTCTGTTGGTACCACTGGCTTAGCACTTAACTCTTGCCGCCTTTTGTTAATTGCCAGTTCATGTGCTTTCAGCTCAATGCCGTTACAAGCAAGCTCAGGTAGGGCAAAGACGATTCTTGATATTTTTAATCCACCTGAGAGCCTAAATTTGCCTTAGAGCAGAGCTCCTGTAACTGTATTGTACTTACGAATCACCTATAGACCTTGTTAGAAAGCAGATCCTAACAGACTGTCTGGGTGGGCCTGAGACTCTGTATTTCTAACAGGGATACCGCCAGGGATACCAGTGCTACTGGGGAGAGGATCACACACTGAGCAGCAAGGAACTCATTATTCCAAATAAGTGGGTTTTTTAATTATAATTTTGAAACAAGCAGTAATGGGTGTAGTTTAGTAAATTATTTCACCACATATTTTACTCCTTCAAAAAAGTTGTCTCATTATCCTAATGAGACTGTCTACAATCGTTCCTTTCCCACTCAGTGAATCTTTGCAGATTGATTTGCTGATAGGTAGGACATTGCAACATGAAGAGAAAACACCTACAAATTACCGTTGCATTTTTTATGAATAACACAAAGAAACATTAGCTGGTTAATCAATGGTTTAAAACAAATAAGGATGGTAATACACCCCTCTCGTCATTGCTCCTATTAGCTCAGGACCCCCTCCTGTGGGGCCGTGACATCCTTGGGGATGGCATGGTAATTAGGTTGCTTCTGATAGGAAAGCTGGAGGTAAGTCTAACTGTACTCTGAGTGAGACCAGTCATTAAGAACATCAGCTTCAGGGTCAGTAGACCTGAGTTCAAGCCCTTGCTAACTTTTTTACTTTTCAAAGCTCATTTCTTGTCCAGTACCACCTCAAAGCAAGACTTGTAACTCTGACTATCCCCAAAATAGTCCCAAGTTCAAATCATTAACGAGAAATATATTCATACACTCCATAGAAGAGCTTTTCTCATTCAAAAAATGAAGTATTTCAATATTGATTTTGTGGTCCAACACATAAAAAGGCTTTATGTTGTAGTTCATACAATAAAACATTATAAATCCTTAAATATACCTTATCATGGTTTGGAAAAGGACATCTTTCTGACATTCACTTCTGTGCCTTCCCACCTCCAACGCACAAACACACATCCTGCTATTATGGAACAGTGCTTTACATGGATATAACTGTATGCCTCAGGCAGCCTCAGTTTCCTCAGCTATAAAAGGGAACTAATAATTCTTTATAGGTTTCTATGAAGGTTAGACGCAGATCTCCCTTCAAAACTCCCTAGCAACCCCAGCCAGCAGGTCTCTCTAGACCATTTCCCCCCATGCACCCCTCTAACCTCCATCTTACCAGCCATACCCCCCAACTTTCTATGTCCCTTTTCAGAGTGATTTGCAGGTCTCTTGGCTTTTCCAGCTGGGATCCAATCCTTTAGATGACAGTGGAGAGTTAGACATAGCAAATAAATAATTTCACACACACACAGTCAGTTCTCTCTAAATATTTATTAAATTAATAAATGGCTGGCCTTCCTATAAGCCAGGAAACCCCAGGGGATCCTCAATATTGAGTTCCAGAAAATCTATTAGAAAAATTAGAGGTGGAAATATTAAGAAGTTTCAGATATCTATATCCCTCTTCATTGGATTTTCTCCAGCCCCTTTTCACAAGGAGAAAAGAACAAATCAAAGGCAACACCAATCTTTGATGGAATCTCAGACATAGTGCTTTAGCAAGGACATCAGGATGTCAGGAATGCTATTTGATAGCACCTAGAGCTCACATCTCCCTATGGCAGTCTTAAAAATGTATTTAGAAACATAAGAAATGCCCAGCCCCATAAAATCCGTGATTCACTTAATACACACTTAAGCTGTCACATGGGTGAATTGAGGATATTATTACTTCAAATATAGGTTTGTTACAAAGAGTAATGGAAATGGCATGTATGTTTCTTATCCTGGCAGTTAACACTTTGTAGATATTTAGTAAATGTTCCATTCCAGCTTATCTGGGTAGCAATTTTCATCACAAATGTGCAGGAAGGAAGGTAGCAAATGCGTAGTCAACATCTGTGTTTGGTGAACTTAAAAATATAGAAAGCTCTGACCATGTCAAACAGTTTATATGTTAGGCAACCTTAGCTCTTGTAGCCTTCCAAAATCTTATGAAAGGAGGTTTCAAGTTCTAAAAAGTATAGTTGTCCATGTACAATCAACTTGCATTTTATGGCCAGGAAAGAGAGAATAATAAAAACAATGTGATGATAGAAAGTCCCATCAATACAAAAAAAAAAAAAAAAAAAAACTTCATAAGAAGAGATAAAATCATAGCACCAGATAACAGGCAGTCTAGTAAACCAGTGACATTAAAATAACTATAAAAGAGGGGTGCCCAGGGGCGCCTGGGTGGCGCAGTCGGTTAAGCGTCCGACTTCAGCCAGGTCACGATCTCGCGGTCCGTGAGTTCGAGCCCCGCGTCAGGCTCTGGGCTGATGGCTCAGAGCCTGGAGCCTGCTTCCGATTCTGTGTCTCCCTCTGTCTCTGCCCCTCCCCCGTTCATGCTCTGTCTCTCTCTGTCCCAAAAATAAATGTTGAAAAAAAAAAAAATTAAAAAAAATAAAAAAAAAAAAGAGGGGTGCCTGGGTGGCTCAGTCCGTTAAGCGTCCGACTTCAGCTCAGGTTATGATCTTACGATTCATGAGTTCGAGCCACATGTTGGGCTCTGTGCTAACAGCTCAGCACCTGGAGCCTGCTTCTGATTGTGTGTGTGTCTATCTCTGCCCCTCCCCTGCTTGCACTCTGTCTCTCTCTCTCAAAAATAAATAAACATCTTAAAAAATTAAAATAACTATAAAAGAAAATCTGAAAAACATCCTTACCTAAGGAAAAACTGAGAACAAGGAAATAATGACTATTAATTGAATAAAATTTAAGCTATAAACTTAAGATAGACAAACAAGATATCTTCACCAGAGAGAAATTTTTATTAAAGTCATATAAAGTCATATAAAGAGTACCTGCACACAAAACCTGTGGCAAGATGTCAGAGCTAAATGATCGTATGGCAAACCAAAAACACAACACAAGACGAAACAAGAAAAGACCGCAAGATACTTTACATATTTATTTAGCAATGAAATCACCTTTTCTATGTCTCTTAGGGACTCTCAAGTATTCAAGAAGCAATTGCCCTTAAAGTACTAGCTGAAAATCTATCCAATACTTCATTAATTGAATTATACGCAGTAAAATCTAGGGACTACAGTGAACACATTCAGGCAGTGTGCTCAGTACAAAATCTAGTACATGCGATTAACATTTCTAAGGCCAGAAAGAAAGCCCATGGGAATGAAGGTAATTTCCAGATTTTATCCACGTGTGGAACATGTCACACTACCTCCTCTCCTGGAGGTTTCTGAGGAATGCATTTTATTCCAGTTGCAGCCGAAGGCATGTTAGAACTTCTCAGCAATGTGTACTCTATACCTCTGTCTCCCCTGCGTGTTGGACGTGATTCCTTAAGAACCTATATAAATGATCATGCTCAGGGATATCTTCTGTCTTCCTTTTCCTTTTCCTTTCTGTTTTTGTTTTTGTTTTTTTTCAAATTCACATGACCATATTCCTGTTGATTATCTTACTAATGCTATAACTTTAATAAGCCGCCACCACCACCTAAAAACCTGCGGAGTCTATTAAAACACATTCTCGGGGTGCCTGGGTGGCTCAGTCGGTTGAGCGTCTGACTTCGGCTCAGGTCATGATCTCACAGTTTGTGAGTTTCAGCCCCCGCATCGGGCTCTGTGCTGACAGCTTAGAGCCTGCAGCCTTTGTGGATTCTGTGTCTCCGTCTCTCTGCCCCTCCCCCACCAGTGCTCTGTGTCTCTCTCTGTCTCTCAAAAATAAATAAATGTAAAAAAATATATATATTTTTAAACATTCTCAAATCTTGAGCTGAGAAAGAGAAGTACTAGCTAAACATCAGTAAGCACTGTTGTTGCAAAATGTCAGAGACATACCAGCAGTCACCCATATTTTCTATTGAAAAATGAAACACTTAAAAGAGCAAATGTTAGCCCTAGTAAGGCAAGTACGTTGAGTGAAACCAGCATGGAAACGGGAGAGGGCTCATCTCAAACTCAATTCCCAAATAAGGATGGGGAATCGTGCCCTTGACTTCAGAACAGAGCTCATGACCCTCCAGAGCAGTTAGTCACTTGCGTGGCAAATTCCAAAAATTCCAGAAAATTATCCTCATCCCAGCCACATCACATAGCCATATCTACCAGAAATGCACGTCTCTTGGATGATGGTTGAAATTGCTATTATCTTCAGGGCTGCTTTTGTCGGTTTCCGGTTGTTCTCCTCCACTTGGATGAGAGTGGTATTAAAAAGGTAATGCTTTAGGGGCGCCTGGGTGGCTCAGTCGGTTGAGCGTCCGACTTCGGCTCAGGTCACGATCTCACGGTCCGTGAGTTCGAGCCCCGCGTCGGGCTCTGGGCTGATGGCTCAGAGCCTGGAGCCTGCTTCCGATTCTGTGTCTCCCTCTCTCTCTGCCCCTCCCCCGTTCATGCTCTGTCTCTCTCTGTCCCAAAAAAAATAAATAAACGTTAAAAAAAAAAAAAAAAAAAAAAAGGTAATGCTTCGGACCTTGCCTAGTAGCGGGATCTAAATTTATCTGTCCCTTTCCCAAGAGCTGCAGTGGTGAAAAGATGGAATGAAGAGTGTAGGAGGACAGAAAGGCCCAGGGGGAGAGAAGGAGCAGGAGGGGCGCACTAATGACTCTAAAGACTGAGTTTACCTAAGGCTGCAGCAGGGCAAACATTTGTTTAATGAAATCATACATAGAACAAAAACACAAAACAAAACAAAAAACCACCACCACCACCACCAAAAACAAAAACATTTGAAACAGATAAGCCTAGAGCTGTTCTGATTGCTGTTACAGTTGGAGCCTGGACCTCTGCCCACTGTCCTTTCCTTCCAGTCGCCCGCGTAGTTCCGAAGGTGCTAGGGTTCCAGGAAAGATGCTTTGAAAACCACTGGCCCATTGGAAGTTGATATAGTGAAAGCGATCATCTCTGATGTAAGAACCGTTCCTTCCTTTACACCTGTAATTATACAGCGGCGACGCATAGACCACTGGCACCATTCAAGGGCAGTTCCGAGCCCCCACCACACACAGCGCCCAGCCCCCCAACCCCCTTCAGGAGGAGTTGCCGTGGTAGCAGCAGCCGGCGGGCGTCAGAAAGTCCCAGGCGGCTGAGCTACGAACCGCCTATCTCTGAGCTAGAGGTGACGTGCCACCACCCCAGTCACCCCACTTCTGTGTGTCCTTCCACGCCCAGGTCGAAAAGCCTGGGAGGGCCGCTGAGCGACCCCCGGAGCAGGAGCCAGTCCGAGCCCAGGGCGCCACCACCGCAGGAGCAATGTGCAACAGCGTCGCTTTCGTGGCCTGCTCACCACGAAACCCGGGTGGTGGCCTGCTCACCACTTTCGTGGCCTGCTCACCACGTGGACCCGGGACTGTCCAAGTTCCCGGGATGCAGAATAACACAGCCCATCCAGAAGAACTAGTCACAAAACTAAAACACATCGGGAAAGGCTCCTTTGGAGAAGTTTTCAAAGGAATTTGATACGGCACCCAGCAGGTGCTTGCTATTAAAGTCCCAGACCCCGAGGGAGCGGAAGAAGAAACTGCAGGCATTCAGCAAGAAATCGCTGTTTTGAGTCAGCGTGACAGCTCATATGTAACAAAATGCTATGGAGCATATTTAAAGCGTCAAAATTAACAATGGAATACCCGGGTGGTGGTGGTTCATCCCTGGCTCTTCCTCAAGCTGGTCCATTTGATGAGTGCCAGATCGCTACCCTGCTAAAGGAAATGTTGAAAGGTCTGCACTATCTCCGTTCAGAAAAGAAAATTCACTGAGACATAAAAAGCTGCCAGCATCTTGCTGTCAGAACAAGGAAATGTTAAACCTGCTGACTTTGGAGTTACTGTCCACCTGACAGATACACAAATTAAAAGAAATACCTTTGTGGGAACACCATTTTGGATGGTTCCTGAACTTCTCCAACGGTGGGCTTATAACTCAAAAGCTGACATTTGGTCATTGGGAATTACTGCTATTGAACCATCCAAGGCAGAGCCACATGACTGTGATGTGCATCCAATGAGAGTTCTGTTTCTTATTCCAAAAAAAATCCCCCAACTCTTGTTGGAGACTTTACTAAGTCCTTCAAGGAGTTTATTGATGCTTGCCTGAACAAAGAACCATGATTTTGTCCTACAGCTAAAGAACTCCTGAAACACAAATTCATTGTAAAAAAAATTCAAAGAAGACGTCTTATTTGACAGAACTGATAGATCAGTTTTAGAGATGGGAGGCAGAAGGGCACAGTGATGATGAAACTGATTCTGAGGGCTCTGATTCAAAATCCACCAGCAGGGAAAAAAAATACTCCTGCTGAATGGAGCTTTACCAGCATGTGAAAGAAGCCCAATCCAAAGAAGCAAGATCTTGCACAGACCCTGAGCCATTGGTCTATGGTAATCACACCTGCATTTGCTGAACTTAAACAGCAGGATGAGAATAACGCTAGCAGCAATCAGGCAGTTGAAGAACTCCAGAAACATATTGCTGTGGCAGAAGCCACCTGTCCTGGCATCACAGGTAAAAAGATGAAGAAATTAATTGAAAAATTTCAAAAGCATTCAGCAGATGGATTCCTTGAAGGGACTCCTTATTATTGGCTTCTACTTCATACAGACCCAGAGAAACCCACCAAAGCTACTTCAGCCTTAACAAGGCTTAACTCATGAGCCCTGTGTGCCTTTTGGATCTTGGCAGCATTAAAGATCTGGGAGAAGCCATTCAACTACCTTGTGATAGTGTTTATCATGTTATATGTTTTTAAAATTTTTTTCAATGTTTATTTTTTGAGAGAGAGAGACAGAGCATGAGCAGGCCAGGGGTAGAGAGAGGCGACACAGCAACCGAAGCAGGCTCCTGGCTGTGAGCTGTCAGCACAGAGCCCGACGTGGGGCTCGAACTCACAAACCATGAGATCGTGACCTGAGCCAAAGGCGGACACTTAACCAACAGAGCCACCCAGGCGCCACTTTATCATTTTATATTTTAAAGAGATTACTTTGTAAGGAATAACTTCTAATACTATGGTTTCCCCTGTATTCTACTAAATGTTGAGAGACAGTTTTGCTTTTAGGTATCATTATTACTTAAGTGACTGGCATGAAAACCTTTCCTGTTTTGATCTTTAGTTAACTGTACGCACACAGGTCTTTCAAAGTCATCCTAAATATTCGACTTTTGTAACTCATCAAGCTGCAAAATGCTTTTTTAAAAACATGAGCATGTTCTAAAAATGACTATTGGTGGGGAGATGGAAACAAGTCTTACCTTCTTAAACAGAGGTTTTTCATAAGCTCTTGGAAATGAAACCCGGAAAAGTACTGACTCTTCTACGAAGTTGGTATGATATTCCGGGCAGCTCAATGACAATCATATTTGAGAACCCTGTGTTTTAAGCATGTATAGGCAACAGAGCTACCTCTTGGTGGGTGGTATTTACCTTCTCTTTTAGAAGAGGCAATTAACCCTTATTTAACAGGGTTGGAAATTTAAAGCAATACTAATTAGCCATGGATGGGGTTTTGGCAATACTGGAGAAATTAGTCAGGCTTCATTTTTAAAAACTTCAACTCATATTACATATTATATACCTGGATTTGGGGAGCTTAATAAAAGCTGATAATCATATGATTAAATACCTGATCAACAGGTATAGAATATACTCATAGCAGCATATTTTTTCATGATAGTAAAATGTCCTATAAACTATACATTTTTGTTCTTCATAATTACCCAGTACATAAGTATCATTTGTTCATATGAAAATAACCATAGGACAGGCTGATCTCTGCCCAAAGTTAGGTTAGACGGTATAGTTAATTTTCAGTTATATTTATGGTACTGTAACGTGGGTAATACCTTTTCATTTTTAAGCCCAGTATGTATATTATGCCTGCCTAAGTTCTGAACTGGGGCTGTATTTCATTAGTTATAGAATTATTGATATTAATTAGTTTTGATAGTTAATGTTTGGATCTGCACAGTTTTGTTTTGTCACAGAAGTCATTTTTAAAAATCTGAATAATTGCCAAATATTAGAAGAAAAATGTTCTTCAAGTAAAGAATACAATTTTTAGTCAAAGTGGCCATTACCTCCTCTTTTTCTGTAATAATACAGACATTTGAATAACTTGTGGTTGTGTCATACACCGAGAAATTTCTTTTCAGTGGTGCCTATACTGTACCAATTACTTTTAACACATTCTATTTTAAAGTAATAGTTCAGTTAAAATGTTCACCTGCTATGTAACTGAAACTGAATTTCAGTTTGTAATCTACAGAAATCTGGAAATAATTTTGCAACTCATCTCATGGATGAAATGAATATTTTTGTAAAAGTAAAGTCAACAAATTTATAAATTGATTATTTGAAACTTTACCCAAAAAAAGAAAAAAAAGAAACTTTACAGCTGTGTCATGGGTAGGAATTGTATTGATTATTAATTATTATTGTTATTAGTCCTGTAAACTGTTTCTAGATAAAGCATACTCCAGGGTTTTGGGAGGTTTAAAAATAGATATTTAAATTTCAAAAAAAAAAACCCCTATAATCAAAGTTTTATGATTTTGGGTGTTAGTTTCTGAACCGATAGTTGGGAGGATGAACACAGAAAAAAAAAGGTTTGATAGTTGTTTTTCAGCCAGATTCTCTGTACTATTATCCTCTGTACTATTAACATGCCTGTTTTCAAATACACAGTGCTAACTTAAACAAAGGTAAGGGGGCGCCTGGGTGGCTTAGTCGGTTAAGCGTCTGACTTCGGCTCAGGTCATGATAACACGGTCCATGAGTTCGAGCCCCGTGTGGGGCTCTGTGCTGACAGCTCAGAGCCTGGAGCCTGCTTCGGATTCTGAGTCTCCCTCTCTCTCTGACCCTCCCCCATTCATGCTCTGTCTCTCTCTGTCTCAAAAATAAACAAACATTTAAAAAAATTTTTTTAAAACAAAGGTAAGTAGGGTCAGGCAGTCTCTCATATCCATGCACGGAGGTACTCCTCATCTCAGATGCTAAAGAGCTATAGAAACCCAGTCATTCCCTTCTTCGTATATCCTGTTGCTGCTTCTTTCTTGCTGCAGGTGGGCTTATTCTACTCTAACCCCATGTTAAGGAAATGGCCGCTCTAACTCCTGATCTATGTCTCTGTACATGAAACCAGCCAGATTCCCAAAGTAGGTGTATTAGAAAGTACTTTGCTCAGCCCAGCTGGAGTTGAGCACCTCCAATCCCATCAGGATAATCCAGCTGATAACTCTGCAGGGTTGTAAGGCAACTTTCAGAAAAGAGAGCAGGGTGCTGGTCAGACTAATGATAGCTACCCAGCGCCCCCTTCCTGGAAGCCTGTGCCCCCTGACATAGCAGTGGTGTGCTGGACAGGCTTGTACCTTTTAGCAAGAGCTGATTCTACCTATCACTTCCCAACTCTGTGTTCAATGATGTCATATTGGTAGCTTGAAATCAACCACGGTAGGCGTATTTATACCACGCAAACTGGCAAAAGCTATAAATCAGGGATCTCTTTTATTTCAGAAAGTCCATTTATGAGCACCACACCATCACACAAGTCTCCATATTTGTGATGTTGGAGACAGTCACGTTAACATGGACTCACACACTGTGAAGCTCTGCAGAAAGCCTTAGTATCCTCTTCCTCACAAGTTTAGTCCTCTAGAAGGAACCCAGTAGACCTGTTCACTCAGGTGTGCTTATATGATGAAGAAAGCAAATAAAGCAAGACATAGGCATCACCATGGGCCAAATGCAGTATACCTCTGATTCTACACAAAGCCTTGTTTTCTCCTATACTTATTACAGGGTCAGACATAGATAAGAATGATCTTGAAGATTATCCACATTCTTGGTAAAAATAGAAAAACAGCAAATGAAGAACTCTAATGCAGAAGATGTGAAGAAATGGTAGAAAGAGGTTAGAAGAGCACTTCTTGGAATACAGTAGGGGTTCAATAAGTATTTTGGAAAGGAGGAAGAGAAGAAAGGAAATGGGAAAGGGGTGGGGGTACAGGAGCAAGAGGGAGATAGGGAAGACAGAGAATATAAAAGGAAATAATGAGCCGTCAATCAAAGGAAACAGTCCTCCACTGAGAGTAGAAGCAAATGGTCTATTAACTGATAAATACAAAAGCATTCATTCAACACACTGTATCAAGTGCTGAACCTGTGACAGGGCTGGGTGTACAATAGTTAGTAGGACAGGGTCCCTGCCTCAGGCACTGTGCAATTCAGTGGAAGAGAGACTCAAATAAATCATCGTCTCAATATTGGTACATATGATGATTAGATAACCGTGAGGTGCTGAAGGAGACCATAGAGAAGCTTTCATCCCAAATCTGGGAGTCAGAAAAGACTTCCCAGAAAGGGAACATATAAACCAAGCCCTGAAGAACACATGAAAGCTTCACAAATGAATAGGATGAAGCAAAGGGAAATTCAGATGGAGGGGAACATTTATAAAATGGGTTTGGTGGTAAAGAGAAATAGGCAATCGTGAGTCTGAAGGAAGTTCAGACTGGTTGAGTATAGGCAAGAGAGTAAACTGAAGAGCTACACCACACCCGGTCATGGAGGCTTTCAGGCGTACTTGGAATTGGACTTTAAGGACAAAAGGGAGTTACGGAGAGGGATCTAAAGAAGAGAACGTTTTAGAAAAATCACTCAAATTAGTTCTCTTCTTCACCACCACCCCTTTTTTCTCTCAACGGGATTGATACCACAACCCCCAGCTGGTCTCCCTGACTCCCCTCCATCCCACCTCCAAACTATTTTCCACAGGGAAAGTAGAGAGGCCAGCTGGTGGTTGTAACATCAATGCTGTTGAGAGAAGAGCAACGTGGAGGTCACGAGAAGTTTGAGAGTTACTTAGGGGATAAAGTCAGCAGGATTGGATGATTACCAGACCTTGGGGGATGAAGGAGAGACAGTCACTAAGAGAGACTCCAAGATTCCTGACCTGGGCAGGCGGCCGGATGGTGGTGCTATTGAATATAAGAAGGAAATGAAAGAAAAACAGGTTTAGCAGGGTGTATCAGGAGTATAATTCTGGGGTGCTGTGGGGCATCCTGAGAGAGATGTATAGTAGGCAATTAATTAGAAAAGCATATGAGAGGGATTACCATGATTTACAATTTTTTACATGTTGGGTTATGAGAGAGTCGATAACATTGCTTTTCCCCATCCAAGCTAGCAATCAAATGAAACCTGGCCATGAGCAGACAGAAGCAAAATATCACCTTTGATTATAGATACATGCCATGTTTGTGTGAAAGGATTTCAATGGAACCAGAGGATATGAGATGTAGAATCTCACACATGTGCCCTCAGGATAATGGACTTTAAGAACCAAGAGACTGACTTTCATGAAGTGTAGGATTTACAGAAGACCAAGACTTACCTCCTGACCTGTGAACAGCTGCCAAGAATCTCTCTACATCCTCAAGCCAATGAAATTACTTCTTGGACTCTGGCTCAACTTCCTCCTCTTTGCATTCCTTACCATAAATACATTCTACTCCAAACCCTCCACAGACTCACCTGTAGCTTGTTATAGCATGGGTTTCCCGAATTGCAATTCCTCTGCTATTCCCAACTAAACTCAATTTCTGGTCATTTGTGTTGGCCTTCGTGTACCTCTTTATTTAGGTTGACATTTGGGAAACTTACATTGCCACTGTTGCATTTCTGATTTAGAGAGACTATGGTAGTCAGCCTCCAAGATGTCCCCCAATGACCCCTGCCCCATGGCATTCATGTCCCATGCTAGGGCTGAATTTCATAACCAATAGGACATTTGTGAAAATGGCAAATGTGATTTCTGAGGGTAGGTTATAAAAGACACTATAACTTCTCTCTTGCTTTCTTTTGGATCTCTTATTCTGTGGGAAGCCAACTTCCTTGTCATTAAATTATTCAGGCAGGCCTACAGAGGTGCTCACATGGTAAGCAACTCAGAGGTCTTGCCAACAGCCATGAGAGTGAGCCACCTTGGAAATAGACCTTCCTAGTCAAACCCCTAGATGACTGAAGTCCCAACCAACATCCTGACGGTAACCACATGAGAAATCCAGACCCTGAACCACCCAGCTAAGCTGATTCTGAGTTCTTAACCCACAGAAACAATGAGATAATAAATGTGAATTATTTTAAGCTACTAACTGTTGAGGGGAATTTGTTACACAGCAACAGATTAATAATACAGAAACTTACCAGGTCATAACACACATGCGAAAGAACTACAGGCTTCACCAATGGGTGTCCTGCCTTATGAAAGACAGTGGTTCTCAAACTTCAGCATTCAACACAATCATCTGAAGCATTTATTAAAGTATAGACTACTGGTCCCCACCCAAGAGTAGAGACTTAGTAGGTCTGAGGCAGGACCTGAATTCTGTAATTCTGTAGTGAGTTCCAAAGATTTGGGAGTTGATCAAGGAACAGATGTGATAGATGTGAACACTGCAATAACATACAACAAGCTTTATTTGGCTGACACTTTGACACGTTCACATGTGGGGCAGGTCTCTCACCGCGTGAGATAATGCAGAGACCACCACCCAGCAAGAGGATCAAGTGTCTGGGTGATGTTGTGCAGCTGTCCATGGGGAGGGTCTGGGTCACAGAGCTCTGAAGGGCAGCAGCATCTTGGAGTCTTCTTTACAGCTCCAGTAGTTACCTTATCTTATCTATCTCGTCTTCTCTTCTCTTCTCTTCTCTTCTCTTATCTTATCTTATCTACGGTTAGTGGAGGCTGGCTGCAATTATATGGGGTATGCAAAGCAGGTAGGATCTCCTTGGCTAATAATCTGCTAATTTATTAGGGCTCTGCTTAAAACATTTGGATATGTAAAAAATTAAGTTCGGTGCCAGTGGGCTATTGAGCTAACTGGTCCCATACTGCTGTGAAGAAGAAAACAGATTGGGCCAACACCCGGAGGCCATCTTTGGCTCATTTAAATTTTGTTTGTTTCTTTGTCTATTTTTGAGAGACAGACAGAGCATGAGTGGGGAAGGGGCAGAGAAAGGGAGACACAGAATCCGAAGCAAGCTCCAGACTCTGAGCTGTCAGCACAGAGCCCAACATGAGGCCTGAACCCATGAACCACAAGATCATGACATGAGAGGAAGTTAGATGCTTAACTGCCTGAGCCACCCAGGTGCCCCTTCTTTTTAATTTTTTAATATTTTTTTGGGGGGTGGCTCATTCAGATAACAAATTCTTACAAGTCTCCAGAGAATCTTGAGGCCTTTGGTCTGAGAACACACTTTTGAGAACAACTGACCAGAGGAAAAATAATGCAGGCTTCTTGTGAGCAGAGTGGCTCTAAAAAAGAGGGTGAGGTTCAGCTTCTTCTCCCAAGTTGGCATACCAAATAAAGTCTCTTTTCCTGAAGACAAGTAAAAAGGAAAGGGGAAGATTATTGTAATAGAAGTTCTATCCACAAGGACCAAATATTAGGACTAAGGAATAACTGTTTTCTCCCTAAGATGATGACTCTATGTCCTAAAAAAACATATTTTCTGTATGGATTTTTGTCATTGTTGTGCTTGTTCAGAAGAAAAAGCTCCAAGGAGGGCTGCCTAGTTTTCTATAAGCAGAAACCAGTTTCATTACCCAGACAAACATCAGTACTTTGCCTGTGGGTGGTACAAGCTGTTTATATATACTTACCTTAATTAAGTAATCTCTGACTAAAAATGATTATCTCATAAGTGTTCTCAACAGACTTTCTTTAAAGAATTCCAAGAAATACATCTATTTTCAGTGTTGTAAATGCTGTGTAAATCGTATCAGCCTGGATAATAAAACAGCCAGTTATTTTAATAGCAAAATGGGTTTATTTCTGAATAGCAGAGGAATTGCAGTTCAGGACAAGTAAGCTATGGTGAACCATAGGCAAGCCTGAAGAATAAGGGAGAGGCTCTTTTATAAAGGAAAGGGGGGAGCTGGGAAGGGTTTTTATAAGCAAAAAGTCCATTGGAGTAAACTGGGAGTTGGAAATGTAGTGTCTTTTCATTGGCTGATTTGTGACAGTCCTCATTGGCTGGGCTGTTGCTGGGGGAGGAGAAAATCTTCCTCCTGTTAGGTAGTAAAGTAGGCTTCTTCCCCTTAGGATCTGCAAAGAGTTTCAACCAGTGGTAGGTCTGTGAGAACTACCCCTCCTGGCCTCCTGACTCCATTTTTTTCCCCCTTCAGACTCCATTTTAAATACCTTTTCTTAAATGTTTGTTCGTTTGTTTAGACAAAGAGAGTGTGCAAGTGGGGAAGGGGCAGAAAGAGAGGGAGAGAATCCCAAGCAGGCTCCATGTTGAGCATGGAGCTCAGAGCATCGAGCTCAGGGCTCGATCCCATGACCATGAGACCATGACCTGAGAGGAGATCAAGAGTCCAATGCTTACCTAGCTGAGCCACCCAGGCACGCCTCAGACTCCAGTTTGAATGAGGTGCCCTTTGTTCAGTTTCATAATTGAGATCTAATATTGAAGCTCTATCCCTCAGTTGGGTTTTTAGTTTCTTTCCTTTCTCCTTTACAACATTCATGTCCCCATAATCATCCGTTCATTTAATCATTAATTTATTTATCAAGTCTTAATAAGTATGTTCTATGCATTAAGAACTGCCCTGGGTACTTTGAAATGATAGATATTGAAGCCAGGGCTGGGAATTAAAAGACAAACAATAATGTTTTTTTGTTGTTGTTTTTTTTTTTTTTTTTTTACTAATAAGAACCTATGTAAAGAACATGTTGGTCTGCTATTTATTTACTTCTTCCTCAATTCACATTTAAGGAAATTCACACTAAATTGGCACCAAAATTTCAGAAGGGAAAAGACAACAGAAGTACTAACCTAACAAAGAAAATCTCCACCTTGAGATTTAGTGACTAGAACCGTGTCACTTTATGCAGTAGTTTTAATGACAGATGCTGAATCTTCGGTAGGTGTTGCACATCTCCCTTCTGGCTCCAGCCTCTTCATTCTGTCAGTGTTGATACCATTTGCATAAGTACCTGTCATTATCCCCTATCAGGAGCCTCCTTTCCAACCTTGAACGTTTCTTCTTGATTCATTATAATTAAAGAGCTAATGTAGCCATTCAAGTTCACATTGTCAATGACCATGTAATCATCTTCCCTAGTGACCAGAATTCCTTTCTTTTTATGAGGTTACAATTAAATTCCTTCCAGCCATAAGGTCAAAAGAATCTGGAACAGTTAGCCTTCCCAGTGACTAATTTCACACCTGTGACTCTGATACACATAAAATAAGACCTCTTAAGTAGAAGGTGTCAAATTAAGAAATAATATACATTTGACTACACCTCAACTGAAGTCAATTAGACGTAAAAATTAAAGACTGTGGATTCTTTTCCTGTTATTGGAAGTGATGCTTGACACTCTACTTATCAATTTAAGGCACACCTGTGTCCCTTATAAATGTTAAAGTAATTTGTAAATTGGAAGGGAATTAAAATGGACCAAAGCCTGGGAGAATACTGGCCAGGAGATTAAGATAATGTTCTCATGTCTGTTCCATACAATAACTTGTCTATCACTTTGGTTTTTTCCCTTCCAAAGATTTGCTTAAGTTCTTCCAAAATGGATTTTGTTACTTTTCCTTCTCCTGAGGCTTTTTATATTTTGTAAAAGATTCTGATTATTAGATCACTATGCATGGCTAAATGCCACTGGCAGACTTAGCCTCTGGCTTCTAAGACGTAACAATGACCATGGAAGCCTCTTTTTCCTGTCATCTTGAAAGCTATTGTGGACTTTCAGTTACACCTATAGCTTTCAGTGGTTCTCATTTAACTCTTGCACACACACTCCTCTCCAACTCCCTATGCCTTTATCCTCCCTTCTTCAAGACAGTTGTTTTCAGCAGTGAGGCTATTTACTGGAAGTCTTGTGGCTCTAACTACAATTGGAAGTCACTGTCAAGTTTCCATCAGTGTATCTCAAGGAGATTCCCCAAAAGGAGTCTTTCTATGGCAACCACAGTGCTACTGTCCACATGGCTCAAAAAGGTTTCTGGAATGTGAGGATCGTGACCCACAGCCAGCAACCTCCAAACTCTGTGGTTCAGTGGTCCTGGGATTCCAAGAAGTTAAAGTGAGCACCTCATCATGAACAAAGGCAAATGACATTCACTCAGAAACATCTAGGTGAGGACTCTGTGCCCTGAAGAGCAAACAAGATTCGACTTCTGTGCTTTTTGAAGTTATTGTTGGTGTCACAAGAAAAAATATTGTTGTTATTGTTGTCTATCTATTGTTTCTGCTGCTTGAATCCAGTTACTCTTCTTGAGATACATAAGTGTGTGTGTGTGTGTGTGTGTGTGTGTGTGTAGTGCCTTGATTTCCCTCCAAGTAACCATGCTTTCCCTCTTCTCAGGCCATATGCTTTAGATAACATTTTGCATGCTGTGGACTACATGTACCCAACTGTGGAGACAACGGACTGAGCAGTATGAGGTCTGGTTCCATTTCTCTAGCACAAAGAGAGAAATGTCTAAGAATAGGGACAAAACAAAAGAAGCAGAGTCCAGAAATAGAGGGGAGGGAAAAAAAAAGATTCTAGTGATATCGAGTCCCTTCATCAACATAAAGCTGAAACCAAGCCTACTTACAATAACTGAATTCTTCATTCATGTTTTCATTGAAAAATATTTATCAAGCCCTTCTGTGTACCTTACCCTCTGCTAGAGCCAGAGAGACAGTGTGGTTCCTGATTTCCATGACATGTAAAAGGCGATGACCAAGCAGTGTGATAAATGCTGAGTCATGACAAAGCTGCATGGGGTGCACCCAGAACAGCAGCCTAACTCAAAAGAGATGATCTGTGTTCTAGAGGAAGAAGAGTTTGAGATCTGTGGAGACTCTGATTATTGTAAATAATATCAGCATGTGGATGAGTCCTCCCAGCCTCTGACCTCTCACTTCTTTGACCCGTTCCCAGATAGTGATTTTCTCCACCAGACCATCCTTTGACATAGCACATCATGAACTGCAATTTTACCTGGAACTTCTGTACCTTTGAAAAAATGAGCCAAACACCCCACTCTCTGAGCACAATTTCAATTTTCCCAATTCTTTCACTCAGTGCTTCCTCCAGATAGTTGATCCCTCTATTCCCTATCACCACACTCTATCTTCAGGTGTTTCCCTACCCAGCTACAATCCTTAGATCCTTATTTCAACCCTCATCAGTGTCTTCCCTTACCCTATTTCCCATCAGCCTCACCAACCTGGCACATCACTTATCGTATACTATTCTGATTGCCTATTTAATACTTTATCTTCTTTGTGAAACTATAGCCCATAAGAAGCAGGGACTTCTGAATCACCATTGGATTCCCAGTGCTTAGTGTCATTTTGCTTTACATATAGCAGACAATTAACAAACTCATCCACGCAAAACATATCTCTTACAAACTTCTATGGACACACATCGTGCTGAGTGCCTAGAATTTGATGATTAGAAGACAGGAACTCAGCCCTGCCCTCACAGAACTAGACCATGGTGGTGGCACTGCACTGAGAAGAATGTAGTCCAAGAAACCTAGGCAGTAACCAGCAGCAAAGAGTGGGGTTCACTGCAGAAAACCTGCAATTCAAAGAATTAGCTGCCAAGTGGTTAACTCCCTGACAAATATATGATAAATAACTTCTTTTCCAAATATATTGAGGAAGCTGCCCCTTAAAGTTGGAGACTTTGACATTTGTTACATATGTACTGAGAATTGGCCAAAAATCATAAAAGGGATAAGTAAGTCTTGATATGTTTCCCTGACAACAGGGTTAAGGGAGAGAGATCACACAAGGAAGTGGTAACTCTTTTTAAGATTATCCTGCTAACGTGGAGTCATTTGCAACAAGTCCAACTGAGCACATGCATTATGTCTCTCCCTGGGATTTTCCTGGCCTGTGCCTCTCAAAGATCCATAAACATTGAACACTAATAACAGAAAAGGAAAATAGAACACACCTGGTGAAATGTTTAGATGTTAGATGATGCTAAACTGGGAGAATATGCAAATGCCTCAAAAAATAAAAAAAGAAGAAAAATTACAAATGGCAGTAATATGGATCCAAATAATAAAATAACATCCAAGTCTCAAGTTTAAAAATTAATATACTTAGGGAATAAGCACACACTAAAAAAGAGAAAATACTGAAATGAAAACTGTGTAGTAACAAACACTAAATTAGGTAAAAATTTTAAATATGAAAGGGTAGGGGTGCCTGGCTGGCTCAGTCAGTAGATCATGAGACTCCATCTCAGGGTTGTAAGTGAAAGCCCACATTGGATCTGGAGCCTACCTAAAAAATAAAAAATAAAATAAAATAAATAAAATATGAAAGGTAACCGTATGCTAATTTTAAATCCAGGGACCCAGAAAAAAACAAAAACAAAAAACATTGAAAAGGACCCCATGATCAAAACAGGATGCATTAATAGGGTCCTGTGTCAGAAGAGGGTGGTCTTAAATGTGAGTCTGGGCAGAATTCACTGTCAAATGAAGTAACAAAATTAAAATACTAGTTGATTTGTATACCAAAAAAAAAAAAAAAAAAAAAAATGAGGAGGGGCCAGAGAGTTAGTTTCTCGGGTTTTCTAGGTAAAGCTAAGACTCCCTGTACTGACTGGTAGCCCAACACAGAGGAAAGTGAGCAAATCTGAAAACTCAAGATATGCAAGAGGAAGGATTAAACACACACAAAGGAATTTGAACATGAATATCCATGGTTTAGACAAGATTCAAATCAAGCTGGGGAGTTTGCCTTTGAATACCACATAGAAAAAGTGTCAATAATCAGAAAAAGAGAAATATTAGATATAGATAACATCCTATTGTTACCAGAGCTCCAGGGTGCAAGATCTTACACCTGGTCCCAGGGTCCCAAAGGGACCAGGTTGTGCCACTCACTGCTGACAATATGGGAAGGCAGAGAGGCCAATGGTGGTGAAACAAGAAAGGATTTTACTTCAATGAGGCCAACACCAGGAAGACAGCAGACTAGTGTCCCAAGAACTGCTGAGAATACTTCTAAGTTTATATAGGGAAAATGCAGAACAAAGATTGGTGGGTATGTGCAGCTAAGCAACAAAAGCCAGGTTGATCATTATCTTGGGATCGATCATATAGGGTCTTACTGACATCAGGGCAGTCGTTACTGCTTAAAGGGGCAATTTTGATTCCCATCACAGGAGGTTTTGCCCACCACACCCCCTGCCGGAGTTACCTGAGTAGATAGAGGGGAAAACAGCCATTAAGTGGAACAGGTTGAAGGCAAAATGGAGTCAGTCGGGGCAATGACTGGGTCCTGCTTCACTATTTGATGTTTCTCTGGAGAACCCTGACTACTCCAGCAATCATCTTTTCTGTTGTTTATGATTCCTTAAATCAATCTCTGTGTCTCTGTCTCTTTACTTTTTTATTTAGTTACCCAATAATCCAGATGGTAAACTGGATAGTAGTGGCTTGGTCTCTGGCTTCCCTATGCCAGTCTTTCTACTCATTGACCAGCATTTCTCCATCGAGTGTGGACAGCTCAGATAAGTCTTCAGCATACGAGGTTTCACACGATCCCTGGCCTGAGACAGCTGGCCTGAGACCCCTTAGTTTGGGGTTTCTAGTTAGATGGTTGGTCATATTACACAACACATTGTTTTCAAAGACCCCTCCTCAGACAAAATTCTCATCAAGGGGGATCCGTGGGGCTTACACATTGGGGTGTGAGAGCTGATGGGACTCTCGAGGCCACTGAAGAGTCATCACTCACATTCTTGCCTCTGTTAAGGCAGCAGAGTCTGAGTGGAAGAAGCATTGCTTCATAAGAAACTTGCTGAGCTGGTGAGGACATGCTGTTTCTCCTTCTGGGATCTGGTTTTGAATAGGATTATGGAATAAAAGGAGAAGAGGGGGAAAGAATTTGTCCCAATACTCACAGTTAATTAGACAAGCATACCAATTTAATTTTGCAATGAAACCGATATTTTCTGCAACTGAAAGACAAGTGGTGAGGCAAAGCATCTGCTTAACAATGTGCATGGCTCTAAGTCTGACTTTAGTATTTAAGATGAAAGGCAGCTACCTCGCCACAGAGTGTGATTCATTAACGTTAAACTGGTCAGATCCCATTACTGTGAACTTCCACCAACACAGAAACAAGATGGGTATTAGCTAAGCCTTGTTAATCACTTAGGTGTACAGAGATTTTCAACATGACAGCATCTATTGCTGTAGGATCTGACTCCTAGCATAGAAAAGCTGAAACTCAAGTGCCTTCAGAGGGCAACGATAACAAGGAGCCATGCAATCCACCCTTTGGAAGCCTGAAAAGTCACAGAAATCAGAAGTAACACATAATTCAGAGTGCACTTGAAAGCTAAATACTGGGATGGGTGGAAAGCTTCTTTAAGGAGCAGGTGGACCTTCAAGTCCCCATTTCCCAGTCTGTGTGGTTAGGCATTCCCCTTATGCTCACTCCTGAAGAGACCAAATGCTTACTCTTCAGAGGAAATGAATCTGAACCACCCTATATTCAAGGACACCTCATACAGTGGAGGGCTGAGGCAGGGCGATTAATTGGAAGTCTCCATACAGAGTTACTGAGAAGCCCAAGGCCTTCTTCTCTTCTCCTGCCCAGGCCTAGAGCTCCAGCAGGCAGACTCATTCACCTAGGAGTCTCCCATGAAACCCTGAACTCCAAAATAAAGACCTACAGATATTGATATTTGGAAGCTCCAAAGCAAAACTCGGATGTGCCCAACAACCTCCTGGCAAACCCCACCCACCAGTCAGCCCTGCCCTTGCATATAGAGCTTCCAAACAGCATCTTAGTACTTTGCTTTAAGTATTAAAAGGAGCACCAAGTAATTGAGGAAACTCCCCAACATTCAAGAAACCAGAACAAAAATATAAAATAAATAAAGAACTCCAAAACCGAAGTCAATTAAGGAGCAGGAGAGAACTAAAGAAACAGAGAAAGATGAGATATATGACCTGAAAAAAAGAAAAAAAGAAAAAGAAAAAGAAGATTCCAAGATCAAGAAAGAGATTAAAAAACATATTTAAATAGAACACCTGCTTTTTTTTAATCTATAGAAGAGACAGCAGATAAAGCCAGGATTTCTGTGTGAAAGACAAACAAAAAGACACGGAGGTGGACAACAGAAAAGAAACGGTAAGAAAATCAGAGAATCGGTCCTGGGAATTGCATATGCAATCAACATGCATTCCAGAAACAACATAAAACAGAGGGGAGATTGCTATCAAGGAGTTAGTACAGGAAACTCCCATTCCAGGAGGGGGGCATGGGAACCTCTGATTTACAGTCAGTCAGAGGTACAGGTAAAAATCTGGATTTGCCACCAGCGTCTGAGCGGGAGGGCAGTCTTGTGGGACGGAGCCAGGAAGCTGTGGAATCTGACTCTACCTCTCGTTAGATGGTGTCAGAATTGAGTTGAATTGTCGAATACCCAGCTGGTGTCCAAACATGGCTTGATGGTGTGGGGAAACCCTCTCACACGTACTGGACTTGAGCCTGAGGCCCTTTAGGAACCTTCGAGAGAACACTGATGGCAAGTCTCTATCCCAACACATGTTCCCATGATTTGAAAGGAAGGCAGAAGAGAAGATACAGACACATATCATATGCCTTAGTACATCAGAGCTGGATCATATAATCCACTCACAGGAGGGAACACCACTGGGCCCACATTTATTTTTAGCAGAAATCTGCAGGAGTCAAGTAGCAATGATTCCTTTTGATGTGCATGCACACTCAAATTTGCTACAATTTTCACTACATCCTAACGTCTCTTAAACTGAGACCACTATTAGTTGCCATGCATGATTGCATTTTTATAGTATACTATTTGCAATTTTTTGCAATTTTTTAGAGTATAGCATTTTTAAATTTTGTTTTAATGTTTGTTTACTTTTGAGACAGAGACAGAGTGTGAGTGGGGGGGCGGGGAGAGAGAGAGGGTGACACAGAATCGGAAGCAGGCTCCAGGCTCTGAGCTGTCAGCACAGAGCCCGACACAGGGCTCAAACCCATGGGCAGCGTGATCATGACCTGAGCCGAAGTCAGATGTTTAATCGCCTGAGCCATCCAGGTGCCCCTAGAGTATAGTATTTTTAAGAGCAGATGTAAAAATAAAATAAAACATCTCCCGACACCCATGAAGCAACAAGAAATGTAGAACAAGATAACTGAGTGTTTCAAGGAAAATGGAGTAAACATCATATTTCATCACAGAAGTGAAGAATACACCGACCAATTTAGGGTATGCAAACAAAACATACTTTCTTGAACACTCATTTGCTTTACCTTCTTGTTGTGGTTTACACTGTGTCCCCCCGATTCATATGTTGAAGTCCTAACCCCTTATACCTCAGGATGTGACCTTAGTTGGAAATAAGGTCTTTGCAGATGTGGTTAGTTAAGATGAAATAATCTTGGAGTAGGGTGGGTCCTTAATCCAATATGACTGGTCTCCTTAAGAGAAGGGGACAACCAAAGAGAGAATGTCATGTGATCATAGAGGCAGAAACTTCATACCACCACAAACCATTGAATGCCTAGGGCTTCCGGAAGCCGAAAGGGGCTGGGAAGGATTCTCCTCCAGAGGCTTCAGAGACAACAGGGCCTGACAACACCTTGATTTTACACTTTGAGCTTCTAGAACTGTGGGAGAATAAATTCCTTTTGTTTAGAAATTTAAACACACCAGACCGTAGTGCTTTGTTACAACCCCCCTAGGAAATCTCCTAACCCCCGTGGGACCAAACGGTCCAGCTTCCAATTCAGAACATTTCTGAGTAAGAGAGATGGTGGAGGTCACCACAAAACTCCTTACTCAAGGCCTGCATTTGTGTCTTTGAATGAAGCCTTCCTTCTTTAATCACATATTTAATGATGACACAGCAGACGGCAGAAATTATTCTGAGTCTGATAGCATCACTCAGCAGGTCACGAACAACTCATTACCAGTTAGTTCAGGTGGGCATAGGGCTGCAGATTTTCTAGACTGTCAAGTGCAGTAGAAGCTGCAATTCCATTAGAAAACTGGGTTCTCCCAGGATGCGCATGTGAGCACTACATATCACAAGCGCAAGTTAAGGTCAAAAGTAAGAGATCTGAGCAGGTAGGAGGGAGCAAATCCCAGGTAAGCCAGTTGGGGTTACAATCCAAACAGAAGGGCATGAGCCAAAAATCATTCCATAAAGCAGGGATGGGAGTGTAGTCTTGGGCTCAGAATAAGTAAGAAGATCCTCACAAGGAGCAGAATGGATGATGATGACTTATTCTAGGACAGAGATGAGCTGTTCTCTGTGGGACTGGAACTAATAGGTCTAGGCTGAGAGCAGGTATGGTCTGGCAAGGCCAGGCAGCAATGCGGAGGCCCAAGGCAGCATGTCTACAGGGGGTCTTCTGGCCCGTGGTACCTTTTCTCAGTGTTTGTGAACATCACCGCAATCAAAGTGAGATGAGAATATCTATTTGAGTCAAGTACCTAAACCACCACCTAGGGATTCGCTAGAACATGATAGTAAGAAATAGCACGTTAGGCCTATAGATGCCATGTTGTTTGGGAAGATGATGTTTTAATCGCCTGTTGGTAGTCTGGCCCTGCTTTTTATCTCACAATTCAGGGCTTACTGCCTTTTCATTTGCATCGTGTCAAAACTGCCCTCACTGCTTTCTCTAGTTTTCACAGATCACATACTTTTTCATTAGGGGATTACAATTTGTATCTTTATTTCCCATCATGTTCAATCAGTTATAAGTCTCCCAAATAATTTCTTTCTCCTGTATATACAAAGGCACATCAATACTAAAAGGCTAATTAATTTGGACTTTCATCCTGTGTTGTTTCCCTGTCCTTTTTAGTAAAAGGGCTGGAGCACATCATTTGCTAGTCACTTATATAATAAGCACTAATTTTCACTCTTAAATAGTTATTGATCTAAAGAGCCAACCATAGAAGAATCATTAAGAAAATGAAACAATTCCCAGTGATGGAAGATTAGCCACTGCTAAGCATGAGGCTTACACAGAATTTTTTATATCTTGGGGAAAGATTTGCTGTAGGATAAGTGAAAAATCAGAATATAAAATACGAATATGGGATCAGTCTAAGCATATAAAAATACATATTAAAATCTAGATAGTATTTTCTTTTTCTTGTTCATTCTTTCTGTACTTTTCAAAATTCCAGTAATGAGCACATATTGTTTTTATAATCAGAAAAAGATAAACTTAAAAAAAATTTTGGAATATGAATGGTATTCATGTTACCCAATTTTATAGTACTACTTTAGAAGGATTTATATTTGCATTCAAAATCTTTGAACACTTTTTCCCAATAAAAAAGAATAGAAAACAAATGAATATTTACATTAGTGTCCAGGCCACAACATTCACACATGGCATGCGGCCTCTCGGAAGGTATGTCCAGAATAACACTGGAACCCAGGAAGAGAGACTGCAAACTGATTCTTAAAGGGTCAGATTGGGGGGGGGGGGGCGCCTGGGTGACTCAGTCGGTTAAGTGTCTGTCTTTGGCTCGGGTCATGATCTCACGGTTCACGAGTTCGAGCCCCGCGTTGGGTTCCGTGCTGACGGCTCAGAGCCTGGAACCTGCTTTGGATTCTGTGTCTCTCTCTCTTTCTGCCGCTTGCCATTTGCACTCTGTCTCTCAAAAATAAACAAACATTAAAAAAAAATATGGGAAGTATTTCAGGCCTTGCAAGCCAGTCTCTATGATAGCTCCTCAGCTCTGCTGTTGTAGCACAACAATCCACAGGCAGTGTGTAAATATGTATGGCTATGTTCCAATAAAACTTTATTTACAAAAACAAGTAGTAGTTTGCCAACCTGGCTGCAGAACAGTGTTTTTTTTTAAACTTTAATGTGCTCATGAATCACCTGGGGTTTTAGCTGAAAAGCATCGTTTGATCCAGGAGGTGTGCAGTGGAGCATTTCTAACTATCTTCCAAGTGATACCATTGCTGCTGGTCTGAGGACAACACTCTCAGTAGAAAGACCGAACATCCATCAGCCACATAATATAGAGATGAAAGAGTCATGAGACAGACCTCTTTAGGGGACAAAAAGTACCTTATGTTTACCCATAATACGTTTGCATTACAGTAATAACACTTTGCTTATTTTTTTTTTCTTTTTATCTTACGCCTTGTTTTATAAAATCAAATTTAGGGCATTAAGTGGGAGATAGATTACTTCAAATGTCTAAAAATAGTTTACTGAAACAAAATACGTAACTGACTCTCACATAGACAAAACTGTATTTATTCACTAAATAAGCATTTATTGCATCTGGACACTAGCTTGTCAATTGCTTGAAATACAGGGATAAAGACAGCGCAGCGCTGCCTTCAAGGAGCTCGTGATTAAGTGGGAGAATCAAGCACATAAGGAAATAATTACTTTCATTTAAAAAAAAATAGGAGGATCCAAAGTAGTTTTGCCTGGAAGCATTCAGATCCTTTTACAAAGAGATGACAATGACCAGCCCTGAAAATTGAGCCACTTCTCCAACTATGCCATGGATACATCCAACTTCTAACAAGTCACACTCACGACTTCAACAAATATCCCTTCAAACCCTGCCAACTTAAGGTCATGTTGTGGATGTAATCCATATTTCCCCAGGATTCATCACTTGAGGTGCTCATGAGTTCACAATAACTGAAATAATTCAAGCCTTGACATCCCCACTTGAATGACCAATAGACATCTCAAACTCAATATGACCAAAACCAAACTCCTGAAAGCCGCAAATCTGCACTAGCAATACCTTCCTATCTCATCTGATAGCAGCTGCATTCTTCCCATTAATCAAGTCAGACATCCTTGATGCCTCCCTGTCTCTAACACAACAAATCTTGTTAGCTTTACTTGCAAAACTTATCCAGAATCTGACCATTTCTTACCACTTTCACTGCGACCAGCTGGTCTAAGCTTTCATCTACATTACTGCAATGCTATCTTGGCCGGCTTTCCAGATTCCATACTGACCTCAACACAGCAGCTCAAGAGATCTTTTTAAACTTAAATGTAATCATGTCATTCCCTATTCAAATCTCCATAGTATCTCCCCATTTCACTCAGAGTAAATCCTTACAAAGGTCCACAAGGTCCTTGTGATCTAGACCCAGATCATTGTTCTGACCTTATGCTTATTTTCTCCCCCTTGTTTACCCCCCTCCAGCCATGCTGGCCTCATTGGCATTGCAAGAACATCCCAACCACCTTCCCACATTAGGACCATTGCCCTAGCTATACCTGCTATCTGAAACACATTTCCATCAGTTACCTGCTTTATCTCCTTCAATTCTTTGTTTAGATATCACCTTCTTAACGAGTCCTAGTCTGACCAACTTTGTTCCCCACACCTATACTCTTGATCTCATTTATCCTGCTTCTTTAAAAAAAAAAAAAAAAAAAAAAAAAAGTTCTATAGCAGGGTGCCTGGGTGGCTCAGTCAGTTCAGCATCCAGCTTGATTTCAGCACAGGTCATGATCCCAGGGTTGTGGGATGGAGCCCTGCACTGGGCTCTGTGCTAAGTGTGGAGCCTGCTTGAGATTCTCCCTCTCTCTCTCTCTCTCCCTCTCGCTCTCTCCCTCCCTCCCTCTGCTCCTCTCCCCCATTCTCACTCTCTCTCTCTCTAAATAAAAATAAATAAAATTCTATAGCACGTATCACTTCTTAACATACTAGGTAATTTATCTATGTGTTATTTACATTCTTTATTGTATTAGTCGGCTAGGGCTGCCATAACAAAATATACCATAGATTGGGTGACCTAAGCAAGAGGAATTGATTTCTCACAGTTCCAGAGGATGGGGATTCTAAGATCAAAGTGGTAGCCAATTTGATTCCCTGGTGAGGGTTTTCTTCCTGACTTGTAGACAGTCATGTTTTTACTGTGTCCTCACATGGTAGAAAGAGAGAAAGAAAGCTCTCTGATGTCTCTTCTTCAAGGACACCACCACCATCATGAGGGCTCCACCTTCATGCCCTCATCTGTACCTAATTACCTCCCAAAGGCCCCATCTCCAAAAATCATCACTTGGGGGGTTAAGGCTTCAATGTACAAATTTTTAGGGGAAACGATTCAGTTCAGAGCCTGTATCATCCCCTCCTCCTCACTTTGTGTAAACTTCACAAGAATGGAATCTTTGTTTTCTTCACTGCTACATCTCCAGCCCCAAGAAGACTGTCTCACATAGGTTTGCTAATGACTGAATGAGGTCTATCTATCCCACCGTGCCAATATAGGGCCTTCTGCACCCCCTCAAAGTCTTGCCCAGTAATTTGGGGGAGTCTCCAGGAGTGTCTCCAGTAAGTTCATGTATGCTCTTTGCCCTGCTGATGGCTGCTGTTCAGTATGATTCTTGAGGGAACCTCCCCCCACTCCTACTGCCAGTCCCACAACCACCATAGCCAGCCTATACCTGTGTCAGGAACAAAGCCTCTTGAAGTTTCAAAGCAGCAAAGCTGTGCTGGATTTCCTGCAGCTCTTGCTGAGCTGAACATTGTGTTCTGGAAGTAGTGGAGAGAAGGCTCATCTTTCTCATCTGCGGTCACGCATTGTCATTGAGGCACCACAACAGGCTTGCATACAGAAGCCTGTGGGTGACTGGTCCTGCAGCCTCCTCCAAAGGGTCAGAAATGTCTGAAATGCCACCAACAGACACAACTTCAAGTTCTTCATTCCAAGACAGTGCTTCCAAGTTGTGCTAATGGATGAGGTAGACTATGTAAATTTTTTCCTTTGTCAAGATGTTCTCAGGTTGTGGAGTGCTGCTGCTTTAGGTTCAAACCATTACTGTGGTATCCAAAATGTTACAGTTAAGTGAAAAAGGAAGTACCCAGCAAGCCATACCTAATTTAAAGTACACCAGGTATTTGTACTTCCTTGAAAGAAAGGTGCCAAATGAATAAATGTTCTTGTTATACATTATTCAGAGGCAATTTGAATACGCATCTTGTTATACATTATTCAAATGCAATTTTTCACAATAACAAATAAATACTCTAAAGTGCCCCAGTGCCAAAGGACATATCAATATTGGATGAAGTTCATTCACAATATTTTATTTAGAAACAATTCAAGAATCAGAGTCTTTCTATTACTTTTAGAAATGTAAATTTGGTGGCGTTTTTCTTGGTTGAATTACATTTCAGATCCCTTTTCCTCAAACCAATCTAACTGCGGTGTTTCTGTCTTCATCGGAGGCAGAATCAGTGTATCAGACACGGAATCAAGCATCCCGGCTCTGGTAACAGCGGGCCCGTGTGCTCATGGGCACAGTTGCTGTTTCTTAGCTTCCTTGTTGATGAAATAGAATGGTTGGATCAGATCATCTCTACCTTCTCTAAAAATACATTTTCATGATCCCATGTTTTAAAGAAAAAGCAACACCATGTTAAGCATTGGAAATGACCCACTCTTCGAGTACATTCGAACTCAAGATCAAATAGTAAGTTGCAATTTCAATTCGTCTTTAAAAATTCAAAAATTACTTACTTCTAAGCATTGTTTAAAATGTCCACATGTATTATTGGAAAATAGCTCTTTGAGGTATTCTAAACTAACATAATTATTCCAGTTTTCCAGATTTATTCATTTAATCAGGTGGTTGGTCAACATCTTTTGAGCACCCATTATGTGCGTGGTATTATGTTAGGTCCTGTGTCTGCAAAGTTACAGCATAGTCTCTGCTTTTAAGGATTAGATAAATAAGATAAAAGCAATGGCAATAAAAATACTGTAAGTGTCAGGTAGAAGTCTATATAGGGTCCAAAGTGAACATAAGGAAAGAATATTGATTCTATCTGAAGGGGTAAGAAAGGTTTCCCAGGGGAAATGGGATTTGACCTGAGACTCGAAAATGCTGAGGAGGGTAAAGGTCTTCTGAGCAAGGAAAATACACCTGCAGAGACAGTAAAGCCTGAATTAGGGTGGCCTCCTTGGATGTGCAGATACTTCACTAAAGTTGGTGCTTCGGTGTAAGGGGGGAAGATAAGGGAAGGCTTCCCATGTCAGGCTAAGGAGATAGGTTTTATCTAGCATGTAGAAGAGTCATTTAAAGATTTTAAGCAGGAGAATAACTTGATTAGATGTGCATTATTGAGAGCTTCCTCTGACACTGTTTTGGAAGTTGAATCAGATCATGGCCAAGAAGGGCAGGGGGCTGGTGTATTGGTTCATCAGGGCTGCCATGACAAAGCACCACTGCCTCAGCGGCTTAAACAACAGAAGTTTATTTTCTCACAGTTCTGGAAGCTGAAAGTCCAAGATCAAAGTGTTAGTAGGATTGTGTCTTTTAAAGCCTCTCTCCATGGCTTGTAGGTGGTTGTCTTCTCTGTTTGCACAAGAGCTTTCTTTTATGCCTTTCTCTGTCCTAATCTCCTCTTCCTAAAAGGACTCAGTCATATAAAGCCCATAAATATGGACTTATTTTACCTTAATTATCTCTTAAAGGCCCCATATACAAATACAGTCGCATTCTGACTGGGGTTAGAACTTCAACATAGGAATTTAAGGTCGACACAATTCAGCCCATATCAGATGGACCAGGCAGGGGCTGCTGTAATTGTCCAGCAAAGGATGGTGAAGGACATGAACCAAGACAAGAACAGTGGGAACACAGAAGTTGTGATGAGAACAGGACACATTATAGAAGTCCTGCTCACCACCAAAATCTGGCAAGAAAGGGCAAGAAGAAGCAGGAGGACTCCAAGATTTCTGATAGATGGTAGTGTTCCCTGAAAGAGGAGGGGCCAGGTAAGATGAGGGGATTTTGAGTTAAGCTCCTCTAGGCTTTGATATGACATGTTTTCATTGATTTTTAAATTTTTTAAAAATTTCGTTTACTTATTTTGAGAGACACAGAGAGAGAGAGAGAGAGAGAGGGAGGAGCAGAGAGAGGAAGAGAGAGAGAATCCCAAGCAGGGTCCACACTGGCATTGCAGAGCCTGACCAGGGCTTGAAGCCACAAACTATGAGATCATGACCTGACCCAAAACCAAGAGTTAGACATTAACTGAATGAGCCACCCAGTGCCCCATCATTTTTATACCTATCAATATATCCTATGTCTAGACCTTCAGGAGTCATATATTGTGAAGAGGCTTAAATCAAAAAGAAGCTCACTGTCCACCACCTCCTATGTCATCTTCCCTCCCCAGAAACAATCACTTTCAACTGATTAGCTCTTTCTTCTGGTGTTTACCTCAATGTTTCTGAATAATATTCTCATTTTGTTGATAGGGCTTCACATAGTTTTTTCCTCCTGATTTCAGAACTGATTGGGAGACTGGTATGGAAGTCAGGTGGCTGAACATAAAATATCAGCCTGATTATTGACCAAAGCAGACGGGCTTCCTAAGGGTTCACTGTTAATTTAACTTACCTGCCCAGGCATGGCAGAGGTAGACAAACTGCAGGCCGAATACGATCCTGGGAGCTACGCTTCAGCAAGGGCAGAGGTACAGGACTCCCACAACTGGGTTGCTTCTAGAAAGAGCTCAGACAAACCTGACCAGGCCTCACTCCAATTTCCCAATTTCCCAATAAGATAGTCTAGGTAGAAGAAACAGAAACAGAAAGGTATTCCAGCCTCCAAAATAATAATCAAGACAGCTCAAAATAAAATCAAGAATGAAGCTGATGATATTAAGGAATTGTTATCTTTAAGTTTATTTATTTATTTTGAGAGAGACAGAGACAGTGCAAGTGGGGGAGGGACAGAGAGAGATTCTCTCTCTAGGGAGAATCCCAAGCAGGCTCTGCACTGTCAGCACAGAGCCCCACATGGGGCTTTAAGTCACGAAACCGCGAGATCATGACCTAAGCTGAAACCAAGAGTCGGACGCTTAACCAACTGAGCCGCCCAGGCACCTCAAGGATTTGTTATTTTTTTATGTGTAATGACAGTGTTGAGATTATGCTGCTTAAAAGATTTGATTTCTTTTGGCAATGAAATCTGAAATATTTATGGGTGAAATAGAAGGGTGTCTAGGGTTGTTTCAAATTAACATGAGAGAGGAGTGAAGGTTCAGATGAAACAAGATTGGCCATGAGTTGAAGCTGGGCATTGGGTACTGGGACCTTTGTTATTTTATTTTTCCTTCATATCCATTTATGAAATTTTTCCATAATAAAAATTTCAAAGAGAAGTAGAAACAATTATGTTACAAAAACTAAGATGCGTGGGTCTCACCACAGAAGTGCTCAAAAATGACAATGCTCCTCGGGGCGCCTGGGTGGCGCAGTCGGTTGGGCGTCCGACTTCAGCCAGGTCACGATCTCGCGGTCCGTGAGTTCGAGCCCCGCGTCGGGCTCTGGGCTGATGGCTCAGAGCCTGGAGCCTGGAGCCTGTTTCCGATTCTGTGTCTCCCTCTCTCTCTGACCCTCCCCCGTTCATGCTCTGTCTCTCTCTGTCTCAAAAATAAATAAACGTTGAAAAAAAAAAAAATGACAACGCTCCTGAGAAGTCAAGTGAGGCAAAACAGGCAGGATTCATTTGCTTTGATGATTAGGGAGACATTTATTTATTTCTTGAGCAACTATTATGTTCCGGGCCCTACTCTGGAGACAGGACATCCCGTGGGGAACAAAAGAGAGAAGATCCCTGCATGCATAGAAATTACCTTCTAATGACACTGTGACTTTTCTCAGAACAGTTCCACATAGCGGTAGAGTGTGTCTGTCTCACAGCACTAAGGGAGGGAGTTACAGAGAAGTGAGGAAGTAAATACAAAAAGAATAAAATGTTCAAGGGAAAAAAGACAAACCCTACAGTAGCTGAAAGAGGCTTTGGTTTTTTTTAAATATGAGAGACTTGAGAACGGAGGCAGTCTTTGAGTAAGGAGCCCATAGAGAGGGAGAGATTATAAAACAGAAAGAATAACAATCAATAAATTCCTGGGAGACAATTGCATCAGACCACAGTGGAGGGATTCTCCTTGAATAAAACAAAGACCATGTTTTCCCAAGTTGAGGAAGGCAGGTGAAGGTGGATTCTGTGGGATGAAACTGGGCTCAGAAAAGTTAGGCTGGCCCAGGTTATATGCATCATGTAGGAAGTGGGCACAGATGTTCTTACTCCTAGACCACCCGGAGTGCTCGTCCTTCCCTGCAATCCACATCTGGATAACCCCTTTTCATATCGTATTCACTGCCTCAGAGATTCCATCCCAGACTCCATAGCTCAGACTCCTATATATCAGTTAGAAATGCATTCAGCAAGGGGTGCCTGAGAAGCTCAGTTGGTTAAGGGACTGACTCTTGGTTTCGATTCAGGTCATGATCTCACCGTTTTTTTTTTTTGTTTGTTTGTTTTTTTTTTTTTTTAATTTTTTTTTTCAACGTTTATTTATTTTTGAGACAGAGAGAGACAGAGCATGAACGGGGGAGGGGCAGAGAGAGAGGGAGACACAGAATCGGAAACAGGCTCCAGGCTCTGAGCCATCAGCCCAGAGCCCGACGCGGGGCTCGAACTCACGGACTGCGAGATCGTGACCTAGCTGAAGTCGGACGCTTAACCGACTGCGCCACCCAGGCGCCCCAATCTCACCGTTTTTGAGTTTGAGCCCTGAGTCGGGCTCTGCACTGACAGCATGGAGCCTGCTTGGGATTCGCTCTCTCATTCTGTCTCTGCCCCTCCCCCACTCATGTGCATGTGCGCTCTCTCTCTCTCTCTCAAAATAAATAAAATAAGCATTTAAAACAATTTAAAAAATAAAAAAGAAATGCATCCATCTACAAATAGCAAACGGGCTTACAAATAACAAGGAAGCCCCGAGCCTTGTTCATTCTTCTCCTCCACTATTTCAATTGGTGTTTCATCCTCATGGATGTAGCACCAGACATCATGTCTCAAGCAGGAAAAGGAGGGAAAGGACTGTACCAGATGCATCTGTCTCTTTTATCACAGAAAGCAAAGGGTTTTCCCTCAGCCCTCTAGCAGGCTTCTGCTTATACATACAGGCTAAAACCATGTCACTTAGCCATTTCTAGCTGCAAGGGAGTCTGGGAAAGTGAGTACTTCACTTTGTCAAACTATGAGGTAGAGCCAGGCAAGAAAAAACAAGGCGGGAATGGCTATAAGGTCACTAGCCAGCAGGATTTGTCATACCTTGTTACACTTTCTTACTAGGCTCCATGCTCCCGGTGAGTAGGGCTCATCTCTGTGCCTCTCACCAACATAAGCCATGGCTATAGCAATGCTTAGGGGGTGGGGGAAACTTTCTGAAAGTTTTGCTGGCCTGCATGCATCCTTTGTCCTTTCTTTTGGCGACAAAAACTTGATTTCCTCTGGGGAATGGCTCCTCCCCAATCATCAGGCAAGGGGGTCCTTCCTTTCCTTCCAGCCAAGGATAGCACAAGTTAGTCTCTTTACCTTCTTTCCTGGAAAGTTAAGGCTTCACAGGATGAAAAGGTTGGGAAGCCTGGATCCTGGAAAGCCTCTCTCTTGCGCCTGCTGTTAGAGCCCTGGAGGCTCCCTGGGTCCTATCCTGGGAGCTGGCTTGTTTGACTTTTCCTTCTATTCTGTTAGCCACTTCCTACTCTGACCACAAATTCTTCTTTTATTATTTTGTTCCCTTTTTTGACTGCATCGAAGAAGCCTACCTGATAAAAATAGGCGTTTGATTATTTGATGAATGACTGTTGTTTTAACTAAAGGCAAACAAAATGGAACCAAACAAAATGAAACTAAGTAAGATTGCAACTTCTCATTTCCAGCCAAACTTCTTGATTTGCAAGAAGCTTTACTTCTGTGACTATAAAATGTTCCTCTTTGTCAGTCTCTTCATCTCCACTGTCAATAATTGTGTTTTTTCTGTCTGACTTACTCCCCATGGTGTTTCCATTCCAATTTCCACTGTCTGCCAAGCCCATGCCCTCCTTGTTCCCTCACCTCATTCCTTTGAAAAGCACAGTTATCTCTAGACAAGCAGCCATCAAAGGAATGCCTTCCTCACACGTCTGTGAGTTGTCAAAATGACAGACTCCGAGGGATGTTAGATCACCGCCTCGAACGCTGAATGGCACATTTTCTTTTCCTTCAGCTTTGTCTCCTGGATTTACAGTTTCGAGGTCATCTTTGGAAATCTCGTGGTTACAGTCAAATTTTGCTAAATGTTCTTAGAGTTTCTAATCCAGACTGATGGAAGGGCAGAGGAGGGAGGTACTTTGGGAATATGCTTTTCCAACTCTCTTCCCTTTGTAGACGAGGAGGGAGGCCCATGGGTTGCTGGGACTGTCCCAAGGTCACGCATTCAGCTCTTAGGAGAGCCCACATAAGCACCAGGTCTGGGAACTCCCCAGCAATTATTCTTTCCACCAGACTACATTTTTTTTTTTTTTGGTTTTATATCTCTTCATTCTCCTTTAGAACCCCACATCATTTAAGATATTAAAATACTTCCTCCTAAATTCTCTACCCCTTGCCCTAATTATTTACCATCCTCAGCTAAACGGGGTTGCAGGTAGGGTTCTCCAAGAAGCAGACTCAGACTCAGCAAAATCAGATGGGATTTTGTGTATAGAGTGTTCATTAGCCAGTGCCCTTGGGCCAAACACCTGTGTAAACAAGGGGCAAAATAGGAGTGGACAGAGAGAGAAGGCCACTGGCAATGCAGGCCACTGAGAGCCTGGCCAAGCCCATGGAGAAGCTCTGAAGCTAGAGCAACATTTCAGAGTTGTCCCAAGCCAGGCTGGGAAGGGGGGGCACCAGTCATTGGAGATGTATGACCCCTGGAAGGGTGTGACCTGGGCCAAGGCAGCTGTCCGCAGCTGAGGGCATCCTCCAAAGGCTGCAAGTTGAAGGGCTCTCAACTGACAGCCTTCCAGCTGCCAGAGTAGCACATCCCCGACCCCCTTGAAGGGGGTCAGGCCCATCAGACACTACTACTCCTTCCAACGACTAACCTTTACTGTCCTGGACACTTGTCATGATTCCTGCCCCTGAGATGCTTATAGTCTGATGGGAGAGACGGTGAATAAGTCATGATGACAATGTGAAGCATCCGATCACCCCCATGTGTCTATAGACACACAAGGAGGAGGTGGTCGTGTGCAGACACACAGCGGAGGTGGTGACTGACTCAGGATGCAGAGAACCCAGAGAGACCCAAGGGTAGGGGGGTGAGCTGAGCAGCCTCCGACTACCTCCAGGAGGGGAACCAGCTACTGTTTACATTGTAAAATCTTCATTTTCTTCTTTCCTTTCAGTGTCTCTCCCCTGATATCTTTACTGTGGATATAATCCTCATAATTTTATCTCTCACTCATTTCATGCATTTTCCTTATTTCTTCTAACATCTAGGGAACCATTTTTCTCCACTTAAAAAGCTAGTCCCTCAGCCTGTTTTCAGTTAAGCTTTAAAAACTAATTGGGCAACATTTTTGCACATTCACTGTGATTGCGCACCTGGCAAACAACGTTTTCAAGGGATCTATCGACTTAACGGGTTCAGGTTTCAAATACGTACATAATTAAGTTTCCAATCTTAATAAAAGACATTATAAACTAGATGCTAAGTAGAAATAAAACCCTGAACACGGAGGGGGGTGGGGAATGGAGTAAGTTAGCAAGCATGTACGCTGCCAGATTCGAGAGGTTATATCGCAAATTGCAAGGGAACGCAATCGGGCAATACAAAATTGGGACTTAACTGTGTGGCATAAAAACAGGAAGGAAAAGGAAAGGGGGAAAAAAAGGAAGAGGAAAAGTTAAAGGAAAGCACCTTGCTACGTGCAGACTTGAGAACAGGAAGAAGGTAACACACCGAAGTGCCCCGGAAAATAATTGGCAAGTTGTAAGCCTCCTCCAAGAGCCTGGCTGCTTTCCATTTGCCGCACAGCGGAAGACCTTTGATAAGCCCGGCGCGCAGAGCCGCCGCCTCGGTTCCCGGGGGACCTTCCCACACACGGCGGGCGCGAGCGAGGGCAAACCTCAAAGCCACAGAACACAGCGCTGGAACGCGTTCAAGCCAGGCACTTGGACCGCACACCGGCTGCAGCCTTTTGGCAAGTGGCAGATGGAAACGCCCCGAAGCCTTTGCTGTGCGTGCCAAGAAAAGCCTGTGCAGTCAGGGACCGACCTGGATCCTGCGCTGAGAGGGCTCTGGTCGGCGGTAGATGCCCCTGGGACACAGAAGCATTCTGTTAGATGCCAAGGCGGCTGCCGAGTGGTTTGACCTTTACATTTGGAATCCCTTTGCTCCAAAGATGAATTGCAGCCCAATACAGCCGAAAGGTGTGGCAGGCCACTCTAAATCCTTGAATTAGGTGCGCTCCCAAGAGGAGGAAGCGGAGGATTAGGCACCAGTTCAGACGTTGGCGCCTTTCCCCCATTGCCTCCGAGCTCGCAGCGTCCCACTGCAATCCCCAAGCCGACTTCCGACATCAAAAAGCAAAGCCAAACCTCAAGCAGGAGCGCCAGGTGCTGTTAGAAAAACAAAGAACAAATATGTGTGCGTCTGTGGTCTGTGCGCACGTCCAGGTAACTGGGAATGTGAAAACAAGGCCGTGAAATCAAATACCCAGCTGGCGCCAAAGACTGAAATGTTTGCATTCACATACTTCACCTTAAAAAGTGATTTAAAAAACATTTTTTTAAAAATAAATTATTCCCGAACACGGCTTCAGTACAGGTAGCCTTTGGTACATACGATTTTATTTAACAACGTAACCATCATTTGAGGGCATCTTTTATGTATCAAACATGGTGGTAGGAGAGGGTAAAAGGTAAATGTATTTAAGCTCAAAAAAGCTTATGTTATACAGGATGCTGGGAAATCATTTTGTGTTCAAAATGATCATAATTAAACTTTGAATGAACTCAATTATTTCCTTCAAAGGCACTTTCATAGAGATCATCCCCTCTGGCCTTGAGACATCCCCGAGGACAGGCAGTTTCCCCACTTTCTGGAGGGGGAACTGTTTCTACATGTGTGGAATTATGATGCGATGGAACAGCAGCGCTTTCCTGCCCGTTCTTCTTGGTGCCACACCAGATACCCCGAGGCAGCAATAGGAGAGGGAGAATGGGTAACGGGGAGAACTCCTAAATCCCAGGATGGAAGGGCCCTTTTTATTTCTGCCATTATAATTGGAGCATGTCCTTTTAAAAAGAAAAACACCTATGTTAATGCTTGCAAGAAGGCTTAGGCAAGTAATAATAGCAGCTAATATCAAATATTTAACATGTTCCAGCCACAGAATGCAGCGTTTTATGTAATTTTTTGTTTTCATTGAAGCGTCAATGATACAGATAGATGCAGTTACTATCCTCACATGAGGAACTGGAGGCTGAGAGAAGCTAAATAACCTGCAGACAGGAGCGCCTGGGTGGCTCAGTTGTTTGAGCAGCTGATTGCGGCTCAGGTCTTAATCTCGGGGTTTGTGAGTTTGAGCTCCACATCGGGCTCACTGCTGTCAACCTGTCAGGGCAGAGCTCCCTTCATCACCTCTGTCTCCCTTTTGCCCCTTCCCTGACTTGCACTCCCCCCCGCCCCCCCCCAAAATAAATAAATAAATAATAACTTGCAGACAGTTAATACGGGATAGAGCACAGATACGGACCCAGGCACTTGGACTTTGCAAATCTGCCTCCCCCTGTTGGCAACCATTTTGCCTTCTTTATCACTTTTCATTAGTGTCTAATAAATGGGAGGATTTTTTTTTTTTAATTTTTTTTCAACGTTTATTTATTTTTGGGACAGAGAGAGACAGAGCATGAACGGGAGAGGGGCAGAGAGAGAGGGAGACACAGAATCGGAAACAGGCTCCAGGCTCTGAGCCATCAGCCCAGAGCCTGACGCGGGGCTCAAACTCACGGACCACGAGATCGTGACCTGGCTGAAGTCGGACGCTCAACCGACTGCGCCACCCAGGCGCCCCGTATAAATGGGAGGATTTTTTTTTTTTAATTTTTTTTTTCAACGTTTATTTATTTTTGGGACAGAGAGAGACAGAGCATGAACGGGGGAGGGGCAGAGAGAGAGGGAGACACAGAATCGGAAACAGGCTCCAGGCTCTGAGCCATCAGCCCAGAGCCCGACGCGGGGCTCAAACTCACGGACCGCGAGATCATGACCTGGCTGAAGTCGGACGCTTAACCGACTGCGCCACCCAGGCGCCCCTAAATGGGAGGATTTTTTAAAGAACTGCTAGGACTACTTGCTTGGAAAAAGTCTCCATTTGGATACATTTATGGAGTACCAGTTGCCAAGGTAGTCATAAATCTGAACCCTCCTCTCCCACCTTTTAAGGCAGAGGCAATGCGTTCTCTTCTGGACCCCTGGAGCCATTCTACTCCTCTTGTATTCTCTAGTGTGTCGATTTATTTATGGGTCTTTCTCCTCTAGTAAATGATTATACCCAGCAGGAATTTTGAATTATTCATCTTTGGATCCCAAGCACCTATCACAGTGCCAGGCATATTGTATGTGTTCAATGAATGTTTAAATGACTGAATAAATGGGTTAAATCCAGACGTTTAAATATTTAAATTTTTTTTTAACATTTATTCATTTTTGAAAGAGAGAGAGATAGAGACAGAGTGCAAGCAGGGGTGAGACAGAGAGAGGGAGAGACAGAATACGAAGCAGGCTCCGGGTTCTGAGCTGTCAGCGCAGGGCCCAATGCAGGGCTCGACCTCACAGACTGTGAGATCATGACCTGAGCTGGAGCTCCGACTGAGCCACCCTGGCACCCCAAGAGGTTTAAATATTAAAAAAAAAAAAAAAACAAACTAAGAGAAATCGGATGGATGGGGTGGAACTGGAATCTATTAAGACCTACTATAAGCAAAGTAGTGTGATTTGCTGATTTTAACTCAATCCTCCGAACAAGGTTGTGTGGTAATGCTATAACATCTCCCGTTTTACAGACAAGGTAATTAAAGCTTAGAGTATTTAAGCAGGCTGCCCTGGGTCACACAGCTAGTAAAGAGTGGCACTAGAAATTTACCCAGGTCTTTTGCTTTCAAAGCCCATGCTCTTTCTGTCTGTCCTTCTATCTCCTTTAAGGATGATCTCTATCTTCCCAAATGTTACCTCCAAGATTAAAGAAATCTATTCTTCCTCTGTTGCATCATGTCTTATCTTCTCTCTTAAACTTTGCGGGACAGTCTCATAATGTTAATCCTTTTAGAATCTCAAAAGCAGGTGATGTTAAGTTTCAGTTAGTGACTATTTACTGAATGAATAACCTGATGGATGGATGGATGGATGCATGGTTCATTAACACCTTTCTTATCCTTACAAATACAACTGTTGTGGGAAAACTAAAGATGAAACATTTTGCTAACAGAGGATTTTGGTCTCTATTTGCACAAGTGTAATATCTGCAAAATTTTCATTAGTGTTTTTGAATTTCTTTAATTGATTTTATAGTAAGTATGGAAGTTAAACTTTATTTTTGCCTGTATACTCCTTAAAATGTAATTAGAGTTTATGAGAAATACAAATTGCACATTTAGCCACTTTAAACAGTACGTGTAAAATGCTATAATTTTAAATGAAATTGCAACTGAGCTTAATAATAAAACCCAATTCTTCACATATTGTGTTAGAAAGCGCTATGTTAAATGAATTCTCAAAAGACAGGAAATTGCTATTTAGTACTCAAAAATCCTGGTGACTTCTTCTGCCCTGCTATTCATTAAAATTGTACCTCAGAATATACATTACACTTTGAGAATTTTAGTTTTGGCTTGTAAAGCAGTGTTAAGATTTTTATCCTGAAATTTGTTCATTGAATTCTTTTATTTATTTATTACTTTAAAACAATTTTTTTAGCATTTATTTATTTATTTATTTATTTATTTTTTTGAGAGACAGAAACAGAGCATGAGCAGGGGAGGGGCAGAGAGAGAGAGAGTCACAGAATCTGATGTAGGCTCTAGGCTCTGAGCCGTCAGCACAGAGCCCGATGCGAGGCTTGAACTCATGAACCATGAGATCGTGACCTGAGCCGAAGTCGGACGCCTAACTGACTGAGCCACCCAGGCACCCCTGTTCAGTAAATTCTATAGGTCTTTTGTTGCATCCACACGACTCCTGAAACACCATGCTACGGGCACCAGTGACAGTCACAACAAAGTTTATTACAATAGAGGCAAGGCGGACGGATCGGGACCAACACTCTTGATAAGAGTGCAGCCCCGAACAGCCGGGGTACAGAGTTTTTAAAGCCGATCACATCGTTTTATCATTATCTGGGAACAGAACAGAGAAACAGTTCCCAGATGAATTAGAAACAGTTGCCAGATGAGTCAGAAACAGTTATCGGATGAGGTGATTATTTTAGACTTTCTGCCGCTAAGTTGCAACCAGTGGATCTCCTTAACCTTGTCACTGATGCTCTTTTTTTGAGCTTTTGTTTCCTTCATTGGTAAAGCCTGATTCACAAGAGTATGAAGCATGATTTACAAGAGTAAAGGCAAGGCTGTTATCTTTTGACCTTTGGTGTCAGAACAAAGCTGTTATTTTTCAAGGTAAGCGTTAGCCCTACACTACAACTTAACCCTTACACTTTCTCTACCCCTCATTAGGGAGAAGATAAAGAGCCCTCAGTGGGTGAAGACACAGAATCAGAATAGACATTGACAATCAAAAACAAGTTGATCGTTCAGACAGCAAAGGAATGGGAGTAAGTGGCAACATGTGATTCTTTGGACTAGGAAGTACAACGGACAGTGGGCTTAAGGGGTGGGCAGAGAACCCTGGGGTCCATGAGTATGGGACGGCTGTCCCATACGGGACACCATTGATATTGAACATGTGAAAGGGTCCAGTTTCAAGCCAGGAATGCCAGGCACTGACTGTGTATGCTCTGATTTAAAATCCCAAGCTCACAGATACAGAAAACCGATGGTTGCCAGGGGTAGGGGGTAGTGGCAGGCAAAGTGAGTGAGGGGATCAAAAGGTACAAACTTCTAGTTATAAGATGAACAAGTTCTGGGGATATAATGTACAATATCGTGACTACAGTTAACAATACTGTATCATATACTTGAAGGTTGCTGAGAGAGTAGATCTTAACAGCCCTCATCACAAAAAAACATAATTCTTAATAATATATGGTGATGGATATGGTAATCATTCCACAATGTATACAAATATGGATTCATTATGATGTACATTTAGAACTAATATATGTTATATGTCAGTTATGCATCAATTTATAAAAAGAAAAAAGATGCTGGTGGGCACCGGCTGATCAGTCTTGGCTCTTTGCCAGAGCAGCCACTGTCTCGTATGTGTCTGGCTCATCCATACCTCACAGCTGCCCTCTTGGATGGGGACTGAAGGGGTTCAGAATGAGCCTCTTCATAGCGGGCCACTTTGGCATGTGGAGTATTCTGAGCTGAGGGCAGTCAAGACCCAAAAGACTCCAGATGAGCTTTTTACCTCCTCCTTAACTCCTAAAAATTTAGATAGAGGACCTGGTCCAGGAGGAGAGCAATCACCAGCAAGAACAACAGAGTGAAGGGCAGGTGTGGTGAGTGGGGGGAGCTCAGCAGGACCTGTGTGTTCCAATTCTTCTCTGTGTCTCATTGTCTCTGCCTGGTGTGACGAACATGTTTATCAAACATTCTCTCTTCCCACCCTTCTACCCCCGTCTCCTTAGCTCACAATGGTATGTAAGCCTCAACTGCCTGACTGCCAGGGAGCCTCTCATGTGGGGCTCCTGTATGTACTAGTTAAATTTGTTTTTATCCTGTTAATCTGTCTTATGGCAATTTAATTATTAGGCCAAAGAACATAGAAGGGAAGAATGGAAAAGTTTCCCTCTCCTACTATGATGGGAACAGATAGGATAAAATAGGCAGAGAGGGAAAGGTTAGGGCCTGGAGTCCCTGGGTGGGAAAAAACACATATTTGGGAACAATGTTGGGAGCGTCTGACCACAGCAAACCCCCTCACGCATAAGTTTCCTCTTACGAATGTAACCGACCTCACCTACTCCCCGTCAGGTTCCCTCAGGAATGTGACAATCAAAGTACCTGACTAAAATAAGTAAACCATAAAACTTATGTCATATGAGGGACAGTATGACCATAGTCTGACCCCTCACACAATGTTGTTGAACTAATCAGGAATGACATCCCAGCGCTTACAGTTATCAAGCCAATAAGAATAGAACCTGAGAAGGAAAAACAGGGAAGGGAAGGGAAGGGGAGGGGGGGGTGACCAGAACCTTAGAAAACAAAGACCCTTACCTCTACTTGGGGCATTTCAAATGCACCCTCTCTATAAAGAGAGCTTTCATACTATTCTTCCTTTCTGATCTTATACTCTAATAAACATTTGCCTGCTGCTCATTAAAAAAAAATTTTTTTTATTTTTTATTTATTTTTAAGACAGAGAGAGACAGAGCATGAGTTGGGGAGGGGCAGAGAGAGAGGGAGACACAGAATCCGTAGCAGGCTCCAGGCTCTGAGCTGTGAGCACAGAGCCTGACGCAGGGCTCGAACTCACAAACTGGGAGATCATGACATGGGCCGAAGTCGGACGCCCAACTGACTGGCCACCCAGGCGCCCCCACCTGCTGCTCATTTTGTTGTGTCCACCTCTTCATTCTTCGAAGCGGCGAGGCAACAAACCCCATGTATTGAGGTAAAAATTCCTGCAACACTACCGTACTATAATTGCTATGTTCTGTGAACTGAAGCTCAAACTTAAATCAAATGACTAACATCTCACCAGGGAGTGGTGGGTGTGAGGTTCAAGCCTCCAACCGATATTTGCAAAGCTGCACTCTAACACTAAGGTGTATCTACAAAGATCCACTCTACTACTGAACACGGGGGTTTCCTCTGGGTGGTCCAGAGAGTTCACCGGGATAGGAAGGGAGGTGATGCCAAAGGTCCTGGGATAGAGATCTATCCACTCATACACAATCCATATTCATTTAACCTTTCTTGTGTTCTTTCTTTAATACTTGAGTACAGCAATTATTGCCCAGGAATTGTGAACCTTGAAACATCTGATGGATAGTATATCTGTATCTCATATGGCAACAGAGCACGTGAAAGAAATTGCTTCTGATGTTTTGCAAAATTGCTTCGCCAGAGCTGTGGGTTCTACCCTAGGGTCAGTCTCACTATTTACCCTGAGGAACCTATAATAAAGACAACTTGCCCGTGTTGGAGGAATAGCATTAAAAAACAAAATCTTCTCTCAATCCAGAAAAACCTCGCCACAAAGACAGGAGGAACAGGAAACAGTTGTATTACTGAGACAGGGACACTAAAGGGACCCCATGAAAAACTGCTCTTTTCACTCCTTTTTCTGCAGTTATTTTTGCTAGGACCTATACCCCTGCCTTAAACACACCTTAAAGAACAGATAATGTACGTCCTCTTTGTAAAGGTCAAGGATTTAATGATCTTTTGGTGGCCCTCAGCACAGTAGGTAACATCGGAGGAGTTACCAGGTTTCCAAGACGACTGACTCACCAAGGCCCCCAGCTCCGGGCATACATAACTTATGGAGGACACTTAACTACTTGTCTTTGTTCCTGGATGCCTGAGAAGACTTGTACACAGATCCACAATCCTCAGGAAAAAGTCCAGACCCCAGGCAAAGACAAGACTCTCCTTTCCTTTCTGAGTCTCCCAGACACTCTGTCTATATCTGTTCTCTTTTTATGCCTTCAATAAACTCTGCTCTCACTTCCTCCCGGCTTACATTTAATTTCTATCCTGTGCAAAGCCAAGGGCCCTCTTGGCTGGCCTTATGGGACCCCCTCTTGATCCTTGGACCCAGCCTGAGGGTATCATTAGTTGGGAAATAAGCCCGATGACCCAATCAAAGGAGGGATGCTGAGACTCAGGCTTTAATCAACATTCTTCCAAGAGCAGTGTCTGAGGGACAGACACACTCAGGACAGTTACAGCAGGCAATTTATCTCCTAGTGTGAAGCCCCTCCCCTGGTTCTTCATTGGCTAAGTACTACAGAAGTTACAGCCTTACCTGGCCGTCGCCTATGCCCATGTAAGGCCAAAAGTAGTCTGATTGGAACAAATGTCCAATTCCTAAGGTGACACAGAGATTTTCAGTCCCCCTTTGTTCTTTGGCACATGCTCATTGCAAAGCCCGTGAAATGGAGAGGGGAAGCAGAACCAGGAAGTGAAGTGTCCAAGGGTTTGGGACTCCATTGTTGGGGGAGGCGGGTTCATACATATTTCCAATAGGTTGTAAACCTACTGTTAACTAGACAGCACAGCTTTTGTTTGGTATTTCTAAAAATGAATCATCTCCTTACTTCTCACAATTAGTGAATGAGCATTAAGCCTGAATGTGACACATATCACAGGCAGTCTGCTAAGAGATTAGATGGCAATGACAGAAAGAAATCTCACCCCCTCATATAGCCAAGCAGATAGAACCCATTACAGACAGGTTCTCAAGATAAACAATAACTAGTCCGCAGGTAAGGGGACAGCATCATTTGTTATACATAGTTTATCCTTGACTCACATACCAAGTGGGGTGGTTACCCAGAACTGGGCTTGCCTCTTGGTGGATGTCAAGCTAAAAGACAGAGCCGAGAATAGGAAAAGAAAGGGTTTTACCTGCAATAAATAAAAGAAGACATGGGGATGGTTCCCAAAGTAGTGTCTCCCCAATAACAAAACTGGGGAAATTTTAAGTTAGGTGTGTGTATGTATTCATGAAGGGGCTTGTGTAATGGGGAATACAACATAGACCCGGGGCAAAACTCACCTTAAGGTGACTGCGTCCAGGTCAAAGTCATGAGGACCTGCCGGAATCCACAGCATTACTTCTCTGGCTCCGGTTGGTCTGGTATCTGAGTGCTCAAGGGGGTTTATCCTGCAAGGATAACTCCAGGGGATGTGTGGGTCAGTCTTCTCTTCTGAGTACGATTAGGCTATCTCCCGGACTGCTACTGGCTCTTTGCTCTTACATTCTTTCACAAGATGGCTGTGGGCCTAAAATGACTTTTCTTATGTCAAGAAAGCTATGTGTTGTTGTCTTTCTTTTTCTGGGGATTCTGCCTACAGGTCTGTATTAGTTTATCGGCTTTATCTAGTGGAGAAACAAATTCTCATACCTTTGCGACTGGTACTTTGCATCTTCTGCAGAGAACCCTGCCTCCCACAGAAACTAGGAGAAGGAGGGAGTACATTCCTTGTGTTTACATTTCAAAGAGATGCCTCCCAGGTCCCTGAGAACGGCATTCATGGGTCATCAAGCTGACAAAGGCCTATCTGGTTTTCAAAGGATTTATATACATTTCAAAGAGAGGAGAAACTACCAACAATTACAAGTTTTCTAAAGTAAGGTTCTAAGAAAAAGGAGGGAGAGGCATCTCTTCCCTTATTTTCAACAGGGAGAATTACACCTCTTATTTTTAAGTTTTACTTTTCCTTATTACACACGCCACCCCTAAACCTTCTGATTCTGAGGCCGTGACCTGCATTTCTAAAGCTGCGGGAGATTCTGCTTATCCTTTCCGAAGGGTGTTTCTGAGAGTTGCAGCTGGCCAAAAGCATCAGCTCAGGAGACTGGCTCACATGCATATTCCCAAGGCGGAGCTGAGAGCCACAGAATCAGAATCTTGAGGGTGGAGCCGGAAGCTGCCTGTAAGCCAGCCTTCTGGAAAATTCTGCTGGTCTCTAAACAGGGGGCATTGCTGCCTTAGGCAACAGCACTGATATTTCACAAGGGGATACCTACATCTGGGGAGACCTGACGATTTCCATAGGCCACACAGACTTGAGTAGTTTGAAGGAAACATTTTGTAAACCCTGAAATTTTCATTTTTATTCTTCCAGAAACTGATCTTTCCAAATGTAATGCTTATGTCTCCTCTGCCACTTCTTCCTCTTCCTCCTGGCTGTTCAGGGTCATCTTTCTCTCTCTTACAACAAAGAAAAGGCATAAAAAGGGGCCTGTGCATTTATGATTGTCCGATACTATGATAGGAGAAGATAGGGTTCAGTAGGCAGACAGGGAAAGCTTAGGGCCTGAGGTCCCAGGGTGGGGAAAAACATCTATGTTCGAACAATGCTGGGACTGTCTGACCACAGCAAACCCAAGGTTCCTCTTAAGAATGTAACAGACCCCATCTATTCCCCCTCAGGTTTCCCTCAGGAATTTGACAAAAGACCAAAGTATGACCATAGACCACCCCTCATACGATGGAAACGAGCCAATCAGGAATGGACAACCCAGTGCCTAGAGCTATGAAGCCAATAAGGGTAGAACCTGAGGAGGAACAGGGGGTAGGGCAGGGGGAGGGCTGACCAGAACCTTACAAAACAAGGACCCTTGCCTACAGTCCTGGGGCATTCACTTTGCAGTGTCCCCTCTCTGTGAAGAGAGCTTTCCTCCTATTCTTCCTTTCTAATCTTATATTCTAATCAACTTTTGCCTGCCGCTTATTTTGTGTCCACCTCTTTCATTCACCGAAACGGGGAGACAACGAATCCCGGGCATTGCGGTGAAAAATCCTGCAACAACACCCCTATCTGAAACCAATATGCTTTTGATAAAAAATAGATACATTTAGAACAAGAAGAAGAGGGGAAGGAAGAGGAGAAAGGCATAGCTCTTAACTTCCATGGATCTTAAAATGCTGCTTTCTTCCTGGTTGGGGAGAAGGGGTGGCAGTGGACAAGACTCAAGAAGAACTATCCCCTGAGGGAGAGTCCCGGAGCTGCTGTGAAGAGAAGGTGGCCAAGGCACCCTGAGTCATCTTTCGTTGTGACAAACACACAGCCAGGCTCCATCTACCTTAGAATTCAGGACTGAGATGAATGTTTCAAAGAAAGGTATTATGCCATATTTGTTGATTCGGGGGGGGTGGGGAAGAAAATTAAAACATTTTCTGAGCCCCAAGCCCCCATGCTTTGATTTGGCTGACCGGTCTGGCCTGAGCACTGGCCTTGGCTAACCTATGGAAAATGGAGAACATGGTCCAAAAGCTGAACGAGTTAAATGTGCAGCTCCGAGGTTTTGAAGAAAATACATAAATACATTAAAAGCACACCATATACACCATGGGAGGAACTGTATCTTTGCAACTTATAAAATCCTCATATAATTTTTTTACATCGCCTTAAAATTATGCCAGAAGTCATCTGGCTGATTTTGTTTTGTATTTTAATGTTTAGGGATCATGTGGGGAAAATATTCAAAAAGCACAGCCTTAAAAGCCTGGGATGCTTATGACCTTAGACAGACACCCCATTCAGAGCTACCCAGCCCAGAACAAGCAGAGACCAAAAGAAGGAAGCATTGTCCCCCACCCCCCACCTCACCCACTCACACCCCTACCCCACCAGCGGTGGCAGATCTTATATTTGTGGTAAGTGTAACAAGATTGTGAAGGACTCTAATAAAAAACTTACTGTTAGGAAGCCCATGGGATGCTGAGCCCATATGATGCTTCCACAAAAGTGGAAGGGTATAGAAATTAGAAAAAGAAATGTCGAAGGAAATTCTCTCATAGCTAGAAAATATTACCAATTCCTTGTAATATGGAAGGTGCTTATGAACTTACCTATTTAATATATTATTAATTAATTTTTTAAAGTTTATTTATTTTGGAGGGAGAGAGAGAGAGAGAGAATGAGAAAGTGTATACAAGCAGGGTGGGGGCAGAGAGAGAGAGAGAGAGAGAGACAGAGAGAGAGAATCCCAAGCAGGCTCCTCACTGTCAGCGTAGAGCCGAACTGGGAGTTCGATCTCACAAACCATGAGATCATGACCTGAGCTGAAATCAAGAGTCAGACACTTAACTGACTGAGCCACCCAGACACCCCTAATTAATTTATTATAATTAATTGTTATGTTAATTACATCTGTGAGGATTTGTTTTGGTTGAAAGTAACATACTTAGTCTCCCTTAAGCAAACTGTATTGGGATTAATTAGGATCCTGGGGTATCTCACAGGATCCAAGGGAAGAGACCTCACCAGACTCAGGGAATGGGCATAAACAAGATACTGGTGAGGAACTCAGTTAATTCTCTTATCACCCCCACCCCACCCCCACCCCCCACTTCTCTGTGAGCATTAAATGCTTTCTACTCTATCATAGTAGATGGGTTCTGATGAAGGAGTGTGGGACAGGTTGAGGACAAAGTGCAAGCTAGCGTCCCCGCCATCCCAGGTGGGATGTGTGTGATATTCCTCCGCCACTCCTGGCTGCCCAAGGACAAAGGAAAGGAAAGAAAACAAATGGCCAAGTGATAGTGATCACACTCATACAGGACATGGGTCTCCACAAGTTTTCAAATATTTTAGTAAATTGCAGGAAAAAGGCAATCTTATCAGTAGTGATCTCCAGAAACCTATAGACTTGGTTTCCTGGATCCCCAACATCACCCTTCCTTAATGATATGGGAAACAAAGGCAGAAGGAAATGAATGGCAGATAAAATTAAATTTCCTTATAACCTGCAGCCCATTGACAGATACTAGAGGCTGGCAGAGTTAAATATTTCTCCTGGAACTCCCTACTGTCGTAAAGCTAACTAATGTTTTGCTAGAGGGAAAAACAACCTCAGCTTGACAATAGCCAGGCCTCCAGTATCCTGTGAATCTTCTTCAGCATATGAAAATCTCATTGAAAACTTCCCCTTGACTTTACCTCCCCCAACTCCCAGATATATTACCTGTCTCTCCACGGGGTCCATGACAGTGCTTTCTGCCCACGGGTCCTGTCCCCGCACTTTAATAAAACCACCTTTTTCACCAAAGGCGTCTTTGAGAATTGTTTCTTGGTCGTTGGCTCCGGACCCGCCCCCCCATCACTCCAAACCCTCATCAGATTCTATTTCCTAGATAGAGAAAACCACAAAACAGGTTCAGTAACTTCTGAAGTTCACTTGTTGCAGGTCCATTTGTCTCAAGAGAAATCTCATTGGTCCCCCAAGGTCATCTCCTGAGCCAATGACTCGTGGGCAAGGGAACTAGATGACATTTTTAATGATATCATTGAAGTGTTTACGGTTTTCAGTGATTGACCGTTACAGGCATTACTTCACATGACCTCATATTAACGTTCTCCAGCCAAAGACCACAAAAAACATACGTGCCGTAAAATGAACTTGGCTTATTGGCTCACCGAAATGCAAGAGACCACATGGCATGGAGAACTGTGGAATGTGTTAGTAAGAGGATGTTGGAAAGAACTTACAAGGCATTTAAAAATGTACATGAGATTTTGCTTTCATTCCAGTTCGGTGAGAACGACACAAGACAATTGCCATCGAAAAGATATATTTTTTTGTACAGTTCCCCAGAGTAGGGGATACGCCACAGGAAAGAACACTGAGGCTGGTGGCAGGCAGAGAGCGAGGGGAAAGGGGAACGCCTTTATTGTGGCCTCCCAGGAAGGAATGGGCTTATTAGGTTTAGGAGAGGTGGAACGATTTCACTGGGTTGTGGGGCTGCCCTTAGTTGTCACTGCCTGGTGCCGGGGAGATTAGGACAAGGGGTTAGTGTCTCAGGAGTGTAAATAGGCTCTGGAGTGGTTAGTTTGCATATGAAAGCGTGGACCAAGGCAGCAATGCCCCAGAAGGCAAAACATCAAATACAGAAACTAGAATAGTTAATATAGTAGGGTCTGACCTGGTGTTAGGGGACTCAGGATGGTGCAAGAAAAGTGGGCTTCGCTCGGCACTGGATGCTGTCAGGAAGCAAGAACATTTTGTGATTGGACATCACTATCATTTTTATCCAGATGGTGGGACAAGTGAAGTAGAACAAAAGCTGTACCTGGCAAAGCAGCTGTGGAATTATGGTCATTCCAGTAATCGCCAGAAAAAGGGGACATTTGGTCGTTTTTGTGGTTTGAACAATATTCTTCTTACGGTTTTGATTTTTTTTCTTATGTCTGTTGTTGATTTTTGATATTCAGACATGATTATGGAGTGCTTTTGTTGTTTCTTGCCTCAGCATGGTCACAGTGACCTTGTCTGCTGTCGGAATCCTGTGAAATTGCTTATGGGCAACAAGAGAGTTGAGTGCCAGGCCCAGTTCTGAAGGCCAGAGGCTGTGTCTCTCTCTCTCTCTCTCACAATAATCCTATAAGTACAGTTGACCATTGAACAAAGCAGGGGTTGGGGCACTGACCTCCATGTGTAGTCAAAAACCCATGTATAACTTTTGACACCCCCAAAACTTAACTGCCGCTAGACTGTTAACCAGAAGCCTCACCAGTAACGTAAACAGTTGATTAACACATATTTTGTACATTATGTGTATTATATGCAGTACTCTTACAACAAAATAAGTTAGAAAAAAGAGAATGCTATTAAGTAAATCATAAGGAAGAGAAAAATATATTTACAACATTGTACTGTGCTTACTGAAGAAAAAAATCTGCGTGTAAATGGAGCTGTGCAATTCAAACTCATGTTCAAGGGTCAAGTTTACTACTATTACCCCCAGTTCCCAGATGGGGAAACAAACTCAGGAAGGGTTAAGCTGATTTACCAATGTCACAAAGTCAAGAAGCCATAGAACCTTTGTTTCCCGCTATTTCACAATTCTACTTTCTATGCTAAATACTATGCAAACATAGTATTTTGGGCTGCCTGGGTGGCTCACTCAGTTGAGCATCTGACGTCAGCTCAGGTCATGATCTCACGGCTTGTGAGTTCAAGCCCCACGTCGGGCTCTGTGCTGACAGCTCAGAGCCTGGAGTCTGCTTCTGATTCTGTGTCCCTCTCTGTGCCCCTCCCTCTCTCATGCTCTGTCTCTCTTACTCTCAAGAATAAATAAAACGTTAAAAAAAATTTAAATAAAAAAACATAGTGGTTCTCTCTGAAACCATGTGCTGAAGACAGTGGGGAGAAGCAATGCCGAGAGAAGAGGGTCTGGATAGACAACAAAAACGATGTCCACTCCTCTGCAAAAGTGTTTAAGTGAATTAACAAGTAATTCCATTGGTGCATTGTAGTATGACTCTGATAATATTAGTAGCTTTCGTTTATTGGTGTCTTAAATCTAAGTAAAGAATCAGATTCAGGGTTTAAAGTAGGAACATTTGAACCCAGAAAATCCCACCTTGGTAACTGGACATGGCCTTGCTAAGTAGGAACTATTTGCCATGATGGATCTAAGATTTAAATTCCAAGAAGTGGTATGAATGGAACTTGGAAGGGACAATTCTGCTGATTTTACTTAAGCAGCTTACATACAGCATACGACACAATTTTCTACTAAGGTGATTAAATTAATTCATGGAAGAAATTATTTTGGGAGATAACTAAACTGTAATCTGACCAGGCCAGAAATGTTTCTACTTGTATTTTCCATGAACGAGGAAGTAGCAAATGGCCTGAATTCCTTGGGCCATGTTCCTCAGCAGGACCAAAAAAGAAAAAAAAAGACTTCTCAAAGTTTTTTTGAGAGCTACAAAGAAAAATTTAGACGGAAACCATTATATATAAAGGGGGTTATGTTGTGTGCATACCATGACGACATGGAAAAATTACTGTTTCATCTCAAAATGGAATGTTTCCTATACAATGGTTATGAAAATCTTCAACCTTGTGATTATCCCATGTATCTGGATTCCTCTGTTGAGCTTATGAGTTTTAGCATGTTATAAATCCAAAGCAACAGGTTAAGGCAAAATGTGCCAGTTATTTATTCAGTGTGCATAAACCTGACTACAAAAAACAGGAGAGTTACAATAGTACGTAAATACTCTGTAACTGTATTTATTTTAGGGTGTATATGTCATGCAGATCTAATATTAAATTGGTGGGGGAGAAATTACTGCATGTTTGAAAAAGATGCCATGGAAAGCTTAGAAGAATTCAAAGCACTGTAAAAATGCCAAAGTTATTCACCTATGAGCTGTATTTTCCCAAGAGATGTAAAAGATGTATAAAATTAAAACAAGGACCTATTAAGCAGCAAATTAAGCCTCATGTACTAGAGTTACTTCTGTCAGCACTTGAAAACTGTATAGTAAATACAAAGAAAAAAATTGAGAGGGCTCATACAAATGTTTATAAAAAACCCTAGTCCTTCTAAGGAAGTGCCTGGGTTTTCTGACAGATGAAAGTTTAACAATAGAAAATTTAGACACATGTACATATACATAAAACCTCAGGCCACAAGAAGAGTTAGTCCAAGTAGTAGTAACACAACGAATGTATCAACAATTATAACAACTTCTCTGTCCTCTGAGAATCAAGAGCTTTACAAATAACAGCAATAATTTAAAGTGTCTAAAATGATCATAAAGAATTATTAATATTTTTATGTTAAATATTTCCTAACAAAGACAATTGTAACTGTCAACATATCGTTAGCATAATCCAATGAAGAGTGGAAAGTTATGAGTGTTTCATTGAATGCAGCCATAATGCCCACTATTATTCCAGTGAGTTAGTAAGGAGGAAGAAAATACTCACATTGGGTTCACAATTGTTTTTATTGAGGTGTAACTGGCATACAGCAAAGTGCATATATTTAATGGTCCCACTTGATAAATTTTGGCATATATATATATATATGTATATGTATATATGTGAAACCATCACTACAGTCAAGAGAATGAACACATCCATTGCCCCAGAAAGTTTCCTCATGCCCTTTGGTGATTCCTTCTTCCCACTCCACTCCTCCCCAGCCTTGGCAAGCACTCATTATCGGCTTTTTGCCACTAGGGATTACTTTGCATTTTCTATAGTTTTCTACAAATGTAATCCTCCAGTGTGTTTGCTCTCTCATTCTTTTTCTCTCAGGAAGTGGGGTTGGTGGGGTGCTAGCCTCTTTCACTCAGCATAATTATTTTGACATTTATACTTGTAGTTGCTTTTCATTCTTAAGTTGTATTTCATTTACAGATATACTACAATTTGTTTATCCCCTTACGTTTGTTGGGGAGGAAAAGTTTTTCTCTATGCTTCAAGATTCTTTTGACTGGCCTAAGAATTAAATTGATATGAGACAGATTAATAGGAAAAAATCTAATCTAATTACATATGTACAGGGCTCCATAAGAATACGAGAATCACAGGTAGTCAGGCAAGCGAGGCTTTTATGCCATGCAGGGCTAAGGAGAAGGGGGTTGGGGCCTGGGATGTCAAAGAGAAGGGAAACAACTTACAAAAAAATGAAAAAGAGTAAATGTTTGGTAAACACATGTTTGCTGAGCCATACAGAAACAATGGGGCATAGGAATTTTAACAGACTTTGCCAAGTTCCTCCCTGTCTACCACTCCTAGTTCATAATTATCTATGGTGACAGCTCCTTCCTGGAGTCGGTCCTCTATCTAAATTCCTTCAAACAGTTTTTTTTTTTTTTTTAATGTTCATTTATTTTATTTTGAGAAAGAGACAGAAAGCACGAGTGAGAGAGGGCCAGAGAGGAAGGGAGAGAATTCCAAGCAAGCTCTCTGCTATCAGTGTGGAGCCTGAGGCAGGACCCGATCCCATGAACTGGGAGATCATGACAGGAGCCAAAACCAAGAGTCGGACACTCAACCAACTGAGCCACCTAGGTGCCCCCTCTATCTCAATTCTTTTAAGCAGTGAGGGGGAAGATCAAAAGTTCTTCCTGAGCCTTCTGTTTCTTCAAAATTATCAGCCATTGCCAAAGACACATATTTTGGGGTGACAAATTTTGCTCCCCTACATGTTAACAGAATTTGAGTTGTTTCCAGTTTGGGCTATCATAAATAAAGACGCTATGAACATTCATGTACAAATCTAAGTATGAACATATGCTTTCATTATCATGAGTAAACAGGAGTAAAATGACTGGATCATTCAATAAGTATATATTTAACATTTTAAGAATCTGCCAAACTATTTCCCAAACAGTTTGTACCATTTCACATTCTCACCAGCAGTGTATGAGAGTTCCAGTTCCTCCACATCTTGGTAGGGTGGGACTTTTCAATTTTGGTCATATTAATATATGTGCAATTGTTATCTCATTATGGTTTTAATTTGCATTTACTTAATGTTGAGCATCTTTTCATGTGCTTAATTGCCATCTGTGTATCTTCTTTGGTCAAATGTATGTTTGAATCTTTTGCCTATTTTTTATTGGGTTGTTTTCTTACTGGATTTTGAGAATTCCTTATATATTCTGTATAGAAGTCCTTTATCAGATATGTGATTTGCAAATATATTTTTCCAGCTCTGTGTCTTGTCTTTCTAGTTTTTTAACAGTATCTTTGAAAAGCAGAAATTCTTAATTTGATTAAGTGCTATATTTATCAATTGGTTCTTTTATGGATCATGTTTTTGGTGTTATAGAGTTTAGAACTCCGTCTACATGCAAAGTCATAAAAATTTCCTGTGTTTTCTCCCAGCTTTAGGTATTATACCTAGGTCTATGCGCCATTTCCTGATATTCTGCCCTGCAAAATCTTCCTACTCTGTCTTCCCTACATTCCCTCCTCCATCTCTCAACTCACAGAGAACAAAACACACTGGCTGGGTTCCAACCCCCCCCCCCCCCCCAACAGTCTCCAAACTTTCTCTAGGCAGTAGTCTGGAGCAATTGCAGGGCTCACCTAGTTGCTTCCCATCCGTCAAGACTCACAGTACCTCGTTGCCTTGTGGCCAATGTCTGGAGTTCCAGTGTCTCATATATTTTGTCTAGTTCTTTAAGGGTTTCAGGCAGGAAGGCAAATCCATCCTCTGTTGCTTTATCCTGACCATAAGCAGAAGCCCTACAAACCCTTGAACTTTAACAAAATTGCCTTTCTTTAATGATGAAAGGGCAAGAGTTTGCCACTCATAATTAGTATAGGTCACCACATTCTTCTAAGTTTTGTTCTTTTCCTATAAAACCCCAAAGCACTTAGCCTGTGATAATTATGGATATTTCTGTACTCCTCAAACCATCAACATAAAAATAGGTATCCAAAAAAAAAAAAAAAAAAAAATCCTGTTTGCCCTTTCCTAGGGGTACTTTTCCTAACAACAGCTACTCTAAAATTATTATTTATTTATTTTTTTTTAATTTTTTTTTCAACGTTTATTTATTTTTGGGACAGAGAGAGACAGAGTATGAACGGGGGAGGGGCAGAGAGAGAGGGAGACACAGAATCGGAAACAGGCTCCAGGCTCTGAGCCATCAGCCCAGAGCCTGACGCGGGGCTCGAACTCACGGACCGCGAGATCGTGACCTGGCTGAAGTCGGACGCTTAACCAACTGCGCCACCCAGGCGCCCCTAAAATTATTATTTAAATAAAATGAAAACACCCTACCTAGACCCTGCAATACAGGCAGCTAGTCTCTCAAAGTCATCTATAAGACTTATTGAGGGTACCCCAGCAGTCTCTGAATTGAATCATTATATTACTTCAGTTAAGGCTATCCTAATGTGAAACAAAATATGATGCCATTAGAGTTCCCTCATGTTATAATGTTCACTATCTAGGATTGTATTATAATGTGCACCTGACAATACTAGCAAGCAAGGACTTGAGATTTTAACCTACATTAGCGGTCTAACCATGGTCATAAAATAAACCTTGTTATCTGAAAAGAAGGCAGATGGAAAAATTAGCAAAGAAAAGAGAAAGGAGTTACCATGTGCCAGAAAACCCATCCATTGCCAGAGACCACCCTGAGATCATTTAGTAGAAAACTCTTAACATAAGGGGTAATAAGGCTAGGGTTTTTACATTCTGAGTGGGCGGGGGAATTCTCCTTTATGCAGATGGCTTGCTCTCTTGGAGAATGAGAGCCGAAAGAGTCTGCTCTTCCTTTTCAGGTATTTCCCTAAGAGCCCTTTCCTTTGTTTAATACCCTTATTTTGACCTTCCACTTCCCTCTGACCACTGTGTTCCTCGTACCTACTAGTCTTCGTCAAGGGAAACGGTTTCATCCTCTTGTGAGCAGAATCTCTAAGCCTTTTTGAGCCCCATAATCTCCAGGTAGCAAACCCAGCTTTCCTTGTTATTTCTATAGACCAGAGGGATCCCAAGTCTTTTGTAGCAGGCACTGTGCTATTGGTGTGTTTCACGCCTATGTTCTCAAAGGAGACAAAATAAATGGGAGGAAAATAAATGTTCGCCAAACGTGTCTCTTTATCAACCAGTGTTGGCTAAGAGTCACAAAGGCACACAAAGGCCCACGAGACAAGTTAACTACAGAGACACTAGGAGACTATACGAGGCTGGGGTTGTTGCCATTATGGCTCAAGCCTGGAAGGTCAAATATACTACAAACTCGTTATCTAATAGGACAAAGACAGTCTCATAGTCCTAAAAAGCTGGAAGTGAGTAATTAGAGAGAGAGAAAGAGGGAAGCAGAGAAAGAGGGAGGGAGGAAGAAAATAGGGAGAGACAAGGAGGGAGGGAAAAGAAGAGGGGAGGGAGCTCAAGGGAATCTTCTTCTGGCCAAAATAAGTGACAAAATCTAGTACTCTGCTTTGAAGAAGAGGGCTTAGGAATTCTCTTAAAGCCTACCAACTCTTAGTCTTCTTCATTTATTAACTGATAGTTGTTTCTATAGTATATTTTTTAAAGTTTATTTATTTTTGAGAGAGAGAAAGAGAGAGAGAGAGAGATGGCACAAGCAGAGAAGGGGCAGAGAGACAGGGATAGAGAGAATCCCAAGCAGGCTCTATGCTGTCTGCACAGAGCCTGACATGGGCTTGATCCCACGAACTATCATGACTCGAGCCGAAGTCGGACGCTTAACCGACTGAGCCACCCAGGCGCCCCCTCCAGTATCTTAATAAGTGAAAGGGTGGGAAAGACGTGGTTGGCAGTACTAACCATCCCACATGGTGCCAGCCACCCGGGGAAGGTGGCAGAAGGTTTGGAGGCAGCCTCGGGTGCTTTCCCCAAACTGTGAAGACTTCCTTCAGAAAACTAATACCCATGGCCCAGAGGGGGAAAATACTTTAAAATTAAAAACATCAAAAACATAATAGAGAACAGAAGGTAAAATATTAAAACTAAAAAAATGGATAGTTTTTAGCAGTTTAGCAAAACTAAAAGTGCACAAAAAACTGTTAAGGGAGGAAGTTATAATAAATAAAAGGAACATGAAAAGGATAATATGCTGAAAGCAAAGCCAGCTAAGGGAGCCAGATCACGAGCACTAGCAGGCTGGAGAGCAAGCCGGGCTTGGTGACAGCACAGTGCCCAGGACCCCGTTAGTACTCGTGAAGTAGTGACTGAACTCACACAGAAACATCCATTTTTGAACTGTAACTAAAATCATTTTTTTTCTTTGAAAGGAGAAACGAGAAACTGAGCCAACAATATGGATATGGGAAGTCAAAGGACAAGTAGGGTTTGAAACGTGGGAGAGAGCCGGAAGAAAGGAGAGGGACGGTAAGTCGGAGAGACAAGGATCTGCCACAGAACTAGGAGGAACGGTCAACTGTGAACATCACCTGGTACGGCAATGACAAATTGTAGAGCAAACCTAAGGGGCTAATTCACATGACAGAATATATCCACAACGCAAACCAAAACAAACAGTAAGAGGGGAAAAGAGGGAAGAGAAAAGGCACTCCGCTGATGTGGGTTTCTAACCATCTTCCTTGAGCGTGCTTGTCCACTGTCCGCTTTGAATCCAGGCTCTAACCCTTGCACTTTGTGTCCTGGGCAAGTGGCTTAACCTCTCTGAAGGAGCTGCTTCAGCTGCAGAGTGGCGACAGAAGTGCGTATGTCAAGAGTTGCTGTGAAGGTTACAAAAGACAACAAGTGCAAGGTGTTTAACGCAGTGCTGGCACCCAGGAAAACCTTGGCCAATCGTAACGATTATTATCACATACCACTTGCACATGCAGGCCAGCGGCTGCCCTACTTACAGAAAGACACAGAGAAGCTTGTCTTTTGGTATACTTAGCCCAGTACATCTTGCTCTGTCAGGAACGGACCCCTGCCCTTCTGTGTTCCAGCAGTCACAGTGAGGCTGGCCCCCTGGCTGTACTTAAACTTTCAGGTCAAATCATATACATCACATCTTTCATACACAGCTGTTCTTAGGGACTGCTGAGTTACCAACCACTAGCCATTTCTAGTGCCAGCCATCGAGAGTCTATTCTAGGTAACACTGCACTCGGTATGATTGTTCTGTTAAATGAGAACGCGTGGACAACCACTTACCTCAAGTTTAAGCTCTTCTGCCTCTTCCCTTACTGACCTATCGGCCGTCAAATTAATCAAAACTACCATGGTTCCTCCCCTGGTTCTCAACCCAGGAGACACTTTAGATTCCTTGGAGATCTTTTTAAAAATACCATGCCTACGTCATCCCATTCCTAGTTGATTACGATGCACAGCAATGGTAACGAACAAAAGACAGAAAAGAGAAAACTCAACACTGTTAGCCATGTCATTTTCACCTGCACCCTTTCACTTATTATGATGTTGTAGAAACAATAAACTGTGGGTTAATAAAGAAAATGTAGAATTAATAGGCCTTAAGCAACATCCTAAAGCCCTCTCCTTCAAAGCAAAGTATGACATTTTGTCAATTACTTTGACCAGAGGATTTTGAAAACAAAATCCTTCCTTCTTTCCTTCCTTCCTTCCTTCCTTCCTTTCTTCCTTCCTTCCTTCCTTCCTTCCTTCCTTCCTTCCTTCCTTCCCCCCTCCCTCCCTCCTTTCTTCTTATTCTTTCTTTTTAACTGTTCTCTTCTGGCCTCACAGGATTGAGACTATGGGAAGATTGTCTTCGTCCTATTACACAAAATTTATAGTTTAGACATGTTTGTTCTCTGTAATGGACTTTCTGGTCTCCCTCTCCTTTTGGCAAGTATGTTGGCTTTCAGACACATATTTCTGCCTCAAAATGTGCTTCCACCTCCACTTATAATATCGAAGCACTTGGATCAAAGCACTTGGATCGAAGGCCTAAACTAATCCACAGACCCTTGCTGAAGTCACTGGTTCCCAGGCCGAGAAGAGCACAATATAGGTAAATGCAGTATCAGGAGAAAGGCTTCTTTTCTCTTTTGAGAGTACTTCTGGAAGTGACCCCAACCCCATCCCTGGACTTCACAGCTCTGGGAGTTGAAGCCACCTAATGGTCCCGTGGGGCAGCCTGCTGTAGGATGAAGCTGATGCCAGAGAAAGCAGAAATGAAAGATGCAAAGAATCAGGGTCTTTGTTGACAACTCTGAGTCCCTGAATTAAACCAACTGAAACCTACTGTTTCAGTGAGCGAGTGGATTCCATTTAGTGTCTAAGCTGGTTTGAGTTGGGTTTTCCATTGTCTACAACCAGACACATCTTGAAAGATCTGCTGCAAATTTTAAAAGGAAGGGAATGCCTGGCTTTTAATTGAATTACATTTGAAAAAGCTAGCAGAGTGTTAAACACAACATATTCAAGTTTTAAATACTTTTGGCTATCACATTTAGCAGCTATTACCTTACCAAGAACTGCTAATTGGCTACACGTTGTTTTTGTATGACATGTGGCAAGCTGTGTCAGTCAGGTTATTCTGTAATTATGGGGAGGGACTTCAGTATGCTGTGATGCTATAATATGGGGTGAATACCAGACGAACAAGAAAGATAATATTCAGCAAATAAAACATACAGTAAAACAATGTATATAACAGCGCACTGGTTTTATTGATGGCAGAAGAAAAGATTCTCTTTCACTTGTAAAAGGTACTTGCTTTAGTTAACTTAGTATTTTTCCCATTCTCCATGAGGGCTGGGTTTTTTTCCCTCTAAAATCTGTTGTTCCATTCTCCAGTAATAATATCCATCATGGCTGCACCTTATTTATTCTGAAGGGAAAGTAGGCGGTCTATCAACAGGTTTTGACCAGGATGTTTCAGTCAGTGGCTCCTTTCTTCACAAAGACTCTATTTAAAAAGAGAGGGGGAAGGTGAGATTGGATCCTCAAGTTGACTTTTCCGTACTCAAGATACACTTCTGCTGAAACATACCTAAATGTGGAGTGCTTGTATAAACATTAATAGATCTCAAGTAGAATACATTGGGGTACTGCTATCTAATTTATAAACATAACTTCTATAAATCAATATATAAACAAAAATAGAAATCTTCCAAAATAATTTTTCTTCTAGAAATTCTTAGAGCACGTGTCTGTCATCGTGAGCCCTATTATTGCTGGCATGCTGATTTTAGGAATTTGGATTAACTGAATAGTATTTAACAGAGGATGGCCTAAAAAAGATATGCACTCTCCCAGTGAACCACTTCTACCTGCATCCCACCTCCCTCCATTTCCCCTTTGAACACCTCTGGATTGGTTCAGTCCACACAGGTAATTGATGGGGGTCTGTCGCCCGATCCCGCCTGCTCCCAGTCTTTACCAGGCACCGCTCTAGGTGAACCTCTTTGGGTGGTGATGACAGACAGAGCTGAGAGAAGCGGAGAGAGAAGCTGTTTGCCCTGGTCGTATTTCAGCCTCATGCACTAAAGAACACTCAGGCAGGGGCGGCAGAGTGCCCTTGCTGCATACAAACAGCTCACAAGTCTTCCGAAGTAACAGAGTCCTGCTCAGAAATGAAGACCTTCGGGTATTGCTATCCTCACATGACGTCTAGCCTGCTGGCACCAGAGGGCTCTGCAGCGGCTATCTTTAGAGAAATAATTTCCCTGACCTTGATTTGCAAAGTGTTGCAAAAGGATGCTGGATCAGATTAAAAAAAAAAAAAATTGACATTTAAAAATGTATCTTTTACCAGCTGAAAGCTAAACCTGGATTTCGGAAAAAACTAAGTCACAGCATTTAGGTAATAGGTCTATGCATGGCTCTCGGGTTTGTGGTTTCTGGCTGATACGTGAGAGCCTGAAGACCATTCTTTCGTCACACAAATAAGAAACTGGAAGTGAATACTCAACGTGAGTCAACGTTTATTAAATGGCTTCCTGCACCGAGCATTAGCCTTGGTGGCCCAGTGGTGGGTAGGGGGACTTCATGCTGATGTGTCTTACCAAGTCTTCCCACCCAGGTCTGCCACTCCTCTCTTTTCACAACGGGATGTGCACTCTTCCACTGGAATGCTGCGATAGCTTCTTACAGTCTTTCCCATGGATTACAGGGCTGTAACCCACCCCATATCCAACAGCAATATTTCCTAAGCTTAATTTTCATCACATTACTCTTATTCAGAAGTTCATTATCACCAAACACATCAAACTCTTAATGCGTCTAAAGCTACATTCTTGAGTCACCACCAATCCATACGTTTAACATGCACTGTTTGGGTTCACACGTTCTACTCTTGCCACTGGAGCCACTTCCTGTGAACTCTGCCTCTCCCCCTTCAGTCCTCCTCGGCCTTCAGAGTGTCTTCAGGGGGCTCTCCCCGACCAAGAAAATGAACCTTCAAACTATTTCTGAGCATTCGCCTGCCCCCGCTAATTGGTACCTAGTTCCCAGGACTCCAGTCACATCAGAAACCTCTTCAAATGCACACAGTTATGGTCGGTTTCACTGATTAAAGAATTGGGTATAATTTCTCCATCCATAGCTACTCATATTTCTGAGTTGTCTGTGACAATTATAACAAGTTCAGGAACGAGAAGTTTGATGTTTGGGCCCTCTCCCCCCTCAAGGCCCAGATCTGACTCTCCACCACGTTGTCTCAGACTTGAGCCTATCTGCCCACGTTGCTCCCCGAGACCTCCTTCTCCCACCTTGCCCAGACCCCCAGGGAGCTCCTGCTTTTGCGAGTCACTGACGGTGTGTTTGGGACCAAGACCAAGTTGAATCCAACTCCCTCTGCACCTCGAGGGGAAGTGTATGTGCACGTGACGAGGTGGTGGTGGTGGGAGAGAGGGCTTATAGGAAAAACTCTCCAGGACAACCAAAGAATGTGTAAATTATGTAATTTACAAAATCTTACCAAAAACTTTATCAAAATATACTTATTTAATAAACACTTACTGAACAGCTACTATGTGTCATTCATCACCTAACAAAGTACCTGAAACATTAAAAAAAAAGTATAACTATGAAATTATAGATTTTTTAAAAGTGAGAGTAGAAAGTGCCTGAAGTGTTTCTTACTATCTTGAATAATTTTAGATAACAAAATCTGAGAAAAATTTCAGCACATATTAGAATTCATACTTATATCTGCTGGAAGTCAAATGGCCAGCTACAATGTGTATCTTCTTTTTAAATGGTTAGGTTAATGGAAACCAGGAATGAGGAAATAAAAATACCTTTTCTCTCAAGAAGAAAATAACATATTGGGTTGCGTGACAAGAACAAAAAGTATAACTCTTACTATTGTTGAATCTCCCATTCACAGACAGTATATCAAAAAGACAATTCTACTTCATAATCTTTCCATGTTTGAACTAAAATAAAAAAATAATAATTGTTTCAACCAAGAGCACGTGTCTTGACTATTTATTTTTCAGAGTAAATTTTGTAGTGAGAGGTTTTTTTAGTGATGCTATCATGAAACTGCCCCCCACCAGCAAAGTTATTCTCACTGATGTCAGGAATCTAGAATCTCTGTGCCACACATTTCCCACATCAACAGTACAATCCAAAGCGAGCATCTGGGAAAAATGGGCATTTTAAGCCAGGGAGCAGAAAACCACTAACACTGTGATGTTTCAGCTGATTGGGAACAGTCTGCATTGTACTGTTTGGTATCAATGAGCCACAATTATTGTGGGGCTATGGTTCCTGATTTAAGCAGTATGTTCTTTTTCAGAGGTAATTTTCCATGGAAGCCTAACCTAGAAAACATATGAAAGAAACTAAAGAAGGGCCAAGAGGATGTTGTTCCAGGCTTCTGGCTGCAGCCTTACTCACTCTCACCATCTCCTTTCCTCCTTTCCACTTGTAGCCCTGCCAGGCCCTACCCCCCTTCTATTCTGCAGCCTCAGGACACCCTTGAGGAGTCCCCGTCCTGCATCCGCTGCTAGGGAACCACTACCCTAGAGCAATCAGGAAGTTGAGAACCTTCGGCTTTATTTTATTTACTAAAAAAAATATTCTGAACGTTTTATTCATTTTTGAGAGAGAAAGAAAGACACAGACTGCAAGTGGGAGAGGGGCAGAGAGAGGGAGACACAGAACCCGAAGCAGGCTCCAGGCTCTCAGCTGTCTGCACAGAGCCCAATGTGGGACGTGAACCCACAAACTGTGGGATCATGGCCTGGGCCCAAGTCAGGGGCTTAACTGACTGAGCCACCTGGGCGTCCCACTTCAGCCTTATTTTAAAACCTTGGTTTAAACAATGCAAAGCCCTCAGAAAGCTATGAGGGAATTCTCAGTTTTCATTCACATTACATGTGATTTCATTGTAAGCAACTGAACTTATGTCAAAAGTGGATGTTCAATCTTGCACGGTGTGAAGCTGTTCAAGTCATTATCTATACTCTGACTCTGCTTTGGTCAGTTCTCGCTATAGAAAAATGTCCAAAGTTGAGAATCAGTCCTTCTGTGATAACTATGGATGGTAGGTCACATCTGTTTACTCGATGGCCTTGTATTAGGCACAAAGAAAAGCCCGTGATAAGAGAAAAAGATGGTACTCTGGCCTGCTCAGGTAAATCAGAAGTCAGGTAGCACCAGACTTCCACTCCAGGCAGACTACTACACAAGGGGCTAAGGACCAGAAAACAGAAGAAAACGTTCCTTCACTTAGGATGACAGAACTAATTTGTAACCAGAGAAGGAGCTCCGGAAGAGCTGAAGGGGATCTAAGACTCCGGGACAGTGCTGCCCAGCACAGGCACGATGTGAGACACGCATGTAATTTCAAATTTCCCTCTAGTCTCATTAAAAAAAGCACAAATAGGGGCGCCTGGGTGGCGCAGTCGGTTAAGCGTCCGACTTCAGCCAGGTCACGATCTCGCGGTCAGTGAGTTCGAGCCCCGCGTCGGGCTCTGGGCTGATGGCTTGGAGCCTGGAGCCTGTTTCCGATTCTGTGTCTCCCTCTCTCTCTGCCCCTCCCCCGTTCATGCTCTGTCTCTCTCTGTCCCAAAAATAAACGTTGAAAAAAAAAAAAAAAAAAAAAAGCACAAATAGGGGGAAGTAACGTTAATGACATATTTGATTTAATCCAATCTATCAAAAATACTCTCATTTCAATACATAAATACTGCAAATTACTAATCTTTGACTTTTTTAAACTAAGTCTTTAAAATTTGGTGTGCATTTTTCACTTACAGCACATCTCAATTCAGACTAGCTGCAATTTCAAGTGCTAAAAAGTCACAGCTGGTTTGAAAAATTGAGAGTCACTTAGGAGGGGGGAAATACAATGTGGATAACAACCTTAACAAAATGAATAGCTGAAATGAGAAATGGAGAACCATTTCTTTAAATTCTCAATGGTCTTGTTACTGAGAAGAAGAGACTGAGAAAAAGATATAGTTAAGTCTAAAACAGTCTCATAGTCTTTACAGTGATATATAACAAAAGCTGTAATGGGAAAACTCTGAATGTATTCAAAAATCCTGGCATAATGAAGAAACAGAGATGTTACCAAAGATGGCAAAAGTATTACCTTCTAATAACACATTAAAAACTAAGGTCTTTGTTGATCAAAATGAGATGCCTTAGATTGCTCCCATAATTTCCTGACTTTTCTGTTATATTTCTCATCCTTCCTATTGAAGATGATTTTCAGATAGCAACTCTCTGAAACTCTCAGATGAAAGTTTCTGGATCAATAGCACACAGCCGCCACATCACGTCTCAGTAAGCAATCATGTTACCTTCATCCAATTTCTGAAGATACACAATGAAACATTTCCTCTTTTTTAAAAAGGACTGAAATTTGTTAAATAATAAAAAACCTCAATTATCCAAGTTGGTGGTTATCTGGTCCTTTGTTTCCTTTTATTTTCTTCCTGCTTTCAAACTTACTGACATTTTACTGATTGGCATCACCTCTGACAGAAGAGAGTAAGTATAGAGAAAAGAGGGGGTTAGGGGTTATACGTGTGAGGAAAGATTTGGTGCACAAGTAGCTTGTGACTGTGGTATAATCTTACATACTTTATAATTGAAAGGTCTGAAATATCAGTTTTTTTCTATGATGTTATAAAACATCAATAATTGCACTTACACGTTTAGCATAAATAGCATCTTTCTTTATATGGAAACCACCTCACAATGTCAAGTTTACCTTCTCATATTAGTTCCGCGCCCGGGGAGGTTGGTAAAACTGCTGTGTGGGCCTAGTGGATCTTCTTGGCTGACCATCACCTCCTCTGCGGAACTCAAGCGTTTGGTCATAGGTGCCTTCTTCCTCCTATTTGCAAAGAATAGTGATTTAAACATGTTCAAAATAGCTCCAAGTTTCCTTAGTTAATAACTCTATGGTGCCGATTTTGATATGCCCTCTTAAGCTGCCTTGGGATTCACATCTGTCAACTTTTATAACAGAGGGAGGCAAGGGGAAAGGGAAAAAAAAAAAAAAAAAAGCAGGGACATTGTTAACAATCTTTTGGTCCTTGATAACAGAAGAATGAACTTGACAGTGGTAAGATTAGAATCAAATTTAATTTCAGAAAAGGAAACTATTTCCACATAATAATAGCATGATTATCTCACCAAATGACTTGACACTAGGGCGTGAAAACACAGAAAAACAAGCATTATAATAAAAATTTTCCTGAATATTTGGGCTTCTAAATATTTGTAGGTATTTGTCATGGAAGGGGATTTTGGTAAGATATGGAAGAGGGGTGAAGAGCCAGAGAACATTCACCAGCTGTCTGTCCTCATCTGATGAGATCTCCAACATCGTTAAGAACCTTACATCTAGAGACAGGAAAAAATAATGGATTGGAATGAGGAGGGAAATACAGTTTACATATAAAGAAAGCTTCATGCAAGACATAGCAATCACCACAGTAAGACACAAACTACTTTCTTCTCATTTTCTTTCTTATTGAGGGGATACATCTATCAGCTCAAGGAATAGCATGGAAAAATTAGGATAAGCAGATTAAACAGCAGAAAGAATACAGTTAATTGTAATATTTGAAAAGAACTTAGAAGCAACAGAAATGTAGCCAAAGCCACACTGGTTTCTTACTGAGTGCTGCCACCCTGTAATTTTAGTATTTTTAAATGAATGCAGCTATGAAGTATGCTCCCTCTTAAAGACAGAAAAAAATTGGCTCTCAGTTTTGTTTATGAAAGGAACAGCATCTATTTCAAAAGTAGAGTTTAAATTCCAACTGAATTATCAGAACATAATAATTTGCATGATTTTGGAAATGTATCCCACATCTTCCTCCTCCTCACTTTATCTCTGAATCATCTTTCCCAAAAGATTGCTTTCTTTTGACCCTATTAATAACATAAGTTATATGAGAGACTGAGTTCTATTCTTCAAATTTTACGGATCCAACTATTACAATTTTACCTGAAAGAAGCAGAAATATGCTGAGATAACTTGATCAAATCCTATCATTTAGAAATGATTATTTAATATATGGCACAGACATTACTCTTATTCTTAGGCATCCTCCACGGTATTCTTAAAGAACAATTATTTCCATTTTATACAAAGGACACTGAAGCCCAGGAAAACTTTGTGACTTTGCCCTAACACTTCTAAGGCAAACCTGGGTTTTGATTCAAGTGCAACTGAACTGCTTAAATGTTTACATCTCAGCCTGCATGTAAAAAGAAATAAACCAATAGCCAAAAATTAATGATCATCCTTAAGGGGCCATCATCACCTAAATAAGAGAATGGAGAAATGTGACAATGTATCGGCATAACTCAGTAACTGCCTCTTAGAGACAAACTTTCAGGTTAGCTCTCCTTTCCTGTGTCCCTTTCATTGACAATCAATCTCAAAATGGTTAGAAGTGTCAGATACTAGGTCTGTAATTTAGAATATCAATTAAATGCAATAAGAAAAATTACAAAGTGTTCAGGAAAGGAAAGAATTATTTTTAGTTACTCTGGTCACTGTTTTGAATGGTGATGGTCAAATATTATGGCTAAATTTGAAAAAAGGCTATTTAATTTTATGACATAGGGCAACATTTGAAGCTTTGCATATTAACTGAGAAGAATGAACATATATTTGTTACTGTAGTAGATGAAGTAATTATTTCAAGAATTAGAATGGAATGCTTCTTTTTCTCCACACCCCACTGCGGAACTGGCTGAGAGGACATCTAAAAATCTATAATTTATCAACAGAAAACACTGCTAAAGGTAGGAAGCTACATTTGTTGAGTGAGGGAGCTGGATCTATATAATATGGCATTACTATTTGAAAAGCTGTCTCTTCTGTGTTTAAAAGATTCACAGACTATACTAGCCAGAGCCAATTAAATGGTTTTATAAAGATGACCGACCATGAGATTTCTTTCACGTTATTTGATGTCTTCACCATCTTTTTATGCAAGACAGAAGCAAAAAATAAAAATGATTCTGACAGCTTGGTTTTCAGTGATCGTCAAAGGCACAATTTTGCCTTTTTAACTTTTAAATATTCCTCTTGCAGAGTACTTGAGGGCAAACCTGGTCACCCACAGAAACTACTTCGTATATTCCATAGCTAGTCATTTTTAGCACCGAAGGAATACCTCTTTCCATTTTACATAATACACAGCTAAACTTAATAGGTGAGTTTACTTGGAGTCATCCTTGAATGACATTTATACCTAGTTCTTGCTCCTAACTTTTCTTCCCCTTTTAGGTTTTGCTACTCTGTAATAGATTTAAAACTCAAAAAAATTAAATAATATGATAGTTCAAAACATATTTTTAAAAATCTGACACTATGTTTGAGCTGGCACTGTTCTGGAAAGCCATATAGTCTTGTCCCTCCCCTTAGATCTGACAGACAAGGAATCTCTAAACCCTGAGAAGCGAACTCAGTTTTCCATGTCACAGAGCTTACTCAAGGAAGGGTCCAGACCAGCGCCATTCTGTTTCTGACTCTCAGCAAGATTCTTTACAAATTCTGCGATAACTTTCATAAAATGAAACTGACCAATGTCATCTTCACCTAAACTTTGAGATTCAGAACTATTTTATTGGGACTCAGATTTTTGCCCCCCTAAACCATGTTTCCAGATTAAACCTGGTTTAAAAATACTACATAACTAAGATTCAAAATGCATCCTCTTTTCATGCCAATATTTACTAGTTTATTGCTTTTATTAAGAAGATATAAAATACAATAATCACTGTGTAATCAAGCATGAACGGAATGACAGTTTGAAGAAAATAAAAAGTCCCAGGACCAGTGCAAAAAGGAGATGACAACTTCACCTATGAAACATGTTTGACAGGTCACATCTTTCTTGCGTATGATCTTCAGCATACACTGTATCTGGAGTGAGAACACAGACAAATACATCTTCCCTCATTTATAAATGAGCTCTGGTACAAAAGCTCATTGGAAATCAGTCACTCGGAACCTGAATCATACCTCAGTAAAAGGTATGCAACATTTAAATAGAGGTAGGGTTCTCTGTTCTACAAGGTGAAGGGCAAAAATAAAAAATCAAAAAACAAACAAAAAACCCCCCAAAAACCCCAAAACAAAAATTAAAAAAATGAAAAAACAAGGTGAACCATACAAATGAGTATTTTAAGGAAGGTGCTGGATCAGTGGTTCTCAACTGAAAGTGATTTTTTTGCCCCCCAGGGGACCTTAACCACTGTCTGGAGACATTTTTGGTTGCTACAACTGAGGGATGCTACTGGCATCTAGTGGGTTTGAAGATATTTCTGGTGGTTACAAAGTGATAGGGTAAGGTGTAGGCGAGTTGTTACTACATCTAACGGGTGGAGGCCAACGATGTTGCTAAATATTCTAAAAGGCACAGGGCAGCCTACACAACAAAGAATTACCCAGTTCTAATGCCATCAGTGCCAGAATTGAGAAACCCTGGGCTAGGCCAATGGAGGAGGAGGAAACTTCCTACTCCTAAGTGCCAGCCTGGAAAATAATTCTGAAATTCAGGAAGCTTGGGTTTGCCACCTTTCTTGTCTGTCTCTAAGGCTGAAACGCTAACCCAAATCTCCATGGAAATTTTGTTGTGGGGGGGGGGGGGCTCTATTTGCCAACAATGCCACATTTTCCTTTGCTTCACTGACATATTCATATATCTTATCTTAAATTACCATTCCTTCGGCATTTTCCCACAACCATGACTCTGTGAGGAGACAATCAGAGATTATTTGGTTGGTGAGAGTGGGGAGCAGGGATGGCAATTCTCTTCATAAAAAAACTTAGAAAAACTTATTACTACTGTCACACATCTTTTAATAGGTATTTTGTGTGTAATTTAATAAAATTTCTTCTAGTCAGTTCCTTCTCACAGAATTTGTATAGTAGTCACAAAAACATAATCCAGCATATGAAATGAACACCATGTACTCTCAACAACAAGCCTTGAAATTTAGGATACTTTGAATAATGAAATATTAATGAGTACATATCTCTACCAGTGATTCACATATGAATCACTCACTCTGTGAATTTCCAGGCCACCTTTTGCCAGCCTGGTGGGCTTCTGTAGCCAGTTTATAGAAATATAAACTCATTTTAATACAAAACCTAAACAAAAGTTAAAGACAAACTTGCTTTCCCAAAACATCATGTAATAAAGGCAAAACTATGGAGACAGTGAACAGATTAGAGGTTGTCCAGGGTAAGGGAGAACAGAGGGATGAATGGCAGAGCACAGGGGATCTTTAGGGTAGTGAAACCATTGTGTTGTGATACTATTATGGTAGATACATGTTATTATACATTTGTCCAAACCCACTGAATGTACACACCAACAATGAAGCCCAGTGTAAACCACGGACTCTGAGCAAATGCATTACTCTAGTGGGAGATGTTGATAATGGGGGAGGCTGTGTGTAGGGGTGGGGGGCAGGGAGCATATGGGAAGTCTCTGTATCTTCCTTTCCGAAGAATCTAAAACTGTTCTAAAAAATGAAGTATATTAAAAAAATAGGCTGTAAAACAGGCCATGTCAGTGGGATACTTTGTGCCTTGAATAGTGCTGATGATGTCGTGGATCCTTAATATTTGATAAAATGTTTCTTGACGTGCCTTATTAATAAAATGGCACATTTCAATCCATTCAGATTCTTCCTGTGGTTATCAGTAACTAGAATATGACAATTAAACTGCTTTCATCCTTGGGATGCCATGAGAATGAATTAATGTGTGAAAGCCACTTTGAAGTTTATGGAGCTTTCTGAATTGATTTTTAGGTTGTGCTCAATTTTGATTATACCTTGGATATTTATAACATTTCCTCTTCATCCCCACTGAAACTCTGACCTTTGATTTTACGTTACAGTCCAAACAGGTGAAATAAAGTATCTCTGTCCCATTCAAAAACAAGAACAAAAAATCATGTAAAGAATTTAAAATATTTTTAAGTAACCTATTTTAAATCAATTATACTAACATTCCATTATATTAGAGTGACTTAAAATTGAAAGTAAAAGCTGGAGTGGTTTTTTATTTTCTGTGAAGGCTATGTATAATATCTGTGCCCACTAGAATCATGTATTATGATCAACGCTGAACTTAATTTACCAATTATTCTTGTTTAAGAAATATGTTCCAATTGAATATTTACAGCTGTATCACAAAACAAACCAGGCTTGTGGTAGCCTGGAACACAAACTGTTTTCTATAAAACAGAAAGTTTCTGTAAAGAACAGTAATCCAAATACCTAAAAACTATTATTTGCTCAAGGAATTAGTACCGTAACCTGAGCTAGAACACAAGTCTTCTGACTCACAGTCCTGTCTTTCACTCTGCTCCCAAAGAATGAGGGTGAGGAATATAGTTATAATGAATGCCAGAATTGGAAGAGGAATTGGAGATACTCGAACGGAGCAGATTACATTAAAAAATATATATATCAGAATTATCGTTTATATTTTGGGTAAATGTGGCACTCTGGCTTCATATGAAATTTTATATAGAATTTCACCCTAAAGTAGATGGGCCCAGGTTACAGTGAGAGTTTTACATGTGGTAGCAAGCAGTATCCCCTTGGCTTTCTCTTCCTCAGCCCCTCCAAGCTCTGTCACTCCCTATGGCACAAAAACTAGCCCCATCTAGTTCAGCCTCTGCTGAACACGGGGAACTAGCTGGGTCGACTGACTTGATGAATATAAGAAAGTGAGCTGGTGGAAGAAGAGGAACCAAAAAGTAGGCCTCTGACTCGAGTTCGGGACCCTTTTGCCTTTGCCTTCTATCACAGAGAAAATCTAAACACTTCTTTTGACTTCAATGAATTAAATGCCTCATTTGGTAGTAAAACCTTCCGCACCTAGGTGAGGAAAAAAAAATCTCAAGTTTCACTAACATATGAGAGTGTCATATATAACCAAAATAAGTAATTTTGTAATAGACTAATTTCTCTATGTTTGAAACTTTGGGTAAAAGAAGATACCATTTTAGAATTATAAATTATAAAATTATAATTATAAGATACCACTTAGAGTCTCCCCTTCCCTCAGAGCAGATCTAAGATCATCCCTTTAATACGTACCATGTCCAAGAATATTTTATTTAAACCAGATATTTTATAGCAGAAAAGAAAAATACTGATTCAAGACCAAAAAAAAAATAATAATAATAATTTGATTCAATCTGATCTAATTACTAAACAGCTGTTCCAAAATGCATGGCTGACAGAACCCAATGCTTTCATTCCTGTATCACACAGGATTTCAGGAGAAAAATGAGACATTTCACTGTGGTTCTGATCTTTTCAGAAAAGAGTATATTTTTTTAGATTTATACAAAAATTGAAATTGTTGATGATGTTATATTAGGAAATTATCAGAAATCTTAGTTCAAGGATTTTACTCTATGCCCTGCCAGCTAGAGCACAACCTACATAAGACAACTAACTAACACAGAAGAAAACTAGATGTTTAAATGACAGTAAAAGCAAACACCGTACTCTTCATCATAGTCCCTCCTCTAATTTCATTAAGATCACCGACCCTTTAATATAAAGTAGACAAGCCATTTTTGGCAGTTTAGGCCAAATTGAGCTGAACTTCAAAATGCTCCATTCATATTTTAACTACGAGGATATGAAAAAGAGACTAGTAAACATGTCACCCTTACCAAATTGCAAAAGTACAGACACTCCTACGTTCAAAAACACACCTGAGTTTATTTACAACTTGGAACAGAGAAAAAGGAAATGGATGTTTATTCCATTGTGTGTCTGGCATTTTGCATTCTATCTCATTTAATCCTTGCAACAGTGCTTTGAGTTACCTAATCTCACCGTTCTACAGATGAAGAAACAAAGTAATTTACCCAAAGCTATATAAGTGGCCATGCTTGAATAAGACTCTGGGCTGTCTGCTCCAAAGTCCTTTCCATTGCATCACATAGTGCATATTTACATATCTTGCTTCAGACAGTTTGGCTTACTTTTTTCTAATAGCTAGCTTAAGATCATTTTTAAGTAAACGGATGGCCTCTGTCCCGAGGTCTCTGTCCTAGCACAAACATCATTTACTGGTCATAATTTTTGCTGAAATACTACAGTGAGGTCCAAAGGATGAATATATGTTTTATAAAAATGTGCACCTCTCTAAAACTCATTGGCTGCTTTAGCTTAAGATTAAATAGATTCCAAAAGCTTGCCCAGAAATCAAGGTACGGAGCATATCCTGCTCCCAGATATGCCGATGTACTCAAAGATTTCCTTGAGAGATACTTCATGACATTGGTATTTGAGACCTCGGTCTCTTAAGTCAGATCTGAGTCTCAGTTTAGCCTCTACCACTTTGAGGCATGTTACTCAACTTCTCTTGGTCTCAGTTTTCTCACACAGAAAATAATAATGAACTCATAGGTTTACCTGGAGAACTATATGACGTTTTAATACTTAGGAAGGGTTTATCAAATAAGCCTTCTATGTTCTCTACTGTTGTGAAATAAGTAACCCTTTGGCAATACAATATATGTGCCCACTTCAATTAAACTATCTAGACTCACAGACTTTGCTAAAATTTAGGAAGTTTGCTGCTATTCCTCAGGTTATTTTGGGCAGATAAGGAAAGTGGAAGAGTCACTGGAAAAAAAAAAAATGAAAGAGCCAATGCAAGGAGGAAGATTCTTGCCACACACTTGCCATTTTTATCTACTGAAATTAAAAAAAAAAAAATGATCTACACATTAAAACGAATAGTTTGTTTGTTTAATTGTTAATAGTTTAATTCTATTGTTACCACTGGTTTTGTTTCTTTGGGAGGTATTTTTTTTTAATTTATTATAGAGAAAAAAGGAAAATAGAACAAAAAGGGGGAGGAAACTGGCAAAGAAGCACTCTTGAAAATCAGTCAAAAGTTATAGACACGATTTGCATAAAATCTGAACATTTTAAGAGGAAGCCAAAAATAAGTTAATGTGATCAGTCTCTTTGAATATCTTGCCTTTAGATCATACCCTTTAAATTTTGGTAAATGCTATAAAAAGGAACCAGTTAGAAACACTATTTAAAAAGTTGTACAGCAATGACAATTCATAATAGACAATGCCTATCTATGTTGATCTGTTTTTAGGTCAATGCCTACAAATTATCTATGCAAAAGCAACCAATGTTTTAGAATATGTTATGGTCAAGACATATGAGCACTAATCACAAGTGGTTAATCATTTCGCTCTCATAATTTATATCATTTTTACATCTTAAATGGGCAGGCTAATATAACACAATTTAAGATGGGTTAACCAATTCTTTCTCTGAAAGTAATGATTTCTGCACCATAATGCCAGAGCACTTCTTACTCTAAAAGTCAGCCCGATGCATATTATGTAACTGACCACCTGAGACAAACACTTACGGTATGCTACAGTGACGTGTAATACAGATTTAAGAAACAGAAATAGAAAAAAAAAATCTCCATGTCAAATTGAGGAAATATAGGCCAGATCTTTGCCATTAAAAAGTATGGAAGGTTGGAGGAGGGAGGGGACACGTGACTTGACATGCTCTATTTAACTATAAGAAAAAAGTCGCCATGCCTAATAACACAGAAATGAAATCACTGCTGATGTGTTCACCCCCTTAATGAACATAAAGGAGGACTGACAGGAAAAAAGTTAAACACTTAAATCTTCAAGCAGAAAGCAGCCCAATGTGACAAACATCATTATACATTTAAATCCCATTCATACCTAAAAACCCATACTAACAAAGTCTGCATAATGAACTGAAAATATTTCTGTTTAGTGAACCATAATAACAGATGTTTAGAAACCCTTATCCATTAACAGGCCAGTTAACAAAGTCCTGTAGAAGGACTACGGGAGTCAGTGATCTGATCTCAGTACAAGATCCACCTACCGCCTTCAGGTAACTCTGGTGAGGGGTACTCAGGCTCTTTTAGGCTCTCTGTTCTGCACAACAAAGTACAAATCTGCATTTCTAGAAGTCCCACCTACATTTCTAGTTGAGTCTGTTTCCTTTGCCATATGAAAGATTTTAAGCTATTTTAAACAAGTATCATATCTCTCTTCAGTCTTCTACTTTCTAGAAGCAAAAGACTCAGCTCTTGGAATCACTTGTCAAATACTATTATTTCTAGAATCTTCCATCAATGTCTTTTCTTTTATTTCACTTTAATAGTTACTATTCTTTAGAACCTAGTTTTCAGATAATATTCCATGTAAAGTCTGCTTGGAACATAATACTATTATTTCCCATAGTGAACAAACTCTATATGAATCTATTAGTGCAATCTAGCCTTGCTTTAATGTTTGCAGCAGCTGCTCAATCACTACTTGTTCATATTGTGCTTGTCATCAAGCAGAGTCCCTATAACCTACTCGTAGGTCTATATCATTCTGTATTTGAAAATAATTATTTCCCCAATCTAAGGTCTTAAATTTCATCGCAATTGAAATCCATACACTAATGAAAGATATTATTTTGGCACAGTATTATCATTGGTGTATTCTGAATATATAATATTAAGTCAGTTTTTCCGACAAATGGTGATTTGGTGATCCTTCCTTCCTTCCTTCCTTCCTTCCTTCCTTCCCTTCTCTCTCTTTCTTTCAAATAGTGAAAATTAGGACTACTATCTAAAGGGGTAAGACCTAAACAGATGGCTAAAATGTAGTATAATCCTAAAACTAGATTCCAGGGAAATTTAGAGGATAAAAAGAGAGTCTCGGTTTGAGATTAAATTCTCTTAGCAATACAATAGTAAGTGAAAGGAACAAGTTGATTTTTTTTCTGCCCTATGTAAGATACTTTCTAGCTGATACTTCTACCCACATATGTCTTCACTTTTCCATTCAAAATTCTCTAAATTCATGAGAATTAAGGTTGAATAAACTGTTTGAAAGATACCTTAATCAAAACAATCACATATTGAAGTACACATTTACTTACAATGCTGAATATTTTTATATATACTATTTCATTAAACTCCCACAAAAATCCTCAAATAGTTTGGTATCATCTACGTTCATTTACAGGTAAAACGTAGGATCATGTGTGATGGTGTCAGTGAATCCAAAACTTGAATATCAGCTTTGTAACTTACTAGCTCAAAGATTTTAGGCAAGTTACTTCATGACTCTGAACCCATATTTGTAGTTTCCCGTGTATGTAAAATGGGAATGCTAATAATTATTTCATAGGGTTCCTGTAGATATTAAATTGGTTAATGCAGCTGAAGAGTTATACATGGTGGTCTGGTGTATGAGTGTTCCAATTATAGTGAAGTCTTGAATGTAAGGACTCTAACCTTCACGTTCTCAACCATTTATTCCCTTTTCCCTCAATAAGTTAGTAGAGAAATAACATTTCATCTTGGTGTTAACTATGCTTAAATTTGTGGATTTCAGTATGCTTAAATTTATGGATTTCTTTTCCTCCCATTGAGATTTCAAAATGTTCAGTATATGAGGAATTAGCTTTAAAAAAAAAATCATTCTCTTTCCAAGTTTAGGAGACCTTCTCAATCATTTTTGACGGTTAGATAGTTGAAGAAAGAGAAAGGTATCACAAAGATTTTCTCTAAGAATAATAAGGGAGAGAAACTTATCTCTGTCAACTCAGGTAAAGGAAAATTAGACAGCATATATCACCTGATTTAATCAAGGCTATTAAACATATTATATTTTCCTGTAATAATACTATTTCTAGTTTACTGAAATTCAGGAACTCTGTTTTAGATGTTCAACACAGGCTGGGAGAACTGATAATATAGTCTTGAGGGTAATTTGCTCATCATCTTGTACAAAAGAAGAACATAATACATATTTGTTCTTATTAAATATGTGTTTTGTTCTCCTTGTTCGAGAATGAAGCTATTTCTCCTTGTCCATAGAGTCACAGTGGAACAATGACAGCAAGGACAAGTTAGGAAGTATTACGGAGTCAAAAGATTTTCTTAGGTTTTTCAAACACTTAATATGTGCCCTTCTGAAAAGAATCAAGGTAAAACAATCCACTTTTTAATAATTCTAAATTCATCCGTAAGATTATTTAACGTATATTCCTTTACACAACTTAATACTCCTCTCTTCTCTCTCCCACCACCACCCCCGCCCCCCCCCACCACACACACATGATGTAAGCTGCTTATTAAAGTAAAAAGTAAGGCGAGTAGGTCCTCTGGACTACAAGGAAAGGCCAGTAGACAATTAGTGATGATGTCATTTTTGTACAGGAATTTGTAAAACTGAGGATTACTAATTAAGGCTTAACAAAAAAAAAAAATCAGTAAGACTAGGAATGTTTATGATGCTCTTCAGAGTTTACAAACTCTGAAAGTATAAAGTGTATGATGGTAGTCAAATTTCACTTTCATTACATATGAATAAGGACACGACAGTCTTTTAAAAGCTGAACTGAAATGAGAAAAGGCCTGTCCAGGGTTAAACACTAATTTATGCAATCCCCGGTTTTGACAAGAATCCTGTCAATGGCAAGCAGCAGGTACACTGACAGCAGGATGGGCTGAGCAGGTTTGTGTCAGAGCCAGGATAGGGGTCGCCAATTTATGAAGGCTGTTGCAAACATAGGACTTCAAAAGTGTGAAGGAAAATGGTTTTTCATTAAGAAAATGATGGAAATTCTATAGCTTTGCAGGCAATACTATTAGCTTAAAAGAACACAGTTCTTTTAGTTTGTGGGAAAAACTAGTTTACTTTTAAAAGATTTGTGGATTTTTATATTAGGATTGCATTTTAAAAGTCCTAATACAGAAGTTCATTATACTAGTAACATCCTAATAGAAAAGAAAATTTTAAAAAGAAATATAAAAGAAAAAGGAATTCATTTGAAGAAAAAGATGGCCCAGGGAAGCAGTCTGGTTTTCCTTCGAAGAGGGATAATTTGGGATGGACACCCAACTCCTGATTTGAAAGTTCCAGTTAGTAGCTGCTGATGTTGCAATCCAGGATCAACAAATGTCACTTTAAAAAGATGGGCAGTGAAGGAAAGCTGCTCTTTCCACAGCCTAGAAGGAAAACTAAAGAAATGGAACCAACAGTAATTAAAAACCTATGTGTGAGGCGTTTCAATCATTCAATGACTGAACAAAACGCTTATTGAACAGCTACTATGATCCTTACAACAACCCTATCAAATTGCATATTTTTATTGCTATTTTTCAGAAGAGAAAACAAACCTGAGGCTAAAAAAGAGGATATATCTTGCCCAGGTTATGCTGCTCTTTTCACACATCCCAGTGGATGCAGAGGCTGAACAAGAGAATTAGATTGATCATGTTAAACTCTTCGAAGTTTATACAAAAAGATAAAAATCAGGTGCTTTCCATCTAGGTTGCATTTTAAGCACATCGTGAAATTAATAAAATAAAGTAGATATAATAACACTTAGGTGCCACAGTTCCTGCTGTAAAGCACCAATTATCCATAATGCTATCTACTCTGAAGGACTCAACTGAGAGAACAAAAGACAGTGAGGTGGTTACACTCTTCATAAACAGCTACTATACTTTACATGAATTAAAGTAAATAAAGAGCTTAGAATCATGTCTGGTACAAAATTAAGTGTTCGATAAAGTGTGCTATTATTAATGCTTCACAAATGTAAAGTTCTATTCTTTATAATGCCACATAAAACATAAACAGTTTTTCTTTCAGTGGTTCGAGTCAAGCAATTTGACTATATTATCTTAGTGAATTATAGAAGTTAAAAACCTAACACGCAATGCTAAATGAGCCTCCAGGTGGCACTTTACATTTCCAAAGTGATTCTTACAATTATCGGTGTTAATAACCAAAGTCAAATATAAAAGAGAGGCTGAGAATCTGGTCAATTAGCAACATACTCATTTTTCTTCCAGTGAAGAAAGAAACCCAGAGGCAAACTTCTTTATCAGGGCAAATCCTATCAGCCTACCAAATATAGTAATTGTCTTTATAAAATTCATCCAAGTTAATGTTCCCCACCTAGGTATCTACAGACGGGAGCATTAACACTCCCGAGAACATGACTATGAGAAGGAGAATATAATAAAGCAGTAAAATGTACCAATACAAACTATTACGTGTTCCAAGATATTTATCCTCAGGGGCTTGGATTAACACAAATAATTCTGTTGTATACTTAATTATCAAGGTCTTAACTTTACCTAAGAACTTTAATTTTTTTTAAATAAGGGATGTTCCTTAATTTCAGAATTTGATGCCTCACGTAGTAGTAGTATTATGCTTCTCTGTTTGAGTGTTTATCACATTCAGCAGCATAAACTTGAGACAGACTATTTTTCTAAGCTCTCTCTGGTCTTAGTGAGAGACTATAAGTTATTTAGGCTCTTTTTAGAAACTCTATCAATTTTGTGGTGTGGTATGTCCATGATGAGCCATCCCCTTTGGTGACAGAACAAGAGTATCCCATGGTAGTTTATAAATTAACTCCAAAACTGTGAAGAGTATATGTTCTTAACAGGATTACTTAGTTTCTTATTTGGATTCTGTTTTATACTTCCATAGCTAGTAAGTGTCAACTCTTTATAACTGTCATGCAAAAACTGTGATGAACACTAACAAAAATTCCTTATTTAAAACCATGTCCATGTAAGGAAAATCTTTCTCCATGAATCAGTCAGTAACAGGTGGACAGGTCAATAGACAGATGAGGTCTCACCAGATTAAACAGCAGTTTTTGAAAAATTTTCCTACCTTATTTTGTTCTCTAAATGAACAATGTAGTAACTATCACAGCTTTTAAAACACTAATATCTTCCGTGTGCTCCCATGCATACACACACACACACACACACACACACACACACACACACACACACTGTGTCTTAGAATGTTCAAGTACCTAATTAACATTTTTATCTATTTAATATATCACTGCCTGGCATCAAGATGAGCTCAAGAAGCCCTGAAACTTTGGGGCGCTTGTGTGGCTCAGTCAGTTGAGCGTCCGACTTCGGCTCAGGTCATGATCTCACGGCTTGTGAGTTCAAGCCCCGCATTGGGCTCTGTGCTGATGGCTCAGAGCCTGGAGCCTCTTCAGATTCTGTGTCTTTCTCTCTCTCTCTGCCCCTCCCCCACCCACACTCTGTCTCTGTCTCTCAAAAATAAAAAATAAATAAACATTAAAAAAAAATTTAAAAAAAAAGAAGCCCTGAAACTTTGTTAACATTCCTAGGATTGTATTAATGTTAATGGTATGCTTAAATCCACCTTCACAGGGCATTTCCCAATACTAAACTTTGCTGAGGTCATAGAGCAATAATATAGCCATTATGTTTGTGCAGACTTTCAAATATCAGGTTCCTAGTAAAAACCTCTAGCGAAAATTGGCTAGGAGTTAACTGTTAGTTTCTGTTTAATAAACATGGAGAGTTCTTCTCATTTGTATATCCACTTACACTTTTCTTGTACTAAAAGACTAGAAACTGAGAATGAACTGTCGCAGTAGGCTTTACACATGACTTTTACTAAGGGTTGAAAACTTCTGCTGTGAAAATACATTCTTGGTTAACTCCCTCTGTCATATTCCTGGGCAGTCTCTAAATCTTTACCTCGCTCTTCAAAATTCATCTCCTCTTCTTGATCTCATTGCTTTCAACTGATGACCTGATTTTACTTCATAGAGAAGAGAGTTCATTACAGTTATTCAGCTTCCTTCCCTGAAACCCAACAACTTAACCTCACCCACATCTTTATTTATTTCTTTCTCCTCCTTTCTCTAGTGTTCCTCAACATACCCGAAATCACGTTATTGTGCCCCACTTTCTTACCATGGCCTGGGATCTTAAAAATCTTTATTCCCATTTTTACAACTTCTCCTTCCTTCTTTGCTTCACTGTGCCTTTGATGTAAACATGCTTGGGCATTTCCCTTGAGCTCCTTTACTCTTTATTTTCATCCTCTATGCTCTTTATCTTCACAACCAAGGTCTTAAAAGTAGCCTACACTTCATTTTCTTTTTGCCCATTCTCAAGAAACCCTAAGTTGCGATCCTCCTGCACCAATTCCACTGGAAATGCATTCTACAGTTACCAGTCACCTACCGATTGCCAAATCCACTAGGTACTTTTTAGTTCTTATCTTCCTTGATGTTTCCAGCATTATATTTTATGGATTCAGCAGTCATTCCTGTTGGCCAAACCCCTGTCCTCCCTGGCCAGACTTTCCTAATGCCTCTCCCCACCCCTTAACGAATTCCCCAGAAGTCTGACTCCAGTTCTTGTTTTTCTCTTTGCACACTTTCTCTAGGCAGTCTTACCCATACTCTAATTTTGCCTAAATTTTGATAACTCCAGGGTCTCACCTCTTGCCTTAACTATTGCAATCACTGGTCTCCAGGCTCTCTGCTTTCACTGAAACCCATTTTCCATACCAGGCAACAATCTGTTAAATCAAAGATCACATGAATGGTAGGTAAGTACAGATTAAAGAAACATTTCATAGGAGAAATGTATATGACACTCTCCTGCCTAAAATCCTTCCATAGTCCCTATTCTGAGGGATAAAATTCAAACTCCTCACCATAACCCACCTTACTCTTCACGCTTTGACCCCACCTGCCTTGGCAGCCTCGTCTACTGACATTTACTACACCCACCTGTACTGTTGCCAACATACCTCACCCTACCATGCCCTCTAGAATTTCCCTGGTTACTCTGTTTTCTTACTTTCCTCCCTTTTTTTTCCCCAAACTAAGTTCTAAGTTCCCTTCATGACTTTCGAGATTCACATCAAACTTCATTCATCCAGAGTTAACAAATATTTATTGAGAGCCCCTTATGTTTCAGGTACTGTTCTGAATGCTGAATTATTAGCTGAGACAAAGTGTCTGTTCTCACACTGACTTCACTTCGGGGTTGGAGACAGGACCAAGATGTGCAGAAAATAAAACAGGGCAAAAGGGAAAGAGAATTTGTGTGATGGCATACTGCTGTTTTTATAACAGGAATAGTCAGGGAAGGCCTTGATTCTTCCATGAATTGGTTCCTGACTCAGGTATTCTGTGCTCTGCTCAGGATGAACAGGTGTCGGCTTACTTGCTGGGCTCCTCTGCTAGTCTGTGACTCCTTGAGGGCAGAGACTGCTTATCTGCGTGTTTCCACTGCCTAGCACATAATCATTCTATGGAAATGTGCTCACCACTGTTCTGGGTGGAGAGGTAAAGCCACATAACAAGAGCTCAAGAAACAGGCTGGTGGAATAGACTGATACATATTTGAAATGATAATAGGAAAACCTCAAAATAAAAACTTCACTTTTTACTTAATAATTTAATAACATATCAAATGCTAACCAGGGACAAAGAGTCAAACAAAATATTATAACTACATAGTAACATATTCCTAAAATTATGAATGGTAGGTAAGTACAGATTAAAGAAACATTTCATAGGAGAAATGTATTTTGCTCTGTATTTGTAAGCACTTGGGAGAGCCTGAATTCTGAAGGTGTGTAAGCATTTTGGGAACAGTATAATTAAGGGAGAATTTTGCAAGGAAATGGGGAGTAGGCTGTATGGACAGAATGAAAATAGGTGATAAGACTTTGCAGAAGTAACTCTATTTGTTCAGTTGTTTTCATTTACTAATTACAGACAGGAACAAGTTTAAAGACCGTGGTATTTTATCATGAAAAACCATAACTGCGTTGCCATTAACCTCACTGGAGGCAAAGGCAAAATTAAAAATTAAAAGGTGATGTTTTGTTTCTCATACTTTTTTAAACTCTCATATTTTCAGATCCTTTTTGCAAATTTTAGGGATTTTTAAGACTAAAATTCCCTAATTATGATCAACTTCCTTCCTGCTAATTTTATTTTGCTTGCTTTTACTTTTTCAAATAAAAAATCATAATACAAAATGAAAGTTTATAAAATTGAAAAAGTGTATGTAGACACACAGAGTGTACATAATTCTACTACACTAAGCCACTACCTTGAATGTATTCTCATCCAAATCTATAAATTGGCTTTATTCACTCATCATAAATATTTCCCATGACATTACAGCCCTCATAATGATCTTTTATGACAGCTGTATCATATTTCATCCATTAGGTGGAAGATCACTTATTTTACCATTCTCTTATTATTGTTAGGCATTTAGGTAACTTCTAGTTTTTATCACAATGCTGCAATGATCATCTCTCAGCAATTAGCTTATTTCCTTTGCTCTTTCCCTAGGAGAGATTAACAACTGTGGGATTATTGGTTTTAAACACTCTTTAGGCTTGGAAAAAAATCAGAAGGATTACATCAATTTACACTGCCGTTGGACATGTTTAAGAGTACTCACATCACTGCATCCTTGCCAGCATGAGCTTTACCTAATTTTTCCCCACCAACTCATACATTTAACCCTGCATGTAATTGTTTCAATTTGCGTTTGAATACTCCTAGAGTTCAATATTTCTAATTCTTAGTTATGAAAGATGACACTGCTACTTCAGCAAGAAACCATATTGAGCATAAGTCAAAAGGTCAAGGCTGTAAAAACAAAAGAAAATAAAATCTTTAAGAAAGTTAATCTAATCATGGCATGATTAACTGTTATTGTGATCCATGATAATTAGGCATTAATGGCAAGCAGTTCACGGTAAGTGGCTATTATTGTTATTATTTACACATAGCCAGATCAAGCATTCTTAGATTACGGGGAGGGCTGGACCAGGTAGAGATTTAAGCTCTTTTACGCCCTCATAAAGATCCCTTGATCTGGAACCAGATGTGATCCAGAAGGCAAGTTCTCTTTCCTTCCTTAGCTCCACACAGCCTCTATACACCGAGCACCCAGAAAAGATCCTAGGCATTATGAGCATAGTTTGGCTGAGGGTGGGCTAGAACTTACTTTACTGAGAAACAAAGATGAGGCCCAGTCAGATATAACTCTTTGAGAGTTATGGTCATTAAATCCCTTTTCCCATCTATGATTACACTTCAAGTTGAGGATCTAGGTTTTCAGTGAGACTTCTCAAGAGCTTTTAAATCCCAAACTCCTTCCATCTCTTTTCCCGCAGAGAAAGGACTAGAGGCACAATCATATTCCCATTTTCCCAGTCCACCTTACTAATTCATGGTAATAGGATTTAAGGTAATAGGATTTCCCTCTGCCAAAACATTGCTCCCCAACACTGTCTGAATATTCATGCAGTAGATTCTTCACGTTTCTAAACACATAATTCTGAGAAAAATAAAGGAGAAAGGAGTGTGAAAGGTAAGAAGCGGTAACAGTAATCCACACTTCATGGTGAAATTAATTTAACTAGACTGGTTTTGTATTCTTAGAATATTTAACTCTGAAGCATGCAGAAGATAGGAATAAGAATTCCAATGTGGAGAGGACATAGGGAGAAGCAAAAGGAATTAAGTCATTTTGGGTTGCTTTAAAAATAACATAGCTGAGGACACTATACTATAGAAGAACAGGGAAGAAGGCCAAGGTTACAATGATAAAAATGTATGTTTCTATATACCTTGGGAGTTTACAAAGCACACTTCCATTGATCGTATTACTTAATCCTCACGACAACCCTGTACTGAAACTGAGACCCAGAGATATTAAGTAACTTACCCAAAGTCACTTAGGTAGTAAGTGGCAGAGCCGGGACTCGACCCAGGTCTTCTGATTCTTCCTGTGCATTTCCAGCTCCCCTGGAGCTGAAGCAGGGGCAAAAGGGAGGTGGAAGTAATATGCCCAAGACCAGCCTTGCCCTCTCCCCTTCTTTTAAAGGCCAAGCAGAGCAGACAGGTAACTCTTGCAGTGGCCTCTTTGCATCAAATTCTCTCAGGATACAGCACACAGAATCTGAAAATGTTTCTCAGGCTCGGGCTCAAGAATAGCACTAAGTAGTAAATGATGTCAGAAGTAATTTTGGCAGTACTTTGCCACTGATGTGAAATTTACTGGAATCTCAAAGTATAGTAATTCTCACTTCAGAAAGTAAAAATTTTTTTTTATAATTGAAATTATTCAAAGCAGTTTGTTTGAAATGTTTTGTTTAGCAGTTTGAGTCAAACCTTTTTAAATTATACCATTATAAAAATTATTTTGAAAAATACCTAAGAACCCAGATACCAAATATATATTTAACCCTACTCTATGGCCATTTTTTTCTATTTTAATAATCTTCCCTCAGTGATTATTTTCATTAAAGCAATTATAATCATTAGAATGGCCAGAATATTCAGTCTTTTTATAGCCAAGTATTTTCAACAAATTAATAGGAAAATGTATCATCTTCTTATAAATGAGATGTAAATCTCATATTTCTAAATTATATCTAAAAGGTCTTTAATGTAGCCTTTTATAATTAATTTTCTATGACAAAGTTTAGAGTTTTCAGTACCTAGTTTCTTGAATAGATCCTTAATTTTTCTTAAAGAATTATATATTTTAATTTCTCATCTTGATTACTTACATTTCAAATAAGTTTTAAATATATTCAATGAGAATTTTTTTCTTTTCTTATTTCCTAAGAATACAAGGGTACAATTTAAATCAACTTGGCATTTAACCAACTTTTTATCACTTCTAGATCTTTTTGTACTCAGCTCCAGTACATCTGTCTCTAACAGTCTTTGCATTTATGAGAACTTGTGTCAGTTAGGTCTAGGTGCTAAGTAAGCATCAATTATAATCAGGGCTTATAAAAGATCAACCAAGGATATCAATTCATTTGTTCCCAAAGCTTTCAAAGGTTTTCTGAACTTGAAAAATGCTCTATTTAACCAGACTTCATTTGAGGATCTGTCTTGTCTGAGATGGAACATACCCAATCTAATAGTTAAAAGCCACGTGAAACCTTTAAGATGAATAAAAAGGCAAATACTCAGACACAAAACCAAAGAGGAAGAGGACAAGGAAGAAGAGTCTGGGTAAGGGGGAAGAGGAAAAGGACAGAAAATGAACAAAACAGAAGAAGAAAAAAAAGTTTACCTAGAATAAACAAAAAATTTCGAGTAAGTACTAATACTTTCAAGCTTTTGATATGCCTCCCTTTTCCCTTTGCTTTAAGACTTCAATTACATATTTGAAAAATCTAATTAAGCCTAACATTCTTTTGAATACTGATGGTCACATTCAGGAATTCCTAATAATAATAATATTTATATTATCTAATGATTTTATGAGGTAAGAAAAAAATTAGTATATTTTCTCCACATTATTTTAAGCTTTATTTACATTAGTCTCTTCAAGATAAAATGATCATTATATTCTCCTAAAATCATTCATTAAATAGTACCAAAAATGGTTTCCAACATTAAAAAAAAAAAAAAAAGAAGAACACAAGCCCATACATTTTAAAATTTGAACCAGAAAGAAACAGAATTAAACTGACTTCTAATATCTTACTTTATATAGTAAGTTGTTGGTTAAGCATGACCAAAAAGGCTTACCCTAATTTTTTTATCACATGATCTGGGAAAAAATGAGCATACTTCAGGCAAGATAAAAGTGTCAATAAAAGGTCTTTAAAGTTAGTTCTAGTTTTGAAAAGTCAATGTTAGCCTTCCCCACTTCCCTCCTTCGCGCTATCCTATTCGTTTAACATGCATAACAAAATTGTAATCAAGAACCGTTCCAACAATGGCTCCCAGACTGGAACCATCTAGGTCTGATGGAGGCCTTATTAATATTTATTAGATGGTTTCTGGAAGGAAGGAAATCTATCTTCTACTTCTCTTATATCCTTTTAATCCTTTGGGTATATAGGACAATCTATTTTCTGAAGTAGCTTTGCTACAAAAAGCATTCAAAGACTATGTATTGGAAAACTATCATATTAGACTATTACGCTCAGGCTTGATGTCTGACAAAGGACTCTTCAGTAATAAAGGTGCCCACCAAGACTACATAAATCATCCATAAATCATAAATCAACACATAATTTCTGACCTCCTTCTACTGTTTTAGTTATGAAGCCCGTTCATGTGCTTACTTAAAATTCTAATCCCTTCGAGCTCTAAAAGAGCTGGTACTTACAGTATATATCTACCACTTATTTAAAGAGTTCTTTTGCACTCTCACTAGCTATTATCCCACCATAAATTCTGCCCTTGTTTATAATTATAAGTGACTGGAAAAGGCAGGTTTCTTAAAATAAGAATATTTCCCCCTCTAGTTCACTCAAGTGAGCTGTGGAATTCTATCCAAGATTATCAATTCATCTCACTTAACTGTTGTAACCAGGAAAAGAAGAAAGGGAGATCAAGAGCAGTTAAGTATAAGAGCTTGCTTATTTTCCAGGAGGCTTTTAACAAGCTTTCAACTAATTAAAACAATATTATTCAAAAGCTTTAGAACATACAAGCCCATTAGTAAAAGAGCAATATAAATGTTGAAACAAAACAGAATTTTTGGTCTTTTAGGAATCTCCTTCACTTAACAATGTTCACTTACCCACTGGAATTAACTTGCTTTGACACTTTCTTTTTGAAATGTCATCTTAAAAACAACAAAAAAAGGGATTTCAGATTTTGTCTTAGACTAGTTTATTGGGGAATAACAAATTCAAAACCCAAATAGATGATGAAAATGCCTTACTGCTGGAACATGTAAACATCATGTAGGTTACTGGGTGAGAATTACAGAGAAGGACAGCAATATTATAAAAACTCTAATGGTAGTCTCCACAAATGACAATTTCTAAATGTTAATACATAGAAGTTTTTAGAATTAGAATTAAGTTAAAATAAAATTAAAAGACCACTGAGTTATAAGATGAGAGAACATGTTTGAGGACAAACTGTCTTTTACTATATATTTAGTCTCTATTTATAACATAAAAATATAATATTATGTTCCTCTTAAGAAGTTTGGAATATCTAAAACAATATATTTAAAGCTAAATCTTCACCCTATCTTAAAGCTGGGAAAATTTGAAAACTAGAAAGAAGGTAACAAGATCGCTAAGACGTTTTCCAAAATATGTCCTATAGATTTTCTGTAACAGGTTCTATAACAGGTTAAAAAAAAAGTTCCATGAACAAATAAGTTTGTGAAGCAATACACAGTATCTCTCTCTCTCAGAGATTAAAATATGTATCAACTGATGTGAATGTTCAACAGTATTTTCTAAATAAAAAAAAATAAAAAACAAAAGCACTCAAAGCAAATGAACATAAGCTCATAGATCCAATAAGTGATATTAGCAAGGTTGCATGTTAACTACAAAGCACTGATGAAGGAAATTACAGAAGACCTAAATAAATGGAGAAAAACAAGATAAAATAAAATACATATTAGTCTGTTATTGGCTCAAAGAGGTCCCATAAAAAAAAAAAAAAAAAAAAAGCATGCTTAATTTTTTTAACCCAGCATTTTCCAAATGTATTTAACTAAAAAGCAGAACTAATATTCTCAGAACACACCTTCTAGATGTATTAGGCATAAAACCATCTGCACAAAAAACTAATGACTTTTGTATTCTTACAGTGGTCTAAGTTGCTTAAATAGAGCCTCTTCAACTATGTTTACTCTTAATAAACCATATGGGTTTTCTTTTTTAGGCAAATAAAATGTACTCACTGTTGTAGTACTTCCTTTCCCTTCTGAATGGTGCTCTCAGTCAATGACAGGTTGCTAAGGGAGTTATTTCAAGCCAAGGTATAAAACTCTTGCTAGTAGTTCCCAAGTTTAATGGAACTGGAAGCTCTATAACATTAGAGTATTTCTCACAAGGAGACAGATCAAACTCCACTCTTTTCTAGTGAAGCCTATCACACAGGATTCTAGAGTAAATAGCATAGATCCAGTAAAGTTCAGAAAATTAAGATCAATAGGAAAAGTAGTCCATATATATCAAGAGATACCACCTACCAAAGGTGAAATAAAGAAAGAAAGGAAAGAAAGAACAGTTAAAAAAAAAAAAAAAAAAAAGCCAAGAGGATACAAGAATGTTTTGGAAATAAAAATGAAAACAGAGAGAGATGACTAACAAACAAGATGACCAAAGAATACACAAAAACAGTATTAAGCGGAGACACAAGATGAAAGGACAGTTGACAACCTCTTATGGTATGCAATCCAATACGTATGGTCAATCCCAGACTTTAGGGGAGGAAAGATGTATTGCGGGGGCTCCATCTGAAAGTGCTGTGGTCCAACAATGCAACGCTATTTTTCAGCTTCTTTAGGTGCAGATGGAAAAGGCTCAGAAATTCACTAGAAACTGAAATAGAACTGTGTGTATTTTTTTTAATTCAAGGATCCCTCTTCGTATTGAAAATAATCTTTAAAATATACTGACATAAGTGTCTAGTCAAGGCACATGCCCAGTATAAGAGTAACACCGTTGGGACAGAGAAATAAAACAAAACAAAAATATTCCTCAGATTCATTTATTTTACTATTTTATTTTCTGTGCAATAAGTATATTAGCAAGTCTTTTGTATTATATGCAAAGGAATGGTAAAATTCAGTGCAGTTTGAAATGGCAATTTTAAAAGCCCTGGTATGTAAAATAAATGAAAAAACAAAAATTTACACTTTGAAGAGAACAAGGCTTGAGCCTACTAAATCAAAAACGCCAAAGGAAAAAATCAGTTCACCTGACAATCCCAGCACCCTTCGGCTGCAGCTCTCCCCCATGATGCTTCCTTAAAGACTACTTTGAAGGGAAATGTAAATCAGAGGATATTTGGCATAAATCTAAAAGCAACATGATTTTAACTTTAACTAACAAACATCATAATTCAGGGCACCACACTTTAGGTTGCTATTAATAAAGGTGAGACTTAGAAGATAAAAGATTAACATCATATCTGCTGGTATTCATTTATGCAAAAATAATTGCTGTGGATTTTCAAACAGTTATGCTAGCTTGATTCTTAATATTGATAACCAAATAATGTAAGGCTCAAATTGTCTTATGAATTATAATTAAAGTTAGAAACAAACTGACTAGTATGACTATAATAATTTTAAAAAGACGGCACATCTTGGGTAATACCCTGCCATGTTATTTCACTTTGGAAGTTATTTCACCTTCAGAAAAAAGGAACATGACATAAACAAATAACCTGTACATTCAGTGCTCAATAAAGAAAACCTCAGATTACCCAGAAACGTTTTAAACATGTCTTTATATATAGCTCCTTTGGGTAGATTACAATATATGAAGTTATCAAATAGCAAAATTCAAACAGTACTTTTTGTATAGGTTTTTAAAATCATTATCTAGTTTATTATTCTCTTAGGATTAATTTAAATGGTGAAATAAAATGTCTCTGTTAAATAATATAGCAGGGTCAAACGTAGATGTCAACATTTTCATAATCAACTGTTAGGTTTGGCTATCACAAACCTAAAACAAAATTTGGGCTTCAGGGGGTAGATACCAACAGTATGAAGTTGACATCTCTATGTATATGGTACGCATTTATGAATGAATAATCTCTCCCTCTTCATCAGCAGCTTTCATATCTCCAGTAAAGTCCTTCTGTGTAATCCACAACCTCTGGTGGGAATTGTGAAAGGCTGAGCAATTGATGAAGAAATAAAGAATATCAAGTACAACCAAACTTTATGAAATCAAAGCTTGAAGACACTGCATGGAATCCCCAAATTCCATCACCCATATGTTCTTAAATTGGGCTAAGCTATCTGTACAGTTTCATTCTGACTAACTCTGTTTATACTGCAACAAAACAAGACAAAACAAAATGGGCATGGCCTGTAGGACAATGTTTAAAAGGAAAGTTTCCTGAAATATGTATGGTGGAAGAAAATGTATTTCAGTATCTTAGTGACCTTAATCAACTTATGCTTTTAATGCAGAAATTTAAGTGTGGTAAATTATACCCACTAATTTATTTAAGAATTTATCAGCAAAAATGAAAAACCTTTGGACTATGATCAAATATGTGCTTGTACTTTTTATTGGCTACTAATTGGCAGAACTTCACTGTTACATAATTCTAATATTCCTTTGAAGTTAATGATTTCGGTAACAATTGTCCTCTTTTTAATATCTATTATGATCTTTTAATATCAAACACAACCCAGATATAGCCTAACTTTATCACTACATCATTAAAATTACTAACATGACCTTGTTCTAATACATTTAGGATCCATTTTAACTCATTAATTTATGTATCATAACTTTCAATCGCTGTCATTAAATAGGTTAGGGGTTTTTTGGTAATATGTTTCTTTTTAATATTTTTATTAGTGGTAGAATAAGTTATAGCTTTTTGTGAGTGTCATTTGAATTTGAAAAGATAACTTTCAAATGTGTATTCCAGGATGTCATTATAAAATTTTGTGCAAACGTACTTCAAAAGTAAAAGTTCAGATCGACAGTTCCTTTTGTAAAGTACAGTAAAACTGAAATATATATATATATATATATATATATATATATATATATATAATTATTTAAAAAAGCAAAACCCAAATCCTCCTAAAAGCAAATTTTACTTTTTAAATAGATACGAACTTTTGAATCAAGTAAAATTCATTAAGTCATGCTTTTTTCTTCCACGTTAATTTTATCTTCAAGCTACGGTGGAATAAAATAAAGACCTAAACATTACTTAATTAAAACTTTAGTAAACAAGATTTTTTCCACTCGCATTTTGTTTTAAAACTTCAAGAAGAAAGAATGAAGACCCCCATGAGATATTTAAGTTTGATTCACATAAGTGGAACTATAACTTTCTTCTAACTTTGTGCAGTGGGCAGGGATTTTTGTGTGCTTTGTGCACTAACATATATCCTTCACTTAGAATAGAGCCTACGTAGTACCTAATAGATATGCAAAGAATATTTTTGAATATATGAATACAGAAAAACATTTAAAACAGGATGATCATCTAAAATGCAGTAACAACCCATCTGTCCAGAATTAATGACCAAGATGATGTGTATGTTAAGGCCTTGGAACTAAGCATTACCTATGTAATCATAATGGTTTTATTTGGAACAATAGCTGAACAATAATTATTTCCTGATACTAAGAAGCAAATACGATGAATTTATAAAAAGAAAGTTTAGAAACTAGTAAGTTCTAAAACATTTCTTGGGATATAAAAGTCTCAATAGAATCCAGGTCATAAAAATACTTGGAAAATCAAGACTTGACAAGTGTCTCTACAGGCTTAGGAAGGCAATTCAGAAGAACCCACACTCTAAAAACACAAAAGGTTTGTCTGAGCAGCAGCACCAGGGTATTTTACAATAATTCCAAATTGCCTGAGGCATCTTTTTACTGGTTTCCTGGTATTAGTTTTAGAGTTAAAAGGAACCAGTTTGGAAAGGGCCTGCAGGAAACACAAACAGCAGTTTTCTTTGCCCCTAATGTTTTCTCATACAGTAAACAGAAATATAAAATAATATATGTATACTTTTCTTCCTATATAATTTTATAAATAATATGAGACACCCTAACGCTTCATTTACTTTGGAAAAATAAGGAAAATCGTATGATGTTCAAAGAACATTGGGGGAAAAAAGCGAGAGCACTTATCCAGTTAAGAATAAGTTATGAACCCCACATTATGTGTGATAGTTAGAGAGTTCACTATAATAAATATGCTAAAGTTAAGAGAGAATATTTAACGACATCTAAAAGAACCAGGTGAAATCTAGCTAGAACAAAAAAAATCAAGGATGACTTATTAAAAAGTTTACTAAATCATTTTGGAGGAAATAAAGTACTTAATCATAATCAGAACATATACTTTCACCATCTGAAATATCATCACTGAATATGTTCTGGAAGGAAAAATACATATCCATATGGAAAGGGAAAAGTAGGTATTTAGTGTAGAGAGCATAGGCAAATAATTCCTAAACTTCGTGAGAAAAATACTAACCCTTAAAGTATTAGGTAGATTTTTATTTTAATTGTCCATATGAGAGACTATTAACTTAGTCATTGAGTCTCTTAATATTTCATGCTTTTTATTTAATGATTTATCCTTACACCTTTAATAGATAATACAGGCAACTGATTTCTATAAAAGCTTTTGGTTTATATGCAGGCTTTTGGGCTGTTTTTCCTGCAAACTATTAGAAACATCTTCAATGAATGAACACTGCTACATTTAGGAAAAGGAGGTTTTTCCCAAATCTTACACCAATAAGAAACAAACAGCTTCTAAGAGATAAAATATAATTTCACAATTAAAAAGAGACCAAGAGTTAAAAATTAAAAATTACACAATCCATGGGGTGAATGAACACTGTACCTTTGCAGCCCTTTAATTTTTCTAGTATGTTTACCAATTAGAATCATCTTCTTATTGATATAGTGAATATTTTGCTTTAATTTAAAATTTGCCACAATTCCAGTTACAATAAGAAAAAGTGCTCATAGACCCCAACATTAATACTCTCAGAGGCCAAGAGAACTCCAGACCAACTCTACACTAAATGTATTGACAACCGCATAAACAGCTTCTATTCAGGGCCTTTTTATGTATATATGCACATATGTATTTTTAAAAAATGGAGATGGATGAACATATGTTAAGCTAGTGGCTTCTGAATATCAAGGAGATGCTTCTACAAACTAAGTCAATTACTCATGCAGAGAAAGAATGAAGAATGATCTTATCCCCAATAACGATGTTCATGATCCAACTATATTTGTCATATTAACTTATGCAAAATCATAAAATATCAACAATCACAGCAGAAAAGTAATACCAGAATCTCCAAAAGATTTAGTGATTCTCTCGTGCTTCTCACTGTAAAATATTTCAAGCATCTTATAAAAGATTTTTAGGGTGACTGCAAAATAAAGTAAATAAGTAAAAAAAAAAAAAAATTAGAAAAGAGAATAGATGAGTAGAGTATTCACAAATGGGTAGAAAGTAGAAAAGTATTGCTTGGCTCAGAAACACTACATGGACATGTGACATCTGAGAAATTTATTGTCCAGCTAAGTTTACATTGACTTAAAAATTAATGATAACAGAAAGAGGGGTATTAAAGGGGGAAAGGAAAAATCACTGACTAGAAAGAAAATGATCACTCAGTAGCAAACACCTTTGAATGGAAGAGCTACAGTGAGGAATGACAATGTGCTCATCAGTTATGGCCACCCTGAAACAGAAAAAGGAAGTAGAAAAGAAGTGAAGTAAGGAAACTAAATTTTTCTCTAGGGAGAAAAGAATAAAATCAATCTCTTATCAAATCCTCTTAAAAAAAAAAAAAAAAAAAAACCTGAACGTAAAAATTCTAGTTTGACTTTGACTGTAATGGTTAAACACATTTGGGAGCACATTACAAATAGCAAACAAAGACTCAACTTCTGGGAATACATAACCTATAAATAAATAATTAATTTTACCATCAAAACAAGATTAAGATGTATTAATGGAAAAAGAGAATGAAAGTAGCAGTCATAGGAGAATCAAAAGGGCAAACATATGGTTACATCAAGTTTCTCCATTAAAAGAAAGGCATAGATTAGATATTGATGGTATTTCAGTCCTTTAGAGAAAAAGTGGCTAAACTTTAGACAATGAGAGTGAGGGAAAAGATCTATTAATTAAACATATGAATCATTAGTAATATACTATAAAATATAAAATGATAAATTATCTAGAAATTTCCATGGCCCAAAGCACAATTACTGATACTAGGCTTTTGGTTGTGGTTTTCTTTATCTTGGGGAGAGTGGACGGTGGGCTGTGTGTGTGAGGGGAGTGGGTGACACTGAGGTGGTGACAGAAAAATGTAAGGAGACCAAAACTAAACTAAACTAAACTAAAAGGGAGCAACTGAGAGAAACCTGTATACTTCAATGATAAGACTAATGTCTGGATAATACCATTTTATAGTATATTTTGATACTTTAGAGAAATAGAAACGAGTTAGACATCTAATGATAAGTTTATTAACAGCTACCCATAAAGTGGAAAAAGGAAGTTAAAAAAAACTTTATGAAACCAATTTTAATGTGCCTTGTCCTCCGTTTTTGCCTAAATGTAGCTGAGAATCTATATAAAGTCACATAAGCCCTTATATATAATGGACTCCATGAAGTCAACTGTTCTCAGTTACATCATCAAAATTACCACAGAACATTGACATACATTTGGCAACAAAATCAAGTAATTACTAAACAGAGATATTATAGTGAGTCTGTATGTATACATATATAAACATATATGTAGTAAATGCAGCATGACTTCATATATAATTTAAAGTGTTTTTCTTAATTTGATATGTAATGAAAATAATAAAGAACATACACGTATTCATCAGAGATTTAAATTTGATAACTGCTGGACATAATCTAGTCAAATTTAAGGTAACAAACTGGGAAAGAACAAAATATGCATAAAGGCTTGCAACTGTAAATAAGGGCACCCATTTCCAAAGCATAATATAACAAAGCATTACACAAGGAAAGTGAATTCCAATGCATTCATTTTTATTGTAGTTCAATGTAATTATTAAACTAGAATCTTACTTTAGGAGTAGCCAGTTTTAAGTAAATTCAAAATATTTTTTCCACTGGCAGATTTTGTATTGCTACGACTAAACTTTTAGAGCTATGTATTTTCTTCAAAACAGCCTATGCCTTCGTACAGAATTTGAATCACGTACCCATGCCTCTGTCTGAATGGGCCTCATGTTGCTTAGTAGCACCTCTTCATAGTTTCCATAATCAATGAATTTAACAACCGCTGTCATGCCAGAAGAATGGAGAGCTTCAACTTCTGCTCGGTAGAACTGAGGAGACAATAAGGAGTTGGGAATATGACAATCCACATTGTCTACAAAGGGCAATGTTTGATGGAAATATAAATACAATGTATATTTTTTGAAAGCTCATTTTTTAAAATTATTTTTTATTGAGCTATGTATATATTGTGAAAGGATCACCACAACAAGTTTAATGTCCATCACCACACAAAGTTACAAATTTTCTTCTTGTGCTGAGAACTTTTAAGATCTACTGTCTTAGCAACTTTCAATTACAGTATATTTGAAAGAAAAATTTTAAGAGAATAATATTTTTAAGAAAGAAAACTTACTTGCAGATAATCATAAATTGGCTAAAAAAAGAGATAAATTCTCTCATCCAAGTGAGTTCTGACACACTGGGCAGTAGTAAGATTTCAGGACAGAACTAAGAAGGGTCAGTAGAGAAGAATATTCACATGTTAATGGGAATAAAAAAAAAAAACACCCCACAAAACTAGTGTTCTGTTTTGTTGCAAGCCACTGAAGCCCTTAACCAATATTAGTAAGATTATTCTTATGTACTAATCAGAACATATAACTATGGAGCATAAATATATGACAAAAATAAAGCTCAGAGAAAAAGGCTCCCCGCCATAGTCATCACAGGCTAATGGGGTGAAGTAGGGATGTCAGATAAGGAGTAAACACATTACTTATATCCAGGATTTATCAGATTTGAGACACTGAAAGACCAAATACTTTTATTTTATCAGTTTACCTAGTATAATTTGGCTCTGGGAATTAATTCACGTTAATAAACTCAGAAGGAGCTGATTTACATAACAACAACAATCTTAATTTTTTTCTGTTAATGTAACCACAAGTAGGTCAACTAATTGGAGTACTTCTCTGCTACAGGTCAACCCATTCAGGACCCAAATTATAGGTCTGAATGTTGCTTAGTGAAGACAAAATGAAAAGTAAAAACTATTTACTCTTAAGGAATATTTCCTTCAAATTAGGGTAACTGGATGCTCTACTGTAACACTCTAACAGTATCTCTTAATAAGCCCACCAGAATCAGAAAATGTTAAAGGCAACAAAAATTCTTATTCTCTACCTCCTTCTAAAATATGTTGTCCTGAGTACACCAGGGGGGGAAAAAATGTTTTTACTGATTAAATAGTGTACTTTACATCACAAAGGTTATTAAGTTAATCCATGGTGTTTCCTTCCCAGTTCTAGATGCTAGCAAGTTTAAAAACACCATGCTGGAATTCTTTTTCTTATATTAGAGTTCCTGACATACATTCACGTCTATCCTTTTCTCCTTTATTTCTTAGTGTCACACTTCTGTGATCTCTGAATTGCTGTGAGTTTGTAAGCTTCTCAGATAATTATGTCAGTTCTGGTAAGTTCAACAAACAAGAGTCATAATAAGTTGACATCCTTTTAGGAGCTTAGAGTCTAACAAAAACAACTGTGTGAAAACTGACTTCCATATAACATGGAGAGTACCGTAATAATGGTGCAGTGACATGGCACTTAATAGGGCTGAGGAGTTGGGGACGAACTTCCTGTGGCAGATAACAATGGATACAGTCTTCAAGGATGAAGAAGGTTTAGCCAAGCAAACAACTGAGGACGGTGCACCACGGGAAGTTACAGAGACCTAAAACATGGAGATGAGTGCAGGAAACTACAAACAGTTTAAAATTAATTATGGTGTGATGTGAGGAGGGTCAAACAATAGGAAATAAGACGGGATAAGAAGGTAAGGACCAGCTGAAAGAGGCTCTATATGCATGCTGCAGGCTGTATTTATTCCACAGGTAAAAGATTTTAACTAGGAAGAATGACAAGGATCAGTGATGGTAATTCCAATGACAAATTTAAGAGGAATAAGGTTTAAGGCACAGAAACCATTTTGGAGGTTGTTACAGCATTCCAGTAGAGAGAGCAGAAAGAGCTGAACTAATTATAGCAGTCTAGAAGGAGAAGGAGAATTGGTCCAAATTCCCAATCCTTCTATGGAAATAAAGGCTGAAAGAAGGCAAGGTAGCGTAAAGAATTTTTTAAATGATAGATTATACCAATTGGTTAATAATTATCTGCATTACATCAGTATAATGCTATTATGGCTAGAGTTTCCTAAGGACCGTTACAACTCACGTTTTTCTTAAATCTTTATCTTCGTTGGTCTCTGGTTAGAAAATTGGAAAGTTGCTTATTCTTGACAAAACATTTAAAAGCTATCTCTTAAATTAGGTGTTTTCAGAAGATAACTAATCTCATCTTTTTCAGAGGGTAAATACTGTTTATTTGTTTATTGGTGTAATACAGAGAGACCCTACAGTCCCTCATTCTAAACTGAGAGTGCATATCCAATTAAAATCAAGTTAGTCACCTCAGAAGATCATGCAATTATTCTAAGAACAAAAGCTCAAAACACTTTGGGAATTGTTAAGTACGGTCTTTCACAAACTATATGACCTTATATTAAATATATTCAGGAAAGGCAACAGATGAACTCATTGTTATTGATTTTTTTGAGATAATTACAGTTAAAAGTAAACTTTATTAATAATTCCATCAGGTGTTTGAAGAAATTAGGATAATAGCATAACCAGAACTATCTGATATATCCCAAGCACCTGACTCTTAGCAGCTACTCAATTACGGTTTAGTCAATATTTGTTGAAGAACTTGTCTGTTAAATCCAATATCTAAATATATGTAGCTCTGTTAATATTTTCTGTTGCTTGATTTGTTCCTAGTCATTCATTTTCTCTTCCTCTCTCTCTCCATTTTTAACCATGCCCTCTAATTTTTTCATAGGATTGCAGACATTGCAGATGAAATATTGAAGAGGTCTTAGAAAATGTTATTTTTCCCAAAAAAGGGGATTATATTTTCCTTTGGCAGACAGACAGAGTACAAACAGGTATCTTTGAGCCTGTAAATCGTTGGTTTTAGCTGTGTAATGGCTTATTTGTATGAGTTTTGCACTTACTACTAGGGCATGATCCTTGTGGGATTTCAATGGAAATCCTGACTTATCTACTAAGACTTTCAAAAATTATTGGCCTTTCAACTCCCATCATGTACTTTCTCTGCTCATCAAGATCACCAAAAATCTCAGATTGTCCAATAAAAAAAAAATACTTTTCCATTATCATCTTAATCAAACTTTCACAGAAGCATCTGACACAAGTGGCCACTCATCCTAAGATAGACACTGTTAGCTCTATAAACCTGCACTGATTTCCAACTACTTCACCTTTTCTTGCCTTTATCATGAGGGAGAAACAGCTAAACATAAGTAATCCCCCACTACCCAAATCAAATAGTTCCTGTATGTTGGAAAGTGGTCTGAGTTGTTAACAGTCAGAGTCTGAGTAGTGAAGAACACTTGCTTCCTAAGCCTTCCTAACAGCCGGGGAAGAGCCATGTGAAATAGTTCCAACCAGTGAGATTGTTGAGATTTCTGGAAAGGCTGTTGCTTTTCTGGAACTAAAAAAAAACACAAAACAAAAACAAAAACAAAAACCGCTGTCTCCGCCTCCTTCTAACCTTGAATGAAAACTTGACAGTCGGGATGCTGCTTGTAGATAGATGCTATCCCACCATCATACAAAAACCTTACAGGACTGTGCCATCTAGCTATACCAGCCAGTACCCCTCTCCTTGCTGCTCTCATTAGGAAACATCTAACATCTTGCTTATACTTCATCATTCACTGAACATAGTAGGGCCCATTTCCTGATCCCAGGACCTATAGCATCCTTTTAAAAGATCCAACCACATTCCCTAGCCTGAATTTCAGTTCCTTGAAAACTGTAGTTAACTTTGCCTCCACCTCTCTGTTTAGCCAAAGATACACTCTCATGGGCACAGCCTTACTTTATGAACTGAAACTATTCTACCCATGAAATAATTCAAGTTTTTTTTTTTTTTTTTTTTTTTTTGCTGGACTTGATCCACCCAGATCTATACTATGAGTCTGTTTATTACTATCTTGCTGGTATCTCCAGTCCCCTATGACTCTACTTTTTTCCTACATAAGTGCCCTATTCAGAATTAACTAATTAACAGAGTCCATAAAGAATTATGAAATCCCTATATTACAGGAGAAGCAGGGCTGCAGAGGAAAACTAGACAGACATAGCCCTGCCTTCAAGAAACTCAAAATTATGGTAGGGGAAGGAGTTATCAATCCAAGAACCAAAACCAAAAATACAAATTGTGGTAAGTTTTAGAAGGTGAATAAGGCACTGACTGAGAAAGACAACAGTGTAGAAGGGAGGAGGGGGCAGGTCAAAGAAGGCTTCTCTAGGAAGTGATATTGCAGCCAAGCTCTCAATGATGAGAATAGTTGGTAGAAGAGTATGTTGGGCAGAAGGGAAAATATGTGCAAAGGTCCTTCTCTCTGAGGGTTCCTTTTTCCTCTTTCCTTTCCTGTTCTCTATTGGTCTTCTCCCTCTCACCCAGGCTCTTTTAACTGATCCACCGTATTCCTTCTTGACCACATCTTCTGTCTTTCCCTTACCTTTTCTCCATGATTTCCCTCTTTCCACTGTAGTCAGCATATAATGTAGAACTAAAGAGTGTTTAAATTATTGGCTTAATAATTATCATTTATTATTAGCTAAATAATTAACCTTTCTGTTATTTCTTTAAGTAGGCTGATTGTATATTTTCTTTAATTTAAATGTAATCTGCAGAATTTAACTCTGTGCCACTCAATTCATTTTCTTCCTTGTGAATCAGTATAACTTTACTAGAAAGAAAAGCAAACATTGACAGTTCAGTCGGTAAGTGAAATAACTGATCAACTCTACTTAATCGCTTTTAAATACTATTCCGATAGGCGATCTAAAATCAAACCTTACTTAACCAAATCTTATGAGACTGATTCTCTATAAGGATCCATAAAAAATATTAAATATTTTATTTTTCCTCTTTTATAAATTACATATCTATAAATCTGTTCAAAGACTTTAAACAGATACAGCCATAGAACAAAACTCATAGTCCCAAAGCAATGGCCTTCTACAGTCTCACTAGGAGGTAACATTTAATAACATTAGAATATGAAAACCTTACAGCATGCATACCTTGTTGTCTTCCCAATAAAGTGCAAAACATTCATCTCCAGGTTTCCACAATTTTGCATACTCCATAGGAATAGATGATTCTAGTACTTTTTCTGGTTTAATTGGCCCAGATCTTCTTTTAGGCCCACTATTGTAAAATACTTTATCATCATAGGGTGTAGCTGTGATGGGTCCTGCTGGCTTAATAGGTCCTACTCGCCTGCTCTTCAGTGGCATTTCTGTCTCTCCATTTGGAACACCAACGAAACTATTAGTTCGGACGGGATTCTGGAAATCAGTATTTACATTAAAATGTTTTTCAATTTTTACACCACTGAAACTTTCGTTATTTATTGTTCGTGGTTTCCTGTCATAAAAATGATCAGGATTTGTTGTTTGGTTTTCTCTTTTCCCACGTTTTTGATTATTATAGTCAATGGATTCTTGAGGAAGTGGATTTTCTTTTGCCTCTGCATAGGACGGACCTTTTCCTGATCTGCTTTGCATAGAGTTATCCCTTTTTTTAAAAGCACCATCATTGTGCTGAGAGCTTAAAAGGTAGGAAGCATCTTTAGTTCTGTCATATCTAGAATAGGGTCTATCACACTTGATTCTCTCTTCAGCCCATGCTTCGGATCCTGAAGAAGTACTTGGTCTTTCAGAACCTCTGTTTCTAGGTAATCCACTGCCTTCTAAAACTGACTTTGAATTTTGGGGGTCTCTTTGAAAACGAGGAGGCTTTTCATTTCTTGGCTGTCTGGTATCATTTCGAGGCAGATACCGTGGTTGATTACTATCTTTGACTCCATTTTGCTCAGTATTTGACAATCGGTGTTGTCCCTGATGAAGCTGCTGCGGCTGTGGTTTAGGTTCTGAAAAGTAAAAGTTATTATATGCATATTAAAATGAAGACTCTGAATTAATACTGAATTATTTAAAAATATCAACAAATTATATTAATACAAATTATCAAACTGCTATTTTAACATTTTCCACTACCTTCCCACCTCATTATCTTAATCCCTCTCTGCTTCCTTATAGTTCTGTATTTCTAATGTAGTTCCTGGTCAGCTGCATTAATGAAGTAAAGAATAATCCAAAAGGAATTCGTCTTTGTCCTTGAATGTTTGTACTCTTATAACATAGCTATCTATATGTGCTGTTCTGGTAATTCACTTCCCCAAAACAGTAATGAAACAGAATTGCAAACTGCTGACCCAGAAGCTGCTATGAAAGAACACAAGTACAACCCTGCTCAACCCTTTCCTGAATCCCACTTCAATTTAAATATGTACAGCTATCATTGGCAGTCAGGTTCTAGCCTTTGCAAAAATGTTATTCCTCAAATCTTTCTGCATCTAGAATTGCTAAGTGTTTAGATTACAGGGGCACCTGGGTGGCTCAGTTGGTTAAGTGTCCTACTTCAGCTCAGGTTATGATCTCATGGTGCATGAGTTCGAGCCCCATATCAATCAGGCTCTGTGCTGATGATAGCTCAGAGTCTGGAGCCTGCTTCTGATTCTGTCTCTCTCTCTCTCTCTCTCTCTCTCAAAAACAAAGATTAAAAAATTTTCTAAAAAAGAGTACAGATACCCTACTTACAGAAAAGAGTAATTTCTTTGACTTAGTAATTAAGAGCAACTCTACTTGGAAATATGGAAAAAAAGTGTCAAAAATATGATTAAGCATAATAGCACAGATAATGTCAAACTAGAAACCCAAAGCAGTAACATGGTAAATATATACTCATAGATAATTTAATGGCTGTATTTCATGTAGTGATTTTCATTCTATTTCGATTAGTAACAATGCCATTTACACTTTCTTCCTTCACTGTTTCACACAGCATGTCTGTAACCTTATTACCAAACATATTGAGTGGTCTTTGATGTGCATGTCTTGTTTCTCTTGTCATACACAAGGTCACAATATTTCTCAACAGTGGCACTAATGACATTTTGGGTGAGACTGTTTCCTGCAATGCAAGAAAATTAACCTTTCTGACCTCCAGTTACTAAATGCTAAAGAATCAAAGCATCCTCCATAGTTACTATGACGAACAAAACTGTCTCCATACATTTTCAAACACCCACCAGAGGCAAAAGGTACCAGGTAAAATGTCTCAAACAGGGATAAAGAGAAGACCTTTAAAAGTTCGTGAGTGACAAAACAAGTCACAGTAAAAATCAAGACTCGAACTGGCAAGAAACCTCTCAACAGAACCACTGGAAGCTAAAGCCAGTCTAATAGGCTTTAAATGTCTTTGAAATTAAAGGAAAATTATTTCCTAAGTACAATTCTACATCCAGCCAAATCACCCATTAATTTAGACAAAGAATACATGTTTCCAATATGCAAGATCTCAAATAGTAGCCAAGACTGCTTACAGGGATGTTTTTTAAAAATCACTTTTCCCAAGATTTTCTTTATAAATATAACACAACTATCCTATTTTTAACAACTGTAGTCAATATTAAATCCTTCTTTAGAGAGAAGAAAAATGGTCACCTTTGGTTTCTGCTGGCATTATTATCCAGGAGTGAAGATTTAGGAAAGCAAGAATAGTGAACATAAGCAGGACACAAATGAGCATTTTCAGCATAAAGCATGTACTGGCATTTGTTCTACTCATTACTGGAGGATAAAAACAGCAGCTGCCTCTTGCTGACTATCTGCTATGTACTAAGCATGACACGCTAGCATTTCACACACATTATCAATAGGCCCCACCAGTCATCTTCAGATACAGGTGTTATGAGATTTGTTTAACAGAGAGAGGTCCCATGTACAGTGAGTTGAAGACAATTTTCAGCTTCCAAAATAAGTCAAATATGAAGGTATTTTATTTGTTGTCAATTAGGTTTGAATAGATATTTCAGAAGTAAGCATTTTGGATGTACTATGATTAGGAATAGATTTTTTCTTAAATTATTCCATTAAGGGCCACCAACATCTATGATGGTCAGGAAGCACAAATAACTTAGGTCATCATGAGAGTAACTAAGTATTCTGCACTATAGACAGGGATCTGGATAACCATGTATACACAATATGGGAGAACTGGACTTCAATTCCTCTAAAAGGAAAAAAAAAAGATTGCCATATTTATTTAATTGATGTTGTACATTAGAGTAAAAAATAAAATGAGTAATTTACTAATACACATTCATTGTATATTATAATATACATTATATATGAATATACTTTATTATTATGTTGAGATAATACTGTCAGGGAAAAATCCATTAAAAAAATTATTCTTTTAACTAAGTGGGGTGCCTGGGTGGCTCAGTCAGTTAAACGTACAACTCTTGATTTTGGCTCAGGTCACAATCTCATGGTTCCTGAGATTGAGCCCTGCATCAGGCTCCACATTGACAGCAGGGACCCTGGTTGGGATTCTCTCTCTGTCCCTCCCTGCTCTCACACCCACGTGAGCATGTGTGTGCATGCTCTATCTCAAAATAAATAAACATTAAAAAAAAATTAAATAAAAATAGCTCTTAGAAATAAACTAAATAAGGCAGAAAATACAACTGTGCTTTTGAAAGAATATAGTTTTCATATACATCCATTTTTTTTCAAAAATAAAATAAAAGTAAGTCAAGAAAGGAAGGTTCTTAAATGTTTCATCATTCTTGAACTTCCTTAACCCTAAGATCTTTTGTCCTACATTGTTACGTAAGGAAGTCAGATACAGAGTAGGTATTTCGAAATTGAGCTAACATATTAAATAAATAGCAGAATATGCCTAATTACTAAATTGTGGAAAATGTGATTTTAAATAAATTAAGAAATACCCCAAAATCAAACAGAAAGTTCCTCAGTTCTCCACTCAGAATCTACTTGCTCTCTGCCACATTCTTCCAGAGGCATGATGATTTCAAACCACCCAAAATACTACTCAACACTACCGGCCAGGTCTACAGTCACTCTAATAATAAATATACCGAGATACTTTTCTGTATAGGCAGTGGAATAAAATGTAGGGTTTTTTTTTTGAAGACCTGAAGAAGAAACATGAAACAAATACATAAACAGAAATAGGTAACATTTAGTATTTAATGGGAGAAAAAAAGGGATATTAGCAAAAATAATGGAAAAATTCATCACAAAATAGACGAAACTGTGACATCTAAAAGATCAAAGCGATACCCTCATCTTCTTCTTCTTTTTTTCTGTTTTTTTTGTTTGTTTGTTTGTTTTTGTTTTTTTAATAGGCTTCACACCCAACATGGGGCTTAAACTCATTGTTCTGAGATTGAAAGTCTCATGCTCCACTGACTGAACCCGGTCAAGTAAAAAAAAAAAAAAAAAGCTTTTATGAGGGGTGTCTGGACGGCTCAATTGGTTAAGTGTCCAACTCTTGATTGTGGCTCACGTCATAATCTCACAGTTGGCGGGATCAAGCCCTGCATCAGGCTCTGTGCTGACAGTGTGGAGTCTGCTTGGGATTCTCTTTCTCTCCCTCTCTCTGCCCTACCCCCAGTAAGTTCTTCTTTCTCTCTCTCTCAAATAGAAAATTAATTAAATTAAATTTTAAAAAAAGTTCATATGAAAAAACTAATAAAAGATTGCTGTATGAGTTCAGTCTGACTTATGATAAAATGTTCCTATTACACTAGATCACGAGTTTCAAATGTATGTTTATAAGATAACTGATTATAATGTTTTACATTCCCATGAGTTGAAATGCAAGGATCATTAAAAATTTTTATTAATTGCCACAAATTATTTGGGTTTGTATATAAGAATGTGCTGAATTAATCAGGCATCTTAAACTATTAATATTTCTTTGCTGAATATTCATTTTGCAGTCACAGTTGTACCTACATTTTGTAGTAGAAAATCAAGTACGTTTTGTTTCCCAAGATGACTCTTCAATTTATTCTGAGACATCTACCAGAAGAAGAAGTGACTTAATATTTATTTAGATTTTACTAGGTGCCTGACAACTCTACTTAGAAGGTCTTTTGCTTACATTATTTCATGTAATTCTCATAACCACTCCGAAGGGCAGTATTATCTTTATTTTACAAAAAGAAACAAAGAAGCCTAGAAGCTAGAAAATGTTGGTGCCAGAATTTAAACTCAAATCTAACTGAAACCACTACTTTCCACTATGCCAAGCTGCTTGCCTAGAGAAACAAAACAGAATGCAACCAACAACATGTTAGTTACAATTCTGTCACCTACATCTGTTCATTTCTGGTGAGATGCAGAAATCACAAAAGCTCTTTCCTAATCCCTGTTGGGCTGAAAAAATAAATTTGGATACCAGGAAACTTTGGATATTACCAGAATCCTGAGCTAAAATTAATAATCTCTTTCCATTAATGCAAGAACAAACAAACAAACAAACAAAAAAAAACAACCCGAAACCCCTATTAACAGTTGGCTGAACTTAGAATCTCACAAACTGACACCCAGAGATAGCAAGTGTGTGGGTACAACCTCTGCAGAAGGGCTGCATAGGCTACACCACAGCTCTGCCAATTAATAGTTTTGTAACCTTAGGTAAGATACAGCTTTTCTGAGCCTCATCTTTAAGGTATGGGATAACAGTAGAGCCTACCTCAAAGGATTGACTAAGTTTAATACATGCAAAGTACTTAGAACAGTATCTGGCTTTAATAAGCACTCAGTAAATGTGAACTGTCACTGTTATTATTACGATTACTATTAGCATTATAATTATGCAAGCCAATTTAAACAACACTTGGATGGTAAGGCACTTCCCTATTTACACGGCTCCCCTACCACAATCCCTAACTTTAGTTAGGATCCTTACCTGACTCTATTTATTTTTTGTTTGCGTTTGGTTTTTTATTGTGCTTGTTGTTGCAAATAGGGCAGAAAGAATGCTTTAGTAAAAACTTTACTGTCAAATTATGTAAGTCATATTATAGAGAAAATTTAGATCAGAAAATCAAAATCTCACTCTAATACTGTTTTCTACTTAAAATATTATAAACATTCTCTAGATAAAATTTCTTTTATATACCCTTTAAAATGTTTCTATCTTAGAAAATACTAATAAATATTTTAAAAAGTAAAAATTCCTAATAATCCTATCATAAAAAATACATACAGAATAAAAGTACTACCTTCTGCCTAACCAATTCCACCTCTAGGGATGGCCACTATTAACATTTCAGAGGTTATTCTTCCTTTTTATATAAGCCATATAGATATATCTATACATACTTTTTAAATTTTAAACAACAAAAAAAAAGGCAGACTCACCCATATCTCATAGGCTGTAGTATACTTTTTTTTTTTAATGTTTATTTTTGAGAGAGAGAGAGAGCGTGCGCGCACACAACAGAGCATGAGTGGGGAAGGGGCAGAGAGAGAGGGAGGCACAGAATTGGAAGCAGGCTCCAGGCTCTGAGCTGTTAACTCAGAGCCCGATGTGGGGCTTGAACCCACGAAATGCAAGATCATGACCCGAGTCAAAGTTGTAAAATTAACCAACTGAGCCATCCAGGCTCCCCGGCCGCCATATCTTTCCAAGTCAGTACCCAGAGTTACCTCATTCTTTTTGATATTGCATGTTTTTTTTTTTTTTTTCTTAAAGGAGGGTACTTTAAATATTATTAAGTATTAACCAAATTAAGGGTGGAGTGTAGGCCTTACTTGGCATTTTTTTTTTCCAGTGCCTGGCTACAACAGTCAGACAAACAGATGGTATTCAGTAAGTATTTGCTCAAAGAAAGATACAGTTACTAAAAGCAATGGGCATGGAACAAGTTTCCAAGTTCAAAACCATTACCTGTTTAACACTGTCACCTGGGCTCAGCTAAGAGGGCAATACTGAAATAGAAAATACACTTCCCTGTATTATTTTCTGTATGAAAGGTTTGCATGAAAGCTTTGGGACAGAGTTAGATTGAGTTCAAGTGATTACAGAGAAAGACTGCACAACATATAAACACTGAGCTCAAGCAAAATAAATTAATTCTCCCACTTCCGAGTGATGCGTCGTTAATAAAGTCCCAAAGAGCCCCAGTTTCTTCATCTGGAAAGTGTGGATAATTATATTTATTACAAGATTATGGTGAAGAATCAATTAGAAAATATTTGTGAAATTGCTTTTCTTATGGTCCATATAGGGCCTTTGGAATTAGACTGACAATTGAAAGTAAGTCCCAGTCCTACCATTAAGCAGCTGTGTTACCTTTTAAAACTGGAATAATGCTACCTACCTATTTCCTTCATTAAGTTACTCTGTACTATAGTTAGTGAGCACTGACTATGGACAAGCATCAACACCGTTCTAGTCATTGTATACAAAGCAGTAGTAAGGCTCCTAAGTGCTCTATCCGGTGCTGCTTTAGGTATAATGGGAAGAAGTAAACCACAAATAAGTAAACCAACTAATAACACAGCTTAAAATTGTGAAAAAGACAAAGAGGGAAATATATAGACTTTTATATAAAACTGGGAGGAGTGGGTATATACCAACTCAGGGGTAGCATTTCTCTGAAGAAGCCGTGCTTCGGTTGTGCTCTAAAGAATGAGAAGCAATGCAATGAAGTCGAGAAGAGTGGTCCAAGGAGCAGGAACAGCACGCGCAAAAGTCCTGGCCTGGAAACTTGCTTCGTGGAGTTAATGTGTTCCTAAAAAAATCTTGGCAGGCCCAATTTTAGGTAAAAACACAATCACTGGTAATTGTTAATTTCAAGGGAGGAACAGTTACAAATAGCAATACCCCAAAATTGATGTCCTTTATGCCAAATAAAAACAGCAAATTCCAGAAAAAAAAGACACAAAAATGAACATTAGTAATTGGACATAGCATTTTCTTTCGTTACTCAAAGGCGTAATTTTTCTTTTTTTAATTTTCGTGATACTCTCTCTTAATTATGATGAACGTTAAGCTTAAGGCTAAGCTCACAAATAAACATGTGTGATACTCAGTGTTCACAGAATTAATCCTTTAGTATCGCAAATCCTGTTCAAAAAGAGAGAAAAAAGTCCATGAAAAAAAACGGTGGGCATGATGCCTAAAATCACCACTGCTATAAACGAACGGATAGAAGAACGCCGAGGAAACACAATGTGCACCCACAGTACAACTGCTGCCCGTTCTCCAGTCCTGCTCAAAAGGCAGGCAGAGTCTGAGCCAGGGCTTACAGGTGCAAAAGAAAACAAAAGGTTTACAGTTCGGGGAGTACACTAGGATTGGTCACATAGGTAAATGACCAAATGAGCTTAGCTCAGGGTACAACTATAATAACACCCTCACCTTGCAAATATGGAAGGGGGAGAAGCTTAACCAAGGGCATGCAATGAACTGGGGTAGAACTGGGATTAACCGAGCACTCAGGTTCCAGACTCCAGTATTAACCTCCCTGCTATACATCCTCAACAACAATACCATTGTGCTGGTAACATTAAGTCATTAATAACCAGGAGTCATTTTCAGTATTTCCTCACAGAACACAGGTTAGCATTACCATAAAAATATTTTTGCCAGGGTAAAAAAAAAAAAGTATTTGCTATACAGGTCAATTCATTAAATGAAAATACATATATTTAATTCAGCTGATTTTCCTTCTTCTTCTTCCTTATAAACAAATTGCAGGAGTATAGCTTCATCACACATCTCATACGCAAAATATGCCACTGGATTCACTTAATTTTTCTTCTACCTCTAAACACATTAAACACATAATGTCCTCTTTAGAGGGCTTTTCTAGCCAGTTTGGCCTTTTCTTCATCCGTAACTAATAGACACTCTAAAACAGAGTTTTGTTTCCTGGTAAATGAGAAAAGTCTTGTTCTGTTTTCTTTTTTTTTTTTTTTTAAGTTTATTTATTTGTTTTGAGAGAGAGAGAGAGACAGAGAGAGAGAGAACAAGCAGTTGAGGAGCAGAGAGAGAGGGGAGAGGCAGGCTCTGCACTGTCAGTGTGGAGCCAGACATGGGGCTTGAACTCATGAACCCATGAGATCACGACCTGAGCCAAAAATCAAGAGGTAGACACTTAACTGACTGAGCCACCCAGGGGCCCCTTGAGTGTTTTCAGTATATTTTGATCACACATCCTTGCATCCCTGCACACTGCCTGAAGGTGTCCCAGGAGTCGTCCTTCTGGCTTCTCTTCAGATCTCAACTTAGATTTCACTTTTTCTCCTTCAACCCCACAGACAGCAACCAACTCTAATACCAAGTGAGCACTGTCAGTCATACTTCTGTGTTTCTTGTAAAACTCAAGCTGGATTATTTCATCTTCCTAGTGTATTGTGGACACATAATAACACAAGAATTTTCTTAATCCAACATGGCACTGCAGCCTTACTGTCATCCCCATACTACTCACTGCCATTGATGCCTTTCGTTCAGCTGTTCATTGGTCGACTCAGGTGAGTCAGGTAATGTCCCCCTTGTTGATAAACTGGGAGATTATACAAGAGATGCTAAACTTGTGAGTCACAAACACTTAGAAATACAATGTGTATCTTTCTGCTTTAACTCAAATATCAATGTGTACTGCAAAAACACACTGGAAACGTCAACTAAAATGTCACTTATTATCAAACTTGTAAAAACTCAAAGGATGGTGTGTCAGAACAACTAAAACTCTCATACAGGAAATATCTGTCAAGCGTAAGAAACTAAACTTAACTTGTGTGATCTTTTCTTCCAAGCTGATTAGTATTTTCCAGGATCATGACTATGATAATTTTAGACTCCACATTATCTTTGTAACACATTTCTTGCAAATTTCACAGAAAACTATAGCAAAACAAAAATGAGAACTTTCACAATTTGAAGCCAAAATATGCTAGTGACATTTAAAGGTACTTTATTTTTAGGGGCAAAAAATGAAAATAAGGAAAATTTTTAGAGAGAAAAAGCAAAGGAATGTCCATTTATGGGCTAGAATACTATTTTTAAAAAGCCACAGTACCCCACTGCAACAGGTTACCTACTGATACAGAAAATGATTCCAGTAGAATAGCTGAAACTGAGAGTAATCCTCCAACAAGTGAAACAAAATAAACGTAAGTCATTAAAGGTATTTGCTACAAAAAGATGGTCTTAACTGATTAGTACATGAACTCACATCATAAATGAAGCATAACACATTCTAATATTCCTAGATCTATATTTCAGCCATTTTATACATAATTCTCAACTAATTTTCTCAATGATACAAATCAGGGCTTTTTGTGTAAAATGTCTTTAGATGTTGTATATATTCTGCAATAATCACAAAACTCTTTGGCTCTGAAAATTAGTCTATCAGCTCAAAATCTGTATACTTTGTTTCCTCAATTAAAAAAAACAAAAACAAAAACAAAAAACTTTCCTCTACAAATTTATTCTGAATGAGTTCTGATTTAGATTACAAAATATAAGAACAGGGACTATATCTTATGCCTTGTAGGCACATGCAAATACAAGTACTTATTAAATGATTATGTTTTCCAAATACTGTAAAAATAAAATGTAAACTTTAAAAAATATTATGTGACAGGCAGGAAGAGAAATCACCCATCATCTCAAGCATTTAGTTTCACTTTTTCATGCGATATTAAATGTGTTCTCTCTTATCACTCTCTTCAAAATCATCATTTTAATATCCATATAACAATTATCTGCTGGATATCCTTCAGCTTATCTTTCAATCCTACCACTTTACTAGCACTATTTTTGTCAAGGTCTTCAATCAGTGGTGTGCTAGACCCAATGTGAACATTGTATAAGACCTAACATTAAATTTTCAGAAAATCTGGAAGCTCATTGTTAAACTATTGATTGTCTGAGATCAGCCACAGTGGAAATATTTACACCACAGAAATGAGGAAAAGCTAAAAAACAGGGCATTCCTTCACCCCCGCCTCTTCTCCCACAGCCTGCTGTTAACATTCACCTGTGTGCTATTTATGCTATGTAAACTCAATGGACACTTTTCATCTTGTCTCTCACTCACTCTCATACTCCTCCTACTTCTTTCAGCTCTTTTCTCAGTTTCCTTTGCTGGCTCCTCCACCTCTACTTGATCTCTAAACACAACTGCTTGCTTGATGTCTCTCCTTGGTTTTTAAAAATTGGTGTATCTTAAAATTAAACTGTCGGTTGCTCTTTCCCCAAAAACCCAACAGATGTTTAGAAATGGGGCATGGTAGAAAGAGTTCTGAGTTGGGAATCAGACAGACAGAGGTCCAAATTCCAGATCTTTAGTTCTTATGGGTAATATGTTTTATCTCCAAGCCTATAACTTATCTGTCAAATGGAAATAACAATGTATCTTTTGCATTTGCAGATGATTAAATGATTTATGAATTAATAGTATGCAAAGCACCTAGAACAGTTCCCAGCATATAGTAGATATTCAATAATGGCACGCATTTTATTTTATGGTCATTAAATGCTTAAATGAATGGACCATTAATTGAGGAGGAGGAAAACAGAAGAATGGCAAAAATGAAAAAGAGGCTCACTTGTCCTAGTATTCTGAGCAAAGCTGTGTATCTCTTCTATAGATCTAAGCACCAAAGAAAATTAATTATATGTCATAACTGATAGCATGGTTAACATATTTTAAAAATATGTATGCCACATAATTTGATTTCTGTACATTTGTCTGAAAAAATAATCATCAATATGTAAATTTAACCAAATTTAACTAAAAGACTATTTTAGAAGGTTATTGTTATAAGCAAAATTTGGAAACTTTCAAATTACTAACAGCATTAATGGAATTATAATCGATTACTATGCAGTCATTAAAAATCATGCTGACAGAAATATATAATTACATAGAAATAGAGTTATATTTTATTGTTGGGAAAAAACGCAGGTTATTTAAGTATGATCTCAAGCAGAAACAAAAACAGAATATGGTGATGAGCCCATGGGCCATTTTCCTTTTCTTTTGTTGACTGTATTTTTAATTTTTTCTAAACTTATCAGGTAACACAGATACAACAGGAAATAATACACTTCTGTGGTACATGATCAAAGAATTTATTAACCTCAATTCTTAGCTCCTATTTTTAAAATGCCCTTCTAAGACATGTTTTAAAAAGTGCATTTCGAATTTTTGGTAAGCTAATTTTAACCAACTTTCTATATATTTCCTTTAAAAATTTTCACTAAAATTATCCCTAAATCCACATACAATTTTTGTATATAATTATCAAATTCAAATAACTACTAAATTCACATTTATAATCAGGACATTACATGTACAGCACTGCAGAATATTTTCACAGTATTTTCATTTGAGAATTCCACAGATTACATGAGACATTCAACACTTTGTTACAGAATAGGTTTTGTATTAGATGATTTTGCCCAATTGTAGGCTGATGTACATTTTCTGAACACGCTTAACTTAGGCTAGGCTAAACTATGATGTTCAGTGTATACACCTTAGGCTAGGTGTATTAAATGTGTTTTGACTTGCGATATTTTCAACTTACGATGGGTTTACTAGTAAGTAACCCTATCTTAAGTCAAGGAAGATCTCTACTTGGGCAATCCTTTCTTGAGGAAACCCTTCTCAAGAACATGTAGCCTAACACATATACAGTCTCTTTTCTTGACTTAGTTTCCTGCTTTTCTAATTGAACTATTACCATTATATCACATATCCTTCCCATACTTCCTATTCTTCAGTCTTTAAAATTTGAGCTATAAATCTATAAGCCAAACTATTTAAGCTGACTTGAAACCTGATTAAAAGAAAACAAGACCAAAAAAGACACCTAACAACTATCAAAAGCATGAAACTTCATGTCAATTACCCATCAACCACCAATATTATATCTGCCAATATCTAAATATATTATTTACAACTGAATATTACGCAGAATTTGAAATTAGGCAGTAATGTTAACCAAGTAAATACTACTTCTCACAAAACCCACAGGAAATAGAGTAATAGAACACCACAAAAACAGTATGCGTAGCAGAGTCTGAATATTATTCTGACAATGAGAAGAGATAATAGAGTATTTTAAGCAAGGGGGTAGTGAGATTAAGTTTGTGTTTTGAAAGATCGCTGACCACAATGAGAGTGGGATGATAAAGTTCTGCAAGGAGTCAGGGGCGGGGTGATGAAGGCCTGGAGTAGAGCAGTGGGGGTGGAGATGAGGAGGTGATGAGTGAAGGAGGCTGTTGCTACTGTTGCTAATCATGGAGATGATGGTAGTGGTGCTGGTGGAAGAACTACCGTTATGTGGAGGCTTAAGTGTCAAGCACTGTGCTTAGCATTTTATGCACCATATCTAATTTGATATTCTCAACAACCCGACAGCTAGGTGCTGTTGCTATTCCCCCATTTCCCAATAAAGATGTTAAGGTTTAAGAGGTTATGTAACCTTCCCAAAGACATACAACTAATAAATACAAAAGTTGTAATTTAACTTAGTAGTAGAATCAGTTGTACTTCTCTATTCCAGCATCTTGTCAATTCTCTCCTTCTTTTGGGAATAGAATCCTGCTTTCCAGGGGAAGGTAGTGGTGGGAACTACTCCTTCCTCCTTATATATGATACTGATGAAATCAATTATATCAGTTAATCAATTAAGATGTCCTGTGTTTTTCTGACTAAGGGGACAGAGGCCTTTTTCTATCTGACCTCCTAGATATGAGGACCATTTCCCTGTTTCTGACAAATATATTTTTTTATTACCTTTTATCTCATATCTGACACCAATGGTTGTTCAAGTCTTCTGGGTTTCTGTCCTAGCCACTCCACATACAGCAGTGCCAATATCATTGGTGGAACTCAGTTGAACTTGGGTAACCAATAATTATGCAATGATAGATACTTATCTTTCCCCGCTAAATATTTACTTGCAAAATGGAGTCTTTCTACCTGCGTATCTTTATACGTCATTATGCCCCCTTATATGTTGGCCTTATGCTACACCTGGAGCTACCTGGATCAATTATTGTTACCACACGAAGACAGTCTGCCAGTATACAAAAAAAGCAGAATTCAGAGGCAGAACAATTTTCCAGTTATTGAGGCAAAAAAAAAAATCTTTCTTTGTATTTCTCTGGCTTACATCTTAAAGCAAACTAATTTATAAGTTGGTGCCAGAAAATAGGGTGATACAAGTGACAGAACCTCAAATGTAAAACTTGTTTAGCAAAAAAAAGAGTGCTGGATCGTGAGAGTCTTCGCATCCCCTAACAGGAAGTTTGAACTCCTCACTGTGCAGTAAAACTGTAGTCTATGGTCTTGAAACTGAGACCATCTAATGAAGGAAGCTGATGCTGTTAAAGAAAGTAGCCAAAGAAGGCGTTGGGTACTTCCTAGTTCCTTCAGTATGCCCTACAAGAAAGACACAAGCTGGCAAGTTCGAAAGCAGAAGGGGCACAGATATAACTAGGTAAGAGGTGCTTTTCTCAATTATTACCAATAAGCCAAAAGGCAGAAATAGATAATTGTGCTTCTTGAGGAATTACAGAACTCTATGAACATTTATAAATGTTAGATGAGTTCTTAGTTCCTATATTTGTTTAATTTAAATCTTATCCTTTTCATAAAAATATCTCTATTTGGTGGAATATGTTCTTCATATTCTTCCAAGTGTTTATTCAACATATGAGTAAGTTATATTCTTTATTCTGCTTTCTACAATTCTGATGCAAGATATGAAGAAACATAAATAAAATTGATAACATACAATTACAGGATAGGCTATACCAAAGAGGGAATAATAGATAAATACAAATGTAAGACAGTTACTCTGTCCACTATTCTCACCATGTCTTTTGTTCCCCATTCAGAACAAATTAAGGTTTTCCTGGTCTTATTTAGATGTAGAAAGTTAAAACAGTAAAGTTATTGTCTCAGGGTATTCTTACTCCCATCTCTGGCCAACCTAACTAAGCTTCCATAATAATTGAATGAATCAAACCCATTCTTTCCATCTCAAGTTGAAATTTAAAACACATATTCCCAATGGACATTGATTTAAATGGTAGTTATGTATAACAAGGCGATATATTGATAAAGTATATGATGGCACAAAGTATATGATTTTTGAAAGTTGGTTTGATAATCTAGTCACCAATTACAGTATCTAGTCTGTAAAACGAAATTAAAAAAAATCTCTATATAAGAACCTTTTGGACACAATCCTATCACAAGGTGATCAGTTAAATGTTCCCAAGTTGACACCAAGTCATCACATATCACAGAGAAACACTTTAATTAGTGATTACTCTCAGAAAACAATGTAATGCAGCCTCATTTTTTTCAGAATACTGATAAAAATGTCAACTAGAATTATGTTTGATTCCAATTTAAAGATACAACAAAAAGTTAATGTTAAGAGAAAATCTCTCTAAAAAAAGTACATGTGATGATCAACGACCTCTGATGGAAGTTTTAAAAAATTAGAATAAAAAATGATAGCCCGCTTTTAGACAAAAATATATGATATAATGTGGAAGTAAAAGTGTTACTAACATGCCTTAAATTTGTCAGAAGCTCATTCTTAAAGGATGCATTTTTTTTTTCCCCCAGAAGCCTGACACATTACACAGGATCGGATATGATAATAACAAGTCCATCCAGGCCTACATTTGTTTACTCAGCCAAAAGATGATTTCTAGGGTATTAACATTAAACAAAATCTTCAGACAGATCATATGATACAAAACATAGAAGCATGGGGCGCCTGGCTGGCGCAGTCGGTTAAGCGTCCGACTTCAGCCAGGTCACGATCTCGCGGTCCGTGAGTTCAAGCCCCGCATCAGGCTCTGGGCTGATGGCTCAGAGCCTGGAGCCTGTTTCCGATTCTGTGTCTCCCTCTCTCTCTGCCCCTCCCGCGTTCATGCTCTGTCTCTCTCTGTCCCAAAAATAAATAAGCGTTGAAAAAAAAAAAAATTAAAAAAAAAACATAGAAGCAAGAAAGATTTGATTATTCAGCTAAACTAGAAACAAAAATTTAAAAACCCCAAATATATGTATCACTGAATAATGATTATTTCTTTATAATCAATCTGGGACTATAACAGACCCACATGATGACACCAATGTTTTGAACATTAAAATTATAAGATCCTAACGTTTTTAATTAGCTATCCATAAGGCATTCAACCATTAAACATTATGGAGACTCCATCCTGAAAAGCCTTCTAGGTTTTCCTTCGGAAAATGGACATTTTCTCCCATCAATGAAGTGTTAATTTTAGAACATAGGATTTATGGAACAATGACCAAATTCTAAGAGAAGACCAACACGGAGACTCAATTTTATGACAGTAAAAAGTTATTCCAGGTTTTATTTTCAATTTAAAAAAACCCATAAAACCATAAAATGAGCAGAAAAACAATTCAGTTGTTTGCCTCATCCATTTATTTTACTATGAACCCCGGCTCACCTAAGAAAACTGTAGTAGTATAGAGTGGGTTAGCAAGAGAAAGAATAATGGTGAGGGCAACCACACACAGAGCACTCACATCTATTCCATTACCTTCATTGCAATAGGATTACATGAAGGCAGAGACAGGACAATATGAGAAACATCTACAAGCACAATAATCTTCAGGATATATATGTATCATTTTATTGTCCAGCTGTTTGTGGTCATGTGTTATAATCAATCTGTTACGAATGATGTCAACATCATCAAAGAAAAAGTTTAGGGTCAGAAGAGCTGCTACTGACAGAATCAGGTTCTGGTCAAACATTTAAAACAATGAAATATTAAACCAAAAGGTATTTTCAAGTCTGCCTGATTAAAGTATATTCTAGCCATTCAAAATAACTAGTTGGTCTTATTTTGGCACTAAAACTTTTAAATATTATAGATTACAAGCATACCTCATTTTATTGTGCTTCACAAATACTACATTTTTTATAAATTGAAGGTCTGGGGCAACCCTGTGTCCAACAAGTCTATTGGTGTCATTTTTTCCAAAAACACCACTCACTTCATGTCTGTCACATTTTGGTAATATTATTAATTAATATTTCAAATATTGTTATGGTGATCTATCATCAGTGATTATGACTTTCTGAAAGCTCAGATGATGGTTAGCACTTTTTAGCACTAAAGTGTTTTTTAATCAAGGTATGTACATTGTTTTATAGGCATAATGCAGTTGCATATTTAATAGTCTACAGTATAAAGTAAACATAACTTCTATATGCGTTGAAAAATTTTAAAAATCATTTGACCCACTTTATTGCGATATTTACTTTATTACAATATATGCTTTATTCTGGTGGTCTGGAACTGAGCCTCTAATGTCTCCAAGGTGTGCCTGTACAAATATAAATCATGTCTGATTACTGTATTTGAAACAGCCTCTGCTAATAAGCCTTTATATGCTGTTCAGTGTGGTTTATACTAAGTAAATGATAAAGTCCTTTTTAATAAGTATTTCTGTGTCTCTTTAGTTTGTGGTTTCTTCTGTCTCACAAAGTAGACAGTAAGCTTCTTTGGGGTAAGAGCTACAAGATCCCTGTATTTCCCCCAAATGTTTTGAAAGAGCTAGCTTATTATATTCTGTATCCCCACCACTTACCATAGACCTGGTACAAATAAATACTACATAAAATACATCTACAGAATGAAGAATTCCTCGGAGCCCATATAATGCAGTCTCACTTCAGTCTCAATCCCATGTTCCCCCTTTCAGACACAAAAAAATTTTTTTGCCTGAAAGCACCGAACAAACTCCATTGTTCTCATAGTGAAGTTTCACAGCCATGACAGTTTTGCACTGCCATCTACATGAAAGAAAAACTCCTTAGGACAAAATGTTCTTGATCAATCCTCAGCTTACCACTTCTATCTCTGGCCCTCTGGCCCCGCCTCTCCCACACTGTCCCAAAGATAGGGAACTGGTGATCTGATGCCTCCAAGCCTGGATGCCCAGAGCTCCCTCTACTTGGCCTGTCCTTGATCCAATATTCCTCTGCACATGTGTCTGAAGGTCAGATTATATTCCTTGTAAAAGCCAAGGATCTGGAATATTATTATTATAAAGTCCATATTTTTTCTCACATGCTATCAGATTCTGTGTCATATTAATAGCAGTGTCATAAATAAAACACATCTACTAAAACAATACCCTACATTACCAGAAGTCTTCATAAACTTCTGTCTCCTCAGAAGACACTGACGTTTGTTTTTGGGTGTAGTATCCAGGTCATGTATCTTAATTAACTTTCATACCTTTTTCCAAATGGAATGCTAATATCATTTCATTTTGTTGGTATAGAATATGTTCTGTGAGAACTGAAGCATTATAGGCACATAGGTCACGGCAAAATTAGTATCTCAGTCTCAATCTCATTATGATTTAGGAGATACTGCAGGAGTCAAAAGCAAATGCAGGGAGACAGAAAGATAAAAGAAAATCACCAAAGTTCTGATTGGGAGAGTATAAAGAAGTTGGGGCAAAAATATCAGAAAGGTAGAGATTTGAAGAAGCAGTAGAGATTCTCTTGCTGGCTTTACAGAAGCAAACAAACATGATGTGAACTGCCTACAGAGGCGATCAGGTGGCAAGAACTCGAGAGCTTCCAGGAGCTAAAAGCACTCCCCAGGCAACATCAAGCAAGAAAATGGGGACTTTGATCTTAATCTACAAGGAACTAAATTTTGCTAACAACCAGTGAGCTTAGGAGAGAACCTTAAGCCTCAGCCAAGGTCATGGCCCCAACTGAAATCTTGATTTCAGGATGTGAGATCTTCAGCAAAGGTCCCAACTAAGTTTGCCTGGACTCCTGACCCACAGAAACCATGAGATAAATTTGCATTGTTTTAAGCCACCAAATTTGTGGTAACCTATTAAACAGCAATGGAAAACCAATACATTATGTTTTACAACCAAGAAAACATTGCTGTTAAATGTGTGCTTACAAATCTCACCTACATCAAACACTTTTTCAAAATACATTGCCTTTTCTATATAATCTAGCAATGAGCTTCCATTTTCATGAAATCTGGACATTTCAAATTTGTTATGATAGCATTTTATCTCCAACCTTTTTTTTTTTTTAATTAAAAATATATCTGAAAGAGAAAACTGAATTTAAAAGTATATCTCCCTGGGGCACCTGGGTGACTCACTTGGTTAAGCATCCAACTCTGATTTCAGCTCAGGTCATGATCTCACTGTTGCGGATCTAGCCCTGCACTGGGATTCTCTCTCACTCTCTCTCTCTCTCTCCCTTTTTCTGTCCCTCACCTGCTTGTGCTCATGCTCGCTCTCTTAAATAAATAATAAATTTAAAAGAAAAAAGGGTATTTTCCTAATGTTTTGGACTCATATTTTTAAAAATATACTATTTTAGAAAATATTACTTATCCTATGCTTAGAAAAAAGATACACATTTAACATTCTTTATCTTTTCAGTATTTATGTTAATCACTAAAATACGTCATATTAAGGAATACATCATTATGGGAGCATATTCACTCATTGTGTGAATATTTCCATAAAATATGTAATATGTGGAGAAAGAGGAGATAGGCCAATTTCACAAAATGTTATATAAAATTATATAATAATAAATTCTCCAACATAACAATCAGTTTTCATAGCTAAATCTGTTATCTAGTGAAGTTGGGGGAAAGATCTTGGCAATATTACCTATTATAGTGTTAGAGGGCAAAATAAGCTGCCTTTTGTATTTTCAGACTGTAACAATCAAAAATTTTGTTCTGTACTTCTGATAAACAGTAAATTTGTAATTTAAAAATTTTAATTTTCTGGGGCGCCTGGGTGGCGCAGTCGGTTAAGCGGCCGACTTCGGCCAGGTCACGATCTCGCGGTCCGTGAGTTCGAGCCCGGCGTCGGGCTCTGGGCTGATGGCTCAGAGCCTGGAGCCTGTTTCCGATTCTGTGTCTCCCTTTCTCTCTGCCCCTCCCCCATTCATGCTCTGTCTCTCTCTGTCCCAAAAATAAATAAATGTTGAAAAAAAAAAAAAATTTAATTTTCAACACCCAGATAGAAGTTTGTATTGTCAGTACTTTTATTAAACTTTTTTTGGTGCGATTCCAAAGTTTGGTCTTTTTAAAAGAAATCTACGTTAGGGGCGCCTGAGGGGCTCAGTCTGTTAAGCGTCCAACTCTTGATTTTGGCTCAGGTCATGATCTCACAGTTCGTGAGTTCGAGCACCGTGTTGGGCTCTGTGCTGACAGTGCAGACCCTGCTTGGGATTCTCTCTCTGCCCCTCCCCAGTAGTCACTCTCTCTCTCTCTCTCTCTCTCTCTCTCTCTCTCTCAAAATTAATAAACATTATAAGAACAAACAAACAAAAAAAAGCAATCTACTTTAAGGTAGCCTACCTTCCACACTCAAAGTCCCCATTTTAGACTCCAGGAAATCAAATAACGTGCTTGGAGCTGACGGTCTTGCATTTCCCAGCTCCTCCTCTTCTTCAGATCTTATTCTCCCCCTGCCTTTTCCCTTACCTGAAGAAGTGAAGCAAGACACGTTTATTGTACGTGCAAAAACAAAAGGAGAAAATACACCAAAACAGAATCATCAGTCACCTCAAGTATGATTTTGTATGTCTTTCTTTTCATATTTTTCTGTATATTCTGCATCTTTTAAATAAATAAGTTTTTTAAATGATTATATCAACTAGTACCTTTAGTCCTCTAAATGATCTATCTGGAAATTTGAATTTGTTCATGTAAATTATCTTTTAAGAAAAAAAAATCATTCTTATAAATTTTTTCTTTAACCGCTAATCCTTTAAAAGAATATAGGATTAAGACTTGAATGACCAAAGAATAACACTAAATAAAAGTCATGTTCTTGATAATTTTTAAAAGTCTGCAGACTAGTCACTTATACAAGGGGCACAGTTCTAAAAATAATTAATAGAACTACTGATTTCATATTATATTTTCTCTATTACTTATAACAACCCTGTTAAATAAGGTATTATTAGACCTACTTTACATAAAGATGAAGACAGAGAGACTTGGAGGAACTTGCACAAGTCTCTGTGATGCCCTAACTGGTGCTCCTTCCACTTACCACAAAGAGTAAATGAAGTTATACTGTCCCCCCGCCCAGCAACAAAACCTCAGCCAGAAATGCAAACAATACTATCTGTCACATGGCTTAATGAACTCTACCTCTCAGAGGTGGACCTGTAACAGGTTTGTGTTTATTGCTGTTAAGAAGTACATTCAGCGCTGCTTCTAAGTTGTTGCCATTATCCATAAGAGCTTGCCTCGATGCTTCTTTACTGAAGCCCATTTCTGTTATGTGTTTCAGAGCCTTCTCATCAACCTGTAAGAAATTAAGAGCAAAGCTACGCTAATGGCCAATAAATAAGCAAGGTATACGTTTTTAAGTATATGTATAGTTTCTTTTTTTTTTAAGTTTATTTATTTTGAGAGACAGAGTGAGTGGAAGAGGGGCAGAGAGAGAGGGAGAGAGAGAATCTCAGGCAGGGATTCGAGCCCAATACGGGGCTCAAACTCACAAACCATGAGATCATTATCTGATCCAAGAGTCGGACACTTAACCGACTGAGCCACCCAGGTACCCCTATATACACTGTTTTTAAATTAAAAATTACATTCATGGTTATAGAAAAAATGCCATACTAATACAACATCCACTTGCTGTTTGTTCATACCAATAGTCGAGGAAAATTCTGTATGATATGTGGGGTTGTGCCTCAAGTACTCTCTGACTTTACAACTACCATTACAAAAGAGTGAATGAATGAATGAAAGAAAGGAAAAGAAAGAAAATCATATATGTCAGAAAGAAGCTTCTGAAAATAATACAGTGAAAACTATCTAATGAAAACTTTTCTTGCTTAATATTTCACTTCTCCAAAACTGCAAAGTATAAAATGAAGCTAACAAAAAGGTGCTATCTCAGTAGTTTTATTTTTTTTTTTTTACTCTCTCTGTTCCAGTATTCTTTCTATAAAGCCTGTACCTCAAATAGGAAAATCTACCTTAAAATGCCATAAACCAAAATCTCCTTGAAAAATCTAGAGCTGAGTAGAATTCAAGAACTTTTTAAGTAACATAAACATATCCCATAAAGAAATTTCTTGATGGTACCCCATAGGTCCCTTATCCTCTTTTTTTCTTCACTCTTTTCTCTTTCCGCATCTTAGACTGGGTAATTTCAATTGCTCAGTATCAAAGTTCACTGATTTTTTTTTTTCTGCCTGTTCCAGTCTGATGTTGAATCTGCTAATTTTTCATTTCAGTTACTGTACTTTTCTGCTCCAGAAATTCTATTTGGTTTCTTTTTTTTATAATCTCTCTTTACTGATATTCCCCACTTGTTCATATATTGTTCTCTTGATTTCTCTTTGTTCTTTGTCAACAGTTCCCTTCAGACGTTTGAGCATATTTAAAATAGTGCATTTAAAGTCTTTGTTTAGTCAGTCCAATGCCTGGGCTTCTTCAGGGAAATTTCCTGTCAATTTCTTTTTTTTCCCCTAAGTGGGTTGTACTTTGCTGTTTTTTGGTAGGCTTTGTAATTTTTTTTTTGTTGAGAACTGGACATTTTGAATACTATAATGGCAGTGATTTTGGAAATCAGATTCTCCCTCCTCCTCAGGGATTGCTATTGTTACTTGATGAAAGCTGCTGTTGTAAGTTTGTGTAGTGACTTTTCCAAACTTTCTTTGCAAGGATTATATTCCTTGTGATATGTGATCACTGAAGTCTCTGTTCCATTATCCTCTGTCTTCATTACTCACTATTCTGGATCCTCAAGTATTTGACTACCAGCCTTCAGAATTCTAAAACCGTTGTTTCAGAGAGTACTTGTCACCTAAAGAGTTGTTTGGGTGGAGAGGCCAATTCCTGGAGCTCTCGGCTCCACCATCTTTGCAATGTCACTCCCTTCATATGTTTAATCCTTGCCACAACCCCAAACTGCTGGTCTCCGATGTTTTATGGCAAGACATCCCCAGAGAAGTATTCTCAATTTACTGAAGTTTGAAAGCTTCTTGAGTTAGGGACCATATTTTTTCAGTTCGCTGTATCTACTCTAACCTGAAACTGACTTTTGTAAAAGTCCATGAAATGGTACCATGAAATGGTACTATGTTCAAGGAAGAGACAGCCTGGCCCATAGTTCTCCTTGGCCAATGACTGATTTAGAAGTGGACATGTGACCTATCTCTAGTCATTAAGACATAAGTGGAACGTTCTGGAGATTTCAGAAAATATTTTCTTGTCTGATAAAATAGACCTACACCCTTTCCTTCCTGCCTTTGAACTTTTTGTGTGAAGACTTAATACACAAAGAGTCCTGTATCCCTGAGAAGAAAGCCAAAAAATCACAGAGATGCTCACCAGAGCTCCAACATTGTTATACTGCTGGATTTATCAACCTTTGTAACCATCTACTTCTGAATTTCTAGTTATGTGAAATAATAAATCCCTATTATTTAAGTGAGTCTTAGTATCCCCTACTCTACAGATAAAAGCATCTAAAGTCATTCAACTTCTAAAGGCAGAGGAAAAAGAATTCTTCTCAGTTCTCTCATGTATGAGAACACTGCAGCATACCAGAAATAACTTTGACTCCTATCATTTATCTTAAAAATCCAACTATATTTTACAAATGAGACCAGAATACACATTTACTTGTTCTAATACATTTTTCCCAAAGAGCAAAACAAAACAAAACAAAATCACTTTACAGAAAATTTGAGAAGGATATGGAGAAGGGAAGGGAAAGGATGTTCCTGAGGCATCATCTTATACAAAATAATCTCCATTAAATGTCCTCTATTAAATGTGATGGCTTTTCATCAAGCTATTCCAAAAGACATAATTCAGACATTAGAAATTTAAGTACGATGGAGGTTTTAAGTAAATTAACTTTCAAACAATCCAGATGCTCCACGATTAGCAACAATCCTTAATGAAACCCTTCTTAAGAGTTGTAAAGTTCATTCATAACGCGCTGAATAAAGCCAGGAGTGGTTGTGAGAAAGGACAGAAAAATCATCCAGGTAAGGCAGAACACATTAACTCTGTGGTTGATTCTTTGGCCTTACCAGTTCTCTGTAGACACCCTCATGTTTCCCCTCCGGTTTGGCTGACTTTTCTTTTTGTAAGATTTCTCTAGTTCGGTTCCCAGCAGCACTCATGTTGAGGTTACTTCTAGCACCACCACCACCACCTCCAAATGTCTTGGTCTTTAAATAAGTGAAAGACAAAGAGATGTAGGTAAGTAATATGGAAAGATAGTTCTCAAAACTAGTCTGCAACCAAAAACATCTGGTAAAACAAGTAACGAAACGCTTCTCAATTATGCTAACTGATTCTTTTCAAAAAATATGTACTGGCCATCATCTCTTCTTTCCACAAGTCCGGGTGAAGCAATAAAAAATTTACAAAATTAGCATCGTTAAGTCTTCAAGGCAAGTCATCAGAATAAACTGAAGTAGACAACAACATAGAAGAAAATACAATAATATTAGCATTATGGAGTTTAGGTATTAAAATAATTCTATGGCACGATACGCGACTGATAAATCATGAGAGCTGGGTTATAAACCCAGACACGTAGCAAGTCTATTTTTAGCAAGGCACTCAACATGTCTAGGAATCAGTTACATTATGTCCATGATCCAATAATATGATTATTTATACAAACTTAAAAAGTAAACAAATAATGTGAATTTTAACACTGGATTAAAATTCTCATCGCTAACTTACTATTGACATTAATTACATAATATGCTATCTTACTAATTATGTATAGAAAACTTTAAAGCGTTTATTTCTTATTTTGTTTGAATTATTTCAATAATTATGTTTAATCACATTTGAAAATCTGCTCTGATCTCATTTTCATCAAAACTATTATAAAAAGACAAGAATGTAAAGGACATTAGTCATAAAGATACAAATTCATGATTGAAAAGTAACCCACTGCTGTTACTTGTACAGTATTAAATTAAATATGTGGTCATACAGCATCTTTAGAGCTCTAATAGATCCAATAAAAGAGGAAGAAGTCAAGACTTGATTTTTATTAGCGATAATAATAAATTATTTTTACATGTGTTTTAAAATTATTACAGTAAGAAAACATCCTAGATATAAATTTATGAGATACTGGGAAATTATTTTCAATCTGATGAAAATATAAAGAAACAGAACCTGAGAAATAGAAAAATGATAGTAGATAAGCATTAACCAGGCAACGTATAAAATATCTATTATGTAGTTGATACACCACCACAATATTTAAATTTTATTTAAACCAAAATTAAAACCACACCTTCAAAGACCAAAGGTGCATTACTAGATTCATTCAATTTTTGGTTTATGCAATAGATTGGGAAGTTTGGAAGGTCATCACTTATATAGCCTCATGATTTTAAATAGGCATCCATATATGCTTACAACTTCCAAATGCATCTCTTCCAAAGCTCACTTTTCCAATTATACTCTTCTGTCTCACTGCCTATGAAGCCACATGATGTATGTTCAAAACAGAATACCAAATCTTTATCCTCAAACCTGTTCCACTACAGTCTTCTCTAATTCAAAGTAAGAAACTCTAACCTGCCAATTTCTTAGGGCAAAACCCTTGGAATCATTCATGATACCTCCCTCATGTACCACATTTAATATCTCAGAAACTGTGATAGTTCTACTTTCAAAATTCCAGAATCTGACCACTTCACACCACCTATGCAGCTGCCATCTTCATCCAAGCTACCATCATTTTTCTCCTTCCTGGATCATTCAATAATTTCCTAACCTGTTTGGTTCAATCTTCTTCTCTACAATCTACTCTGAACATAGCAGCCAGAATTAGCTTTTTATTTATTTATTTATTTAATTTTTATTTATTTATTTATTTATTTTGAGAGAGTGAGAGTGTGCACAAGAGGGGGAGGAGCAAAGAGAGAGGGAGAGAGAACCCCAAGCAGGCTCTGCACTGCCAGTGCAAAGACTGACACAGGGCTCAATCTCACAAACTGTGACTTAACTGGCTGAGCCACCCAGGCGCCCCCCCATTAGCTTTTTTAAATGTAGGTCAGTTGATGTTACTGTTGTGCTGAACACCTTTAAAGGCTCTCATTTCTCTCTGAATAAAGACCAGTTTTTTAAACATGGCTCACAGAGCCATATATAAGCTGACCTACATTATCACCATTGACTTTATGGTGTACTTCTTGTCCCTTTGTTCTCTCTGCTTCCACCAGCTACCTTCCTATTCTTTGAACACATACTCCTGCTTTAGAGCCTTTGTAAAGACTTTTCTTTCTCAGGTAACCACATAGCTAATTCTCTTACCTCATTCAAGTCTTAGCTCAAATCTCATCATCTTGGGACCTAATTAAATCACTCTATTTAAAACTGAAATCTGAAACTTACTTATTTAGCATGTTTATATTATTTAGTGTCCTTACTAGAATGTAAACTACACAAAAAGAATTCTTAATTTCTGACCATCCTATGTTAGGTGCACCCCATCCCCAACCAGTACTCCCAACTCCCCAACCTACTTTATTTTTTTCTTCCTATAGAGCTTACTGATTTCTAACTTCCCATACAACTTACATATAAATAGTTTTCTCCTTTACTAAAATATAAGCTTGATAAGGGCAGGGATCTTTTGTCTATTTTGTTCATTGACTTAACATAAGCATTTATTTTTTTAATTAAAAAAAACAATTTTTTTTGTCTGTGTTTATTTATTTTTGAGAGAGAGAGAGAGAGAGAAAGAGAGAGTACAAGCAGGGGAGGGGCTGAGTGAGAGGGAGACACAGATTCTGAAGCAGGCTCCAGGCTCCGAACTGTCAGCACAGAGCCCAACGAGGGGCTTGTACTCATGAACTACGAGATCATGACCTCAGCTGAAGTCGGTGCTTAGCCGACTGAGCCACTCAGGTGCCCCTAGTTTTTACATTTTTAAAAGTTCATTGATTTATTTTGAGAAAGAGATCCAGAAAGAAAGAGTATGAGCAGGGGAGGGGCAGAGAGCGAGAATCCCAAACAGGCTCTGCACTATCAGCCTGATGTGGGGCTTGACTTCACGAATCAAGAGATCATGACCTGAGCTGAGATCAACAGTCAGATGCTTAACCACCTGAGCCACCCAGGGACTCTTAATCTAAGCATTTAGAACACTTCTTCGCATACAGATTTTCATAAGATTGCTGAATAAACAAATAACGGAAAAAATATATGAAAATCATGGCTTGATCATGTGCACTAAATTCCACCAAATCCACATAATTGTTTGAATGGATGATCATAAAACATCATTCTAAAACAATTGCGCTCTTATGATTTTGCTGTTCAGACATTTATTTAAGTTTATTTATTTATTTTGAGAGAGAGAGCACAAGAGCAAGTGGGGGGAGAGAAGAGAGACAGAGAGAGAGAGAATCTCAAGCAGGCTCTGTGCTGTCAGCACAGAGGCCGATGTTGGACTCAAACTCACAAACTGTGAGATCATGACCTGAGCCAAAGTCAAGAGTCAGATGCTTAACTGACTGAGCCACCCAGGTGCTCCATTGTTCAGGCATTTAGATTAAATACAAATCTGTGCTTGTGTGTCTTGTGTGTGTGTGTGTGTGTGTGTGTGTGTACTTACCTATAGAGACAGATCTATAGATATAAGGATAATCTATAATACACATAGGTTTAGTCCTAAATTTGCCATTGGGTAACACTGGGCAAGTTCAGGTAGTTTTGAACCACCATCAGTTCTCTCATATATAAACTGAGTAGTTTTAAGTTTGCTTTGGAAAGCTAGGATTCTTTATTTATCAAATATTTATACAAAATACAATGTGATCAATTATGGCTTTAAAAAATGAAGCATATTACAGTTTAACTATATTCTAGAAAATAGCCATACCCTGCATCAAAGTTTTGGAAGGAAAGTTTGTGTGAGAAAAATGTACATCAAAAGAACAACTTTCCTATAATCATTAAGAAATTGATATATATCCCATATACTCTTTTTAAATTGCAAATTTTAACAGCCTTTTAGGAAAAAAGAAATATATTTTATGTAAACTATGCAAAATGCATTAATTTCAGAAGCATGAAAAACGATTTTTAAAAGCATGTACCTTAGAACGTAAAAGACACTAAGGAATGGCAATAGTCATATTTACGGAGAGCTTTCAGTGAAGGAAAATTTGAACTGTGCCACATGCAGCGTTGTAAATGTTTTAAAGATTATCAGTTTAATTCTAACAGCAACCATATGAAGTGGGTGCCGTTATTATCCCCTTTGCAAAGATGAAGAAAAATCAGGTAAGAAAAGCTAAGTAACTTATTGAAGGCTGTCAGCAGGATACACTTCCAGGCTGCCTGACTCCAGAGCTTGTGCTCTTGGATCAGACTGATGACGGAAAGACACTGCAGGAAGAACAATCAAAATTCAATAAGTCTCTTACCTATACTTCAAATTTAAATAGGAAAGCAGTTGTTAGCTAAGCTTTATTACTGGTTTTAAATAAAGGAAAGTATTCTAATCTCACTGGTTAAGAGAAGGAGTCTGTCTAAGCAACTAATTCATGAACTTAAATTTCTTCTCAAAGTCTAAAATGAATAACTAACTAGAGAAAACACCTATTTCAAATAAGCAAGAAATTTTAAATAATTAAAAGAAAACCATTTGGCTGTTAATAGAACATGATGGATTGTGTGTGGGGGGTGGGGTGGGGGCGGGCATAAATGTACAGGATCCAAAGAAAAAAATTATTTTTTACTAAGTAGATTGAAGAATGAAAACTAACAAAAATGTTAATACTAAGCCATGATTTATCCTCTGATCAATCTTTTTTTTTTAAATGTTTATTTATTTTTGAGAGAGAGAGAAGTAAGAAACTCATGCATGCACATGAGCAGGGGAGGGAGAGAGAGAGGGAGACACAGAATCTGAAGCAGGCTCCAGGCTCTGAGCTGCAGCGCAGAGCCCCGACACGGGGCTTGAACCTGCGAACCGTGAGATCATGACCTGAGTCAAAGTCAGATGCTTAACCCACTGAGCCCCCCAGGCGCCCCTCTTCTGATCTATCTTTACTTGCATTCCTCACAGGTGGTATCTAGCCCAACTAACAACAGAAAATCCTCTGCCATCATGAAAAGTGTTGTGTTTCGTTGTTACTCTATTAAGAAGGAAAGGAAAAGGGAGGAAAGAAGAGTGGTTTGCTAGCAAGAACTTGTGAGCAAAATGTGTGAGCTGAAGGCTCCATAAAGGCCCAGGGCATTTCTACTGTTGAAATATGCAAGAAGAATGTTGAAAGTTTGTTGAATTAGTTACCTTATATGGAAAGACAATAATGATTCTGAGTGACTTAAATAGAACATAATGACAAAGAATAAGAGTTTATAAAGATCTAGTTTCTTACTTCTTTGCTCTTTGCAACTTCCGCAATAGCAGCAGTCCTTTGTTTTTCAAATTCATCATTGTCATTTGTAGGTTTGACAGGCATTGTGACTTGCAATGTCTTTCTTCGATCAAGTTCTCTACTATCCACTTGGACATGAGACGTGCACTTCTGGTAATAATAGAGAAAAATAAAACACTTCAGTAGTTCCGAAAGAGATCCAAGTTTTTCATAAGAAAGTAACACCTCAAAAGAAAGGTTTGTGTTGCTTTAACAACTGAGAGCTCATAAAAGTTTAATTCTTTCCCATAGATTTAAAAATAAAGGTAGAGAATTGATTAAAGTCACTTGTAAATAAATGTAACTGGTAAATAAAATGTAAAGCTACATAATGGCCATCTAAAATAGGGCACATATTTAAGACACACAATGAACCAAGAGATTTATGTAGCATTTTAGGATAATAACTTGAAATAATTTTAAACTTCAAACAGTCTATACTACTGTACAAGAAGAGACAAGTTCAGTTTTTTATTAAGAGTTTGATTTCCATATTATGACACAATATGCATATGATGGTTAAGTAGTATAGTATGGTTATTTTAAATATAAAGAGCTGTCTCTGAACTTACAAACTAAAAACTAAAAACATAACTGCTCTCTCAATCAGGCTACAAAGTTTTTGATTTTTAAAAAAAAAAAATTTTTTTAATGTTTATTTTTGAGAGAGAGAGAAAGAGAGAGAGACAGAATGAGAGTGGGGGAGGGGTAGAGAGAGAGGGAGACACAGAATCCAAAGCAGGCTCCAGGCTCTGAGCTGTCAGCACAGAGCCTGATGCGGGGATCGAACTCACGAACCGCGAGATCATGACCTGAGCCGAAGTTGGACACTTAACTGACTGAGCCACCCAACTGCCCCCAAAGTTTTTGATTTTTAATTTCTTAGGATAATTTTAAAAAGCCAACACTGCTTAAAAATAAGCCCTGAATTCTGTTCTCCCTTCCAATCCTAGCAGTAAAAACCCTATAAAATGAGCCTTTTCTCAACTCACTAATAAAAAAAGAAAAACATACACTCACACAAATGTGTTGTACAAATTCAGGTTTTCAGCAATATTAATATATCTTGTTGCTATTGGCACACATCCAGCATTATCTATCTTTAACCCATGTACAAGGCTAAGATAAACTGAACAAGAATATTTTAGAATGGACTTGATAAGAAATATTAGTGAAACTATACCTTTCAATATATTCCTAATTTAAAAAACCATAAGGGGTGCCTGGGTGGTTCAGTTGGTTAAGTGTCTGTCTGACTCTTGATTTCAGCTCAGGTCATGATCCCATGATTCGTAGGATTGAGCCCCACATGGGCTTCTGAGCTGATAGTGTGGAGCCTGCTTGTGATTCTCTCCCTCCCTCTTTGCCTCTTCCCTGTGCTCTCTCTCAAAATTACGTTTCTCTGAGTAATTCATAAAAGAAATATTATCACCAAAATGTTTAAGAGGAAAGCAAATTCTTGCAAACATGTATTTATATTATTAAAATAGAAATCATTCGACTGTTTACACTCTGTTTGCATTCTGAAGGTTTTTGTGGCATTGGTGGGAGAGAGAATATCAGCAACATGGATCAGATCACAGGGCATCACGCCTCCTCTCATCTTGACTGTGCCTTGCTCCAAAGCACAGTAGAGTCAACATATTTTTAAATTATTTTCAAAATAGCCATGATGAGAGAATGACTTTAATTCAATTTTGAGTTGACCTTACAAAAATGTGTTTCAAAAGGATGCCAGTCAACAGATTCCACCCATTTATCTGGGTGGAATGAAGCAAATGAAGAGCAAACGCAAGGCAGATTACCAACAGCTAAATGTTGGTGCCATTATGAAGCAAAGAGCAAGCTGCCACAGGGATGAATCTCAGACTCATCAGGGATAAAACAGGAAAAGGCTGCAGGAGACTGTTGTGAATAACAGTGGAATGCTGAGTAAAATCAGGAAGGCCCAAGACTCCAGGCAGCTAAGGAGTTACCTCACTGTAACATTCTGCAGAGGGTGGGTTGAAAAATAGTGAGGAGGAAACTTTTAGCTTCTGTAAGAGAAGGATCAGGGCTGCTGTGGTTAAAAAGAAAAATATCAAATGGAAATAAAATTAAGTTCTTGATTGAGACAGGTAATTTGGATCAAGGCCGAAGATTAGAATCCAGGAAAGAACAACTGGGACAGAAACCCCACTAAAGTGCAGTGATGCCCTTCCCTGTCTCTGGGTTCGCACCTTTATGTCTCATCTCTCTGTTGACATTTTCATTTTTTCCTCTCCCTCTTTTGTGTCTACCAAAACAAATCTGTCTTACTTTTGAATTTCTCTCTCACTCTCTCAAAAAAAACAAAAAACAACAACAAGAACAAAAAAACAAAGCCTCTACCACCAGGCTATCTTAATTAGTTATAAGTTGCTCTTCAAGTATGCCTCTTAACTGCTTCAATCTTTTGGTTAACAGCTCTTGAGAAAAGAATCTACACCAACAATTTAGTTAAAGAAAAAAACCACAATTATTAAATTTCTGTATTTAATAGATTTCTACATAACTCCATGACCTCTAAATGAATAGTTCCACACAAAACTAAACACAGCTTGAATACAAATGAAAAACACTTTTTTGCTGATTAAATTCATCTGCCAACATGGAAGTCATTACCTGTCCAAAAGGCACAAAAGGAGGTGGTCCACCTTCAGTTCCAATATTACTTCTATTGTGTTTTGACAAGCTCTGTGAGAAGAGTGAGTCATAAGACAGAAATTATACCATTTACAATGTCCCAGGAATCCACTTATGTTAGTAGATTCTTATATAGAATAGGAAAAAAAAAAAAAAAAAGCCTTGTATAAATAATTTTAAACTACATAAAAACATTTTGTGTAATTAGGCAATAATTAGGCAAAGGTTCTCTCCTCATCTCCCATACTAAACTACACATTCACACAGAATTTTCAGAAGTACTTACCAACCTGCTCCCGTAAAAAGAAAACACAGTAAAAAAATACCCTCTTCAACAAGGAGTTAATTCAAGACAACAAACAATGGTAACAAAAATTTTAAAAGCGCACTAAAACTATAATCCGACAAATATTACCAGAAAATTATCTTCAAAATAAATTTTTATACATAAAATCTACTAGCAAATATTTGAGATACTGCAATGTAATAAAAATATATATATTTGGGCTTCTTCCCCAGTTCTTGGAACAGAGCTCCTAAAACTTTTGGAATTTCCTGAGTGATTGGGGTCAGAGGAGCATCTTCTGTTATTCATAATAAGCTTCTTTGAGGATACCTGAGTTTATGCTAATGAGGTGACTATTGATGGGCCCCTGAATAGCTCCAGGATGGGGGCTGGCTGCCAGAGGCACCAATAATATGATTGGAAGGTTGGAGAATGAGTTAGTCGCCAATGTTCAGTGGTTTAGTCAATCATGCCTATATAATGAGCCTCCATGAAACCCCCTATACAACAGGGTTCTGAGAGCTTCCAGTTTGGTGAACACATCCATGTGCTGGAAGGGTAGAACACACAAAATTCCACAGGGACGGAGGCTCCTGTGTTCAGGACTCTTCTACATCTTGTAGCTTCATTTGGGTGTTCATTTGCGTCTTTTACAATATCCTAAATTTATAGTAAACCTGTTAATAGTAAGTAAAGTGTTCCCCTGATTTTTGTGAGCCATTATAGCAAATTATCAAACCCAAGCAGGAGGTCACAGGAACCACCAATTTGTACCCACAACGTACTGACATGTGGGTAACCCAGGGACCCGCTATTTGCAACTGGCATCTGAAGTGGGGAAGTAGTCTTGTGAGACTGAGTCCTTGAGAGGCAGGGTCTGAACAAGACTATTCAGCTGATTAAGCAAAGAATAATATAAACTTTATAGGACTGTCATATTTCTTTACAAGCTGTACATAAGATGTTAACCTACTTTTTAAAAACCAGCAGCGTATTCAATTATCTAGGGGTCTTTCCTCAGATAGGAAAGACCTATCTTGAATAATCAAGATATTCAAGCATCAATCATTTCAATTTATACTGTAACTTCCTTTAAAAACTCACACAAACTGCTAATAATGCCATCTGTCAATACAGATTATATAATTTAAAACATATTACAGGGTTGATACTTCTCATCCTCATGAATGTACAGAAGTCAGACTTCACCTCCCTCTACAAACAAGCAGGAATCTGGACAACTTGTAAGAAAAAACTGTTTTAAGACATAGGACAACAAGTAGTGCAGGACTATAGTCCCTGAAAGAAAGAGAAATAAACAAAATCGAACCAGATGAGCTCTGCATTTCTGCTCAGAGGCATGATTCAGTCAGCGCAGAGAGCCAACCTGAGAGAATCAACTTCAGGCAGGCTGAAGCAACTGGAAGTGCTGGGGCAGAGTTTTGTAAAAGAGGGACATGTGGAGAAAAGAGGCTCCAGAAACCAGCATATGAATTCCCTAAAGTCATTGCTGAGAACTAGACTGAGCAAAAAACCACTGTAGATTGTAAGCTTCCCTTTACAATAGCATCAAAAAGAATAAAACACTTGGGAGATAAACTTAAGAGACTTGTACGCTGAAAACTATAAAAGACTGCTAAAAGAAATTAAAGATGATATCAATAAATGCAAAGATATCCCATGGTCAAGGATTGAAAGAATTAATATTATTAAGATATCAATATTATTAAGATTCAATACAATTCCTATCAAAATCACAAGAAATTTTTTGCAGATACAGAAAAATTCATCCTACAATTCATATGGAATCTCAAGGGACCCTGAATACCATAACTATCCTGAAAAGTCCTCATGTTTCTCAGTTATACAACTTACTACAACTTACTATAATCGAAACAGAGTGGTACTGGCATGAAGACAGACATAGGGAACAAAAGAATAAAGAGCCCAGAAATAAACCCTTGCTTGCATATGTGGTCAAATCATTTTTGAAGAGTGTGGACAAGACCGTTCATTGGGGAAAGAGAGAAATAGTGCTGGGAAAACTGGATATCCATAGGCAAAACAATGAAGTTGGACCCTTAACTTGTATCATATACAAACATTAATTTAAAATGGATCAAATACTTAAATTTAAACCCATAAAACTCTTAGAAAAAAAGACAGAAGCAAAGTTTCAGGACACTGGATTTGGTAATGATTTCCTGGATATGACATCAAAAGCACAAGCAACAAAAGAAAAAAAACATGAAATCAAACTTCATCTAAATTAAAACCTTTTGTGCATCAAAGGATACTATCAATAGAGTAAAAGGACAACCCACAGAATGTGAAATAATATTTGTATTTCATACATCTCAAAGAACGGATACCCAGAAAATATCAAGAATAGGACAAAAGCTAAATAAACCAGTTAAAAAATGGACAAAGGACATAAATGTTTCTCCAAAGAAGACATAGAAATGGCCTATGGAAGGCACTAAATATCACTAAGCATAGGGAAATGCAAATCAAAGCCACAATGAGATTCCACTTCACACCTATTAGAATGGTTATTATAAAAAATGAAATACCAAGGATTGGCGAGGATGTGGAGAAATTAGATCCCTTGTGCATTGCTGGTGGGAATATAAAATGGTGCAATTACTGTAGAAAAAAATATGGCAGTTACTCAAAAAATTAAACATAGAATTACCTGCCATATGTCTCAACAATTCTACTCTGGTTGTATGTCCAAAAGAGCTGAAAGCAGAAACCTGAACAGATATTTGTCCAACCTTGTTCATAACAGAACTGTTCACAATTAGCCAAAAGGTAGGAACAACCCTAATGTCCATCAATGGATGAATGAGGAAAACACTGAAATGCTGTATGTGCGTGTGTGCGTGTATATGGAATATACAATGGAATAGTACTCAGCCTAAAAAAGTCCAGCAATTCTGATACATGCTACAACATGGATGAACCCTGAAGACATTATGCTAAGTAAAATACACCAGACACTAAAGGACAAATATCACAGGATTTCACTTATATGAAGTACCTAGAGTAGTTGAATTCATAGAGACAGAAAGTAGAATGGCGATTACCAGAGACTGTAGGTGGGTATAGGGGGATGGGAAGTTGTTTTATGGGTACAGAGTTTAAGTTTGGGAAGATAAAAATTCTAGAGATGGATGATGTAATGGTTGTTTAACAATATAAAGGTACTTAATGCCACTGAATTTTACATTTAAAATGGTTAAAATGGTAAATTTTATGTTATGTATACATTGCTAAACACACACACACAAAGAAAAAACAAACAAACCCAGATCTGTCATGGCAACAGGCTGGGGGGCACTAAAATGTTACAGAAACTACATTACTTTGCAAATTACATCTGGCACAGAACTCTCTAGAACTGGTCTTTGCCAAATGTACAAAACATTTTGAGGTTTGAGTTTTTCTTCTTCTCTTCACTTGTCTATTACAATTTGTTATAGCTACAAAACATGCACATAGTTTAAATACTGCCCATGTCCCCTTAACCCATTTATTTTACAAAATGGTTAGGGCCCTTTTTGAAAATTAACTTTATGGTCTACGGTTTCTATGCGTACATCTGATTTCTATGTGTACCACCTGCCAGATGCTTCAGTAATTAAACTCTCCATGGTTTCTACATGGCTATGGTTACCAAATTAAAACAGCAGCAACAACTATAAATCAAGAGAACTATAATCATTGCAAGATGTTTTAAACACTTTTTAATATAAATTTTTATTGCCCCCTAAAAAGAAATATTAACACAGTTTTCAGGAAACAAAGTGTAAACATAATATAATAAAATATTACAAAGATAACTATCAAACTACTAATAATCTTTGTGTGTGTGTGGGGGGGTGTTTTAGGAGTGGGGAAGTTTCTAGGAATGTTTAATTGATTTTACAGTTAGTGAAGTAGTTTTGGCTGGCATTAGGAAAATAATGTAAGATGTTGGTCTGACTTAATGGCATCTTACCACATTCTAAAAAATGTCTAATAATAAAAATATAATTTATCAACTTGTGAAAGGAAAGAGTTACATGAAATGGGTGGGATTTCTCTGGGAAATTCAAGGTTCATAATCTTGGCTATTATGTAAAACTATCAAGCCACTTCTGCTTTTGTAACATTTTAATTAAACAACGCAGGTAGGGAACATTATCTTACACTGCATAGTACAGCAGACCTAAAGGTAGCACATTAGTATCGTAAGTAATTAGTACTAAGGAATAAAATATGTGCCTAAATTTCTTTATCTATTTACCTCCCAAACAGAGGCACTTTCAAAGCAAGAAGATAGAAAAGAATAATGTATCATAAAATAGGAAAATCTTCAAATGTTACTAGGTTCCTTGGCTCATTCCAGGTAACAGGCAAGATTTGGGGCAGCACAAGAACATCAATTTTAGATCAAAGAGTAATTATATTTATGTGCTTTATAATTCATTCATTCCACAATCATTTGTTATAATGTTTTTGCATGTACACATCCTGAGCTTCTGTGTTAGAGGAGGCTCAGATCTGTCACCTATTAGATCTGTAATCATAAAATAAATTATTTAACAGTTCTTTAAGTGCATTTCCTGATCTATATGGACATAATACTCCCTTATAAGACTGTTAGGAGGATTACATGGTTTCCTGATGCAAGGGTCCAGCACAGTATCTACAGACTGCTCAACAAATATTCATGGAATTAAACAAAGGCACAAACAATTCTGACCTCAAGAAGCTTATAATCTATTAAAGGAGATAAGTAAACATAATTCTAGTGCAAGGTAAAAAGTAATATACTTAACACAAATAAAACGTTCCAAGAATTCAATAAAGGACCAACTACTTCACTTGGCAAAGAAGCAAGCATTTGATCTGGGTCTAAAAGCATGGGACAATTTGGCCATTCAGGGATCAGGAGAAAGAGAACAAGATGAATGATATAAATGTGGAAAAAAATTTTACCCCCGAAAGTATAACTAAGGAAAGCATAGAGAAGCAAAGAAAGAGTAAGTGGTTCCATTTGGTTAGAATAAAATCCATGTAAAATAATATAGGAAGTTAAAAAGGTAAACTGAAACTAGGGCTAGACTATAAATAGCCTTGAATGCCAAATTAAGACATTTGAAATAAAAGCAGGGTATGACATGTTCTGAGTGATACTGAAGGAAAATAGTCTTGCAGAAGTAAATAAAATAAATTAGAAGATGGAGGAAGGATATGTGGAGATACCATTGAAAAGGCTACTGCAGTAGTCCAGGTGTGAGATGCAAAAGATGTAAACTAAAATAATCAAGTTGTGAATATTCTAAAAATTAAGAAATAAACTGAAAATAAAAAGACAAACTATTGCAAAAGCGATGGAACTGGAGAGCAAAGGGAAGGATAGAAGATCTGACAGCAGTGGATCAACAGAATTGGTTGCTGGAAGCAAACTAGAGACACAACCCTTAGATAACCTATGACTAGAAGGATGAAGATATCGTTAACATAAATGGGAAAAACACCAACTAATGTGCCTAGGAAAACAAATACAGTAAGAATCTCTCCGTTATTGCGACACTCTATACAAACAACTTGTTTTCAGTTGTACATATGCGTTTGTAGCTGAAACAAATAGACATACGTTATATTCATATATATTCACAAATATTTGGTTTTTGCAGAATTACACACAAATACATTACACATAGTTTATAACAGGTATCTTGGGAATTTTGAAAACTTGTCAGTAAAGAATTACTTTTAAAAATATGTAATAAAATGTAGCAAATACCGAAAAATGACATCTACTGAAGACAAACTATGCCAATCAAAGGTAGTTTTCTGTAAAGATCACTGTTTTCCGTTCTATTCAACTCTGACACAAAAGACTAATTTTACTTTTTACTGTGGGAAGATCTTAAAACCCAGAATACATTAAAAAGAGTAGAGTTTTTTAAAGTTCTAGCCATTTTTCTTAGTTTACACTTACTCTCTGTAACTCCCACTTCTCAATAAGGTGTTCTACTTCACCACCAAGAACTGTGGTGTTTGAGTCATTCAATAGCAGGAATCCATTTTTTATATCCACGATGCCTGAGAGCTTCACTTTAGTTCCAGGTGGTGTGTTCAGGCTAAATCAAGGAAAAAAGAAAAAGAGTTAAAATACATTGGCGCTCCTTCCCCAAACTGGAATTCAGTCCTGAACCTGGTCAAGTTCTTCAAAACACACTCATAGAGAAACTTTTTTTCAGGAGACTGGCTACATAGTCTCAAGCACTTAGGATGAATCAGAAAACCATACCGAAATGGCTTAACATTGTTCACATTTTTTAAAGTTCAGGATATTCACCATGTGCTGATAGATGCAACAGCAAAATCAGTGAAAGTGTTGATATCATTGGTCTGTTTTGAAGAAAGATGGTTGTTAGAACAGCTATTAACAAGAAGGAATGCAATATGTCTGTTTTCAAAGCCTCAAAGATCCTATACAGAGTAAGATATTATCTGATAAAAATTATTCTGAGGATCCCAAGCTCTGTCACTCTGTCATCCCAGTAACTTACAGAACAAAGAGTCATGAATAGCCTTGCCTAACCTAACCCTTAAGTAGAGACTTCTGTGGTAGTAAGTATAGTAAACTAAAGACAATATTTATCAGCATAACCGAATACAGTGACACTAAGTGAAGACGTTTTTCCCAACTTCAGGTGAACGACAGATCCAGATTTTCATAATTCTGTATCATCATTTAGGGATTAAAAACAAAGTTCTAAGTACAGGGTGCTGTACTCTTTAAAGAAACTACTATAATTACTGAATTATATCATTTACATAAAACTTATTTTTCAGGGTGCCTGGGTGGCTCAGTCGGTTAAGCATCTGACTTTGGCTCAGGTCATGATCTCACAGTTCACTGGGCTCTGTGCTGACAGCTCAGGGCCTGGAGCCTGCTTTGGATTCTGTGTCTCCCTCTCTTTCTCTGCACCTTCCCTGCTCGTGCTCTGTCTCTTTGTCTCTCTCAAAAATAAACATTAAAAAAAACCAAAAACCACTTATTTTCAAAACCATTTTTAGCCAATAATTTGTTACAAATTGGTAAAATTAGAAAATGTAATGAAAATGTAGAAACATAAATTAGCAGAAAAAAAACTACGTAAGAACTTAAAAAACAACCGGATGCAAATTACAGGGACATTTAAGTTGTGGTACAATAATTTAAAACTAAAAGCTAATTTTAAAACAAATGATAAACTAATTTTTGTATAAAATGACTGTACCTTTCTTAAACTTTCCTTAATAGGTTAAGAGGGAAAAACTGTCAAATTATTTGAAGATGGACTTACAATTTCATTAGGATAAATGATAAAAAGTCCCATTCACCACATTAAATGATAGCTCTAGTCCCAAAAAGGATAAATAGGTGCTAAAATTTTAATATAATTTTTACTACATCACCTTTAAGGCCCTAAGTAACTCTTATTCAGAGAGTACATTTTGGTTTAATTACTATTTTTATTGGCGCCCCAAAGTGCTTTTACTCTCTTTTCAATGCAATTTTTAAAAAAGCAAAACAAGATAAAAAACAAAAACAGTGAGAAGCAGGTGTTTAAAAGTTCAAGCCATTCAGGAGGTAGGATAAAAAAAATTGGAAAAAAAAAAAAAAAAAAAAAGCAAAAAAAAAGCACCCCAGAGAAATGCAATGTCCACTGGAGGAACCTAGTCGGTACCAGATCCCAGTGTACCTTCTCTAGTGAGTTATTCTCCTTTTTTTGAGGTAACCACTAACCACACTTACTTTGAAAAATGTCTTCAAATGTTCACATGTAAGAACAGTTCTGAAGACTGTTGCTTTTACAGCCACAAAAGTAGACATACTACTTCAATGATGGGTCAATGAGCAAGTGGTAGTATTTATTTTCAATTGCCAAACTGCAATAAATTCAACAAAAGACAGAGGGCAACATAAGGGACCCTTCTCTCTGGATAATCTTGTGTCTTCATTTACCTCAGAGAAATACACAGCAGTAAAATCAGAGAAGGAGCCATTACATGGCAAGTCTTCCTGAGTCATCTGTGAACTCCCTTGTAGGGAGTCTGACTGCATTTGTCAAAAGAAGAGAGGCTGTCTTTCTCCAGAGAAACAGGAACCCTCCTACTCTTCAAAATGACAACGTAATCACAAAATCAATAAAACCCAATTTATATATGAAAATCAATATTTCAGACAAACATGTATCTTCTAAGGAAGGAACTTCCTTTACCAGAGGCAGATACAGATTGAAGGGGGGGGAAAAAGAAGAGAAATTAATGAGCATGGCATAGAAGGCCTCCACCTATCACATTTCTGCCTACATACTACCATCTCAAATCATGTAAGTTCTTCCAAATGGAACTTTTCACTCATTTGTTTTCAGGACACCATGTCTGTACATGTGCTATTCCCCCTCTCACCTCTCTCAAAACACCTATTCATATTTTAAGTCTCATTTCTGGCTCCCCCAAGTAGTGTTAAATTTCTATACTCCTACCTTTCAGTTGATATATACTTATTATAACTTGCCTGCCTATGTGCCTACCTCTTTAGCAGAGGAGCTACTGGAGGCAAAATCTAAACTTTTTTTTTTTTTTTTTTTACCTTTGTACCTCCACTCATTTAGGAGAGGAGTATGGTCTAGGAGTTTACATTAAGTGAAAAAGCTCACAAGACCCAGAACAGCAAACATGAGCATATAAAATGACATAGTAAATGCCCAATGAAAACTGCCACCTCATAAAATTGCTCAAAGTGAACTAATGGGGACACTGAAGATAAAGTCCTTCTCAGTGCTTTTATCCATTCCAACAAGTATGACTCTAAAAGCCTTTCATAGAAACATGAGCAGAACAGTGAAACTGGACTCCCAACTCCCAACCCTCACAAAAATTAACTCGAAATGCACCAAAGACTTAAACATGAAACCTGCTACCATAAAGCTCCTAGAAGAAAACGCAAGGAAGAAGCTTATCAGTAATGGTCTTGGCAATGATTTTTTTGGAGAGGACACCCAAAGCAGAAAAACAAAAGCAAAAATCAACAAATGGGTTTGATAACTCAAAAGCTTCTACACAGCAAAAAAACAACAAAATGAAAAGACAACATACAGAATCGGAGATAATTTTTGCAAACTATATATTGGATGAGGGGTTAATATCCAAAATATATGAAGAATTCTGTCAACATAATAAAAAACAATCTGGTTAAAAAATGAGAAGAACAGACATTTTTCCAAAGAGGACATCAAAATGACCAATAGTCATGTAAAACATGCTCAACATTACTATTCATCAGGGAAATGCCAATCAAAACCACAAAGAGGTATCACCTCACACTTTTTAGAATGGTTATCATCAAGAACACAAAAGACAACAGATGTTAGCGAGGATGTGGTGAAAAGCGAACTTTTATACATTGTTGGTAGAAATGTAAATTGGTCCAACCACTATGGAAAACAATATGGAGATTCCTCAAAAATTAAATTAGATCTACCATACAATCCAGCCATCCCACCTTTGGGTATACACCCGAAGGGAATGAAAACAGGATTTCGACTACAAATATGTACTCCCATGTCTATTGCAACATTATCCACAATCTGGAAACAACTAAAATGAATGGATAATAAAGATGTGGTACATATACACAATGGAATATTATTCAGCATGAGAAAGGAGAATATTCTTCTATTTGCAACAACATGAATGGACCTTGGACATATTATGCTAAGCAAGATAATTCAGACAGAGAAAGACTGTGTATCGTTTACATGTAGAACCCAAATAAGTTATACCTGTAAGAAGAGAATAAAATAGTGGCCACCAGGGAATGGCAGAGAGGGATAAGATTAATGGTATTTAAGGGCACAAACTTGTAATGAGTAGTATATAAGCCACAGAAATCTGATACACAGTATAATGAACACAGACAATAGTATTATACTATAATTATGTATTGTAATAAATTCTGTTATGTTAGCAATCATAATATACAAGTGTATCAAAGTAACATGCTGTACAATTAAACTTACACAATGTTATACATCAACTTTATTCAAATAAAAATAAAAACGGGGCGCCTGGGTGGCGCAGTCGGTTAAGCGTCCGACTTCAGCCAGGTCACGATCTCGCGGTCCGTGAGTTCGAGCCCCGCGTCGGGCTCTGGGCTGATGGCTCAGAGCCTGGAGCCTGTTTCCGATTCTGTGTCTCCCTCTCTCTCTGCCCCTCCCCCGTTCATGCTCTGTTTCTCTCTGTCCCAAAAATAAATAAACGTTGAAAAAAAAAAAATAAAAAAAAATAAAAATAATAAAAATAAAAAAAATAAAAATAAAAACTTCTCATAAAAATAGCCAAAAGAGGGATTTGGAAAATTGTTCCTTATGAAGTTCCTTCTCCTCTCAGATAGTGGAGTGGCACATCTCTCTAGCTTCAATCATTTCCTAAGAAAGTTCATTCATCTATAAAACTTTTCTAGGGTGATGGACACAGCTGTCAAAGAAGAAGCAGTAATACGTTCAAAGAAATTCTGTTCATTCTTAGAGATTTTTGAATGACCTAAAATTTACTGAAAAAAACTCTCCATACAAAAACAACTTAATTTGTTTTTATAATTAACATTTAAGGAAGGAGGAAGTAAATCCATTCCTATTTTCCTATACAGATAAAGCAGAAATACAAACACTCGTTAATATCTTCTGAAAAATTGTAACATGAACTTAAGAGTTCATTTCTTCTTTCCAAAATTTGTAAAACAAAATCCATTTTGAATAGCACCTTCAAACACTGTGAGAAATATACAAAATAAAGTTTCACCTTATTTTGGACATAAAACTAAATTCAACAGCGGTGCAACTTATATGACCATCAGTCATCTGCAAACGCAGCATTCTTGGTGCAGCCTGAGATTCCTCGTTGTCCTTTGGTGCAGAAACATTGCGAATTTTTTGAATTTGCAAAACACATGGACCTTCAAGCTGTCAAAACACAAAGGAATAAATATCACTTTCTAGCCATGGCTTTGTTTTTCATTTATTGTGTTTCTCTTTTCCTTTATCATTTATAATAATTTCAGTTAAATAAGGTCAAAAGTGAAACTATATTACATACATCAGAGTTTGGGGGAGACCCTTCAGAAGGGTCTCCTGAATTCACTAATTCTGAATTCATTTTCGGAAAGTAATGAGAACACTTTAGGAAAACAAAGTTGTGTTTCTGGATTAAAGGTGTTTAGTGTTAATAGGTGTTTTTAGTGTTATGTGCTCTAAATTATTCACATACACCTCCCCCCATCTCCTCCCATGTACATTAAGGGACAATCTGAAATTAAAGCACTTGGTAATTTTTTAAGGGACATGACTTTACAGCACCAGTTGGAAGGAATGTTTACTGTTTAAAAACATCAGGTTTAAAGTACACCCTCTTCTGGCATTAATGAAGAATACAACATTCCAAAATTTAAACCATATAAAGTTCAAGAAGTGTAGGCTATACCTGACTTATTTTTGCATTACCTTTTAAAGTATATTTAAATCTAATGCCTGGCCACATTTCAAACACAAAAATAAAACTGATCGACTAACTGCTATTGAAAATTTTATATAATAAAATACTTATGAAATAATTGGGAAATGATGGTAAAATCTGTTTACATGCCTGAAAAATAACTTTACCATAAAGTGTTATTTTCCACATTATAAAATATTATACCATCAAGCAGTATCATACCTACAAATGGAAAAAAAGGCTACTTTTTTGTTACATAGTCTTTTAAGTAAAATCTTTCTGTGCACATTAATTTAATTTATATTTTCTGCAAAGAAAATGTGAAATGATTGACATTTACACTTAATTTCTCAAGTAAGCATGTCCCAAGTTAACAAATTTCTGCTTCATATTTACCAGTATTTTGCCTACAGAGGAATAATTTTGATATAAATTTAGTCCTAAAGAATATAATTAGAGACAAGAGACTAAAATTTCATCCAATTTTCAGTTATAAAAAATTCCAAGTTAAAACAAGTCCAAAACCCTTAACAAGTACAGATAAGCTGCTAATTCAGGATGAACTTTTTCTTCTGCTTTGTTAATGCCATTAAAATAAGGACATTTAAATTAAGCCATAGGCAGATTACTGTTATTATAACGTTTATCATTCTCTTTATTTTACTACTCTCAGTATTTTTTGCTTAGACATTGACATATATGTAGCTTGTGCTGTCCAATATGGTCCACCAACCACATGCAGCTATTTAAATTTATATTTAAATTAATGAAAATTAAAAGAAATTTAAAATTAATTCTTGAGTCACATTAGCCATATTTCAAATGTTCTATACATGGACAACACAGATATAAAGTATCCATATCACTACAAAAAGTTCTGTTGGACGATCAGAGATGATTTAGATTTAGGTGTTCCAAAGTGAGACTTATGCATCCAAGGGAGAGCATATCCATTGAACTGTGAGAGTAAAACATTTGCTTCTATATAATTCTTAGTAAGAAAGAAATGGAACTTTCCTAGTATTTTTTATCCAGCCTGACAAGGGCACCCTGACTCAGTCCATATGACATACAGATCACAATGCATCTTTATGGAACTGGGCAGTTCTACATCCCATGAGGGTTGAGAGAACACCTTTGCTTATTTTGTTTGTTTTCAATGTGTTGTAATAAACTGCCTCTTATTTGTATGCAGTTAAATGGATATATAGCTTATATTGCTCGCTTTTAACCTCTAATACTCACAAAACAGACAAGTAGCTTTAAGATTCCACCAAAGAAACAAAAATTGAAGATAATGCCAATGACACAAAAATTGGGTGGGAAAATGACCATTTTGTTGATCTCATACATCCTAGCTGACCATGGGAACAAAAAGCTGGGGAATAATCGGAATTAACACCTGTCCCCAACTCCTAATATTTCCTAGCAAGCAACAAGCTTACTTATTTGTAAAAAAAATTTTATGTTTGTTTATTTTTGAGAGAGAGAGAGACAGAACATGAGTGGGAAGGGCAGTGAGAGCCGGAGACACAGAATCAGAAGTGAGCCTCAGGCTCTGAACTGTCAGCAAAGAGCCCGACACCCAGCTCAAACGCATGAGCCATGAGATTACGACCTGACCCCAAGTTGGATGTTTAACCGACTGAGCCACCCAGGCGCCCCAAGTTTACTTATTTAATTACTCCAATTCCTGGCCTCTCTGGCCCTTTCAGTGGGTTGAATAGTGGCCCCTCCAAAACATAAATCTACCAGAACCTGTAAATGTAACCTTATTTGGGAAAAAGGCCTTTGCAAGCATAACTGAGGTCAGGATCTAAAGATGAGACCATCCAGGGGTGCCTGGGTGTCTCAGTCGGTTAAGTGTCCGACTTCGGCTCAGGTCATGATGTCACGGTTCGTGAGTTCGAGCCCCATGTCAGGCTCTGTACTGACAGCTCAGAACGAGGAGCCTGCTTTGGATTGTGTGTCTCCCTCTCTCTCTGCCCCTCCCCCACTCGTGCTCTTTCTCTCTCAAAAATAAATAAACATTAAAAAAAAAAATTTAAAGATCAGACCATCCAGAATTAGGATGGGCTGGAAATCCAGTGATGAGTGTCCTCACAAGATAAGAGGAAATAAACACACAGTATAAATACACACAGTATAAATACACACAGAAAGATGCGCGGTGTAAAGGCCATGTGGAGATGGAAGGAAAAACTGGAGGTTCACATCTATAAGGCAAGGAATGCCAAAGACTGCCCACAGCTACCAGTAGCTAGGAGAGAGGCATGAAACAGATTTTCCCTTGGAGCTTCCAAAGGAACCAAAGTTGCTGACACTCTGATTTTAGACTTCTGGCCAACAGAACCATGAGAGAATACATGTCTGTGTTTCAGGTCACCAGGTTTGTGGTAATTTTTATAGGAACCTTAGAAAACTAATACACCCCTAATGGAATGACTGACTTATCTGACCGGGAAGAAGATACTGTATATACTGGGCTCATCGTCAACTTTCTTTTTCTTGGGATCTAGTTAGGAGTCCGGAGGTGGGAAGTATTTACTCAGCATCTTCACTGGATTGGCACTATCATAAAGGAGTATTTAAGTCCTCCTGGTTTGTGGTTCAGTTAATAGGCCCATTCGGGTCTTCCACTAAAACCACAACTTTCGAAGTAATTTTTATCAATTATAAAGTTGATATTTTGACCCACATCTCTCACTCTTTACTTCTCGATTGATTCAAAAGCTAAGTGGAAAAGGAGGTACTATTTATCAGACTCCTCTTAGAATCTCCTAAATTATACAGTCTTGTGATAATCACTTCTCAATGTGAATCATCAAGCCTTAATATCAGTGATTACATAATTCAGAAAGATTCTATAAGGAAGCCAGCAGATAAAGATTCTTTTTCATTATTATGTTCACAATATTCAGTTTACTATACTCTGTAGCAGACAAAATACAGAAGTATGGGATCTAAATAAAACACAAATAGGAGAATAAAATGCTATATATAGTTCTAAGTTTATAAATCCTAACTTTAAACCCTGAAACTGAAATCATCTAAAGGCATCCACAAAACTGAATGAGATTTAGCCTCAGAATCTGTGTCCAACTAGTGTCAAGGGCAACTCTAAAGCGAAAAAAGAAAAAAAAATATATAAATTTTAAATGAAAGTAATAAAAAACAAAGATTAATCTTTGCCCAAGATTCCTTTAATATCCGGTTTTCTCTTTTGCCTAAGTAATAAGGAACAAGTAAAAGAAATGACTGTGAAAAGTTTAAATAGGTAAAAAGAATTCATCATTGTCTCTCTAGGTAAAGATTTCTAATCATAATAAATGATATCAAGTATCTGCCAGAAATATTATCTGAGGCCCCCAAAAGTTCACCCAGGCTTCATTCCTTTCTCTTTCTAAAAAGATGGACACCTCTGTAATCTGAACTCCTGACCAGTCATTTAAACTGATACGGAATACCAGATTTAAATGACTCCATCAGTTTACTGATCATAGTCAATAGCACTCTTGTTTATCAGTCTCTCTAAAGGCTGGATGACATGGAACGAGTTATCTACAGTCTGATCACACCTGGAAAAACTGCTGAAACTGTAATTTTTTTAGGACTCTAGAAACCATTTAAGTTTGGACAGTTTATTTTACTTACTGTGAAATATCTGGTAGCCATTTCTTTTTATAATCTTATCAATTTCCTTGAGAAATAAATTTGCTCCATCAAAACCTAACAACGTTAGCATCGCATTATTGCAAAGTGAGTTAAAATTAACAGAATAAAGACAGTTCCATCCTCCAGAGTCCTTTTAAGTACTTAAAATCATAATTCATTTCATTTTTTATCACTACTTCCAAAGTTTCAATAAGATTTTCTAGGGGTCATTTTTTTCCCCCCTTCACTTTTATCTAGAGAAGTTTTTGGCTAGACTACTCACATCTCTACCTTAGGGTCCAAGCAACTGGGCAAATTATTCCAGAAAGCTGCCTTGAAAGAAGAAATAGTGGTTCTGCTTTACCTTCTTTAAAAGCCTGAAGGACAGGCTTTAAATAGCATTTATGATGCTCTCTTTCTTAACCTACTTCTTTGCCTTAAAATCATTAATATCTTAATACCATTTCAACAAAATTTATTTTAATAAACACAAGGGTAGGGCAGGAAAAGAGCACAGGGGATAAAAGTATTATTTGTCACACTCGGTACCATTATAAGGATAATATCAGACTCAAGAAACTATAGTGAAAGACAACTTTTTATAATGTTAGAAATTTTAGAACATTCCTCACACCATCCATTCAGGCATGTATGGTAAGTTTCAATTTGGAGGGCATTTTCCTCCAGAGAATATCTATGTTTGCTTCTGGTAGTAATGGCATTGCAGCTGAGAGAGCCTCAACTCCAGGCTAGTGAAAACGTAGCAAAATTAACCTTAGCCAAAACCTCAACTCACTGTAAATTAGTAGTACCCCCACTAGCTCCACATGTCCCTTCTAGAAGAAAGCACTGCTGATTCAGGTGCCCAGGATTCCCATATAAAAAGATCAAGAAACATGAAGTCACAAGAAAATATCAAGAGACTCACAAAGAAACAAGCCACAAAGCATGAGAATCATAAAAAAATAATAATAATAAAGAAACAAATTTAAGTTTCTAAGGCCTGGAGAATTTGGAATTAATCAAAAACAGACTATAAAATAATAAGCCTGTCTAGAAAATTTACACAGAGTTGTGAACCTAACAACTAGGGAATAAACATTCTTCTCAAGCAAACATACAATATTCACAAATACATATCAAGCTATAATATAAGCCTCTAGGAAATTTCAAATATAGCTCTCAGTTCAAGTTCTCTGATCACAATATAACTAAATGAGAAATCAGTAACAAAAAGAAAGACAAGGACTCCTGGATGGCTCCATTGATTAAGCATCTAACTCTTGATTTTGGCTCAGGTCATGATTTCAGGGTTTGTATGATTCAGCCCTGCACTGGGCTCCACGTTGACAGTGTGGAGTCTGCTTAGGATTCTCTCTCTCCTCTCTCTGCCCCTCCTCCCATCCCCCTCTCAAAATAAATAAATAAACTTAAAAAAAAAGACAAATGATAATATTTTATGATTAAAACAGGCAAAGAATATATCTTAATATAAACTGAAAAATGTTTAGAACTGAATGATTATGAAAATAACACGTATAAAACCTCTGGGATGTAGTTAAGGCAGTGAGGGGAGAAAAAATTAATAGCTTACATTAGAAAAGAGAGAAGAAAGTGAGCTAAACTAACAAGCTATGAAAAAGAACAACAGAATGAGCTCTACCAAGGTAGAAGAAGATAATAAAGAGAAACTAATGAAATAGCAAACAAAAATACAAGGTTAGCAAAAACTAATGAAACTACTACTTAGCAAGACTGATCAAGAAGCAGAGAGTAAAGATTCAAATCAATGATTTAAGAAAAAATAATATAAACATCAATATACTTTCATTAGCAGTGAAAAAATAAAACTATGCATAGCAATCTAAATGTGCATCAATTTGTGAATGAAAAGAATAAAAGTGGTCTATCCATACAATGGGATACTATTCAGCAATAAACAGGAACAAACTATTGACACATTAACCTCAAAAACATATTAAGTGAAAGAAGCCAGGTACAAGAGAGTACGAGTGGTGTGATTCCACTCATGTGAAATGTCAACAAAAGGCAAATTTATAAAGAAAACAAAAAAATAGAGAGAGATATAGTATTAAGAACATTAAGTACAAGGTAGCAGAATTTAAAGTCAGTGTACAATTATCAAAGAGAAAAAAAGTAATCTTTAAAAAAAACCACTTTATACCAATAAAAATAAAATACTCCAGGAATAAAGCTTACAAATGATACAAGACCTGTATACTTTTAATAAATTATAAAACTATGGAGAAGCTAAGTAAGTGAAGAGATACATCTAGGAATGTGCTAGAGGCAGCTTGTCCCAGTTTACAAGAGCCTTTGATGCACATTTCTTCCCAATTCCGGCATCAATGGTTTCATGGTGTAGCTTATAACCAGCCATGATAGTAACATGTTTGCTACAAAAAATAGCAAATGCTACAGATCAGGGCTTTTTTCTTCTCTTGACAGAGGCAACTTATAAACCCTTCACTGGTAATATAATACCATAAAGATGTCAACTGTCTTTAAAAGCTCATCTGCAAGGGCAATTCAATTTCAATCAAAACCCCAACATACTTTAAGAAACTTGATCATTTGATTCTCAAGTTTATACGGGGGTAGGCGTGGGCAGGGAAAGAATAGCCTAAGGGAGAATAACATATTTTAAAATCACAAGATTAGAAAAAAATTGATAATTTCAAGAGTCACAAATGATGCAGATTAATGGTATCTCCCATACACTACTGAAATTAAGATAAATCTGGCACAACCGTTCTGAAAAATTATTTGGCATAATCTTATAAAGTCAAACATTTGCTTAGCTCTAGCACATAATAATTCAATCCCTGGTTATGTTCCCCAAAGAAACTCACATACATGCATCAGGAAAAATATATAAATTTGTTCCTAGAAGTAGTTCATCTATTATCAAAAGAAGAAGAAAAGCACCTAAATATCCATTAATAGAAGAATGAATAAGTAAACTGAGGTATATTTACACAGTTTATGTTACACAGAAGAGAAAACAAATGAATAATAGCCATGTGCAACACGGACACCTATTAGAAATACAACACTGAATGATGAAAGCAGACAATATGTTATCATTTTATAAAGCCTAAAAACAAAACCACATATTGTTTAGGAATATTTTTAAAAGTCACGTAAAACTGAACTCCATTTCTTGATGTGGGAGGGAGGAAGCGCCAGGCACATAAAGTAGGCAGGGTGGCACTTTAATGTTCTAGCTCCTATATCAGGCTGAGGCTTCACAGGTACTCACATCATTATTAAGCTTTAAAACATATATGTTTGTACATATCAAATATTACCTTAAAATAGTTAAATAATGTACATGATATTCTGAAATTAAGACAGTGCGTAGTCCACAGAAATGTCAGGAGAATGAAAGAACTAGGTCTGCCGCCTACCCAGCGGAAAAAACCACTCACAGTCAAACCACAGAACTGGTCTGGGGGCAGGGGTGTGTCAGTAAAACAGTTCTGGGACGGGTTGGGGGGGAGATGAGAAGCCTTAGTGTTGGTGGCATTTGCCAGTGACTGATTTCAAGTACCAACTAGATGTCACTGAACTCTAAACTGGGAAGACAAGCTGATAATCGGCGTTTAGGAGCTGTTAAGGAGCTGGACCCTGCACATTGCAAGCATCACCCTACATGCCTCGTCCCTTCAGTCTCACCCGCCCTGGACGCTTACCTCAGCACTTCTGCCGCTGTTACCCCAGAGACTCAGCCTTGCTGTAGCTTCTACTCCCGGCAGAGAGCATTTGCCACAGTTCCCGCTTAGTTGTGTGATTAGCCCAAGCCCAGAGCAGCTCACCTGACGAGTAGAGCTGAGAGGTACGTATGCATAGCATAGTTGCAAGGGAGGCTGGGGAAAAACTATTTCCAATTTTCTTCTTCTCCACCACCAAGACTCTAAAGATGGGAAATTCCTCCCCACCCCAACACAGGAAAAGAACTCAGGTTCTAGGAATCATAAACGTCCACTACACTTATCTTACCAGTCAAGATTTTGTCAAGCTCTATTTTTTACAGTTTGTACAATAAAATAGGTTTTTAATTGTTCAAAAATTTCCAAATAGGAATAATACTGAATATACAGAAATAATACTGAATAATACTGAATATACATATGTATATACATATATACATGTATATATATACATATACATGTGTGTGTGTTTGTGTGTATACACCCTACCCTAAGATTTTAAATATGTCCCCAAATGAGGATCTGCTCACTATTACCTCATTGAAAATCACATCTAAGACCTAATAGTCTAGCAAGAAAAGCAACTTCTCCGCCTCACAAAGCTGACACAGCTGCCTCTTCATCACGGGTACTTCTGACCTAGCATGTGTTTCACTACATTAACATGGAGGTTTTTTCATCTCTCATTAGGCTGTTTGTTCCAACAAGGCATGGGCTGTCCTGTTAATCTCTGCATCTCTTGAACTTATTAGCACAAACACAACATTCAAAACTCCTTGATAAATAAAGTATTTCCTTGTGTTTTTACAATAATTTACCTCCAGATCTATAAAGTATGTTAGGATCACTGTGTATCTTAAATGAGAAAACTGAGAGCAGAGGGTAATGTACTCTGCCAGAGGTCACTCAGCTAGTAAGAAGCAGAATTAGAATTCAAATGTGGATCTGTCTCACACCAAAGTCTGTCATCTTTCTATTACATGTTCCAAAACTACAACATTTGTTACATAGAGAAGCATATATAGGTATAAAGGGCAATGGAAATGTTAATGCTTAAAAATGAATTCTGCTCAAAAGGGGTCAAGAAAATTAGGAGATACGTGGCATCTGAGTGAGGATTTGAAGAATAAACAGCAGTTTGGCTGGCCAGTGAGGGGAAGACATTGTGTTTACATGGCAATATGAAGGTGCTGTGGCAACAAAAGACAGATTTTAAGAAAGTTCCAGTTACTGCATCTCTGCAGTAAAAAATCTTTTCTGTTTTCAGTGTTCTTCTGAAGACTACATAGATATTGGATGTAAATTACTTAACATAGTATCTGGGACAGAATAGATTTTCAGTAAAGAGGAGAAGGTGGAGAAAAAGAAGAGTTTGCTGAAAATCAGGGTTCTCCTAGACAGGACAGGAGCTTGCACCAAAAAAAACCCCAAAAAACAAGAGGAAAACAAGTCAAAAGCACCGGGGATGATGAAAAATAGCTTTGCGAAGGTAGTCCCTCATCCTTATCTCAAAATTTTCAAGTGATATTCACATACAGCAAGAGTGTAAATGTAAGAAATAATAATGATAATGAGCAAAAAAAAAAAAAAAAACCCTTTCTGAATCATAAATATGGTGATATTTACTAGAAGATCTAAAAGTTTCTACCTCTTAGAAATTTTAAAAACAGGATATTATAAAAGCCTGTTAAGTGAGAAATAGACATAATCTTGAATAGGTTTTCCCAAACTTGAGATCCCCTGCAAAAAGCATCAATTTATACATCAAAGTACAGCACAGAACATGATTTCTCTTACATTCAGAGCAATTACAGCAAATGAAACATGAGGAAAACATTGCAGGACTCCCAGTCCAAAGTAACCCTTCTACTAGTGTATCATTTCCCTATTTCCACATGTCTATCCTTCACCTGGTTAGCTTTTTGTTCTCTGGGAGAATTAGGAAAAAAAAAAGTAAAGTGAACAGAGTACGTGGCTAATATATATTGTTTTATGCAGTCGTTTTAAAACTCCACAGTTCTATTAATAATTGCCAATGAGCACTTGTATTTATTTATTTTATTTATTTACTATGCTTTATTGCATAGTAAAATCAATGTTTCAGAGTAATCCACTGTTCTGAAAAATAAATGTGTATGCTTAATTTTAATAACTCATTAGAAGGAACACTGACAAACTGTATTATTAGCACAGAATAAACTAACATACATAAAACATGATACAATTTTATTTAAATTAAAACTTAAAAACTTTTTTCAATTATTTTTCTTTTTAAAAACATCTAATTTTCTAGGCTACTGGTAAGAGGGCATTCACTTTGAATTTTAAGGCAGTGAAGCCATCTTGTGGTTGATGTTGGTATTGCTGAAGCTTTGAGACAGTCCATCCGTTTGTAAAATCAGGTCTTTACCCACAGTTTCATGTTTAAAAAGGCATGTACAACCAGTCGTTTCCAAAACTTAGAAGAAAAAAATAAACGCAGACCTGAAAGCCTTTCCCTTTTAGGGTTCTACAATAATGCATAATGTCATCACATAGCTGGACTGGTAACAAAGCATTTTTATATTAACCTATATTTTATAATTCTATTTATATACTTTGTTTCAGAGGCGTAAACTATGAAAATGACTACTGTAAAACATTAAGCTTAAAAAATATTAAAAATACAAAACAGGGGCGCCTGGGTGGCTCAGTCGGTTAAGCGGCCGACTTCGGCTCAGGTCATGATCTCACGGTCCGTGAGTTCGAGCCCCGTGTCGGGCTCTGTGCTGACAGCTCAGAGCCTGGAGCCTATTTCAGATTCTGTGTCTCCCTCTCTCTGACCCTCCTCTGTTCATGCTCTGTCTCTCTCTGTCTCAAAAATAAATAAACGTTAAAAAAATTAAAAAAAAAAAAAAAAGAAACAGTTTTGTAGAAAGAATGGTTTTACTTTTTTATTTTTTTTTTTTACTTTGTTCCATGATTTTTAGACTATAAGCCTAGGTTCAAGACTTTATATCTGAGAAATGCAAAGCCTACAGTGAACCACTCAGTAAAGAAGTTGCAAAAGGTGGTTTCCCCACCACAGTTCCCTCCACTCTCACAATCTTTATGGCCTAAAGCTCAAACATAAACTGTTTATGGGAAGTTAAGCATATGCTTATAACTATGCAAATAGATGATCTATTTGGATGATCACTGGACAACCCAGCTCCTGTATTCATTCATTCCTTTTTTAATATAAAATATAACTAAAAAATAATATTATAACAAAATCCAACATGTACAAAAAACAGATTATTTATTCAAATACTCTGTTTACTAAATATTGCCTACATCTTATGCACAGATTAAGACAATTTACAAATACTCTGCTTACTAACTATTGCTTATCTTATGCACAGATTAAAATAATTTATTTTCAATCTTTTTAAAATTTATTTTAAACATGAACTATGACAAACATAATTTAGTGACTGGAGCCATATCTTTATAAGGATTCAGTCATCGTTAACACGGTAAAATGCTGGTTAATAAAGCATTTCAGTAAAGGCACAAATAAAGTAGCTTATACTGAGTTAGTACTATCTTAGAAAAAGCACAAATAATTCATGTCAAAAAAATATTCTTTAAACATTTACTTAGCCTAAAAATAGTTATATATTTATACAACATATGGAGTTTTGAACAAAAGGCAAATAAAATGAGCAATTCCCTGTGGGTCAGCTTCTAAAATTTCTATTAAAATTATTTTTCAAAACACCTTCACATATTAATACAGGTACTATGAAGAGAGTTATTTTTAGTGCTAAAAATAGGTAATTAAAGGAAAAAATATAACCAAAGGACAGAAAGGGATATCCAACACAATTCCTGTTTCATGTGTAAAGGGTTTATTTTAAATCTTCTCATTTTATGCATAACCTAAAGTCACATTAGTATTAAGAATATTTTAAAAGATAAAATTTGGTACAGAAAATTCTACATTTAAAGATTTTAAGGTGTTTTTCATTGTTGTTAGCTGCATTCAAAAGAAATCCTAAAGAGATCACTGGGCAAAAACTCTTTGAAGCAAGGATGCTCTGTCTGAGAAGGTGGAAGAAGCAGACACAGGCCTCGTCAGCAACATCCCCACAAGCTTACAGCAGAGATGGGCTCTCATAATCCCTGAAGACACATCAAGAACATGGAAAACAATAACCTAGAAAGCTTTGAAATTTTCTTAAATAAACTAATGTAAGGTATGCACAGACTGCTTTCATGTTAGTTACTTTTCTGGTAAAGAACTGTTACACTCATCAGACCTACCTAAGATTGCTGCCTAATCTGGGGTTCTATAATCCAGAAGCTTGCTAAATATGCTTCCCAGACCAGCAGAATCGATATCCTATGGAAACTTGTCCAAAACACAAATTCTCATTGAACTATCCCAGTTCAACAGAATCAGAAAGTGTGGGGGGAGGGGGAAGGGGAGGGGTTGGCAATCTATGTTTTATGCAGGCCTCACCATGATTCTGGTGTACATTGAAGTCTGAGAACTACTACTACAACCAAAAAGAAGAGATGTACAGAAGCCAGAGAGAACTCTGAGAACAATGAAGTTCAATGAAAAGTTTGCGACAGAATAACAGAGGAATCAAGATAAACTAGCTTTAGCAAAAATAAACCTGTGGCAATGACATTTACAAGTCCTCTATATGAAGAATTACTCCCAAGATAAGGTAAGCAGATGTTCTCCACTTCCAAGGGAAGATAAAGGAGACATGAACTTTAAGTTGTAGCATAAGAACTTTAGATCAAAATATAATTAAAGTCTGCTGACACAGAGTGTTGTTAAACATTAAAATGAATCGCTGAGGAGTTTATAGAACTTCTTCTCTGAGTATTTGTGTCAAAAACTAGGTAAGATTATGAGGAAACTGAGTGGCTCAGTTGGCTGCGCATCCGACTTCGGCTCAGGTCACGATCTCACGGTTCGTGCGTTCAAGCCCCATGTCAGGCTCTGAGTTGTCAGTGCAGCTTTGGATTCAGTGACTCCTGCTCTCTGTCTCTGTCCCTCCCCCACCTGCTCACTCTCTGTCTCTCTCAAAAATAAACAAACATTAAGAAAAAAAATTTAGAAAAACTAGGTAAGATTAGAAACTCTTATGGTTCTTTCCACCCAAACGATGACCATTATTTACATAAATGGATTAATCTTTAGAAAATGTGAGAAACATGAGAGAAGTTGTTACATCACAGATCTTTTACAATTATCTAAAATTTTAAACATCTGATAACTATATTAAATATCTAAATGTTAAAATTATAAGACTATTCAAAGTCTAAACATAAACACTGAAAGTATTTATTTAAATTATAGATAATGATGTTCTTTAGAAGTTCAAAAAGTGACCAACAGCACATAAAATTCTTGGCTGACACAATTTACATGTATTTTCAAATAAAAAGAAGAAATTGAATATAAATAAATAAGAAGTAAAAGACTGAGTAGCTGGTACCTAAAAACTGTATCCTGGATTTTAAAAAGATCACTGAAAAAATTCATAACGTGAATATATATATATATTCTAAGATATCTAATTATATGATATATTACTTATATTATGTTATATTATATTATATTATATTATATTATATTATATTATATATATTATGCATTTATATATGTGTGTGTGTGTGTGTGGTGCAAAATGACAGCAATAACCAAATGCATAGTTTTGACAAACTGCTTCTGATATCCTCTCGCAATCTTATAATTTTATATAAATAAATTCATTAAATAAATATGGAAATAGGTAACTAAAATTAAAAGGTACAAAAGGATCCTTGTCCTGAACTCCAGCAATATCTGGTAAGTCTCACATATAAGTGTGCCATAATTATAATTCCTGAAACAGAAGTTTTGTTTTAAATGTTAAAAAGTCACCAAAAGTTTAAAAGTTCAAGTCAATTGATTTCCATTTGTATAGAAAGTTACTATGAGGATGACTCTATAATCTATTCACTTCTAAAATATTTTGCAGTTGCAGTCTTTACTGACAAAAAATAATTGCAATACTTTAGTAAATGTTCATATTTATTGTAGTTAGCATAACTTAGGAAGTTAACATTTTTCTTTACCTTTTCTACCTTTCCACCATTGATGTCACTGGGGAGGAATTTCTTGCCAATTGTTCTTAAGTCTGTCTAAAATAAAAATATTATTATTAAAATATAATTGTAGAGAAAAGTAAATCTAAATCTAATCTTACTCACAAACAAAGATGAAGTTACTTAAGGTTTATAGAATGAAATTTAAGTATCTTTTAGCTGATTATGAGATATAGACATATAATCAATCTTTTCAAGTAACGTAGTCCCATACATATGTTGTTTAAAGTACACTGGTAAGTTGACTAGTAATGTTTAAGGACTTAATTCTGGTCGTATTCCTTTTGATAACTTTTTAACTTACTAAATTTTCTCTATTAAAACCTAACATTTGCTTTTATGTAAACTGTAGTCTTACTAAAAAACTTAATGCCCAAGCCCAAATGACTACTTTTAAATACATAAACAGAATATATTCTTGATAACTGAACCCTATGTGACCTTGCTATGCAGAGCCACGAAAACACATTATTCTACAAGCTGTGATACCCAAAACAAAGCTACATAACATACAAATATCCTAGGGAACAACACAACTGCAACAGCAAGAACAGTAAGATATTACTGTAGTAAAAGTATATTTCATTTGCTTAAATAAGTTATAGAAATCTAAATTAGTGAAGAAATGACTAACTCTATGAAAGTGCAGAAGTACATATTTCTCAGCAAACCAAAGCAAAACATCGAAAGGAAAACATAAGGACTGACATAAACAAAGTTATAGCATTTCTGATATAAAAACAAAACTTCAACTGTACAATTTACATAAAAAGCATTTCTGATATAAAAACAAAACTTCAACTGTACAATTTACATAAAAAGCAGAACCACAAAGGATACTGTCCTCTTTAGGACGTGCAAACTAAAGGAACGGTAAGAAGTTTGCTCAGAGGAAAACTGTCAATACTCATGAAGGAGGCCTAATTATTTAAGCTAAGAAATTATCTTGGTGACTGGGAGTGTGAGGTTAGATTGCTAACCAAATTTATATTGTTTTGCTATTCCTTAAAATATAATAACAGTAGCTCGTCATCTCCTTAAGAGCAAAATAAAAGAAAACAGTGCATTTAATCACATAAATTGTTAAGGCAAAAATTCATGTTAGACTCAAGGGGAAAACACTAGATGATTAAAATTACTGTAATATAAAATGAATACATAGAGAAAAGTAGGATAGTCTCCTTTGACCACCTACAATAATAGAACATCCTCTTATATGAAATATCAGTATGTGATCAGCTTAAGAAACGAGCATAAAATTACACAATCGCCCAGTCTTTTACCACCATAATTCATATTTTATTTCTCAATGTAATGCAAGGGTTACTCCCAAGCTACAAACTCACCAAATGGAACTGCCAGGCAAACTAAGCCCCAAATCAAAACACTTGTGAAACAATGCATCAGCTTTATCATGTTTGTAGCCTCTAACCAATAATGGAGTGAAAAAATTATAAAGCATACCTCGAGTTGCAACCTTTTTCATCTTGAAAATACTGAGTAACAGATGGGCAAAAACTATTTATATTAGCCTTCCCTATGTTAGGATTGTTTTGAAGATTAAATGTCAATATACGCAAAGCACTTAGTCAATAAACTGCAAAGAGTAAGCACTTAATATTAGCTATCATGTTAATTTTAGTGAATATAAGACATGTACATTTTGCTATCATCTGAATATGAATAATCATCAAGAAACAGAACACACCACAAACAGTGAGAGGGCCACAGCTAAGCTCCTTCCCCAGGAACCACACTCAGCATCTCAGCATCAAGCCACAGTAGGTTTGAACTGTGTTGTATGCATCTGTGTTTTATCTTGATTTATTTTGTGCATCCTTTAGCAAGATATGCCCTATGGTGTCAGAAAAGCCTAAGAGAGGTTACTTTTTAGGTCTGGGAACGCTCTAAAATCTTTCCACATAAATTAATGGTAATTGCTTCTTCACTTTACACCATTTTGGCTTATAAAATTTTTATAGGAATGCTCTACTTTTGGATAGCAGGGAAAACCTGCACATATATTACTGCATTTTCACTGCTGGACAAAGGAACAAGCTCAGTGTGCCCCCACACAGGAGGAGGGGGACATAAGAAAGCTGATGCATGGATTATTCTCCCAATATGTAATAAGTTATATGTAATAAGAATCAATAATACAAGCCTTTTTCAACTACTGATCACTCAAAAGATGGAAAAATTCAATAGAAATGCCTGATTTTATTTAAAGATAAGTAAGCTTCAAAGTAGATTATCTGTCTGGTGTAGACCTCATCCTAATTAAAAGTATTTTTTTTTTTCCTATTATGTGGCATGATAGCTTAGGCTGGAATTTTCAACCATATATTTCAGAGAAAATTATAAAAAAATTAATTCATAAAATAATGGTTATCATTACCTCTTATGTGCATAGGACAAATACTTCATCTTGATTTATTTTATTTTATTTTATTTATTTATTTATTTTTTCAACGTTTATTTATTTTTGGGACAGAGAGAGACAGAGCATGAACGGGGGAGGGGCAGAGAGAGAGGGAGACACAGAATCGGAAACAGGCTCCAGGCTCTGAGCCATCAGCCCAGAGCCTGACGCAGGGCTCGAACTCCCGGACCGCGAGATCGTGACCTGGCTGAAGTCGGACGCTTAACCGACTGTGCCACCCAGGCGCCCCCATCTTGATTTATTTTAAAGTTTTACAACTGAGCCTGGGTGACTCAGTCAGTTAAATGTCGGACTCTTGATCTCTTGAGGTCATGACCTCAGAGCTCATGAGATTGAGCCCCACGTGGGAGCCTCCTTGGGATTCTCTCTCTCCCACTCTCTCTGCCCCTCTCCCACTCATGCTCACGTGTCTGTGGGCTCGCTCTCTCTCAAAATATATAAATAAGCTTTTAAAAAATAATAAAGCTTCACACCCAATTATAGATAGCTCATTGCTATTTATCTAAATATATAAGAAAAATAAGAAAAGCAGAGATTGTCACGAAATCTCTTCCTCATCATCTTTAGAAATTTTTTTCAATGAATAGAGGTCTTTCACTATTTTTTGAAAGTAGAATTCACTTATTAGGGTACAGGTCAAAAAAAAAAGTGTATAGGGAATATTTCCCTTTGGACTCATAGATAACATGCATAACTTCTAAAGCTTACTTTAAAAAATTATATAGTCTATTATTAAAAACCTACATTCTCAGCTTAGAACAAAAAACGATCTTGTTAGTTTTATTGAATAAAATTTAAAGAAGCTGAAAAAAATGACAGAATTGAAACATAAATTTTATCTGTTTAAGTCCATTTAATTATATATAAATTTAAGTAATTTGAAAAGAAAAAGTTATACACAGTTATACATTTATTTTATCTTAAATGTTCTTATCAGTTGCTACCATTTCTGCTTCATGTTATACCTCTTTTGCAGTGATATGATGGATTCATCAGGCAGTAATTCTCTTATAAATTTAGTTGACTATGTATCATAATGTATAATTTTAACTGAATAGATTAAATTATAATTTAATAGGTTGTTATTATAAAAGCAATATGAAAAAACTCTCACTGGGGTAACTACAAAACTGAAAAAAGAATATTCATTTAACTTACATCTAAATTTCAAATAATTTTTATAACTTCAAAAAAAATTCAAAAGCCAATCCCAATCATGAAAAAGATACAGCTATTACAGACAGGTGGAGGGAGAGAGATTGGAAAGAAATAAATACACAACATTAACAGTAATTATAAATAGCCCTAATTTTATTATTCTACTTTTGTATTCTAAAGTGTTCTACAATATATATTACTTTTGTTAACAGGAAAAGTTATTTTGAAACAATAAATACATCTGTCAAAAAGCTATAACCTACCTACAGTTCCTATGTTAACTGGTAATTTGTTTTAATAAATATGATCAGTTTTTTCTGCTAATATGTATCTACTGTAAATGTTATGAAATTTTATAACTGATCAATGGGAGGAAATGAGAGTTTTAATTGCATTTTTTTCTTTTCACTGGATTCTGTATAATAGATGTTACAAGAAACATATATTTCTAAAAATTGGGCTGATACAAGATTACCAAATTCAACAAACATCATTGCAACTTAAAATGTACAATAAAAATAAAAGATGTCCTCCATATTACTTATCTTAATATCCAATTTATTCTATAAGAGGTTTCTCATGAACATAGCTTCCAGATTTAAAATGTTTATATAAGATAATAAACAAAACCTACATTGAGAGCAATCAGGATGATGTCATTTATATTGACTTTGTCAGGAGAACTTGTACAAGCTTCAATGCCTTCATCTGAAAGATACCTGTTAAAATAAAATAAATGGCTTAATATTTTCTAAAATAAAAATTAATCAAGATTATTTTCTTAAGTCAACATGCAGTTTTGTTCTGTACCATAAAATGCCTCTACTACAAATACTAGGGAAAGGGCCTTAGATATTCCCTATTTACAATCTCTGATAGAACAAGAATGGGCAATGCATGTTTTCTATCTTTTGTATCCTTAAAAGGATGTTGCATTAAAAATTATCCAAATGCTTTCTGAGAAATTTAAATATCAAAATACTTTTTGGGGTGCCTGGGTGGCTTAGTCAGTTAAGCATCTGACTTCAGCTCAGGTCATGATCTCACGGTTTTGTGAGTTTGAGCCCCACACTGGGTTCTGCACTGACAATGTGGAGCCTGCTTTGGATCCTCTGCCTCCCTCTCTCTCTGCCCCTCTCCCGTTCTCTCTGTCTCTCTCTCAAAAATATAAATGAATAAACATTAAATAAATACTTCTTAATGAACGTATGAGCTATTCTGACTGTTAAGCAAATATAATATTTGACTTAAACATTTGTTAATACAGAAGTTCTTAGAGATTTGAGATGTGCTATAAAATAGAACTAAAAATAACATAGATTTAAATTTAATCCCTGATAATTTGCTTCTCCGCTACTTTCTCATTTTATCTTCTCAGGTCCCCTTTCTTGGACGTAATATTCACCAGAATGCTTTAATATGTATTATCAACTTAAAGTGGCAGAAAGAGAGGCAACTTTTTATCTTATGCCTTTTACTTTCCTATTCTCTTTTCAGCTCTTTAACTCATTGCCTTATTGCCTTTTGATCTTTTATCCAGTCCAAACCAACCACACATCTATTGCACACAATAATTAATTCAAGAGTAAAAAGATAATTGAATCCAAGGGGGTGGGGAATCATCTCTACCCACTCATACATGCCCAACTCAAGCATTTTATTTTCTTTGATAAATTCTAGAATTCAGGTATCATCTCCCAAAAGTCTACCTATACAAATGACCATTAACATCTCACAACTTTCATAAACAGTATCAAGGCCTTTAACCAAAGGGCCGGTGCCAGCATCGCCCCTCCAGATATTCTTCCACTAAAAAGAGACAAGAGTGTTAGTCTGACAGAACTAACTCGAGGTCATTCCTGATGGCCAGCAACTCCACCATCAATTCCCAACATCAGACCGATTCTAAGACACTTGTCAATGTAAACTACCTGGAGACAGCAACCAAAGAGCTGACTACATGTCATTAATCATTTTATAAATTCACTTCTAGAAATATTAAGTCCCTCTTTAATATGTGAAAAGTATTATGTGCATCACTAATAAGATTAGTAAAATGATGAAAATTAAACACCTGCCTTCAAGGAGTTCACTGTCTTATATACAACACCACACAATAAATATACAGTTAACATGCAAGGCCAAAATAATTATAAACAAAATGTTATAGTGCCTCAAAGTGGCTGGGGGATGGGAAAGAGTGCAAAAAAGGGAATAGTATGAAGAACGACATGAAAGTAAAAATGTGTAAAGTACCTTCTACAGGCAAAAACCTAGAATATCCTGGCTAGAAAATGGGGAAGAAATGAGAGATGAATATAGGTTGAGACCAATTATAGAAAGCAATGGTACACAGAGAGATATGGGTGGTATCTTAAATCCTGAATAAGTGATAACAAAAAACACAATTTTCAAAATTCCTATACAATGTGGAAATAGTACACAATGACTAATAAAATACTTTGCTTTTAGAAAGGCAAGTCTTTAAGATTTAAACGATCATAGGGTGACAGATAAACTGGAATAAATCTTTAAAAATAATCAAAATTCATCTCTTCAATTCTACAGATGAGGGAAAGAAGGCCCAAAGATGTTAACAGACCTTCCCGAAAACACAAACTTCAGTGACACAAAGTTAAAAAAACAATGCCTCCTGAGTCCCAGTTCATCAGTCTTTTCGTTACAACACACCATTTTTATTTATCAACTACAATCGCTAATATTAGAAATACTATACGCTCACTAACATAAGCCAATACCTATACAAATCAATTTCCTGAACAACTAGGCAATTTCACCAATACACACACAAAAAGCACAACCAGGCAAATTCAGTCAGTGAACTCCAAAATAATATATTAAATAAAAATATGCCTAGTTTCATCATAAAAGATCAGAGAACTAATACTAATAATTAAAGATTCAAAAATTGTTATCACAACACAAATACCTAACTCTACATATATAAAAAAGGGAAAGTCTAATAAAAATTGTCAAGGCCAAAGCCATAAGGAGGTGAAAATTTGATTTGATACATGTGGAAGTCAAATATCATGTGATTTCTTTCAAATAATGCCTTTAAAAGGCCTCCTGAACGTAACAAATTCTAAAATGTGGCTGAGTCTCAGTTTCCATGTCTTACAAGTCTCCCTTATTCATCCTTCATATTTTGAAAAATCAAAGGATTTGAGCCTTACCACTATACTCCTACCAAGAAACAAGAGACCCATTCACAGGTCTTCCCAGTAACACCTTGGTGATCCTTGTATAAATACTGTACCATTTTCACTGAAGGACTGAATCTAAATTAACAGTATCCTGAGATTTACAAATTAATCCTTTTGTTTTTGTAAACATTTAATACTCCAACATCATCCATGAATAAAACAAATAAAAAGGGATAAAGCAAATGATAAAAGTCAAATGCCCAAACTGGCTTCAAGATGCACCACAGTAACGCAGTTAACTGAAAGAACAAAACACAACATTCACCAGCCTTAATGTGGTCACTGGGAAAGAAAGGAAGGGAAAACCAGAGCAGGTGTGCCAGATCTGATCCCTGTGCACATCTGCAAGACGAACCTGGAGGGAAGAGAATTGTAATCAGTTCCCATGTACCATCTTTGAGCTGGCAAAACCCAAAGGCATAGACCTTAAAGAAGAAACAAACCCCAGAGAGTTCTTGTTTACTAAAACAGCAAACACATACATTTTTTTCCATTCTAGTGGAGATTTTGGAACAGTAACATAAAATCACTCATTGCTGTTCTGTACTAAAAATACATTGAAATACATTTTATTGACAAGCAAGGCACTAGAGGGCTAAATTTCTTCATGATACTCACAGAATAGACTAACATTTCTCACAAATTTTAACTTCAAATAATGCCATTTTAAGTCACAGTTTAATAAGTGCTCATTAAAAAAAAAAAGATTTTAGAAACTGCTTCCTTCATTCACAAATAGAAGACATTAACATCCCATCTTACTCAGAGTCACTTAATTTGTAATCCTGAGCAACTCTTTTCACTTTAGAAGTAAAAGCTCCAAAATTAATTGTTATCCACCAATTTGAGGAAGAGGGGATTTCCTATTCCAAATATTGAATATATATTCAATAAGAAGGGTCACACAGTATAAGTACTACTGCCAGAACCAATCTTCATTTCATGTTCAGAACCCACTTGGGCATATAAAAACAAACGTGCCCAAACTATAGTTCAAGAATCTCAATTGATAGAAAACTTTGATAAGACAAATATTATCATTTTAATCTCATTTATCTGATTGAGATAGTGGATCACCATCAATACCTCTTACTACCAGTGAGACAAAAGACAGTCAATTACCCTTTGATTCATTCCTCTGAAAGCAGGTAAAATCCTTGAGTCTAACTTATTCACTGGCTACACTGAAAATCTAATGAGGAGGGCTGGGACAAGCTGAAGACTACATGCCCCATCTAAAGGGGATAGCCTTAATTCGCATCCAGGTGACTGTCTGTAGGAGGACAGGTAAAGCAATTATTGTCAGATCTTCTCATTTTTAGCTTTTAGTTTTTTTGTAAAGCAATATATAAGCCAAACAAAACATAGTTCAGCCTGCAGGTGGAACACATACTTTGTACTTACTAATCATATTAGTTTATTAAAATTATCTGCTTATTTGCTCCTGTATAGTTTCAAGTTGTCTGTCTTCCACATGCAAGTTTGAACCACAAGTGTCTCTCAAATGATGTAATATTCATGGCTGACTTCCTGTTCAAGCAGAAGAATAAAAGAACTTTCATTCAGATCACTTTGTAGGATTCTTGGAAAGCAATGCATATAATTATACATGTAATAAATATTCTTACCAGAGTTGTCTACATCAAAATAAAAAAGTGTCAAATCATTTAGCTTGGCCTAAACATTTTACTAACTAGACATATGGAACTCATCCTTACTTCAGATTTCCAGACTCCATATATTTTTTTAGGGAAGAGGAATGTTCTAATTAATTAGCCAGAAATACTAACAAGCAAACACTAAAGCTTTCTTCCCTTCCACCCATCCTCATCCACTGAAGCAATGAATGCCCATTCAAGTTTGAACTGAGACCTGAATTCCTAAAGTAATCAAAGACAGAATCAATTACTGCACATACAAATTAGGCTGATGACACAAGAAAATTCTTTCAAACACCAATGAGAAAACTAAGAATGAAAACGTTCTTCCCAAATGGATAAGAACTCAATCAAAAAATAACGGGGGGGTACCTGGGTGGCTCAGTTGGTTAAGAGTCTGGCTCTTGATTTCAGCTCTGGTCATGATCTCACAGTTTGTGGGATCAAGCCCCACGTTGGGCTCTGTGCTGAGAGTACAGGACTTGCTTGGGATTCTCTCTCCCTCTCTCTTTTCCCCTACCCACTCATGCTCTTTCTCGATCTCTCAAAGTAAATGAATAAACTTAAAAAAAAAATGGACATATCTGAACACTGAATGGCATACAGCAGTCTTAACTGTCTCGCAATAAAACCCAAGTCAAATGGCCTTGTGTGGTTTTTATGGTCTTTGATCTATACATGATTATTTGCTACCACACTGAGATTACTGGCCCAAATATTTGTCTAAATATCAAAATTGGAATTTTAACAAATGAATTCCTGCTTAGACACAATAACAATAAAGATAACTAACTTCCAATTAGCTAAGCCTATATGTGGAAAGAAGGGAATAAAACATGAAATAATTTTAAAAATCACTTATATTAAAAGGTATCTTCAGTCCTATCAAATATGGAAGCTAATAACCTACTGTAAACCTTCAAAACATTTAATATATATATGTGTATACACACACACACACACACACACACACACACACAATTTGTAAGCTCTTCACCCAACATGGATGGGGCTTGAAATCATGACCCTAAGATCAAGATCACACGTTCTACCAAATGAGCCAGGCAGGCAGTCTGTCAAAACATTCAAAAATACTTTTAAAAACTGTCCAAATAAACGTCTCTCTATCCTCTCTGCCTATCCTGTTTCCATCCCCATAGTGTAAGTGGATTGTAACACGCTTGCCAAAAAATTCAGTTTTTGCTATTATATCCCAGAGACACTGAAATAACTTGCTAATTCCCTCCTCTAGGGAGGAGGAAATGGCTTACAAGTTCCTATTTATGAATACAATTTGGGAAAATATAATGCGGGCATACCTTGTTTTATTGTACTTTGCTGTACTGTGCTTTGCAGATATTGTATTTTTTACAAATGGAAGGTCTGCGGCCACCCTGTGTCAAGCAAGTCTATCGGTGTCATTTTTCCAACAGCATTTGTGCACTTCCTACCTGTGTGTCACACTTTGGGAATTCTCACAATATTTCAACTTTTTCACTGTTATCATATTTGTTATGGTGATCTGTGACCAGTGATCTCTAATGTTGCTATTGTAATTGTTTTGGGGTGCCATGAACCACATCCATATAAGACAGTAAACTTAATCGATAACTGTGTGTGTTCTGACTGTTCCACCAACCACTGCTCTCTCATCTCTCCCTTCTAAGGCCTTCCTATTCCTTTGAAATCAAGCCAATTGATAACCCCACGTTGACCTCTAAGTGTTAAGTGAAAGGAAGAGTCACACATCTCTCACTTTAAATCAAAAGCTAAAATGATTAAGCTTAGTGAGGAAGGCATGTCAAAAGCAGAGACAGGCTGAAAACTGGGCCACTGCACCAGTTGCCAAGTTGTAAATGCAAAGAAACAGTTCTTAAAGGAAATTAAATGGGCTATTTCAGGGAACACACAAATGATAAGAAAGTGACACAGCCTTATTGCCAACATGGAGAAAGTTTTAATGGTTTTGATAGAAGACCAAACCAGTCACGACATTCCCTTAAGCCAAACCCTAATCCAGTCCAAAACAAGGCCCCAACTCTCTTCAGTCCTATGAACGCTGAGAGAAGTAAGGAAGTCACAGAGTTAGTTTGAAGCTGGCAGGGATTGGTTCATGAGGTTTAAGGGAAGAAGCCACCTCCGTAACATAAAAGTGCAAGTTGAAGCAGCGAGTGGGCAAGTAGAAGCTGCAACAAGTTCTCCAGAAGACCTAGCCGAGATCATTAATGCCAGGGGCTACACTAAACAACAGATTTTCAATGCAGATGAAACACCCTTCTATTAGAAGAAGATGCCATCTAGGACTTTCATAGCTAGAGAGGAGAAGTCAATGCCTAGCTTCAAAGGTTGAAAGGACAGGTTGACCCTTTTTTTACTGCCTAATGTAGCTGGTGATTTTAAGTTGAAGCCAACAATCATTTACCATTTTGAAAAACCTAGGCACCCTTAAGAATTACATTAAATCGGGGCAGCTGGGTGGCTCAGTCGGTTAAGCATCAACTTCAGCTCAGGTCATGATATCGCAGTTTGTGAGTTCGAGCCCTGCGTCGGGCTCTGTGCTGTCAGTTTGGACAGCGAGCCTGAAGCCCGCTTCAGATTGTGTCTCTCTCTCTGCCCCTTCCCTGCTTGTTCTCTGTCTGTCTCTCTCAAAAATAAATAAATATTAAAAATTAAGAAAAAAAGAATTACATTAAAAATTAAGAAAAAAAGAATTACATTAAATCTATTCTACCTGTGCTCTATAAATAAAACAACAAAGCCTGACTACAGCACATCTCTTTACAACATGGTTTACTGAATATTTTAAGCCCAACGTTGAAACTTACTGCTCAGTTACAAAGCTTCCTTTCAAATTAATTATTGCTCATTGACAATGCACCAGGTCACCCAAGATCTCTGATGGAGATGTACAAGATTAATGTTGTTTTCATGCCTGCTAACACAACATCCATTCTGTGTCCATTCTGCAGTCAAGGAGTAATTTAGATTTTGAAGTTTGTTATTTAAGAAATACATTTTTAAAAAAAGGAAAAGAAATACATTTTGAAAAGCTATAGCTGCCATAGATAGTGATTCCTCTGATGGATCTGGGCAAACTAAACTAAAGACCTTCTGGAAAGAATTCACCATTCCAGATGCCGTTAAGAATATTCTTTTTTTTTTTTTAATTTTTTAATTGTTTTTGTTTATTTTTGAGACAGAGAGAGACAGAGCATGAGCAGGGGAGGGGCAGAGAGAGAGGGAGACACAGAATCTGAAGCAGGCTCCAGGCTCTGAGCTGTCAGCACAGAGCCCGAGGCGGGGCTCGAACTCACGGACTGTGAGATCATGACCTGAGCTGAAGTCGGACGCTTAACTGACTGAGCTACCCAGGTGTCCCAAGAATATTCCTGATTCATAGGACAAGTCACAATAGCAACATTCACAAGCATTTGGAAGAAGTTGATTCCAACCCTCATCGGTGACTTTGAGGGGTTCAAGGTTTCAGTGGAAGAAGTAACTGTACATGTGGTGGAAATAACAAGAGAGCTACAATTAGAAGTGGAGCCTGAAGATGGGACTGAACCGCTGCCATCTCATGATAAAAACTTAAACAGATCAGGAGTTGGTTCTTATGGATGAGCAAACAAGTGGTTTCTTGAGATGGAATTTGTTCCTGGTGAAGATACTGTGAAGATTTTTTTTTTAATTTTTTTAACGTTTATTTATTTTTGAGACAGAGAGAGACAGAGCATGAACGGGGGAGGGTCAGAGAGAGGGAGACACAGAATCTGAAACAGGCTCCAGGCTCTGAGCTGTCAGCACAGAGCCCGATGCGGGGCTTGAACTCACGGACCGCGAGATCATGACCTGAGCCGAAGTCGGACGCTCAACCGACTGAGCCACCCAGGTGCCCCTGAAGATTATTAAAATAAAGGACTTAGAATATTACATAAACTTAGTTGATAAAGCAGCCGCAGGCTTAAGAGTACTGACTCCAATTTTGAAGGGAGTTCTGCTGTGGGTAAAATGCTATCAAACAGCATCACATGCTACAGAGAAATTGTTCATGATAGGAAGTCAAGTGATGAGGAAAATTTCATTGATGTCTCATTTTTAAAAACTGCCATAGCCACCCCAATCTTCAGCAACCACAGCTTGATCAGTCAGCAGCCATCAACATCTAGGCAAGACCCTCCACCAGCAAAAAGATCACAACTTGCTGAAGGTCAGGTGACAGCATTTGTTAGCAATGGAGTATTTTTAAATTATGCACATTGTTTTGGACATAATGTTACTGTACATTTAATAGACTATAGGGAACACATAACTTCTATATGCACTGGGAAACCAAAACATTAGTTTGACTTGCTTTGTGGCGGTATTCCTCTTCCTGCAGAGATATGAAACCAAACGCACAATATCTCTGAGGTATGCCTGTGTTTAACCACACTGAGTAGCAAGATTAGTACAATACCAAGGGCTAACAAAAATTGGTACAAAATTTGCTTCAGATCCCTTGGTACAGATGGAATCAATATATCCATTACAGTTTATAGATACATTATGGGTAAAAAAATCACTGAAAACAATACAAATTGATATGCCAGCAGTTAAGCTGAATGAACCCATGGGATTCTATGCCCAAATCGCTATTAAGCACAGAGAATAGGAGGAGCAAAACACTACTAAAGATAATTCAGAAGAGAACGTACTATGACACACAAAAGATAAAAATGAAAAAAGAGGTCTTCTATTTCATTTCCATTAACAACCAAGTATCTCTTCTATCACTATAATTTTCTTTCCTTCTTTAGGTAACATGGACACCTACTATGTCAAAATAAATACCAGCGAATTCTTGGAATCTTTATTCCAACAATTAAAATAAGGACCTGAATCAACACTAGCTCGAAATTTAATTTTCTCTATGGTTTATGTATGAATGGATCAGATGAAAAAAGTTATGTATTACTTAAAGTACCACTAAAGTACAATCACCTACTGTTGATCTTAATATAGTAAACTATTTTTAATATAAAACTTATTTTATTCAGAAGTAAACTATTTTTTTAAAAGTGTTTAGTTTTATGATTTCTTTACATACACAAATGCACACCATTTCCATTAAGCTAACCTATGACATTAAATTTTTTCCACAAGTACATGCTTACACACACTCACTACACCTCAGAAAATCTATTTAATTTCTTCCATACTAACTTTTCAAATTTTTATATTATTCAAATAGAAACACCAAAGCAGAGATCATCATAAAAACCTTACCATTTTAAATGTAACCATTTCAGAAAATTAACCTGCATAAACAGGATGAATATGCAAAAACTAAGAAAAAAATAGATACGTGAAGCATTACAAAAAGCCTTGATATACATCATGATTAATACCCATACTACTCAAGCATTTCAGTGGCCAGACAAAAATTTTTTGACCCAACATTAAACACTGGACGATAGAAATTAGAAAAAGTTATAAAGGAAAATCCTTTGTAAAGTTATTATACCTAATTTAAAAGATTTGAAAGTGTTTAAGTTCTGAAACCTACATTTGTTTTTGCGAAGCACTCCCTTTAAAATACTGAAGATTTATTAGTGAATTCTGAAGATGTACTACTTGAAAACACCACTAGATGACAACCTTGCTTCACAAAGGAAAATACCATCCTATTGCTGAAAGGTATGACTCCAAAGATGTACTACCTTTAAAATAAAAGTTTTGGCATTTGCAGGTTTTTTCTTTTTTTAATGTTTATTCATTTTTGAGAGACAGAGAGAGACAGAGTAGGGGAGGGGCAGAAAGAGAGGGAGACACGGAATCCGAAGCAGGCTCCAGGCTCTGAGCTGCCAGCACAGAGCATGATGCAGGGCTTGAACTCATGATCCATGAGATCATGACCTGAGTCAAAGTCGGACACTTAACTGACTGAGCCTACCTGGGCACCCTGGCATTTGCTGGCTTTTAAGGGGTAGGAGAGATATCAAAGAAAATAAAATAGACTATTACAATTTTAGAATTTGTGTTTGCTATAAAGATCACTCAGGATTTAAAAACAAACTTATTTATTAGTATTTGAGAGAGATCTCATAAGAAAAAAAATTAAAGAGTATCAAAAGATAATTTATCCTATGTTCATTCTTTGGAAATAGAGACTTATGAAAAATATACATAAATTATTAGAGAATAATGCTTTTTTGTTGTGGAGTAGTTACAAAGAATAACTATGTTATTTCGATAGTTGCTTTTCTCCGACATTAAAATAAATAAGCATAGCAATTTCAAGATAATAACCATAAGAAGATAGTTGACAATAAATCATAAACTTCTATTTTTTAAAACCCATTTTTAGATATTAAAATATTTTCCCCATACATAAACCAACCTATGATGATGATTAACCCTGGAATGCTTATTTGGTATAAAAAAGTTATAACAGCTGAGCAAGTAAAATTTTATAAGTAATTCTTGTGAAATCCCATAATTGATATATTACAAAGAATAGTGGCAATGGGAACCTCACCATGTTATTATTCGTTTTTGCTAACCAGACCTTCACATAAATTTAAAAGTATAAAATGAATCCTGGATATTTTTACTTTCATCGGAGGTTGTAATTTATATCCTTCATATAATTCAACATTTTCATATTTTAATTCAGAAGCAGAGCTGAGGTTATGTTTTAGTAACTCATATTTTAAAATGTAAGAGCATTTGATATTGCTGTCATCTTTTCCTCAGCCCAAAGGTGACAGCTATAAAACTACATATCAGGTGGAAAGCCTCGCTTTAGGCCCGATGCCCTGTGCGTGGACTGCTACAATAGAGCATCAGTATCTGCGGAGTTCATGCCGAGGACCTCCCAGGATTAACTCCAGGAGACTGCACACTCGGTTAAGTCTGTATAAGAAAGGTTGTTTAAAAATGTAAGATACCACAGCAAAAACTAGCAGGCATTTTTATGAAAAGCCTGGAGAGACTGCCATCCGATCTGTGCTGTTTAGTAAGGCAGAACTACTCGTACATCTCAGCCTCACCCTGTAATACATGTGGAATCCCGGCCAATTGAATCTTTCTGCACCTCAGTTTCTACCCCCAAGGAATAAAAGAAAATGGAGATAATGCTGAAAATGTTGATTTACAGAGTTGTTTTCAAGAATAAAAAGAGAAAGAACTAGCAAATGCTTGGTATAAAGTAGATGCTAAGTAAATAATACTTCTTTTTCCTTCTTAAACACTATACTCTTGGTGTTTGTTCTGGAAAATATTTTCAAAACATGATATTCAAAGATGTCCTCTGGGTTCTTAGAAGAAAAAGAATGACAATTGCTAAACAGTAAAGGGAATTTCTTCAAAGGCTACAACTAATAGTCAAGGTGTGTATGTTTCTTTATAGGAAGCCTGAACTCCATATTTCTAACATATTACTGGCAAAGAGTTCATTGAGAATAGAAGGAAACTGTTAGGAAGATGGAAAAATTTTATTATTTAATTTGTTGATATCTTCCAATTTTGCATATATGAATAAATATATATAGTTTGTAACAAAAAAATAACTCACTCCATGAGACTGTGCAACTTATTTCTGCCCCAAACAGAATTTCCAATGCAAAATAAATACATTGCCATCATTTTTGCCCAATCTGCCATTTACGTCAAAATATAAAACAATGATGTCAAGAAATATCTGGTGAGTAATAAACTTAAAATTCTATTGTACAGAGAGTTATAATTATAATAACTAATCTTAAAATTATACACTTTATCATTTACTTATAATTTATTTAAACTAATACCATTTACTTAAAACTTTAAACAAAAATCTACTTCAATTGTCATAGGCAATTATGGCAAATACCTATTTGTAATATATGTAATCATATTTTTACCATCTTTTAGTATAACATTTCTCCATAAATTAAAGTGAAATGACAATGAAAGAGGTCTAAAATAAAAGTGTTCACTTAAATATGCAACCAACTTAATTAAATATTAAACAAGTGACTTATTCGCCCAGTGAAACAGCCCCCATACACACACACACACAAACACACATATGTATATGTATGTATGTATATATATATATATATATATATACATATATATATATATATATATATATCTTAGTCAATAAATATGCATTCTAATTTTCATTTTTTTAATGTATCTTACACACAAAATGCCTTGTGTTGATCAAATTTTTGAAACTGAAAAGCTGTAATACAAAGTGTTAATTTTTAGCTTGGAAGACATCATTTAAATATATCCTCATATCTCTTTGTAGTGGGCTAAATGGTGGTGCCCTAATGTCCTAATCTCTTGGACCTGTAAATATGTGCCTTTATTGGAAAAATGGTCTTAACGGGTAAGTGAAGGATCTTGAGATGATTATCTACAAGGGCCCTAAATCCAATGACAAGAAAACTTAGAGGAGAAAGGCAGAGGGAGTTCAGAAGCAGATACACAGAGGGAAGAGACACAAAGAGGAGGAGAAGGCCGTGAGACAATGGAGGCAGACACTGGAGTGAGGAGGTCTTAAACCAAGGATTGCCAATAACCCCCATAAGCAAGGAGAGTCAAAGAACTGATGTGGCCTCCAGAACTGCTTGAAAGCATAATTCTGCTGTTTTAAGCCACACAGTTTGTGGCAATTTGTTACAGCAGCCACAGCAAACTAATACACTTATTATAAATTTAAGTAATTATGTGGGAAGTACTAGTTAAATTCAGTAAGAATACATTTTTGAAAAATAATCCTTTAGATTAGAATCTACAAAGAAGCACGTTTTCTATTCAAATTAAATGCCTTCATTAGCTATTCCTGATTAATTCCTTGTGTGAACTTGATTGACTTTTTAAGTCTATAAAAATAATAAAATATAAACTGTAGAGAGGTATAATAAAAAGTTAAAAGTGGTCCTCCCCTAATTCTTCTAAAAAATAAACACTATTAACAATCTTAGGTATATATATCCCCGTAATATACATACACATAAATAAGAGTGGAATTTAGAAGAAAATATTTGCTTATAAAAACAGAATCATTTTATACAAAAGTTTTGGCAGTAAATCTTTATATTTAAGAATATATCATGGCCAACTTCCATTTTATGCATATGGATTTCCCCATTTCATCTTTTTCAATAGACCAAACTAGTCCCTTCCACATAGGGGCTATACCATACTTTAACTGTTCAGGCTGTTACTAACTTTATATTAACAATACTTCCTTGGGGCTCCTGGGTGGCTCAGTCGGTTAAGTGTCTGACTTCAGCTCAGGTCATGATGAGTTCAAGCCCCACATCAGGCTCTGTGCTGATAGCTCAGAGCCTGGAACCTGTTTTGGATTCTCTGTCTCCCTCTCTCTCTGCCCCTCCCCCTCTCATGCTCTGTCACTCTCAAATATAAGTAAACATTTAAAAAAAAAAATTAAAAAAAAACACAACACTTCCTTGAGTATCTTTGTAGACATGCAACAGAGGACAAATATTAATATTTTATTCAAGATATTTCTAAAAGTGGTGCTGCTGTGTCATATGTATTAGAACAGAAGAAAAGAACTTTAAGCTCTAAAATTATGATTGTGCTTTTGGAAGTACTTAAATGTTTTAATAAAAATGATTATTTATAAATAATTTCTAATTTTAAGAAATCTTACTTGATAACAAATATCCCCAGAGAGCTTTACAATTAACAAGGCACTTTCAATGACTGAATAAGAATTTAGATAAATGACATGACCCCTCCCTATGCTCTCTCAGACTCTTGAGTTCAAGTTGACATATTTGACTCCTGGGATTTCCATACCTATTAGGGGTGTGTGTGTGTGTGTGTGTGTGTGTGTGTGTGTGTGTGCGCGCGCGCGCGCTTGCGTGTGCTGTTAGTGCCATTTAAAAAGACAGGAATCAGGGGCATCTGTGGCTCAGTCGGTTAAGCGTCCAACTCTTGATTTTGGCCCAGGTCATGCATCGGGCTCGGCGCTGACAGTGTGGAGCCTACTTAGGACTCTCTCTCTGTCTCTCTCTCTGTCTCTCTCTCTCTCATCTCTCTCTGCCCCTCCCCTGCTCATGCGCTATCTCACAAAATGAACTTAAAAAGAAAAAAAAGACAGGGATCAATATATGATCTCTAAAGTACCGGTTCTAGGTATGATGGAGTAAGAACCTATTGGCAGTATGACACCCTCAGCCCCCTGCAAGAAAAAGCTGAAAAAAAAAACCAAACAAAAAACAAAAATCAACTAAAGCTACTACAAAGTGAGCAGAAAATACTGGGAAATGCATGCTCACTTGGATGTGGAAGACAGAGAGCTACAAGCACCTTATGGTCTTTGGTGCTTTAAGCCCAGGTCAGAGTGCAGTTCATTGGCAGTCCAGAAGCAAGTGTGCACAAGGACATATCAACAATCTTTCTGCTCTGGGGAACAGAAAAAGGAAGTAAGGAAACCAGGAGCACTGAAGGGTGTGGGGGAATCAGGCAAGAGACAAACCCAGAGAGGGGATCTGTAGGCTCTGTGTACCCACCTCTCTGACAACCTCTGAACAACCCATGTGCAGAAAAGACTCATGGCAAACCAGCTCAAGACAAAAGATTTGAACGACGAATGGAATTGCTGCACAAATGAAGAGTCTTCAGTTCATGCCCAGCCAAAAAAAAAAAAAAAAAAAAAAAATGCCATCTACAACTTAGGAAACAATATCATCAGTAAAAAGCAACGGAACCAAAATCTCCACCACTTAACAACCCATGATACCCAGAAAACAATCCAAAATTACCCAACATACAAAGAACCAAGGAACCAAAAAATAAAACATATTCTCTAGAAAAAAATAAAATTTATCAAATTTGATCCCAAGATGAACCAAATGTTGGAACTAAAATATAAGAACATTAAAATAAATGTTATAACTATTCTCAATTAAGAAAAAATGCTTTCAATGCAGAGAGATGATGTTTCAGCAGAGACAGAAACAATTAAAAGAATCAAGTTAAAGTTCTAGAATGGAAAACTATTTGTGAAATAAAATGGAATTAACAGCACGATAAGCACAGTGGAAAAAGTTAAGTGAATTATAAGACAGATGCTGCAACATGTCTATATTTTACATAAAGTAGTACATTATTAACAATAAATGCAGTATGAAAAGTTAAGGATATCATATACTATACTCCTTAGGAAAACCACTATAAAAATAATGCAAAAGAGAAATGATAGTACACAAAAGTGTGTACATGACTGTTTAAAGCATCATTATTTATAACAGCAAAAACTATAGGATCCCAAAGGTCCATCAACTGATGAATGGACTTTATTAAAATTGTAACATACTTATACCACTATGAAAATAAACAAAATAAAAATACACATAATGACATGAGTGAATCTCAAAAACATGATCTCAAGTGAAAGAAGGCAACATACAAAAGACTACACGGTGTGATTCCATTTAGATGAAATTTTAGAAAAAGCAAAATTATTGACAGAAAGCAGATCAGAGTGTGCTCAGAGTTGGGGTGAGGGAGGGTATCAAATACAAAGGAGCTGAAAGGTGAAAAATCCATTTACACAACTGCATATATTACAATTCCATCAAACTGCACTCTTAAAATTGGCAAGTTTAATTGTATGTAAACAATACCTTAGTAAACATAAAAAAGGAGAGACATAGAAGAGAGGAACCAGAATTTCAGATAAGTTTGCTAATTTATTAATGATACACAGAAAGTAGCAACACTAGACAAAACAAAAGCCTTTGAATCCTTAGTCCAGTCTTTACAATAACCAGAGCTGCCTCACAGCTTTTTTGTTATTGAAAATAATGATAAATACATTCAAAATATAAAACTTAGCAAGATATGAGCCTAAAATTAAATACAAACAGAAATAAATGATCTATATGTTAATTAATACTGTAACCACACCAAAATAAACTAACCAAGTAAACAAGAAATTAAACATTTAAATTAAACATTAGAAACTCTAAACAAATCTTGAATTCTAGTAGGTTTCTTTTTCCACAGTGATGTAGCAACTCTAAAACTACTCTGAACAAATGAGGAAATATACTGATGATGTTAGGAAGTCAGGGTTCTCACTGTTGGAGAAGGGAGATACAAATATAGATGGTAGACGGCTAGAAATAAACCTCTGGTGTTGTACTAGAAATAGAAGTTTCAGGATAAACTCATGATTTTATATTTATATATCAATGTATTCATTCTCATGTGTGTGGATTGTCCAGAAACAGCACGTGTCATGTAATAGTTACATCTTCATTAATTTCATCACGAAAAAAGCCTTGATATGACTCTTAATTTTAAAAGGGCAGTAAAGCATTTTTTATAATATCTGACATATAAAAATCAGGAACTACTACAGATTATAAAATCTGAACATTTATAAGACAAGGCCATCATCTTTTCCAGTAAAAACATGCTTCCCACTTTAAAGATGTACACATGAAAAAGAAGATATTTAATCATATAATAGTAACAAATAATTAAATATGTACATTTCTATTAAACACATGTTAATAATAATCCTAAAATGAATAAAAGTCAAACTGGCAACAGGTAAGGGTATTTGGGGAAGTATTATTTTAAAAACATGTCTATACAAAAATCTGTACATTGACAAAATTGTATTTTGTGAATCTATTTTTTTAACTTCCATAATTTAGAAAATATAAAACCCATATTTTGGCAGTACATTCATCCTGCAGGTAATGTTAAATAAAGACTCAAACCTTGTTATTTTATCTGTCAAAAAATCTGAAACTTCATTGCCAATGAATATAGACACAAATATAGTTTCTAGTGTGTGTAACAGCACTCATGTAAATCAGGTTACAGAAATTAGGTTACAAGAATTTGGACTTTTACAGGACCAAAAACACTAACAAAACTTTTTTAAAGTTTCTTTAGAGCTAATTCAGTCTCCTGAATTATTTTTTTCCTTCCCTCAGCAAAATTTTTATTTGGGACTTATTTGGAACTACAAATAATACAAAGGTAAAAGCTCAGACCCATCTTGAATAAGTCTATGGTCCAAGGAAGCGTGGGTGGCTTAGTCAGTTAAGCATCTGATTCTTTTTTTTTTTTTTTAATTTTTTTTTAATTTTTTAATTTTTTTTTTCAACGTTTATTTATTTTTGGGACAGAGAGAGACAGAGCATCAACGGGGGAGGGGCAGAGAGAGAGGGAGACACAGAATCGGAAACAGGCTCCAGGCTCCGAGCCATCAGCCCAGAGCCTGACGCGGGGCTCGAACTCACGGACCGCGAGATCGTGACCTGGCTGAAGTCGGACGCTTAACCGACTGCGCCACCCAGGCGCCCCTAAGCATCTGATTCTTGATTTCGGCTTAGGTCATGATCTCACAGTTTGTGAGTTCCAGCCCCACACTGGGCTCTGCACTGACAGCACAGAGCCTGCTTGAGATTCTCTCTCTCTCTCTCTCTCTCTCTCTCTCTCTCTCTCTGCCTCTCCCCCACTCATTTTCTCCTTCTCTCTCTCTCTCTCAAAAAAAAAAAAAAAAAAAAAAAAAAAAAAAAAAGAACAGTGAACTGGTAGACATGAAAACAAGAAGCTATAATAAAAAGAAACAAAACTGTTCCAATGTACCTGGTATGAGTAAGATGAATGAGGCAGTTAAGTTTGCATGGAAAGATCAGCGTAGGCTCTTAGGAGAAAGTGGTATCATCAACTGAGATTAGAAAGAACACAACTAATTATCAGTCATTTCTGTGAATGGTAAACCTTGCATGAGTGCAAAAAAGATCAGAGTTGTAAGATAGGCAAATTATAGTAGTCAAAAGTATGTTCTATATGCAAACTGTAGCATCAGTAATACATTCCACAATTGTGAGGTTAAACTGGCATACAGCATCATAAAGTCTGTGATAAGTAAATAAGATATTTGTTAATTTTATACCTTTCTCAACTCGCAGTTTTCTTATTTGACAAAGATGAAATTTCTTACATCATCTACCTTAATAAAAGAAGATCTCAGGGCACCTGGGTGGCTCAGTCGGTTAGGCATCTGACTTCAGCTCAGGTCATGATCTCATGGTTCATGGGTTCAAGCCCTGCATCGGGCTCTGGGCTCACAGCTTGCTCAGAGCCTGGAGCCTGCTTTGGATTCTGTGTCTCCTTCTTTCTCTGTCCCTCCCCACTCACAGTCTGTCTCTCTCTGCCTCTCAAAAATAAATAAATGTAAAAAAAAAAAAAAATTAAAAAAAAAGATCTCACTTATAATTGAGCCATGTTAATACAATTCTAAGGCAATTGATTATTGTTCTACAAAATCCAGTAGATCACCATTTGCCAAAACAACCAATCTCAAGACCAAATAAGTCTGGCTATTTACCATATTGCCTTTTAAGAAAGTCACAAGAGAAGCTAACCTAAAATAGTAAATGATTTGAAAAGTCCTGCAATCAACAACCTGTTTGCTTTTCTATTTTTTTTAAATACAGAGTAAATTAGATGAGGGAACCTAACTTTGCCATTTAACATCCTCAGAACATCCATACATACATACACACACACACACACACACACACACACACACACACACACATATACATGAATGTTGTTTTTTTTTTTTTTTTTTTTTTGAGTAGACTTCATGCCCAGTGCAGAGCCCAATGAATTCACGACCCTGAAACCAAGACCTAAGCTGAGATCAAGAGTCAGACGCTTAACCAACTGAGCCACCAAGGTGCCCCAGAACATACTTTATATTAACATATTAGTATGAGGATTTAACACTATTTGTAAGTAACCCTAAAAGTCTCAACATAGTAACGTGTAGTTCTGCTCAGTCACAAATTTGAAGCACATCTGCTGAGTGGCTGCTTTACAGGAATGAGTCACAGAAGAATTCTGCCTACCACCACATATCCACGTCTCAGGGCAACTTTTCAGTACTCTACAGTGGTATTCACAAGGAATCAGGCCATATCCTTCACCAATACCAGGGGTACACTGTAATCCTTGTAACACATGGAGAACATATTATAGCACCATAGCTATTTTCTTGTATTATAAAATGAAAATATTAAGTAACACAGTGTATAAGTTAGGCCAATGAAACTCGGGATGCTTTACATTAATATATAACAGCAGCTAACACTATTTAGTATGTGTTATGTGCTTACACCGTTCTAAGTGCTTTGTGTATATGAACTTATTGAGTCCTCACAACAATTCTATTCATTTTACAGATAAGGAACCTCAAATACAAAGAGCTTGGTGAAACTTGCTCATGGACACATAGCTTACAAATAGAGCTGGCATACTAATCCCAGGAGTCTGGCCCCAGTTTATACTCTGAGTACCCACACTAAACCCAGAGTAAAAAAATGTCAAAGTTCAAAACCTGTGTGACCTGAGATAAGGAATTCACACTGCTGTGCCTCAGGTTAATCACATATAAACTAAGAGAATTAGAAGAGATCATCTTTAATGTCCCATCTAGGTCTGAGTCATTAAAGACTTCTAAAGCCAAAATATACCTTCTTCAGCTTCCAACAACTATAGTTCCACCTTTCCAGGCCTGCTGCTCCTTTCCCTCTGGTTCTTCCACCATCTCTCTGAAAGGACCTCATCATGCCACAGCAAAACTTGAATTTTCACATTCAGGATAATATTGTGAGAAGCCTTGCTTTTGCAAAAAAAAAAAAAAAAAGGTACTTTCCTCAGACCTCTTCTTTTTCTAACTCTCCTGTGGATCAGCTAGGAATGTTTTTGACTGCATACAATAGAAAATCAGACTGGGAGAACAATATTAAAGTCTGAGACACTGACTAGGAAGCTACTACATTAATCCAAATCAGAGATGAAGATAGCCTAGAACAGGGCAGTGACAAGGAGGGTATAGATAACCAGCAAGAGGCAAGAGGCATTTAGAGATGAAATTCTATAGTAGTAGCTGGTGAGTCAGGGGAAATAAGGAAAGTGAGGATGGATGGTGAGAGTTAAGAGTGAGAAGCAGTTTTGGGGGAAAGATGATGAATTCAATTTGGGGCAGGTTGGCTCTGATGTGTCTGCCAGACAGCCAAATGGACATGCCTTGCAGGCAGCAGACGTTAAAAGAGTTGTCTGAGCTGCAGATAAACAGAGGAATAAGAGGAAGGGGGAAACGGTAGAGGAGAAAACTGGCTGACATTTTCTTACTCCCTCTGTCCGTACTCGATGGCATACACTTGAACTGTAGCAGCCAGGTGTTTGCCATATAAAACAAACAAACAAGTAAAAAGACAAGACAAGACAAGACAAGACAAGACAAGACAAGACAAGACAAGACAAGACAAAAGAAAGGAAAGGAAAGGAAAGGAAAGGAAAGGAAAGGAAAGGAAAGGAAAGGAAAGAGAAAGAAACATATAATAAAAGGTTTTTCTTTAAAGAAGCCAGAGTCTCTTTGGGAAGAACTAAGATAGCAAGTACAGACACTGAGTACCAGGGAATAAACAAGTTCATCCCATTCTAGCATTTATAGGTCCTAAACTGAGTTATTAAGTAATCCACTTTGTCACTCCAGAGCAAAGCCTTTCAGAAAGAGTCCCTCCCAGGTATACAGTTTTTCTCCTGGCTCATTTTAAAGTAAGAACTAATAACCAAATACCAAAGATAAATGGGAAAAGTCTATAACATGAAACAGAGACCAAGAACTACGAACAGGAAAAAATGGCACTAGAGGAAACAGAAATAATTCAGAAGAGGAAAGGATCTCTGATTACTTCCCTTAGAGTCAAAAGATCAAAGAAAAACAAAACACCATGAAACATATTAAAGCATCCATAAAAGAAGACTCCATAAAAGAGCAGAGTGTTATAAAAAAATATTTTAAAAAGGGGAATTCCTAGAAATTAAAATACTTATCAAAATTAAAAACCCAAAAGCAAGTTTGGAAAATGTCTAGGAAGTCTCTCAGGAAGTAAAACAAAAAAATACAAGATAAGAGAAAAAAGTAAAAGAACTACTGAATTGTTCACTTTCAAATAGTTAATTTTAAGCTTTGTAAAGTGTACCTCGATAAAAATTATTTTTTGAAAAGGAGAAATAATTGGCTAACATAACTTAAAATTAAAGGTTAACTCTTTCACGTGTCAGGCATGACTGGATCCTGGGCTGTAGACTACCATTCTGAAAAGCTGACAGTCTCCAAGAAAGAATAATGTAAAACTAAAGCTCCAGGATGCAGAGTACTCAAAGAAAAGAAAAAAAAAAAAACAAAAAAAAAAAAAAGAAAAAATAGAGAGCACTTGTTTCAAAACCATGATTTTAAAAGTTAAAAATTTTAAATATATTTCCCACAACCCAACCATCCCACTCTAGGTAAGCAATCTTGATAAAAATCTGAAACACAAGTACAAAGAGATGCAGCATACAAGGGTGCTTCACAACACTTTTATAAGAAGAAGCATGAAAATCAGAAATGACCTAAATTGTCAATCTGTATGGGAAGGAATAAAAAAAAACATGATATGCAGTACATTCACACAGTTTACTACTACATAGCAATTAAAAACAAACTATATTGACTCACTTAAGAAATGTGTATTGAGGCCCAGCCATATGCCAGATACTGTTCTAGGTGCTGGGGATTCCACAATGAGCAAGACAAAGTCTTTGCCTTCGGGGAGCTTACAAATAGATGTTTGTATACCAGCATGGACAAAGGACAGAAAGAGTAAGATGTGAAACAATAACTACATAAATTCTTAAATTATTCACTAAGCAATCCTACATATTATTTATGTACACATAAAGGTCAATGTATTCTTTAATGACCTCAAAGAATATATGCAGGGATGCCTGGGTGGCTCAATCGGTTAAGCATCTGACTTCGGCTCAGATCATGATCTCGCAGTTCATGGGTCCGAGCCCCGCGTTGGGCTCTGTGCTGACAGCTCAGAGCCTGGAGCCTGTTTTGGATTCTGTGTCTCCCTCTCTCTCTGCTCATCCCCCACTCGCACTCATGCTCTCTCTCTTTCTCAAAAATAAATAATAAGCATTAAAAAAATTAAAAAAAAAAGAATATGTGCCAAAATCATAGTATGGTTGCTTCTGAAAAAGGAAAGAAGGAGATATGACTAAGATATGAGTCAAAGGGAACTTCTACCTGAGACATCTTCTTTATCAGGAAAATTTTTAATTTTTTTTAAATTGCTTTATTTACTGCCAAAAAGAAGAGAACTTAAAGAAAAAATCCAGAGGGTCATACACATATCTAAATAAAGGTTGTAGAAAGAGAAGGGTATTGAGGAAACTGGCAAGGAAAAAATACAAGAATTTCCCAAAGCTAAAGATATAAATAATGAAATAACCTAGTAAAAAAGTTCCCAATACAATAAATGGGGGAGGGGGGAAAGTACCCAGATACTTAATTGTAAATTTTCAAGACACCAGGGGTATAAAAAGAGGATTCTAACAAACTTACAGTCAGCAAATAAAAAGGAAGAAGGAAAAAGGAAGAAGAAATATGAATGAGGCTGGCATCAGACTTTTTGTAATTAATGCCTTCAAGAAAACGATTTCTACTTATAATTCTACACCTATCCAAAATATCATTCAGGTGTGAGGGCAAAATAAATATAGTTTCAGACATGGAATGCCTAAGAAAATTTACTTTTATCCATCCATTCATAGCAAATTAAATTACATAAGGGTATGGCCTAATAAAGAAATGGAAAAAAAACTAAGAAAGAAAATGGAACCAGAAGTGAACCCAATACAAGAAAATGATAAATTGAAATCTCAAAAGAGAGATGCACAGCAGAACTAAAAAAAAAAAAAAAAAAAAAAAAAAAATTCACTTCAGACTAGAAAAAGGAGGGATCACTTCAGAAGGAGCTGCCCAAGGTGGGAAAAACAAGGAGAAGAAGGCATTCCTCACATGTAATTATTTTTGTTTCTCAACCTTACATATTAACACTTGGGGTTGGGTAATTCTTTGTTGTAGAGGGCTGTCCTGTGCAGTGTAGGATGTTTAACAGCATTCCTAGGCTCTAGATGCCAGTGATACTCCTTGAGTTGTGACAACCAAAAATGTCTCCAGACATTACCAAATGTCATGGGGGTGGGGGTGTTGGGAAAACTGCCATTGAGAACCACTATCTAAAAGAACTGAAAAATAGATAAAGCAAGCAATGTAAAAAAAGTAAATAAGTAATAATGGCAAATAGAAACTCCAGGAAGTACAAAAAACTATGTAAGAAAGAAAATATCAGAACTATTTACATGATTTTCTGTAAAGAAAATTTACAGTCACAATAATAGAAACACTATGAATTTAATTGTGGCCACAGTGTCAGCCAGTATAATAGCTATGGAAGACTTAATTATGGTTACATGACAAAATGTACATATCATCTATCTTGACACTGGAAAAATACAGATAAGAAGTGGGGCAAGCGATAGGCTTCTAAAAAATAACATTAAATTTATTAGGGAGGGTAGCCAAGTAGTAGGATAGGCTAAATATTCATCTATCCCATGAGTCAACAGATAAATTTAAGAAAAATATATATAAATTTAAAATTTATAAAGTCAAAACAGCTTGATAAAGGCTTATTATTCTCAAGGAGGAAAATAACCATCAGAAATATTTAAGAATTAAAGTAGGATGGGGGAAGGGGAGAGACAGAGGAGCAGGAACTACAGTTTTCATTGTTAAGTCCTTCAGTATCCTTTGGTGTTTTTTTTTTTAGCTATAAGCATATAATACTTTGATATAAATTTTAGGCAATTGATAAAAATCAATGAGTATAGGGGTGCCTGGGTGGCTCAGTCGGTTGAGCGACCGACTTCAGCTCAGGTCATGATCTCAGGGTTTGTGAGTTCGAGCCCCACGTGGGGCTCTGTGCTGACAGCTCAGAGCCTGGAGCCTGCTTGGGATTCTGTGTCTCCCTCTCTCTCTGTCCCTCCCCCGCTCATGTTCTGTCTCTCTCTGTCTCAGAAATAAATAAACATTAAAAAAAAGTAAAAAAAAAAAAAATCAATGAGTATCTGGGGTGCCTGGGTGGCTCAGTCAGTTGGGCGTTTGACTTCAGCTCAAGTCATGATCTTACAACTGGTTGAGTTCGATCCCCATGTCGAGCTCTGTGCTGACAGCTCAGAGCCTGGAGCCTGCTTCACATTCTGTGTCTCCCTCTCCCTCTGCCTCTCTCCCACTCATGCTCTTTCTCTCAAAAATAAATGTTAATTTTTTTAAAATCAATCAGTATCTTTTATAAGAAATATTATTTACATAAATAAAAACAGAACAGTATCATCAACCGTTCATATACTGAATTTTCACTGTAATCTAATCTTATAAATGCTATAATAGAACCATTGATTCAATTTATTCAACAAATATTTAATTTAAAAAAACCTACTACAAATTTTGAGTAAGTTAAGTGAGCAATAATAAGTTAAATAAAAGAAAGGTTTGACCATATGAGCAATGAAAAGATATTCTTGAATTAGGCAGTGTCCTGGTTAAAAGTTCTGCTTTAGGTAGACTAGTCTAAAAAGTATAAATAAATTCTATCACACAAGTTTAAGTGCAAAGTAATAAGAAAGTGTGTGTAGAATATGATAGTAATCATCAGAACAGGCAGAAAGAAACAAAGATGGGGCGGGGATAAAAATGATGATGATGGTAATAACAATCATTATGACAATGACAAGCAAATACTGTACCTTTAAATGCCAGATATCATCCTAATTATTTGATACATAATGCCATTTAATTGTCATAATAACCCCCCATATTATTTTATCTCCATTTATCTGTCATTCATAAAAATATCAAACAAGACTTGTGGTGGCACCTATTCCTGGAAGACCGCATTTTATCTTTTTATCTTTCTCTGATTCAACAAGTAGTCATTCATTGCTAACTGTTTATTACATATTTGAAATGGTTAGCTTTTCATTTTTATAATTAAAATAAACTGAAATTATTTGTATTGGAATCCCATATCTCAAAAATTAATATCAAAGTCCAATTTTTATGAAGAAGTATATTCTGTTGCATAAAATAATTCAAAGAAAGGCATTATTCATGACTACTAATCTATATTTTAATTAAATAATGAACTACATACACAGTAATATCAAGAGTTTTAGTTAATGCCACTGTAACACACTTTAAATCCATTTATATGTATGATCCCATTTATGTTACAGGAGAAACAAATACAAATAATTAGAACCCCAGAGAAATAATCTGTCTTTGTAAACATTTTAAAATTCAAATTAATGTCTGGGGGAAAAAAAGAAAAATAAGGATAGCCAGAGCAGACTGAAGATTACAAAGTGGAAATGTAAAGAATAAAAACATTGCACTAAAGACAAATGAAAGTGTACTAGCTAGACTACCAGGAATTACACGCAACCTCATTATGGCCAGCTAGAACACAGCGATATTTTCCCGTGGGGGAAATAAAGGAGCCGGGCTACAAGACCATGTAGTTTCCAATTCAGAAGTTCCATGTCACGATCATCAAGGTGCACTCAAAGGAACCTTTCTTTGCTCGGTAACAGTCTAGGGTAACGAGCTAGCTTCTGTTATTTTAAATTAAGAGTAGACAGTCAATATTCTACCTTGAGTGTACCAAACTTGTTATACTGAAAAAAGTTATAAAGGTACCCAAAATCAAGGGAAGAATGATTCATTGGTTATTAATTCCACATTTTTCTCACTATGAAGAGAGGAAGTTTTATGAAATTAGAAATATCAAGAAGAGAAGCAGCTCCACAAAGTGGCAAGAGACCATTACTCTCAACCGTTCAACCAAAGCAAACCGGTAAAACAACGAATTCATAGGTTTTTAAACCCATTAGAGAACTGAAGCCACAAAGAAACTGCTGGGGATTAAACTCCATAAAGTGACTAGTCCTTCACAGGAGAGAAGAGATCCACAGTGATTCCATCCCTGGTGAAGTAAAAGGAATTTAACCCTTTGAGCAAGGAGAAATCAGCTAGACTTGTAACAAACTTTATAGCCACATGTAGTCTGGTCTCACAGATTAGACACCCAAGGACCATCTGTGCCATCTCACACCTGTCTTCACCAAGTGCTCAGGTATTGTAGGCCAAAAGCTGGGACCAGAAAAAAGAGACGGAGAGAGAGAGAAAGAAAGCGAGGGAGAGAAGTCTGTCGGAGGCACAATGGACTTCTAGCTACAGAAGAATAATTCTAGAGCAGGAAATCTGAGAGGTAACCTCTGAACACATCAGGCTTTCAGCTACAAATGACTATGGCAGGGCAGGAGAGAAGAAAGAACTTCTCATCTCCCCCCACCTTTCCCCACTCCTGAATCTCCAGGTATGCCAAGTTTTCAACTATAGGGAGTAAGGTAGAAGCTGAAAGAAACCATTCCAAGGCACTCCAGGCTTTAATAGAAGAAACATGCAACAGGGCTGAAAGAGGCACAAAAAGCAGAACGTGAATCATGAGTCTGATAAGGGAGCAAAACGGAGAGAAACAGATCTCCCACGGTTTTAAAGATGGCAGCTTAACGGTGAAGCAAGAGCAGATCCTTGGAATCTGCCAGTGTTCAGATCCCAGGTCCTATCAAAGAGAAAGTTGTGACCCTATCCTCAAAGCAACTGAACTAGTGGTGATTTACCACAAATTAAAACTGAAGAAAAAAAAAAGCCACAATAACCACAAATTTGATTAACTCATCCCTCCTCACTGCATATCTAGAAGAAGGGCATGGGAATGAGTATTATTTGTTTCATTCTCTACAGCTGTTTTATACAAAAACAATGCAATAAAAAATTAGATGGCATACCATAAAGCAAAAATAGATTGTAACAATCAAAAGATAAAATAGTTTGGGCACCTGGGTGGCTCAGTCGGTTAAACGTCCGACTTCAGCTCAGGTCACGATCTCACGGTTTGTGGGTTCTAGCCCCGCGTCGGGATCTGTGCTGACAGCTGCAGCCTGCCTTGGATTCTGTGTCTCCCTCTCTCTGCCCTTCCCCTGCTCACACTCTGTCTCTCTCTCTCAAAAATAAATAAATTAAAAAAAAAATTTTAAAGATGAAATAAAAAAAAAAACAGAATAGAGGTGAGTCAAATGTCAAAACTGGTAGGCACTATAAATAAAAAGGTATGGAAAAATTGAACAATAAGCAGGAAGAGATGAGGAATTTCAAAGGATAGGTAAACAATAAAAAATAGAAATGCTAAAAATGAAAAATACAGGATCAGAAATAAATTCAATAAATAGGCTTTATAGCAGACATAAAAGAGTAAAGGATTGGTGAAATTGAACATTAGATAAAAAGGAAGTAGCTAAATTATTAAAAAAAAAAAGTGAAGAGTTAACAGAATGGAAAATCCAAGATAACAGAAGCTAATAATATGGAGTGTCAGTAGTGCTCTAAAAAGAAATAGAGAAAATGAAGGAGAACATATAAAAAAATAGTGTCTACATAATTTCTAAAACGGATCAAAGATACCAAACCACAGATGAAAAAGCTCAACAAACCCCAAACAGATCAAATATAAAGAAAATCACAGCAAGGCACATCACATTCAAACTGATAGTGAAAAACAGTGTAAAAAAAAAAAAAATTTAATAGCAGTGAGAGAATAAAGACACATTACGTATTGAGGAAAAATGTAAGAATTTCCACTAACTTGTCTTCAGAAACAATTCATTCCAGAAGAAAATAAAGCCACATAGGCATCACAATCCCAGACTTTAGCCTCTACTACAAAGCTGTCATCATCAAGACAGCATGGTATTGGCACAAAAACAGACACATAGACCAATGGAATAGAATAGAAACCCCAGAACTAGACCCACAAACGTATGGCCAACTCATCTTCGACAAAGCAGGAAAGAACATCCAATGGAAAAAAGACAGCCTCTTTAACAAATGGTGCTGGGAGAACTGGACAGCAACATGCAGAAGGTTGAAACTAGACCACTTTCTCACACCATTCACAAAAATAAACTCAAAATGGATAAAGGACCTGAATGTGAGACAGGAAACCATCAAAACCTTAGAGGAGAAAGCAGGAAAAGACCTCTCTGACCTCAGCCGTAGCAATCTCTTACTCGACACATCCCCAAAGGCAAGGGAATTAAAAGCAAACGTGAATAACTGGGACCTTATGAAGATAAAAAGCTTCTGCACAGCAAAGGAAACAACCAACAAAACTAAAAGGCAACCAACGGAATGGGAAAAGATATTTGCAAATGACATATCAGACAAAGGGTTAGTATCCAAAATCTATAAAGAGCTCACCAAACTCCACACCCGAAAAACAAAGAACCCAGTGAAGAAATGGGCAGAAAACATGAATAGACACTTCTCTAAAGAAGACATCCGGATGGCCAACAGGCACATGAAAAGATGTTCAGCGTCGCTCCTTAACAGGGAAATACAAATCAAAACCACACTCAGGTATCACCTCACGCCAGTCAGAGTGGCCAAAATGAACAAATCAGGAGACTCTAGATGCTGGAGAGGATGTGGAGAAACAGGAACCCTCTTGCACTGTTGGTGGGAATGCAAATTGGTGCAGCCGCTCTGGAAAGCAGTGTGGAGGTTCCTCAGAAAATTAAAAATAGACCTACCCTATGACCCAGCAATAGCACTGCTAGGAATTTATCCAAGGGATACAGGAGTACTGATGCATAGGGGCACTTGTACCCCAATGTTCATAGCAGCACTCTCAACAATAGCCAAATTATGGAAAGAGCCTAAATGTCCATCAACTGATGAATGGATAAAGAAATTGTGGTTTATATACACAATGGAATACTACGTGGCAATGAGAAAAAATGAAATGTGGCCTTTTGTAGCAACGTGGATGGAACTGGAGAGTGTGATGCTAAGTGAAATAAGCCATACAGAGAAAGACAGATACCAAATGGTTTCACTCTTATGTGGAGCCTGAGAAACTTAACAGGAACCCATGGGGGAGGGGGAGGAAAAAAGAAAAAAAAAAAAAAAAGAGGTTAGAGTGGGAGAGAGCCAAAGCATAAGAGACTGTTAAAAACTGAGAACAAACTGAGGGTTGATGGGGGGTGGGAGGGAGGAGAGGGTGGGTAATGGGTATTGAGGAGGGCACCTTTTGGGATGAGCACTGGGTGTTGTATGGAAACCAATTTGACAATAAATTTCATATATTAAAAAAAAAAAAAAAAAAAAAAGAAAATAAAGCCACATCTTAAAAGTACTGAAATAGGAAAAAAGTCAACCTATAAATCTATATCCAGAAAAAATATCTTTCAAAAAGGAAACAGCTGAGAGAATTTACCACTAGCAGAGACACAATATAAGAAATACTAACAGAAGTTATTAGTCATAAGCAAAATAATACAAGATGAAACCATAGGAAAGAATTAAAAGCATCTGAAATGGTAAATGTGTATGTAAATACAGAAAATCTTTTAAAATACCTTTACATACATATGTAAATTTCTTTAACTCTACAGATGGCTTAAAGTGAAATAATAAAAATACTGTGAAGGATACATACATGAAAAAAAAAAACAGAACAACGGGCAGGCTGGGATAAATAAAATTACACTGCTATAAAATTCTTACAGTGTTCATGAAGTTATTATTATTTGAAGGTAAACTATGATAACGTAAAGATTCATACCGAAATCTCTTGAAGAGCAGCCATTTTTAAAATGACACTAGAAGGTATAATAAAGGTCAATATAGGAAGCAAAACAGTATACTAAAAAATGAATGTTGGGGCGCCTGAGTGGCTCAGTCGGTTGAGCGTCCGACTTCGGGTCAGGTCATGATCTCATGGTTTATGGGTTCGAGCCGCACATCAGGCTCTGTGCCGACAGTTCAGAGCCTGGAGTCTGCCTTGAATTTTGTGCCTCCCTCTCTCTGCCCCTCCCCCACTCACAACGTGTGTCTCTCTCTCTCAAAAATGAATAAATGTTAAAAAAAATTTTTTTTTAAATAAATGCTATACCAAAAAAGAAGGTAGAAAAAAGAGATACAAAGATCAATGAAAATAAGGAGAAAACAATGAAATGGGAGTCTAAAATAAGCCATATTAATATTTATATTAAGTAATGAATTAAACACTCCAGACTTTCAACTACTAAAAGCAGGAAGTGGGGCAAAAGAATTGAGAGAAGTCCCCTGAGATGCTCAGATTGTTCAGCTACCAGAGGCTTAAGGCTCTCAGGAGAAGTAGGGGAAAGCACTCCAAGGCATTCCAAGTCTTCAAGACAGTTGAAGAGAGGAAGCAGGGCCAGATTTCACTCTGCCATAGTTATACCAATTTGCATTCACAACAGCATCCTAGGAGAGTATCTGTTTCATCACAACCTTGCCAACACAATATGTCATATATATATATTTTTTAAAAAACTTGCCATCCTATGGGTGTTCTAGGATATCCCAGGGTCACTTTAATTTGCAGGTCTCCGTAAGTATGAACAATTTCTCATATGTTTGAGAACTATTTTTGTCTCTTTTTGTATATGAATTGTCCTTTCCACATTTTCTTCTACTACATGTATGGTTTTAAGTAGACTGTAATCAATGTGGAGTTTATTCTGTGTATGGTATAAAGCCACAGATGGAATTTTACCTTTCTCTGAATGGCTACCAAGTGGTCCGAGTACTTTCAAAATGAGCCTTCATTGTACTGCCTTGAGATGCTGCTTACGCCATAAATCTGTTTTTCAGCCCCAAATGTTGCCTGAAATGTGAAAATAAATCTGAGCCCTTTACATATTTTTTCTTTGCCAGCTGGAATGATGTTAACCTTTGTAGCAGAGAGCACTGGGGACTGCAGGATAAAAGGGTTTTGCTTCGTGATTCCAGTGTTCTTGTACAATAGGCTCCTACAGGGCAGCATGGCCAATACCATCAGGGCGCACCATCTCTCAGGTGGTTGCATAGTGGAGTGACTCCAGGAAGATTTGTCCCTTGTGAACAGTTTTTCCTTACATCTTAAAGGTAAATTTTAAGAAGCTACTGAAGTGACTTCCAGCGCAGGACCACGAGCAGTTCCATTCCCATTTACTGTCTTCTTCAATGTGGTGTGAATCTCAGTCCCTTAGGATAGAGGAAGTTCTTCCTCGTAAGGGGTAATAGCTGCTCCTTATATCTGTTATTCCTATATTCTTTGGAATTGTCTTTGCTTCTTACTAGATACGGACTCATTTTTCCAATATCCGGTTACACTTCATAATTTTTATTCTAAATTGTCTCTGTTCAGATTACTGTGTGGGTTTCTCTCTCCTCATTGGAACCAGAATGAGACATTACCTTTGCACATACTAAGTTTCCATTTGTACTTCAGTCTAATTCAGGACTTTCTGCTTTTCTATTCACGCAACAATACCACACTGCCATAATTATACAGACTTTATAACTTAATGTTTGATAGGGCTATTCCCCCTACTCATATATAGTTTTTTTGTTCCTTTTTAAGTGGTTTCCTGGATATTCTCACATGTTTTTTATTATAAATTTTAGTATCAATTTGCCTAATTCTATAAAGTAACTTGTTGATATTTCTATTGTGATTTTATTCAGTGTATAAAGTAACTTAGGGAGAGCTGACATCCTTATAATGTTGAGTTGTTCTATCCAAGAACAAAGATGTCTTTCCAATTTTACTTTTGTATCTTTAATGAGTGCTTTAAATTTTTCTTCATACAGGCTTTTCCACATTTGTTAAATTTATTCCTAAATATTTAATCTTCTTTGTTTCTATGGTAAACATCTGCTATCAATTTTGTTCCCTGTTTATTATTCATGTGTATGAAGAAATTGATTTTTGTGTGTTAATTTTACATCCTGCTACTTCTCTAAATTATTTTATTGTCGGATTTAGTTTTTTCATTGATTCTCTGGGGTTTCAGGTATATCATATCATCCGCAGACTGAGACAGTTTTATAACTTCTTTATCCTGATTTATCTTGATTAATACCCTAATATCTCTGGTACAGTGTTGAATAGTTAAGAGTACTGGGCATCCTTGCTTTGTTAATGATTTTCTGTGTTTCTCCATTATGTAAGACAAGGGCTTTAAGACTAAATGACATAACAGTGTATCCAGTTTAAAAAGTATTCCTTCATTCCTATTTTCTTGAGTGTTTTTATCATGAATGGATGCTAAATTTTCTCAAAGGCTTTCAAAATCAGCATCAATGGAGATAATATGATTTTTTCCTTATATTTATTAATATGGTCCATTATACTAATAGATTTCTTAATATTCAATCAAGCTCATATATTTCTCTCTTAATGTAGTACTGAATTATGTTTGCTATTATTTGTTTAGAAATATTGTGTCAACATTAATGAGTTGTATTTGTCTGTAGTTTTCCTTCACTGTACCGTCCATATGGTTTAGGTTTCAGTGTTACACTTCCTTTATAAAAGAAATCAGGAAGTTTTCCTTTCTTTTTTTCTGAAATAACTTACAAAACATTTAGATTATACATTATATGGAGATTTGGTAGAATTCCCCTGCAAAAGTATCTGAGCTTGAATGCTTTTGGGAGTTATTCCTTGATAACTTTATTATTTCTATGGTCATTGGTTTGCTTAAGCTTTCTAACACCAGTAGAGTCAACATCAGTCATTTGTATTTCCCTAGAAAATTAGTTATTTCACATACGTTTTCAAAAGTATTTGCAGTGTGGTCTCATGATATTTTTAATTATTTGTCTTCAATTGCTAATTCTCCTTGTTATTTCTTATTTTATATATTTGTATTTTCTTTTTTCCCTTGAGTAAGTTAGGTAATGATTTCCTTATTTTGTTAACTTTTTCAAAAACAACAGGACTTTTCAACAAGTGATGAACGCATATAAAGAAAATGTGGTTATTTCCATAAGTGGAATACTGTTCAGTCATAAAAAGGAGTGAAGGGCTGATACATGCTACAACATGAGCAAACCATAAAAACATTATGCTAAATGAAAGAAACCAAATATGTAATGCCACATATTGTATGATTCCATTTATATGAAATATCCATAGGCAAATCCATTAAGACAGAAAGCAGATTAGGGGTTGCCAGGTGCTTGAAGATAAAGGGGTGAGGGGAGGGAATGATTAATGGGTATAAGCCTTATTTTTGGGTAATAAAAACGTTATAGAATTAGATAGTGGTGGCGACTGCACAACACTGTGAATATGCTAAAAGTTACTGAATTGTACACTTTAAAAGGGTGAATTTTATGAGATCAATAAAGCTGATAATTTTTAAAAAGCTACTATATAGCCAGAGAGAAAAACACACCAGGAATTTGGTTTATTTATTAGAGTTATTGTTTTTCTATTTTCTTCCTCATCAATTTTTGCTTTTTATCTTTATTATTTTTCTTCCTTCTGCTTTCTTTTGGCTTGCTTTGTTGTTCTTCCTCTAGTTTTTTCTGAAACTAAAAATTTAATTCATTTACTTTTATTTTTTCATTTTTATTGATAACAATGGTTAGTGCAAAGAATTTTTCTCTGATCATTGCTTTAAATGCATTGCATAAATTATGATATGCAGTGTCTTCGCTGCTGCTATGTTTAACTCCATGATTTTAATTGTATTTCCCCTTTTACCAAGGAACTGTTTGATTATTTTTTTAAATTTCCAGATGGAAGAGACTATTTTACTTATGTTAGTAAACTCTAGTTTTATCACAGTGTAATCAAAATGTTGTAATACTTCTACTTTATGGAAGTTACTAATGCTTTCTTTGTAATCTAATATATCATGAATTTGATTAATGTGCCATAGGTACCCAATAGGAATGTATATTCTCTATTATCAAGGTGTAGCATTCACTATGCACCCATAAGATCAACCTCATTGATTATAGTATTTGGATCTTCTACCTCCTTATTTGTCCTCTTGATTTACTTAGTAGCGAAAGCAGTGCAGTGAACTACGCTTCTATCTTTGTGTCCTTACATCTCCTGTGGGTTTTGTTTCAGAAAGGTAGTTGCTATGCTCTTAGATGCATAAATAGTCATAAGTGTAATACTTTAATTGTCCAGGATGGGTTTTAGCATTAACCTTCTTTGTCACATTTAATGCCTTTGGGCTCGAATTCTAGCATATCTGATGCCAAGATCACTATCCTTGTTCTCATATTGTTCCATATATCTGGTCCTTTTGTCCATCCTACTTTTGTCCATCCTTTTACTTTTAACCACTCTGAATCACTTTATTTTAATTTTTTAATGTTTATTTATTTTGAGAGAGAGAGAGAGCATGATCAGGGAAGGCACAGAGTTGAATCAGTTTATTTTAAAGTATCCCTCTTATAAACAGAATATAGTTGGGTCTTGTTATATGAGGCATTTTATCCCAATATTTTATAAACTGTGTATTTTGATATTTTTAGCATGGTTCTTTGTCCACAAGATGTGTATAATTTGCTAACTTTAATTTTTTGTTGTTGTTTTTACAAAGTTCTATATTCTTGTTTTAGTAGTGCCTTTGTACGTTATCTTTTTTAATTCACTTAGGTCCAGTTTCCTCATTTAACTTTTTAAAATCTGGCTTATCAGGTGCTTTTGGCACCCACTGACTATTTTCCTCTTTCCCTCTCCCCTCTCCTCCTGCTTTCTAGTTTCATTATTTCTAATGTTGTCACAATATATAACATTTTTACATTAGTATTCCATCCTCATCCCCATCTTTCTTTCAACCTCATATATATATTTATATATGTTTTAAGAGGCTCACCATCAAACCTTTTGACGAAGTTTCCCAAACATCATTTGGTTGAATGAAACTCATCTTCTAGACTTCTCAAAAAGGCATGAGAAGTACAGAATTCCTTAAGTTATGATATATTGAAAATTATTTTTATATGACTTTAATATTTAAAAGATACCTTCAAGCATACATAGAACATTCTCCAAAGCAGGTCACATGTTAGGTCACAAAACAAGTCTCAATAAATTCAAAAAGACTGAAATAATATTATGTATCTTTTTACACCACACTGATATGAAACTAAAAATCAACCACCTGAAAAAAATCTGGAAAGAACACAAATACATGGAGGCCAAATAACATGCTGCTAAACAATGAATGGGTCAACCAAGGAATCAAAGAAGAAATCAAAAAGTATATGAAAACGAAAACAAAACGGTCCGAAACTTTGGGATGCAGCAAAAGCTGTTCTAAGAGGGAAGTTTACAGCAATACAGGCCTACCTCAAGAAGCAAGAAAAATCTCAAGTAAACACCCTAACCTTACACCTAAAGGAACTAGAAAAAGAATAACAAAGCTCAAAGCCAGTAGAAGGAAGGAAAAAATAAAGATTAGAACAGAAATAAATGAAATAGAGACTTTAAAAAAGAACAATAAAACACACCAATGAAACCAGAAGCTGGTTCTGTGAAAAGATAAACAAAATTGGTAAGTACTTAGCCAGACTCATAAAAAAAGGGGAAGGGGGGGTGATTCAAGTAAACAGAATCAGAAATAAAAAAGAAGCAACCACTGACCAAAGAAATAAAAAAGATGGTAAGAAAATAATGTAAAAAATTGTACACCAGCAGATGGAAAACGTAGAATAACTGGATAAATTCCTAGAAATACATAACCTTCCACGACTGAATCAGGAAGAAACAGAAAATTGGAAAAGACCAATTATTAGCAGTGAAATTGTATCAGTGATCAAAAAATTCTGAAGAAAAGACCAGATGGCTTCACAGGTGAATTCTACTAAACATTTAAAGAAGAGTTAATACCTATTCTTCTAAAACTATTCTAAAAAATAGAAGAGGAAGAAAGGCTTTATCTATTCTACTATTTATTTATTGTACAAGGCCAGCATTACCCTGATACCAAAACTAGATAAAGACACTAAAAAAAGAGAGAGAACTATAGGCCAATGTCTCTGATTAACATAGATGCAAAAATCCTCAACATAATATCAGCAAACTGCATACAATAATATATTAAAAAGGTTATTCACCACGATCAAGTGGTATTTATTCCTGGGATGCAAGGGTAGTTCAATATTTGCATATCAGTCAATGTGACACATCACAATAAAACAAAGGATAAAAATCATATCATCTCAATAGATGCAGAAAGCATTTAATGGAACTCAATATCCATCCATGATAAAAACTCTCAACAAAATGGGATTAAAGGAAACATATCGCTACATAATAAAGACCATCTCTGAAAAAGCCACAACTAACATCATATTTAGTGGGGGAAAACAGAACATTTTCTTAGATCAGAAGATAAGGATGTCTACTGTCACTACTTCTATTCAACAGAATACTGGAAGTCCTGGTCACAGCAATCAGACAACAAAAAGAAATAAAAGGCATCCAAATTGGTAAGGAAGAAGTAAAACTTTCACTATTTACAGATGACATGATACTATACATAGAAAACCCTAAAGAAGCCACCAAAAAAAAAAAAACTATGAGAACTAATAAATACAGAAAATTGCAGTATACAAAATCAATATACAGAAATCTGTTGCATTTCTATACACTTTCTGAAGTAGCAGAAAGGGAAATTAAGAAGACTATCCCACTTACAACTGCATCAAAAAGGATAAAATAACTAGGAATAAACTTCAGCAGTGAGGTGAAAGACCTGTATCCTGAAAACTATTAAACACTGATGAAAGAAACTGAAGATGACACAAACAAATGCAAAGATACTCCATGCTCATGGATTGGGAGAACTAATATTGTTAAAATGCCCACACTAACTCAAAGCAATCTACAGATTTAATGCAATCCTTACCAAAACACCAATAGCATTTTTCACAGAACTAGAACAAATAATGCTAAAATTTGCATGGCACCACAAAAGACCTCGAATGGCCACAGCAATCTGGAGAAAGAAGAACAAAAGTGGCAGTATCACAATCCCAGATTTTAAGATATACCACAAAGCAGTAGTAATTGAAACAGACACCTAGATCAAAGAAATGGAATAGAGAGCCCCAAAGCACATGCATATATGGCATCTAATACTCTTTAAGTCGTATGCCTGGCAAACTCTACAGTATCGATCTCCTTAAATCTCCCACCTGGGGGCCTTAATTGGAACCTGGTACCTTTAAGATATGCATACTTTAAAATACTCTTCTGCTGTACCAAGTGACTTTAGTATTTTCAGATTTAGGGTAGATTTCATCTTTCTGGTAGTCATTCCTATTCACTCTCAACCCATTTCATTTGCATCTCTCTTCTTCTTTTCCAAAAGTTTTACAAAGTCTGCCTTGAATCACCAAACCCTACAGCAAGACAAGGTTGGAGTGGTAGTGTGTGGAAACATGATGCTGATTTCTGTTAATGTTTTCTTTTTACCCTCAGCTGTTTGATGGTTTCAGCATTCTCTGCCTTTACATAACGTTGAGAGTGTGGTTTTTACACAGAATTTTTATATGTGTGCAGTTATTTGTATAGTTTAAGGAGACTGGGGCCTTTTTTTGTAGTTTAAGAAAATGTGTATTGGGGCACCTGGGTGGCTCAGTCAATTAAGCGTCTGACTTCGGCTCAGGTCATGATCTCACAGTTCGTGAGTTCGAGCCCCATGTCAGGCTCTGTGCTGACAGCTCAGAGCCCAGAGCCTGCTTCAGATTCTGTCTCCCTCTCTCTCTCTCTGCCCCTCCCCTGCTCATGCTCTGTCTCTGTCTTAAAAATAAATAAAAACATAAAAAAAAAAACACCTATATAAAAAAAGAAAATGTGTATTGTAAAATCTGAATTTTTATTTATTATTTATTTATTAATTTTTTAATATAATTTATTGTCAAGTTAGCTAACATACAGTGTACAGTGTGCTCTTGGTTTTGGGGGTAGATTCCTGTGATTCATCACTTACATAGTTTAAGGAGATTTGGAGAGGTTGTTTACTACACTATTACCATCTTCTAGCTATCAGAAGTCTGAATGCGTTTTGTTCAACACATACATAAGGTGATTCTAAAATTTATATGTAAAGGGGCACCTGGGTGGCTCAGTTGGTTAAGCATCCAACTTTGGCTCAGGTCATGATCTCATGGCTTGTGAGTTTGAGCCCCCACATCAGGCTCCATGGTAACAGCTTGGAGCCTGGAACCTGCCTCCAATTCTGTGTCTCCCTCTCACTCTGCCCCTCCCTCACGCACATTCTATCTCTGTCTCTCAAAAATAAATGAACATTAAAAAAATTTGTTTAATGTAAATGCAAAAAATCAAGGATAGTCAAATTACTCCAAAGAAAACATGAGGACTCGCACTAATTGATATCAGTTCTTCTATTAAGTTGTATTAATCAAGACAGTATGATATGGGCATGGGGAAAGTCAATTGGAACAATGAAATGGAATAGTGTCTAAATATAGGCCCACAGGATATGGTCAATAGATCTTCAACCAAAATGTCAAGTCAATCCAGGGAAAGAAAAGTCTTTTCAACACATGTTACTGAAACAACTGAATATTTGCACAAAAAAATAAATAAATAAAACAGCCTTTTTCCCGCACCATACATCAAAATTAATTAGTTCATATATCTAAATATAAGCCTAAAGCTTCTGAAAGCGATCATAAAAGAATATTTTCACAAACTTGAAGTAGGGGAACAATTTTTAAAGAGAACATGAAATGCACTAATCATGAAAGAAAAAAAAATGACAACATTGATCTTTACCAAAATCAAACACTCTTAGTATCAAAAGATACTATTAATGAAATAAACCAATAAAAGATGGAAAAAGACATTCAGAGCATATGTAACTGTCAAAAGACTTTTATCTATAACATATAAGCAACTCCTACAAATCAATATTTAAAAGTCAAACAATCCAATTTTTTTAAATGGGCAAAAGAGTCAAATAGGTACTTCATAAAATAATAAGCACATGAAAAAGGGTTCAATATCTTACTATCTTTAGTCATCAAGAAAAAGCACATTAAAACCACAATGAGATGCCATATCATGTAAGTATGAATGGCTAAAATTAAAAGGACTAAAAACACTGAATTTTGATGAGGGAGTAGAGAAACCAAATGTCTCACACATTGTTGGCTGGAATGGAAAATGTCACCTCCATTGTGAAAATGAAGTGCCTATTTCTTATAAAGATAAACATAAAGCTGCCCTAGGATCCACCAATTCTACTCTTAGATATTTATCCAAAAGAAATGAAAACATATGCCCACAAAAATACTTGTACAAGATGTTCACAGTCTTATTCCTAATAACCAGACACGAAAAACAACCCAAAATGGCTATCAACAGGAAAGTAATTACACAAATTATGGCATATGTAAACATGAAATTCTATATAATATTAAGAATAAACTAACTGACACAGGCAAGGGCATGAATGAAACTCAAAAACATGTTAGGCTTCTAAGAAGTCAGACAAAAATAATTCCATTTTTATGATGTCTAATTACAGGAAAATTAATTCATGGTGACAAATGTCAGAAAAAGATGACCAGGAGGGAACAGGCCAGTGGAAGAGACAAAACAGGAGAACACTTTCTTGCGTGACAGTGGCATTTTGTATTTTGTTTGGAATGGTGATTACATTCTGTGCACACAACTATCAAAACTTAATCACTAAACACGGCCTACACATTTTAATGTATGTTAATTATGCTACAATTAAAAAAGAAAAGTCCCATCACTTTCTTTATTCAGTAAACATTTGAGTCTGTAGTCCTGGGAATTCAAAGATAAAAAGAACATGGACATTGACCTGAAATAAATTCAGTTTCAGTGAAGCTTAGCTGAGTTGTAGAGATAGCACAATTAGCTAGAGATACAATATTATAGGAATTCAGAGAAATGACACCTTATTCCTGTTAGAGACTTCCTATAAAAGATGACGGTTATGTTTTAAAATGAAAGGCAAGGTACGCCTGGGTAGCTCAGTTGGTTGAGCATCAACTCTTGATCAGGTCATGATCTCACGGGTTCATGGGACTGAGTCCCACCTGGGGCTCTGTGCTGATAGTGCAAAGCCTGCTTGGGATTCTCTCTCTTCCCTCTCTCTGTCTGCCTCTCTCTCTCCCTCTCAAAATAAATAAACATTTAAAAAATAAATCAAATGAAAGGAAAGAATCAACTAACTTAAATGGAGCATTAAAGACAGAAACAGCAAGATGAGACATGACACAATAATTGGAACCAGTATACCATATACATGAGAGACCAACGAGCAGATGTTGTTAGAATGGAAACTATGGAGAGGAAGGAGCAAGAAAGGAGGCCAGAGAGAAACAAGAGGCTGCACAAATCTTTGTAAAGAAAACAGACTTCATCCTGCAGGTGAAGAGAAATCTAAAGGTTAAACAGCCATTTTAAATAACTTATTCTAACAGCCCTGAAAAAGATGGATTTGAGAGAGGAAGAAGACCAATCAGGAAGCTACTAACGTGCTCCCAAGAATGAAGGCCTGAAGTGGAAAAATACTCAAAAGGTAAAACAGGCAGGACTGATTCATCATTTAAATATAAGAGAATATGGTAAAACAGACTCTTAGGTAACTGGTGAGATGAGTGTACCACCGACTAAGCCAGAATAGAAAGAGAATTTGGAAACATTTTTCTGAGAAAGAGAAGCACAGTTAGAAACACTGAAGTCTGAGGTGCCTTTATGATACTTAGTTCAAATTGTACAGCAAGATAATACAAATTGTGTATTTCAAAATGTGTCACATTTTAAAATACAGGTTTAGGCAGATTTAGGAATCATCAGCATGTAGAAACTAGTCTAAATATGAAATCAAATGAAATTCATCAGTTAAAGTAAGAAGAATGAGAATGTAGAATAAAAACCGAACTTTGGTAGTACCAACAGGGAGAGTAAGAAAAGGCAGGGAAGGGTGGGAGAAGAATACCATAAAAAGACAGCAAATGAAGAATCAAGAAGGATAAAGAGAACAAGAATTCTGCAGTGTTAAGGGAGACGATAGTGAATTTCAAGGAGTGGGTTGACCAATACTCTCCAATGCAGCAAAGAGGTCAGTTAGGAAAGGCCTGAAATGTACCTCATTGGGAGGTCACTGGTAACTTCAACAAAAGCATCTCAGTAGCACATGTCAGACTACCGCAGGAAGGAGAAGCAATGGTAGGCGTAGGTGATAGAATTCTACATATGAACACAGTCATACATGCGCTCAGCATTAAAGCGACTTTCAAAACAAAGAAAAATACCAGAAAAGGAATACATAAAATAGTCTCTTAAAAAGGAAATGCAGATCTTGAAGAAAAATGTCTTGCTTAATGAATATTTACTTATTAAATGAATGTTTTAAATATAGCTTCACCTACTGGCTTGGAAACAGCACTAAAATAAGAAGGGAATCCATAGCTGACTGTATCAGCTCAGTCATGAGAAAAGTGAGAGCAAGTATTCCCATCTGACTACTTTTTCATTAATATGCTCCTAAAACATCATTAGTTAAAAAAAAAAATAACATTCCTGCTCTTCTTCAGAAATCTAGATCTAAGAAATACATTATGAGGTCTTCCTGATCTTCCTTTAAAAATCCTTACCCCTCAGGGGTGCCTGGGTGGCTCAGTCAGTTCAGCGTCCGACTTCGGCTCAGGTCATGATCTCATGGTTCGTGAGTTCGAGCCCCACATCAGGCTCTGTGCTGACAGCTCAGAGCCTGGAGCCTGCTTCAGATTCTGTGTCTCCCTCTTTCTCTGCCCCTCTCCCACTCGTGTTCTCTTATCTCTCTCTTTCTCAAAAATACATAAACATTTAAAAAAAATTTTAAATAAAAAAATCTTTACACTTCAAAATACCTATCTTCTAAAGCTTTTTTACATAAATATAAACATATATATCTCATACAAGTATACATTTACAAAAATATGCATTATATTTTTATATAGTGTTTAAAACCAATAAATACCTTAGTTTTGAGGCATCCAATAAATTTAAGAACTCTAAGGCAAAAAACATCAAAAAGCTGTCAGCACTAACACCAATAGAATAAGTTGTATTAGCTGATTTTACTTTTAAATTGCTGGGGAGGAAAGAAACAAGTCAGGGGCACTGAGAGAGAACCAGAATTCTCCATTTCTTCAATTTCCCTTAAGAAAAAATTCATTGATGAAGTTTATCTCTAAAGATTGTTTTTCTTTAAGTTGTCCCTGCCAGAATATTAATCCCTCAACCCATCTTTGAAATAAAAGCCAGAGTGATCTTTGTAAACTCAGCAAATCTGATTTTTTCATGGTCCTGATTTAAAACTCTCAATGGATCCCTGCACCAGGGTGGTACAGGGAATCCATTAAGTCATTCATACAAAACTTGGCCATTTGAGAAAAGAAAGCAATTCACTTTGCATATCTTACAATATGATATGTAAAAATAATCATGATTTTTACAGAAAAACTAATGTACTCTTCCAAACTATGATATTTTTCAAGTGTGTGGATGAGCCATCAAGATTGCAGTAGTCTATTTAATTTAGCTAAAATTCAGGGTCTGGTTTTCTCAGTAATGGCATATGCCTATTATTGGTTACATTTGTTAAATGGCACATTTGCTTGTTATCACTGTGCTACTTATACCCCAGGATACCAACGTGGCTAGATGAAGTGTAAAAGTTCTGATGAAACAGCAATGTAATTTCTATGATCAGAATAATGTCAAAAACGGAAATTGTGTATAGATCCCAGTGAATATGAATCTCCACATGGTAGGACTGGCAACTCTACAAGTTTGAGGACACATTCCAAAAAAGGAAAAATATGAATGAGTATAAGAATGGATATTGAAAAACTGGATCTTATTAGACCCTTTGTGCCTAATCCCCTGAACACTGTTAAAAACTTTATCTTCAATCTTTGTCCTATCAAGGCATGAATTTTTTTGTCATGAATTCTATTTCTAATCTAAAACAGCTTCTTACAGGGGCGCCTGGGTGGCGCAGTCGGTTAAGCGTCCGACTTCAGCCAGGTCACGATCTCGCGGTCCGTGAGTTCGAGCCCCGCGTCGGGCTCTGGGCTGATGGCTCAGAGCCTGGAGCCTGTTTCCGATTCTGTGTCTCCCTCTCTCTCTGCCCCTCCCCCGTTCATGCTCTGTCTCTCTCTGTCCCCCCAAAAATAAATAAACGTTGAAAAAAAAAAATTAAAAAAAAAAATAAATAAATAAATAAAACAGCTTCTTACAAATAAATTAGGTTAATTTAAGTATGATTGGTTACCCAATGTGTTATTTAATGACTGACTTCTATATTTTACACAGGATTGATATGTTTTAACAAGTTTTTCAACTTCACATCCACTGTTTCCTCTCCTTAAGCAGTATACTGATTTGATAAAAACTATCTGTAGTCTAGGTTTTCTATAAAATCCAAAAGTTGTCCAGGTGTGACAGAAATTCTCAATTGAAACCAATGAAGGATTTCTATCTGCCCTAGGACATAATGGAAAAGTTCTATTAAAATCAGTAGACCATTTCAAAAACACCTAACAATTCTGTATTTGAAAGAAAGCCCCACTACAAGTACTGGCACATTCCTATCAAATAGTTAGGATTTACTAATCTGTGAGGCAGCTCCATTCATACCAGTCATTACAAATAAGGATATAAACAAGGATTGTGGTTGTTTTAGAAAGTTATTTTTGATAAATACTGGATAAGTAGCATGTACTACTTATTCCAACTTCTTCTAACTAATAATGGACTAATAAATCTACCTCACTAATTACTTAGGGTAAAGCTAAGTAAACTTTTTCTGTAAAGGGCTAGATAGTAAAACTTGTAGGTATTTTTGCAGGCCATAGGATCTCTATCACAACTACTCATCTCTGTCCACAGCACAAAAGCCTGGTCTAACTGTGTATGAGTACTATATTTACAAAAGTAAGCATAAGGTCAAATTGGGCCACAGTCTGCCAACTCTGTACTTAGGATAAAGCTATATAATCCTTTTTCTTTAAAAACCATACTCAGGGCACCTGGGTGACTCAGTTAAGTGTCCTACTTAGCCCAGGTCATCATCTCACAGTTCCTGAGTTCAAACCCCGCATCGGGCTCTGGGCTGACAGCCCTGAGCCTGGATCCTGCTTCAGATTCTGTGTCTCCCTCTCTCTCTCTCTGCCCCTCCCCCACTCACGCTCTGTCTCTGTCTCTCAAAAATAAACAAACGTTAAAAAAACTTTTTTTTTTAAATTAACGTTTATTTATTTTTGAGACAGAGAGAGACAGAGCATGAACGGGGGAGGGGCAGAGAGAGAGGGAGACACAGAATCAGAAGCAGGTTCCAGGCCCTGAGCCGGCAGCCCAGAGCCCGACGCGGGGCTCGAACTCACGGACCGAGATGGTGACCTGAGCTGAAGTCGGACGCTTAACCGACTGAGCCACCCAGGCGCCCCCAAAAAAACCTTTTTAAGCCAGACTCAGAATGCATTTAAAATGTACTTTAAAAATGTATTTAATCTTTAAAAAAGTATATTGTTCTGGGGCGCCTCAGGTCATGATATCACAGTCTGTAAGTTCAAGCCCTGCGTCGGGCTCTGTGCTGACAGCTCAGAGCCTGGAGCCTGCTTCGGATTCTGTGTCTCCCTCTCTCTCTGCTCCTCCCCTGCTCATGCTCTGTCTCTCTCTGTCTCAAAAATAAAATAAAAACATAAAAAAAAATTTTTAAAGGTATATTGTTCCATAAATTTACATATTACATAACTGGCTCCAAACATTTAATTTTTAAGGAGGATATCCCATTGCTCCTTAAATAAAATCCTTATTTATAACACTAAAAGGTAAATACTTAATAACAATGCAACATTTCAACAAGAATGTTAAATTACCTGCCTTCAGCTTGAGACTTAACTAAATTCATATCCAAAATAATAGATTGCATATTGACGTTTTTCTCTCTCAAATGTCTATTCTTCCTGTACAAGTAAAATAATATATGAAATATTCAACCTGTATTATTTATCTTTAATTTGAGGCACCAACATTTATAAGACTACCAAATGCTAAAACATACTTTATAATGAGATTCAAAACCCACACTGAAACCCGAAAGATATAAGGATTTTGTCTTTATCAAGGTAACCCTTTAAGAGACTATATATTCTAAAATAAAGAACACATTTTTTTCAAAAGTAACACAATTTCAGAAATCCATACATGTGCAAATTACATGAATTTATTTACTGGCTACAGTAAGTTATGAGAGTCCAGGCTTAACACGCAATAGAAAGAGTGCAAGTATTTATTGGGCACTCGGCATACGACAAGCAGTGTTCTGAAACACTTTGTGTGTATTAACTCATTAATCCTCATAAGTATACTATGGATTAGGTGCTACAATTGGCACCATTTAAGAGATGAATAAACTGAGGGAGCAAGCAGTTTAATTAATGTACTCAAGGTTATTTAATCAGTGGCAGAACCAGGACTGACCCTGGTTCTAGAGAGTTGGACTTCAGAGCCCGTGCTTTTAACACAAACCATATCAGGTATATTTGTGTGTCAACTATACTTCAATTAACACTTAAAATTAATAAAATAAAAAAAAAAGTAGGTATAAATTTAACTGAAAATCAAGAATACAGAGTTTTGTTTTCACAACCACTCTCTTTTCAAAGTAATCACTCATGAAAACCCAGTTTTGTGATATAATTCTAATTAACTACTAATTCTAATATGAATTAACTATGTAAAATCATGTAATTTACGGGGACACCTGGGTGGCTCAGTGGGCTAAGCAGCCGACTTCGGCTCAGGTCAGGATCTCACAGTTCGTGTGTTTGAGTCCTGCACCAGGCCCTGTGCTGACAGCTCAGAGCCTGGAGCCTGCTTCGGATTCTGTGTCTCCCTCTCTCTCTGTTCTCCCCAACTCGCACTCTGTCTCTGTCTCTCTCAAAAATAAATAAAAGTTAAAAAAAAAATTTAAATCATGTAATTTACTAATCTCAGTTTCAAACACAAATCAATTCAAGCTTGCAAGCCTATTCCTCTTTCACAATGCTGACTGACATCCTGCTGATTTCTTAGTTCACTCATAGCGGGTACTTAGGCAAAAAAGAAAAAAAAAATGGTGCTGCAGGGCAATACCAGGCAAGCCATAACAGCAAAAAGCAAGCTGAATATAACAAAAACATTCAGTCAAACAGCCTATTTTTCCACTTTGAAAATACATGTCTTAGATACATAGAAATCTATAATCATACATCTTTTAAATACACTTTTGCTTAAGGCAGGATAGCATTACCAGTAACGATAAACAATTCAATTTACACATGAAAGTTATTGTGATAAAGTAAAACATTTTAAAAGACCACCAACAGTCCAATTCAATTTTATTTTTCATGAAAACATGTTTAGGCAGGAATAATTCAAACCATGTCAAGCAATGTCAGCCAATATAAGAGCCGCACAGATAAGTCTCATAACACCAACTATAAACTAATATTACTTCATAACCAAAAGTATAAGAAAGTTAACAAAATGCAGCGGAAAGGTACTTTCTCATAACAAACATGATCACTCTTTAATGTGTCATACTAGGTATCAGCCACATGACTAAACCAAGAAGGCTTGCAATCGCCTTTTATAAGCAAATATAATACATACATACAACCTACTTATTATTATAGAATGATATATAATTAGAGAAAGAGGGCTTTGCAAACCGCAAAGTCCTTTCCACACATTAGATCATCACTAAAAATAAAAAAAATTAAAGTAGAATATTAGCAAGTAATTAAATCAAATCAAAAGTACAAAATAAAAAGTGCTTCACTTCATTCATTCATACCAAATTCATACAACTTTACCATAATTTGAACAGTATCAGTAAGTGAAAAATTCAAAATGTGTCCAGGTAGAAGGGAACTACTTCAAGTGTGGTCCACTGATCAGTACCAATCCTCAAACTCTTTGTTACTGCTTCATGACGGAATAAGTACAGAAACTGAGGCAAGCCATTTAGAAACTCTAAAAGCAATCTGACATTGCTGCAAGATGTTATACTTCACAAAGGTAGTGATATGTGAAAAACTGGAGATTTTAAAAATTGGAAGACAGCTTGAGAATCACTGAGCTAGGCCATATTTCCCAGAATCCCTTTTAGGTAGGTGAGATTAAGTTCTTGGAAACCAAGGAAGTGATGTGCGCCACCTTTCCCATCAGGGAACTCACTCTATGGCTCTCAGCTGTCCTTTCCCTTCTGCTAACTAAAACCCTGATGTTGCAGCTACCCTATGTGCGTGAAAACAATGACAATACGTACCCTACCTAACTAGTGCTTCCCAAACTCAAATGTACAAAAAAGTCACTAGGAGAACCCTGTTAAAATACAGATGCTGATTCAGTAGGTCTGTGGTAGAGACTGAGACTCTACACTGCTAACAAGGTATCAGGTAATGCTAATGATTCTGGTCTTAGGACCACACTTGGAGTAGCAGGAGTTAGGGGACAACTAAAGTTAGATGGAAAGAACTTGGGTCCATAAATGACAGCACAAAGCAGATTCCCCAACACTGTGGGTTTTTCTGTGATGAGGAAAAAAAAAAAATGAAAAAAAAAAAAGGCTATGTTCTTTAGACCTTTGTAATGTGGGGTCTCTGTATATCAGCCTAACTTTCAACCTAACTGATAGAAAGCAGTTTTGTAAATATTAAGAAGGGTATACCTCAGGCCAGTTTAACATTTTAATTAAAATAATATAAACATAAATCCTTATTCACATAAGTATAAATTGGAAAAAAGTTCAAGGCCTTATTGCCCTTTCAAGACAATCCGACTCTAGAAAGCATGCTATGATTTCTGTCATGTATCATTTAAATATTATTATTCTGTACCATTAACATTTACACCACTACACTGGACTAACTTTTTCATGATGTCAAAACAAAATCTGAATGTTAACCTCTCATTGTTAAGAAGCTACATCTAATTATATGAAGACATCTTTCAATTGGGAATTATCCCTACAAAAGAAATCTTTTCCTTATGACTGGTAGAAAATGTATTGAGTAAAATGGCAGGTGTCTCTGTGTAGCAAAGAATAGCTAGATATGTCTACTGACAAAGTTAATGTTATTTGGGATTGTTATTTTGCACCAGCAACGATGTAAAACACAGACACAATTTCATGGTATTGTTGCAGCAATCATATTTTTAATATATGTATATGAAATAGTTTCATTTTTTAATGAAAGGAAACACCTAATTAACATATGCTTATGAAGACTTCTGACAAATGTGTAATTAACTCAATAAAGAAAAAAAAAAGTAAAAACAAAGCACATAACCACAACCAGAAAAAGTGGTCAAAAAATTTATCAGCAGCAACCAAAATAAGGAAAAACAACATCCTGATCTTGTAGAACTTCAAAATGTCCAAAGAGGAATCTGACAGAGCCTGGGTACTAACCTGTACCAAGAAGCATAACTAAGGAAAGAAGTCGAATTAACACAATCCTGGAGAAATCTCACTGTTACAATGTAGAGTGAAACACAGAGATTCAGCAAGCAGCCTGGACAAAAGATCATGGCAAACTCCCAGAAACAGAAGCCTCTGCATACCAACCTAGGCGCTCAGCTCAAGCAAAAAGGGTCAATGGTATGTGCCATTCTGAGTTTGGTAAACTGAGGAAGGCCACTGAGAAGAAGGCCTTCCCCTAACTAGTAACATATATATGACCTTTTCTGTTGTTCATAATTGAAAGTTAACAAAAGAGCAACCTGTGCTTGGCAGGGTCCTCACGTAAAACCCAGTGGGCTGGAACCTTATGCCAGCTTAATAAACTGGGAAATGTCCCAGCGTCCACTTCTTTGCCTCATCAAAGGCCACAGAATGAATGATAACCTCCTCTCCTAATGCCTTTCTAACCAGGGACCCCGACATAACAAGCAATTATGAAACATCAAAAGGAAAAGTAAAAATTTGTAGTATCCCATAAAATACCAAAAGTGTAAAGAAATAATTAGGACCTAAGACTAATTTATACTAAAAACAAACTTCTGAAAATAGTTTCTATTAACATTGGTTTGAGAAAGAACCTTTCAAACCCCTCCCAAAACAGTTGGTTGTCCCATGCAAGAAATGTTATCAACATATCTGTAAGTGTGTATGTTTGTATTCAGTTAGAAGCAAATATCAATAAATAGAGAAAGCTTTGGGGTGCTAGTGGCTCAGTGGGTGAAGCATCAGACTCTTGATTTCGGCTCAGGTCATGATCTCTTGGTCTGTGGGATTGAGCCCTGCTTGGGGGCTCTGGGCTGACAGCGCAGGGCCTGCTTGGGATTCTCTCTCTCTCCCTCTCTCTCTGCCCCTCTGCTGCTCCTGTGCTTGCACACACACACACGTGCTCTCTCTCTCTCTCAAAATAAAAGAATAAACATTAAAAAAAAATTTTTTTTAAGGTTTATTCATTTTTTGATAGAGAGAGAGCGTGAGTGGGGGAGGAGCACAGTGAGAGGGAGACACAGAATCCGAAGCAGAGTCCAGGCTCTGAACTGAGAGCCCGACGCGGGGCTCAAACCCTTGGACTGTGAGATCATGACATGAGCTGAAGTCAGACGTTCAACTGACTGAGCCACCCAGGCGCCCCTAAAACAATAAACATTTTTTAAAAAATAGGGAAAGCTTGTATAACAGGTTATTTCCTACATTACTGTAAAAATTACATTTTTTCATAAAACTAGTTTTTAAAATTTCACAACATTCATTTCACAAGTAACAATTTTCTCCTCTACACAAGGCTTGAAAAAGTTTCATATTCCTGGAGAACACAAAAACAGTATGATGAAACATACTGACACTAAATTACAATGGTACTAACATTCATTCCACAAGCATGTACATGCCTACTGTGGACCCTGCACCCCGCTAAATGCCAGAACACCTCAGAGATATGACTTCATCCTCATCCTACAGGAGCTTACAAAATAAGACATCAATCAAACTATTTTAATTATTTGGAAAAACCAAGTATTTACTTATTTCTTTTGATCTAACAATATTAGAATATATTAATGGCAAAAGGAAAAATTATTTCACTAACTTTATCATGATCATCTACCAATTTCCCAGACACTTAAGCTTAAATACATCCCCATTTCTCTTCCAAAACAAAACTTAAACTGAATTAATTCTTAACTCCATTATAAACTGTTGGCTTAATTTATGTAAGTTTTTTCCCCATCAATATTTATGCTTAATGTTTCATATTCTGTATTTTTAAAAATTTATTAATTTTCAAACTTCTCAAGGTCCTGCCTAGGAATTTAATAGAATTAAAAAAATTTTTTTCTTAATATCTTTCTTCACTTAATATCCATTATAGACTGACTGTCTTCTGAAAAGTTGCAGCTGAATTTTGTAAGCATTTTATAGAGGAGTTTTAAGGGGATTTGGGGGGGGGGATTAAAAAAAGAGACCTTCAAATGTCTGAAGTTTTAAAAAATGTTTTTAAAAACTGCTCTGAGTCTCTAATAATCCAATCCAGTAATCCAATACTGACCTAAGCAAATAATCTTATCACAGAACTCTTAAAGGCATATCCATTTTCTCTTTTCAGAAAAGTCACTGATTTCATATTCCAACGCTCCCCCGCCCTGCCCTGCAGCTCCTAAAAAGCTAAGTCTCCTTTAAAATGCTGAAATTCCAGGGTGCCTGAGTGGCTTACTCGGTTGAGCTGAGCGTCTTCAGCTCAGGTCATGATCTCGTGGTTTGTGGGTTTGAGCCCCCGTGTCGAGTCGGGCTCTGTGCTGACAGCTCGGAGCCTGGAGCCTGCTTCGGATTCTGTGTCTCCCTCTCTCTCTGCCCCTCCCCTGCTCATGCTCTGTCTCTCAAAAATAAATGAATGTAAAAAAATTTTTAAATGCTGAAATTTCTCAGTGCTTGCACCTAGCCTCTTCTTATTTAAAGTTTGATTTTTAGATCACTGATAGGTGCTATCTAATAGAAATGTAATGCAAGCCACATATGTAATTTTAAATTTTCTGGTAGTCACATTTTAAAAAGTAAAGAGAAACATGTGCAATTAATTTAATAATATATTTTAACACAATATAGTGATGGCATTATTTCAATATGCACACAATATAAAAATGAATGAGAGATATTTATATCCTTTTTTGGTACTAAGTCTTCCAAACCTGGTGTGTATTTTACATTTACATCACATGCAAATTTGGATTAGACATATTTCAAGTATTCAGTAACCACATGTGGCTAATGTCTACCATACTGGACAGTGCAGCCTTAGATGATCTCATCCATGTACTACTTCAGTCATCAGCTATACCCAAATGACTCCATATTTATATCTCTAATCCAGTCTTCTTCCTAGTGCAAGATTAGTATTTCCTAATATCTAACTGACATCTTACTTTAGATGACTCAAAGGCACCTCGTACTCAAATAATGTCCAACTTCAATTCATGATCCACCCCTCAAAAATGTACTCCTTTTCTAAGACTCCCTATCTAACCATACTGTAATCAATTTACGTATACAACCAGAAACCCAGAAATCAACCCCTTGACACCTCCTTCTTTCTCTTTCCCATATATAGATGCGTATATTTAAATTTTTTTTTTTCAACGTTTTTTATTTATTTTTTTGGGACAGAGAGAGACAGAGCATGAACGGGGGAGGGGCAGAGAGAGAGGGAGACACAGAATCGGAAATAGGCTCCAGGCTCTGAGCCATCAGCCCAGAGCCTGACGCGGGGCTTGAACTCACGGACCGTGAGATCATGACCTGGCTGAAGTTGGACGCTTAACCGACTGCGCCACCCAGGCGCCCCTAGATGCGTATATTTAGATGGATATAGTCCATCTAAAAGTTCTGTCCATTTTACCTCTCAAATACCAATCAAATCAATCTCTGTTCTCCATTGCAATCATCACCACCATTCTACTACTCTACTCAAGCCAAGCTCTGAGCCATTTTCTTCAATGCAAGCATTTCTCAACATCTAACTATGATGTCATCCCTACTTCAACCGTCCCAACCCGATAAAACTTTCCAATTGATTTCTACTGCCTCCAGAATAAAAGCAAGGCCTGAGCTACATGATCCAAACCCTAAGTGTCTCCCAGTTCCGCCTCACTATACCACCTCTGTCTTGCCCTCCACTCATCCTGGTCCTTCAGACCTTTGTACTCACCATGTTCCTTACTGCCCTATAAACTCTGCATATGCTGCTTTACCCTTACTTAGTCTATTTAATTCCCACTCATCCTCCAGATATCAGGGAAGCATTCTCTGACCACCACAAAGACACCAAATTTCCCTTCTATAAGCTCATCTAGAACCATGTCCCTTTTCATTTCTAGTGTATTTTACAGATGCAATGTTTGAATATGTAATTAATGGCTTTCTCCCCTTAAGACTACATCTGATTGAACTAAAGAGTCTGCCACAGCAAGATGTTTAATAATTATTTGTGGACTGAATGTGTTAGTGAATCTGCCTTGTTTTTTCCCTAGACAAAGACTAGACACCATGTGAGATGGCGTATATAACATGCCCTGCTTATACAGCACTAGTTCTGAAAAGCTTCCCAGACTTCTCAAGCAAAATACCAGTATATGACATGTTTAAATTCTGACCAACTAGTATATCATCACCAAAACAAACAGTGCCTTGTGTACAAGATGCATAAACATTTACTATGTGTATTTCAGTACACACATTACTATATATAGGGTTACATATTTCTCTGCATTATTGCAGAGACTTACTTATTGTTGTAAAGCTACCATATCTTCAGCAGCACTATCCTAAGATGAGGGTAGCTATCTGTCTCCACTTTAAAGGCTGTGAGGGGCGCCTGGGTGGCTCAGTCGGTTAAGCGGCCGACTTCGGCTCAGGTCATGATCTCACGGTCCGTGAGTTCGAGCCCCGCGTCGGGCTCTGTGCTGACAGCTCAGAGCCTGGAGCCTGTTTCAGATTCTGTGTCTCCCTCTCTCTGACCCTCCCCTGTTCATGCTCTGTCTCTCTCTGTCTCAAAAATAAATAAACGTTAAAAAAAAAATTTAAAAAAAAGGCTGTGAAACTGTAATAAGTATAAAAACTGCTCATGCATGCACACAGACTTACACCTATCAAGTCAGGGTGTGAAACCTATAGGGGTTATAGTAATAAGGTACAGGTAGGCTCTGTCCAGTCCTGGAGCATGATGTGGTTCTTTCCTCCTTCTCTATATCACCAGTGTGCTTCCTTTCTGCTCTCAGTATCCTTGATTTGACACCCTTGTTAACATTTTGTATTATCACCACATATTTCTTGCCCCCTCTTCTCTGCTTTTCTTTGTTTTCATTCTATGACCTCATAAAAATGTTTCTCAATTTTTACACAAAAATTTTTGCATTGTTGGGAGTGCAGTCTACTTCTTCTAAAGATCATCTGGAGGCAAAGTCTTCTTCAGCTACTTCCAGAGCCTTCATCTTACAAAAACATCACAGTTTCTAAATAGTTGGGACTTAACTGCAACATGGTAAGTCAAAATGCCAATATTCTTCTTTTGTCAAAAGGAGAAAACATAAACCAAAAAAGTTGATATAGTTATATTTTTATGGTTCTTGAAATGTTACTATGTAATTTTTACTTGATTTAGCAAATGCTGCTGTGTGAGAGGAGAAAATTATTTTCAACTTGCTGAGGTAGCAAGTTTCTTTTTATACCCCCTTTATGCTTGAGGCAGTCAAGTCTACAGGCAGTTGAAACTAGATTTATAGGTTATTCACCAAAAAAAAAAAAAAAATCACTGCAAACAGCACCTTGAAACCTGAAAACTTGCACAGTTTAACAGAATATCCAGTCATTTTTTTAGCACTTTATAGTATCAGAAGCTGCCAGGCAATGTGTAACATATTCTGAGGCAGAAGGTCAACAAGGCTTATTACTGTTGAACTATAATTTCACAAACAAGGTAAACCAAAGAGATAGTTACAAATGCTCATTAAAGAAATGGGAAATGTTTCAAAATAGGAGGTCTCTGATAAGTCCCCTGAAACCAAAATATAAATCAACTGGTTTCTCCTAATGTTCTTGAACATGATCTATTATTGTTTCAGCTAAAAAGTGTGTTCATGGTTCTTATCCTTTCCAAAAGAGTATATCAAGAGTATGTTTATATCAAAGCGGTAATGATAGAATATAATTTTAGATAATAAAATATCCTGCACTTAATGTACAACCTTATAAAGAACTACTAGTATCCTTTACAAATGCACTTATGTCTAAGAATTATGTTGGAATATAAGGGAGCAAAATTTCACATACTCTTTGTATAAACTCTTATTGTCTATTACCAACAGTGTAGTGCATAAAGGTATAGTTATATTGATGGTACTGCAAAGGTTGCTTTTCTTTTTTTTTCTTTCATTTTTTTATGTTTATTTTTGAGAGAGAGAGAGAGAGAGACAGATGTGAGCGGGGGAGGGGCAGAGAGAGGGAGACACAGAATCTGAGGCAGGCTCCCGGCTTCCAGCTGTCAGTGCAGAGCCTGACATGGGGCTCAGACCCACAAGCCACGAGATCATGACCTGAGTGGAAGTAGGACGCTGAACGGACTGCAGAACCTGGTGCCCCAGGTTGCTTTTCACTTAAAGACTGGGATCAATGACCAGCAGTCTCCTGAGGAAGTGTTGTGTCTCTCCAAAAACAGAAACCACACAAGACAGGTGCAGGGTGGACTACAGGACAGGAATCTGACTTTCTTGGTCATGACCATTAACGTATTTGGAAGGAAGCTTCCACGTGATGGAATGGGAAAAGAAGCTCTCCCTCTGTGGCCAGGTTAAAAGTCAGGAATTACAAATTCCAGCAAAATGTCCTGAAGTACCACTTTGAAATATCATTCTCAAGGCAAATGTGGAATAGGGCAGGCCCCCTTCAAGACAAGACAGCATTCACTTTATACCCATACTGCCACTGTGCTTCCTAAATAATAAATGGACAGAACTTGTAGATGGACTATATCCATCTAAATATATATCAAAGTTGTTCTTCTTCAGCACTAAATTTTGATAAAGACTGTTACAAGCTATCATCTTTCTTAGGTGTCTCAAGGTGAAAGAAAGGGAGAGGAGTATACACTTGGGCCAGAGGATGGTCAGTGTGGTCGTAGCACCAGTCATCAAAGAGAGAGAATCCAAAAGGGAAGGTGAAATTCAAGGCAAACAAGGTAAGAAGACCTTTGTGTTCATCCTTCTATTTTCCCTCTAACCCTGCCCTCCTCACCAAAACACAAAAACAAAAATCCCAGAGCACAACCTGGTTAAGCCTTGTTATGTTAGAAACTTGGAGTTTCTCAGAAATTATGTTCATAATACAAATGGAAACACACTATTTCTAATGTTACCTTATGGTGTCTTCAACTCCAAACTGCTGAGTAAGGCAAAGACATACAATATAGTGTCTTACTTTTTCAGACCTTATTCTCAGACTTAGAAAAATATACAATTAACCAGATTTTCAGATAACCCTAATCAGCCCTTAGGTGAGCCACCGCAAGATAAAGGTTTCTTTGTTTCCAAAAATCACCATTCCGCAGCATAAGCACTTTATCTTTCTCAAAGAAGAAAGTAAATTTACACACCACAAAACGCTTAAATCCAATTTTCTATTTTAAAATGTATCATTTTTTTTGTTATCAACAATTTAAATTAGAAGTGGTCACCATGGCTTGATGGAAATGAGTTTTGAATCTTTATTCCGCCTGTTTGGGCTCTATTCTTGGTTCTGCTACTTGTAACTGAGGAAATTTTTGATTCCCGTGGTGCTTCAGTTTCTTCATCCGCACCTGAAGACATTAAGCTATACTACCACTAATTCTATGGAAAATACCTTTTCTTTTTTTTTTTCGTTCATTTTTTTAAATGTTTATTTATTTTTGAGAGAGACACAGACAGAGATAGAGACAGCACAAGCAGGGGAGGGGCAGAGAGAGAGGGAGACACAAAAATCAGAAGCAGACCCCAGGCTCTGAGCTGTCAGCACAAACCCAGGGACCATGAGATCATGACCTGAAGCCAAAGTCAAACGCGTAACTGACAGAGCTACCCAGGCGCTCCACCTTTTCAAAAACACAATCACAACTAATTGTGTTCTAACATGTTTCTATTTTTTTTTAAAGTTTCAAAAGGTTGGGGCACCTTTTGAAAGTCAGTAGGGCATCTGACTCTTGATTTCAGTTCAGGTCATGATCTCCTGGGTTCCTGAGTTGGAGCCCCAAAATGGGCTCCTTCCTGACACTGTGGAGCCTACTTGGGACACTCTCTCCCACACCCGCTCGCTCTCTCAAAATAAACTTTAAAACAAATAAAAATTTCAAAAGAGTGACATTTCTATAAAAATTTTAAAGATTCAAATGGCTAGTAGAAATATACAAATCCCCCTTAAGGGATTCTCCAAGGAGAAAAACCAAAAAGGTATTAAGTAAATCTGTTATCTAGACAAATTAAGTAAAATCTCCTCTCATACTGAAGTCTATTCCACACATAACTAAGTACCACAAAAGATCAATGTACTATTTAGTGCATTATTTAAACATAATCACCATACTGTGTAATTCCCTGAAAGTTTTAAAGTTCAAATCAGCAAAACCTGATGTTTTCTATGCTACTCATCACTAAAGAAAAAAAATTATTGTAAAGTCTGCCGGGGTGGCTACTGTTGGAGTTATATTTAAAAATATTGATTTTGTGGGGGTTCTAATGAAGATTAAGGACTTAGGAGGGGGAAAAATACTCAGAAAATAACAAACTGGAATAATACATTAGAAACCTAAGCTTTTTTGGCATAAGATATTACCCTAACCTATTGTTTTAGGTGAAGATAATAGAAAGGATTTAATAGTTTAGGTTAGCATCTATTTCTTTTTAAGTCCTACAAGTCATTAAGTGAATAGATTAAGTACTAAGAAAAATGGTTTTGTCAGTGACAATAACAGAGAATCTCAAGAGTGAGAAGAAACTGAAAATATCAGAACTGGAATGAACTGGTCAGAGGTACTCTTTGGTCATCAATTCTCCTTCTAGTACTCTTCTCTGCCTAAACATTTGAAATTCTGTATTTTAACATAGTAAGTCTGTACTTAAATGTAAGATCTATACATACCACCTGAACACCTAGGAGATCCTTTTGTTGGGCACAAATCTAACCCATTCAAGACCCATTAGGAATTACATGTAACTCCAAAATTCCTAGAAAAACAGTCTTATTAGACCCATGGCTTACTATTGCCTTCATTAGTCACTGCCTTAAGAAAGCAACAGAAATCTGGTGGAAAAAGAAACATGTTAAACAGATAATTTGTGATATAAAGTAACAAATGTTACAATATAACATTCCTGTAGCTTTATAACAAAGGGAGGCACTCTATCTAAGATTGGGTGGAAACCCCTGCTAGCAGTCTGATTGGCAGGGTCTGAATTCTAATTGGCAGGGCCATCCCAAGGTCAATTGTATGAGACTTTACTGAAAACCTACACTGTAGTGGCTCCCTGGCACCAAAAATACACAGAAAAATCAGTTATAGTTCCCCACCCTTAAGGAGTTTAGGGTCCAAAACCAAAAAAGAACAATTTAGTATGTGTTTGGAACCAAAATATGAGACTAGCCTTTCTAAAGGAGGTGGGGTCATGTTGGAAAGAAGTAAAAGACCAAGTTTGTACCTGAAGTTGTAACACTAGGTTGAAGAACTAAGGCCCAATCCAACGAAGCATGGGAAAAAACTGAAATAGAAGAGTGATCCAAGGAGGCGCCTGAGTGGCTCTGGCAATTAAGCATCCAACTTCACCTCAGCTCATGATTCCTGAGATTGGGTCCTAAATTCAGCCCTGTGTGGACAGCTAGGAGCCTGCTTGGGATTCTCTCTCTCTGCCCCTCCCGTGCTTGCGTGCTTTCTCTCTCTCTGAATAAAGAAACCTTAATAATAATAATAATAATAATAATAATAATAATGATAATAATAATAATATTAAAACAAAGAGTGACCCAAGATTCTTCAATACATCCTTTGAGGTAAAGAACTGAAGGTAGAAATTCCAGAACAAAAGTAAAACTGGGTAAGGTTAGCTTTTAACTCCACAGTCTGTTATGCTAATGGTGTTCACGGAAAAACTGTAGGAACAACGCATAACAGTGGGAAGTACCAGCCCCCCTGTGCTCACCTTTCAGCTCCACCACTTTCTAGATACATAAAGTTACTTTTAACAGTTCTGTGCTAGTCTTCTAACCTGAACAGCCAGAAGCCCCCTCTTCAAAATACAGGTGTTAAATCTGGCCCAACCTTTCGGGTCTTAAGCCTCACTGGACACCCTCCTACTTCCAGGAACCACAAGGATCTAGTGTCAGTTCTGCAAACCAATAAGCGCTTCCCTACTTCTGTGTTGCATCTCCAGTGGCTCTGCCTAGAAAGCCCTTTCCTCGCCGTCTTTCAAAACCCACTTCTCTAGGAAGTGAGCTCTCCTTCCCCTCCAATTCCATAGCACATTTGCCTGCCCCTCTGTACAGTTTGCCACTGTCTCCGTTTTTGTGTTCGTTCTTTGAATGCCTCCCTCTCTGCTCTTTTCCCTAAGATAGTGAACTGCCAGAGAGCAGGGGCAAATCTTTTTCATCCTTCCTACCCCTCCTCTCTGTGCCTATGAAGGCCTGGAAAAGCGTTACTAAATTAAACAATGTTAACAACTGCAATGACCTCAGTTTCAGAAACGGCTTAATTTCGCATAATTTTTTGTTGCTCTCAGATGTTAAAATCTTGACGTGAAACGTGTTTAAAAATCAGAACACTGCCATCGCTTCAAGAAAAGTTCTACGGAGCACCCACACGAGTTGACAATGAGGTCATTCTTAGCTTCAGAAGTTGTGAGTGTGCCACGGAGGGCAGCTTCACACCGGTCGGTACACTACTCCGAAATTACGGAAAAGAAGCGGCGGCCCAGGCAGCCGCACAGGCTTTGCTTGGGTCGACCCTCAACTTCCCGCGGGCCCCCGGGCCCGCGGGCTCCGGCCGCGCTCGCCCCTCTCCGCCGCACACGGTTCTCCAGCCCTCGCCTCCCCTCGTCCCGCCGCAGCAACACCGCCCGGAGCGGCGCGCACGGCGCGGCAGGTCCTATCGGGCGGATCCGCTCGGGCCTGGGCCGCCGGCCGCCCTGCCTGCTCTGCCAGCGGCCCCCCGGCCTCTCCCCGGCCCGCCGCCCGCCGCCCGGGGCCCAGGCCGCGCCGCCGCCGCCGCCGCCCCGAGGGGAGCTGGGGGACTCGCTCGGCTCCGCGTGGCGCCGGGGGCGGAGCCGGCCCGGAGGGCCCGGAGAGAGGCCGGGGGCAGGCGGCGGCCTCCGCCTACCCCGACACGTACCCACCGCCCCCAACCCCAACCCTCCTCGGGGCCCCGGCCCGCGCCCGCGGCCGGGCGGCCGGCGGGACTTGCCACTTACCAACCCGCCTGGGACAACGCCGCGCCGGGGACCTCAGACATGGTAGCTGCTTAGGTCGGGGGTGGGGGTGGGGGGCTGGGGGTGGGGGTGGGGGGGGTAGGCCTCCTACTTGAGACCAAAAAAAAAAAAAAAAAAAAAAAAACGAAAGAAAAGAAAAGAAAAAAAAAAAACTCCTCTGGTCGGCTCTGCAACTGGGCATGCTCAGTGCGGCCGGCGCTTCCGCGTGCGGGTTCCACTCGCCGCGTTTTCCGAGCGGCCGCAGGGGCAGGCCTGGCGTGGAGCTTGGTAGTTGCAGCCCGCCGGAGGCCTTGTTTTCCCCCCCGCCCCCCGCCACCCCCCGCTAAGGACCGTCTGGGGCCTGGAGGTCGCTGGCCAATTTGTGAAGAAGGACCACGAGACTTTGCCTCTCCACCGAAAGCTGATTATTTTTTGTTTTGGGTCACTTTTCTGAGTTGTACACCTTGGAAACTAATGGGGACGTTTTTTCTAGAGCAGAAAGTAACGTCCGCATTTCTAGCGCCTACAGGCGGTCACTTCACAGAAACCAGGATATGCTAGGGTTGAGGGATGGGTCGGTTGCGAGGAAGTGTTAAGTTTCGGGGTAGTAAAACTCAAAGGAACGGTAACCCCAGTCACCCTGCACAAGAGAAAAGTTTACTTTTTTTTTTAAATACTCGGTCCATTCACCCCGCTCTTCCATCTGCCCCGACGCAAAGAATGAAGTCGCATTTTTTCGAGTCCCCACAGGCAGATCAGTTTGTAGAGATTGTACCACAATGAAAACGGTCAACCCAGGAAAACCTCCACTTAAGGGACATGAGTAAATCGGGCAGTTGTGTGTTTGTTTTCTCTGTCGCTCTGCCACTGGACCCGTCCAAAGTCCCAGCGCAGCCCTGTGACGTTAGCACGAAGACAGCCAGGCCTGGCTCCCACAGCTTCGCTGGTGTCCTCCGGCTTTCAGGAGCGATGAAGCACAGGGGCGGGTCCCCGAGTAAGCATGCGCGGCGGCGTCGCGGAACGGCGCGCTGGGCGCGCCAGCGGGATTGGATGGCTGAGACTTACGACAGCCAATCGGGGAGGAGCAGGTGGAAGAGGCCGCGGGCAGGAGAGACGCTCCCTAAAAGTTTGCTCCGCCCTCTCTGGTTTTCCACCTCTGTGAGTACTCGAGATAAAGACGCTTCTGTGTGGTTCCAGCCCCAACTGTCAAGTCTCGGGGAGAAACCGAGAACTTAAGCCGTATCATCGCGGCTGCCTCATTTGAAACCATCATCACAAAGACAGACTGCGGAACTGGACAGAGAAGCTCCTGGGACTGGGGAGGAAATTGACAGTTACAGAAGGAAGGAAATAATTGCTGTGGGCGGAGCTAAAACTCAATACAAAATTTTCTCCTTCTAGTTGGGATACATACTCTGGGCTTCCCAACTCATAGTTTTAAAATCTCGATGCCTTTCTTAACGCTAATGCTATCGAAATACGTTTTCAAGCACATTGCTTAGAAACTAATTTTAATGAAACATATTTCCAAGTATTTAGAATCAGAAATAATTTCATCCTATTCTCTGCAATTTACAGTAGCATACGGTGTTTAGGCCATACACTTGGCTACAAGTATATTTCAGTTTATTGGCACCAGTCATCATATACAGGAGTCAGGAAAAGATTTACCATTCTGAAGGTAAATAGATGGCTCAAATTGCTAATATTTTTTATTGGTTGTTAAATAGAATCCACTCTTACCGATTATTTACATTGTGCAATTAGTTTAACTTGTTAACTATGAAAATGATATGCTGTCCTAGTATCAGAATTACTCACTTCTTAACTGTGAGTCCTTTATACATTTGTTTTCATGGTATAGTGAATTTACCATTGCAAAGCACTTACAATAACTTTAATAATATGCTCCACGAAACACTGTATTCCCTTACTTTAAGACATATTTTAAAGAATGAGTTGAGGATAACCACTGGAAAAATTTGGGACAATATTAGCATCAAAAACAATGACAATAATTTATTGAATTAAAAAAAATAAGTAAAATGCATGCTTTCAGAGTGGCACTAAAAATAACAAACAGCAACTCTCTGGCTCTATGGTTTCTATGAATATTACAGCAAAAGTCTATAACGATTGTGGGGGGATTCCACTTTTCTTTAAAAACATCATCCCATGGGGTGCCTGGGTGGCGCAGTCGGTTAAGCGTCCGACTTCAGCCAGGTCACGATCTCGCGGTCCGAGAGTTCGAGCCCCGCGTCAGGCTCTGGGCTGATGGCTCAGAGCCTGGAGCCTGTTTCCGATTCTGTGTCTCCCTCTCTCTCTGCCTCTCCCCCGTTCATGCTCTGTCTCTCTCTGTCCCAAAAATAAATAAACGTTGAAAAAAATTTTTTTCTTTTTAAAAATAAAAAATAAAAAAATAAAAACATCATCCTGGGGGTATCTGGGTGGCTCAGTCAATTAAGTGTCCAACTCTTGATTTTGGCTCTGGTCATGATCTCACAGTTCATGAAGTTTAAACCCTGTACAACAGTGTCTGCACTGACAGTGGGGAGCCTGCTTGGGATTCCCCCTCTCCCCTCTCTGCTCCTCCCCTGTGCTCTCTCTCACTCTTTATCTCTCTAAATAAATAAATAAACATTTTTTTTGAAAAGGGGGTACCTGGGTGACTCAGTTGGTTAAACAGCCCACTCTTGATTTCAGCAGGGGTCATGATCTCACTGCTCGTGAGTTCAAGCCCCTAGTAGGGCTCTCTGCTGACATCACAGAGCCTGCTTGGGATTGTCTCTCTCCCTCTCTCTCTGCCCCTCCCCTGCTCGCTCTCTCTCTCTCTCTCTCTCTCTCAAAAATAAATAAACTTTAGGGGAAAAAAAGTACAATTGAGATGCTTCACACCCACTAGGATGGCTATACTTGAAAAGATGGATGATAACAAGTATTGATGAGAATGTGAAGAAATTGGAATCTTCATACATGGTTGGTAGGAATGTGAAATTGTGCAACTATTTTGGAAAACTCAATTTTTCAAAAAGTTAAACATAGAGTTTCCATATGAGTCTGCATTTCTACTCCTAGGTATATATATCCAAGAGAAATAAAAACTAATGTCCACACAAAAACTTGTACTTGATGTTCATATTAGCATCATTCATTATAGCCAATGATGTTTGGAAACAATCCAAAATGTCCATGAACTGATGAATAGACAAACAAAAGGACTAGGATTCCACAAACTAAAGAAAAGGGAATTTGCTGTTACCCCATTAGCCATTATTCTAGGAGATATGATTTAGGAGATGAATTTTTAAGAGGAAGAGTAAAATAGTTGACCTCTAGAAATTAACTTCTAGAATTCTGTGATTCTAAACCATGCAGATGAACCCCATTTGTTTTAAAGTTTCTTAACTAGTAAATACAAGCAATAGGGTGTGGCCATCAGGACAAATGGGGTCATGCCATGACAACAGACAACCACAGAAAGTTAGTGGCTTTTAATTCAAAGTGTTTATTTTTATAAAGAAAGACAAGAAAAAAAATTTTCTGTCCAAAGTGGGTGTTTGGAGGGTGGGGAGGAAGGCCTCTGATCATCATGGTCATCCACACTCCTTTTTTTAAAAAACGTTTCATTTTGAGAGATAGAGCGTGACTGAAGGAGATGTAGGAAGAAGGGGGGAAGAAGATCTGAAGCAGGCTCCACCCTGACAGCAGAGAGCCCGGTGCGGAGCTCAAACCCACAGAACCATGAGATCATGACTTGAGCCGAAGTCAGTACCTCAACTGGCTGAGTCAACCAGGTGCCCCCTCACTCCAGAATCTTGACAGAGCATTAACCAGTAACACTGCTGATCAAAGCAGTAGAGGGTAAAAAAGACTCTGGAGAATCTCACACTGGAAATTAATGCCCTGCCAGGACTGGACATACGACAACACAGAAAGTCAATCACCAGGTGCCAGAAGGTAGAGAACCATAAATATTCAATGAGCACGATTAATGCTTATGGGAGCCAATAAGGTACCAGTATTATTTGTAATAACAAAACCCTGAAGGTAACTAAAATGTCCAACAATGAGGGAATATTTAAATAAGTTATAATAGGGACCATGTAGACATTACCAAAAAATGAAGTAGATCACTATGTACTAAGATATATTAGTCAGATATGTATGTAGAGTAAGAATATAAGTACTGCAAGTCATTAAGAAAAAGGTTTAAAAAAGATTTAAAAAAATAACAATAAAAAGAAACAGGTAAAAATCCCATTAGAAAAATGTGCAAAGTGTATGAATAGGCAATATGCAAAAATAAAATCTAAGTAATCAATAAATATGTGAAAAGTTTAACCTTATCAATAACCACAGTATTAGTTTCAGGTGTGCAACATAGTGATTAAAGCAATGGGCTATCAATAAAATTCCACTTTTCATCTGACCCAGTAACAAAACTAGTAAAGAATATAAAATGTTGACAAGGATACAGGGAAATGATTCCTAATACACTCCTCATAAGAGTAAAGTTGATACAACCACTTTGGAGAGTGATTTGGCAATATCTAACAAAACTGAAAAATGTGCATACCTTATGGTTGCACATTTTCACTATTACATACTAATTCCAGAGAAAGATATTCGCTGACACATTGCTTTCAAATAGAAGAATGAAAACAGGGGCGCCTGGGTGGCTCAGTCGGTTGGGCGTCCGACTTCGGCTCAGGTCATGATCTCACGGTCCGTGAGTTCGAGCCCCACGTCGGGATCTGTGCTGACAGCTCAGAGCCTGGAGCCTGTTTCAGATTCTGTGTCTCCCTCTCTCTCTGACCCTCCCCCATTCATGCTCTGTCTCTCTTTGTCTCAAAAATAAATAAACATTAAAAAAAAAACATTTTTTTAAAGAAGAATGGAAACAACGCCAATGTTCAATTGAGGATAAATGGGTTAAAAAAAAAAAAAAGGTGGTATGCTCATAAAATAAAATGCTCTATGCCAGTTAAAAGGAATACCCTAGACCTCTATGTAAATTTGGGCAGATCTCAACGACATAAAGCCAGGTTAAAAAACAAAACAAAACAGTTTAGCAGCTTTATAAACATAAACAGTATTACATCATGTGAAATTTTAAAAGCACATACTAAAATATATATACCAACAGAGGTCTCCACAATGATGAAAATATTCTATATCTCCACTGTCCAATATGGGAATAGGAGCCATTCGCCACATGTGGCTACATGTGCACTTGGAATAAGGCTAGTGAGGACAGGCAGCGCCAGTGGCAGTAAAATGACTGTTCCAGAATCTTACCAGGCAGCCCTCCGGGTCTTTCTCGGTGCCAGCCAGCAACAGTTACTTCCCGTGCCTCCTGCCCCGCTGCCAGGGCCGACCATGGGGCTGGTGAAGAGCCCGGATGGGAAGGGCATAAATTCTCCTGCTACTACACCCAGCCACACTGCCTGTCCCCAGTGCAACTGCTGTGCAGACCAAGTGCAGTAGCTGGACTCCTTTTTCAACCGTCCAGTCCAGATGTGTTGTCCTTCCTGCAACAAGATGATTAAGACTCAGCTGTCCTATCATGCCGGCGCCCTCACCTGGCTGTTTTGGGGAGCCTGTGCCTGCTGGGGTGCATAGCTGGCTGCTTGCTGCTCCATCCCTTTTTGTCTGGATGCACTTGTGGACCATGACTGTCCCAACTGCAAAACTCTTCTAGGCACCTACAGAAAGCATTTACGTAGCAGGCTGCCAGACCTGAAGGGAGCCACGTGCTGCAGGAAGTGCTCTCCAACTCTTACCCAGTCCAGCCCCAGGGATGGGGGTTTCATCTTGGGGGCCTCATCACTCTAAGAGCTTCACCTTCATGTCTTCTTTTGGGGCAAAAATATCGCAAAAGTAACACACCTCTAAAAGCCCAGAGATTGCTGCTTGGAGTCGTGCACAGGACATGCAAAGACAGCCACCTTGAGTGTTGGTTCAAGGGTTTCCCACCTACCGTGACCCCAAGTCACCCCATCTAACTGTGACCATTGCCCCGTCTGAATATCTTCTGGTAATTGGCCATTGGCCGGCTTCTTTTCTTGCCTCCGTGGGCCTTTCTGGGGGCTGTCTCAAACTGAGAGGCCACAGGTTGCCTTAATTTTGAGACTGTTCTGGCCCGAATATGGCAGGCCCAGCTTTTAGTGCCTGCCATCATGTTCATCTGTTCCCACTTCTGATGATAGAAATCTTGCCTTATAAACTAAGGGCTTGGCTCTCAGAGTCTGTAACTGTGTGCTTTCATTAGCACACAAATTCACTTTAATTTCTTCATTCCTTTTTAAGTACAAGGAGGAGCTATCCACACCCACAAGACACACACGCATGAGGTCATAAATGCATGCTGGATACAAGTGTAGGGCTGGATCTTGTCATGGATCTGCCTTCCCTCAGCTCTTTTTACCAGATCCTCAGCCTCTTTACATGAAGAGCCTTTTTCTTATAGAGGAATTGTTTGTATTAACCATTTTATAACCCCCTTTTGGTCTTAAACACCTTTGAACATAATTTTGAAAGGAGACATTTATAGAACCATTTTTCTTGACCATATGACTGCTATCATTTTCCCATTTGCCAGTGCGCTCTCTTTTTGTTGTTGTTCTTAACAGAAAAAGTAATGGATAATCTTATCCACTGCCTCTGTGTGGGTTCTGTGTGGTTCTTAAAAGTCCCTATAATGGGGGGCGCCTGAGTGGCTCAGTCGGTTAAGTGTCCTACTTTGGCTCAGGTCATGATCTCACAGTTCGTGGGTTCGAGCCCCACGGCTGGCTCCGTGCTGACAGTTCAGAGCCCGGAGCCTGCTTCTTTTTTTTTTTTTTTTTTTTTTTTAATTTTTTTTTTTTTTTCAACGTTTATTTTATTTTTGGGACAGAGAGAGACAGAGCATGAACGGGGGAGGGGCAGAGAGAGAGGGAGACACAGAATCGGAAACAGGCTCCAGGCTCTGAGCCATCAGCCCAGAGCCCGACGCGGGGCTCGAACTCACGGACCGCGAGATCGTGACCTGGCTGAAGTCGGACGCTTAACCGACTGCGCCACCCAGGCGCCCCTCGGAGCCTGCTTCTGATTCTGTGTCTCCCTCTCTCTCTGCCCCTCCCCTGCTCGCACTCTGTCTCTCTCTCTCTCTCTCAGAAATAAACAAACATTAAAATTTTTTTTTTTTTTTTAAATCTCTATAATGGAACTCTTAAAGTGAGACTCCCTTTTGGGTTCCCAGTGGTGAGTTTAGAAAGACAAAGGAAAGCACAGTTTCAGCACATCCTGGTACCATGGTGCTGGAAAGCTTGGGGACCTGACTGTTTCAAAGGAATCTCATTTCTGATTTTATTTTTCAGAAATACAGTTTGTTGCAGAACATCAGAAGACATGATTTCTATGACTCAATCAGCAATCCAGAGTTCTCGATTAGCTTGTATTTCATCTTCAAAATCAAGATAAGCTGGGCTTGACTTTCAAAAGTCCCCATTTTGATACTAAATAGGCACAGGGAATGCACGTGAATAACATTATGTAGAATCAACCTAGACCTCGAACAAAAATTGGTATATTGGCTGACAATTATCGTTGTAACCATTGATTCGGCTTATTCATTTGATGTTTTGAAAGTTCCAGTAATTATCTTTGCAATGGATATGGATACTACATAGTACTTTGGTGTTAATCTGCTTTTTAAAAAATAAAGTCTTTTTGTTCATTTGGTGAACTATTTATTAAAAAAAAGAATATGGCTAGTGCCAATGGTGAAACTTATTTTTTACACTTTATTTTAATAAACAAATCAGTGGCTACATACTGGACAGCACAGATTTATTTATGTCTGGATGTGTAGATGCATACACATGTATGTAGAAGAATGAAAACTGATTTGAGGATGCACGACAAACTCAGAATACTGGTGGGGTATGAGGGTAGTTGCCAAAGAGGATTTTTTTCTTCATTGGTTAAGTTTATTTCTTTAAAAAAAGAATAGGAGCAATTATGACAATCTATTAGTTACTGTTCCTTGAGTAGTAAGAATATGGATGGTTTTATATTATTATTTATACTTATTGCTACATTTTAAAAACCTCAAAAAGGCAAGTTGCAATACTTTTATTACATGATACTTTATAACAATAACATTAATATACTTTTATTTTAGTATACTGTTCTATCATCAATATAATCAAAATATAAGTAGTATGAGAAAAAATAAGGAAGAAAAAAAAAGGAGAGGAGGGCAAAAAAAACCAAACAAACAAAAAAACCCCACCAGACTGTAATAGTGACCCTCAGAAATTTGAAAGACGCATGTACAAGAACATTTAGACTTGTTGTCAGTCTCAGAGGGTAGTTCTAAGGACTATAGAGAAGACTTCATCTTAATATAATAAAAAACATCTTAACCTAGAGGCAGTCCAACAAGGAAAACAGGCAACCTCAGAACAGTGTGAGTTCCCCGATGATGGAGGTACTAAGTCTCCATTAGATGAATGTTACAAAAAGGAATCCAAGTGGTTAGATGGGTTCAGTGGCTTATCAAAGGATTTTCCAAGGAACCCTAGTGGCTCTCCATGGTGCCTCAGGAACCACAGTAGGGGACAAGGAGAAGGGTCAGGAAGCTGGAGTCAAGGCCTCCAAGCCCACTCAAAGCTGAACAGCACTACTTTAACTTGCTTTACACACTGCATTTTGACGACAGATTTAATTTGAATGAAGCATTCAGCAAATAAAAAGAAGTTTTGAGAACCATGAGGCTACATGAATAAACCAGTTATTGATTCAACAGGGATGTATTAAACCCACACTAGGAGGGGCGCCTGGGTGGCGCAGTCGGTTAAGCGTCCGACTTCAGCCAGGTCACGATCTCGCGGTCCGTGAGTTCGAGCCCCGCGTCAGGCTCTGAGCTGATGGCTCAGAGCCTGGAGCCTGTTTCTGATTCTGTGTCTCCCTCTCTCTCTGCCCCTCCCCCATTCATGCTCTGTCTCTCTCTGTCCCAAAAATAAATAAACGTTGAAAAAAAAAAAAATTTAAACCCACACTATCATTGTGCGAGGCACTGCAGGTAATATCTGCAGTCATGATCCCGGCCTTTGAAGTTTATAGTCTGAGGATAAAAACATAAAGTTATGTATACACAATTAATTAGTTCCAATTGTAGTGAGTGCCGTGAAGGTGCAATCAAAGCTGCAAACTTACGTATAATATTAGAATTTGTATTTTTATTATTACAATGACTAATTATAAACTAAACTTGATTTTGTGCTATGTATATGTGTGTGCTTGCATTAGACTATTTATTCAAATATTATTTTAACAAAATGTATTTACTTAGGGGCTAGGCATGGGTAGGCAGCCGTGAGTAAGACCAATGGAGTCCTTGTCCTCATAGAGATTCCATTCTAGCTGTTTAGGGAAGAAACCATGTATTTTATTTAATACATTAAATTTCGGAAATTATCACTGTGGGTTTTGTCAGTTACTACAAAATACAACAAAATATGAGCATAACTGAACATAAATACAGGAAGATGAGTTATAAGTGAAGAAAAAGATTGAGAGGACATACACATAAATGTTACTAATATAGATATCTGGGTGGTCATAGAAGAAGCACGATTTTATGCCCTTAAATGTATGTGTATTTTCCAAAACTAGCAGGTACTATTTTTACAAAAACGTATACACGTCTGATGAGAATATGGCAGAGTGAATTATTGTGGCATCTTTTATTCTCTGAAATCTTAGTGTTTCACATCTATGTGCAGTATGGTTGGTAGTTGTAACAACTTGAAGAGTCTTCTGCCCTCGTTAAGGATTTTATCATCTAATATACTGCAACACTTCTCATGATATGTACTTTAGGATTCTGTTTATATTATTTCTCTTTATTGTTTGAATTACATTCATATATTCGAAATATTATTTCTTATTTCTTGCTTTACCTGACCTAAGTATCCTACATATACATTTCAATTAATCATTTTTTTATAAGTAACTGAGTACTTCAAATGTCTTTGAGATTTCAACTAAACATTTCCAAATCTACATTAAGTAGTTTTGATATTCCCACTGAAAGTATGGTAGATACAAGAGATGTTGTTTCAGGCCTCTTCAATTTCAGTAACAGCTGACTTAAGTGAGCAATTTTTTCAAACAGAATGAATAAAGATACAGGGGGTCCTATAGAACCCAGGAGCACAAAAGTGGTGAACCTTAGGAAGAATAGGAAGTAATAGCTGAAAGCCACCAGACTCCCAGGCAAGATTCCATCTCTACTCTCTTTTGTTCCCTACTCTCCTTTGCTTTCTTCTTTCTCTTTACTTTCTAATTTGCATGACAGTGTGTGTGTTTAGCTCCTGAGTTTATGTATCATGGTCCCATCCCCCAGAGAGACCATCTCACATTCTTGATCCCAAACAGAAATTTCAGAGAAGGCATCTGGCATGGCATGGGTAAAGAGCTCAGCATGGGGTTCAATCAGTATGGTCAGACGATGGGATCACGTTTTACACAGAGGCTGCCACATGAGAAAAAGCTGGCAATTGAGGCACTTACCTGAGCAGACACCCCAAAAACTATCTACCATTGTTGTATTCCTACTAAATGCTTCTAAAGTAAAATTTTAAGAACATATGATTTAAAAGAATGCTAGTTGCACCCACTTATAAAATCATCATCACAAGTTAATGTATCTTCTGTATATATTCCAACTTTACCATAATCATTTGAATTCAAATAAAAATCATGGACAGTCACTTTCCAACAACTTTACAACATAGGCCACTTCATAAGTATGTACAAGAGGAATTGGCCCCTTTTATTTTCTTCATGGTACAAAGCTAGGCTGCATATCTTTTCGTTATTTCATTCAATATACTTCAAGTACTACGTTCTGTCATATTCCTTAAAGCCATTAAACTTGCCTTTTATGCTGTTTTGGGCAGAGACCATAAGTATTTGGTGTCCACACATGATCTAAAACAGTGCCAGGATGGTCTGTTTTTAAAGTTGTTTTTTGTTTTTTGTTTGTTTTTGTTTTTGTTTTGTTTTGTTTTTTCGGAGAAAGAGAGAAATAGAGCATGTACATGTGAGCTGAGAGAGACAGACAGAGAGAGAGAGAGGATCCCAAGCAGGCTCCACGCTGTCAGCACAGAGCCCAACTCAGGGCTCAATGCCAGGAACCATGACATCATGACCTGAGCCAAAATCAAGAGTAGGTCACTTACCCGACTGAGGTGTCCAGACACCCCAAGAATGATCTGTTTTTAAAGAGATGTGGAAATTACCCGCAAAGATCTTTGTAGACTTTTGTTGTAATATTCATACTTAATGAAATTTGCTAAGATTCTTTCCCATACTTTCTCACCGTTCACAAAATTACCATATAAATATTTTACAAATCATTTATCCTCTTCGAAGCTTGCCGCTAATACCCGACCTAACATGCAGCTCTGTCTTCATATTCTCTCCAGAGTTCAATCATTGTCATTTGTCCCTGCTCTCTGGTACTCATGCCACTTTTCAGCACACTGATAAGACTTATCGAAACTAATTGGAATTAATTTTAGAACTAACATTTCACAAGAAGGCACATGAAAGAACACATGAATATGCTTTATTCCTCACCTTGTTTCCAACTAATGTTAACTCCTCGCTTTAGAGTGGTCAGTTAGGTAAGAAAATTCAGTGTAAAATGGATGCTGGCTATATTTCTTTATGGGTATTTCTTCCACTATCCATTTCTCTTGCATTATTGGGAAGTTTTGACCAAAATATATCCACATATGTATTATCAAAAGAAAAAAATATGTATCCAAATATATGTATGTATTTAGTTAGTGAGTTCATACTGACAAGTAATTTTCAGTCAGATTTATAAACGGAAGAGCTAAGATCCCCGAGTGTTTTGACTCCACAACACACACACACTTAGCTCCGACACTCGTGAGTAACCGGAAAATAGTGGGGTCCTTGATGAGAAGAGGATGAAATGAATGTGCCGATTTGGGGCATGTTGAAGCAGAAGTGACAAACTATGCCAAGTATCGAGTCGAAATGTGGGCTATGAACAGATGAAGGGCAGATTTGGAGGTGCTGATTTTTAGAGTCATCTTCTTAAAGAACTTGTTGAAGCCTTACAAACAGGTTGTGAGGAGTAACGTAAATGCTGAGGAGAGGCTCAATTCTTGAGCCTAAGGCACAGCCACAGTAAACAGTAGGGAGAAGGAAGAAGGAGCAAAGAAGTACAGAAGCTGTACTCAGGTTGCTAGAAGAACCGCTATCCTGAAGGACAGACAATGTGGATGGATTATTAAACCAAATAAACTGAATTAAGTTAAACTATATTTGCTTGACAAACCGTAAGCCAACACCTTAATAAAACAATAAGAAACTATATACAGTCCCCTTCCTCAGCTCATCCTGTACATTGATATTCACATATCTTCATATTCATTATCATCACAACAAAATTTGTTGAATGTGCAAGGTATTTTCTTAAATGCAAATGAGGAAACGGGATTATGGTGGTAAAATAACCCTTCCAAGATAGCTGTGCCATTAAATGACAAATCTGAGATTTCAATCTGCGTCTATCCAACACTCAGACCACGTTCTTACCCAATACACCATTTCCCAAATATGAGACAAGTAGACATAGACATCATTTCTAGATTTTTGTCATGAAATGTCTATTATTTTTATCATAAGCATTTCCAAACTGTTTGTGGGCATGATTTATTGTATTTTATTATTTTTTAAATTTTTATTTATTTGAGAAAGAGAGGGTGAGCAGGGGAGGGACAGAGAGAGAGAGAGAGAGAGAGAGAGTCCCAAGCAAGCTCTGTGTTGTTAGTGTAGAGCCCAATGCAGGGCTTGATCTCATGACCATGAGATCATGACCTGAGTGGGAATCAAGTCAGACGCTTAACCAACTGAGCCACCCAGGTGCCCTTGTGGACATGATTTAAATAACATCGACTCAATAAATATTGAATCAAAAACATTGTGAGAAAGTTGCTCTCCTTTCCAATTCTCTTTCAGTTTGTCTAATGGCCTCAAAAAAGTGGTGTCTGTTTGGAGCAAGTATTTCTAACATCCCTCTAGCATTTGCCAACCTCCATTTTTAACAAAAAAAGATAGCAGGCCTGAAGGTCAAAATCTTCTGTAGACAACAATCTCTAACCATAATTTAACAATGTTACTTAATTTTCATTGTAATTATTTTTTATAATTATTTTCTATTCATGGAAACTTACTCTGATTTTCCATTTACAGTAGTGAATAAAGTTTCTTGTCTAAATACATATAGGATTTTAAAAAGTGGCTCCATTTAGGAGCACCTAGGTAGCTCAATCTGTTAAGCATCTAACTTCAGCTCACATCATGATCTCATTGGGCTCTCTGCTCTCAGCATGGAGACCACTGCAGATCCTGTCTCTCTCTCTCTCTCTCTCTCTGTCTCTCTGTCCTCTCTCTGCCCCTCCCCCCACCCTCAAAAATAAATAAACATTAAAAAGAGTGGCTCTGTTTAAAAACATATATTAAGCAAATAATAATACAGGAAGTATGTGGATATGACAAAATTGGGAGTGTAGCTTGTACAATTTTTCTTTCTTTCTTCCTTTTTCTTCTTTCTTTCTTCCTTTTTCTTCTTGCTTTCTTTCTTTCTTTCTTTCTTTCTTTCTTTCTTTCTTTCTTCCCCTGCCTCTTTCTCTCTCTTCCTTACTCTTTCTTTTCTTTCTTCTTTCTTTCTTTCTTTCTTTCTTTCTTTCTTTCTTTCTTTCTTTCTTTCTTTCTTCTTTCTTTCTTTCTTCTTTCCTTCTGTTTCTGCTCAGCAGCTGTAGGAGTACTAGCTGGCATTCTGCACTTGGATAGAATGTTACTAGGCCAGAAAGTTTAGCTGGGCTTTGAGACTGCTCTCACAATCTAAATCCCTTCACTGACTTTCCAGGGCTAAAAATAGTGAGAGCCCTAAATTACCAGCCAGGAGTCACGTCTGATAATTTTTGCTGTAAAGCATTAGAAAGGGAATTTTCTAAGCCTGGGGGAAAAAGTCAGTTCATGTTCACTTTTATGCCTAAAATGTCTCAGTAACAAGTAAAAGGTTGTCTTGCCCCTCTGCTCATTCAAAATGATCCTATTACCTGTGTTCTACTTCTCAACAAAGATCTTTAGGCACAGATCAGCTCTTGTAGAAGAGGATCATGTGAGTGGAGATTAAGGGAGTTGCTGGGCAGACTGGTTCTATCTAGTTAGTGTTTAAAAAACAACAACTTGGGACGCCTGGGTGGCTCAGTCAGTTAAACAACCAACTTCAGCTCAGGTCATGATCTCGCAGTTCATGGGTTCCAGCCCCACATCGGGCTCTGAGCTGATAGCTCAGAGGCTGGAGCCTGCTTCAGATTCTGTGTCTCCCTCCCTCTCTCTGCCCCTACTCCACTTGCTGTCTCTCTCACTCTCTCTCAAAAATAAATAAACATTAAAAGAAAAAGAAAGAAAGAAAGAAAGAAAGAAAGAAAGAAAGAAAGAAAGAGAAAGAAAGAAAAAACTTGATTCATAACTCTAGTATGAGCTAGGTAATGGGAGTTCTTACAATATGTTATATATCATTCTATGTATTAGCTCATTTAATCTTAACAACAAAGCTGTTAGAGATTGTGTGTGTGTGTGTGTGTGTGTGTGTGTGTGTGTGTGTAAAATACCCATCTTGCAGGTGACAAAACTGAGGCTCGAATTTGTTGGTCAATGGCAGCACCGGTTTGAGTCTAAACTTCTGGTAACAGGTTATCCATCCTCCACTGCCTATTCAACCCCATTTTTGTGCTTTTTGTAAACTCTCAAAACTACCCTGGATTTCAGGTGGCAGAGACTTAAAGGTGAGAAAAGAAAGGTTGGTTTTGGGAACAGCAAAGAATAAAACAATAAAGAGGACAGCCAGATAGAAGAGGCTGGGGGGGGGGTGTCTCTACATTTCAACAAAATAAACCTGTAATGATGTTTTCAAGTAGTTGAGTGTTTCAGTAAATGTTTTTAAAAAGGGTGACAAATGGAGTAATTTTATAATGCTTCTGCTTGACTCAGAATGAGAGGAAGAGAAAGTAACAGGTCTATTTTTGTAGACATAAGTTATCCGAAATCATTCCTTCAGATACCCATCAAAATTCTGAGAAGTCAAATAAAAATCATTGCTAATTGTGTTAACTATTAGTTTATTACTGTGGTCCAAATTTTCACAGACCTGATCTGCCCGCGATTTCAAGTGAGGTTGCATTAGCATCTACACACTTTTTACACCTCAGCTAGGAAATATCCTCCCCGATATTAGTTTCAATAATTCAAATTTCTCATATATAAGAATTGTATTTCTTGTACAATGGATGGATAGTTTTAAATACATTAAGCCCCTTTTCTAATCAATGAACAAACTCAGTCACATTTAATGGAATACTGATACAATAAATCATGATAGAATTGAAATTTGGCAAACCTGGGCTCCACTATTGACACTAGAATAACCAGTTGAATGGCCTCACTCAGATCATTTACTTCTCAGGGACTCCAGAGAGGTTTTTTTTTTTTTTTTTTTTTCCCCAAAGTGTTGGCTTTGTGAATAATTGAATTATGAAGTCCTTTAGACCCTCCAAATTTGTGTGGTTTCAAGTGTAATTTTATTACTTCAAATTAATGGTAGGTTGGCAAGTTTCAGAGATGGCTGTGCCAGTGTGTATCCTGCCCCATATGCTCTTCTTACCGTGTGACATTCACATGCCTCCACTGACAGGTGGGGTTGATCATTTGTTCCTTTTAAGTCTCTATAACTTCCTTGACCATTCCCATATGGGTGAAGTAAGGCTGCTTGGTTTCTGAGGCTGGATCACAAAAGACAAAACAGCTCAGTCTAGCCTCTCCCTCACCCTCCCGCCCCCTTGCCGCATCTAGCTTATGCTTGCGCTCAGACCCCAACCACCGTATTGTGAGGAAGCTCAGGCCACACAGAAAGGCCATGCATGGAAGTTCCAGCCAACAGCCTTAGGCCCGCAACAGATAATCACCAGCAACTGCCAGACGTGTGAGTAAACGAATCTTCAGATGATTCAGACTTCAGCCCTTGGCTCTTCCCGCTGAGGCCTCGGACAGCATGGATCGGAGGAGCGTTGAGCCTGCAGTGTCCTGTACGATTTCTAGTTCCTGAACCGCAGGAACCATGACAAAGAATACGTGGCTATTGTTATTATTTTAAGCCATTAAATTTTGGGGTAATCTGTCAGGCAGCCACAGTAATCCTGGGATATGAGAAACTAACATGTATGAATTGCATGCTATGTTGCAGCACTGTGGTGTCTGATTTGTGTCACTCCCTTCAGTCTGCACTGATTCAATACTTGCTCTCGTGCTACATTATTGGACATATCTGTGATTTATTTTATGCCAGGTTATTGGTTAGTAATGCAACTACCAGACAGAACGTTGCCCGTTGGGAAAACTAATTAATACTTTAAGATGTTCCATTTTCTAGTGTTGTTCCGAGAAATGCCCTGTGCTGCCTGATTTGTCCAAAGCAAAAACTACTGTGAGGTCGTGAAAACCCATTTCAGGGTTGATGCTCAGAGAGAAATATTTTTATGTCGAGTTTTGAAAAAAATATTTTTAAAATGATTAAAAGTGAACTCTAAAATGCCTCCATCTCTTAGGTTTAATTCTGTAAATGTATCAATATATTTATTTTTCAGATGCCTTTTAGAAAGAGTGATTTCTGTTACTATTATAAAATATTTCTTCTGCCTCTTCTCTCATAATAATTAATATCTATTTTTCTTAAGCTTTACTGAAGGTAAGAAGTACAAGGAAAAAAGTGGTCAAATGAGGTAGAGGTGTTTCCTCTCATAATTTAAAATATATATATATATATATGTTTTATGCCAGACCCTGATTGTTTACAGAATGTAGCTGGGACTCACAGCTAGTGTTTCAGGAAGATACCTATTTCCCCTCAGTCAGTCTCTATAATGTAAAAATAAGAATAGAAATATAGTAATATAGTAAAATTATACACATACATAGATGTGTATATATATTAATTTTATGTATTCATTATGATTGGTGCTATTTAGTATCAGACACAAATATTATTATTATTAATTACAAATATTTTAAACATTTATTACATTAATATTATTATGATTGAAATACTTGGGGCAGAAATTCAACCCACACTGAGTTCAAAGCAGCAATTCAAACTGCTTTGTTTTATCAGTCATCAACAAATAGAACAGATGCAGTTTTTTGTTGACAGATAATATTCAGTGGTATATTGGATCTTGAGCTAGAAACACTGGTGAATATTAAAGTCATAAATAATTCAATCCTTTGTAGCGTCAGCGTATGACCTCAAAATAACCCTGTTCAATCTGAAGCCACTGGTAATGGCCCAAAGTTCGGCAAGGCCAAATCATACCCTGCCATATATAGTAACACACTGTAATATAGACTTTCAACAAAGAAAATACAGTTAGCATAATAATGAGGCATTAGCTGAAATGCACACGGAGTTGTTGACCTGAAACAAAAAATCTACAGAAAGGATGTGTTCTGAAGGATGCTGACAAAGTAATTAAAATAACTAGAAAAATAGGCCTCGCTTAAAACTTAGCAAGTCATAAGTCCTGTCTTAGTCACTTAACCTCTAACTTCTGCTCCCTGATCCCTACAGACTATTTTAATATTCAGTTATTCAATAGAGTAAATTCAGAGCATTGCTGTACTTAATTCTAACATTCCTGCCACCAGCACCTCTACCCCCACACCAAACTACATGATTTCCATATTATGATAATGTCTTTTGCTCTTTGGTGGCTCTTTACTAACTGTGCTCTTAGACTTGAATACCCTTTTCTTCCTTTATACCTCAGATTTCACTTCTGGGAAATCTCACCTGATTTACCCAGAACGACTGCTGCTTCCTCTGCCTGTAGGTTCACATGTCATTTTGTATATCCATTTTCTCCAGTTCTCACTGCATCACACTGATATCAATGATGTGTTTATTCTTCCGTGTCTCCTTTTCCACTGGGAGGTGCTTAAAGGCAGGGACCATTATCTCACCCTTTTACTACCCAGCGCGGTCACAGAGCTTGGTGGTCAACAGTAGGGACTTGGAAGTTACACACCCAGGTTGGAGCCCTAGCTCCACCTTTTATTAGCAGCGTGATCCTGAGAGAACTACTTGGCTTCTGACCTCTCTCTGAATGGACTGTCCTAACAAGATTGCTTGGAAGATTAAATGAAGTACAATACACATCACAGAAATTGTTACACAGCAAATACTCAACAAACGTTGGTCAGCAAACATAAAGTGTTTGCTGTCATCTGATTAATTGGAAATGGTTATTCTAGGTTAGATCCGACTAATAGACTGAAATTAGTGTGGTGAGACCATTGGTCCTTTCTATATTAAAAGAACTCCATGCACTTACGAATGTTATTTAACAAATCTGCAATGCATCATGGAAATCACTATAAAAACAATCCATGGAGATGTTATTTGACTCAATACTTTCACCTGTTCCAGGACATCCTCAAAACCACAAAACAATCACCATCATCATAATAGGTATCAATTATACCAAATTCACTCCCCATAATCTTTCTCTACTAACATGGGAGTGCATTTAATTTGTTAAAATTAAATATGAAAGTGAATTCAATACCACCACTATAGAATATATTATTATTTTCAGAACATATAATGATTTAATATCTTTAGAAATGGTGACTACTGGTAAAGAAAGTAGGAACAGCAGAGGAATAGCTTTCTATCATGTTTTCTTATATAATAGCACTGGCATTATGCTTAGCCCTATTAAATAATGTGGAAGTCAGTATTCCAAAATGGGCATCTACAGGCTCCCATGAAACATAATCACACAGCAGAGGCCACAATCAAGGATGTGACATGTTCAGTGTGCAGGAGGGCAAGTGAACTTCGTACGGAATCTGATCATGCTTTTGCTATAGGGCCAGAAGGTTGAAACATTTGGCATTTTTAAGTATCAACTTCACTCTGAGGATGAATTTAATCTGGATAATTGCCTGGATATAAGTTAACCTTACTCATGGTCCTGGACAGTAATAATAATGAGCTGCCACCTGCTTCAAGCTACAGTCCTGGCCACAGAGCAGTGGCTGAACAAAGTGGAAATGTCTGTGTAGAGCAGAGAAGTCCTTCTCAGGGGAACTGGAAAGGGTTTCTGAATAGAGAAAAAAAAATCAACTCTGTCTCTCCCATCCATACCTACTTCTTTGTCACATAAAGACTGAAGGTAATTTCCTCCTCTCCACATGAAAATGCAAAATAACACCAAGGACAGCTCCTACTACTTAAAAACCACGTGCACAAGGTAGGAGGTAAGAATTGAGCTGAATAATAATACTGTTCAACATTTCCCTCCATTATCACTGCTCTTCATTTCTTCTTGTACTTAAGCTCTTTTCAGAAATGTCAAGCAAATAGCCAGTATGGTATTACCTCGAAATGCACACTGTATCTACAAATAGTGGGGGGTTTTGATCCTTATTATATATAAACTGTAAGGCTTTTAAAATTTAAGGCTCTTAGAAAAGCCTAAGTAAATTCATTCATTCTCAAATTTAGACCTTCCAGCAGATGATAGCTTAAAAATTGATTATTCTGACTTTAACAAAGTAAAATGAGATTTCCCGGTAACTATTAATACGTGAAATTAAATGCAATGGATAAAAATGTAAATAGATTGGTAATGCCTTGAACTTACATAATTTTTTTTTATTACATCTGAAATTATTTATTAAGGATAGTTTTGTTCTTGTTGCAGAGTTGTATAGATATTCTTCTTTTTTTTTTTTTTTTTTTGGAAAGGGGCAGAGGGAGAGAGACAGAGAATCTCAAGTAGGTGCCATATTTAGCATGGAACCTGACACAGGGCTCAATCCTCAGACCGTGAGATCATGACCTGAGCTGAAATCAGGAGTCAGCCGCTTCACCGACTGAGCCACCCAAGTACCCAGTATAGATATTCTTTTAATCTTCATGTTAGTAATGAAAAAACTTTATATGTGCATATGCACATATATATGGGAAATTAGGCAACTGTCTCTTGGTAAATTTGATGGTGAATGAGTTAAAGGAGAACTCAGGAATCCTGAGCAATTCAAGTCAATAGATATATAAGCTATCACAAATTCTCAACCAATAACCCTAGCTAATAACCTCCTTGTACTATTGACCAACTGAAAAAAAGTAGGATTTTTTTTCACTCATTCTTGTAATATCCGTGGGTGTCATCAGGTGGTCATAAATTAGGGCTCACTAGTGTAGTTACTAGAATCTGAAGGATCAAGTAGAAAAACACCTTTTTTATTAAAGGAAATATATTCAGGGACATGCAATCAAAAACTTAATAGGGATAGAAATAATTGTCAAAGCTCTTCTTGGCAGCAAAACACCACCAAAGACTCATTTTCTCCAATTCCCCTCCTCCATTCTCACCTAAACCTACTCCGTTTTGCCCCATTATGTCATCGAAACCGCTCTTATCAAGGTCATCATAGACGTCCACATTGTCAAATCCAATGCTCAGTCTTTCCTCCTCACTCTTTTTTGGCCTATCCAGCCTTGGGATTTAGTACATTAATCTAACAGCCTTGACATTGAGCACAGTTGAGTACTTCTTTCTCCCTGATACACATTCTTCATTCAGATTGCAGGATACCATCCTCTTGATTTTTCTCCCACAAGAATATGCTCAGGGAAGCACTCTTTGCCAATGCCCTATAATCCAGGATGCCTGAGAGGTCCATGATCTGAAGATTTGCAATATTGGGAAAACAAAATTCTCTGCACCAAACCAGAGAAATGCAAACAAAGCAGGAGGTGGAAAGCCTAGCATGAGATGAGATCGGCACTTAAAAATATCTAATGCTCAGATTCCTACCTAGCATCTCTTGTTATGACTTCTCTTCTTGCAAAAAGGGGGTAATTATTCTAATTGCAAATATTCAGTGGGCTTGCAGCTCGGGGGCTAAAAGCTGCTGAGTTGTTACCTCTTCACTTGCAGACCATATGTTCACTGTACTGTGAGACAAAGGCCAAGATAAAGGCCTTGACTCTGAGGTCTGGGCAAATGAAGAAACTGAAGGTGGTTGCTAAGACATACAAATTCCGTGCCCAGATTCTGAGTTGAAAGACTCTAATTTAACAAGATAAACAGATTTGGTGATTAACCCATTGAATTGCAAACTCAGAGCCAACTAAATTCTTAAATTGTATTGCTTTCTCAGAAATCTCAGATTTAGTAAATAAAAGTTGGTGATTTCTCAACCCTTAAATCCTAAGGAATCCTTGGACCTTCTCTCAGTGATGTTCTGATAAGTGGTAAAACTGGCAGGAGGGATGGGGACAATGATTCATGGCATTTACTGATTTCTGTGGTATAAATACTCCCACCATGGCCATTTCAAGCTGTCAGTGTGCCACTGAATACACTATTGGCTCTTACAACCCTGCCTTCTTTGCCCCAGTTAGAAGTGGACTGCTAAAAGACATACATCCACCAGAAGAAGATTCTTTCCTAATGCTCATTATCTGTGGAGGATACTAGTCTAGGGAGATCCTTCCAGAGGAAAGGACCAGAGGCAGCCAGACTGACAAAGGATTTTCCTTTACTTTCCAAGCAAAATGTCCATATTGTTCTTTATTTGCAGGTTATGATATGGAATCAGTGACCACTCTCAGTTGTTTCCTATTCTATCCTCCTCTCTGTAAGCGTTCTAAGTTAAAATAAGTCAATTTCAATCAGCAGCTACATTATGAGTACATTGAAAGTGATTAGGGTTTGCATTTATCCATAGATTCTCAGGCCATGAGTGTTATATCCAGACCTATTTGAAAATATGCATCATCCAATTATCTTAAATTTAGAGTAAGATGGAGTAACTGGACCAAATGCTGAGCCATCTTCCTTTGGGAAGGGCAGAAGCACTCGTGGATGTGTACGTGATTATGTGCCAAACTAAGGTATGTTTGGAAGTTTGTGTATGTGAAGAAAGATATGTATTGGTGTTGAGTCACCTAAGGGTAGATCCCACTTGATTTTCTCTAACAGTCATTATCCTTCTTTTGCTAATAGTACTGTATTTGGATTGTTTTGGGGTCCCTGCTTCTCTCCCACTCTCATCCATATGGGTCAAGGTACAATTTGATCTTTCTTTCTGCAGAGAGCTGTGTGACTCAGGCCTGGCCAATCAGACCACTGCTTTCTTCTAGAGAGTAATCAAGATGGACAGTAAGGTCAAGTAAGAACGAAATCTAGGATTTTTGCTGGAGTTATGAGCAAGGACATTTTCTCTTTTGTTTTGTATTTGAATCTTGAAGGATACAAGATTAGAGATCCAGAAGCCACCAGTTGGAGCCAAAAAATGATACACCACAATGGACAGCATGGTTGAAAGAGGCAAACTGATTTTAGTACCTGGATCAAGCCTAACTTGAAGAAAGTGGATTGTATGAGCCAATAGGTTATTTAGCCAGTTTAGATTGGATGTTTTACCCCTCAGAGCCATTTCAAGTGCTTCTTCTAGCTTACTTAAAGAGAAAAAATCTACACTAAGTTGATAGAAGTTTTATCATTTAATACTTATGCTTCCTCAGATTCCCTTAGATTCCTTTAGCCACAATCTGCTTTTTTAATTAAATGGCATACTATCATTTCCTCCCAAAATCAAATCACATTAAAAAAAGACAGAATTCTGATTACTTTATTCCGTTTGCTACCTTTTCACAAAGTCCAGAAAATCAATGCATAAAACAAACATGTGCATATTTTATGTTTACTAAATCAAATTGAAAAATTGAGATTTCTGCAGTAGCTAGGTTCTGTGACACTACCCCAGCCCTGTCATCTATGATCAAAAATTCTGCTGCCATCAAGATCTTGTCTCCACTGTGTTCCATTCGATTTTATTGACCCTCAAACCTTTCTTTACAGAAATCAAGATGACAAATAGCTCATATAATTAAATAATTTATATTATCATAATAGGATAAGGACATGCTCCAGTAAATCCCTTTTGTCATCTCATATAGAAATATTTTGAAGCAAGCCAACCTTTTGTTGTCCTTCAAATCAAAATTGTACTGGAAACTCCCACTTTGCCAAATTATTGTAACAATACCAGTGACTTCTTTTTAAGTCATAAGTTAAATTAAATATGTCTTGAAAGAGCATGGGATCTTGATTATGACAAAGCTTTATTTACATAAGACAATTAAGTATTGACAGACACCAGTAAATTGTAATCCAGACATAAATTAATATATCTGTTTCTTACATTTAATGATCTATAACATAAAATAATATATTTGATCTTTCACTGGACAAAAATGTTGCATTTTATTTTTCTCTCTTTTCAATAGTATATCTTATCTTCCCATTCTCATTTTCATAAGGAATGCCTTGTCCCCCTACATGAGGGTCAGATAAATTCCCTGGTTGTTTTCTGAACTATCAGAACTCAACTGGTAGTCTCAGAAAGTCTATAGTTTGAACAGAGAACAGCAGAGAATTCGTGCCGGGCGAGAAGGAAAGAAATTAGGCACCAAATTTATATCTTAAGAAAAAAACAAGCACTTCATAGGATCTAGAAATCCAGGGATCATTTGTTCTTGATCTGTGCTAGGGATAGATCCATACTCATGGAGGGATCAGAGGGCATTTCTCAGGAAACAGAAAAATTAACTAAAAGGCTCCATCTACTCCTCCGGCTTTAAGTTCCCTTTCTTTGAGGTAGAAATGGATTTATTGTGCCTGTTTTGTAAAACTTGCAAAAAAAAAAAAAAAAGGAAGGGGGGGATAATTTAATCACAATCAGTTAAAACTACTGTCTCTTTGTACTCTGCAGGTATTTTAGGGATTTGGTTAATGGGAACTGAGTTGGGGGTACTTTTAGCCTGGATTTGGTGGCATATATTGATGTAGCTTGTAGGCACTTCCCTAGATAGTTGTTATTGCTAGCTGTGCCAGAGCAGGAATGACCTTCAGGAATCTTCCTACACCCCACTGTGCAGGCCCACCCAGCATGGTGATACAAGGACATTAGTGATACATTGGTTAATGAGTGCCATCAGAACAGTCACTGCCTGGGAGATCTTGAAATGTCCTGAAATCCTATAACTAACATATGAAAGAGACTTTGAAAGAAGTTTCCCCAAATTTAGCAAGAATATTAAAATCATACACGGGCTTCATCAACAAGGTGTTGTGAAGCTGAATATTTTCTAAACTTTCAGTAAGAAAATAAGCAAGCGTAAGTTAACTATGCTAAAGAAAAGCCTGAATTATCTTTCTATTCTCTGGATCAAAAATATATTCTGAAATTATTGTTATATAGAGAGACAATGAGTATGCAGCTAAAAATATAGGGAAAAAGTATTATAGTGATGTATCAGGAAGTTCATCAATCACAAGAATTTTGTTAATTTTCTGCATCTTAGCTTTTCAAACTTTTGGGATTTGTAATTTGTTGTGATTAGTATCTTTCTAAATAAATACTTTCTTACCAGATTTTATATTTATAATATTATATATTTTTTTTCTTGAAGAAGCCTCTCTCCCAAATTGTGTCAGCTTCAGGACACACAGAACTTGGATCCGCACATACCTTCAAAATAAATATCAATAAAATTTTATCCATTTGAATGCAAAGTAAAAAATTCTTCCTATTATCCTGGATTTTGAAATATCTAGATTATCTGCTGAATTAAAAAAAAAAATCTCTTATCAAAATGACTGTTTCACCACAGAGTCATCATCAATGACTGGCGTTATAGGAAAAAACCGTATCAAATCTGATTTGGAGCCTCTACCAATTCCCCAGGCAATGAGACCTCATTTCTCTGAGGGTTCAATCCCACTGAAAATTAAAGAAAATTTTAAATTACTCTGGTAATCATGGAAAATCATGTTCTGGCTCTTTGCCTCCTTATCATATGGTTCTTCTCATCTAAACACAGCAAGTTCTTCCTTTACATTTTTACTCAGTATCTTTTGACTAAGCATAAAACAGTCACTATCAATTTCTCACCGGTTCCTGAACATTCCTAAATTGAAATTATTTTAGAGTAGTTATTCACAGGACTTGCAAGTTGGAATGAAAAAGCAGTGAAACTCAATTTCATTATAAGCTTTGAAGTAAAGGGATGTTGCATCAAAAACTTGACTGGTTGGTAGGTGGTATTTGCTTATTTTATTCTGGAATGCTACAGCACAGCAGCTTTTAAACCACTGAAAAACCCAGCTGGTGATATTCTGAAATACATTCCCTGTACATAATCAGGGAAGTCTCAGCTTGACTGGGTGTTTTTGCACAGAATTCACTGAAAAGAATACATCTGTATTATTTCATGGCAGTGACTTCATTTATAACATTATGCACTTTCCTTCTCATAGTGGCTGCTTCGGTTAATGATCCTGTTCCATAGCAGGTTGGATATTTTCTCTGGTGGGTATCAAAATAGTGAGACTAACAAATGATTCTGAAAACCCTGAGGACAGTTCAAAATTCAAAGTTTGCAGTACTTAATGGGCCAAAAGCCTAAGGTTTTGAAGCTATGCATACACAAGCAATGTGAAATGGAGAACACTTAAAAATTGACACTTAAAAATTTTAATAGTCCAGGGGCACCTAGGTGGCTCAGTTGGTTAAGGGTCCGACTTTGACTCAGGTCATGATCTTGCAGTTCGTGAGTTTGAGCCCTGCATGTTAACAGCACAGAACCTGCTTCAGATCCTCTGTCTCCCTCTCTCTCTGCCCCTCACCGCCCCCCCAAAAATGAATAAAGATTTAAAAAATAATAATAATAGTCCAGTGTGTTACTGACTTCTATGGGAAACCAGAGCTCTTCCCTAACCCATTCACTCCAACTTGTGAAAAGAGTCAAGAACAAAGTGGAGTCCCAAGTATACACAATTTAAGTCTTGCTATCAGAAGCGGACAATTTGGTGGAAACTGCAAAGACATAGTCAATAGAATTCAAATGAGACTGTCATCCTTCCTTCCTATGTCACTGGGCTGGCTTTCTCCACTCTCTTTCCCTCACTGTGACTACTGTGTCAAGGTAGAGCCTGAGGGTAGGTATCTCCCGTGTGGGAACCTCACCTCACTGCGATTTAAACAGTGCAGTCCTTTGGAGTACTAGGGTATGTTATGTAATGCCCCTGTGACTCTGTGGAGCAGTAAGTTGTTGTTTGATGAATCAAGAGATTTGGGGTTCCTATCTCTTCCTATTACATGATGAAAATTACCTACTTAAAACAATAGATTCTAAAATCAAAATGGAGAGATTAGAATTCAAAGTAATATAATGATTATGTTTCATTGAAATGGAATTGAAGGTGATCATTTTGCTTTCATTTTCATCTTAACACCTTGGGCAGAAAGAGAAAAACCAACTTGATATAAGCCAAGCTACAAACTACAGAGAACTCAGAAAGATTGGAGTGCTATAAAACACACTGACAACACCTCATGTGAATGAGATTTTGAGGATTAGTTTCTGTGAGGGATAAATTACTCAGTACTCAGATTTTTAGAATAGGTGATGTTAGTGCCCAGAAAAAAATAAATTATATTAGATTTGGAAGGAAGAATAAGGAGTTCTATCTATAGAAAATTTGAAAGTACACTGCTGTTACATGGGCTATCACAATATGATTCAACTCAGGGGAAAACCCAAAAAACTATAGCACATTTACTTCATTTTACAAATGTAATAAAATAAATGCATTTATTAGGAAAAAATTCATGGATTAATTTAGAGGAAATAAGCCACAGGCTTTCTGCAGATAATTTAAAAATAACTCACTGGAGGCTCAAGAAAATGTGTGGCATGAATTAAAAAGACCAGATTTCTGGAAGAAAAAAATTCTTCATGGTTGATTGCAATGTCTAAAATAATGTAATGTCAAAGATGCTATCACAGAAAGGGATAGAGCATTTCTTTTAAAATGTAAAGATTGCTCAAGGGGAAGATCAGGTAAAAATAAAATTATGTGAGGAAAAAAATATCCAGGACTAACCTTGACTTAATATCTCAGTGATGTATAGAAGCGTACACACACACACACACACACACACACACACACACACACCCGAGTACCAGTGAAACGGGAAATTTGTATAAGTCAATGGACTGGTCAATGCTAATATGTAAAAATCCTTTTGATATTGTACTATTGTTTTTCAAGATGTTGCCATTGGGGAAAGTGGGTACAGTGTACATGTGAATCTGCAACTATGTCAAAATGGAATTTTTAATTTTAAAATACTAATACAAATGTAAAATATCAAGGACAAGTTTTTAAATACTGAAAAGTAGGAATCTTGCTAGATAGGCACTTAATAACCACAATGTACAACATGTACAGAGAAGAGTAGAGAGAGAATAATGAGTTGTTTGCTTCAGTCAGAGAAAGACATTGAGGGACATTCTCATTTCCATATTGTCTATTTTTCTTCTTATTTTGAGAGAGAGAGAGTGTGCACATGTAAAGGAGGGAGGGGTAGAGAGAGAGAAAGAACCTTAAGCAGGTTCCACACCCAGTGCAGAGCCCCACATGGGAATCTATCTCACGACCCTGAGATCATGACCTGAGCTGAAATCAAGCGTCAGATGCCTAACCGACTGAGCCACCCAGGTGCCCTTCCATATTGACTTTTGAAATAGAGAAGTCGCTGGTAATATATCAAATACTGGCAGCTACATGTACTAGCCTCAAGTTAGTAATAATTGGATAATGGTAGTTCAGAATCTGTGACTTGTTGCTGTTAGCCACTGTGAGCCTGAGAGCAGTCACACTGTTATTACCTTTGTACACCTATTGCCCATGAGAGTACTTGGCACATGACAGGCATTCAATAAATGCTTATTCTTTCTAAAAAAGAAAGAGGGAGCGAAGGTCTGAGGATTAGTGAAATGCCAGGGTAACCACTGTCATCGGAAGATGTATAACTTAATAATTAAGTGAACGGTCAAATTCTGGGTTCAAATTCTGGCTCTGTCCCTAACGAGTTAGGGAAATGATGCACCCTCTCTAATCCTTGGAAAGCCACCCTTCAAATGAGGATGCTGGCAATAACACCACTACAGGTTGCTGAGAAGCTCAAGAAAGTAAATGCAACAAGAGCACATGGGCACAGAGTCGGGTACACAATTAAGGATCCTCAATGAACATTAGTTGTTACTATCCATAAGGAAGATCCTAGTGCTAACTTCAAGAATGTTAGGCCAGTAATCTTTCTTCCATATTGGGCAAATTGGTTAAAAGTAGAACCAGCAACTAAGGTAAATAAAACAAAAGCAAGAAGATAATCCTTGCACATTTACTGGAGTTCTTCACAAGTACAATTGTTTGTTAAACACTTAGTAAATGGCAGGTGCTTTGTGAAGTGTTTAACTTAACTTTAACAATGACCCCAAGAGGGGTGCCCGGGTGGTTCGGTTAAGCTCCTGATTTTGGCTCAGGTCATGATCCCATGGCTTGTGAGTTCGAGCCCCGAGTTGGGCTCTGTGCTGACAGCTCAAAGCCTGCTTTGGATTCTGTGTCTCCCTCTCTCTCTCCCCCCACCTTGCTTGCTCTCTGTCTCTGTTTCTCTCTCAAAAAGAAATAAACATTAAAAAAAAAATAGCCCTAAGAGGTATGTACTGTTATTATACCCATTCATACACGGGGAGAGCAAAACAAAAGTTTACTAATTATTCAACCAAGAAAATCAAACAACTTGAAATCAGGAAAGCCAAACTTTATGCTGAGGGGCTTCCTTGAGAGCCCATGCTTTGACATCCACATGATAGTTGCTCCTTTTGGGGAACAAAGAACATTAAAGTGTGATCAAGGACCTAAATACCAAAGGATAGAACTGTAGATTATCAGGCAGTACATACTTTATTGGATGGTAAGCACCAAAAATTGTGGAAAAGGGGGTCTCAGTTATTAATAGAAATTACTTCTAATGGCTATGTAACTGGTATAGAGACAGTTTTATAAACAAGCAGTGTGCATGGTTTAACTTCCCAATGCCTCAGTGATTCAAGGAAGAAGCAACTAAAATGATCAAGTAATTCCTGGAAGAATAAACAGAAAACTAGTGAGTTGATTGCCTCTGAAAGAACATGAGTGACAGGAAGAAAGATAAAGAGGAGACTTACTCTTCATTATAGACCTTTCAGGCTTTTCTGATTTTTTATTTCTTTTTTACCATGTATGTATTTTTTACCATGTATGTATTTTCAAAAAGAAATGACAAAAAAAATACAGTGGCTTGAAGAGGATGTTTGGATATCCAATTTGATACTCTAGAAATTTAAAGTATCAAACAAATGATCTCTATGTAGTTATTGGATTAGATAGAGCTTGGCTTCAAGCCAATATGGCATTTATGGTTTTTCTTAAACCTGCGGTTTATTAATTTTTATATTAACTCTAGACTTCACATAATCTCATTATTGAATACCTTAATAACTTTTGTTTCTACGCAACTTCAGTCTTTTGATATTAAAGTTCAATGAATGTTTTAGAATCTGGTCTCAATGTTATATATTTCTTTGCTTGCCTGGTACAACAGTAATGAATTTTGTGGTAGCCTGAATAAAGTCCTCCCCCAAAATATCCATATCCTAATCCCTGGAATTTGTGAATATATTACCTTACAGAGAACAAGGAATTTTGCAGATTTGATTAAGCTAAGGAATTTGAGATGAAAGATTGCCCTGGATTAGTTGAGTGGACCCAATGTAATCACAAGAGTCCTTGTATGAAGAAGGCAGGATGGTCAAAAAAGATGTGAAGAAGACAAAAGCGGAGGTAAGAGTGATGTAGCCCTAAACCAATGAATAAAGGCAGTCTCTAGAAGCTGGAAATGGCAAGGAGTAGATTCTTTCCTGCAGCCTCCAGAAGGAATGCAATCTGCTGGCACCTTGGCGTTAGCCCCGTGAGACTCGTTTCAGTCTTTGGACCAGCAGAACCGTAAGATATTAAACTTGTGTTGTTTTAAGCCACTAAATTTGTGTTGACTTGTCACAGCAGCAATAGGAAACTAATGCAAATGCTGAGTATCCAGTTTCTTGAATATTGTAAACCAGAGAACAGATACATATAGATGATAGCAAAAGCTAAAGATAATACAACACAGTAAATAAAGATTTTACTCTAAGTAACAGGTTTATACACAAAATTCAAGATTATTTTAACAGGGAGAAACAATCAACAACATTAATTATATCAACAACAAGTTTATAAACACTAAATAATTATCTTAGAAGTGAAAACTCATTATTAAAATTACACTTGATTGAGTAAATATTTACTGACCCAAGCTGGGTGTCTATCAAGGTCTGAGGCTCAGCTGAGTTGAACGGACCTATAGAACTGAGCAGAGAGCAAGAGAAGAAGGGAAGTTAATGGGTCAGCCACAAGACCATATGAAAGATGAAGGAGTGGTTGTGGAGGCAAAGCATAGAGAGTGGCCATGATGCAGTAGAGTGCATAGTGGAGGCGACCTGTGGGTAAGAAGGAAGCCTGCATCTGCACCTGTGGGTAGGGATGAAGTTGTTAGGATTTTCCCAAACAACTAGAATGGCCACAGTGATTTGCCCAGTTCATAATTTCATCCTTTAGCTGCATCTCAATCATCTGCAGAAAGCAAGTAGACTTTTCCATTCAGACCTTCCGTATAAGAAGAGCCATATGTTAGTACAACAGTCAGTGCATGGGGACTCAGAACTCTTGTTCCATCACACGGTTTTGTAAGAGAATAAAATAGGGGCCCCTGGGTGGCTCACTCGGTTGGGCGTCTGACTTTGGCTCAGGTCATGATCTCCTGGTTCGTGGGTTCGAGCCCTGTGTCAGGGCTGTGCTGACAGCCCAGAACCTGCTTTGGATTCTGTGTCTCCCTCTCTCTCCGCCCCTCCCCTGCTCACCCTCTGTCTGCCTGGGTCTTAAATAAACATTAAATAAAAGAATAAAATAGTCTATTTCTATGGGACTTTTTATGTCCCTGTGTTCCCTCCCTCCCCCACTGCCATTTAGTTCTTGAGCCCAATAGATGGATTGCAAAACATGCATAAGAACCTACTTTACACATCTTAGTTGTAACTTTCTTTACTGTGAGTTTGTGTGAATATAAGCGACAAATGTTCCAATTTACTAGTAATTACTTAAATATACCTTCTTTTAGAAATTAAAAATGGAAAGGAGAGAGTGTTGCTAAGTAGAATTATAATTCATTGGTTATAAACAGAATTAACATTTGTAAGGTGCAGACCTGGAGAGTTATATTTCATAGAGACTGACTAATATAATCCTTTCTATTTTACTGTTTTGACTTCTCAAACAAATTTATCTAACTTCTGAAACAAAATTGAAAAAGTTGGTGGTCTTCAGTCATTAAAAAGCAGGTTAAATATGTTATTAAATGAGTAAGTGTAACTACTTTAAGAGATAATATACTCTAGGACTGTTAAAACTTAACTTGTACCTATTGTGCTCAAATTAACTACCCTATTATCTTCATTTTATAATTCTCTACACTTAGTTAAACACATGGTTCGCAATATATCAAAGGTTGGTACCTGAAAAGAAGAATTATATAAGCTTATGATATGATCAGTAAATCCAATTAAGTTCACTCTAGAGTAAAGATAATGAGAGAAAAACTATTCTTTTTTATTCTTTTTTTGAAATTTATTATTTAATTTTTGAGGGGGGAGGGGCAGAGGGACAGAGAGAATTTTAAGCAGGCTTCATGCCCAATGTGGAGCCCAACTCGGGGCTCAATCTCACAATTGTGAGATCATGACCTGAGCTGAAATCAAGAGTGAGACTTAGCTTAACCAACTGAATGACCCAAGCGCCCCCCAGCTATTTTTTTACTGAGGTATAATTGATATATAGTATTATATAACTTTCAAGTGTACATTATAATTTGACATCGTCTGCACTACAAGGTGATCCCCACTATAAATCTAGTTATCATCCATCACCACGCAAATGACTCCCTTCATTCACTTGGCCCACCACCCATCCCCCATCCCTTCTGGTAACTACAAATCTGTTCTCTGTGTCTGTGAATTTGTTTTTGTTTTATTTTGTTTGTACATTTGTTGTTGTTTGCATTATACACATGAGTGAAATCATACAGTATTTGTCTTTCCCCATCTGTCTTATTTCATCCAGCATACTTTCAAGGTCTAACCATGTTGTCCCAAATGGCAAGATTTCTTTCTTTAAAAAAATTTTTTTTTTTAATGTTTATTTATTTTTGAGAGAGAGGAAGAGGAACAGAACATGAGCAGGGGAGGGGCAGAGAGAGAGGGAGACACAGAACCTGAAGCATGCTCCAGGCTCTGAGCTATCAGCACAGATCCCAATTCAGGGCTTGAACCCACAAACCATGAGATCATGACCTGGGCTGAAGTCAGATGCTTAATCTACTGAGCCACCCTGGAACCTCAGATTTCTTTCTTTTTTTTAAGGCTGAATAACATTACACTGTATGTACACCCACCACATCTTTACCTATTCATCACTGATGAGCACGTAGGTTGTTTCCAATTATTGGCTATGAGAAAAACTATTCTTACAAAGAGATGATGAATCAAGAATGTTAAGGAGGTGCGTGGGTGGCTCAGTCAGTGGAGCGACTGACTTTGGCTCAGGTCATGATCTCACCGCTTGTGAATTTGAGCTCCACGTTGGGCTCTGTGCTGACAGCTTGGATCCTGGAGCCTGCTTCAGATCCTGTGTACCCCTCTCCCTCTGCCCCTCCCTCACTCATGCTTTGTGTGTGTATGTCTCTCTCTCTCAAATATAAACATTAAAAAAAACTTTTTTAAGGAAAGAATGTTAAGTGCTTAATACTTTCTGTGTTGTCATTTACAGAGTTTTGCATCCTAAAGCTGAGACTGATGCTTGCTTGACCTTGGTTGTAGTTACATATTTGCTCCTCTGATTGGTTTTAGGCATAGAGAAAGGTTTGTACACTTTTGTATGTTGGGATGCAGGGAGGTATCTTGCTATGGACTCTGGCTCCATGAATCTAACCCTAACCCTGGACACAGTGATGGATCCAGGCATAAGCACCTGGATTACACTGGGCTGTTGATGAACCCTTATGTTCCTGCTACAGGACAATGGGCAAGTGGCTCAAGGTGATCCCAGTGAAACCTCCCACAGGGCTGAGGTTTCCTTCCTTCATGATGATGAAGCTGAGAGGAAGTGAACTTTGGGTTGGGCTTCTGCTCCCTCCACTGCCTGACACTGCCCTTGTCAAGAGTCCCAATAGCTTTCATTGCCAAAGCACTCACTTTTCTCTTACTTGATTTCTCAGCAGCAAAGCATTTGACCACTTTAGCTACTGTTGACACCTTTATCTTCTGTGGAACTTTTCTCTTGCCTCTATAATTCCACAGTCTTGATTTTTCCCTACATCACCAGCCATTTCTTCTAAGGCTCCTTGGATGACTTTTCCTCCTCAGCTGCTCTAAATGTTGGGTACTCTATGGTTCTTTCCTTTGCTCCCTTCTCTTTTTTGTCTACACTTTTGCCCTAGAGGTTCTTATCTGGACTCTAGGATGAAATATCATCCATATGATAATGGAACCCAAATCTCTGAGTCTCCACATCCATTCTCTCACTGTTGCCTATTTGACATCTCTCTCTCAGACCTACCATGGTGCAGCTAATTTGTGATTCTCACATTCTACCCATCTCCCAACCTAAACTATCTGTTTCCTTCTTAGTTTTTCCACCTGAGTAAATAATACACCATCAACTTAAAAAAATACTGGCACTATCCCTAGTCTGAGACATCATTGTCTCTTACTTAGACCCCTGTAGTAACCTTCCCAACTGGACACTCCACTTCTCTCTATGTAAATCACTTCTTGCCAAAGCATCACTTGACATCTTGTCATTCAGATTCAAATTTCACCCTCTCAGAGAAATTTTCTATGACCAGTCATTGTCAGATAGTCACACAGTCCCGTTTTAATTTTTTGGCCTAGCTTTTCTCTCTCTCTTTCCATCTCTCTGTCCCTATCACTCTCTCCATAATTTACACTTTCCCACAGTTGGAATCTATGCCCTATGTTTTGTTCACCAGTGTGCCTTACCAGTGTACTTGTTCCTAGTACAGAGTACAGACTTGATAAACATCTATTTAGTGACAAATTGAAGGGGTAATTGTTCTCCCTAGAACTTCTCTGAATAATTTAAATTCCCAGCGCACCCATAAACCTTTATGTTTTACAACAGCTCTCTACACTTCCCTACCAAGTCATTGACCTTGTCCCCATTATAAACTTATTGAGATATTGTTAAGAAAAATCCAAGTTTATAAAACTGAGGTCTTCATCTTGTACTTACTGATTTGAAAGGCCTTTTATACATTAATACATTACCTTTTGTCTATCAAATTGCAAAAAAATTTTTCCTATTTTGTTATTGGTACTTTAAATTTGTTATTGGGCTTTATTGCTATTTATTTATTTATTTATTGCTTTTTAGAAGTTAAAATTGTTATTCTACTGTCTTTAGTGTTATGCTTAGAAATATCTTTTCTTCCTCCAAGTTATATGAATATTTATCTGTTTGTTCTCTGGTGGTGTATATTTTTTTTGCAAATCGTTTACATTTAATTTCTCTGAAACTTGCTTCACTATCAGGTGAGAGGTACGGATTCACCTTTATTCTCTTCTTTTTTTTTTTTTTTTTTTCAACGTTTTATTTATTTTTGGGACAGAGAGAGACAGAGCATGAACGGGGGAGGGGCAGAGAGAGAGGGAGACACAGAATCGGAAACAGGCTCCAGGCTCTGAGCCATCAGCCCAGAGCCCGACGCGGGGCTCGAACTCACGGACCCCGAGATCGTGACCTGGCTGAAGTCGGACGCTTAACCGACTGCGCCACCCAGGCGCCCCCACCTTTATTCTCTTCTAAGTCATGAGACAGTTGTCACAAAACCAGTCACTCCTAAGTCCATCCTTTTGCCAACAATGTGAACTTGAGCCAGTATGTGTGGTGGTCAAAAGGATGACCTTGAGTTCAGACAACTAGGTTAAAACCAGACTGATCCTCTTATTACATGCTGTCTAAGGTTTCTAAAGCTCACTCTCTTAATCTGCAAAAAATGAGATAATAGTAGTATCTACCTCAAAGAATTGTGGCAAGACTAAGGTCATTGTGAAATACTCAACATTATTCCTGGCACATGGCATGCTTCGTGATAATTCTTATAAACCTTTTAATTTCTTAATTTAGCCCTTCAACTTCAAATGGAATTTTGTTTGAAATTATATTGAATGTATAGATTATTTTATAGAATTGCCTTATTTATAGTATACAGTGTTCCCATTTACAAGCAGAGCATCTCATATCACATATATCACATAGAGTATATCATTATAAATATATATATAGGTATATATATATATATAATTGCTATTTTTAATGAGATCTCTTCTCATTCTGTTGTCTAATTGATTAGTGCTTACAATTCTATCATTAAAGATTTTTCTCTGAATATATGGTCATATTCCATTATTAATGGTATATATTTCTCTTTTCTCTCTTTTTTCATTGGTCAGACTTATATAATGTTTGCCAATTTTACCAGCCTTTTAAAGATTTTATCAATTCTATTTTTGTTTTGTCTCTTTTATTGGTCCTCTTTTTAACTGAATTTCTTTCTCCTTGTAGATTTATTAATTAATTTTTCCCGCTTTCTTTTGGTTATGTTTTTGGGTTTTTCCCTCCAATATTTTAGTTGTGTGCATTATTTTTTTAAAATATAGCTTTGGTTATAAGCCAGAGTTTTTTATTTTCCCTTGGGATGATCTCATTGTTCATTTCTAAACTGTCAGGGATTTTCACTTCTGGTAACTTTAGGCTAGAAAATACAGCATTCCCTTGGAAAATGGTAACAACAATCTCTTTAAAATGTTACTGATTAAATCATTGGTATTGTATATATTTATGTCCTGTTCTACTTAATAGTTTCAGTTTTTACATTTAATTCTGTTATCTTCTGGAATTTAGGTTTTTAGGTGGTTATTTGTTATTTCTTTCTGTGTAACAAACTACTACAACTCAGTGACTATAAACAACATATATTTATTATCTCGCAGTATCTATGGGCCAGGAGGCCAAGAACAACTTAACTGGATCCTCGGCTCAGGGTCTCACAAGGCTGAAATTATGTGGAGCCAGACTATGATCGCTTTCAGAGTTTGGGGTTCTCTTCCAAATTTATCTGATTGTTGATAGAATTCACTTCCTTGTAATTGTAGGAGTGAGGACCCTCCTTCTTACTATGCTGTGGGTTACTCTCAAATCTGAAAGATTCCTGCAATTGCTTGTTAAGTGGTCCTCCTAGAAGACCTCTCACAACAGGGAGATTTGCTTCTGCAAGGCCAGCAGATTCTTGGACATCTAAAACTTGTTTTAAAGGACTCACTTGATTGGGTCAGGCCCACCCAGGACAATCTCCATTTTAATTAATTTAAAGCCAACTGATTAGACACCTTAATCATATCTGCCAAATCTACTCATTTTTTCCCCTCTTATCTAATCTAACCATAGCCATGCTATTCATAATATTTACAGGTCCTGTCCATGGTCAAATGAAGAAGATTATACAGGAAGTGTGCACTAAGAGGCAGGAATCTTTAATATCTGGTAGGACTAGTTCTGCCTCACTATGACTCTTTAAAGAATTTTTGTGTTTTATTTTTGCTTTTTAATATTTCTATGTGAAATTTAGGAACAATTTGTCTAGGTAAAAATACATCTGTTGTATTTTTATTGGGATCATATTAAATTAGCTAATTAACTTAGAGGAAACTGGTTTTACTCCTAACCAAGCATGTAATAATGTATTTCCATTAATTCAGGTGTTCTATATGTGGCCTTCCTTTGGTTTCGAATCTTTTTCCATATAGGCATTGCAAACTTATGAAAAAAATAGACTTGGAATTTTTATTTTCTTGAAATAGTTCTAATAGCATTGGAATTCTTTTTTTTTATAATATTTTACAAAATTCCTGTAAAATTGCCTGGACCTGGTAATGTTTTTAGAAGATCACGCTTTGACGGTTGCTGTTTTTTTTTCTTGGACATTGGTCTGTTTACATATTCTATCTTTTTTATGGTAATTTATTCATTTCATTTAGGTTTTCCAATTTATTTACATAGAGTTGAGCTGAGTAATCGCAGAATTCTTTCTGGGGTTACTTTCCTACTGTCATTTCTTAATCTATCTAGTTACACCTTTCTTATTTTTCATTGATTACGTTAACTTGTTTGTATATTCTATTTTTTTCCTTAGTCGGGTTTTGGATTTATTGATCAGTTTTATTTTTCTATTTTTTTTTAATCATTGACTCTACCTTCATATTTATTAATACTTCCTTCTATTTCCTTCAGTTTACTTTATTTTTCTTTTTCAAATCTTTTAAGTTGATAGTTTAATTAATTTATTTTTATTTCCTTTTTTAAAAGTAATCTAAATATTTAGGGCTATGACATTTTTTTGCACTGTGATATAGCATTTCCATTGTAAATACCATTATATATTTTCAAATTCTATAATTTCAGTTTTTAGCTCTTCTTTGACCCATAACCCAAGTTTTTTACAATTTGTTAAATTATCAGATGAAGAAGACTTATTATCTGATTTATTTTTAATTTTATTTTATTGTAATCCAAGTTATTGATTCAAGGTTACTCTGTGTTCTAATTATAATCAAGTTCCATGACTGTTCCTTAGGCATTTGAAAACAAGGTGTATTTTGTATTTTCAGGAACAGATTTCAACATGCATGGAATAGATTTATTTTAATAACATTGTGTTGGTCTTTTAGACCTTACTCTCCTCTATTCATGTCTCTTTTTGTCTATCCCTCCTTGTAATTCCTATCATTTGTGCTTTATAAATGTCACTGCTATTTTGAGTGGTGCATAGATTTTTGTAACTTTTATATTTTCACTGTCAACTGTCCCTTTGGTATCATAAAGGTCATGTATTATGTAATTTAATCCTGAATTCCACTTTATCTGATATTGACTTGTCAAAACCTACTTCAGTTTCAACGCTTCTGAAAGTCTTAGATGTGTCTTCTGCATACAGAACAAAGTTTTGCTTTGAGCTCTAACCTGAAAATATATTTTCCTTTAATAGGTGAGTTAAGCTCATTTACATTTATCAACATAATAGATGTATTTGGCCTTATTTCTGTCATATTGTTTTATATTATGTGGTCTGATCACAGTTTTGTTTGGTTTGGTTTTGCTTTGTTTTGTTTTATCACTTTTGTTTTTAAAAGTCTTTCCAGGGGTGCTTGGGTGGCTCAGTCAGTTGAGCGTCCAACTCTTGATTTCAACTCAGGTCATGGTCTCACAGTTTGTGGGATCCAGCGACTCATCAGGCTCTGAGCTAACAGCACAGAGCTTGCTTAGGATTGGGGTTCTCTCTCTCTGCTTTTCTCTCTGCCACTCCCCTGCTCGCACATGTGCTCTCTCTCTCTCTCAAAATAAATAAATAGACTTAAAAAAAGTCTCTCTAATGTGATTTGTTTTTATGTGTATGTAGTTTTCTTGATGTTTAAGAGGGTCTAAATTTTTATTTCTCTATTTACCTTTATTTTTTTTTAACACTATTAGTTTTCTATGAGGCTCAATGATAATAAAATATTTTCTCCTCTTCTTGTTTCTTTTGGTCCCTTTGTGTTCCATTATGAATCGATAAAATTATATTTCTTAGGGGCACCTGGGTGGCTCAGTCGTTTAAGTGTCCAACTCTTGATTTTGGCTCAGATCATGATCTCATGGTAGTCACGAGATAAATCCTGTGTGTGCCTCCACACTGGGTCCACTTAGGATTCTCTCTCCCTCTCCCTCTGTCCATCCCCCACTCATGCTCTCTCTCTCCAAAAAATTATATTTCTTTATATTTGTTAAATTTTCCTTTACTTCCAGTATTTGACTGTCAACTTGAGGTAATATTATTTGACCTCCAGATACTATTGATGGGACAATCTTCCTCTTTTCTCTCCTGACTCTCCTAATTTGCTTAGCTACTTTCTAAATTGTAAGGACATACATGGCTTATTTCTATCATTCTATTCTCATTTGTTTCAGTCTAGTTCTACAGTTAAATATATTTAATTCTCACCACAAGTTCTTTTACTTTCATTTGCCTAGTCTTTCTTGGTTGGTGAAATGTATCCCGCATTATTTTCCTCAGTAGGGGCTCACAGGCATTCTTAGTTTTTGAGTTCTTATGTGCTTACAATGTTCCCAAGGCCTTGAGGGACAACCTGGATGGTCATAAAGTTGTTAGCTTAGTAACTTTGCTAATATATGCCTTGGTATTGACCATTTTAGGTCAGTTTTCCATGTACCAGTGTATACCCTTTCAAGAGACAGATTAAAAAATTTTTATAACCTTGAGAATTTCTTGTAGTATTTGCCACTGATCTGGTCATCTTTACGTAATCCCATAATGCATAAATTGGTTCTTCTTTGCCTGACCCCTCTATTGTGTTTTTTCTAGTTCTTTTAAACTCTTTACTTTTTTTTTAAACTTTTCCCATTTCTATTTCCTCTATCCTCTATATTCCCATGAATTTTCTACAGTGTAGAAAATTCTTTTCTTTTATAGTTCATCTTTATTTCTCTAGTGGCTTTACCTTTTCTCATCTACTTTTTTTAGTTCTGCCATGTTATTTTATGTTTTATTTCTTTCTGTTATTTCACAACATTTATATCTAGTGCTTCTGTGTGGTTTCTTTCTGCATAAATAATTGTTTCTTTTACCATTAAAAAAATATTCATTATGAAGTGCTTAGTACCAAACACCACTATTCCATGGCATTATTTTTTGGAGAGTATTCAGTTCTTAATTGATACTGCTACTCACTTTTATCTGTTTTTTAAATAATATCTTTTTATCAATGTTGTATCAGTTTCTTTTCCTTAGCAGTGTTTTTAAATGAGTGATATTTTCCTGTACTGGCTGTTTGCAGTTGTTTCCTGTGGAAGGGTTCAGAGCATTACTATTAAAACCAGCGCAACTACAGTGTCAGGGATACCTTACTTTTATTTAACACCATGCAATTAACAAAGCATTTTGGACAGATGCTCTTATTTTTACTTTCATCCTGTCAGTACCCTGTAAACTAGATCGGGTAATTATTATACCCATTTTTCAGATGAGATTTGGAATCAAACAGATTATAAAACTTTTCTGAGTAGTAAGCGATTAAAACATGATGTCCAACTCCAGGCTCCACCACTAAATATATTGAAACTAACACATCTCTTTGCATAGGTATCTTCCCTTTAGGTGCTTCTTGCTTATCTTAAAATGGACAATGACACATAAGTTTTGTTTCTGCTATGAAAAGAGTGAATTTATTTATTGTTCATTTTCTTCTTATTTGAATTTTAACTTATATAGAATTCAGGATGATCTTAAAGAAATGCTGTACCTATTTCCTGCTCAATGGGTAATTAGCTGGTTACCTAACTTCATGGGTCTCAGTTTCTTTACCTTAAAGTACCTAGGCTTGAACGCAAATATCTGAAACTCACATTCAAAGAGTCTAGCTCTCAAAATCTTTTGAACTGAGACAACACCATGTCATCTTGAATCAAACATAAGATTGATCACAAGATGAGATTCTTATAGCCCTTCTTGTCTTCAGGAAATGTAAGCACAGAGATTGCTTATGGGAGGAGACATCATGGGAAAGACAACAAAACATTCTACAGGCTCCCAATGTGTTATTGTCAACCTCACTTGTCCTCCCTGCAAACAGTTCAGTTTTACCCAGCATCTCAATCTTAGACAAACTGAAACTAATGTCCTAGTTAATTCCATGGGACAGAGTTTTTTCTCTCTGTTTTCTTCAGTTTGTTCTTATCTCTGTCTCTCCCCACTCTGCCTTTCTGCCTCTCTCCGATATAATGTTGACTACTCTTGTACCTCTTTGACTCAACAAACACATAGTGTGTGCTTAACACATGCCAACACAGTGTTAAGTACTGGGGTTAGTGCTTGAGAAATAACTCTTATTGAAAGTTATAAAATTTTGATCAATTCTGAGGAAAAAAAGAAATGGAAATTCAATCAATAAAGTAGAGAGGCTGTCACACTATAGCTTATTGTTATCTCCAATCTGGAAATGTAACAACAAACATACTTTGTGGTTTGCACAGTTTTTATTTATTACATATCATTTTCTCCTTCAGCCAGATTTGTGGCTTATAAAAATAACCAAATATTTGCTTACAAATTGTTATAATGAAAATCTGTAGCCTGCTGCAGTAAGATTCATAGTCATGGTAACTTTGAAAGCATTTGTTTGCATTTGGAGTGTGGGGAATAATTTAAATTTTAAATTTTTGCATAAATTATTTATATGTTGAGTCCAAGATGCAGTACAATTACAACAACATTTTTAAGGAGTGAGGCAGAAGTTTAAAATTTATAAATACCTCTTTACATTTTGGCGGCACTAGATATAGTTTTCTAGAAAGCTGTATTTTTTGTTGTTTGAATAGCAGTTAGTTGTTTTCACTTTCTCTAACAGATGGAACCAAAGCATTGTGAACATTTTTATTAAAACAGCAAATGAAGCTATGAAAGAAGTGTCACATTGCCAAGTATTCATCTTGCAAATTAAATTCTACAACTTAGCAGGTGGTTTAAGTTCCCTTTAGAAATTTAAAATCAGCTTATTTCATTTCTCTGTGGTTTAACACAGACACAGGTTCACTGCTGCATTCACTTACACAGATCTGTTTGCATGTTTCTTAGAATTGACAGTTGGGAAAATATTTGCCAACTCTCACTCCAAACGGCTCATGATTGCCACATTCAAATGGTTGAGTCTTCAATTTCCTTTACTATTAAAGTCTACTGTTTTTCTCTGGAATCTGTTTGCAAGGCCCTGATAGATCCAAAACTTTAAACCCCAAATTCAGTACAGTTTTTGACTATTTTAATATATATCATCATTCAGTGTGCTGGCATCATACTACCCAATATAGAAAAACTCTCAATATTAGATAGTAATTGCTATGGATGAAGTTTGTGTTCCCTCAAAATTCGTATGTTTAATCTTAATCTCCAATGTGATGGTATTTGGAGGTGGGGACTTTGGGTGATGATCAGATCATGACAATGGAGATTTCGTGAATGGGATCAGTACCCTTATAAAAGAGACTCCAGAGAGCAGTTTCTCCCCTTCCACAATGTGAAGACACATTAAGAAAGTGTTGTCTATAAACCAGGAAGCAGGTCCTCACCAGACACTGAATATTTCAACACCTTGATCTTGAACTTCCCAGCCTCTAGAATTGTGAGAAATAAATTTTTGTTGTTTATGAGCTATCCAGTCTATGATATTCTGTGATAGTTAGCCTAGATTGCTTCTGGTTTAGAGATGACAATGAATTGGCATTTCCAAGTCTCTGCAGGACTGTACTAGTTAGCTGTAGGGAATCAGATACATTAAAAAACAAACAAACAAACAAACAGGAATCAGATACATTAAAGAGCTAGCATTAGAGGGCATTTCAGAGGGGATGAAGTAGAAGCAGTTTTACTGCTTCTAATGTCACTGCCGTAAGATTAATTTCCCAAAAGCATCAGTTTTCCTTCAAAAAAGTTTTCAATGTTTTTCCACTACCTACAAAATAAGACTTAAGACTCATCATCCATATGCTTCTGTTTCATCCACAACCATTTTTATGACTACTTCTCAATAGATCTTTTGTTCCCAGTAAACTATTTATTTACTATTTTCCAAACAAGATGGTTCTGCTTTGCCCATCCCTCTGTTCACCTTCACCCTGTACCTTCCTTCTCCTTTTTAAAAAATATTTATCTATTTATTTTTGAGAAAGAAAAAGAGAGAGAGACAGAGAGAGAGGGAGACAGAGAATCCCAAGCAGGCCCCGTACTGTCAGCATGGAGCCTGATGCAGGACTTGAACTCATGAACTGTGAAATCATGATCTAAGCCAAAATCAAGAGTTGGATACTTAACTGAGTGAGCAACACAGGCACTCCCCTTCTCTGTTTGATTGCTTAAATCCTTTTCCCTGCAGACACAACTTAAATTGTAATATGATGAAACCCTCTTTAACCATGTTGGATTGCCCTTATTCTCCTTTAAGCCTGTCTAGCACTACTTATTACATGATAGCTTGTATTGTTCTTTATTTTTTATGTGTACATTCTATCTTCCCAAGTAGAATGTAAGATCCTGACAGTAGAGACGTCATGTTACACACTGAATTTCTAGCACCCAGCACCCAGGACATAATAATCAGCAATTTGTGTGATGTTGGTAAGGGGACCAAGAATTCTCCAGGCTACATCAAGAAATATACAACACAATTAGGGCTAGCTCATAGTCCTTGGGGTTTACAATTATGGCTAAAGTTTTGCTTGTCCAGCATGCTTTCTCATTTCCCTTCTGGCTTTTCTGAAGACACTACCCTTTTTCTATGTAAAGTTGTCAATTTTAGTGCTGAATTTGTCAGAACAGGCTAGTAACCAACTTCAGCGCATTGATAAGTTTAAACAAAGTTTGAATTCTCACATGATGTCTGGTGTCCTTCAGTTCAGAGCTCTTCTCCATATTATCCTTACTCTGGAAACCAGGCTAAGATCCCAACTCCTATCTGAAATATTACCAATGAAGAAGCAGAGGAATAAAGTGTGGCCAATTGTGCACTGGCTCTTAAAACTTCCTCATAGAAGTAACACATATATAATGGCAGAAAGCTGCACATATAAACCAATGAAATAGAATTGAGGGTCCAGGATTAAATCTTTACATTCATGGTCAATCGATTTTTGACAAGGATGCCGAGAAAATTCAATAGTGAAAAAATAGTGTTTGCAACAAATGGTGTTTGTTACAAAGATGCAAAAGATGCAAAAGATGTCTACATACAAAAGAATGAAGTTGAATCCCTACCTCACACCTATAGAAAAAAATAATTGAAATCAATCATAGACCTAAAGGTGAAATCTAAGTATAAAATGTAAATGTAAAATGTAAAGTTAAATGTAAAAGCTAAAATTATAAAACCCTTGACACAGGACTAAATCTCAGGTTTCTTATATATGGCACAAACAACAAAAGAAAAGAGATCGATAAATTGGACTTCATTAAAATGAAAATCTTTGAGTTTCAAAGGATACTATCAAGAAAATGAAAAGACAACCCAAGGATTGGTAAAATATATTTGCAAATCATATCTGACAAGGGACCTATATCCAGAATATAAAAAAAAAAAACCTCATACAACTCAACAATAAAACCACAGTCCAATAGAAAATGGGCAAAGGATTTGAAGAGACATCTCTACAGAGAAGATGTACAAATTACCAGTAAGCACATGAAAAGATGTTCAACATCATTAGTCATTAGGGAAATGCAAACCAAAATCATAATTAGGTACTCACAAAGATAGTTAAATTTCAAAGACAGAAAACAAGAAGTGTTGGTGGAGAAATTGAAACCATTATACATTGTGGCTGGGCATGTAAAATGGTGCAGCTGCTTTGGAGAACAGTTTAACAGTTCTTCAAAAAGATAATCATAGAGGTACCACATGATGTAACAATTCCACTCCTGGATAAGTACCCAAAAGAAATGAAAACATATGTCCACACAAAAACCTGTAAAAAAATGTTCTTGGCAACATTTTTCATATTAGCCAAAAAGTAGAGACAACCAAAATGTCCATCAGTGGATGAAGGGATAAACAAAATGTGGTAAATCTATACAATGAAATATTATTTAGCTATAACAAGGAATGAAGTACTGATTCATGCTACAACTCGGATGAACCTTGTAACATTATGCTAAGTGAAAGAAGCCATTCATGAAAGGCCACGTATTGTAGCAAACATCCAGAATAGATAAATCCATAGAGACAGAAAATATACTAGCAATGAGCAAAGGAGGGGGAAGAGGAAATGGGAAGTGACTGCTAAGGGATGTGGGGTTTCTTTGTGGAGTGATAAAATGTTTTAGAATTAGATAATGGAAATAGTTATACAACTTGTGAGTACACTAAAAACCACTGAATTGTACAACTGAAGAGGATGGATTTTATGGTATGCAAATTATATCTCAATAAAGCTTTTTTTTTTTTTTTTTTTTAAGTCAGATGAATCACTTTGCTTACTTTCATTGGTCAAAGAAAGTCATATGTCCATAAGTTACTCCAAAAAGACAGGGAAGTATAATCTTACCATGTGCCTGGAAAGAAAGCGGCAATATTTGGTTAACAATATCAATGACTAAAAAAGGCGCCTTCAGTCTTTAGCCACACAAGTAGGCATAGGCCAACTGTGATATTACACCCTCTTGGATACTATGATCGGTCCAGTAGTGGGCATGTAACATAAGCAAGGCTAACCGGTCCTTTTATGGAATGAAGGAATGTTACAGACAGAGAAGTTTAGGATTACAAAATAGGATAGAGGTCTGGCACTATCAGAGCTGTACTACAAGAGGTCAGCCTTGTGGAGAGAGGCGGCACCTAGCTGTGACTTTTCAACTCCTAAATATTCAAGATTCAGAAGAATTCTGACTAAAGAGTCATTAACAGCAAAGTGGAATCTTAGAAATCTTTGCCCAGCAGAAGTCTCACATATTTCCTGAGAAATCTTGAGAGTATTTCTTTTCTGCCATCTTCTAGAATCTGTTCTCTTTCTTTAGGCTATTTCCAGTGCTTAAAAGGAACAATTGTCCTCTAACCCAGTCTCTCATGTCCCCGCCCCCCCCCCCTTACTTACAATGTCGGGTTCCATGTTTAATCATGCTCCAGAGTGAAAGGTTTTTAGTGGGGCTTATTATTTCTGTGTTTTGCTGCCTGTGTTAAACAGATTCTACAATGGCTTCCAATGATCTCCAACTATTCGCACGTAATCCCGTTTTCTCCAGAGTGAGCTGGACCTAGCGACTTACTTTTAGCAAACAGAATATATCAAAAGTGATGGAACATCACCTCCAGGATTAGGTTACAAAATGACTGATTTCTGATTTGCTTGCCCTCTCTCACTTTCTCACTTGCTCACTCTGGTAGAGGCTAGATACCATATTTTAAGCTGCCCTATGGAGAGGCCCTCGTTGCAAGGAACTGAGGGTGGCCTCCAGTTTCTTAGTTTCCCCAAGAAACTAAGTCCTGTCAATATCACTTGAGTGAACGTGGAGATAGATATTCTTCCAGCTGAACTTGAGTTTCCTGCAGCCCAGCTGATACTTTGATTGCAGACTGTGAGAGACCTTGAAACAGAGGACCCAACTAAGCCATCCCCACATCTCTGACACACACAGACTTTGGTATAATAAATATTGTTTAACTCACTAAATTTGGGGGGCAATTTGTTATATAGCAACAGATAGCCAATACAGTGCTCCCTCCTCAAAAGCTTGATGCAAGTTCTCTATAGGTCAAGGTTAGAATTCATCATGTATAACTTCGTTCTAAACCGTTCTCAGAAATTATCCTTACTGACTCGTTTTTCAAGGCCCTGAACTAAGCGGATTCGTGCTGCTTGTCTTCCTTTTGGTGGGCTGCTTCCTCATCCCTGTATGTTGCCTGGCGGTGGGGTGGGGGTGGGGGGTGAAAATGGAGTTTATGCCTCCTCCTTTGCTGGTGGTTTTAACCAGAATTTTAGCTCAAAGTGTCCCATAGTTTCTCCTCCCAAGGACACAATATTGCATTCACACTACTAGAGCCTTATTCCTCCTGGACACTCTCCAAAATGTTCCAATTTGCAGTGAATATATAGTTAATCACCCGCTATAGGAACCTCATTATAATAAATTCTGGGACTGGATGAGTATCAGGATAGTAGTAAAGTACAGAATAGGCTTAAGTAGGCTTTTTATATAAGCAAGTGACGGTTCTACAGTAAGACTCTGATCATGTCACTGCTAGTTTCAATCCTCTGATGGCCTATCAATCTCTACAAATGATGCCACAGCTACTTAGTGTTCTCCCTGTCATGCTGTTCCCTACCATCCTTCCTCATATCCTGGGGTCCCACCATGCTTTATTCCTTGGCATTCCCTCGAGCTGCTAGGATCTCTCAGGCCTGGTGCCTTTGGTGTGTATGGTTCCTTCTACTGAGAAGACTCATTTCTAGTTTCCTCATGATCAAAACTTAGGTTGTGTAACAGTCTCAGAATCTCTAAAGAGGTCAGGCCTCCTTTCCTACCCTGTCCCTCCTCCCAGGTACAGGCATATTGTAAGACTGGTCATTTTGAAGACATTTCATTGATCACCAAGAGGGCAAAGGGGCTTTTCCCTGGGCTGAGCAAAGGGGATAAGAGGTGGATCCATGTAAGGCAATCATTGTGGTTTTATGATGTGCTGCTAAAGAGGTGATATGAGCCCAGAGACTGCTATTGCAGCCTCAGCCTGAGGAGCCTGAGGTAGATGGGAGACACGGTGAAGGACAGGACCAAAGGAGGCAAAGGACACGGGGGTTACTTCAGCTCAGGTAACCTGGCTTGCATAATCCCTATGGTCTGTCCTAACTCACTCATTCCAACTGATTTAGGGCCAAAGCCAATTATTAGTTTCTGCATATCCATTTCTCTGTGGTACTTTGTAAGAAGGGATTTAAAAGGGTTTATAAAGGATTTTGGTAATCCAGGACCCCCCTATGCCAGCTATCTGTCTTTTTCTATAAAATTGTATGTTGACATCTCATTTGATGTGACTTTTTTCCTTTGGGAGCAGTCCGTGGCTCCCAGGTTGAGTTGAGCATCCTCCTCCGAGATCCCCATAAGACTTTGTAATTACACCAGATATAGCACTCTGGGCTTCAATTATTCTTTAACGCGTGTGTTTCCCCACCAGACAGGATCTTCTTGAGAGAAGTGACCATGTCCTTCATCTTTGGTTCCTCAGTACCTAGTATGGTTCTTGGCCTATGGTATTTTCTCAACATGTATTTAATATATGAATTAATGTTCTACAATATCTTAGTTCTTACCTAATCTTTGTCACATTATAGCAATTGCTCATATATTACCTTGAATTGTTCTTAATAAGTTAGAATTTACAAGTCTCCTCCCCTCATTCAGAAATCAAAATCTGTCCATACTGGTGTCGATCTCTGTCCCCTTTCTAGGTGGTCTTGATGGCCCCCTGCATCTGTAGTCTACTCTGCCCTGCCTCAAAATTAAATAAGAAGATCTCGAATCTGCACGTCAACTTTCCCATCCGAGGAATCACTGGGGTGTGAAAATAGTCAAGCCTAAGACAGAGTTGCTAAGTGAGCCCACAAATCCAGCTAGGAGAACCCCATAAATAATTGGGGCTAGGATGCCTCTCTGGCTTCTTCTGCCTCAGTCTCTAGGGTTCCTCTGTCATAGCCAACATCTCCCCCACACAGATACCTGCTCACACACACACAACTACACTGGTCAATGTCTTGGTTTCCCATGGAAGCTCAGGAATGTCTCCTGCCAGCAGTGGGGGTCTGCCCATTACCATGTTCATGCCAGCTCTATTCTCCTGGGGGATTAGGCTCAGTCTATCCTCCCTTGATTTGGTGACACTAAGGACATAAGAGACCTAGCCAGTGCCTAAAATACAAGAAGCAGTTACCATTTCACTTCTCTTGAGCAACTTGCTGGTCACCTGGGGCTCACTTCCCGCTCAGATCTGATGGATATTCTGGTCCACGGCTCACTTCCCTCAACTCTTCTGGGAAGACTTTCACTCTTGCTTCATTATGTTCTGAACATCTATCTCTATCTTTACACCTGTTCCTACAAGAAATCCAACCAAATAAAATATTTTATAATTTTGTGTGAATTTTTACTCAAGTTGGGAGGCTCAAGGAGCATGAGGATCTTCACACAGTCTTCTACTATCTGCCCCTGTGTGTCTATTTCACCCCTTGGTGTCCTCCCAGGTGAGCTGTTGAGCACAGCCCCGGGGGACATGTGTTGGACCCTCACACAGCGGTGCCTCTGCCAGCAGTTTTGGTTTAAAAAGTTTCCTCTTCCTCATTATACTTGTTTTGAATGCAGTTTCTAGTATGATTTGGCACTGGGTCTCAGAACAGTTCCTTCTGTTTAAATCCCTCCATTTCCCACCTATTCAACCACTCTCGCCCTAGGAATAAAGCACCGCCTTTGTTTCTGACACTCATTCTAGAACTGGGCAGCCTCTGCCATGCCTTGCGTGTGCTGGCCTGGTCCCAGAGATTTGGTCTCCCTTCCCCCAGCTGATCCTGCACTGTTTACCACTAAACCCCTACTTCGGGAAAACCTTAACAATTGACTGGGACAGCAAAGCTTTTTCCATTTCATAGATGTGTGTGCTGAGCCTGAGGCGGTGTTTCCTCCTGAATCTGCACGCAGGAGAGCAGATTAATCAAAAAGATCTTAAGCAGGCACTGTTTGTTTTGCATGAACAAACAGCAATTGCTCTTTGTTTAAATTTAATAGTTAAAAATGAACAGTTCTAGTGATAATTACCACATATTTATATTGGCATTTTACTTTTTAAGTTCCAGAAGAACAGCAGTTTAACTGAATTGAATCATATTTATCAAGCCAAAGGTTAAATACTACTGCCTTTTAAATAGAAAAGACAGTGAACTTACTAAGAAAATGCCCCCAAATTAATAGTCATGTGTAATATACACGTCTTTTGTTGGGGGGTGTGCAGAGTGAGGAGAGAAATAAGAGGAACTAACAGGAGATTGAAGGAAGTAAACATAACATTTGTTTACTAATATGGGGGGAACACGTAGAAAATCATCATTGCTGCTAATATTCACGCAGGCTTCCTTTGGTCATTGGACCAATGAAACACGTTTGTCATAGAAGACACCATTGTACAAAGCAAACACTACAAACTTTACACCACACAACTAATCCTGCTGATGCAGCACTTACCACACTACAAGTGCGAATGTTGACAGTGGCATTTTTAATAAGAATATCAATCGTGATGATTTTATGATTTACAAAACCCACTACTGGTTTATGAATCATGCTTAATTTTGATCCTGTTTCTAACCACTACAGAGAAGAAATGTTCCTTTTTCATTTGTGACCATCTATTCGCACCTCCCTTTAAAATGTGTCTTTCCAGTGCATGGTACACGGACATTTTAATTAAAACTCTCCTACATGGGAGCCTCCATCCTGCTTCCAGTAAATAATTCCAAGTAGGAATGTTGGAACAAAGACCAAGTTATGCACTGAAAGCAGTCACCAATTTGGAATTAGAAAAAGAGTACATTTCATGTAACATATTTATTGAAAAAGTCCCTTTCGTTATTTTTACTTTTGGAATTGAAGGCACGATTTAAGTTATGGAATTATAGAACTGGAAGATCAACCTCTCCTCACTTTCCTAGGTAAGGTAACAAGAGGTTAATTATGTGCCTGAGACCTACAACCAGTGGAAGGACTGGAACTAATACGAAAAGCTCCTGATTTCTAGATTCACATTCTTTCTACAAGCTCAGTCTTCCAGTAGTAAATAAAATTAATTCAAAGTATTAAGCTTCATTGTGTTTTAATAGATCAATGTTCTAAATGAAATTAAGATATCAATATTTCAACCAGTCAAACCATTGACTTTGTGTGGGTATATTTTCATGTTTATAGTTTCTTGCATATTTAATATTCAGGATGGTCTTTCCATAGACCCAATTTTCAATCCCTACAATTACTCAAGGTTGAAGGAAGGATGAAATATAGGCTTTCAATATTTGCATCTTTTATGCCAAATGAGAGTTCAAAAAATTAGTTTCAGTGAGGTTTTAATATTAAAATATGACTTGAATTGCAGAAGAATACATTAATAGGAAATATATATTCATTCTCAGATAAGTAAAATGCTTAATCCATTATTTCTAAGCTGATTTTTTTGTTGTCTTATAAGATTAGGTTGCTGATTCTATTTTATTAGAAAAGTGCTTTACAATATTCATTGAACAATACTTCATACAAATAATCTTTCTTCAGAATTTGTAATAAATCGGTGACTTTCTGACAATTAAAAATAGAAATAGCCTTCATATATCACTGTATCAGATAAGCTGCTTCCAGCTACAAGTAACAGAAATCCTAAATTAACCTGACTAAACAACAGGGAAATGTATCAGCCAGCTCACAAAACAGCAAGTTTCCTTTGGTTGATCAGCAGCTCAATTGTGTCAGCAAAGACTTTGGTTTTTTTAATCTCTTTGAATGGGTATCCAAAATGCTGGCTTCATCCTCTGTGAGGTAAGTTTAAGCATTATCCCCATTTTACAAATGAGGAAATTTATGGCCTTAAAATGATACCCTCATGGTCCCTTCATGGTCATAAAATGCCTACCAGTAGTAATCAGGGTTATTTCATTTGCATCCAATGGGAAGAGCAGACACTAGCTTCCTGTTGCTCTCTCTTAAGAAAGGAAGAATTTTCACAGAAGTCTCTAGTACACTTCTTGCATCCCGTTGGCCAGAACTGAGCCTCACATTCATTTTTGTACCAACTATTGGCAAAGGGGTAGGACTTTTAACTCAGTCAGATGGACCCTTGAGTCAGGGGCCAATTCTCCAACAATGGATTGCTGTTACGCTCTGAGGAGGGGAGAAATTCTGCACTGAACAGGGGAGGCCCCAACTCCCTCTGAAACATTCTACCCTCTTGACTTCCATGACATCACATTCTTAGTTTGCCTTCTGGCTCTCTAATCTCCATGTCTCGGACTGTTTTTCAGGCTCCTCTTCCTCTTTCCTGCTTCTAAATGTTGGAGTTATGCATGTCTCAATCCTTAGTCCTCTTTTTTCTTCCTCTAAATCTCTCCCTAGGTTGCCTTACTCATTCCTGTGGGCTTTGGATATCACCCTAAGTTGATCATCTTCCACTCAAAACTTTCTCCTGAGCTCCAGATTCACATATCCAGATTCACATATTCCATGTGCCACATTCAGGGACTCATCTTTTTTTCATTTTGTTTCTCCTCTTTCTCCTACAACCAGTATTACTCAAACTTGAGCACACACCAGAAATCATTTGGAGGGCTTGCTAAAAGACAAATTGCTTGGCTTGTCCCCAGAGTTTCCGATTCACTAGGTCTGGGTTGGTATTAAAGAGTCTGCATTTCTAACAGGTTTCTGAGTGAGGCGGATGCTCCAGATCCCGGGACAATACTTTGAGAACAATTGTCCCAGAGTGTTGCCCTGGGAATGTTCACAGCTGAGCCATTGACACAAAGAAGGAAGGAAGAAAAAGATAACATAAGGAAGGTAGGTACATCCATTGCCTGAGGCATTGGTCCTAAAGCATTATGCATCATTTCCACTGACATTCTGTTGTCTCCACTGTTGTCTATGGGAAACTGGGAAATATAATGCAGTTGGCCAGTCATTTACCTGGCTCCATTCTAGTGCAATAAAAGAATAGAGGAGTGGGTTTTGATGGACCACTAGAAGTCCATCTTATGATGGATGCCAAGTAATCAGCAGCCACACTTGCTGTCTTTTATTTTCTCCAGTGTTCACCTAGGGTTTCCACACTTGCTTCCATACTATTCTATGTCCAGTCTTAACTTATCAAAGTAACTAAGTGACAACACAGAAAAGTCAATGCCGTTGAAATATTTTTATTATTTACACTTCCCAAGAGAAAAAGGCACACATAGCACACCACACGGGGCCAAAGGGGAAGCGCCTGGTTTTGGTCAGGTGGCAGAAGAGAAGAGTGAGAGGAAAGGCGCGGTCAGCGTCTTTATTGACATTTCCATGGAAAGGCAAGGCAGGGCATACAGTTGAGGACTGGTTAATTTGAATCACCCAGCTATAGAGGTCTAGTTGGCTGGTAATCTGGCCTTGGGACGATTTAGAGCAGGGGAAACATTGGCTTGGTGTGTGAGAACTAGATAAAGTATGGTGTTTGGGAGAATCGGTTCCAGTAGGTTGGTTTGCTTTTGAAAGGAGTGCTCTCCACAAGGCCCTTTGCTATCTCTAAGGATTGGCTAGCCCTGGGAGGGGTAGTCTTTTCCTGTGTCTATAAGGCCCCCAAAATGCCAAAACATCACAAGATGCAGAAAATAAAAAACATGATTAATACCCACACACTCTTCTCTGCTCTGCATGTGGCTGAGTCATCCTCATTCTTTGGTCTCAGTTTAAGTGTCACCTCCATTGAGGAGTCTTTCCAGAAACACTTTGTGTTAGCAGATACCAGTGTATTTCACAGATTCTGCTTATTGTCTATTTATCACTCACCACAATGTATTATTTTATTTTATTTTTTAATTTAGTATCTGTCTCCTTTGCTAGGAGTCAGCTTCATCAGGACAAGAACCATGGCCCTTTATTCACCTCTGTATTATTTATCTAGGGAGATCATTTTTGTTGGAGACTCAAAACCCTGTCTCTTCCCTTCTTACTTGCAGAATCCTAATTTAATTCAGGTATTGGGAGATTTTTGTTCTCAGGGAAGATGAGGCAAGTGGTCTAGGGACAGGCATGTATTCCAAATCTAGCCATTGAGATACAATATGAGAAATCTGGAAAATCTTCTGTGATCTGTGTGCGGATGTAAGGTCTGGAGTTGCAGCAGCCATATTGCAACCATGAAGGAATGTCAAGAGGACTGCCGAGATACCAATTCTGAGATCTGACATCATTAAGCTGCTCTACCTGCCTACTTAACAATTATTAAGAAAGATAATAATAACACTACATATTTAAGCCATTTTCTGTTGAGGTGGTTGCATGAAGCCAAGTGTACTGTGACTTAGCACACTGCTTGACATACAATTAATGCAGGTATTTGTTGTTGTTGAATGAATAAAAGACTACATCACTAAGATAAAATAAGGAAGGTTGAGGTAGACATCCAGATATTTTAACTTGCATAAAAGACACAATTTTGATTTTGGGGGTTTAAATTTAAAGGGGAGAGATACGGATGCAGGGCACATATTATACAGACTGGCTATCTTTATTAGCCAACTTACACAAATACTCTTCCGTTCCTTTAAATAAAACTTTAATGAGGACTTACTACTTTGAAAAGAACTACATTAAGGAGGCATATAGCATACTGTTTGAAAACACAGGCCACATAAATACTTAAATACAGCCACTTAAAACATAGTGACCTTAAGGCAAGTCACTAAATCTCACTTAAGTTTAGTTTACTCCTCTCTAAAAAGGAAATATTTACACTTTTAAAAGGTTAGTGTGATGAGATAATAAAGTGCTCAATGTCCTACATGCCTAGAAAATAGTAAACACCCAAAAGCATAGTTTTACAATTACTATTATCAAACATATTTGAAAGAAATGTAACATACAGGTGAAAAATATATAGCTCCTTTCCATAACTACACTATCGGAGAACACGTAGGTAATATCAAACAGTGTGAGGAATGTGAAGGAAGGAAAGTTCTGCGTTGGATGGTCACACAACGTTTCAGTAGAAAAGACATTTGGGGGCACCTGGATGCTCAGTTGGTTAAGTATCTGACTCTTGATTTTGGCTCAGGTCATGATCTCACAGTTTGTGGGTTTGAGCCCCGCATCGGGCTCTGCACTGACAGTGCAGAGCCTGCTTGGGATTCTCTCTCCCTCTCTCTCTCTGCTCTCCCCTTGCTCTCTCTCTCCCTCAAAAACAAAATAAACATGAAAAAAGAAAGAGGGGCACCTAGGGGGCTCAATCGTTGAAGCGTCTGACTTTAGCTCAGGTCATGATCTCGCAGTTCGCGGGTTCGTGCTCCACATCGGGCTCTGTGCTGACTGCTCAGAGCCTGGAGCCTGCTTGGGATTCTGTGTCTCCCTCTCTCTCTGCCCCTCCCCCGCTCATGCTCTGTCTCTCTCTCTCTCTCTCTCTCTCTCTCTCAACAATAAATAAACATTTTTTAAAGTTTTTTAAAAATTAAAAAAAAAGAAGGAAATAAAGAAAAGACATTTGACTGGGAGCTTTAAGGAAGGGTTGTATTCTAACCTGCAGAGATGAGCAGGGAAGCATGTGTGTCATGGTGGCTGGAGAGGGAGAACTGATGAACACATTACAGGCAGCAAACCATGGAGTAAGAAGGCAGACAAGTACCAGGCAGTTTACATAGTGGCTGAGAGGATGGTGTGGCTCCAGTACAGGCTTACAGAGGAGGCCCATGGAGATGAGCACACGGGAGTGCTACATCATAGAGGAGTCTCAAAACCTGAGAAGGCTGGGACTGTTCTGGTAAGCAATGAGGTGGCATGAAACGGTTTTGAAGCCAGGCGGGAAAGGGACATGAAGCAAGTGTGACAGACACTTAATTGTCTCCCTACCACCATCCTTCCTTTGGTTCGCCTAGCTTTAATGGATGTTGACAACCAGCTCTGACCATGTAACCCAAGTCTGAGCAATGAGCGATGAGGATGCCTCTGGAAAATGAATTTTTTTTAAGTGTGTTTATTTATTTTGAGAGAGACAGAGACAGAGCAAGTAGGGGAGGGGCAGAGAGAGAGAGAGAGAGAGAGAGAGAGAGAATCCCAAGCAGGCTCCATGCTGCCAGTGTAGAACCCAGTGTGGGGCTGGAACTCACAAAACTGCGAGATCATGACCTGAACTGAAACCCTGAGTCAGATGCTTCCCCCACTGAGCAACCCAGGCGCCCTGGAATTTTTTTTTTTTAAAGAGAAAGATAAACAAGGAGAAGCTCATTTTGCTATCACCATCTGCATCTCATTCCCCTTGCTGAACGCATGTTGTGAATTCTGTTGCGTAGAGATACGGTGCCTAGAGCCTCAGTAGCAATCTTTGGTCCCTGAGGAAAGATCTCTCTCACACACACTGAGGATGATTAAGCATATTAAAGAAACCTGGATCTGTGATGACATTGTTGATCTGTTGAACTTCTCGACCCACCTACTCCCAGAAGACTAGTTAAGTAAGCTGTAGATATATTATGGTTTCAGCCTCTAGCGGTCAGGTTTCTGGTATTTGTGGTCACACCATTGTAACTAATGATTAGAAGGATGTTTTGAGCAGGACTCATAGAGGATCAATGGGAATGGATTAAGGCTGTGATGAAAATGAAGGCAGGTAGTAGAAAAAAATTATTGAGGACATCTTGTGGGTGATTTTTAAGTTAAGAGACGTGCACAGCACTTAAATGTATCAGACACTGGGAAGCACTATGCTCATTTAATTCTCACAAAACCTCTATGAGGCGAGCACGTCACTATCACCATTTTCAAATGAGGAAACTGAGTAGAGACAGATGACACAATTCCCTCAAGGACACACAGCTGGTTGGGAGCAAACATTTATCCAAGCAGTTTAGCTCCAGAGGAGTCTGTGCTCTTAAATACTAGTATTTATCTTTCATTTACACACAAGGACCATCTTACTTCCATATAATAATTCTATGAGGAAAATGCCACCATTTTTGCCATTTTACAAAGGAGGAAACTGAAACAGAGAGGTTAAGAAATTTCAGGTCACATGCGTAGCAAGGGATGAGCAGAAAATCAAGCCCAGGTCCACCTGACTCCAAGGTTCTAACCTTAATGCTAAATTCCCAGCGAGAAGACCATTCCAGACATCTGCGTCAGAGAAGTGGTTTCAGAAATGTAAAGGGAAACACTTACATGTCTCTGCAGGACAGATTGGGAAGACAGATTAGAAAGAATTAGGGACAGATTATATATAATGGGAAAAGATGCAAAGTGATTCTGTTTTTTCAAAGCTAAGTGAAAACACAGGGATTTTTTTTAAAAAGGAAGTCTAGAAAATAAATGTATATTCTGAGTGAATACTTCAAAATCATTGTCAGCATATCCAAAGAGTTGGGATCAACTCCAAAAGCAGACATGGAGATGAACCGTTCCTTGTTTAAGTAGCAATTTCTCCGTGCATCTAAAACTGTGGTCCAGGAGAATGGGTAGGTGCTTTTTCTATGTAATCATTTGACCATTTAAGATCCTTGAATCAATCCTCTAAACAAAGCTCCCTGATAACGCACCTCCCCCAGGGGTAGGATGGGATTGACTGTCCCCCCAGCTCAGGCTTCTGCTGCTGCCACACATAGTCCCCCCTGGTGTGGCACATAAGGCACCATTTGTTTTCAGAACACAACATATTGCACTGCTAGGGCTGGAGTTCGCGACACGAATTATACTCACAGAATCTCTGTGGGCTCTTTCCAGTGTTTCCTTCTCCAGGGCCCATGTACATGGTAGCTCCAATCCATTTAATCACTTTGTTCTTTCCTCTTATAGAACACTACTTCTATCCCTTGGCTAACATAGGTGATTTTCCTAGTTTCTTAGTTCCTGCAGAAGTTCAACTCTAGGTCAAGGCTTGGTTTTGGGTTAAAATTGCTTTTCTCATCTTGAGCTGAAGCTCAATTTGATGGCTTCCATAAACTCAACTTATTAAAAAAATTCAGCGTATTTCATTCAATAACTAATTAATTAATTAAAAGTAGGCATTGGCTAAGTACCAGGCACCATGCTAGAAGCTTATGGCCTGTGAAAGTCGTGCTTTTCAGTCTGTGATGTGGAGAGGAAACACCTGGGCATCTTGTTAAAAATGCAGATGTAAATGCAGTAGATCTGGGGTAAGGCTGGAGATCCTGTGTCTTTAAGAGACTCCCGGTTGAGATCCACTCTGATAACAATCCAAGGAAGACAGGAACATAAATAGTTAAGTTCAAGCAATAAAGATTTATAAACACAATGATAAATGTGTGAGAAACTGAGAAAGGAAGGGGGTTTCCCAAATTGCTCTGGTCTGTGCTGCTTCCTCAGGAACCTACCCCAGATGGCTCCTGGTTCATTTCAGTATTTCTGGGTCTACTCCAAACTTCTGTCACCAGCTCCTACCCTAAACACTTGCTAAACACCTATTCACAACATGTATTCTCTCCCTGTCTACAAAAGCATCCCTCCCCAATGGTCTAGTGTTCCATTTAAACCTTTATTGAATTTCCTCATTTTGGCTTCTAACTTGTCATCCATCAATCACTCCTCAGGAAAAGTCCAATTTCCAGGCAGACAATGCCAAATTCTGTGATCTTATCCTATGAACATCAGTAGAGTATAAACATATACATGCATTAATTTACATCTATATGTTGATTCTTTTGTGTGTTATAATAATAGCACACGGAGAGCTTAAAGTGTGTCAAGCAATGTGATACTCATAAAAGTCTATGGGATAGAAACTATGATCTCTCATTTTGCCTATTGAGTACAATTGAGACAGAGAGGTTGAGGTCACATTGCCATTAACTAGTGGAGCCATAATTTCAATGTTGCATCAGCAGTTAGGTCTTCAGAGAAAGGTGCCGTTTAAAATAAAGCTAGTTATAGGGGTGCCTGGGTGGCTCAGTCGGTTAAGCGGCCGACTTCGGCTCAGGTCATGATCTCACGGTCCGTGAGTTTGAGCCCCGCATCGGGCTCTGTGCTGACAGCTCAGAGCCTGGAGCCTGTTTCAGATTCTATGTCTCCCTCTCTCTGACCCTCCCCCATTCATGAGCTGTCTCTCCCTGTCTCAAAAATAAATAAATGTTAAAAAAAAAAATTTAAAAAAATAAAAAAATAAAGCTAGTTACGATACAATCTACTCACTGTTGTGATAAGGTTGGGAACCCGTGTTAATCATCCCTGTAGCATGGGAAATCTCCATGATATGGAAGGAATTGGACATATTCTCCTCTGCATTTGAGTGGATGGATTTGGTATCTAATATCTATAGATTTGGTATCTAATCAACATGCTTTCAAACTGGTTAAGTGACTGTACCGTGGTAACGTATGGCCCTAGATGAGTCACTTAAACTCTTTTTTTTTTTTAATTTTTAATGTTTATTTATTTTTGAAAGAGACAGAGAGAGAGAGAGAGAGCAGAGGAGGGGCAGAGAGAGGGAGGGAGACACAGAATCTGAAGTAGGCTCCAGGCTCTGAGATGTCTGCACAGAGCCTGACATGGGGCTCAAACCCATGACCTGAGCTGAAGTTGGACGCTTAACTGACTGAGCCATCCAGGCGCCCCTGAGCCACTTAAACTCTTAATTCACTTCTGTCTTCTATAGATGAGAGATTCACTTTTATTTGATACTTTAGGTCTTGATCAAGCCTTTCAGTCAAGTGTCTCAAAACGCAAATACAAATTTTGGTTTTATAAAATCATCTGGGTTTAGCAGGAAATCTGATCTCACTAGAGAATTGTACCATGTTGAGTTCTTTCTAGGCTGTCACTGTAATTGAATTGCCTTTTGCCGAAAGGATTATTTTGAACTCGTGGAAAACTCCTTAGAAAAATAAAATAAAATAAATGACAATGAAAGCCCAAAGGACATTCAATATGAAACCAAATTATTATAGCATTAAAGGATCTAAGTTAAATCCATGAAGGCAAGAAAATTCAAAGGAAGATTTTAGGAATAAAATTCCTTCAGTTTCGTGTCTCACTGCACGTGCATGACCACTTCCTTAAACATGTAGGAGGGAGTAGAGGCAGTGAAATTATTTAGCTGGCAACTCCCATGGACCTTTAGATCAGTGAAGGAGCTTAAAATATTGGTAATAGGAACAGGATCATAGGGAATAATCCAATTTTTTCTTTTCTTTTTTCCCCAAAATGAGCCCTTTCATTATTACTATTCTCTCATCTTTTCCTCATCCTTGGTACTTTCTTCAGCATACTTCCTGGAAGCTAAAGAAGCTATCTTTTGGCTATCAAAATGGTACCACAAAAATGAGATTCCATTTCAACTGCTATGACCATCCCTTCACCTAATCATCTAATCACCTCCAATCATTACTGCCTCCCAGTTTCTATCTCCTCGTGTTCATTTTCTTTCTCTCTTTTGGCTCATCCTAACAAGAACAGTCTTTGTTCTTTTCATTTGGTCCCCTGTTAAACTTCAAATAAAATCCATTTCGTATGTTGGTGCCTTCACCAGATCTCCGTAGTGTCCTGGTGACCAGGTACAACTGTTTCAATGGGCTTGCATGTGGGGTGTTCTGATATAAGCAGGCAAAGACAGAGCTCTTGAATCAGTGGGCAAGAAGCCGCTTTTGTCTTTTGTACCAGGTCGTTTAAAGAGCCTTGAACTTAGCTATAATGTGCCTCATATTCCTACAAACAGATGCTTCCTGCCTCTTCCTATAACAAGTTAAAATAAATATTCTGGAGTCACTTTCATTCATACAGGATAACTCTTTTCTATAAGTGACGAAAACCTCTGTCAACTCCCTGGATTCTTTTTCTATGACAACCAGAGGGTATCTCTGTCTTGTGTAGGCTCAGGTGAGTATTTTATCCAGTGTTAGGAACAATTCCTTCTCCTCTCAATTGTATGGAGCAACATCTTTGGTTCAATCACATATATAGTTTTACAATTCAGGGAATCAGATATAATTTATTCCTCTCATTCTTTCTCCCCTTGGAATCAAAATGTTCTAAAATTTGGTAATTTCTCTTGCATGGTTTCAATTCAACGTGTTAGCTTTTCCTTTCTGGCTATCTTCCATGCCACAGAAAAACCTGGGAGGGTGGCAAACCCACCTAAATTCTATTTTTTTTAACATTAAATCTAGTTAAGGTAATAGAAATATGCTGGTTGACCTTTATTACACACAACTCTTTAGCTTTATATCCCTTTCCTCACCTAAGTCAATTTATTCAAATGTTAATACAATGCAGTTCTGCATCTTTTTCACAAGATGGCACTATAACTTTCTGTATTTATTATCAAGCAGGAAAATACAAAAGAATTCTGAAATTTGTAGTTTAAATTATATAAATTGTAGTTGAATATTAAAAGGACTATAATAGCACAAAACTATATGATGATCTAATTTTCTTTAAGATATTCTAACTCCCTTAAAAAAAGTAATCAGTGAAAATCAGAATGAACTCAAGGATATTTGTGTTTTTATTTCTCCTTTGTCTTTAGTATCTATTAAATCAGGAAAGCCTTTTTTTTTTTCTTTAGAATAACATGATATGGTATTTCCACTGGTGCAAAGATTCTAGGTCTTTATTTAGGCTTCTGCTTTCTTGATTCAATTTTTCTAACAAGGTAATAAATACCTGGAGATCAACCATTCCATTATTATTAATATTAAGAATATCAGAAATTTTTTCCATAAATTTAGTCTGGGGGAACATGAGTTCAAAGTTGAATCTTACTGCTATCTATGAGTGTGACCCTATAAAGAGTAGACATCTTTTCAAAATAAGATATAGATAATCGAAGCAATAAGGCAAACAAAAGAAAAAGTAAAGTGAATACATAATTATCTAAATTCTTCTATGTCAAGGCCCTGAAATATGCATTTCATGTAACTCTATGGAATCATAATTTATTGAGCTCTTACCCAATGGTATACATTACAGTAGAATCTTTACATGCATGAACTCAATTCTCAAAACCCGATGAGGTGGTTACTATTATTACCCATATTTTACTTGGGAGGAACTGACATTTAGTAAGATCATTTATTCATTCATTTCCTCCTTCAACAAGTGATTATTGAGTACCTACTATGTGACTTGAACACTTGAATGTGGCATCGTTGGAATTTACACCCAGAATCTGCCAAGACCGAAATCCAAGAGTCATTCACTTAATTACAGAGCTATAAAAAATCAATTTCTCAGATAAGCTTAATAGGCAATTAAGTGGTGAAAAAGAAAAAAAAAATTCCACTCTGAGTAACCAATTTGACACACCACCACCAAGAGCGTTAGTTTCTTGCTCGGTGTGTTTTCCATAATGTTGATTTAAAGCTCCTCTATACAAGGTTCAACTTAGCCAGAATATGATATGTACTTCAATTATATAACAATTCAACAACCATTCCTTAAACACTGAATCTGTACAGAATAAAACACTCTTGAGGTAAAGATGGGCTTACTGTGACTTCTAATTAAGCTGGTAGGCTCTGGAGAGCCTGGGTGGCTCAGCTGGTTAAGTGTCTGACTCTTGATTTAGGCTCAGGTCCTGATCTCACAGTTTGTGAGTTTGAGCCCCCATTGGGCTCTGCACCAATGGCACAGAGCCTGCTGGTATTTCTCTCTCCCTCTCTGCTCATCCCCTGCTCTCCTGTGAGTGCATGTGCATGCTCTTTCTCTCAAAATGAATAAACATTAAAAAAAAAAAAAAGATGGTAGGCTAACCAGAAGGAGAAAATTCCTCTATGTCTCTAACAACAATAAGAATATATAGAAATCCTGATAAAACATTTTCAATTATTTTAATAGAAGGTAGCCAAGCTCAACACTAGAAAAAAAAAAAATCTCCAGGTTGCATAAATGAAGAAATTTATTTAAAGGCTCAGAGTAAGAGGGAATTAAAGCTGTACTGCGAGGCACCTGATACCATAATCAGGACTTTAATACTTGGTGGATATAAGACGTAAGGTGCAGATGCTATAGACAGCAAGAACTCCATTTTCTGCTTAAAGAGAAAAGAGGAGAAAGAATTGTTTCATGAGACCAATAGGCCTTAGGTAGACCCCACAGGTAGCCGTCTGCCTGGGGATGAGGAGGAAACAATCCATGCAGAAGAGTCAAATCTGTGTTCAGGTGCAAGGATGGAAGTTCACACTACCCACATTAGTTCAGAGCCTCAGTAGAGGCAATGTTATACCAGCTCTGAGGCATCCTCATGGGCCCATGAGAAACTGCTAAGAAAGAGAACTCTTATGGAAAATGAACCCAAACACAGTAATTACATGACAATGCTTAGTAGCAAACAAGAGAACCCCCAGTCCTAACAAAGGGGAGATTTCACAGCTATAATAACAAAGCAATCTGAAGGGAACTTTAATATAAACATGTTTTAAGTGTTTAAAGAGATAGGCTATATGCATTTTTAAATGAGCAGTTCCCTAAAGCTGCAAGAAATTAGACTATTAAAAAAATCATAGATAGGAAACAATAGAGTCAGCATAAAAAAAAAACAAAAACAAAAAACAAAAAAAAAACAACAAAAAAAACCCTCAACAGACTTGTTTCATAATGGTTTAGTTACAGTATAAGATGTGATATGAAATGAAAGATAGATCTCTGGAGATAACTCAGAACACAGCACAGAGAAATAAAGATGAAAACCATGAAAACAGAGTTAAGAGAAATAGAAGGATAGAATGAAAAGATCTGAGTATGAAAGGAAGATATCGAAGAGATTTCCAGAAGTGAATCAAGACATGAGACCTCAGACTGAAGAAACACACAGTATTTTGCACAGAATAAAAAAAAAAAAAAAATCTTAGACATACAATTGCAAGACAGAGTGATCAAACTTAAGAATAATCAGAAAATCTTAGAAGTAACTAAAGACAGATTAACTTCAACAATAGACAATCAACACGGACGTTGACTAACATCAACAAGGGAAAATGTAGGGTTTTTTGTTTGTTTGTTTTTACATAGGGTCCATGCCTAACATGGGGCTCAAACTCATGACCCTGATATCAGGAGTCACATATTCTATTAACTGAGCCATCCAGGTGCCCCCAAGACAAGGTATGTTAATGAAGAAAAGTACCAAGAGACAAAAGGGGTGCTTAGTGTACTAAACTTTATTCTAAAATGAAGGCAATTTAAAGACACTTCCAGTTTAATTTATAACACCTGAAAGAAGTTTAAGTTGGTCAACATGTTCCTCTTGTACAAGCATGGCTTTCCCTTTAATGGAAAAATTGCCCAAAGTAGAAGTGGGGACTGATAAGTACAAGAAAGCCACTTCTGGTTAAGGAAATGCAGAACAGGTCAAATACTGGGAACTATTTCTTCTTTTATTGTCTGTCCTTGTAAAAAATGCTGTCAGTTGCCTTCCTAAGAACCCTCCTGTTACATGAGTGAACAAACAGATTAAAAAACAAAACAAAACAAAACAAAACTTCTGTTTCAGCACGAAAGAGGGTTAGAAAGCCATAGATTTTCAGACTTCAAAATGTCAACAATAAAGGTTTTCCTTCATGCATTTTGTGTACAGTTTTTTTGTGTGTATGGCTTTTTCTCCAGCTTCCATCTCTATCCTTGGGTTGGGGGTAGATGGGGGAAGTACAACTTTAGGCATTTTACATTCTGGGTGAGCGAATTCCTCCTTGTGTGGGTCTGTTCTGCACCTTGCAGGGCATCCAGTATCTCTGGCCTCCAAACGCTAATTGCCAATAAATCTCCCACCCATGCCAGTTGTTTTGGCAACTAAAAATTCCCACGTATTTTTTGAGTACCAGTTCCTCTGCACTGCAAGACTAATTGCTCTTCTTTTCCAGAAAGTCACCACCAGAGCCACTACCAGCCCAGCACTTATCTAAATACACGCCCCTGGGGCGCCTGGGTGGCTCAGTCGGTTAAGCTTCCGACTTTAGCTCAGGTCACCATCTCGTGGTCCGTGAGTTCGAGCCCCGCGTCAGGCTCTGGGCTGATGGCTCAGAGCCTGGAGCCTGCTTCCGATTCTGTGTCTTCCTCTCTCTCTGCCCCTCCCCCGTTCATGCTCTGTCTCTCTCTGTCCCAAAAATAAATAAACGTTGAAAAAAAATTTTTTCTTTTTAAAAACACGCCCTTATCACCTTCATCCCCCATTGTCTTACCACCTCGCCATTGAAACAAAGCTGGCTGCAACCAGAACAGCAATTTTGTTTCAACTAATGCTAATTCCCAATCTCAATCCAAGAAAATATAATGTTCTCTAATTAACCAATCGTATTAAAGTCAAGTTATTATGCAAACTCATAGGAGAGAGGCTTGTGCCCTTGTCACTTGTGTGCTCTTTCTTTCCCCTGTCCATTGATAAATCCTTCAGCTTGTTCCTAATTCTGAGCTCTGAGTACAAAGTCTCTCAAACCCCCTACACATATACACTGATTGCACCTAGAAATGCAACTTCAGATTCCTGTTGTGTAGTGTATGTTAGATCTGAAGAGTGGGAAAGTCAGTATTTAAGCCCCTTTGAAAGTCAGTGAGAAAATTTGGGAAGAGAAATATTACTTCTTTCCTGGAGACAGAGCAATTTCAGAACCATAAATAAATAACAGGCAGAAAGGAGTAAAATGTTTCCTGCTGACCCCCCAATCCCAGACTTAAGTGAGCGGGGCAAGAAAGGACACCAATGAGTACCTTAGAAATGATGTATTCTCTTGCTTTCTTTGCCGATCTTGGTGAAGATCTTTAAATAGGAAACGAGTCTCCTTTTTTAAACAAAGTATTTTCTCATGAAGATTCTATCGCATTAGAGAATAGAGTGATGAAAAAATGAGATGAGAAAAACCAGTAACAAAGTGGTGAGGCAGGAGGTTGGTTTACTTTAGTAGGAAAGGGCCTTTTTGAGGCCTGTCGAGATTGTGTGGCCTTGGCATTGGAGGCAGAGAACACAGAGACACCCTCTGTAGATGCAAGGAGAGGAAATGCAGCAAGGTGTCAGACTAAGCCTGAGGCTTAGGAAGAATGCTAGGAGGAAATGACAATGAACAAAGCAGCCACCTGGAAAGCAGCCCCTTAGTCCTGTGCTACACAAATAAAATGAGCGTCCAGAGAAAAATATGCAACACAGCAAAACGGCCAAAGAAAAAAGAAAGAGGGGAAAAAAAATCTTGCCTATATCCAGCACATTTATACCTAGGCCATCAAGGTTTGAGTGATCACCAATGATATAGTCATTCATTCATTCATTGATTCATACAAATTTTTATGGCTCTATTATTACATGCTTCATGCTGTGCAACGTGCCTCACAAAGATGACAAAATAAAATCCTGTCCTTCCGGGCTTGGTAAGGAAGACTGACAATTAAGCCATCAGAATCAAAACCATGTGATCGAGTGCTATAGCACAGAATATAGCACAGAATATAGGATGCTGTGGGAACTGGAGAGGAGGAGAGAATGACTTTTTTCCTACAGTGATAGAGAAGGCTGGAAAATACTTCACTGACTGTGTCTTTAAGGGGTGAATAGGAAAGCTAAGACATAGAAGTATAGGACAGAATGCTGAGGTGTAGAAACTGCAATTGGTCCATGATTGTCAAAACCCAGGTTGCCTGTGGGATAGGGTGGGGTGGGGGGTGAAGCTAAAGAGGTGGGCAGAGGCCTGTTTATGAAAAACCTGTGTCATGATAAAGAGGCTTGATTTTATGTTTTAAGAAAACCAGACCAAGTAAAGGATTGCAAACAAAAAAAAATATGACCAATACTCATTAATGGACTATCCAATAGCCATTTTCATTAAAACATTTTTTTTAACATTTATTTATTTTTGAGAGACAGAGAGCGAGTAGGAGAGGGGCAGAGACAGAGAGAGAGAGGGAGACACAGAATCCGAAGCAGGTTCCAGGCTCCAAGCTGTCAGCACAGAGCCTGACATGGGGCTCGAACTCATGAACCACGAGATCATGACCTGAGCCAAAGCCGGATGTTTAACCTACTGAGCCACCCAGGCGCCCCTCCAATAACCATTTTCAAATTCCTTCTTCCTTGCTCATTTCTCTCTCTAGAAGCTGGGGAAAAAAAAAAAGAAAGAAAAAAAATATATATAGATTCATCTTTCTGGTCTCCCTTGAAGCTTATTTGCTCCTAGGACACAGTTCTGGTCAATGTGACATAGGAGGAGGTCTTCTGAGTAGACTTCTAGGGAAGATTTTTTCCTCCTGGATAAAAGCAGAAAGGCATGAAAGAGAAACTCCTCACCACTCTGGCCATACCCTTCCTTCTTGTCTTTTAATTCTTAGGCCTGAGAACAGGATGCCTGGTGCCTCTTAAAAGACCTAGAGAATCACAGATACATCAGCCAAATGCCCTAAAATTTGGACCTGCTCATCTGATCCCCAAACCAGAAGCACCCAATTTTTTATGGTTACATGAACAATATTCTTATGGCTTAAGCCACTGTGAGCTGGAGTTTTCTGTAATATGCGGCCCAAAGCATTCCTAACTGTTATAGAGAGTGATTTATTAAGAATTCCTCAAATGTGGTATTTATGAGCTAAATTAAACTTATTCTAGAATTTACCAAAGACTCTAAATCAGTATTCTACCAGCTGGTAAGCAGCTTTGCAAAAAGGGTTTACTACTTAACGTGTTATAGATGCTTGAAAGTCCTACTTCCTTTAGAATCAGTATATCAATGACATTATGTTGGATTGGTCATAGTTCTTATTCACCATGACTCTTACTCTTTAATGATACGAGACTATTTGTTTTATCATTATCGATTTAATTTGTTTTGCATTCTTTGGTTACGCTTACAGTGCAGGCTTATTTTAAGTTGATCTTTAATTTTCCAAATACTTGACTCTAGGTCATGCATGCTTTGTGGTTCAAATAGAACTCAACTGTGTTGCTACTGATAAGCCAGTAACTCTCACCAAAAACTTGTTCGTGCAAGGATACTTGTACAAAGTGATGAGCTACTCCTGGTCTTGTGATTTTTTTTTTTAACATTCAAATGCCATCAGGGTGTCACAATACAACATATAATGACATAAGCTTACATATGAAAAATCATATTTGTATTCTTTTCCTATCATATAAGCAATTCGTATGTGTTATGAAATACAAATGTTTCCTAGCTCCCTCTTTTCCCCATTCATAGCAATCTTTATACAGTAGCCAGGTTTTGGCTTTACATTTTCCTAGAATGCTTCTCTACAATTGCTCCCACTGGGGCCACCCACTGGGACCACCCAAGAGTACTGCCAATCACTACTTAGAACCCTGACCCATAGTCCACTTCCCTGAGGCCACCATGTTTCTTTGGTCTCTTCAGATAAATCTACCATACTGTGCAGGTATATGCAAATTTCTCTATAGAGTGCTAGCAGGAAAAGAATAATGTTCTAGCTAACATACAACATTTTATTTTCGTATCAAAAGGAAGGGCACCAGAGACATCTACCTTTGCAAGGAGGTCAGTCTTCCTTCATAGCCTACCTCTCCTGCTTACGGGATAAGTCATGCCTTCTTCTTCAGTTCTCTCCATCTGCAACTCCACTCTCTTCTCCTGGGAACAGACCACATCTTTGCATAATCAGAAACCCCATTTTCTGGTTCCTTTCCCCTTCCCTTTTATACAATACCCCAAATATATTCTAATGTCAGGTGATTAGGGTTTGATTCCATCTCCATGTGTGAAAGTGAATATAGATTTTTCTATTCTGAGTACCTGTTCTACTTTGTTGGGGGTGTCTTCACTTGAAACATGCAGATAATAATAGTAGCCACTCTCAGAGACTGGCTGGGAGGATTAAGTGATAGCTCACAGTTTATAACAGTGACTGACACATAGAAATCACTGCAGAGGAGTTTGTATTAAAAAATAATGTGGGAGTTCCTTTGCCTGGTGTATCTGATTAAGATGTGTATATCTTCTAATGACTAGTTTCTTTCTGAAATAGAATAATCAAGTCCTGTGCCAGGGCTATTAGTTTGTTTAAATAAATAAGTACTAAGATTCAAATAGTACTAGTCTGGAAAATACAAATGCAGGGGGAAAAACAGAGACTGGGAAAGGTCATTGGGTTATTTTTAAACCAACATAAAAAGAAAATAGTGAAATTAAAGGCGAAACAACAGAATAGGAAATATAGTAAGAAAACATATTATGGAAGAACAAAGAGAAAAGAGGAAGAAAATCAAGTTGTTTGTTCCATTAAGCAAGCCTCAGAGTTAATGAATCTAGTTTCCTGTGGATTATGGCCAGGAGAAAATGAACAGTTTAGGTAACAGCCAATCCTCACTGGATGCAGAGGTCCAGAAAATTGCCAAGGCAATAGCAGCTATTTATGACATTCTGGGAAGAGCGGATATTGGGACTTTCTTTTTATTAAGCAGCTGAGACAATGGCAGGATACTATCAAGTGGTGGAGGTGAGGAACAGAGCATGTCCAAAACTCAGCAGAAGTGTAGCCAACAGCAACACAAATGTCAGGGATGCTCTAAGTGCTTCTTGAGTTCAGTTGTGTTGAACTATAAAAGAGATGTAAAAACAGTGCAAAGAAATATGGGACCTAAAAGAGAAACAGAAGGAGAGACTCTGTGCTCTATAGCCTCTCTAAAGATGGGACATGGTTTTTAGTGCCAAAACCAAAGTTGGCTTCCAATCTGAACCATAAGTCATTGGGTAAGTTACTTCAATACTGTGAACCTCAGTTTCCTCACCTGCAAAAAAAAAAAAAAAAAAAGGATATTAGAGAATTGTTATGTGTGAGTGAAATAATGTTATGTTGTCCCTGCCTGCTTTAGAGCAAGTACTCTCTCCCTTTTTCCATAACTAATTGAGAAACCTATTTTATAGAGGAAAATTAGCATACTAAAAAATTAGAAAAAGCATGAAACAACAAACATTTTTAATGATATCGGTTTGTGTTTGGAGACAATGAAAAATGTAAAAGCAGTGAAAGGGATCTGAGATTCAGATCAGTTCCTTAAGAAATCAAAGAATTAAATCACCAAGCACATGCTGTGTATATTTGTAATTTAGGCCAATCAGAGAATAAAATTGGCTTTATACTTATTATATCCAGCTCAAACTTAGATATCCTGTTTCCTAAATTATAGCTTTACTTGAATATCTCACAGACGTCTCAAACTTTGCATGTTCAAAACTGATCTCGTGGGTGCCTCAATACAGAGATCTCTATAGGGACCTCCCAGAACAATACACGGCACCACATTCACTTAATTCAAACACCAAACCTGAGAGGTTTCCTTGATTCATCCTTTCCTTTAGCTCGTACACCCTTTTCATCCTGCCTCCAAAATCTGCCCATTATTCTTCATGTCTATTGCCACCCTCTGCTCCAAGCCAGTACCTCTCTCTACTCAGCTTCCGATGTCCAGTCTTGCTTGCTTACAGTCTGTTCTATACACAGCCATGAGAACGATCTTTTAAACACATAAATCAGATGATGCCGTTTGGAGCCTAAAAGCCTTCAATAGATTCTCTTAAACTTAAGAGTGAAATTTCACTCCTTTCCAGAGCCTACAAAGTCCAAAATGATCTGGCCCATGACGACTGCTCCACTTCAGCTCACCTCACTTTCCAACAGGCTCACGGACCTTTAACAGTTTCTAGAACATTCCACGCTTGTTCTGATCGCTGGGCTTTTGTATTTGCTGTTTCCTTTGTCTGGAAAGCTTTCCCCCAGCTCCTGACATAGTTGGCCCCACCCTTCCTTTAGTTCTCAGACCAGCCTTTTCTGAACATCCAATGTAAACAATTCCTCCTTTTCACTTTCAATCACTATCACACCTTGTAATTATTTATTGATTTATTGCTTTAGCTTTTACTTATCTATCTCTCTCACTAGAATTTGGGCTTTGTCTGGGTAGAGACTGTGTTTGTTCTATACTGTGTTATATCTCTTACATTCACTGGCACTTATTAGATGCTCAAAAACTATTTGTGAAATGAATGAATGTTTCGTATATGTCCTTTATTTCCCTTTCTGTAAATGTATATGTGCGGGTATATACATTTACACTTACACTCACTGCATCAAAAAAAAAAAAAAAGTTAAGTCCCTGTGAGAGTGCAATCAAAAGTTTTTCTCCTTTTAATTTTCCCATCATTTTTTAAATATTTGCATTTTGTTGTTTCTGTGGTTATTCAAGCCAAACATGAAGATTACTTTCTCCCACAGTAATTAGCTCCTTCTGGGAAAACTTTTTAGAAAGATTCTTTGTGGTCTTGCCCAATCTGAGCCCTGGACTTATGTAAATTTCTTTCTTTTTTTTTTTTTTTTTGCCCTTTATATTTCATCTCAACTGGCAAAATACTGATTGACAGCTTAAAATCCGTGTCCCTCTCTTGGAGTGGGAATTGATATAGGGATTAGGAAACCCCAGAACAGGGTAAGAAATCCAACCGCCTGCTACAAATTTGAAGTCCAAGAGAACATCCAGGCCAGATGGTTTAAACGTGCCTTGTTACTAATAACTTAGTATAAAGAAGATAATAAGTCCCTTGCTACATAGCATGTTTCAAATGGTTTTAGAGATGGGAATTAAGGCAATAAAAACCAGGTGAATAAACCAATTTTTCTTGTTGAAAATGCAGGTGGTACTTTCAAGCGCAGCTGCTATATTTTAAGGGAAGATGATTAGTAATGTTTCCCGAACTTCATTATTTTGAAACTTGCTTTTGCCTTGCAAAAATTTGAGACCTTACACAAATGCAAGATATTATGATAATTAATATCATTAACACTGACATTTTCATTTGTATTAGTTGTCAATAGCTGTGTAACAAATTGTTCCTGAAACTTGGTTGGTTAAAGCTACAATATTTATTACCTCAATTTCTGTAGGTCAGGAATCTGGGCATGGCTTAATTAGGACCTTTGCTCAGATTCTCTCACAGGCTGCAATCAAGGTGTTCGCTGCAGAAATCTCAATGCTCCAGGAGGGAAGGCTCCACTTCCCTGCTCACTCACGTGGTTGTTGGTGGGCAGGATTCAGTTCTACATTGGGCTATTCCTCATTCCTGGTATTGTGGGCTTTTCATCAGGCAGTTCATGTGGCAGCTTGCTGCATCAGAGCATGAGAGCAAGGGAGCAAGAAAGAGTGCTATTAAGACTGAAATCACAGTCTTGTAAAATCTACTGTCCAAGTGGCATCCCATCACTTTTGCTATATCCTATTTGTTAGAAGCAAGTCACAAGGTCTATACTACACACGAAGGAAGGAGATTCTATAAGGGAGTAAACAGCAGGAGACAGGGATTGTTAGAACCACTTGAGAAGCAGGTGATTATATCATCCTTGCTTTTGGTATGCTGGAGCAATGTCAGCTTGTACTTAAGAAAACAAGTTTTGAAATTGGAGAAAAGAGATTGAATCCCAGATGTGTTATTTGTAAGCCAAATGGCTGGACAAGTTGCTTAACTTCCATAAATGTCCATTTCCTAATCTCTAAAAATCTTTCCATAGGATCAGAAGAAGAATTGAATGAGATATCAAAGGAGAGCACTTAGCACAGCATGTGGCAACCAGTAAGTGCTCAATGAGTGTCATTGATTATTATCAGTCTAAAATGAGACCATACAAGTGGCAGGGCCATCAATATTTAGGATTGATATGTGAAAAGCCCAAAACCTAAAATGATGTTGATTATCTCAATATAAGCTGTACATTTGATCCTGAACAATGTGGGAGTTAGGGAGCTGGCCCCTCGTGCAGTCAACGTTTATTTATTTTTGGGACAGAGAGAGACAGAGCATGAACGGGGGAGGGGCAGAGAGAGAGGGAGACACAGAATCGGAAACAGGCTCCAGGCTCTGAGCCATCAGCCCAGAGCCCGATGCGGGGCTCGAACTCACGGACCGCGAGATCGTGACCTGGCTGAAGTCGGGCGCTTAACCGACTGCGCCACCCAGGCGCCCCCTCGTGCAGTCAAAAATCCACATATAACTTTTGACTCCCCCAAAACTTAACTAGTAGCCTATTGTTGGCTGGAAGCCTTACTGATAACATAAGGACATATGACTATTAACACGTATTTTGTATCTGTATTATATACTGCATTCTTATCATAAAGTAAGCTAGAGAAAAGAATGTTATTAAGAAAATCATTTGGAAGAGAAATTGCATTTATAATACTGCACTGTATTTATAAAAAAAAAATCTGCATATAAGTGGATCTGCATTTCAAACCCATGTTGTTCAAAGGTCAACTGTATTAGATAAACAATCCATCATTAGGTTCCTGGGTTCTACCTCCAAAATGTACTTTCAATTTATAGGCCTCTTTCTTTCTCCTTGGACACATTCTCTTGCCATATCCTCCTAATTAGCCTCCCCAGCTCCTCTCTTTAAGGTCCTCCACTAAAGATCCCTGCAGCAACCAAGGTGATCTTTAAAATACTTTCAAAGACTAAATCACTCTCCAGCTTTAACAACTTTCAATGGCTTCTCATTTCACATGAAATTCAAGTATTTTAATGTGATCGACAAGAACCTCCCTATTTTTCCAACTCATCTCCCACTTTACTTGCCTTTTATACTCAGCTGTCCTGGATTTCCTTTGGGTCCTTGAACTTGTCAAATTCTTGCACGCCTCCGGGTCTTTGCACATGCTGTTTCCTTTGCCTGAACCACTCTTCCTCACACACTTCATCTAGCTGACTCTGGTCATCTTTCAAGTCACAGCACATATTACTTTCTCACAACAGCCTCTGCCACTTCCGTCCTCCAATTCAAAGACGGCTTTCCCATTATTATTTCTAGTATCTTGCTCTTTTCCTTCACAGTTTCTAATTTTATATTCCAGGCGATTATATGTTTAACGTCTGTCTCTTGTGAGAGGGCTGAAACTGTGTCTGTTTTATTTACTATTTCATATTCAAGTCTAAGACAATACCTGACTCATAGTAGGTATTTACTTTTTAACATTAGTTCTACATACTTTGAGGAACACTTAAATACACAAAGGACGCGTGCAATGTTAGAAAGATAATGTGAACAATATTCGTGGCTCATCTAATGGAGAATTCAACGTGCTTTCAGGAAACTGAAGATACTTAAATGTTGCTCCCCAGTTTCTATCAATAATCTCCTAAAAATAAACATCTCCATTTGACACAAACAGACACATTTAAAATAAGTGTGTAATTCAGAATAGCTGGCCATTTTCAGATTGCTTATGTGCCAGGAAATATGCAGTCAAAAAAAAAATACCAGAGAGGTGGAGGCAAAGACTGTCCAGATCTGGGTGGCTGAAATGAGTATCACTTCAATAGGTAGCAATTTGTGAAGAAAAAGGTATCCTTGGAGAGCAGTAGCACTGAAAGATGGCAGGTCACAAATCTGGTGATGGGGAATAAGGTGTATAGGAAGGCCCATTTTCCCCAGCATTGTATTTAAGGTCAAAAGAAAATCTCAATACTTGAACTGCAGCATATTTCCTAATACTAAATCTCCTTACTTGTAACACCTCATCTTACCTTCAATGAGTATCCACAGTTAAAAGAAGCATCTAGACTTTCTACATTTCAGGACACCTCTATGCATCAGAAAACAGCTTTCTCCCTTTCCCATTCCACTGTAAGGTACAGTATGTATTTTAAAAATTAAGTATCTAAAGACTCAGAGTAGTCTCATTTTTTATTTTATTTTATTTTTAGCTGAAATAATGTTACTGATTTTTTAAATATAGTCAGTATCTTTTAGAGATATATACGATACTTACATATGAAACAATATTTGGGAATTGCTTCAAATGATTTAGGGCAATGGTGGGGACTGCAGGTTTAGATAAAACAAGATAGATAATTATTGAACCTGGATGATAATATAGGGAGGTTCATTATACTATTCTACTTATTTTTACTTGTTTGAAATTGTTAATAATCAAAATTTAGAAAGAATGCTCACAAAATATCTTTACAACCTCCTAGATTTGATGCTCCCAATCCCATCGTAGGTTACAATGCCGACCATACTGCCCTTAAAACCCTCATCATGGAGAAGAGAGGGAAACAAACCAGAAGAGACTCTTAACAATAGAGAACAAACTGAAGGTTGATGGAGGGAGGTGAGTGAGGGGTGGGCTGGATGGGTGATGGGAACTAAGGAGGGCACTTGTTGTGACGAGCACTGGCTGTTGTATGTAAGTGATGAATCACTGAATTCTACTTCTGAAACCTATATTGCAGTGTATGTTAACTATAATTCAAAATAAAACAAATGAAAACAACAAAAACCCTCATCATTGAGGTCTGGTTCAGACTGCTACTATTGGATCCTGACTCCACCATTTAACAGCAGACATTGTTGGTACATGCTGAGAGAAGCAGCATAACCTTTCTGTGACTCAGTTTCCTTTTCTGTAAAATGGGGGGAAAAATGCCAATCTCAAACTACTGTGAAGGTACAGTGAAATCACAAATGTTAAATGCAGTCTGGCATATAATAAGTGCTTATTCCGCTAATAATGACAATCATATTTAAATTAATTCAATTGATTATTGACTGAGGACTTACTCTCTGTGGGGCACTATTCTAAAGGTAGCTGTTATTATTCTCAGATTTAGCTATCAGCTAAAAATACACAGAAACACTGCATAAGAGGAGAAATTTGCAGAAACTGAAGAGTTGGAATGAAAGAGGGAAAGCAATGAAGAATCAGAATGAGGGAATAAGAAATAAAGTCATGGGTGCTGGTTTAACTATGTTTTCCTCCTTTGTCCCCATCCCTTTAAGCAATGGGGAAGAGATAAGAGGACATCTTTGGTTTCTGAAGGACATAAGACTCCATGGGCAGATGATGTCCTTTGAGGGTCCTCCTTATAATGGATAAGAATACAATTGCCTGGTTAATTAAAAGAAAAAAAATCTATTCGCTGGGAACCCTTATCCATTCAGTAAGGACAAACCCAGGAGAATTTTTATCTCAAGCTCAAAACCTTAGGGGAAAAGATTCATGAGGATTTGATATGCATTTGTTTTTCAGGCTGCATCTAAAGGAAAAAAAAAAAAAACAAAAAAACAAAAAAACCCTTACCTGGTCATGCATCTGTGTTGCTTACTTACCCAGTGCCACTGTGGCTTGAGAAAGACTCAGAAGCAAGGGCAGGAAGGAAGTTTGTCCAAGGATAAAGTTTCACTGACGTGTTAAGTGCCACACTTCTCCTTTTGCAGCTGCCTGGTGCTGTTCCTGCCTGCTAGTTCTCCCTGACCTCTGCCTCTGGTCAGGGACCACAGACCCCATGGTGTCCCAGCTCTGATGTGAATCCTCCTCACTTCCTTGTCTCTGCTGCCTGCCCGTCCCCTGGCCCACCTGCTTGGGTCCCGCAGCCCTCCTGGCCTGGAGCTGTCCACCTCTCTGCTCTCCAGGTCAGCAGCTTTGTGCACCTGCTGCCACTTCATGCCTCTGTGCTGTCAAGAAAAAGCAAGAGCAGGAATCGTGACCTTGGGGACTAAGACTCTTAAGAGTAAAAGAATTATTGGGAGTTGTATTACACACTAGAATGGGAGACAGGTACAAAAGAAAAACTTTTTGCGGGGGGACAGCATGTGAGTTTTTTTTTAGTATGGAAATTTTGTTTAGGAATTCTTTTAGAGTGTATTTGAAAGACTTCGAAAAATTAAAACTCTTAATAAGTCTCAATTACGTTATCTAATTCAGGGTGAATGCAGACGATCTGGGTTCAGATCGGGAGTCGGGCCCCCTCTTCCCTCACCATGTGGTTATCTGACAAAATAAGTTGCCCACCATATTCTTTTAAGTCATTTCTTCTTTTATGATGTGTGCCAACATCTGAATTAAAGTCTATTTGTTTTTTTTAAATTTCCTCTTTTCTTTATTTCATTTTTAAGCTTACAGCTAGGGAGAGAAGGAGAATCATGCCACATGTAGCAATTACAGGGGAGAATTGGAAACTCAGTTTCGCTGATGTGATCTTTTTTTTTTTTTTTTTTTTTTTAATTTTTTTTTTTTTTTTCAACGTTTATTTATTTTTGGGACAGAGAGAGACAGAGCATGAACGGGGGAGGGGCAGAGAGAGAGGGAGACACAGAATCGGAAACGGGCTCCAGGCTCTGAGCCGTCAGCACAGAGCCCGATGCGGGGCTCGAACTCCCGGACCGCGAGATCGTGACCTGGCTGAAGTCGGACGCTTAACCGACTGCGCCACCCAGGCGCCCCAATGTGATCTTTTAAAAATTGCTGTAAGTTTTCTAGAGTAACTGATGCTCTCCAGTGACTTTTTTTTTTTTTTTTTTTTTTTTTTTTGTAATTTGGGTGTAGGGGAGTAGTGGGAGTTGGCAGAATGTCCACATTGAGAATCCTGGGGGGTGGGAGGGGGGCGGATAGCAATTGGCAGAATCCAGTTATCTCTCTGAGCAGTCAGTGTTGCACAGTAACTCTTTACACATCCCTTGCTGACTTCCTGCTGACATCACCAGAGCAGTCTTTGTGGACATTTGCCACTCTCCTAGACACTTGTCAACCCCTCACCGCTTTTTGAGACCATCAGGGCTGTGGAAGGTGAGCTTCTCCAGCTTTCCTCGTTCCCACTGTGATACTCTGTATATGTATCATCTCCGTGAAGATGCCAATATATGTGTTGGGGGCTGGCAGGCAAGAATGTTGCAAAAATACTAGCAGTGGTATTCTCTAGTGGGGGAAATTATAAGGGATTGCTATGTTCTTCTTAAAATCTCTATCCTCTGCAAATTGTAAGGAAAGAACAGTTAATGATATTTGGACCAGAAGAAAACTGTTTGTAAATGACTGAAAGAAATCTTTTTTCTCTCCCTTTCAATTTTTCTCCCCTTTTAGTGCTTCTGGCACCCCCCCCATTCCTTCGAAGAGAGCCAATATCAATTTTAGAGAAACAGTGGGAGAAAACATTTATTTTGGAGACCTCAGAAGAAATAGTTCTTTGTCCTCAGCCCAGTATTTACAGTTTCCTCCCAGTTTCTGTCTGTAGCCACAAGATGGTCTCCATTTTTATCCCTAACCATCTGGTCTTGTTCCTTGTCCCTTTTCCAGACTCTGTGCCTCATAGAAGTGCCTAGTCTTACCCAATCCCTCACCCTTTCCTGACCTCTGTTAGCCCTTCCCATGCCTTCTAGATCCATGAATTCTGGATCCACGATCGGCAAAATCCTCTGGTTCTCCACCTTCTGGAATGTACCTGGCTGTTCCCTGAGGATACCACTCCCTGGCAACCTTCACACACTCTTCTCATCTCAGGACCAGAAGGAAAGCATAAAATGCTCCTCATTTCCATACCCAAGCCATTTCTCTTCCTACCAAGCCCAGATCTTTTGAGTCTCCTGCCTTCTTATTTGCCACATTTTCTTCTGTTTCTTGGCTGTCAAATGTTGACTTCCTTCCTAGAGTCCTCTCGTAGAAGATTTTGGTTCACTGTCCTCCCCACCCTTATAGCTGTCATTATTCTCAGAGATGTTTGACCTCACAAGGATGACACATCTGGTCTCTCTGGTCTTGGCCCCTCCAATTCCAGTACATTTTTTCCACACTTCACTTCAGCCATCTTCACCCATGGCGATGACCCTAGTCATCACCAGTGATGGCACCCCCTCTGAAACTGCACTTTCACTACTCTACTTCTCAAATACCACCTCCTATCTTTCCAGCTCACTTGTTCCTCTACCCATGGTTCTAACATATGTCAGTAACCACTTTCTACTATTCATCATTCCTTTTCTGTTTTCACATCCCTGTTTCCCAGATTAGGTTTCATGGTCCATCGCTCCCCGGCAACCGCCCTCAACAAACTTGTCCCTCTGATGAAGATATCACATTCACCTGTCAAAACTCCAACTTGTTTGAACACATGCCTGCATCAAAGTTGCTAAACGATGCTAGGAAAATGACACTCAAGACTTCTGCAGTGACCGGTGGCATCCTGATCATTATTACAGACCCCAAACAAGCACCCAACAGTACCCAGCAATCCTAGTACATTTCTCTACTGAGTGTATTTTCCTATGGTGTGAAACCACTCTCACACCTTCCCACACCTCTTCTTATTCCCTCAGCCCAGCTTTCCTCACTCTTCTTTGATAAAAGAGAATTAAGACCTCTTTCTTCTTCCTATTGCCAAAGAGAAAAACCTACCTACTCCTCATGTTCTCTGTCTTCCTGTATTTCCTCTTCCTCTTCCTACCTTCCTCTTCTTGTGTCTTGGCTGCCATCTCTTCTCTCCTTCTCAAAGACTTCACCCCTTTGAATTATTTCCTCTCACTTCAACATTATCAGTCTCTCTCTACAGGAAGATTCCCATCGGCACACCAGACGAGCTTGGCTGTCCTATTTAAAGCAACAACCTCCTTTTACCCAACATTTCCTTTTTGCTTTCTCATTACTTCCCCTTTGCTTTTCTCTGCAAAATATCACCAGATGGGTTCTACGCTTTGTTTCTACTTCTTTATTCTCAATTTTTTCTTCAAATAATTTCAGTCTGGCTTCTGCCTCCACCATTCTACTTCAGTGTCTGCTGTGTGTCTGAAATTTACTTGTCCAAGGCATCCTCCACCCCTTGAAATCATCTGTTTTCCAGTCTTCACAGTTCACATAGTGGAAACATTGTCTTTCCAGAAGCTCAAGCCAAACGTGTAAGGGACATTTTTTCCCCCATCTTGTTTCTTCTTCTTCCTCACTTAATGGGTTTATGCTTCCACCCCTGGCCAACTCCAGTCTATTTTGCACAAAACAGCCTGGAAGGTAATCTGTTTAAATGCAAATTGCATGTTTTAGCACACCTTTTAATGGCATCCATTATACATGCAATACACTCCTAATCACTTTACCTCCAACTCTTAAAGGCACAGCCCAGATGTCAGTCTCTCCGGATTAGCGTTCTTCACTCCATCCCCAAGTCTGAATCAATTGCCCTTCCATAGCTTCTGGGCAGCCAGATCTCTCTCCTCCACTCCCCACCTGCTCCTCCCCTACTACTCTACCCCACTCCCTTCTCTCTCATAATGCTGCAAATTCTTTCAGAGCTGGGAATATGCTTATTGTGTTCATGATGATATCCCAAGCTTCTAGCACAGTGTCTAGCAGATAGGGTTTCCTTGATAATAATTATAAATAGATGAATGACTCTCCCTACTTTATATGTCTCTCCCTTGTAACTGTCATAGTTCACATTTAACATCTCTCTGGTAGACCCACATGCAATTGATAAAGAATCCTCTTACTCATTTAAGTGAATTTTTTAGTCAATACAGGTTTATTGACCATTATTTGATGAACACAAGACAAATAAAATAAGCAATTTCTGCAGTCTGTAGAAGATTCAGAGACATGAAAAGGTTCTGTGAGGAAATTTTCTCTTATAGGGCCAGCCATGATAATTACATGTGGAATGATGACAGATATGAGGGACCTTCAGCATCATGTTGCTGATCACACAAAGATCTATCCCAAGGGTCTACATTAAGGGAAGAGAAACAGCAAAAAAATAAACTAAAATAAGTAAAATGAAATAAAATAAAATAATAAAAAATAAGAACAACTAGGAGTAAAAATTTTCTACACAACAGTTTTTCCTCCTAGGTATAGCTTAAAATTAATCCAAAGCTAGGGTCACTTGGGTGGCTCAGTCAGTTAAGTGTCTGACTTCAGCTAAGGTCATGATTTCATGGTTCATGAGTTTGAGTCTTGAGTCAAGTTCTATGCTGACAGCTCAGAGCCTGGAGCCTGCTTGGGATTCTGTGTCTCCTTCTCTCTGCCCCTCCCCCACTCATGCTCTGTCTGTCTCAAAAATAAGCATACATTAAAAAAATTTTTTTTAATTAATCCAAAGCTCAGTGTAAAGTATGTTTCATTTGAATTTTCTGGAACTTTATTGTTTTCAAACACCTGCAATATATATTAAAGAAGGTAAAGTTTATTTTGTTTTAATTAATTTATTCATTCAATAAATGTTCATTGAGATCTTCCATGTGTAAAGTACTGGGCCAGGTACCAGAAATACTCAAAGAAAAAGACCCTGAGGGTATCTGCCTTCATTGAGTTTACGTTTGAATTCAAAGACAGACATTGAACAACTAGTTATGTAATTCAATTTTTACTTATAATTGTGACAAGAGCTCTAAATAAGAAACTAAGAAACTATGAAAACACATAAAGTAAATAATCTCCATTGGCCCTTCCATACGCATCTCTACTTTTCCTGCTCTGCTCTGTGGCCTGGGAAGCTGACCTCTCTGGGCCACACCTATGAGTTTCCTTGCTGTCTGGCTTCCCTTGGGGTTCAGCAGAAGATAAGAGGGCAGAAAGGGATCAAGGTCAGGGTAATTACTTCCCGGCTCCCTCCCAGCACACCATGGGGAGGCAGTAGTTGCATTGCTCTCTTCAGGTCCTGGGAACTAGTTCCTTTTCTGGTCACTCAGGCCTAGGGACAGTCACAGCCCTCATGTATCAGTCCGGCATTCCTCACCAACCCCGGTGGGCTCCCCTTAACCCTGCATGCATCTGTGCGAATCATCTCCTTGTTGAGCCCAGCAGTTTTCCAGTTTGTGTGTGCCACCTATTTCCTTTTGTCATCCTCACTAACACAGAGCAGAGAGCTGGGGAATCTGATCTAATTTAGACAGAAGGGCTAAGGACCATGAAGACTTCCTAAAACAAGTCATATTTAAGCTGAGTGCTGAGAGATGTTATTTTCCTGGCAGGTCCTTCTTACACCTCCTCTTTTCTCTCTGCATCAACCTAGAAACATCCACATGTCCAGAGGAGAGTAATAGTATATGTCATCAATTGTTCTTTTCTTTATCCCTTTTTTTCCACTGCCCTCCCTCAACCCTAGCAGTAAACACTTTCTCTTTCTGGTTTCTCTAGTATGGCCTCTCCTTGATATCTTTATGTCCTCTGAGAGCTTTCCTTCTTCCTTACTCTTCTTCTCCAATCTTTCATGTCCTGCCAATATCCCTAAAATATGTGCACCCTCCCCAATGTGACCCACAATGTGACAAGAATATGTCTTCTCTCTCACTGCTCCTATGTATTCAGCCACGTGAGATACTCGCTGTTTCGTGCCTTTGTTCACAGTTTTTCTTCTTCTGGATCATCCTAACCTCATCTGTCCCCCCTGTTGAAATCCTATTCAGTTTAAATGCCACCCCTCCACAAAGCCCTCCTAAAGGTCTCAGCAGGAAGTATTCACTTCCATTATTTTTTTTGTTCCCATAAATACTTTTTAACCTTTCTTGTGCTTCCCACATGATTTATAGTTTTGATATTTGTGGAAATGTCTTATTTCTCTCCCATGATTATCAGCTCTGAGAAGGCAGGGACTAGTCTGTCTATGGAACATCTACAACAATGCATCTAACGCAATGCCAGCACGTAGTAGGAGCCCTATGGCTCCTTCAGTATCCATTTATACATATTTTATTTTCTATATTATAGAAAATCATTCTGAGGTTATTCCCTTATAAACAAAATAAATGAAAGCATTAGTGTGCTCTCTTTGTATGTGGTCCTTGGCATGGTTACTTTCATAATACACTTTTTTATTGCAATGTAATTAAGTTGTACAGTTAAACCAAACATAGCTAAGGGAAACAGAGCTAAGAATATTTCCTCCAGTTACAACTCGGAAGGCCTGATTTTCTCCCTCTATTTCCAGTCTTTTAATGTTCGAGAATCAGTCATGCCAAAATATTTATCATCTCAGGAAAAATAAAATGAAAATCTTTTAAGGGCCTCCAGATACCATATAGCTGCATGGAGCTAGACAAGTAAGAATGGGGCATAGACAGATTAACTGAGGGGGAAATGACAATATGTGTCCCAAAGCTTCATGTTCCACACTTCAAATGGAGATTTCTAAAAGTTCTCTCCTCCAGGAGGTTTTTGTTATGTCTATTGTTTTGTTTGATAGTGTTGGAAGATGAGGAATTGGGGATTTTAACTCTAAAGGAAAAAAAAAAAAACTTGAATTCTATGTAGTCTGTGTAATTAGATTTGGTTTTAAATGGTAGTTCCTTTATTTTAAAGATATATTTAAAATAAAGTGCTAACAATACCATGTATTAATCCCTCAGGAACTCTTTTAACCTTATAACCAGCTCCAATGCAGGTATTGTCCCCATTTTATAGATGAGGAGATAGAGACTCAAGTTATTAATTGCCTGACTGTCCTGTTCCGGGGTACCGTTGTCAGATGACAGCTCTTCCTTGGGCCAGTGCTCATGTTCTTAGACACTATTCATCCCTTCTCCCACCTTTATCACTGGAGTGAATGCACATTTGTTTGGCCATCCTCTGTCTATGCTACTAATGTTTTACAATTCTCTGAAACCTATATTGCGTCAGAAAGCCTTCCTTAGGGAGGACAGCTGCACAGAGAACTGCAGAAGAGATAGACCAGCCAGAAACACGGCAGGGAAATGGATGCATCCAGAACGGACCAGCCCTATACGGAACCTGACATGGCTTCCTTTGCCTTCTAAGCCACCAATGGCTGGGAAATGAGTCTGATAATTTTCTGGGAAGGAGAGTCTATGGGAGGACAATAGAAGGACTTTATGCCCTGCACACATAAGTAAGCATGCTCTGAGAGCATATATCATCTTCTATTTTAAAAATTGCTCCTGTGAAACTGGGTTTTAAGGCTGTTGGGTGGCAGATTTTTCACATTGCTTTCAGTGCATATTTAAATACACCCCCCACCCCCTCCCAGTTGTTATATAAGTTGTTTAAACCTCAAAAGCCTCAAAGACACAGAGGCTGGAGAAAAATATTTTTTATTGAATTGAAATGGTATTTTTTTTTTAATCGAGAAAGCAGCCATCTAAGTGGTTTTTCCTATTTTCTATCTCACGTATAACAAAACACCTCAACAGTAGCATGAGAGACAGTATTCAGAAAGCAATTCCAAACACATTAAAAGACCTGCTTTGGAAAAATGAGTCAAGTGAGTTTTTTCCCTTTAAAGGCCACAAAAAAGAAACACCCTTCTAACAGGGTGTTGGGTTGAAAAGGGGATAAGAGGGGGAACACAATATCTCATCTAAAATCTTGCAGGCAAGAGCGTTTATTACTGCAGGAAGCAGACGGTGAGCCTAGCTTATAAATGAGATCCTGCAGACAAGGGAGATGTATCTTGCTGAAGTATTACTGTATGGAACGAACCTTTAAAGCTTGGACTCTGAAGGCATAAACCATCGTCAAATAAATCTAAACCGATGTATTCATTTTTAATAAAAGAAAATGTGACATAGCATGGCCACAATAATATGTAATTTCATCCTTGCATTTCAATTCTCAAGGGTTATTTAATTCTCCTTAAAACATTCCAGAGAGCTGCAAGGGGTTAGATGAAAATAAATATTCTCACCTAGAATGATATTCATTTCATCAGCATTTTCCCTGCCATGGAAAAACAATAGTAGAATGCTCAGATATGAAGGTCCATCCATAGTTTATCTATATAATAATTTTAAACATCCAGTTTGACACATAAATAGTTAGAAGAGGGGATGGTTAATTAAAAAAAAAAAGAAAAGAAAAAAACTATTTAAAGGCCTTTTATTGGGATATTTAAATTTCCAGCCAAGAAGATAACTCCCACAGGAAAGACATAAATATTAATTGTGAAAAATAAAGAGATTTGAACAGACATGGGATTATTTTATTAAAAGTGGCTCTCAGTATGAATAATCTACGGGTTAATTGCAGTCCTGAAACAAATAACTGACAAAGCTGTTTTTCAAAAAATGTTTTCCTTAATGTGACATTAGGTTTTTGACCTCAGCTTTTTGTCTCTCTGTTTTCTCTTCCCTTTTTCCTTGTTGCCTTCCTTCCCTGCTGTGTTCCAGTATGATTTAAGTTAGTTATATTAAATACACATAAGCAAGTTGGTAAATGAAGTAGAAATAAAAATTACTTGAATATGAGAACTTTACTACAATCCTCTATAAAACTGTCGACTCTTTCTGTCACTGACAATGCAGCTGGGTGAGTTTTATGGTGACCCAAGCAATGTTAGGCTTTTTTCAATGACCAGAATCATTAGTTACATCCCCTCTACCAAGGCCCAACATATTGGAGAAAATTTTAGTTTCTATTATATAACTGTATTTAACGTAAGAATGACTTTTTTAAAAAGTATTTATTTATTTATTTATTTGAGAGAGACAGTGCTTGGGGGAGAGGGGCAGAGAGGGAGGGAGAGAGAATCTCAAGCAGGCTCTGCACTGTCCGCACAGAGCCCGACTGGGGGCTCGATCTCATAAACCATGAGATCATGACCTGAGCAGAGATCAAGAGTCAGACCCTTAACTGACTGTGCCACCGAGGCACCCTGAGAATACCTTTCATGAAGCTCATATTGTTCAAAGAGACAGATACAATTAATCTAGTAATTAATGAGTTTGATTCAAAAAAATAAACTCTGGGTGCAATTCAAGAAATGCTGACTTTCAGGATATAGTGTCTAAAACTTTAGTTTTCATGTTGAAGAGAACCTTAAAAAGTTAAGGAGAAAAAAGGTTGGCAGCTTCTGCAAAAGTCAAACATAGAATTACTGTATCACATAGGAATTCTGCTTCCTGGTATCTACCCAAAAGAACTGAAAACAGGTACTCCAAAAATACATGTACATGCATGTTCATATCAGCACTATTTCTAATAGCCAAAAGGTGGAAATAGCCCAAATGTCCATCAGTGGATGAATGGATAAACAAATTGTAGTATATAAACATGGTGGAATATTATTCAGCTATAAAAAGGAATAAAGTACTGATTCATGCTACAGTGTGGATGGAAAAACCTTGAAAACTTTATGCCAAGTTACAGAAGCCAGAAACAAGAGGTCACATATTGTATGATTCCATCTATATGAAATATCCATAGAATATGGGGTCCATCCATAAAAACAGATGTGGACTGGTGGTTTCCAGGGGCTGGGAATGAGAAGCAAATGCTTAATGTACACAGGATGATGAAAATGTCTTGGAACTAGATAGAGGTGGTGGTTTCCAATGTGGTGAATTTTCTAAATGCCACTGAAATGTTCACTTTAAAGAGGTTAATGTAATGTTGTGTGAATTTCACCTCAGAAAAGAAAAAGAAAGAAAAGAGAAAAGAGAAAAGAGAAAAGAAAAGAAAAGAAAAGAAAAGAAAAGAAAAGGAAAGGAAAGAAAAGGAAAGAAAAGGAAAGAAAAGGAAAGAAAAGAAAAAAAAGGCTTCCCCTCCACCAAAAGTTAAGAAATGAAAACTGAAAGCCACTGAAATTGTAGCTCAGAAAAATATGGTCAGGAAGCATCGGGTAGTCAGAATTTGATGTCAATGAACATGTGATGAAACCAGGAAACAGAAAAAAGGGAACCCAATGGCAAATATATTATGAACAAAAAAACTTCTGCAGAAACATTCTTAAAAGAAGCAAGCCCTCTCTAGAGCAAACTTAGTGGAAGTTCTTTTTAAATGAATAAAATGTAAATAGTACAATGTTTTTTAAAATATATATATTTGTTTTAAAGTTCATTTATTTATTTTGAGGGGGGGAGGGGCAGAGAGAGAGGGAGAGAGAGAGAATCCTAAGCAAGCTCCACACTGTCAGCAGGGAGCCCAATGCAGGGCTCGAACCCACGAACTGTGAGATCATGACCTGAGCTGAAATGAAGAGTCGGGTGCTTTACAGTATGAGTCACCCGGGCACCCCTTAAATGTATATTTTTGAACCAATTACCTAGTAAAGGTTCTAACTTAATTGTTTTGGTTAATAATAAATAACTCATTTATAGTTTATTAAATGATATAATTGTCATCAAATGTATGGTATATTTCAAAGAGTTTAAATATGCTCCCTCAATCCTATATACACTAGGGTTTTGGTTTGTATAAATCATTTTCTGAAAGTAACGTAAAGGAAAAGTTCAGTCTATCTTTGGTCTGTTAAAAAAAAATCTGGGCAGGTTACTTTTAAATATTTTTAGCATACGAAACAAAGAACTATCAGAATAAGGGGTGTGGAGCAGTTCTTAAGTACAAAAAGAAGACTAAAGACGTCCACATGTTGGGTCTGAGTTATAGAGATGGCATGATACAGTCATTTCAAATAATTTTAATGATTAGGGTAAGTTAATCTGAAAAAAGGAGAAAAGCAGTTTGAAAAAATGGAGACCATATTGAGTACAATACAGTAGGATAAGAGAGCAGATAGGAAAAAGAAATGGAAAGTGTTCAGGAAGCAATTACTCGCTATCCCAGGGTTCTGTGAATGATCTAACAGTAGGTGCCCTGGGAGTGGAAAGGGGCCACTGTGAGTAAATAGGACCTGAGGGAAGTAATCAGAGATAAGAATAACGAGTATCAGAGGCACAAGTTACAGAATAGAGAGAGAGGATGACAAAGTTTACAGCCCGAACTTCGAAGACCTGGCACAATAAGAAAGAAAGCTAAAGCTGAGGACTGAATAAAGGGTCTGTTCGCAAATATTATGAAAATGTAAGATGATGGAATACAAGCTCACTGAAGGAGGCAGGGAGGGCGTGTGACAGAAAACCCAGGGATGATGCGCAAAAACCAGTAACATTATCAAAAGCATAAATGAATTTTAGCCTTCATGTTCAAATGCATAGGTAGCAAAGGCGAGTAGGTGTCGTGGTTCAGAACCTCATTCTCCGAAGAAACAATTTTGGAAAAGCATGGTCTCATTTTGACTGAAAAATAGGTAGTCACTGGCAATTAAGGATATGCTGGGGCCTGAGTTTCTCTTCTAGAAGTTTCAAGGAGATGCGTTAACCGAAACCAAAACAGAGAAACTTAGAGCCTTTCCCAAACACTGACCGTGTATTTGGGAAAATACCAGGCAAATAGCACAAAGAAAAATAACCACAGGGGAAGAAAATAACTAATAAAAATGATGAAAGAAATCATTTATTATCCTATATCACATTTTGAAACAAACGTGGCAATCAAGGAGCATATTTAACTATTTGTTTGAATTCTACCAGAAACAGATCTATCACCTCACAACCCATTTAAAAATATTTGTATTTATGCATAAATATTGGTATCAAGCCAGGTGTTTTGTCATAATTACTGTTAATGACTCTTCCAAATGTCAAATGATATGGTTTTACATTTAATTTTGTCTCTTTCCAGCTCTGTCACTTAATATTTGTAAGTACAGTCTACTTCTCTGTGGGAAGGAGCTTACGACACCTGCTGTATAGGCCACTTGGCATTGAAAGGATGGCGTAGGATAATGTTGTGATGAACTCTGCAGTTGGTGAAACACTTTATTAATATTAATTTTGTTGTCACTCGTATTATTATTTATCATTAGTGGTCACATCGCCAGTATGCCCCAGGCAACATGGAAAGGGGGGAAAAAAAAGGTTATGGCCAAAAACTATACGAAGCTTATTTGGTATAGATGTAACATGATGCTAGAGAGAATAACAAGCTCATTTTTTTCCTACGGAATTGTTTTAATTAAATACTATATTTTATTAACAACCATATTTCTGTTAAAAATGCGGAAAGATGCACATTAAAAAATGCTTCACACAGAAATTAGTCCAGTGTAATTAGTGTGAATGATCAAAACACCAGCATATAAGAGCACATGTGCCCTATTATAAAAACCAGGTGTTTAAATAAGATAAAACCACCTCCTGAATCAAGAGGGGATTTGAGTTGAGTTATGCTTTTCAAATATAGAAAAGATTGTTTCTAATTGCTTTTTACATAGGTACCAAATTTGTGTGCATTATAAAAATGTTTCGAAAAGAAGTTATCAGTGTGATGTGAGCATCTGTATGCATTTCAGCCACTCTCAATGTATCTTTGGCCCTGACTAAGAAAGGGAATTTAAATATCAATCTAGTATAGAATAATAGAAGGGAAAATGCTAACCAAAATGAAAGGAGAACATATTTTTTTTCCTGAATCCTGAGGTTAGCATAGAAATTTCTGCATAGATTTTGAATCCTGGGAAGGTCGTGGAAAGATGGAACAAGGTCCTGAAAAAGGCAGAAAGTGACTGGCTCAAGAGACAGGTGGTGGTCTAAAAAGAAGGGAACAGCTGGGCCTCTGAGACCAGGGGAAAGGGACGGAGTGCAGGGGCAAACACAAACAGTTTGTAAATAGGGGGGGTCAGGATTTAAGAAAGGTCATGCTCAACGGCCTCAATTTTCTTGATTAATTGGAAGGCAAGATTATCTTCTGAGAGTGGGGCAGGCAGGGGCAGGTGGGGGAGCTAAAATTAAAAGCAAAACCAAATGAAACATTAGTCATTGTCACAGATCCAGGACTGGGATTAACCCCAAGATATGTGAAACTTTTTTTTTTTTTACATCTTTTCCCAAAGATGTAAAAGATCGCAGTCTAGCATCCTAACTCTTTCACATGACTGTCAGATTATCCACTAGTGGTTGATGTGACTTCCCCACTTTCTCTCAGACATATTCTCCATTAAGTTGCTAAAGACACATAGCAACTTTTTGTGTTTTGCTCTGGTTGAAAACTGATGCATTAATCTCCAATTGTCCCAGGCTATACATGATTGCAAAAACTGCTTCTCGTCAGATTAAGAGCAGTCATTTCCAGGGCCCTAGGCATGAGGCTGTCTCTTAGCAGTAACATCATTATGAAACCTTAGTTCCTACTAAATATCTTCATCTCTGAAGATAATCTTCTGTAGAAAATGCCTGCCATCTCTACTGTAATTTCTACAGGGTTCCAAAGGAAGCTGTCTAAGGGTGAAGTCAGTTTGCTCTACTCTTTACATGTGCCAGGAAACAACTTCAAGATCTTGTCCCTTCCTTTTTACCAAAAAAGTTGTCGGATAAAGAAAAGTTTGAGTATCGTCCAACAAAGCTCACCTATTTGATTAGCCATAATAAGCATCTTTTCACATGTTAATGATTGACAAAGTTTCTGTCCTTGGCCCAAACTCTAATAGGGCTTTTTCTCTGAGCTCTTTTCAACTAGGTCTCGACTTTTGGGCTTCTGTGTTCATGTCTGCATTGTCCAATTTCAGCAAGAATCCTGCTAAGTCACTTTAGCCAGACACTCTCATCCTCCATACTTGTCACCCTCAATAGCTAATCTCATTTTCCACCATCTCCCAAGGGACCTCTGATATCCTTCCTGCAGGGATCCTGTTAGGTTGGTTTAGCCAGAATCCCCTTTACCCCTGATGTTTCCTCTTAGTAATTTTCCATCTACTGACCCCCACCCTGCTCCTTGACTCTCAATTCTCACTTTTCCTGTCTGTAATTGGAGTTGAGCCAATCTCTCTCCTCCACGGCAAGACCCCACTATAGTGGTCTCCACACCTATTGTGATAATCCCCCTGAATAACGTTTACCTTACCATTCTTTAAGTGTCATGATTTTTTTTATTGTATATATTTTTTCTTCCAAGTTTTTATTTAAATTCAAGTTAGTTAATATATACTATAGTATGAGTTTCAAGAGTAGAATTTAATGATTCATCACTTACATATAACACCCAGTGCCCATCACAAGTGCCCTCCTTAGTACCCATCATCCATTTGACCCATCCCCCCACCTAACACCCCTCCAGCAACCCTCAGTTTGCTCTCTATAGTTATGAGTCTCTTATGGTTTGCCTCCCTCTCTGTTTTTATCTAATTTATTTTTCCTTCCCTTCCCCTATGTTCATCTGTTTTGTTTCTTAAATTCCACATATGGGTGAAATCACACAGTATTTGTCTTTCCCTGACTGACTTTTTTCACTTTTTCACTTAGCATAATATACTCTAGCTCCATCCATGTAATTGCAAATGGCAAGATTTCATTGTTTTTGATGGCTGAGTAATATTCCATTATACATATATATATATATATACACACACACACACATATATATATATATGTATATCCATTTATCCATTTTATCAGTCAATGGAAATTGGCTTTTTCCATAATTTAGCTCTTGCTGATAATGCTGCTATATGCTATAAACATTGGGCTGCATGTGCACCTTTGAATCAATATTTTTCTCCTTTGGATAAATACCTAGTAGTGCAATTGTTGGGTCAGAGGGTAGTTCTATTTTTAACTTTCTGAGGAACCTCCACCCTGTTTTCCAGAGCGGCAGCACCAGTTTACATTCCCACCAACAGCGTGTGAATGTTTCCTTTTCTGTGCATTCTTCCCAACATCCGTTGTTTCCTAAGTTAATTTTAGCTATTCTGACAGGTTTAAGGTGGTATCTCATTGTGATTTTGATTTGTAATTCCCAGATGATGAGTGATGTTGAGCATTTTTCATGGGTCTGTTAGCCATCTGGATGTCTTCTTTGGAGAAATGTCTGTTCATGTCTTCTGTCTATTTCTTAACTGGATTATTTATCTTTTGGGATGTTGAGTTTGTTAAGTTCTTTATAGATTTTGGATACTAGCCCTTTATCTGATATGTCATTTGCAAATATCTTCTCCCATTCTGTTGGTTGCCTTTTAGTTTTTCAATTGTTTTCTTCACAGTGCAGAAGCTTTTTATCTTGATGAAGTCCCAATAGTTCATGTTTGCTTTTGTTTCTCTTGCCTCTGGCTATGTGTCTAGTAAGAAGTTGCTCCAGCCAAGGTCAGAGAGGTTGCTGCCGGTGTTGTATAGAATTTTGATGGTTTCCTGTCTCACATTTAGGTCTTTCATCCATTTTGAATTTATTTTTGTGTATGTTATAAGAAAGTAGTCCAGTGTCATTCTTCTGCATGTCATTGTCCAGGTTTCCCAATACGATTTGTTGAAGAAACTGCCTTTTTTGCAGGATATTCTTTTCTGCTTTGTCGAAGATTAGTTGACCATATAGCTGTGGGTCCATTTCTGGGTTTTCTATTCTGTTCCATTGATCTATGTGTCTGTTTTTGTGCCAGTACCATACTGTCTTGATGACTATAGCTTTGTAATACAGCTTGAAGTCCAGAACTGTCATGCCTACTGCTTTTATTTTCTTTTTTTAAAGTTTATTTATTTATTGTGAGAGAGTGAGTGAAGGGAAGGTGCAGAAAGAGAGGAAGAGAGAGAATCCCATGGGGCTCGATCTCAAGAACCACGAGATCATGACTTGAGCCAAAATGAAGAGTTGGATGCTTAACCAACTGAGCCCCAAGGTGTCCCTTGATTTCCTTTTCTTTTTCAACATTACCTTGGCTATTTGGAGTCTTTGTGGTTCCATACAAATTTTAGAATTATTTGTTCTGGCTTTGTGAAAAATGCTGGTGGTATTCTGATAGGGATTGCATTGAATGTGTAGATTGCTTTGGGTAGTATTGACATTTTAACAATATTTGCTCTTCCAATCCATGAGCATGGAATGTGTTTCCATTTCTTTTTGTCTTCTTCAATTTTTTTCACAAGGGTTCTATAGTTTTCAGCGTACTGAACTTTTACCTCTTTGGTTAGGTTTATTTCTAGGTGTTTTATAGCTTTTGGTGTAATTGTAAATGGGAACAATTCCTTGATTTCTCTTTCTGCTGCTTCATTATTGGTGTATAGAAATGCAACTGATTTCTGTACGTTGATTTTATATCCTATGACTTTGCTGAAGTCATGTATCAGTTCTAGCAGTTTTTTGATGGAGTCTTTCGTGGTTTTCTCCATAGAGCATCACGTTGCCTGCAAAGTGTGAAAGTTTGACTGCTTCCTTGCCAATTTGGATGCCTTTTATTTCTTTTTGTTGTCTGATTGCTGAGGCTTGGACTTCCAGTACTATGCTGAACAACAATGGTGAGAGCAGATGTCCCTGTTGTGTTCCTGATCTTAAGGGAAAAGCTCTCAGTTTTTCCTCACTGAGGATGATATTAGCTGTGGGTCTTTCATATATGGCCTTTATGATGTTGAGGTATGTTCCTTCTATCCATACTTTCTTGAGGGTTTTATCAAGAAAGAATGCTCTATTTTGTTAAATGCTTTTTCTGAATCTATTGAGAGGATCATATGGTTCTTATCATTTGTTTTATTAATGTGGTGTCTGATTTTTAATTGATGTGCAGATATTGAACCACCCTTGCAGCCCAGGAATAAATCCTACTTAATCATGGTGAATAATTCTCTTAATGTACTGTTGAATTCAATTTGCTACTATCTTGTTGAGAATTTTTGCACCTATGTTCATCAGGGATATTTGTCTGTAATTCTCCTTTTTAGTGGGGTCTTTGATTTTGGAATCAAGGTAATGCTGGCCTCATAGAAAGAGTTTAGAAGTTTTCCTTCAACTTCTATTTTTTGGAATAGTTTGAGAACAATAGATATTAACTATTCTTTAAATGTTTGGTAGTATTCCTCTGGGAAGCCATCTGGCCTTGGACCTTGTAGGTTGGGAGATTTTTGATTACTGATTCAATTTCTTTGCTGGATATAAGTCTGTTCAAATTTCCTATTTCTTCCTGTTTCAGTTTTGGTAGTTTACAGTTTTCTAGGAATGTATCCATTTCTTCCAGATTGCCCAATTTGTTGGTGTATAATTGTTCATAATATTCTTTTCTAATTGTTTGCATTTTTTAAAAACATTTATTTATTGTTGAGAGACAGAGAGACACAGAGCACAAGCAGGAGAGGGGCCAAGAGATGGAGAGACACAGAATCTGAAGCAGGCTCCAGGCTCTGAGCTGTCAGCACAGAGCCCAACGCAGGGCTCCATCTCACGAACCACGAGATGACCTGAGCCGAAGTCAGACACTTAACCGACTGAGCCACCCAGGCGCCCCTAATTGTTTGCATTTTTGTGGTGTTGGTTGTGATCTCTCCTCTTTCATTCATGATTTTATTTATTTGGTTCCTTTCTCTTTTCTCTTTGATAAGTCTGGCTAGGGGTTTATCAATTTTGTTAATTCTTTCAAAGAACCAGCTCCTAGTTTCATTGATCTGTTCTACTATGTTGTTGTTGTTGTTGTTGTTGTTGTTATTGTTGTTTTTAATGTTTGATTTGTTCATTTTTTCAAATTTTTTTTTTCAACTTTTATTTATTTTTGGGACAGAGAGAGACAGAGCATGAACGGGGGAGGGGCAGAGAGAGAGGAGACACAGAATCGGAAACAGGCTCCAGGCTCTGAGCCATCAGCCCAGAGCCCGACGCGGGGCTCGAACTCACGGACCGCGAGATCGTGACCTGGCTGAAGTCGGACGCTTAACCGACTGCGCCACCCAGGCGCCCCGATTTGTTCATTTTGAGAGAGAGTGAGAGCACAAGCAGGGGAGGGGAAAAGAGAGATGGAGAGAGATAGATACCAAACAGGCTCCAGCACAGAACCCTACGTGGGCCTTGATCCTACAAACCGTGAGATCATGACCTGAGCTGAGATCAAGAATTGGATGTGTAACTGACTGAGCAACCCAGGCGTCCCTGTTCTACTGTGTTTTTATTTCTATATCATTTATTTCTGCTCTAATCTTTGTTATTTCCTGTCTTCTGCTGGTCCTAAGCTTTATTTGCTGTTCTTTTTTTTAATGTACATTTATTTATTTTGAGAGAGAGAGAAAGAGGAGAGAGAGAGAGAGAGCTTAAGAGAAAGAGAGAGAAAGAGAGAATCTCAAGCAGGCTCTGCACTGTCAGCACACAGCCCACCTTGGGCTCAAACTCACAAACCATGAGATCATGACCTCTGCCAAAATCAAGGGTCAGATGCATAACGAACAGAGCAACCCAGGTGCTCCTTTATTTGTTCTTCTTTTTCCAGCTCCATTAGGTGTAAGGTTAGGTTGTGTATTTGAGACTTTTCTTGCTTCTTGAGGAAAGCCTGTATTTGCTATAAACTTCCCTCTTATGACCTCCTTTGCTGCATCCCAAAGGTTTTGGATTACCGTGTTTTCATTTTCATTTGTGTCCATGTATTTTTTTTTTATTTCTTTTTTTAATTTCCTGGTTAACCCATTCTTTCTTTAATAGGATGTTCTTTAACTTCCATGTATTTTTAGTCCTTCCAAATTTTTTCTTGTTGTTGACTTCAAGTTTCATACCATTGTGGTCTGAAAATATGTATGGTATGATCTCAGTCTTTTTGTACTGATTGAGGCCTGATTTGTGACCTACTTTGTGATCTATTTTGGAGAATGTCCACGTGCACTTGAAGAGAATTGTATTCTGCTGCTTTAGGATGAAATGCTCTAAAATAGCTGCTACATCCATCTGGTCCTGTGTGTCATTCAAAGCCATTGTTTCCTTATTGATTTTCTGCTTAGATAATCTGTCCATTGTTGTAAATGGGGTTTTAAAGTTCCCTGCAATTATTGTATTATTATCAATGAGTTTCTTTAAGATTGTTATTAATTGATTTATATATTTGGCATCTTTCACATTGGGGGCAAAAATATTTATAATTGTTAGATCTTCTTGTTGGATAGACCCCTTTATTATGATATAGTGCCTTTCTTCATCTCTTATTACAGTCTTTGGTTTAAAATCTAGTTTGTCTGATACAAGTATGGCTACTCCAGCTTTCTTTTGGTGTCCATGAGCATGATAAATGGTTCTCCACCCTCTCACCTTCAATCTGGAGGTGACTTTGTGTCTAAAATGAGTCTCTTGTAAGTACTATGTTGGAGTCTTGTTTTGTTTTTTTTCCCATCCTGATACCCTATGTCTTCTAATTGGAGCATTTAGTTCATTTACATTCAGAGTAATTATTGATAGATATATAGATAGATAGATATGAATTTGGTGCCATTATATTACCTGTATAGTTGCTGGTCCTGTGGATTGTCTGTTCCTTTCTAGCCTTTGCTGCTTTTGGTCTCTCCCACTCAAAGGGTCCCCTTTAATATTTCTTGCAGAGGTGGTTTAGTGTTCACAAACTCCTTTAGTTTTTGCTTGTCTTAGAAATCCTTGGTCTCTCCTTCTATTCTGAATGACATCCTTGCTGGATAAAGTATTCTTAGCTGCACATTTTTCGCATGTAGCATGTTGAATATATCATGCCACTCCTTTCTGGCCTGCCAGGTTTCTGTGGACAGGTCTGCTGCTAACCTTATGCATCTACCCTTGTAGGTTAGGGACCTTTTGTTCCTAACTGCTTTCTGAATTCTCTTTTTATCTTTGTATTTTTGCAAGTTTCACTATGATATGTCTTGGTGCTGACCTGTTTTTGTTGATTTTGAGGAGAGTTCCCTGTGCCTCTCAGACCTGAATGCCTACTTCCTTCCCCAGATTAGGGAAATTCTCAGCTACAATTTGTTCAAATAAACCTTCTTCTGTCTTTTTCTGCTCTCCTTTTTCTGGGACTCTTAATGATACGGATATTATTACACTTTATGGAATCGCTGAATTTCCTGTCTATATTTGTGATCTAATAGTTTTCTTTCCCTCTTCTTTTCAGTTTCCTTATTTTCCATAATTTTAGTTTCTATATAACTTATTCATTCCTTTGCCTTTTTCCATCCTTGTAGTCATTACAGCCAGTCAGTTTTGCATCTGAGTTACAGCATTTTTTATTTTAGCCTACTTTTTAGGTCTTTTATCTCTGCAGCAAGATCTTCTCTGGTGTCTTCTATGCTTCTTTCCACCCCATTCTTATGACTGTTGTTCTAAATTCTTGTTTAGATATATTGCTTATTTCTGTTTATTTCTTTTTTTAGTAAATCCCTGACTGTGATTTCTTATTGATCTTTCTTTTGGTGAGAATTCCTCTGTCTTGTCATTTTGTTTAGGTTTCTGTCTTTTGCATATTACTAAAGCTTGTTATATTTCCTACTCCTGAGAGTAATGCTATATTAAGAATGGGTCCTACACTGTCCAGGGCTTACCACTTCAGAGAGTGTTTTTGCTGTTTGCTGTGTGCACTCTGCTGTTGTGATATGGCTGTTTTTCCCCCCAAGTCAGTCCTCTGCAGAGTTCCTCCTTGTTTGCAGTGGCAAGTGTTTGGACCTTTAAGTAGGGGGTGCTTTGATTTGTTTGCTAAAATAAGTTTGATTAAAAAACCAAAAACCAAACCAAAAAAACCTGATCCAAAAAATGAAAAAAGGAAAATGAACCAAAAACAAAAGAAAGCAAAAACCCAAACAGGCAAACAAATGGAAAACTATAAACCTGATTTCAAAGAATAAGAAAGAAGGGGAGGAGGGGGAAAGAAGCCTGATCCAAAAAAAAGAGAAAAGGAAACGAAAAAACAAACAAACAAACAAAAAACTATAAGCCTGATCCAAAAGAGAGAAAGAAAGAAAGAAAGAGAGAGAAAGAAAGAGAGTCTGGTCCTATTTCCACCAGAACTAAAGCTGACACTTTGGAGCACTCTATGATCAGTATATTTGGTGCATGTGGGGGGCCTGGGCTGGTCCTCTGCTAAGTGTGTTAACAATCAGACCTGCCCTTATAAAGATGCCCTTGTAGGGTGCAGGAGAGTGGGGTTTGGCCTAGGCAGCCCAGACTCCACTGGGGGACTGTGTTGCTCACTGAAGTCTGACCATGCCAGTGTGGGGAGTGGTGGGGAAGATGGCATCTCCTTGCTCTCTCCTCACTGGAGAGGGGAGCTCATGCCTGCCACTGTTCAGGAAGCCCTCACAGAAAAGCGAACAATTTCCTCTCTTGTGTCCCAGACTTCCATCAGATCCCTGCCCTCACCTGTCTGTGCCTGGGCCGTCAACATGCCCAGCACTACAGTTTCCTGTGTTTTATCTCTGGCATGCAGCTGGGATTCAAAGCTCCAAATCTTAAAGGAGCCAGTATGGCACAAACTTGCTCCCCTCTTCCTCCGGAGAGCCTCACTATGTTGTGTCTGGTGCCATTTTGTCCAAGAAAAGCAGTCGCATGGCTGATCAGGTGCTTAGGGTTTATGGTGAAGCACAGCAAAAAGCAGCAACCAGGTTATCTGCCCTCTGCACAAGCTTCTGTCCCTTGCTAATGAGCGGCCACTCAATGGCACCCACCAGGACTTTTGTCTTTGGAGAGGCAATATACCCTCTTCCAAATATACTCCAGGAAGTAGAAAGTTCTCTCCCAGTGCAACCCAGGAGATCTCTACCAAACTGTCCACTCCACTCCTAGACCTCTGCCCTCCTCCTCCACAGGAACACTGCCACTTTCCCAGCTCAACTCCGGCAAATGGTGCAGACTTCTAAGACTCAGAATTTGAGCTCCCCTGCTTTTAAAAACTTGCAATAGTCAGTTCCTCTTTCCCCCTCTCTCTTTCTCTCTTTCTCCTCTTTTTGCAAAAAGAGGTCCCTTCCCTCTGCAGCTCTTTGGCTTTTCTCTCCTCCAATTCATGTCTCCTCACCTCATACCTGCCACATTCTCTCCCTCTAATTGTGCAGATTGCTCTCTTAATCCTCAGATCAATTTCCTAGATGTTCAAAATGATTTGATGTTAATCCAGCTGTGTTCAAGGAATGAGGCAAGTCTAGGGTCCCCCTACAACTCTGCCATCTTAACTCTCTATCCTCTCTATCATGAATTTTTTTTTTCAAATATCAACAGTTAGATGTAGACTTACAAATGTGATCAATGCTTCAGTCCACTTAACATAAACCACAGTGAAGTAAGACCCATAATATCACAGCATCTGGTGAAATAATTGTCTTACTTTCGGACAATTCCTCTAGGTGAATCCAAAATAGTTGCATTGGTTTATTGCTACATTTTAGGCAAACGTGTTGGTGGAATCTCTAGGAAGGAAGTCTGCTGCCAATTCTATAAGGGAGCCCCCTTTAATCTTTGATTAATCTTCATTAAGTCCCAGAAGTGCTGTTCAAAACAGCTGGTCAAGAAGGATTTTGGATTCCTGGGGCTGGAATGTATGAAACTATTAGGTGTAAATACCATACATATATAAAGAAGACAGGAGAATAGATGTCTGCTAAGCCTAACTGATACTGAAAGCACAATTTTATCACCTACTCTTATCCATAGCCAATCCAGATGGAAAATCAAATTTGTGGGTTGTATACACCACAATAATAAAGCCCTAGATGTATGGCCAGGGGAAAAGAAATGATGAAGCTGTACGATGCCCTGGAAATAGCCACGACTGTTTCAAAGAAATAGAGGTTCTATTACCCAGAGCACAGCTTGTCTTCTTACTAACAACCAGCCCATGAAAGGCTGTTGATGGAGCTCCTCCTACATGTGTCAGAGCACTGAGAATCTGCGGTTTGATAGTGATCATTGAGTTGAAAATTATGCATCTCAGAGATCAGCAAAGACCCAGGAACCAATCAAACGTGAATATCCAAGGACAGGCAAAATGGGATGGCATGATTGGATTTAAGCACATTTACTAACTCACCTTCCAACCATCCAACTATTAATAATTGTAGCTCGTCAATAGGAGAGGAAAATGCACAAAAGAGGCTGCTACTGTGAGTCACTTTGTTTTATCCTAGGTGAAAATAAATGTAATCTAAGACATTTTTCCTTTGTTATTATAAAAGAACATCCTTCTGTCTGTTCTTAGTAGTGTATCAGTGTCAATTTCATGATTTTAACAGTATATTATAGTTACATAAGAGGCTATTGTTGGTGAAACCTGGGTAGGAGATACATAGGAACTCTTGCAACTTCTTATGAGTCTTCTATAAAAGATTTTTGAAAATCAACCAAAACAAAAAGATCCTTCTGCATACAAATTTGTCTCAATCTGTTTCCAATGACCTATCAGAAAAAGATGATCTACATTATTAGCAGAGGAAGTGCTTCCCTTTCTATCCTTCTTCCAGATTTCTTCCTTACCTACTGTTTAAAGGTAGTAATAGAGGAGGTATGAAGACTAGGTCCAGTCTATGCAGGTGCAGTGTTGGGGCATAAATGTATTAGGACTTTTGGATATTTGTTGTACGTGGGGAAACAAAGCTCACAAAGGCCATGGTTTATGAGGCTATGGTGCAGCCGGGCCCAAGTTGGGCACACAATTTATGACTCATACCTGAAGTGGGCCCTTGGTTTGGCCCAGGAACTGGCATCCCTCTCCAGGGTCAAGGAGAGAAGGAAGGCCAACTTTCCAGCCCTTTTACCTTCTCTATTTATATACCTTTCTTCCCCATCCCTGCCAGCTAGACAAAACAAGCCCAGGCCCAGGTCTCACTGGCTCATGCATCTACCCAAAGCCTGACCAGAAAGAATCCTCTCAACTGGGTAATGCAGACCAGTTATGCTCCCATGTAATCCCCACTGATCAGTAATGCAGCCCCACAATGACCAACCCTTTCTCTAATTTCCCTCCAGACTAAGACAAGGCCTTGTTAGAGTCTAACTGTGTCTTTAACTTTTAAAATTTGACCTATCCTGCTTGCGACCATTCCACTTGAAATCATTATACAGTTGCTTGGATCACCTGTTCCACATGGGCAATTCATCAAAGGTATGTAGAGGAAAGCATAATAACCATGCTTGTCAGCTGTTTAGGCGCTTTGGCCAGTTTGGACACTGATCCTGAGTCTCCAGAAATATGCAAGAGAGATTAATAAGAGAGGTAAGTGTTCTCATCTCCATGCGCATCTGATTCCCACAATATCTCTACTGCTTAGTTACCATGTGTGGCTGATGTGGGAAAGATCCCAGATGAGTTATGGATAAAGCAATGAAAGAGTGTTGTGAAATCTACTGGCCAAGCCAGTTCTTCACTGTGATGGTGGCAGTGAGAAGTGTTGGGTGAGTGTGAGGAATACAAACCAGAGAAGACATTAGCTGTGAGAAGACAGAAGGGGGAAAAAACACAAGAAATGGAAGGGAAATGTACACATAATATTAACCACAGACATTTGGGTAGATCAAAACAAAATAACAGCAATTTAACAGTGTTTAGCCAATAAAAAGAAGTTTGGTATGGCTTATAATATTTTTCAAGAAATAAATAAGCTATATAATGTCATTGATTAGTTTATTCATTCATTTAATATTTATTGAGCCTCTACTGTGTGCCAGGTATTGTTCCGGGCACAAGGAATAATACCGCTTGTATGGTAAGCAGGACATCCCCAAATCTCTGTCCTCACAGAGTTGACATTCTGGTAGAGAAAGACAGACACTTAACAAACTGTGTGTGTGTGTGTGTGTGTGTGTGAGCACACGCATTCACACAAGTAGTGAATATACATTATGTTAGCATTATATATGTACATAAAATATTGCTATCTACCATAGTATTACTATCTAACATAGATCTAACATTTTATATGCATGTATGTATGTGTGTGTCTTATGAAGAAAAATACATGGGGAAGAATGACAGGGAGGGATGGCATATATGGTATGCAATTGTAAATAAGGTGAATAAGAGGGCTTCACTGATATTTGACCTTTGATCAAACATCTTAAGAAGACAATGGAGTAATCCATGAAAATATCCGGAAAAAGAACTTTCAGGAAGAAGAAACAATAAAAATATCAAGGCGGCACAAATAGAGCAAACGGGAGCATAACAGGAGAAGTCAAACCAGTAATGGGAGCCATATCATCTAGGGCATGGTAAATCTTTGTCTTTGGATGTGAGGGTGATCTGGCTGCGACATCTGTCACTCCGTTGATCTCTAGAGTTGATTCGGCTGGTCTGGTTGGCTAGGCAAGTGTCCCCTTCCTCCCTCACCGCTCCATGTGCGTCCCTCCTGAAGCTGCGCGCTGGGTCGAAGAGGATGACCTTCCCCGATAGAGGAGGACCGTTCTTCAGTCAAGGGTATACGAGCAGCTGTGCTCCCCTGCTAGAACCTCCAAACAAGCTCTCAAGGTCCATTTGTAGGAGAACGTAGGGTAGTCAAGCTTCCAAGACTCCAGACGCAGCCAAATGAGGCGCTGCACATGGCAGTCCGCCTTTCTTTAAAAAAAAAAAAAAAAAAAAAAAAAAAAAAAAGCTTTGTCTTTTAGTTGAAGTGGCAATGGAGCCATCGGCGGGTTTTGAGCAGAAGAGGACCAAGCTCTGACTTACATTTGTAGAGAATCACTCTGACTGCTGTATTGAGAAGAGGCTCTGTAGGAGCAAGGGGTGGAAGCAGCAGGACCCAGTTAGACAATTATTAATTCAGAGGAATTGAGGGGACAGGGCAGGTGATAGTGGTGGAGATGAGGAGGAGTGGTCAGATTTGAGGTATAAGTAAGAGGGTAGGATAAATAGGTTTGCTGAAAGGTTGGACATGAAACGTGAGAGAATCGGGGTGGGGGTAAGGAAGACTGAAATGTTTGGTCTGAATGACTGACTGAACGAGTACAGTGGGAAAAACTACAGCGGCAGCAGTTACTGGGAGCTGGACTGTGAAGAGTCGAGTTTAGATTGTGTTAAATGCGAGATGTCTGCTAGACATCTGGGGGTCATAATACAATCGTGTTCAGTCCAGAGCCAAAGCCATAAACATTTTTATATAAGTATAATTTTTAAGCCCCTTCAAATGATTGTGTGGCTATATAAACACCTAGTTATTTAAAATTAACTTTATTTTTATGTCATCCCATATGTTAACATATTTTTTTTCCAAATGAACAGGAATGACAGCAACCGACAGCCAAGAGTGTTATACAAGAATCAACAAAAGTAGAATTTGATCCAATTTATTTAGCATATTAATCACATAATTTGGAAACCTTTGCATTAAAAAGAAACAAACATGAACACGTTCTTCCATTCTGGCTAATGTGGATTTCACTCTCCAAGTCATCTGTGTGTTTTCCGTACTATAACAATTAAAATCTATTGATTCTACTTTATCCACATGTACATGAGAAATAAAATCTGGCTTATTTCTATTTTTTAAAAATTCATGAGCTTATATCTGGCATTCAGTCATGCACGATTGTAATTTGCTACTCTTATGTTCGCTTCATTTTTTTTTTTTTTTAATGTTCCGCTTCTTTGACTCTCTGGTGTCAGAACAAATGTGTCCAGTGTCTTCCCAAAGCATGCACATCATCCTTTTTTCTTTTATAGAGTCCCAGAGAAGTCAGGATCTGAGCCCCGGGCACTGAGAACACAGGGTGTGCTGACCCCAGGCTAGCGTGCTGTGGTAATCACCATGACTGTGGATCAGAGACAAATGGATATGTGAAGCAGAAATACAGTTATATGCATGTTATTATTTCTATGATTGAATTGGTTCAACTTGGGCATTTTATCACATCTATCATTTGTTTCAACAGCCTCTCAATAAACAATAAAAAGACCCTGGATTTCAATTAACAGGAGAAATTCTTGGATGGCAAAAAGAATAAAAAGAGAAAGGAAGGAAAGATGCAGTGCAGGATAAGGACAGGATATTTTTAAGGAAGGAAGGAAGGAAGGAAGGGAGGAAGGAAAGAAGGAAGGCAGGGAGGGAGGAAGGAAGGGAGGGAGGAGGGAAGGAAGGAAGGAAAGAGGGAAGTGAGGGAGGAAGGAAGGAAGGAAGGGAGGAAGGAAAGAAGGAAGGCAGGGAGGGAGGAAGGAAGGGAGGGAGGAAGGAAGGAAGGAAGGAAAGAGGGAAGTGAGGGAGGAAGGAAGGAAGGAAGGGAGGAAGGGAGGAAGGAAAGAAGGAAGGCAGGGAGGGAGGAAGGAAGGGAGGGAGGAAGGAAGGAAAGAAGGAAGGAAGGGAGGGAGGAAGGAAGGAAGGGAGGCAGGGAGGGAGGGAGGGAGGAAAGAAGGAAAGAAGGGAGGGAGGAAGGAAGAAAGGAAACAAGGAAGGGAGGGAGGGAGGGAGTCAGGCAGGCAGGCAAGCAACCAGTGACTCCCCAAATCCAGCTTTGTGTTTATTGTATTTTCCCCAACTTTTATAGTCCTCCAATTTCCTAGCTAGTATTGTGGTAGGTAGTTTTCAGATTCTGACTAGGCTGACTTTGTGATTTCCCTCCTTTTTCTTCCTCTTCCCACTCCTCTTTTATATATTAACCCTCAGAGAGCTTTGACAGAGATAGGCATGCCTATCAACCTAAACATAACATTTTGATCTAAATAAAAATCCACCGTGAGTAGCTGAGTATACAATTAACATGCTCCATTTTAACCTCAACATTACCAGAGATTCCTTCCCAACAGAAGGAAAGAAAGAACAGACTCCTCTCAGTCAGTGAGAACTGCAGTAAATCTGCAGTCTTACGCTTGGCCTGCTATACGAGAGAATAAAGTGTTTGAATAGGAAAGGCTGCAGACCAGTATTTTTACGTGACATCATCCAGATAATTGCACAATTCTTGATATCATTATGCTAATATACACATGGACCAAGCTAAAGGCTTGTCTACAAGACTAGCATTTTATGCAACCACTTATGTGCTTAGATGCAACCACTGAGCTGTCTCTCCTCTATTCTTTTTCAGTTGTTCGATTTAAAAGAAAAGCAATCAGGCCAAAAAAAAAAAAAAAAAAAAAAAAAAAAGCTAGAAAGAAGGAAAGATGAGTGATTTGATCATCACAAACCCCAGAGCCCTGTTAAAAAGTATTTGTACTTTAAAAAATCTTTTTTGCTGAAAGCTTTTTCAGGAGAAATAAATTATACTGACTGTATATAAATAAAAGCAGAAAGAGCAAAGACGAACATGAACATATATTACCAATGCCATTCATCAAATATAGTTGACACTTCAATCTAATCCAGCAAATGAAAACACAGAAGTTTATAGAGTTATAGGAAGTAAGCAATTTAAACATACTGGGTCACAAGGTCATCTAACAACACAACTAGGAAGATGTTCCCTTTTCTGTTCGTCTCTCTTTCTTCCTTTTGAATCTCTCAAAGACCAATGGATATCCATCCTTCTCACAGGGTGAGGTGATCCTTAAATCAGATAATTAAGAACAGCAGTCCAAATGTTCCTTAACAAGTCCACCTTCCTCAAATGTCATAAAATAAAAGGACATTTCGTGCATTTCATACTGTCATTATGGTGCTGGGCTTCCCTTTCCATAATAAAGTAATACAGTTCTTAACTAATTAGTTCATTAATTTTAAATGTGATTCCCAGCAAAAACTCTTTGAGAGAGTTTAATCTCTCTTCAAAGTGTGTGAGGTTGTAAAAAACAGTTCTCGGAGCACTGTCAGCACTGATCATTAACGGTCTGAGCGGGCGAGGAAATACAGAGCTGCGAAAACACGTCCCATTTGTTTTTGAAAGCAAACCTCCGAGGCCGCTTTATAACCAGAAATCATATCCATGTCATGCAGATGCTGTGGTAAACTTTACGGTTCCAATTAGGAATGGACAGTTTTCAATGCGCTGCTCAAACACTTTGCTAGTCTATATGTAAATACTTCACTAAAACCACTGAACGGTGATGGGGTTCAATATTAATATCGCAAATTAAAGATGACATCGGAATGTCTACTATCCAGAAGAGCAATCAGCGCTCATGGCAAGGCAATAATCAGCGGCTTAAGCAACTTTCGAGCACCATGGGGGAAAAAACAAATGTGATGGAGCTTGGAAATTGCACTGGTGCATGAAGAACATATCATATTAAAGAGCAACTGCTGATTGACCTGGTGATGAAGTGGAGGATAGGACCATATGCTTCCATAAAGGACATTTGGAAATGGCTTCCAGATTATCCCCCGAGAACTCATGACTATTACCTGGTGTATTCCCATTAATTGACAATGTAAACTTTATCTGTAACGGTGAAATAAGCTGTCAAAATAACTGCCTGTCCTCCTGGGAGGAAAAATTTACCTGAATAATTACCTTGCCCAGCCTATTTTCCCGACAGAAATATCAAAGGGCTATGATGGCTGGAGTTCCCTTAAGTATTATAGTCATTGCCTTGGAAAGAGGGATGGTTTCAACTTCTTGACTCGGATACTTTGGATGGGGAAAACACATATGTTAACGTGGAGAAGGAGAATATAAAGTTACACAAGAGGTAGGAGATGAATCAATGAAGAGTTTATAATCCCAAGCATGGGGCCCTCTGCCATCAGCTAAGAATACTGCTCCGGGTCTGCTTCCTTTGGCAAATCGTGTTTTACTTATAGACATTAATAATACAGAACAGGTAAGAGAGCGTACACTGATGGCTCCAGGCACGAGTCCTCATTCCAAGAATCTCCACAGGAGAAACTATGTAATTCCCAAGACACCGCACCACCATTCCTTCTTGTATTCTGGGCCAAAGGCAAGAAGTGAAGATGGCGCAGATGTAAACAGGTGTCGTTTGTCCGTGACACCGTGTGCAGGGGTCACAAGAATAAACTCTGGAGGAAGGCTGCTGGGTTTCAAGTCCTGGCTCTGCCACCTACCAGCTGTGTGGCATTGGGCAGGTTACTTAATCTCTGGGCTTTAGCTTTCCTCTGTAAAATGGAGCTACCTTTCAGGTCGGAGCCTGGTAAATGTGCCATAGCTACTACCTTGTATTATTGTCTTCTGGTCCTAGAACAGTCTAAGGATGCTTTTAGGGAGCAATGTAAGAGTCCAATGGTGGTTCAAAAGCGAGGAGAGAAGTTTTGAGACTCTCTCATAACCCCCCTCTGCTGTGTCTGCTCTGGCTCCACACCCTGGACCTGCTGCTCCTGACGCAGCTGGGTCCAGGCAGCCATGCTCCTCCACAGGTGCCTTCTCGACCGGGGGCGGACACCTGGGTAGTAAGCTGGGGCCACAGGCACCTTTTGCCCATACTGCCTTTCTTTGAACTACGTCTTCCCACAAGTGACTCTGCTTCCAAGCACAGGAACATACACTTAGCACCATGCGGAACATGGAGCCATCCCACTGCGAACACCTGTTGCCCCCTTTTCCCTATCACTACAGAAAGTACCAGTCTTCTGAAGTTGGCTACCACCATCTCCACTGGTTTCCTGGGATCACCTCCTAAATAAAGAATTTGCGTTAGAATTCTTGCCCCCAGGTGTTCTGGGGGAAATCCAAGGTAAGACACCTAGTGGGTGTCTTTTCTGATCGAGGAATAAGAGCCTAAAATTCTAGTGGCTGCACTGTGTTGGGTGTTACAGATACTGCGTCAACAACAACAACAAAGCAGACACCTGTCAGCAGGTGGACAAAGTAGGAAATGACCAGAAACATTGGTATCTTATGCTAATCTTGATGACTTTTATTCCGGCCTACCCTTTTTCTGACTATTCTTGTTTTCCAAGAGGCTTTCAGCGAGGATTAGAAGAAAAGAAACAGGATATTGAAATGGCACCAAAGAGAAACGTTGCTTTGTACTGTAATTGCCGTGAGTGTGGAGACAGACTGTGAAGAACAGATGCCACATTGGGTTGAGATTTTTCTCACCTGCACCTTTTCCAGGAGGCTGACATGAGAGGGAGGATGTGACATGAGAGCAATCTCCCTGTAACAATCATCCGCCACAACTGTACAATCCATAATGGCTGTAATAGAGAAAGCAAACAGTAATAAAGGCACATTATTACCTTGCCTCTGAGATCAAACAATGCTCAGGTTGATGGAGGGTACACTTTCATGTCTCCTGAAAAGTCCATATTTCTGGATATCACTGAACTACCAAGACTTTTCCTAAGGTAAGGTTAAAAAAATAATTGTGGTTTAGGCGTCTACTTGAAAAGGAGAACAAACCGCTATTTGAGTTCTGTGAGAGAACAACAGAGACCCTGAATATAGACGGTGTCTCTGACCCATTGTGTAGCAAAAGAAAAATAAAGCTGGGGCTGTCCATTAATACCTGCCTTGAATTCAGGAGTAGTTGGAGTGGGTAGGACAGGCAGGAGGTATTATTATTTTTTAATGGCCACTTCAGCAAAGATGTTCACGCTAGCATTGTTCTTGGGGAAAAAAGCTTCCATTCTGTGAGATACTTGTCACACTCCAATTAAAAACAGATTTATTGTTAAGAGGTTGTAGATTATCGGTTTTCCTCCACCTGTATTTTGTCTATTGTTGAGAATCTTACATAAAGAAAAAGTTAGAGGCCTAGAAGAGCTTTTTATAAGTTCAGAGTGGGAAAATATTGCCACTTAAAAAATACTATTTCTGAAAGAAAGCAGAGGTGTCAGAGACAAAGAGAAAAAGAGGGAGACGTGTCAGTCAGTCAATAGTATTTATTGAACACTCACTGTGTGGGGAGAACACAAGGGGCATAATATACTCAGTGCTTGTTCTCCGGGAGCGTGGAATCTGGTGGAAGGACAGGCATTAACAGGAGGATAACACTTTCAAAGAATACGATTAATTGCAACTTTGAAGACTTGTGTGTGACTTTGTGTCTGTGCCAGTGTGTGCACGCACGTTCACACGCACACTCACATTTGTGTTTGTGCGTGTTTAAAGGGAGCTGGAAAGTAAGAAACAGCCATGGTAATAAAATCAGAGAATGAACGCCCCTGAACACAGGAGAAATGATACAAGAATACAAATTATCCCGTAGCACTTTTGTCTTTCAGTTGACTCTTCGGTGAGTATAAATCAGAAGTGGAAATATAACACAGGATACCTTTCTTGTCATTGGGACATCGAGTAACTGGCATCCTACCATGTCTGATAGCGAACGCTTCAAAGATATGCATCATATGTATTACTGTTCCACCTCATGGAAGTGATCTGACTTGAAAATGCAATGACAGGGAGCCATATTGGGGAACAGAAATTGTTTACTAAATCGCTTGGTCTGTTGGTGAATCCAGGCCTTCATTTAGAATTCATTATTTTATAAACTGCACAAAGGGATTTCCAAGTTGTCAAGCTTGGTTTGTAAAAAATAAAATAAAAAGATATGATAAAATGTCTGGCACAAGCTTTTCTGACTTTAATTTTTTTTCTGCGTACTATTCATCTTCCCAGTCATAGCGGTACTCCATCAGCTGTGATAGCTGCTATTTTCTCTGGATTTAGATCAAACAACCTCAGAACATCCATCAGGGCCATTTTTACATCCTTTCTCCTTTGATGCCAAACCCCAAAGATTCCCCATCATGTACAGTCTGCAAGCTGTGGGGCTGACAAGCATTAGTAACCTTGGAATGTCACCCAGACACCAGCTTTCATCCTGGAGGAGGCTAATGAATTTTGCTGCAACCAACTTGGTCTCGAAATGATTTTTCTTTAGGTCACCTTTCATAGTTAAAATAGTTTGCTTTCTTAGAGTTTACTTTTCGTCTGCTGAGTGAGAGCGGCCAGAGGATTGAGCTTGAGGACGGGAGAGTCTGGAGCACAAAATTGTGATAACTGCTTTTAACGCTGTCATTTTTGTAATCATCTGGGCATGACTCTAATTTCTTAGGGTCCCCAACTGCTAAGTGTCGTTATTTAAAGGTATAGTCCACAATATAGGATTTTCAACTTTTTAAGCCTAAGTTTCCCTTGAAAAATAAATACACACTACCTACACATAATCTACTTTTAACATATGTGAGTGTAAGAAATTAAAGTTCAGCCCTGATGGTTAAAGAATATGCAGCATTAGAAGCAGTTATCACAATTTTGTGCTCCAGACTCTTGTGCTCTGGTTCAATCTTTGCCATTTTTACTTGGCAGATAAAAAGTGAACTACAGGGAAGCAAACTATTTTAACTATGAAAGATGACCTAAAAAACAAAAAAAAAATCATTTCACATACACACACACACACACACACACACTCCCATGTAGAATTAATTATCCGTTTGGTGCATCTTAAAAAAAATTTTTTTTACAATTATTTATTTTTGGGACACAGAGACAGAGCACAAGTGGGGGACGGGCAGAGAGACAATGAGACACAGAATCCGAAGCAGGCTCCAGGCTCTGAGCTGTCAGCACAGAGCCCCACGCAGGGGCAGGTTTCGAACTCACAAACAGTGAGATCATGACCTGAGCCGAAGTCAGTTGCTCAACTGACTGAGCCACCCAGGCGCCCTCCATTTGCTACACCTTAAAGGAGAAAATGCAGAATGACATAAAGTATACTTAATAAAATTTTCAATGAGTTTGTATTTGATTAAGCACAACAGCAACTCCACATACTCCTTAACAGGCTAGTACACACACGTGTGAGATGTGTCAACGGTCACGCAATTTGGGCACGCATAAAAACGTGCCTATTCTTCAGAATAGCAGTGTCACAGATTTAAGAATCACTGGCCTAGGTCTGTAACAGGCAACAACAATTTCTGGGTCCGGTAAGGCACTCAGGGCACAGAAAACTGTTGACGTGGCCCAAGTCAAGTGTTCAAAATCAGGATTCATGCATTTATGTAATTAATATTGTCGAAGGGTAACCACACGCATTCACCACTGTGCACTCACCCCCTCGCTGCTTGGGACAGAACAGACCCTCAAAATTTCAAATCAAAATCAATTTAATGGATGCAGCTGCGTAACCTAAGCTTCCTTGCCTCCTCCCAGCTGATGGCTGCTCGTGCGGTCTTCTGAATGACTGACATCTTCACTGACAGCCGCCCTCCCCCTGAACACCCCAGCCACGCACGGTTCCTCTCTGCGCCTTCACCCAGCGGCCGGCACGTGCTGCGCCCCGGCCCTGGCGCACGCGCGCCGCGCCCACAGATCCGCTGGAGGGCGCCAGCGTCCTCCCTGAGAAGGCGCGCTCCCCCGGACCTAGGAGCTGGAAGCTCCTCTGTGCCGAGGACCGTCGCAGTCCCTGCCTTCACATGGACGCTTCACCGCGTTTGCCCCAGGAGAGGAGGCAGTGCCTCTCTTCCTCACTTTGTTTCACCCTTTCTCAGCTAGGCATCCAAAGAGCAGGGTCTCGCCAAACCCGCGTGAAAACAGCTCCCTCGGCTCCCCCCCCCCGCCCCCCCGCCACCGCCAGCCGCTATCCCACATCCCACCCACATCTGAAAAGAGCTCGATGCTGTCCTCCCAGGCCTTGCGCGCCCCCCTCCCCCCCACGCCCGCCTGGTACGTCCGCCCCCACCGCCGCGTCTCGGGGCAGCTACCGCAGTGCGTCTTGAACTTTCATGCCGCCGAATCACCTGGGGATCTTGTTAAAATGTAGTTCTAATTTGGTAAGCCTGACCTGGGCCTGCATTTATCTGGGCAGGGATTAGGCTCGAAATTTAAGGGGGCTACAAAAAACTCAACATTCAAGATAAATAGTATTCTAATGAAATATTAATCATATTTAATGCGATATTTGAAATGTCATATTTATTTTAATATATTAAAATTAATGCTTATTAGCAAGTAAATATTAATAGAAAAATATTTATATAAATAATTAATGCAATATTGATAATATTTAATGCAATATTTTGGAAAATACAAATCAATACCCCCCAAAAAATCCATGATGAACAAAATATCCAGATTTTATTTATTTTTTATTTTATTTTTTTATTATTTAAAAAAAATTTTTTTACATTTATTTATTTTTGAGAGACAGAACAGAAGTAGGGGAAGGGCAGAGAGAGTGGGAGACGCAGAATCCGAAGCAGGCTCTAGGCTCTGAGCCATCAGCGCAGAGCCGGACTAGGGACTGGATGCTCCAACTCACCAACCGTGAGATCATGACCTGAGCCGAAGTCAGACACTCAGGCGCCCCTATCCAGATTTTAAATACAGGGTTAAAGACCCCAAGCGGTGTTGACCACATTTTCAGCAGCAGGGCCCCATAGCCCAAAATATTTTAATTTCCTCTGAGAGGTTACACCCCGCCCCCCGGCCCTTACGCACACCCCCACGCCCCGCCCCACTTTATAAATTAGGCACCAGTCTGCCAATTGGGTGCATGCTAAGACCGTACCACAGCTCATCTTACCTTATAACGACCACGTGAAGTAATTGTAATCAGTTAAGGAAACGTATTCCAGAGTAGTGTTTCTCAACTGGGCACTTGGCAGTGCCTGGAAACATTTTGGGTTGTCACAGATTTGAGTGGTCTTCTGGCACATAGAGGGGAGGTGGCACGCAAGGGATGGCACTAAGCACCATACAAGGCCCAGGACAGCTTCTCACAACAAAGAATTATCTGTCCTAAGATGTCACTAGTAAGAAACCATGCTTTAAAAATAGGATACTGTATCTAGATTATATCATAGATAATAGATACCATAACTGAGTTTGAACTAAAGTTTTTTCTGACTTTTAAGGTTTTTTTCTGCTCATTTTCCCCCACCAGAAAGAAAGCATTCCTACTTCTAACTCTTGACATTGACTTAGTCACAATAAATATAACCTCTTTAGGTATAAAGGTACAATATAAGAAAATTAATATTCCGGGAGTCTTAGGGGAACAGCCCATTGAGTGACAAATAGAAAAGGTTGAGAAGAATTGCTCAATGTTACTAATTTAGAGCCAATTAAAGATACAAGCGCATTGTGGTTCTGTAGAAAGTTGGCTTCAACGATGTTAGTGAAAGTAAATCTTGAACTACATTCTCTGGTGTGAAATTTGGAAAGCTTAACTTGCCCTGTAGCACCTTAGATTTGAAGCTGGTAGAAATTCAGCTAGCTTTCTAAAATTTTCTATATATGTCCATTGATTCATAATGTCAGATGCAAAAGAAAAATGCTTAGAAGCATTTCAATGTGTGAGCATATGAATTAATAAAACATTAGTGTAATATTTCCATCTCATAATATTTTAGGAGTATTACAAACGGTAGAACCCAACGTTACTCTGTGGTCCTTGTGATCCCCAAGCTCCAAGGCATAAAACAGCTATCAGAGGTTTTAAATATCTTAAAGTCAATTTTGCCTGCCCTGTACAAATAGTTGAACATAAAGGTACTGTATTAGTGAGTGATTATTGCAGAGGTACGGATTGAAGACTTGCATAGTGTTTTTCAGCTCCAAAGCCAGCTTTCTAGGATCCGCTCTGTGACGCTGAGGCTAGAGTTCTACAAACTACATTTTGCAGGCTTCCTTGATGTCTACCTTCTGTTAGGTTCTCTAATGGAAGCACAGGAGATTGGAGGGCAGAAGGAAGGGAAGGTATTTCTGTTTCGTTCTCCGGCTTCCGGACACCACTGCTCCAGGAGCCTCTGGGTTCTTTCGACACTTCCAGCACCAGATATGCTATATCCCCCTCAGGGGACTGACACCAGCCCTGGATGACAAGGGACCCCCTCTGAACTCGGAGGTTCTGATGACCTCCTCTCTTTTGTGCTCCCAGGCCTGGGGGCAGTAGCTGCTCTCAGCAGTTACTAATAGTGGGGCTACTTCAGCATTTCCTTTCCGCTCTTTCAGACTTCAAACTCTTGCGTCAGTAATTCCTGTATGAAATCCCCTCTGCTTGAAATACCTATTCTGGCTTCTATTTTCCTAACTAGAACCTACCTCGAGGCTATTACAACAAATAAGGTATAACAACAAAATGCACACGAGTGGGCTGATTACACCCCTTTATATACAGTTTATAAGTTGTGCATTTCTCAGTGACCCTATTAGAAATAACATGTGCAAAACATGACATAGCATGCTTGGAACAGAACAGGTGCTCATAAAAAGGGTATATTTCTTTGCCATTCTATGTTTTCCTTTTCCTCTACCAGAAGAAGTAGAAGATTAGGTGGATCAAAATGATTTAAAAAAAAAAAATTCCAGCTGTTCAACCAAAAGAAGCAAGGTCTGGAATGTATTTCAATAATGTATCTCAACCAGATGTTAACTAGAGTTTTCTCCTCTTTAAAGAGCAATGATGCCTGTCCGAGAGAAACACTTTAATCATCCCACTCTCCCTTTGGGACAATGGAAAATTGCCACATGCAAATGCTGCAGGCCTAATTGATCATGTGTGAGTATGTATATGTGACTGTGTATAACTGAGGTTGTTCAGTTTCTGACTTGCCTGTTTATTTTTAACAAATACCTCTGCATTTTTCTATACATCCTTGATGTTCTTAAGTCTTAAAGAAACTTGAATATTTTTGGCAGCCTGGCTTCAGCCATCTAAATTATACTGTGACATAACTGTAAATGTTTTCTCTAAAACCCAGAATCCTAGGAACGTTGAAATTTTCTGAATATTCTGACAATCATTTTATTCTATATAAACACAGCAGTTAGTGATTTTATACCAATTTCAATGACATTTGGTATGTGGGGAGAAGATAAATAAATGACTGTATCTTTACAGAGCCAGTTAGACATCTCATACAATGGAATACCTCGTTGTTCAAAAGATTCATGTTAGAGGAAAATGCTTTCTTGCCTTCATTCACTTGACCACACTTAGGTCTGCAGTTAATAAAGCTATTTATATGGCTGCTTTCTGCAGGTTACCAGTGGTCCAACACCATGAGCTATCCAGTGAATGCAGAACAACATCTTGGATGCTAGGAGTACCAAGGGAATGTAAGATATGGGTCTTGCTTTATTATCGATAATCTCCAGCAGAAGGTAATGGGATAATCACATGTCTTTACGTCAGTGTGATAAAATTTGTAAATACATGCACATGTGGAGGGCTCTTTGTGCTGCACTTAGATGTGCATAATGATAGATAATTTGTGGTAGTGAGGCCATGTGGAGGCAGAAGAATAATTACTGTAACCTGTGATAGAACTCTGTTTTCTTAGCCTAAGTTTCTCCCAGGAGAATAAAGCCTGAGACTTAGGCTTTGCACGCAGTTTATTTTGGAAAGTGATGCCAGGAACCAGGAGTGAAGGACCGGGAAGAGTCAAACCAGGAAGAGAAGGCAAATCAAGTGTGCATTGTTGAGTTGGTCACCACTGTGGGCAACTGGAGCTCTACCCTGCTGGTACCCTCTGCTGAAGAGAACTGTCCATGCAGAGGATCACAGGGAGAAACATTTATCCATTGGCTCTAAGATCTCCCTTGGATCTCTTTTGGTTGAAGGTTGCCCATTGAGAGTTAACTCCCTCTCACTCCTAAGGGCATAGATGTCCCATACCAGAGCACAAGGATCCCAGGGCAGGTGAGAGAATTGATATTGTCCGCATAAAATCGGTCATAGCTTGTGCAGATCGTTTCACAGTGGCCATGGCTACAATAGGAAGCAAGATGGAGAGGATATGGGGCAGTACCTAAGGGGAGTCTGACAGGGTTAATTGTCTCCCGACAGGGTTTAAACAAGGAAGTCTTCTGCAAAAGAGATTTAGCCCTATGTGCTACAATCAATGTTTTAATAAGGAAGTTCTGGTCAGGAGGGGCTAGATTATATTTTCCTATATTTGTAAACCATCTAATTTCTTGAGAAATTTCACTACTAAGAATTAATTTACTTCTTAGCTCTTGTGTAAGTGATAGATCCTCAACTTTGAAGAAAGGGAGACTTTCGTGTGTGTTTTTAAAATCTGGCTAGGATTTTAATCCTTACCGTTTATCATCACACCCCACGGGGCCACCTGTACTTTGGGAGGGGAGGCAAATACTTTGTTTCAAAAAGCAACTGTCAATATAAACAATTTGAGTTACCCCAAATCAGCTTGTTAGCACCCTTCCGATGGCCCACACATTCCTTTAAAAGAAATACTGAACCTTGGGCAAGAATGATTTGCTCACCAGGCTACCATCCAGGAATGGGCACAGGACAACTCCACCCATGTGCATCTGGGAGCTCCTCAGAGCATCTGGTTAACCACCCCTGCCCCAAGAGAGCGGGGGAGAGGATTGCAGAGCATGCCAAAGAGGAGCAATGCAGCCTGGGGCCCACACAGAAGGGTCTGGGTCAGAATGATTCTGACTTAGAACATCCTGAGGAAGATGCTCCAAAACACAAGGGGGAAAGAGAAGGAGGAACTGAGATCCCCTTGGTCCAGGGTCTAAGGGCAGTACTAGTTTTCCTGTTCTGCTTTTTCAAAAGCACCTTCTTCCTAAAGACCAAATCACTGTTATTCTGGCAGACTAAACACTTGGAGAAATGGACTTCCCTTTGTGTGCTAATGCCAAGCGTTTACAAATTGGGCTTTATGCAGCGCAGAAATATGTGTGTATAGGAAAGCAGTTTTTATCTGCAGTACAACCAAGGGGCAACTCATTAGCAGTATTAAAACACCATCTTCATGCTTTATATATTACTCTCCAGACATTCATATTCCACTTAGAAGGTACTCCTGGTTTGAACAGAATGGAATGTATCTCATTTTCATTTGATGTGTAATGGAATCTATAGGTAACACTGAATATTTTCTTCTTCATTTGCGAAGATGCCTCTTTATTATTTGAACACTCGGTTAATATTTCTTACCACCTACCACAGAGTCTACAGAAAACAACACTACCAAGGTCAGACAGTACAGATATTGTCACACGTACCCTTTCTTAAGACAGCATTAAAATGCTCCTGTTACTGTTGAACCGTTCCTGTTTCCATGAGGTTAACATATAAAAATGTATTATTCATGAAAGAAAATGCATTTCATATATTTTGCCAATTGTTATTATTGTTCTAGAGGGGCAAATAAATGAAAATGGTGGTAGTTGTAGAAATGCATCCTTATTCAGAACTTAATGTACAATACCAATTTAGACTACGTACCTTCTTCAACTTTAAACCTTCCATTAAACTGCAAAGCTTGATGTCAGCTAAACTCTATAAATGTTAATTTAAGGTCAAGGTGCTCCTGGGAAGCATTTGAATGCTTAAAGCTGAGCCCAAGAAAACTTCTTTTCAAAGATTTATGGGATGATATGGCTCCTTTTTGAAAAATAGGAACTCGATTTCTACTTTTTCCAATCACTTTCTATTTCAAGCTCCAGGACACACTTTTCTTTATGGATCTTTCTGAGATATTTAATAGCATTCTGGAGATGTTAAAATGCACATTTTTTCCATGTGTAATGTATAGTGTCTCTCCAATTTAAACTTCATTTAGTAATGCCGAGTGCTTTGTACAGTGAGGGATGAAGCATCCATAACTTGGGAGCACCTTTGCCCATAAAGTAGCCAAAACACAAATGCATATCCAAATTATCATGAGGTAGGATTTTTTGGCCAATGAGCACCTTTTCTGAAACTGAATCACCTACCAAAATGAATTCAAGATGCAGTTCAAAGAGGTCCAGGGTCGGTTTTTCTTTGTTGTCTAAGTTGCTGTATGGAATAAAATTGGTTACCAAGGAATGTAAACACACCCCCCGCTTTTAGGCTACCTAAACAGGGATCTTTCAACAGGGATCTGGAATCTTTCTGAGGCAGCGGTTGGGGGGAGCGTCACAGTTTCTTCTTTTTGGGAAGCCATGAGACCACTGCACCTGCACGGGAATGTGAGGTGCGCTAAGCAGAGGGCAGCGTCATCCCCATGTTCATACCTCTCTCTGAGATATAGACTAGATAGGCCAAAGTTTACCACTCTCCTACGAAGCCGCCATCCACAACCCCTGGCCAAGGAAGGTCGATCTAGATGCTCCCTTATAAGCATTCATATAACATAGTATATAACACACCAGTTCCTAGAGCAAGTGATGAAAGGCCAGCAAAGACAGGCTTTCTAGAAGTTCAGTAGGTGGTTTGACATAACAGCTTTGTTCAGAAAGGGATAATGTTCATGAGGTAGAGCAAGGAGATTTTTCTCTCAGAGATTTGCAAGTGATCAACAACAACACAGCTGAGTGATTGGCAGAGGAGCTGAAGGTGAAATAACACCCGGAGAAGGCTGTTGGCAGAGGCCACGTAGCAGTAAAGGTTGTCAGGGAGCCGAAGCTCTAATAATGCCAGAGTCATAAAGTAGAAACTGGGCATGAGAGAGACATTCCTCTGAAACATCAGGAGAGAGAAGTTAAGTTGTAGTAATTACATATTACCAGAATCAAAATCATCTCCATGAGGCCTGCTTGTAAACCTTTCCCTAATTCCCTGAAATACTCGCTGTCTTCATTCTCTGTTTTTGCACACTTCCTTAACCAAGATAACCTGGGTTCTCTGCCAGGCCCAACAAAACAGGGGCACACTGGTGGCTTGGGGAGCCTCCAGGGGAGGCTTTGAAATAAACTAACAAAACTTATCTTCTGAGGGAGGACTTGAGATCACATGACTCTCAAGAGGTTGAATCACACAGTCTTAAAGATAGTTGTTGCATTCCTGAGGAAAGTTCAGGTTTTTTGGGGGGGCATGGATGCAGCTGAGGTTGGTGTGGGTGTGACTTACATCAGCCCCAACAGGAATGCAGGCAGTTGCACGGGAACAGCTGCCCCGAGGGGCTGGGGGTTGAACGCTGGTCCTAGACTTACCCCGGCTGACATGGAGAGACTTGATTTTCTAGACAAAAGCACATTGTGAGGCCTCTCTCTTGGTTACCTGAGTGTAGAAGGAAGACTCCAAAATGTAACAGTCTCTTGGAAGTCTTGATAGGACAGATTTGCTTGCAACCAGTGTTGGCTTCCCATTAGGACTTCATTCTCTATGCAGAAATCTGGTCTCAAATACTCGAGAGAATAGGAAAAAAATTCCAGGTAACTCATCCAGCCTTACTCATGCAGTGGTCGGATGTGGTAGAAAGAACACAGGATAAGAATTGGGAACCTACTTATAATTGGGGGCACTGAAGTTCATTTCTCTGGGCCTCAGTTCCTTCATGGGTAAAACTGGGAAGGGAGACTAGATAAACATGAAGACTATAATTTTAAATGTTTGTTTATTTATTTTGAGAGAGAGAGAGAGTAGGGGAGGGGCAGAGAGAGAAAGGGAGAGAGAGAATTCCCAGAAGGCTCCGTGCTGTCAGCACAGAGTCCGACTCGAGGCTCGAACTCAAGAACTGTGAGATTATGACTTCAGCTGAAATTGAGACTCAGATGCTTAAATGCTGACTGAGCTACCCAGGCACCCCTGAAGACCATAATTTTAAAAGATGAGGGTCTCTGTTTTCACTCTGACACTTCCATAGGTTAGAGCCCTGCTCTCCCTGGCACAGACTCAGGATAGAAAGGAATATTTTTCTACGAGCTTTGCAATTGTTAGCTTTAATTACCATATGGTAACTTCCGGGGTTATGGATAGAGATGTAAATATTGAGCCACAGTCTACTCAGACTCTATTATATTTTGGCCTTGTCAAATGTGTAAGATGCATCCATGTGAGAAAGGGTACAATTCTCCTTAGTAGGCGGTGTAAACAACAACCTATAGGGCAGGCTGGAAAGGTCAGGGAATTGACTCCCCTCCGGAACCCTCAGGACAGACTGGCCAGAGCTGGTACGTAACTGCCCCGCAGGTAGGATAACTTAAACGCAGGTGTCCCATCCCGGGTCCCAGAGTTTCCTTGGGGGGATTTGGCTTCAGCTGCCCACAGTTAAATCACTACTGTAAACCTGGCCCTCTGAGCCAGCGTCCGTCCTCAATCTCCCACCTGCCCAGTTTAACATCTCATGAGGAGGAAAGCGCCTCCTGGTAATTCCCAGCTGTCTTAAGACTTCTCCGAAAGATTCATGCTCCTAAATAGAGAACATGAGCCTGCCAGTAGTTTTTGGGGTTCTCCTAGAAGCAAACCCTGAGATAAGACTTGGAGTTTACATAGGCGTGATCACAGGACACCATGAAAGGGAGTAAAGCAGGGAGACCGCAAAGCTTTGTTATCAAGCCAGCTTGCACTCTGGGCAGCTGGAGCCAAGTCTCAGCGGAAGCCCCGTGAGCCAGGGCAAGACACGTGCCCGAAAGTTATCCCACCTGAGGAGCTGTTATAGACCCACTCTGGTCAGTCTCTGCTTGAGGTTTGATGAGGAGAGTCACTTCCCCGGCCCCTCCAGCCTGACTGGTAGGCTACAAAGTGGGCTCTGGCAGCAAGAGAAAGCGTAGGGAACGTATGGGAGCTTGCAGGGAGAAGCCGCTGGAGCAGTAAGGGCAAGGAGTTGGGATTGGGGAAAGACTGGCTCTGTTATGAGGATGCTGGAGTTTCCCACTTCAACGAGATGTAAAAGGCGAGAGTCAAAGCCTGATTGTCCTAAGATCAGCTCAGTGGCCCTGTGTTCTGGCAGTCCTTCAGCCAGCTTGATGAAGCTTGCTAGACTCGGCTCCTCTCCCCATGGAGGAATATTTTGCCTTACAACTGCATGCACCCTTGATGTTGTACCCTGAAATAAGACTGACAGTTTCTGTCGGTGTGATCATAGGACACCACAAATGTTGCCCAATTCAGAGAAAGAATCAAGGAGTCTGATCATTGCTGCTCACGGTAAGAAATCATTCATAGCTTATTTACTTATACATTGCCTCTTTCTAGAAAGGATCTAAGATTCATAGGATCATAGTCTTCTAGAAACTTTCAGAGTTTTGAAATGGTCCCTTCGCTGGGATGTGGGACATATATTTGTATGCTGACAGTGAGGGGTTCTTCCTCACATATTTGGGATAGCATTGTTCAAAAGTTTCTTTACTCATCTATTAAAAAAAAACACGGTTGCTTTTGATGATGTGCTCAGAACCATGTTAGCCTCTGGAAGTACAATGATGAAAAAGATATGCTCCCTACACCCAAGGAACTTTCCCTCTAGTAAAAAGGATGGAAAAGCAAACAGCCAAGCACAATATAGTGTGATGAGCTAATCAGTGAGGTCCATGCAGAAGGCATGCACAGAGTGCACCCACGGGAGGATAGCACCGAGGCTTGGGGTGTGTGTGTATATGCGTGTGTGTGCACACTTCTCTCTTTGCATATTTGTGTGAATTTGGAGGGCAGAGCAGTTTCAGGCAGAGAGCACGCATGTGTAGAGGCCCAGGACTTAGAAACCAATGGTGACTTAAGAAAACAACAAGTCAGTGGCTGTAGCTGGAGCATAAGGCGGGAAGCAAAGAGAGAAAAGGTGGGAGTAGAAGCCAGTTAAGCCTAATTAGCCAGATTGAGGGTTTGGATTTTAGTACGTGGTAATGGACAGTTATTGCAGGCTTTTAAGGGAGGAAATGACATGATCAGGTTTCCTTTTCGGAAAATGACTCTGGCTGCCATGTGGATGACTGGAGGCTGGAGACCCTCCGGAAGTCATTTGAGAGCTGACAGACTTTGAGATGAGGTGGTGGCCATGGAGATGGGGAAAAGTAGGCTGTTCTCAAGATTTCCTTGGCACCCTAGGCAGACACAGGTGGCTTTCCTCGTCCTGAGTATGAGACCTACCTCTGTGATTGCATGTATCATGACCTATTAGAACGTTGGCTTGCATGTGTACTTCTCCATGGACAGAGACATTCCTGAAGTGAATAAATGCTCATTTTCATCTTGTATCCAGTCTGCCAACCTTGCCTGGCACATGGTAGTTTCCTAGATGCTTGCTGAGGGAGAAATATGTATCCCTTATGCATTTCTCCCAATTATCTAGCTCTACCACAGCTGTAGGGAACATATTTAAATGTGTTTTGTGTTTAAAGTCTCTTCAGGGGGTACCTCGGAGGCTCAGTCAGTTGAGTGTCCAACTCTTGGTTTCGGCTCAGGTCACAATGTCAAAGTTCGTGAGATCCAGCCCCACGGCGGGCTCTGTGTTGAGAGCATGGAACCTGCTTGGGATTTTCTCTCTCTGTCTCTCTAAATAAGTAAATGATAAGCAAACAAACAAACAAACTTAAAGAAAATAGTTGCTTCAGAGCTCCCCTGTCTGCTTCCAGACTCAACAACCTACTCTTTTCCATGGTGGTGTATCTGAAGGGTTTTAAATCCTTCCCCATCCTAGTTCATCTAGTGATACTAAATTTTTAGGACTGTGCATCGCACTTCTGAAATCTTGAGAGAGAAAAGCCAAGCTCCAGAAGGTAAGTGGACAGAAGAATCTAACCAGCGCTGTACTGCTGGCCAATGTCTACTCCTACCTGCATGATCCCTTCCTCCGAAGGCCAAGCTAGAGACTAAAGCCAAAAAAGTCCTTCAAAGAAGTGAACAACTTCCGCATACATTCTACAGCAGTGTCCTCTTATGTAAAGTTTGGAGAGGAGGCAGAGAGACTGGAGGAAGAGTCAAGTGGGCAAGGGTGGATCCAGCCCCAAAAGCAAAGGAGGAGAAACAACCAGTTGAAATGAGAACGCAAGAGGGTCTGCATTGCAGTTTATCCTCTAGGCTGTCAAAGCACAGAGTATCAACTTCAATCCTACTCACAATTTACCAGCCATGTCCTTCCCATAAAAATAAAGCATTTAACACTCCTTGTCATTTTCCTTTAGATACACATGTATAAGCACATACTTTCTAGCAGGAGAAGGAGAGAGACAGCAATATTGAAGAATAAAAGTTCCATTGTTCTATTGCCTCTAAAGTAAATGATGGAAATTATAAGCTAATTTACATATGGGAGATTAGCAGGGTATCCCTTTATTCCTATTAATATATTTTCCCTTCCTAATTATAAAGATTTGAATCTTTTTAAAACAACTTTATACAAAACATTTGTGTGGATATAAGAACTGCATGTTAAATGCTAATTCTGGATGAGTTATTTGCATAACCTCACAAAGGAGCTAAATTGCTTGTATTTAATAATAAATAGAGAGTTTAAAAAGGATTGCGGATATCTTGAGAGAATGTGAAACAGAGAAAAAATTTGCTTCTATTTTAAGATATGGAATTTTTTTTTCCCACTTTGAATTTAAAACTACTTCTCCATCCTCCAGGGAAAACTTGTCCTAACTTTCCGATAAGCTTAATATTCCGGGGCTCCTACAACATGGCAATTCAAATACATTGACAGTGAAGAGCTAATATGTTTTTAAATGAACATGGATAATTTTCAAAAGATGATAAACTGCATCTAAAATGGTTTTACATTTGGAAAGTGGAGACTTTTGAAGATTACAGAGTCTGCCTATGATAGTAAAATGGAAAGCATTGTAGAAGTTATCCGGAGTATTTGGGGAGAATCAAAATGCATAAAAAAGAAAGATGAAAGACTTTTCTTTAAAGTGTGGGATTTGACAGGGTCCATGACTCGGATATCTGTTGTCATTTTTGCAGGTGAGCAGGAAAAACATGCGAGTAGAGAAAACCTGTGAAATAACTAAGGTGATAAATAGCAAGTCAAAATTAGATGCATTTATGTTTTTTTGAAGGCTGGAAGGAGTCTTTTATCAGCATTTAGTGTGGTAGCCACTTCATCCTTCTCTTTCTCCTTCTCCCCTCAACTCTCTGCTGAGTGGACTCTCTATTCCAGTTTCCTGGCCGTCTCTTTGCCAATTCTTCATTCTCTTGCAGTTCCCTCTTTCTCTCTTTGACCTTGAGCTGTTGACCTCTACTTCAGTCCTGGGCTTTCTTTTCTTTTTCTCCTCACACCTACTTCTGGATGAGCTCTTCAGTTTCCATGGCTTTAAATTCTATCTTTGTGCCCCAAATATATCTGTGCTTCCTCTCCTTAAAATTAGCAGATTCTACACCCTACTGCAAAATGGCTACTCTGGGTTGTTGCAATTTTGACCTGATCTATAAACATGCCACTTTTCTATTAAAACCCTTTCAATGGCTTCCCATTGCAGAAGAATAAAAACTAAACTCTTTACAATAGTGTTAGAGACTGAATATCGGTGTCCTCCCAAAACATTCATATGATGAAATCCTAACCTCCAATGTGATGGTATTTGGAGGTGGGGCCTTTGCGAGGTAATCAGGTCATGAGAGTGGAGCCCTCATGAATGTGATTCGTGCTTTTATAAAAGAGACCCCAGACGGCTTCCTCACTCACTTTTGCCATGTGAAGACACAGCAAAAAGACAGCCATCTATGACCCTCACTAAATACTGAATCTTGTGGCACCTTGATATTGAACTTCGCACCCCCTAGAATTGTGAGAAATTAATGTTTGTTGTTTTGTTAAGGAACCTGATCTGGATCACCTGGCAGAAGAACCAAGCAGCATTCGGAGATCTTGGAAGGTAGGAGTTTTATTTTACACCGGTGGGCTCAGAGGAGATCACTCTCTAGAGGTCTGAGCCCCAAGCGTAATCACTGGGGACAATTTATAGTCTGTTACTTCTGCGTTAGTTGCAATTTGGTGCGCGCGGCAAGCAGGGCAGGAAGAAGAACCCAGAAGGAGAGTCTTTGGGCAGGGACTGGAATTCCCCTATCAGTCCTGTCGGCCATCTTATAATTTTTCACTATCAGTTTAAGCCACCCAGTCTATGGTAGTCCACTATAGGAACCCAAATGCACTAAGGCAAATGGTCCATAAGGACCCCACATGATCTGGCCCTTGCCTGACAAAGAGCCCTTGCCCCTTCTACCTTTCTGACTTCCCCCCAGCCCTTCAAATGTCCCATGCTTTTTCCAGCATCTGACACTTTTCCACATGCTTTTCCTCTACTGGAAATACTCTTTCCTACTTTTTATGTAACTGACTCTTTGAATTATCAGCTCAAATGCCAGACCTCTCTCAGTGAGGTCTTCAGTGCTTACCAGTTCTGTGTAAGCTCTCCCCTGTAATGTACCATGTATCACTCTACCTTGTCTGTTTCCTTCAAAGCACTGAATCATAATTTGTATTTAATACATTTTTTTGTTTACTTGTGTATTGACTACCCTTTCTACTAGACTGCTAATACCCTAAGGACAGGGACTGTATTTGTTTTATTACCTAAAGAGCTTAGTACAATACCTGTCACATACTAGACCTTCAACAAATATTTGTAGAATGAATGAAGAAACAAATAATTGAACTGAGGGCAATCACAGAGGTGAAGTTTTCTACAAAATTCTTAGTGAAAGAGTGAAACTAGTCAACTGCTTAGTATCTGAAAATTCAATGGTGAGTGGCTGTAGTTTGCTTCTTGAGGACTTAATACAGTTTAGGAAAGAAATTATGACCTATAGCAATATTTCCATATCTAGAGAATATTAAAGGTTTTGGAATGTAGCCTTTCAAAATGTCAAGTGCCCATTGTATTGAGGTTTTTAATGTTTTCAAATGATTTAAGTTAAATTGCATGCTCATTATTTACTCACAAAACACTTGCATGGCCCCAAGGAATAGAGTCAACCATACTATAAACAAATACAGAAAGTCAGCATGCAGAGAATGAAGTGAGCTGTCTGTGTACATCTCCAGTTTTCCTAGCATGAGACAGAAAAAATCACGGCAAGGTGACTCTAGGGGAGAATTATGTACCAGTGTGGGTTGGGACCAAACAACTTTAGCTCTGAGAATCTATGATTCAATGACTCTCAACATTCAATGAGTTGATATGGCTCCTTGAATTTCTATGCCATTTTCTCTGTTCTAATACAATTTTTCCTCAAGTCCTAAATATTGTTTCTGGAGATATCCAGAATAATTACCTATGCAAGGATGATATAAAACCCTTGGCATTTCAAAAACAAAAAACAAACAAATAAAAAACAATCCAAAAGGCATTGTGACCTGCCAGGGAATAGCCTCTGTCCCACTGATTCCTTTGAGTGACATTTCAAAGCTGATTACTTAGCCCTACTCAGACAGATATCCCACTGCAATCAACATCCTTCTTGTGTTTGCCTCAACAGGGATTTTGCCTTAATAAGAAATATAGAATTGGGTTCTTAGTGATAATTATGATAATAATTTTCAAAGGACAAGTCTTTCCCTTAATAAATAATCCTTTTCTGAGAGCAAGCATCCTTGAATCTTATCTCTGCTGTTTTTCAAATGAACATTTAAAAAAAATCAATTTTGATACTTGAGACTGATGCAAGGATAAGTGGAACTCTGACATGACAGACTCTGCTTTTCTGTTGATATGACTATGTGTCCCTAATGCCAGCAGTAGGGGGGAAACAAGCAAACTTATTAACATCATCCTTAATCTACCAATACCGAAGATAACCTCAGATTCATAGTAAATAAAATATCCCATCCCTGTCCAAAAATAGCTTATTAAAATCAACAGAGGCTACCAAATCAACATATTATTACCACTGTAGTTTAATACAAGGCAGATGGTGTTTGGATGGCTTGAGGTGATTTAGCGCCTGTTTCCACTCACCATCCCTCAATCTACCTCCAATAATATATAATTAAGTGAAAACAGAGTATTTACTAGGCTGTAGCTATAAGTCGTTTACCCTCCCTTAAATACACATTGCTGCCTCTACTCTGCTCACATAGGGGAATTCTGGACCCACCACTGGAGACAGCAATATGGTGAGGTAACTAAAATTATACAAGATTCTAAAGGAATACAAAATAGAATAAATGGCTGGGAGGCAGTGGGAGTACAGTATTCTCATGACATTTTCTCTATACCATCACACTTCAAGGCAGATGTCTGAATTTCACTGTTACAATGATAAGAGCACTGAACAAAGAATTGAGAGAGAAAGGATCTAATTTGGTCATGCCACTCTTAGCTGTGGATCTTTACCCAAGCCTTCAATTTCCTTATCCTAAAATGAATGTATTGTATTTCTGCTTCTGGAAAAATAAAGTAGGCATTGTTTTCCCTATGTATTCTGTTAAATACAACTCAAAAACCCTGGACATTGTATATAAAATATAAGACACTGAAAGGTGGAGAAAAGAAGGCAGATCAACAAGAGACTTTGGGACTTAAGAAAAGACATGGTGGTGAGTTCCCTATGTTTTATTTTAGCCTCGTATATCCCAGACCCGGAGTTGAAGAAGCCAGTGGGGATGTCAAATGGGAATGTCAGTGGGGGCAAGAGAAAAAATACACAGCTAAGACCTGCTCTCAATGTAGTCAAAGGACCAGAAAAAGGCAGCACAGCAAGACAGAAAACATTTAGACCATAAACACCAAGAATCACAGAAAAGACTGTGGCCCCACCCCCACCCCCACTAGAAAAGGCTGAGTAGAATGAGGACTTGAGACTTCTACTCACACAGTGCTCTGACAAGGTGCCCCAACACCCCACCAGGGTAATGTCTGAGAAGGCCAAGTAGGAAGCCAGGACATTCATCCCTGCCAACCAGTAATGAGCCCTCTCCCTCACCCCTTCAGTATCACTGAAGACCACATGAGAGTCTGTAGTTTCACCATCATCCAGCAGTAATAAGGTGCCCCTACCTCCTCCCTCCTGGGGTGATGTCAGAGGAGGCCTAAAGGAGAATCAGGACTTTTACTATCAACCAGCAGTAACAAGGCCATATCCACAATGATGTCAGTAAAGACCATAAGGGGAGTTAAAAGCCCCACTCTTCCACCAATAATGAGGATCCCTCAACAGAGGCTGAATGACTACAGAAATTACCCTGCCTGGCAGTCATAAGGAGGCACTCTCCCCTGTTCCTGAAAGAATGTGTCCAAGGAAGAGAGTTAAAAGGTGCAAATAACATCTATTATCTCATTACAAAATACAAAAATGCCCAGATTTCCATCAAAAATCATTCATACCAATAATAAGGAAGACCTAAAACTTAAAAAGACTTGATAGATACCAATACCAAGATACAGAGATGTTAGAATTATATGACAAAGATCTTAAATGCTTTAAGATGTTTTATGCCCAACATAAAAATGCTTTGATGAAAAATTAAAAACACTTTAGAAATGAATGAAAAAATAGAATGCCTCATCAAAGAATGGAAGGTATAAAAAGAACCAAAGGGAAACTTGAGAACTGTAAAATACAAATCACTAAATACAATGGAAAGAATCAGTGAAATGGAAGATAGAACAATAGAAATTACCCAATCTGAACATCAGGAAGAAAATAGACTAAAAAAATAAAATGAACAGAAATTCACAGACCTGGGGAACTATAACAAAAGATCTAACATTTGAGGTATCCAAGTCCCAGAGGAGAGGAGAAAAAGGATGAGATTGAAAAAGTACTCAGAGAAATAATGATTGGAAACTGCCTATATTTGACAAGAGATATATACCTACAAATTCAAGAAGTCGAGTGAAGCCCAAATAGGAAAAACCCAATCAAATCCATGACAAGACACATCATCATTAACTTTTGAAAATGAAAGACAAAGAGAAAATTTTGAAAGCAGCCAGATAAAGATGACACATTACCAATGTGGGAAAAAATTCACATGACAGTGTGTTGCTTATCAAAATGAAGGTCAGAAGAAAGTGAAAATAAAAAAATATATTGAAATGAATGAAAATGAAATTATAACACACCGAAACCTGTATGACACAGTTAAAGCAGTGCTGAGAGGGAACTTTGTAACACTAATAGCATGTTATTAAAAAGAAACACTCTCAGATCAATAATATTATATCCCACCTCAAGAACCTGGAAAAGGAGAGCAAGATAAACCCAAAGCAAGCAGAAGGAAAAAAATAATAAAAAGCAGAAGTTAATGAAATTCAGAACAGAAAAATGAATTGAACAAAGAGTTCTTTTTTTTTAATTCAAGTATAATTAACATACGGTGCTATATTAGTTTCAGGTGCACAATATAGAGATTCAACAATTCTATACATTTCTCAGTGCCTATCAAGATAAGTGTACTCTTAATCCTCTTGACCTATTTCACCCATCTCCTCATCTACCTGCCCTCTGGTAACCAGCAGTTTGTTCTCTGCATTTAAGAGTGGTTTTTGTTTGTCCCTTGTTTAGTTTGTTCATTTGTTTTGTTTCTTATATTCCACATGTGAATGAAATCATATTTGTCTTTTTTTGACTGCCCTATTTCCATTAGCATTATACCCTCGAGTTTCATCCATGTTGTTGCAAATGGCAGGATTTTATTCATTTTTATAGCTGAGTAATATTCCAGTGTGTGTGTGTGTGTGTGTGTATGTGTGTGTGTGTGTGTGTGTGTGTGTGTACACCACATCTTCCTTATTCATTCATCTACTGATAAACACTTAGGTTACTTCTGTATGTAGGCTATCGTAAATAATGCTGCAACAAACGGGTGCACATATCTTTTCAAACTGGTGTTTTCATTTTCTTTGGGTAAATACCCAGTAGTAGAATTACTGGATCATATGGTATTTCTATTTTTAATCTTTTGAGGAAACTCTATACTATTTTCCAAAATGGCTGTACCAATTTTCATTCCAACCAACAGTGTAGGAAGGATCCTTTTTCTCCACATTCCCACCACTTATTGTTTTTTGTCTTTTTGACATCTGACAGACATAGGGTGGTGTCTCATTGTGGTTTTTATTTGCATTTTCCTGATGATTAGTGATGTTGAGCATCTTTTCATGTGTCTGTTGGCCATATGTATGTCTTCTTTGTAAAAATGTCTATTCAGGTCCGCTGCCCATTTTTCTGACCAAATTGAGGATTTTGTGTGTGTTGAATTGTATATAAGTTCTTTATGTAGTTTGGATATTAACCCCTTATCAAATACATCATTTGAAAATATCTTCTCTCATTCAGCAGGTTGCCTTTTTGTTTTGTTGATGGTTTTATTTGCCATGCAAAAGCTTTTTATTTTGGTGTCATCCCAATAGTTTGTTTTTGCTTTTAGTTTCTTGCCTGAGGAGGCATATTCATAGATATGTTGATAATGGTGATGTCCACAAGACTACAGCCTATGTTTTCTTTTAGGAATTTTATGGTGTCAGTTCTCACATTTAGGTCCATTTCAGTTTATTTTTGTGTATGATGTAAGAAAGTGGTCCAGTTTTCATTTTTGCATGTAGCTGTCCAGCTTTCTCAGCACTATTTATTGAAGAGGCTGTCTTTTCCCTGTTGGATATTGCCACTTCCTTTTCATAGATGAATTGACCAGATTAGCATGGGTTGGTTTCTGGACTCTGTATCCTGTTTTATTGTTCTATGCATCTATTTTTGTGCCAGTACCTTCAGTTTTGATTGCGATAGCTTCGTAGTGATTCTTGAAATCTGGGATTGTGATGTGTTCAGCTTTGTTTTTCTTTTTCAAGATCTCTTTTGGGTTTTTGGGCTTTTTTTTTGTAGTTCCATATAAATTTTAGTATAATTTGTTCTGGTTCTGTGAAAAATATTGTTGGTATTTTGATAGGGATTACATTAAATCTGTAGATTATTTGGGGGAGTATAGACATTTTAACATTATTGGTTTTTCCTCATCAGCATGGAACATCTTTCCATTTGTTTATGTCAACTTCAGTTTCCTTCCTCAATGTTTTTTAAAATTTCTTTTTGGGAGAGCACAAGTGGGAGAGGGGCAAAGAGAGGGGGACAGAGGATCTGAAGCAGGCTCCACACTGACAGGCTGACAGCAGTGAACCCAATGTGGGGATTGAACTCATGAGCCATGAGATCATGACGTGTGCCAAAGTCTGATGCTCAACTGCCTGAGCAACCCAGGTGCCCCTTCCTTCCCCAGTGTTTTGTAGTTTCAGGGTACAGAGTTCACCTCCTCAGTTAAGTTTATTCCTAGGTATTTTAGACTTTGTGGTGCAATTTGTAAATGGGATTTTTTTTCTCAGTTTCAAAGATCTGGTTCTCTTAAAAGATTAATAACACTGACATATTTCTGATATGGTAAAGAAAAGAGAAAGAAGGCAGATTACCAATATCATAAATGAAACAGAGGCTATCGCTAAAAACCCTGCAGACATCAAATAATATTAAGGGAATACTAAGGACAGCTGTACACACAAATTTGGCAACTTATAAGAAATGGACCAATTCCTCAGACAACACAAATTATCGTAATTCACCTAACATAAAATAGATCATTTGAATAGTTCTGTAACTATTAAAATTGAATTCATAATTTTAAACACTACCCCCAAATAATGTTCCTTTCCTAAATGGTTCAATGGAGAATTCTATCAAAATGTTTAAAAAATTAATACCAATTCTACACACAATCTCTTCCAGAAAATAGAAGCACAAAGAACATTCCTAATTCACTTTGTGAAGCTAATATTTTTCAGATGTCAACACCAGATGAGGATAGTACAAAAGAAGAAAACTGCACACCAATATCATTTATGAATATAAATAAAAAATATTTAACAAAATATTAACAAATAGATTTCAGCAATGTAAAACAGAACTGTTATACCATGAGCAAGTGAGATTCATTGCAGAAATGCAAGACTGGTTCAATATTTGAAGCTTATTTAATTTAATGAATTTGATGTAATCTATATGAAAGAAGAAAAAAATCCCATCAAATCAATAAATACAGAACTATCATTTGACAAAACTCAATACTCATTCATGAAAAATAGGAGTAGAGGTGAATTTATACAACTTGATAAACCTTCTAAAAAAACCTCATAACTAACATACTAAGTGGTACATTACAACGATGTCTGCTTTTCCCACTATAATTCAACATAGTGTTAATAAGCCAGTGCAATAAGACAAAAAAAGGAAATAAAAGGCATACAGATCATAAAAGAAGAAATAGAACTATCTCTATATTCTATTACAGAAGCCATAATTGCCTATGTAGAAAATTTCAAAATCTACCAAAAAATCTCCTAGAACTAAGTGGATTTGGCAATTTGGGATGATGCAAGATTTACATACAAAAGTTTATTGCATTTCCATACTAACAATGAACATATGGACACTAAAAATTAAAAACACAACACCTGTATAGTAGCTGTGTGCGTGTGTGTGTGTGTGTGTAAATCTAACAAGACATGTACATGATTGTATGCTAAAACTACATAATGCTGATATAAGACATCAAAGATCTAAATAAATGGATAGAAATATAGTGATCATAGGTTAAAATAGTCAACATAATAAAGATATCAGTTATCTCAAAATTGACATACAAAGTTGACACAGTTCCTACAAAAATTCCAAGTTTTTTTTTTTATAGATAGGTATAATGTTATTCTAAACTTTATATGGGTAGGCCAAGGAACTAGAATAGCTAAAACGATTTTGAAAAGAGAATAAAGCGGTATTATTTTACACATTAATCAAGACTGTGGTATTGATGTAGGAATAGACAAACAGATCAGTGGAACAGAGAACCTAGAAATACATCTACACAAAAATGCCCAGTAGATTTTTGACAAAGGTGCAAAGGCGGGAGAAAGATAGTCCATGCAAAAATAGTGCTGTAGGAATTGGCCATCTTAGTTTAAAAAGAAAAGAAAAGAAAAGAAAAGAAAAGACCCTTGACCTAAGTCTCATACTGTATAAAAAAAATTAGGTCAAAATGGATAACAGACGTAAATGTAAAACCATTAAACTTTTAAGAAAATATTCAATAATGAGGGCTAAGCAAAGACTTCTTTGACTTGATACTAAAAACATCCATAAAAGGAAAAATTGATAAATTGGACATTATCAAACATTTAAAAATATTTGCTTTGTATTTTTAAATATTTACTTTTTGTTTTCTTAGGACCCTGCTAAGAAAATGACAGGACTAATTACAGGCTGGCAGAAAATATTTGTAAATCACCTGACAGAGGGCTAGTGTTTAGAATATAAAAAGAACTCTCAAAACTGATAAAAAAAAAAATAGCAAATAATCCTATTTAGAAAATTAACAAAAGACACAGAGAGACATTTCACCAAAGAGGATATAAAATGGCAGATAAATACGTGAAAAAATACTCAACAATATTAGCCATTGGAGAAATGCAAACTAAAACCATAATTCTATGCCACTGTATACCTATTAGAATGGCTAACATACAGAATAGTGACAACACAAAGTGTTGGTGAGGATGTGGAGAAACTGAATCACTCATTTATTGCTGGTGGGAGTGTAAAATGGTAACTTCACTCTGGAAAACAGCTTGGCAGTTTCTTAAAAAAAATAAAATAAACATGCAACTACCATATGACCCAACAATTACACTCCTGGGCATTTATCCCAGAACAATGAAAACTTATGTTTATACAAAAAAAACCCCAAAAACCTGTACACAAAAGTAGATCGCAGTTTTCTTCATGATAGACAAAAGCTGGGAACAGTCCAGATGCCCTTCAGTGAGTGAGGAAGTAAACAAACTGTGGGCCCATCCATTGCAAATAATGCTGCTCAGCAAGACAAAGGAACAAGCGGTTGATATATCTAACAATTGGATGACTCTCCAGAGAATTATGCTGAGTGGAAAAAAGCCAATCTCAAAAGGTTAGATTTCTACAACATTGTTCAAACGACATTACAGAAATGAAGAACAGATCAGTTGCTGTGGGGTTAAGGAGTGGGTGATGGTAGAAGGAAGTGGCTATAAAAGTCAACATGAAATATACATGATGGAAGTGTTCAGTAACTTGACTGTATCAATATTAATATCCTGATTATGACATTGGATTTTAGTTTTGTGAGTGGTTACCTTTCGGGGGAGCTGGATAAGGGATACACTGGACCTCTCTGCATTTTTAAAAAAAAAACTATGTGTGGATTTATAGTTGTCTCAAAAAGAAAAAAAGAGAGGGTATCAGCCTGGGTAGTCTCTTGTATCACTTGTCAGTTCACTAACTCATTCAGTTACTATTTCAGTTGAACTATATTGTGAATCAAAAAAAAAAAAAGTGTAAATATAAGACACAAAGGCTAATTTAAGCTAATGATTTTTTAGCATTTTTTACTACAGTAGAAATAGGTCACTGAGCTAGAAATTAATAGACTATATTCAAAATGGTAAATTCTCCTTGCATAATCTTCTCAGGTTGAGAATAGCAACTTTAGGATCATCTTGTGATACACTATCTAGAATAAAGCAAAAATGTCATGTTCATTTCATATAATCCTGTAAAAAGCCCAGGGGAAAAAATTCTATCACACACGTGTGGCCTGGCGTCATACTGGGAGGGAATGAATGACAATTTCCCATTCACTATAAAATGCCATCGTAAAGAATACAAGGTCACATAAATACTGTGTTATTTCTGGCAAAAACCAAAGAGAAAACAAACTGCATGCAACAAAACAATACAAAATAAAACAAAAACCAACAGCCCATTTGCACAGTATAGCTTTTTCTGAAGGTAACTCGTCCATTTGTTCTGACTGAACTCTTGCACAAGCCAGAATTTGCATATGGGCTGGGATAAGAGGAGCTTACAATGTGTTGTCTATTGCTGAACTTGTATTGAGAATCAGCACTCGGGGCTCAATATGAAATAGAAAGTTAGGCAGGCAACCCAACTAGCTGCATTCCAAGAAGTCTAAGCTAAGAGGCAAAGTCCAGATGTGAGCTGCAAGTCAGAAACCGGGGGTAGCAGAAATCCCACCCAGAGCGGAAGAAGCTTAGGGAAATTTTTCACAGTATTGGGGCATCACTGAAGATACTTCTGTAGGGTACTTTTGTTTTCACTACAGGTGAGAGAGCTGCTAAAGATTCCAGGTCAGTTCAGACACATTTATCTGACCGATATTTACTAAGAACATCTTGTACATGTTGGGCTTTGTGCTAAGTGTTGGGGGAGCAAAGGACATGAAGTGCTTACAGCTCTGTTTAAGAGAAGGATAAGGTAGCAATGACCCAGGGCTGTGAAAAGCTGGAGGTGAGCACGGGGTGAGATTTGTGCCCCCCAAAAAGGTATTTGTGTTGTTCTGTGGATTGGTGGCACTATAGGGACAAAGAGGGAGGCAGGCCACAGAAAATGTTCCCAAGATCGTGCTTCTTTTTTTTTTTTTTTTAATTTTTTTTTTTCAACGTTTATTTATTTTTGGGACAGAGAGAGACAGAGCATGAACGGGGGAGGGGCAGAGAGAGAGGGAGACACAGAATCGGAAACAGGCTCCAGGCTCTGAGCCATCAGCCCAGAGCCCGACGCGGGGCTCGAACTCACGGACCGCGAGATCGTGACCTGGCTGAAGTCGGACGCTTAACCGACTGCGCCACCCAGGGGCCCCAAGATCATGCTTCTTGAACTGGGTCTTGAGAGGACAAAACCTTTCAAGGAGAGAAGGGTTGGGAAAGAAATGTCAGGCAGAGGAAAAAGAATCTACATGAGATACTATGGCTTGGAAAACCATGATGCCTCTAGAAAAATCTCATTTCTGAAGAAATTGACCAGGTAAAGCTGGGCCCTTGGGGGACACTAGATAGAGCCACTGACGAGGGTGAGACAGAGAACTGAAAGTAAGGGCACGAAATGGAAAATGCACAAAGAAAAGTTTATTTTCTATGTTCTAAACGCCAGCTCCCAGGTTTCAGTGCCCTAGGCAGACTTACAACCAATGATTCTCAAACTTTAATGTACATATGATTCTTCTGGGATGTTGCTAAAATACATGTTCTGATGTGTTAGGTTTGGGGAGGGGTCTGAGATGCTACCTATCTAACAGGCCTCTGGATGACAATGCTGATTCTGCTGGTCCGTGGCCCACTCTGTCAACAGCAGAGGTTTAGAGTGCACGAGTCTTTAGAGTGGATATGGAAACGTTCCTTTGGAGTGAGGGAAGAAAATGTTAGAACTTACATTTATAGTCTTTATCAAAAAGTTAGAAAATTAAACTTTGCTATGATAATGTACAGATCAACTCTGGCCCCTTCACTCAGTCTGTCTGCTAGACAGTTGACATGTGTAATATGTGAGGAGGGGCAGGAGAGGCATTCTATAATTTGGAGGCATTGGCAGTGACACCTTTTATTCTTCATCAGATTTCATCTTACAGCTACATACTGCAGTTACAGTATATTTTTCAGTGGATATCTGGGTTATATAATCTAATGCTAATTCATCTTCATGAAATGAACAAGTGGCTTTAAAGGATTCCTATGCACAAGCCACTGATTAAAAACACTAGGTATGTATGTAAATACAAGTGAACAAAAAGCGTTTGCAAGAATGTTTCTACTCCTGGAGTGAACTCTTGATAGTCGCACAGTGACATCCAAACAATGATTCCAAGAGCTGACTCCACGTTGGTTAAAAATAAATAAAAATGAAGAGTAGGACTACTTGAAGTATGGATTTGCATCTAATATTAGCAACTAATTCCACCATGAATGTGTATTGTTCCTTGGGATATCAGTGAAGCCATTGCGATTCACAGGACTTTTTTTTCTTTTCCCTTTTTCTTCTTTAAGAGAGAGAGAAAGAGCACACAAGTGTGTGATCAGGGAAGGGGCAAAGAGAGAGGGAGAAAGAAAATCTTAAGCAGACTCCACACTCAGTGCTGAGCCTGATGCAGGGCTCAGTCTCATGACCATGAGATCATAACCTGGGCTGAAATCAAGAATAGGATGCTTAACTGACTGAGCCACCCAGGTGTCCCTAGCAAGAATTTTTAAAACAAAGAACTCCATAAAGCAAACCTTTATGGACATGAAGACATGAAGTGGGGGGGGGGGGGGGGGGGGTGTTGCATGACTCAGTCAGTTGAACAACTGACTCTTGATTGATGTTCAGGTCATGATCCCAGGGTCATGGGATCGAGCCCCAAGTTAGGCTCCGCACTGAGAATGGATCCTGCTTAAGATTTTCTCTCTCTCTCTCTCTCTCTCTCTCTCTCTCTCTCTCTCTGTCTCTCTCTCTCTCTCTCTCAATCTCTCTCTCCTTCTGCCCCTCTCCCCCACTCCTAGGCTCTCTCTCTCTCTCAAATAAAAATAAAAAATAAGATAAAATAAGACATGCAATACTCAATTTGGGACACAATTTTATTAAATCTGATGGTACATTTTTAAAAACCAGTTTTACATTTTTTTACATGATAGCAGAGGTAAAAAGTCACCTATCGGGAGATGACTTATTCCTTCTTGTGGAGTAAGAAATGGCTGAAAGACTACATGAAAGCAATATGGCAACCAATTTCATCAAATATCAAATAGTGACTCAAGGACCCCCTCCTCCAGGTCCCAGAGTCCTCTCCATTCAGCTAGAAGTTGAGGGTAGTACATGCGAGATTTTTGATAGGCCTGGAAGTGGTTCACGTCACTTTTGCTCATATTCTGTCAGCCTGAACTGACAACCTGACTGTAACTAACTGCAAGAGAGGCTGGGAAATGTCACCTACCAACATTTTACAAAAAGCTGAGTTTGAAGTTGGTATCTCTGTTGAGTAAGACTGGAGGCTGAGAAGTGGGTCAGGGAACTCTTATATTTCTTTATGGTTACACTGTGTATATGGGGCTTTTTTGAAAATTATTTCAAAAAATAAATTTTTTAAAATAAAAAAATAACAATAGATGGGCATCCCAGTCAACCATTTAGAATGGGCAACCAAATCTGTTTTGAGTATGTGATTTTCTTTTTTAAAGTTTTATTTTTTTTGAAGGTATACTAGTACTTAGACCTATTTGAAAATGTAGATAAACAGGAAAATAATGCTTAAGGTCTGCTAACATTTTATTCAAAATACATATAAATGACTTTCTACTATATTCCTAGAAAAATAATGACAACATTAATAGATTTTAGGGTATGTTATGAAGACTAAGCATTAAAATATATGAATCTAGATGGGTTTACTTTCTCTTAAAATTAGTCTATAAACTAGTATGTAAAATACCCATTTCTGAATGCTTAATTGATATCTAATAATATTCTCTAGAATTTGGGGAATTAATCTAATTAATTTTGCTAGGCTGACAACAAAATGCATAGAAAACAACTCAAGAAATGAAGACCATATAACAGATGAGTGTTCTTATTACCTCTGGAAATAATAATTCCCAGGGAAGATAAAACGTTCATCATACTGTTGTAAAATGAATGAAAGCTGCAATTTAAAATTCCAAATCCTGATAACATAACTGTACAAGAGGGGAAAGTGAAATTTACAAGGAACAATTAGAAAAATTATAAATACTTAGATTTTCTAAAATTATTTTATAATGTATTTGATCGCTGAGCTATTAAGTTTTTTCTCTCATAAAATTATAATAAATTCTAGTCAGTCTGAAAATCCTATCAGCAGGAAGCATGTGTCTTTTTTTAATGCAATGTGGCTTTAAAATGAGCAGTTCCCAATTATTAACCTTAAAATATCTCAACAGACAGAAGTAGAGATAAATGCTTTGTTTTTCTGGAACTCCACATCAGGTTTTCATCCTCTCCTCCTTCCTTCATAGGAAGCAATTAAATCTTTGTGTAGAAGATTTACAAGTCTGTGGAAAGGGAAAATCATCAGAGCAAATCCATGTAGCCATTTGAAAAAAGTACAGGTTTCCCCCACTATCCAAAAGTAGAGCCTTCCAATGAAATGTTTTGTAAACTGAAATGGCATCAAGGAAAGAAGCAATCACCAATAATTTATATGGAAAAATTTTGAGCATTCTGAGACTCAAATAATAACCTCTCTTAGGCTTTTCTGTTACTTTAGGACACATCTTGCTAACGGATGCACAAAATAAATTGAGATAAAGCACAGATGCTCACAGACACAGTTCAAAGCCATGGTGGCCTGATGCTGAGTGAAGTTCCCAGGAAGGAGCTTGGCAGTCCCCTTCTTGCTGGTAAGAGTGAATGCTGCCTCTATAAAGGCTCACTCCAAAACAAATGCTGAATGCTATTCTCACTTTTCACCTTTTTTCATAAAAGCAAAGATCCTTTTCAGATTTCTTTCCATTAGCAAAAACATACTCATGTAGGTCTTTTATAAAAGCAACGTGACATAATGTGAACTTTCAAAAAGCAAGGGGTATTTGTATCAGGGTAGCCAATAACAATTGAACTTTTGAGTTATTAAAGCAATAAATTTTTTAATCAATTTGGGAAATATGATGAGTATCTGAAATCTTTACTTGGTATTAAATGATTTTTCTCTCCTAAGACAAGAATTCTCAGACTAACCTCTTTAGGTTTCTGCAAAACCTAACTCAATTATTATATTTTCCCTCAGACTTTCTAAAGAAATATTTTTAAAAATCAGTATGGTATTTGTTTTATTTTCTATAATTTTTATGGTAGTTAGCTGTCACATAAATCTAGAATATTTATAAATACACTTCTTTTTAAACCTGGTGTAATATCTAGAGTTGCTAGAAGTGATACCATCATCACTGCTCTACGTAGAGTTAAGGTTAATACGTGATGATGTTTGGCAGGTCATAGTTGATGGTCTCATGTGGGAGCAGTCCCATCAACAAAAGAATGAAGCAAGGTGCTTAACAGATCTAGTTTTAAAGTAAGCATATTTAAGGTTGCAAACAGGATCTGGGAAAACAAGATTGGAATTTGTTTTAGATCTTCTGGGAAACTCCTTCAGCTCAAGAGAGTACAAACACCATAAAAAAATCTTTCAGTTGTCGAACAGCTGAATGCTGATGAATGTGCACCTGAAGTGCCCACACCAGCAGATTTACTGGATATGGTACTATTTTGGGGAGTCAGCACATGCTGTATACTCATGACCTGCCAGAGTCCAAGGACAGGATGCAGCCCAAAGATATGGGCAGCAAAAGACACAGTTCAGAAACATACAGCTGTGAGCCATGACCAACTCAAAAATATCCAAAAATAGGGGCGCCTGGGTGGCGCAGTCGGTTAAGCGTCCGATTTCAGCCAGGTCACGATCTCGCGGTCTGTGAGTTCGAGCCCTGCGTCAGGCTCTGGGCTGATGGCTCAGAGCCTGGAGCCTGTTTCCGATTCTGTGTCTCCCTCTCTCTCTGCCCCTCCCCCGTTCATGCTCTGTCTCTCTCTGTCCCAAAAATAAATAAACGTTGAAAAAAAATTAAAAAAAATATATCCAAAAATATTTTCAAAAGGATAGAACCATTTATTTTGTAGTTGCTTTTAACAAAACAAAAATCCTTACGATACTGCCTCTGTCCTTGACTTCACCTGCTATGAGCCAAATGTTTGTGCTGCTCCATAACTCATATGTTGAAATCTTAACCTCCAAAACAGACAGTATTAGGTGGTGCAGCCTTTGGGAGATGTTTAGGTCATGAGCGTGGAGCCCTTGTGGATGGGAATCATGCCCTTATAAAAGAGATACCTTGGAGCTTTCTAGTTCCTTCCACTTTATGAGGACACAATGAGAAGGTGCAAGCTATAAACCAGAAAGAGGCTCTTTACTGGCATAAAACCATGCTGGTGCCTTAATCTTGGATTTTCCAGGCTTTAAAACTGTGTGAAATAACTTTCTGTTGTTTCTAAGCCACTCGGTCTGTGGTTTATTGTTACAGCAGCCCAAATGGACTTAGACATGACCCTTATACCTCTTATCAGGATTACTGACTCAGCCTCCCATCTCCTTCAGTCTCTTCAATGACTTCTCACATTTAAGTGTGAACTCTTGCCAAGCCATTTACCTAAAAAGACATTCTTAGGATTTCCTCCCCCCCCCCCCTGCCCACAGCTTCTATTCTTCAGTCACGTTGGCCCACGTGGAAGCCAATTTGCAAAGATGGCTGCTCCCTGTAGTCTATACCATTTGCAATGTGACTTTGCAGCTCCTTCCATTGAGAGGTAGAGTCTAATTCCCTACCACTTCAATCTGGCTTTGTGATACGTATTGACCAAAATAATGTGGCAAAAATGATAGAGTGCCAGTTCAAGTCTAGGCCTCAAGGGTCCTTGGCATGCTTCTGCTCTTGCTCTCTTGTACCCCTATCCCCTGATACATGAGAAGAAACACACAGTAGCCAGGCAGAGCATGCAAGACTGTGTGGAGACCAGCTTGGACACTTGAGCCAACAATGAGCCAACAAACCATCAAGCCTAACATGTAAGTGAGTTATTCCAGACCAGCCAGCCCCCAACTGACCTTCGAATTGACTGCAGTCCAACTGACAGCAAGCCCAGTTAAGAGACACTGAGCCTAGCCCACACTGCAGAACCACCCAGCCAACCTTAGAACAATAGGCAATAGCAAATAGCCCTTGTTTTAAGTTGGGGGGTGATTTGTTAAATATCAGTAACTAAGGAATGTAGCCCCCATTCATTCCATGCTTATTGCCAGCTCTAAGTTTATATGTTGTTTTTCCTAGAATGCCTCCTTCTCTTTCCTCCACTTGCATCTGTTTGCTTTTAAGACCCAGGTCAAGTGCTTTCTCACCAAGCCTTCTTTGACTACAATCCAAAGAAAGATATCTCTTTAGTGAGTAACACATTTTTCATTTTTCTCTGTCATATTTCATGTATCCTGTATTCAATTATACAAACCCTGAGTTATCTCAACCTCTAACATGGAGCTAGCTCATTTTTTGATGCTTCATAAAAATTTACCAGCTGAAAACAGATATGCTCTTCTCCCCACCCATCCAGCCTGTGGCATGGTTTAGGTATCAATACCAACTCCCTCAACTGACCCTGTCCTGGAACTGATTAACAAGTCAAGTTTCCCTGTTGAAGATCTTTGTAAAGATAATGGATGGCTATATAAATACAGTTTACTTAAACCGTCAGTTTCCTTTTTTAAAAAAAATTTAAGTTTGTTTATTTTGAGAGAGAGCGTGTGTGTATGCACACAGGAGTGAGGGGAGGGGAGAGAGAGAGGGAGAGAGAGAATATCCCAAGCAGGCCCTACACTGTCAGTGCAGAGCCTGATGTGGGGCTCGAACTCATGAACCATGAGATCGTGACCTGAGATGAAATCAAGAGTTGAACACTTAACCGACAGAGCCACCCAGAAGCCCCTAAACCATTAATTTTCTTTAAATGGAAGAACTGCTATTGATATATTTTTCATATATATATGAATAAATATAGGATATATATATATATATGGATATAGCCATATATATGAATATATGTATGTGTGTGTGTATATATATATATATATGTGTGTGTGTGTGTGTGTGTGTGTGTGTGTGTTCTTAAGAGAATTCTTCCTTTGTAAGGGCTATCAGTTTTTGTTCCTGCTTATTAAGTATGTACTTCATATTCATTTTACTTGACACTACAGGAAATTGTGCATGACTCAGGCTACATAATTCTGAGCTTATTTCTGGGATGCTTTGTCTATTATTTCAAATTGTCACAAGGTCGGTTGACTCTTTACATGCATCAGGTAAAATAAGAAATATGTATATACATACCAATTTAAACACCATAATAAATTCCTATATTCAGTATCATCCATGACTACCTCATGTTCTAACATCACTTTTTTTTCCAGAATATATACTACTTACGCATGATACAGCAAATGTTACAGCATTGGAATTTTAGTGCAATAAACAGTTATAGCATATTTACCACTTTGAATTCGTCCATCACCTCAGTACAATTACTGAGTAATCTTTTTAAAAATTAAGTTTTCGTAAGTGTAGTTTTACTGGCTTTTCCTTAGAAATCCAGAAATGCATGCTCATTTATTTAAAAAAAAAAAAACTGTCTCAGCTCAAAACTCTTATGCTAAGATTAGTGTTAAATAATGATATTACTGAATATTATATATAGGCCACTGAAGAAGCAAATTTAAGCCAATTTACAACTTGGCTCATAAATAGTTATCTGTTAGAAGTTGTACTGGTTAGAAGGGATAAGAGTAGCTCTCCCTTGTTTAAAGGCAACCATTTACTGACTTTTTGTTATGTATCAGATACATGTAAAGAACTTTAGCTTTATAATATGACTAAATCCTCACAATAATCCCATGAAATAGGCGTTAGTATTAGTATGAGGTACTAGTGTTTGCAAATAAGGAAACTGAGATTCTGGGAAGTATCTTGCTCATTATCACATAGATAATAAGCCATATATATATATATATCTTTTACTATTACATGCCTTCCAGGTTGCTCTTGTTTTTAAGGTCCAGATCATTCTGATGGCAAAGCTTCTTCCTGTTTTCACAGCATATCATTTTATCTAGGTAGCTGCTGCCTTTTGCATACAGTCAACACAGGGGAGTGGGTGTGGTGCCTGTACAGTTTCTTCACATAAGTAATTATAATGCTTGTGTCGTGATTTAAAATGCTTGTGTCATGATTGGGGCACCTGTGTGGCTCAGTTGGTTAAGGGTCCGACCTCAGCTCAGGTCATGATCTCACAGCCCGTGAGTTCGAGCCTCGTGTCAGGCTCTGTGCTGACAGCTCAGAGCCTGGAGCCTGCTTCGGATTCTGTGTCTCCCTCTCTCTGCCCCTCCCCTGCTCATGCTCTGTCTCTTTCTGTCTCAGCAATAAATAAAAAAATTTAAAAAAAGTCTGCTAAACTATTAGTGCTAAATTACTAGAAACTTGAGGATTAAATCCTTGAAAAATATTTATGTTTTAAAAGAAAATAACCAGGGTGCCTGGGTGGCTCAGTCAGTTAAGTGTTGCACTTTGGCTCAGGTCATGATCTCACAGGTCCTGAGTTCGAGCCCCATGTAGGGCTCCATGCTGACAGCTCAGAACCTGGAACCTGCTTTGGATTCTGGGTCCCCTCTCTCTCTGCCCCTCCCCCTCTCATGCTCTGTCTCTGTCTCTGTCTGTCTGTCTGTCTGTCTCTCTCTCAGGAATAAATAAACATTAATTTTTTTTAAATAAAAGAAGATAACCAAAAAGGAATTGCTTAATCCAAAGGAAGCAGTTACTAGTGATAGAATTTTAGGCAGCTGTGAGGACATATAATTAGATCAGTGGTTCTCAGTGTTGGTAGCACATTGGAATCATGTGTAGAGCTTTAAAAAAAAAAAAATCCTCAGTCATCAATCCCCAGAGGTCTTATTCAGTTGTTTTGTGTGGTAGATACTGGGTACCACTGTGTTTTATAAAAGCTGCAAATGTAATGATAATGATCAACCAGGGTATAAAGCCAATAGTTTGGATAAGGAGGTCATAAAATGCCTATATATCCAACAGAATGGTTCTGGCCTTGGTTCTCCTCAGATGGTATGTCAATCTGTGGCACTGAGCTTGCTCTTTGAATGGAACACAAATTTCTCACCAACATGCCAGTAGGTGCACTTCAAGAGTTTTAAAAATCTTCTTCTGTGATACAGCTGGAAGAAAACATGGGGGGAAAAATGTTTATAACTCTGAGGTATGAAGTGAATGAATTAGACATGAATTCCAGAAGCCAAAACAAAAACAATTGATAAATTGGGCTACAATAGGATCCATTATTTTTGCATAGCCCAAATCACCAAAAAGTCAAAAGAAAATTCGCCAACTGAGAAAAGCTATTTGCCGCATGTTGACAAGTATGTCATTTTGTGAAAATATAAATGTTTTAAAATGGTTGAGGGGTCTGGGAGCAGCAACACCCCAAATTCAGTGAAGACATCTAGCAAACAAATCTTGGTTTCTAAATACCATCCTTCATTAAAAGGAACTAGGCTCCTTAGAGAAATGGCTGAGTCCAGTGCTAGAAGAGCAAAGAACAAGATAAGCCTGGGACATTGTTGTGCCAGAAAGTAAGGAAATGCTTAAAGAATGATGATGACACTTCAAAAGGACTCAGGAACCAAGTTCAAGAGAATCCCATTGCCTAAATCTGGGACAATTTAAGCACCCAGATAAATATAGTAACTTATTATAATCCATTTAATAAGATAGGAGTCCACGAACGCATACTGATACAAATTTTTAAAATGAAAGTTAGGGGTGCCTGGGTGACTCAGTTGGTTGAGCATCCGACTCTTGATTTCAGTTCAGATCATGATCCCAGGATCTTGGGATCAGGCCTCCGCATCCCGCTCCGTGCTGAGTGTGGAGCCTCTTGGGATTCTCTCTCTCTCCCTCTGCCCCCTCCCCTGCTCATGTGTGTTCCCTTTCTCTCTCTCTTTCTCTCAAAAAAAAAAAAATTAAAAATTAAAAAAAAAGTTAAATGAAGAACAGGATGTTTGCATGGTCTTGAAGTATCTCCTCACAGAATACTTACTAAACAGGAAGCATGTGGTTTTAGAGACAAGGCAGGCAGACACCAGTTTACTCAGGTGATCAAAGTTAACATCATCAGTAAGGAGATGAATCCATCTGATAGGATGCGATGAGAACACAGCATCTCTTCTGTGGTACTCCTGCCAATGATGCATAACATGAATTTGATCATGAAGAAACAAAATGTGGGGGACTCTACTTTAAAAAAAATTGCTCCGTGGTCTTCATAACTATTGCGGTCATGAAAATCTAGAAAAGACTGAGGAACTATTCTAAACTGAAGGACACTAAAGATGCACCACAACTAAATGTAAACTTGATTCCAAACTAGATCCCTTTTTTGTAAAGAACATCACTAGGGAAGTCGGAAAAATCTGAAAGGGGGCTGAGGATTAGATGGTAGTAAAATGTCAGTTTTGATCTCCTGATTTGGGTACTTATTATTATATAGGAATATGCTTTTGAATTAAATATTTGGGGATTATAGAATATCAAGTCAGCCAATGGCTCAGGAAAAAAATCTCTGTGTTGTATTTGCAATTTTTTTGTAAGTTTGGAATTGTTTCAAAAAATTTCAATACACTGGAATTTATTAGGAAAGCTCAATGAGGTAGATATGTGAATTTACATATTTTCCCCCAAGGAAAGCAAGAAAATAACAACCCTCTAGCTACTAGATATGCTAAACTATATGAGATTTGATAGGTAAGTATAAATATATCTAACCTTGAGTTTGAACCACTGGTCTTACTTTGCTTCAAACATTTAGGACTTCTAGGAGTAAAGGTACCTCTTATAAGGACTATGACTATTATTTCCTTCTCAAAATTTGGTGGAAGAAGGAAAGAATCCTTCTGAAGGATTAAAGAGAAAGATAGGTACATAAAGCCCAAAATTTCTACAGCAACTCTCTAACAAATTTAAACACTTAGCTGTAGTTAAAAAATTTAAGTACAGTTATTTGTGAAGTTCCAACAAATATTTCACAATTTTTTTCAGAAGTACACTAAGTTTTTTTTTTTTAATGTTGCCTCCTCTCAGAGATAAGAAAAACATGGTGTTCATTGTATTAGACCTTAAAGAGACCTCTGGAGCTCATCTAACCCAAATACCTCCTGCTGGATGATAGCCCCATCCCTTTTGTTCTGCCCTGGTGGGTATAGAGAACAGATGGAAGTCATCCTCTGATCCTGTGAGCTCCAGGGTCTACAGATTGAGAGCCTGACCCCTGTGCAGGGTGCAGCCACGCCATGCCTGACTCCCTGTGGATCTCCTCCTGCCCGTGTGGATGTTGGTATTTCGTGGTTCACAAGCTCCACGGGCAACAAGTTCTTCAGGACAGCAATGCTTACCTCGCAGCTGGTGGTGTTAATCCTCCTGAATTGTATCGTTTGTGGACCAAGCTAAATGCAAAAGGACGGGCACTGCCTTTCATTATACTCTGAGGATATCTATGGGCCATACAGTGGTCATAATTCACCGCTTCCCAGAGTATAATCATCTTTCAAACAGGATGGCTCCTTAAAGTCATCTTTTCAGCTTCTCTTCCCAGACTTCACCTACCCTGCAGAAAGAACATACATTCAGTCTCATGCTCCTCCTTCCTCACCCCACTGTCCTATAGATGTATTAACCAGCCATCAAATGGATTGACTGAATTACCCTTTTGTTTTTTTTTTTTTGTTTTTGTTTTTTGCTGTCACCTGAAATGAGAAGAGGGCACAATATGGAGAGCACCACAGGAGAGAGAAGCAAAAGACAGAGATACTGCTAAAAATAGAGAAATTAGCAGGGAACTCTGTTCCTGGGATATCTGAATTCAAATGTTTTATACCTGAAATAAACCCCAGGAAATCAATGAATCTTCATAAAACCACAGAGAAAAGACTGTAGTTATTTGTTTCAGCTGAATCCTGTTTACCATGATTATTCACAGAAGTTCTTGAGCTATAATCCATACTCTTCATTGACAAAAGCTCTTTTTCCCTTTTTCCCCTTAAATCCAGAGGAAGCAAATTTGTGTAGTATGACCCAGACCCTATAATTTAAGCCCTTGTGCTCACCCTGGATAAGGATGTATGAACTCTATATTTCTGAAACCTCTCAACCTCCTTATGAGTTAGGAGCTATTACTTTCTGTGTTTCTCAGATGAGAAAATGGATTCTTAGAAAGATGAGTCACTTACTCAGGGCCACACAGTTTATTAGTGGCTGAATCTGGATTTGAAGCCAGAACTGTCTAATTCTGACCAATTATTTTAGTACACTCATTTAAAAAATAATTGCATGGGAATTCAAGCTGGTGCAGTCATGCTGGAAAACAGTATGAGGTTCCTCAAAAAACTAAAAATAGAACTACCCTATGACCCAGCAATTGCATTACTAGGCATTTATCCAAGGGATACAGGTGTGCTGTTTTGAAGGGACACATGCATCCCCATGTTTATAGTAGCACTATTAACAATAGCCAAAGTATGGAAAGAGCCCAAATGTCCATCGATGGATGAATTGATAAAGAAGATGTGGTGTATATGTACAATGGAGTATTACTTGGCAATCAAAAACAATGAAATCTTGCTATTTGCAACTACGTGGATGGAACTGGAGGGGATTATGCTAAGTGAAATTAGAGAAAGACAAAAATCATATGACTTCACTCATATTAGGACTTTAAGAGACAAAACAGATGAACATAAGTGAAGGGAAACAAAAATAATATAAAAACAGGGAGGGGGACAAAACAGAAGAGACTCATAAATATGGAGAACAAACTGAGGGTTACCGGAGGGGTTATGGGAGGGGGGATGGGCTAAATGGGTAAGAGGCACTAAGGAATCTACTCCTGAAATCAATGTTGCACTATGCTAACTAATTTGGATGTAAATTTATAAAATAAAATAATAAAATAAAACAAATAAAATAAAAATTAAAAATTACATGTTTTGATGTGTACAAAAGAATATATGTAACATATGGAAAACCCAACAGACTCCACCAAAAGTCTGCTAGAACTGATACATTAATTCAGCAAAGTCGCAGGGCACAAAATTAATGTACAGAAATCGGTTGCATTTTTATACATCAATAATGAAGCAACAGAAAGAGAAATAAAGGAACTGATCCCATTTACAATTGCACCAAGAACCATAAAATACCTATGAATAAACCTAACCAAATATATAAAGGATCTGTATGCTGAAAACTATAGAAAGCTTATGAAGGAAATTGAAGACACAAAGAAATAGAAAAACACTCCATGTTCATGGATTGGAAGAATAAATATTGTTAAAATGTCAATACGACCCAAAGCAATCTACACACACATTCAATGCAATCCCAATCAAAATTGCACTGGCATTCTTCTCCAAGCTAGAACAAACAATCCTAAAATTTGTATGGAACCACAAAAGAGCCTGAATAGCCAAAGTTATATTGAAGAAGAAAACCAAAGTGGGAGGCATCACAATCCCAGACTACAGCCTCTGCTACAAAGCTATAATCAACAAGACTGTAAAGGTTACTGGAGGGTTCCTGGAGGGGTATTGGTACAAAAACAGACATAGACCAATGGAATAGAATAAAGAGCCCAGAATTGGACCTACAAATGTATGACCAACTAATCTTTGACAAAGCAGGAAAGAGTATCCAATGGAAAAGAGACAGTCTCTTTAACAAATGGTGCTGGGAGAACTGGACCACAACATGCAGAAGAATGAAACTAGTTCACTTTCTTACACCATACACAAAAATCAACTCAAAATGGATGAAAGACTTGAATGTGAGACAGGAAACCATCAAAACCCTAGAGGAGAAAGCAGGCAACAACCTCTTTGACCTCAGCTGCAGCAATTTCTTACTCGACCCATCTCCAAAGGCAAGGGAATTAAAAGCAAAAACGAACTATTGGGACCTCATCAAGATAAAAAAAAAAAAAAAAAAAAAAAAAAACAACTTCTGTACTGCAAAGGAAACAATCAACAAAACTGAAAGGCAACCAATGGAATGGGAAAAGATATTTGCAAATGATACATCGGATAAAGGGCTAGTATCCAAAATCTATAAAGAAGTCACCAAATGCCACACCCGAAAAACAAAAAAATCCAGTGAAGAAATGGGCAGAAGACATGAATAGACACTTTTTCAAAGAAGACATCCAGATGGCCAAAAGACACATGAAATGATGCTCAATGTCACTCATCATCAGGGAAACACAAATCAAAACCAAACTGAGATACCACCTCACACTGGTAAGAGTGGCTGAAATGAACAAATCAGGAGGCTATAGATGCTGGTGAGGATGTGGAGAAATGGGAACCCTCTTGCACTGTTGGTGGGAATCCAAACTGGTGCAGCCACTCTGGAAAACAGTGTGGATGATCCTCAAAAAATTAAAAACAGAGCTATCCTATGACCCACCAATAGCTCTACTAGGAATTTACACAAGGGATGCAGGAGTGCTGATGGATAGGGACACTTGTAACCCAATGTTTATAGGAGCACTTTCAACAATAGCCAAATTATGGAAATAGCCTAAACGTTCATCAACTGAATAATGGATAAAGAAGGTATGGTTTATATATACAATGGAATACTACTTGGAAATGAAAAAGAATGAAATCCTGCCATTTGCAGCAACATGGATGGAACTGGAGGGTGTTATGCTAAGTGAAATAAGTCAGTCAGACAAAGATAGATACCATATGTTTTCACTCATATGTGGATCTTGAGAAACTTAACAGAAGACCATGGGGGAAGGGAAGGGGAAAAAAAGTTACAAACAGAGAGGGAGGGAGGCAAACCATAAGAGACTCTGAAATACAGAACAAACTGAGGGTTGGTAGGGGTGGGGGAGAGGGGAAAGTGGGTGATGGGCATTGAGGAGACCGCTTGTTGGGATGAGCACTGGGTGTTGTATGGAAGCCAATTTGACAATAAATTGTATTAAAAATAAAATAAAAAAGCATATATGTAACATATAATATTCTGGTTATCTATTGCAAAGTAGACCACTTCAAATCATGTGGCTTAATACAGCAATCAATTACAATCCCACAGTTCTAAGGATTTATTCAGCTCAGCAGGGCACATTCCCCTTGGGTTTCTCATGCCATTGCACTAAGATGGTGTCTGGGGCTAGAGTTATCTGTAAGCTCAACTGTACTGGATACACATGATGGCTTTTTCCCTCACATATCTGGTGCCTCCCTTGGGATAGCTGATTAGACATCTCCCTGTCTCCCTGCAGTCTCTCCATGTGGCTAACTTGGGTTTCTTCACAGGATGGTGGTCTTAAGATAGTTGGACTTCCTACATGGTGGTTTGCTTCCCCAGAGTGTGTATTCTAGGGTGGCCAAGAAAAGCAGACCCAAGGCTTCTTATGACTTAAGCTTATAAGTCATACAGTGTCACTTCTGCATCTTCTTGATTTTGCCCCCCCAGGTTCAGTGTGCAAGGGGATTACACAGGACCCTTGTGTAATATTAGGAAGCATGGTGCATTGGAAAGCCATCTTTGCAAACTGGTTACCAAATATAAGTTGTGAGGTATACTCAAAATAACATCTGCCATCAATCAATGTTTCCACCTGACCCATCCCCTTGTGCTCTACAAGTGGTAAATGCTATCCTGCATTGTGCATTCTTATACTCTCATGTGGTTGAAAAACTGAGTATACAGACTCTTTAGTTTTGCTCATTTTAAAACTCTATTTGAATGGTAGATAGTATATAGTCTTCCGTTTCTTGCATTTTTACTCTCACAACTCTATTTTTAAGATTCACTTCTTGTGTTGCATATAGACTTGACTCACCCATATTCACTGTTGTAGAATATTCTTTTGTGGGAAGATACCAAAATGTGTCCATTCTTTTGTTAGTGGATATTTGGGGTGTCCCTGTTTTTTGCTACTATACACACTGCAGTTGTGAACATTTTGTGTTTGTCTCCTGAGGTCCATATACTAGACTTTGTCTGAGACATATCCCCAAGAGGGGATGCTGGCTTGTGAGTCATAGGGAAAAATATTCTTTTAATTGGCCTCCCTGTCTCCAGGCTCACACCTCTCTAGTCCTTTCTCTATACACTTGGTAGAATGATCTTTCTAGAATACAAATATGGTGTTATTCCCTTACCTCAGGGCCTTCAGTGACTCCCCACTGACGATACCAGTTGTTTTCAAACTTTTGTGTACATTAGGAGAACCTGAGGGGTTTGTCAAAAACATTAGTGTCTTGGTCCTGCCATTGGAGATTCTGATGCCATCACTAAGGGCAGACAGATATGTTTTAACAAGCTTCCCAAATAATTCTGTTGTATATCAAAATTTGAGAATCACTGGATACCTATTAAAGTCTAACTCCTTACAATAATGGAAAAACCGTTCCACGGTTTGTTTTTCTCCTATGACTCCAGCTTTATCTTTTGCCCCAACTTGTCAAGTACCCTCCGAGCAAGCGAAGCCAAAGGGCTTGAAGTTTTTGAAATGGCTTCTCCTGCCCCTGACCCCATCCCATCCATTTTTTGTTATTGCACCTGTAGTTCTTTATTGTGATTCTTTTTTTTACTGTCAGTCTCTCTTTACTAAGGGGAAAGAACTTGGAAGTCAAGGAAAGTTTCTTATTGCCAGTGTGTCTGAAACATCTTGTATAGTACCTAAGTGCTTAAGGAATATTTGTCAAATACATTGATTTTCCCAAGGTCACAAAACCAGTTAATGGTGCATCTGGGACAAGAACTTGGAGTTCGTCATTTCTAGTCCAATGATCTTTCTTTTAAAAAAAAATTTTTTTTAATATTTATTTATTTTTGACAGACACACACACACACACACACACACACACACACACACACACACACAGCATGAGCGGGGGAGGGGCACAGAGAGAGAGGGAGACACAGAATCTGAAGCAGGCTCCAGGCTCTGAGCTGTCAGCACAGAGCCCGACGGTGGGCTGGAACTCACAGACCGCGAGACCATGTCCTGAGCTGAAGTCAGACGCTCAACTGACTGAGCCACCCAGGCGCCCCTAGTCCATTGATCTTTCTATACTATGCAATGGGTCTAAAGACTAAACATCACACATTGTCATGGTGTTCTTAGTATCTGGACTAAAAGGAAAAAGACCTTCATTCCCCATTCTTAAGAAAGGAATCCACGTTCACTCCTGAAGGATTATATTGAAAGAGTATAGAAATAAATGTAAATCCTTAGACCTCAGTTTCATCCCCCAAAGGACTAAATTATTTTTCTCCAAAGCATAGGAAATTTTGCTTCTATTTGCTTTGGTAAACACCTTAACTTTGAAAATCTACCATTGTTTTTAAGATTGCCTTTGGAAAAATTATATCTACTTATTTAACCTCTCATCTTGTTCCTATTTGTTATAATTTTATTTACTATCACTTGCCTTATAAATATTTACTGTATTGTAATTATTTCCATTGTCTTAATAAAAATCCACGCAGACAATGTGGAATCTGTATAAAACTACCCATATTTTTATAATGCATTTTTGAGAGATGTTTTTTGAAGATCCCCCCATAGAACAGAATGTGAATGGGTTGTTATTGTTGTGTTTTGATTTGGCTTCTAGGTTTAGAATTCTCTCCAAATGCTCTCTCAATCAGACTTCGAAACTATTCTACAATGTAGTGTTTTCATGCTTCTGAATTTCTGCTCTTTGTAGAAAAGCCATGCTGTATGCAGCTTCAAAGAAAATATAAACAACACAAAGATTTATCTGGAAAATCAATTAAGGTGATTATTGGTTAAATGAGGTTAATTTCATGTTGAAAGGAGCCAAGATATTTCCCTTTAGTGACAGATCCTATTTTGCTAATATAAATTCTTGCCCTGACCGTGAGCTGCGGCAGACAATTTGAGACAAGAATAATTAATTAAAAGATACATTTCATGAAGCAGATGACATTGACAGAGTAAAAAATAAGCAAAGCAGAAAAGTAAAGCAGAATTCACCATCTAGAGATAAAGCACTAAAAAACATTCGGCCCTTTCAAGTGGTAAAGGTATTTTCTTCTGATGCACAAAAATGCAGAGAGCAATTCAACCCTTTAGAGGTCTGTTTTTCATCAGCTTTGATCTGAAAATTGAGACAAGTGTTTGGAGTACTGTCGCTGATAAGGAGGAAAGTGAAGGCTGGAAGCATACTCGAACAGAATGTGGTTACTCACACCCTGAACGATTAAACACTCACTGCATTTTTTTGAAAAGGCAAATTCTACAAGTCACACGGTTTCAGAAATCATTACAGAGAAAAAGAACAGCACACACAGTACTTTCATAAGAGCAAAAGCTGTCATGACCACAGAATACCAAAGCATAAGCTGTGCACATATTCCCAGTTTCATCTTTAGTTTCTCTTATTTGTTTCTAGACACTGTTTTCTCTGCCACCGACAGTGTTTACAGTCTCTGGCTGTCACATAATGAAACAGAAGCGGAGAGCCTTTATTATGGTGTTAGTACTTTAGAAAGATACCAACATAGCTGGGTATCAGACTTCCTTTTGTTTTATTTTATTTTGTTTTTATTCTCTCTCCTGAGGAATACTATTTCCTTGACCTGAGGATCTTGGGGAATCTTTGGTCAGCAGGTTGTTGGTCAATTCATAGACCAGTTGCATTGTTGAGACACAATCCGGTTTCTCCCTAGAAGAGGAAGAGATATTCCATAAGCGGACCCGTCACTACAACCCTAAAATCTTAGAGTCCAGGCAAGAGGCAGACTGATAAAGAGTGAAACTTCCCCCAGCTGGCCCACGTTCAGCTTGTGGAAAATCTGACCATTTCTTTTCAGTGCCCCTCTCAGTTTTAGGGAGGCAAGTCTTCACAGCTGAAAAACAGAAAATTCCCACTTAACCACTGGGCTTTAGTTTCCTCTTTTGCATTAACAGAATGTGTGAAATCTCTTTCGACTTGTACCTTTTTAGTATCTGTGCTAAATGTGCATGTGAGACAAAGAAGTACAGTTAATGAAATCATTTAAGCATTACTCGGCACCCACGATGTGGCAGATACCACATGGTGCTGGAGACACAAACAGGAGTAAGATGTAATTATGCCAGGCCTCAAGCAGTCAAGGTCTGGCTGGGGAGACAGATCTGCAAACACCCAATTACAATATAATGACATAATATGGTAACTGCTGTAGCCGTGCCTCACTGGGAGCTGTAGGAGTAGAGAAGGAGGATGAACCCATTCTGCTGGGTTTTTGGAAGAAGGAGCCTGGGACCATGTGGCAGAGGAAGCGATGTATTTATCAGCTGACCTGGAGTTCTCCAAGTAGTGAAGGCATGGAAAGCCATTCCAGAAAGAGAAACCTGCAAAAGCCAGGGCTGGTTGAGTGTTAGGAAGGTTTCCTGTCAAGTCACCTCTTCCGATAAGGGGAAACCTTGGAGAAGAAAATTAATCCCCACCTGCAACACTGGAGAATAGAGGAAAGCAGCTGAAGCAAACATTAGAGTTGCTTTTGAAAGGGGAAAGTGGAGGTAGAGATGGCACAGAGGCACAGGGCAGCATGGCAGGGAGCGAGCAGTGCAGTAGAGGGTAAAGCCAGCCCCAGGCTAGTGCCCTTTTTTTTTTAACCTGCTCTTTCTGTGCCCATACACTTATCCAGTGGATTCTTTTTCATTTTTGCACACATTACCCTAGCAATTTGGTCTTTGAAGGAGCACTGATCCCTTGAATGTCCTATGGATTCAAAGATATTTCCAGGCTTTACACAGTCCTGGGGGAAAGGGTTGTCTAAATCCCAGGAGAGAGAGAGAGAGAGGCTAGGTGTCTTCTCAGAAGAACAAAAACAGAAGAGGGACAAACATTGCCTCCATAGAATTTGGGATCTCAAGGGGATTGACTCTTTGGGAGAACTGAGCCTTTGACAGCAATAAAGTTGAAAAGAAAAGCAGAAGCCTGTTATCTGAATGACCAGGGACACTCAGCCAGAATTATTACTGATGTTGGGAGCAGTGACTGAGGACACAGATTTTCCAGTCCAGTTGGAGGTTCTTGAAAAGATGAGGAGCAGATTCAAATACGTCAGGGATGCCTCCCCTTATCCCATAATGGGTCAAGTTTCTTTGTTATGTTCTCTCCAAGAATTGCTCCTCTTATACGTTCGCAATTACATCAGTTTAGATGATACAGTTTCATTTTTATGATTATTTCCTTAACATATTTCTTCATCCTGTTAGACTATAAGCTCCATGAGGGAAAACTCTCTTTGTTCATCACTGTGGGTTCAAGTGTCTGGCGCAGAGCCTGGAACATAGTGCTCAATAAATATTTGATGAGTAAGTGCCAAGTTGACTCCCATCTTTTGGGAGATTGACCCATAATTATATATGTGATCCTCACTGTACAACAGCTGCTAGGTGTTTGACCTACGAGAATGCTATAGACGACTTATAGATGGAAGACGAAGAGAAGGGTAGAATTTGCTGAGTGTAAGCAGCACGGGTGGAACTGAAGCCCTCTGATAAGGTTGCTGAAGGCAAGTGGCCTTCACTCAACCTTTTCTCCACTCTACCCTCCACCATATTGAATTTCTTTCTATTCCTTGAACATGGCATGTTCCCATTGTCTGCAGGTCTTCACACATACTATTCCATCTGCCAAAACTGACACTGGATCACCAGTTTCTGTAAACTGTTTTATCGAAATGCAGTCTTGCCCATTCATTTAAATATTGTCTATGGCTGCTTTTTTGCTACAATGGCAAAGTTGAGTAGTTGTGACAGAGAACTTACAGCCCATAAAACACAAGATATCTGCTATCCGTCCCTTTGCAGAAAAAGCTTGCCAACCTCTGCTCCATATCTATCTTAAAATTTTCATATAATAGAATATATATGAAATATAATAGATATTAGATCAAGTTAAATGATGCAATTTAACAACAACATTGTACATACAACATTTGTACACCAGTGATGCAATCAGCCAAATCCAGACTGGCACATTCTACCCGAGTTTCTTCAATAAATCAACTGCATTAAAAAGAGGGGAAGGAGATGATAGTACACAGGAAACTTAACAAACACAAATGCTGACAAGGGGACAAGGAGGAAAACCGAGGAGTAAAATTTGCCACATATAAAACAAGAAGGAATGAGTGGTAGGACTTAAATGCATTCAAAGGCAGATTTTTTTTTTTAATATTAAGACTCCAACAAAACATGTTAACTGACTGAATTTGACCAGACACACCTAACTTGTGAGCTCTTGTGTGGAGGTGAATGCTTCTTAGCATAATTTATTATTATTATCCATTTGTTTCTCAAGCTCCCTCAGATCAAATATCTGATTTTATTATATTAGTTATTAACAGGTCTATGTATCACTCCCAAGCCCTGTGGAATTGTATCCTCTTAGATTTTCTTTGACTTGCAATACCCTACAATGTTTGTTCCCCACAATGAATATCAGTAGGTATTTTCCCAATAGGAATCGCATGTCATAATCATCTACCCACACATTTCGAACCTTGTTAGTTCCATATGTGCTGTGTTTCTATTCTTCCTCCTGTTGAAAACACCTCATTTAGTACCATCTGCAAAGTTTAATAAATTCTTTATTTGTTCTTTCATAGAACTACCAAAAATATTAAATGAAACCTTTTAAATAGAAATCAGAAGTTGCACAGTTCAGCTCTATGACTAGGTATGTGACCTTAGCAAAGCTATTTAATCCCAAGGTACTTCTCCATTTTAGTATTTTTCTCCATCGCTTCACTCTTTCCCCTTATTTGTTATCTTGAGTGAAATTACTTATGAGGCTATCTCCTGCTTTTTATGAGTGTCAGAGTCATAGAATGGCCAAGTTGATATACCTTCTTTAAAAAAAAAATGTTTGTTTGTTCTAAGTAAATATTTCATGAAGGAATTGCATAAAGGAGTTCTTGCATGGATTTGTTTCTTTGGTTCTGCTGTGTCATTTAGCCACATTGTGATTAAAATGTATTTGTACAATGAAAATAGTATAACTACAATAAAATATGTAAAGTGCCCTAAATTTCTTCTAATGAAAAAAAAAACATGGGACATGTACATTAAATGAAACTATATAAGATGAATGAAAATATATCATATAAGCAACAGAATGTGTATAGAATTTCAAATGACACACCAATAAAAAGATGTCTAAATAGTCACTCTTGCAAGTCACTCTTGCAAGTTAAGAGAGAAAGAACAAAGACTTAGTAGAAAAATGGGAAAAGATACAAACAGTAATTCACCAAAAAGATATAACAATGGTTCACGATATATGAAAATATGTTCAATAATAGGTTTCTTGTAATGAGAGAAATTCAAACTAGAACAACCCTGGGATACAAGTTCTAGGTAATTGGTGGTGTTAAAAAGTATGACAACGTATTGTGTTGGCCATGCTGTAGGGCAACAGGCACTCTCAGATGCGGCTGGGAGAATGTAAACTAATACTACCATTGGGGAATAATTTGGAAATATCTAACAAAATTACATATGCTGTTATCTTTTGACCTGATTGTCCCATTTCTAGAAATTTTCCCTGATGATATATCTTTAACAATATGAAAAAGTACATGCACACAGTTATTCATTTCAGCGTTACTTATAACTGCAAAGTATTTGAAGGTGTCTAAGTGCCCATGCATCAAAGGGTGGTTGAATAAGTATAGTATATCCACACAGTAAAATATCAAGAGGCTGTTAAAAAAAAAGTGAGGAAGGGGCGCCTGGGTGGCGCAGTCGGTTAAGCGTCCGACTTCAGCCAGGTCACGATCTCCCGGTCCGGGAGTTCGAGCCCCGCGTCAGGCTCTGGGCTGATGGCTCAGAGCCTGGAGCCTGTTTCCGATTCTGTGTCTCCCTCTCTCTCTGCCCCTCCCCCGTTCATGCTCTGTCTCTCTCTGTCCCAAAAATAAATAAACGTTGAAAAAAAAATTAAAAAAAAAAAAAAAAAGTGAGGAACATCTTTATTAACTCATATGGATTAATTTCCAGGCTATACTTTCAAGCGAAACATCCAAGTACAAGAGAGTATCATAATATATATAGTATAGTATGAGAACACATATGTTCTCATAGAGACAGAAATACAGGAAGGATAAACCAAAACTAAGATTGGTCACCTAAAGGAAATGGGTAAGGTCTGGGTGGACAGAACGTGAATAGGGTGGATGGGCTAAGAGAAGCTACACTTCTCTGAGTATATGATTTTTTTTAATAGTTATGACTCTGGGAATCATGGCAATTCCATGAGTAATGTTATCTATACTCAATAAACAGTTAAAATAAATCATGAAGCAGAGGGAACTCAAAATACACACACCAACAAATTTGGAAAACAGTATTTGAACTAATATACTGTTAAGACTAAAGAAAAAAAAACACTGGGTTTCTAGTTACCAAATTTGTTTTGCACTGGGGAATGGGTAGCAATTCAATAACTAGGTGTATTCTAGAATTGAGCAAATAAATGAATATACTGTGGATCATCAAAGACTAGTTTCTCATTGTTGGAGAAAGAATGAGGTGGGGTGGAATGAACCACGAGGTGGTGGTTTGGAATCAGAGGTGTCAGTATGAACTCATGGTCTTTAATATATTTAGAGGTAGAGAAAAAGATATAGATGAGTGTGTATGGAATGTATATACTTATATACAGGCACATACTTCTTATCTCTTCTCTGTACAAGAACCCAGAAACAATGACACCTCAGTGAACGCAACTGGCACTTGGTTCTTCAGTAAAGGGAGCCAAGGCTCCTTGGCTGATTCCAGGGCTGAGACAAGAAAAATACACAAAGAAGCATCTTGTGGTGCCAGAAAGTAATGAAATGCTCAAAAACTGATGGGGGCATGGGAAAAGGATACAAGAGTTCATTTGAGGGAACTCTTATTGTCAAAGCTGGAAAAAGCCACAAGATATGTAATAAGATTAATAATATATTATAACCTATAGAATAAAATAAATTGCATGAGTCCCTACTGATAGAAATAAATAATTAATATTTTTATGTAAGCCTTTCTTTTCCACAATATCTTCATCAGCAAGTAGGGCCAGTAGAGTTAGTATCCAAATACTATAAAGAACTTATCAAACTTCTCAACATGTGAAAACCAAATAATCCAGTGAAGAAATGGGCATAAGACATGCATAGACACTTTTCCAAAGAAGACATCCAGCATGCAAAGATGCTCAACATCACTCATCATCAGGGAAATACAAATCAAACCAAATTGAGATACCACTTCACACCAGTCATAGTGGCTAAAATTAACAACTCTGCAAACAACAGATGCTGGCAAGGATGTGGAGAAACGGGAACCCACTGTTGGTGGGAATGCAAACTAGTGCAGTCACTCTGGAAAGTGTGGAGGTTCCTCAAAAAATTAAAAATAAAACTCTCCTATGGCCTAGAAACAACACTACTAGGAATTTATCCATAGGATACAGGAGTGCTGATTCATAGGGGCACTTGTACCCCAATGTTTATAGTAGCACTTTCAACAATAACCAAATCATGGGAAGAGCCCAAATCAACTGATGGATGGGTAAAGAAGATGAGGCAATGAGAAGGAATGAAATCCTGCCATTTGCAACAATATGGATGGAACTAGAGGGTATTATGCTAAGTGAAATAAGTCAGTCAGAGAAAGACAGATATCATATGTTTTCACTCATATGTGGAACTTGAGAAACCTAACAGAAGACCATGGGGGAAGGAGGGAAAATCGTTTCAGTAGAGAGGGAGGCAAATCATAAGAGACTCTTAAATACAGAGAACAAACTGAGGGCTTATGGGGGGCGAGGAGAAGGAAAAATGGGTGATGGGCATTGAGGAGGGCACTTGTTGGGATGAGCACTGGGTGTCGTATGTAATCAATGAATCACAGGAGCCTACCCCCAAAACCAAGAGCACACTGTATATCCTGTATGTTAGCCAACTTCACAATAAATTATATTTAAAAAAATTTAAGTAGGGACAGTAGTATTTATCTTGCAATATTGTTGTAAGGATACATTGAGACAGGGGATTCAAAAGAATAGTTCAAAACATACGGATGTTGTCTGTAAATGTTGACTTATTTTCCTGCCCCACTTTCTTTGAACACAATCCTTTCCCAGGAAATCAGAATCACAATTTTGCAGATAAATAACTTGTAGGGTCTTGATTTCATTTTAGAAACATGGTCTTAGTCTTTTTTAGGAACCTCCTTCAAAATGGTACCTTCTACCTATTGAGGTGCTAGTAATAGTTAACCTAGACTAGTCACTGGGAATCCATTCTCACCTCCCTATGTATTCTAGCCCTGACTTCTTCTTCCCTCCAGATAAGTGGTGGAGTGATGCTCAGACTTGACAGTCAGATCTCTGTGATTCTGTGCATGCCCTGGACAGCTGGCTATGAGGGAGCACCGAGGGCTTGGAAGTGGTGACTGTCTTCTCCTTGGGGAACAGTCCTCTTGGTAGAGCACCCGTCATTTTCATAAAGGTGCTGATCTCCCATGGAAGAAGTTCGGCTTGGCCCTTTCAGTATTTTTCTTTTTTCTTCCTTAATATTTGGGTGGTCCATTTTTAGGGTTGGTAAGATGTTTGATGAATCTGTATTTTCTACGTATATTGTCTTCAGACAGTATGATCCTTGAAGGCAGAGAATATTTCTACTTTTCTCTGCTAATCCTTCAGCATCTGATGTAATAATCTGCACACTGGACTTGATGCTATCAATCCAGCTTTGGGTGCAAACTAATCTTAGAAAACAGATATAAATCCAATTCTTCTGTAGGAAACAGATATAAATCCAATTCTTCCGTTAGAGAGAGATAATACTACCTGATTTTTACCTATTGTATAGAGACGTCTGACCACATCATTTTTAAGTTAGAAAAACATACTATGATGTATGTATAAGTGCTTTGGACTCTTTGGCATGAAGACAGATAATTCACTGAATATAGTATTACTTCATTTATTCAGCAAATGTTTACTAAGCATTCATGATGGCCCTGGCACTGTGTTGAATAAGATAAGAATAAGACTCAGAAGCAAGTAAATGATAGTATCTGCCCTCGGTGGGTTTGCAGTCAAATAGAGCATGACAGATGTGTAAATGTGTGCAGCCAAGTGTCATGCTGTATGTGCCATGATAACCATCTGTACAGCATACACTAAGGCACAAGGGAAGTCAAGTCATTCCACTAAAATTGTTGAGAAAGCCTTCAGAGAGAAACGATCAATTTGAGTCAAGTTGGCAAGATCATCTAGCAGCAGCATGAAGAACAAGTAAGGAAAGACGTGACTGCAAACAGGGAGACCAGTTAGGGGATAACTGCAAGAGCCCAGGCTAGACACCATGAGACCTGGGACAGCAGAATGGAGAGCACCTATCACTATGCAGGGCCCACAGGAGGAGCTGAGTAAATATTTATTAAATATGTGAGAGAGGGAGAACTTAAGACAATAAATGTTAAAGTAGATGTGACAGGAAGTAATCATTCATTCACCTAACAAGTATTTATTGTGCATCTACTAAATGTCAAACACTGCTCTAGGTTATGAGGATATAGAGTTAATAAAACAGACTCTGCTGTCAGGAAATTTACATTCTAATGGGGAAGGGAAATAAATAGATAAATATGTATAAGTCAAGTCTATATAAGTGCTATGAAGAGAAATGAAGCAGGATAGGAACAGTAGAGAATAGGAGGGCAGTGGGTTGCTGATTTTATGTCAGGTGGTCATGGAGATCCTCTCTGATAGATGTGTATATCAACAGACAGCTGAATGAAGGAAGGTGGGGAGCCATGTGAGTATCTGAGAGGAGGAAGGTCCAGGTAGAAATAGGAAGGCTAGTATTTGTGGCACAGAGGGATTATATAGAGAGAGGCAACAGAGGAGGACAGAGAGGAACATTATGATTCTTGGGCAGATTGTGGTGGGATGTCTTTTCAAGAGGGCAGGTGTCTTAAAGGCTCTGTGAGCAGATGTTGAAGGGGTGTTCTGGAGCCTCTACTGTCAGCTTTATTTTATGGTGGAAGCATCTCTGGGAGCACACAGGGCTCCAGAGCCCCAGACCATTGAGGAAGGGAAAACCGAAGAGTGACTCTAGTAAGTGTCCATTGATAAATAGATAAAACTATGACATACATATGTACACACACACACACACACACATACACACACACACACACTGGAATATTATTCAGCCATAAAAAAGAAATTCTGCTATTTGCAACAATATGAATAAACATTAAGGGCATTATGCTAGACAAATACCTTATGATTTTACTTATATGTTGAATCTAAAAAAAGCTGAGCTCATAGATACAGAGAACAGACTGGTGGTTGCCAGAGGTGGGGGGTGGGTGGGGGAGTGGATGAAATGGGCAAAGATGTTGAAAAGGTACAAATTTTCAGTTATAAATAAGTTTGGGGGATATAATATATAGCATGGTGACTGTAGTTAATAGTATTGTCTATATATAGTATTGTCTATTTGAAAGTTCCTAAAGGAAGAGTTCTTGAAAGTTTTATCGTGAGGAAAAAAAGGTTTGTAACCATATATGGTGATAGTGTTAAACTTATGGTGGTTATCTTTTTATTTTATTTTCTAGAGAGAGAGAGCATGAGTGGGGGAAGGGGCAGAGGGAGAAAGAGAGAGAGAGAGAGAGAGAGAGAGAATCTCAAGCAGGCTCCACTCTCAGCACAGAGTCTGACACGGGGCTCAATCCCACACCCCTGGGATCATGACCTGGGCTGAAATCAAGCGTGGGACACTCAACTGACTGAGCCACCCAGGCACACCTGTGGTGATCATTTTAATATAAATGTCAACTTGTTATGTTGTATACCTAAAAACTAACACAATATGTCAATTTTTCTCAATTAAAAAAAAAGTGACTTCAGGCTTCTTTGTTGGATTCCTGATGCCATCTAACCAAACATGTAGTATATGGAAAGCAAACTGGGAAGGTGGCAAATGACTTTAATTTGGATATATTGAGTTTGAGGTGTCTAGGGGATGGCCAAGAGGAGATGTGTAGCAAGTAAGCAAGTGATTTATGTAAGAAACTGTACTAGGAAAGGCGCTAGAGCTGGAAAAGAGAGCCATGTACTTATTTATGACAGTAATATCATGGGAGTTGATGTATTCACCAGGGGAGGGGAAGACGACTGAGATCATTACCTAAGGATTACCAACATTTTAAGAAAGGACCAAAATAAATGAGCCTGCAAACAAGACTGAGAAGGAATACTGAGACATAGGAGGAGAGATAATAGAAGTGTGCTATCAAAAAGGTCAAAGGAGAAGAGATTTGTCAAGAAGACAAGAATAATCGGGGTTCCTGGGTCAGTTGGTTAAGCATCCAACTCTTAATTTGCTTGGGTTCTCTCCCTCTCTCTCTGCCCCTCCCTGATTTGTGTTCTGTCTCTCAAAATAAATAAACTTAAAAAAAAAAAAAGAATAATCAACATTGTCCAGTGAGGAAATGTCAAATGAGAGGTGAGAAAATAATGACATTGAGCATGGGTTATGTTTTCAGGAAGCTCTGGTATAAAGGGAAAACGTGAGGGAGGTGTTAGGTTGGAGGGAATCGAGGTTACCAAGGCACGGTAGTGCTTGCGTTTGTTTTTGTTTTAAGGTGGCTGAACTTTGAACAATTTGTTGGCTTTGGAGAGCAAGACTTCTTTTAAGAGGAAGCTGACATTCTAGGAGAGAGAGGAAATTAGCTAGCTGAGCACACTCTCACAGGAGCCAAGAGAGAATGAGAACAAGAGTGTTCCACTCGGAAGACGAGTTTACAAGTGAGAACGTCCACCCTTTTTACTAAATTATGATCCTGCCATTATTTTAAAATTTGAGATTTCATAAATTAGAGGTTATTTGCATTAATTTTGATTTTTTTAAGTTAAAAAAAGTTAATTTCTAATTATTTTTTTTATTTTTTTTTTTAACGTTTATTTTTGAGACAGAGAGAGACAGAGCATGAAGGGGGGAGGGGCAGAGAGAGAAGGAGACACAGAATCGGAAGCAGGATCCAGGCTCTGAGCCATCAGCCCAGAGCCGGACGCGGGGCTCGAACTCACAGACCGTGAGATCGTGACCTGAGCTGAAGTCGGACGCTTAACTGACTGCGCCACCCAGGCGCCCAGTTAATTTCTAATTAAAACATTAAATAGAAATTTAATATTAAAATTTGATTAATTTAAAACTATTTTTTATCTTGGTCATAAAGGTTTTTGGTGCCCCTTAGACTTTGAACCAGAAGCAAGTGCCCCATTTGCCTGGCCCTATCTCCCAGCCCTGCTTTACACAGACATGCACTTTATCCACCAATGAAAATGTTGTTAGGATTAATCATCCCAAAAAGAGGTTAATTCTAGAACAAGCACTGGGGACTAGGGACATGCAGAGATGGACACTGAGGCTTAGGGGTGTGATAGGCCTGCCTGTATTCCAGGAAGGTAGAAATCCTCAGTGACTTCCTTGGAAGGACACTGTAGAGAAAGGCACATGCAAGTGACCGTGTCCCCCTGACAGATGGGCCTGGCTTTGAATGTGAGCACATATGATACTCGTTAAGTGTTCACTAAGTTATTCTTCTATGGTCAAACCCCCATATCTTCAGTAAAGTCTTCTTTCTTTTTGTTTTTTAAGTTTATTTATTTGTTTTGAGAGAGACAGAGACAGCACAAGTGTGGGAGGGTGAGGGGGGTGGTGAGGATACCAAGTAGGCTTTCTGTTGTCAGCGCAGAGCCTGACATAGGACTTAAACCCAGGAACACGTGAGACCATGACCTGAGTCAAAACGGAGTCGGAAGCTGCACCAATTGGGCCTCCCAGGTGCCCCCGTAAGGTCTTCTTTCTACCATGACAAATTGTTTACTACCCAGCAAAAATATCCCAGACTGTTGATAATGAGCTTATATCATTACAAAATTATGAACCCATGCAGTACACTTCCTTATTTTAGTACATTCCTTTCTTTCCACACAGCACAATTTATGTTCTTCCTCTTGTGATAGCTTTTTCTCCATCTCTGTCTGATATATTCATCCAATAGATTTATGAGTTTCATATCTTTACTCCTTTTCTAACCGTATAAAGTGCTACCCACACAGTTGATTGCCATAGTTTTTATTTCTTGTTGAAACGTAACTTAATTCCTTATTGCTACTGACTTACAGTTTTCACTGGTGATAAAAAGAGAACGAGGAAATCTACTTGTGAGTATCAGAGTTCACAGCATTATAAAAATACCTAGTTGATGGCAAAATGTCCCACTAGCCAGTCATGTAAACTCAAGTAATTGTTTTCTCGGGTATTGGCAAAGGAGTAGACATCTATTCATAATCTCCTTGCCAACGGTGTGATAGTAAACATTTAAAAACTTGCTCTCCAGAAAATAAAAAAGCCCTCCTTTTTTTGTGTTTATCAATTTCTCTGTCGTAAATGCTCTTGCTATGATTGATTTCAAGCTGCCAACCTGACATCGTGGAATATGGAATAGGAAGTATTGCACAGTATTATATGATATTTTCACCATACAGATACAATGAATACATAAAGATATAGGTGGCCATAAAATAACTGGGAAGTGGTGAGTTTTGAATATTTGCTACTCTTTTTTAAAACAAATTTTACTTAGTTCTAAGTTTACACAATTTAATTTTTAATAGCGACTTGCAAAATGCCTGAAATTTTAACAATCAGCTGTAATGAGCCTGTGTTATACAGTTTCAGTACAGCACTGCTCCTTACTGACCTTAGTGGGAAGGAGTGGGTTATGAGGAGACAGACCTGAAGCACGAAATTCCTTATTTATAAGACTAGCTGCAGCTCTGAGAGTTGGTGGCTGCCAGCATTGAAGAAACAATGATAGAGAAACTGGAAAACTTAGCAAAAGAAACTTTCAGTGCAAGAGGTACGAGCGTAAATTATATTATCGTGCCTGTCTTGCCCTCTGAAAAACTCATGATGCTTTGACACATCTCGTTTTGCAGTACACAAGTAGGGCCATGCTCCTGGATCTGCCTCATTCTACTACTCTGCTGGACAACTTTGTTTAGGAACTGGAATGTTACTCCTTTTTAGGTTTAAGCCAAAAATCTCATTCTGGAGTTGGAAAATGAGGATTTATCATAAAGTTGGTGAGTCTTAAAAGTAATGTAGGGGGTTATTATTTGTAGAGTATTGCTTCTAAGATCGAAACTCTCTCTTTCTCTCTCTCTCTCTAACGAAATAAGATTGGGCATGCTTGGATAGGAAGAAAAGTTCCATCCTCCCCAGTCTTATGTCACAGTCAGAGCAACTGAGGAGATTGTCTTTGCACTATCTCTGCTCTATGTGCTTCCAGCTGGGCCATATTCTTGACCCACATTCCCAGTGTTTAGATCAGTCATTCGGGATTGAAAGGCTCAGACCCAGGGCATGTGCAAATTCTATTTGTTGAAAGCACATGCGTTTGGGGGGAAGGCCAACTGCTTCTGTGTTGCTCCAGAGCTGCAGCTCAGCACACCTGGAGGAAAGTGGGAAATGCGGACTTGAAAAATGTAGTCTCGGACCTGTTGCCACTTCTATTTCTAATAATGAAGCCTAATACTGTAATGCAACTTTTTCATGAATGTAGCTACTATACATTATTATGTTCTATTTATGTGCTACTTAATGAATTTCCATTCTGTGGGCATATTACATTTTGATTGCTTCTCTATTCTGGCTGTGAAATATGCCAGCCAAATCAAGCATTTTTGGTATAGGGCAGTGGTTTTCCAAAGATCTTCCTGATAGGAGACACTTGCTGAGCAGTTCCATTCTGCTGTTGAGTTCTGAGTAAGATTCTATTTGATAAAAGAATTTTCATTGCTCAGAAGTCAAGTTTGAAAACCACCAATGAAAGAGACAAGAGGCTCTTCCTATGCTACATGACAAAAGTAAGAAAGAATTAATCTGGAAGCATTGGAAAGTCACTGTTGGAACTTAGACTATGATACAAGCCAGTTTGTCTAAAGCTAAAAGAGATGTGAATAAAGCCCTTAATATTAAATTGAAGATTGTTGTCCTGATACCATTCTTACTCAAGGACTATTGATTTTTTTTTTTTTAAATCAAGCTGTTTAAAAATGTTGTGCTAAGGATGAAACCATATTCAATGACAAATGGACTGCCTAAACTGTCTTCACAGGGCCTTATCAAAGCTTTTCACATGGTGCTTGGATGGTTTGTTTTGATGGGCAGAATCTGAGTCAGGCACCCTTATCTAGCTTCATTATTATGGATATGAACATGGTTCCGGAGACTCTCACTAGTTCCACAAAAGGAGATTTTTTTTTTAAATGCAGCCTGATAAATTTTCCATTCAATGAGAGCTGGAGAATGTTTTATTCCACTGTACTGTAGCTTAAAGACATCTGACCCGAGTTTCTGCAGAAAGTTGTTTTTATAGGGAGAATATTGAGGTTACAACTTTTGAATATTATTCTCCTCTCTTCTTTTGCTCCAAACAGGATTTGAGTATTTTTCCACCCAGATTTAGTAATCTGAGAGATCCTAGAATGAAAGACAGACAGGCATCAGGAAAGACGGAATTGAGAGCTCTGCCAAACATCTGGATGAAACATCTGGAATATCAAGCTCACTTCATCACTGTACTAACTCAGATCAGTCTAATTCACTCAGAAAAAGAGAGAGACAGAGAGAGATTGAGAGAGAGTAGTGTTAAATCTGTAGCCTGACAGCACCACATTTTCAGCTACTGATGCTTCCTAGTTTGTACAGTTGTTCTCTTCTGTTTTCTCATAACTCAAAAGTTGGAAAGAGCTTAACATGTAGATCAGGAGAACAAGAAGCCTGTCATCGGGGTGAGCAGTATCAGGCTTTCAAATTACTGGCAAGAGTATTCACTACAGATTATCTGATTTCTTTCTTTTTTTTTAAGTTTATTTTTGTTGGGAGAGAGAGAGTGGGAGAGGTAGAGAGAGAGGGAGAGAGAGAATCCGAAGCAGGCTTTGTGCAATCAGCGCGGAGCCCCACATGGGGCTTGATCCCATGAACCCCAAGATCATGACCTGAGCCAAAAATCAAGAGTGGACACTTAACCAACTGAGCCACCCAGGTACCCCCTGATTTATTTCTTATAACAACACTGAAGAAGGAAATCTTATTACCCCTACTTTGTTGAGTAGGAAATTGAAGGCTAGAGAGATTTCAAAACTTACTCAAGGTCACTTAGCTGGTAAACAATAGAAAAAGGCTACAGATCTAGGGAGTGGGATGCTAAGGTCTGAGCACTGAACTGCCCACTGTATAATAGTAGAGTCAAAGGAAATGGTGGGTGATGTGGGAAAGAAAGACAAATGAAAAATTAAATTTCTTTGCTACTTATATACTTACATACTTTCCTTGATATTGCCCATTGACAAGTCCTGGAGACAGCAGAGTGACCTTCCTCTGAGAGCTCACTGCCTCTATGATGACAGTCTGCTAAGGGCGAAGGGCAATCTTAGTTTAACACTAACCCAACCTCCAAGATCCTGTAAGTCTACTCTAACATGTAAAAATTGCTTTGGACACTTCCTTTATCAGTACTCCCCAAGATATATGTTGGCAACCATACTCCAAGCATGTGGCCCCATAGATACACACCTGAAGGGTCTCATGACTGAGTTTTTACTAAACAGCAATAAATGACCTTTTCCTAACAATGGCTAGCCCCCTCAGGATCCTGGAAACCTTGCTTTCAAAATACCTTAGAGACTTACTCTATCCCTAACCCCCTCCCAACTTGAAGGTATATAATCAGTCACTGGTCACAACCCCAGTGCAGCTCTTTCTGCCCACAGGTCCTGTCCCCGTGCTTTAGTAAAACCACCTTTTTGTACTGGAAACATCTCAAGAATTCTTTCTTGGTTGTTGGCTCTGAACCCCAACACTTTAATTTTTTTTTATATTTGTTATTTTTGAGACAGACACGGGGGATGGGGAGCGGGGGAGGAACAGAGAGAGAGGGAGACACAGAATCCCAAGCAGGCTCCAGGCTCTGAGCTGTCAGCACAGAGCCCAATGTGGGGCTTGAACTCACAGACTGCAAGATCATGACCCGAGCTAAAGTCAGACGCTAAACCAGCTGAGCCACCCAGGCGCCCCTGAATCCCAACACTTTAGACCATATCAGTGGGCACGTGTAACTGCCACAGATACCCATGCAGGGATTGAAAGACAGCAGAAGGGGAAGAGCAATTGCTCTTGTCCCAGAAGGGCCTATTTGGGGCCTTGCGTCTGAGCATTCATCTATGCATTTGACTTCTTTCTGTTTCCATACATAATGTGAAATTTCCTGCATCTCTGAAATTTTATTATGCGCCTTATGTAATCATTTGTATAAGGTCAAGTTTGCATAAGTCAAGTGTTGAGTAACCCAGTGAGCATCTGTATATCATTATGCTGTAACTAAATAGAAAGGGAAAGGAGAGAGATCGGTAGGATAGGTTTTTTATTTGGAGGCTCACAGGGCAAGTATTATACAGAATAAAGATGTGGGAATTAGAAGGAAAACAGAAATTATGAAGGGAACAGCAATTGGAGAGAACAAGTTAACTCTTAATGGCACAAATGCACATGCTAGCCTGGATCCTGCTCACTTCTCTTCTTTCCTCTCCTCTCCTCTCCTCTCCTCTCCTCTCCTCTCCTCTCCTCTCCTCTCCTCTCCTCTCCTTTCCTTTCCTTTCCTTTCCTTTCCTTTCCTTTCCTTTCCTTTCGTTTCCTTCCTTGTTTTATAATAAAGCTCTTTCAGAGTCTCAGGATCATAAACATGCCCAGGGCATCTCAGTTATGATATTTATAAGGGTACTGAAAAAATATGGAAGTTAAGAAAGTAAGGAAAAACAGAAAAAAGTCTAGCAGCTAAACAACCAGGTCTTGCAGATCATAGACCTTTGTTCACAAAGTCAAACCTCAAGGAGAACTGGAACAGCACTGAGCTGCTAACATGGTAGTATCTCATTATTTGCCCTCGTCTCCATCAGCCCTCCAGTGCCTCTGTCTCGACTTTCACTTCTCTGGGAACCAGTGGCTCTTCTCTCCTTTCTACATCATGGCTTTTTCTTACTTGTAACTTCAGCAGCCTCCTGGCTTTGGCTTATTTCTGTGTAGGTCACAGTTTATGGCAAAGAAAGTCTATTTTATTTATTCTTTCATTCAAAGAATATCCAGCTTGGATTAGTCATCTCCCCTATATGTTCACTTGACTCTTTTCTTCCCCATATTGAGTACTTTTTAGAACATTTGACCAGGTCACAAGAATCCCTTTAACTGCCCCTTACACCCCCATAAGTGTGGACTTAACAGTCATTTTGTACAACATGATCCCCTCAAGGACAGCCAAGTTCTTGCTCCTGGCCTAGTCACATACTGTTGTGTTTTGCTGCAACGCAGACAGAATTCAGCTCCCTCGCTAGTTTCCTTTAAAATATCTGGTCATTCTGAGTATCTTATAATTTTTGTAGTCTCTGCAGTAAGGTAAAAGGGAGAGAGGTCGTTCAGACTCTTCTTTCCCTCTCCTTTTTAACTGTCTTTCCTGGGTCCCACTCATTCTTCTCCTTGTGTCTGCATAGTAGTTTAGAGTAATCATCTTTTGCAATTTGAGCTGACTCACTAAGCCAATGAGCTTATCAAAATATTACTTCTAAGCAAGATTTTCCTCCTCAGGGGAGTTCCGGTCAATATAATGATAGATTTGTACTTGGAAGCTGTGACCAATTTTCTAATAGCACTGATTGATGAGTGAAGGAGTCAATCTTTGGGAGAAAAACAAAGAGCATTAGAGAGGAGAGTGAGAAAGAGAATGTTTCTTGGGTAGACAATGGCTCTCCAATTCCTGGTTTCTGTTCTCTCTAAGGTCGGGCTGTAGTCCATCCCCAGTGCTCCGTGAAATAGCCCGTTACCTAACAATTCCCTTTTTTAAACTTAGATTAGCTAGTCTATTTACTTGTCATCCAATAAACTTAATTGAAGTATTCCTCTATCAAGAAGCATCACTTTTTATTTTCATTGCCAGTTATCTTGTCTGTACTTTCCACTTGACTGAAAGCTTCTTAAGGGCAAGGAATGCATTTGTCTTGCTCACTGTTTTATTCTCAGCACCTAGCATGTTTCCTGGACATTGAATAAATATATTTTGAATGCCTGCCAACTGTGTACCAAACACTATTTTGTGTAATGCTGTTGTAAAGATGAAAGACATGATCCTTGATCTTACACTGTTTAGAGTCAGCCCAGTTCGACTTCAGTTTTAATCGTCCCTTGTACTAGGTTGGAATCTTTGAGCTTTAGTAAAGGGGGCACTGTTGGCTCAAGTGACCAAATCTTACAAGGGACAGTGGAAAAACTGGGCCTTTTGGGATACCTGCAACCAGAGGCAGATATGGTCAGAATTCTTTTCCCTTTCCTGTTTTTAACTGTGGGTTGGTTTTACCATGTAAATCTTATTTCCTCCTGGGTATGTGAGAGTAACCACCAACAGTTCTCAACGTTTATGTTATTCCAGCTTTATCATGATTTTCCATAGTTCTACTTTGGGGAAAAATCCCGGGGAATCCCACTTCCCCAGCTGGTTCAGCTTGTGTTCAGTGTACTTTTCTGGACCAATTACAGTGGAGGGAAAGCACTGGGATTATTTTAGTTTGGATCATGACCAGTAAGATCTGTAGGACGGTAGCAACTTCCAATCTCAGCCACATGGATGGGACATGGTCAGAAAGGGGGTAGGGGCTCTTCTGGGCAGACAAAATAATAGATGTCTGCCCCTCTACCCCCTCATGTTCACATCCATCAACTTCTCTTCTTGACTTTATTTAACAAATACTTATCAAATGCTCATTTAGTGTAAAGCACTGTGCTAAGCTCTTAGGCTAAGCATTTATGTTTTAGGTATCAAAATTAACTTAATAAAGGGAAACAAATGTCTTTTCTTAAACCCTATAATCATAACCCAGTTTTTCCTGCATTTATTTTTCAGAGTCACAGCAGAGCAAAACCTTCAAGCACTGGTTTATTTGGACCATCTCAGTGCACATGAATCAGGTGATTTTATCTCTTATTCCTATCCTTGCCATCCCTAATCTGTCAGGTAGTCCTGAATCTATACCATCAGACTTGTTTGTTCTACTTCTCTATCCTTTTATCATGGTTCCATTAACTCACACCCAAGGATGTCAAGAGAATAAATAGCCCAATAAAACAAAAGAATATACTTCCAAATTTAAAAAGAAAGAAACATACAAGAAATACATAAATCATACCATATGACAATAGCCTGGATGATTGCATGGGAGGATCTTTGTATTTTCTGTAAAGGAAAAGAAAAATGGAATTTCCATGCCTTGCATCAGCACTTGACAGCTGGGGTTATTGTATAGTGGGCACCAAAAATGAGGGATGTTCATCAGGAATACTTTTGCCTGAATACGCGTAATTCCATGGAGGATGAGCACATTTTTCTCTGGTGGTGGCCTTACGATTGCACATAATTTAAACATGAATCTAACCCACATTTTATCTAAGAAATTATTTTTTTATATTTATTTTTTTTAATGTTTATTTATTTTTGAGAGAGACACAGACAGAGACAGAGAGAGAGAGCAGGGGAGGGGCAGAGAGAGGGAGACACAGAATCCAAAGCAGGCTCCAGGCTCTGAGCTGTCAGCACAGAGCCCTACGCGGGGCTTGAACTCATGAATCACAAGATCATGACCTGAGCCGAAGTCAGACACTTAACCTACTGTGCCACCCAGGCGTCCCTTGCCTAAGAAATTCTTAATCATGAACATTTCTTCTTCATAAAAAAATGGTTCCTTACAACATGGGTTTGGCATGCCAACGTCCTATCACTTAATGCCACACCTATATAATGGAGACTCATGTCTCAATCAACTCTTCCCAGATAAACAGAAAGCACTTGCCCAAGAGTAATAAACACCTGGCACACAGGTTGCTTAGAGCTCAAATGAAGATAAATTTGTTAGCCTGACCTAAATGTTTGCAGGATCTCAAATTAATCTAATGTTATCTGACATTTGGTCCTTTTTCTATCTAAACGCAAAAGACCACTCTTTGATCAGGGTCTCATCACTCTTTTTCAAGAGGCAATTGTTATTTTGCCTCCTGGTGCTCACCTGCTGCTTCCATAGGATACATTGTGATCTCTAACTGTAGCACCCAAACTCAAGCAGAATATAATTCTAAGGCATTCTAAATCAAATGCTTGGTTCTTGGGGTCAATACTAATGTAGTATTGACTAACTAAAGCTAACATCAAAGGGAAACTTTTTTTTTTTTAAAGATTCTCTCATGACTTGAAGTAGAAATAAATTATATTAGCATTTAAAAATGCACTTTAGATACCTCTTAATTTAAGCTCATAGTTTTACAGTTGAGGAAACTCAGATTCCAAGAAGTAATTTCCCCAAGGTCGCACAGATCTTAGGAACAGTGCTAACTTGTGCTAGAACATAATTTTGTTTTACCTTAATTATGGAGAAAGTGAAACTATTTAACTGTTCCAAATATGTTCTATACATTTTAATATGTTTAGTTATGAAAAACAAAGAGTTTTTTCCCCCCGTCAATAGAAAGCTAGATTGGCAAGCAGCCAGCCAGCTTACCTGCCAGTTTCCCTAGATTCACAAGTCAGTAATTACCTTACCTTTCTAGGAAATAAGGATTCAGGACACCAAACTTCGAGGGGGAGAAGGCAGTGCAGAGAGGGAGAAAAACCACTGAGAAGGTCACCAGCTGTAGATGCAGAAAACACCTGCCCCAATCTCCCTGTTAAACAAGAACAGACTTACACTACTGATATTATTTTTACCATTACTATCATTAATTAACATAATCTAGCTTCTGGTGTCCTCCAAAAACATGCCGTGAACACGCAGAACGTTTGCCGCTCTTAGGACTTTCTCCTCCCTTCCTGACCACTGCCTGTCTGCTGTTACCTGGAAGCCTGAGGTTTACAGAAACCTGAGGTCACTCTCACTGGAACCTAACCTGATCTTCTGCCCAAAACAGGGAGATGGCTTTACAATAGGACAGAACAAGGCCACTAGAATCGCACTGCATGTGCCTCACACCCAGGAATCCAAAACATGGTGTGATCACTGTGTGTGTCCTGAAAACCCTTCCAGGCCTGCAAATTTCCCTTGTGGAACCATTTTGGCCAGCTGGTCAATCCCTCTGCTATCCAGCTCTGCCTGCTCTACACAGGATCACCATACAATGCTACTGATTTTTTCAAACATCTGTCCATTGAATTTATTCAGAAGTAACAGGTCTCTAGCTGATAGTCTGACTGCCTATGGGGACCAATTGCATTCAAGGGGATTTTTTTATTATTATTATTTCAAATTTTCTCCTCTTCAGATAGTTTACTTAATCAAGCATTTGTTTAACATCAGAGTGAAATTTAAATAAAGGGAAATTCACTAACCTTTGTATGTTCTGCGGGAGACGGATTACAGAAATTGTAAATCCAGTGACAGTTCTACAAAGCAATGAAAAAGAGAATGAATTCTAGCTACATGCACATCATGGATGAATCTCCCAGATATAATGGTGAGCAAGAAAAGGGGGACACAAAAGAATGCATGCTGAATAATTCCGTTTTTATCAAGTTCAAAAGCAACAACCCTAATCGCTGATGATACAGGTCAGATAGCAGCTGCTGTCCGCAGGGCTCTCAGCTGCACATGAGCAGTGTGCTGCCTCCAGGAGAGTTCTGTCTTGATCTGGACGGTGACAAAATTAATTTATACTTATGTAAATATCCACCCAGTTATAGACTTAGGATTTGTATATTTTACTATATATGAATGTATATGTTTATATAAGTGTGTAAACACATGCTTATTTGTATATAATATATACTAGACTTATTTGTATATACTATATGTAAGTATACACTTACTGTGTATAAATGTATATATAGAATGCTTTAATCTTTAAAATTGTAGAAGTATATTATATCTCTTTTGTCTAAGTTTTATTTATTTATTTTGAGGTGGGGGGAGTGTGGGCAAGGAGTGGAGAGAGTGGGAGAGAAAGAGAGAGAGACAGAGAGAGATAGACAGAGAGAATCCTAAGCAGGCTCTGCACTGACAGCCCCGATGGGGGGCTAGATCTCACCACTGCTACATGATGACCTGAACAGAAGTCAAGAGTCAGAAGCTTGACCCACTGAACCACCCAGAAGCCCCCATCTCTTTTTTCTTTTTTTTCAAGTTTTTTAAAAAATATCTCATGACATGTTTCAGTCTCAGATTCATATAAGGAACATTCTTTAAGCTCATCATTCCTGTAATTACAAATTTCCTTCTCAGGATACATAGTGTGTAGTCTTAGCTTTTGTCCGTGGAGAGGTTCATGGCTTACCCCCCGCGTGGATGCTCCTCCGGGGATATTCCAAGCCAGGCTGCTGTGCAGACAGGGTAGGTTCCTCACCTCCTCACTTCACCCAGTTTGGTCTTCCAGTGTCGCTGTGTTCCACCGGTCAGAAACATCTTCTAGAAATCCACAGTACTCACCATCTTTCTGGATGTGCCACACAGAGCCAAAAGAACACTCTTAAATCCTCCTTCACATATTTCAAAATTATTTTCAATATAACAGCATCATAGTAGCAAAGAACATTGTAGTAAATTCATACTCCTCACAAGCTAATATGAGAAATGCAGGAGTGAGATCCCAGTGATTAAAGCACACTAATATATCACTTCTCCTGTGTCCATTTTCTTTGCCCATCTGTTCCTATAGGTATCAATAATTTAAAGTGTAATTATATCTGTATCAATTTTCCTTTTGAAAAAATAGTTCATTAAATTGATATACTATTATTTAGCTACCTATTCTCATTTTCGGTACGGTTTTTTTTTTTGTTTGTTTGTTTTTTTGTTTTTGTTATTTATTTATGTATTTAGAGAGTGAGCAGGGGAGAGGACAGAGGGAAAGAAAATTTTAAGTAGGCTCCACACTCAGCACGGAGCCCGACATGGAATTCGATCTGATGACCCTGGGATCATGACCTGAGCTGAAATCAAGAGTCGGACACTCAACTGACTGAGTCACCCAGGTGCCTCTACTTATTCTCATTTTCTGAGACGTTTGATGTGTTTTCAGATCTTTTGGAAAGAATATCTTTGAGCATGTAACTTTTTCACTGTTTTGATACTGAGCGTGCCCTGATTTCCCAAGGAGAGGATTACTGGATGGGAAGACTGGTATGGCTCTTGGAACATATAGGCAAATTTGTTTCAGAAAATGATTGTACTAATTTCTAAAGTGTTAGCAATGTATAACATATATTATATATTGTATAAGACCAATTTCACCAGTCTTGCCAACATTAATTTTTTTCAATGAAAGCTTTATTGAGATACTCATATACCACCCATACCCATTAGCAGTCACTCCCAATTTTCCCCTCCTCTCAGATCTTGACAGCCACTAATCTACTTTCTGTGTCTATGGATTTTCCTATTGTGGACATTTCCTGTAACTGAAATCATACATCACATGATCTTTCATGTCTGTCTTCTTTCACTAAGTCTTGTTTTTTAGGTTCATCCATGTCGTAGCATGATTCGGTGTTTCCTTCCTTTTTATGGCTGAATAATATTCCATTGTATGGATAAGATACATGTTTTTATTGATTCTTCAGTTGATGGACAATTGGGTTGTTTCCACTTTGGGGCTATTAACAATAATGCTGCTATGAGCATTTGTGTAAAGGCTTTTGTGTGGATATATTTCACATCCTCTTGCATACATAACCAGGAGTGGGATTGCCGGGTGATGGTAACTCTATGTTTAACTTTATGAGAAATTGTTAACTGTTTTGGAAAATGTACCATTTCACATTCCCACAGGCAATGTCTGAGAATTCTAATTTCTCCCCATCCTGGCCAACACTCATTATCAGTCTTTTTTATTATAGCCATCCTAGTGCATGTGAAGTGGTATCTTATTGTGGTTTAATTTCAATTTGTCAAATGAATGAAGATGTTGAAAATTTTTTTCATGTGTTGGCCATTTTTGATTGGGTCATTTTTCTTTTTTGTTGAATTGTGAGAGTTCTTTATATATTTTGAATACACTTCATATATGATTTGTTAGTGTTTTCTTTCACTCCTTGGGTTGTCTTTTCACTTTCTTAATGGTATCCTTTGAGGCACACATGTTTTTAATTTTGATGGAGTCCAATTTACTTATTTTATCTTTATGTCACTTATGCTGTTGCTGTAGTATCTAAGAAACCATTCCCTAATCCCAGATTATAGATTTATGCCTGTTTTCTTCTTTTTTTTAAAAAATTTTTTTTTTCAACGTTTATTTATTTTTGGGACAGAGAGAGAGACAGAGCATGAACGGGGGAGGGGCAGAGAGAGAGGGAGACACAGAATCGGAAACAGGCTCCAGGCTCTGAGCCATCAGCCCAGAGCCCGACACGGGGCTCGAACTCACGGACCACGAGATCGTGACCTGGCTGAAGTCGACGCTTAACTGACTGTGCCACCCAGGTGCCCCTATGCCTGTTTTCTTCTAAGAGTTTTACAGTCTTAGCTCTTACATTTAAGTAGATGAACCATTTTGAGTTAATTTTTGTGTGAAGTATGATCCAACTCTGTTCTTTTTATGTGGATATCCAGTTGTTCCAACACTGTTTGTTGAAAGACTGTTCTTTCCCCCGTTGAATTTCTTGACATTCTTAATGAAAATCAGTTGACCTTAAGTACAAGGGTTTATTTCTGGATTGTTAATTCAATTCCATTGATCTATATTTCTATCCTATGCCAGTTACACACTTTTAAAACAAAAAGTTTTAAGTTTGTTTATTTACTTTGAGAGAGAGAGAGAGAGAGAGAGAGCGCACAAGCAGGGGAGGGGCAGAGAGAGAGGGGGAGAGAGAATTGTAAGCAGGATCCACACTGTCAGTGCAGAGCCTGATGCAGGGCTCCAACCCATGAACCGTGAGATCATGTCCTGAACTGAAATCAAGAGTCGGATGCTTAATTGACTGAGCCACCCAGGAACCCCTACACTGTCTTGATTACTGTATCTTTGCAGTTAATTTTGAAATCTAGAAAAGTGTGTCTTCCAACTTTATCAAGATTTTTTTGGCTATTCTAGGTTTCATAGATTTCCGTATGACTTTTATATTAAGCTTGTCAATTTCTACCCAAAAAAGTTAGCTGAGGTTTTGATAGGTATTATGTTGAATCTGCAAATTAATTTGGGGTGTGTTGCCATGTTAACGATATTAACTCTTCTAACCCATGAATACAAAGTATCTTTCCATTTGTTTAGGTCATCTTTCTTTTTAACAATATTTTCTAGATTTCAGTGTACAAGTCTTGCATACATTTTGTTAGATTTATTTCTTAGCACTTTATTCTTCTTGATGCTATCACAAATATGATGTTTCCCAAATATCTATTATAATATCAAATTGAAGTGGTGAGAGCAAACATTCTTGTCTTGTTCCTGATCTTGGGGGAAAGCATCTAGTCATCCACCACTGAGTATTATGTTAGCTATGGGTTTTTATAAATGGTCTTTATTAAGTATATGGGAGTTCCTTAATAAAGTTAAAAATACAAAGATCTAAAAATATCAAGATATAAAAGATATAAAAATAGAAAGGGAGTTCCTTTCTATTTTTAGGTTTTGAGTGTTTTTCTCATGAAAGTGTATTGGGTTTTGTCAAATGTTTTTTCTGTGTCTACTGAGATTATCACGTAATTTTTTCCCCTTTCATTCTATTAATGTGTTATGCTACGTAGATTGATTTTTATATGTTAAACTACCCATGCATTCCTGGGATAAAACCTGCCATGATCATGGCATATAGTCTTTTTATATGTTACAGGATTTGGTTTGCTAGGATCTTGTTGAGGATTTTCACATTTATAGTCATAAGAGATATTGGTTATGAATATCTCATGAATATGAACATTCTTGCGATGTTTTCATCTGGCTTCAGTGTAAGGATAATAGAAGCTCATAGAAGGAACTGGGAAGTATTTCTTCCTCTTCTGTGTTTGGGAAGAGTTTGTGAAGGATTGATGTTAATTCTTTTTTAAACATTTGGTAGAATTCACCAGAATATAATTCTTCTACACATTTAAATGATATGGTATGAACACAGTGTTATTTTAGTTTCTCTTTTTTTTTTTTTTTTTTTTATAACTAGCAAGGTTAAATATTTTCCCATATGTTTGCTTGCTAATTATCTCTGCTGGCATGTATTGTTTGTTCATGTCCTTTGCTCATTTTCACATTGGGGTCTCAGTGTTTTTCTTATCAATTTTAATGAGCTTTTTATAATCGTAACTTTCAGACCATTGTATTTAATTCCAGTAATTTTTCATTATCTGGAAATAGTAATGTATTTTAGGCATAAGGAGGATAAGTCAGGTTTTAAAAACTCCTGTTTTCAATAATTTTCTTTCAATTTTATCCTGTTGACATACAAAATTATTTCATATTTAACAGGGGAAACAGGAGGTCACAAATCTAATTAACATTTTTATATTCCTTGATGCCCAGACCAATTTTTAAAACTTTATTTCTTGAATATTTATTTGTTTTTACTACACCTATATATCAGACATATCAGATCTATATGGTTTTATTCTTCCTCTGAGTTCTTGCTGATAGTTTTGTGTGTGGGTTCGACTTATTGAGTACATGCTTACACACTCAGTTCAACATCAAATTCTGACTTTTCTACCCCAGCAAGACATCAAAATGAGAGTCAATATGTACATTAAAGATTAGTTTTGTTTACCATGCTAAAGAAGAGGACTTGATGAGTCCTCTGTATTGTCAAACATTTGATTAATAAGACCAGTTGTCATAAAGTCTCATTAGAGGATTTTAAGCTATAATAGCATTCCCCACAGGCCTATCACAGTGCTTTGGACATCTTCCATTAGAAATGTATTATTTATGATTAGATCTGGAAATGTCTTATTCCAAATATATTTCATGTGAGGTGTGTGTGTGTGTGTGTGTGTGAGAGAGAGAGAGAGGGAGGGAGACTGGGGTGGTGGGGAGAGGAAGAGAGAGAGAGAGAGAGATGGGGAGGAAGGAATGTGGGTGTGTGACTTTAAATGCAGGAAAAGTAAATAAAACACCCAGAGGCAAAAAGATACATTTTTGATAGAACAGATTAGGAACCAAATCTCCCTTAGAGTCTGCTTTAAGAAAGCAGATTTGACCTAGCTAGTGTAGACAGTTTTTGTGTTTTGTTTGTTTGTTTGTTTGTCTCTTTGAATTGTCACCAAACACAAAATAGCCATTTGTGTTAGGAAATTTTTTATCTCCTACTCTCGTCACCTTATATGGTTATGTGAACAGTTATACAACATCTTTTCATTCCATTTATACACAAGCAATGTCCATGCTGACTATATGGAAGTTGGGGGGGGAGTTTGTTTTAATCATTCATATGTTTTCCTTACCCTTTGGTTCATTTCTCTTGATCATTAATGTTACTATTCCTATAAGTTATATTCCTTTAAGAAATATCTCCACAGAATACATATCTCTATGTGCGATTTAATTGAGTATAGTTATTGCTAGAAGCTTGCTGGACAATATATTCAACAAAATTCTTTTTTTCCTAAGTTGTTCTGATTCCATGTTTTGAATTAGGCAAGGCTGCAAGCTCTATTATTTATGTCTACATGATCCTTGTACAAGGTACCTAACCTTTCTGGGCTCAATTTCCCCATTCTTAAAGAGGATAATTCTTTCCCTTTGAGATTGTTGAGAGTCCACCAAATGTTTGCTCTGGCCCCCTTAGCATATGTTGAAAGAATAGAAGCCATTGGGCAAAGGAAAGATAAAAGACAGCATAGGACAGAGGAGCATCATTAAAGACCCAACCTTGTCTTCTCTCCTGCCGAGATTATTTATAGCCCATGCCCATTAACTGAAAAATGACTACAAGTGAAGGGAAGGAGAAAAAAGAGAAAAAATCCTGAAATAATGTGACTATGTAAAACCACGAATAAACCAAGAAGACAAAGGAGTGCCCGAGTCTATCACGAACTGGCCAGACTGACTTTTCTTCATTAACCTGCAGTTATAAGTCTCCTTCCTTATAGTTTGATAAATGCCTCAATCCTCAGAATTCTCTTCAATCATAGTTGGATGTAGCTTGAGGGAATCGCTGGAAGATTTGGAGAGGAGGTGTTTTAAAGACTGTTTTTGTACCCTTTCTCCTTATTATATCCTTCATAGATATCGTATCCATTTTTAATGTTTATGTATTTATATTAGAGAGAGAGAGAGCACAAGGCAGGTAAGGCAGAGAGAGGGAGACACAGAATTTGAAGCAGCTTCCAGGCTCCAAGCTGTCAGTACAGAGCCAGATGAGGGACTTGAACCCACAAACCGTGAGATCATGACCTGAGTCGAAGTCGGATGCTTAACCGACTGAGCTACCCAGGCAACCCTATCCAATTATTTTATTCTAAGTGTTGACATCAGCTTTTAGGTATCTGCTTCCTTTTGAACAGGAAAATCTGTGAGTCACTTTTTGGAAACTTCTCCAGCTAAAATCACTATTTATTTTCCCTATTTCTAATAGGAATAGTCTAAAGTCCAGGAAAAAATGTACCCTTTACTCCCCTTCCTCATATAATCACCAGATTATGAAAATATCTACAGTCCTAAGTATATCAACATTACAAATAACTCCAAGTAGGTCATCGGAACTTCAAATAGTAATAAGCATTACCATTAGCAGGAGCCGAGAGAGCAGGGGTCAGGAGTTAAGTTTTCATGCAAACTAAAGACTTCTAAAAGCTTTTACATAGGAAACTATTTATCAGCTCTTTACATCCAGTCACGTGGATACGTTTTATTCATCTGGGGAGTACATACTGATGCTGGGAAGGAAAAACTTCCCTCCCCAAAGGCAACTTCTTTAGCGCCATTAGTGATGATGCTTCCTGATAAGAGTCAACACTGCGCCTTCGCATTATCTCTTTCTACAACTGTGAGAACCTTCCCAGCACATCAGCAAGAGCAAGCAAATGAAGAGCAAATGAAAACCTGAAAACAACTCGAAGAAAACGGAAGCACCTCCTGTCTCGTTACAGAGTTTAATTGAACCAAAAAGTTTTCTCTAAGTTTGGTGCAAATCCATTTGGCAGCAAAACTTAAACTGATATAAGACTGTTTAAAGACTATTTATCCTACTTAGTATGAATATCCATTGATTTCTGTGCACAAATAACAATGTGCTTGATTACAGAGAACATACCTGTTGAAGATGTTGTATCTGTATCTCCGCACATTACATAAGCTATATGCATGTAATTACTTTTCTGGAAATCAGAAGTTCCTGAACTCTAAACCACTTCTAGCCTCAAAGGTTTTAGGTAAAGAAGTGTGAATTAGGGGCACCTGGGTGGCTCAGTCGGTTAAGTGGCCTAATCTTGATTTTGGCTCGGGTCATGAGACCCACATTGGGCTCTGCGCTCAGCATGGAGCCTGCTTAAGATTCTCCCTCTCGCTCTCTCTCAGCCCCTACCCCTGCTTGCTCTCTCTGTCTAAAAATAAAAAAATAAATAAAACTAAGAAATAGTGTGGATTAGGACTAGTTTTTCCACTTAGGTTGTATAGAATTACTCTAGACATTTTTTTTAAATATGGTATTACACATGGCTCGTGTTCCTGACCCCAGTTTCCTCACCAGTATCCATAAATTATAACATATCTAAATGAGAGTACTAGGTAATTAATGATAACTAAGTACTTAAAATAATATGTTTGCATATACATATACAAAATATATATATGTTTATGTATATACAAACATATACACACAAAACTGGCATGGCAAACACCTGGGATTTAGTACACAAAAAGGTATGTAACTGAAACTTTCATATGTATTACCACAGGATAATATATATAAGTCAGCAATCTATTTCTCAGAGGCAAGGCTTTAATCAAGAGCCCTGGCAGCAGGTAGGATGGAGCATCACTGACATGTGTGTCTTCACAGACACTATCTTCAGGCAGAGAACTCCTAGATTTCTCCTCAAATTGCTGAAGATCTTAGAGGACCCTGATGTTCATGGAATCTAATTTATATATTATTTAAAGAGCTTGTATGTGGCATCTATATCTACACTGGGCACTGCAGGCATTTCTTCTTGATTACATTGCAGGAACAGCTAAGGTTTGCATTATGTTTTTCAAAGAACTGCAATATATACTCTCCATATTTCATGTTGCATAATGGGGATAATAATAGGCACATCAGGAGTTGTTTTGCAGATTGGATAACACATCAAATGTCAATCCCAACACATGCCACAGGATATCACTGTGAGATAGTATCCTTAGCACTATTGGCCTCAGTTTTCAGATGAGGACCAGAAATTGTAGGTGGCTCGCCCAACATCACGTGGCTAGTAAACTGGAAAACTGACACTTGATCTCATTTTGCTGATGACAAGTTCAGTGTTCTTTCTGTACCATCTCACTATCTAAAATAAATACTGGTATCTTTTAGGGGCGCCTGGGTGGCTCAGTCGGTTAAGCGTCCGACTTCGGCTCAGGTCATGATCTCACGGTTCGTGGGTTTGAGCCCCACGTCGGGCTCTGTGCTGACAGCTCAGAGTCTGGAGCCTGCTTCGGATTCTGTGTCTCCCTCTGTCTCTGCTCCTCCCCTTTCATTCTCTCTCTCTCTCTATCAAAAATAAATAAAAGTTAAAAAAAATAATGGTGTCTTTTACCACAGTTTTTGAACATGGAAATGGCTTTATTATTTTTGTGATTATTCAAATAATACACATTCATTATGTAAACGTTTGCACAGATCTAAAATTGGACAGATATAAAGAAAAAAGTACAAAAAAGTCACTCATCATCCAATCAACCAAAGAGAACTGTGTTAATTAGGAGTATAATCTTTAAGACATTTTTTCATGCATAAACACATGTAAATACAATGTAACAATTAAAGTAGGATAATATATATCATGTTCTGTAGTGTGGGTTTTTTCATCTAAAATATAGACACATTTCCGTATCAATAAACAAATGTTTTAGTTATGAGTTTCCAAGTATTTACTAATATGTACAAAACTGTACCTTTTTTTTATATATAATTTATTGTCAAGTTAGCTAACATACAGATTATATAGTGTGGTCTTGGTTTTAGGGGTAGATTCCCATGATTCATCACTTACATACAACACTCAGTGCTCATCCCAACAAGTGTCTTCCTCAATGCCCATCACCCATTTTCCCCCTCTCCGCCCCCCCCCCCCATCAACCCTCAGTTCGTTCTCCACATTAAAGAGTCTCTTATGGGTCACCTCCCTCTCTGCAACTTTTTTCCCCCTTCCCTCCCCCCATGTTTAAACAAACAAAACAGATTTTGGAAGATGGCAGCGTAGGAGGACGCTGGGCTCACCGCGCATCCTGCTGATCACTTAGATTCCACCTACACCTGCCTAAATAATCCAGAAAACCGCCAGAGGATTAGCAGAACGGAGTCTCCAGAGCCAAACGCAGACGAGAGGCCCACGGAACAGGGTAGGAAGGGCGGCGAGGCGGTACACGCTCCACGAACTGGTGGGAGGGAGCCGGAGCGGAGGGGCGGCTCGCCGGCCAAGCAGAGCCCCCGAGTCTGGCGGGCAAAAGCGGAGGGGCCTGACGGACTGTGTTCCGACAGCAAGCGTGACTTAGCGTCTGGGAGGTCATAAGTTAACAGCTCTGCTCGGAAAGCGGGAAGGCTGGAGGACAAAGGGAGGGAGAGCTGCTGAGCCTCCGGACGACAGAGCTCAGTTTGGTGGGGAACAAAGGCGCTCGCCAGCGCCATCTCCACCGCCCATCCCCCAGCCAAAATCCCAAAGGGAACCAGTTCCTGCCAGGGAACTTGCTCGCTCCGCGCAAACACCCAACTCTGTGCTTCTGCGGAGCCAAACCTCCGGCAGCGCATCTGACTCCCTCCCGCTGCCACAGGGCCCCTCCTGAAGTGGATCACCTAAGGAGAAGCGAGCTAAGCCTGCCCCTCCTGCCCCCGTGCACCTTGCCTACCCACCCCAGCTAATAGCCAGATCCCCAGCACCACAAGCCTGGCAGTGTGCAAGTAGCCCAGATGGGCCACGCCACCCCACAATGAATCCCGCCCCTAGGAGAGGGGAAGAGGAGGCACACACCAGTGTGGCTGTGACCCCAGCGGTGGGCTGGGGGCAGACATCAGGACTGACTGCGGCCCCGCCCACCAACTCCAGTTATACACCACAGCACAGGGGAAGTGCCCTGCAGGTCCTCACCACGCCAGGGACTATCCAAAATGACCAAGCGGAAGAATTCCCCTCAGAAGAATCTCCAGGAAATAACAACAGCTAATGAGCTGATCAAAAAGGATTTAAATAATATAACAGAAAGTGAATTTAGGATAATAGTCATAAAATTAATCGCTGGGCTTGAAAACAGTATAGAGGACAGCAGAGAATCTCTTGCTACAGAGATCAAGGGACTAAGGAACAGTCACAAGGAGCTGAAAAATGCTTTAAACGAAATGCAAAACAAAATGGAAACCACCACAGCTCGGATTGAAGAGGCAGAGGAGAGAATAGGTGAACTAGAAGATGAAGTTATGGGAAAAGAGGAAGCTGAGAAAAAGAGAGATAAAAAAATCCAGGAGTATGAGGGGAAAATTAGAGAACTAAGTGATATACTAAAAAGAAATAATATACGCATAATTGGTATCCCAGAGGAAGAAGAGAGAGGGAAAGGTGCTGAAGGGGTACTTGAAGAAATTATAGCTGAGAACTTCCCTGAACTGGGGAAGGAAAAAGGCATTGAAATCCAAGAGGCACAGAGAACTCCCTTCAGATGTAACTTGAATCGATCCTCTGCACGACATATCATAGTGAAACTGGCAAAATACAAGGATAAAGAGAAAATTCTGAAAGCAGCAAGGGGTAAACGTGCCCTCACATATAAAGGGAGACCTATAAGGCTCGTGACTGATCTCTCTTTTGAAACTTGGCAGGCCAGAAAGAATTGGCACGAGATTTTCAGTATGCTACACAGCAAAAATATGCAGCCGAGAATCCTTTATCCAGCAAGTCTGTCATTTAGAATAGAAGGAGAGATAAAGGTCTTCCCAAACAAACAAAAACTGAAGGAATTTGTCACCACTAAACCAGTCCTACAAGAGATCCTAAGGGGGATCCTGTGAGACAAAGTACCAGGGACATCACTACAAGCATAAAACATACAGACATCACAATGACTCTAAACCCGTATCTTTCTATAATAACACTGATTGTAAATGGATTAAATGCGCCAACCAAAAGACACAGGGTATCAGAATGGATAAAAAAACAAGACCCATCTATTTGCTGTCTACAAGAGACTCATTTTAGACCTGAGGACACCTTTAGATTGAGAGTGAGGGGATGGAGAACTATTTATCATGCTACTGGAAGCCAAAAGAAAGGTGGAGTAGCCATACTTATATCAGACAAACTAGACTTTAAATTAAAGGCTGTAACAAGAGATGAAGAAGGGCATTATATAATAATTACAGGGTCTATCCATCAGGAAGAGCTAACAATTATAAATGTCTATGCGCCGAATACCGGAGCCCCCAAATATATAAAACAATTACAATCATAAGCAACCTTATTGATAAGAATGTGGTAATTGCAGGGGACTTTAACACCCCACTTACAGAAATGGATAGATCATCTAGACACACGGTCAATAAAGAAACAAGAGCCCTGAATGATACATTGGATCAGATGGACTTGACAGATATATTTAGAACTCTGCATCCCAAAGCAACAGAATATACTTTCTTCTCGAGTGCACATGGAACATTCTCCAAGATAGATCATATACTGGGTCACAAAACAGCCCTTCATAAGTTTACCAGAATTGAAATTATACCATGCATACTTTCAGACCACAATGCTATGAAGCTTGAAATCAACCACAGGAAAAAGTCTGGAAAACTTCCAAAAGCATGGAGGTTACAGAACACCCTACTAACGAATGAGTGGGTCAACCAGGCAATTAGAGAAGAAATTAAAAAATATATGGAAACAAACGAAAATGAAAATACAACAATCCAAACGCTTTGGGACGCAGCAAAGGCAGTCCTGAGAGGAAAATACATTGCAATCCAGGCCTATCTCAAGAAACAAGAAAAATCCCAAATACAAAATCTAACAGCACACCTAAAGGAGCTAGAAGCAGAACAGAAAGGCAGCCTAAACCCAGCAGAAGAAGAGAAATAATAAAGATCAGAGCAGAAATAAACAATATAGAATCTAAAAAAACTGTAGAGCAGATCCACGAAACCAAGAGCTGGTTTTTTGAAAAAATAAACAAAATTGACAAACCTCTAGCCAGGCTTCTCAAAAAGAAAAGGGAGATGACCCAAATAGATAAAATCATGAATGAAAATGGAATGATTACAACCAATCCCTCAGAGATACAAACAATTATCAGTGAATACTATGAAAAATTACATGCCTACAAATTGGACAACCTGGAAGAAATGGACAAATTCCTAAACACCCACACTCTTCCAAAACTCAACCAGGAGGAAATAGAAAGCTTGAACAGACCCATAACCAGCGAAGAAATTGAATCGGTTATCAAAAATCTCCCAATAAATAAGAGTCCAGGACCAGATGGCTTCCCAGGGGAGTTCTACCAGACGTTTAAAGCAGAGATAATACCTATCCTTCTCAAGCTATTCCAAGAAATAGAAAGGGAAGGAAAACTTCCAGACTCATTCTATGAAGCCAGTATTACTTTGATTCCTAAACCAGACAGAGACCCAGTAAAAAAAGAGAACTACCGGCCAATATCCCTGATGAATATGGATGCAAAAATTCTCAATAAGATACTAGCAAATCGAATTCAACAGCATATAAAAAGAATTATTCACCATGATCAAGTGGGATTCATTCCTGGGATGCAGGGCTGGTTCAACATTCGCAAATCAATCAACGTGATCCATCACATTAACAAAAAAAAAGAGAAGAACCATATGATCCTGTCAATCGATGCAGAAAAGGCCTTTGACAAAATCCAGCACCCTTTCTTAATAAAAACCCTTGAGAAAGTCGGGATAGAAGGAACATACTTAAAGATCATAAAAGCCATTTATGAAAAGCCCACAGCTAACATCATCCTCAATGGGGAAAAACTGAGAGCTTTTTCCCTGAGATCAGGAACACGACAGGGATGCCCACTCTCACCGCTGTTGTTTAACATAGTGCTGGAAGTTCTAGCATCAGCAATCAGACAACAAAAGGAAATCAAAGGCATCAAAATTGGCAAAGATGAAGTCAAGCTTTCCCTTTTTGCAGATGACATGATATTATACATGGAAAATCCGATAGACTCCACCAAAAGTCTGCTAGAACTGATACATGAATTCAGCAAAGTTGCAGGATACAAAATCAATGTACAGAAATCAGTTGCATTCTTATACACTAACAATGAAGCAACAGAAAGACAAATAAAGAAACTGATCCCATTCACAATTGCACCAAGAAGCATAAAACACCTAGGAATAAATCTAACCAAAGATGTAAAAGATCTGTATGCTGAAAACTATAGAAAGCTTATGAAGGTAATTGAAGAAGATTTAAAGAAATGGAAAGACATTCCCTGCTCATGGATTGGAAGAATAAATATTGTCAAAATGTCAATACTACCAAAGCTATCTACACATTCAATGCAATCCCAATCAAAATTGCACCAGCATTCTTCTCGAAACTAGAACAAGCCATCCTAAAATTCATATGGAACCACAAAAGGCCCCGAATAGCCAAAGTAATTTTGAAGAAGACCAAAGCAGGAGGCATCACAATCCCAGACTTTAGCCTCTACTCCAAAGCTGTAATCATCAAGACAGCATGGTATTGGCACAAAAACAGACACATAGACCATTGGAATAGAATAGAAACCCCAGAACTAGACCCACAAACGTATGGCCAACTCATCTTTGACAAAGCAGGAAAGAACATCCAATGGAAAAAAGACAGTCTCTTTAACAAATGGTGCTGGGAGAACTGGACAGCAACATGCAGAAGGTTGAAACTAGACCACTTTCTCACACCATTCACAAAAATAAACTCAAAATGGATAAAGGACCTGAATGTGAGACAGGAAACCATCAAAACCTTAGAGGAGAAAGCAGGAAAAGACCTCTCTGACCTCAGCCGTAGCAATCTCTTACTCGACACATCCCCAAAGGCAAGGGAATTAAAAGCAAAAGTGAATTACTGGGACCTTATGAAGATAAAAAGCTTCTGCACATCAAAGGAAACAACCAACAAAACTAAAAGGCAACCAACGGAATGGGAAAAGATATTTGCAAATGACATATCGGACAAAGGGCTAGTATCCAAAATCTATAAAGAGCTCACCAAACTCCACACCTGAAAAACAAATAACCCAGTGAAGAATTGGGCAGAAAACATGAATAGACACTTCTCTAAAGAAGACATCCGGATGGCCAACAGGCACATGAAAAGATGTTCAACGTCGCTCCTTATCAGGGAAATACAAATCAAAACCACACTCAGGTATCACCTCACGCCAGTCAGAGTGGCCAAAATGAACAAATCAGGAGACTCTAGATGCTGGAGAGGATGTGGAGAAACAGGAACCCTCTTGCACTGTTGGTGGGAATGCAAATTGGTGCAGCCGCTCTGGAAAGCAGTGTGGAGGTTCCTCAGAAAATTAAAAATAGACCTACCCTATGACCCAGCAATAGCACTGCTAGGAATTTATCCAAGGGATACAGGAGTACTGATGCATAGGGGCACTTGTACCCCAATGTTTATAGCAGCACTCTCAACAATAGCCAAATTATGGAAAGAGCCTAAATGTCCATCAACTGATGAATGGATAAAGAAATTGTGGTTTATATACAGAATGGAATACTACGTGGCAATGAGAAAAAATGAAATATGGCCTTTTGTAGCAACGTGGATGGAACTGGAGAGTGTGATGCTAAGTGAAATAAGCCATACAGAGAAAGACAGATACCATATGGTTTCACTCTTATGTGGATCCTGAGAAACTTCACAGAAACCCATGGGGGAGGGGAAGGAAAAAAAAAAAAAGAGGTTAGAGTGGGAGAGAGCCAAAACATAAGAGACTGTTAAAAGCTGAGAACAAACTGAGGGTTGATGGGGGGTGGGAGGGAGGGGAGGGTGGGTGATGGGTATTGAGGAGGGCACCTTTTGGGATGAGCACTGGGTGTTGTATGGAAACCAATTTGGCAACAAATTTCATATATTAAAAAAATAAATAAATAAACAAAACAGAAACAGAATCATTCTGAGCCACTGGACCTATGGTTGTCAAACTGGAGGGGTTCTGGGGGGTAGATGAAATAGGGGAAGGGGATTAAGAGGTATAAACTTCCACTTATAAAATAAATAAGTCATGGGATGAAAAGTAAAGCATAGAGAATATAGCGAATAATATTGTAATAACTTAGTGTGGTGAAAAAAGACTTGTACCTTTCTGAAATACTACTTAATTTATTCCTAAGTTCTACAAGTCAATCTTTCCGATTCACAGTGGAATTAGTCACTCCTATGTTTTCTTGGTTATTCATTGTTTTACATAGTTACATCACTTCAGGATTTTTGTTCCTTTTCTCTTTCCCTTCACCTGGGGCAACTGTCACTTAATGGGCAAGAGCTATGAATCACCTAGGCAGCAGAGAAGACAAAGTTGGATCCTTGATGATCCTCTTCCCTTCGATGCTGCCTTTTATCTGTCTTTTGGTCAACAGTTTTATTCTTGCCCCATCTGCAAAGAGTGTTAGAATCATTTTTTGACATCTGGCTGTCAGATTGTACATTCTCTATCCACCTTATTCCAAACACAAGGTCTCTTCATGTTTGCCCACCATCCCATCTGTCTCAGCCTGTGCAGTCAGATATAACCAAAATAACATAGACTGGGTAGCTTAAACAACAGACATTTATTTCTCATGGTTCTAGAGGCTGGGAAGTCTAAGATCAGACACTAACAGATGTGTAAGTGTCTGGTGAGATCCCACTGCCTGGTTCATAAACAACTGTCTTCTCACTCTGTCCTCACATGGCGGAAGGGGCAAGAGAGCAATCTGTGGCCTCCTTTATGAAAGGGCACTAATCCCATTTGTGAGGGCTTCACCCTCATGACTTAATCACCTCTCAAAGTCCCCCCTCCTAATACCATCACATTTGGAGGGACACAAATATTCAGTCTATTACACTATCTGTACCCTCTCAACTGCTCTCCCCATGCCAAAAGACATTCCCCTTGGGGCCACCGGCTGACACATCTAACAGTCATTGCTATTCTACTAGGGTTCCGTGTTGTGGTAGGCTGAATAATAACTCCCCAAATATTCACATTCTTCCCCCCAGAACTTGTGAATATGTTACCTCATATGGTAAAATAGACTTTGCAGATGGGATCAATTAAATATCTTGACAAGGAGAGATTATAGTGGATTCTCTTGGTGGGCCCAGTAAATCACAAAGCCTTTATAAGGGGAAAGCAGAAGGTTCAGAAGCAGAAAAGGAGAAATGATGGAAGAAGAGAGAAAGGAAGACTGGTAGATGATATGCTGCTGGCTTTAGAGATGGAGGAAAGAGTCATGAGTCAAGGAATGTAGACGAATGTCTAGAGACATTAGAAGAGTCAAGAACAGATTCCTCCCTATAGCCTTCAAAAGGAATGCAGACCTCTCAACCACCTTGGTTTTATTCCATTGAGATTAATTTTAAAGTTTTTACCACTAGACTTATAATAAATATGTATTTTTTCTCCTAAAGTTTATTTATTTGGAGTGACAGAGAGCATGTATGTGTGAGAGGGGGAGGGGCAGCGAGAGTGAGAGAGAGAGAGAGAGAGAGAGAGAGAGAGAGAGAATCCCAAGCGGGCTCTGTGCTGTCAGCACAGACTCCCATATGGGGCTCGAACTCACAAACCGTGAAACAGATCATGACTTGAGCCGAAATCAAGAGTCTGACACTCAACTGAGCCACCCAGGTGCCCCTAAATATGTACCGTTTTAAGCCACTAAATTTGTGGTAATTTGTTACAGCAGTAATAGGAAACTAATACACATATGAAACATAGAGTTTCTTTATTTTTTAAAATTTGTATTCATGTAATCTCTATGTAAGCTCTATGTGAGCTCAAGTTTACAACCCTGAGATCAGTTGTCACAGGCTCCTCCGACTCAGCCAGCCAGGTGCCCTGAAACATAGAGTTTCTTTAAAAATCCTGCAGTATCCCTGGGCTTTATCTAGGGAAATAAAACATAGGTATCCTCTCCATTGGTGCTGCCCCAGCCTGGTGCCAAGCTCAACTGGACTTCTATTGTCCCTACTCATCCCTCCTTCCAAGTTTGGTCAAGAGGGATGTAGAGAACTACATTCCTTCCCAGAGATCACCCCCAGCAGCCAAGTCCATTATCTTACTCTCTGTAAAGAATAAACCTGTTTCCCTGCCCTGACAGGTTCTTCCAAATCTACCATTTGTTTTAACACTTTCTCTCATGAAGTACACTCTTACAAATATAAAGTTTCTCTATTTAAGTTTAAAATTTCATTCACAAATATATGTTTTCTATTTGTCCTTCTCCGGAGCCAAAGAATGCACTGCTTCAGGGATCTGTAGAGAGAAAAGCTGGGCAAATATCACTGCATTTTAACCTTGTTCATGTAGACCTCCATCAACACTTTTAATATTTGCAGAATATTTCATTATATGGTTACTCCAGAACTTACTTGCAGAAATGAATATGCTTGTATTTACATTTTTGAAGAGTTATAAAATCATTTAAGGAATAACCCAAGAAACAGATTTCATAGGTCCAAGTTTATGCACACTTAACATTTAGAAACTTATTGTCCCGATTGCTTTTCTTTTATGGTTGAAGTAAAAGAGGAATCATCCCTTTGGTTGGACCAATTTTTGCTTTCACCTATACTCCAGTGTGTGAGGGCCTAGTTTGTCCACACTCTGTTCAATTAAAGATGTTATTCATTTTTTCTTTATCCTCAGTGGACCAAAAATAATATCAAATTGGTATTTTACTTTATGTGTCTTTATTAGTCAGGTTAATAATCTTTTTTAATGTCTGTTGGCCATTTTTATTCTTTCTCTAGATTCACCAATCATATTCTCAGCCCATTTTTCTACATCTTTTTCAGATTAGCCTTTATATACCATCACAATTTTCCCCATGCTTGTCACTTACCTTTTTACTTTGTATTTATTTTCACTTTTTCATTTTACTTTTCTTCCTTATTTTGTTTGTTTGTTTGTTTGTCAAAGTATAGTTGACACACAACGTTACATTAGTTTCAGGTATACAACATAGTGTTTCAACATCTCTGTTAGTCTGTTCTCACCACAAGTGTACCTACCATCTGTCACCATCCACTATAACAATATCATTGACTGGGTTCCCTATGCTGTGCCTTTTATTCCTATGACATATTCATTCCATAACAGGAATCCTATATCTCCTACTCCCCTTCACCCATTTTGCCCGTCCCCCAACCCCCTTCCTTCTGGCAACTATCAGTTTGTTCTCTGTATTTATAGGTCTGTTTCTGCTTTGTTTTTTAGACTCTACAAATTTTTTATTTTACATTTATGGTTACTCTGCCACATGAGATTGTCAAGTATGTCAATCATTCCTTTAAATGTTCTGATTTAGGTCATCCTCCAGCTTTTAATATTGGTTCTGTTTGTGATTTGCAGCATGTGATATCTGAATGTTTGGATTAAGTAGGCACGTTTAAAAAGAAAAAAAATTTCAGTGACACATGTCAACAGGCTTTATTTCATAATAAATAAATAAATGTACTTTGAGTTAACTGAAGATTCAAGGTCTTTAAATGCTGTCAGGCATAACCGAATGACTTTCTGAAGTTATACAGTAATATTTATAACAGCTTGTCCCCAAGAAAGCACAGTTATTTTATTTTGGGGTTCAACTAATGACTTATGCTTCACATTTGGCATCTTTTCCTTCTACAAACTAATATGCTTTCTAAAACCCATTCATGAGATTTCCCTTTCTGCTGTGCCTGTTCTTTGCGGAATTGTTTGGATTTTCGAGAGAATTTGGAGCACTTAGTCTCTAGACCTTTTCTCTCAATGTAGCCTCTTGCTATTTAGACTTAGGTGACAGAGTGGAATCACTGTTGAGCCTACCAGAGTTATTGTGTCCACTGAGAGGTTAGACTGCTGTGTTAAGGAGGTGTGTATCTCACATCTTTGAGGGAAATCTGGCCTCTAAAGTAACCAGGGGGAAACCCTGTGACAGTGTTTATACCAGATTACCAGATCAAACATTCTGACTAAAATGAACAATCAATTCAGTTAGGTGTTTTAATTGGCAGTAACTCGAGCAGTCGTTTGTGTGAATTAATGGAAACAAGCAGTGATTTGGTATTTTGTGAATACAAACTCTATTTTGGATTTTTAAAAATTGAAATTGTTGTCATCGCCCTCATATTTTATTTCAACACACTGTTGCCCTTGGTATTTGGAGTGTGTGTGTGTGTGTGTGTGTGTGTGTGTGTGTTGGGGAGAGACAGGTGGTAAAGAGAGAAATCATGCATGTAATTGTTTTATAGGTAAAAGTGTTTTAACATGGGATTTTTTTTTCAAGTATCAGTAATTCCTTCAAAGACATTCTTGATCAACTTGTATTAATAAACAATTCTCTAAATAATCACTATTGTAATTATGTTCCAGATAACTTAAATGTCCCCACTTAAAATAACTAAGTTAAAGATACTGCAGAATATTACACAACCATTAAAAAGAATAAACATAAATTTAAAACTCTTATTTGTTGAGGGTTTTTTTTTCCCTTAATGTACTCCTACCAAGTGAAACTTACTAAGTCCAACTGATAAACACTCAAGACTTGGTATACTATGAATGGAAGCAAAACCAATGCATTAATTTTTTTTTTTAAATAATAACTTCTGGCTCAAAAATATTACATTGAATATTTTCAAATGTCAGATATCTGGAATGCTAGAAATCTTTAATTTGATTTTGCTAAAACACCTTGGTTAAAAATTGAGTCCATTGGTACTGTGTTTTTTCCCCTGATAAATTCAAGTAGCTTGTATGAAAAATATCTGATATATTTTCATCTTATAATCTTTTCTATAGACATTCAGAAAGCTTTGGTTCCTCTTGACCACATTCTATCTAAATCAAATTCATTTTGTCCAGCAAAAAGTTCAGGAAGGCTGCACAGAAATATTATTAATGTTGAAATACCAGACATTTTCTAGATAATTCTATAGAAAAGATAATTCTGAATAGGATTTTTTTATCTTGATAATGTGCTGTTATTCATTTTTCTTGGAACTATTTTCTCCTGATCTATACAGTTTTTCTCCTGTGGTGGTAAAACCACTATTTTGCTAATAGTTAACAATGTATCTTCCAGATGGTCATACCCTCTGCTTTGGTTCCTTGACCTTTTTCTTCAACAGTGCAAAATTCTTTTCAACAGATTCTTTCTAAAGATATCCACTAGCTTTTGACAATGAGATTTCTTAGGAACCCAATAAACCTTCTGTCTAATTGCTTTTCATCTCTGACCAACTTGTCATTTTTGGCCGCTCATTTATGTGTGTCCAGAAGACTTAAATTCTTTATGCTTGTTATCAATTGTTACTTTGGCAAGATCATTTCCATTTCCAAATTGCACAAATTCCTTTTCATTTCTCTTGTTAAAGAAAGATTTTTTAAAACCCAATTTCAGTATTGTAGACATTTAAGGGACATAATTAATTTCATGCTTGTTCTCATTTATCAGCAAGCTTGTTTCCTTTTTTTGTGTCTCCTTCCCCTGATGTATTTGTTAACACCCCACTGAATAGTGTTAATCCTTTATATTATTAGAATATTTTGCTTACTTGCAAACACATATCTTGTCAATGAAAGTTGTCTCCTTATGTGATGTGTTCACTTGGCTTCCTTCTCATCTTCTTATTTGTCAAACAGATTTTGTTTGTCAAAATCTCTTAGTGGTATGTACTCATGCTACGTGTTCTACAGACTTCTTACTCCAGAAGGAATTAAAAGATAGGCTGGATTTTCATTGAAATCTGTTAAACTGAATCATTCCTCCACACTGCTTCATTTTCATACTTTTTTTTTCCTGAACACTTGGGTTATTTGGGATTTTTTTTGTGTGTGAATTATTATACACTCAAGTCTCTACTATTATACTGGAATCAATGATTTTCTGCATGATATCTGTTTTTATATCCATAGTATTCTATAAAACACTTATATATATTTCATCAACAAAGTATCTTTTGTTTTTTTAAGTTTTTGTCTAAATGCCTTAGTTAACATACAGCATAATATTAATTTCAAGGGTACAATATAGTGATTCAACACTTCTGTACAACACCTGGTACTCATCACAACTAGTGCACTCCTTAATCCCATCACCTATTTCACCCATCCTCCTACCCACCTCCCCTCTGGTAACCATCAGTTGTCCACAGTTAAGAGTCTGTTTCTTGGTTTGCTTCTCTCTTTTTTTAAGCTTTTATTCATTTGTTTTGTTTCTTAAATTCCACATGTGAGTGATATCATATGGTATTTTGTTCTTCTCTGACTGATTTTGCTTAGCCTAGTTGTCTCTAGTTCTATCCATGTCATTGCAAATGGCAAGATCTCATTCTTTTTTGTGGCTGAGTAATACTCCATAATGTAGGCATGTATATGTGTGTGTAAATATGTATACACACACACACACACACACACACACACACACACAGCACATCCTCTTCATCCATTCATCAGTCGATGGACACTTGGGCTATTTCTATAATTTGGCTATTGTTGTAATGTTGCTATAACTATCGGGGTGTAGGTATCCCTTTGAAGAATTATTTTTGTATCCTTTGGGTAGATACCTCGTAGAGAAATTTCTGGGTTGTAGAGCAGGTCTATTTTTAACTTTTTGAGGAAACTCCATATTATTTTCCAGAGTGGCTATACCAGTTAGCATTCCCACCCACAGTGCAAGAGGGTTCTCCTTTCTCTACATCCCTGCCAGCAATGTTATTTCATGTCTTTTTGATTTTAGCCATTCTGGTAGACATGAGGTGATGTCTCATTGTGCTTTTGCTTTTCTTTTCCTGATAATTGGTGATGTTTAGCATCTTTTCAAGTGCATGTTGGCCATTTGTGTGTCTTCTTTGGAAAAATGTCTATTCAGATCATCTACCCATTTTTTAATTGGATTTTTTTGATTGACTTTTATGAGTTGTTATAGTTCGGATGTTAACCCCTTATTGGATATAGCATTTGCAAATATCTTCTCCCGTTCAGTAGGTTGCCTTTTCATTTTCTTGATGGTTTCCTTTGCTGTGAGAAAGCTTTTTACTTTGATGTAGTCCTGTTTGTTTATTTTTGCTTTTGTTGCCCTTACTTGAAGAGACAGATCAAAAGATATATATCTATCATTAAGATAAATGTTAAAGAGCAAACATATTGCCTATGTTGTCTTCTAGGAGTTTTATGGCTTCAGGTCTTATACTTAAATGTTTAACCTATTTTAAGTTTATTTTTGTATATTTTTGTGTATGGTATAAGAATGTAGTCTATCTTGGGGTGCCTGGGTGGCTCAGTTGGTTAAGCATCCAACTTCGGCTCAGGTCATGATCTCACAGTCTGTGAGTTCGAGCCCCGTGTCAGGCTCTGTGCTGACAGCTCAGAGCCTGGAGCCTGCTTTGGATTCTGTGTCTCCTTCTCTCTCTGCCCCTCCCCACTTGGGCTCTGTCTCTCAAAAATAAATAAATATAAAAAACAATTAAAAAAAGAATGTAGTCTATCTTCATTCTTTTGCATGTGGCTGTCCAGTTTTCCCAACATCATTTGTTGAAGAGGCTGTCTTTTCCTCATTGTATATTCTTGCCTCTGTCATAGATCAATTTACTGTATAATCATGGCTTTATTTCTTGGTTCTGTATCCTGTTCCACTGATCTTTGAGTCTGTTTTGTACCAGTGTCACACTGTTTTGATTACTACAGCTTTGTAGTATATGTTGAAATTTGGGACTGTGATGCCTCTAGCTTTGTTCTTCTTTCTCAAGATTCCTTTGGCTATTTGGTCTTTTGTGGTTCCATAGAGATTTTAGAATTATTTTCTCTAGTTCTCTGAAAAATACCATTGGTATTTTGACAGAAATTGCATTGAATTGGTAGATTACCTTGGATAGCATGTACATTTTAACAATATTAAATCTTCCCAATCCATGAGCATAAAATGTCTTTTCATTTATTTGTGTTGTCTTCAATTTCTTTCATCAATGTCATGTTTTTCTGCATCTAATGAGATGATCATTTGATTTTTATCATTTGCTTTATTAATGTGGTCTATCATATTAATTATAAGAAGTAATTTTGAGAATAAAATAAGTGCATATTCTTGAAGGAATTATGTAAATTGTAATACACTCTGCATAAATTAATTTTTATTAAAACCCCCTCTTCGTTTATGTAGGGGATCAGAAAATGTGATGTTAATTGATTTCTAGGTAAAATTTGATCTAGGGAAAGTGTATACATTAAAATTAGACTAGGAGTAGGAAATGAGATTGGAGAAAGGAAGGAAAAAGTTGGAGAAAGGAAAAGAAAAAAAGGAGCTTCCTGTTCTACTCTTGGAAACTTTAGTTTTCTTTTTTTCATTTCTGAAAGTGGAATGTTTTCTTTCTACCTACTCTATCATCTCATAATAGCTTTGACCTTGAGCTAGACAATGCAGCCAGGTCATATCTACTCTGTAGGATGATGTCTCATTATCACTACCCCAAGGAGCCTTCATAGACATTTTATACCTAATCACCTCTCCCTTATAAAAGTTTAATACTACAGATTTAGTGTATATATAGATCTGTACTGTGGCCCTTTGGAAAGCCACAAACCATTGCAACTAGATATAATTTTTTTTGGCCCAAAATATCAATTTTCACTCCCTGCAGGGTTATTATTGTCTCTATGTAGAGTTTCTGTGATGAGGGAGAGGTGGGAGAATTAGTACTTCAAGTTCACCATATTTCTCTTGTCCAAAGTCATAAGGTCTCTCGTTAGTTGAAAATAACTGAAAGCCAGGAGGCAAAGGAATTCACAGATAGTCTATGCAGCTCTAGGACACAGAGGTGGATGGAGAAGGATCAAGAGTGGATCTAGATGGGTGAATAGAAGATATGAACACAGCTGACAAGCCAATAGCCATGAAATACATTCTCTGTGTGTGGTGGTTTTGAGAACAGGCAAAGCCAAAAGTCAGAAGAGTTGATATTCTATCAGGGAAAGGGCAGACAGGAAATCAGGGTAATAAAGAGAGCTTAACACAGAAAACAAACAAATAACAATGGCTAGACTGATTCAAGACCTAGCTTTTCTTCCCAAATCTTAATTCAGGAGTCCTCAAACTTCATGCTGAACAGACACTCTCTTGCTGGTATCTCAGTGGGTTCTTAGTTCATGAAGGTTCTTCTAGGGATGTGGTCCAAGAGAATTGAGTACAACATTTCAGTTGATAGGAAGATAAAAGAGGCTCAGGAGAAGTTGTTGAGTGGAAGCCTTATCCACAACATAAACACATATTTTATATGTTATATGTATTATAAACTGTATCCTTATAATAAAGTAAGCTAAAGAAAAGAAAATGTCATTAAGAAGGTCATAAGGAAGACAAAATACATTTACAGTACTGCACTATATCTATCAAAAAATCTGCATGTAAGTGGACCCATACATTTCAAACCCATGTTTTTCAAGGGGCAACTGTATTCATAAGTTACAAACCTTTACTTTGGGAAATCACATGTAATAAATTATTCTCAAACATTCACAAATTTGACTTTTCCACTTGTGACTAATTATGAATGACCCCAAGTTTTCATGTCATACTAGTAATTTGTCATTTACCTGGGGGTGCTAGTTTTAATTCTTTGTGTTACAAGGTAGCTGTTCTTCAGCTCCTGAGTGAGGCTAGCTTACTATCCTACATTCACATTCAAATCAGCTTTGTGTTTAGCAACTTTTATGGCCATACACAAAGCGAAACATAAACACAAAACCTTTGTGTGTAATGATTCATACAGTCATTTTATGACAACAATTATGCATAATGGTGCTATTTACAAATGGAGGGATTTGCAAAGATATGGTGAGGGTCCACTACAGTTGCAAACCTAAGGCTATAAAACATAAAAGATTTTTCTCATAGGATTTTAGTTTTGTTACAGTTGTAGATAACACATAAGAGAAGTCTTCAAAAGTGCAAAATTAGAAAGAAAAAGGAAGAGAGACCTAGGTGTTATTTTTTTTCATTTTAAAGTCCTAGAACAAACCAAGTTTTTAATTTATCTAGCACCCTTTATAAGTGGCACAAAAATGAAACAAATGGTAATTTTAAGAGAATACTGACTCTGTTCTGCTTAAAATAAAATTACATATTCTCTTGTAAAAGAAAAGATGTCAGAGTTAGCACAGAAGAATGGATTCATGTTATTAAGAATTCACAATTAAAATATTAAAATTCTGACATTATAAAAATGCTCATAAACCCACAACCATCATTTGATGTCAAGATGATATTGTAGTCATTAAAAAATAATATTACCCAGAAATTCTATTCTGAACAAAGACGTTAGATAGAAGAACTTTATTAAATAAAATTAGCATTCCTAAAGATGTTGAAATCCACTTTGAGTAACTTTGTGATTGTGAACTGTAAATACAAACACTAAGTACATATTTAAACTTGGTGAGTTACGTTGACTTTTTATTTTAATCACATATTGAGTTCTGCAATTTGTAGGAAATAGTATCAGATTTATATTCAGAACAGTTTTCAATGTTTATGTGCGTATTTAAATGTTAAAGATACATTTCTTAGCAAGATGACACCTCAGGAGGCACTATATGTAGCCAACTTACCACCGTGGCTGAATTTTATTCATCTATATGTTCATCAGTAAAGTAGAGAACATGCATATTTACTTATTTTTGTTTGCATAGCACAACAATCTGGACAGGCAGTCAACCTTTAAATGAACGTTTGAACCTATCCCTTAGCTTCACTTTGGCATTAGAAGCAAGAATCAATTAGTGATAAAGTTTGTATAAAGCAGAAATATGCAATGGAACTGCAAACTTATTTACTACTCCTATATTTAATCACACAAATGATAGCATAACAATAAATGGGCATTTAAAAAGTATATTTTCCCTATGTCATGTAAAATAGAAAAAAATAAGCTACTGAGCATTGTGAAAAATCCACTTTTTTCATTTGCCAAGTTTCTTTCCATTCTAAGCTACATGCATTAGCAATGAAATTCTCAAAATGCATTAGTGGAAATATTGTGTGGAAAAACATCTTTTTTTCTTTATGATAAAGAGAATGATATTTACTACTTTACAGAGCATGACATTTGGCGTTATCATACTGCAAATGTGGAAACAAGGATTTTATGAATGGTTCTGTTTTCAGATTTTAGGGGATAGTTAAATTTTGTATAACAAAGTTGCCACTTTCGATACATTCCAAGCAACTGTTATTTTTCACTATCTTCATTGCATATGTTGACTCTCTAAGGAAACGTATTTTGAAATCTCAAGGTTCATTGTAGTTCTGCGTATATCTTCAGTTTAAGCAGAAACATCTTACAAATCATACCACATTTATTTTTTCCACACTTATTTTTAGTTCCAGTAATATACATTTCTTTCAGTTAACTATCTGCCTTAATTTGTAAATAAGGCAAATATGTAAGTTCTGCAATAAGAATATTTTAGGTACTTCTAAGTAGAATGTCCTGAGACATGGGACATTCTGATACCAGTTATTTATTCTGCTTATATGATTAAGAATTAATGTTCCATATTTTCTTTTTCACCACTTCCTAAATAATACCTTTCTCTTATCAGTCAAGTATACTTGCTCACCTTGTTCATAGACTTCCTGAAGTTCCATCATTCTTCTACACACTTTTTCCAAATAAGTAGAATTGTACAATCACTTTTCCTGGTAAATGGCAGCAGATACTAACCACTGTGGAAGGCAGAATAATGGCCCACCAAAGATGTCCATGTCCTAATTTCTGGAATATGTGAATATGTTACCTTACATGGCAAAAGAAAACTAAGGGTACAGATTAAAGTTGCTTATCTGTTGACTTTACAATATGGAGATTATACTTAATTATTGAGGTGGACCCTTAAAAGCAGGAAGGGAAGACTGAAGAGTGCATGACAGATGTGATGATACATGAGGAAGCAGACAAGATTTAAAGCATGAGAGACTTGATCTGCTCTTGCTGGTTTTGAAAATGGAGAACAGGGCTGTGAGCCTAGGCATGTGAGTGGTTTCTAGAAGCCGGAACAAGCCTTAAGCTGACAAGAAGAAGAAATGGGAATCTGTCTACAACAGCAAACATATGGATTTTGCCAATGACTTGCTTGGGCATAGACATGAATTCTCCCCCAGAATCTCTAGAAAGGAATGTGGCTCTTTTAGTACCTTAGTTTTAGCCCTGGTGAGACCCATTTTGAGCTTCTGACCTCCAGAACTGTAGGATAATACATTTCTGTTGTTTTAAGCTTAGTTTGTGGTAATTTATGTCACTACAATAGAAAACTAATATGATCATATTCACCTCAAAGCATTAATCTATTAATTTAAATATCCGATAAGCATCCATCAACTATCTTCCAGATAGATAGGGTTGGTTCTTTTTCATTATGGAAAACTAGGTGAAACGATTTAGCTCCTGGTCCTTCCAGAATTCTATTGAAATATTAGTGAAGAAGTTAATAGGAAAATATATTCATTAAAGAATCAAAAACCAGGAGTGGGGATATCATCAGATAAGGGCTTGTAATAAATTTGTAGAAGAGAAAGTAGATGGGAGCCTGTTGATGAGTAAGCTTGAGTAAGAGAATCTACAGACCAAAACCTATGCAGGAAAACGTATAGTAGAAATGAGCATCACCATTTCCTATCAAGTCCTGGGAGACTTCAGATTCTGTATTGGAAAGTTTAGAAACAGGGAGTGAAAATTGAGACAGAAATCAAGGTGATTGTGTGAGGCAAATTCTATAGATCAGCTATAAGTTTCCTCAACTGCAACCCCAGGCTAAAAATAAATGGGACAGTCTGCCAGAGAAGGGCTAAGGTGTCTTGTGTGTGAGTTGTCCGCCAGAGTAAGCCTCCCTCAAACTGAAAGATGGGAGAAAAGAATCCTGCCTATTCCTTCACTTAAAGTGAAGATAGTCAATAGATTTAATTATATTTGTCAGGTAAATGTTATAAACATTGTCAATGTAAACACTGTAATCTAGCAGATAGAAATGGCAAGTGAGAGCTGGCAAGAGAGAGGTAGAAGGAACTAATTTCTTCATTTTATGGTAGCTGAGAGATTTCACTGAAAGTTGTTCAAATGAGAAACGAGATTTAAGTATGTATATTATTTAAAATTATGAATGTGACATATTCTGGTAAGCAGCCTCGAAGATGGTCCCCAATGATCCCTGTCTCCTGGTGTTCACATCTTTGTGTAATCTTTTCATTTTGAGTGTGGGCTTGATTTATTGACTAACTCCTAAAGACTAGAATACAGCAGACATGATGGGGTGTCACTTGAGATTAGCTTATAAAAAAGGACTGTGACTTCCACCCCGAGTGCTTTGTTGGATTGCTCAGCTGCCAGGTTGTGAGACAGTCATGTGGAAAGACCTACAATGATCCTTTTCCCAGAGGTGAGCCTTCAGGCATGACTGAATTCCTGGCTGATAAATTGCCTGCAACCTCACGAGAAATCTTGAGTCAGAGGTATTCACCTTAGCCACACCCAGATTCCTGACCCAAAGAAATCTTGCAGTAGTAAATCTTGTTACATTATTTCTTTGTCTTATGAACTTATTATGTAGGTAATTTATTATGCAGTGATAGTGAATATACATGTTTATATTTACGTATACACATATATACACACACATAATTTTCTATTGACTTTGTAAACAAATTTTGCCATATAAATTTTTAATTTTTAATTTTTTTTAACATTTATTCATTTGTGATAGAGAGACAGAGTGCGAACAGAGGAGGGGAAGAGAAAGAGGGAGACACAGAATCTGAAGCTGGCTCCAGGCTCTGAGCTGTCAGCACAGAGCCCAATGTAGGGTTTGAACTCATGAACCGCGAGATCATGACCTGAGCTGAAGTTGGACACTTAATCGACTGAGCCACCCAGGCGCCACTAAACTTCTAATTTTTAGATAGTCAAATACATTTCATCATCTTTTTCAGAAATTTTAGCTTCTCTATCCATAGATTATATATATAGTATCCTATATTTTTGTGTACGAATGTTTTAGTGTATTTTTTAAAATGTTCATTTTTTGAGAGAGAGAGAGAGAGAGAGACAAAGCATGAGCAGGGGAGGAGCAGACACACACACACACACACACACACACACACACACAGAATCTGAAACAGGCCCAGGCTCCAAGTTGCCAGTACAGAGCCTGATGTGGGGCTTGAACTCACAAACTGTGAGATCATGACCTGAGCCAAAGTTGGATGCTTTAACCAATTTAGCCACCCAGGTGCCCCATTGTATGAATGTTTTTAAAATTTTACAATTATAGCTTTAATCCATATGACATGTATTTTCTTTTCTAAAATAGAGTCCAATTTGACTTTTTACATGTAATGAGTCAGTTTCGTCTGCAAAACTTATTAAATAATCCATCATTTTCCCACTTGTGTAAAAAATATAATAAATTTAATGACATCATAAATACTTGGATTTGTTTCTGAAGACTGTTCTGTTCTACAGATCCATTTGCTTCTTTTTATACCAATATCTTACTGAGATGATGAATGCATGCTCTAGCTAATTAGGAAAGCAAGTTCTGACCTCATCCAAATCACTTTTCTTTTCTACATTTATGGGCTATTCAATCTATAATGTACAAAAAGCTCAAGATGGACAAGAAAAGACAGCTCAATTTAAAAAATCAGCAAAGATCACAAAAAAGATTACTTACAAAAGAGCAATTCCAAATGACCAACAGAAATAAACCTAAGAAAAAAATTCAAATTCTCTAATAGTCAATATTAGCTGATTAAATTAACCATGAGCTATAATCTTACCCTATCTGGCAACAATTTAAGAGCTCTAACATCTATTTCTGTTGAGGCTGCAAAAGAAAAGGAACTTTTTTACCTAACTTTACTTACCTCACCTTACTGACAAAGAAACTGAAATATGCATTGTTGCAGAATTTTGGGAATTGCTACAGCCTTTTGGTGATAGCTAAAAAAAAAAAAAAAAAAAAAAAAAAAAAAAAATTTAAGAAAAATATACCTTTAACCCTGCAGTTCCATTCCTGGGAATTTATATTAAAGAAATAAATCAACTAGTAATTAAGAATATTTGTACAGAATGTTTATTGAAGCAATGATCATTGTGGCACAAAACTAAAAGCATTTTTCATGGTACCCGATACCATGAAATTTTCAACAATTAAAAAATAATTCTTTAGAATTATTATAGTTGATTTAAAGAGACTTCCATCAAGAACTCTTAAGTGAGAAGAGGAAAATGTAGAAAAGTTCAGTAACATGATCTCAATTTTGCACAATAGTGACCAAAACCCTAAAAAAGTAGAATAGGACCCCCAAAAGAAACAAACATTCAAGCTGAAACCATGCAAGTTGATTTTAATAATCAATGGAGAAAACTATGGTTGTTCTAGAGCCTTTAAACACTTAGTCAAGAACTAAAACCTTTGTGTCAGTCATAAATATATGGAGAAATTAACAAATTTTTAACTAATGTTTATTTAGTACACTGTAAATTAAACCATGAAGAGCATTAAGAGTTAAAGCATTTTATTTCTTTGTAAAAAAACTTATTAAAACAAACTTATCAAGAGTAATTGGAATTAGAACAAACAATCCTAAGACTTGTATGGAGCCACAAAAACCTTGAAGAGCCAAAGCAATCTTGAAAAAGAAAAACAAAACTGGAGGCATTACAATTCCAGATTTTGAGTTATATTACAAAGTGGTAGTAATTAAAACAGTATGGTAATGGTACTGGCATAAAAATAGAAACATAGATGAATGGAACAGAATAGAAACCCAGAAATAAACTCACAATCACATGGTCAATTAATATTTGATAAAGGAAGAAAGAATATGCAATGAGAAAAACACAGCCTTTTCAACAAATGGTGTTGGGAAAATCGGACAACTACACGAAAAAGAATGAAACTGGACCACATCCTTATACCATATACAAAAATAAACTCAAAATGGATTAAAAACCTAAATGTGAGACCTGAAACCACAAAAATCCTTGAGGAGAGTAGAGGCACTGATTTCCCTGACATTGGTGATAGCAACATTTTTCTAGATATGTTTCTACAGGTAAGGGAAATAAAAGCCAAAATAAACTATTAGGACTACATCAAAACAAAAAGTTTCTGTACAGCAAAGGAACAGTCAACAAAACTAAAAGGCAACCTATCGAATAGGAGAAGATATTTGCAAATGATGTATCCAGTAAATGGTTAGTATTCAAAATATATAAAGCACTTATACAACTCAACACCCAAAAACAAACCAATTAAAAAATGGGCAGAAGACATGAACAGACATTTCTCTAGAGAAGACATACAGATGGCCAATAGACACATGCAAAAATACTCAGCATCACTCATCACCAGGGAAATGCAAATCAAAACTACAATGAGATCACCTCACACCTGTCAGAAGGGTTAAAATAAAAAACACAAGAAACAAGAGTTGGCCAGGATGTGGAGAAAAAGGAACCTCTTGCACTGTTGGTGGGAATGCAAACTGGTACAGCCACTGTGGAAAACAGTACTGAGGTTCCTCAAAAACTTAAAAATGGAACTACCCTATGATCCAGTAATTGCACTAGTGGGTGTTTACTCAAAAAATACACAAACACTAATTCAAAGGGATACACAGACCTCTATGTTTATTGAAGCACTATTTACAATGGTCAAACTATGGAAGCAGCCCAAGTGTCCATTGATAGATGAATGGATAAAGAACAGGTGATATATATATATATATATATATATATATATATATATATATAGTCAAAAATTATGCAGCCATAAGAAAAAAATGAAATCTTGTCATTTGCAACAATATGGATAGAGCTAGAAAGTATAATGCTAAGCAAAATAAGTCAGTCAGAGAAAGACAAATACCATATTCTTTCACTAATATGTGGAATTTGAGAAACACAAAGGAGCAAAGGAACAAAATAGACACAAACCAAGAAACAGACTCTTAGCTGTAGAAAACAAACTAATGGTTACCAGAGGGGACGTAGGTGTGTGTGTGTGTGTGTGTGTGTGTGTGTGTGTGTGTGTGTGAAATAGGCAATGGGGATTAAAAAATACACTTACCATGATGGAAAAAAAAGAAGAATTGGAAAAGTGCTGCTATCTTCTCATTGGATAACTTATAAAACAGCAAGTATCTTTTCCATTTCCATTTCTGGGGAGTTGTCATACTTCTTTATAACTTTGGATCAGTTTCTGACACTGTATCTTTTGCTCCTTTTTCTTTCTTTCTTTTCTTTCTTTCTTTCTTTCTTTCTTTCTTTCTTTCTTATGTTTATTTATTTTTGAGAGACAGAGAGAGACAGAGATAGACAGAGTGTGAGTGGGGGGCGAGGTGGGGGCAGAGGGAGAGGGAGATACAGAATCTGAAGCAGTCTCCAGACTCTGAGCTGTCAGCACAGAGCCTGATGTGTGGCTTAACCCATGAACCAGGACCCCAGCATGACCATGATCCCAGCGGAAGTCAGCTGCCAAACCACTGAGCCACCCAGGCGTCCCGATCCTTTGCACTTTCAGTGCTGTGAAATATCTCCAGAAACGCTTTTAATGCAAAGTTTTTCGCTGGCATCACTCCCTCTGGGACATAATTATTTTAATCACAATCACTTTCCTCATTTTTGTTGTTAAGTCCACTTTCGCTAAGTTCCTCTGGCTGCATAGCTACGATCTCCTGAATGGCTGTAGGGTCAACGTTCCCATGGGCAGCTACCTCTCTTAAACTCCACTTATATTCAATTTGAATTCACTTCCAGCATTAATACTTCTTACCTTTGCTGCTCTCTCATCTTTGTTGCCCATGTACCTCTTTTGATTATTTAAGTTTTGTGGATATCACATGGTTTTACCTCTGGCAGAGAACATGGCAACACGCCTACAAGGTTTTCCCTCTGCACGTGATCTGAATAAAGATGGGCAGTGACCAATCATCAACAGATTTCGAAAGAAGTGACGTGATTGGTCACTTATCATGACATACATTTGTTATTTACAAGGTGATCTGTAGAGTGACAAGCTAGCGGTGATGTTTGTACTTTATGCAGTTGTTCACAGAGAATACATTCTGGCAACTGAATTTTGGACCATATTGTTGGGGGGGACTGGTATTCTTTAACTGAACTGTGGTAAGTTTCTTTATGTAGCAACTATGCAAAGTGAAGGTTTCCTGTATACGAAAATACGTGTATGATTATATAGTCATGTTCTTTTTTTAAAAAATGTAATTGTGGTAAAAACACATAACATAAAATGTACCCATTTTAATCAGTTTTAAGCACAGGGTTCATTAGTGTTAAGTATATTCACATTGTTGTATAACAGATCTCCAGAACTTTTTCATCTTGCAGAACTAAAACTCTACACCCGTTAAACAAAAGGAATGTTTAATATGTTTATATAATCATGAAGAAATATCAAAGGATTCTTAATAGGGTGGAAACATTTGTTAATGGGTAAAGACTGTGTTTCTGAATTGAGGGAGGGAGAATTAGGCAAAAGAAAAATACCAGGAAAAACTGCATTAAGACAAAACATATACCATATTAGCACATTTATGTGATTATAAATGTAAGAACATTGATGTGTACATATGTAAATAAAAACAAAGGTAACTAATTTAACAGAAATAAAAGTTAGATTAGCAAAAATTGAAAGTAGGAGATAGCAGAGGGAGTAGAAGTAAGCTAATTTTCTAATCTTTCATAACAGAGTCAGTTGATAGTATTGAGTATCAATAAATTTAGAAAACAAAGCATAAGGATAATATTCGGTAATATAGAGGTAATGACCAGAAGGGCTTGAAATTAAAAAGGCTAAATGTGGTTATCTCTGCTAAATAGAACTAGGAGTGAAGAATGGGAGATTTTTGCTTGCTGTTTTATAATCTTCTGTAATGTTGGATTTTTTATTACCATATTTATTTTATTTTTATAATTAAAAAATGGTAAACTTAGTACATATTCTCTGGGTGCTTACAATCAAGTTACCCACTGCATAAGAATTAAAGTACCACTTAAGGCAGTATCATTCAACAATATAATTATCTGTTTCTAAATATATATATAATATGATCATTTTTCCTTAAGAAGTGAAGTTTAGTAGCAGCACTAATAAGGAAAAACGAGGCACTACATTTAAAACTTCTATGATCATTATGCAGACAGTAATGTCTAACACCATAAAATACTAAGATGAATTAAGGTAAGTAACAGGACAGCAGTAAAAATGTTAACCTAAAATTTGAAACCAATTTAAATATCCTATGGTCAGCTATACCATATAATGGAAAACCACATCAGTTTCCTCCATAAGTGGATCAAGGCACTTCAGCATTACTAGTATTAGTCAGTCATAATAGAAAAATGGATCCTGATCCACAAGGCTTTCTAGAACATACCTGATGTTGAGTGTTTTTGGTAGAAGTCATTCATTTCTTTCAGAACTAGCCACATTTAAATTATGGCTTTGAATATAATTGTGAGCACATTTCTAGACTTTCAGAGAATGTGTGAATGTATACGAATATGGGAGAGGGGTAGTGATAGAATTTGCCAGAATTTGTGAGTAAAAATCAAATCATCTTTTTCTAGATGTTAAATATAGCATGATAGCAGAGTAGCAGCTGTGTTTGTTTGCTTTCCTGCTGCTGTTCTTAAAAGAGTGTACTTTGGCATTTTTGTATGGAGCCAAAGAATGGTGTGGATTTTTAATTTGTGCACAGTGTAAGGTGGTGGTTGGTAATAGACATTCTTTGCTCTAAGTTTTGGAATTGAAAGATAATATATTAATGTGAGAAATTACATTTTGTTTACCAAGAGGAGCAGAAGATTCGATTACACTTTCTCAATACTAATTTTCAGAATGCATCATGTAAATGGACAGAAAGAAGGAAATAAATTAGCAAACCACATGTAGGAGAACATCTGTTGTCCAATCTTACACATGGTGATTAAGGCAAATAGACTGTTTGGTCCCAGCTCTCTTTGAACGCATGTGAAAACCCATCCTGCAGCCGTGATGGTTGCTTTTCCAGGACTGTTACAAAGGCTTTGACTCCTCAGAGTTGAGAGAGAGAGACATAGGTCATATATTAAACGCTTAGCATGCTTTGTCCATGAAAAAATAAGGATTAAATATATACACAAGAGGTTCCATGAATCAGTAAACATAAAAAAACCCCAATATTTTCAATTATATTTTATATTTTGCAAACACACACACATAAACCTACAAGCCGTCTACCATTAATTAAATTTTTTTAGAAGGTGTAGTCCATATTAACAAAAGTAAAGGATCAAGTTAGTTAAATACTTTTCAGAATGTTAAAGCTTTTAAGAAACCTGGATGCTTATACTAGTGATGGGACAATTCTCCATGTTACTGTGTGTAACTAAAGCAAAAATGTTGATTCTGCCTTTATGTTTTTCTCTTACCAATTCTCTTGTCTGTAATTCCCTGTTCAGCTCTTCCTAGAAATTAAACTTAATTCCTTTCACTCTGAAGGTGTAGAGAGCTCTTTCTAACCTTCAATAAATCTTCAATAATGCATGGGTTAAGGTATACTCATGTGTAACAGAAAGGAAACTCTGGAATATAGTTCAAAAGCTGAATGAGAAAGGCACAGAAATGAACCAGTCTGGAAAGCTGAATAGATGATGGCAAGTGTGGAATGTCCATTAAAGGGCTTCTTAGGATTCTTAGGAAAGTTGTATTTGGTAAATTTTTAAAATTCCCTCTTGTTATCTTCAAACTTCCGGGAGAATTTTGTTTATCATTATGCACTGTTTGTCTTTATTGAGGGGAATTAAGGGACAGATAAAACCTTCACAAATAATGGGCACTGACCAGCTCTACTTATGAAAACCTGCTCTGGAAAAAAAGGGTCATAGTCTTCATATTATAACACAGGTTTCTTGTCATCTGCTCTGCCCTTTGTCCTCTGGTTTTCTCTCAACCATTCTGTATGTGGGTTTTGAAGAAAAGGTTTAGAACCTGCCAGAATTACGGTGCAGTGTATCTTTATATGTAAATTTGAAAGCTGTGCCACTATTCCAAGTTAATGATAAAAATTTTTTTATACCCCAGGTCCACACTAATATGAGAAATGAAAATAAAAAAGAAACTAATCATTATTGAATGTCCATCATGTAGTATTAATCACCTTCCATAATCGTGGACTGGAAAGATTAAAAAACTACAACCAGTTTGGGTGACAAGTCAAACCCAGTGGGTTTTATGCAGTAATTTCAGTTTTGCCTGCTCAAGATACTGCCGTATCTCGTTTTTATTTGTTCCTTTGAGGAACTCCACAATTCCTTGTGGTTTAAAGTACCAGTGCATCCCATGATCCCACTTGTAGAACACCACCTCCCCCTGCTAGGTCCCCTCAACAAAGCAAAGCATACTCCTGTGTGATCAGTCAGAGCTCTCTCTCAGTAGCAAGGGAGATTGATTGGCTGAGCGACTGCAAGTAGGACAGAATGAGAAAATCATAAAAAAAAGGAAACAGAGAAAGGTAGATGTGAGAGGTGTCAGGGAGAAAGAGAGAAGGGAGGTCCTTGTTGACTTGACTCTCTTAACAGAACTAACTTTATGGGCACGTAACCTTACAGCCACATAGGATTCTGAACTGGCACATAAGGTTTAATGATTTGCTGTAGCCATCTTGAAATTCTTAATGATTTTTAAACAAGGACATCTCGCTTTTTTCATTTTGTAAATTATGTAGCCAGTTCTGGTCTCCAGGTCCAGTTTCTGACATGTGGTTCCTTCTACTATGTGAACTTCCTTAGTGTTTTTCTCTGCTTTGTAGGAAAATAAAATGTCCTTCCGTGCTTGAGCTAGTTTGAGTTGAGAATCTGTAACTTGCAATGGAAACAGTTGTGACAAACGTCTTCAGACCTGCACTTCCTATCAGTCCTCAGGTTGTGGTACCAACAAACCCTGGTTATTTGTGAAGAATAAATTATTCACTTATGAATGATTTATGACACAGTTTTAACACTAAATCTTGTTTTCCTGCCATCTGTCATGACTTTAACTGACTTCACAGCATCAATTAGATAGTCCATGGAATGAAAACTAATGTTAACTATTCCTAAATATAATATTTCAGTATGTAATATTTTAATATGTAATGTAAATACTTAAAATATGTTTTCAAAACTAGAAATGTATATGATAGTTATATAGCATGTAGCAAATGCATGCGAGGGAAAAATTATTACGTGTTGAGAATGTTTTCCAGTTTATAAAATGCTTTTACACACAATATGTTACTGTAAGAAGTCCTCTATTTTGAAAGGAATCACTGGGCCATTGATGGATAAACCATCTGCCTGGTAATGGGTATGTTTTCACATTTTAGTATTCGGAAACAAGTGAAAATAGCACCTCACTGCCATATAAAAGCACGACTTTATATGAAAAGCTGAATCTGAAAATCAGTTTGTGGTACTGGTCATCAGAAGGTAGTACATATACAGAGAAGCAGAGAAAAATCCGTCTCTATCAACCAAAACAACAGAAAGGATCAGGTGCTGATTTATCAAAACAGATCTCAAATACAGGGATGCTTTCAACTGGAAGAGTAAAAGCAAGGACGACGTGGGCAAAACGCAAGAAATCACATGTAGTAATTAGATGAGAAGGAACACCCACGCCTGGGTGACACAGTTGGTTAAATGACCAACTCTTGATTTCAGCTCAGGTCATGATCTCACGGTTCGTGGGATGAAGCCCCGCACCTGGCTCTGTGCTGCCAGCGTGGAGCCTACTTGGGACTCTCTCTCCCCCCTCTCTCTCTGCCCCTACATCTTCCTCTCTCAAAATAAATAAATAAACATGAAAAAATTATTAAAAAAAAAAAAAAGAAAAAGAACATGTACTTCACATTCTGAAATATTAACATGAGGTCCTGTCTTGTGAAACTTCACTTCAGTAGGTTCGGTGGAACTAGAATTACTATTTAATTTCGAAAAGCATGTGGGCAAATTTACTAAGGTCAGAAATACATGGCTATAAAAGTAAATAGACCAGGCCTGTACAGTAAGGTTTCACACAGACTTGATGGAGGACAAATACACGTTGCCACGGTTTTGGGGTTTTATCTGCCAAAACGGTTCTGGTCTAGACTGTTCTGGGTGTTCATCTTCGCAGAGGACTTTCACAGAGGCTTCCCCGGTGTGGCAGCCCAGCGTCCCAGCGTCCTCCATGGCTCTCTTCATTTCTTCCTTCCCCAGAGCAGTCTGCCCTTGCCCGAGACTACGATTCAGGAAACGAGTAAGGTGTGGCTCTCCCGTGTCGCGGCGTAAGCAAAGAGAGGATGTTTTATTTTGTTTACTCCGGCTCACTCCCTCCTGTTAGGAAGAGGTGGAAATTAGGTTTAGGGACTCATCTAACTGAGAGAGGTGAGGAAGAGAGTTATAGAAATGGCAAGACCTTAAAATGAATTCAGGATTTAGTAACCATCTGAAGGACAACGGCAGATGGTAAGTTTAGAGGTGTACAAATATAATAGGAGGAGGTCAGATGAATTTCGATAGCAATTGCGGAAGAAGTGCGTGATCGTTTTGAAGAATAAAGAAGAGAAGAGAAACCATATGGTGAGATGATAATTAGGCTCCAGTGTTTGCCTTTAAGAAAAGAAAAACCTTGGAAACTTATTTATGAAGACACAGCCTAAGGTAAAGGAAAAGATTTATTGGAAAAGAAAAGAAAGACAGATGACCATCTAGGACTAAGTTGCAGAGTTTTGGAGAGATTTTACCGTGAAATTAAAACTAAGGGAAATGAAGACAGGAAATATATAGTAATTTAAACAATACAGAACTATGAATCAGGCTGCCTTATTATAGGAATAATAGAATAGGACTGAGAAATGGAACAGAGTTCTCAAAGAAATTACTTGTAAAAAGTAATCAAAAACATTTTGACACTGACAATAAATGAGTGAATTCTGTACTTATTACAATTCAAATCTGTCCTTTATGTCCAGGAAGAAAACAAACATTTTCTTAGAGTGCAGAGAAAAGTCTCTGTTGAGTATGGGTGACTAGATAAGCGTATAAACTCAGAAATCACTCCATTGCCTCTGTTAGGTCTGACTTTGTTTCTTTTAAGGTCAACTGAATTCTGAAGTTTCATGCAATGAAGCAACTAGTCGACATGTCTTTCTGCCGCCCATTCTCTCTAGTCCAGGCTCTATTGCTATGGTGGTGTGTGACAGCTACTGCTTTGAAAGGTTTTTCCTGCTATTCTTTTGAGGTAGTGGAGGGGTGTGGACAGAGCGGCTGCATGTTAAATAGGAGGAGTGAGGAGTCCATCACGTAACCTTCGCTGAGTGCTGTGGCCGCAGCCTGCAGAGTGCAGGGAGGCATCAGAATGGAGTCTGAGGAAGCCGACTGAGGCTGCCTCCACCATGAGGTTGAGCAGGGGGCAGAGCTTGATCTGAGGCAGGGCAATAGCGTGGAGGGAATGGATTTGTTGGGGATGAAGGAAGAGGATTCGGCAGGATTTCGAGACTGGATGTGAAATGGGGCAAGTGTCTGCTTAGACAACGGGATAGCCTGTGTTGCTATTCATCGAGGTGAGCTCATGGGGTGAGAGGCACATAGAGAAATGCTGAGTTCACTTTTGTATGTGGTGGATTTTAGGTGTCTGTTGGATAGTGTCATGATTTTCTCTTTTCCCGTGCTGACCATCAAACTCTTGATGGGTATTTTTCTTTACATGGATTAATTACTAAACTCTTGAAGTCAAAGTGATCAGTCCTGTAACCCAGAAACAACAACAACATCAACGTCCCATTATCTGCTAATTTAATTAGTTCACTTCTGAAGAGGCAATCTTATTTCATTTCTCCTTTCCAGATTTTGAGGTGCCGCTCACTGTTCTCACCCTATATCCTCTTGACTTGGGTGTAATTGGTGAAAGAGAAGGAAAAGTCAAAGAACTTTCAGAATTTCTGCCTGCAATCCTGAAGAACAGTGTGGTGCTGGCAAACACTGGCAATTGGAAATGGAATTGTGAGAGGTTCAGTTTTGTTAGATGCTGAAATTAGGACGATCCAAGGAGAACTGTGATTTCACAGAATGGCAGACTGGATGGGACTTTCAAGGGGAAGAAAAATTAACATGTAGTGATTATATAATGTGTACTAGGCACTTTGCTAGAACTCTCTCATATATGATACCTCAATTAATCTTTTTTTAAAATTAATTTATTTATTTTGAGAGAGAGAGAGAGAGAGAGAGAGAGAGAGCGCATGACTGCACATGTGCACGAGTGGGGTAGGGACAGAGAGAGAGAATCCCAAGCAGGCTCTGCACTGACAGAGCAGAGGCTGATGCCGGGCTTGATTTCACTAACTGTGAGATCATGACCTGAGCCGAAATCAAGAGTCAGATGCTTAACTAACTGAGCCACCCAGGCACCCTCAATTAATCTTGATAACATACTTGCAAGTTATTTCTCCTGTTTCGTAAATGGAAATAAATATCCTTAGAGAATCAGTTATTCAGTGGGTTATTAGAACATTTTGAATGAAGGAAGAAGGATGATAACGCCCTTGGTGCCCTATACCAAAGGTATGAAAATTGGTTTTCAGGGGGAAAAAAAGTCTCTTTTAATATATAAAACACTGATATACATATAAAGTATTATAAGTATTATATATATATATATATATATATATATATATATATATATATATATATAACCTAAACAAATATACAGTATATCTGAGGTATTAACATTTCATGGGGGGTATAAGGAAAAATGTCTGCAATAATTTTAAAGGGGGTGATAATAAAAGGTTGAAAAACACTGATGTAGACACATTGCATTTAATAAAACTTTTACCTTTTTTTCCCTTTTTTGCAGAATTCCTTTTTGTTTCACATGAAAGCTGATGTTACACAATAATTCATACAATAGGTAAAAACAGTGTTGGTTGAAGTGTCACTGGGAAGAAGGCCCAGAAACATACCTTTCCTGATGCCTTTTCCCTCACCTCCTGTGGTAGCCCTTGAGCTGCTGATATGAAGCTTAGAGCTCTGAGAATCTTACTTGGGATATCAGAGGGACACAATTTAACCTCTTTATTAAGAAGTAAATGAGTAAACAGAGGCAAGCTTGTAATGCGTAAGCATGAACTTCTATGGTGATTGTATTATTCACACAACATGGAACTGAATCAGGCCTTCTATCTTGAGGCCTACTACAGAGGTGAGACACAAGGAGTCAGTAAGAGAAAGAAAAGCCCAAGTGGAGGTCAGGAAGAGAGTGTTTAGAGAAAAAAGTGAGGAGAGATGTTCAAGAAGGATATCGTCACAAGGAAAAAAAAAACAACTGGGGGGAACTGTGTATGGTGACAGATGTTAACTCCAGTTAATTCAGTGAACATTTCACAATATATACAAATATCTAATCATTATGTTGTATACCTGAAACTAATACAATGTTACATGTCAACTATATCCCCCCAAATAAATTAATTGAAAAATGGATACTGTCATTATCAGTAGTAAATGGAGAGGTTACCAAGGAATGAGAAAGCAGATCTGGCAGCGTGAAGTTCTCTGGTGATTTGTGAGCGCAGTTTCAGAATCGTGTATGGACAGAGCTTGGCTTCCCAGGAAACCGGATATTTAAGACACCATCAGCAAATAGGTAAGGATGCTAACTTTGCTAACTGTTGCAGCTAATTACCCACCCTTCCATGATTGGATAGAAATGTCAATGCATTCCTTACAGCAAAATGAGAAAACAGTTTTTAGTCTATTGTGTCAAGATGGGTTCAGCTAAAGAATTAGAACGCAGAGAAAACAATGCACAAAATGGATGTCTTCAGGACAGACCTCAATAAAGACAGGTTTTCTGTAATTCGATTTTATCAAATGTCTGGAACACAGAAATTCACCTGAGGATAAAAAAGGGAAAACATATATGATGATGAGATAGAGACATAGATGAAGGGAAAAGAAAATTTGAGGATCTCTATTGAGCACCATAGAATTCTTCTACCTTCTGTTACATGCATTTTTAGCTTTGAGTGACATCATTGCTATTTGCTATTGTCAGACAAATTATTATCCAACTGACTCAACAAATTATATTTGGGCTTTAGTAATTGTGCTTTAGTATGGGGGAATTAAACTGTAATCTTACAAGAGTCTTAGTAATTACTTAATTCCTTTTTTGCTATTTATTTCAAACATTGGGAGTGTGATCCAGTAGTGACATCTAACACTTTCAACTGAACCTTAGTTAAGTGTCTTACACTAATAGGAATATTCCTGTTCTCCTTTACACAGTTCTATCATCTACAAACATGGGCAGATTAATTTTCTAATCAAAACATTCTAGGAAACTATTAAGCATGACATTAAACTGTGTTATACTAATTATATTCCCTATGAAGAATTTCTATCTGAACTTACAGCATAAGACCCTAGAGAAAACTTATCAGAGCACAAATTGCTCAACTGTGTTTTAAGAAGAATCACATATCCATTTAAGCATTTTGCTTTTCATCCCTACCTTAAATCGACTCTGTTCTCCACAGTGATTCATTATGGTGGCAAGATCTTGTTGACCTTGTTAAACAGATTTTGTTAAAGGTGTTAAAGCCTGTGTAGGTATGTACCATGGCAAAGGGAAGTATTTAACTCAATTTTGAACATTTGTCCAAAAGTAGTATTTGCTTCTCACTAGCATACTACTCTCATCTGACAACAAGAAATAACTGAATATAATTAATTGTGATATACCAAGGGGTGGAAATCATTTAGCAGGGGTCAGAAGACAATTTTCTGTAAAGGACCAGACAGTAAATAGTTTAAGTTTTGCAGGCAAGATGCTCTCTGTCACAACTACTCTGGTCTACAGTTGTACAGGAAAGGCAGCTTTGGACAATAGGTAAGAGAACGGGCATAGCCATATTCCAACAGCATTTTATTTACAAAAAGTAGCTGGCAGATCAAAACCACAGTGAGATACTACTTCACAGCCACTAACGTGGCTAGATTAAAAAAGCCAGGTTAGAAAAATGTTGGTGATGATATGGTGAAATTGGAGACCTCATGCTCTACTGGTGGGAACGTAAAATGGTGCAGCCACTTTGGTAAATCTGGCAGCTCTTCAGACATAGAGTTACCATATGACCCTGCAATTCCTCTTCTAAGCATATATCCAAGAGAAATGAATACTTATGTCCACATAAAACTGTGTAAATGAATATTTATAGAAGCATTATTTATAATAGCCAAAAGAAACAACCCAAATGTCCACCAACTGATGAATATCTAAACAAAAGGTGGTATATCCATACTATGGAATATTACTCAGCCCTTCAGGGATATTTGGCTGTCTTGGGAAATTTTGGCGCCATCTAGTGGCTGAAATAAGGAATGCTGCTAAACATCCTAGGATGCACAGGATGGCCTCCCCTCACCCTGCCATAACAAAGAATTATCAAGCTTTAAATGTCAATAGGGCTGAACTTGAGAAACCCTGGTGTACATATGTACATTATATGATTAGCATTCTGTGCATATGATTTGCATATCAGTTAGCATTCTGTGCATATGATTTGCTTTCTCTCCATCTTACATTATATTATAAAACAGCAGCAGTTTAAACTAAGACCAACAAGCATGTGGAGAATGCAGAAGTAGCCAGGCCTCAAAACCAGCTGGGCAAGCGGCAGTAGTATACTTTGCTCATGAATTTGAAATGAAGGTGCAAAGTCAGTGCTAATGGCCAGATAATGATTCTAACACCCTGTGATTAAGTACAAAGTGCTAGGGAACTTTCGTATAATGAGGTATACCCCAACTGAGTCAGGTGGTAAAGCAATAGAGAAAGTAGTAAAGTTACATAAATTGGCTTTGAATTAGGCTTGTGATTATGCTTCTTGTCTTAATCCACTGACCGCTTGGAAAGCATGAACAACGAAGACCTGAATTTGTAATTTTTTTGTAGAGCTTTTGTAGAACTATAAAATTGTAGAAAAATTTTGTTGAAAGAAGGAAATAGGGTGTTTTCTTTTGTTGTTGTTTCTTGGCTCTCTGCCTCTGTATTACTTTAAGAGAGAGAAGGAAAATGCATGAGATAAGAGAGAATGAAAGAAAGTGGAAGGCAAGCGGAGGGAAGGGAACAGATTTTATTATTAATAAAAAAAAATGTTTGGGGCACCTGGGTGGCTTGGTTGGTTAAGTGTCCGACTTCACCTCAGGTCATGATCTCACAGTGTGTGGGTTTGAGCCCTGCGTTGGGCTCTGTGCTGACAGCTCAGAGCCTGGAACCTGCTTAGGATTCTGCGTCTCCCTCTCTCTATGCCCTTCCCCAACTCTCACTATGTCTCTGTCTCTCTCTCTCTCAAAAATGAATAAACATTAAAAAAAATTTTTTTTAAAAGGGGGTTGTCATCCTCTCTCTCACTTTAAAAAAAAAGTTAAAGTCATCCGAAAGGGAAATTAATTATTTCACTTTTCCTTACATGCAACTTAATAGCTCAGAGTGGTCTCAATGCCAATAAATAAAGATATTTTGGAGGAATGGAAAGAGTTAAGGGAGCTATCCCCAAAGTTCCTATGTTTTGTTAAAAACTTGATATGAAACATTTCTTTTTATTTATTTTTTAGTTTTGTGAGGGAGAGAGAGAGAGAGGCAGAGAGAGAGAGAGAGAGAGAGAGAGAGAGAGAGACAGAGAATTCAAAGCAGGCTCTGTGCTGGCTACAGAAATCCTGATGTGGGGCTTGAACTCATGAATCACAAGATCATGACCTGAGCTGAAGTTGGCTGCTTAACCAACTGGGCCACTCAGGCACCCCATGAAACATTTCTGATAAACAAAAAAATTATAGAAAATAGTAAAATAGACAGAAATATACCCATTGCTGAGATTAAATACTTGTTAATATTTTGCTAGATTTACTTCTGATCTTTCCTTTTAAATAAACATTACAGATATTTCAGGTATAAACTTTCAGCTTTAATTCCTCATCTCTTCTTTCATTCCTCTCTGGAAGTAGGTGGTTTTGGGGCATATTTCCCTTGTGTTTTTACACACACACACACACACACACACACACACACACACACTATGTATACATATATCTTTATATGTATGTATTTGCCACTTGATTTTTCTCTTTATTATTGAACTATATCTACATGTAGATCTAGTTATTTGGATACAATATAGGATTCTACCGTATAACAAACCTCTGTGTGTTTTATTCTTTCCATGACTGCAGGATGGTTAAATAGTGTTCAAGAAGTATCTTTGTATGGGCATCTTTGGGCTTCTGCAGGGACCCATGTAGACGAGGAAGTGCAGGGTCACAGATACATGGACGTTCAGTTCACGTTTACTAGGTGTCACCAAGTTGCTGTCCAAAGTGGCTGTACCAGTTTTGTGCTCTTGTCATCTTTGTAGGAATCCATAAATTTTGGCCAAAACTTGGTGCCAAGAGACTTTGCACTATTTCCCAATCTGATAAGGGTAAAACGGTACCTCATACAATTGTCATTAAAAAAAAAATAGACTGAGAATGATCCATCCCTTCCCTCAACTTTTCACACCTTTCTCTCTTAGATAGTCATGAAGAGTGAATCCTCACAACAATTGCATTAGTAATTGTCTGGATTTGAGACTGAGCAGAAATGATAAAGGAAAGACACACATTTTTGGATTCCAAGCTTCTGGAGTCCTGCCTATTGTCTCCATAAATTTAGTCCCAGCCCTGTGCACCGAGCCTGGCACAAGGAGCGTGTCCAAAACTGTTGCTCAGTGGGATGTATCATCTTCTTGTGGGGGTGTCAGAATGGGAAGCAGTGCATGCTACTGTGAAGTTTAAGTAATAAACAAGTTAAAACTGTATTTTTAAAAATGTAAAACGTAGAGAAAAGCATTTTCACAGAGACATTGCAGTTGCAATTGATTTCTGAGAAAAATTCCAGAGTGATCTATGTGAAACCTGAAAATTAATTATAATAACTTCTGTTTATTTATACATAGTACTCTTCTACATGCCAAGGACTTGAGAAAGAAAAGAGCAGTCCTTCACATCAGGTAACTAGTCTGACACTTACAGCAAGGGCTCAATGTTTTTAAAAGCTAGCCTGACACTCACAGCTAAGCCATGTTGTTCCCTTATGGACATAAACAATCTCACAGAACACCAAAATCAGATAAGGGCACTTGACCTTGCTGTTGTTTGTGCATAGATAAAATTGCAAGTGGTTTTGGGTCTTGTTTTGTCTCTCTTCAAGGCAGAGTGCCCTTATCACATAGATATGTCTGAACAACAACACTTGTTCAACTACAGGTCTTTCTCCTGGTGGTCTTTGGTGGGAGACGCTTTCACAGACATTTCTATCTCATTTAAGCCTGTTAGCTATTATTATTATTATTATTATTATTATTATTATCCCCTTTTGCAGATGGGAAGGCAAAGAAAGAAAGTTTAATGTCATCTACATCAGATAGCTCGTAAATGACAGGGATAAAACCTGCTCCTGGGTCTAGTGGTCATTAAGACCTCATGAATTACTTCAGTTCTCCGGACCCTGCTGTTCTCCTGGATTTCCCCCTAAAGATTAGGTGCTCTTTGAAGATGGAGACTGGCACAGAAAGTCTGGTAGAGTAAAAACAAATAGACATTAAAAAACAAAAGAAAACCCAATGACTATAGCCTGAGAGCTTACTTGCTCTCAGTAAGTAAGTAAGTAAGTAAGTAAGGTCCCTCTTCTGAACCTCTGTGCCAATCTTCCCAGTTACTTGTTTCTTGTCCCCAAATCAGTACTGCATGTTTACCAGTCTTGGCCCACACCACCTCTCTGTAGTCAGAAGTTGGATAACTTAAGGCAAGAGTTCAAAGGAAAAGATGACTTTAAAAGGGGGAAAAAACACAGTGATGTGTGGGGAAACTCCTTTAACCTCGAGGCTTGCCCTTCGGTATACATAGCAAACTCCCTCGCATGGTTTCAGCTCAAGGCCCTTCACTGTAGGCTCTTGAAGTTTTTGGCTCTCTGCTCTTGAGTGCTCTTGGCCTTGCTTCCAGCTCTGAATGCCTCACATCTGATGTCTTGCCACTCTTGCCTGCCTAGTGAAAATCCATGGACTCTTACTTAAGCCTTTCCAGCTCTGCTCCTTCAGATTTAATATTCCCCCTCTTTGTTCTCAATGAGCCTTTAAAACAACTGCTATACATTTGTATTACTTTGTTATTTGTGTAAGGGTTTGTGAAGCACAGATGTGAGCTCCTTAAGGACGTGGCCTAGACCTTTCTGATCTTTAGTGGGCTCCTTTACCACTCCAGATAGGGCTCTCAGCACTTGGGTACTCAGCAGGAGCTCGGTACATCCAGGCAACATACTCTTGGAGCCTTCTGATTGCTGTTGTTCTCACCTGCCTTTCAAGGGCAGATCCTAGAACTACTTTTCCCAGTGGCCATCGCACCAGGGCGTCCCGAGTGGGGCAAGAGAAGGTTAGCAGATGATTTCACATTCCAACGCTGCTCGAATGGTGGTGCAGAGGGTCTCGCTTGCCTTTCAGTTTAGCAGGAGCCGGTTCTCCAAATTCCAAATAAACGCAAAAAGGTAACTTCCTAATAGGTTTTCCGCGCTTTCGCGACCTAACCCCGCCCTAGCCCTGAAGGTAGCTGCCACGGTTGAGTGGCGAAATGAACGGGCGGCACAGCCAATCATGTTTCATTCTGCCCGGAAAAGGCGGATCCCGGGAATGTCTTTGACGCAGCGGCGCGGGATTGGCGGGTCCCGAGCCGTCAGCCGTGGCGGGAGTTTTCGGATGTGTTGGCGGCGGCCCCGGCAGCAGCGGTTGGGCTGAGCTGGGCCGGCACGGCTGGCGGCGGAACCGGGAAGGCTAATCCGCCGCAGATTCCCGCGCTCACGGCTTGTGGCTTGCATTTCAGCCGCCTTCTTTCCGTCCCCGAGAGCTGCGCAGAAAGATGGATCGGCACCGGCCTCGGCTGCACCACCCGAAGCAGGGCTCGGCCGCCGGGGCCCCCTACCCCTCCTCAGCCTCGCTCCGTAGCTGCCGGGAAAGCAAGATGCCGGGCCGGAAGGGCCCTCAGCACCCTCCGCCCAGCGGCACGGAGGAACCTGGAGAGAAACGCCCCAAGTTTGTAAGTTTCGCCTGGAGCTTTGGTGGGGCAGCTCCTGCAGGGCCGAAGGGCTGCGGCTCAGGTCCCAGGATCCTTCAATTTCATGAAACTCTGACTTGGCTGACAGCCGAGTGGGTGGGTGGGTCCACGGTGTAAACGGGAATGGGTCGGGGGCTACATTTTGTTCTAGATTGCTAGAGCTTCCAGTCTCCTACTAGATTTACGACGACAGGGTCCAGTTCTGTTTGGACCCACTGCCAAATAAATACACTGGTCATTGTGTTGCCCCACATTTGTTCTGGCTGACATGAAAAGCAGTTCAAATGTGAATGTATTGACGTCACCTAGGTGAACCTTGCATTTTTTTGAGTCGAACTTCTGGCTTCCGAGGGTATGAGACATAGCAAAGTGAACTTTTAAGGGGGTAGTATTTCTTTTCCTGCTGTAATTTTCCAAGGAGAAACAACAGGTTTTAAAACTTGGCGGGCTATGTAGTCACTGCTAAGGAATGTTTTGTTTATATTGGAAAGAAACTCGCTATTCTGGTTGCTTCTCTTTAACACCCAAGGGAGATGTCATGATCAGCGGTTTGTGAATCTTTTTGTTGGTGTCCACTAGTGGAAGAATAGGCAGTGATGACTGCTTTGTAAAAATGTGTGTAAATAAATCACAGAAGGTTAATAGATTTGGGGTAAATCTAACAATTGAAAATTTAATATTTGACTCCTCCATTTAATTAGGAATATGGAGTTATGGAATATAACTTTCTCAGTTTTAGGCACAGTTATACAACACAGCACGTGCCTTCTGTGAACAAATAAATCTCGTTAGGAATTTAAGTCAGGATACATACCTTAAGGGAATACACATTTGTGGAGCAGGAGTGAGTTGCTAACAATTAAAAGTAATGGTTGAATAAAACTGGGAGCAGAGCTATGAGATGTATCAGAATACTGAAAATGAGGGACAACATGGATTAATTTTTCTAAATTAAGTAGCAAGAGGGCCATAGGACTGGCAGAATTTGCAGGAGGGTCAACTATGTTGTTGATTGTTTTGTTGGTAGAGTTGAGGAACAAATAGGATAGAGTTAAATTGGCGAGGCAGGATTCTAGCCAATATGAGAAGAATCCTGGGGCAATGACTTTTCTTCCTTTTAGAGTCTTTTGTTTGGGTTAATGATGTCATTCCATTTTGTTTCTTCTATGCTCCAGAATACATGAGGTATTTTGGATTTTCGTTTGGATTTTCTGTGACTTCCAGCAAGGAGGTTATGAAAACAGAAGTGAAATAATTAATATTTAGGTTTAGTTTCATTGAAGGATGTATCTACATGATTTGGATTCTAGCTCTTCTCTAGCTCTAGTTTTTCATTTCTTAAGTATGTTGTTTTTATATTTTTTTAATTTTTATTTATTTTTGAGAGAGAGACAGAGCGTGAGCGGGGAGGGGAAAGAGGAGGAGACACAAAATCTGAAGTAGGCTCCAAGCTGTCCACGCAGCTCGCAGCTCGAACTCAAATACAATGAGATCATGACCTGAGCCAAAGTCAGACCCTTAACTGACTGAGCCACCCAGGTGCCACTCTTAAGTATGCTAAAAGGGTTATTGTAAAGATGAAAAGGCCTCTAAAAGCAATACTTTGCAGCTTTAAAGTTAATAAACATATCTAAAAATACAGTGTTTGTTTTTATTTTTTATTTTTTTTAATGTTTATTTATTTTTGAGAGGGAGAGAGAGCACGTGAGTGAGAGGGGGACAGAAGATCCAAAGCAGGCTCTGTGCTGAGCCACCCAGATGCACCCAGTGTTTGTTTTTAGATAGGAGTCTGATTTGAATCATGTCTTCATAATTAATTTAGAGGTAATTTGGACTGTTTGTAATCCCTGAAAATAATTTAGATACTTATAGTTTCTTTAGCTATATTTTCCATTTCACTAATGCTGTTATCAGAGATAACTTGCTTGGAATATTTAACTTGCTTGGATATTTAATTTAACTTGCTTGGAATATTTAACTTGCTTGGAATATTTACATTTAGCAATTACAGTTGCCTGTTGAACAACATGGGTTTAAACTGCACAGGTCAACTTAATGCATGGATTTATTACAGTACAGTACTGTAAATCTGTTTTTTCTTACTATTTTCTTAATAACATTTTCTTTTCTCTAGCTTTGTTTAGGAATACAGTATATAACATACGAAATATGCCTTAATTGGTTATCAGTAAGGCTTCCAGTCAACAGAAGGCTATTGGTAGTTAAGTTTTTGGGGAGTCACAAGTTATACATGAATTTTTGGCTGTGTGAGGACTGGCACTTCTAACCGCCGTGTTGATCAAAGTCATTTGCTATGTGACTCTTTTTATTCTTTATTTGATAGTTCTGTTATGTGCACTTTTTGGACTATCTACATTGATTGCACCTGATGGCTTACTACTCTCTCTTCCCATGCTTGTAAGCTCATTGCTTTATCTTAGCCTATCTTCCAAGAAGCATTATGGGCGATACTTTTCTCAGAGTGCCACTGATTTGGGATCACCTCTACCTGAAGTAGGACTCTTAGGGGGCTTTAACAACCCTAACTCTGTTCCTGGCCTGTGTCTCAGTATGCCAGGCTGAAGGCTGCCTTCTGAGTAGCTCTTCCCAGTCGACCTATTTCACACCTGTTCTCAGTCTCACCCTAGTTAACTCTTGTTTTGAGGATGGAGACCATCCTTCCTCATGAGATCTTAGCAATGCCTCTACAAGTGACTGTTCTGTAGTTCAGTTTGCTGTACTACTAGATGTCAAGGCACTTCTTGGCTTTTGCTTGAGTTGCTGGGGGCAGCTGCTTTCGACTGGAACAAGCAACAGAGTTTGGTGATACGACAGGAAAAGCGATAATATAGGTGTTTGGCACATTCCACAAGGCTGCAAGCTGGTAGTAGAACTGAGTGGTAAATTGGCCACTTGCTCTGTTCTTGGGTTGGAAGGCATGAGCTCTGGGGCCCACTGAAATCTTGGTTTACTTTAGGCCCTGGTAAAGCAGACCAGTCCTTGTTTTCTACTGTGTGTTTAGTCGCGAGTCTCAAGGTACTGTTGCCTTGTGTATACAGGTTTGTAGTATAGAATTTCTCCCCACAGATCTGTGTAAACAGAAATTCGTCTGTTGTGAGTGTAGGACAGTTTGGCCACATAAGAAATCCACTACTTTGGGGCTGCTTGTGAACTAACCGACTTGATTTCGGTAGAAAATATGGCAAGCAGTGAGTATTGAGATGCTGAGGCTAGTAACTGGGGACAGGATGAAACCATAGGAGATTGGCAGGCCAAGGCAGGTACCTGGATGAAGGCTTTGCGAAGGTAGATAGAGTTCAGTAGGATCATGAAGTTTTGTCCTGCCGTAGGTCACACTCATAGTACCTGAGCCTGCGTCCTGTTTCCCTTGTAGAACAGAACAAAACAGTTGCCCTACTTGACACTGGGCGCTTCAGTCCTACTCTTACGAACACACAGTGCACAAGGTGGTGGCCCCCATATCTGTGTTGAGAGCAGGATGTGTGGCTTCCGGAGAAGCCGTGGGTCAATGTTTTGACAGGAGGCCTGTATGTTTGGTGGTCCCAGTTGGCAGAGTGACTCTTCTTTTTAATTAGGAATATCCTTTAAAAGTTGTCACAGACTTTGGTGTAAATCTTGCATCTAATCTTATACTTTTCATTGAACAGATTGTTCATTATTGTTTAATTATGTCATTACTGTACCTTCAATTTTGGTTGTGAGAGATATTTCACCCTCTTCAGTAATATATATGTGTCTACCATTTGGGACATCATTACTAATAACAGTTACTTTAATAAATGAACGAAGCTCTGTTCTAGGTACCATATATGTGTGTGTGTGTGTGTATATATATATATATATGCGCCATATATATGTATATCAACTCCTTTAACACTTACAACAACCCTATGAGGTATGTGGTATTATTAGTCTTGTTTGCTGGATGGAAAAAGCAAAATGCAGAGGTTGAATTGCCTTAGGTCACACAACTGCCTGTTGCTGAGGACAGGATTTGAACCTTGGCAAGCTGTCTCCTACATTCGTAGTCACTGTCCTGTATTGCTCTTCTGTGCTGTTGGGAATTTTAACCTTTACTACTTGTCTCACTCAAAAGCCATTAAAAATAGTAATACCTTTAATGAGTACAGAATTAGTGATTTCCTGATCACAGGCAGGTTGTTAGGTGGCAGGAGGAATCCAGTGGGAGAACTATTGGAGGAGGGGCAACTGAAATTGGAGTAGGCATGATGGGATTAGTGCATGGCCACCTCTTGGCTTTGGGTTCATTTGGAGGCAGCTGTGGCAGGCTGAAAACTGACCCCCCCCCCCCCAAGATAACCAGGTCTTAATCCCTGAAACCTGTGAATGTTGCCTGCCATTGCAACAAAAAGATTTTTAAATTAAGGGTTTTAAAATGGGGAGATTACTCTGGATTACCGGATTACCGGGCTGGGCCCTACATGCAAACAAACATAGGTGTCCTTGTAAGAGGGAGGCAGGGGGAAATTTGACTACAGAAGAGGAGAATGTGATGTGACTCAAAGGCAGAGGTTAGTGGTGCAGCCACAAGCCAGAGAATGCTGTCAGCCCTAAGAAACCAGAGGAAGAAAAGAACTGGTTTCCTCTAGAGCTTCCAAGGGAGAGCGGGACTGCTAACACCTTAGTTGGAGCCCAGTGAAACTGATTTCTGACTTCAGGCTTCCAGCACTGAGAGAATACATTTTTGTTCTGAGCCATTAAGTTTGTAGGAATTTGTTTTGGCAGCCACAGGAAATGAACACAACAGGTGTAGTTATGAGGGTGACCATGTGAAAAGGTTTGGTTTACCAGTTCATCCATGTGTATTTTAGGAGAACTGTCAGATTCACCTAAATGTCTTCCTTTTGGTAACATTTTCTTTTGGACCGTGATTTGGGGGGATATAAGATAACAGTTTGGTCCTCTGCAACAGCAGCTAGAACTTGATTCCAACTTGTTCTGCTGCCTCATTTTCGAAGTTGCTAGAAAGCTGAGAAAAATGTGGAATTATTTTTGTGTGCCTTTTGAATTTATTTCTTCATTGTGTCCTCAGCTAAAGTGATACTTTCAGTTGTATTAGAGTTAAATTGTCAGAATCGGAGGCAGTGTTCTTATTTGGGCACTTGAGTGTTATATCAAAATTCCAACTAACCCATCTGACACTGAAACCTTCATAAGGTAAGATCATTTATTTTCTTCAGGCCAGTCTTTTAAGTAAATTGCCTGAATTGTCCCAGACTTTTGTTTTTTTCCTGACAGAGGAAAAGAAGTTTTCTCTGTTGGTTAATATATAATTTATCAAAAGCTACCAAAATATATAAAGTGGCTTTTGGGAGTATGTTTAGCTGCTGAAAATAGATGATATATGGTAGTTATTACTTCTGGATCACTCTGGATCTTTTTTTTTTTCTTTTTTTTTTTTTTTTTTTGGTGGGTAAAAAGGGGTGGGAGTAGGGATAATTGTCTCAGATTTAGAGCAAGGCTTAATTGCTTTTTTTCAAAGACTCATGTCTTTAATTACGAAGCAAGCAAACTGACATACATTTATTACGCTGTGAAACCTTGCATCTCATCTAGTCTGTCTTGTAGCAATTGCTTCTGAACAGATGTTACCTGAAACACCTTTGTGCAGTTGGTAGAATGCTAAAATTTGTCATGCTTTTATTATTGTTGTCGTGAATTAACTCTACTTTATGGCATAACTTTATTGCTGTGTCCTAGAATCTTTATATATTTATTGCCTTATAAATTGGATTTAAAATTGGCTTTTTATATAGAATGTAAATTAACATGTGTATAACTTGTTTATGCTTGCAGAATAATACAAGACAAAACTGCTATGTATTATCCGAATGTAATTGTCTTTAACTCAGCACATAGTATCCTCCAAGCTAGGCATGTCGTGAACGCCACAGAATATGCTTACTGTCACACTCTGCTTGTTTATCCCAGAAACTAATTTGACTTTTAGGTCTATAAAATATAGATTAAGCGTAACCTTTTACTTCATGGGATATTAAGGATCAAAGCATGAGCTGTCTTTGAACAGGATCTACAAAGGTAACTTTTCTCGCAGTAGCAGCAGGGTGGCATTGAAATACCTTCCCGTCGGGAGTAATTTTCTCAAATAGCAAATCAAATAATCGTTATTAACTTAGGGGAGGATTTGAGAGATTCAATAAGTTAAGTTTTGGTGCTGGAATATTTCAGTTACTAGCTAATTAATGAAAACTGTTCGGAAATGCTTGCCATAGATTTGATTCTTCAAAAAGATCCACTGCTATCCTTTGTACAGCTTTTTATAGAAAAGGCACCGTGAATAGCATTTATGAGAAGGGACCCGGACCGCTTTTAGAGTTTGAATCCTAGCTATATGATGCATTACTTGGGCAACTTACTTCTCTCCATGCCTCCGTCGCCTCAGGTGCAAAATGGGATTGTTGGGAAGATTAAAGGTTACTGCGTGATGGACCTAGAGTAGTACCTGGCTCATTGTAACTGCTACGTAAATATTTGCCATTTATAGGATTGTTACTGCTGTCATCGTTAGTAGTACTAGCAGTAGTACAATCTTTTTCTAGATCATAGGGCGTTGGGGATATTACGCTGGATATTTGAATTACTTTCCTATGCTGGAAACTCCTAACGGGGTCAGGCTTTTTCCTCATAGTGTGGTGGAGGCGGAGTCGTCCCATTCTCAGTTCTTATCCCGGCATGCCAGGTGCCATTCGGGTTGATGCAGACTTCTGATTGTGATGGCTGAATGGTCAGAGCAAATTGCTGAAGCTTTCGGAGGGGAGGGGTTATGGTTTTATGTGTAAAATGCGGACCGTGAAACTCTGACATCTGCGTGCAGATGAAACTTAGAAAAGAAACCTACAAAGGAAACAACCTCAAACTTAGAAAAAAATCCTTGTGCTACTCCAATGTGGACTTGAATGATAATAAAAATAATGTTGCTTATATATGTATAGATATAAAACTAAAAATATAACTCCTTATGCTTATGGCGCTTTTACAACTATAAAACTCAAACAGATTTACATATAAAACCAAAAACAAAACTATAAAACCAATAAAATTCAAATGAACAACAACATTAATTTAATGTGATTGATGATGATGTTTCGCTGAAATTAAGTCATCAGTGTTGGATTTAATAGTGGAAAGATATGTGTATGGCTTGCTGTTTTCCTTTTTGCCTGCTAGAGTCTTGGATGGAAATGGAATCCCAGAGGCTGAGGAAGCAAAGTACAGTGATAAATCCAAAGACTCAGCCCCACACTGGGTAGAGACCTGTCATCTGACATCACTGTCTCTTTCACAAGATCTTAACTTGAGGCTCTGAGTGAAATGGTGAACTCTTATAAACTTGTTTATGATAAAAAAAATATATATAAATCTAAAAAAAATATAGCCATATGTACATATTTTCTAGTAAGTTGTATGAAACTGTTGAAACGGGGCAGAAAGAATCGCACCCAAGACCACCAGCATCTATATTCGTTTTTCTCTTGAAATTTAACTTGCCATAGATCTAAGTATGTGGTTCCTTGAATAGTGTCATTTTGGAGTTATAGACAACTTAATTCCTCCTATGTAGGGGAGATTGTGAACACCTATGTAGCATGATTGATGTTGTTTGGCTTCTTCTAATGCCCTGTGGTAGTACACACACGTAGCAGTGTGGGTACCAGAAGTGCCTGGTGGAAGGAGCATGGTCGTAGAGTGGCCATTCAGATTGTCCAGATTATGCTTCTTTCACTTCAAATGTTTAAGATAATCTTGGAAAAATACAAAATTTAAAAAGCCGAATGGACCTGGAGAGTCTGTGAAGAGAACTGTAGACCTTGGCTTGAGGAATCCAAGAGCTGACGTAAGTCAAGAAGTTAGAGTACTTGAACCAGGCCAAGGTTTTTGTACCTTTAGTTTTTCACTTGTGATGAGCTAGAAGTAACTAGTAAATGTTTACCAGTTGTGAAGGATGTTTACAATATGCTTCATAACAGTTTACTTCTCTTTTTTTAAATGTTTATTTTTCAGAGAGAGAGAGAGAGAGCACACAAGCAGGGGAGGGGCAGAGAGAGGGGGACAGAGGATCCAAAGCTGGATCCCTGCTGTCAGCAAAAAGCCTGATGCAGGCTCCAACTCATGAACCCTGAGATCATGACTGAGCCGAAGTCGGATGCTTAACTGACTGAGCCACCCAGGTGCCCCAAAACAGTTTACTTCTAAATAATTTATTGAGGGTAAAAAAAAAAAAAAAAAAAAAAAAAAAAAAATATATATATATATATATATATATATATATATACACACATATATATATATCTTTTAACTTCAAAGGAAATGTTTACCCTCAATAATATATATATGTAGTCATACAATAATACAATATATTACAATACAATACAATATTACAATATATATTCATATAATATATATATATATATAAAATCATACAAAAGAGGTATACAGAACACGATGTACTCTCCAATAAGCTTCAGAAATGAAACTGTATAAATCCTATTAAAATGTCTGTTTTCTCCCTTCCTATCAATATCTCCTTGTAATCTTTGCTCTTTATTTTCTTGAGGTAAAGGGCTTACAGGGCTTTTTGTTTATTTCATGAGGGACCTTCATGGGTTAAAGATGGCTAAATACCTGTTCAACTCTCCAAGGATATTATTGCTAATTCTAGGTTATTCTGGAGGTTAAAAAAGAAAAGTACATGCTTCTTTTGGAGTTATGATGTAGAATTTCTTGAAACTCTTAGTAAGATACATGGATTAGTCTAATTGTAAGATCCATAATAGTGCACTTATAAGGCTTATTTTATTATAAAGTATCTTCCCAGGATGTGGGAGTTTATCCTGTAATTGCTGCATTTTTCTGAGGTGGGTTGTTTATTTGGGCATCCTAAAATGAAACTATGCAGCATTCAGTTTTTAACTAGGATTTACGAATTGGTGACATTAATTATGGACTGTACTGTAGTATTAAACTGTTTTGTGGATCAAATCCTTGGGTAGAATGCAATTTATAAGGACAATTACAATTCATTTCTAATGAAAAATTTGACAGTCTGAGAAATGAACATGAAAAACAGAATGCACTTAATCTGCAATCAGAAATTCAATGTGACAGTTTCATCTCTTCGTAGAAGGTGATGGTCTCCAATTAGCACCATGCTCTAACTTCAGTCAGCCTCTCTTCTGAGGGTATTATTTTGCTGTTGTGGATATGTTATCTTGAACCTGCTTTCATTTACTTTATGCATGTGTTTGTGAGCTTTTGGAAGTCACTCTTCCTCTCTGTAATGCTTGGCACAGGCTTGAGCTTACTCCAGTAGGTTTGTGATGCTTTGCTAATTGGAAATCTATGCAGAACTACTCTTGTAACCTTACACCACCTGGTTCATTAATCTAGTCATGATTAACTCAAATTGAAATGTTATTGATATACCCTAAATGTCTATTTCTTTTTATAAAAGATTTCGGTGGTGGTGGGCAAGGGCATGTAAAGGTTACCAGAAACAAATCTGGGTCACTGGACAACTGGGCCTGCCAATTTGGGCTCCTTTGGGGGCCTGGCAATGTGGCTTTAGAGCCCTATGGTGGTAAAAAGGGCTCAGGATGGATTCAATGGATTCAAATATGGCTGTGTATCCTTGGGCAAATTAATTAACTTCTGTGCCTCAGTTTTCCTATCTGTGAAATGGATTAGATGATGACATATGTCCACTTACAGATTGTTGTAAGGATTGCTTGAGGTAATGCGTGTTACAGTAGTTTGGGCACAGTGCCTAGCAGTTAATACATGACAGCTATTATGAGTTTTACTCTTTTGATTTTTTCTCAGATACCAAAGTAGGGGAATCTCATCTGTAGGACTGAATTCTCTAGGGCTGGTCATTTTGAAGGGCATGTGACAAGATGTCAGTTAGCAGCATTTTGACCATTCTTTTTAGCTTCTCACCTCCCCTTTTCCCTACGCTCCTGTTGGACACCTGCTTTGTGTCCAGAGACCCAACTTGACCTTAATTGTGGTGGGGAACACACCAGGAGGTTTGGGTCCTGGACATATCCCCCCCACCCCCTTTCTGTTTCATCTAGATCTCCAGCCCCATGACCTTGCCTCTCTTTCTTTCTCTGTCAGCTTTCTGCTGACATTTGCTCCACACTGTAGCCACACTCCGTAAAAGTAACCCTGGACCTCCTTTTGAACTAGGATGCCTTCACATTCCTTGCCTCCTCAAAGCCGAGGTAGGTTAGAATGTAAATAAATAATAAGACCTCTGACTTCCTTGTTCTGTGCCTCAGATCTCCAAGCCTAGAGCAACCTGACAGGCTCTCTGTGTCTTCACTGGGCCGCTGCATCAGGGCGGAAACCTTCCCAGCTATGTGAACTGATTCCCTAACATTCAGTGTCTCTGGGCCCCGTTGATTAGCTGGGTCCTGAAAGCTGCTCAGTAATCATCATCATCACAATAGCTACATTTATTCAGCTCTCACAGTGGGCCGGGCACGATTTTAATCACTTAATCCTAATTCACTGCTTTGAAGTGGGCACTCTCAGCACCCTTGTGTTGGACCTGATGGAACTGAGGCACAGGAGGAGGGCTCTGGGAACTTTCCTGAGGTGCCACAGCTGGGAATAGGGAGCGGTGGATATCTACACACACAGTCTAACTCCAGAGTCCTGGCTTTGAACCAGCTCTTTGGTTACCTTCTTTTCCATTTCTCTTGACTTTTATGCTAAACCATTATCATCACTCTCTTTCCCTTCACTATGGGCCTGATCCTTTTTTTGTTGTAAAGAGTTTTTTTTAAACTGAAAAAGTAGTGTGTGCACTTCTTAAAAAGCCACGAATTTAAGATTACAGAGTGAGATTCACTGAGACTTCCTTACATCCCAGGCGACCAATTCAGCTTTTTCCCGTACAGAGGCCGCGGTGACTTCTATTATTTTCTTTTGTATCCTTTAATGATATTCTGTGTGTGTGTGTGTGTGTAAAATACCCACTTGTATCCACACGGGAACATTCCACAGCATTCCCTTAAAAGATCTTAGAGATGGTTACCCCTGACTCTTAGCACTCACCTTGACACCCTCTTCAGAGAGAAAATAAAGGACATTTTGCTTGAACTTGCTCAATTTCCTGCTGTCTGCACCTGTAATCTTCTATATCTGCAACTCTTCCTCTTCTCCCCTCCAATATCCACAGAAGAAATGTCTGTGTTCCTGTTCAAGGTTAATCCCTTTACCACTGTTCTTGCCCCAGTCCTGTTCCATTAGGTATGTTTCACTCCTTAGAGGTTGCATTCTCTAAGAATGTTCCAGTGTCTTCCATTATAAAAGAAAAAGCAGAAGCAAAACCAAACAGCCTCCCTCTCCAACTTTCCCTTGACCTCTTTTCCCCTGCTGAATACGATCGATACTCTGCTTCCTTCCCTTGTTGCCAAATTCTGTCAATTAGTTCTTTTCATTTGTTCAGTAAATATTTGAGTGTTCTTTATACCATATGGCACAGGTAGTTACAATTTATTCCTTTAAAAGGCTAATATTCAGTCTGGTATGAAGAGAAGTGTGAACCAACGGGTGGGAAGTGTTATTGAGGAGTCCATTTTGTGTAATCTTGAAGGACTCAGGCTCTGAAATTCACCTGAATTTGAATCCTGGCTCTGTATTTGATAGCCGTGTGACCTTGGAAAATTACTGTGTTTTTCTCTGTTTCTTCATCTATAAAATGGGAACATTAGTACCTATGTTATATATTAGATATGATTCAGTGTGTTAGAATGGGGGTTAACACATAAGTACTAAACAGCTCTTACCTTTTTCTACTATTATGATGGCATTGGCAAAGGGTGGAGAGCGCTCATTGAGGAAGGAAGCCACCTCCCATTGGTCTCTCAACCTTGCCTTTGCTTCTGTTCATTCCACTAAAATTGCTTTGGCAGATCGACAATTGCCAACTGGGTGGCTGATTTTTCAAATTTCATCTTCTTCACACTATTAGCACTGATAATGCTGATTATCTGTCTCTTCTGATCTTTGCTCATCACTCCTTGCACCCTTTTATTTTCATTTTTTTAATGTTTATTTTTGAGAGAGAGAGAGCGAGGGAGAGCAAGCGCACAGTCAGGCGAGGGGCAGAGAGATAGGGAGAGAGAGAGTCCCGAGGAGGCTCCACTCTCAGTGCAGAGCCCAGTGTGGGGCTCAGTCCCACGAACTGTGAGATCATGACCTAAGCCTAAGTCAAGAGTTGGACGCTTAACCAACTGAGCCACCCAGGTGTCCCCTTTGCACCCTTTTAAATTAGCGTTCTCAGGTACTGTCTCAGATCGTCATCTTCCATTTTATACCTCCTTTCAGCATGATCTTGTCCATTTCTTTAGCTTTTACTACTACTTACATCAGTGTTTTTCAGAACTTTCTTTGATGATATAAATATTCTGTTCTGCTATGTCCAGTTTGCTAGTCACTAGCTCTATGAGCTGACTTTTTAATTTGGTTTAATTTGAATTAACTAGCCGTGTGTAAGCTAGTGGCCAATGACAAACTTTGACCTACATTCATTTTAAAGGGTCTGCCTGTGGTCTTCAGCGTCTTCTCCTGTAAGTCAGACTGCCTACAGTGATGTGACGAGTTACTCCTGTTGGATAACATGCACATCTCATTCTGCAAAGGTGATGTACTTTCATAGCCTCTGATGCCACCATTAGTGAAAGGTTTATGAGCAAAACAACATCAGCAATGACAGAAACAGGTGTGAGGTCACACCTGATAGAATGGTTGTCATCAAGAAGACGAGATAACAAGTGTTGGTGAGGATGTAGAGGGAACCCTTGTGCCCTGTTGTGGGGACTGTAAATTGGAGCCACCACGATGGAAAACATTGTGGAGACTCCTCAACAAATTGTAAATAGGACTATATAATTCAGCAGTCCCACAGGTTATATATCCAAAGGAAATGAAATCAAGATCTCAAAGAGATATCTTCACTCCCACGTTTATGGTAGCATTATTCACGATAGCCAAGATATGGAAACAATCGAAGTGTCAACAAATGAATGGATAAAAGAAGATGCAGTATATGTATGCACACACACTGGAATATTTTTCAGCCATGAGAAAGAAGGAAATCCTACTTTTTGTGACAGCATGGATGGACTTTGATGACATTATGCTTAGGGAGATAAGCTGGAAAGAGAAAGACACATAGTCTATGATAACACTTACAATGTAGCCTCTAAAAAAGCCAAACTTGTACAAACAGAAAGAAGAATGGTGGTTACCAGGGGCCAGGAATTGGGAAGGATGGGGGAATTGGGGAGAGGTTAAAGACTACAAATTTCCGAGTAAAACGTAAGTTCTAGATCTTTAATGCACCGTTTAGTGATTATAGTCAACAATACTGTATTATATACCCCCAAATTGCTAAGAGACTGCATCTTAAATGTTTTCAGTACAAAAAATAAGTGACAATTATGTGCTGTGATAGAGGTATTAGCTAACGCCATGGCAGTAATCATTGCAATATTTAAGTGTATGAAATCAACACTTCGTACACCTTACATTGACACGTTACATGTCAATTATATTTCAATCAGAAGAGAAAAATAGGGGAGGGTTACCTTCACACCTTTGCAAGATCTGCAGTCCTTGATAATTTGCACTAAGTTGTTAGGATCATTGGGTGCCTTCTCATGGCTCTGGCTATCAACTGAGGACTTCCCCATAATCCTTGTTGACTTGTTTTATTGGTGTGCTTGAATTATGGGATTATTGTCATGAAATGATGTACTTTTAGAAGTTCTTTACAAATATCCTTGGGCTCTTGGTAGAGGGTGTTGAATTTTGGCACTGCTAGAAGATTGCCAAGGGCAGTTTAGGCTGTAGTTGCTTGAGCTTGTGGCTTGCCTGCAGAAATTGGTGTGTTCAAACTCTAACTTGTGACATAGAATGCTATGTGCTGGAATTTCACTGTGTGGTGATATGACACAGTGCAAATTTTGGTGCTGTATTGGGCTGCTCTGTACCATTCAAGGATTTACCTTTCTAGATGCCTTTGGATAAGTGCAAAGAAAAGCATTAAGATGAGGAACCTGTGTATTTTAGTATGTGTAGCCCTTGTAGGACAGTTGCTTTTGTGAAATTATTTTCTGAATTACCAGAAAGGGGAAATAAGTGACTCAGGCTCTTTATTTATTTATTTTTTTTCTCTACAGCCTACTGGATTGTATCCTTCTTCAGGGCAGGTGCCGTGTTTTATAGGTCTTTCTGTGCCAGGTGTAGCATATTGTCTGGTTAGCTTAGATGCTAACTAGATTCAGCTTGGTTAATATTTCTAAAAGAAATATAAAATGACCTACCTTTTATGCATAACACTAGGACTGCATGTAACAGTTGGGAATGTGCTCTTTTTTTTTTTTCAGAAGTTAACTTTGTAATATGAAAATCATCCTTTGGACTCATTTTCATTGACAAAACAATTTAGAGAATAGTACAAAAAGTAGTAATCAAATTAATGCAAGAAAACTTAGTGGTGATTTAGTTATTATAAAGAGCTCAAACTTCATCAGTAATTAAAAAAACCTAATATTCTGGGGCACCTGGGTGACTCAGTCAGTAAAGCATCCAACTCTTGAGATTGGCTCAGGTCATGATCTAGTGGTTCGTGGGATCGAGCTCCCCCCCCCCGCCCCAACCCCATCAGACTCTACACTGAGTGGGGAGTCTGCTTGAGATTCTCTCTCTCTCTCTCTCTCTCTCTCTCTCTCTTTCTCTCTTTCCCCTTCCCCTGCTCACTCTTTCTCTCTCAAACAAATAAACATTAAAAAAACCCTTAATTTTCTTTGATTAGCTATTGCTGTGTAATTTTTGATGTGGATCTGTTTTTTGTTTTTTTTTTTTTGGATGTGGATATTTTTGTGGTTTATGTTTTAGTCTGAATTGGGAGGGCATGGTTTATAAGGCTTGTAGTACATCCTACAGCTTAAATTCTACGTGTTAGAAATAATAATAATAAAAAAAAAACCCTATTCACTCAATCTCTATTATACACTTCAGAGAGCAACTTTAGGACCTAAAGGGGGAAACTCCCTCACAAAATAGACATTCTTGTTTGTGTTAGTTTACAGAAATTACAATCCCTTGCTCTCAGCTCCTTATACTCATCCACCTGAACTTTAAAAAAAAATTTTTTTTTAATGTTTATTTTTGAGAGAGACAGAGACAGAATGCGAGTGGGTTAGGGGCAGAGAGAGAGGGAGACACAGAATCGGAAGCAGGCTCCAGGCTCTGAGCTGTCAGCACAGAGCCGGACGTGGGGCTCGAACTCACCAGCTGTGAGATCATGACCCGAGCTGAAGTCTGACGCCCAACCGACCGAGCCAATCAGGAGCCCCGTCATCCACCTGAACTTTTAAGGTAGCATTTTGTTGTTGGTGTTATAACACTTAATAATCATCCACTTGGAATTATGCTCATTTTTCTCATTCACATTTCATTTTTAAATACCTGTGCTTCAGAAACTGCTTCATTTCCACGTCAAGCCCTCCTCCCTCGAGCTGATACCAGCAGCTGTCCTGTTGTTGCGGCCGGGGTGGGGGGCGGGGGGGGGGCACTGAGGAAAGGGATGGGGAACGAGTCTGGGTTTTGGAGTCATCGTGACCAAGGTTCCATTTCCAGCCTGGCCACATTTCACTCTGACAAATCACTTCTGTAACTCCTAATTTTCTGGTCTCCAAGATGGGGATAGTGGCTAATTATCCCCATAATTACAACCCCTGAGGGTGTATTGATAATTTTGAAGAGTGCTCAATCAGTGGTGGTAGTAATGATGGGGTGGGCTATATTCTGTGGGGTTCTTAGGGAGTCCTGGGTTCTCAGTTAAAGCCTTTTTTTTTTTTTTTTTTTTTTTTTTTTGGCTTAATGAAACCGAACCCCATGTAATGTCTAGCTTGGAATTGGAAAGGGCAGTTGTAAAGATACGGAGGGGGTATATTCTTGGGTGAAGCACCGTAAGTGTAGCTGGTCCTCACAAGGATTTGAACCCTAGGATTGAAAGCTGGCAGCTTCTCTCATTCTCTCTTTCCTGGAGTCATATAGCTTTAGTTTGCTTCTCACTAGGCATTTGTTCCATTGTATCTCTGCAGGGCACGACTTCTGCTGCTTTGGTCTCCACACAGCCAGGCTCAGAGCCTCACAATTCCAGGTATACATGCTCTTGGCTCATGCAGGGACAGATCCTCATTCTCACCTCTGAATCCCCAATCCAGTTTTCTCATAAAGTGAGGATTTGATTGGTTGTGCCTGGATTTAAGTGTTGAGCTCTGCTCACGTCTGTGGTCAGGGCCGGCTCACAAAGAACAATGTCTACTCCTGCGACATAGAGAAGGGATGCTGTGCATGAGGCAGAAAAACCCACAAGTATCTACCATATCTACACCTGTGCGTCTTTGGAGACTCCTTGATGATAGTCTTGGCACCGGAAGACTGAGCTCAGAAGAGTGTGCCCAAGTTAGTGGTTTTTAACCCTGGTTGCACATTAAAGTCACCTGGGGGAGCTTTACAGCTACTTACCACAGGCCCTGCCTTTGGGTATTCTGATTCAGTTGGTTTGGAATATTACTCAGGAAAAGAAAACAAAAACTCTTGAGGTGATTCTCTTCAGGTGATTCTCTTTTGTAGTCGGGTTGCAAATAACTGACCTAAAATGTTTCCTGTACTAGGTCTAGAGGTTCAAAGATGAGAGAAAAAAGGTCCCTGCACGTTAAAAAAAAAAAAAAAAAAAAAAAAAAAAAGAAAATGAAAGACATGAACACAAACTGCAAACAATGATCATTGACCCGAAGGAATTGTAAACAAAAGAGCTTTGGATGGAGAAAGGTGTGGGCTCGTTTCCTGATGATAATGAAGGGTGACCCACCTTTACTGTAGGTTTATCTGTGCCATACCTACTCGGTGTGGCTGCTGACCTCACATCTCATTCATCCCATCTAGCTGTTAGTGTCCTGAGGCCCAGGCAACATGCTGGCTCTGGACATGACATTGGGAAGCTGCCACTGCTTGAGTTCTCAGCCCCAAAGAGAAATGACAACACGTGAGAGGCCTCCACAACTGAAAAGTGAATGGCCCAGTATGACCAACACCAGCAAATAGACCTGCTGATGAAATGACCGTGATAAAAAATCCCTGCACTCAGGAGCCCATGCCCAGTTTGGGGAGGGGACACACACATTTATGTCAGTTATAAATGGATTTAAGTGGATTAGAGGATGATTTCAGGGCCCAGAGGGAGGAGACTATTGGATGTGGCCTTGAGTTGGAATGATGGAGACCTAAACCAAGATGACGCTGGTGGGGGTGTTAGTGGGAAGGAAGGGGACTAACATTTATTAAAGCCTCCTCACCACCAGGTATAGCGCATTGTGTACTTGATGTAGCCTTTCAGTGAAGGCTCTTAACAAGCCTAGAAGGACAGATGCTTCCTATTCTCCTGGTACAGATAAGGAAACAGAGGTTTAGGGAGTTGAAGCGCCCAGGGTCACACAGCTGATCAGTATCTGAGCTGGATTACAATCCAGGTGAGTTTGCTTCTAGAATCCTGGCTGTTAGCTTCTGCCTGGATAACACAAGGCAGTATATAAGAGTCAGAGGCTGTAGCTATGCTGGTTCCGTGTTGCTTGAGCACTCTTGATGTGCTCCTTCTAGAGGGCTGCTCTTTTTCTCTGGATTCTTTCCTCTGGGTCCACATCGCTATCTCCTTAGTCCACTTTCAGCTCCGCTCCAACGCCACTTTCTCAGGCCTATGCAAGCCCTGGCTCCCCCAACCCGCAAACCCTCCCTCCTGCCTTGCACGGCTTTTCGTGTTAGCCTAACAAGTGTTAACCTTTTAACACCTTCTGTAACTTACTTATTGTTATTACGTTATTACCGTCTCTTCCTCAATAGAAGGAAAGTTCCTTTAGGACAGTTAAGTTGTTTTCTTAACTAGTGTACCCTCTTGCCAAGAACACAGTAATGTTTAATAAGCGTTTGTTGAATGAACACCTTAGGAATCCGTTATGCTGAAAGAAAAGTAATTTTTTGCGTTACAAGTTTTACCTGAATCATGGCTGAAGATTTATTTGACCTTAGTCTCTGAACATGCCTATGTTTGCATGTTAATAGCATGTATTTAAGCTGTATAATTACCAAGTACAGACTGCCTTTCCTTCCAGTCACCACTGAACACCTCTCTCAGCGTCTTGTATTGTGGTTATCGTCTTGCTGCTTTTTTTGGCTTTAAGCTTCTAAAGCCAGGGACTGGGTCCTCTTTATGTTCCACGTAGTGTCTTGCACATGTTGGCAGTCTAATCGTGCGGTAGGAAAGTTAGGTGTATGAGATTAGGTTTCACTTAAAATCTTAAGTTCTATTTTATTTTGGTATCCTGTCCGCATTTGCATTAAAAAGTTATCAGGTGAGTGGTATTTACCTTAACATTCTCAACATAGCATGAGATCATTTACATTTACAATAAAGAAAAATGATAGATTTCTTTTATCTCTGCCATTAATAAGTGTCATAAAATAGAAAAATAAAGCTAAGTCAATATATTATTGCCACACAAATTGAATTTGTGTCAAAAGGATTTGTGCTTGTGATGTAGTGATTCGTATATTTTTCTTGGAATTAAGTCTCTAGCAGGTGACAACATCAATAATTCACGAGACCAAGGAGCTTTTTGAAATTGGTTAATTTATATATGTGAATTACAAAACAAATGAATAATGCCCTTAATGTATTCTGACATATTTGAAAATATGCATAAAAAAAACTCCTAGCCTAACAAAGTCTGTGTTTATGGCATTAGATTTTTTAGATTTTCTTTTTTTACTACATTATTATTTGAAAAGGAACTTATCTATATTTTCTGCTTGGTGTGAAAAGTACTGTCCACACTAAAGTAAAAAGCTTTTGTCATCATAAAATAAATAAGCCTATTCTAGACAACTGGGAAAATACAGGAAAATGTGGGGGGAAAAATTGCTCCAAACCCCACAATCCGGTTATATTAAAATAAAAACGGTTCCTGACTTATATTTTTCTATAAGAATGTTAATGGAATTATATCATATGCAATTCTGTTTTTATCTATCTATTTATATATTTAGAGTGAGAGCAGGGAGGGTCAAAGGGAGAGAGAATCCAAAGCAGGCTCTGTGCTGTTAGTGTGGAGCCTGTTGGGGAGCTTGAACCCACGAACCGTGAGATCTTGACCTGAACTGAAACCAAGAGTCAGGTGCTCAACCAACTAAGTCACCCAGGTGCCCCACAGATAGGCAATTTTAAATGCGACTTTTGTTTTTCATGTAACATTGTATTGTAAGCATTTTCACATGTCATTATAGTCCGTATGGCAGGACTGTAGTTATTTAGTCTTTCCCATATTCTGGGAAGTTTGAGGTTGATTATGATTTTAGCTATTTAAGATAAACTCTGTAGGTAAGTATTTGTGTATAAACCTCTGGTTTTATTTCCTAACTCTAGATTCTAGATGTAATTAATTTAGTATTAAAACCTAGTAATTCTAGTTTAAGTAATGTGAACATAGGGTTTGTGTCACCAAATTGTTCTCTAAAAAGGTTCAACCAAATTTAATTTCCTTGTGGTGATACCAGAATGTAAAACAAAATCCTCCTTGCAAGGTGGTGTATTAGCTCCAGGAATATTCACTCTACATTTGTGTCTTGGACAAGACCTCTAGGAGACTGAATCATGCTCAGAAATAGCCCAGTAGTTTGAATAAGCTTCAAGATAATTCTGGAAGCTCTGGGACCATTTTCACTCTTCCTACAGCGAATATTTGAAATACTTTCTAGCCTTCTCCAGATGATGAAAAAGGTCTTCAATTCTGGTGTCCTAGGACTAAATCTACTTGTAGAGAGGTTCAGGTATTTGAATTGTTTGTTCCTGGACCCGCTGCAGAGGAGGTTTTGAGCTGGTAGTAGAGGTGACAAGAACTTGAACAGCTGAAGAAAACATCTTAGAATAGGTATTAAAGCTCTTTTACTAGAAAACATCTAGTAAAAAACTAGAAAACATCTTAGAATAGGTATTAAAGCTCTTTACTAGAATTAGCCATTCTGGTTTCCCTTTAATTTTACCTCCATGTTGAAGGAATTTATTGAAGGAAAAAGAACATTGGAGTTCTGTTAGAATAAAAAAAAGGTTTGTTAGGTGCCCTTCCCCTGTGATGTGTCCTCTAGGAGAGAGGGCCAGGTAACAATTTAATTGGTTTTTCTAGAGAGGTGGTGGTTTTCTAGCAGGTCTGTTGCTGCCTTTTGATCTTTTTTGGAAACTTGTCTTAGAAATGATTTTTTTCACTTCTGTGGATGGTTGAATGATGTCTCCTCCTGAAAGCTAATGTTCCTCCGTGATTCTGCTTTCCCAAAGAAGGAATTATGGAGAAGGGAGGTTGGAATCTTGGGTGGATGAGAGAAGCCTGGGACAATGGCCAGGTGTGTGTCTTTCTGAGGTAGGCAGGGTTATGGTTTTGAATAGACGAACAGATTAAAAGAAGCTGGAGAGCTCTTACTCATTCTCACCTGTTCCTAACATCTCTCACTTGTCTCCACCTTAGTCTAAAAATATGACCACATGAAGAGCCAGTCAACTTAAAAGCTTTTCTTGACATTATCAAAGAGCCAGCTCTACCCTTGTCCTCGGTGCTATGAAGCTTCAGTATTATTTTTGGAGCCCTTGCATGTTGTCACATCTAGGTATGTTGTGTAGTCGCCTGGGAAATGAACCTTAGGCTCTGTAGATGTGGTTAGTGTCATGGTTAGTAATAATGCTTTACATTTCTGCGGTCTTTACAATTGGCCTGACATTAAAACAAACAAAGGTGTGTGGACCAGAAATGCTGTTAGGATAAAGTAGGTGATGGTGGGAAGGAAGGATCTGAAATTTGAAACAGGTGTGAGCAATGCTTTACCATAACCTTATCCGCATCTTATGATTAAAAGAAGACTAATCCTTTTTTCCTTTTGGGTCTAACTTTGTTGTGTCTTATTTTGACAAGCAGATAGTGTCTTGTCATGGTTTGATCTAATGAACAAGCTTTGATACTTCACTAAATCTATGCTTATAAGGGTGAATTATTGTAGCTTTAGAGATAAACTAAGCCTTTGAATAAATGATGTAATAATTCATCCTGCTCACCATGGAGTGTTGAATTCTCTTACAGCAGTACTAATTGGTGCCTGTCACTACATGGCAGTAAAACCTGTCCCAATTGTACCAGCTTAGGGTTTCTCACTTTGAAAATTTTTTGTACTTCTTAGCTGTACCCTTCATTTAGCTTGTTTCAGGGACACCGGTTTTAAAGTGAGCTGCATGTCCCGAGATTCGAATGGGTGCAGGCTGAGGAAGTGTTTCATGGCTGGCGGGGTGTGGAGTAGGGTTTCTCACATGGTCCTGGGAGGGCTACAGCATTGCCCTCGGGCCCTTTACGCGTGTGGGTTCCTAAGCCCCACTGTAGACCTGCTGAATCAGAATCTTGAGAAGCTGAGACCTTGTCATCTTTTACAAAGAAAATCTTGGTGTGTTTCTAGTGCACACTAACAAGCTGGAAACTAGGTGGCTTAGAGGGTCTAGTTTATGAAAATTGGGTCTGAGTCAAGCGCATTCAGAGGCTTTGCTCTTAGAGGTGTTCTTCTTGTTAGTGGCTACTCATAATGACCTAAAGGATGTAAATTAAATTAGATTACAACAGCTAAAAATTATTTTTAAAGATTAGCATGTACTTGGCTTTGACAGTGATTAGTGCTTGTTAACTTGACAGTTGGTGGTGGCTGTACCTAATGACATTAATGGACAGATCCTTTGCTCCCAGCTAGTTCCGGTGTGCTAACCAATGAAAATATAAAATTTGCTAAAAGTCTCAAGCTACAGCTTGGAACCTTTTTTAAACTGTATGTGGACCTTGGGTTTGTATGTTGTTTTGTATTACACAGTTGATCTGGTGTCTTTGTTACTTCCTTGTAAACTAAGTTGGTTGGGGGAAGGACCATTCCTTCATACCCCTTGATATTTACAGCATTTCACAGAGTGCTTTGAAAGCTCTAGATCTATTTTTTGGCAGCATGTAGGGTCTTCAATAAAGGTTTTGATGCCTTGCTTAAATGTGAATACAGCAACCTACGTTCTGTGTTTCTACCTTTTTTTTTTTTTTCTTCAAAAGAACATAGGATCCAAAAAAAAAAAAAAAAAACTATAAAGACTTTTTCTTTTCAATTCCAGAGTGATCCTCTTGACCATTCATCTTAGGAACTGTTATTAGCAGAAAACATTGTTGCCTATCTATATGAGCTGTTCCTTACTTTTTAGGGAGAAAATAGAATTAAAGTGAACAATGTAGGAAGAAAAATGAGGTTTTTGTCTTGGGAAGGGAGCTCTGATGTGCTTTAATACCACATCTTAACCAGTTGCTAATGGTTCTGTGTCTAGAACTATTTTGGTATTATCACCACTTTGATTTTATCCATGCTGCAAAGCATTAACAATACCTATACAATCATTGACCAGATGCTGTGACTATAGGTCACAAAGTCACAAAATCACATTAGGTATGAATGTTTTAATGAATGTCTGAGACGGTATGGTTTCAATTTGTGTGTGTGTGTGTGTGTGTGTGTGTGTGTGTGTAGGTAGGTACAAATGGAATCCTAAAAGTTGCTATTGGGTTATTTTTAAAGTGTTCCTATTTGCCTCCATTTAATAGTCCATTTTATGTTTCCACTTCCTTCTTGGTATGGATATCTTCAAATGCTACTCTTGAGCCGGATTGATGGGTATAGTTCTTGTTTTCCCCAACCAGAAGAATGAGTAAAGAGCATTGCTGGTAGCTATAAAGCAAATACTGCATTTTTTAAGGGTCGCGGCCAACCAGACATATAAATAGTACCTCAAGTAGCAGTATAAAAATAATAACTTTTTATAATAAAGTTCTTTACTGTTTTTGAGTATGGATGTCACCTTGTCGTTTTTTATCTACTATACGAAGGCTGAAACCCCACAGAATTATCTGAGGGTTTTCCATCATTTCCTCTCTCCCTACCCCTTCCACTTTTGAGAAGTGTGTCATCTAAACAGGTAGGGCCTTGACATGACTTCCACTTCACAGTAAACTTGAATTAATAATAACTTTCACGCATCCTACAAAAGGGTGCCACTTGCTAATAACTTCACATTGTTAAAATAAGACTTTAGTGTTAATTTCTACTTTCAGTTCTGTTTGAAGTAGACTGGGATTGGGCATTTCAGTTTTTAGGGGAAGTTACTCATGCTTAGATCTATTAAAAAATTTAAATACTAACAAGTCTTTAGTAGTCTCTTTCAGTTTGTATGCATGCAAACAAATATGTAATTTCTATTTTCTGAAAGCTCAATCTTGAAGTGAAACTTATTCTGGCTTCACTGTTTGGATATAGAAACCAAAATTTTTTGATGCGTTTTCTAGCTGTTTACTGTTAGTCACTCTGCAGCCCTGTCATGGGTTCTTGACATGGTCCTTGACACAGGTCCTGCCCTACTGGCTTCTTTGGATCCTGGTGTGGATAGTGGTGAGAATCGATAGGCAAGTGTTTTCCAGAGGAGAAGGAATAATGAACTTGACCTTACCTTCTTGCCTTTCTCTCTGACTGTTAAACTTCCTGCACTTGGATCCCTTTGAGTTTCTTCCTTTTCCTTGTAAGTTACCTCTGAATTATAATTCTGTAGTAATTCATCACACGTTTTTTTCTTGTGAAAGGTTATGTATAATATAGATAGTAACTGAACTTATATATGTGCCTCCATAGTTTTTAAAGAATTTCACAGACGGAGTCCTTTTAGAAGCTAGATCCTGGCGTGCCTGGTGGCTCAGTCAATTGTGTCCAACTCTTGATTTTGGCTCAGGTCATGATCCCAGGATCGTGGGATCGAGCCCTGTGTTGGGCTGCGTGCTGAGGATGGAGGAGCTCGCTTAAGATTCTCTTTCTTGTTCTCTGCCCCTCTACCCTGCTTTCTCTCTCTTTCTCTCTCTCTCTCAAAAAAAAAAAAAAACAAAAAACAAAAAAAACCCAAAAACCAAAAAACTAGATCCTCAGTGAGAGAGTTCAAGGATATAAAAAAGTTAAGACAAAAAAAAAAAAAAAAATGGATCTTATGTGTCTTGTTCCTACACAAGGATGACTGTTCTATTCTGAAAATTATGAGTTCAACTCTAAAAGGCTGTGCAGCTTTAGGCCTGTGATGTTATGCAAAAAATAGTGTTTTTGGCTATTTACATCTCCTGTATTTTGCATCCTGTAACCTACATCCTCTGCTTTTCCTGTATGGTGCTGTACTTTCCATAGCTTTTATGCAGTCTTTAGACCATGAATCTTACTTGGGATCTGCTCATATTTCTCTTAAAATTGTCTGTTTTCATTCTCTTGGCATGGCTTTTATAGCATTTTCCTCAGGCAAGTCAAACTGGTATTTGGGAATATTTCATTGGTGTAGGAAGGTGTTTTCTCTTGACTGTGGTGTACTTTTCTGAATAGGATTTCAGCTGGAACCTTTCTCTTTGGCCTTATTTTTTAAGCATTAGGCTACCCAGGATGCTATTGTGTTGGTAGTTGACTGCATTCCTCTTGTCTTGTGAGAGGAACTCAAAATGACCCCTTTCAGGTGAGATGTGCCTTGTGATTGGGGTGGTATCTCTGAAGAATAGAGATGTGGTTAACCACATTCAGTGGGCAGGAAATCTCTGTTGACAAGAAATTGGCAGGAAAGCACACATGTAGCAGGCAGTTAGAGGGAACAGTATCCTACCCAGCCTTTCCACGGCTGCTTTTTCTGCTAACTTGAGAGCCAGGTAGAATGGAGTTTAATTCTAGTAATGGTCTCTGGGATGAGACTGTGGCTCCCAGTGCCTCAGAAATTTTATAGTTCTGCCCAGGATTACTCCCACTCTTAAGGACTTGTGTGCTTGCTTGTTATTTTCAGGGGCCAAAGGTAATACTAAAGGCAAATTCTAACCCAGAATTAAATACTAAATCTATTAATTCATTCCCATCCCTTCCTTCTTCCCAGTGTAACAAGGAATTTAGGCTAGAGCCTGGTGGTGTGGCTAGTAGTATGGTCAGTTATTCAGCTTTGTTATACACAAAGCTGATTTTGGGCCCCTCCCATTAGTGTATCCTCTGCCCTTGGAAGGAATGTCTTAGTCAAAGAGAAGAGAATCTGGGATAGTGATTTGCTCTGTACCCCTTTTTAATCTGGATACTCACTGAGATAGACTGATGAGCATACAGGTGTATTCCAGTATACAAACATGAATGACAAATTTCATTGTGTCAACGTTGAATTTAACTAGTGCCACTCAGGCTGTTATATGATGAATGCTAACACGTGTTTTTCTATACTTCCAAAATCTGATCTACTTAGGAATGCATTTGACCCTTTCTCTGCCCTTTTAAAAGGTCCACTGCTACCGAATAAGATGAGGGAGAATTGAAAATGGATTCTAGCTACTTGAATACAAAATCTTGCCTGACTCCGGAATTTAGAAAACTTAGATTTTTGGTCCCCCCCTCCCCCCAACCTAACTGCTTTTTCTTTTGAACCACTTTGTAAGAAACTAATTTATTCACTTTCTAAAGTGGCCTTATGTTTGTCTAGCAGGGAAATCAGCAAAAGGGTTCTCAAAGAAGCTAGCAATGAAATTGAAAAGTGTCTACTGTCACCGCTGGTGATAAATCAAACTGATGTTAGAGATGCAAATAGTCATTCCAGTACTCTCCTCGTTACTAGAATTGTTTAAGTTAATTAAGCCAGCAAAGTACTTCATTATCTACTATGCTGCATGCTAATGGTACATTTAAAGTTTCACTGTCTTATGATTCAGATTTTTTTTTCACATTTAAGTCTCCATATCCATTGTGTTCTAAGTCCATATACTTAATGGTAACTAATACTGTTTTTCAGGAAAATGGATTTATTGTGCCACAGTTAAGTTTCTACTTTGCGAGGTCTGCAAGTCTAAGAAATCTTAGGAAATGTTTGAAACTACCACATTCAGGGTACCTTTTGTCCATCTTCTTGAGAAAGTGATTAAAACGCTGTATAATTCATTTTTATTGGACTGTCAGTAGTTTAATTACATTCAACTTAGCATTGTAGAATTTTTAAACGTATTCTATTAACTAAAATAAAAGCTGTTATAAATTACTGATATGATTGGTTTCTTTCATTTGCAGCATTTAAATATTAGGACACTGACGGATGATATGGTAAGGTTATACTCAACACTTCTTTTGTTGTGAATCTTAACTAACCATGTAATGTTGATGGCGTGCTGGGCTAACACCTTTGAAACTGCTAAAAATCTGCATGTTTTGGAAACCAACTGTTTTTTTATAGTGCTAAAATAAGAGGCAGAATTGGTAAAATGCATGACAGTTTTTGCTTTTAAATAGTAAAAGGAACTAGTAACTCGTTGATGGGCTAATTTAAAAAAATTGTTTAATTACAAATTGTTAGTCAACTTTGAGTCATTCAAATCCATCTCATTCTTTGGGGATGAATTGCACACTTAAAAAAGAGGTAAAAAAAAAAAAAAAACACCTAAAGACATTCAGCTTTTCTGAAATATGTAGTTACTACAAAGTAAACCAGACTAAAATGTCATGCGTGTATTAAAAAAAATGCTCAAAAATGGGGGAACCAGGCATGCTTTCCTATTTGTTCTGCATGTTGAAAACAATAGGCTTGCTTATAAGAAATTAACACTTTATAGCACCATTACAGATTGTTGTATATTCGAGTACATATTTCTGAGAAATAGATTTTTGAATGTAACTCTTGGCTAACGGTAAGGGAATAACAACAGTAGTAAGGCTGAAATAAACAATAATGTGAAAAAAAATATGTAAGCATGATAGGACAAAGCACAGTGCTGTATTGATCTGGTTCTGAATTCAAATTCACCTTACATGTAATATGAAACAGAATGCGTAGAACATGGTAAACACTTAAAAAATGTCTAGCGCACCCATTATCCAACGTACCATCTTGGGTACTTGGGTAAAGTGGACAGGCAAAGAGAAATGAGATCTAGATCGTGACATGCAGGATGGAAAAATTCAATTAGAATGTTCTGTTTTATTCCTCTGGATAATATCTAAAACAAGGGTTGTTCATGTAAGCTTTCCTGGATAAGATTTTTCAGATAGTGGTATTTAGAAAATTGTAGTGATACGGAACCCTTACACAGAGAACATGTTATTTCTTATCATGCAAGGTAGAGATGACTTTCTCTTAGCACTCAGTTGCACTGAGGGTCAACTATGTTAAGTACATGGTTTGCCCAAGTATGTACAGCTGGAAAGTTGGGTGTCTGTGGCTTGAATCTTGTTCCACAAAGCTCCAAACCCAAACATGTACAACTCAGCCTTCAAATGCCTTCTTATGACTGATAATAAAACCATCTGTAATTTTTATGTTTGAACATCTCTAAGAATATACAATGGTAGATTTAGAATAGCCTTATTAAAATATAGTTCATATAGCCTACAATTTACCCATCTAAAATGTACAACTGAATGGTTTTTAGTATGTTCAGAGTTGTACAGCCATTGCCACAATCAATTTTAGAACATTTCCATCACCCAAAGGGAAACCTCCTACTTAAAAGCAGTCACTCACCATTTACCCCCAACTCCACCAGACTTAGGGAATGGCTAGTCTACTTGGTCCATAGATGTCCACTTCTGGATATTTCCTATGAATGGAGTCCTGTGATAAATGGTCTTTTGTGACTGAATTTTTTCATTTAGCATAATGGCTTCAAGGTCTGTGTTGTAGCCTGTATCACTACTTGGTTCCTTTCTATTGCTGAATGCTATTCTGGGACCTTTGAGATTTGTTCATGTTTTATGGGCACTACACATCTTTTTCTTCCTTCTTTCTTTTTTTTTTCTTTTTTTCTTTAAAAATTTTTTTTAATGTTTGTTTATTATTGAGAGAGAGAGAGACAGAGACAGAGCATGAGCAGGGGACGGGCAGAGAGGGGAGGAGACCCAGAATCCGAAGCAGGTTCCAGGCGCTGAGCTGTCAGCACAGAGCCTGACACGGGGCTCGAACTCACAAACTGTGAGATCAGAACCTGAGCCAAAGTTGGTAGCTCAACCAACTGAGCCACCCAGGCATCCCTCTTCCTCTTCATTGAGCTACTGATCTTTGCTTCGTTATGATTGACGTTGCACATTGTCACCCACAGTCTCTACCCTAAGTTCTAGAAACAGAGTCCTGCTACAGATTGGCTTCACCAAGTCATTCTAGAAGCTATCTTGCTCTGATCTTACATTAACAAAAGGATTCCTTCCAGTGAAGACTTCAGTCTTCTCTCTCCATCCTGCCTCCATTCCTCCTCTCCCCTATTCCTTGTAATTGGGTGGGGTAAGGTCAGAACTTTTTGGGAGTTACCATACTGCCTTGTGTGGTATTTTTATCAAAGCAGTATATTATTGTAAGACTTTCTCACCAGTTTAAGCATCTTCAAGGAAGAGACCGCATGTTGGTATGTTGTCTGGTATTATGTTAAGCATTTTTATAAATTTTTTGTTGAAGGGATGAAAAAAGTGGGGATGGCTTGGTCCTGGTCAGGCTTCCCAGAGATGGATCCTTGCCTTTGCACAGGGTAGAAGAGTTTTATATTAAAAAAAAAGGGGGGGGGGGGCTTTGACAAGGACCTGCTGTTAGTCTTTGTGACCACCTGCCTGGATCACTGACCATTGCCTTGCCTCTGCCTTTACCTTAGAGGGACGTATGACTGTTTGTTCTAGATTCCTCCTTGACCTTTTCCCTTTTGATTAACTGAACTACAGTCTCCCCAGCTCTCCCTGATCGCTTCTGATCTTGTGCTTTAGCCTGGCTCTTGAGTAGGCTAGGGCTTAAGACCAGGGAGGGATCAAGCAGGCAATCTAGTTTAGGCAGCTGGGTCCATTGCTGTGGAGCTTAGAGAAAAAGCCTGGCTATTTTGAACAAGACACACTGAAAAGTAAACCTGACTCACTGATTGACGCACTATGGAAAGCGCATTGGATTAGGAATCGGAAGACTCTTGTTGAAAGACAGAACCTCACCTCTTCTTAGCTCTTTGACCTTGGCAAATCAATTATCTGATTGTTCACTTACTTGTAAAGCAGGACTAATTATACCTTTTCTACTTTCCTCATAGAGTTTTGGTGAGTTTCATTGAAGTGTGTTGAACTGCTGCATTCATTTCTGTTCCTTGTTAACCCCTCTTAAAAATATGTCCCAGTGCACAGACAGCGGGGGTGACGTGACAGGTTTGCAGTTGAGCCTTACAGGCTATGTCACAGATTGATGCAGAGCTTTGAGGGAGGAAAGCGTAGCTGTATATTTCGGGGGCTCTATAAATGATTTTTGGTGAGTTAGAGCTCAGAGAAGCATTGGCCACTGATGATTTGATGTGTGTCAGCAATATGTTTTCTAATTAAAGGTTGCTACCCCGACAACAATGTGTATGGTATGTGTGTTTTCAGTTCAGAGCTTCTTAATGTGAGAATAGCTTTTTTTTTTTTTTTTTTTTTTTTGGCAGAACTTGAGAGAAGGCGCCATAACAATGGCGTCTGCTGCAGTCACAGATCTGAATAACAGTATTTTAGAAACATGAAGTTGCGACATTCTGGGAAGCATTAGTGTTAAACACCCATCCCTTTAAATTGCTTGTTAAAGGCCTACGGAAGTACTTCACATTTCAAGGTTATTTTCTGAGTTACAATCAGAATTTCATAGGACGCTGTCTGGTTGAAGGAAGTATTGCTCTAGTGTTGAGACAGAGTTCATATACTTTAAACAGTGTTCATTCTACAAATACCTGAGCATTCATGCCATGTAAAGTGCGGTCCGAGGTGAAAAAGTCACTTAGTTTACAACCATCCATTGTCTGTACCTGGGTTGAAAAGAATGCTTTTTTTTGTAGAGGCAAAAAGGTTGAGACAAGAGCAGCAAAGGGAGGCTGGTTAGAATAGGTCAACTGGAAGAAATTGAATATGGTTGACACAATACTGAATTCTCCATGACCGTGTCCACGGAGTGTTTTTGTGGTTTAGAAGTTGTTTTTGACTTGGTTATTGTCTCCCTTGTCCCTCAGAACCTTTTGTCTCAAGTGCAGTGCTCCTACTGATCCTCTCTGTCTACTCTTTTCTCCCCCTGGTAGCCAGTATTACTGTTGTAATCTCTGGTTTAGCCTACAGCAAGGATTTTCAGACTTTCTTGACTATAGGACCCAGCATATATACTAAGAAGTATGTTTCATTTTGTAGCCCAGTTCACATACACATACAAATTCTCTCTCTATTGAAACCGTTTTATGAACTAATATTTAATGTTTCTAAGCTCAATGAACTCTGATCTTTTCCTTTCTACTCCTTTCTATTGCTTTTTACTCCTCTCCTTTCATTAAAACAAACAAACAAACCCCCAAAAACCCCCCAAACAAACAAAAATCACCAAAAGAAAACAAAACAACAACAAAAAAAGAGGGTGGGAAGGGGGGCGGATCCAGTCCACTACATTGGTTCCTTGTCCCACATGTGGTTCATGACTGTAGCTTAAAAAGAGACCTTGGCCTGTACAGCAACTAGAAAGAGTCCTCAGATCATAAAATGAAGAGCAGACACTCACAGAGAGATCTGAGGACTCTTTCTAGTTGCTGCCACTTGCTAGCAGTGTGACTTGGCGTAACTTATTTAACTGTTGGGCCTTGGTGTCCCTGGTTATAGAGCTTTACAAGGGAAAAATAATGCCAAAATGCTTGGTGAACTATGCATTCACAGCATTAGTGGTATAGTTAGTAACATGAATTTTTTTTTTTTTTTAGGAAAGATTTACATTTAACATAATATACCAATTTTATGGATGCAATTTGATGAATTTTGACAAACGTATACAATCATGTATACACTATGATCATGATATAAAAGCTTTCCATCACCCCAAAAGATTTTGTGCCGTTTGTAGTCAATTTCTTCCGCCTATCCTGGCCCTTGGGAGACATGAGTCAGCTTTTTGTACCATATAACTCCGTTTCTAGGATTTCATATAAGTGGAATCACTTAGTATAGTGCCTTTGTGTCTGGCTTCTTAGCATTGTGCTTTTGAGACCCCCCTCTAGTGCTTTGGGTGTATCAGAATTCGTTGTTTTTATTACTGAATAGTATGCCATTGTTTGGTAATACTTCTAGTTTATATATTCAACAGTTTGGGTTTCCAGTTTTTGGTGATTGAATAAAGCTGTGAACCTTTGAGTACAGTTTTTGGGAGTATGGTTTCATTTTGGAAGGGGAATTATGTGGTAACTATGATTAACTTTATGAGAAACTGACAGATTGTTTCCACTAATGACAAATGATGTTAAGCATCTTTTATTATGCTTATTTGCCATTCCTTGTAATGTCTGTTACTAGATACAGGGCCAAATTACTCTTGAGTGAGCCTTGGCCTTTCAAGGAATTTTTTCATATCTATGTTCTTGAATTAGGAATTTATGATATTTCCTTATCCTGTTAGATATAGGATCTGTATTGATTTTTCCCTTTCTAATCCTGATAAACAACTTGTCTTCTGTTTTTTTCCCCCCTGATTAGTCTGGGTAGAGGTTTGTCAATTTGATTGATCTTTTCAAAGAACCAGCTTTTGGTTTCATTAACTTCTTGATATATATATATATTATATATATATATATATATATATATTATATATAATATATATATATAATATATATATATTAATCTTTTGCCTTAACCTTTTTGTGGTTTCTTAAGTAAGTGGAAACTTACCTAATTGATTTGAGGCCTTTGTTTTCTAATATAAAAACAATTACACTATCAATTTTCCTCTGAGTGCTACTTTAGCTGTGTCATTTTCTGAATGTTCAGAAATTTCCCAGTTTTCCTGTTGATTTCTTCTTTAACCCATTGGTTATTTAGGTCTATGTTTAACTTTTAAATATTTGGGGATTTTCCTGTTGATTTCGTCTTTAACCCATTGGTTATTTGGGTCTATGTTTAACTTTTAAATATTTGGGGATTTTCCTGTTGATTTCATCTTTAACCCATTGGTTATTTGGGTCTATGTTTAACTTTTAAATATTTGGGGATTTTCCTGAACTCTCTTATTACTGAATTGTAACTTAATTTCCTTGTGGCCAGGGACCATGCTTTGTGTGACTTCAGTCATAATTCAGTTTGCTGAGTCTTGCTTTCTGTCCCAGAATGTGGTCTATCTTTGTGAATGTTACATGTGCATTTTGCTTGTGTTAGATTGATCTATAAAGAAGTCACATTGGCTGACAGTATTATTCATATCCTATTTTCTTGATTTTTCTGCTTGTTCTAACAATTATTGAGAGAGAAGTGTGGAAGTCTCCAACTATAATTCTGGATATTTTATTTATCTGATCAGTTCTATCAGTTTTGCTCCATATATTTTAAAGCTCTGGAATTAAGTGCATATACATTTGGGATTGTAGTAAATCTTTCATCATTATGAAATAACTACTTATTAGTAGTAAGCACAGAGCCCGACGTGTGGCTTGAACTCACGAACTGGGAGATCAGACCTGAGCTGAAGTCGGACATTTAACTGACTGAGCCACCCAAGTGCCAGTTTATTCCCATTTTTAAAGATGGAGAAACTAAGGCAAAAGAGATTATGTAACTTGTTCAATGTCATGAGGCAGCCAGAAAAACTATGGCAGACTGATTCCAGAGAATATGGTCTTTACCAAGAGAGTTACATTGCCACTTAAGTACTATCCCTTTCTCCTCTGAGAGTGCCAATATAAAATCTAAAAGTATATTTCTCGTTCCCTGCTTTTCCTCTGGAGCCATCTATATGAAACCTCTGACCTTTATTTAAAAAAAAAAAAAAAAAAAAAAATTAAAGTTTTTTTTTTTAAATTTTTTTCAGTTTATTTATTTTGAGAGAGACTTAGCTGGAGAAGGGGGGAGATACAGAGAGAGAATCCCAAGCAGGCCCTGCACTCCCAGCGCAGAGCCCCACATAGGGCTTGAACACAGGAACCGTGAGATCATGACCTCATGAGTCAAGAGTCGGGTGATCAACCAACTGAGCCACACAGGTGCCTGAGATCTCTAAATTAAATTGACAAGGGAAAATTGTATCCTAGTCACTTACCTTAATCCTGAGAATTATAAAGACATCTCTAAGAAGTTTTCTGTAAGAAATGAGGTATTTTTAGTATTTCCAGTAAACAAAACTGAGAAACATTTATGCTGAAGGAGTAGTCATTTGTGACTGAGAGATGTCAACAGGTAAAGGATAGGAGTCTGGTTTTGTTTTGTTTTTTCTTTGTTTTGGTTTTTTTTTTTTTTTTTTTTTTTTAATTACAAAGGACGTGGAAAAACTCTGGTTGCAAACCACTTTACAGATATGGCAACTGCAATCTGCTCCCAGGTATAAGTATAGGCTCTCTTGGTTCCCCTCAAATTTTGCCACCAGGAATGAGGTCTTAGAGCCATTGAAGATACTGCCTGAGTGTGGGTTCTGATGAGTGCTATGAGAAACTTTAATTGTTCTCTGTGGACCTTGTGCCTCGCTTGATGTAAATGCTGCTATTCGACTCTAGCGCATTCCTGGGTGTTATCTGTGAGACTGGTTCACTCAAAGATGAGTTCCTCAGATAGATACACTTGATGGAACCAGGTTTTGTCTACCTGCAGGCTACTCCTGGACCTACCTAGATGTGATATACCTTGTGGGATATGTGCCAAATTGGACATTGTACTTAGGAAAGAAAAGAATCATTTTATTTATGTTCCTGACTTGAAGGTCAATAGAACATACATCATCAACTTTAAAAAAAGAGCTTAACAATTATTTTTTTTTTTATTGGTCTAATAAGACATAAAACTTTCTGTACTATGATTGAAGTTCATTTTGCACTTTTATGAACTTCTGTTTTCCTTGGTAAGTTTAAAAACCATGAATGATAATACAAAAAGTGTGAGATTTTCCAGTTTTTCTTTGAAGCTATATATTCAAAATAAACTCTTCTATGTTAAGTAGATAAACCAGCATGGACTGGGGCAATTGAATGTATGTGGTAAGATACATCAGAACAAGTTCTCTGAGCTTAAATTATTCACTAAGTCAGGTGGGCCTTTCTGAGCCCATTAATATGAGTTAATTAGAGCTTCCTGTACTTAGGTTTTCAGTAGTAACACTTAAGTACTGTCTTAGAATCTTTAAATATTTATGGGATAGTTTAGAGAGCTCCTCCTCAAATCAGTAGAAACTTGGGAATTAGATCAAGAGCTCTCAGAGATGAACAGACTAAGATGTAGTGGGGTGTGCAGACTTGTTTATTCATCCTTTTATCCATTCATTCATTAAGCATTTGAGTGGTTAGTACTGTTATAGGAATATAAAGATCAATATGACTGTTCTGCCATTGGGAACAGTGAAGAAACAGATGTGTATACAGTTTACAGTTGTATAGGTATACTAATACTGTTCTAGGCCCATTGCACTGTGTATAAAGTCCAGTGGAGTTGTAAGGTCATCTTTGAGGTTGGGAGAAGACTTAGTAGAGAAGGGGACTTTTCAGCTACTTTTGAAGGACAAGTTGGAATATAGGCTGGCAGGAGTTGTAGGATTTGTAGTAATTTAAAAAAAAATATTTATTTATTTTTGAGAGAGAGAGTGAGTGAGCATGAGAGGAAGAGGGGCAGAGAGAGAAGGAGACAGAGTCTGAAGCAGGCTCCAAGCTCGGAGCTGTCAGCACAGAGCCTGATGTGGGGCTTGAACTCACGAACCATGAGATCATGGCCTGAGTCAAAATCGGATGCTTAACTGACTGAGCCACCCAGGTGCCCTGAGTTGTAGTAATTTTTTACTCTGATAATTTTACTCCCTGGATACCAACTGAATGGATCCCAGATGGAAGTGCCAGGTAGGCAAGTAGAAAACAATTGTTGGTGTTCTCAGGAAACTTTTGTTTTATGGGTAGTACAGGTCTATGTCTTGTAAAAAGTGTGATATTTATCTACAGAGCTAACTTATATTTTCTTTATGTGTATAGTATTAATATCTGTATATAAGAAATTAGAATTGTGCTTAACAATATGAGTAGGTAAAACTTTGGGGTTTGAATATTATTTTTAAGGGATTATCTTTTTCTTTGGATATTTTTCTTGTCACCTAGTGTTATATTATAGAACTCATGGTTGTTTTTAATCTAGGGGACCAATCTTTGAAGGGTCAGTGTTAGGAAGAGTCCAGATTGTTCTTAATGAATATATAAAAGACATAACACTTGGAGTTCATCCTGATATTGCTGGGAAGGAATTAGCAAAGTAAGAAGTAATGGGTTGTATCCCAGGCATGGAGGACAGAAAGCTATTTATTATTTACTTAACAAAGACTAATAGAGCACCAATTGTATGAACTATGCTAAGTTCCAGGAGTAGGTCCAGTGGTGAATAAAATAATGAATAAACCTATGATGGAGTAACTTTAGAATAGTACTTGTGCTATGTAATGGCAAGCACCAGACTTGTGGGCATCCAGCCTAGTTTTGAGGAGTCCGGAAGGCTCCTACCTAAGAGGTAGCTCAAACTGAAAGCCAAAGACTGAGGTGAAATGATCCCGATTATGGAGATGGGATAGGAGTTGTGGTTGTGGTGGGTTTTTAGGCACAAAAAACAGTTTGCACATTTAAGAGACTCTGAGTTGTTCATTACATCTGGTTCCTACAGTGTAATGGCGGGTAGAGTAGTGAAGAGATTGCCTGGACAGAAAGTAGGGTTCAGATCAAGCTGGACCTTTTGAGCCATGATAAGACTGGAATGTCCTCCTTTGAGTAATGGGGATGCAAAGGTTGAAAGGTTTTAAGTACAGGAGTGAGGGACAGGATTGGATTTACATTTCAGTAAGATCAAAATGATGTCAGTGTTGATAATGGCTGCAAGTGGTTTGGGTAGAGGGACAGAGAAGACCTAGAGGCACGCTAGGAGGCTGTATACAGCTGTTGTCCAAGTGTCCTGAACTAGGACAGTGGCAGTAGGGACAAAGAGAAGATGATTTAAGAAGAGACAGACTACATGATTTCATGATTTGTTTCCTTATTAGTTTTCATTAGTTACTACAGTTCACATCACTTTTCTGTTGATCTAAGTCAACATCAGAAGTCATAATCAATCCCTATCAGCACCTAGATGCTTCTCTCCCTCTCTAGGACCATTTATTCTTTTTCTCAGGCATCCTATCTCACATCCTCCAGGCTTCTCAAGCCCTCCTACTTTGCCCTTTGGAAGTCAAAGCCTGTTTTTGAATGTTTGTTTTCCTTCTTGTTCTAATTGAAACCTAGATATTCTTTGAAAGCTTTGCATTCCTGTTGGCTTCTTCCTTCAAAAGCTTCTAGCTGTTTTTAAGCATTTCTGTTGGTTTTCTCCTTTTTGGTCTCATCTTTAGGTCTTGTAGTTTCTGCCCCTAATGCATGAGAGACATTAGACACAGGAGTTGTTTTCCTTTCCACTCCTGTTTCTGTTATTCCATATCTACTATCAGGGGTTCTTAAACTGCAGTCCATGGACCTCCAGGCAGTCTGTAGTAACCTTCATGATGTCTTTGAACTGGAATGGAAAAAAAGATTGAATCGTTTTCATTAATCTGTAAGCAAAACTTTGTTTTCACCTGTATTTGTAACTTCTTTAAAAACTGAAAATTCAAGGGGCGCCTGGGTGGCTCAGTCAGTTAAGCACCCAACTTCAGCTCAGGTCATGATCTCGCAGTTCGTGGGTTCTGTGCTGATGGTGCAGAGCCTGCTTGGGATTCTATCTCTCTCTGCCTCTCCCCCACTTGCGCGTGCTCTCTCTCTCTCTCTCTCTCTAAATAACTAAACAAACAAAAAACTAAAAATTCAAAATGCATACACACATAGGATTTGACCTGTGACTTGATTAACCCAGAAAATAGATATGTTCAAAACACATTATAGTTACTGAAGGTATTTTGAAAGGTGGTCTGTGTTCAACACTATGTTGAAGTTAGACTTCCTGTTACCTCATGTTCTGTAATGTATTAAGATCTATTACTCTAAAATTTAAGATATTTCATAACACCATTTTTGTTGTAATTACATTTATTTTAGGCATTTAAAAGTATTCTATGAGGAGCTCTGTATTACTTTCCTATTGCTAATATCTCAAAGCTTAGAGTGTTAAAACAATAATAAACACTTAACATTTCAGTTTCTTGGGTCGGACATTTGGAAGCATCTTAGTGGGATAGTTCTGGTTCAGAGTTTTTATGAGTTTATAAGCACGACATTGTGGGCTCTGGCTGCAGTCATGTGAAGCCTTGATAGGGCTGGAGAATCCATTTATAGGTTGTTCACTTGCAACTTTCTAAGTTGGTGCTGATTGTTGTTGGGGGCCTCCGTTCTTCCCTGTGCAGGCATCTTCACTTGTTGCCCTACACCAGTTGGCTGTAGAACACTAACTACATATTACAATTTATATTCAAGGAATTTTAATAATCTAATAAGTATACTTCTCATTTAATGAGATACCATATGACATTTAAATGTAAATAAACTACTGTAAGTAGATGATTGTTTTTTGCGGGTGATGGTAAAACATTGCTTTCAAAGCCTCTGGCTAGAGAGTGTAGTGTAGTTTCACTATAACCTAAATTTAAGGCCAGAAAAGGCCACTTGTGACACTGAGGGATAGTAAAGATAGAGTGCAGTAGTGGTTGGGTTGGTGGGAATTGGTATTGAGTAATAGGATTGTGGCCTCAGACAGGGATGGTTGGCTTTTCATGACTGCGGATGGCTAGTTTCTCACCGATGGTGTTCTCAGTAATACTGATGTTCCCAGCGTTTTAGTGAAGACCATGGACTAGGCAGGCATACTGTTGGGCTGCCCACGTGTACCATCTTCTGTAATTCTCCCATCAGCTGCACAGGACTCCCTGATGTATTCTCTTTCCAAGCCTCCTTTGAAGTTCCCTCACCCTAGGATTAATCACTTGTTCCTATCTGTCGCTGATGTACTTGGCTTAACGATTTTTCTTGGGGGCACCTATGTATTTTATCTTTATTTATAATAAGTTCTCTATCATGTTTTTTCTTCAAGTGGTAAACCTCTTGAGAGACGTACTGCATTTTATGTATTTTATCCAGTAATTGTTTATTCAGTTATTCATACCTTCATGGATTAGTTGATTGCTAGCTATCTGCTATACTCTGTGCTATAGGCTGAACATACATGGTGACTGTAACCATTACCTGTTGCTATGCTCACAAATTACCCCAAAACTTAGTGACTTAAAACAGCAAACGATTAGTATCTCACACTTCTTCTGGGGGCAGGAATTTGGTAGTTGATTAGCTAGCTGGTTTTGGCTTGGGGGTCTTAGGAGGTTGTAGTGAAGATATTGGCTAGAGCTATTTACAAGTATTACTCTATGAGGAGCTGTTAGTGCTCTGTTGCTATGTAATAAGTCATCTGAAAGCTCGAATGGGCTTCCAAGACGGCACACGCACATTGCTGTTGACACGAGGCCTCCATGCCTCTTCAGTTTCTTCAGCTCAGTTCTTTGACACGTGGACCTCCCCCTAGGTGTTGAGGGTCTTCCTGGCATACCCAAGACTGAGTGATCCAAGCGGGAGCAAGACAAAAGCTGTAACAACTTTTATGATCTAGTCTTGGAAACCACACTCCGTCATTTCTGCAGTATCCTATTGGCCAATCGAGTCAGGATCATTTCCCTGCTACAGTGACTAAGACAGTTGATGGTTCATTTAGCATGGCACTTAGATTTCAGTGGGCAAGAGACAGTCAACATTTTCAAAACAAATGAAAAAATTGCAGGTTTTCCTAAGTCTTATGAAAGGACATGTAAAGAGATGAACTATGTGTGGTGATAGAGAGTGAAGGGGGTTGTGAAGATACATGTGTTGCTTTAGAGCTGTCAGCTACAGCTTTTCAGGACTTTTAACCCAAAACTGAAAGGTGAGAAGCATTTTCATTTCCTATGAACAACTCACTGTGATAGGTACGATCTTGAAAGGTTTAAATAGCTCGGTTAGGGTGACAGAGCAAACAGGTGGTTGGGCAGGATTCAGAAGTCAGATGCTGGAGCGTTTTTAGTAAGCTAGTTGCCTATTTACGAATAAAGTTAATGAAAAAGCCAAGCTGTTTTAGCCGTTAGGTTTTTTTCTTCTTAAATATGGCACAAGATTGTGTGAAAACTGGTAGATAATTTTAAATAATCTTTTTTTTTCTAGATTTCGGCGGTGCATTCACCTAGAACTGACTTAAAATTACGAGGAACTTTTATTTGCTTGATTCTCTTGGATTGCATGAAAATATGTAGTCCCTTGTAGGTTCTAAGGAAGGGTGTTTATGATCATACATACTTTTTCAGGCTTTTCAAATTTAAAATGACTAATAATTACAATATCTTCCTTTTGTTTTAAATTAAAAAAAAAAAGTCACTGCTGTCAGTATTTAAACCACTGTAATAGAACTTTGTCACTATTACAGTGTTAAACTATAGCTTAAAATCCAGATAGTTTTTTAGAGCCTGTTTTTGGTTTAATTAATTTTATTTAAACTGTAATTACTGATTATCAGTGTGAGATAATACTCAGCAGGGTGCTCATTTAACTTCCCGTGAAGATAAGTGATATTAATTTATAAAACTCTGTACACCCCAGACACAGCTGAAGCCATATTAATTAAGTGTGGTGTACTACCTTTAAATAGCATTAAAATAAAATTCTCTCAGTCTTCTGTGTGTTCAACCAATTCTTCAACAAAGGCAAGTCATTGGCACCGTTCACCTCCTTGGGTTGTGTTTCTAGTTCAGCTTCAGGAGAATTTCATGGAAAATGAACAGTAGGGCTGCAGGTGCACAACTTGGGAACGTACTCCCAGTCCCATTGCCAAATACAGAATAACCAACTTACAGTCAGTGTAATGGGGATTTGTACTGTGCATTTACAGACCAAGGTATTTTAAAATTTTGCTCATGTTTCATTGTGCCTTCCTTCAAGCAAATTGGATGAGCAATTCTATAAAAGATAAATTAGGAGGGGGATTTTTACCCCCCCATTTATGAGTGGAGTCATAGCGTTATCTCTCAAAACAAAACAAAACAATAGAATGTTTAAATGATTTGATAGTAAAGTTCGTTTTGCACCTAGCTTTGTCAGTAGTGCCCAGATGATGTGGAATCTACCCGTAGTGCTTGATAGAGCATCCATACCTGGGAATGCTTTTAATTAAGCCTGAGGTATTCAACAAATTTAATTTGCTGTTGTAACATAGGAGGATCGTAAGTATTTTTCTCCTATGACTCTTATTTTGTACTTTATTTTTTAATGTTTATGTATTTTTTTTTTAATTTTTTTTTTTTTCAACGTTTATTTATTTTTGGGACAGAGAGAGACAGAGCATGAACGGGGGAGGGGCAGAGAGAGAGGGAGACACAGAACCGGAAACAGGCTCCAGGCTCTGAGCCATCAGCCCAGAGCCTGACGCGGGGCTCGAACTCACGGACCGCGAGATCGTGACCTGGCTGAAGTCGGACGCTCAACCGACTGCGCCACCCAGGCGCCCCTGTTTATGTATTTTTGAAAGAGAGGAAGGAGGAAAACAAGAAAGGAAGGAGGAAAACAAACAAGAAAGGAAGGAGGAAAACAAACAAGAAAGGAAGGAGGAAAACAAACAAGAAAGGAAGGAGGAAAAGAAACAAGAAAGGAAGGAGGAAAACAGGGGAGGAGCAGAGACATAGGGAGACACGGAATCCGAAGCAGGCTCCAGGCTCGAGCTGTCAGCACAGAGCCCAACGCGGGGCTCGAACTCACAAACTGTGAGATTGTGACCTGAGCCAAAGTTGGACGCCACCCAGGCACGCCTTTGTTTCATCCTTTTTAATCAGGAAAATAAATAAAAGTGTTGAAATTAAGCAACATTGATCCTTAAGTATCTCCTGTTTGTATTCGGACCTCTGTCAACTTGGAAGCTAAAAGGAGGGATATACTTATTTTTCGTACCTTGCCTGTAGCTATCCTAGTGGGAATGTGTGAAATTGCTTTCCAGTTGAATAAAATCCAACTTTCCCCTAGAGTTTAGGTGCGAAGCATATGGGGGAGGTGTGCTAATTCTATTTTGTTGTTGTTGTACAAATTACGATATTGTTTATTGATATAAATGCAGTTCTCCTTCTAAAAACCTAATGGATTTTTTTGTTTGTTTATACTGTTTTAGAAGTTAAATATTAGGAAATTGTTACCTGTAAAAGTGTTCTGGAGCTCGTCCTTTTACATAGACAGTTTCCTTATTTTAAGAATTAAACAAATGCATTCAACCTGATGCTGCCTTTCAAGCTCTTAACACAGTGCATAAAATACAGAAGGTGTTCAGTGACTTTGAGAGAATCTTATTTAGAAAGTTGTGTTTTTTTTGGCAAAAATGAAAATTTTGGGGTAGCTATCGCTGATGGAAACCATTAGGTTATATATTCACAAATTAGCTTGTGGAATTGCTTAAGCTTACTCTTCCCACTCATTGACATGTTTACATTTATAATATTGATGTCACATTAATGATGTTTTGCTCAATTTCACTTCATTATAAGTTTAGCATATTAATGAAGTTACTTTCTTGTGTATGTAGTGTGTGGAGTCAGCACAGGTTTTATACTCAGGAATTGATATTCCCTGTAGAGAAGTTACTGCAATGAAGTAGTGATTCAGAAGCCAGGTGGAGGAATCGGTCCCATTTCTTACTGTTTTTGGTGTCTCCTCATTTTTTAAAACAAGTATCAAGAATTAGGGTGCTCAGGTACACAGGGACACTAACTTTTGGACCTCTGAGCATGTGGAGACAATGGTATATTTCTGGGTTTTGCCAAAGTAAGGGAGTGTTCATGTTGAGTTGATGCCCCTTGTCTTGGCTACCATGGTTCATTGCACATATCTTGCTGCATTTTTTTATATCCATATGTAATTACCTCTTTATATGCTTGTCTCTGACACTTGATTGTTACTCAGTTTAAATTGTACATAGCTTTTTTTTCTTTTGTATTATAAACATCTAATAGAGTAACATCTCTGTTCTTCGTTTCATTTTACAACTTGAGATTGTATCTCGCTATCCTTCTTTTAGCCTGAAAAATTTCTTTTGACGCTTCTTGTAGTACAGGTCTGTTGGAGACAGATTTTCTCAGGTTTTCTCTGTCTGAAATGTCTTTATTCTGCTTCTATTTTCGAAAGGTATTTTTGCTAGATGTAGAATCTCTGGATGACTAGTTTTCTCCAAGTACTAAACTGTAAAGATACTACTCCATTGTCTTCTGCTGCTGTAGTGTCTGGTGAAAAATGAGTAATTTGTGTCATTTTTAACTTGTATATAATGCGTCTTCAGATCTCTGGCTGTGCTTTTATGGTTTGCCCTTCACTTTTAATTTTTAGCAGTTTGACTATGAGTTGCCTAGGTGTGGGCTTGTTTTGGTATTCTTAGTTTGTGCTTGTATCCGTCTGTGAATTGACTTATTTTTAATTAATTTATTTGTGAGAGAGAGGCAGGCAGCAGGGGAGGGACAGGGAGAGAGAGAGAGAGAGAGAGAGTGAATCCCAAGATGCGTGGCTTGAACTCATGAACTGGGAGATCATGAGCTGAGCTGAAATCAAGAGTTGGAGACCTAGGGGCACCTGGTTGTCTCAGTTAAGTGTCCAACTTTGGCTCAGGTCATGATCTCATCGTTCGTGGGTTTGAGCCCCACATCGGGGGCTGTCAGCTGTGCTGACAGCTCAGAGTCTGGAGCCTGCTTTGGATTCTATGTCTCCCTACCTTGCTTGCACTCTGTCTCTCTCTCAAAAATAAATGAACATTAAAAAGAAGAGTTGGAAGCTTAACCAGCTGAACCACCCAGGCACCCCTCTGTGAGTTGATTTCTTAAAAATCAGTTATTTTATCATTCTTCTGTACCATATTCTTGTCCTCAATTATACTTGTATTATAGCACTACATATTATATCACAGCTCTTGGTTTCTCTCTTCTTTATTCTTTCCCTTTTTTCTTTGTGTTTCAGTTTGCATGCTTTTTGTCGATCTGGGTTTAGGTTTCCCAGTTCTTTTCTCAGCAATATTCAGGTGACTCTGAAGCTCAGCTAATGAATTTTTCATTTTTTTGATACATTTGAAATTTCTTTTTCTCTTAATATTTTTTGAGAATGAGAAAGACAGAGCATGAGGGGGAGAGGGCACAAAGAGAAGGAGACACAGAATCTGAAGCAAGCTCCAGGCTCTGAGCTGTCAGCACAGAGCCCGATGAGGGGCTCGAACTCATGAACCATGAGATCATGACCTTAGCTGAAGTCAGACTCTCAACCAACTGAGCCACCCAGGTGCCCCGATATATGTATGAAATTTCTAGTGTGGTTCTTAAAATAGTTTCCATGACTTTGTTGCTGAAATTCCCCATCTCCTATGTTGTGTTCACTCTTCATTATATTCTTCAGCATTTTTACAAACATCCTTCTGAAGGGTCCTTCTGGCAATTCCATCATCCACGCTACCTCTAGGTCTGCTTCTCTTTGTGCGTGGCATTTCTTTGGTCCTTTGTGTATGTAGCAGTATGTGAATATACGGTGGACATTTGACTTAAATATGTGGAAATTAAAGTAAATAATGCTTCTAAGAAAGAATGTGCCCTTTTTTCAGGCTGCTAGAATTGGGGCTGAGTCGATTATGCTCTCTGGTGGAGATGGGCTTGCCAAACGTGCTGCTTTAGTTTGACTAGTGTCTTCTGGGGCTTCAAAAGTTTCTTAGCACTAAGGAGATTCTGGCGTTCTACTTTTGGCTTTACAACTGAACTACTAGCTTTCAAGACTGGGATAACTCTGTTTTAAAGTTCTGATGCCCTTTTCAGAATTAGTGCAGAGTTCTTTGTGTTTGCAGTTGCACTTCTGGCTCTGTTTCTTCAAGAAGTCTCTTTGACCTGGTATCTGTCCCCAGCCAACCATCAGGTAGCCACTGTCATTTATTCTCTGAAGGTCCAGATTGTGTCTTTGGGATTTCTTTCCCGTCTTTTTTTCTTTTCTTTTTTTTTTTTTTTTTAACGTTTGTTTATTTGCTTTTGAGGGAGAGGGAGAGAGCACAAGTGGAGGAGGGACAGGGAGAGAGAGGGAGACAGAGAATCTGAAGCAGGCTCCAGGCTCTGAGCTGTCAGCACAGAGCCTGATGCGGGGCTCGAACTTATGAACTGAGAAATCATGACCTGAGCTGAAGTCAGATGCTTAACCAACTGAGCCACCCAGGTGGCTGTCTTTTACCTAGGTCAGAGTGTTTGGGAGGGCAGTGGCTTTGCATGGGAAGAGGCCTCCCCAGACATTACATGGCTCAGGACACCTTGCCCTCCCTCCAGCCATTGGCGTCCTACCCCAAGCAGTTGAAGCCCTGAGGGAAAGTGTCGGTAGGTGGGTGGAGACTTGCTCCATGATTAGTCTCCTTGGAATTCTAGTAATGTTTCTCCTGCCAGCACCCATGTGGCTGACAATAGTGCATTAAAAATTAGGCTGTTTTTTCTTTGCCCTTGTTGAACTTCTTAGTCTGTAGCTGTTTGTCAGGGATAAAAGCAGCTCGTCACTTGGTGATAGTTCTTCCAGGTTTCATTGTGTCCTCAGCTCCCTGATGTGTTGAAAACAACAACTATAATTTTGGAAGTTTTCTGGCTTGTTTTTGTTGTTAGGATGAGAGTAGTGGTAGTGTTTTGTGACTTTCTAAATGCTACTGGAAGCTGTCATATTCTTAGTACTTTAATGATTAGGTCATGTTAGATGGACCGTGTGTGAATGCTGTACATGGCATATTTCTTAGGCTTTATTCTCAGAGAATTTAAAGATTTATTTTGAAAGATAAACATTGCTATCTTCGCGTCTTAATGAAATCCTAGTGCTATCCAATAGAACATTCTGTGATAGTAGAAATGTTATATATGTACTTTGACTAGCCACATGTGGCTTTTGATATGGGGCTAGTGTAACTAAGGAACTGAACTTTTTTTTTTATATACAATTTATTGTCAAATTGACTTCCATACAATACCCAGTGCTCATCCCAACAAGTGCCCTCCTCGCTGCCCATCACCCACTTTCCCCTCTCCCCCACCCTGCATCAGCCCTCAGTTTATTTTCTGTATCTAAGAGTCTCTTATGGTTTGCCTCCCTACCTCTCTGTTTGTAACTATTTAGTTTTTTTCCCCTTTCCCTTCCCCCATGGTCTCTGTTAAGTTTCTCAAGATCCACACAGAAGTCAAAATATGTGATCTTTCTATGACTGACTTATTTCACTTAGCATAATACGTTCCAGTTCTATCCACGTTGCTGCAAATGGCAGGATTTCATTCCTTCTCATTGCCAAGTAGTATTCCATTGTATATATAAACCACATCTTCTTTATCCATTCATCAGTTGATGGACATTTAGGCTTTTAAGGAACTGAAATTCTAATTTACATTTAAATAACCACAAATGGCTAGTGGCTGCCCTGAAGAGCATACGTCTGTATATTACCTACATTATGGTAAGAACAGTGTAACGTATAGTTACATTGAACAATTCACAGAACCATTGTTTTTTGAGTATACTTCTATTAGCCTCTTTAAGACATTTTGCGTTTTTGACTGTTACCACTTGAAACTTTGAGTGTTGGTTTTATGTGACGAATAGAATTTGTGAAATCAAGCGATATTCAATGAATATGCAATTAGGTTTATAAATTAATGTCTATACACTTTCAAATATCAGTGAACTATTTGATCTAATAGAAGAAATCCCATTACCGCAAAAACCCAGCTTTATTTCCTGAGGCTTCAGCCATCGTACTTTATAGTTGTTCATGAAATTCAAATACAGACCAGCCTGAATGAAGAGAAATGTGGTATTTACCAGAACAACTAGCTCTGGAGATATAAGTAGAATTCAACTCTTAGAATTCCTAAATCACGTTTTGTTTTTTCAGGAGTGTGGCATGCACTATGAAAAAGGGTACTGGACAAGGGGGCTGAGGACTAGGATACTAAATATTAGTTTGATTGCCAACCACTAAATTAGTCCAGTTACCTTTTTAAACTGCTTAGTTTGTTAATCCGTAAAGCAAAGGTCACTTGTCGTTATAATCTTAAGTCTATAATTTAAGATTACAAGGAATCTTTGGAGGTTGTCTGATTTCTCTTCTGCCTTTAGACAGGATGGTTACTGAAAATTTTTCATATTTCTGTTTTTGTAAAAAAATTTTGAAGATTCTATAGTGTTGAATGCCTTGGGATGAAATCATAGTGATAATGTGATCCACCGTGTGGGTTTTCTTATTTTGGTAATTAGATAAATATTGTTGAAGGAAATATTAACATAACATGCTACTTTTTACCTTTGTAGCTGGACAAATTTGCCAGCATACGAATTCCAGGAAGCAAAAAGGAGAGACCTCCACTTTCCAACCTGAAGACTGCATTTGTAAGCAATGATTGTTCTTCAGAGATGATGGAAAACATTCCAAAGCCACTGTCAGAGAATGAAGTCTTAAAACTCTTCGAAAAGATGATGGTAAGAATTGTGGTTTTTCATAAAATGGTTGATGTAAAAACCTTAGCTTCTAATCATGTTAATGGAACAATAACACTTAAGACCCCTGTTCCATAGGGTGATTTCTGATGTCATTGAAGATAGCACATGAGGTGTTCAGAGCTCCAGGATTACAAAAAATAAGAACCAGAGGGGCGCCTGGGTGGCGCAGTCGGTTAGGCGTCCGACTTCAGCCAGGTCAGGATCTCGCGGTCCGTGAGTTCGAGCCCCGCGTCAGGCTCTGGGCTGATGGCTCAGAGCCTGGAGCCTGTTTCCGATTCTGTGTCTCCCTCTCTCTCTGCCCCTCCCCCGTTCATGCTCTGTCTCTCTCTGTCCCAAAAATAAATAAACGTTGAAAAAAAAAAAAAATAAGAACCAGAGAAAAATTAGCACAGTAGTTGTTTTTTTTTTTTTTAAGAGGGTTTCTGTTTTTATGTATTTTATTAAAGTATCCAGTGATATATTTTGAATCTCAAAGATTATCTAAGTGGTCTGTCTGTGTTCATTTGCATTTTAGAATGATGGTCACGGTGCTGTGTATGTTGTTAGGTGTGTTTATTTTGGTTTTGTTTGTTTGATTCCTTTCTTAGTTCTCAGGATAACCAGGTTCATATAGTCTTAGAGCATTGATATCTGAGGAGACTAAAACTTATTTTGGGGTGTGCCTTTTCTGGAGACACACACTGGTATTAGAAGCTGCCTTCAAGTTGGTTCCACAAAGCAGTGACTCTGCTTATAACTTTTAAGTGGGTTGTTGGTCAAATTAGTTCAGCTTGCTATATTAACCATGTTCATAATTGTTTATCGCAAAATGAATGCCAATTGCATCTAAATAGTTACATATATAGTTCTTACCCTCAAGTTGCTTATTTCCTAGGGTTCAAAGCAAACATTGGAAAAATTAAGTAAGAATTGCCAAAAGGTGGTAGTTAATGGTTAAGTTCTTCAGAAGTTCAGAGTGGGAAGAAATTAATTTTTGAGATATCTCATTAGCTTTAGGGGAAGCCAGAGTGGAAAGGTTATTGCAGCAGCTTAGGGAAGTTTAGTAGAGAAGATGGATTTAGAGGACTTAGTTGAACTCCCCAACTGTGAGAATGTGACCCAAGCTGAAGCTGGACGCTTAACTGACTGACCCCCAGGTGCCCCTATTCACATTTATTTTGAAAGAGAAAGAGCAAGCATGAGTTGTGAGTGAGCAGGGGTGGGAGGTGGGGGGAGGGTGGGTTGGCTCAGAGGGAGAGGGAGAGAGAAACCCAAGCAGACACTTTGCTGTCAGCACAGAGCTCAACACGGGGCTCAAACTCATGAATCATGAGATCATGACCTGAGCCAAAATTAAGATTTGGACACTTAGGGGCACCAGGGTGGCATTAAGTGGCCAACTCTTGATATCAGCTCAGGTTGTGATCTTGTGGTCATTAGATTGAGCCTCATGTTGTGCTCTGTGCTGAGTGTGGAGCTTACTTGAGATTTTCTCTCCCTGTCTCTCTTTTTGCCCTCCCTCCCCCCCCCAATAAATGAGTAAAACTTAAAAAAAAGGGGGGGGGGTTGGATGCTTAACCCACTGAGCCACCCAGGCACCCTCCCAGTCTGGGTTTATTTTATATTTATTTCACTTACTGGTTTTGACAGTCTTGTTACTTCTTAGGGAAATGTACTTATTTACTTTAGAGTGTAAGATGTGTTTGAAATTTGAGAAAGTTAATAGTTGGTCCTCTTTATTACTCAACTAGAATCGACAAAATATTTACTATTATACTGCCTTATTTTCTATTCATCAAGTATTTGTGTCCAGCATTATACATGGAGCTTCAGAAGATCCCAGAAAGAGAGCATGCCTGGTTTGTGTCTCCATAAATGAAGAATTACAGTGTTAGTGATTACTAACTTTTCATCACTGAGCATACATTTTGTTAGTATTGTTTTACATGAACCGTAGGCTTGGGACATTATTTCCTGTTATGTCAGCTCTTGGTGAAGTGCTAATTTTGGTTTTAATTAACTACACATGTATAACTCCTTATTAAGTCTTTTGTTCCCATGAGTTGATATAATTTCAGCTTTGAAAAAAAATTTTTTTTTCCAGATTTAGGACATGTGTTGCCAAAGCAGGCACTTTTTTTTTTTTTTTCCCTAGCCTTTGCCTCTGTTAATGAGGCTTATATAAAGGTAGTTCTCTTCAATATTACCTTTGAGGGCTCAAGATAATAAAGTGCCCTTAGCTACTCCTTCATCCCATGTAGTGTATGTGGAACCATGCATATAAATTACCTATGAGATTCTAGAATGGTACTTTTTTTCATTTCCTTGTGACTACTTTGAAGAAATTTTTCTTTTTGATCATAATTGCTGGTGCCATCTGAGTAAGCAGACTGAGTAGGCTATTGATGTTAGATGTTTACAAGGCCACATTTTATCACCATAAGGCCATTAAAAGTACAGCTACCTAGAAAGTACTGAATATAGTCAGTGGCATTCTGTACTGAACATGATTACTTGAACTGTTTTTCAGTTATTCTTAGGAGAAGTGTAAGACTATCAGTTTGTAGTTATGTATAGGGCAGAAGGATATTGACATCTTTGGAATGTTTATAGAATACATATTTAATAACTGGGCCTGATCCCTTGTTAAATCTTAAACAGGTATCCCTGTTGGCAGAAGATCGTTTGCAATCAAACTCCTTTTACTCAGCAGAAGTCAAATGAAATTGTGGATGGGTCAGGGCTGCCCAATTTGCTAATAAACGAGTTTGTCAGAACTAAGGTCATCTTAAAGTGAGGACTGGGTTCTTGTCTTTCCTTTCTCGTTGCTTGACCACATCACAATACATTGTGGGGGTAGAATCCACTGATGGTTCTGAAGCTGAGAAGGGTCTTTTCCCTTCTTTAAATGTAATGAGTGGTATTTCTTAGGCTTTTCAGGGTACCTTATTTTTGACAAATTTAAAGCTGTTCCTGTGTCTGCAGAGAATGCTAGATGCAGGGTTGGGTTTGATTTTTTTTTTTTTTTTTTTTTTTTTTAACTTGCACCTACCTATCTGTAGTGTAAGTATTCTTCTGAAGAAGCCACATCGAATCTATAATCTTAATATCTTGGCCTTTGCACCTACAGGGGCTTCCTACCATTGAAAATTTGCATCTAGGGGCGCCTGGGTGGTGCAGTCGGTTAAGCGTCCGACTTCAGCCAGGTCACGGTCTCGCGGTCCATGGGTTCGAGCCCCGCGTCGGGCTCTGGGCTGATGGCTCAGAGCCTGGAGCCTGTTTCCGATTCTGTGTCTCCCTCTCTCTCTGCCCCTCCCCCGTTCATGCTCTGTCTCTCTCTGTCCCAAAAATAAATAAACGTTGAAAAAAAAAAGAAAAAATTTGCATCTAAATTCTTAGTTTTGACATTGTACAATTTTTAAAGCCTTATTTAACCTTATCAAAGATATTGAGGTAATTTTCACATGAAGTAAAAACTGTTTTTACAGAGCCTTTTTTTCTTAAGATAGTGTGCTGACTTGATTATTTAATGAGGAGGTACAGGGTAATACTTCAGTATTTGTACTCCTTTTACTTTTATAATGGAGATGGATTTACTTGGTCTCTAGGTAATAGTTTTAGTGGGTTTTTTTTGTTTGTTTGTTTTTTGTTTTTGTTTTTTAAGTAGTGATGAATACTTAGACTACTTAATAGCTCTTTCTCCCATTTGTCTTTTGGTAAAAGTAGAGTTGTTACCTGAAAGCCCATATTGGTTTCTCTATGAATCTAGGTTTGTAAAATAGCTGTGTTAACATCCTTGTGTATACAACTTTAATTTCTAGAAATCAAGTTTCAGTGTTCACTCTTGAACTCACTGTGGGTCTATGTTAACTGGTTTTTGAATGAGTTCAGCATGGTAGGTACAAGCTGAAAGTGACTCATTCATTGTAGCTGTTGGCTCTTTAAACCAGTCTCCTTGGCTTATTCTTTCTTTCCCCTAGATGAAATCCCAGGCAGGTCCCAGAGCTTTCTGTTGGCTTTCAGATTAAACAGAAAAAAAAATCCTAGTTTATTTATTTATTTATTTATTTTCAACGTTTATTTATTTTTGAGACAGAGAGAGACAGAGCATGAACGGGGGAGGGGCAGAGAGAGAGGGAGACACAGAATCGGAAACAGGGTCCAGGCTCTGAGCCATCAGCCCAGAGCCTGACACGGGGCTTGAACTCACGGACTGCGAGATCGTGACCTGGCTGAAGTCGGACGCTTAACCGACTGCACCACCCAGGCGCCCCAAAAAAATCCTAGTTTAATGCAAACAATTTTCATCCAGAAGAAGTTTCCCTCTTGCCCCTTTTCAGGCTGGCTCCACTTGTAGTCTCCAGTGCGGGCTGCTGTTGGGGAGCAAGGTTGGTCTCTTCCTTTTTCCTACCTTACTTTTCCGTGCTCTACTCTCCAGCCTGCATCTGTCTCCTCCAGGACTTGATGGGAGGTGAGGAAAGGAGGAATAAGAAGACGCTTCAGGCCTCGGGTGTTGATAATCTGGCAGTGGTGCCCTGGGTAATGTTAGTTTTTATTGCTGCTGTAACAATTTACACAATTTCACAGATGTGTGGCTTTAAGACGCCAATATGCTGTCTCATAGTTCTGTGGGTCAGAAGTCCAGGTTGGCTCAGCTGCCCTCTCTGGTTTCACAAGGCCAAAATCAGTATGTGATGGCTGGGCTCTTATCGATGCTTTGGGAAGAACCTTTTCCAAGTTCATGGTGGCAGAATCCAGTTCCTTGCTATTGTAGGATTGAGGTCCTGGTTTCTTTGCTGACTGTCCTCTGGGGGCTGCCTTAGCTTCCAGAGGCCTCTTTCCTATCCTTCGTGTGGGCCTCTATCTCTCCGTTACATCAAATCCATCTCCTGCTTAGAATTTCTGGGACTTCCCTTCTGTGTCACCTCTTGTCTCCATCTATACAGAGTTGTCTGCTTTTAAGGGCTCATGTATTAGATTATGTTCTCACCCAGATAACTCAAAATAATGTTACATCTGCAAAGTCTCCTTTGCCGTGTAATAGAACTTATTTGTAGGATCCAGAGATTAGGGCATGATTTTGCCTGTTACAGGTATAGGAGGTTACAAATGCCGATTGCTTTCTCCTGTGGCATTTTTGTGCCCACGTGCCCTCCAGTTTCACCTATAATTCCCTTGTCACTGGTGATGTCTCCTTTGGCCTTCTGCCCAGTTTTCCATGAGCCCATTCCTCTGCTGGAGTCGCCTTCAGGACACAGCACCTCTCTGATGGCCCAGGGCTGCTGCTTCCCTGGGATCCACATCTTGTCCATGGGAAGCTCATGTATTCTTTGCCCCTCACTCCTGTCCTTTGCTTTGTTCCCTTCAGAGTCTGTCCTCTGTAAAGTATAAACTACTTTGGCTCTTCCTACCGATAATTGGTAGTTTTTGCTATTCTCCTGACTGTAAGTGCCCTCCTAGTTGTCCGATTTTACCTGTAATACTGCTGACCACTCCCTCCTGTCTGCATTACTTTTTCCTTTAGCTACCATGACACTCCTTTACTTCGGATTTTCCTCTTCTCTGGCCCGTTTTTACCAGTTTCCAGGTTTCCTTTTCTGATTTGTATTTCTTCAAGGTATTGCCTCTGGCCCTCTTGCTTTTTCTTCATCCTTTTTGGTTCCCTACACATTTCTCATGGGGGATGGGAGCCCTTTTATGTTGGCATCTCCCCAGTAGTCTGATGTTTTGCTGTGTCTTCAGAAGAGCAGCTATAATCAAACTCTGTAAAAGATATACACCTCAAGAAACCAGAAACTGACCTCATCAGTTTCTTTTGATATTTTTCCAACTTTATTGAGATATAGTTGACATCTAACATTGTGTTATATATGTATTATGTATATAATCTCCTTTATATATATAAATCTATATATAAATATAAATCTATATATAAATGTATATAGATTTATATATATTTGTGTACATATATATAAATATATTGCAGGGTAATCTGCTAATAGCCTCAGGGGCTCCCTTATTTGTGACTAGTCCCTTCAGGCTTTCCAAATTCTTTGTTACTTTTGGCCATTTAATTATAATGTGTCTCAGCATAGCCCCTTTTGGGTTCAACTTTTTTGGAAGTCCTTGGACCTTTTGAATCTGGATGTCTATTTCTCACCCCAAGTTAGGGAAGTTTTCAGCCATTATCACTTGAGACTTTCTGTACCTTTCTCTTTTCTCTGGAGATTTCCACAGTGGATATTTTGTTTCTCTTGTTGATGTCCCATAGGTATTTTTTATTTTCTTTTTGCTCCTTTGAGTAGATAATTTCAAATGACTGACCTTTGAATATATTGACTTCGCCTTTTTTTTTTTGATGGTTTTAGTTCTTTGAACTAATTTTGCTTATATACCTTCTAATTTCATTTAGTTGTCTGTTTTTGTAGAATTTTTTTTTTTTTTTTTTTTTTTTTTTAAGAGTGAGAGCATGTGGGGGAAAGGGCCAGAGTGAACAAGGCAGAGAAAATCCTAAGCAGCTTCCATGCTTAGCACTGGGTCCAATGTGGGGTTCAATCCCACCACCCTGGTATCATGACCTAGGCCCACATCAAGAGTCAGATGCCCAGCTGACTAAGCCACCCAGGTGCCCCTTGAAGAACTCTTAACTCTTTACAGAGGATTATTCTCAGTTTTTGGCCAGTTGATAGACCTCTAGTTCTTTAGGATCAGTTACTGGAACGAACTTGGTTTCCTTTAGGTGTCCTGTTTATGTGATTCTAATATTGTCTTTATCCATCTCTTCAGTCGGGGGCATGTTTTACCTTTACTCCTGGTTTCTGGGATTTTCACAGTGCTGTCTTGCCTATGAATAGTTAATGGCCTTTGTAGGGGGTACTGATGTTGGTAATGACCTATGTTCCCATTGTGTTGACCTCCCCTTTCTGTCGTGTTCTTTTAAACAAAATGAAAAATACCCCACCAAACTGCTCCTTGCTTAGTTCTCTCTCAGGAGCCCACACTGAGATCTGGGAATCTTTTCTGATTCCCCTCAGGCATTGGTCACATCCATTCATTTCTGTCCTTCTTAGGCCCTGATTTTGTTTGTCCTCTGTTGAACCTTTCATTACCTCTTCCCCGGGCTAATGCACTGGCCTTCCAGCCACCCTTCCATGACTGCTATTCATTACTGTAAATCCTGGCCCAGACATGACTCTTCTCAGACCCTTTCCCATGTCCTATCAGACCTAGCATTCATTAAACCTGCCTCACAGCTGCTTGTGTATAAATCCCTTGTAGAACTTATCCTTTGTTACTCCGATAGGTCTTCCCACTAGATTAAACCCATGCAGCAGCATTCAACTGGTTTATCTTAAACAATTGCCTATTAAGTGCATTTTCCTAACCTTTAAGATTTCTAAGATCCCACATTTCTTTTTACCTGTAATTCTATGTCTAGGTGGAAATTAGCTTTAATTGCCAGTTTTCCAAATTAGACAAAAACCTTAAAATGAATAGGAAGAGAAATTTTATGCATTCACCTCTTCTTGTTTGTTTTGATATCTTCTCTTTGAGAGAATGAAAGCTATGCAAGAATGGTCCTCTATCTAGATGTGATCATTAACAGACGTTAAATCAGTGCCAATGATGATAAAATTATTCTGACAAAGTTTTCAAATTCTGGATTTCCTGTCATCATTTGTAAGTATGGAAGAAATGGTCCCCTAAGATTGCACAAAGTACTTAAGTTTGAGTATTGATGGCCTAATCGTTTCTTGGGAAGGTGTTTGTCAGCCTTTCTCTAATGTAGTAGAGAGCACATTTATAAAATGCCATCATTATCCCTTAAGTATGTGCTTGAGGTGTCTGCTGGTATTAAGAGCTTAGATGACCTGTTTAACACATATATTGGCTTCTAATGTAGGGAGATGTAGGTAGTAGTAAAGGTATTCACAGTTTGATTTTGAAACAGTTTTCACTGTGTAATGTTGAATCAAATACACAAAAAATAGAACACAATCTAACAACCACCACCACAGATATAATTGAAGTACCTTGTATACTCTTCATTCCATTTTTTCCCTTAATTCCCAAAGGTGAACATTAACCTGAACCTGATGGTTTCATTCCTATGTTAAACTTTTTCTGTATAATAATGACCAATGCATAGAAACTTTTTTCCTAACCATTTGGTGGTAAGTTGCTGACTCCATGCCCCATAATCTCTTAATTCTTTAGTATTCTTTAGTATTAGTCCCTACAAATAAGGACGTCCTTCTAACCACCTAAGTCAGGAACTTAACAGTGATCATTTTCTATCAACTAATCCTCAGTAATATCAAAAATGGTCTTTATAGAAGAAGAGTGTAGTGTAGAATCCTGTGTTTCATTCAGCTGTCAAATTTTTAACATTTCCTTTGTTCTGAAATAGTCCTCAGTCTCTCCTTGTATTTTATAAATTTGACATTTTTGAAGATTCCTCTTGGTTAATTTGTAGGTCTCTGAATTTGAATTGGTACTATAAAACTTTTTAATTGTGTAAATCTGTGAGTTGTAAACAGGTTACCTCATACTTTAAACAAGTCAGTTTTTAATGGTCATAAGAATTTTGAATATCTCTTCACACATTTATTGGCCCTTTGGTTTATTTTGTAAATTACTTGTTCATATCTTTTGCCTGTTTTGTAACTGGGGTTTTTTGTCTTTTTTTTTTTTTTTTTTAAATTGTAGAATTTGTCACCTATCTGGATTTATGTTTGTATCTGTTTAAAAGCTGTAAAGTATCTTGTCCCAGGCTGAGTCTTGTCTTTTTACTTTCTTTAGGGGTAGATGGATTAGACTACAGAAATGGAAAATTCACTATGGTCCAATTTATCCATCTCTTTATGGTCTTTGCTTTTTGTATATTTAAGAAATCCTTCTCTATCCTGACATCATAAATCTGTTCTGTATTTCAGGATTCTGTATCTTTATGTCTATATGATATGGATCCAGTTTTTTTTTTTTTTTCTACATGGATAACTGGTTTTTCTAGCAGCATTGATTTAATAGTCCTTTTTATCCTTCATTTGTAATACCTCCAGTGGTAAACATCAAGTTTTTGCACATATGTGGGTTTGTTTTGGAGGCTTGATTTTGTCCATTTGTCTATTTGTCTGGCTCTCACTTACATCCATTGTCTTAATTACTATAGCTGTATAATAAGCCTTGGTATCTAAGACCCCCTCCCTCGATTCAAAATCGTCTTGGCTATTCTTGAGACTTTGTGTTTTTATATTAATTTTAGAATCAGTTAAGTTACACTATAAACCCTGTTGGGTTCTTGATTGGAATTTCAGTGAATTTACTGATTTAGGCAAAGTGGATACTTTTGTGATATTAAGTTTTTCCATCTGTGAATATTGTATATGTTATCTCTATTTATATTTTCAGTTCCTAAACGTAAAAATTTATGGTTTTTCTCCCTATGGGCCTTGCACATCTTCTATTAGGTTTATTCTTTAGTTTATTTCTAATATATAACTAGCTGTAAAAAATCTTTTAACTAATATTGTCAATTTCTGTTGATGAATTTTGGTATCTAGTAACATTATGGAATTCTCATTAGTTTCTGTTTGTTGAATGCCTCGTATTTTTTGTGTCCAATCAGAATATTTGTGAAAAACTTGTTTCTTATTCCTTTATTATATTGAGTAGAATTCTACAATAAAAAAAAAAAAGGTTAAAACCATGTACTTGAAAGTTCTAAATGTTTTTCAAATCTGAGATTTCATTCCAAACACAATAACCTCTGAGATAGGGAACTGAGAAGCTACTCTCACAATTTCTATGTACCTACCCAGTAGGGGCTCCACTTTCCTTTTTTTTTTTTTTTAATGTTTATTTATCTTCAAGAGAGAGGGGGGAGACAGAGCTCAAGCAGGGAAGGGGCAGAGAGAGAGGGAGACATAGAATCCAAAGCAGGCTCCGGGCTCCGAGCTGTCAGCACAGAGCCCGATGTGGGGCTCGAACTCACGAACCGCGAGATCATGACCTGAGCTGAAGCTGGACGCTCAACCCACTGAGCCACCCAGGCACCCCGGGGCTCCACTTTCTTAACAATGTCATCTTCTGCTGTCAAAATGAAGGTGAAACATGATCAGTTCTATAAAGATTTTTTCTAAAAACCCTAGAAAACAAATTAATATGTTCTATTTTTCTGTTACTAAAGTGTTTAGTAGAGGTCTCCTTTCGTTTTGTATTTCAGTGACTAGAGTTAAGGTTAGCTCCTCACTAGACTGGCCTTCCCTTAGGGTAGATATTTGACCCCTGCTTTTTTTTTTTTTTTAATTAAACAGAATATCTCCTCCATTACTGACTAAATGAGTGACCCTGATATTTCTGTTTTACTTGTTGATTTATGAGAACTAGAAGAACTTCTTTAATGAGAATTTTGGTATAAAAACTTTTTCTAAGAACTATATTTTAGTGGACTATGGATGTTTAACTTGATTCATATCCATCTCCCTAGTGCCCTCATGGTGCATATTGCTTGTATTGTGGAGTTTGTTTCTACCTTGGTAAACACATGTTTAAGCAATGACATGATAGAAATTAGTACACGGACAGTTAAATATTGAGATGTCTTTTTGTCCTTATTGGCTTTATTCAGATGTATTTGAAACCTAAGGTCCAGACGAAGAAATAAGAGCTCAGGTGAACTGATAAAATCAAGTGTGACCACCTATGTGGTCAAGTATAAAAGTATAAAATCAAGTAAAAAGTCAAGTATAACCACCTACATATGTTTGATACTTACACGGTACAGCTGGTGGGAGGAATGTTCATCTTGCTAACTCTATTCCTCTCTGTGGGTACTTGTGAAGGACAGTTTATCCTTTTTCTTTCCCTGTCATTTTTTTTTTCTCCTTAATCCTTCGTGTTAAGGGTTTATACACAGCTCTTTCTTTAGTCATATAAATGAATGCCTATTGTGTTGGATGTGTAAGTGATATCTTACCCAGGAATTGGAATGAAAAGAGAAACCAACAAAGACTCTTTTGTGTTAACTCTCTGTTTATTGACTGCTATAGATTGCTACTAGCAGTTAGCTTATTTCAAGTATTAGCATTCTTTACAAATCTACTTCTATCATGAGCATTTTTTATTTCTTAAAAACTTAAAAAGTATATTTAGGGCTGGCCAGATAAAATGAGAGTGGTTGCATGGGAATGGTTCATTTTGATCTATTAGTTGTTACCGTTTCCCTTTCCTTTAGGTAGAAATTGAAAAATTTAGGGAAAGGTGGTTTAAAAGCAATCGGAATAATAATCCAAACTGGAGGAGGAGGAAGAAGAAAAGAGTATAGAAGTATAAGGCAACTGTCAAGTTGATTCATTGGCTGTGTTTGTCAGGGGGGAATAATGTCAATGCCTAGTTGTTTCTCTTTGGATCCAGATAAGTGAGAAAATAAATGATTTAGGAGCATTGGATTTTGCCTGGTGGGAGTTCACTGAACCAATAAAAATGGTTAGGGGAATTTTAAAAAGAATAAGTGTTATGATAATGTTTAAGCATGCTCTTTCACCAATGCGGAAGTGTGCAAGTCCGTTCTTTTCCAACTGTGAGGGCTTTTTCTCAGTCTTGTTTCATCTCTAGAAAAGTTGGCTTTTGTATCTTCAGTCCACTGACGATCCTTCATGTAATTTGTGAAGAAATAGCCATTTGTTTAGAAAAGTTGAAAAGCAAATAAAAACTTTTATCAGTAGCTGTGTTCTTATCTAAAAGATCACATAACCATTGTTTGTGATTATAGATGCTTAGGTATATGCTTGAACAGTTCCAGCAAGATGATATTTCAAAATAAATTAGTTGTGCAGCTCTCTGCATGTTAATTTCATTTCTTGTCTATTCGGCTAAAACTTAAAGTATATGGAAGAAAAGCAATGCATGAGTTTCTTCTTTTTTTTTGTTCTTTGATAACGGCTCTAGGACAGATTTAAATTTGGTTTCAAATTAAGATAGTTTACACTTGCCATAAGCTTCAGTTAGAGTATTTGGTCGAACATTATATGTGAGTTCTTTGTCAGTCTCTGGATAAATGCTGTTTTATGCCTGCCATCCTTTTAATGAGCTAGCTATCTGAATTCCTATTAATTTTAATGGGGATTGAGTAAAGATACTGTGGCTAGAACAGTGAAAATCCAGCCTTACTAGTGGGAAAACCAAAAAATATAACTTCTCTACAATCACATTTATATATAAAAAAGGTTACTGTATAAGAACACAGTAAAAAATGATGGTCAAAAGAAAGATAAGCTGTTCTGTAATGTTAGCATATTTATGGACATGTTGAATATGAAGTAGTAATACACTTAATTGTGAGCTCTTTTTTCCAAGGTATTTATCTCATGAAGGTTTTCTAAACCTAACCTAAGAATAAAACAAATTACAGAACTAGATAGATTCAGTTTGTGTGTACTATGAGTGTTTATAATGACCTGGAATAAGATCATGAAATCTTTCACTAAATACTACCTTAGTGTAGGGATAAACATTAGCAGGACCTTTGACATGTGGTATGGAAGATGAATTCCAATGTGGTTAAGAACAGAAGAACACTTTTAGAAGAAATGGGTAAAATTGTGCTTATAGAATGTTGAGATCTGAAGTCTCAGGAGAAGTAATTAGGGAATCTTGTGGACCTGTTAAAATGCTTAACCAATTCATAGCTGTCATGATAAAATGTTACCAAAACAGACTGTTTCCAGGAACAATTCCATTGGTTTTAACCCATGAAACAGAAATCGAATACACTATTCAAATGAGATGATTTCTTTTGACTTAATAAGAATTAATGTTTGCCTTGCTATTGCTGTGCTTCCAGTTTTTACCTTCTGATATTATGCTTATTGATCAATATGAATGTTTTGGTCTATGACGATCCTGTCTTTGCAGCATCCATTTTCTATCTCGTCATGCCTCTGCCTGTCTGGGTGAATTGCTTTTTCCTCTCTGGGTGAATTGCCTCAAACCTGACCCTCTTCAACTTGCTGCTTGTACATATTCGCTTAATTCTCTGAATAGTCAATCATTTTAAATTTAATCTGACTCTCCATGGTGTTAACTATCCCACTCCACTTGATGTATGTAAATTTAATGAGCATGCTGTCTTGTAAAATCCACATCCATGAATGAAAATAGTGAGTCAAATGTTTGTAACTTGGTGGAATATGTGTCCATTCTGTTTGCCATTCTTCGCTCGATTGCTCCTTAGTGCTCTAACTAGTTGCATGTATGTGCAGGAAGTATTAAGATTATTTCACACCCTCACCTCAGTTTTGCCAAGAAAACATGGAAAGTAGTTATTTTTATTAGTATTTTGTCAGTCTAGGATGGAGTCAAGGTGTGTAAAATATAGTAGCAAACTTCAGACTTTCTTGTTTGTGGAAATTTCTGGCCCCATCCAACACTTAGGAAGAATCCCTTGCAGTATTTTAAAAGCTGCTGACTTGACTATATTCCTTTCACCTGGCTTCCAGGTCAGGGCTGCTATTGACCCATTTGGTATCTTCATGCAGTTTAGAGAAGGTATATTCCTTCATTCCTCTCTGTGGATACAGTGCATCACAGAAACTCCCACAATTTGAGTGAAGTCTCTAAGATCTCAGCTCTGTTCACTCTTCGGCCAGATGCCACCCTGGTTCCAGGTCACTGAGGTTGTGTGTGATTCTGCTAGTGCTCCCTGGAAACATTGAGGATTTCAGCTTGGCCATGTTTGAATACCTGTGTTACTAGAACTGCCTAAAGAATCCATCTCTGGGGCTGGACCTTGTTTGTTCGTATTGTCAGCTAGGGATGTGAGTATTATCTCTAGCTCCAGCTCCATCCTTCAGAAAATGACCTCAGTTTCCTACTTTGTCCCTAAACAGGAATAGCAAACTCTGTTTGGGAAATTTTGTTACATCTTACATATTTAACAAATACCGGAAAAGAAATCCACTGTGGTCTGTGCACTGTCAAAGTGGCAACGGGTGTAGAAAAGAGTTCTTTAAAAGGTTACCTGTGAAGGAGAATAAAGGAAGCCATATATAAAGGAGAGCTAGGTTTGAAGGAAGGTGCTTTTTCCTTTTAATTTTAATCCATTAAGGATTAACATGTTTATATATTGAGACCCAACCAACTGAGAACAATTTAGTGAGACAGAATTGAAAAAGGATAATTGATATGCAATGCCCTTTCAGGAGGTGAGAGGAAAGGAGATCCAGAGCATAAATGAATGGAATTATCTTTGGATGGATGCAAGAATTGATACAGAAAGATTAGTGTGCAAATAAATTGGTAATATGGGAAATGAGAAATTGAAAGTTTTCTTTTTACAGAGGAAATTGAAATTTGCTTACTGAAAATGATAGTAGAAATGGTAGTTTCATAGCTCTTGGGGAAGGGCAAGTTTGAAATAAATACTTTAGGGAATGTGAGAAGAAAAATGAGTTGGCTTTTCTGTAAATGTAGGAAATGATGATCCATAGAATTAACCTGCTTTAGGAGAACATGGAAGGGATCAAGAAATAGGTCTTATTGAGGTCAACACTATGGTGGTCCAGCAGTAGGACAAGTGAAAAGACAGAAAATGAGGGTCTGAGAATAGTCATGAGCATTACATGATGATACCTGAGGTAGAACCATTTTTAGATAATGAAAAGGTCTAGGTGTAGTCATGAAGACTGTGGTTGAGCAAAGTTGAAGTAAAGATTGCTGGTGGTGGAGAAGCTAAAGACTGGGTGGCAAGGCATGGGATGGGAGAGGAGTCAATACAAGTTGTTGACAACATAAGTGATAAGTCCGATTGCATTAGCCCCAAAGGAAATGGGATTTTAGATGAAAATGGAGATAAATAATGGAATAAGAATGATGAGTGTAGATAGACCACAGTTCAAATAGCATAGGACTATGGTCAACTGAAAGAATTTCCCAAAGTCTCCATTCTCTCTTCAATATAGAGAAGCCGGTCCATACCTCCCATGGGTTATTAGTGACAGTTAATGTAGTAAGAGTGCGTATAAATGTTTAGCACGATGCCTGCAAGAACTTAACCATTATTTAGGAATACTAAATCTTGGAAAAAGATGTAGAAAGTCTTGTGGGAAGAATGAGGACAGTTTACAGAGCAGATTTGGAATGAAAACAGAAATTCGAACAGATTGAATTTTGTTTTGGAAAATTCCAAAGAGTGCCTAACCTTTAGATTTGGAATGGAATTCTGATACCTATGTCTTTGTTAGTAGTCCCAGATATTTGTTTTGATAGTGTGTGTGTGTGTGTGTGTGTGTGTGTACTTCCCCTTAATCAAGTCTGTATTTATTGTAGCCAAGTATACTGCAAACTTGCTCTTTGTATTTAGTAGTCTTAAAAATATTTTTTTTAAGAATGAAGGATGTTCCATTTTTTTCATACTTCGAAAATTATTTTTATGACAAGTTTTATGAATATTTCAATTTAGTCTTAGAAAAGCTTTACTTGGAAGCAACCTTAGATTTATAGAAGGGTTGCAAAAAGAGCACAGACCGTTCTTATATACCCTTCACCCTACTTCCTCAAATGTCAACACATTCTATAACTTGAGTTCAGTTATTAGAACTGAGAAATGTTGGTACACTACTAATGAAATTACATTATTGAGATTTTGCCAGTTTTTCTACTTGTGCTTTTTCTCTTCTAGGATCCAATCCAGGATCACACCTTGCATTTAGTTTACTCTGTATCCTTAGTCCCCTGCAATCAGTGACATTTCCTTATCTTTCCTGACCTTGATCCTTCTGAAGAATCCTTATTTTGAAAGCCCCTTGATCTGGGTTTCTTTTTGGCAGTATTTTTTTGTGTCTAAAATCTATCTTTAGTTCCAGTCAGACTCCCACAGTAAAACAGCACAGTGGTTCAATTAAGGTGAGTTTTTAATTAGAAAGTAATTAACTGAGAGAAAATTGGTTTTTGATATTGCCACTCCCAATTTCCCCAGGCAAAACTGTGGTTAAACATGTATAAGAAGGTAGCACTGTAAATGAGTTAATTTATAATGTCTGTTAAGATATTAATAGAGCTTTAACAACAATACTCTTCAGACAAAGTTTTGATTTGGTAACTGCATAAATATTTTTGAGATCTATTCAGCTAAATATTGCCAGCTAATAAATATCTGTTTTGTAAGTGGGAAAACTTTAATGTCCTACCTACAAAATATTAACCTCATTCAAATTACTCATCTGGTTTTTTGCAATTATGAGTTCTGTATATTTCCTGTTTGGTGTTTATAATAGATATTTAATGAATTCCCTACATATATCTCAATACATTGATACATTGAAGTAAACCACATTTCAGGGGTCTCTTAAAATCTGTACCTGCGCATCACTTTGTACCTATGCAGTGTAGTAGAGGGTCCCAACCTAGGTCTGAATGGAAGAGTTGGTTAATCCAGTGGTTTGTATTGCTTGTTGAGGCCATTGACATGAGTTTCTGTATTACTCAGTTCTGCTTAGAAATAAGCCTTATTAGAAAGTAAGTAATTTTCAAACGGTGTTGTGGATGCTGCTGGTGCCCCTCTAAGACCACCTTCATCAGGCTGGTGCACGCAGATTCCAGGTGGTAAGTGTTGGTTCCTCGTAGCTTATAGCTGCCCTATCTGGAGATTTGGGTTCCAGGGGCTAGGATCCTGTAGCTAATCCGCTGACTGATTCGGAGGGGTCAAACTGTCCTCTCCCTCTAGGTAGTACTGACAGCCATGCAGTTCAGGCTGAAGCAATATTTTCAAAAGTCTCTTTCCCCTGCTCTGTCTTGCTTTTTTTTATTCCCCTATCCTGAGGGCATCCCCTCTGTTAGTCATCTGCACCAGGATCCTTGTCTCACACAGTACCTCTTGGGAACCTGACCAAAGACAGTAGGGCTACTGTGTGATCATTTTGAGCAGATGGAAACTGAGTAACATGAAAATGGTTGACTTATTTGCAAGGGACCTCTTATAATTACCAGGAAACTGCCCTGGACTGGTAGTCTGGGCTCCAGGGCTTGTGTTTCTAATAGCCACCTTGCTAGGAAAAGTCATGCGATTTCTGTGAGCCTGTATTTTTTATCCTGTAACACATGGAGCTTAGACTATGTGATGCTCAAATTCTCACATTGAAGATTTTCCCTTAAGGCAGGGGGTTATTGAATGAAAATGCTTGCTCTCCCCTGATTCCACCCCTCACCCCTAACTCTAGTTTCCTAGATAGCCCTCAGAGATGCTCAGCTTAGCTCCTCTGGAATTAAAGACACTGAAGGGATTCAGAGCAAGTTTCCCCAAACTGTTCCACTTTGGCATGTGGACTACTGGAGTTGAAGGCAACTGAGGCCTGGAGGGCTCAAGAGAAACTTTTTTGCCCCTGTCTGAACCACCTAGAAGAATGTAAATTGAGAGTCTTTCCCAAAGTATTACTATGAGAGAAGTTTTATCTGAGTGACCCATCTGTATAGCAGAACAAATACCTAATTACCAAACCTCTTATTGCCCTGTGAATTGCCCTCCTCCCCTTGGAAACCCCAGGCTCCTATCCCATGCCTCAGCTCGATATGGCATATAAACCTCATTTTACCTTTCTGTCTTGGAATCTTTCTTATATGTGGGGTTCTTGTATGTATGAATTAAATTTGATTTTTCTCCTGTTGATCAGCCTCATGCCAATTTAATTCCTAGTTTAACTAGAAGAACCTATGAAGGGTAGAAAGAAAGAACTTTTTTCTCCCCCTATATAGATGTGCATTAGCTAGGAAAAAGCTTCCAATACATTTTTCAAGGACTTTGTAGACACCCACCCCCACCACCCGCCCCCTGCTGAAATTCAGCGCCAAAGTCCAATAGGGCTTTCTCCTTTCAGCCTTTTTCTTTGTGAGATAAAAATCTATTTTACAAATACTGCACTTTTTTTTTTATACACAAATATATATTTTTCCTTTTCATTGCTCCTATATATCCTTTTTTCCCTTTGTAAATGGCAGTTTCTTTTTCCAGTGCCATTGGTTTCTGGACATGTAGAGAATGACCACCTGTGAGTTACATGCCTAATGAGAAAGGTCTGCGGTACTATGTAGCTGATTCGAAACTTTCAGTGTCCTTCCTTCATTTTCCTTTTTGCTTTTATTTTTATTTCTTTTTACTTTTAGTTTTTTTAAATTTTAGAGTGCAAGCAGGGGAGAGAGGCAGAGGGAGAGAGACTATTAAGCAGACTCCATGCTCAGCGTGGAGTGGACACGGGGATTGATCCCACGGCCCTGGGATTATGATCTGACCCGAAATCAAGAGTTGGACGCTCAACTGACTGAGCCACCCAGTCTCCCCCCTTTTTGTTTTAAAACAGGGACTGTCATGAAGTGACTGCCGTATTTAGACAAGAGAGGTGGAATAAGACAGTGGAAAGAAGTTGGGAGAACCCTGAGTCTCTTCCTTAATTCTAAATATACCACTATTGTGTATGAGCTCCTGTCATCTTGAATATGCCTTTCCAAAAAGAAGGCAGTAAACTTTTTAAAAGTGTATATCTTAAAATTTTATTTTGATTTCAGCCACAACTAAAGGATTTTGTAGTTTGTTAGCATTCTGTATTTACTACATATTTTAATTTGCTGGTGAAAGAGGCTGGGCCATGCTTGGCCATTAGAAAGAAAATAAAAATACAGTGAATAATTTAATACAGGGGTTCTCAGTACTCTTAAGTACCCTGCCTTTTTGTAACCAGTATTCCCATTACTTTCCCTGTAACTTCCCCATTACTTTCTTCCAACGAAATTCTATATAGGTAATATAAACTACCTACACTCATAATTTCAACAACACACTTAATACCTCACTGTAATAAATATTCAACATATATTTCAATATAAACAATTGGCCATGACTGCTGAAGAAGGTATAATAAAGTCATTCTTGAATCTTCGCCTCGTGCATACAACAGCTATGGTGCCGGTTTATGTAGCTGTGCTGTTCTAGTGATTCAAATACCACAAGCAGTGTTGTCCTGGGGTACCCAAATTTCAAAAATAGAGCACAACTGATGATAAAGCTTATTTAAAAACAAACAACAAACAAAAACAACAACAAATACACCCAGTGGTACTATAACTTGCAGCTATATTAGAATATTAAATATTAAAATCACATAATGCAAAGTATTTCATCTGTAACAACTTACATATTAATGCCATTGTACATTTAATTCTATTGAGTTATTCTAGGCTTAAACAAAATTTTCTTTTTCAAGATGTGTGTCTCTCTCTGTGGGACACAAGACAGTTTCTCATTGTGTAGGATTAGCCCATGTGTTGAAGAATGTCTAATATACCTTGATGAATACTGGTAACTTCATCTCAAGTCACTGACGACCAGAATATCCCAAGACCTTTCTAAAATCCTAAGTGGTCTTAAGGCCTATTAAGAGTCCCAGGCTTAGAGGGGGGGGGGGGGGGGGGGGGGGAAAAGGAACAAAACAAACCATTATTCACATAATAGGATATTTCTAACCTGAACAGCCGGGAGTGACATTACTAATTACTACCTTTTATTAGAGTGTCAAGTTGAACAACTTCTAAGATCTTAAATATTTATATCAAGGTGAAATGAAGGAAATTTTGACTTTTAAGTGCTTGAAGGGATGGGTAGCCAAAAACTGAGTCAGCTAAAGGCATAAACTACAGTGTCTGATGAATTGTAGCACTCTTCTAAAACTTAGAATAAATTTAACCTGCTGGGCTCCACAGGTGATCTGAATTCTTGATTTTTATACACCTGTTTCTGAGAGGCTATGGAGTTGGTATACATTCAAGTGTGTTCTATTGTGTGTTACAAATAAGGGCTACTATCTGGAGGAAATCCATCTGAGCAGCCCTTTTTCAGCCATTTCTGTTATACCTTAGGCTCCTTTTCCATTACCAGAACGGCCTCTAATGAGAGCAACTTAACTGGTAGCAATTCTCATACTTACGTGGATATTCTTGATTTGTATTTTTAGTTAGTATTAGACCTGTAGCGAGCTCCAGGTTACTTTAACCTTTGATTGGTGCTGTTGAGAAATGTTAGATTTTTAGGTGGTACTTCATTTTATGAGTGCAACTTTTATGTTATTTGGAACCTAGAATAAATTAAGTAGTTGGTATTTTTGGTAGGGGTAGAGAAGAGAAAACTAGAATGCTTTGCCTTTTGCTAGGCTCTCTACCAGGTATTTGATTCTATGAGCTTGTAACAGAATCAGGAAAGTGCTTGCTTATTTACCTTTTAATTTTTATGATACATGGAACAGCTCTTTCAGAAATAGTGCAAGATAGCTTCAGGTGCACTGTTGTTGTTTTTTTTTTTTTAAAGTACCTATATTTGTGTTTGTGTATTTAAAATGTGAATCCAGATGACCTTAAGAAAGGCAGAAATCTTCAACTGTCTAATTACCTTTAGTGATGAGAGTGTAATTTTACTAGCCTGTTGCGAATTTAAAAAGATTTTCTGGTGTTTTACCTGTTAAAATGATCTAGAACGTGTTTTTCTCTGTGTCTCCTGCTCTTTGCTTTCCTCCAGGCAGAACTACACGTAAATCATTCCAAAACAATTAATGCTGCCGTAGTCACAAATTATTGATTTTCCGTTGGTAGGGTATGTAGAATTGCTGCTCTACTTAGATTCTAAAATGAGGCTTTTTAATTGTGTTTTCCAGGAAGATATGAATTTAAATGAAGATAAGAAAGCACCATTGCGGGAAAAGGACTTCAGCATCAAAAAAGAAATGGTGATGCAGTACATTAATACTGCTTCCAAGACAGTAAGTAAAACTGTCAAGTTGAGAGATACTGCTGGAACGTGCTGCAGTGGGGAAAACAATGCGTTTGTCTAATGATGTGCTTAAGTTTGTGGGCAACTGGAATCAGAGGGCTTTTGAGTGTATAAAGGCACAAGTATTGGACGTTTGTTTAATTTGAAAATACTTCTTACAGCTTCTAAAACTGCTGTGGTCCTTTAGCCCCTCACATTGGTGAGGAACACCGACTGGTTGGTTTACTGACTCCAAGACTTCTTTGCCTGTTAGTGGATTCAGATGGCTATTGATCTCTAATGTCACTTATACACCAGGATGATATTTGCATTACAGAAAAGTAAGACTGATGACATTCTAACTACGTAAATCAGTACACATAATAGTGGCTTAGAGGCATCTCTTTAATGCGAGTTTCCCTACGGATAAAATTATCTTGTAACAAATTATAAATGTAGACGTTGGAAGGAGCATTAAGCGTCCACTCAGCTGCCAGTTTTCTAGGGAAACATGAAATATGTGGGTGGAAGTAATGAGTAAATGTCTAAGAAACCATGACTGGCACACAGAATCAATTATATTTATTTCGTGGGACAACAAATGAGCTTGACCAGTCATATAAAAATTGAATAAATGGATTCGATGAAATCTAGAAATGGAAGCTAATGAAGAAGCAATCAGAAAGACAGCAGAAAATGATTTTGGCTGAATTTAAAATAGAATTGGATTAGAGAAAAATGACTTAACACACTGTACTTTTCACCGGATACTTTAACCAAAGACCAGGTTACAAGAATATAAGTTACTTATACTTTAACTCCATTTATCTCCTAGACCAGTTAGTGACTTGGAGGCCTTTGTTTGGGAAGACAGACTCAAGTGATGTTTAATTTTTAAACATGTCTCAGGTTTGGCATTCTGATGTTTAGTTGTTCAAATCACTGAGTACTATACTTTTTTTTGGCTCTCTATGTAGATGGGTGCTGTATCCTGCTGTTGTGACAAAAATTGCTTTTTGTCCCTTAATGCTACCTGGACATCACAAATTAGAATTAGGGATTTAAGAGTCAGAGCACTTGTATTTCGGATGACTTATCATCCCTTTGATATTGGGCATCTTGTTTTACCTCTGATGCTCAATTTCCTCATCCTTAAGATGGGACTAATATCTATATCATCAGCTTGTTGTTAGAATTAAATTGTTGATGCCATCATTGGAACATAACCGGTTTTATAACTGGTGGCTGTGTCTTGTGGTAGCACTGGTGGTTGTAGCAATCGTTTCTTATTTTTTTCTTTGTGATTTGTTTGTTCTCGCTGTTGAAATCCTTATGCCATAATTACTGATGTACTTGGATTTATGTTTTTTAAACCTTTTTTTTTAATATATGAAATTTATTGTCACATTGGTTTCCATACAATACCCAGTGCTCATCCCAAAAGATGCCCTCCTCAATGCCCATCACCTACCCTGCCCTCCCTCCCACCACCTCCTCCCCCCCCCACCATCAATGCTCAGTTTGTTCTCAGTTTTCAAGAGTCTCTTATGCTTTGGCTCTCTCCCACTCTAACCTCATTTTTTTTTTTTCCTTACCCTCCCCCATGGGTTTCTGTCAAAGTTAATGTCAGCCTTTTAAAAAAAGTTTTTAATATTTACTTACTTTTGAGAGAGAATGGGACAACGTGAGCAGGGGAGGGGCAGAGAAGGTGAGCAGGGGAGGGGCAGAGAGAGAGAGGGAGACACAGAACCCAAAGCAGGCTCCAGGCTCCCAGCTGTCAGTACAGAGCCTGATGCAGGGCTCAAACCCACCAACCACGAGATCATGATCTGAGCCGGAGTTGGACGCTTAACCGACTAAGCCCCCCAGGTGCCCCGGATTTATGTTTGAAAATTCAAGTTGACTGTTAGTGAGTCCGTGTCACATTTATTAAGTGTCTGTATATCAGGCAATATTTTAGGCAATGGAGTTGAAGCACCAGGATGGTCAATCATCGTGGCCTACGGAGTAACATAGGATATACACAACAGAAACACACAAACGTATAATAAGCGAAATGTAATGTGGGAAAAACAGGGGGATTGGAGATAATACAACTGTTTTTTTTTTTTTTTAATTGAAATATAGTTAACACAGTGTTACATTAGTTGCAGATGTACAGTAGGATTTACCAGTTCTATACTCATTACAGTGCTCATTACAATAAGTGTACTCTTAATCCCCTTTATTTTACCCATCCCTTCACCCACCCTCCCTCTGACTGAACTGCTGCATAGAGTGATCAGGGAAGACCCCCCTGTTAGGGAATTTTAAATCCAACAAGTATGAATTTACTTGATATAATTACAAGAGATACTATATTATTAGAATTGGTTTAGAAAACATTGGTATAATAGTGCATTTTAGTTCTTGAATTTCAGATAACAAACAGACGTTTTAACAGAAGAACAAATGACTTTGAACTTCATTAGAGTGGATCTATTTCAGTTTGCATTCACTGATTTTAAACTTTAATCCTCTAATCGTTTTGGACTAAGGTTGGAATTTATTTACTAGAATTAGATAATTAGATTATCAGGATTGAAATAGATTAGTTATCTAAAGTATGATTAAAGCCTTCACTCCTTTAATTAGTGCTGGGAGGATGGTGACTTTTCCTAGGAGGGTTCTGAACAATTTGGTGGGTGGTTAACATTGTAGGAAGTTCAAGCTGACCAGTCATCTATTTTTGCTCTGGAAGTAGAGACACATTAACTCTCACATACAGACTTTGTCATACCAGGGTATTTAGGTTAATGAGTACCAAAAAAGCTTCTCTGAGGAAAAACCATGAAAATTTATGGATGGGTTGTTCCAGAGAACATGGGGGTATTTGTCAGGTAACCTTTTATAAATTTAGCCTTAGACTTTGCTTTGAGATTCTTTTTATGGGTAAGCATTAAGTCTGTGTGTGTGTGTGTGTGTGTGTGTATACATATATATATATATATGTATATATATGTGTATAAAAAAAGTATATGAAAATGCTTTAGAAATGTTAACCCTCAAACAAGCACTAAACTAGCCAAACTTGTTTCTTAGAATAGGGGGAAAAAAACCCCAACAAATTCATAGTAATGCTGACTTTTTCAGTTAGAAAAGATTATTAAAATTTTATTCAGCAAGTAGCCTAGTTAGAGGCTGAAAGTGTCAGATCACAGTTTTCCAACTTCTAGGGTGTAGATGGATAGGTGATTCACATGTGCCCTGTACAGTCTGGAAGCCAGGTGTGCTGGGGGCTTCTGAGGAAGATTTCTCTTCCTTATAAAAAGATCCAGAGCAGAAAACCACTTTCTTTCCTGTTATTTGACATGGTGGTGAGAGGGTGTGGGATCCTTGGCACATGACCCCTTAGAGCTGATGCTCTGGCTATGTACAATCCTGCCTCCAGACTCTCCCATTGTGTGATGGGGTGCATATTCTTATTTAAGCTACTTGAAGTTGGGATTTTGCTTTGCTGCTGTGCACGTGTTGCTGGACTGTCCTGATAGCCTTTTGCCTACATAGGATCTCTATCTCTAATTAACTCCGGAAATTACTCCCCTCATCAAGTACACTCAGCATACATGAGGATGGGTACTACAAGGCCAGATGGACATTCCTTGGTAAATGGCTTGTCTCAGGTGTTCAGTAGTCAGTGTATTTAAAAAAAACTTTCTGAATGAATGAATACAGTCTTGGCTTTTATTTGATTACTGGGTGGATGGTAAGACTATTCTGTAGTAAGTGGTAAGGACCTTGAAGTTAGGATGAGACATGATAGTCCAAATGGAAGAGAATCTGTCGTTCCCCAAAAATGTAAGAAGAAAATTCTGGAACAGAACAGAGGAGCTCTTAAGCACAATTGCATAAGAATTTCCCCTATTTTCTAAATGAAAGGCAACTATAATTTAATAAAAGTGCACCTTGTAAATGTATTATTCAGTCTTGCTTATCCTGACTCTGAGTGTTGTTCTCATTCTTGATTGTGGTTTAATTATTAACCCTTTTCTTCTCTTAAAATTTTTAAAGCACCCCTGCAGATAATGTTAAATGATGATATTTGTCAGGACTCCTGTGCTTTGAGAGGACGGACCAAGCTAAGGAGATAAATTCTTTAAAAAATTTTTTTTTTAAAATATTTGTTTATTTTTGATAGAACACAACAGGGGGAGGAGAAGAGAGAAAGGGAGACACAGAATCTAAAGCAGGCTCCAGGCTCTGAGCTGTCAGCACAGAGCCCAACACGGGGCTCGAACCCACAGACCATGAGATCATGACCTGAGCCGAGGTCGGCCGCCTAACCGACTGAGCCACCCAGGCACCCTTCAGTAGATAGTCTAATAGACTTGCTGCCTTGGTTTTGGTGTATCATACCCTGTATCTGTGATTCCCAGGTTGATGTCGGTGTTTATCTTCTTGTGGGTGCTTGAGTTGTATTCAGGGCGAACTGGCTCTGGGTGTATGATGTCCAGGTTATGTACAAGTCTGTTGACAGGATTAACAGGAAGCCATGGATTACTTAACAAACACTTTTAAAAATGTGTTAAACAGGATGCTTGTGGAGAGTAGGATTTAGAGCTATAAGATACTTCTTCTCCCCTCCTGCCCCCACCCCCCATCACAAAGGGATTGTAAGCATAAAAAATTCACCCTACTTTTCCCATCTGTTGAGAAGAATCTTCCATTTGCTCTTTTGCTTCTAGGCTTTTTCAGGGTAATCAGTGACCATAGAAAGCTGGAGGAGTCCTGGAAGTCAAAACCTACATCCCAGGAAGTGAAAGCAAAGCCCTGGCAGCAGGGGTTGGGGGGTGGGGGTGATGGGGAGTCTCAGAGGGTGCAAGAGGGAGGGGAAAAGTGAAATGTAACACATTAGCATTTGCTTGTCCGTACTTTTTGGAATTGACTCCCCCCCCAACTTACTTTTGGATACAAGATGAGACTGTCCTGATAGTTGACTTCTGTATGAATTATGAGTGGACTGCTGTCAGCATGTAGTGGTCTTGTCTTTTGGATGTACCATTAGGTGTGGATAAAAGGCTCTTAAAATTTCTCTTCAAGATTCTAAGCTTCTCATTCCTTCAAAATACATTAGCTTTTTTTTTTTTTTTTTTTTTTTTTTACTTTCCCCCCTGAGAGAGAGCGCTTCTTAATTAGAGCATCCAACCTTTATTTCCCATTTATATTCAGTTTTTTCCTTTTGACACCCCTCTCCCCCCCTCCCAGAAAGAAGCAGAATTCCGCCTTGCTGTGCCCAGATATCTGGTAGCTTCCTTGGACTTTGTTAACTGTTCTCTTCCCTAGTCATTCGAGACTGCAGACAGCTGAGGCATGTATTGGAAAAGATTGACTTGGTGTTGCATTTTACTCCTCAAACCCCTAAGTATTTCTGTAGTTCTTGCTTAGACTTCTTTAGTAAGAAATAAACACCAAATATTACAGAACATAACTTTAAATGGCACATAGAAGACTCACAGGTTTGTGAAACAAGGTAATAAAATGAATCTAAATTGAGTTTGTAGGTGTAGAGTTATAAGGTCTCATGTGTGTGTCTGTGTACGTGTGTGTGTGTGTGTGTGTAGTGTCTAAAGATAATTTGAAAGGTGTTATCATGATACCACTTGTTCTAGCCCAGTAGAGCATGATGTTCAAGTATGGAGAACGTGGTTCTCCATCTACGCATATCTTGATCAGAAAAGATTTTTTTTTGAAAAAATTCTAATAATGTTCTGATTTGTGTTATCTACATAGGTAGAAAAGCTAGAGTTCATTTATTCTTAGCTCTGATTTGTTAATGCCCCTGTTGATAATACAGTATTTTCATGCCTTTCAGAGTCTTTTTTGGGTCCATTTTCTTTTTTTTTTTTTTATTTTTTATTTTATTTATTTTTTTAATATGAAATTTATTGTCAGATTGGTTTCCATACAACACCCAGTGCTCATCCCAACAGGTGCCCTCCTCAATGGGGTCCATTTTCATATATCTTGGAAAACATTGTCAGATACAGATAAATCAGGTTCTTTTTGTTTCCTCTCACTTTTCATCATTTTTACTTAAAAGGTTTATATTTTAGCTGCTGGAAACTTCGATGAACCAGACAGTTTTATACATTCTTGCTAGTTACAGTTAACATGGATTACTTTTTGGCTTCCATTTCAGGTTAGGGAATTGATCAAAGCACACTTGTAACATAAAAGCTTACTAAAAATTTGTGGCTGGTACTCGGTATTAGACACTTACCTATTTATCAACAATGCCCTTGCTTACGATATTTTGCTTGTTTGTCTCCAGGTCTTGTCTGCTGAGTTGGGGAAAATATTAGAGCCCCAGGGCAATGAAGCAATTTCTTGTTAGAAGTATTTCTTAATAATCTAACTGGCACTTTAATTTCCATTTCTGCCTATATAGGACAGGTTTTATTTATGTACAATTAAAATGATCTTCCAACAGCTCAAATTCATCCAGCTTCATTATGAGTTGTTTCTGGGCGGCACCGGTGGCATTTAATGTTCTCTATTACTGCAGTGTGTTCTTGCTTAGGCAGGAGATGATAATGAAGAAACCAGTCAGCTTTTTTCTTTCTTTCTTTTCTTTTTTTTTTTTTTTTTTAAAAGAAATTAGGTTTAAGTTAGCATTGTGGATTTTCGATCTTTTAAACACCTTAAAGATACCTTTTCTTATAGCCATTTTTTAAAAGACTCACCAGAAATACTTATTCACTGGTCAAATGTAGAGTTTTGGTCACTGATGCTTATACCACTGGTGGCATTGGAGATCATCTGCGGCTGTCTTTATCTTTCTCATTGAGTTGGGTCTTGGTCTGAGATATTTTGATCTGCTCATAATTTTTAGCTTTTATGAATGTAATTAAACTTCTCATGACTGATAACTGCAAAAGTAGTAAAAAAAAAAACAAACCTTTGAAAGTGCTAGAAAAAAGAGGCATGTGATTTGATGGAGATGGAAATAATGAGCAAATAGCCCTATGGAACCTTTTAAAAGAAGAAACTGTTCTAAAGGAATATGAGAAAATGAAAATGCTACCTATCTACAGTTGCCTTTCAGCGAGTGAAGTGGAAAGGTAACTGATGAATTGAGGGCAAAGAGAGTGGTCAGGAACAATAGCCCTCAACCTTGATATTCATTAGAATCCTCTGGAGAGCTTAAAAAAAATAGGTGTCTGAACCCTACCATTTAACAAGTCAGAATTCCTGCAGGTGGTACCAAGGCACCAGTATTTAGAAAATCTGTCTTGGTGATTCTACTGTACAATCAGAGATGAAAACTAGCCCAGAGATGGGCTCTACAGGATGAGCCTCATCAGTAGATGTCTGCTAGTGTAACATTAATTCAACAAAAGACTAGGAGTTGATGGAATTTAAAGGCAAAGCATAGAGGCTGTTAATTAATAAAGGCCCTTTGGGTTCAAGGCTAGCTCGAATGTACATAAGGTCAAATTGGTGTTCAAGTAGCATACTGTAGCTACTAAGAAATCCTGATACTTGGCCACTTAACATTTCCCTCTGATGATTTTATCTATTATAACAGATGGAAGAACCTGGTCTGTTTTGGGAAAAGATGCCTAATAGAACAGTATTAGTAAGAAGAAAAAGAGTATGCCTGCTTTGAAACCTTTAGTGGACTGACTTACCTTCCCAGTTGGCAGTAAACTTAAAACCCCTTTAATTTAGTTTGGACTTAAGAGACAGCCTTTCAGTTCTTAATTTCTAAACAGAATAAATTCTATACATACTTAAAAAAATACTTCATAGGTTAATTGGATGCACAAAAAGCATTAATGATTAATTTTATGCTTCCTTGATTTATTACCATTTCCTAACTGGTGTAATACAATGGTTTCCCCTCACTTCAAAGAAAATACGGTTGGTATATCTTCTGATATGTATCACATATCAATGTAATACAAAACTATTTCAAATCCTTTTAAAATCCGAAAGCCTTCAGGCATAGATGAAGTGAACTGGGAACTCTATCCTTGGGTCATTAACATGTGAAAAAATACTTAAAAAGTAAATTTAGACAACCTTAGGCTTTGACTGCTTCTTGTATGTTAATACTGTTATACAAGATTTTTTTTTTTTTTGGTAGATTTTTTGTTCCTTGGGAAAGCTGTTCTATTACAATGTTGGTGAGTTAAGTCATTATCTGACATGGTTTTTGTAAAGAATGGTTTTGTTCTACTCCTTGATTAGACATTTTTGTAGTTGAGTTTATTTATATCAGGTCTGGAATATGTCTTAGGACGTCTCTACATTTTTAAAATGAGTAAGGCCTATGGAGTGACATCCCCAAGATTTGCAGCTAGAACAAGAAACCAAGATTTTTTTTTCCAACTTTTTATTATAGTTATAGAAAACAGCAAAACCAAATATATAGCTTAACGAATTATCATAAGGGAAACACCAGGTTGACAAATGGAACTTGCCAGCCACTTGAGAAAGCCCTGCATCTACCCTGTCCATCTCAAACCTCTCCCCCCCAACCTCTTTTTTTGAACTACTGACTGATTGACTTTTATAGGGGTCACTTCCTTCTCATCTTATTTCTCCATTTTCTATCGATGGACACTTAGGCTGCTTCCATAATTTGGCTATTGTACACAATGCTGCGATAAACGTAGGAGTGCATGTATCCTTTTGGATTAGTGTTTGTGTATTTTTTTGGGTAAACATCCAGTAGTACGATTAATGGATCGTAGGACAGTTCCATTTTTAACTTTTTGCAGAAACTTTATACTATTTTCCAGAGTGGCTGTAGCAGTTTGCATTCCCATCAGCAGTACATAAGGGTTCCTATTTCTCCACATCATTTCCAACATCCTCTCCTGTTGTGTTTTTGATGTTAGCCGTTCTGACAGGTGTGAGGTGTGAGGTGATCTCTCCTTGTAGTGTTGATTTGCATTTCCCTGATGATGAGCATCTTCTCTTGTGTCTGCTGGCCATCTGTATGTCTTTGGAAAAATGTCTCTTCATGCCTTCTGCCCAATATTAATTGGATTATTTGTGTTTTTGGGTGTTGGGTGTTTTAAGTTCTTCATGTATTTTGGAATTACCCTTTATCAGAGAGGCCATTTGCAAATATCTTGTCTCATTCTGTAGGTTGTCTTTTAGTTTTGTTGTTTTCTTTGCAATGCAGAAGCTCTTTATTTTGATGTAGTCTCAACAGTTTATTTTTGCTTTTGTTTTCCTTTCCCTGGGGGACATATCTAGGAGAAAGTTGCTGCGTCCATTGCCAGAGAAATTACTACCTGTGCTCTGTTCTAGGATTTTTACAGTTTCAGGTCTCATATTTAGGCCCTTTTAATATATTTTGAATTTATCTTTGTGTGTGGTATAAGCCCGTGGTCCAGTTTCATTCTCTTGCATGTTGTCGCTGTCCAGTTTTCCCAACATGGTTTGTTGAAGAGTCTTTTTCCCATTGCGTATTCTTTTTGGAACACACTTGTAAAGAGTCCTTTCCTCTCAAATACTGATTACTTCATGATCTAGGAAATTTAGGATAAATGCTTTATTCTTTTTCCTTTGCCAGTTTTCACTATGCTGAAATGGTTTCCTATCACCCTCTGAAGGTAACCAATTACAAAATTTTTTTTTAAGTGTTTGTTTAATTTGGAGGGAGAGCACAAGTTGGAAGAGGCAGAGAAAGGGTGACAGATAATCTGAAGCGGGTTCTGTGCTGAGAGCACAGAGCCCAATGCGGGGCTTGAACCCATGAACCGTGAGGGCATGACCTGAACCAAAATCAGACCTATAACTGAGTCACCCAGGTGTTCCTGAAAGTAACCAGTTTTTGATATTAAGATATTATTACTTGGGCACCTGGGTGGTTCAGTTGGTTAAGCATCTGACTCCTGATTTTGCGCCAGGTCGTGAGCTCATGGTTTGCGAAATTAAGCCCCACATGAGGATCTGCGCTGGCAATGAGCTTGCTTGATATTCTCTCTCTCCCTCTCTCTATGCTCCTTTCCTGCTCACACATGCATGTGTGTGTGGGTGCGCACACATGAGCTCTCTCTCTCTCAAAATAAACTTAAAAAAAGTTATCTATGTCACTAGGATAACTTATGCATCGTAATTACTACTCTTAGTGAAGCTCAGATTGTCCTGTCTTTGACCAGCAGGCCCTTGCCCGGGTGCTCCTAGTCATTTTGGCATGACCCTAGGAACTTTGGATTGTTTCATTCCTATCTGGCAAGGTCTGACAAACCAGGTTCCTTTCTCACTGTGCCTGGAATCAATCATTTCCTTCAGGGGGAAGTGGTATTTCAAGAACAGTCTGGGTGTCACGGATGCTTATTGCTAATAGGTTAATTGTTGTTTCCAGGACTTTTCAGTGGAGATCTAGCAAAAGAAAAACAAAGCTGTGTGTATATATTCAAAAAAGGTTTCTTTTGCATATGCTGTGTCCGACTGCTACTCTTGTACTATATCTGCATTAAACATATGTAGACTTATGTAGACATTACATTTTACATTTCTTTCTAGTTCCCATTTAGCCTTTCCTTCTATGAATAACTATTTAGCCCCCATTTCATCTTTATTTGCAAGTAACTGTATTTTAATGCTCACCATCAGTCCTTAAGTTGATATTTCTCTAGACATTTGTCTGAAGTTTGTTTTGTAATAGATTCCTTCAAAGGGCTCCTGGGAACAGTATTTCCTGAGTATTGCATATTGATAACTGTATATGCCTTTTATTGCTTAGTCAGTTATATTTGGCAATAAAATCTTTGGCTCACATAGTTTTTTCCCTTAGGATCTTAAACATACCATTTTCTTCTGGCATAAAGCATGACAGTATTGGTGTCCAAAGTTCTGTGGATAACTAAGTATTATCCCTTACAGGTTACTGGCTCTTTTGTTTAAAATGTTTATTTTGAGAGATAGCATGTGCGTGCGAGAGCTTGAGCACACACAGGGGAGGGGCAGAGGGAGAGAGAGAATCCCAAGCAGGATTTGCACTCAGCACAGGATCCCACTACTGTGAGATCATGACCTGAGCCGATATTAAGGGTCGAATGCTTAACACGCTGAGCCACTCCGGCACCCTGTTTTCCTCTAGATGTCTGAGTTGGGATTATCTGGTATGTAATATACCTTCATTATGTGCTTTTTATGTCCTTTTTTTCTTTCCCCCTCACTTAAATTTCATGAAACTCTTCTATTGTCCTGCCTTGGTTTCTTCTTCAGGGATCCTGTTATCTGTATATTAGACTTGTATATCTTCATTATGCCACTTTGTCCCAAATCCTTTTTATCTTATTTATGTTGATCTTATTCTCTGTGGTGTAGTCCCCTCCCCTCCCCCTCTTCTTCTTCTTCTTCTTCTTCTTCTTCTTCTTTTTCTTTCTAAGTTTTATTTATTTTAGTAATCTCTACACCCAACATGGGGCTCGAACTCACAACCCTGAGATCAAGAATTGTATGCTCTTCTGATTGAGCCAGCCAGGCACCACTGTAGTCTTCACTTCTAAGTGAAGACTTCACTTCACTTTTTTTAAAATTTATTTTAGTTTCTACCCCCTGCTCCGAGTTCTCATACCTCTTTTCTGAGTTTTTGGAATTCTGTTTTAATTTTTTTCCCACTAGGTCTTCTATATTCTCTCAGTGTCTCTTAACTCATGTTGAAATTGTAAGTTACCTTGCCACGTCTTATGGTTTTGTTTTTGTGGTGACTGTTCATCTTCTGTATGAATGTTCTCTGTTCTAATTTCATCCTCAGCACTTTCTCCACAGCGCAGGTGCTGTCCTGCAGTTCATGGGACACAGACTGCTCCTGTCTCTTTAGATTTTTTTTTTCTTTTTTTTGCCATTTGCGCTCACCCACAATTGGAGTGGGCTGTACTCCACCCAGTTTTAGCTGCTATTCGCAGATTAACCTACTGGGTTTTCTAATGACCACCAGTGGGCTCTTCTGGGGTGGTCGTGTTTTCATGTTCGTCAGCCACCTTCTTGCCTCCTCTCTTTGTTCTCTCTCTCTCTCTCTCTCTCTCTCTCTCACACACACACACACACACACACACACACACACACACACTGACAATGTGTAGATTTTGAGGTTGTTAGTGGTTTCTTTCCAACCACTTGTATTTTGAGGATCACAGAGATAAGTTGTTGCTCAGAATTGTTAGGTTTTTGGTTTTGCCCTTTAGTCGTTTTTTCTGTGGGAATCCAGTGAGTTTCAAAACCTCCACTGTTGCTGCCATCTGCCCAAATCCTCCAGTCTTCTCATTGTGAGTTTCATATTCTTGGTCTGATGCCAATTTATGTCTTGGGCTAAAAAAACAATTCAGGATTACCAGCATTCTTCCTCTTGCCTGTCCTAGCCCCCTTGCCTTTCGGGGTAGAAAATCATGACTGATTAAGGAATGACGTTTCTCTATGTAACCTTAACTCCTAGCTCTGGGTTTTGCTGTTTATGCAACCTGTAAACTTTCATCAAACCTCTTAATGGTCCATGACCTACAAATAGATTTAAATAAAACACTAGTTTTAGTTTTAATTTCTATATTATGTTTATGTGGTGCTATCATCTTATCATATAATTTCCATAAGTTATGCAGAACGCATCCTTTTTTATATCCCATGGATAGTTGGAAAATTCAGACTGCCCTTCAGTACTTTACCCCACCCCTGGAAAAATAGGTCTCATCTGCTTGTGTGTCTATAAATTAGTGAGTGTGTTAAAGCTATCACAGCATGAAATCACTTCAAGCACTGTGAAAGACTATCTTAAAGAATTTAAATTGATTGCAGATGTTAGTGCAATTAAGCAGGCCTGATGAGCTCAGAATCCTGTTTCTCAGATTTGAATATGAATGCATTTAAAAAAATTACAGTGATGTACTCCATATAAATGGAGTTCATAGGCATCTGAGTTTATTTCACCTTGTATTATAAAATGGTTCAGCAACGTGAAACGTGCTGTGTGACCCCTTTTGCAGATATGTACTCTACTTGGAAAATGTATCACTAGTGAAAATGTATCACTCTTCTTAAGAATATAGTTCCGTGCTGTCCTTAACCGACCAGAATTGACTTTGAATCATTATTTCCTTCATTATTTCATTTGTCTACCAATTTGTCCACCTGTTGTGCCTATTAATTTATTTAAAAACTATTCTATAGAGAGAACTATAGTATCTCTGCCCCATTTTTAAGTAAAAGTTTAACAAGCCAACGGAGTTGGCTTAGATAATGAAAGCCTGGGACCTTTTTTCCCCTTGAGGTCAGACTTTTTGACTACTAGACCTCTACCTCCCTGTAGTGGCTTTGGCTTTAAACCGCTGACATGTAAAAGAAATTTTCTGTTTTAAAATACAACCTACTAGGGACATCTGGGTAGTTCAGTCATTTAAGCGTCCGACTTCGGCTCGGGTCTTGATCTGATGGTTTGTGGGTTCAAGCCCTACGTCAAGCCCTGAGCTGACAGCTAGGAGCCTGGAGCCTGCTTTGGATTCTGTGTCTCCCTTTCTCTCTGCCCCTCCCTTGCTTACATGCTGGCATGCACACGCTCTCTCTCTCTCTCTCTCTCTCTCAAAAATATTAAAAAATTAAAAAAAAAATACAACCTACTGGGTTGCAAATTAGAAAGTGAATTCTGAAATAAGACTGTAACAAGATCAAGTAGAGTGTACGGTATGTTCATTTTCAATTTATTTCAAATTGATCCGTGCACATTAAGTAATTAAACCCATCAATTTCTGTAACACCTTGTAAAATGTTATGGACATTAGGACTTTATTATATATACAGTAGTAAAATAAATTACAAAAATGATGAGTAACTGTATTTAGATACTGTTTTTAAATACTAAGAAGATTACTAAAATGTTGAAGTATAGTAACAATAATTTGAAATAGGAACAAAGACTGCATTATATCTTTTCCAGGAGGTATGAATTATTAAATTTGTGTTGAACAATACTTTATGAAACTATTTTACTCATCATGGCAGGCCATGTTTTTCTGAGTTCAGAATCCAGCTTTGTTACTTTTAGCTGTGTGATTTGAAAAAAACTCATTATCCCTAAGACTTGGCTTACTTAATAATAAAGTTTAGGAGTGTTAATGTTGGAACATATAGGATGGGAAGTAGGGCAGTGATTACATAAGTTCAAGCCATCAGAGGTTAAAGTGTGAAATGACACTGGGCAAATGTATGCTATAGCTGAAGCATTCTTTTTTTTTTTTTTTTTTTTTTAATTTTTTTTTTTTTTCAACGTTTACTTATTTTTTTTTTGGGACAGAGAGAGGCAGAGCATGAATGGGGGAGGGGCAGAGAGAGAGGGAGACACAGAATCGGAAACAGGCTCCAGGCTCTGAGCCATCAGCCCAGAGCGCGACGCGGGGCTCGAACTCACGGACCGCGAGATCGTGACCTGGCTGAAGTTGGACGCTTAACCGACTGCGCCACCCAGACCCCCTGAAGCATTCTTAAATTGGCTTCATCATGGAATAAAGTTGAATAAATTATTAAAACTAGGCATCATAAAAATTATTTTTGTTGCTACCTAAAAAATAAACCAACATATTCACATGCCAGTCTTTAGATATACAGCCAAGTCATTTTCTTTGAATAGAAATTGCTCCTACTTTGATTTTTTCCTATGCACGAGACATACCTGTGAAGTGTCATCTGTGAGCATTTGTGTGATTTAATTTGACCAAGAATTTATACTTGTATCGCAGTCTAAGTTCAAACTTAGATTTGTATGATTTCTTGAGAGTATGATCTTGTCAGTTACTTGGCCCATACCTAATTGGAAAACAAGGTTTTTTAAAACACACAACCTAATCTTGTCTTTTCTAAGCATAGAAGTCATTTATCACAGAAACAACTTATCCTTCATTCTTACGTATGATTATGTTAACAGGAACAGATATTATTATAGCTCATAAACTGTTGGGGATACAAAAAATCAACTCTTTGTAGTCACAGAATTCAATTCATGGGAGTAACTATGTTACTATGTGTAGTTATAGTATGCTTTCAGAATAATGGAAATATAACTTACAGAATAATGGAAAGCTTGATCTTGGATGCCTATATCCAGCACCTTAAGGAAGTCCCACGGTGGATTTTTGTCTCTTCTTGTTATCTCTCCAATGGGGTCATAAAAATATAATTTTCCATAATTTAAAATTTTCCCCTACTTAATTATTCTACCCTCTGTTAGAAATAGTTGTCTCAGTTCAAATGGATTCAAGGAAAAGCAGGAACGTATTGACACATGCACCTGAAAAGCTATTGGCTTCAGATGGGCCTAGATATAGGTTTGGTTTCAAACAGACCTAGATCTAGGTTCTCAAATGACCTAGGGACTCAGTCTTTCTATGTTGGCTGCATTTTACTGTGTCTTGGCAGGTTCTTTCCATGGTATATCTAAATGGCTAGCAGAAGCTTCTGGCTTAACTCCTGTATTTTAGGTCAGTAGTCTCCAAAAAGTCTTGATCACTTAACCCATTAATTTAAAAAAAAATATCATATACTAATAAATATTGGCTTATTATAAATATGTCTACTGTACTAGTAATTCATATTTGTCATAGTCATTTTATATATAAACTAATGTGTTAACATGTTAATCTCAAATGGGTGATGTGAATTGAAACTATTAAGATAGAAATGATTTCATTTGAGAATTTTGCCTCCTTCACAAATGTTTGGTTTCCCTTTTGTTATGAACACATTTTAGCTATGCCACATTAGTGATAGACACTGGTAAGTTGCCTTTTTCCTCAAATATTTTTCCACAATCTACAAATTACTTTCTGACTTGCTATTTTCATGAACTATAAAATTTTCTGGGTTTGGTGCCTATTTTAAGATAAAACAAATGTTCAAGTTCAAATTTTTTATCTGTTTTCTCCAAAAAAATTGTCTCCTGCCCTTTAATTTTAAAGGTCTTAGTTTTAAATTGCCCATTCTATTTTTTAAAAATTCTTCTTAATGTTTGTTTATTTTTGACAGAGAGAGAGAGAGAGACAGAGACAGAGAGACAGAGTATGAGTGGGGGAGGAGCAGAGAGAGAGGGAGACACTGAATCTGAAACAGGCTCCAGGCTCTGAGCTGTCAGCACAGAGCCCGACGTGGGGCTTGAACCCACAAACCGTGAGATCATGACCTAAGCCGAAGTCGGACGCTCAACCGACTGAGCCACCCCGGCTTCCCAATTGCCCATTCTATTTTTAATAACTGACCCAATCCTATCCATTCAGCAGTGTTCTGGGAGCATGCATAAACCTGCAGTAGCCACTGCAGTTCTCTGAAGTTTAAGGTGACTTCCTTCTTGCCTAGGTCAACCCTTTCTTATTTGTTGCTTCTATCCATTTCTCTGTTTTACTGCGAACTAGCTCTCAGCCTCTGTGTAGCCACATTTAAAGACTTGTTTGAATTTGCTGTTTTGACCTCCGCATTACCACTCTTTCTGCCTACTGGGTTACTATTTGAGGGCCCTGAGTAAGAAATGATGTGCCCTTTCTCTGCCTTTCTATGTTATATTGGAGAAAAATGGCATTGAGGTCATGTGTCACATGGACAAGATAGGTCGCTTTAAGATAGTCTTATCTTTGTGAATTTGTGATTGTCCACATATGATGGATCTTGAAGGCTCATAAACTTGGTTAACATTCCAAGACTTAATACGCATTTTGTGAATAGGTATATGATCTAAGCTAATAGAGACTGTATAAAAATCCAAATGCCACTTTAATAACATAATGAGAAATATCATTAAGGAGGAAATTGTTTTTAACTAGTCTATATAAGAAGCTAAACGATGGAGAATTGTTTATTTGGTATTGGATGATATGCCATGAGCATAACAGTGTGTGTACCCACAGTGTTATATGCTTTTCTTACCTTAACTGTTCTCATACTTCATATAATTATCCACTGAATTAATGTGATAGACGAGAAGCTCCATGAAGGTGGGGAATACCTGATGGGGTACAAACTAGATATTTGTGTTAATGGGCCTGGTACTCCCCTTCCTGGAAAGTCTTAATAGAACTCTCTGCAGAACTTTGAGTCTCTGGACGTGTCTGCCGGTAGCCATGCAGACTACTTCCTCTAGAGTACCCTGAAATTGCTTTTTATGGTAACTAAATTCATTTTATCTTGAGGTCATGCTTGATCTTGGTGCACATGTGTAATCTCTTGAGACATTTTAATAGGCTCATATTATATGATAAATTTGGATTTTTCTGAATTTCATTATCTGAAGTTAATTGTAACCTCAGATTTGTGGGTGTCTTAGAGTTGGAAGAATACCTCTCCCCGTAGGTTCATTTCTTTTAGAGTGGAATGTGACAAGAACTGGTGTTTTCCTTTTATTTTCTCACTAAATATTTCACTTTCATAGCTCATGATCTTTATACATTTCTCCCCTGTGTTTTTGAGAGTTTTCTTAGGACATAAAGAGTGTTTCAGTAACTAAAGTGATTAGAAATTCTAAGATCAACTTGTTTAGTAATCAAGTAACATTGCAAGTATCCTTCATTTATTCAGATGTTCAAATTTAAAATTATTAAAATCAAAGATACAACTTAACAAGATAGAGTATCACTTAATGAGATGGTCTACAACCAATATGGAAGAATTTCTTACTATCTTATTGCTTTGTTCTCCACTGAAAAAAAGTAGATGATTTCTAAATCCTTCTTACATTAAAATTTCTGGAGAAGGAATACTTTTCTTTTAAGATATGATCAGAATTCAAATGCCATCTTAATGCACACTAAATAAAAAATGAATAAATGAATGGAATGGCTTTAAGTAATTACTTTTGTATAATGCTTATTTAAAATTAATAACAAAATCTAAGTTAAGAATATGACTAGCGGGAATACACTAAAAGGTATTTAAAACAGCAATATTAAGTTTTTGCTTATTTCAGAAAGGATGCATTGTTGAAGAAAACTTGGAAAATATAAGATGTAAAGAAGGAAATAAAAAAATCCTACCAACCCAACGAATCAGCTAAAATATTAAGGTGGTTTTGATTTCGAAACAACCTACAAAGCCATTAAAATGGTAAAACTAAGTTTTCTATAGCAGAAATGTTAAATGCGACTTTTCCTGTTGTCAGAGTTTGGTTGAAGTCCAGAGGCTGAAGACAGCAGGTGCCAGACCAGTGTGGGCCCCAGAGGAGATTGTGAGAATGATCCTGATACTGTTAACTTGTCATTTGCCTCTAGGCAATATAAGAATAGGTTCACAAATATATATTTTTTTTAAATGGAAGATTGATAGAGAGGCTTTCTTTGGAGAGAGTGGTGTCAGAGTGCTATGGTGTATCTTCAACTTATGATGAGGGAATAAAGCTAAATGAGTGGCCCTTTGAGAAACCTCTCAGAGGTTGACTGTGTCCCTTTCGATCTGGGGACATGTGGTTGGAAAGTGACTCTATCTGCAAATGGTAGACTCTAAAGGCAAGAGGCTGTATGAGTTGTTCTGGTGGCAAAGCAAGAAGAAAGACCTATTGTTGGAACAAGTTAGACTTGCACCAAAACATTGACTGGATATGGACCTCTCAGAGGTAGCTGGGTTTTAGTTATCTTCAGAATTTTATATAAGGAGACCACCTAAAATGACCCCAACAGAGTCTAGGGAAGGTAGATGTAGAAGTCTCAGCAAGTGAGTCTCTGAGTAACCCACATATGCAAATGCTGCCTTCTGGGATGCTTATCAGCCATAACCAGAGGACACTGGCACTGGAGTACAGCTGTGATATCTGATGACAATAGTTTTCTGCACTTTACCTCTTTGCTCTCCACTCCCTTCACCTCTTTGCTCTCCACTCCCTTCAGCCCTGAAGGTGTTGGGGAAAACCTGATGAGTAGGGGTAATGGAACTGAAAAACTCGTTGGGAAAATAAGGAGGATTCACAGCTTTATTCACTATATTTCCTAGTGTGAGTGACAGTCACACTGAGGAAGAAGAGGAACTTTAAAGTTTTTGATACTATACTTGTCTTGTAAGAAAAAAGAACTCACTGTTCCTTACTATGCTGGATAAGTGTTGTGAAATGTAGAATATTCTAAGGTAAAATAATCTGGAGGTGAATGTTTTTAAGTAAGTTAAATTCTAGAAGTTGTGAAGAACAAGATTGACTATGTTTGTTAATATAACAACTAAAAACTTCTGTGTGGGTGATGGGGAGAGAAAGGAGTAAATATAAAGTTGGAAGAAATTAAAAAAAAACTAGAATAAAATATTTGCTGTGTATCACTACTGTGTAAAGAATACCTACAAATCATTAGGAAAAAGATGAATAACCCAATAGGAAAAATTTTACTTAATGTGAATAAGCAATTTACCCAAGAAGAAACCTAAATGGTGAGCAGCCATTTGAAAAGATGTTCAATCTCAATATGTAAATTAAAATAGGTATGGAAAGCATTTTTCACCTGTCAAAAATGAAAAACTATATTGCTGACAGTAGTGTTTGGTGAGGGAGTAGAAATATATAGCAATGCAGCCTTATTGGAGTATAATTTGGCAGTCTCTATTTAAATAAAAAACTTGTATACCCTAGTTATCAAACAACCCCACTCCTTTGAATAGCAATAACTTGATTTAAAAAAATTTGTTTTTAACATTTATTTATTGAGAGGCAGCGACAGAGCATGAGCATGGGAGGGGCAGAGAAAGGGAGGGACACAGAATCCGAAGCAGGCTCCAGGCTCTGAGCCGTCAGCACAGAGCCTGATGTGGGGCTTGAACTCACAAAGGGCGAGATCGTGACCTGAGCCGAAGTCAGATGCTTAACCGACTGAGCCACCCAAGTGCCCCAAATAACGATAACTTGAAAGTATAAACATGTACGTATGAAGTGGGTCCTTGCAGCATTGTGTAAAATGTCTAGAAACTTAACCAAAATCTCCATCACTGGAGAAGTGATGAGTTTATAGCACATTCATGGAGTGGTGGATAATCCAGCCATTAAAATGAGTGAGTTAGATAGGAGTTAGAAAGTTAGCTGATAACAAAAAAAACTATAGAAATCTATGGATCATTCAGGAAATTTGTGTTTTTTTTTTTTTTAACTTAAAAAAAACAGTTTATTTAGTTTGAGAAAGAGAGTGCAAGAGGGGCAGAGAGCGAGGGAAAAAGCCAATCCCAAGCAGGCACTGCACTGTCAGTGCAAAGCCCGATGCAGGGCTCAAACCCATTGTTCTTATCATGACTTGAGCTGAAACTAAGAGTCAGATGCTTAACCGAATGAGCCATCCAGATGCCCTCAACCAATCTGTGTTTAAAGAATTTGTGAGTATATACGAGTATATGTGAATGGGTAAGAGTGTTCTCTACCCCTTGAAAAAACAAAACAAAACAAACTCTTGATAGATTCTCCCTGAACTTACAAAAGCATTCACAGTGTCATCTTAGGCTATGGTTGGAGAAACTGAGGCAAGGACTGATTTCCTTGTATACTTAAAAAGGACTAGTGGGATTATGGCTGACTTTTAGTTTTTGGTGTTTTTGTGTATTTCTTAGGATAAAAAGTTGTTTTTGGACAGAAAATGGAGAGGATGCTATGAGGTAAAGAGCTAGGGGAAGAGGAAGGGCAACCATTTACCATATTATGTCCTACTTCGGGATGTGGTGAGATGTGAACAATGAACTTCAGTGCCTGCCCCTTGATGTTTAGGCTACAGTAATGCATTCTGTGCATAAGAAATTTGGGGACACTATTGTGAAGAAGACAATGTGTTTAGCACTTCAAGGAGCTCACAGTTGAGGGAGAGACAAGATGTGTAACAGGTGAGAAGAATACACTGGGATCTGTGGGCCCTAAGTGTGTGGTCAAGTGCTGGATTATTGCCCACAGCACTGTGCTAAGAATGTATTATACTCTGTCTTGGGTAGTTAACGGGGTGGGTGAGGAGACCCTGGACTCTCCTCTGTCTCCAAGCTGGAAAAACCTGAGCAGTGCTACAGACTGTTCCCTCAATAGCTTCCTTCCTTCATTCAGGTCTTCAACCTCGGTCCCAGAAATTGTCTGTGTAGAGTCATACTTTCTTAGCAGAAATCAAGTCTGATGTTGTTCCTAACAGAATACCGTTTCTGTCTTGTTTACTAAGTCATTTTGCCATGGTGCAGATGGCCTGATAACATGGACATTTCAATTACAAAAATAAAAACAAATCAGCAGAGCTAATAGTATGCTGTTTGCAAGGCTTTTAAATGTAACTTGGAATAGCACACGGATTCATTTTATATTCTTGTAGTAAATTGGCACTCATTTAATAATCACTTTTATTTGCAGAACTTAAGTTTTGGAAACATCTGGATAAATCCTAAATAAATTAAATGTTGAGTTTGTGATCATTGCCAAATGGTGTTTATTAAGCATTTTACCTATGTGTGACAATCCTGGATGCTGTAAATATCACAGTAAATGAAAAATAGAGGTGACCTGGAGACTTGATTCATCAAAGAGGTATATTATTACATTGAAATACATGGAAAGTATTTATATTTGAAGTACTTCATGTGATTTTTCTGCGTCTTAGAAATTATTACCTAAAGTGATTTTTTTTTCTAGTCTTAAAAATTAGAGGAGTGCATCTGATAACATCCAAGTTACTTTCCATTGTTGACATTTCTTTGATTCTTGCCTTTACAGGAAATGTCACTCAAGTAAAAACCCTGTTTTCAAAGCTATTTAGTTGAAAACTTGATGCCTTTATCTGAGTGTTTTCACTGAGTAATGAATGTTTTCATTAAGTAATATATAATCGTTGTGGAAAAAAACATACAAACCAAAAAGAAGAAAACGAAAACCATAATTTCTTTGCCAGAGATAATGGTTGTTAACATTTTTGGTTACTTTTCTTTGAATTCTGCAAAAGGAAGCTGAGAATCTCAGCCTTCAGGTGGTTGTGGAGAGTAAATGAAATTCTACGTGTTGTTACTGCATGTGTGGTGTCTGTCACACATTAGGTAAAGCATTTGGCAGGATGTGCTAATGACAGGTGTATTTTCTAGTGAGTTTTAAAGTGTCAGTCTTACTTTTCTTTAATAGTGTCCTGATTACGTTCTAACTCCTTTTCAAGGGAGAATTTAATGTTGGTGTATGTAAAAGTGAAGTCTGATAGAACATGTAACTGTAGAGAACACCAGGGTGTATAGATTTTTCTGAAATTCATGAAATTGGTCCTGGCATGCCAGAGGTTAGTTCTCATGTTAAATGGTGTACAGACATAGTTGAAAACTTACCGATAAATTAGCAAGAAGAGATAATGGTGGAGACATAGTGAAAGCCTCCGTTGAGTGGGTAGAAGAGAAGAATAAAACGAGAGGATTTTCCGAAGCTGCAATAGCTGTATCTGTATCTTCAGATAGGATGTAGAGTAGTAGAGAAGAATAATCAGATAGGGTAGTCTAGGGAGAGGAGGGCCCAGGTGGGAAGATACAACAGACTTGGGCTTCAGGGAGATTGGCAGATGGGCACTGAGATGAGGCCTTAGAGATGAGAAGTTCACAGATGGTCATTTGTAAGAGAAACAGTGTGTGTGTGTGTTGGGGTGGGGGGGTGGGTGGGGGGAGGTAATCACATCTGTAAGGGCTTAGGAAGTGGATGTAGTGAGGAAGGGGGATAGTGAAAATATACCATGCTTGCCATTTTAGTTGGTGATAGAAAACTAGTAGCCTGATGGGAAGCAGAACCAAGGGAGGTGTGTGTGGGTCTGGATTGAAAGGTTTGTGGAAAAAGAATCATCGTGGTGAAAAGAGGGAAAGAGGTGCTGGGGTTAGACTGAGGCTTTAGTGTTAGTCTTAAAAACAGGGAAGCACACAGTTGTGCTCTGTGAGATAAGAATACTGGTCTTCATAGAAGAGGAAAATGGAGTCAATACTGCCTAGTTTGACTATTTTTAGGGAAGTAAGGGGCAAAGTCCTGTGTTAAGAGTAGGGTATGGACAGGGATAGAGTTTTGTAAAGAGCTAATGGCGGGGGTGGGGGCACCTGGGTGGCTCAGTGGGTTAAACGTCTGACTCTTGATTTTAGCTCAGGTCATGATCTCATGGTTGTGAGGTTGTGAGATCCAGCCCCGGGTCGGGCTTTGTGCTGGGCATGGAGCCTGCTTAAGATTCTCTCTCTCCTTCTCCCTCTGTCCCTCCTTTGTGCTCACTCTCTCTCTCTAAAAAAAGGCGGGGGGAAGGTAAGGAGTTTTGAACAGGTATTAAACGGATGCAACATCAGTAAAAATATCTGAAAGCTACCTTAAGGGCCATTTGGGAAAATATAAACAAATACTAAGGCAGAATAATGGCTTCCAAATTCTATTTAGTGAAAGAACCTTTTTAATAAAAATGTAGTTTTACATGCCTCCCACCCCTCCATGAAATCACAGATAGAAGCACTCATGGGTTTCAGAGGCCATGGTTAATCCTTGAATTGACCATTCAATGGTCAATTCAAGGCTGAGGCTCGTTTGTGGAAGCCTGGAGCTCCAAGGGACACTGTCCTGATAGGAGACAAATAGAATGCACAGAAAAGGAAGACGACCTAGATAAATTAGAACCTTGATAATCTTTTTTCCTTTGACTATGAATAGTCCAGAACAATCCTGATTGGGCAAATAACACCAATTCAAGTGACCCTAAGGTTGAGGCTAGGCTCAGGAGTAGGTGCCAGAAGATCAAGTAAGAAGCTAGAATACACGCCTAGGAATTTGTCCAAGGAGGAAGCAGCGTGTGGATTTGAAAGGGTTCATGTTAAGCAAATGGTTCCTCAAGTCTGGGAATCAAAAGAGAAGCTGAGACAAAGCTATGTAGCATATGAGGTTAGTATTGCATGGTTGATTTTCATCCTATTTTCACACATCCATAGGGCCACTACAGATAGATAATTGAGTGTGGAGACAGGTGTGTGCATTCTTGGGGGGAATGAGGTCTGGGGACTCCAGGGCAATACTGCTTCTGGAATTGTGTATGACTGTTTTGGGGAGGACTGTGCTGGGAAGCTTTCTCCAGATCCCACTGCATGAGTTCTGCAAACACACCAGATGATTCAGTGACTCTGCTGCTGCCTTCAAGTGTGGCTTCTAAAGCTCAAGGAATGAATCACAGTAGCCTGACTACTGAGTAAATGGGTAAATCAAATGTGAGCTTTATAAAAACTTCCTACCTAAAGCTCTCCAGAGAGGTTCCACGGATTTGTGTTTGTCCCAGATTGACAAGAACTTTTTTTACGCAGCCTTCTTCAGCTCACCTGTATGGTGAGCCTGCATGTCTGATTTCTTCTTTCCTTAAGCATGAGATGATCTCAGTTCAGACTATTTGGGGCAGCAAAATGTTGATATAAATTTTCTCTTATATAGTTTCTAAGTGGTAATTATATAGTCCCGTTGTTTTTCTCTTCTTCTAAATATTAAGAAGATAGGAAGAATTCTACAGCAATAAAGCCATTAGGGATCTGGGTTTTAAAATGAGAACAAACATGTAAAATTCTAAGTACTTTCTAAAATTGTTAGCCATCATATCCATAGCTTTTGAGTTGAGTATCTGGAAGTAAAGCTTATCTCACTTCTGGTATAAAAAGATAGAAAATTTTAAAGGATAAAAATTGTGTGAAATTGTGTGTTAAGAAAATGACACATTTGTCAAATGGAAACTCTAAGTGTATTATTACCCTAGTTCTTAGGAGTAATTTAAATAATACTGTCAATTATACATAAATTTCAAAAGCTTTAGCTATTGTGCATTAAGAAATAATTAGATTTCATTTTCCTTAAACTATGTAGTGATATTTTCTTTGTAAAAACATGTGGGGCCTTAGAAACACTGACATGGATGGTGAGAATGGGAAAAAAAATTATATAGTACTGATTTTGCCGGTACATGTATAAAACCCACGGTGCATCACATTTAGCAGTTCATTTGGGAGAGTACATCACAATGCTAGTCAAATCTGTGCAGGTTCAGTGATAGAAGCACAACTTGAAGTAATTTGAGCAAAAAGGCAACTTACTGACTCTTGTACCTGGAAGAGAAGGGATGACCAGAATGAGGGTCTGACGTCAGGACTTTGTCTTCCTTCTTCTCTTCCCCTCTGAACGTTGGTGCCTGCGGCCCTGACTATAGCACAGCTTTCTCCAAGAAATGGAAACCTTGGAACTGTAAAGACAACAAAGGCATAATTCATTGTTAAAGCTAAAACCATTTGTTTAACAAGCTTAGCATTGGCAAAAGGCCAATAATCTGGTAGACACATATATTTATATATCAAGCATTTATGAATTGTCTAGAAAAAAGAAAAACAAATCAATAGACAAATGGGCTAAGGGTCTAAAACGACCATTCAAGAAGAAGAAATCTAAATAAATACAAAGATCTATAGTTGTGGATCTTCAAACTAAAGTGACTTTAGACCCATCGCATATTTTTCTCTTCTAGTGAGAATGTGGGGAAAAGTAGCTTCTACGTGGCTGGTGGAACTGTACTATGATACAGCATTTTTGGAAAGCTATCTGAAATGTCTGTGAGAAATAAAAAATATACATGCTCTTTGACCCAGGGCTTCCACTTCTGGGAATCTATGAAATAAAAATAAAAGCACCAATAGATGAGGACCTCACACAAAGATGTGTTTTCTTTAGTAGTATTCACTATGTTAAAAACCTGGAAACAAAAGGGAATGGATATAGAAATAACCCATAGCATTGGTATTCTGCCAATATTAAAATAATGAATTAGAATAATACTAGATAACTGGAGAAACTTCTATGAGGTGTAAACCAGAAAAGGTGCAGAGAATTACATAAGGTGATACCATTAAAAAAAAAAAAACAAAAAACAGGGGGGCCTGGGCGGCTCAGTAGGTTGAGCGTCCCACTTCAGCTCAGGTCACGATCCCGCGGTCTGTGAGTTTGAGCCCCGCGTCGGGCTCTGGGCTGGTGGTTCAGAGCCTGGAGCCTGCTTCCGATTCTGTGTCTCCCTCTCTCTCTGCCCCTTCCCCGTTCATGCTCTGTCTCTCTCTGTCTCAAAAATAAATAAACGTTAAAAAAAAATTAAAAAAAAAAAAACAACTTTCTGACTATATAATTGTGTGTGTGTGTGTGTGTGTGTATGTACACGTGTGTATGATGTGTGCCTGGATTAAAATATGAAAGGGTATATACCAGACAATTTATATGAACTACCTTAGAATGGGAATGGGGATATAGTAGCTAGGTGAAAGAAAAAGTTCTTTTATGGATTTATGAAAAAATTACATGTATTTATATAAATTATATATATCACATTTAAATATTTATGTATATACACACATGAATAAAGAAATTAAGAGTTTCAAAACTTAAGAAAACCATATCAAAATGGCAACAAAGATTTAGCTACACTAAAAAAAAAAAATTACTATTAAGGGGTTATAGGATGCCATATTTTAAATTTTGCTCAGACTAAAGTAGTTGAGAAACATGGGAAACTTAACTTCAACTTCATAAGTTGAAGATGGCAAATATTTACTGTGAAGGAAATAAACTTGAGGTAATACCTTAATCACTTTTGTATTTCATCCTCCTAACAAGAGGTCTGCTATCTATATATCTGGTATTTAATAAATGTTGAATAAAGAGGTGTATAATGCCTATTAATCAGAGTGTATGTGTGTGTATAAAATCAGGTCGTATATATTGCATTTAATAAATACTGGTTGAGTAAATGTATTAGAAGATGTAAATTGAAAGTAAAATGGACTTTTAGAATACCAATTCACATACAGGTAATAAGCATATAACTCTTTAGGAAAGACCTTAAATTCATTGACACTTGAAACATTTAAGTTAACTTGGCACTTAGTATTGAGATGATCAGACGGGTGGCTGAGCAATTGGAAACGAGTACAAGCCGTTGCCCACTGAAGGTGAGAGACATTTGTCTTAGATTTTTAAGTAGTTTGAAATACATACAGCCTTGTGCCATTCTAATTTACACGAGAACTAGAATTTCACCCTAGCACAGGGGTTGTGTGACAGTCAACAAGCCCCTGTCCCCACCTGGTGTGTAGTGTATGCTCACAAAAGTTACTGAAGGAGTGATTTATAGCCACAGCTTGTGCCGTCCACCGACTACTCCAGCACAGTATGCTTTTCACTGGTGTTCTAGAGCTGGTTTGCTTCACATTCACTGACCTCGCATCGCTTGCTTGAAACTGGCCATTGGGGAGTATTTACCTAGACCGGCAAACAGTCCCAAAAAAGCTGTTTTTTTTTTGGTTTTTTTTGTTTTGTTTTTTGTTTTTTTCTGAGAGGTGGCTGTTAAACACTTTCCAGTGGTGCCATATTACTTAATTATGAACCAGGACCTGTGATACGGTGACTAAAAATTGGAAAACAAATGACATTTCAGAGTTTAGTTGTAATTTATTTTTATCAGGATTTAGTAAGTAGGACCTACTCAGAAAGTGTAGGATATTTTGGTTTTCAAAAGTGTTAACTTTTACTTTGATATTCATTAGGAATGTGTAAATTTCTGCAGACGATCATCGAAGTTATTCTGAAATACATCATTTTAAACAATGATTAAGCAATGCCTCTAGGACCTTGTATTTCCTGCTTGGTTTTTGGAAAGATACTTAATTTTTCCCCCGTTTTATACCTGTATTTGTGCAGTTCTTTGTAGAGCACCTCTTTTTGTTGTTTAAAGCTGTGATTAATGGGCATTTCCCTCCTCTTGAGTTAGCAGGGATTTTAGTAGTTAATGACAGTAGTTAATGACAGCCTATTTATAAACTACTCTGAGAATTTAACATCAAATTCAGAGATGAAAAACATGTCGACAGCTTGACACAGGGGAGGTCTTTGAGTCATGATCTTTACTTTGAGTCCTTACGATATCAGATTAGTAGAAACAGATTAGTAGAATTGTTTAATCTTATTCATTTTTTTTTTTTTTTCTTTAAACAAGTAGTACTTTGTGCCAGGCACTGTTCTAGGCGGTAGGGATTGTGATGAACAGAGCTGACAGTACCTCTGTGCTAATGTAGCCTACATTTTAGTGGAGGAAACAGATAAAAATGTAATGTAAGACCAGGTCTGGGAACACAAGGAATTTATATTGTTTTTTTTTACCATGAATACTTGTGTTCACATTCATCCCCAGTACTCCAGGGCTTGATATTTGACACTTGGATCTTTTTTACTAGGACAGGTATCTTTATTTATCCATGTGGCTCATGAGGGCATTGTGTGCTTGGTGGGTGTATGAAGGTAAAGTTTTAGGAAGTAATTGAAGACAAATACATTGAATAATTGGTCTAAGTAGTAATAATACTGTAACTACCTTGGAAAGGAAAGAATTACCCCCTAAATTGGTAATAAATAAATAAAATTCCCAAGAGTGCATTTCCAAAGCTCAATCTTTTTGCTGATTTTGTTCATTATTTTACAGTGTAATTCACTGCTGCCATTTAATAGATGCTCAGCAAATATTGTTGAATGAATGACTATAACTATGTTGTTTTAACCAAGTGCCCCAACATGGTTTTGATCAAGGTGGATTCAAAAAAATTTTTTTAAAACTCATTTTTGAGCTCCTATGTCTGTGATACATATGAAGACAAGCCCAACATTTGTCTTATGCCCAAGGAGTTTTACCTTATGACCCAGCAATACTAAGAGTTTATCCAAAGGATGCAGGAGTGCTGATTCATAAGGGGCACATGTACCCCAGTGTTTAACAGTACTATCAACAATAGCCAAATTATGGAAGGAGCCAAAATGTCCATTAACTGATGAATGGAAAAAGAAGGTGTGGTGTGTGTGTGTGTGTGTGTGTGTGCGCACACACACACACACACACACACACACACACACACACACAATGGAATACTACTCGGCAATGAAAAAGAATGAAAATTTCCCATTTGCAGTAACATGGATGGAATTGGAGGGTATTATGCTAAGTGAAATAAGTCAGTCAAAGACAGATAGCATACGTTTTCACTCACATGTGGAATTCGAGAAACTTAACAGAAGACCATGGGGGAAGGGAAGGGAAAAAGTTGGAGGCAAACCATAAGAGACTCTTAATCTTAAATACAGAGAACAGAGTGTTGATGGAGGGTGGGGTGGAGGGGAAATGGGTGAAGGGCATTGAGGAGGGCACTGGGATGAGCACTGGGTGTTGTATGTAAGTGATGAATCATGGGAATCTACTCTTGTAGCCAAGAGCACACTGTATACACTCTATGTTAGTTACCTTGACAATAAATTGTATTTAAAAAAATCTGCTAGGAGTCATAAGATGTATAAGTACACTGATAAAACAAGCTGGAAGTAACTAGCGCATAATAGGAGACCTTAAGGTGGGAATTTGGAGATTAAGATCACCTCCTGCTGAGGTAAGTAGATAAAGTTGCCATGGGGAGTGGTGTTCGGCAGGAATGAAAGACAGGTAGGATTTGAACCATTTGGAGGTAGGGATATGGAGGGCTGCAGGAATCACATCAGCAGGGATTTATTACGTGTGTGGGAAACCATGATGTGCCTACATGGGTTGAATGTTACTCATTTTGTCTGTAGTGAAGTTCCTTTGAAAGAGAACAGTAGGCTAGGACATTGAAAAAGTAGGTTTAGAAAATTTTTTTCCTCCCCTACTGGAGCACAGAATATTTCTGAGAAGAGTGGGATGGTTAGAGAGAGGCTTCTTTGTGTCTGTTAATGCAGGAGAAACCATTCTCCCACTTTTGTCTTGTAAGCGCCTTGGAGGTAGAACACATTAGGTTTTCTTGTGTGAGGTGAGCACACTTTTGTGACCAACTCTAGTAACACTTTCTAGCTGTTTCTTTCTTGGGTTTTTGTTGCTGTTGTTGTTGTGTTTTGTTTTGTTTCTTTAAGGTTATAATAGAACCAAGAGCATGAAATCTTCCTTACAGGTTCACCTGAACTGCCCTTGTGTCTCTAACCTCAGAGGCTCATGTTTTTGTCCTCCTCACTGTTGCTCTAGTATCTTTCTGACATAGCTTTTTGTATTTGATTTCTAATTATGCAGTGACTTCCTGTTAGCTGTGGGCTAATGTTGGCTTCCCTTGGGCTGAGGTAGCCACAGCCCACGTTCTGGTTCCTGTGTATTTTGTGTCCTCGTTCTCCTCACTCCTTATACCATCCGTAATGTAGCCATCTAGCTGCTAAAATGCCACATCTTTCACCTTATTGTGCCCATGTTTGTAATTCTCCTTTATACTCCCCATCTTTTAAGACCAGTTCTTGAATTATCTTTACTTGGAGGTTTCCCCTGATTTTCTGGGTAACAGTTGGGATATTTCCACCCCCTCCTCATCCCCCCCCTCCCCGTTTTTGCTCACCAAGGCTGGAGTCCTTGTAACTGTTCAGGTGATTTTTCTTACCTGAGGATGACGACCTCAGGGGCAGAATCTTCTCTTACTCATTTTTGAGTCCCAGTATTCACCATAATGGTACACATAGATCCTTCTATCCATGTTTATTGAGTGACTTGTTAGATGGATAGCCATGTTTTCAGAACATCGTAGAAATGATGAACTTATAACATGTTACCATAGGACCATCATTGTTTTTACTCTTGGCAGGAGCATAGTACTTGAGTAAATTTAGATCCATTAACTTCTTTTTCCTCTCATTTTATTAATTTTTTTTTTTTTTCAGTATCTGCTTGGAACATAATGCCAGGGATTCTGGGAAATGGAAATATGAGACTGTTTCAGCCTTTTCGTATATGTACTTTGTTACAAGGGAGAACACAAATGAACAATTAACTCCTTTTTGTTGGACCTCAGTTGCTTCTCCTCATTTTAATCAGTTCATTAGTTCATGTTGCTTCCTTTCTAAACAACCCTGCAGACTATGGGTTCTTGCTTTGCTTTGATCTATATGCTTGCACAGCTTTAAAAATAACTTAGTAAAAGGAATATATGCTTTTCGTGATAAAATCACATAATGCAGGTATATTCCAAGTGTATTTGAGTTTTACAGCTTCCTCTGCTCCATAAGCACCCTGAGGTGCCACAGCTGGTCAGAGTGGGATGTGATTCAGATCCCAAGATCTTTTTTCCTATTATTTTTCCTCCATATTCCACTGTTAATGTTACTTGTATGAAGAACAGTCTGAAAAATGTTATATTTTGTGCTGTTATGTATATTTTTACTAACGTAAACAGGTTAGATTTGTAGGATGCTTTGTGGATATGAAGAAGCAAGTTAGTTTTCTTCTATAAATCAAGAAAAAGCAAAAAAAAAAAAGGAAGACAGGCTTATGCTGTAAATGTAACAGTGACACTTGAAAATACTCAGAATTGGGGAGGCAAATAATTGTGCAATTACCTGGAGGGACTGAAAAACAAATTGCCTAATTTTAAAGACTGGAACAGCTGGTGTTTTCTTATACCCCCTCCCTGGCCCCCACCTCCCTTTTTTTTTTTTTTTTTTGGTAAATGCCCAATGAAGTTTTGTTGTGGTTTTTCTTCTTACATAAACATAATCAACACAATAAAGAAGATAATGAACCAATGACTAAGAGCATCAGCACATTTTTTTCCCTCTCTGTTCAGATGTGCCGAATAGATCTTTATCCTTCACTGAACCATCAAATAGAGGCTGGCAAATTAGAACATCCATGTTTATTTAATCAGCTCCCCCACCCCCAACTGTGGGCTTTTTTGCTTTGTTTTTTTTTTTCTTCAAGTTTTAAAGTGCAGTTTGTTGTTCAGATGGAACTCAACATTTTCCAGTTCTAAAAGGTGTACCAAAGATGCTAAATATAAACAAGTGGCCTCATTTGACATGGTGTAACTTTTCATTAATTTCATTTTTCAGCCAGAAAATATGACATTTAGTGTAAAACATTTTAAATGGCATGCTTTAAAACCTAAAGATTTGAAAGGAATTCAATTTGAATGTAACCGTGTATCCTTAGAATAAAGCATAAAAATTAGTAAATTTGAATCTGGGTTTTAAATACTTTCAAATTAAATTTATATAATAAAGTTCACAAATCTTTATTATATTGGTAAATAAGCCAACACAGAATAAACACACTCATGTACCCAGAACACAGCTGAAGCAATGGGACAAGGATAGCGAGCTTGTATGACCTAGTCCCTATGCTTCTTCTCTTCAAGGTAACTGCTAACTTCTAAGACAACAAGTTTCCTGTTTCATAAATGTTTTTTAAAACTTTTTTTTGTGTGTGAGAAAATCCACACGCTATAAACTTCACCACCTTAACAATTTTAAAGTGTACAATTCATTGACATTTACTATTTTCACAGTGTTGTACATTACCACTGTTCAGTTCTAGAACCTTTCCATCAACCCCAAAGGAAACCCCTTGCCCTCGAAGCAGTCATTCCAGGTCCCATCCTCTCCCTGGTATCTTTGGCCAGTAGAGACCCCTTCAGGCTGGTTCCCTTATCTTTTGGCATGTCCCCATCATTCTTGGAGCTCTGCTTCCTCTCTTGCAGAAAACATTTGAGATCATCCTGTATTATCCTAGCCTCTGCCCTGGAATCAGTCCTTTGTTCAAGGAATGGTTTCTTTTAATGGAGAATGCTATTTAGAAATTGGGATCTGAATGTTAGGTCTTCTAATGGGCCATCTTTAGGCCCTTTCAGACAGAGCTAAGGCATATATATGTGTATGTATGTATATACATATATATATATATATGTTGATATGGAGATGTATATATGTTATGTATGAGACATGTATATGCATGTGTGCATATTTGGAAATTGCATGCATACATGTGTATATATATTAAATATAAGTAAATCCATATGTAGAAGACCTATAGTATACATGTATATACATATACCTTTTATTTATTTTTTTTCTTATTTTTAGCTAGCTGTATCTATCCAAATACCTTTTCTTTCACACCACAAATTTATACTGTTACCTTTGATTTTTATATTCCAGTTTATTTCTCTGAAATAATTACCTATTTGAATTATAATTAGGTCAACTTACTTGGGTTCATCTCACTTAAGGATTTTCCTCCCGTCCTCTTTGATTTTGTTTTTTTTCTTTTTGAGTGTATGAAAAATAAAAAGACATACACAGAGGTATCCCTAAAGTATTGTCACTTACCCTCTTTTCTTTTAGGGTGTTCTGCTCTCTGTCTTACCTACCATATTCCCATCTCCCTGAAGGTACACAATCTCATGAGTTCCTGATTATTTCTTCCTGCCTGTTTTTGTACAAATAATGAATATATGAATATATCTCTTCATAAACACAAAGTAATACATTCTTTCATAATTTTTCGACTTCAAACTCTGTCATGAAAATCATGCCATACAGCTCAGAGACACCCTCATTCTTATTTATAATTGCGTGTTATGGTTCATGCAATGTGTTGATGATGTGTTGCTCACCATGGTTGATTTGGCTTCTGTTCTCTGGCTGTGGGTAGAAGCAGTTGACTGTTAACTGTTATGGTACATCCTTTTGAGGTTTAGAAGCTAAAAAGCATCTGAGTTCTGGTCATGGTAACCAGATGGAAGTTTATAATAGCAGGACATTGCTTTGAGCAGTTGAAGCAAGTCTTTTTAAATCTACAAAATCATCTAAATAGTCAACTGTTTTATTGAAGGCAATGGGCTAATGTGAGAAAGCTTTCCTGTGAATAGAAGGGATGTCGATGCTAGTTAAGTAGTGATGGATAATACGAGGAATGTAACGTGTTGAATTTCTTTTATGCAAGTTAATTTCTGAGTGGCTAAAATTAGTGTTGGATCAATCTGCTTTTTTTTTTTCCTTCTGTAGAGCTATTTTAGAAACTGAAAGAGGGAGAGCAGCAGATTTTTCTGTATTTTATCATGTTCCTTTGTAAAATGTACTTGATAATTCTAAACCTTTAACGTATGCTATTTTTAATGTACGCTAAAAGCAGCCTCCAAAATTATAGGAGAAGTTCTTGGTACATAATCATGCTTATTAAATGTTTATGGAAAAAATAATAACTCCTAAAAGAAACTCTTTGCTGAACTTTTTTTTGTTGGTGGTGGTGAACGCCCCTTTCTGCAGTACTTGTCATTGCTCGTAGTTTCTACTATGAGTTTGCATAATATCATCTCTGAATAACAGATTTTATTGGCACTGGAGATCTGTTGGGGTTGTAAATGTTCTGAAAATAAGTAATTCATACTGCACTGACAGTTTAGTGTTTCTGTTGATCTGTGACATTAGAGATGCTAGAAATCATTTGAAAAATGCAAGGAAATTGTAGTAATGCATTTTAATAGCAATATACATGATAGTAATTTAGATTATAATTACCCCCTTGGCAGTAACTGTGTTTACCCCTGTTTTGCACAGTGCTGACTCTGCAGTTTTCTTAAAATACAGTCATTATCAGTGCACACTATTTCTTTAAATAGTCTCCACGTTTCATATCTTCTCCCCCTTCACTAGTCTGATCACCTGAGTTAGGTACCAAGACCACAGGAGTTCTAATACTAAAGAGATACTGAGGCAGTTAACCTAGAGTTACTGACCGGCAGATAGAAACAGGCACACACACACCAATGCCAGACCACGTGTGCACACACACTCTCCTCGCTATGAGAACTTAGGCTTTTTGACTCCTTTTGTTTTATGCTGATGGAACTTTTTTTGTTCTCTGCAGTTTACCTGCTAAAAATTACAAAGTGAATGTCATTGAGAGGGATCTTGAGTCTAGTAACTTACTTCATATAAAGATCAGTTAAGGTTTTGGCGTGTTTGGGTAGCTCAGCCACTTAAGCATCTGGCTCTTGGTTTTAGCTCAGGTCATAATCTCATGGTTCGTGAGTTCAAGACCTGCATGGGGCTCTCCGCTATTGGTGCGAGCCTGCTTGGGATTCTCTCTCTCTCCCTCTCTCTCTGTGCCCCTCCTCCACCCCTCTCAAAATAAAGAAATTTTAAAAAAGTTAAGGTTTCAGTGTTTTCTTACAGTCCTCCAATATTTCAAGTTTTTAACTGCCAAAGGCTATATATTTTGGGTCATGTTAAAACATGCTGATTTTTCTTTATGGGTTTAGGTGTGAGTAAGAGACCATTACCCGTGGTTGAGGATGTAGTATGGGTACAAGGTACATTCCAGGAGGAATAAGGTATGATTCAATGAGTTGAATAATTGGGCAAACTTTTGCTTAAAGCAACTATCATGTGTCAGACATTCTACCAGGGACTGAAAGGTCATTGTCCTCACCCACATACACATTAGGGTGGGTCATCTTCCTGCAGAGCCTGCAGGCTTTCTAGAGATAGCTTGTTTTACTGTTTTTAAAATTAGGTCTCCATTGAGTGGTGAATTCTCCATATTTGTATGTAAATCATTCAATTATTTGAAAAATGAAAGAATGTTCTCTAATACTTTCTACCGGTAACTGGAAATAGGATATATTTTTAATTTGTCATGGAGATGGTATTTCAAATTCTGCAAACAAATAAATGAGACAGAATAATGGAGAAATCTACTGAAAAGTTCTGATACCTGACCTGCGATGAAATGCAGGCACTGAGGCAGGTACAGAAGAAATGACTACCATTACCTTTAATAGTTACATAGCAAAAGAAAGAATATTTGGTTTCAGAAATATAGAAATGGTGAGGGAAATAAGTTGTGAAAGTGCATATTACTTTCTATACCTTAGAATACATTTAATAAGGAATCTGACAAGAGGAATGTTATGTACTTTTCTTTCTATCCTGCATTTGGTATTTCAGAATAAAATTTACTAAGGGATTAAAAAAGATTTAAAAATTATGTTGGATAAATATCCTTCTAATTTTTGTGATGTCAGGCAGACATCCTTATCTCACTAATGTGTTTTGATACCACAGGGGATAAAGCTTTCTAAGTATTTTCATCTTCATGGCTAATGGAATCAGAGATAGGCAGACGTGAGTGTCCTTCCTCTCTCCCCCTACTTCCCGCTTCCTTTGAAGTTATGTGAAATGAAAGAAACACAGGAAGAGCTGTGCTTAAAAGGAGTATTTCTGATTATTCACGTAATGTATTTCTCCCCACAATTTCCTTTCTTTTGTACCTGTGTGTTGATAGTACTATAATAAAAGGGGGAAATTCTGGTGAAAGCTAATCACCCAATTATCTGGTCTGTTGCCTGTGTCTTTAATTTGAGATATTCCTTTCTGAGTAAGTATTGAGAATTTTTTCTTGTGACTTATCTTCCTCGCCTTTCTTGTTTTAATTCTTACTCTATGTATACCTTAGATTTTATTATAGCCTCATTCATTCACTGAGTGCCAGCAATTTTACAACGTACTGATGACACGGTGATGAATTAGGCAGAGGCAGACACTGTCTGAGTAGACGTGTAAGACCTTCTCCAGTAAAATACAAAGAGGTACTAGCACATTCACAGATTTGGCCCCTAGCCTTTGCTTTTTTCCTGCTATTACCGCTGCCCTTGTCCTTTCTGACCTCATCGTTCACACAGAGGATCCATCCAACATTCAGTCCTCTCATTTTCTCGACTATCATTTCCAGCAGTCTTTGGTTTTTCTACCCAACCTCAACCACTCGTTGCCTCCCATAGTAAAATGCCACCCCTAAATATGGTTTACAAACTTAGCGGAGCATTACCTGTCTTTCTGCTTACTTAATATTCCCACTGAAAGAATTCCATAACCCTTTTAGAACTACCGATCCATCTACTCTACCATTTGTTCATGTCCATCACTCTCCAACTGCTGCTACATCCTTCTTTCCTTATTGACCTTAGACACATGCTCCATTGTTACCTTCAGTAAACAGTTCTTGTATTTCCCTCTTGGTCCATATAAACTCTACCCTTGGTTAAACTAAATGTCCCACCTCGTCTGCTTTTGCATCTCAGCACAACGTGCATTTGGGAAGAAGCATACAGCCACAAGTAGTGTTTTCTGAATGACTACGGTTGGCAAGTGAGCCCTTAACAGATATCCTACCACCTGACCCTTGCCAGCACACTTCTTTGCTTTCTGGAAATGATTTCATACCTTTTCTTTTTTTATTTTATTTTTTATTTTTTTTTAACGTTTATTTATTTTTTTTTAATTTTTTTTTTCAATGTTTATTTATTTTTGGGACAGAGAGAGACAGAGCATGAACGGGGGAGGGGCAGAGAGAGAGGGAGACACAGAATCGGAAACAGGCTCCAGGCTCTGAGCCATCAGCCCAGAGCCTGACGCGGGGCTCGAATTCACGGACTGCGAGATCGTGACCTGGCTGAAGTCGGACACTTAACCGACTGCGCCACCCAGGCGCCCCAACGTTTATTTATTTTTGAGACAGAGGGAGACAGAGCATGAACGAGGGAGGGTCAGAGAGAGGGAGACACAGAATCTGAAACAGGCTCCAGGCTCTGAGCTGTCAGCACAGAGCCCGACGCGGGGCTCGAACTCACGTACCGCGAGATCGTGACCTGAGCCCAAGTCGGCCGCTTAACCGACTGAGCCACCCAGGTGCCCCTCATACCTTATACCTCCAACTCTGCGTCCTCACTTGTAGCCGATTATATTGCTATTTCTATCCCTGAGAAGGTTGATGCAATCACAGTAGAACTTTCACGCCTCACTTCCTAATCACCAGGTCTAACAAGCTACCTGAATCTGTTCCCCTCGACTTTGCTTTTGATCTTCTTACGGTGATAGACTTTACCTGTCACTGTGTAAGATCATTCCTTCCTCTTGTAGGCTACATCCCGAGTCATCTGCTTGAGTTTTTTGTTTGTTTGTTTACTTGTTTGTTTCCCTGCATCTTTACCTACCTTCTTCTGCGTTATTAGTTTCTTCCTCCCTGCTTGGTCATTCCCATCAGCCTGCAAACATCTTGTAGTTTCCCCCAAAGAAAATCCACACTATGGCTTCCCACCAACTGCTGCCCCAGTTCTTTGCTCTCCTTTATGGGAAATCTCCTCACAAGAGTTGCCCCCCTTTTTTTTTTCTTTCCCCTTGAACTTTGGACCGGGTTTATCCCCAGTCCACCACTCTTGAGGCTCTTGACAGGGAATCAATGATCAGTAGATGGCAGCACTGCTCACTTAGTTGTTAAGACCAAAACTTCAGCATCATCTTTGAATTTAACTTCTTTTAATACCTCACCTCCAAACTATCAACCAGTCTTGTCTGATCTAACTTCATATTGAACAGATCTCATGCCTTCCATCACTGGCTCCTTGTACCAGGCTACTGTCCACTCTTGACCAGACGCTGTACTGGCCTTCTAATGGGTGGTCTTATTTCACATTTTGCTCCTTACATTCTGTCGCGACACAGTAGTTAGAACAGTCTTTAAAAAGCGTTTGATTTTGGGGAGCCTGGGTGGCTCAGTCGGTTAAGTGTCTGACTCGTGATTTTGGCTCAGGTCATGTTCCCAGGGTGGTGGTATTGAGCCATGCTTAAGAGAATCTTAAGATGCTCTGTTTCTCTCTCTCTGTGCCTCTGTTTCTGTCTCTCTCTCCTTGTCCCTCCCCCCCCCACCCCCACCCATCTCCTCCACTTGGGTGTACTCTCTAAAAAAAAAAAAATGATTTTTGATTTTAATAGATCTTAGAATTTATCTGCTGGATATCTGCCAATAGTTTTCCATCCATTCAGGATAAATTAACCTGAAGCCCTCACCATCAGAGACCAGCGAACTTTGTATTAAATAGCCAGACAGTAAACGTTTCAGGCTTTGCAAGTCACATAGGGTTTCAGTTACTTCTGCCGGTGCCAGTGTTTCCTCTTCCTCCTCTTCCTTTTTACAAGCGTTTAAAAATGTAAGCAACACTCTTAGCTCGGGAGTCCTATGAAAACATTTGGCACTCAGGCGGCTGTTTGTTGATCCCCTGCCTCCAATACCAGCTTGTTGTGTCTCTCTTGCCCTGTTCAACTCTGTCATTTCCTGGGATTTTGAGGTGTCGTTTTACCACCCTTTGAATATACCTAGTTCTTTCCTGCCTTTTGCTTTTGCTTGAAACATGTTTCATTCTCCTCTTCATTCTGGTTTCTGCTGAATGTTATTTTCTTAGGCGAGTGTCATTTGCTCAGACTTGGAACTCTTCAATAGCTGCTTCTGCTACCACTTAGGTCACCCCTGTGTCTACACCATGTAAATAATGTCTGGAAAGAGTAGATGCTCACAATATCCTCTATACAATAAATAAGAGTGGCGAGTGTTAAGAAGAAGGAATCCATGGACAGGAGATTCCCCTTTTGTGGCTCGGAAGAGGCCTATCCCAGGAAGTGAGTCTCAGCCCAGATATGCTGTCTGGGAGTAGGCTTGTGCAAAGATTCAGTAGTGATTGTGACAGTTTGGGTGAAAGGAGAGGGTGTTAAGAGGAAAGAATCTTGGGCAAAAAGGTGGAGGTTTTTAGATAATAAATTGTTCAAACTGGAAGACTTACTATGGCTGAAATAAAGAGTTACTTTGAGCTAGTGAAATTATTCTGTCTTTCCCAGTGTTTGTTGGTGAAGTCTACCTGCTGCCCCATTTAAGATGCTGTCTGTCTTTACCCCCATCTTCCACCCAAATACAACAAAAACTATTGACACGTTTGCTTTTATACTGTTAGCTAGAGAGTGGAGCAGGACAAAGGACTGACAGGTTGGTCTTGGTCTTTCATATACATACAACCATACATTATGTGCTCTTTTTTGTTTGGCTTTTTTTAACCCAGCAGGTTTTTTTTGGCGGGGGGGGGGGGTGGGTTCATCTATCTGGTTGCATTATGAGTGAATCTTTTTTATTGGTGTACAGTATTCCATTGAATAGATATACCACAACTCGATGAATAGTTGGGTTGTTCCCAGTGTTTGAATATTATGAATAAAACACCTCTGAACATTGTATGAATTTTTGTTGTTTTGTTTTTCTCCTGCTTAATACCTCGCTGTATAATTGCGGAGTCCTCTGGTCGGTGTACATTTATCTTTAAAAACAAAAAAACCCAAAAAAAACCGGCCAGACTTTTTGCCAAAGTGGCAATACCATTTTACATTTCCACCAGTAGTATAGGTGACTTTTAGGTGCTTCACATCCTCCCCTCTCTAGGGGATGTGTAGTGTTACCTCATTCGTGGTGAGTTGTTTGTTTTTGTTTTTTTCACTTGTGGTTTTAAACCGCATTTCCCTGGTGGCACATTATCTTGAACATTATTTCATGTGATTATTGGCCATTCATGTATCTTCTTTCGTGAAGTCTTTTGATCATTTTTTAAACTGGGTTATTTGTCTTATTACTACTGAGTTGTAGGACTTCATTGAAAGTTCTGAATACAAGTCTTTATGAGATGCATTTATTGTTGGGAGAGGCAGTCTGCCATGGTTCCTGAGTACCTCTGTATATTTATTCTAGTTACACCAAGAATGGAAGGCTTGACTGCTCTTTACTGAATCCATTTCTCAGGGTTGTGCTTGCAGTGAGCTGCCTTGAAAGGTGGTTATGTCTCCCTGTAGACAATGAGCAGGCTTGTTATTGTTCACTTTAAAATTGGTGAGTTCCCCATGCTCAGTATCCTATAATGCATTCTACGGCATGTGGAGGCGTTGATCATCCATCAGGGAGCCCTGTGTTGCCCCTCTGGGACTTGGTGGGTCAGGGAACCAACACAGGCATAATACAGCCCTTTGTCTCTAACACCGGACTCATGTTTTCTGCCACCATTCAGGAACCAGTAACAGGCTCATTTAGCTTGTTACATTATGTAGACTCGGACTGCACACTTCTTGACTTGTATTATGGATATTTCCCCCTAGCCTGTGGCTTCCTTTTCATTGTCTCAATAAAACTGTCTTAAGAGTTGTTTGAAAAATTGAAGGTTTAAATTTTGATGAAGTCTAATTTATGAATAATTTTCTAGTTAGTGCCTCTTGTCCTAAGAAATCTTTGCCTTCCCGTAGGTAGTGAAGCTTTTCATCTATGTTTTCTTATAGACATTAAGTTTTAGCTTGCACATTTAGGTCTAAGGTCTAGGTTCACTTTTTCTCATTTGGATGTCCTGTTGTTCCAGCACTATTTGTTGAAGAGATTCTTCTTACCCCATTAAATTACATTAACACCTTGGTTGAAAATCATTGACTACATAGGTGCAAGTGTATTTCTGGATTCTTTTCTATTGATGCTTCTACTATTCTAACTTGATTTTAGTAGCTTTATAGTAAATCGTGAAATTGAAAAAATCCCCCCAACTTTATTCTTTTAAATTGCTCTACCTTAGGTTTCCTGCATTTCCATATAAATTTTATTTTTTTTTCCATATAAATTTTAGAAGCTGCTTCTCAATTTCTGAAAAACTTCTCAATATTCTGGTGGTGAATATATTGAATATATACATTGTCCTTCAGAAAATGTATTTCTTAACAATGTCTTAATAATACCGAGCCTTCTGACCCATGAACTTGGCATAAGATCATTCATTTAGGTCCTCTTTAATACCTCTTCACAATATTTGTAGTTCTCCATATAGGTATTTATCTTCTTTTGTTAAAAATTTTCCTCATTATTTTCCTCAAAAAAAAATGAGGGCTTTTTTTGATGCTATTTCAAGTGTTAAATTGTAAAATTTCATTTCTCACTTACTAGTATTATTTAGACATAAAAAAATATATTTTGAAGGTTGAGCTTTTATTCTGTGATCTTGCTGAATTCATGTAGATAATTTCATCTGCAAGTAGAGACTATCTTACTTCTTCTTCTTTTCTAATCTCTATTGTTTCTGTCGTTATTGCCTTGCCATACTAGTTCGTACCTCCAGTAAAATACTGAATAGGAATGGGAAGATCCAACGTGCTTCTCGCATCTCCACTGTTGTGGGGGCACCAATGAGTTGGTTTGACCAACATGGGAATTATAGCAGCTGGAAGACTTTATGAATGGGGGCATATGATGTCCTATTTTGTGTCATGAAACAAACTAAAGAATTACTAAGTTCAGTGATCCAAAAATCTCTCTGGGTCTCATAGAGCCTGGATTCAGTCAGCTTCCATGTCATGGAATTGGCATCTTCTGGTTCAACTGAGTTTACTTATAACTATAGTCAGAAGATGGAAGAATACAAATTCCATTGTTTTAATATAACTAGCTCCTTATCTTTCATAATGGAAGTCAAAGGTAATATTGAAAACTTAGAAGTTTAAGAAAATCGGAGTAAACATGTTATTTAGACATATTAAGTAACCATCAGAAGAAACAGTTAAGGGAATTAAAAGTGATGGCCTCTGAAAGATAGGGTTAAGTGGTGGGGCAGGTGATTACTTTTTTTTTTTTTTAAATCACTTTTATTTTTTATTTACTTATTTTTTAAAAATTTATTTATTTTTGACAGAGACAGAATGCGAGCATGAGCTGGGGAGGTGCAGAGAGAGAGAGAGAGGGAAACACAGAATCCGAACCAGGCTCCAGGCTCCAAGCTGTTAGCACAGAGCCTGACGCGGGGCTCGAACTCACAAACTGCAAGATCATGACCTGGGCCGAAGTTGGCTGCTTAACCGACTGAGCCACCCAGGGGCCCCTAAATCACTTTTATTTTTATTCAAATGCATTTATTGCTTTTTATTCTTACATTTTGAAAGTATTGACTGTATGTGTTTACCCATTTTTTGTTGAAAGGAACCAGTTGATCTCAGCTTTGGTGTATTTTGATCCCTCCATATCATAATTATTTCAGTGATAAATTCAGAAAGTACTACAAAAAGATCTAGTTTAACTTCTGTTGATACATATTTTGATAAAAATATTGACCTGATGGGTCACCTGGGTGGCTCTATTGGTTAAACATCTGACTTGATTTTGGCTCAGATCATGATCTCACAGTTCATGAGATCAAGCCCTGCATGGGCCTCTGTGCTGAGAGTGAGGAGCCTGCTTGGGATTCATTCTCTCTCTCTCTCTCTCTCTCTCTCTCTCTCTCTCCCTGCTTGCATGCGTGTGCTCACTTACTTACCTTCTCTTTCAAAAGAAGTAAGTAAGCATTAAAAAAAATATTGACAGTATGTACAGGAAACTTGACAAATTAAGATACCAAGAAAGTATATTGAGCAACCTACGCACCCAGTAATATGGGTCTAAATTATGTAAGTAATGGTATGTTAACAGTCTGTAGCCAGGAAAAAAATTTTCATTTAAGATGTGGGATATATTCATGAAATATTACTAAAGATAAAAGTAGCCTACTGAATAAAATTTTTGAAAGTAAAGTACATGTGTTTATGAATGTATAGGGAATATTACATATTCTAAATGAGAAAAAATACTTAAAGGAGAAATATCAAATTAAGAGTCATTTTGAGGCACTTTTTTTTTCGTAGTGCTTTTCTGATTTCCAAATTTTCTGTGTTGAACAGGCAATACTTAAGTAATTTAAAGCAGAAAAGGATACCGGAAATGCTGTCAGTACAAGTTGAATGTATTCTTTTTAATAATACGTAACAGTCACTGATTTCAAAAGTGTTTATTTTCACTAAATCATTTCATTTCTCCTTTCAAATTTATTTTTGTAGATTTTGCTCAGTTTTTTTTTTTTCTTTTTGGTAAATAACCACTCTGCTATTGATGAAAATCCTCTGTCTTTCCTGTGCTAATTTGTTTTGTGTTATTGGAAGTGTTTTCTTGGACAATATTATGGCAAATTAATAATAAAAAATAAAAAAAAAAGTGGATCCGATTTCCTGACACCCCAACTAATCTGCTCTTGAACATGTAAAATTCCTTCCCCTTGGATGTGTAATCCGTAATTTAAGTAGATTCAGTTCTGGAATTTGTTCATGCTGCTTCATTTTTTCCATCTGGACTATGTTTGTGCCTTTCTAACCGGTCTTGCTGCTTCTGTTGCTTCTCATCTGAAAGTAAAATCAGAGTTCTTTGGGTGGCCTCTGAGGGTACAGTCCCTTCCATTACAACTTTTCAGTTACAGGTATGGTTACTTCTCTGTCCTTCACACCTTTATTCTAATACTCAAGTTTGAGGCCTTCGGATTCTTCTGCGAGTCTTTCTGTGACCACACTGTTTGAAATTGCAAACCACCTCCTGTGCTCCTTATTCTACTTCTCTGCTTTTATGTTTCTCTGTAGCACTTTTCCGTAGCTACAAAGCAACTACTTTAACTGCTTAGTTCATTTATTGACTGCCTGGCTTTATTCTTCTCCATGGAGAAGAAAGCTCCATGTACCTAGGGATGCTTGTCTCTTATTGACTGTTCTCTGTATAGCACTTCAAACAGTGTCTGACACTTAGTAGGCACGAAATGTTGAATAATGAATGAACTCCAACTCTTCTAATCTGCATTTTATACTGCTGCCAGAGTGATCCTTCCAAAACTGCCCTGGAAAATCTGATTGATTAGCGGTGCTCTGTCCCTCCCTGATCTGGCTGATATCTTTGGCTATAAGTGCTTCTGGTTTTCTTTGTGGTTGTACACATGTGCCCTATTTCAGTCTGGAAGAAGTTCCTAATTCTCAGTCCCCTTAACTGACTTCCCTTCGCGCTTTTACTCGGGCTTCCCTCATCTGCTCACCAAGTTAGGGATTCCTCCTCTGGGTCCTTAGGTAGGCACTGTATTACAGGAATTAGATTCACCAGAAAGTATTACTACTGTGCTTGCATTTCTCCTTCCAGACTTAGGTTTTGATCATCTCTTTGTATATTGTGCTTAGAACTAGGCACTTAATGGTAGTTGAGTCAGTAGCTTCAAGGCTTTTTTGTGGTGCTTAGAGGATTAGTTTTAACAGGGCTTTTCTTGTATTGAGTTTTGATTTTTATGTTGCAAGTGCCTAACATAGATTACTCTATTTTCAGATAGTTCCTATGATATGTATGTCTCCACACTTCATTGTTTTCCATGATATTTTGCATTTGAGAAAGTCCTTTTACTTTTAAAATACATTTTTTAGTGTTTATTTATTTTTGAGAGTAAGACAGAATGCAAGCCGGGGTTATTTATTTTTGAGAGCAAGACAGAATGCAAGCCGGGGAGGGGGCAGAGAGAGAGGGAGACACAGAATCTGAAGCAGGCTCCAGGCTCCACACTGTCAGCACAGAGCCCGACGCGGGGCTCAAACTCACAGCCGTGAGATCATGACCTGAGCCGAAGTCAGATACTTAACCAACTGAGCCACCCAGGCACCCTGAGAAAGTCCTTTTAATTTGCAGACCTTTTGGTGTTTCATCTTTGGTGAATATCGTAGATTATAATTTATATTTGTGAGCAGAGGAATCATTCCTGCAAAGTAAGACTGCTTGGAGTAGTTGCATGCAGCTGCTATATGAAAGATAGGATTAATGTAATTGATAGTGCTTTAATGAAGATAAATTTTTTTTTTTCTTTAAATTACAGGGAAGTCTTAAGAGTAGGCGACAGATCTCACCTCAGGAATTCATCCATGAACTGAAAATGGGGTCTGCAGATGACATTGTCACATGCCTGGAGTCCCTCCGCGTATCTTTGACTAGTAATCCTGTCAGGTAATTCATCTATCTGAACATCATCAGGGCATGTTAGTAAATTAAACAGATGTCTTTAATCTGTTATTTTCATTTAACACTTTCTTTATAGTGTCTGTTCCTGGGTGGTATACCTCAATGGTGTCTCAAGGTAAAAACTGAGTATCTAACGTTTGTATGCATAATGTAATATAATGTCATCAGTACTTTTGTGTTTATTGCCAAGTGATACATAGCCTGGGGACTTAAAAACAAGAACAAATTTACTCTTTTTTTCCTTAAAAATGTGAAGAAATGGTGTTTTTTAAAAGAAAATCATCATGACCAAAAACTATCAATGTAACATGGCTGAGTTACATGTGAATTTTGGTATTGTATATGTAGTGGCTGATTTTTGTTTGACACACAAAGAAATGCTATTATTTAACTCATCCTTTATTGGAAATTATGTCTTTATAGGAGCACATAGGTTAGTATTGCCAGATGTAGTGAGTCAAAATACAAGATGCCGAGTGAAATCTGAATTTCAGATATATGGACACTGTGAGATTTTGTTTATCTGGAATCCAAATTTAACTAGGTGTCCTGGATCCAGCAACTCTAATAGAGATGTCTCTATAAATCAAGTTTTAGACTTTTAGGCTCAGAATATTCTTGAAAAAGTTCAAGCAGAAGTTGTTATGAAATGTCTGAGTAGTCATAAAATTTCAGAGCTGTAAGGGTCTGAGGTAGATCATTTTTGGCTTCTTTTGTATAATAAATGAATGCTTGTTTTTGCATAAGAAAATACTGTGTATTAGATGTGTGTAAAATATGTGTGTTTGAGGGGCACCTGGGCGGCTCAGTCAGTTGTGTGTCTGACCTTGGCCCAGGCCATGATCTCATGCTTCATGAGTTTGAGCCCCATGTCGGGCTGTGTGCTGACAGCTCAGAGTCTGGAGCCTGCTTCAGATTCTGTGTCTCCCTCTCTCTCTTCGCCTGCACAGTCTGTCTCTCTCTCTCTCTCTCTCTCAAAAATAAATAAACATTAAAAAAATTTTTTGAAAAGTGTGTGTGTGTGTGTGTGTGTAAATAATTGTCAGGGCTAGAATGACTACAGAGGTTAATAATATGTAATAGAATCTCTTCGATGTCTGCTCTGTTACTACTTTTTTGGACATTTCTGAAGTTTGGCTATAGTATGAAAAAATCCTTCACAGTACACCTATTTAAAAAGAAAAGACCTTACCTGTTGAGACATGAAGTGAGCGAGTTTTAACTGAGGAGTATGAAGAGGAAACAAAGTATATTTCAACTTTATCTTTGTTTTTCCATATTTCCCCACATCCAGCCTGTTTTCTAGGCTGTAAGCTTAATGAGGGGAAGGAGACCAGGACTTGCTATGTCTTACTTCTCTTTACCACTCATAGCACACAGTACATAAAAAGTACTCAGTGAAGACTTGCCGATTGAAACAATGAAGTTTAATTTGAGCTTCCTTCAGTTTTACCTTGGCTATTGTTAGACACTGAGTTGAATTGAGAATTTATTTGGCAGGTATAATCATACATGAAGAACTCTGCTTTCCAGTTGAATCTGTACCTATTTAATATATTCATTTAAAAAAATAATTACTGAGCACCTAATACTTACAAAGCCCTGTCTTGTGGGGCTTGGGTAAATAGCAAAGCAGATCCAGGTCCTGTACTTATGGAGTTTAAATGTAGCAAAAGGATATTTTGGGGTTGACTGGAGAGATGTACTCCATGTCTTAGTTTATCTGGCAACCACTGAGCAATGGTTGTTTCCGTGGTTTTTCAATTTGATTAGAAGCAGACCCTTCTCGCTATCTTCATAATTTGATTAGGTGACTATGATAGCAAAAGGAAAACTTTTATATATGAATTCATGTATATTACAGCGGATACATTTATATGTGATTTCGCCTTAAACTGCTATATTACCTGCTATATTACCAGGAATCCACAAGCTATCGATGTTTCCCTATAAATGATAGAAATCTTACCATTGGAGAAGTTTTTCTGAAATTGTGGCACTTGATGTAGAGAGAAAATTGAGAAGATACTCAAGATTATTTCTGTGTGCAGTGCTCCAATTAGTGGAATGGCTTCTTTGGATGTGTAAAAGTTGAATTTATGCCTATGTTCAAATCTTTGGACTTTTCTATTAGTTTTGTGTCTGCTGGTAAAGTCTGTTTTTCATATTTTTTGATGTATAGTTTGTGACTCAATTTCAAGAGAAAAATAATTAAAATTCTTTTAAGAATCTTTTGAGATCGTTGTTAGCCCTGTAGTATTATTGAGTAAATCAGAGTTAAAATTCTTCAATGTCTTTGAATAAATTTGAAAAAAGAAACATGGGAACTGATTAATGATGGTTCTCCAATGTTGGTTTGGGATTGAGTTTTATTTAAATAAAAAGTCAAGGATTAAGAAGAAAACCTCCCTTCCCTCTACCCCACCCGCATCTAGATATGCAATACTTGCGGAATCATTTATCTGCTTCTGAAACGCTACCTACCAATTATGAGCCATGTCAACCTTCTACCCTCCAGACAGTGAATTATGTGAAAACCAGTGCATTAAATATCATGTTATTTGCCACCTTTTATGAAGAGTTGATTTGAAGACCACAAAGTTCTTCTGTTTTGAAGTTTTATTGATTATTCAATATTCTCGGTGACAGTTTTAAGCTAAAAGACACAGTGCTTTAGTTTTGGAACACTAGGAAAAGACCAGCTTCTTCAAATTGTCAATTATAACTTTTAGTGGATCTTGACATAGGCAACAATTATGTTTCAGCTATTGAACACGTTGAGGTGGAAACGTAAAAAAGTAGACACTAACATTATTATGATTGATAACAAGCATTTTCGTCCATACTCATCTATGCAGATAGCAAATGAATTACAGAATGTATCTTCATTTTCTCAATTTGATGTAGCTGTCAAGGGCACGATTTCTGGCTCAGAAAATCCAATCTATCAGGTCTCGTGTTAATCTTAGGCATTATTTTCCTTTACTCATAGTTAGCATGTGCATTTTGAAGTTTACAAGAATTTTTTTTTTTTTTTTTTGCTAACATTACCTTTTCATTAAAATTCTAAGGGGTTTTGGAACTAGGTTTGATTAAGGTAATAACTGTAACTTCCAAAAAATCACTTTAAGAAAAACATGCAGTAAAATGTTTACCGTAAAGCAACTGAGCAGCCTTTGTGGATCTTTATTCCATTTGATCAGTGCCATGTTTAGAATCTAGTTTTTCTGCGCTTAAACACAAAGCTGATAGAAGAGCTTCGTTTTAGAATTGACACATATTTTGTGCCTTATACCACTTGTGTGAAGAGACAAAGAAGTTTGTGGCAAGCAATGAGATCAACATACTCATTGATACTAACATGATCTGGAGAAAAAAGTCAAGACCGATAATTTTGAAGTTGCTAATAGTTATTTAAATTTTTATGTATTTTTATTTATCTCTTAACAATTTTTGTTAATGTTTATTTTTGAGAGTGAGAGAGAGAGTACAAGCTGGGGAGAGGTAGAGAGAGGGAGACACAGAACCTGAAGCAGGTTTCAGGTCCCGAGCTGTCAGCACAGAGCCCAACGCGAGGCTCAAACCCACAAACTGTGAAATCATGACCTGAGCCAAAGTCGGATGCTTAACCAACTGAGCCACCCAGGCGCCCCTAAAATTATATTTTTGTAAAACGTTAAACATGTAGTAAAGATATTGTGATAAGAGAAAAACAAGCACCCACTTGCCTACCTGTGAAGCTAAGATAGAAATAAGGCTTGTAACTTGGAAGCTTCCATGCATCCCTGCTTAATTCTATGTCCCGTTCTCCCGCTATACTGTGGTTAGTGCTGTTTTGAATTTAGGGGTTATCTTTGTTTTTTCTTTTCATTATAGTTTCACCATATATGTCTTCTTAATTTGTGTATTATTTGGTTTTATCTTTGTCACTTCCTGTAAACAGCATAATCTTCCGTGCATTCTTCTGAGACTTTCCCTCTCTATTGTATTTGATAGACTTAAGTACGTTGATGTGTGCAACTACGCACACACCATCACAATCCATACTTTCCCATACTTTTATTTTTTCTTATGTTTTAGGAAGATCTATTACAAATAGTATACAAATGCTCTTTTGAACAAATCTGATAGTCTTTGTCATTTTCTGGTAGTTTTATGTTTCCATTGCCACTGTAAAAACGTATTGAAATCTGTACCTGACATTTCATTTTGAATTTTCAAGTAGTTTATGCTGCTTGCACTGTGTTCATCTTCCTTTATACACCCACCCTTCTGCTCTTTGTTCCTTTTCTGTATTATTCCTCTCCTTCTTCCTCTTCTTCCTTAAATTCTTTTGGGTAGATTTTTAATTTCTCATTTCACTTTTTTCCTTACTTACTAATTTGGAACACATTTTCCCTTTCTGATCTTAGAAAAGAAAGTTAGCATGTACACACTCAAAAAGGAAATTTAATATTCATATGCCTAAAAGGGACAAAAATAAGCAATATCCTGTATTTTGAACCTAAGAACATAGACCTAAAAATACTTGAACACCAATCACCTTCTGTTAATTTGTATGCTAGTGTTGTGTGATATATTAATTGTATTTTTTTTCTTTTTAATGTCACAAATTAGCTATTACTATTGAGTCAAACTACAGATATGTGTATATGTATACATGTTTGCACATTCATTTAGTCATTCCTTTTTGGGTATTACACATTTGTCTCCGATGATTTGACTCTTGCTTCAAGTATATTATTAGGCTCCCTTGGCCAAAGTCTTTTAATGGTAAAACTCTTTAATTTGTCAGAAAGTGACTTAATTTGCCTTTACTTTTGAAGGATGCTTTTCCTAAGGCATGAAATGGAGGACTTTTAGATAAGTTAGTGCACTGAAGATAGTATTTCCTCTTCTGCCTTGCATTGCTATTTTCAAAGGGTTGACTCTTGATCTAAAACTCATTTTTTTCCGGGTGATCTGCCTTTTCTCTCTGTTCTGTGTCCAGGTGGAAATTTCCCTATTTATCCTCTAGGGTTTTGGGGAGGTTTGCTGAGTATGGTTTGGTGTCCTTAATACATTCTGTGAAAATTTCAGCTATTATCCCTTTACAATTTTTCCTCATTTTATATATGTTAGGATGCAGGCCTTCTTCCTCCATATGCCATTATTTATTATCAACTTAATAGTTTACATTCCTCTATATTCCTCTATATTCTGGAAGCATTTATATTTATTTATTAGATCTTCTTATTTTCTTGTTTCTTCACTGGTGTCTAATATGCTATTGAGCTATATGTTGCATTTTAAATTTCCATTATTATAATTGCATCCCTGTTATTTCTCCTTCGTTCTGTTTTATTTGTTTATGTTTAAGTTTATTTATTTTTTTTTTATTTTTTTTTAAATTTTTTTTTTTTTTTTCAACGTTTATTTATTTTTGGGACAGAGAGAGAGAGAGCATGAACGGGGGAGGGGCAGAGAGAGAGGGAGACACAGAATCGGAAACAGGCTCCAGGCTCTGAGCCATCAGCCCAGAGCCCGACGCGGGGCTCGAACTCACGGACCGCGAGATCGTGACCTGGCTGAAGTCGGACGCTTAACCGACTGCGCCACCCAGGCGCCCCAAAGTTTATTTATTTTGAAAGAGAGAGTGTGAGCAGAGGGAGGGGCAGAGAGAGAGGAGCTCTGCTCTGTCAGCACAGAGCCTGACGTGGGGCTTGATCTCAAGACCCTGAGATCATGACCTGAGCCTAAATGAAGAGTTGGACACTTAACCTACTGAGCCACCCAGGTGCCTCTGTTTCTGTCTTAAAACTCCTTGTCTTTTTCATAATTTGTTGCTTCATGCTTATTTTTAATCCTGTTTTATTTCTTTAAACATAGTAAATATCCCTACTTTCTAGGTCTGTAATCTAGTAAGTGAAAATTTCTCAGGCCTGATCTTGGTTATTTGGTTGGCTGGTTAGTTCTTTCCATCTTTACTCATGTCTTGTTTCTTTGTGCGCTCTGTAATGAGAGTGGCCTCCTGTCCCTTTGAACTTTTTCTTTGAGATTCATTTTGAAGATATAGTTTGCTAGAATGAATTGAATGATTTTCAACTACTAGACACATATGGATACTAATAACCCAGGGCCACCTTAAACTAAAATTTCTGGCTTGAGGTGTTTTGGACTTTTGTTTTTGGTGTTATGTTTGTTTTAACACATGGGCACCTTACATGTATCTAACTTGGGTTATATGTTACCAGAACATATTTGCCTTGTCCTTTACTGGGCAGGTGGATAGGTTTATTTCTAGCTTACCTTCTTATTGCAGGTGTGACCCTTTGAGATTCTCATTTTTGCCGTGTGTCCTAGCCTTGATAATGGCCTCTAGGCTTTGGCTCTTGTCCCTTTGACTCTGTACCACAATCACAAAGGAAATGTTGGTTTCCTTTGCATCTGTCCCATAGGGCAGAGCAAGTGGGGCTCAAGGCTGGCTTACCTCTCTGAATTCCTCTTTCTCTCTCTTTAAATTTTTCTTTTAAGGATACTTTACTTTCTTGTTACCACAGATACAACTTTAAAATCTTGTTTCAGTGACGGTTTTTGGTAGAATTGTTGCAGATTGCTATTTTAATACAAGAAAAACAAGTATTAAAGTTTTGCGCCCCAAATCCCAATTTCTCAGAAGGATATAAACAGACAAGTAGAGGGCTTCCTCCTTTCTATCATTTACTTGTCAGACCAGTTGGTCAGTGGTGAATTCCTGTTAACTGTTTTTTGGTTTTGCTTCATATTTTTTAAGTGCCTATGTTAATATGTTCATATACTTATTTTACTTTACCTTACTTTTGCTTACCCTGGCCCCCCCCCCTCCCCCCCCCCCCTAAGATGAGCTCTAGAGGAGAGCCTGGGTAGCTCAGTTGGTTAAGCATCCAACTTTTGATTTCAGCTCAGGTCATGATCTCATGGTTTGTGGGATTGAGCCCTGTGTTGGGCTCTGTGCTGACAGTGCAGAACCTGCTTGGAATTCTTTCCCTCCCTGTCTCTCTGCCCCTTCCCTGCTTGTGCTATCTCTATCTCAAAGTAAATAAATAAAATTATATATTAAAAAGTTGAACTCTAGAAGTTATGGTTTTATTACTCTGCAGGATATCGGTCTTGCATTTCAATTAGCATTCTTCTATCCTTTAAGGCACCTTAAAATCCTTTGATTTTTCTAGTTCTTTTTGAACCAGCCTCACCATCTTGCTGGTTCCCTCATTAAGGTAGTAAATAAATATTTGACACTGTTGACTTTATCTGGGTGAAGCGATGTTTATATCTTTTTGAAAATCATGGTTTGGCATTAGAGATTTGTGGAACGTGATAATACTCCTCAAAAAACATCCTAGAAATTCATGGCAGGAGTAAATTTACCCACTTGGGTAAAAAGTCTGCGTTTCCAACACCCTGTGTCTGTCCCTGGGTTGGGGGAAGGGACAGTGACTATGATGAGAGATAGGGTATGCCTTGAGCGAGGATGACTTAGCGTCCAGTCCCCCAGGCCTTCATCCTTCTCTCCTGTCTGCAGAGCCCCTAATTTTAGTCAGTGGATCTAAATGACATGTGGTGGGAGGGGGTGTACAGCCTTTTCAAAGCACCCAAACCGAAACATCGACAGGTCAAACTTTTACCCAGAGGGACCTCTTCCTAAAGTTTAATTATACTGCATTATGATCCTAGAGGAGTCGCTGTTGCTTTCGTCAGTCTTAGCAAAGATCCTTTCCTAGGAAGGAGATGGGAAGGAATCAGAATGAAACTGTACATACATATGCGCATATATATGTATGTATGTATGTATGTATGTAGTATATATGTTGTCAGAGTCCTGGCGGGAAGACAGACACCAGAGAGCACGCTGTAATTTTTTTTTTTTTTTAAAGAAGTTAATACCAGAAATGGGTTAAATAACTGATGGAAAGACTGAGAAACCACATAAGAAGCAGTGAGGACCTGATTGGCAGCAGTGAGAAGTTGCTCCACCCCTGGGCTGGAGGGGGAGGACAAGAACTCTGTTCATGAAGCTAACGGGGCGGCATTGAGCCTACAAAATGAGCCCCTTTGAAACTAGATCAGAACAGCAGAAGGGGAAGAAGGGGAAGGAGAAGAAAGGGGTCAAGCATCTGTACATTATTTAGTGGGGCAGAGAATAGGTCAGTAAGTGTTAAATTCTCATTTCTTCCAGGTTTTAGTTTCATTTATCTTACTACTAGGAGATAAAAATAAGTATTTTCATGATATGCTACAGGACTTGGATCTGGGCATAAACTTTCTTTTTTTTTTTTAATTTTTTTTTTTTTCAACGTTTATTTATTTTTGGGACAGAGAGAGACAGAGCATGAACGGGGGAGGGGCAGAGAGAGAGGGAGACACAGAATCGGAAACAGGCTCCAGGCTCTGAGCCATCAGCCCAGAGCCTGACGCGGGGCTCGAACTCACGGACGGCGAGATCGTGACCCGGCTGAAGTCGGACGCTTAACCGACTGCGCCACCCAGGCGCCCCTGGGCATAAACTTTCTAAGAATACAAAGGGCTGTCCTGCTCTGGATTTCTTGAAACTTACCTCTATTTGAAGATTGTCCGTTTAGTCCAGGTAAATAAATGGTCACTAGCTCAGCTCCCACATTGACTTCGATCTTTCTCAATACCTCACTTTTACTTTGCCTCCCAAAGGTCTTCTTTTTCTGTTTAGTACTTATCCCTCGATTACATTAAAAAAGAGACCTTTTACTCTTTATTTTATTTTCTCTAACAGCTGTCCTGTTTCACACGGAAACATGCAAACTACTGGTTTTGAAGAGATACGGATACATCCCCTTTTTGCCCTTGAGTTCTGAACATGTTAAAGTAGTTAACAGAAGTGAGCTTAGGAATAACCTCTGGACTCCTGGAAAGGCCAAGTTGCAGAGCACAACTGGGACTTTTGAAGGTGAAGTGTACTTCATCCCAGTGAATCAAACTTCCCACACTGTCCTCAGTAGAAAGAATAGACAACTGTAGGCCAGGGTCAGGATCCCTTCCCCACTTTCTCTAATTTGATAAATCAGTCCTTCTGGGTGGTGGTGAATGGGGTGGGGGGGAGGGGTGGCGGGGAAATCTCCAAATAATGAGATGGAGGGAGTGACTGGAAGTAATCCCTAATATTCTTTTCTGGGGAACATAGGAGAAGGCCTCTTCTTTAGTAGAACCGAGAGGAGGAGGATAGTAAATGTTCTCACTAATATGCTTCAGTTTATTTTTATTGCCTGACATGTTTTAGAATTTTAAAATAAGACATGAGATACAAAATTTCTTTTTAAAAATAAGCCTTAGAAAAAAGTTTGGGAATTAACAATATGTATAGGTGTATGGTGTTATTAATAGTGGTAGTTTCTCAAGTGGGCAGGAAGGGTAAAGATTTTCCTGGGTGGTCTACATTCTTCTATTTCTTCTGTCTTGTCTTTCCTTTTTTTTTTTTTTCCCCCCTCCTCTAGTGATGCCAGGAGGCCACGTGATACAGATGGCTCTGTTTTCCTTCCTGTGCTGTTTTAATAAGGTAGCCAGTAGGTCCTTGTGGTTATTTAAACTAATGAAGCCGGGGTGGGGGTAAGCATTTCAGGTGCTCAAGAGGCACTTGTGGCTAGTGGCTAGCAAATTGAACCGCACATAGAAACCATTTATGTCGCCGTAAAAAAAATTCTATTAGACATTGCTGCTTAAACACCTTGGTTCTTCTGGTTAGCTGCTTGCTTCTTGGACATAAATACTGCATGACGATTATATTCTCAAAGTTAAGTTCAGGACTATGGGAATATATAAAGGAATTGAAGTCTGAAAGATTAAAGATTTTTAAAACCTCCAAGGATGAGTGAGCATTTGTATCAAGAGAATCCCAAAAAGAAACGAGTGATCCATGAGAGGCTGCCTTTAGCAGGGAGTTCTGTCTTGGATAAGGCAAAGGGAATGGGCTTTGCACCAGCTGTTAAGGGGTAGAAACGGAGAGGAGGGGTGTGTCTGACAGGCAGTACAAACGGTATGGTCCACGACAGCCTTCAGTGTGACTGCCTGTAGCTAGGATGAGGGAATAGGCAATATGGCACATCGTGAAAGTCACAGGAACATCCCCTTTGGTACGCTAAAAATACCCATTGGATTCATGTTTATTTTACAGAACTTTTCTCAGGGAGATGTACTTTTACCTCTACAAAGCATTTTTTCTAGGTTGTTTTCAATAAAAAGTCACCAAGTCTAGGTAAGATGTTAATATTCTTTATTTCTGTATTTAGACGATACCATATATCTCAGGATGTACCTTGTATTATTTATGTCTAAATTAACATTCAGTATCCATTACTTTTATGACTCTTAATATTGCTTATTAAAGAAATATTTGTTGAAAATGCCCTCTAATTTTAGGTCATTTTGAAGTCCTTTCCAAAGTGTTTTAAAAGAATGAAATATTAATGCAAAATGCCCTGAAAGAAAATACTAATGTTTATAAATGAGTACTAACCTGATATTTTAAAGGGCATGCCAATACTTTCCACTGCTTTCCCAGTCCTACCAAAGCTGGAGTAATTTCTCTGAGAAATCTCCGAGAAGACTTCATGTTCCCCACTGGCGGGAGACTTCGTCCTTTGTGTATTGTCATTCATACTACAGTTTGGTTTTGGCTTATAGCTGTTTTAAAATATGTCATAATTATTTGGTTTCAAAGTTAACTCTATCTGTATCTGAAAAGCTTTGACTTTGGATGCAAGGTTCACAATAAAAGTACAGTGCATTGGAAATATAGTAATTGCTTTTAACTGAGAAATACGTATTTTCTGTACACGATGAATAACAGCTGTGTAGCTCAATTTATACTTGACCTGAAAGGCCCTAGAAGTAAAATCCTCCCAATCTACTTGATGATATATATCTCCTAGTCTGTTTAAAGTAAAACATAAATTGCTGTTGGAATAGTGAAGATTAATTTTCAAAAATTCATATGTAAAGTCTGTCACAATTAACACAGGGTCTCAAATCTTCCTTTTTAAAATAGAGTAGTTTGATATTCAGGCATAAGAGAAAGAATTGTGACTGAAAACTAATTATGGGAAAAGATTAGATTACTGTTTAAAAGACAACAAAAGATAGTGTTATAACAATTTGGGAAAAGTGCTGCTCTTAAACGTGTACAGCTTCTCCTGACCATAGAGGTGAAATACAAGAAACTTTGCCTTTCAGTTGCTTTGTCTGTGTCCTCAGAGAATGTAAGCCTTATATGTTCACATTTGTAACCGTTGCCAGCATTATGTTATTTACTGAATACTTTGGTTTCTTTGGCGAAGATGAATGTCTTTAGTGGAAAGATTATTGCATTGCAGACCCTAAACCCCCCTATTATTTAGTAGCCTACATATGAAGGGTCTGTGTGGTTTCTTCCTGAGACTAATTTTTTGGCCTCGTTACCAACGTTTTAAAAGTATTGCTTGGTGAGTTAAGCAAAGAACTTAAAATATGATTTTTGTCTTGGTATTCCTCGCTGTCTCTATACATAAAAAAGTACATAACTACAGTTGACCTTTGAACAACACACATTTGAAATGTGTCCACTTATACACAGGTATTTTTTTTATTAATACAGTACAGTCCTGCAAATATATTTTCTCTTAGAATTTCTCACCATTTTGTAAAGCTTACTTTATAGTAAAAATAAAGACACTGTATAACACATATACAACATATGTGTTAATTAGCTGGTTATGTTATTGGTAAGACTTCTGGCCAACAGTGGGCTATTAGGAACTAAGTTTTTGGGGCATCACATGTTTATTATACTGGATTTTCCACTGTGTCGGGGGGAATTGGCACCCCTAACACCCACAGTGTTCAAAGGTCAGCTGTCTACATAAGGCCTAAATACATAGGTGAAATATATTGGCAATAGAAGGAAATTTTAATTTTTATGATTCAGAAAAACTTGTGAAATAAAACTGAGTTTTATCATCCATATTGGCCATGGATTTCTAGGTCTTTTGTTATGGGACAATCAATAAATGTAAGAAACTCATAGTCTTCTAAGTTTTCATACGTTAAACATCTTTCATATGTTAACATTCATAAAAGATAAACACATTAGGGTTAGATCCACTGAGGTCACTTGGACTGCCTCTACAGAGCTAGAGAGAAAGTAGGCTCATTTGAGCAGAAGTTCAGTAGAACTTTGTATGGCAAAGGTTCTTGGTCTGTGCTGTTCAGTATTCAAAATATGACTGTTGAGCACTTGAAGCATGCTTAATGTGACTAAGAAATGCAATTTAAGCTTAAATTCACATGTCACTAGAGGCTGCTCTTTTGGACAATAATTTGAGATCAAGTCTTGTGATGATATTCTTTGTGCACTTGTTTTGAGCCTTTGCATTCTTGAGTCTGAAGATAAGGCATCTCTGCTGTGGTGTGGCATTCTGAGGAGGAGCCCAGAATGTTATTAATTAATTAATTGTTGTTGAGGAACTGTCACATGGACTCGGAAGATCAGGGTGCATGTTAAATGGAGTTGAATAATGAAAAGAGAATAGGGAAGTTAAAACATGAAATAATATGAAATGCATGAGCTGCCACCAGTCAATTTTTAGGGTAGGGGGTCCAGTGGTTTGAGTTTCTTCACGCGCCTCTCTGTTGGAAAACTCGTAGAGGTGTAAAGGCTTCTCCCTGGCTTCAGCTTGCTGAGATCACATTTGGAGAGAAACGTTGAACACATAGAGTAAGTGATACCACCAGCTCTTTAAGTGTGTAGTATGGATAAAATGGCACTAGAGTACGGCAGAGGATGTATTAGTTAATCTACTCATGCAACCAGAATTCTCAGGTGCTGTGCTAGGTATCACAGGAATTGAGGCATCTAGGGGTGAGACCTAGAAAATATATAACAGAAGATACCAGTTCAGTTAAGAAAAAATCAGGGACTGAGAATAGTGCATAGAGCACTTTTAGATACAAGCTTGTCAGAGGAAGTCTTTGAGGTAGTAAAGAGTAAGAGACTAAGAAGACAAGGAATTAGTTAAGAGAAGCTTAGGCTTTGCTTCAGGGCCAGGAAGCACCTCTTAGGCAGCAGAGACCCTGAGGTGAGGAAAGTGGAGAGTGGCAGGAGATTGGAGGGAGGGAGGTCGAATCTCAGAGGCCATGGAGCCATCAGGGAGGTGGACAGTGGCCAGGTCATGAGAGGTCTTAAGGGTGACTTGGGGGGAGACATAAGATTTTTTTAAATAAGTATGAGGCTGTTAACGAGATTTACATAGCAAATGACGTATTTCTTATGTTCAATTATTTTTGAGAGAGAGAGAGACAGAGAGAGACAGGAAGAGAGGGAGACACAGAATCCGTAGCAGGCTCCAGGTTCTGAGCTGTCAGAGCCACCAGGCACCCCATGGAAATCACATATTTCTAAGTTTACCTTTTAAAAGGAACTGCTTTGGGGACAGTGTATTGAAGGGAGGATAGAGTGGACAGGGAGATCAGAAAGGAGGCTATGGCCTAGTCACAGGAGTGATGAGCATGGCTTGGATGAGGATTGTAGTAGTGGTGGGGCGATGAGAGGGTGGGTTTTGCAGATAAACTGGAGGTACAAACTGTAGGACCTGTTGACAGATCGGCTGTGGTGTGTGACTGAAGTGGAGGAATCAATAATGACATCTAGATTTTGTGACCTGATGAAAGTAGTGCCATTAACAGTGATAGAGGAAGATGGTTTTGTTACTTGTTTCATACATTTTGTGGAAAACAAAAATGTTTGTTTTAACCACGTTAAGTTTGATATGTTTGAGTTTCACAGTTGGAGATATGAACAAGCAAGCAGCTGGATAATGGAGTCTGGAGCTCAGTGGAGACATGTGGAGATGCCTACCTACTGTTGATATGTAGACTGTACATAAAGCACTGAGAATAGTTGAGAGTCCAGGTGGGGGTGCAGGGGGGGAGAGAGAGAAAAAGAAAAGGAAGGAAGGAAGGAAGGAAGGAAGGAAGGAAGGAAGGAAGGAAGGAAGGAAGGAAGGAAGATAGATAGAGAAAAACACTCAGAAGAAGCCCTGGGGAACTCCAGCAGTTATCCATGGTCTAGAAAGGCTAGAGAAACCAGAAAAACAGACTGAACAGTGGTCATTTGGGAGGAGGAGAACCCAGAAAGGCTGGTTTCCTGAGCCTAAGAGAGGAAGAGAGTTTCAGTAGGGTCAAGTGGCAAACCACATGAATGCTCCTGAGACCTGGAGCAAGATGTTGCCGCCAGAATGAACAAGAGGAGCGTTCTTGGTGACCTTTGAGGAAAGCAGTTTTGTGGAGTCTGGGTGGCAGAAGCCGGATGAAGTGAGATGGAATAAATGGATGGTAAAGAATGGATGGTGAAGAAGTACTTCTTGTACTAACCATTCTTCAGAGGCAATTGAGACATTATGCTGTAAAAAAGAAACGGACAGTAACTGGAGAGAGATCTGGGGCCAAGTGGGTACGACCCAGTAAGCAAATGGAGAAACTTAGATGAACTAGAGTTCAAAGAAGACAGAAACTTGCATTGGCTCTTGAAAGGTGAAATGGTTTCGTTTGTAACTGAAGAGGCAGCTCTGTGGAGGGGAGCATTATGAGTGAAGGTAGTAATGAACTTGACAGAATGAGGAGCAGATGATAGACTTAATAATGAAGTTTATGGGACTATATTGGGCAATAGTAGCAAGTACTTCGGGTGAAAACAGATGGTGGAAGACCTGCAGTATAATGGGTTCTTTCCCCCCTCGCATATTGGTTGTCAAATTAGTCTGTTTAAGATGAAAAATTCATTAATGCTTTCCTGAAGTAATGATATTTTGATTTGATACCAAGAAACTCCTTTACTCCTATTTAATACATTCCAAAAGATTTTTTTTTTCTGCAATGTTTCTTTTAACAGTGGACTAAAGTTTTGATTAGAGCACATGCCAGTATATGTTATTTCAACTCTATAGTTCTTTTACTGTCTTTTCACTTAAAGATCAAGAGCTCATGTTTCTTATTGGTGATTTGTGTTACATCACTGCAGTTCATCTGGTTTTCTTTTTGTGCTATTTGGACTACTTTTTCTAGATAGTTTATACCTTTCAATATGTTACTGCTAGAAAGTAACTAAGAGAATAGACTACTTAGTTTGTTACTCTTCTGTCTCATCTAATATTAGAAGTGAGAATAAGTGACTGGTTTTAAATATATAATTTCTTTAAAAGTCAGTTCCTAGGAAATATATGTATTAATGATTGCATTTTGAATTTTGGTAGATTTTTAAATCAGAACATTATTTAGTTACTGCATTCCCTGTATAATTTAGTGTAATTTTTGTGGATGCCCCTCAGTTGGGATGGAGGTGTATGTTTGTTTTGTCCTATAGGGCATGTTAATTGCTTTGTGCTCCTCTACTCCCCCCTCCCCCCCCGCCCCGCCCCCTGCCAGTTCATTGTAAGTATTTAGTCACCTTGCTAAGAGTAGGTGAAAATGAAAGCTAAAATAAGCTATAATTATATTCAGCATTGGTGATATATTACTCTGACCGAGGAATGTAAATTGGATTTGGATATTACACAGTATTAAAGCTGACCTTCTAAGGTTAAGGTATAAAATTCGTTACTTTGTCACATGTGACCAGTGATATTTTTTTCCCCTTTCAGGATGTTTCTTATATTGATTTTGAGCAAAATAACTTTGTGTTTCCCTAGGTGTTTATGTAAGATTATTCTTGGAAGTAATTAAAAATTTTTCTTACTACAAAAAGTAGGAGTTCATTATAAGAAAATAGATAAAACACAAGCAAAATTAAGAAACAAATGTGTAATATCACCTACTTAAAAAGGCACTATATGGAAGTGTGTGTGTGTCTACTGAAGAAGTCCTTTTGTTTGATGCTATTGGTTTTTAGGGCTAACACAGGGAATGATAAATGATTTACATATGTCCTAAATATTCTTTGGATTCAAAAGATTGAACATTTTTTTTTTTCCTCTATACTTTTGATGAGGAGGTCAGAGTAGCACCTACTCTACTTTTGAGTAGAAATAGATGATTATATAAACCACATCCATGATGCACTGTCTTCCTCATATTGGTATTTTAAGGTGGAACAGAAATGTAGAGGCTCTTATAAAGTATACAGAATTCTTTTGTAAAGTCTTTTTGATGTCTCTCAATAGTAAACACTTGTGTTCACGTCTACTTCTCTGGCGTTTTTTAAAATGCCATTTAAAAACTTTTTCAAAGCATTAGGCTTGGTTTTCATAGAAATAGCAGCTTCTTTGGCAGTGACTTGTCTGTTTATGTAATTTTTATTAAATTAATTACAGTAATAGGTACACCTGGCAAAAACAGATTTGGAAACAAACCTCCCCTCCCATTGGTTCTAGTGGGGGTTACGTGAGCATAACAAGGCAGTCCTACTTCTCCCTGCCAGGGAGGTACCATGGAGGCCAGCTGGGGAGCTCAGACACCCATCCATGTCCAGCAATAACAAGAAGCCTCTTTCTGTGGTATCAGCAGAGGCCAATTGGAGAGCATGGACTTGTGTGTTCACCTGGCGGTATTGAGGGGATGCCTGTCCTCCTTCCTCCACCTGAGCTGTATCATAGGAAGCCAGCTAAAAAAACAAGAAGTTGAAATAAAATCCGAAGTATCATAACATAATAACCTGTTTCCAGGTTTCAATATAGAAAACCTGTCACAATAAAAAGGAGGAAGGTTTTAAACTGAGTGCAAAAAGACCTTTACTAATAGACGACAACAATGAGTTGTCAGAGATATTTGAACATTCTAATAAAGATGTTCAAAGGAGCCATCCTAAAGATGTTTTAATGAGCAAGTATGAATATGCCGAAAGAAAAAAAAATAGTCTCCGTAAAGAAATAGAAGAAACTTTATTCTTTTTAAAAGATCAAATAGAAATTTTGGAATTGAAGACTACAATAACTGAAATGAAAAACTTACTGGAGGGGCACAACAACAAAATGCGAGGATGAGAGGAAAGAATTGGTGATCTGCAGTGTAGAATAATAGAAAATACCCAATCTGAACAGAGAGGAAATGAAAACCAAAACCAAAACAGAGCCTCAGGCAACTGTGGCACTATAATAAAATATTTAACATTTTGTTATCCAAATCCTAGGAGGATCTGAGGGGTGGGAGGATAGCAAAGTTACATGAAGAAATAATGGCTAAATATTTCCCGAGTTCGGCAAAAGACCTAAACCTACAGATTCAAGAAACCTAGTGAAACTGCAAATAGGGTGAACCCAGAGAAACTCACGTTAGGACCTTCCATAGTCAAACTTCTGACAACTGAAAACAGTAAAAAATTCTTGAAAGCAACCCGAGATGCCACTTTGGATATGGAGAAAACCAATGGCATGACACTGGATTTCTCTTCAGAAACTATGGAGGCCCAAAGCATGTGGTAGAAACAGTTTTTAAATAAAGAAAGCCAAGAACAGCCAGCTCAGAATCTTGCGTGCTGTGAATGTATCCTTCAGGAGTGAAGGCAAAATCAAGACATGCTGAGATGAAAGAAAACAAGGGGAATTTTTGGCCTTAAAAGAATAGCTAATGATATTTTCTAAACAGAAAAATAATAAAAGAATAAGAAAAAGAATAAGAAAATAATAATAATAATAAAAGAAATACAAGAAGGCATCCTTGAAATACTGGGAACAGAAAGTGTACAGTGTAAATAAAAATGTGGGTAAGTGTACTTTCCTTTCCTTGAATTTTCTAATTTATGTTTGGTAGAAGCAAAACTTATATCTGTCTGATGAGGTTCTCACTGTACATAGAGGAAGTACTTATAACAATGATACTCTAAATGGGGAGGGTAAAGTGCATACAGGGAGATGTGTTAGCTTGGGGTGCCATGATAAAAAGGCTGCAACCTGGGTGGCTTAAACAGAAATTTATTTTCTCAGTATTCCAGAGGCTGGAAGCCTTAAGGTCATGGTCAGGTGCCCTCAGGGTTGGTTTCTTCCGTGGCCTCTTTCTTCGGCTTGCAGGTGGCTGCTGTCTTGTAGTGTCTTCGCATGGCCTTTCCTCTGTGGGTGTGCAATCCTGGTGTCTTCCTCTTACGAGGACATTCGTCATACTGGATTAGGGCCCTATCCTTGTGATGTCCCTTAACCTTAATTATCTCTGTGAAGGCCTTATCTCCAAATATTATCACATTGTGGGTGTGGGCCTGTATGTATAAATTGGAGGGATACTATTCGATTCATAACGGGATGGAAGACTTGTACCATTTGCACAAGCGTGTGAGATGATGACGCCAATAAGCTTTGGTATATTCTGATGTACCTAGAGCAACCTCTAAAAAGCTGTAGGAGCTATAAATAAAAAATACAATAAATAAATCAAAATGGAATTCTAAAATAGGTTCAAGTAAACCACAGGAAGGCAGGCAAAAGAAAATGAACAAACAGAATGAACAAGATCCAAAAAATAAGTACTAGAGCTTAACATGTCAATATTACATTATGTGTAAATGGTTATGCTAATTAAAGGAGACTGGCAGAGTAGATTAAAAAACATCACCTGATTATATGCTTTCTATCAGAAATTCACTTCAAATATATTGATATAGACAGATGGAAAGTGAAATGATAATAAGACATATTATGCAAACATTAATCAAAAGGCAGTTGTGGCTGTTTTAATATCCAATCATTTAGATCTCAGAGTAAAGAAAAAGATTGATTTTTAAGAGTCAATCCACCAAAAGACCCATCCTAAGTATACATATCAGGCTACAGATGTCCACAATATATGAAGCAAAAATACTAGAACTGAAGGGAATAGATAAATCCACAATTAGATATGGAGACTTCACAACTCAGTCAATAATCAATAGAACACCTACGCAGAAAATCACTAAAGATATAAGAACTCAACACTACTATTAAGTAAAAGTACATAATGCATAGTATATAACATTTCAGTTAATAGCAGAATACACATTCTCTTCTTAGAACATGTACCAAGTTAGACCATATCCTGAGCCACAAAGCAAACCTCATCAAATTTAAAAGAATTGAAACCATACCAAATGTGTTCTTCTACCAAAAGACTCAAACTAGAAATCAATAACAAAGATAACAGGAAGATATCCAAACATTTGGAAAGCAGACAACACACTTGTATATAATCCTTGAGTCAAAAGGGAAGTCTCAAGGAAAATAAAAAGATACACTGAAGTTAATGAAAATACATTTCAAAGCTTGTGGCACACATCTGAAGTTGTACTGAGAAAGGGAATCTGTAGGACTAAATACATACATTAGAGAAGTAAAAGGGCTCCAATAAATAATTTTAGTTCTCACCTTAATCTAAAAAGCAAAATAGAATATAAATAAGGTAATGGTAAAGAGTAGAATCAATTAAATTGGAAACAGAATAACAATAGAGGAAATTGGTGAAACAGGGATGTAGTTCTTTGGGAAGATTAATAAAACTGATAAACCTTTATTATTGATGAAGAAAAGAGACAAAATGCCAGTATTAGGAATAAAACAGAGTATCACCACAGACTCAATGTCGATAGGGTAATAAGGCAATACTACAAACAACTTTAAACACACAAATTTGACAACTTATTTGAAAGACTAATTCTTGAAGAAGAAAGTACTACAACGTACCCAATATGAAATAGAATATTTGACTAGTCTTCTAGCTATTAAGGAAATTAAATTACTATTTTAAGAGTCCCTAAAAGATCTTCAAGTACAGATGCTTTCACTGGAGAATTCTACCAAAGATTTGAAGAAAAATTAATACCAATTCTACACAGCCTTTTCCAGAAAATACAAGAGCAGGGAACAATTCACAATTTATTTTATGAAGCTGATACTGATAGCAAGCCAAACAAAGACAATAACAATCAAAACCCCAAACTCCAGATTTACAAACTAATGTCCATCACGAATATAGACATGAAAATCTTAACTGAAATGCACTATATCAACAGAGCTAAAGAGGAAAATCACGTATCAATAGATGCAAAGATTTGACAAAAACTAAACTCTTCTAATAAAATCTCTCAGAAGAGGAAAGACGTTATGGATTGAATTGTGTCCCCCAGGAAAATGTTAAGTCCGAATTGGCGCCTTAGAATGGGACCTCATTTGAAAATTGGGTCAATACAGATGGAGTAAGATGAGGTGATAAAGGAATAGAGTGGGCTTTTAATCCGATTTATGTTCTTTTAAGAAGAGAGACACGGTGCCATGTAATGGGAGGTAGGGAAATCCTGGATTAGCCGTTAACACCGGAACCTAGGAAGAGGCAAGGAAGGGGTCTACCCATAGTCTCAGAGGGAGCCCAGCCCTTCTGACATTGGGCTTCTAGCCTCCAGAACTGTGAGAATGAACTTCTCCTCTACGTATTCTATTTCGTGGTACTTTGTTACAGCTACTCTCGGAAACTAATACCGAGGAGTACTTTCTCAATTTGATAACCTAAATCTACAAAAATTCTCGAGCTAACATTAAATGTGAAAGGCTGAATACTTTCCGCCTCACACTAGGGATGAGGCAAGGATGTTTGCTTTCACCACTCTTGTTCAACACAGTGCTGGAAGTTCTAGCCATAGTGATGAGGTACAAATGAAACAAAAATGTATAAATCCCAAAGGAAGAACTGTAACGGTCTTCTTTGTAGATGACATGTTTACATAGAAAAGTTGAAAGAATCTGTAAAAACTACAACTAATCAGTAGGTGCAGCAACATTGCTGGATTCAAGATAAAAATCGACTGTATTTTGCAAGATGCAAAAGTTTCAGAGCTGTGTTGTACAGCAGTGTGCATATATATCGTTGATAATACTGCCCTATACACTTCAATATTAAGAGGAAAATTTTCACCTGAAAAAAATCGGTTATATTCTTTCACTAGCAATCAGTTTTATGCTGAAAACTACAAAATCATAATGAGGAAAATCAAAGAAGTTCTGAATAAATGGAGAGCGATCCTTTGTGCTTGATGTTTACTTGATTGAGTTAATGGCCAAATTCAATTCCTTGCAGTTTTGAGACTGACATCCCTTTTTTCTTGCTAGCTGCCATGTAAGGGTTGTCTCAGCTTCTAGAGGCCACCCACACTCCTTGGCTCCTATTCCCCTTTCTCTGTCTTTAAGCTTGTAAACTTTGAGCCCTTCTCATGCTTTGCATCTCTCTTCTGCCTCATCTCTCCAATCCCGCGGGGAAAGGCTTTCAACTTAAGTAAATTAGGTTATTAGGTTGAACTCACCTGGGTAATTTAGGGTCATTTCCCTATTTTAAAATCCTGTGATTTGTAACCTGAATTTCCTTTTCTGTTTCTTCTTTTTGGTATATCAGATCATCATAGCTTCTGCTGTTAGGACGTGGCCATCTCCCGGGTGGGGGTGGGGGCAGGGGTGAGATTATTCTGCCTACCACATGTGTTAATGGCTTCCCATTGCCCATGACATTGTATAGAGTTTTTTTCAGAAGCTCCTTCCTACCTTTTTGGTTTTACCTCATACAGCCGTTTCTGGAACTCGGCACAGACCATTTCTTTTAATGGCTTTGCATGCATTCCCAGTGCCTTAGAAACAGCTCTTTCTCTGACTTAACCTTGAAAACTCAGGTCAGACATCAGTTGCTTTGCTCCTTGGAGAGGTAGATGCTGTTATCTTCTGTTCCCTTAGCACCATGATTATAGCATTTATTATATTATGGAAATGATTTAGCTCAACATTTGTTTCAACCACTAGTCTGTGATGTTTTCAAGGGCAGAGAACATGTTTTATTCAGTTTTGTATTTGTCATACCTATTGTAGTATTAAGCACACAGTGAGACCTTCATAAAGGCTGACTTTGTTAATGAACACTTGTTTGAGTAGTAATGAAACATCACCCTTTGAGCTGCAGTCAATCAAGTCCTCAAGTGTGCTAAGGACAGGGACTCCAGATTCATCATCCTTGGTTCAGTATGGATAAGTACCAGTTCTGAAATCAGAATTGATGTATTTGGCATGAAGGTTGGATCAGGCTCAGTGATACTGCATGGGAAGCGTCATTGCTTTATACTTTTTTTCTAGGTATGTAAAGTAAGGGTGTGAATCTGGGCATCAGCAGACCTGGATGCTATTTCTAACTGACCATAACCTCTCTCTGTGTCTTCTTTTCTTATATATAAAAATGGAAGGAGATTCAGTTTTATTTTAAAACCATTTATTGAATGCTTAGTCTATTCCAGGTGCTGGGAAATTTAAAGACAAATTAGAAATGGTCCCTATTCTCCAGGTGTATGTGACTGGTAAGGTTGCCCTTAGGTTGTGGTTGGTTTATTCTTGCTCTGACAATCTATGATGCATTTATCTTTACCTTCCTTGGAGCACATTTGGGAAGAGAGGTGATAACTAACTTAAGTCTGTGGGAAACATATACATGGATAGTGTCCTTGGGCCAGGAAGTAAATCTGAGACCTGATTATTGCCTCTTCTGCTCATTGAGATGACTGTATTTGCTTCATAAAGCCAACAACACCTAGGAAACCACTTTGCATACCTTTGATTTCATCCTGTGTCTCAGGAAGCAACAACTGAATTTCAAAGCATAAGCTGCTTTGAACATTTTAAGATGGTTTGAACATTTAATCCTAGAGACCTCTCTTTCTCCCTCTTTTTTTTTTTTCCTTTTGTTACCTCTTCACCTCTTTTTTTCTCTTACATGGAGCCCCCTGCTGGGAAGTGCTAAATGGCAATATACTTAGAAGTTTTTCTTGAAGCAATTAAAAAAGAAGAGTTTGATATTTCCTGTTACGGAATTTTAAGAGGTAGATTTTGTGTTAAATTAGTACTTAGCACATTACTTTTTGCTGTTTTTAAGCAATTTTTCCCCATACAAATGTCATACTAATCTCTATGTCATTTCTATTCATGAGGAAGAAACATTTGCACAGTGCTTATTCATCCATGAATGCAGTTTATAGTTAAACCGCATAATGCCTGATGGTACTATGCTGACAGGCACAGAATAAATAGAACAGATTTTGTTTCCTAAAGATTGATCATTTATAGATCAGTTGATAATTTTTTTTTCCAGGTTGCTTCTTACATTGATGATGAGAAATCTTACTTTTGTAAAAAGCTATGGATTTCAATGAACCTCTGTCAGCACCACAGGCCTACCTACTCAATATCACTTTTTATCTTGCACGTCTTTTCCAGAAAAGATAAGAAATAATATTAGCCCCTATTTTTAAAAATCATGCTGAAAATAGTAGAGGTGGGGACCAAGGTTTTGAAAGAATGGGTTTGTTAGTGACAACTTGTTAGTACAACAATATGCTGGCCTTGCAAATTTCTAAGAAAACAGAGAGCGTTTTTACTTAATTTGTGTTTTAATATTTCAGTAAGTACCAGCTTTTTATGTTTAAATATTATATATATGTATTTTTTTTTGTTATCAAGCATCTTTGTTTCCTCCCCTTGTCCCCTCACTTTGTTTTTGATGTATTTTATGAAATGTATAGTCTGACTTTCATTAGGCTATTACCATTCTCTCCGATTTTATTCAGAAATTAATTTCTACTACGAGTTAAAATATTGCAGTGTAAAATAATTTGGTGTAATGTCTCTTTACGTTTAATTTATTAAGTTTATTTTATAGAGAAGTAGTTCATACGTAATATGCTTGAGTGAATGTAAGTTTTACTGCAATGGCTTATATTCTATAGTTCAGAAGAGTTATTTAGTGGGTCCAAAAATAGTTAATATGAGACCTTCTGTGGGTCACAGCATTCTGGTTATAACTGTTATATTAAGGGTGATAAATTTATTTATTTATTTATTTATAATTTTTTTAATGTTTATTTATTTTTGAGACAGAGACAGAGCATGAACAGGGGAGGGTCAGAGAGAGAGGGAGACACAGAATCTGAAGCAGGCTCCAGGCTCTGAGCTGTCAGCACAGAGCCCGACGCAGGGCTTGAACTCACGGACCGTGAGATCATGACCTGAGCCGAAGTCGGACGCTTAACCGACTGAGCCACCCAGGTGCCCCAAGGGTGATAAATTAAAAAACAAACAAACAAACAAACAAAACTATGTTCTATTAATTAGACCAAAAGACTTAACTTGATTTACTTGGATCGATAAGCTTCCTAAATTCTGTAGTAGGCTTCACCATGAGCATATTAAGTGAAACAAAGTTTATTTTGTTATATTAACCTAGTTTTAAATTATTTTGGTATAAGGCAGTTTTAGGAATAGTGACTTTATTTTCCACAATGATTGAAAGGGATAGCCATATGAATAATCCTATATCATTTATGTTAGCTTTTGAATGTCTCCATGGTTATACTTTTGCATATACAGATTGTTAAAAATTCACTTCAAAGGAAGTCCCGCTTGGAGACACTAACACAGGAGGGCACGATGAATACAGTCTGTCCACGTGTGTCAGTGTCGGCCCCAGTAAAACTCTCAAGTTACTCTTTATATGTTTGATTTCAGGCTTCCCTGCTTCATGTGAAATAAGAATAAATACGGAGTATGATGTCAACAAGGCAAACAGTTAAGCAGATGCTGTAGGTGTTTCATGAAACATGAAAGTGAGACTTGAAATGCCTACAGGTAATCTGTGTGTTGCTGATAGTGGAGAGTAAACTCGTCACTTTTGAAGTAGCATCCTGGTTTGAAAACTCTGACTTCTATTCAACTTTTTTTTTTTCTCACCTTCACTGTAATAGTGATTCCAGGCTTTTCTTTTCCTAGGAGGGTATCAGAGTATGTTTCTTGCTTAAGTACATTCTTGAATTAGTTACTCCATGGCTTTCACTGGACAGGGAGGAGACAAGTGAAATAGTTGACAAGTGTCTGCCAATCTAAATGACAAATAGCTTTTTTTTTTTTGGTGTGGTAGGAATCAGAAATTCTGAACATTTATAAGTGAGTAAGCTGTATTCACAAGTGTACAAATGAAGAAGATTTTTTTTTAAACAATATTTGTTTTCATTTAAAAATGTTGTGTTTGGTTTTCTTATTGTCATAGGAAATGTTCTATTGTGTCTTAAGAAAATGGTATTATATCTTGGTATGTGACTTGTTCTTAATGTTTATAATATTTTGCTTTTGGTTATTGGATGAAACTTTGTCTTTAAAGTTCGATTTTTCAAAGGCCACACACACACACACACACACACACACACACAATCATACATACAAACACATATACAAAGAGGTAAACACAGTTATATATCCTAAAATTTTCTTTCCCCTACTTTTTAAAAAAACAGATGATATTCTTGTTCAAAGCTTCCTAAATCACCACTGGAAAAAAAATTGTGTTAATTCCCATTAAGGTAGTTTTTCTATAACCAAGGTAAGCAATTGTCTATTGGCAGTGATGTCCTAATTACATTAGTGTACTGTGATTATACCAGTGGGTTTATGAAAAGAGGTGGTTTGGTCAAGATGAAAATGTTCATTTAAAAATAATGATGAAACTCTTAAAACAATCGAACTTTGAAACTTGGGAAATTAGGATGCATTTCAGTGGTTTGAGAAATTTTCCTAAGACTTTTCTTTTCAATACGTACATCTGAGTTCTCCCTCTTTAATTCTTTTTTTTTTTTTTTTTAAGTTTATGTGTTTTATCTTGAGAGAGAGAGAGTGAGAACCAGTGCAGGAGAGGGAGAGAGAGAGGGAAGGAGACAGAGAATCCCAAGCAGGCTCTGCACTGTCAGTGCAGAGCCTGGTGTAGTGCTTGAACTCATGAACCCTGAGATCATGACCTGAGCTAAAACCAAGAGTTAGACTCTTAAGCGACTGAGCCACCCAGGCGCCCCTTCCCTCTTTAAATATTGCCCGATTTCTGCTCTTTGTAAAAGTTTAAAGTGAGGCTTATCCAGGGGTTTGTTGGTAAATGTTTAATGGCCAGCTCTCTGGGTGGGGGGAGATGGGGTGATTGGCAGCATTTGCTGATTTCTGCATTGTGTTACTTCCCACGGGGCAGATTCTAGCTACCAACACAATGTTGCTGGACACGGAGCACGAAAGTGATGGACATAGTCTGGTTTATCCCATCACTGCTCTCACAAATAAGATTATGTATCATGAGTGATTTTGCACATGATATTCTTGTGTTGTATTTATGATTAGAATATAACAAATATGAAATATTTGTGAGCATATCTCATTGTGATATTCTAAACTAGAATACTGACCATGCATAACTGCCTTTGTTTTTTGTTTTTTTGTTTTCCTGTTTATCAGTTGGGTGGAAAGTTTTGGACATGAGGGGCTTGGATTATTACTGGACATTTTGGAAAAACTGATTAGTGGCAAAATGTAAGTATATTCATTTTTATTTTCAATTAAGCTACATTTGCATGTCCAGCGATAATCCCAACAGTGATGTTTTTTATGCCAATGCAGACAAGAAAAAATTGTAAAGAAGAAGCAGCATAAAGTCATACAGTGTCTAAAAGCTTTGATGAACACACAGGTATGTACATAGGTAATTACATTGTATTCGTTCTTCACTGGTACTTACAGAATTTGTATAAAATAGAGTTGTGTGTAGTACAGAATTTGCACTGAAGTGATGTACTGCTTTGATAAGCTATTGAGTACAAATCCTTGTGGGTGGGTTGATCCTCCCTTTCTACCCTCCTTTCTGTTCCCCCCTCTCTCTTCCTCCTTCCTTCTCAATTTTCAGAAGTATAGCAAAAATAAGCTTTGAAATCATACATGATAATTGAACGTGATCTGCAGTAATATTTATTATCAAAGAATCCAGTGGGAAAGATTTAGTTTTCATAGCCTAGAAATTTAAATCTACAATCAAATTAATGTAAAAAGGTGTGAAACGATTAGAAGCAGGTCCCCAAAATGGAGCAATGATGCTTCATACAAGTAATATTGAAACCAAAGGCAATATGGCAGGTCTGCAGAGTTTGCAAATTTGAAGAGGATACGTAAGAAGAGAGGAACACTTGAAGCTCCTATCTGAAGTTAGATTTTTCGGACAGTGTTCCCATTTTTAAATATTGTATACTGTTAATTGCAGAAATTGGCTCTATCACATGGCATGTCTTTAGCTTCAACACCTAAACATATCTACCTCATGATGGGTACAGTAATGATCGGTGTTTTAGTTGCCATTAGACAGCAGGAGAGGAATTTTACCTGTGGTGTTAGGATGATTTGTGTTTCACAGCAAAACTGCCTGTATATTTCTGATTAATTTCAAATTTTTAATATTTTGTCTTACATTTTAAAAATAAGCCTTTAGAGCCTTACACACTTAAGTACTGGTACTTCAGTTATTAACATTCATATTTCTTTTTATTAAATGTAGCAAATACTTCTATTTTCCTTTTTTTCTTTTTTTTCTAATGTTTATTTTTGAGGGAGAGACTGAGTATGAGAGGGGAAGGGGCAGAGAGAGAGACGGAGACACAGAATCCAAAGCAGGCTCCAGGCCCTGAGCTGTCAGCACAGAGCCTGATGCAGGACTCTAATTAAGGAGCTGTGAGATCATGACCTGAGTCACACTTCGATGCTTAACTGACTGAGCGACCTAGGCGCCCCAATATTTTTTAATCCTTCATGTCTTATTTATTTTTCAGCATTTTCTTGAGCTGAGATTTCTGTTTTTGCACAATGAGATATTTTTCACCTCCCTGCCTTCTCCAATCAGATATGATTTTCTTTCTTTTCTTTTCTTTTTTTTTTTTAATGTTTTGTTTTTTGAGAGAGTGTGAGTGGGGGAGGGGAAGAGGGAAAGAGAGTAGAGGATCTGAAGTGGGATCTGCCCTGACAAGCTGACAGCAGCAAGCTCCTTGTGGGGCTCGAACTCACGAACTGTGAGATCACAGCCTGAGCCAAAGTTGGACGCTCAACTGACTGAGCCACCCAGGCGCCTCTAATATGATTTTCAAGGGGAATATCTGATGTAGAAATCCTCTTTATATTGTTACATATTCACATATATTCTATATTTGAACGGATTGTTCTGTGAGAATTAGTTTTTAGTTAGACTACATATTCTTTTTTACAATATGTCTTAAGAGTAAATGAAGAAAGCGATTTTTCTATCCTGAGGACATAATATTGCTTTAGAGAGGCTCCTTGTAAATTGAGAATATAGAAATTGGAAATTTCCCTGATGATAAGGCTGACAGTAGAGAAAATCCAGGAACATTTTTTTAAACTAAAGGGGCATATGGATCATTCTTTGATTTTGGGAAGAATACCAGGATTAAAGTGAGATGAGGTGGTGTACAGAAGCAATTTCCTACTTCAGACTGACCTGGGGAGGGAGTCAACTTTATGCATTTAGGTTCTGATTGATACAGTGTGTTCCCTTATAATGGATTGCTTTTGCTTATAGTTTGTATCTGTGGAGCTGGAATCTATTTCCATTTGTGTTGATGGCTATCATCTGTGCTAATAAGAATAAAAAGTTGCTGATACTTGAAATTATTCTATTTTCTGAATTCTAAACTTAATAATATATGAAATAATTTTTCGCTAAAGTCCCCCTCCTCCCCAAGATTTGTTGATGGTTTTTCATTTATGTCACTGTGTACTCTTTACAAGAGTTCCTCGAATAATGAAAAAAATATAGGCTCTGAGAGGGGAAAAAAAGTGGTACCTTCTTAGGCACTAGTAATTATGTAATTAATGAGTAAATCTGGTAACAGATGAAAGTGAGTTTCTTATAACAGTAAATTGGACTAAATAGTATTTTCTAAATGGAAAAATATTTTTAATATTAGGGGAAACAATAAAACGATGAAAAGTTAAATATGTTTAAGAGGTGAGTAGAACAGGGGCTACATTTTGGTCTGTTAACATTTTGTGTGTTGCTTTAAGGTATGCACCCCCCAGCATAGGTGTTTTGCTCCTGAAGCCAGCCCCCTTCCCAATGTTATCTCTGCTACTGGGATTAACTCACCATAGGTAGTTAGTGATTGAGCATCAGGATTCATGCCCTATTGAGTATCGTACTCAAGGATTTAGGGCCTTCACCTTGTCCTACCTAACACTTTTCCAGGGGCTTGACATTCTATCTGTTAGGTAATAATGGGCCTCAAGTAGAAAGCAAATGGAACCTGGCTTTATTCCTTGATTTAGAACATATGAGTTTTCATGGAAACCAGAGTGGCCCCTTGATATTCAGTAGAGAGACACCTTAGACCTTCCAAAATTTGTCACCGCCTCTCTAACGTTCTAATAGGCTTGATTTAATGCACTTTAAATGCTAGCACTGGTAAGTTGATTATTTCTTTCACAGAGTCAACAGTTTTTGTTTGCTTTGCTTTGTTTTTTAAATAATTGAACAAGAGTAATTTTAATGAAGTAGGCGGCAATTCTGTCTTTAGTTCTAGATGCTCAGTGGTGGTAATCTGGCCTCATTCCAGTCTTAAAATGAGCGCGGCATGTTTTTATGTTAGCAAAGTCAGAATACTGCCGATGGTGGAGCTTTGGAGTTTAGGAAGTGCTAGTGAAAACTCTGAAATCAGAGAATGCTCGTATTTTGCTCTCTACGCATAATGGTTTAGTGCTAGAGGACTTCACAGAGAATGTAGTTAGTATCACTTGGAGGAAATCGGTATGAGTTGTTTTGAGTATTTGGAGGAGCCACAGGACTCTGATTCCAGACGGGCAGGAGTTGGCTAAGGACATCCAAGTGGGTGGGAAATGAAAGGGAAATGCTTTACTGAATCCTCTGGTTTCTCAGGACAGAGGCAGCTCTTTGGCACTTGGTAATCATTGACTGATTGGCTTTTTGAATTGCATCTAAGTGGTACTTTATAAACCTCTGACAATTCCCTATAATGGTTATTGAAGAACATTGTAGTCCTTGGCCCCATGCCTGCTTTCTCTTTCTTTGTTTCCAGTTAGGAGACAGCCCAGGGCATCACAAAAGGGATCATTTCGTGACTGGCTTAGCTATCTATTTGTAAACTTTTCCCTGCCACCAACAAGACCGAGATGTCTCTCCAGAAAGCATATCCTGGGCCCTTGGCCCTTCTGCCTGTGCTGCTTCCTTGGTACCTGTGTTCCTTAGATGATGGTTGAAAACAAATGCAGTGTTTTCAGCAGTGTGACGGCTTCTTTATATAAATGACGTAGGCACGATAGGAAAATTAGAAATAAGATTTCATACCACTCACAGCATTTGGGTCTAAGCTTGTTATAGATTTAACTTTGATAATTATATCAAGTGTTAACTTTGAGTTAAGCTGTAGTTCATAGGTCTGTAATTGGGATTAAAGTCCTTTTTAGTGTTCAGTAGTAATTCTAATCAACCAATTTCTCACTCTTTAGAAGGATCCTTTGGGATACATAGAAGATAAATCATATTGTTTTATTGCTTCTATTTATCCTCTGTTATTTGATACTTATCTCCCATAGATTGTAAGTGGGCCCTAAGAGATGTATATATCCTCAAATCAAAACACGAAGTCATTAACATGACTCCTTATCTTCTAATTGGATGTGGCATCCTGGCAGTAGCAAACAAACTTTATCCTTGTCCAGCATCATCCCATTTATATAATGTGTTTACAACTGCATTGTCTTTCTGATGATAAAATACCAGTTGGATCAGAGTATCTATGCTCCTCATGGCAGTTTCTACACGGGATCTGTCCAAATCTTCTTTCAACTTGTGCCCATTTTATGAACTCAGCATTACTATCTAGGTGTGTGTTATGTAACGTGGTCACCACCTGTGGCTATTGAGCACTTGAAAGGTGGCTTGTCTGAACTGAGATGTGTTGTAAATATAAAACATGCACTGGGTTTTGAATACTTAGTTATTTTTTCTTCCTGTCTCATCAATAAATGTTTTATATTGATTATGTTGACATGGTAATATTTTAGGTATACTGGATTAATTTGATTAAAATTTTACTTTTTTATTGGAAAACTAGATATTGTGTGGGTGGCTTTCATTATATTTCTCTGGGTTAGAGCTGATCTGTGTATTTACTTGTGTGGTATATCCCTTACCAACCATCCTTCCCAGGAAAGCTTCTTATGGCCTCAGTGTCTGGTACAAAAACTGACTTTTTTATTTTGTGTGTTTCTGTTGGGAAATCTCCATTTTCCTCACTGTTCCTCCCTTTCTCCAGTTGGATACTTAGCTTTCTTAGTAATTGTAAGTCATACTATTGTAAAATCACCTTTGAGGAGTTATGTTTGGTTGACTATCATAGTTTTTGATGTGAATAAGTCTATGAATTTTTTCCAAGATGTTATACATTCCTTATAGTTTCTAGCTTGTACAAAGTAAAAAAAAAATATTATCCTATAAACTTTTTTAATAACTGTATTTCCTCTAGGGCACTATTTTTTTTCCCCCCAATAAACTGCTAACATTTAACTTCTTATTTCCAAAATGTTATAGTATGGCTTGGAAAGAATTATGAGTGAAGAGAGGAGTCTTTCTCTATTAGCCAAAGCCATCGATCCCAAGCACCCAAGTATGATGACAGATGTGGTAAAACTCCTCTCTGCAGTATGCATTGTAGGGGAGGAAAGCATGTAAGTCCTCTCAACTCATTTCTCTAATTATATAACAATATAATTTGATTTACTTAATGTTTTCATTATTCTATTTTAGACCAGAATTTACTGTTAATAAATGAAGTATTACTTAAGCAGCTGATTTAGATTCATAATTGTCTGAACAGAAATGTTTGAGTAATAATTATTTCTCAATCAGTATAGTAGTTAAGGGCTAACCTTTTTCTATGAAAAACTTATTTCTTCATCGTATTTAAGTTGTTCTGAATTCAAACCCTAAATAAAAATTCTCAACAAAGACTTAAAAAAATATGCAAATGGATTCTGTTTCTTAAGTGATTTTTGTTTTCCAGATAGAGTTAATTCAAATTGTAGGTCATGCAATTTCCCTTGTAAAAGCAAACATCATACTATTTGAAAATCTGTTTGTAAGGCAGATTTTAAAAATGCTGTTTGTGGGGCACCTGAGTGGCTCAGTTGGTTGAGCCTCTGACTCTTGATTTCAGCTCAGGTCATGATCTTATGGTTCATGGGCTTGAGCCCCCGAGCCGCCCCACTCGGGCTCCGTGCTGGTAGCCTGGAGCCTGCTTTGGGAGTTTCTCTCATTCCCTCTGTCTTTGCCCCTCCCTAGCCCATGCTCACACTCTTTCCCTCAAAATACATACATAAACTTAAAAAAATAATAAAAGTGCTATATGTAATAGTACTTTACTGGTTGAGGGTAGTCTTTGACCATAAAATACATCCTGAAGTTTTAAACTTCAAAGACATTACCCACACATATTAGGATTGTAAGCAAAAGACCATTACATACATATTAAAAGATAATTATAAAGATAAACCTCCACCCCCCCTTTTTTTTCTTTGTTGAAAGGTTGGAATTCTTATTACAGGAAGCATTTAAAAATTATTTAAAATATATTTTAAAAAGGGTGAAGATATAAAAACAGAACAACCTACAGAATAAATAAATAGCCCTTTCATAAAGGCTAGGTAGAGAGGCCTGTAAGCAGAACCTCCCACACGCATTTGAAAATTGTCCTTGTGGCGACCCTCCTGGGCCTGGCAACTGTTGAGCTGCTCTGTGTGGATTATTGGAGAGTCAGCAGGCAAGACTCAGGCCCTGCCCTCGGCTGCACGGGTAGCTACGGTGTGTGTCCGCAGACAGGGATGTCCCCCGTGGCTACATGAGTAGCTACAGAGTGTGTCCATGGACAAGGATGTCCCCTCGCAGCAACACGGGTAGCTATGGCGTGTGTCCACGGACAAGGATGCCCCCCGTGGCTACATGAGTAGCTACAATGTGTGTCCACGGACAAGGATGTCCCCCCGCAGCAACACGGGTAGCTACGGCGTGTGTCCACGGACAAGGATGTCCCTCTGTGGCTATGTGGGTAGCTACGGTGTGTGTCCACGGACAAGGATGCCCCCCGTGGCTACATGAGTAGCTACGGCGTGTGTCCACGGACAAGGATGTCCCCCTGTGGCTATGTGGGTAGCTACGGCGTGTGTCCACGAACAAGGATGTCCTCCTGTGGCTATGTGGGTAGCTATGGCGTGTGTCCATGGACAAGGATGTCCCCCCGCGGCAAGATGGGTAGCTAGGTGTGTGTCCACGGACAAGGATGTCCCCCTTTGGCTACGTGGGTAGCTACGGTATGTGTCCACGGACAAGGATGTCCCCCTGTGGCTACGTGGGTAGCTACGGTGTGTGTCCACGGACAAGGATGCCCCCCGTGGCTACATGAGTAGCTACGGCGTGTGTCCACGGACAAGGATGTCCCCCTGTGGCTACGTGGGTAGCTACGGCGTGTGTCCACGGACAAAGATGTCCCCCTGTGGCTACGTGGGTAGCTACGGCGTGTGTCCACGGACAAGGATGTCCCCCTGTGGCTACGTGGGTAGCTACGGCGTGTGTCCACGGACAAGGATGTCCCCCTGTGGCTATGTGGGTAGCTACAGTGTGTGTCCACGGACAAGGATGTCCCCAGCAGCAGCGCCAGCACGTGAAGCCAGGTACAGCTGCACCACATTTCCTTAACTGTTTCAAAAAGACCATATTAACTTTATTGTAAAAACCCTAAGAGGGTATTTAATATTGACACACAAGATGCACCTAGTGCTCCCCCCTCCGCCTTTCTTCCTCTCCTCCTCCTCCTGCTCCATTCTCCTCCTCCCTCTTTCCACCCATTTCTTGTGTCTTCTCTCTTCCCTCTTGCCTCCTTAACACCTTCTCCTTTCCTTTCCTTTTGCCTCCTCTTGGCCATCTCCTTTCCCTCTTCTTTCTTTACCCTTTCTCTTTTTCCTCCTCTTTTTTCACCTTCTTCTTCTTCTACTTCTTCCATATTTATTATTTCTTGACTTCATAATAGGTTATTAAAATGATACAGATAACATTTACAGACTACATGTTTACGTCTACAAACTGACCTACAATACACTAGATCGTGTTAACACACTTCTTTAAAGGTGTAGCGACTGTAGCTCTTTAACTGCTACTTTTTATGTGTGTATTTTTATGTGCATATTTTTTATGTGCGAATGTGTGTATATAAATCCTTACTACTGTGTATTTTTGGCTATCAGACTTCATTTACACTGAAAAGGAAGTAGAGTGTAGTGATTAAGGAAACCAGGACAGTGCTCACCACAAAGACTGTCTGATTTCAGATCCTTGCTTCATCATTTAGGAGACATGAAACCTTAGAAAAATCGCTTAACTTTTTTCTCCCTCAGTTTCTTGCTCTATAATATGGGACAATACCAACTTCATAGACTTATATACATTAAAAAGAGTTAATATTTGTAAACTGATTTAAATAATGCCTGATGTGTAGAAAGCACTTTATAAATGTTTGATAAGTTATCCTCATCATAGGGTTATTAGGCATAAATGAATTAAAACATGTAGCTAGTACTTGATACATGCTATGTACTCAGTAAGCTTTTAAAATGTTGCTGGTTCTGAGAGTAGTGACTCTGGAGTTGAATAGATCAAGCAGTTGTATTAAGGCATTTAGATTATTTGCTGTTGGCAATTTAATTAATTTCAAATTTTCTGATAGCCTTGAAGAGGTTTTAGAAGCTTTAACATCAGCTGGAGAAGAAAGAAACGTTGACAGATTTTCATCTATTGTGGAAGGTCTCAGGCATGATTCAGCTCAGCTGCAGGTAAGTTTCAGGTATAATCTTACATATTGTTTTATAACTGTTTTCTGACTGGCTTATATTTAAGTATGAAACCCTGCATGCCATTGAATGTTTTATAACATCTCAAATAAATGTATAGAATTCTAATGTATAATATATCACAATGTGTTCTTATAGTTATAACTTGGTGTATACCTATTATTATTTCCTTGGGTTACTTTCTTAGATGCTGACTTACTAGGGATTTCTATAAAATCAATAATCAAAGTCCATGAATTCTTTATTTTCTGTTAGTCTTACTACTTGATAATTACAACTTTTTATGAAGTTTGGACAATTAAGTGAATTACAGCTTTTTGCTGAATTATTAGTTTTTATATCTGAAAAGTTAAGAGTTTGCATGAATAATAAGGAGACCAAGGTACACTAGGATTTTCAAAGATATTTAAATATTTAAGTGCTGTTGGGGCACCTGGGTGGCTCAGTTGGTTGAGCGTCCAACTTTGACTCAGGTCATGATCTCGTCAGGCTCTTTGCTGTTGGCTCAGAGCCTGGAGCCTGCTTCCGGTTCTGTGTCTCCCTTTCTTTCTGCCCCTTCCCTGCTCACACACTGTCTGTCTCTCAAAAATAAATAAATATTAAAAAATAAATTAAAAAATATTTAAGTGCTGTTAGAAAGTCACTTTTTTTTAAAGAAGTTATTTTTAGACTTAACTAGTATAGTGTCCAAGCTGTATAACTAATGTTTATATAATTTCTCCTTTTTTTTTTTTTTTTAAAAAAAGAGGGGTTTTGTTTTAATTGCTGGAATTGTTACAGTTATTGCTAATAACCTGAGTATCTTTAAGGAAATAATTAATACCTGACTCCCACCTCTGGATATTTAAAAAATTTAATTGGTATGACCTGGCTATTGGGATTTTTAAAGATTCTCAGATGATTCTAATGTGCAGCAATGATTAAAAACCAAAATGTGCTAATAATAGCTACAAAGTAAATTTATTTCCCCCTTAATTAGTAAAAAACTTCTAGTTTTAAATTTTATTTAAAGGTCTGTGCAGCTTGGCCTCTGTATTATTTTTCATTGTGGTAGGAATAAAGAAACCAAATCTTACATTAAATTAAAAAAAAAGATAGTATTTGATGATCAATCAGAAAATTTTAGAGATGTCAAAATTAAAAAATGTATTATGGTATTTCTGATGATGGTGTTTGTGATGATGACCTTTCTGATGACAGTGTTTGTGAATGGCTGGTGAGGAACCCTGTTGTGATTTGTTTCTCTGGGCAACAGGTAGGGCTGGAGATCCAAGTATATATTCCCTAATGCATAGGTCCTGTTACCAGAACTTCTGGAAAGAAGCCTCTCCTTACTCATCAGGGCTTGTCAGAGAGCATGGGAGTAGGGGCCTGGGATGTGTTATCACCTCTGATGTGGACCTTGCTCCTTTGAATTTTTCATATGTATTCTAGAGTCTTAGAGTCTACAGTGTGTATCCATGGACAAGGATGTCATTGCTCTCATTTCCCTTTTTTTTTTTTTTTTTTTTTAAATGTTTCTTTTCTTTGAGAGTGTATGGGCGGGGTGGGGCAGAGAGAGTGGGGGACAGAGGACCCAAAGGGGGTTTTACACTGACAGCAACGAGCCCCCTGTGGGGTTCGAACTCATGAACCGTGAGATCATGACCTGGTCCAAAGTTGGACACTCAACTGACTAAACCACCCAGGAGCCCCTCCCTTCTCCTCCTTTCTCATCTGGCCCCAGACCTCCTATTTACCACAAGCCTAATGAAGAGTGAACACAGAAAATACTTTGTAGAGAAAAGCTGATTACTTTACCTGAATTTTCCTTTAGTACCCAGGTTACCTTTTACCCGTATAATGTTTGTGCAGATAGCAACAGGTTATCAGATGAATTTTGGTCATTTGCATAGTATATTAGATAGACATCATGTCCAGTTTTTAAAATCTCACTTAGGAAATGTAATAGTCACATATAAACTTTATCCCCTAAATACTTTTTGTGCTAGTGTATACTTTTTGTATTTAATAATACATACATCCCAAGAGTGGAAGGGATGCTGTCTTGGAATGGAAGGAGTAGACTTCTGAGTCAGACAGCTTGAATTTAAGTCCCAGCTCTTCCCATCCTGGCTCTGTGACCCAGGATCATGCCCTAGACCTCTTCTTTGCCTCATTTTTTTTTAATTGTAAGATAAGGAGACTGTTGATCACTACCCCATGGTTGATGTGGGGATTATATAGATTAATGCATTTAAAATGTTTAGTTCATTTGCCGTAAGAGTTGAGTAAATGGTAGACTTCAAAAGGAATTTTGTTCAATTAACAACAGTGGAGAATGGAGACTGAAGGCGATCTTCCTTTCTCAGAAACATTAGGAGTGTTGATACTAAAAATTGTTACATAACTAGAGGCACCTGGGTGGCTCAGTTGGTTAAGCGTCCAACTTCGGCTCAGGTCATGATCTCACGGTTCATAGGTTCAAGCCCCACTTCGGGCTCCGTGATGACAGCTCAGAACCTGGAGCCTACTTTGGATTCTATCTCTCTGTCTCTCTTTCTGCCCGTCACCTGCTTGCATGCACACTTGCTCTCTCTCAAAAATAAACAAACATAAAAAAAAGAAACCATCAAAAGATTTTAAAAAATTGTTACATAATTAGAACTTAGCAATACCCGTGAACATATCTCAGATTAACAAAATGTATGCTCACACACAACCTGTTCATGTATTTTTATAGCAGCTTTATTTGTCATAGACTCAAATTGGGAACAACCCAGAAGTTCTTCAACAGATGAAGGGTTAAACTGTGGTACACCTGTATCATAGAATACTACTCAGTAATGAAAAACAATGAACTATTGATATATACAACAGCTTACGTGAATCTCCAGAGAATTACCTTGATTGAAAAATGCCAGTGCTGTTGGTTACACACTTTGTGATTGCACTTATATAGCGTTCTTGAAAGAACCAAGTTTTAGAGACAGAGAACAGTTTAGTGGCTGCCAAAGATTTGGGACGGGGTCTGAGAAAGCGTTGGGTGTGACCATAAATGAATGGCAGCAGGGAGTTGTGTGTGGTGAAACAGTTCTGCATCTTGATCGTGGTGATGGTGACAAACGTATACATAGGATGAACTCACATAGAACTGTACATATACACACAAATGAGTGTAAGGCTGCTATAAGCTAAGTAAGTTCTGTGGGTTGTACCAATTTCACTTTCCTGGTTTTTGTGTTGTATTATAATCATTCAAGGTGTTAGGAATACCTAGGATCTACCTGTGCATTTGTTTCTTTTTGCAACTTTCTGTGTATCTACAATTATTTCAAAATAAACAGTTAAGAACAAATCTTGGTAAAACTAAGGTCCCAGTTTATGGCAATATTATATCATTTAACATTTTAAAGCTCTGTCTGAGGAAAGGGGTAAAAAATGTCTTGTTAAGAACAAAGCCGTTTTGGGGTACCTGGGTGGCTCAACTGGCTAAGCGTTTGACTCTTGGTTTCCAATCAGGTCATGATCTCATGGTTCGTGTGTTTGAGCCCCACATCAGGCTCTGTGCTGACAGTGTGGAGCCTGCTACGGTTCTCTCTGCACCCCCCCCCCCCCCGCCCCTCATCTCTCTCTCTCTCTCTCTCTCTCTCTCTCAAAATAAAATTTTAAGAAAAAAAAGAACAAAGCCATGTTTAATCTAGGTAAATAACATGATTGACAGTTGAAAGGTGACCATTATAACCTTAAAATTCGTTATTTGCCTATTAAATTTGTTTTGGCTATCAAACATTGAGGTACATCTATTCGAACTTTAAGAATTATAACTGATTACCATATGAACCTGAAGGCAAACTACACGTATCAAAAACATTCTTGGGTATATTTAGTCATTTCTATTATGGTAGTTACTCTCATTGAAGGTGCTACCATAGGGAAAAATGATTGGTGTAATTATGATAAATTTATATTTAGCTAGTAAATATCTATACAATTCTCTGAAAGAGAATAGTTAACAATTGAGAGTGGATTACTAGTTTAAAGACGACATTAAGACTTGAAGAAATTTAAACCTTTATCTAAAGATCTGATATAATTTTGAAATGATTTTTTAAACAGTTTTATTGAGATAAAATCCACGTATCATAAAAGTTACCCATGTGACGTGGGCAGTTCAGTATTTTGTGTATAATCAGAGTTGTGTAGCCTTCACCATAATCAACTTTAGAACCTTTTATTTACCCCTAAAAGAACCCCCCCACCCTACTCCTTCACGGTCAGCCTGCAATGCCCTCATTTCCTCTAGCTCTAGGCAACTGCTAATCTACTTTCTCTCCCTATAGATTTTCATATTCTGGACATTTGATAAGAATAATACAATATGAGGTCCTTTCTGACTGATTGCATTCACTTAACATAATATTTTCAAGGTTCATTCATGTTGAAGTATGTGTCGCAACCTCATTTTTTTTTCTGCTCCAAATATTATGCGTATTGTATGGATATTCCACATTTTGTTGATCATTTGTCAGTTGGTGGACATGTGAATTGTTTCTGCTTTTTGGCTTTTATGAGTAATGCTGCCTGTGAAAATTTGTGGAGATGATTTCTTTTTTTTTTTTTTTTTTTTTCAATGACTGCTTGTTTGCCGTATTTAGCGTTAGGGGAATAAGGGTGGGGGCAGGGCTAGCAGCAACACCTCCCCTTGATAGTTGTTTAAATCATCTGATTCAGTTCTTGAGAAATTTTATACCAAGATCTAGGTGGCTGATTGTGTTTGCTTTTATGAAAGTAATTTGTTCAGTTGTAAGTAATTATATTTTGTTTTATGGTTAGTTGTGTTATTTTTGAAACACTAAAATTTCTTCATACAGTTTTTAAAAGTTTAATTTTCATTGAGAAGTGAAAATTCATTTTAGCATTTTTTCCCTAATTTTTCTGATAAGGCCATATTAAATTTGTATGCTTTTGATGATGAATAAATAATGGGAAGAATTTTAATTCTTATTTTCCCTACTCAACCCTTTTGTTGTGGATTTTTATTCTGGAAGGAAGGTTTCTCATTATTACTAAGCCTAATATATGAAATAGCTAGCAGGTGGCAAGCTTAAGTTAGGAGTTAAAGGTACTGTTTTCCAGATAACTAACTTAGGGAGAAGGGCTGTGTGTTGGTGAGGGGGGGGCGGGTAGTAAGTAGATTGTCTTTTTGGGGGTTGCTGGTTGTTCTCTGTTTCCTTTAAAAAGATCATGCAACACTTTAGTAATACCTAAAAATACTTTTCTCTTTGGATATTTCTGAATTTTCTACAATAAAGTATATTTTAGAGCTAGCTCATTATCAATTTGCCCATGAAACTATTGAGTACTAAGTGCCCATTTTATACCATTACCTGTATACTTTGCATTGATTGAAATGTGCTAGGCTGGTGGATATTAGCAAATCACCAAATTAAAAATAAAAACTTGTTTGTCACTGAATAAAATAGAAACCAATTGTTTGCTTTTTAATTGGAGTAAGTGGGAGATGGTAAAATAAAAAAAAAAAATCTCATTGTTCTTTTATTGCAAAGTATAACAAAGTACTTTTGAAAGGAGGGTTGTTAGATTTTTTTTTTTTTTTGAGTCTGATAATAATGAAGATAATGTGACTGCCTATGTTTTTGATAGAACTGAACATAACTTTCATTCCTCCCACGCATATGGTAAAGAAAGTGAAAAACTGAGTCCCAGAAATAAGTTAAAATTATCCTCAGGCCTTAGAGAGTCTTACCTATCAGAAAAGAAAGTACAAATATAAATATCAGACTTAAATTATACATTACTTTCTTTTCTCAAGTGTATCAGAGAGATGTTTTCAGCTTCAAGCAGCATAATCCTCTGCGGGTAATTTAAGCAGGAAATGGTGCTGGATACCTTAACAGAACTTGTGGGAGGGAACTGTGTGTGGATGGGTATTACAGACGTAATGTAGAAGAAATGCCAGACAACATCCGTGAATATTCTAAGGGAAAAACCACTCCCAACATTCTAGTCTAGTCAGCACCTGAGACCCTAGAGCAGGCAATAGTGCTTCTGCCACAGACCCAAACCTTTCCTCATGGGGTCCGGTCTTGATATGTATGATTGTCCTCTCATATTGACACAGTCTGCTTTCCCAGAAGAGGGTTGGAATAAGTGCGGGTGAACCAGTCCCTCGTTTCAACCACATGTTGAATGTATCTATTATTTTCGTTTCTTTCCCTTTATTTTTCTTTTCCTTTCTACGTGTATCTTCTCCCTTCTCAGTTTAGAGCCATAATTTGCTAGAGTGTCGGAAACATTATCTGGATTCTAAAGAGTTTGTCCAAAGCCTTGCTGTTGGTCAGAGGACTGTTTGAATTGTGGTAGATTTTTGTCAGGAAAGGAATCAAAGGGTGGTAATCCTTGGGGTTTTTTGGGTGGATGTTTGGCTTTGCTTCTGTGTACGTCTTCTCAGGCCTGTGGTGACAGCGTGCTTCATTTTTTCCTATGATGTCTTCCTCTTTCAGTCCTCTTGGACTCATGGGTGGGGAGTGTCAAGAAGATGAAGGGTCTGTGATTTTGTGTCACTTATAAGTTAATATGTTAGTCTGCCATGTTAGTCTTATGCATGCTATGAGAAGACATAAATGCCTGGGTCGAAAACAAAGGACTTCATTACCCACAGCAATAGTAGTGGCTCAAGTACAGCTTTGTATCAGACCCAGTTTACAGTTGCAGTGGTTTGTGTTTTAGGAGGAAACCTTGAGTTTAGGGAATTCAACTCTTTCATCACAGGCAACGCTTATTTTGATTGATACAAGCTATGATGAAATCTCTTCAGTTTATCTCAGAGTATTTAATTGAAGCTCTTGGTCAGCCGTACTCTAAGCAGCAAGTTGAGGCTAGCCTGTCATATGGACCTCAGCCAGGCCTTCCAGGTCCTAGACCCAGTCAGCTAAACAAACCCCACAGACCATCAAAGTCTGACTTTGAATACCAGCAGGCTTTTTTCTTAATTTTTTTCTGTTGGTTTTTCCACCATGTCTGAGGTAGTCAGGTACAGAATGACATATTAGTGATTGCACAGACTTCCCTTGGTTCAGCAAGAAGGAAGTCTGGGGCAATACTTTTATCCATAACAACCCTGGCTAGTGAGTTGAATCTGAGTGCTTTCTGGGGCTAATGTGTGGTATCATTGATAATGTCAACTAAAATCGGGGACAGATTTCTTAGCGCCTTTTCCACTTGGGTGATTCCCATCATAGGGATAACTGCCTGCATGTACACATAAATAACTTTTTTCTCCAGGACCAACGGTAGCCTCAGTTGGAGAGTGAGCTTGTCATGGTTGTCTGAGGACTGCACAGTGTACCGCTAGCGTTTGCTTAAACACTTGAACATCTCTTATGATCACCTCTAAGGTGAAAGTTGGTGTTTTTCGAGAGACAAGCAAGTTAATGCCTTGCTTCTTCATAAGATGTGTGGTCTTGAATGTCTACATGGTGCTTCTGGAATGAAAGCATTGATCAAATAGGGGGCTAATGGGTAATAGTGCTTAAAACGTGGCCTTCCAATTGTCTGATAAACAGTAGGATTCCCAGTTCAGGATAAAATTGAGTGCAGGCCTTGGTTTTGGAGAGTCTAAAGATAGGGTGGGGATGCCAGGTTGTGCTACAGGACAGGAACTCTGAATTTAGGAAATCCTAATCTTTTATAATGGGTTGTAATTATGCCTGCCTTTTGCTCCAAAGAGACATTATCTTTATTAGACTGGACATGAAGCATGCCTATCCATTTGCTGCTCAAACTTCCTTGAAAAGTTCATCCAGAAGAATGGCAGTCAGTGCCTTGGCTTGCAATGCATGCAGAAACGTAAGAGACCCATGGTGTTGCACTGTCATGCATTGGGGAGCAGACCACTAAACCTTCTCTTATCACCCTCTTATTCTTCAGTCTGATGCTCTTATTGTTTTTCCTGTCATTCATCGTACCTTGGTGTAGATAGAACGGAATGCATCCTTCATTAGTTTTGGTTCATGCGGTACTACAGAGTATTTTTCTCTACCTTAATTACAGACTGAGTGGACAGTGGACAAGAGTAGTAGATTATATCCTTCCAGGATTCGGTGGACTGGGATGAATGATAGATATGTCTTTCTAGGATTCCCATAGATATTGCTCTACCCTGAAATGTATTTTCCAAAGAAGCAAAAGGGAGAAATATAATCCAGGTCTTTGTTGTCTCAAGAACTGTTACAAGAGGAAAATAAGGTCTCAAACATATTCAGACACCTAGCATGCACATGGTGTTAACGAATGTCTCATGCTTACATACTAAAGTGGATAGGGTGCTCACATTTAGACAACAAGAAGAAAAAGTGAAAATCTCTGTTACAAAAGAAGTTTCATTTATAATACTTAAGAATCAGAAAAAATGAAAATGATATTCTCCGCAACTTGCTTTGTAGAACAAGGCTATGTTAATCTAGGTCCTTTGAGAAGCAAGTGATTTGATCAGCAAGGAGCTAGGGGAAATGCCTACTAGAGATCTGGAGAGGGCTGGGGCAGGTGGGGAGATGTCCAGCTCAGTGCACACTTGACCCCAGGTGGAGGAGAGAAGGAAGGAGGCTTGGGGGAAGTATCTTAGGCTGCTGTGCAGTTCCGGGAGAACTTGGCAATGTGGTTGGGGAATCCTCAAGTCAAAGCCCTTCATGTCCTGTCTCAGTATTCTTGCTGTGTGCAGACATTGGCTGGGAGAAGCCGGTGGAAGTGTGGGTTTGACTCAAATCTTGTGATGGATTTCACAGGGAGCAGCTGGGGCTGGGTTGTTAGTCATTTATACTCCCTGCAGTCAAGGAACTGCATTCCCATGGCTGTTGTAAAGACACAGTTTCTCTTAAAAACAAAATAAAAAAAGCCTCTTCAATTTCTGGATTTTATTGAGTTCAAATACAGAATAGATATTTGTAAAATTGATTGGATCACATTTTCATATGTCTCAGAAAGTAGGAAAAATTACCTTTAATTGAGTTATAGTCACTGTACCTTGAAATCTGTTATTAGATAATAATTGAGAAATAGAACATTGAAACAAATCATGGGTTAAAATACCCTTTTAGATACAGTCAAGTTTATTTGCTTCTGTTTCTTTTCTTTTCCATACCCCTGAAATGCTCAAAATATTCCCAAGTTTAATTTTGCTTAAGACCAAATAAAGTCCTCATTGCAATAAATAGTCCTACCTTAATTTACTATTTTGTCTTGTTTCAAGTATCTCCACCCTCCCCGACAAAATTACTAACCGAAGTTTTCAGTTTCAGATAACTTATTCTCACCGTTAATAAAGGACCCAAATGAAGAACAGAGAGTATAGAAAATGTGTTTTTAGGATTATTGTGGAGGCATTCCAGAAGGATGCAGAGATCATTTTAATTCCTCTCTGTTTTGACTACTTCTATTGAGGTTTACATCAGTAGGATTCATATGTCAATATGAATCAAAAGGTTAAATGTATTAAAATGGACTGGTAAATAATATGCCATTAAGCGAAGACATTAAAGAAACATAGTGGGACAATCTAATGTGACCTCATATTGTCATATGGAGTACACACTTAAGTATAAATTGGGGCGAACAGTTTTGTCTAGCACATACTGCCAATTTTCTGAGTTTACATAATAAATTTATTCACTTATGCTGTAGTAGATTGCCAGAAAGATAAACTTACCTCATGCTTCAGAGGTAACTGCACAGTTTCATGATTAAGCAGTCAATTAGTTAATTATTCAGTGACTGCTGTGCACTGAATTATACTAGGACCATAAAGAAGTATACTCCTGCCCTTAAGAAGCTTATACTTGGGAATCCGGAGATAGCTAATGTTTCATTAGAAAAATGCAGTGGTTAAGGCGTACAGCAAAATGCATGAGAGGACACGGAAGAAATTAATGCTGTTTCAGAGGGAAGTTTCTGAATAAATATTTAAAAATCCATTTGTTTTTCCAGTATTTCTATATATATAAATCGTAGCCTCTTGAATCCTGCAGTTTATTTCTCTGTGTTTGTGTGGGTTCTATGCAGGTACCTTGGACTCTGAGTTGTTCTTTGTGTCTATAATTGACAGAGCACTGAACTGGAAGTTAAAATTATAGAACTTGACATCTGCTGATCTACTTAAATGTTTCTGTGTTTGTCCATATAATGTAGTCTGGTTAGTTTTTATTCTGAATTAATGCAGTGCTTTTTAAATTCTTTGGAGTTTGTCTGCAGTAGAGGGGAACTTCATCTATAAGCATCATTTACTCATTTTAACTTGAGAAATATGAAATTTGATTGTGCAAAGAAAAACAAATGATTTCAGCGATGGGTTAGGAAAGATGGAGAGCAGACTAAGTTGTATCTTCCAAGCCCATGTAATAATTATTCACAGATTCCGATAGAATTTCTATGTAAGTACTTGACTGGTACTTGTTTATAATGTGAATTTAGCTTGTGCAGCTGATATATTTTCAGTGTCATATAGCCATCGTTTTACTTGTAAAAACATCTACTTGTGTTTAGAATGAACATGTTGACTGAAGTGTGAGCTTTCTTTTTTGTTTTGTGTTTTGTTTTTAAAGTATGAGCTTTCTAAAGAATATGCTTGCTTTGGCTTTCAGATATCTTCTCAGTTCCTTCGGCACAATCATGGAGAAGGCATTTTCTGTGATGGCCTTCGAAAAACTTGGATGAGCTTTTATGGTTGGGCCTCAGGCATCACACCTGTTAGGGTCCCTTGAATTTTGTGCTTGGAGTTTTGCAAAGGGTCAAAGGTGCTTGTTCGAAGTTTAAAAATGCATAAAGTGTTTTTTTTCTCCTCATATTTGTGTTCAGCATAGTGATTATTAGCCATAGTGCAATTGTGTACTAGAGGAAATTTAGGTGCTGTGTATTCACATGTGAGCAAACCTGCCTGTTTTCAAGGGCAGAAAGCTGCTTTGCTGCTGAAGTGATGTACATGGGGCATCTTTCTTTCTTTGTCTTGCCGATTAACCTTTTTCCAGGTCGAATGATTTTTCTTTGATCATTTGCTTTGTTCCTAAAATTGCCTTGGAACAGCTCTATTCCTCATATTGAGTATCTTTGAGATTTCTGTTTACGGTTTATTTACTTTGCCCCCTGTTGTGTGTCTGTGCCTTCTAGTCTCCTGCACTGTTTACATTTCTCTCACTATTTATAATTATAGCTCTGGCTGTGCATTTTCTTCATCTTTGTCTGTGGGCTTTGCCAGCCCCAGTCCTTACAGTGCACCTTCTGTTTGCCGCTGCTCTTGAGGAAACCTTCAGCCATCCTAAGCCCTAGATGGACATACACACACTCCTCCAGCTATAACTTTTGTTAAATACTTTATTTCATGCAAGCCTCCTTTTTGGTAATTAAGGTAAGAGTAACAAAATGAGCTTACGGTATTTGCTTTCCGAATCATCAGAACTGAGTCCATGATTTAACACCTAAAGAGAAGTGCCTTACTCGCTGAAACCAAAGGTTAATAACCAGTATTTCTAAAGTATAAAGATGTGCTTGGAGCAAGGAGAAGAATATTTTAGTGCCGATTTTAATGGTATGCTTTTGTTTGCTGATTGCATATGGTACCCATGAGAAGGCAAATGTTGTCCTACTTGGGACAGCAACTCTGTCTTTTTATAGAAACTGTTCTCATCAAGTCACCAATTTGCCAAAACCAATGTTAATTTATTGGTCATCTTATTTGACCTATTAGAGCCTCTGACTGAGTTGATCACCCTCTCTGTTGAGAAACTTTTCCTCCCATGTTTCCCGAGCACCACAATCTTATTTTTCTTCTACCTTTTTGATGCATTTTATGCTTAAAAAATTTTTTTTGAGTTTACTTATTTATTTTGAGAGAGATAGAGACAGCGTGAGTGGGGAGGGGCAGAGAGGGAGATAGAAAATCCCAACCAGGCTCCATTCTGCTAGTGCAGAGCCAGATGCAGGGCTTGAACTCATGAAACTAGGAGCTCATGACCGGAGCCAAAAAACTAAAAGTCACACATTCATCCACCTGAGTCATCCAGGTGCCCGGATGCCTTTTTACTTTATTTGCCCAGCCTTGAAAGCAAAACCTGCCATTGAAATGCCCCATCAGTTCCTGTATGTCACCTTTTCTTTCTGCTACTCCTAGATGGTTCTATGCAAGACCTTGATTTTTATGTACAGTTGCTGTGGTCATCTTTTTCTTGAACCTGGCTGTCCTATATCCAGTTTTCTTCTCCACTTTATTTCGATGCTCATCACTAAAATGTGTTTCTAACCCAACTCCCCTGATCTGTCGTTCCAAGCCTCTTTCTCCCATCTTAATGAATGATTTATTTTCTACCTTAATAAATGCTAATTCCATCCTTTGAATTGCCTAAGCTAAAAACCTTGGAGTCAATCTTGACTCTCATTTCTGATAGTGATTTTTATCTTTTCTCATAGCTATATCCCTACTACTGAGAAGTGCTGAGGGGGCACCAATAAATAGGCTTTGAGGGAATGAAATGGTTGAGCTAGTAAACAGAAAGTGAATTCTGCATTCTGATGCCCAAAGATAGAGGCTTTAGTTAAATTAGGATGTTTCCAGGAAGGCAGAAGCTCTGTTTTCTTACCCTCATCTACTTCATAGAGAGGTAGATTTTGTCACGCTATTAAACAATTAGAATGCTAAATACAAATTAATGAAAATCGTATATGCTACACTTTTGGAACATGAAACAGGATGGTGATTCTTTTATGATGAATATCACAATGCCATTATTTCCTTGAGCTTCTGTTAATATCCCCTGCTGATACAGGCTAGGTACCCAATAACTAAACATTTTTTTTTTTAATGAATTAATGATTCCTATTGTACATTTTAATCTCAGAATTTTAAAAGCAGGGTTTATTCTATTCTCCTCTGAAACCCATTTCTCATAGCGTAATACGCTCTGGCTCCATCCACACTGTTGCAAATAGCAAGATTTCATTCTTTTTGTTGGCTGAGTAATATTCCATTGTATATGTATATACACATACCATATCTTCTTTATCCATTCATCAATTGATGGACATTTGGACTCCATAGTTTTGCTGTTGTTGATGATGCTTCTATAAATATCAGATTGTGTGTGCCCCTTGAAATCTGTATTTTTGTGTCCTATTATGCTAAGTGAAATAAGTCAGAGAAAGACAAATACCATAGAATTTCATTCATACGTGAACTTTAAGAAACAAAAGAGAAACATAGGGGAAGGGGAAATAATCGTAAGAGACTCTTAACTATTGAGAACAAACAGGGTTGATGGAGGGAGGTGGGTGGGGAATGGACAGCATGGGTGATGGGTACTAAGGAGGGCATTTGTTCTAATGAGCACTGGGTGTTAAATGTAAGTGATGAAGCACTAAATTTTATGCCTGAAACCAATTTTACCATATATGTTAACTAAATAGAATTTAACACTTGAAATAGCCCCCCCCCCACCTCTTTCTTTCCTTGTACTTTATAGCTTTGTTAATGGTACCTCCTCTTGTCTAGTTGAAGAACAAAGGAGAGGGGCTCTCACGAATTCTTTTCTTCTACACCATGTCCACCCAGCATCAAATTCTGTCAGTTTTCATAGATTTCAAATGTTCAAGCTCTCATCACTGCTCACTAAAGTTGCTTCTACAATAGTTTCTTAACTAATATTATTACCTCTACTATTGCCTCTCCTTTACATTCCTTGTAGTTTCTCCTATTTCCAGTTGAACCTGAACTTTCTGACTTGGCATACAAAGCTGTGCCTCATCTGGCCTGTGTCCTTGTCCAACCTCATCTCTAGTGACTCCTGGAGCCGCTCTCTCCTGAATCCTTTGTAATGCAACGGAAGGGCCCAGGGCCCAGGTTTTCTAACCGGTTAATTCCTTAGATGCTGAGAACATCTCATCTCAGTCCTTCACTTCATCAGGCTGCCTTCCTATTTATCTTTAAGAGTCAATGCCGTTACCCAGCTGTCCTTGTTTTTATTTGGTTTCTCCACATTCCCAGTATATATGGAACATATCTCTTCTACATAGTATATTTTTATCATTGATCTATTGTCTTCATGAGGACAGGCAGCATGATCCTGTTCACCTTCATAGTTCGTGAGCCTTTTCCACTGTCTGTAGGAATTGATTTCTATGACATAGATGCTATGCCGGTATGCTATATTAGTTTGAAATTGTGTGATAAAACAAGTCTTTATGTCTGAGTATACATTTTTAAAAACCTAGAAGGAACTCTTTGGTCCTTACCTTGATTATAGAATTTTTTTGTCTATAAGGAAACATTACATTTTGCTGTGTATTTGCATATTTTCCTAGGCCTGTGTTTACATGACATCAATTTAAGAGTGGTTGTAGGTCATGATAATGGCAAATTACCATTAGAATTGGGAAGGGATTTTAGATAATGAACTTAAATTCATTATTTCAGCTTAAGTCAATTTTCTGTTTTTCCTTTTATAGAAAATTGCCCTTTAGGATACTTCCTGGAAAGAATGTGGATTATCCTTTTCCCTTCTTTCTCTTCAATTTCATGCTGCTATTGTTCTACACATATTTACTTTACATTTAGATCCTATTTCCTGCTAATTTTTATGCTGCTATTTTTGCTGCATTGAGCCCTTTATAATTTACATCTTTTCCAGAAACCTCGTGATTAATACTAATTTATTTGCTCAAATGTAGAGAAATATTATTTAAATGTTCTTTGAGATCTTTTAAAAGTCTATACTATTGCTGGAAAGGTATTTTTGTCAGTACTGGGTAATGACTGACAAGGAGGTGGAAAGAAAGTATTTTAAACCTTGTGACATGAACCAGTTACAGCTGAGTGAATGTGTACTGGAAAGGGAGCCTCTGTTTTTAAGTTTATTCTTTTTTTTATTCTAAGTATTTCCCTTTTCTCTATCTTCTGGCACATTTCCTTCCTCCAGTTTAAATAGTCTTAAGTTTTGACAGTAGAGGCATGCTGGTCAGATTTTAGTATTTAGACATCAAATACAATAATTACGATATATTTCAACCAGCAGGACCTGAGACCCCTGGAGGTGTCTTAATCCAAAAGAGACATTTTAAATTCATATAAACCTTGCCTTAAGGGATGGAGAAAGGACAATTTAGGGAACAGCATGAGGTTAAACATATTGATCAGTAGGCCAGTCATTCTTGTTAAGACTCTGGTAGAGTGTAGACAGAAAAATAGCATCATCATCAACAACAAAGAGTACTTCACTTCTCTAGAGACCATCTCTTTTGCTTCCAGTCTCTCTTGCTTCCATTATATGGATTTCAGATAATGAAAGATAAGTTTTAGCCAGGGATACAAAAAAAAAATGCATATCCAGTTTGAAATTTGGGGTGTTAAATAACTGGAAAGTATAGTGATTTTTACATTTTTAGCACTTGAGGTATATACTAAAGGATTTAATTAGCTATGTTATTTCTTTATGCCTTTGGAATAAACATGACCTATATAATTTTTTAATTCTTGCAAAAGTGTAAGAACCATTGCCTGGTTAATTCTAGTGATTAATTGTGCAGTGATAATAAGATAGTTTTTAGTTATAACAACCCCATTGACCAGATCCACGACACTTTCTGACCTTGAAGTGTTTGAAACTTTGGGTTTCTCTCCATGAATGGCAAGTTACTTTACTATGTCAGGTAAGTATTACCTATCCAACAGAGATCTATAATTTTTCTACTAGGACATTCAGTTTATGTTGTATGCACATATAGCATGGAGTGATTTTCTTGGATAAGAGCTGAACTTTTGGCTAGAGCGAAATTTTTATGGAACAGCTCCAGTGCCTAATGTTTCTCTCTCCTCTCCCACAAAAAACCCCCCAAACAAATAAAAAAGAAGCAAACTCCACCGAAACTATATTTCTTGTTTAATTTTAATTGACTAAAATAATTTACATACAAATTATTGTTCTAATAGATTCTCCTGGGAAGAAAGGTATTTAATGATTCTTGGAACAAAACCTTCATGTTTCAGTTGTATTCCTCTTTCTTTAATGTTGGAATCCAAACTTAAGTCTCACCGTGCAATCTATTGTAGGTAGCATGTATGCAACTCATCAATGCCCTTGTTACATCTCCTGATGATTTGGACTTCAGGCTTCACATCAGAAATGAATTTATGCGTTGTGGATTGAAAGAGATATTGCCAGTAAGTGCCCTGCAGTCTCCTTATTAATATTTAAATTAGAGGAGTACTTGAATAGGGGGAAATTTAGATAAATTACCTTCAAGAATAATTTATCTGCGGGGGAAAAAGGCTTGAGTATAAAAATCTATTTTTGAAATATAGATAAGATTGGAGTATTAACACTTTAAGTGTTTGAATGCTGTAAATCAAGTCAAATGGTTGGTTTATTGTTTATATGTTTTTCATTAACCTTTTTGCATTATTAAAAATAAAACCGTTAATTGTCATTTCTCTTTCATATCTCTAGAATTTAAAATGTCTGAAGAATGATGGCTTGGATATCCAACTTAAAGTCTTTGATGAGCATAAAGAAGAAGATTTGCTTGAGCTCTCCCATCGCCTTGAAGAGATTAGAGCTGAGCTTGAATATCCTTTTGTTCTGAAGTTACTGACCTATGTAAAATTGTTGCTAAACCCCAAACAAACTTCACACTCCAAGATACTAAACTTCTGAAGCCATTTCTGTATAAACAGTATAAAGCCAAACCTTTATGAATCAGATTGATTTTCATATAAACTTTTCTTAATAGTTTCATGTGTGTTTTTCTGAGTCCATGCATATGGAAATGGACATTCCAACCCACAAATTCCATGAGGCCTCTAATGTATGTGTACAGTGTGTTGTTTTTTCTTCTCGTGTGGCACCTCCCCCTCCTCTAGTGCTCTCTAGCATTAGCCTATTGGCTCCTGTCCTACACCTTGGGTGCACACCCCTATGGGCCTTTGTTAACTCTGTGGGTCTGCAGATCTCTGTGCTTTTCCAGAAATCCACCAGGTTCCTGTCCTCCACTGGGGCTTCCCCATGGTGGATAATGCCTGGCACCATTTCTCTTGGTTAGGGCACTCTGTACACCTAATATGGTATTTCCAACCAGCTGCCTGTTATACCCTTGCCACCCGAAACATCTTGGCTTGAGAGAGGCAAATGGTTGGAGTTGATTTTGGAGGAGAAGACAGTGCCAGGTGAAGTTACCATTTGCACACAGTTTTCCTCTACTTCAATCCTAACTACCTGTGTGGTACCATATGTTGAGTATACATGATGGTATGGGGTAAGACACACAATAATCTTTTGAAGCCTTACAGAACAGATTCTGTGCTGTGTTATTGGTTGTTTGGTGTAGAGAATAAATAAATTCACATATTCCTTAATCAATGTACTGAAGCATATGATATTTACAACATGGTGTGGAACACAGTTAAGGAAACTAGAGCGGAAGGATATTTTATTTCCATTCTTCAGCATCTTTTGCTGATTCGAAATGATTATTTTATAAGGTAAGAGGAAGCTATGTTCTAATGTTAAATTTCACTAATAAAATTCTATTAATTGTGAAATTCACTTGATGTTTGATTTGGGCAAGCTCATAATTTTCAGATTTTTATTTCTGTCTTAATACTGACTCATGGAATGTGGCATTTCTTCTGGGCATATATTTAGACAGGTGACAGTAAAATGATATTACTGTTATTTTGTAAGCTGCACAGATTCTTGTTACCAAGTTTTCATCTGAATAAAAAATGCGAACTAGCAACAAATTACTAATTTATCTTGTGATGGATAATGTTTTCTCATTAGTCTTTAGGTAGTAGGAATGGGGTTGATAAGTTTCTTTTTATAAGTTACATGAAAGGCAGTAAACATTGTTTTTATTAGTATTTAAGTAGCTAGAAAGTGCCTGGGTAATACAGTTGCACTTAATGTTGCTAATGTATCAGAAAAGCTAGACAAATAACATTCAAGTTAGATTATATCTCAGCCATCTTGAGTTTAACAAATTGTTTATTCCATCTGTACCTTATCTATCTGTAGCTGGGCAAGCATATTAACACCTACGTTCCTAGGTGGTTCTGAAGGTGACACATAGTAGCATGGATAAATCTCCTAGCCAAATATCTGGGCACCTGGTGTATGCTCAGTAAATGCTCTCTATATCTGCTTTCTACTTTGTTACTGTTTTATGAGGAAGGTGGAGATCCTTGAATATAAAACCATTTTTGGTGCCTTTAATTTAGCTTTGCTGAGATTCCATTCTCAAATACTTTGGGTAACGTGTCGTTTCTTACTCTGCTTTCATGTGGAAGAATTTGCTGGAGATGTCTCATTTGGGCTGTGTCCCCTGGTTGATGTCAGAGGGTGTAATTCAGGCTTTTGATATATCTGACAAGTGAATAGAATAAGAGTCAAAGAAAAAAAAAAGTTTACGTTCTTTGGGATGAGCACAGATCGCCCATCTTATCTCCTCCTTTTGCAGCACAAACATACTAATATAAAATAAACACTAATACATTGACAAAAATATTAATACAAATATGAATACATTAATTAAAATCAAAATAGTACATTGATTAATATTTTTAAATATCAGAGGTACTTGCTAGTTATAAAACTGTATTTTTTCCCCACATGTATTTAAATTTGAAGCTTCCATTTACTCTAAACCTGTCCTTTTTTTTTTTTTTTTTTTTTTTTTTTTTTAAGAGAGACAGAGTGAGAGTGGGGGAGAGTCAGAGAGAGGGGGAGACAGAATCTGAAGCAAGCTTCAGGCTCTGAGCTGTCAGCACAGAGTCCAGTGTGGGGCTCAAACTCATGGACAGCAATATTATGACCTGAGCCGAAGTCAGATGGCTTAGCCACCCAGGCGCTCCAACCCTGTCCTTTTCTTGATCCCTATATGGTTGGTCCTGTCAACCTCTGATTGCTTGATGCTGCTGGAGTTTTCAAGAATTCAAGAATATTGTTTGCTTTCAAAGTTTTGAATGTGTCTTAATGCTGCCAGAGGGGGTTCTATATTACTTATGATCACTTCATTTTTACCCTAATCCCTTAATCTGTGCTGCAGAAGGCCACGCGGTTGTGTCTACCTTTAAAATAGATTGAAAAGCACAACTCTCCTGGGGCATGCTCAGGCAATCCTGTCACTTCAGTGGAATTAAGAGTCTCAGAGAAATATTAAACTGTAGCTGCACCAAAGTGACGTTAGTTATTTTGGTCATTTTTCAAGTACCACGTTTTTAACTTGATACTTATGTATGTTGCATTCTTCATGGACTCTTTAAGCCCCAGGACCTTGGTCTTTGTTTCATGTATGGTTGCTGTGAAGGCGTCATTCTTCCTATGATTTCTGTAATCAAGACCATTCCATCTGTTTTTTTTTTTTTCCCCATGTTCCCAAATTCTCATAGGTGGTTATTGTTGTTATTTATTCTTACAGAGAATATATTTTTATTATAAGATTGTGGCAGATTATGATCATTTAGATAGTTTTTCATTCATTTAAAAATTATTTAGCTTTTTATTTAAATACAGTAAAACTGTTTTTGGTGTGCAGTTCTGTGAGTCTTGCTCTTTTGGTTTTAGCTTCATGGTTTTTTGTTGGTTGGTTTATTTTCACTGTCTCCGATGGACGTGGACTTTACCTTTTAAAAATCTTTGATTATCTGAACACCTTTTGTTGAATGAACATTCTTAATTCCTATTGATATAAATAAATGTTTTCAGATTTTTATAAATTGCTTTGCTTTAGAATGCAAGATAGTCCCATTTAAAAGAATTAGCCGATAGGAAAATAAGAAAATTTTCTCACGTTCACATTTGGGACAAAAGGAAATTTTACTGAAATGGAACTCAGCTGGAGAATGTACATGCAAGGTAACCCCTGCCCCCAAGAAAAATGAAATGTGGAAAGAATATTTGAGTGTGGAGTGGGAGATCAAATTCATTTCTCTAACAAATACTTAATGGCTTACCATGTGCAAAATATTTGCCTAGTTGAATGTGCATGGGAGATAATTTCTGATATTTGATAAAAATACTAAAGAGAAAGTGAAGATGATTTTAAAATTCCTCCAACAAAAATGACATATCAGTGAAGTAATGACAACTTATGCTCATCCCTTAATTAGGTTATTTACATATTCCTCTGACATATTCACTAACTCACTAATATTGCTCATGGTGATTATTTTCTGGATGCACATTTCTAGAATCCAGAAGTACATTATTATTTTGCTAGTGTTGCCTTGAAAGAGATTTTGCAAGAAATTTCAGCTACTTTGTAAGTGAGCTTATCATTGGGAGCTGTGGAGGTGAGAAAACATTTACTGAAATAATGATTTATTTAAAAAGTCCACAAAATAACCTATGTTATTAATTAATAACCTATGTTATTAAGTCTACAAATTAACCTATGTTGTTAATTTAAAACATGTTTATATTAAAACAACACTAGGATAACGTTGAATAAGAGTAAAAAAGAAATAAAATGCTCCATCTTGATTTTCAAACGTGATTGATATTTTGTACCTGTGTGTGCAATTTATGTACCTTAATTGTACATGCGGTTGTTATGGCAAGATAGTAGGTAGGGAATGGGAGACTATATTTTTGGAAGCAGTGTAGAACATTGAGGAAAGCGTGGTAGTACCTTCTTGCTTTGACATGTACCCAAGAACACTGTCTTAAACATTTTTAGTTGATGACAGTCGATGACCATCTTTTGTCTTTGCTAATGTTCAGTTGCTTTGGATTTTATTCTGCATAATGGGTCATTTATTAGGTGTGAGGTAAGTAGATTCAGGGCAGTAGAGAAGAAGCTCTAGTGAATAGAAGCGCCATCACTTACATGGTGAGAAAGATTTGGAGAGGAAATGTGTGCAAAAAGTCATTGAGGGAACAAAGAAGTTGTAGAGGTGGCTGGGGATGAAGGACTGACCTCATTGAGATAGCACCCACCCTTTCTGTCATTTTAGTTTGGTTTTGTTAATAAAATCTAGATATTTTAAATTGATTGGCTTCAGTTTTGTTTTTTAAAAAAAAAAAATTTATGTTTTATTTATTTTTGAGAGAGAGAGAGAGGCAGTGTTATCAGGGGAGGAGCAGAGAGAGAGAGGGAGACATCAAATCCAAAGCAGGCTCCAGGCCCTGAGCTGTCAGCACAGAGCCCGAACTGGGGCTCGAACTCACAAACCGTGGGATCATGATCTGAGCCCAAGTCAGATGCGTAACTGACTGAGCCACCCAGGCTCCCCTTGTTGGCTTAAGTTTTAAGGGAGGTTCTTTTGCTTATGACAAACATAGGTGGACTAAAACCTGTAGTGACAACGTGATCCCTATTTGGGCATTTATTTAAACTCTAATTTTTGAAAAAAATTGTGTTTTGAGTTGTGTTTTGAGTACGAAATATTCATTTGGTACTGTATATATTTTACAGTATCTGTTTTTAATTGGACTCCGCAAACATTCTTAAAGTAGTAAACTGTATAGTTTTTTGAAAAAAAATGGATATATTTTGGCTTGTATTAATAAAATGAATTAATGGTAGATATTTCAGTATGGTACAGTGGTAGGTTAATCCCTGTTGAGGACTGTTTTTAAGCACCTATCACTTCATCTCAGTGCTTTTTTTTTTTTTTTATTGCTTACTAATTAAGTCAAGATTCTGACTTTTGTAAGCAAATCATCATTAAAACACTGTGTGTGCTAAAAGAGTGTAAAAACTTAATGTCTTAATGTCACTAGAAGAAGGAAAGTGATGACTGTTGTATTTACCCTCACTCCCATGTTAAATCTGTCATGTCAGTTGTTGACACTATACAAAGACAAATTATTGAACTTGAAATCAAGCTTACCAAAATACTTTGTTTTGATGTAAAGTTATTCTTATAAATGGAGTGTGCATTTATTCTTTTTCTTGGTTTTAGGCAACAATACTTCAAATTAATTGATGAATGTGTATCTCAGATTGTATTGCATAGAGATGGGATGGATCCAGACTTCTCATATCGAAAGAGACTAGATTTAGATTTAAGTCAGTTTGTCGGTGAGTATTTCTCTAATATTTAAATGGAAACCTTTTATCGTCCCTTGCCCCACAGGTTAACTGCAGTGTCAGTTCTCCTAGTGTGACCTGTAGAGTCCTTAGGGCCCTTGATACCCTTTCAGGGGATCCTAAGAGTCAAAACTGCTTTCATAACAGCACTAAGACATGATTTGCCTTTTCCGTTGTGTTGTTATTTGGGCTGGTGATGCAAGGATGGTGAGTACAACTGCTGGCACTTAGTTAGGAATCACGGCGGTGACCCCAAACCATGTTAGTAGTCCTTGAATTCCTCACAGTAAACAAAACAATAAAAACTGCCTTTTTTTTTTTTTTACCTGAGTGTCCTTGATAAAGAACTGAAAGACATTAATTTTATTAAAAATCTCCCCTTGAGTACATATCATTTCAACATTCCCTGTGACAAAGCGAATTGTACACGTCAAGCACACGTCTGCATACTGAAGTACAGTGAGCAAATAGCTGCGTATGTGCTTGTATTGCGAGCTGAATTGGTTGATTTTTTTTTGTTTTACAAGGAATGATTGTCATAAAACTGTGGCCACTCCTGCTTGACTGTCTGGCACACACTTTCTTAAAAAGGAAATAAAGTAATTCTATAATGTCAAGGAAAATGACTGATAGAATTCGTTACCAATGATAAAATTCAAGCTCTCAGGGAAAAAATTTGAGTTTTGGAAAACTTGGATCTGCTACTGTTAGCTTGACAGCTTTCCAGTACGCGAATTTTTTTTTCTGGTGAGGTCAATGATGATAATAACCCATAGGATTATTTTGATATTGTATAATGAGATGTGTCAACATTTGGAGAATCTACGTGACTCCACAAACCACTCTTTTCCAAATTCCCGTGCCTGATTACACATTCTGCATGGGTGAAGAATTCTTGGATTTTGAAGTAACAGAGTACAAAACATTCACTGATAGGTGATTCCACACAGCAAGTAATGTGCAAGGAGTTACCATATGTCACATTTTGGTGTAACATGAAAAAAGAATAGCCATTTTTTGTGTGAGGTTGAGGTTGTTTTTCTTCATATATTAGAGTTCATAAAGAAGTACGGAGTGTATAGAATGAGAAAAGAACTAGATTATATTAGTGGCACTGATAAAATGCTCATTTTTCTCCACTGGAGGGAAGTAATTAGAAGTTCCTGGTAGTGGGAGGGACAGATATGAGGAAAAATAAAGCAAACTAAAATGTGGAATGATTTTGAATAGGACCCGAAAAGGAAGTTTATTCTACCTGGCCATTAGGAATGTTTTTTCTTGAGTAGATGAGAGGTTTGTTTAAGCATTGAACTCTTGAGAAGGAAATAGACTTTTTGACTACTGCTTGGCGATATAAGTGAAACATATTTACATAGTTACAATAAGTACATTGTATATGTTGATTTTAAATGTTTATAGAAAACTTAGACACATTTCAGAGGACTTACAGTAATAGGTGAGTGAGGATCTGGGGCCAAACTGTAGGAGAGAGAGATGTTGGAAAGTAAATAAAGATAACTTTATATATTATAGTGGAAATCAGTAGATACTGTTTATGTAACAGTGATCGGAGGTTTAAGTATTTATTTAGTGCTACAGAGCCAGGCAATTTAGAAAGCAAAATTATTAAAATAAATGGGATTAGACAGGAAACACCATTTTCATCTTCTATAATAGGAAGCTATCTATAATGTATTAAATAGATGAATCAAGAAATAATGGTGTACACATCTTATTTAGAGTTAAGAAACTAACTGCCAGAATAATCTAATATAGAAAGAACCATAAGAGGTCTCATTTAGGAAGTGGGATTGGGTTTTTCATGTAGTGATTTGGTTGTTACTTTTCATTGTAAGCCCTTCTGTAATATGTTTTTTTAAAACCATGTTTATTGCTTTTATTAAAGAAAGAAGGGAGGGGTACCTGGGTGGCTCAGTAGGTTGGGTGTCCGGCTTCCGCTCAGGTTATGATCTCACAGTTCGTGAGTTTGAGCCCCACGTCGGGCTCTGTGTTGACAGATCAGAGCCTGGGGCCTGTTTTGGATTCTGTGTCTCCCTCTCTCTCTGCCCCTCCCTCGCTCACGCTCTGTCTCTGTCTCTTTCAAAAATAAATAAACATTAAAAAAAAATTTTTTTTTTTTTAAATAAAGAATCAACTACAGCATGGGGAATCTATCTGAATCACTTCTGTTTAGTGTCTCATCATGTGGATCTATATCGTAGCTTATTTAATCAGTCTGTTACTGATGGACCTTTATTTCCAGATATTGGCTAACATTTTAATGAACATTCTTGCTTAAAGGCAAAGTCCTAACAATGCAATTGCTGGGTGAAAGAAAATACATATTTTAAATTTTAATATATATTTTCCTAGTTACTCACCAGCAAAGTTCATGAATTTATACTTCTATGGCGTAGACAAGTCATTTTCTCTGTGCCATCTCTGACACTTGGTATTATGGATCATTTAATCATTGCTGTGTTTCATTAAATAAAATTTATATTTTTGTATTAGGGAAATGAACTACCTGTTCATACATGTTAGCAATTATTAATTTTGTTTTTGCTAATTTTCTGTTCATTATTGTTGTGTTGGTTATCATCTTCTCTTCTTCCTTCAAAATACTTACGTGTTGATGAAAGACACTTTTTGAGTCTTGTATGTTACATTTGTCCAATAATTTGAAATTGTAATTGGGTTTGCATTTATACTTTGTGGCCTTGGTATCATGCTTGGAAAATCCTTCTCCATTCAGTATTAGCTTTCTTTGTTTTGCTTATTTCATTACTGACACTATTTCTAATTCTTTTCTTTTTCTAACCTTTTCAAGTCATAATGATTTTAACAAGTACTGGAATTAAGGAAAAAATGTCATTGCCATTTTAGATGCTTGCGTAGATCAAGCGAAGCTAGAAGAGTTTGAAGAGAAAGCATCAGAACTTTACAAGAAAGTAAGTAATTCTGATTAAGTTTGCAAGACTACGTGAAGAACCACCTCGCATCATCAGGCATGCTTCTCCTTCAGGGATTTTGCTTGTTGTTTTCACTCTCTTCTTTACCTCCTTGAGCTATTTGCATAAATGCCATCCTTAAGGAGGATTTCCTAGACCATTATATTTAAACATTTTAACTCTCCACTCCCAGCCCTGACCCTGTCTGTGATTTGTTTTCCTCTGTTTTATTTGTTATCTGACCTGCGACATGGTGTATGTATTTACCTGTGTATCTATGGATGTGTTGTCTATTTCTCCCTCTAGAGTAACCTTTATGAAGGATATTTCTTTGTTGTTGTTTGAAGGATTTTGTTTATTCAGTGTCCCTGCGTCTAGAACAATTCCTGCCCTCAGAACATTAAAAAAAAAAAAAAAAAAGCGTTAATGAATAAGTGATTGAAGAAAATTTGTAGAGTCAAAATTTTAAGATTGGAGTATTTCTCAAGAAATCCTATATCGGAAAGTTTTATTAACTTTTCTGTTTTGGTTCATGTTGCTTCATTAGGTCTAGGTGAACATAGAAAACTGTCATTTTTATAGGTCAGAAGTATCTGATATTGTCAGTTGGGTTGCTTCGGCCCAATAGTATTGCTGACCATCCAGCCGTTCCCCACTGTTCTCGAAGGTGGTGTTCTGTGCTTTCATCTCTGCTTAGCATGTATCTATTCGACTCTTTTTCTGTTTAGAAAAAAAAAAAAAAAAAGTTGCTTTTGTGGGATTCTTCACATGTTAAGCAGTTACTTTCATTTAAATTCGTGTGGCTGGTTTCTCACATTGGAGGAATAAATGATAATTACTACCCCCAGCCCCTGATGAACATACACTAAATAGACTTTTACTGTGTGTCAGTTACCATGTCTAAGAGGCTATGTTTTTGAACTCTCTGGATCTTGGTGAATATTGAACGAATGTTACACTTCTGTAACAGTTTAAGATAATACAACTTGCAAATGGTAGACAGTCTTTTGTAAGTTAGTGGTAATTTATGACAAACTTTGTAAATGCCCCATGTAAGAAGTCCTGCATGTCCCCCCGCACATAGAGGTTTTTAACCCCTGGGCCTCTGGCTGCAGGCTAGAATTCCAGCTTAAGCATATGATACTGTCTTTGCCCTGCAGGAACTTGAGAAACAAATGAACACATCATTGAAGTGTCATATGTGCTACAGCTGATAGGTGATCATGTTGTAGGGTGATCCCTTATCCCCTGACTTGGTATTCTAAGCCTTCTACTTGGTATTCTATTTTAACTCTTCCTGAGAAAGTAGTAGTAAACTTTCAGGTACTTGCTTTGGATTCATCCCAGGTAATATAAATTGGCTTCTATAATCATTTTTAGGTATATGATGTATATGAGTGTTGTTAAATGGGATACCTTTCTCAACATATTGTTTTAAAATTTAAAGTTTAAGTGTAAGTAGAAGAAAGACCTTGTTCAAGGTTACTTGTCTCCTTTTAGTCAGAAGTTATATGTCTTAGGTATATTTAAAAAATATTGTTTGCTCCATAAAAGATTCCTATTGCCATACCATTTTGTATATATCAGCAAGAACTTCTTTCTGATAGCTTTATAAGGACACATGTAAATACTTTGCTTTAGGCAGGAAGCTATCATAGTTGCTAGACACATTCTTTATTTTGGTGCATAAATTTGAAAAATGAAGACCAGAAATGTCAGAAAGTACATAGAGAATATTGAATTATCAACCTTCTTGTACAGATGCACTAATACATTTACCCTAGGGAATGAAATTAAGCAGAGCCTCAGCCTTAACTGTGTTTCTTGACATTTTTGCGTGTAATTTTGTAAGCGTAATATTGCTCTAGAAACTCTTTTTGGAGAAGAAGGCTATCATATCTGTTTTTATAAAGTATGTCTTTAATGGAGATTCATTTTATCCCCAAGGCTACTGTGATTTGACTGTAGATATTATAAAAATGCTAAAGCAAAGTTTATTTTTTGTCTCATCCTTTTATAGGGGAGGATATAGAAATTTATCTCTTTGTTAAGTACAGATACTTTAAGTATGGCCAAGTTAATTTAATAAATTCTCTTAGAGTATACTAATTATGACTCTGATTATTTTGGTGGTTTTATCTTTGTTCCCATAAATCATCCTTTTTCCTCCTGAATCTTATTCTAAGCCCTACTAGTTAGGGTAATGTACCTACTGATAGTGTGAAAAAAGACTTCATTTTTACTCTCATAAGAATTTAATTTTTTATTTCTTGCTAAGCAGAAGTAAACACTGAGCAGTCATAAAAGGGAGAATAGAGACCATGACCTCTCAAAGATTTTTCATGCCGGGAGATTGTGGAACTTTAATATATGATATTGACATATTTATTCACAACATATAAAGGAAGACTTGACAGGAATTGGCTCCATTTCTTCATTCGACAAATATTTACTGAGTTTAGTTATAAATGTAAGGCTTTGGAAAGGTGATGAATAAAGTGGGTTCTCACTGTGAATAACCTTCCAGGCTGGTGGGTGTTACTGTGGTGTGTGAATAGTGCATTTTGATATTTTTATATTACAGTGTTATGACTGTACAGTAGGAATACCCTATGCAGAATGGGAGCCTTCTGAAAGGATTCCTCATCTAGACTTGAGTGGCCAGGGAAGGCTGACCCAAGGAAGTCATAGCTAATGTGAGGCGACAAGGTGAGATAGCCAAGAAGGAGGGAGACAGAAATTTATTGTGAATTTCAACATAGCCATCTCAAGGTTAATATTTCTGAAACCAAATTTATTTTTCTTTTCCCTAAAAAAATGCCTTTCCTCCTCCATGAATTTTATATCCCTATTTCCCCCCTAAAATAATAATAGTTTCCAGCTTGCAAAGCAATAGAACACCATCCTCATCTTAGAGATATAGTCCCCTCACTCATTTCCTTCATTTAGTTGTACACTAATTTTTTAGATTCTGTTTAAAAAAGAAAAAAGTCCCTTCATTTTTTTTTTTTTTTTTTTTTTTTTTCTTTTTTCCTGTTTTCTGTTTCCCTGTCTTCCCCTTCGTTCAGGCAGGCCTTAAATTCTTGGTTGGGTAACTATAGCAGCTCCTCAACCTATTCACATGCCTCTGGTGTTTTCTTTCAGTCCACCTTTCACACTGCTGCAGGCTGGGTTTGCCGAAGTGCGAATTTGGTCATGTTAATTTCTTATTATAAATACTCTTAAAAGCTCTCCATGGTTTACAGGAAAAAAGAGAAACTTTTTGACTTTAAAATTCCTTAAAATTTTTTTTTTCCGTTTATTTATTTTGAGAGAGACAAAGAGAGTGAGCAGGGGAGAGGCAGAGAGGGAGGGAGAGAGAGAATCCCAAGCAGGCTCCGTGCTCTCGGCGTGGAGCCAGATGTGGGCTTGAACCCACGAACTGCAAGATCATGACCTGAGCCGAAACCAAGAGTTGGACGCTTAACTGACTGAGCCATGTGGGTGTCCCCAAATTTACTGTAAAATTCCTTTAAATGGTTTAATTCCTGTCTACATCTGTAACTTCATCTCTTGCAATTTGTTTTCTTACCTCCTTTTATGACCCTTGCATGTGGTTGTTTTCATTTGTGTACTGCACTAAACCTTCTATTTGAAATGCCAGCTGCACTTATCAGCTAACTACTCAAATTCTTCAAACCTGGGGCCAAGTTATCACTTCTCCAGTAATCACTCCCATGCCTCCAGTGTATTTCTCCATTGCTGGTAATTTTCATACGTTCGCATTGTTACTTTCCTTTTACTTTGCCACCAGACACTATACTTACTAAAAGTGATGACCATATTGTATTTAACTCTGTATCTCTAACACCTGCTACTTTGAGGAACACATCAGATGCATGATATTCCTTACAGTATAATGAGAAATAGGTAGGTAGTTTGGGGCCAACTCCCAGGAGGTTCTTAGATATTAGGTTAATGATGTAGCCACTGTAAGTTGAAAAGCAAAAGAGTCATGTTTTTTGAGCCATCCTTTAGAAAGAACAGCGATACTCAAAAAAGTTTGTAGAGGGGAAAGGTAATACTGGTTTTAAAAATACTGTTTTTGTTTGTTGCCTTGAAGAATGTTCATTGGGCAGTTGAAAATACGTTTATGGACTGATTAGTAGTCTGGAATTCAGACGAGAAGCTGAGCTGGTGATGGGGATTTGGAAGCCATCAGTGTATGAATGGGGACTAAAACGTGTGGGTGTGGAAGATACCATTCTACCAGGCATATGAAGTGAGACCATCAGAGGGGCAAAGGAAGAGTCCTAGGACAGGACAATAGTAGACGGTTGGACTGAGGAATAGGAACCTATAAAAAAATTGGTAGGAACAGCCAAGGAGTAAGCAGGAGATCCAGAAGAGTGGGTTGTAATACAACACACTGGGGAAGAGAGAATGAATACAGAGGCATATTCGTGAGTATTTAATGCTGTAGGGCAGTCCCGTTCGATACGGAATGATGACAGTGTTTGATGATCTGTGTTCAGCATGCTAGCCTTCAGCCTGTGCCTGTTGTGCCCTTGTGACTGAGGAACTGAAGTTTTAACTTTGATATTAGCTAACTTAAATTTACATTCTAGCAGCCACGTTGGCTAGAGGCTACACCATTGAATAGTACAGGTATTAGATCAAGTAAGAGGAGGCCCGGAGAAGTCCGGGGGCTTTGGAATTTGGCAAGCCATAGTTTTTAGAATGAAAGATGGTGGCTAAGTTGGATAATGAAGTGAATGAAGTTCAAAAGGCCAGAAAAGGGAGTATGATCCAAGCACATGTTTTGAAGGAGTGCACTTTGAAGCAAGAATAAGATTAGAGTTAGGTGACGCAGGGTAAGGACAAAAAGAGGGTCAAGGAAGATTAGCGTCTTTTAAATTCTTATATGGTAGGGGGGTTTTGGAGGAGCTGCAGTAATAGGAGTGGTAATGTTGGTGTGGTATGGGTGAAGTGAGGGATATTTGTTTTTTTTACCCGGTAGTTTCTGTTCTCTTTATAAAAGTACAAAGTTTAGAGTGCGAGGATTGAATGTGAGATTTATTTAACCTGTAAATGGGAATTACAACAATGTTTATTATTTCAGAGTTTTTGCGTGTGTGAATGCAATGATGAAATTGCATTCATGAAATGCAAAAATGCTGACACTAAATCATGGGGGAGGCAACCCTCTGGGGGGGTTGGCATATGAGAAATCTCTGAAACTTTGACTCATTTTGCTGTAAGCCTAAAACAGTTCTAAAAAATAAAATCTGTCTTAAGAAAATACCTGTAAAACATTATCTGAATGTAATTTGTAGGAGGGTGCTGCGGTTTTATCTAAACCCAGGCTTGGAAGACAAGGTCTGGCTTTTAATCTCACTTTTTTAATTTACTGTCTGTACGACAAGGGATTGGATTGCCACCTTTTTGAGTTAAGGACAAAATAAGATTCATAAATAAGTGTTCTTTGTCATCGGTTGCTTTTTACATTCTTGCACTTTCCCTAATTGAGGTCTGACCGTGCTTTAAAGTCTAGAGGCTACATATGTGAGGTAGTATTTTTTTTTTTTCATGATTTTTTTTCTTCATTTTTTAAAAAGAAATAAATGTTCTCCAGTATGAGACAATCCCCTATTGCAATTCACCTCTGATAGAGGTTTTCAGTCATGATGATGGCAGGGTGAAGCTATTTGAAGGCAGGGTGGGAATTTGTGATAAGTGGCTGTATAAATTAGAAAACTCATTGGATTCACCAAATTTTACTGTTTGCTTTTCTCCCACAAGGTATTGCACCAGGGTTTTTGAAAGATTAATTTATCATTAATCTCCCAAAGATTAATCTCCAAAAGATTAATGATAAATAACAGACTTTATTCTCTTAAATTGCTGTTGAAGATTAGAGCCTGCATCAGGGCCCTTAACTCTCATGACGACGTGAGAAGTGATGCATTTACGAAATGGAGTTCTATAGTAATAGCAAATATTAAAATGGAATTCTTTTTAATTCCTATCATAAGGTTCAAGTACAAGTTTTTGCAAATAGGGGTCTGGGAACTCGCTACAATGCTTTGCTCTCTATTATTTTACACAAAGTTGCAATGATATTTAGGGACTTTTAAGAAAAATGTCAGGGTGGCAGATACCTCCGGGCGAGTTTGCTCTCCTGAGAGGAGAAGGTCACAGACTCCATCCCTGGCTTTGTCTGCTCCCTTGCAAATTGAATGATTTTGGTGGGACCCAGAGAGGGACCTAGGGACAGGCTTTGGGTGACTTAGCAAAATCTACCACTTTTTTCATAAAAAGTTTGTGTTCTACTGACGGGTCTTTAGATCATTAGAACCGTATTTCTTTATGAAGAATAGCGCTTTTCACTGCCATCTTTCTGTCTCCTGTTTTTTTTTTTCTTTCTTTCTTTGCAGTTTGAAAAAGAGTTTACCGACCACCAAGAAACTCAGGCTCAATTGCAGAAAAAAGAAGCAAAGATTAATGAACTTCAAGCAGAGTTACAAGCTTTTAAGTCACAGGTAAAATACCATCTACCTGGATTGAATTTGGCTATTGAAAGCTTACTATGGAAGCAAAGGTCATGTCACAGCTTCATAGTTCAAAATGTTTAAACTTTAATTTCACTTGTATGTTTTCATAGTGTTGTTTTTCTACATATTTTTGCTCTGTAAATTAAAATTATTTTCCCACTGTTTTTTCTAGTTGCATTTTTAAAAATGTCATCAATTTTTACTAATTAATCTTCTTCCTTATGTTTCATGTGGGTTTTGTTCCTAACGTCATACGTTTCATATGTAATCATAAAGGGTGAGAAAGACTTTTACTCTTAGATTTGTCATTCATCACTGATCTTTATCCCACTACAGGAAATTATTGCTCAAGCTATTTATTTTTCAAAACCTTCAGCCTATGGGTACCTTGCGGTGAAAGATAACCTCTAGCTGAATGAGAACATTTTCTGATAATTTTTCAATTTCCAAAAGTAAACAGATTTAAAACATGACACAAAAGAGAGCAAATCTGGATTATGAAGCAGATAGCTCACATACACCCTCTACACATAAAACATTTAGATAGCAAGAAATACATCATCTGCATGTTTTAAATGGATGACAGTAAGGAGGTAGAATATTCATAGCTAAATTTCTTCATGCAGATTTACATATAGGATGATGAGTAGTAAGTATAGTTTTGCTATTTTCTATTCATCCTAATTTATGGTTATATCGAAATAGTCTCAGATGTACCATTTCCTATATGGTATGCTATTTCCTATATTATTGGCTATTTTGTTTTCTCTTAAATACTTAGTGGGTAATTTTGTTATGGAGGCTATAAGAAGAAACCCTAAGAGATAGCTATCTCTTAAGTGTTCAATTTTAGGGGGAAAAAAAAGCTTTTATCTGTAAGAAAATCACTCTCAATGATCTTTCTTTAGTGTTTAAGAAGGAAGTACAATTTATTGAAACTTTTCCTCTTTCCTGTGTGGCTCCTTGTCTCTCATACTAAAAAGTAACATTTGATTGTGTTTTACATTTCAGATTGAGTTATAGACCATGGCTGAGATTCTTAGGTCCAGTTTCTCCTTGTCTGGGCCAATATGAATTTTAAAAATATTTCTTTTTCATTTCTTCTAGTTTAAGGATTACTTGTAAATCCAATCTAAAGAATTCCTGTTTATACAACAAGAAAATATCTGCCATCTTTGGACATGTTACTGCTGCCTGTGTTTTATATTAAGATGGGAATAAATTGTTTTAAAATGAGATTAACTCCAGCAATCTCCTATATTTTTTCAAAATGTGGACAAGGTGACTATTTATGGCTATCAGAAGCAAGCCAACAGCTTAGACACTTAGTATTGGCAGCCATGTTAATTTTTGAAGAATAACTGGGTATTTCTTTTTCCGAGAGATTAGTCGTGTATTTCTCATGAAATCTAATCATTTGTCTTAAGATCCTTTGCTTTGCTCAAAGCTATACTGATTATGAAGAGTCTGAATAAAATATATTCTGTGTGATTTTATTCCTTTATTCACGTAACAGCCAAGTATTGTCGGGTGCTGGGGATATAATGGTGAGCAGGTTGATCACAGGATAATCTGGCTTCATGAACAATATATTTAAGTCAACCATGCTACATCGAAGGAATTAGTATAGAAGAGAAATGCAGTCATATCTTTAAGGCATTAATAGTTAACTATAACATGTATATTGAATGTGAGTATAAAATACCTACACCTCCTTAACATTCAGAGGGCACTACTATCCATGTTAACGGCAATGCAGCATAATGCTGAATTGATTCTTCTTTATAATTAATGTTTTTGTTAAGACATGTTCTTTGATTTGTGGTTTCAGCTTCTTTTATAACACTTTTTTCTTTGTGCTGATCTCATGTGTCAACTTTAGGCTTTAATACATGATCTATTTTTTATAATTGTGCCATAAAACTTTTAAAATGATTTATTAATGTTTATTAAATGCCCCCACTTGCAGGTGTGTGTGTGTGTGTGAGAGAGAGAGAGAGAGAATTGAAATCGGTGATTATAGGAAAATAATCATATCACAAAACATTAACTCAGATCTTCTTTAAAATAATCAAAAAGTGTATATTCTTACCATGCCATTGAAACATAAGGCCAGAAGTGACCAGTGGCCACATTTTGCCCTTTTTCTCTCCTGATTTTGCTTTGCTTTTTTGTGACATTTGATACTGTAGAATAGCCCGTTATCCCCCCTCCCTCACTGTCTTCACTTCACTGTGATTCATGAACCTGCGCTTGTCTGTTTTTTTCTCTTATCTTTAATTCATTCATCCAACATGTATGTATTTCTTCAATGGCTGTCATTTGCCAGCTGCTGCTTTAGGTGCTGGGAAAGAGTAGTAAATTATACAGACTTAGTAACTGCCCTCATGGAGCTTATAATGTATCAGTGAGATAAATGCTAATGATTTCTTAAGCATTTGACACTTTGATAATAATGGCAATCAAAGAGAAGCACAAAGTGCTATCTGTGTAAAAGGAGTGGTCAGATGAGGCTTTCTTGAGGAAAGGACTTGCTAGCTAAGATTGAAAGGATCTACAGGAGGTAACCACATGCCAAGAAAGTTCCAGGCAGAAGGGATTGCATGTGCAAGGGCCCTGAGAGAGGTATGTGGTTGGCAAATATGTGAAATTGTACATGACAGCCACTTGAAAGGCCAGTTCACAAGGATCATGATGTGCCCTGCAGGTCGTCCTTAGGAATTTCTGATTTTTTTTCCTCAAGATAAAGGCATGATGTGACAATGCTATTTAAGTCTCTCTGGGTCTTCTTCTTCTTGTTTTGCTTCTCGTTTAAATGCCAGTATTCCATAGAATTCTGTACATAGACCTTATCCTACATGCTCTGTACATACCCTGGGTGAACTTACCTATTCTCAGTGAGTTGAACTATCACCTAGAAACTGCTGTTTCAAATCTTCTAGACCCACATACCCATTTCCTCCCAGGACATCTCCACCTGGATGGCCATAACTACCAAAATAGGAAATAATATTTCTGGCAATTACACTTCTATGAAAACAAAAGCTAAATTCTTGAATTGGAAAAAGAAAAAAACTATTGGGATTGTGTTTTTTTAGGTCAAGCCATGTGAAATTGCTCATCCTGAATTGTCTTTGGTGTAAAATAATTTTTGAGGCAAGTGTACTTTGACATGTTTGGTAGATGTTTTTAGTCATATTTCTTTTCTTTTTTTCCCTTCCCCTCTAGTTTGGTGCCTTGCCTGCCGATACAAGTAACTCTTCGCCACTGGCAGAGGAAAATGGATCTGGCCTCCCAGCACTTGCTCCTTCCCTGCCGCCACCCTCCTGTGGAGGAGTGCCTCCTCCCCCTCCTCCCCCACCCCCTCCTCCCCTTCCAGGAATGCCCTTGCCCTTTGGTGGTCCTGTGCCTCCACCGCCTCCCCTGGGATTTCTCAGTGGGCGAAACTCTCCTCCTCCACCAACCCTACCTTTTGGGTTAAAACCAAAGAAAGAATTTAAGCCCGAAACCAGCATGAGAAGATTGAATTGGTTAAAGGTAAAACAAATAAATGGAAGAGACACACTGTCGCCTAGATAAAAATTTAACTGTATATTTAATTTCTAGTGGAAATCCTAATCAGAGTGTCATTCAATAGATAAGCGTTATTTGAATTAAATAAAAGTATTGAAACAAAGCCCTTTTCTCTCGACTGAGGCTTTCTGGTTTAGAAATTTGGTGAGAGTTGATGGTTGTTACAATGGGATTTGGTTTGTGATTAAGCTGATAATTCAGCATTATCATCATTGAACATGAAGTGTTTCTCACAAGAACAAAAATAAGTTAGTGTTCGTATGAACTTATCTATGTTGATAGCCATTGGAAAAATTAATACATGTTGTCAAAAGTTGGTAATTAGGACACAGAAATCCTGAATCCTGGAGATAGATGGTTTCATGGTCACATAACCTTGGGAAATGATGTGTGATATATCCTGCACTTGAATTATTGCCGTGCACATGAGCCGTATTCAAGACCCTGAGAGGTATAATTAAGAAAGAACAAGTTTTATTTCACTCTGCTTCAAACCATCAACCATCTGATAGTGGAAACTTTTTTTTTTTTTTTTAATAAAACCTTAGCTTCCGGAGGAACTTGTATTTTATTGCACGCACTTTGGGGAAAAATATTAAGGGATTACTTCATAAACATCTGCTGGCAGCTATGGGACATTGGGTCTGAACGTAGTGATTGTGCGGGGACAGATGAAACACCCAACTATTTATGAATCTATCTCTCTGATTGCAGATCAGACCTCATGAAATGACTGAAAACTGTTTCTGGATTAAAGCAAATGAAAATAAGTATGAAAATGTGGATTTGCTTTGTAAACTTGAGAATACGTTTTGTTGCCAACAAAAAGGTAAGTTGAACATCATGCTTATTTGCTTATTTTAATATCATGTTTATTTTAATATGTTAACATTGCCACTTTTTCTGTATTAACTTTTACAGAGCATTGTTTGAAGAGTCCTATATGTGATATTTTTACTTCATTAGTGGGTAAATAAATTAATGGGAAAAAATTTTAAAATACCAATTTTGTTGTGAGTATAGGATAAGCAGTCTTGAAAATGCAAGTGGTTAATATATAACTTCGTCAAATTTTTGGTATGATATCTTTTTTGAAGATGTTCTTAATTGGGTTTTCATAAAGGAGGATATTTTCAGAGAGAACTTTGGCATGAGAATTCCTTTGAGTCAATGGGAAATAGAAAAACAAACAGAATGTGAGCCTTCTTCTAGCCAGCACTTTACCACCCTTTAATATTACTATGACAGTCACAATAATTTGTATGAGTCACATGGGATAGAAATACCAAATTTATAGAGTACCTTGAAAGCTTAAAATAGAAATACATGAGTAGGTTATATGAACTTTTTATTAAAAGCAATTAGTGTTCATTTCCGAATTGTTTCGTGATAGCTTTTACCTGCTTGGTGTGATGATGATGAATATTTTTAAATAATTTTATTCAAACATTGTTCTTATCTGAAAATTGGGTTTCTACTGTATATGTTTCAGGGTTGATATTGACTTAAGCTAGTAGGTTAATTTTTAAGTTATGTAATTCTTACATTTTAGGTCTATGTTACAAGCTACTTGGATCAGTGATTACATTTTAATTTTCAGGAAGGAACCCTTTTCACCATAGACCTATGCCACTTACAACCCTGGGCTCATTGAACACAGAGAGCTGTAGAAGAGAGATTTTACTCCAGCTGGAGATGGGAAGGGTTGCTATATACAGGGAAGAATTAACTTCTTAAAATACCTACTACGTATTAGGCGATATGCTGTGTATCTGATTTAACTTGACAGTCGCAGCAATGAAAGGATTTTGGCAGATACCCCTCCCACCCCAAATCATTTGCATTCCTTTGAAATGCTTAGTAAAATATAACTGTAAATTAGAATCTCTTTCTAAAAAGTAAGTTAGAACTCTAAAAGGTAATTGTAAATTAAGGTGGCTTTCCAGAATTTGTGCTAAATCCAAAGCCTTCAGCAGATATTTTTGGGCACTGTTCGTGACTAAAATAGTAAAAATGATATATTTTGATCTTTGAAAACAGGGGGAATTTTCTCAGCAAGCTTATCCTAGGAAAACTTGTGAAGTAAGCAGATCTTAATTTTACCTTTTGATTATGGAGAATGAAAATTTTCTTTGAATAAGATTAGTACACTCTTCAGGCAATCAAGGAAAATATATGGCAGTTAAAATGTGTATTTACATGTAAAACACTTCAGAATTTCAGATTTCATAATCTGGAATTGATTAGTTTTCCCTTTGCTTTCCTAGTAGGGTACAAACGGTTGTACCTTAAAGCTATTTAAGTAATACTGCCATCCAGCTACTGTCTCTCTCTTTTTTTTTCCTCTTTACTCTGATTACTTTCTTAATTAATGAGGCTCAAAAGGGAAACTTGTTAGCATGTCTTTAATTTAGCTGTAGTGTTAGCCCTAAATGAAATAATTGGACCTTTAAAAAATTCTTAAGTCATCTAACTTTAGCCTTGAGATTCAAGGTTGAAAAAAAACAACAATGTATTTGCTCAATCAAGTATTAGTTATGAAGTTTAAGGTGAGGAAATGGTGATCCTTGTCTGAGTATTCCGTACTTCTATCTGTCTCTGCATTTGTACGTGCCGTCCCCTCTGTCCAGAGTCTCTCATTTGACTTACAGACTGGCAGAGGCCCACGACTTCTCTTGTCTCAGCTCAACTGCTACCTTCTTTCTTCTGTGACAGTGGATGATACCTCTATGGTGATCAGAAAAGATGGGGATGCCCGAGGTTGTCATCCTGGGCAATGCCAACCTTTCACAATGCCAATAGGAAACAAGCTGTGAAGGTGACTATTTTTTGATCTGGATTTTAAAGAATAATTCCTGGAAAACATTATTCAGGGAGCCTTAAGAATACATTTTAGCATTACCAGTAGTTAAGTATTTTATTGGAAAACAAAATTGCTGCTTTCAGAAAAGCAGGATTTCCTATAGATACTTTGTAGAGAAGATCAGAAAGGAAGGCAAGAGGAAGGTATCTGAAAAGCTTACCGGAGACCAAGGGGTGGTGGTGGAGTGGACACGTTGCTCCTTGTCTCTTTATTTGTGGCCTGGCCACTGAGGCAGTAGGTCCAAATCTTCACTTCTGCCTTTCTCCTTTCTCCCATGACTCCAAAGGTTACTTTAACTCCAGTTTTTAATTTCTGCAGAATTCAAAATTGAACCTAGTCACGAATTATTCAGTCCATGGTGGCGATACAGTGACTCTCTGCTCCCTAGCCAGCAGGGGGAGGTAGAGGCATCGCCTCCTGGTTGGTTTTCCATCATTGGTTCTTGTCAGGACTTGGAAGGGAAGGACACAGGATTCCCATTACTGGGTTTTTAGGGAAATAATGTATCTGTTTTTCATTGCAGTAATTCTTTTGTCTAAGAACCAGGGCATTTTGTGACAATATGGATGGACCTCTAGGTCATTATGCTAAGTGAAATAAATCAGGTGGGGAAAGACAAATCCTTGTATGATTTCTCTTATATGTGGAATCCAAAACAATGAAAAAAGCAAACCAAGCTCATAGATAGAACAGAATGGTGGTTGCCAGAGATGGGGGTGGGGGAAATGGGGAGGAGGGGTAGAAATTTATTATATAAACAAAAAACCCAGAGCTATTTCTCTGATTACAAAGGTGGATGTTCCATCCCAGGAATTTAAAATGGTAAAGGCCAATCATTGGTGTCCCCTAAACATTTGAAATAGGTGGAAAGAAAAAAAAGGAACTGAATTTCATAATTTACCCTCTAATTCTACCTATTCTAATCACATACTCTGTATTTTTTGTTATTATGTCGCCCCCGCCCCTTATGGAAGACACTGCTTTGGGTTTTACTGACTTTGAAGTTAAGATGATTGGGTTTTAGTGGTCTTATACCCTGAAAGTTGGAAAAGGAAGAGGGCCTAACAATACCAGTGGAGCACCTGTGGTTGTACCACTCCCTGAGCTGGGCCGTCTTCATGTGACCTTGTTTAAATCATGACCACATCTCTGCTGAGATTTTTCTCCTGCCCAACGATGCTAAGTCCCCAGAATACCACCCTGCCCCACTTGCTGGTAGACATAGCAAGGTATTCTAGGCATGAGCTTGGATATTTCGTCTTTACTCATGTTATTCTTTATTATATCTTTTTTTCCCTCCCAGTTAAATTTGTATTTTAAACTAACTTCCCTGTTACGTCTAGACATTGCTTTATTAGGAAAGTGCCCGTGTCCTGTCTTAAGGAGTACAGGAAACTCAGCCTCTTCCTACGAAATCAGTATGTTTCCTTGATCCCGTTGTATCATTTTTTTCTTTGATTCCTTTATTTGGCTATCAAGTATCGCTTTGGTTTCCTTGCCTTTCTCAGTTCTAACCTGTCTAAATTTTTGAGTTACATCTCAGCTTTCCATATTTTAAATTCTCCTGAAAATAACATGTAGGCATTTTTCCTGGCCGTATTTTTCTTTTTCTCATTCTCCCTCATTCCTTTCTCCTGTGTTTGGCTGTCACTGTTCAAGGCAGCCAATATTTATTGGGTGTGCACTGTATGTTAGGCCTTGTGTTTGGCACTGGGGACGCTGTAGAGAGAAAGCAGTTGTGTGCACGTCCACGTGTTGTTTTCTCAACCCCAGTGAAACTCCATCAAGCTCTCAGTCAAGTTGAAGCACAAGAATGAGGAGTGGGACAACAGATGCTGATTTTTGATTCAGAAAGGAGGATTGCCATGTTTTACTGTCTTGGGCTCCTGTTAAGACTTAACAAGATTATAAAAGAAAAGTGTTTATATATCTCTTTGAGGTTTAATCACAATATTCATATATTGAACATTTGGTATCATCAAAATAATGCTAATGATCTGTGTATTTTTTTTACCAGATTGGAAGCATCTGCTGGTTAATTTTTACAGGCTGTTGGAAAATGGATTAAAGTATACTAACAGGTTATTGGTGTTGGATTTATCAACTAAAATTAATATTAATTACTTTCATTATTCACAAACTGTTAATAGGGATTAAAGGGTTTTCTGAAAGTATATGAATAGTCTAATTCACTTAGACTGATTTATGATAAAAATGTGATTCCACAATTGTTAGCTTTCTGAAGTAATCACATTTTAGAACAGGTGTATCATATTTGCCAGATAGGGCCAATAAACTGGTTTAGAAATAATTTATCAACTGAGCAGTTACGGCATATGGAAACAGTTAATGGATTATGTACTTACAAACAAATCAAGCCAAGATTTCTGACATCATTGTTCAGTGGACAAAGTATTGGGGTAGGGAGTGATAAACCATGGATTATCTCAGGGACGTGGCTGTGTTCAGGATGTCGCTTTGTATTTGAAACACAATTTATTCCTCTGTCTGAAAAAAAGTGTATTAAAAAAATCCTAAACTACCTACATTAAGATGAATAATATAATTTATAGTAGAGAAATGTTTTTCATGAATGTGTGTTAATAAAGAGATGACGAATGCACCATATCTTAAAGGTTTCTGAAAAGACATTTGACAAACACTTGTTTGGAAAGATGGAGGAGGAAATCAGTGATGAATTAAATATTTCCCTAGGGATTTATCCTTTGGTTCTTGTCTGTGTCTGAATCTGAAAAGAACTAAAGACTTAAGGAAATGATAGGGCCTGTCAGGAATGTCTTGTTTCACCCTTAGAAAGTATCTTTTTGTTACCAATTATTTGTATTTTGTGTTGGGTTGCGGAAGAAACAGAAATTTATTCTGAAAGGTTTAAAGAAACAGAACTTAGAGAAAAGGGCTGAAGAGAGTAGGTTTGTTTATTAGCCTGGAGCTACAGGCGACTTTCAAGTCCCAGAATGCTTCAGTTACATGCTTAGTTATACCATGTATCTTTGGCACGGTGTGATGGGAATTCTAAAAGTGCCTGTAACTGGGCACATTTCTTGTATATTGTACAACTGCTATAAACAAAAAGGGAGGAAGCTTAGACGTGTGTGCAGGGGTTGGAGTGCCCCTAAACATAGCTCCTCTCCACTTTTCCCCCCTCTTTCTTTTCCTTCTAACAGTGGAGAGAGGGATGATACTGGGGAGCATTTGGATTCACCAGGAGTCCCTGGACGAGTGGTAGATGGGGGTAAACTGTGTTCCTTGTAGATTACAAGGTCACTTTGGTTTTTTAATTCTTGGAGTTTTCAGTGGTGCACCTGTAGCTGTCCTCCCTTGACAACATTGTAAGATGTTTTATGGTCCTCACACATTTTTTTCTGTCTCAAGATTTCTCTTTCGTTTCCTGTATCTTCTTACCCCTGTTTACCAGGGAATCTCTTTTTGCCCTGTGGTTGTTCAAAGTACATTGCCCCATTTCAGGCAGTTATTTTTTGTCTTGTCTGCATTATGTTCTAGCAGCCGTCAAGGCTCCCACTCATAATTAGCATGCAGTATTATTCACCTGAAAATATAAATGAGACTCATCTTTCTGAATGCACTCTTTGAATCTTAATATATTTATACACCTGGCTGGTCACTGACCCTCTTCTCTCCCTCTGCCCCACTCCTCAGTGTCCCTCAGGCCCACCTTCACATACACTTGCCAGGCTCAGAAGAAATAGGATTACATGCAGTTAGTATTGCAATGATGCCATCCCTGTAGCACAAGAAGAGCGTGGGGTCATGGTAGGAGAGTCATAGGAGAGGGAGGAGGCTTCTTTCTGGATTATATGCTCTGGAAGCTGGATAATAAATAAAGAAGATAGTAACTTCTTTTGTAATAGGCAAAAAAAGAACCTTTATGCAAATAACTTTTTTAATCTTGAATTTCTAAAGTTAGGTTTTGAGGTAGTTATAGATTTGTGTTTAGGTAAAGCTGGGTGTCTTTTGTCCTTCAAGGTTAAATCATTTAGTCACAGGTTAGGACTTGTACCATGTTGTGCATTTAACTCAAGCATTCACACATGTCTTGGCATCTGAGGAACCCACCAGGTTAGAAACACATCCCTCCCTCGTCTAAGTACTTGTCTGTGTCTTAAAAGGATGGCTATTTCTGAGTCAGACACGCTCTAGTCCAGGAGTTCTTAACTTGGATTAACTTGGGTCTTTGAACTTGAATAAAAACAAACAAAGCAGAATATTACTTTCACTTACCTGTAACTGAAATTTAGCTTTTCCTTCATTTATAAATATAGGCAACAAACATGCACCTAAACCATTTCTACCTGTGAAGATTATGTATACTTTTTATATCCCATCAGAATTATTTCAGATACGTTAAATATCACTGAAACTCATCACTACTTCAAAATTTGGGTGGTTGTGAGACCTGCAGCTAGATCTTGTTATTCAGGACATTAATTAAGAAATGGATTTTGTCAGTTGGGTCCTCCAAAAGCCGATGCTGAGATGTTGGGGTGCAGGCATTTTTAGGGGGTGTGCGGTGGGTAACGCGTGTGAAAGGTACAAGGTGGGGGAAGCAGGACCGGGTAGGAAGAACCTCAGGCCCTGATGTCATAGGACACATTCTCAGCCACCCTAATGTGTGTGGGTGGGGGGGGGGGGGGGCGGGGGGAAGCTCTGGAACAGAGGATCTGTTAGGGAAGTCCTGGGATGGGCCCCGGTAGCCAGGCCCAGCGCTCCTGCTGTGCTCAGCCATCAGCTGGGAGCTGCCCAGGAATGGTGTGGTGGCCTGGACTTGGGACTCAGGAGCATCCTGAGGGTGGTGACAGCTTGGACCTGACCAGCCACGTGCACTCCTTGCAAGTGAGGGGGGACATTTTTCCTAAAGGGAGATCTTAGCAGTGCACGTCCATGGCTGCCATGCATGTATTTTGCTAGTCACAGACTGGTATTTAATGCATTTTGGTAGCTGCATTTGAGTATCATTTGCTTCCTCTGAAATGCTATGTATTATCTTTTCTGCACTTAAGAATTTTCTGAGAAGCTGTCTATCCCTCTGACTGCCGGTGGGGTCCATGGCAACAAAGGTTATGAAGCCTGCTGTAGCCTTTCTGCCTTGTGCAGTGCTGGGCATGAGGCGAAGGTCAGGAGCCTCGGCCTGGCCTTGACTGCTGCCTGTTCACATATATGCACATTTTTGTTTGCTTGCTTAGTTTTATTTTGTTTTAATTCAAGGGGCCACTACATGATTTGTCATGAGATACTTAACTAGGAATACCTTTTTACTGTGACTGGAACATTAGGTCGTCTGTTTTTGGATCCACTTTTTTAACAGACTACTGAAATACATTTGTTAATAAAAGCATATGTCGAATCTGGCACAAGTACAAAACCCCCTAATTAGACAATAATAAAACAACAGTGTTGATAATGTCTTTTTGTTTTGTTTTGTTTTGTTTTTTTAGCAGTTGTGTTTATCTCCTATCATTTTATTTGTTCCCCAAAACAATCCTGTGGAAGAACCAAGGCAAATATTGTATATGTGTTATATGTAAGAAAAAGTTACACTCTTCATGTGAAGTTGAGCTAAAAGGAGCTGCCACTCTGAATGGAATACAGATCTGAGCTATGCCATGCTGCTTCTCTGATTAAAAGAAATCCTATTATGTTTTATTTAAAGTGCTCTTCTTTGATTTAAAATAATTTCCCTCTCATCTCCCGCCACCTTACTGCTGCCCCCCAGCAGTTCACCCTCATCCCACAATTTATATTAAAGGCTTTAAAAACTTGCCATTTTTTATTAAGACCATCTTTCATCATTTGGTCCCTCTATTCACTTCTGTAAGTATTTGAGCTGTAAATACTAACGCCATGCTGTGGCGTGTACAGGAGGGGAGAGGGACCGTGGAGTACCCCCCACAAGCGTGTGACCCCGGCTTTTGCAGCTGTAGTTCTTTATAAAATGGGGGAGAAGATACCCATCTCACAAGGTTATTGTGAGGATTAGATAATAAAGTTTTTAAAGCATCTTTTGCAATGCCTGGCTCATTGTCGTCGTTCAGGAATTGTTAGCTGAACTTAAATTTTGAGAATGCAGGCTTGTTTCCACTTGCAAAATTTTGTGTACCTTGTGTGAATCTTGCATATGAGCTGGCCAGCTTTAGCCCCACTTGCAAATGAAGCCTTTCAAACCATTGAACTGCTGTGTTAACTGACCTATGTTAGTAGCCACTTAAGATTTCTGTAATACTGATCTGTGCCATCAGTTTTAGAAATAGTAATAGATGATTTTGTACATCCTATTTCTTTCATCTTTGTGTATGTCTTAACTGTCAAATGCTTTATTAAGTTCCTAGAGAAGAAGAGAGATCTGTTGAACCAGGAATGAAGACTGGTTTGTCTTTTTTCTTATTTTTTTTCCTGAGCTTTTCCATGATTTTTTGTTTTTATTTTCAGTTTACAAGTCATTAATGGAGCTGAGCCAATTTTTGTGATTTTATGAAATTTAAAAACTGAGAACTTTAACTTTTAACTTGGTGTGATTCAGTTTTTGAGCATTGAGCTAATGACTTGAGAGTGAAGTTGAAAAACTCAGTCCGTACTTTATAAAATCTGACTAGTTCTTGTTAATTATTCATGATTATTTTTGACAGTTATTTACAGTTTCAAAGATTAGTGAGGATGTTATGTATGGCTTAATGTAATTACAGAACTGGGATGCATTAAGGCGTAGGGAACCTTTCGTTGATAGGCAAATACAAGAGCCAACTAAAGCTCATGGCTAAATTCTCCCTGGGGCTTGCAGGAAGGGTGATAACTGTTAATTTTCTTATTTTCATAGAGTGCTAGCAGAGGGTTCAGAGGAGTGAGAATTTTTCAGGAGTGGGTTGTTTTCGTGTGTGTGTGTGTGTGTGTGTGTGTGTGCTGTATGGTGCAAGCTAAAAGAATTATTTAGGTGAACCACATACAAATGTTGAAATTCTACTATTTTGACATATCAAGAACTTCATGTGGTTTAGCCCAATTCTTGTTTTCTGAAGTGGTGACTAATTAAGGAAACACATAGAAATGTCTTTGTAACTTAATTAAAAAAGGAATGTTGGTATTTCTGCTTTTCTCATAGCTTGTCAAATAATTGATGGGGGGTGGGGGGAGTGAAACTCCTGAAATGAGAAGTATTTATTTTGGAATGACTTACATCCCCCAAATCTAAGTCTGGAAGATCACCTTGGAATTTTACATGCTGTATTAGTGTATATAAATTAATCTTTTCTGGTGACTCTGTGAGGAAGTTTGCCTGCAAGAAACAGTACCCAGCTAAAAGTGATTTCGACCAGAAGTCTGGTGGTTGGCTGTCTTAGATTTGGTCAATTCAGCATCCCAGTGATGTCCAGACTCAGGATTAGCTTCTCCATTTTCTTAGCTTTCCTTCTATTTTCAGCATAGCTTAGTTAACGAGGGCAGGAGGGATCATTATGCTCACAAGTGGAGTTTTGTAGTAATTTTCTATTGCTGCTGTAACAAATTCCTGGAATTTGGCAACTTAATGCACATTTACTGTTTTACATTTCCGTGGGAAGTCCATCATGGTCTCACTGTGCTAAAATCAAAGTGCCAACAGGGCTACATTCTGGGGGCTCTAGGGGGGACCTGTCCATTCCTTGCCTTTTCCAGCTTCGAGAGCTGCCCACTTTCTTCAGCTTGTAGCCCCCTTCCTCCAGTCTTCACAGCTGGCCACAGCAAGGGAAGTCCTCAGGGTCCATCTCTCACTGGTTTCCTTGACTGCATCCTTCTCAGGCTCTGACCTGTGCTAGGAAAGGTTCTTGAAGAACCATGTGATTAAATTGGGTACACCTGGCTAATCACGCTAATGTCCCAGCCTTTCTGTCTCCGACCTTAATCACATCTGCAAAGTTCCTTTTTCCAAGTAAGGTAGCATATTCACAGTGCTAGGGATTAGAACACGGTTATCTTTGACAGAGGAGGATGGGGTGCCAAAATTAGTTGGTTATCATAACATTGCAACATTTCACAGGGCACTTGGCCCGGTTAATTCCACTCACTAAAATTATGTCCGTCTTCTTTAGCTCTGTTCTTTTTACAGGAATGCCGTTTTAGGGTTCTGGGGCATTTTGACATACATCATTTGTTCTGTTCATTAAATGTTATTGAGCTTTGGATCTTTACTAATTACATTAAGATATGTTTTTGTTACCATGACTAAGTGCCTTTGTGGAGTTTTAGGAAAAATCCTTACATCATGTACTAAGTACTAGAAAATATTTTTTTTCCTTTCTTTAGTCAAATATACTATAATTAATGTGCAACAGGTATCACAATCTACTATGCATTTTCTAGTTTGTAATGTACGCTATAGATTTCATTTTTTTCCTAGGAAATTATTAAATTCTGTATATATGTTTTTACTTTATATAATTTTTTTTTCAACCCAGAAACACCATCCAAAAACCTATAGTAAAGAACCACTGGCATTTAAAAACAAATTGGTTCTTTATGCTGATTTATTACTATGCATTTTAAGAAAGAAAGAAAGACTGGTTCTAATTTAGAAAAAAGTGTTTTATGTTTTATACATTATTAACTTTTGGGAGATAACTTTCTACACTTCTGTTGAACACTAATTTCTGTACTTTGAAGTTTAGTTATATTTTAAGTTTTATTTATTTTAGTAATCTTTATACCCAGTGTGGGGCTCAAACTCACAACTCTAAGATCAAGAGTTGTATAGTTTGCCAATGGAGCCAGCCAGGCTCCCCAAAGATTAGTTATATTCTAAAATACGGATTGCTACTCTTGTTGTATGATTTTCACAATATATTTTAGCGGAATAAATATTTATATTTTGTGATAGGGACTTTGGGAAGAGGCACGTTTTTGTGGTCCAGTATTACTCCGACCTAATAAGCACCTATAAACGGATATGAACATGTAATTTCATTACAACCTGGAAAATGTTATTATAATTGCATGTTTCACTGGGCAATTTAAAACACAATATATAAAAAGTTTATTTTAATTGGAAAAATTTCATCACTGAGGAAATCCCATTTATCAGAAAGATCTAATGCAACCCATTGCCCACAAAATAAGCAATTTATTTTAATTTAATTGTTGGCTCTTAGTCATTTGCCAGTCTACTCTTCTATCATGATACTGCCTTAGCCTCGTTCTTCCTGAAGCAGAGCTCTTCTTCCTTCTTTAATCTTCTTTTCTTTTTCAATTAGAGAACCAATTATTTTTCAGGGTTTCACAGGTCACAGTGGGACAGTTTGGCTCTCTGCTACCACAGCAGAAGATTTAACCCTGAAGAGTTGAAGTAGCCAATGGAATAACTGTGTTTGTTTTTAAATGAGGGATATTAGTGTTTGGAGATGTTACATTTTCCTGTTTTAAAATTAGACTTTTTCTGAATAATACTGAATTTTCTCAAGTCTTGTTGTGCTTCATTTCAAATCTTGCCTATCCATGTCAAAATGAATCTGACCTTTTCATACTGACCAATCATTTGTATTTCCATTATCTGTTTTAGTAGATTCAGCTGTGTTGTCAGTGCCGATAGCAAGGAAAACAGCAGTCTGTGCCAATGTCAGTGTGGTGACAATACTTTTGTAATAGAATTTTCTATATGTGTGTGTGTGTGATAAAGTTATATGTTTATGAAAGAATATTTTGTAAACCTGGTAATCTGAAATTGATAAACACTGGATTGCTACTTCACTTTTGACCATCTTTTTTATTTTTTTCAACGTTTATTTATTTTTGGGACAGAGAGAGACAGAGCATGAACGGGGGAGGGGCAGAGAGAGAGGGAGACACAGAATCGGAAACAGGCTCCAGGCTCTGAGCCATCAGCCCAGAGCCTGATGCGGGGCTCGAACTCACGGACCGCGAGATCGTGACCTGGCTGAAGTCGGACGCTTAACCGACTGCGCCACCCAGGCGCCCCTTTACCATCTTTTTTAATCTGAAAGATTGTTGCATACAGAGAAGGCAACTGATAGGATCATCCTATGCCCATTTTTGGATCTCTGAGGTATGCTTTATCAAAAAACCTATTTTTGTGAATGTGTTCTTGATGAATAAGCATAACTTACAACCTCAGTAAATTAAAATTTCTCGTTAATTCTCGATTATATTAGGGTTGTAAGAAGTCTAGAACAGCTGTTGGAAGTTCAAGCAATGAGAGAAAGGAGCTGACTTGAACCGTAAAGGGGAAAATGAGTGCCTGCTTGGCGCCAGTAACTATGCCGGGTCCTTACATTGCAAGATTTAGGCTTCATCCCACTTTAACGGGTAGAGGTTGAGGTTCAGAGAAGTTAAAAATCTGGCCCTCAGGGTGGCCTCCTTAGAAAGGAGCTGGAAGTCAAGAAGTCACTTCTTCTGATACATACCCGGGTTTCTTTCCCCTCTCTCCTGTTTAGAGTGGAGAGGGAAGGAGGGAGGGAGTGCCAATGGGAGTCCACTAGCATTGGTATGGAAATGACCTTGTTATCAGGAACCCTGACTACCTGCATGTGTAAGCACAGTGACTTCTTTTGTTCCTTTAAACTTGGGATACTGTAATTACCATTTCATTCTCTTCCTCTTTTTAAGACAGTAATGCCAACTGTCTTCGGATTTTCACCCCTACAAATATCACATTTATCCTATCCCCTGTGTGCACGCATTCTAAAGGATTAAAAAGAAAAAAAAAAACTTTTCTAACGGAAAAGTTTGGTAGCTTTTTGGAGTCTGTTCCCACTTGTGTTTCTAGCTGTATTCTTTTTGTTTTTGTTTTGTTTTGTTGTTTGTTTCTCTCTCTGTTATATACACTATGCCTCAGTAACTGTGGTCTATTTTTTCACCAAGTTTGGCCATGCGTTTCATTGCCTCTCCCTGTATCTTCATCACTTACTGTGAATGTTTTAATTTGCACTTTCTACCTGTACTTCATTTTCTAGGCAAATCCCCCCTGGGAACTGCTGCTGCCTTGTTGACAGTTATGTCTTCCACCAGCTTAGGCTTTGGAGAGCTTGCCTGGATTCTGCCCCTGGCTTCTGCCTTTCTGCTTTCACAGGGTTGAACCCTTTCTCTCTTGCTGGGAGAGTGCCAAAGCCTCTGGAAACCCTTGGGTTTCCTGCTGCTCTGCTCTCTCACTTCATCTCCTACTCCCTTCTCCTTTGTCCTTTTGCTGAAGCCACACTGGTATAAGTGGAGCCCCCGTGGTATACCCCAGAGGTACCCTGTCTTGGACCCCTTCCTGCATGGAGGAAGAAAGATGAAGTCCCTTACCATTTTTGAGTCTTGACTCCAATATCACCTTCTGGGTAAGATTGCTGCACTTGCTTTCCAACTTAGTGCTGGCACATTTTCCAAGGGCTCTATCCGCCCCCCATGCTGATTCTTGCTACTTTTTTTTTTCTTTAAGTCATTTATCAATTTCTAACATATTATTACTTATTTACTAAGCATATGTTTGTCTTTTTCTTTCTTTGCCCCCACTGGAATTTAACTCCTTTAGGGGAGAGATCTTTGTTTTCCTTTACTGATGTATCACTAGCACCTAGCAGAATGCCTAACATGTAATGGACAGTGGATTAATGTTTGCTGAATAAGTGAATGGTTTTTCATTCCTTTAAGCTGAAATACAGTAATTTCATCGTCCTCCAGCAAGCTTCCCCCCCCCCCCGCCATTTTTTTTGGATGGAGAGAAGAATTTTTTTTTTAAATTTTTTTTAACATTTATTTATTTTTGAGAGACAGACAAAAGCCTGAGGGGGGAGGGGTAGAGAGAGAGGGAGACACAGAATCTGAAGCAGGCTCCAGGCTAAGCTGTCAGCACAGATCCCAGCGTGGGGCCTGAACCCACGAACTGTGACATCATGACCTGAGCTGAAGTCAACCAACTGAGCCACCCAGGCGCCCCAAGAGCAGAAATATTTAAGTGATCAATATTCCAATTAACTCTGCCACTGATGACTTTGCTCTGAGTGAATAACAAGCTCTTTTGTAAATTGGGTAAAAAAAAAAAAAAGAAAAAAAGAAAAAAAAATGAAGGTGATTGAGAGGGGGGATAGATTCAGAATCTAGATGCTAAAACGATTTACCTTTCTTGCTTGGTTTAGCAGCAACAATCTATATAAGGAGGAAGAAAGAGATGAGGTAAATTCTTTGTTATTGTTGGATGGAACTCAATGTGTGCAAACCAGGAATAACTATTAACAAACAGATTGCAATAGATGGATTGTTTTCCTCCTGAAAATAATACCTTTGTTGGGTATTGATTTTTGTTTGTTTGTTTGTTTTGGTAGGAGATGAAATTCATATCACATAAAAGCCATTTTTTAAGTGAATAATTCGCTGGCATTTAGGGCATTCATAATGTAGTGCAGCCACCACTTCTATCTAGTTTTATTTATTTTCATTTTCTTTCAAAAGAGTGAGAGTGTGAGTGGGGTAGGGGCAAAGAGAGAGAGAATCTTAAGCAGGCTCCATGCTCAGCACAGAGCCCAATGCAGGGCTCGATCCCAAGACACTGGGATCATCACCTGAGCCAAAATCAAGGGTCGGACACCCCATCACCTGGCTATCCAGGCACTCCAGCTTCTATCTAGTTTTAAAACGTTTCCATCAGTCCAAAGTGAAACCCTGCAGCCATTAAGCAGTTTCTCCCTGTTGTTCCTTTCCAGTTCTGGCAACCAGCAATCTGTTTTCTGTCTGTGTGGATTTATTCTGAGTGTTTCATATAAATGAGAGTCCTACAATATGTGACCTTTTTGTATTTGGCTTGTTTCATTTAGCATTATATATTTTAGGATCATACATGTAGCATGTATCATACATGTAGCATGTACACATTCCTTTTGTGTATATACTATTGTATGTATATCCATGTATATACGTTGTGTGTATATACTATGGTATTTTTTTTCATTCTTTGCCCATTAAAGCTGTTTCCTTTTGGGGGGTATTGTGAATAGTCCTGCTGTAAACATGTGCGAATATGTATTTGTTTAAATACTTGTTCTCTATTCTTTGGGGTAACAGACTTAGGAGCGGAATTGCTGTATCACTTGACAATTCTGCATTGAGCATTTTAAGGAACTGCCAAGTTGTTTTTCATGGTGACTGAATCTTTCTAGATTCCCTGCAGCAATGGCAGAACTGTTCCAGTTTCTCCACATCCTTGCAAACACTTGTTGTTGTTATTTTTTTTTTATAGGTATTGACTTTAAGCTTTTAAAAAATTACAAATTTCCTGAAACTATTCTTACATAAAGCTTTGATTGGACCTAACAAAATCAAGTACATTAACTCTTCTTATAGAGGCTAATACAGGTTTTAATCAAGTGGAGAAAACTTAGGATACAAATACTATTGAATTACAAAAAAAAAATTGAGCAGTGGCATAGGATTCAAAGCTATTAGGAGTAGAAAGCTTGCAAGTTTGCCTGAGATATATGTGTTACGGGTTATTCCGTATTATAACTATAAAGTATTACATGTGAGTGATGTAGACGTGTAATATTACTTAAGCTTTTAAAGATTATGTACATCTTCACACTGCTATAGTTTATTCATTATAAAATAATTATGTTACAGAACATTTAGAAAGGGATGAAAGAAAGAAAGCACCACCCTACACTCTACTACCCTACTTGAAATGAGTGGTAGGGTTTGGCTGTTTTCCCTTTTATCTGTTCAAAATTTACATATGCAATATAACTTCTTATCATTTTCGTAGATGTATTCTCTGCTACTAAACAGTTTTTGTAATATCTTCACTGATCATATACTATTACTTGTGGCTATTGTATCACAACTGTTAGGCATATTTAGAAATCTATTGATTGGAACTGTGTTAATTAGAAAAGACCTTACAATGGAGGTAGCTTCATCTTGCTGACCCCGTGCGAACTTTGTTTCTTTGCTCCAGTGTCATTTCCTTTGAGAAATGCCTTCTAGGACTTTCCAGATTAGGACAGTTCCCTTTGCAACTCAATCCCACAGAGCTGTTTTTAATGCATTGCACTGGTTTGGGATTCTCATAAAATTATTATTCGTGTGTTTAACCTCTTATTAGGCTATAATCTTTCCATGGGTAGAATTAGGTGTGCCTTCTCCCCACTGTATTCCTTTCACAGAGGCCAGTGTCTGATGCTCACCATTGCTTAATAAATTTGTTGGATGGGTTAGTGAATGATTACACAGAGAGGAGAAAAAGTGTGAGTAAAGGTAGATAGTGCTGGATGGAAATATGTAGACTTAAGAGCTGAAGAGTAGCAATGGTGGTACTTCATTTTCCATGGGGATTGCAGGAAAGAAATGGGTAATGTCCCTGGAGGATGAATCTGGAGAGAATTGTGTCCATATTATGGAGGTCTTTGTATGTAAAATTCAGGCATTTACATTTAGTTCTGTCTCACATATATATTTATAATTTAAAATATTAAATACAGTAAATTCTGTCACAAACATTGAAATGGATTGAATAGAGATGTAATGTCATATGATCTCTGCTTTAGTATGACAGCTCAGTAGTGGGCAGCTCTGTGTTGTAGTAGTTAAAGTCCACAGGCTGGGATACCATCAGGAGACTGCTCTAATTACCCAGGGAATTGGTGAGGTCCTGAATCTAGGTTCCTTCCATGAGAGGACAATAAATATGAGACATGTTTGTGAAAGTACTCAGCCAGGTTTAGATGACCATTAGCTGGTGGCCTTTGGAAAGAACTGCACAACATTGTCTGATTTAGGGTTAGTAGCATGAATTAAGCTGGTGTTTATAGATTTTAGGCTGAAGATAAATAGCTTTTATTTTTATCCAGTTGACTTGAGATACTGTTATGGATCTTCATTATAGATTATATCATAGATTGGCAGAGCTTTTCTGTTTAAGTCTTTGCAATAAATATTTTATTCTCTCTGGGCCATATGGTCTTTGTTATAGCTACTAAGTTGCACTGTTAACAGTGCAAAAGCAGCCTCATACTCTATGTAAACTAATGGTCATAGCTCTGTTCCAGTAATATTTTGTTTACAAAAATGGGTGGCAGACCAGATTTGGCCCACGGGGCTATAGTTTGTTGACCCCTGCATTATATTATTGGGGTTTATTTCATATCATTAAATTATAGTAGATCCCTATGTGGATTATGTGATTGCCTTTTATAATGATCACTAGTTGGAAGCAGGACTGGAGATAAGGGTTGTTGTATTTACTTAAGTTTGGCAATTCACCTCCTAGACATTTGTAACTAACTGTCAAGTAAGATAGAAAAAGGGTATAGTAGGAACTACTTGAAGTTGGATTGTAAAATCTAGGTTAGGTGGTGGGAGAAATTAAAGTAGAGGGAGTTTCAAAGGGATACTAGTTAGAAGTACAAAGACTAAAGATCTTATGAATTTTAAGAGCAAGCTTCTTGGACATGAGAACAGTGGGAAAATGTGGACTTTTTAAGTGCTATATCTTAAAATAAAGGCCTTTCAGGAATAGGTCTAATTTTAGAGAGTCAAGTAGTTGTGCAGCTGAAATGCTGGAATAAGATCATGGAAATAGAAGCAAGATGATGATGTAGAAATTAACAATAAAAGGCTTCATTTTTGGGATCAGAATGCCAGAATGGAATTCTTTCTCTGACTCTTTTGGAATTTGGATGAATTTGCAATCTTTTTCAGATTAATTTTCTCACCTGGAAAAAGGTTAATAGCTACTCACAGGATCATTAAGAAACCATGTCTACTGAATGCCTAGCATGGTACTTCATAAAGGCAACTATTATTGTTGGTTTGCAGGCTGGCCCCCTGTTCATAGAGGGCGAGGAGAGACTACAGAAAGAGGCAGATCATTGCAGACTGGTAGGTGGCAGGTTTAAAAGGCAAGGGAACTTACTTACAAGGCTTGTTTTGGGCAGTTGCAAGATGAGTAGTTGTCTGCACCTACCCATCAAATCTTAAAAGTTTATATAGAGGCTTTAACTGGGTTCAGACAAATATACATCCAGATGGTTTCAACATCACCCTACTCTCTGAAGGCTATGTTCTTGGAACAGCGCCCACTGTGGGAACGGTAGTCAAAGCATACGTTCCAAGGACAGCAGGTAAGTAGTCCTCAGTTGGTTGGGTCAAGCTGGAGGATCAACCAGTGATTGTGTCCTCTTGATAACCATCTCCAACAATTATACTAATTTTATTTGTATTGCGTATGGCAAAGAAGAGTAGCTGTTAAACTCTTAGGAATGGGGCATTTGGGCTACATATTCTCTTAAGTTCCCTTCCATAGCTAGGATTCCTTTTGTAATGATATTTAAGTTTTTTTCAGTGGTGTTAATTTGTCTGAATTCACATTTTTAAGACCGAGTATTCATTGCCACTTTTTTGAATAATAATGACCTAATGAGATTTAATACAAAACAGTTGTTAGAAAGATGTAAAATGTTCCCTTCCCTCCTGGTGGTCTTCAAATTAGATCATAAGTTTAGATTATATCTGGCTATATTACATTAAAATTACTGCTTCCATTCATGAAATGGTACAGTCACTGGGGTCAATGGTTGTCATTGCTTTATATCAAAATAGTGAAGTGTTAAGAGAGTCAGGCAGTGAGCCATGCAGAGTTAAAGTTAGAGGGGATTGCTGGTTTTGCTAATGACATTTTCTTAACTTTTTTTTTGAAAACTATTGAAGACGAGCATATGACTCTTTATACTAATTGTAATGCATTACTGTACCCCATAATCTATGAGAGTGTTCACCTCTGCACTCTGCCTATCCAGCTGTTGTCTTGAACAATTATCAGCGAGTTATTATTCCGGTATGAGCTGTGTCATGCTCGAAAGTGGGATAAAAAAAATGTTAATGAGCATGCATGAATGTTGGCTGATGAAGGTTAAGTGGTTGCAGATATGCTCTCTGCTTTCTTCCTGGTGAATGTTCGGATGGAGGCAATGGGTTCTGATGAGGGATTACAAACAAATGGTGTTGATTGACAGTTCTTGATTTAACATTAACATGGTATCTAAAGGCAAATTCTGTGTTTCCGCTGAATAATAGACACAGTGTTGTTGACCTCTGGTGCAGCTCTGTACTTCATCATCAGTTTTATTTTACAATTTTCTTTTTCTTTCTGTTGTACCAGATTTTCAAATTCTCTCATTTTGTGTTACACATTATTTTAAAGTTGTGCCTGTTGATGGTGGTATAGTTTGAAAGAAAACACATGTCTATTATGTACTTATGTTTTTAGAATAATAGCTTTGCAATTTTAAGTATGATTGAATTAAAATATTATACACAATAGCTATTCAAGCTGACAAGCCTGGTCCAGTTCTCATCAGCAACATGTTCTTTGTCTTGGTGTCTTGTTTGCGTGTATTTTTAAATGATGACCCAAGTGCTTTTTCAGCATTTGTTGTTTGTATGCTAATTAAAATCAGCTGCATCTATATTCATTAGGAATTTTTGGAGTTGATTTTTGTGAACATTGCATTTCCCATGGTATATATTGAACATGAACTTCAAATGCATTTTTGTTGTTGTTGTTGTTGTTGTTAATAAATGACAATGCAATGCAATGCCTTGGTGGGTCACTCAGTTGAAAACCTGACTCTTGATTTTGGCTCATGTCATGATCTCAGGGTGGTGGGATTGAGCCCCATGTCAGGCTCCATATTGAGTGCAGAGCCTGTTTAAGATTATCTTTCTTCCTCTGTCCCTCTCCCCTGCTCATGTGCTCGCTCGCTGTATCTCAAATTAAAAAAAAAAGGGGGGGATGACAATGCAAGGAACAATGTTAAGCAGTCTTGATGAGGCTTTTTTTCCTTATCATTATATCATTTTACTCATTATTAATAATCCAGAGTTCGATGTTCCAACTGGCACTTCTGCTTTGTAAAGTATAAAATGTTATACACATGTTTGTTTTTAACCTATTTTAGCTGAGAGGATAATACAGAGGGATCATAGTGCTTTGCGTCTTATAATGGAAATAGAAAAAGTGGGAATGTTCATTAGGTAAACACAGAATTGTAAAGTCAGTATGATCTGTAGTGATGATTTATCATTTAATAGATGAAAAATGCGATGGCTAAACAACGACCTAAAACCGTTGCCAGTAGAACCATCATTGGTCGTGTTTGGATATTTTCTATATGTGTCCTATGGAGATGGCACCCTGTAATTCAATGCCTATTTAGGAGATTTTAATCATAAGCTAGGGTGTTCTCTATTTTTTATATAAGCGTATTTTTAATATGTGAGGCTTGCTTTGTAAAATTGAATTTATAGGATTTTTTCCTGGTAACACTAATGCATAATAATTATACAAAATACTGATGCATTAACTCTGAATTCTGAAGGAAATAAGACATGGGTATCTACCTGTGCCTCTTGGCACTGGCTCCCACATCTGTTCTGTAGATCGATATTCCTCCGCAGAAGAGGGCCTTCTTATCTCCCAGCCCAGCAGCTTTGTGCTTGCAGACTGTTTCTCCTTGGAGCTGCGTAATCCCTATTGTATTAAGTGCTTAAGACTTAGTGCTCGTGTGGCTTTTTTTTTTTTTCTGTCAGCAAGTGAAATTGGATATACAAATCATACTCCCTCAAGGCTAGCTACTTTGTAATACTCTGCCTACGATTGCGGTTATCTGCCATCAATCAGCCAGCAAAGGCTCTGGTTTTGGTTATTGAATCAGTCATGGCAAATCACGCAGCCCAGTCAACCAGCCAGTCAGCCAAACAACAAATACCGGATGCCCCTCCTATGAGAGGTCCTATCCTAGCCCCTGGGATGCACTGCTGAGCAAGACAAATAAAATTCTTGCCTTCTGGTAGTGCATTTTCAAATAGAGATGATAGAAAATAAATAAGTAGACAAAGAAAAACAACCACAGTTTTTGTATGTCCTGTGTTAAGTGATGAACAAGTTATGGTGATAAGTGCTAGACTGAAGAGGGAGGTCACAGAAGGCCTCTGAGGTCCATATCACATTTAATTGGAGACCTGAAGGAGAATTAGGAATTTGCCAGAGGAATTAAGGCACAAGTTCTACAGGTGTGGGAAACAGTATGTTCAAAATCCCTTAGTTTGGGAAGAATCTAGAATCCTTCAGAAGCTGGAGCGTATCATGTGAGGACCAGAATGACAGGAGATGGGGTTTGAGGCCTGCATTGTTTGGAAAAGCTTCCAGCAAACATTTGAGTGTTTTTGAAGGGTGAATATTGTTTTGGAAAGCAGGAAGGAAAGGAGAAGGCTAATCCTACAGAAGGAATGGTCGCCTCAGTGGAAGATTTGGCACACTCTTGTACTGTCTGCTGGCCGTGGGCTAAGACTGTAGAAGGCCTTGCTGGCCTGCCAGATGTGGGGTGAGTGGTGTTACAAGGCCAGGAAGTGGCCTGCTATGATCCTAGAATGACTGATGCTAAGGACAAGTTCTTTCTAGATGCTTTGCCTCTCTCCTTTGTAAAAGGAGGTGTAGAGGACTATAGCCCGCCCCCCCCCTTTTTTTTCCTAACACAAAAAAGTTGTTGGAAGCAAGTTAGTGTTAAATGCAGTGGCTTTGACTTAACTATGCATTGACAAATAATAAAGATGTATTTTATTTATTTATTTATTCACTCATTTAAAATAGGCCCCATGCCCAATGTGGCACTTGAGCTCACCACCCTGAGATCAAGAGTTGCATGCTTTACTGACTGAGCCAGCCAGGCGCCCCAAATACGTATTTAAATAAACTTTCAAAATCCCATTGCATACAAGGCATGGATGACAGTAGAAATCAAATGTCTCAACTCCCCTCTTTAAATTCCATAATTGCAATTCTGCTTCCCTGTGAGGATCCCTTTGCCTTGTATCTCAGAGATGCCCTATGAGTTCGTGTGTGATGGCAGTCTTGAAATAAACCCTCCTTGTTCTTCAACTGCCTTGTGCCGAATGAGACTGGAAAAGCCAGAAGCTCTTCCCTTTTGGATTTGTAGGTTGTTACCAAGATTTTTTTGTACATTCTCAGAAAACTTATTCAAAACAGTGTTTTACTTCTTTGTGTATATGTATGTAAATTAATGTATTTACGTATAGAAAGTGACTCTTCAGAGAGAGGAAAGAGAAGCATTCTAATCCCGCCTCCTATTCATCTTTCAAGGCCCACACCTAAAACCACTTATTCCATGAAGATTTTCCTGATAAGTCTAGCTGAATTTTTTTTTGTTTGTTTGTTTCTTTGAGCTTCCATGTATCTTTTCCCTCGATTGGACTCGTTTCTTTTAGTCGTTCAAAAATCTGCTTTTTCTTCTGATGGGTTATCTTTCAAAAGATGTCTGACTCCTTTAAAATGTTTCACTTAAAAAAGTGTTTCACTTTCTATAAATGATTATGTTATTGTCTATTTTTCATCTTTGCACATATTATTGCTCTAATTTTAATGGACGTTCTTGAAGGTCCAGCATTATGTTTTACTTTTCTCTGCCTTGGAAATCTCACTGCCTTATGAGCAAGTGAATGAATGAAATGAGTGAATGAATGAATGAAACAGCTTAAAATTGTCTTCGTAGTGACCAAGGAGTCCTTGGGGACACTCTGGTATTGACAATTATTGCAATTCTAGTTGTTTCATTGCTGGACTAGCGTTTTCATTGCTCTGGGTGTCCTTCCAAAAGTGGAGTTTGGTACAGTGAGAATAGAATAGATGAGAATCCAGAATCTGGTTTTAGTCTTGAATCTGTCACTTAGGTAGTAGTTCTTTGGCTTTGGGAAGGGCAGTTTTCCAGGCCTCAGTTACATATCTATAAAATGAGAGTTGATTTTAGTTGTTGGTGTTTACATAAACAGTTATATATGTATATTTATATTTTATGTGAAGCCTTTTAGAAGGCTACCAACAGTAGCTTTTGTTACCTGTAACTGTTGTTACCAGTAGTTTTCTTTGGAGGAATATTTACAATAAGATGTAATAAGGTAAAGGAAACTTTGGTTTATTATTTGAATTGTTGTACAGTGATTTTTAGCAATTTATTTTTCCTAGAAAACATTTCCAGAATCATAGGACAATTTGCAGGACTAGTGTGCTAAGTTTTTGTTGTTGTTGTTGTTGTTTTTAACTACATATTTTACACGTTTAACTGGGAAGTAAAAAGGAGACTTTGCTTTAGCCAATGTAAATGAATCTCAAAAATTGTAACAAGATATGTGAGTCATTTATTTGATTTTTAAACAGTCACTGCTTAGAAATGACCTTAGCTTTCCAAAGTGAAAGAAATTTTCGTCAAGTATATTACATACACAGGCTTCCATTAATTCAGTAAACTGCTTTCAGAAAGCAGAGCATTCGATAGTTAATTATTCCAAATGGTGCCGGTGATCAAAAGGGACACCCATTTGTAATGAAAGGAATCTGTGTAATGGTTGTCCTGAAGAATGTTTGCTCAAGTGTGAGGGTAGAAGTAATTGATATAGTGCAAGTTGCATACATCTTCCTCAGGCTTAGAAGGAGCAGCCTGCGAAAAGGGGAGAAAGCATTGTGAGTATACAAGTAACCAAGTAAAGAGGACTAAGTATGGGGATAAGAGTTTAAATTTTAAATCGTTGGATGTCAAGTATGATATAACTTCATAGAAATGCATGTTTTAATATGTTCCTTTTTGGGCATTTGTATGTGTTTGTAGTGAGAAAAGTGTTTGCAGTCCTCACTGACTTCTTAGAATTTGGAATGTAATACTTGCTGCTAGTATATTTTTTCCTACTGGAATTGCAGGGAAATTTATATCCAATGTGAATTTCTCTATTATTTGCAAAGTCTAGTGTAATGTAGCATTTACTTCTGAAAATGACACGTACACCGACTCTTCAGCAGTGGCATGTCTCCTGTTGACCTCTTCACAGAGCAAGATAGTCTTGTAGGTAGGCGCGCTTGCTGCCTAAACATGTTGTGCATCACTCTTGCTTTCCAGAACTAGCTGCACATTGGTTGAAGGCCATTCTTCCTTTGGCGGCCCAGACAGGGAGCTGGGCACAAATGCCCTCTGTTCTTAGATTTCCAAACCCTCTTCTGTCTTCTTTTATCCCAGACCCTTCTCCCACAGCCCTTTTCTATCTGTGGGAGGAAGAAGGGAGCACACCCTCTGTGGTTGGGTGTAAATTCTGATCTTACCTCCTCTGATCTTCTGCAAGTTTTCTTTTGGTCCAAGACCTTCTTTTTGTCTTCCTTGTGTCCGTCCTTACCTTCTATTCTGCATCTTCCCTTTGCACGGTGGAATCCTGTCCAGTTAAAGGAAAATGTTGTGGGCTCATTTCAGCACATTCTCCCTGTAAGTACCCAGCTCTCGAATTGAACCACATAGCTTTCAAGACTATTGTCCCAGTGTAGATATTAACAGAAACTTCATTTTACGCTCAGTGTTGAGGAATGACCTCTTACTCTGAGCGTTATCTTTCTGCTAGAGGAAGCAAATGCCATTGATCCTGAAATGGCAAGGCTATGGGAAAAATCTCCAGATAGAAAAAAAAAAAAAAAAAAAAAAATTAATCATCAGCATCTCCAATTGTTACCAGGCTGTACTTTCTCTGCAGGGTGGAATGAATCTTAGTCATTCTGCCTTTAATTCCATTCAGTTCTCGTGTCGTCACATTTGTAGTTTCTACTGATAGGCCGGATAGGCTCTGAATGACCAGGATCATCAAGTTTCTGGAGTGTAAAAAGCACAAACATGGAAATCTAGAGTCCTGATGTCCATTTGACAGACTCTTAGCTACTCTCTGCTTTAGTTTTCTTACTGTAAAATAAAATTTTTATTAGGTGATGTTTTACTATTCATTTTAATGGGGGAGAAAGGATTTGAAGTTTTGAGAATTTCAAGTAATCATTTGAAATATGGATTCCATGTTTTTTGGGTAAAAAATAAGTAACATAATAAGAATATTGTTATGATTTATGAAAACATTTTAAAGATTAGGAATTTTGACATGCACCAGAGTCCCCAATTAATGGGTGTTTCTAGATGTCAAAAATGTTCTGTTTAGTATTTCATTTCCAGTTCTGCATTGGCTTATTGGTATATGTCTTTTGAACAGTAAATTTTACTGTCTGACATTTTCATGAAGCATTTAAACCAGAGATAGTTTTTAATTAGTAAGATAGGGTAGTTTACAGTAAGGGATATTTCGTTTCCAGTAAGGATTGTTCTCTACCATGGTGTTAATGCTTCTCTGCTCAAGTGTCAGGTGGCTCAACATAATGTGAAGTAATTGAGTTTAAAGTGAGATTTTCTAATAAGATTTAAACTACTGCACTCCCATTAATGAAAAGTTTCTTCCCATTCCCTTTCACAGAATGGTTCTCTTAAGTACTTTCTTCTTTTTCATAGCGCATTTGGTTAGTGTGCTAAAGATAAGATGTTTTTGCGAGGGAGGCTGGAAGATACTGGAAAATGATGGTTTTATAAGAAAAACCTGTAACTTTTAAATATGAACATTAAGAAGGAGGTGGAAATGTTGCTTATCTTAAATTCTTAGAAGTATTTATGGGAGTTTGGGGGATTGTGAAACATCAGGGGATTTCTGAATCCTGTCTTGGTTCAGGCCCTCCTTTTTCCTTGGTAAGATATATGTACAGGGATCCACAACAAAGGAAGATAAAGCACCATTTTATTGTTAACATGGCTTTTGTCTGAATATACCAAAGGCCTAAGGCTGTCTCCTTCGCTAGAACTCAGCACGATAGTTTATGTGCCAGCTGCCTATGTGGGGCAAAGACCAAGGAGATGAGAGGATCAGTTTCAGTGCTTGGAAAATGTCAGGCTGTCTTACCTGTGCTGACTCTTCAGTAGGTAAGGAAATAAAAGATGAGAGGGCCGTACTCCATGCTGAACCTTTTAAAGTGGAGGAGCAAGAAGAGGGTGGAAAGAGGAACTAAGATCTTCCTTTCATGTAAAAGACTACCCTTGCTTCCTCACTTGTCATCCCTATTGACAGAAGAGTTGACCTGGGCTGCCATAGTCGCAGAAATTTAAGAGCTGAGCTGCGACATTCAAGGAAATGGAAATGTGATTAGGTTCTCGAAACACAGAATTGCCCAAGAAGTAAACTCCTTGTGCAATTTGGAGAGGTAATTCCGAATGAGATAAGAGAGGAAGGATTCTTCTGTAGCAGCATTGTCTGTGCCGTCAGATAAGCAGTCAAACTAGTGTCCACGTTTGAGGTGTAGTGTGTGGTGAATGAACACATCCCTGTCCTTCAGCAGCTTTTGGGAAAGACCACATGCTTTTTAAATGATCCCAGTTTGATCTGGTTTGAGAATTTGGGGTCACTTAGATTTATGTCTTTTCATTAAAAAAATTACCTAATACCTACATTCATTTCTAAATCAAAAAGAGGTCAAACTAACATTATTAAAAAAGCAAGTGGTTTGGAGCGCATGGGTGGCTCAGTTGGTTAAGTGTCAGACTTTGGCTCAGGTCATGATCTTGTGGTTCATGAGTTCGAGCCCCGCATCAGGCTCTGTGCTGACAGCTCGAAGCCTGCTGCTTCAGATTCTGTGTCTCCCTCTCTCTCTGCCCCCGCCCCCCCACCTTGCACTCTGTCTCTCAAAAATAAATAAACATTAAAAAAAAAAAAAGTAGTTTGAAATCCAGCCTTGTATTTTTGTTTCTATTTTTTTCATGGTTAATTTACGTAACATAAAATTTTATCAATTAAACCACATTTAAGCCTACAGGCCTATGGTATTAAGTACACTCATATTTTTGCACAACCATCACCACCGTCCATCTCCAGAACTTTTTCACCTTTCTTGCTGACACTCTGTACCCATTAAACACCAACTCCCCATTCCTTTCTTGCCCATATAAAGATCTTTTTTTTTTTTTTTAAAGCATTTCCCTAATCCTAGTATACATGAACCTGCTACTTCTCCCTTAACCACTTCCCAATGGTTGAAAGGTACATGTGGGGCATTTGGGTTGCATGTGGGAAAGGTGGTACCTGGAAAAGAGGTCTGAACATGAGCCAAGAAGTTTGTATGACTATGTAGGATCTACATAGTATGAGATCTAGCTTGAAGGGATGATAATCTAGATAAGTATCAAACGCCCAGGTTAAAACAAAAACAAAAATATCCTACGTTCAGGTGGTTGTGGGATAGAAAAGAGCCCAAGCTAGTTGATTCTATAAAATAAGCTAGTCAAAGAATGGAGTTATAATTAGGTAGACCATTTAGATCCCAGGATGATCTGGAATAGTAGCTGGGAGCATCTTTGATCTCCCAGGACTAAAGATTTAATAACTAAGAAATTGGGGAAATGACTTGAATTTTCAACTGAACTATCAGAGATGGGAGCATGAAATTGGAAGGACAAGAGAACTACTTATCAGAAAGACCATATAATAAATGTTGAGTTGAACAAATAACTAGTATTCTACTTCCTCCTCTTTTACACACGTACACATACTCACACATACATTATTTTTTGACCGGAGATGATGTGTATAACTCCTTTCCTAGGGCAATGCTAATAAGCCCATAAGTGGCAACAAGTCCGTGGTTCTTATGGCAGGAGAGGGGTAGCAACTTTAGTTTTCTAATACTAAAACAAAATGTTAATTGGAAATAGACATTGACACTCCACATTCTGGTTAGTTTGTTGCAAAAATACAAGATCCTGAGGAATACAGGCATGCTGTCATTGAGTCTAATTAAGATCATTATAAAATTCTGCTTCTTAAGCCTGAAATTCTCTCTCATTACGTTGGAATAATGGTTGTTTTTATGTCTGATCACATTTCTTCTCTCAAGGTGTAGATAATCACTCTGGCCATTTTGATGAAATTCTGTCTTTGTTTTCCTCACCCTCTGATACACCAGGGATGGTCTGCTCACTGTGTAGTATGGCATTCCTTCTTATCTGTTAGTTAATACAATTTATTGTTACCTTTTCTATTCCCAAGTTGCTTAGCACTGTGTGTACAAATACTAATAAGTTGGCTTATTAAGTCTTTCCATTCTACAGCATGCTAGATATCCTGAATTACCTGTGTCCTCATTTGGATTTAATCCTCCTTTTAAATTAGGAATGTACACTAAGTTCTCATTCTTTTTATAATAAGTTTTTTCCCCCTTTGGTACATTCTCTTGTGTATGCATTAGCATGCCATGCATTAACTTTTAGAGTCTTTGCTCTGTAATTTCTTTTAGCAGGGATATATTTTTACATGGTAACATTAGCTGAGGATATATGGGACTAGGTTGCACTGGGAAAAACAGTAGTTAGTAGAAAAATTATATTTTATGAGTACATGTATTATTCTATGACTGAGAAACCACAACATGTAAGAATTCCAAGGGTGCGGGTACTTACAGTGGGGAGACTTTGAGGATACATAATAAAAAAACCTTTATGATGTTTCTATGAATTGTGATGAACCAATAAAGATCCTGTGACACTAGGCCTCCATGTTTTTTGGGCTGAATTTTTAACCGTTTCCTGATTCCTTTAGTTTCCCCTCTGACACCTTTCGTCCGTTTAATCAAAGCTCATGTCAGTTTGAAATTAAATTATAACAGTTAGCACCAAGATACGCATGACAAATAGACCTGACTGACTGGGTTATTTTTCTCCCCAGCGTACAGCTTATTAAAACATTTTGTTGAATATATGAATTTGAAGGATATTGATATTTTCTTTGGTCTGAGCTCCTGTTTTTCTGTTATCTCAGTCTTAGTTATGAGGGAGTGTTCACACACAAGGGGACCTCAAGAACATGATTTTTTTAGTTTGTGGTGCTAATACTTTTGAAATGAGCAAAATCGCTAAGTTCTGTGATTGCAAAAAGGTCTTTAGAGATGCAGCAGTTTTTATAATCTGTCTTGATCGGTTTGTTATTCCATATGGGAATAAAAAGGGAGGAAACGTATTTTTTGTTCAACTCTGTTGACTTGGTTTTGAAGTATGTTTCAAGTTTTTTATAGGCCGTAATCCCAGGACTTGAATGATTCTTCTGTACATGTAGTAATGGTTAAAAAAATAAAACATTAAAAAAAATTAGATACAGCTCTAATTGAGGATTTGTGAAATAGTGAAATCCGTCTCCCTGTTTGTGTAAGACTTGAGTTATACAGAAAAGTCTTTCAAGACTATTTGTTTTGTGACATTGGTTACTAAAATAGAATGTCGGGTAAAAAGAAATATGCATTTGTTTGCTACACTTTTGATGATTGCTGTAGTTGAAATAATCTATTCCTCAGTATTTTAGTTAGTGCATTAGCCGCTTTTCTTCTTCTTCTTCTTTGCCTGAAATTGCCAAGCACACATCTCTTTGCTAGTAAAATACTCTGATTAGTTATGGCAGTCATATATTAATATTTGAATAGAAAGATAGCCTGTTTCTCTGTTTATTTTCTGTGTAGTTAGGTACATAGTCATTTATTTATGTGCCTAGAAATACTAAAACCGGGTTTGACAGATCAGATATGACTAAAGCTATTTATACTATTATGGTTTTCAATACCAAAGCATTTACTTTGACATTTTGCCAAGGGGGTATTGCCAACTTAAAAAATAATTCATTCCAAGTTTTCACTTTTCTTCTATATATTCCATATCTTCTGCCTTCAAGCTGCCTAAATCGTCTTTGAAATAATATTCTCCTATCACAGATACTAGTAGTGGTAACTCTTAGAAATCTATTTTCCTTTCCCAGCTATTAGATTATCCTCAAATTCTGACACTTGAGGTTTTCAGGTCCAGTCTATTCACAATATATTGCTGGGTAACTGAATCGTATTCGGTTAGCTACCATTTGAAGCAGTGATGGGTGAATTCTTAATTTTTCCTTTTAGGAACTATGTATAATTTTCCATAGTGTTAAATCTTGCTCATTGTACTCAGGAAACCAAGCATTTCTCTTTGCTCCCCAGGTCCATTCACCTTCCCACTTTCTCTCCCAGTGAACATGGACAGCGAGGAAAAATTCTATCCAGTGTCAATAAAACCTTAGAGAGTTATCTTTCTCTTACGTGCTGGGTTGTAGACTACTTTCCTCATGGGGATTCCCTGCCTCGGAGGCTGCTCTTAGCCTGTGGTGTGGTGGTCAGTGCCATTGTCCGAGAGCTGGCCACCACCTAGCCCTTTGTGTGACCATGGGCAGGTAACTCATAAACTCTGTGCTCAGGTTTCCTCATTAGTAGAATGAGGTAGTTAAACTTCATATTCAAGGACTGTTCTTCCAAAATCTGGAGCTTATAAAATCTTGATACTTTCTATTAGCCCATTAGAACCTTGGCAGTTAGAAAGTAAGAAGAAAAACAATTGCAATTAATGCAAATAATCTTGACTTTATAGATGTCTTCTGGCCCCCGCCTTTTACCCTGTATGAATTCAGACTGTGCTAGGCCTCAGTTGTCATTTCCTAAGTACATGATATATGCGTGCTTTTTTTTTCTATAGTTGACTTGATTTTATTGGCTTCTCTGAATGTCACAAAGAATGCATATTTAATCTGGTACATGTCCTTTTATCCACTCAAGGCTAGTGTAATCTAACGAACAAAGGTAATTTACTGTGAACATCTAACGTGTACAATTTACTAGCATTTGTGCTAAATGAATACCAGGAAAAAATTGAAACGTGTAGTATTTTACAAACATTGTGACATGAGATACATTCCAGGAAGCACCAATAAAAAAAGAATAAACAATTACTAGTAGCATTCATTGACTTAGAATACTCCATTATGGAACGAGAAGCCTGTGGTGTTGCCTTTTGTGTGGTATTACTTTAGTGGAGACTAGCTGCTTACATACCGATAACTGAATATTCAAGAAATTCTGCAGTGAGAAAACAATGTATGAGAGAATATGTGAATCTCATTCCTGAAAAAAAGATCCCATTTTAATCAATCTGATTAGAACATAATGCAAAATGAACTAGAATAAACTGTATAACCATGTACCATGGAATTAGGATTTTTAATGGAAAATTTAGTATGAAAGCAAAGATCCTGAAAGGAAATTTCTTTATAAAATTTTGCTGCTATTTTTGAAACTTTGAAAATAGAAAAAGAATAAAGAGAAAAATGTAATTAAAAAAACACTTTTTCAGTTCATGGCTCTTGGCAACATAGAAAGTTTTGTCATCTTTGACTTCATTCTGACATAAAACACTCATAAAATGCAGCATATGCTGTGTTAGTGATCAGAACCATTTTTGAACAGTATTAATCTTCTGTTGGAAAAATGCTGCCTTACACAACCTCTCTAGGAAATAAGATTAAACACAGACCTCTAATGGAAAAAAGCTAGATCACAAGTACAGATGGCCCTAATAGTTGGACTTTGTTTCAGAGTTTTGTCTTACACTTGAGAAAATCTAGTGTTTTAGTGAAAGTGTTTTTTAGAATAGCCTTAGAAGAGGAGCTCTACCAGTGGATGGGAGGAGCCCAAAAAGTGTTCTCCTATTGGCTCGTGAGCTGTGGTTAGGCACTCTGATTCTTGTCCCTTACCTCCTTGTCACTGCGGAGGCTGAGAGAGGTGATTATCATCCTATTGCCTTCTCACGGCCCGTCTTAGAGGTCTAGTGTGTCCCCAGGTCTTAGATGAGGGATGTAAAGCCACGCTGAGGTTCGGTGGTGGGAGCTGGGGATGCAGGACCTGGTGGCAGATGCCAAGCCCAAGCTCCCCTGCAGGTCTCTGCACTGTGTCGTGGCTTGTGTCTCACAGAAATGACGTGAGCAGAGGTAAATGAAATAGGACCTTGTGTATGAATTTCATTTCCACTAGACATCATCCTTTGTTCTTATTCCTCTTGAATGCATCTTTATCATTGTTGCCAACATTTAGATCCTGCTTCATCAGGACCTTTGTATAAGCCTCTTCACTGCTATCACACTGATTTGAGGCAGTCTATTAGCTGGCTTCATTGTATTTGTTCAACCTTACCTAAAAACTTTTTTTTTTTCGTGGTTAAGATTTTATCCAAATCAATCTATTTGGCTCATGGAGTGATTATCTGATTTCTACTGTTGTTTTTTTGATCCTTTTGTTCTTTTCAGAAAGCTTTACTGCTTCATATCCTTTGGTCTGTATTCTGCTTACTATTTCAGTTGCATCTTTTCCCAATCGTCCTTTGGCTATATAGTAATAGAGAAGAGAGGAGAAAACCATAATTTCATTGCATTATGGGAATGCTGATACGTTAAACTCAGTAAGAGTCTAATTTGTCATTTTTATGGAAAGGCAGAATTAGTTAAAATTATTTCAGCCTCTGATTTGGAGGTTGAAGTGGTCAAGCTTACTTGGTTATCTCCCCCTCCCCCACTTTGTTATTTTAATGTGACACCTAACATATTTTGAAACTAGAGGAAGGAATATTGGAGAGGAAGTCTTGTGATCACTGTCTTCAGATCTGCTGCTTGAAGTTACTTGCCCTAAGTATTCTTTTTCTCACTGTGATTATGGTGATAGCTGTAGTATGAGTACTGATGAGAATTATGCGAGGGAGTGTAACAGAAAGTGTTCAGGGCAATGCCTAGTAGATGGTCAGAACATGCTTAAAATTATTAGTTTCTTTAACTTTTTTTCTTTAAATAGGCTAGAAAATTTTTCAGAATGTCAAAGGAAATTGGTGTTGAGAAATGAACTGATTAAAAAAAAATGCTGGATTTTTTTTTTTTTTTCCTGATGAAGATAAAAAAAATGTACATTTTCTAACAAGTAGAGGATTGCCATTTGGTCAGGTTATGGAAAGGAAGTCTACTAACATAATTTTTATTAGGCTTCATCTGAAAATTGTAAACCTTTTGTCTCACTTTGTTAACTACTAGGAGTAAGGTGACAAATGTGTCATTTTTGGTGGTAACTGGAAAAATCTATGACAGCGAGTGGACTAACTGGTAGGACTGTGTCCTGTATCTCCATTCCAGGTTTCTCTTTTCCACATCTGTACATACAGCCTCCTCTTGGACATGACTGTGTGGATGTACAAGAGCTTCTCAAGCACAACGTGTTTAAAACTTGAGTATTTAAACATGTTTTTCATTTCTTGATGAATGAGATAAACACCATTATCATCTGCCTGGTTGTCCCGAGTGCCCTTCTCTTTTTCCCTTTTGTGTGCAGGTTCACACATACAAACCTACATCCCACAGATATTTACTGAATACCTGCTATGTATGTTTCAGACCATACTCTTGGTGCTAAGGATATAATGATGAACAAAGTTGCTACATTTTAAAAAAACTTTTTTTTTTTTGGAATTAGGGGAAGAAAGACAAATGGTAAATTGATAGTATGCCAAGAGTAAGTGCTTTGGAGGAGAAAAATAGGTATCATAATGGTGATTGGGAATACTGGGTGGGAGTTGCTATTCCATATAAGGCAGTAAGGGAAAGCAGGATTCTTTTGCTGCCTTGTGGTGGAGAGATTGCAGTCAGTCAAACCAGGAGGTGGGCGATGAGTTGAAGGCAGTTATGAACCAGGTGAGAAAGGATGGTAGGAAAAGCAGTAGCTGGGGAGATGGTAAGGAGTGCTTATCTCAAGGAACATTTTTGAATTAGAGTCAACTGGGAAGTAGCAGAAAACAGGATGACTTCAAGCTGTTCAGCAGTTGCAACAAGAGCATTCCCATTTTTTTGAGATGAGAAGAGAAGGTGTGGAGGGTGTGTGTGTACATGTGACGTTCAAGGTGTCCCTTAGACATCCAAGTAGAGATGTTGAAAGTAGACCCCTGGGTATTCACTCTGGAATTCAGGAGACAGATGTGGGCTGGATTCTCCTTTTGGAAATCATCCCTTCTGTCCATCCCAGTTTCTGCTGCTTCAGGTGAGGGCACCATTTTTTCTCCTTTGGATTTCTGTAACTCCCTCTGTCTTGACCTCCTACCCTCGTACTTTTCCACTCTTTCCATAGCCTGAGTTTTTTTCTAAAATGCAGTTATTTTGATATCTGTCACACACTTAAATCTCAGTGGCTCCTCATTGTCTGGAGGATAAAATCCAGACGTCTTAACCTGGCTTAAAAGGTTTTGCATGATGTGGTCCCTGCTACTTTCTGGTGTCATTTACTTCTACCCAATATTCTCTGTTCTTCTTATTCTCTCTTCTTTCTGTACCCTTCAAGTTCTTGCACCTTTAGATCTCCAAATACTGTCCTTCCCTTATCTGATCCTTCCTCCTCCCACCCCAAAATCTTCTCTCCTACCTAACTCCTTTTCTCCTTCAAGCTTTTGATTAGATATTTATTACATGAAGACTGTCCCTGATAGGTATGGGTTATGGGATTCTTCTTTATTTAGCTTTGGTTTCTAATAAAATGTTACATATATATCCATGCATTGTAATTGGCATTTGCTTTGAATTTACTGCTGTTGGTCTTTATTTATTTTTTTTAAATATAATTTATTGTCAAATTGGTTTCCATACAACACCCAGTGCTCATCCCAAAAAGGGCCCGCCTCCATTTCCATCACCTACTTCCCCCTCCCCCCCCTCCCCCCATCAACCCTTAGCCTATTCTAGGTCCTTAAGAGTCTCTTATGGTTTGCCTCCCTCCCTCTCTGTAACTCTTTTTTTCCCCCCTATTCTGTGAGGCCAGGATGTCTCTATTTTGTCTAACAGTGTATCTGTATTGCCTAGCACAACTCCTATTAATTGGTGCTTAATATCATTTGAATGAAAGTATAAGCAAAATTACTGATGATAAGCATGTATGCAAAATTTAATAGTTTTTATATACCAGCCATAACTAGTTACAAACTATAGTGGGGAAAGGTAGAATTAACCACTCCCTCCACTTCCCATCCCCATACTTAAGAGTATAATTTGGATTTACTTAGGACACCTAATAGTAACAGTGAGTATATAGGTTGCCTAGGAAGATCACTGTGGTAAGTTGAATAATTATAAACACATGTCATGTTGATGACTAGGAATTTTGAAAAATTGTCAACATATCAAATCTCCTTGAATCTATTTATAAATGCCTTGCAAGTGAAATGCAATTCAAATGAATTTTATTTTTGGAACTTTTGAATTACTCTAAAGTTCATGTAGAAAAATAAATGAAGGATAAAAGGAAAGAAAATGTAGAAAGGGAAAAATGATTTGAACATTCAATTGAAAAAGATATATCATGCAGTGCTTAAGACAGAATGATAGTTGACCAGGAATAGTACTTAGAGCAGTGGAACAGAATGAGAAACCCAGAAAAACAAATGTGGGATAAAAGTGTAATATAAAATTGGTTGAAAAAGATGATTATTAATAAAATGATAGAGATAATTAATATTTAGAAAAAATATAAAATTTGATCCCTCAAACTATGTAACAAAACATTTAATAGGCTTTTTTGATAGAAAAATAACATAATGTGCCCTCTTATATGTTTGAAGATTCTTTTAGAAGCTATTTCCCCAGTATTAGTGATTTATTTGTACATATCTAACAAACACTGCTCCATTATTCTTTGTTATCAAGATCCTAATTTTGTATAATTGGCCTTGACCGGAAGAGCTATCCATGAACACAAAGGAGAAGGAAGATGATAGGATGTTACAGATCTTAATTTTGACTATCCTATACCTTGCTGTGAGGACAGGTCATAGATTCGTGTTTAGCATGATGCTTATTCTGTTATTCTTTTACTAAGGAGAGGGAGGCTAGATGCATTTATTGATTTTAAAACACTCAGATAATGTAAGCTAAGTATCAAATTTTGACTGTTTTTATAGATTTGGAAAACAAATAATAAACCATCTACTCTTCTGGTTTAGTATGAGCTATATTTTTAAATAAGCATGGTATATCAGACATAAAATAGCTGTGTGTGTTTGCTTAGCACTCTTTGAGCTAACTTCTTAACTTACCCTAAGTGTAAGTCTGTTTATTTCTGTAATTGTGTCCTGTATACTGTTCATATGAGCTAAGTGTTCTCATTGTTATGCCCAATGGTATTGGTTAAAATAATGCAATCAGTTTTATTTTTAGTTTTTCTGTTAGACCTTCACGTACTTACTCTTAGTTTTTCTAGCAGAAGAACCACCAGTACCTGTCTGAAACAGGCCTTGGGATGTCTATTATTTTTATATCCATGTTCTTTAAAAGATTTGTATCTTTTTTGTATTCTTTGATAATAGTTCACAAACTGTCCTTTTGCTGCTGAATGCCTTACTGACATGGATCTATCCTTGCTTTTACAGAGAGAAGAGAAGAGGAAGATTTGGAAGAGAAGAAAGCTATTAAGAAAAAAATTAAAGAGCTTAAATTTTTAGATTCTAAAATTGCCCAGAACCTTTGTACGTATCAAACTTCAATACTATTACATTAGCAAAACACTGGAGGTGGTTCCTTTAAATTATTTCTTTATGACTTTTTTTCATTTTATGTTATTTTAATATTTTATTATTTGCATAATAACTTCAAAGATAATTCATTTAAGCAAATGATGGGTTAAATTTTTCAAAATATAATGTACTTTAGGAAAAAAGCTAAGGAAAGGATTTAGAATGAAAGTATATGTTATATAGCTAAAAAAAAAAAGGCTATCCTTTGTCTAAGCATATAAATAACAAGGAATTTGGGTGACAACATCATATTTTAAAAAATAGTAGTGGATTATTTCTTTTATACCTCTGAATCCCTATTATTTTTGATACTTGATCACACACAAAAGAGGTTGGAATATTAATGGAAATTAGGATGATGAGAAAAATGAATTCCATTATCCCATCTGAGCAGTTCAAAGCCTTTCCTCAAAAGTAATGACTGGAAATATTTTAGATTTAATTACTGTTACAGGAACTAAATACTTAGCATTGAATTGTCTTTCTGACTGAATTACTATGGGAGAAGAGGGCAAAGAGTTTTGCTTCTAACTCATTTCTAACTGCAACTTAAATGCATCAAAGATAGTTTGCTTGGAACTGAGATAATAGGATATGTATGTTATTTTCTGATGTTATGAGAGGGATGCAATGTGGAGAATCTAGAGGCATGAAAAGTTAACATGGCTTTTAGTCTTCCTTTCAATTATTACTTGCCTCAAGAGAGCTTTTAGCAAGTATTGGAACAAAAATTCTTTGGTGAGAGGATAAAGATCCATGTTATTGATTAAAGAGGGAATTATGTTAGAGGCAGTAAGCGTGAAAGACAGAGTTGACATTCCTTTTGTGAAAGTTTTGCGATCTCCTTTCTTTCCTGCTTACTCTGACAGAGGGCCACCCCTTTTCTGCAGTGTAGGTATGCCAAGATCCACATGGATAGTGTGTAGACGTTAATGCTATTGGCCAAGATATTGCTTTCTGTTTCTGGGGCACAAGCTGATACCTTTGAAGTTAGATGTCATCATGTGACTTGCTTGGGCCAATGATAGTATAAGCGGAGATGAGATAGCTTTTGTGTGGGAGCATTTATTGGTGGTGTGAGAAACTCCAGTGCCCTTTCCCCTGCACCCAGTATGGCAGTCAAAATGGTGTCTATCACCCTGATGAGAAGATCGCAAGTATCAGGGCTCTGTCTTTCTGATGTGTAATGGACATGTAGTCTGAATTAGAGATAATTTACGTGTATGTGTATGTGTGTGCATGATTAGACTACTGAGATTTGGGGGACTGTTACATGATACAGGCATTTCAGGGAATTTTCCCCCTTAAAGGAACATTGTCTGGCTTCAAAGCATTATTAACTTAGATAATGACAAAAAAAATTATATTCTCTGTGATGTGAAAAACATAGATTTTCTTGAAAAGTGTCTATGACCCACATTACAAATTCCTAGTCTAGACTCTAAACAGCCTTGTTAGGGGTCCTGGAGAAGTACCAATTCAAATGGATTTTTTTTTTTTTTTAATTTTAAGGGAAAGAGAGAGAGGGAGTGAGCAGAGGAGGGTCAGAGAGAGAGGGGGAGCGAGAGAATCCCAAGCAGGCTCCGCACAGTGTGGAGCCAGATGCAGTGATTTACCTTAGGAACTGTGAGGTCGTGACCTGAGCTGTAATCAAGTTGGACACTTAACCGACTCTGCCATCCAGGCGCCCCTTACATAGAATTCTTTTTAGATGAGTCAGTCATAATAAGTTAGCTTAAATATCTATCTCAAAGTTGAATAATTGACTTTAGTATTATTTATATATGACAGAACATGTGCTAAATGGGATTTCAAATTTAATTGCATTGGTTAATAATTATTGATTACCTTTCTGTGTTCTAAATTTGGCCCTTTAATCTTAACTACAACCCTATCACATAGGTAGTAGCATTGATGTTGCAGATGGGTATAACCGTTCAGTGACTTGAATAAGGTTGCCTGTTTTGAAAATAATAGGTATAGCATACACTATTCCTGTTTAGAGATAACAGAATCACATTTTCATGGAGAAGGATATTGTTTGTCTTTTTTGCTTTAGCTGAATATATGGAAAAAAAAATATATATATATATATATTCTTTTAATTATTAAACACATTTTAAAGTATAATATTGAAAAGTCCAGAATTTATGCCATTCATATTATGATGTAATCCATTCCTGGATTATTCTTGCCCTCTCTGATTGTAGCAAGTGTTATGATTTAAGCTTTAAGAAGCTTTAGCAACCTATAATCTTGACCATAATTATAATCTGATTCACAGCTGTTTTTTGTCTTTGAAATTCAGTCTTTTGAGATACTGAGTTGTGGGAAGAGTCTTGTGATAGGATAAGACAGAGTCTTGCCACTTAGAAATCTGCAATACATTCTCTTAGATTTCTCTTAACTGAAATATTTGATAGAATTTTGAGGAAAGGATGTAAAATCTACTCTTATTTACCTATTTATTCAAAAGTATGTTAGGTTCCCTATGTTTGAGTTCATAAAGGTTTTGGCAGAGACCCTGCGCTGAGCACAAAAGAATTCCAGGCACTCGAGGATCAAGAGAGCCCTCAGGAGTTTTACAAGGTTCATATGCTTTACCAGATTTTTGGAATATTAGAGCTCTAAAGCAAGGAACCCTGGAATCTATGAATTAATGTAAAGATTCAAATATTTATAAGTTCCCTTGAAGAAAACATGTGTGACTGGTTCCAAAATCTGCACACTTTACATTTCTTCACTGAACTCAAAGCTTCCAGTGGGACCTATATAGTCACATTTTGAAGGATAAGATGCGTGTTAGTAAAAATATTCACTTTAACGGGTCTTTTGGAGGCTTTAAATGAGTATCTCCTATCCTCAGTAACTTCTAATTTGTTTTTTAAGGATCTATGCTTGTCTTCTGAATTGTGTGTTATGCATTAGGCCATTTTCAACTTTTCTGTCATTTTTTTCCCCCCTTAGAACAAATGTTTGCCAGAAATCTTATTCATAAACTATAAAAAAAAATTGTTCAGTCTTTATAGATATAGGTGTTTAATGTGCATGTTATTTTAACTGTAGAATATTAATACTGGAAGGCAGAGAATGAATTACCAATATAGATGAAAGTAAAGGAATAAATGATGTCCATTCACACAGTAAACCCTTCTGTTAACATTTTTATCTTTTTATATAGTTGTTACTATATTAGTTATGCATGTTGTGTTATTTATATTTACTTCTGTTATTGTTGTACTTACATAAATGTGCAAGTGAGATCATAGTAGGTTTTTATCTGCAGTTTTGTTGTTTTTTTTATCTCCACGACCACCTTCACTTCTGACACCAGTTAAGTTTGGGGGTCCCCAAGACCAATCTTAAGTATGATGGTTTATTGGAAGGACTCACAGAAATGACTGAAAACTCTTTGATTTATGATTAAACAGTACAGATTAAAATCAGCCAAGGAAAGAGGCACATGGGGAGGTGTCCAGGAGAGTTTGGAGCACGAAATTTTCACCCATGGACATCTCTAGCTTCTCCCAGCAATGATGTGTAATAATAGTCACAGGTTATTGCCAACCAGGGAGGCTCACTTAAGCCTTGGTGTCCAATGTTTTTACTGGTTCTTGGTTTTGGGTGAACCTGACCCAAAACTGCGTGACTGACCTTAGTTTTCAGACCCTCGGGAGGACAGGTTAATACTGTGTGACCCAAAATCCCCACCATAACTCAGATTATTAGCATAGACTGTCTAGTGTGACCCAGTGTCCCCAGTAAACATAGAAACTCTTATCAGGCAGGACATTCCCAGGGCTTTTGAGAGTAGCTCCCAGGAGCCAGACCTCACTTGATTAAGCTTAATCTGTTACCACACAGTATGCCACCCTTTTTCCCCATGCATTTTGTTTCCATATTATTCATTTAAAATTATTTTAATTGTTTTTGTTATGACCTATTATCAGAGAATATAGAAAATGCATGTTACATTTAATGATGTAAATCAAACACCTACAGCTAAAGAAATAGAACATGACTCATACTTTAAAGACTTACATATGACCTTTTCCAATTTTATATCCCTTCCTATGAGAAGTTACCATTCTCTTAAATCTTGGTTTAAATATTTCCTTCCTTTTATTTATAGTTTTACCAACCATGTGCATATTCCTAAATAAGCTGTTTAGTTTTTAACTGACTGACTTTTATATAAACAACATCATATCATATTAATGCATCTGGCTGTAGTATATTCATTTTTATTGCCATTTTTAACACATTCTTTGACTGTTACACTTTATTCATTTAACCTTTGATTGACTTCTGTGTTGTTTCTCATTTTCGGTGGTACTAAGGCAAGGTGTGGCAAACTATGGCCTTCAGGCTAAATCTTGCCCATTGTCCGTTTGTTAAGACACAGTCTACCAGAGCTTAGCCAGGACATTTGTTTACATAATGTCTGTGGGTGCTTCTGTGCTCCAATAGCACAGTTGAGTAGTTGTGACAGAGCCTGAATAGCTTAGAAAACCTAAAATAATGGCTATGTGACTCTCAGCAGAAAAAGTTAGGTGACTCCGCCTCTAAGTATATATCTGGGCAGTGTTTGTACCAATTTATTCTTCCACCATCAGCGCCTGAATGTTCCTACTTCCTAACCTTACCAATGCCTCGTGTTTTGCAAGGTTCTAGAGTGGCTTAAAAAAAATATATTTGGGATTTGTTGGGCCTTCGTGTTGTTGATGATTTGTGTCTCTTTATAATTCTGGAATATTCTGACATTTTCTCTTCAAATAAGATTTCTTTCAACTCTGTTCTTGTTTGTGATTTCCCTTTGTAAATCCAAGTAGACATTTAAGGTATCTTTACTTATCTTCTGTATCTCTTAACCAACTATTTTTCCATCTCTTTAAATTTGTGTTTTGGACTGCTTTTTTGCCTGTGGTCTTTCATGTCCTCAATTTTCTCTTTATATTATATCTAATCCATACATTGAGTTTTCAATGTCATTAGTGTATGTGTGTATATATATTTTTTACTTTCAAAAAGTAAAAAATCCTCCAAATCTTGTTTCTTTTTAGTAATCTTTTTCTTTTTCCCTTGGCCATTATTTCAGTCTTTCCTTGAATATTTTTTTTCTCCCAGGATTTCTGTTTTCCTTCCTTTAAGGATAGCTCAGAAATGGATTTAAGATTTAAATACATGCACACACTTATGTATATTTTTTAGATATTTCAAGGGCTTCTTTTTTATTCTTGAGTTATAGCTGACACACAATGTTACATTAGTTCCAGTTGTACAGCATAATGATTGGACAGCACTATACCTAATGCTATGCTAAGGATATTTCTTGATTGAGATCCAAAATATCCTTTTTTTGGGGGGCGCCTGGGTGGCGCAGTCGGTTAAGCGTCCGACTTCAGCCAGGTCACGATCTCGCGGTCTGTGAATTCAAGCCCCGCGTCGGGCTCTGGGCTGATGGCTCAGAGCCTGGAGCCTGTTTCCGATTCTGTGTCTCCCTCTCTCTTTGCCCCTCACCCGTTCATGCTCTCTCTCTGTCCCAAAAATAAATAAACGTTGAAAAAAAAAATTAAAAAAAAACAAAAAACAAAATATCCTTTTTTGGGAGGAGGAAGTAGATAATTCCAGGGCATCTCTCCACTCTGTCTTAGTGGCTGAAATATGTAAAAGTATAATTTTTCTTTCTCTCCATGACTGTGTTATGCCTCAGAGTAATTTTATCCTTTGATCTTTGTATTAAATGTTATAATCTTTTCTATATCTTCTTGTTGTATCCATAGACTAGGTTTCTTGAGTAGAATTTATTGCTTCTCAAAGGGAATTAATAATTTCAAAGATTCTGATTAATCTTACTAATCCTACAGAATTTGCAATTCAGGTGTATTTTAACACTTTGCCTTCTCAGTTTGCTTACTCCTAAGGTTTAACACATTATTACATATTATTAGTTTTGTTTTCTTCTCTTATTCTTTTAATTAAAGTTACATATATTTTTTAAGATTATATTTTTTGAGAGAGACAGATAGCATGAGCTGGGAGGGTCAGAGACATCTCATGAACCTTGAGATCATGACCTGAGCAAAGATCAAGACTCAGATGTTTAATCTGAGCCACCCAGGTGCCCATAAAGTTACATACATTTTGCTCATTTTCCTTTTTAGACCTCAGGGTATTCTAAATGAAGAGAAAAAATGCTTTGCTTTTTGAGGCAGATTTATCCCCTCAGCTTCCTTATTTTTTAATTGTTTAAGGTGCTTTGACTTGTTTTCCTTTTATGTTGTCAGAGATCATTCTTTTCACATATTTTCCAACAACTTATATGATTAAGATGTTCTCTTACCATAAAGGAGTTAAATTGTCATGTTAAATTTATTTTAGTATTTGTTTTTGTTAATATTTACATTTAATTCTGCAATCATAAGCAACTGGTTTTGTACATGATGTATGTATTTAGATTTTGTTCTCTCCCCATTAATTATTTACTGATGACCTCTTTGAGATTATATAGTTACTATATTTTTTGCTTTTCAGCGTCTACTACAGGGTTTTTATTTTGTAATTTCATTAATCTGTTTTGCAATAACATTTAGATATCCATTTGTTGGTATACTAAGGATTATACCCATCCATAATTTCTAGCACTATTATTCCTTATTTATAACTATTTGAGTTCAGAAATGTATCAGTGAAGCTGGTGTTGACGTTGAGCATGTTGTTCGTCTGTAAATGATACATGGTGTCCTCAGGTATATGGAAGCCTAAAGATAGCCTTTATTTTTTTTTTTTTTTTTAATTTTTTTTTCAACGTTTATTTATTTTTTGGGGGACAGAGAGAGACAGAGCATGAACGGGGGAGGGGCAGAGAGAGAGGGAGACACAGAATCGGAAACAGGCTCCAGGCTCTGAGCCATCAGCCCAGAGCCCGACGCGGGGCTCGAACTCCCAGACCGCGAGATCGTGACCTGGCTGAAGTCGGACGCTCAACCGACTGTGCCACCCAGGCGCCCCTAAAGATAGCCTTTAAAAAGAAGATCATGTTTTCTAAATCTTGTAAAAAATACTGTCTGTGAAAAGATCTACAGACAAGATGACATAAGTTCAGCATATAAAATAAATGGTAGCGGTAGCAAGTTCTGAGTATGTTCACAGAGTGACATCTGTCACTGAAGAAGAGACACAGTGATAGTAGATCAAGGGGGGAAACGGCAAAAGCATTAAATCTAATACTGTGAAAATATCCTTATTTACGTCAGTAGCTTTTGAGAAGATCACTGTGGTTTAATATTATATATATGAGATATTAGAAAAAAAAGGAAATAATGTTGGAATTTTCAGTAATAACATATTACCCAATATAATCCATTTGTATGGTTTCCCAGGATAATTTGTTTTCCAATATTCAATATTCAAGCTTCAGTTACATATAAAGGCTATTTTTCTGGCATATTGTCTATAATGTTTTTAAAGAGCAAAGTGCTATTATAACTTGCAATAGTGTAAATGCACTACTCGCCAGTTTTCTTAAAATATTTTTTTTCTGAACTATTTAGTAGGGCTGCAGGATATTATAAAACCTAATAATACACATGTTTAGACAAAAATTATATGTGCATATTGGAGTTTTATGGTTCTTTTCATTCCAATGTAATATTTTTATAATGTACCAAATATATTTCAGTTGTTTTTTTTTTTTTTTATCATATGAAAATTGGCACCATTCCTGTGATAGGCTAATAACTAAGCATTAAAAATCAACCTTGGAACCAGCATAATAATAAAGGGTTGTTGCTTAAATACTAGTTCTAAAACTAGAGTAGAAAATGTGCTAATGAAAATTTCTCCCGTAGTCATTATATTTAATGTTTAAAGTCTCTCATTTTATGAATTAGTTTGATTTTATACATAGAACTACATCTCAAATTCTTTTCTTCTCTTACTCATTATGAACCCTTTTCTCCCCCTTTTAGCAATCTTCTTGAGCTCTTTTCGGGTGCCATATGAGGAAATCAAAATGATGATATTGGAAGTGGATGAAACACAGTTGGCAGAGTCTATGATTCAGGTAAACAAACTGGCAGAGAGCTTAAATTCCAATATTTCATTGCAAGCTTCTCATTAAATACAAATCTGTAAGTGAAGCAAAATTCTTAAACCAAATCATTCAACTGGAAAATCATTGCTGCATAATTAGTTTTAGCATAACTTCTGCTTTGCCAGGAGATAAAACTCTGCATCTTTTCTTAACTGCAACTAAATATAATGCTATCAAAATGATTACATTTCAATTATTTTAAATGACTGTTTTTGAAAGGCAAATTGTTTAATTCAACATGTATGTTTTTGTTTTTGTTACAGTTAAGGTTAGTAATATGTGTCTTAAAGTTTATTTGTATAATCCTTTCAGAATATGTTTTTATTAGGCTCTTATCTTGTAAAGTTGCATTATGATTCAGTGCAGAAGATTGAGGGACTTTTCTCTTCATTTAGAATCACCTTTATTAACCACCCTTCCTTGAGTAATTTGTGTTCCTACGAGTACTAGAAATTGTGGGCATAGCATTCTGAATTCATTCAGGAGGCTGCCAGATTTTTTAAATGGTGTCTACCCACAGTATTATTTAAGGAATGCTAGTGTGGTGCCAGAGTTATTTGCTGAATTCCACATAAGACATCAATAATGCGTGTCTTGATAAACTGTAAAATCAGAGTATCAAACCACAAATTATATAGGAAGAGAATAATATCTTCAGTTTACTATCTTTCATTCTTATAGTGGATGTACTTAGAAAAATGGCTTTTTAGCAATAAAAAGAAACGAGAGATTATTTGTTAGTGTGAACACATGTTTAAAATTATTTTGGACATTTAATCCATCAATGAATGGTATCTTGGAAAGTTTTGGGTTTTGCTTCTCCTATCTTGTCTTCCCAAGGTGGTTGCGATATAATCCCAGTAGGGGGTTTGTGCTGTGAGTAGCTGAGACTCATATACACCTGATTCAGTGACTCTTCCCTGAGCCTTTTTTCTCTAAGCACTTTCTTTTTACTAGGTTTTTGTCTTTGTTAACTGTTGATCATAAATGTGCCTTGTTGTTGGGAGTAAATTTCAAGTTCCTTAAAGAAAATTTTTCTGCTTCATACATGTTTGTATTTTTTTTTTTTTTTGATGCATTTATTGAATTTTTACAGAGTAGCTTTTAACTTGATTACACGAACGTTTTGGATATTCATGTGGATTTTGTGTGTAGAGATGGGAAATTTGCATTTTTAAATTCATGTCCAAAGAACATCCAGTTCCATATAATTTCTTAATATATTAGTTTTCTATTGCTGCTGTAACAATTCACCATAAATTCAGTAGCTTAAAATAACACAAATTTATTAGTCTCCATTTCTGTTGAACAGAAATCTGGCATGTGTCTTATTGCGCTAAAGTCCAGGTGTTGGCAGGCTTGCCTTCCTTTCTATAGGATTTAAAAAAAAAAATCCCTTTATCTTTCCTGGCCCCTCATGGCTTCCCACATTCCTTGGCTTGGGACACTTTTCTTCAACTTTCAAAGGATATTGACTCTCTTCTTTTTTCCATGGTCACATCTCCCTCTCGCTCCATGTTCTGTCTCTTCCACTTTTAAGGACCTTTGTGGTTGCATTCTGCAGTTCTGATAATCTAGGGAAATTTCCCCTATTTTAAAGTCAGCTGATAACAACCTTAATTCCCTTTGCCACATATCCTAATATTTTTACAAGTTTTGGGGATTAGGTGTGGACATCTTGGGTGGTGTGGTTCAGGTCATCGTTCTGCCTGCCACACCTACTACATGTAAAACCCATCTCAGGAATTTAAAATCAAAAAATTTAGTTTGGACATTTATATGCTGATTAAAAAATAAGAATTCCGTGCTATTTGAAGTCTCAAGTTAATTTTATTTATTTCAGTTTATTTATTCATTTTGAGAGAGAGAGGGAGGGAGAGTGCAAGTGGGGAGGGGCAGAGAGATAGGGGGAGAGAGAATCCCAAGCAGGATCTCCAACCTCCCGCATGGGGCTCGAACTCACGAAAAATGAGATCATGACCTGAGCTGAAATCAAAAGCTGGACGCTTAACTGACTGAGCCACCCAGGTGCCCCTCTTAAATTAAATAAAAAAATATGTTCCTAATTGTAAAGTGAAGAACTGCCTATTTTTCACAGGGCACAGGGAAAACCTTACTTTATAATAATCATCATTTTGGTAAGCTATGTTCACAGTCACGATTTTGTTTTGGCATATCTAGTTACTCATTCATATATAACCAGATGTCAGTAGTATGTCATTTTTGATGTCATCCTTCTAACTTATTCTCTCCCCGTTTGCCTTCATTTGTCTTTTATTAATTAGTTCATTTAGCATCTATTTTATTATACCCCCCCATGTGCAGGGCATTGTGGTCGGTTCAATTAAACATCGATTTTACCTTTCTGGGATATTTAGTTTGACAAGTGAAATGATGTGTGTGTGTGTGTGTGTGTGTGTGTGTGTGTGTATGAAATTATAATACAAGGTACACATGGCTGTATCAAGACTTTTTTTTTTGGTATAGATTAGATGATGGGTTAAGGGAGTGCTGTGCATGTGTGGAGGTGAGGGTACGTGTGTGTGTGTGTGTGTGTGTGTGTGTGTGTGTGTAGGTGAGGGTACTTCAGGACTGAATACAGTATGGATGTAGAAAAGGCAATAGGGCTCTGTGACTAATATGTAGCAAAGGTCAGTTATTCTGGCACTAGTAATACTCTGAGCACTGAGGGAAAAGCTGTGGGTATGTGGGCAACTGTGAAGAGTTGGTTTAGTCTGAAAGGACCTTAGGATTTATGGAAGGTTGGTAACTTTGGTAAAGAGAGAGACACAGGAAGTTTGGGCCTGTATTCTTTTTTTTAAAATTTTTTTTTCAACGTTTTTATTTATTTTTGGGACAGAGAGAGACAGAGCATGAACGGGGGAGGGGCAGAGAGAGAGGGAGACACAGAATCGGAAACAGGCTCCAGGCTCCGAGCCATCAGCCCAGAGCCTGACGCGGGGCTCGAACTCACGGACCGCGAGATCGTGACCTGGCTGAAGTCGGACGCTTAACCGACTGCGCCACCCAGGTGCCCCTTGGGCCTGTATTCTTAGAAATCATTATAGTTTCATTACTCTACAAAGCAAAAATAATGAAGTGAAAAATTAATAAATACATGATAAAAGATTATATATTAACTCATAATATTTAAGGGGATTTGATGGTCATCTACAAGGATACTGAAGAAATTCAGAAGCCTGATTATAAATAACTCAATCCAGCTGTTAGCTAGAATGGTTAAAAGAAACACAAATAACCAGGTCTTTTGGCTTCAGGCAATTTTAATAAGAGAAATTTCTATTTATATGGAAAAATCCTCTACTTGCATTGTTTTTATTCAGTTGGTAGTATTAATAGTAAATACTTTTGTTAGGGATGATCTTAAATTGCCACTTTTTTTGTTTGTTTTCGGCCAGTCAACCAAGTTTTTGTCCAAAGGTACACAGTGAGTCCAAAACTTCTTCTTTGATCTAACTACTTTGATAAATAACATTCTCTAACAATGTCTTTAACTAATGACACCTTTGGGGGCGTTTTCCCCATAAATATATAGAGCATGATGTACGCTGAATTATAACTTGTATTGACTTTGGGCTTGAAGACAATATACTGATGCTAAAATTTGGGATTGTGAACACCAACCACTCTTTTTCTTAATTTTAATATCAGGACACTAATTTGTAATGACACTGTTAAAATCAATTACATTTTGATACGGAAGATCTATATAGACTTTGTCCACAAGACTGTATAATCATTACTTTATAACAGGGAAGAAAATTTGTTTATTTGGTCTTCATTGGGAGTGTTTGCCTGGCCTTAAGTGTGTGGTCTGGGCAAGACTGTTCATGGACAAAGGAACCAGAATAACCCAGCAAGCCTGTGGTTTCTGGATGGGAGGTGATCCAGGCCAAAGGCAACAGGCACTTAAATTCCTAAAGGATCTCTTCAGAAGCTTTTTATTTGCAAAGTATATCATTCCGTGTCTTTAGTACCTTTTCAAGTTTTCTTCCACATCAGAAAAGTTACTTTGTCTTCGTTTTAGAGATACTTTCATTTTTGTTATTAAAACTGTAATCATGTTGATTAAATCTTGCAAGCACTTTCATTAAAGTTCTCTGGATTTCATTTCTTTCTCTTGCCTTTTAGTAGTAATATGATAATTTCTTTTATCACCCTGGATGAAGTGTTAAAATATGTTTGGCTTTGCTTGAATATCTGACATTTAATTCCCTCACTCTGAAATGTAATTGATCACATTTACCCAGGTGAGAAAGCTGTTCCTTTGGTATAGGTGGAGTTTTTCTTTCTCAATTATATAGCTAATCAAATAAACAGTAGTGCTTGATTTGAATATATAACTCTAGAGAGTAAAGAGGAAAATTGACTGCTTTCAAGATGCAGAGAATGTAGCGTAAAGCTGAGTATAAGGGAGGTTACCTAGAAATAAAACTGAAGACTGACTTTTTTAGTGGTTTCTTTCCAATAGTTTATTGATGGATTTATCTAGAGTGCAAGAAGCACATTTAGTGAAAATATTTTCTTATGTTTTTAATTTTTAGAACCTAATAAAGCATCTTCCAGATCAAGAACAGTTAAGTTCACTGTCTCAGTTCAAGAGTGACTATAACAACTTATGTGAACCCGAGCAGTTTGCTGTTGTGGTAAGTACTGTCTTTTGGCGTTAACTCTCCTGTGCGGGCATCTTTATACCAGGCAATGCAGGAAAGAAAATGTCAGGCCTTTTCACATCAGGATTGTTCCATAAAGCTTTGAAGCCCATCTTGCTTTTTTTCTTTTTTTTTTTTTTTAACCTAAGGATATTTATGGGAAATTATTTTGATTTCAAATATGTATATTGAAACTGTAGCCACAAATGAAGTCCAAGGAGTTTTTAAAAAGTATAAGCCTGATTTCTTGTTGTCATTATTGTCAATTTCATGTCAAAATGTAAGATGAAAACTGCACTCCTATGACTGACGAGAGTATTTATGGTTAATGCTGGAGCATCGTAAGCCAACATATTGCAAAAACAGCATCAGTTTCTTGTTGTAATCACTCACTTCCTTTCATCTCCCATGTTAGACTCTGAAATTAGAAGTATAGTCTCCTCCTTGGTGATAAGGGTGAAAAAGGAATACCTTTAAAAAAAATCTTTGAGACACCTTGATAATCATCTTGTTCCAGTCTCCTATTTTATTTATAGAAGTTGGGGTTCTGCAGAGGTGAAAATTCTTGCCAGTGCTATATATTAGCTGTGTTGCCAACTTAAAATTAAGATTTTTATCGAGCTTGCTTTCTCCTGTTCTTTTCTCCTATCATTACATAATCATTTTGAGGTTGGTTACATTCAGTCATCATGATGATACTGTAGTGTTTTGATTCTTTGTATGTAAGATTATTTTTTTTTCCCTTTCATCTGAAGTTCTATTACCAACCTCCAGGGACATGATGGAATTTGTGTTTGATATAATTATGAAAATGTGGGTTGGCTAACTAAAGGACTGTAACTGCATACCATATTTTGCATGTTGTTGGCCTTTGCGCTTAAACTGCTGCCATTTCTTCATAAACCTATTGTCTTCAGCCCTCCCCGCACTACCTTCCTGAGTTCACAAAACTCTGCTTAGAACACATAAGGGGAAGAAAAAGGCGGGGTTTTTCCTATATATAGTCTTACAATTTTTATTATAAAACTTTTAACTTATTTTCTTTACAAAAAAAAAAAACAAAACTTTTTTTTTTTAAACCCAGTTCTCTAGGGTACCATTTTCTTTTTCTCTTTTCTGTATTTCCTTGTTTGCTTTATATTCTATTACCTGATAATTTTGTCTTTCTTTTGCTCCATATTTGATGCTCTACCTGCAGTGTCTTCCATTGGGTATAAGTGAGTAAGGGAGAATTTGCATTACATTTTTAACCACAGACTATGCAGAATTTTGGGGCTTTTTTTTTTTTTTGGCCCAACTTTTTTGACTCTTGAAGAAAATTATATAATGTAAAATTATAATATAAAAATATTTCCTATTCACATTAAATCTGAAACACATATAAGCTTATATGAAAATGTCTATGTAGCAAGTAACTTTTTACATTGCATATCATCACAGGAAAAATGTAAAACTCTTCTCACGTTTTAGTGATTTTCACAGAAGAATGAGCTCAAACTTGCAGTTATTTTAAAATAGGCAGGTTATGTCCGCCTTTGAAAATATGGAGTTCACATCAAAGAGCCATGATTTACAAGCAGTATTCTCGTAGGGGTCAGAAATTTAAATATAGCAATTATATTTCCAGATATTAGTGCCAGAGGTTATAGTTTTGATTTTAAGACAGAGATAGACCGCTTCCATTTTAGGACATGTCAACTCAAACTTGACCTTGAATCTACACATTCCATGCCAGGTCATACCTGACTGAAAATGGAATTTAATGTTGAAAGAGTAATGGTATTGAAAAACATCTGCTAGAGACATTGTGAACAGTGTTTTATTATATGTTGATTGTGAATGTTCTTGAACCCATTGGTGTACATTCTAGTTTGTGTGGTACTAATGTTTTAAAACATAATTGCTTTAGTGAAGAAAGGAGAAAGTTGACAGGAAAAAACAATAGTATATATAGTATGTAGTGTGTGTCTGTGTGTGTGCATCGTCAAATTGTAATGTTCTTCAACTTTACCTTCTTTCAGCTTTTTACCATTCCTAATATGTCTCCCTCTTCTTCTTAGATACTTCCCCCCTGCCCAAAGGGGGAGAAACCTGCTTAAAGTTACAAACAATACTGCAAAATTACCAAAAAACATGATGGACAAAAATTGTATAACAGTGTGGAATGCCTGCAGATTTTAGTTCTTTCTGGATTAAAAGCTCAATATTGTTTGCTAGTTCTTTAAATAGTGATATGTTTTCAATTTATCAAGATTACATAAGTAATATGATAGTTTGGTAGTTTCAGGAAACTGATTATAATTATGTTTATTTCTATGATTCTCATTATACTGTTTTATTTTATAAGTAATAAACATGTTTGTAGTGAAGATGGGCTATTAACTCCAAGTAAACTGAACTGCAGATTCCTACATGACTTTGATTTCATAGAAGAGCATTTACTGACTGACTAAACTTAGATTTAAAGTAGTAATCATTTCCACCTAAAAATCATCACCATATCAAAAACAAGGGTAGTCATAGGTTAGGGTAACCTTTGTACCCCCAAATAGGGCCAATTCTTGCCTTTTCATTTGTTTTCACCAAAGATAGGCTTACATTCAGTTCTGTATCATCTTCAGGTTCTGTAACAGTTGATTTCTACATTGTTTTCAATTTAACAAAATCACTTGAAACTCTACAGTTACATTACTTGTCAGTTTAACTTTTTCTTTTATCCAATTATATAAATTTATTAATGTAATTCATGTGAATTTTAGAATTCTCAGAAAGGTGTATTCCATTTCAACAAACATAGGAATTTGACACTATAAAATCACCATACTTGTTTGCATTATATAATCAACTTTAATTCCACTCAAGAATTAGGTAAAACAATAAGCAAAAATCCGCCCCACCAGGACATTGGAATTTGCTTACATTATTTTCTCTTTGGTAGAAAGGGAATGTACAAAAGTAACACATCCAAAATGCCTGGTAACCAGTGTCAATTAAAGACCAATTAGAATATATAAGATATAACACATAAATTAGAAATATCTTTTACTTTTGTCATGTATTACTTGGATATAACTTTTCAGGACTCTATGTCCTATATAGTGTGTGGTATACAAATAGACTATTGAGAAATACTGTGTCAATATTCATGAAATTGTATGTCCTTGAAGCTTTCTTTCGGTCACTAAACCATGTTTGTATTCCCTCCAGGTTTCCTATAATATAGTGTTTCATATGCACTTTATTTCTCCCTTGCAATTGGAAGCAAAAATTTTTAATGCAGACACTATCTCGATTCCTTAAAAAAAAAAAAAAAGGTTTTTAATGAATGAATACTAGATACAGGTCCTTTTATGCTGCTACTAAGGGTTTAGTCACTCATCTATTATTTTAATAATTCAGAATCTTCCCGAACTAGTTTTCTTTGCAATCCTTATGACTTGGACATTGGCCAGTTTGAGCAGGACAGTTCTTAGGTGTTCAAGAGCTGGCCTTGTCTGTGCACTGTAGTCTAGTTGTGATCATAACAGTGGTGGCATTTGGTGGGCTGGTACCTTTTGGAATTGATCTCCAGTGCTGTGAATTCAGGTCCTAATAGTTTAATGGTAGAATTGATTTGTTTTTTGTAGCCGATTATAGTATACTACCATGTCCTATGTTTTCCGACAGATTTTGGCGTATGAAAAGTAATATCCCACCCCAAATCTGAAAAAGTTGTCATTTAATGCTGAGAGACTGAAGATTCTAGTCAAATGGTATTTTAAAGGAGTTCTCTGGGAGGTAGTCTATATCTGTGTCTTTTTGTGTAACTTAAAATGAATGAGACAGTTGGCATGCTGATTCTATTTGTTGGTTTAGGTTCTGGGCAGAGGACACGGAGTACTGACTGATGTGCCTAATTTGAAATATTCTTTTCCCTGGACGGTTCAGGATAAAACTCTTATTGTTGCTGAGAAAGTGGTTTTTATTTGGTGTGCCCTTTCCTCATGCTTTATTCAACTTAATTGTCTGTCAATAAGTTAAGAAGTGAAAATAGATCTCCTAGAAACTCTCACTCATTAAACCAATTGCCTGTCTCTTTTCTTGGATTCCTTCCTTCCCTCTTTAGCCCTAACGCCACCTCACCCCCCCTCCCAAAATATGGCCTATTTACCAAAAGTTGGTTCCCATTGAGTAGAACTTGATTTTAGTTGCATGACATTTTTTTTTTTTTTTAATATTTGCAGTTTCTTTGATCAGTAAACCATTAGGTAAAATCTCTGTTTTCACATTATCATGGTTTAACTGTGTGAGAAATAAGATATGTGAATATTCAGTGGGATCAGAGGCTTAGTTGAAGTTTGGAAAAATGCCTAAAAATTTGCATTTGAAACTTAGTGCAGACTTTCTTTGATTAAAAATTCTAGGTTTTCGAGTATATGTCTCCATATTATTTAATTCTGTTAAGCTGCCTGTTCTTCAAAGGGATCAAATCTTTCATAGGAAGGTTGAATTGAACAAATGTCGTGTTTGTGTACTGTATTTTGAACTGCCACCATTTGGTGTCACTGTAGGGCAGGGCTTTTAAACTTTTTGCAGTAGAGACCTCCATTTTTTTTTTTAATCAAAAAAAAAAAAATGTTGTAGGAAGTTTATGCATATTTCCCTGCATTAAAAATGCCTTGTTTTAAAATATACCCTAATATTCTTGTTGTAAAACATTCAAATAACATATAAAAATGGTGAATACAACGTGGAAGTTCCTTGTATCTCACTAACTCACTGCATTCCACACAGAATACAAAATTATTTTTAACATTTTGTTGGATTTCCAATCCTGTTTCTTTGTACTCACAAATGTGTGCGTGTTCATATGAACATTTAGAAAAAAACTATTCTGAAACTTTTTCATTATAAAAAATATGTTTTGGAGACCTTTATTTTCATGATGTACCGGTTTTAGATTCTTATGTGGTATTTCATGGTCTCTAACTATGACTTTTTCTTTTTAACTATTTCCTTAAAAAAATATGGTTGGTTGGAGGGTTTTAAAATAATAATTTTGTATACATCCTTGTGTACATATTTGAATATACTATTCAGAAATATTGTGTCAATATTCATTAAATTGTATGTCCCCAGGGTTCTTGAAAGAGTAACTCTGCTTACATCTTTATGCGTTTGAAGGCAGTGTTTTATAGACATTGTGAATAGGGACTCTGGGTTTAAATCCTAGGCCAACCTTATTAGCTGTGTGTTCTTAGGTAGTCGTTTATTTTTCTGTATCTCAATGTCCTCATTTATGAAACGGGATTTTTCCTATCGCTGCTATAATAAATTACCATAACCTTAGTGGCTTCAAACAACAGAAGTTGATTATGTTTTAATTCTGGAAGTCAGAAGTCCAAAATGGTTATCAGGGCTCCATTCCTTATGAAGGCAGCGGATTTGTTTCCTTTCTCCAAACTTCTAGAGGCTGCTCACATTCCTTGGCTCATGGTCCGTTGTCATTGTGGCTCTTGTCATCACATCTTCACTGACCCTCTCCTCTCTGTTCATAAAGGCCCTGTGATTATATTGGGCCTACTTGGATAATCCAGGATAATCTCATTTAAAGATTCTTAGTCAAGTCTGCAAAGTCCCTTTGCCATGTAAAATAATCTATTCAAAAGCGTTGGGGATTGGTACTTGGTTATACTTGGGGGGTCATTAGTCTGCCAGTCAGAGGGACAGTGATAGTGCCTACCTCCATTGTGTTGTCCTGAGTATTTAAAAATAGTGAATTTGTGTAAATCATCTTGTAATAATAAACTCTTTGTATAAAGGTTAGCTTTGTTATTAATACTACTTTTGGAAAAGAGTCCCAGAATTTCAAATGCTAGGTAAAAGATATTTTTAATCTTGATATTTATTGCCAAACTATCTTTCTAAGAGGAGTGTCAATGTATATTTTTATGAACAATATATGTATGGTTTTTTTTTCTTGTGCAATCACCAGTATGTAATATTATCCTTTTTCATTTGTTTTTGTATATTTTTTACTTTATATTTCTTGGTTATGAGATGAAATTGAAACAGTTATTATGTATTACTTTTATTTCTTCTTTGAATTGCTTATTACTATCCTTTGTTTGCCTCTTATCTTTTTTTTCCTTCTAGTTTGTAGGAGCTCCTTATGTAATCTATATGATACTCCTTTGTAAATATTTGCAGTTTTTCTTTTAAAAACGTTTTTTTAATGTTTGTTTTTGAGACAGAGAGAGGGAGAGAGAGAGAGAGAGAGCACACGCAGAGGAGGGGCAGAGAGAGGGAGACACAGAATCTGAAGCAGGCTCCAGGCTCTAGGCCCTGAGCTGTTAGCACAGCTCTGCAGCGGGGCTTGAACTCACAAACCTCTAGATCATGACCTGAACTGAAGGGGAGGCTTAACCCATTAAGCCACCCAGACGCCCCTATTTGCAGTTTTTCTTAATGCTTCTCACTTATCTCTTTGCTTTTACTTATGATATCTGCTGGATTTTTTTTTTGCATTTTTGAAGGTTGGTTTAAAAATTTTTTTAATGTTTGTTTATTTTTGAGAGAGAGAGAAACAGCATGCGAGTGGGGGAGAGGCAGAGAGAGAGAGAGAGAGGGAAAGACCTAACCTGAAGCAAGCTCCAGACTCCGAGCTGTCAGCACAGAGCCCAATGTGGGGCTTGAACTCACAGACCTGGAGATCATGACCTGAGCTGAAGTCAGACGCTTAACTGACTGAGCCACCCAGGAGCCCCAGTTTGGTTTTAAAAGTGAGTTAAGGAAGACCCATGTTACTCGCTTAAGGATAGGAATGTATTCTGTGTATATGGACAAGCTTGGTCCTTTGTATATAATAAGAGCGTGGTTCTTTGCTTATAATAGGACTACAGATTTAGCTTGATTGTAGGGAACATCTTGTGAGTATGTAAAATGAGTGTGAAATGCCACTGACTATCCTTCACTGCCTCCCTAAAGTCCTTCATTTGTTCCCCATAGCTTTTACATGGATGCCCAGAATTCTTAGAGTAGCATTAGGCCTTTAAAAAAAAAATTGACATATAATAAAATGTACATATTTAAAATTTGTAGAATTTGACTCATTTTGACATATAAATATACTCATGAAACCATCACGATAATCAAGATGATGAGCGTACCCATCACACCCAAATGTTTCCTCAGATTTTTCTATAATTCCCTCCTTCCCATGTGCCCAGGCTTAGGTCTTTAATGAAGCAACACCTGCCACCCTCTCCTCCTCTAGTCTTCCTTTTCCCCTAGGCTTCATCTTTCCTCCACAGCTGTGCTCTGAAGGCACCATACTGAGGCCAGTTGATAATGCTTCCTTTTCCCTTTCTTTCTACTTTGAGAGAGACTTCTCTGGAATACATACCCTACAAAATTCAGTATCCTTCCTCTTTTGTTACCGTAATACAACATGATGCAACACATGATATATGATACACATGGTGACCACATGATATTGGCTAAATGAATATGTGAAATAAAGAAGAGATAAAAAGACAGAAGGGAAAATATATGGTTAAGAACAATAAAGCATGCACAAAGTTTGAGGAATTTAAAACTATATATATATTTATTTTATTTAAAATATATATATATATATTTTATTTAGAGCAGTTTTAGGTTCATAGCGATATTGGGAGGGAGGTACAAAGATTACTCATATACATTCCCCCTACCACATTTATGCCCTTCCCCATTATCAACTTCTCCCCCAGGCCCTGAGTGGTACATTTCAGGTTAATGAACGTGCACTGACACATTATCACCCGAATTCCGTACTTTACAGTGCATTCTTGGTGTTGCACAGTTTCTGGGTTTGGACAAATGTATGGAGGGGTGTGTCCATCATTATGGTATTATACAAACATTTTATTGCCCTGAAATAAATAAATGTCTTTTAAAATCACTTTTTAAAAAAGTTTTTATTTAAATTCCTGTTAACATGTAGTATAATGTTAACTTAAGGTGTACAATATAGTGATTTAACACTTCCATACAACATCTGGTGCTCATCACAACAAATGAACTCCTTAATCACCTTCACCTATTTCTTCCATCCCCCTACCCACCTTCCCTCTACTAACCATCAATTTGTTCTCTATAGTTAAGGGTCTGTTTCTTGGCTTTATTTAATTAATAAATAATCATCCTTTCATTTATTATTTCTCTAACAGAGATCGCTCTCTTTATTTTTCCCTTTGCTTGTTTTGTTTCTTAAATTCCACGTATGAGTGAGATCACATGGAATTTGTCTTTCTCTGACTTCTTTTGCTTAGCAAAACGCTCTCTAGTTCTATCCAGGTCATTTCAAATGGCAAGATTTCTTTCCTTTTTATAGCTGAGTAATATTCCACTGTGTGGAATACACACCACGTCTTCTTTATCCATTCATCAGTTGATGGATACTTCGGCTGTTTCCATAATTTGGTTATTGTAGATAATGTTGCTGTAAACATCAGGGTCCATGTATGCCTTTGAATTAGTATTTTTGTATTTTGGTGTAAATACCTACTAGTACAATTGCTGCATCATAGTTCTATTTTTAACTTTTTGAGGAGCCTTCATACTGGTTTCCAGAGTGGCTGCAGCAGTTAGCAGTCCCACCAGCAGTGTAAGAGGCTTCCCCTTCCCCAGATCCTCAGCAACACCTGTTGTTTCTTGTGTTGTTGATTTTAGCCATTCTGACAGGTGTGAGGTGATATCTCACTGTAGTTTTGATTTTTATTTCCCTGATGATGAGCAATGTTGAGCATCTTCCCGTGTGTCTGTTGGCCATCCATATGTCTTCTTTGGGAAAATGTCTGTTCGTGACTTCTGCCCATTTATTTAATTTGATTATTCATTTTTGGGTGTTGAGTTTTATAAGTTCTTTATGTATTTTGGATACTGTCATTTGCAAATCTGTTCTCTCCATAGGTTTGCCTTTTAGTTTTCTTGATGGTTTCCTTTGCTTTGAAAAAGCTTTTTAGTTTGAGCTAGTCTCATTTGTTTATCTTTGCTTTTGTTTGCCTTGCCTCAGGAGACATAAAACACTTTAAAATGAAAATGTGAAGTATTTTTAAGATAATTATTTTAATTTTTGTTAAAATGAATCTCTAGATAATGACCTCTCTGTGGTGAGAATGGGTTAATTTAAAAGCAAAGCAAGTAACTTTTGAGCATAAAATCTGAATTCACTCTTTTTTTAAAAACGTAGAACTTAACCACCCTGTGTAATTGTACCACTTAACTTGTTCACCTGTCACAACACATGACTGTTCTGATATCACACTGGACATTTTCCTTGATGCTTTTTTTTTTTTCTCAATTTTTTTTTCAATTTTTTTTTTTTTTTAACGTTTTTATTTTTGAGACAGTGAGAGACAGAGCATGAATGGGGGAGGGGCAGAGAGAGAGGGAGACACAGAATCGGAAGCAGGCTTCAGGCTCTGAGCCATCAGCCCAGAGCCCTACTCGGGGCTCGAACTAACGGACCGTGAGATTGTGACATAAGCTGAAGTCGAACGCTTAACCGACTGAGCCACCCAGGTGCCCCCCTTGATGCTTTTTTAACTCAGAAGGTCATTTTCTTTTTAAGTTCATTGAATATTCAGGGTACCCTGTACAGTACTTCTTAGGGTACTTAGTGGTTTTATTTTATAAAAGGTGTTGAGGAAATTGTGATTCGATGTGAATCATGGCTTATTGAGGGGCACCTGGATGGCTCATTCGAGTAAGTGCCTGACTCTTGATTTCCGCTCAGGTAATGATCTCACAGTTGGTGAGATTGAGTCTTGCATGGGCCTGTCAGTGTGGAGCCTGCTTGGAATTCTTTCTCTGGCGCCACCCTCCCCCCCCCCCCATTCTCTCTCTCTCAAAAAAAAAAAAAAAAAAAGATTACAAAAGAATCATGGCTTATTGAAACACCTTTAGGAAAGGAGTGACCAAGATAGGTAAGGAACCTGAAAAAGTACCTCTGCTGAGCTATTGCTTTTCCAGAGGAAACATCTCCAGGGCTGTCTTTCATTTTTTAGGTGTTGATTATTTCAAGTGCTTTGCAAATGTCCTGATACAAGGTCAGTCCTGTTTCACAGACTTATCACTTTACAACTTAATAAAAGACATGAAGTTAGTATGATACAATTTCTTTTTCATTTTGGTTTCTGGTAAGTACTTCTTCCTTTTCTCTTTGATAATTCATCTTCAATCTTGTCTGTCAATGAGAGAAATCTTGCCAGTCTCTCCTCCTGGAAGACAGAGTTCTATTTTGTCGTCTGCTTTTGGTGCCTGTCCTGGAGTCCAAGTCCTCTCAAATTTCATGATGCTTTAGACAGCACTTTGGCAAACTCATCTGCAAATCTTTCACTACCCAGGGAGGACATTTGTTTAGAGTAATAAATGATTATAACCAGATTCATAGCTATTTAAATCTTAGAGGTCTGCTTCTCCTAAGATCCTAAGCATTCAGCTGTTCAGTTATTCTTGTCACTCTGCTTTGCAACCTTCTTGACATGCTCTTACCAGGATCCAGGACTTAATATAGGCTCGCCAGCACAGATGGTTTTTCTTTCACCTAGTTCAGGGCTTATTAATTTAGCTTGCTTTCAATTCTCATTGATTTGCAGCAAAAATCCTGCAGACGTTTAGTACTTCCATCATTTTCCTCACGTTCTGGTTTCTCTCTTCCATCACCTTCAGCCCTGTAAGCCAAAATAGTCACAATGCCATTTGAAGTTTTAATTAGACATAAATTTTGTTGGTTTGAGTAGTTAAAATCAGTGGTCAGCTGGAAGGTAGTTTTACCTTGTCCACTCTAGTATAATATTTTCTCTGAAGATCTTTTTCCTCACAGAATTTTTTTTGTAGTTCTTCCTGCACATGACACAGTGGACTTAGACATTGACAAAACCTTTAAAAGGCCATTTACATCTTCTCTTTACAAGTTTAACGGGTAGTACGAAATAATGTGTAACAGATGTATCGATTTAACCAAATACACTGAAATATACAGAAACTTAGAGATTTTCTTACGGTTGAACTTTACATGGCTTCACTGCCAATGGATTGAGTATATTTAAGAACCATTCTAATATTGATCTGAGCTCGCATTAGATTCTTACGAAATGGCTCCGGGTAGCAATTTTTTCATTAGTGTAGGTCTTGGCCTTTTGATGCTATGGGGGCTTAGATTGCCAGATACTTTCTGGGAGAATTGAGACCTTGAGATTATATTGGTAACTGCACCACCATCTGATCTTTTTATTTTAAGACCTTGTCTCCTGGGGTTCAAAAATTATCCAATCATTTGTTCATTTATTTGACACATATTTATCGAACACCTATTATGCACTGAAAATCGCTCTAGGCCCTGAGTTCATTGTATTGAACGTGTCTCTTATTCCTTGTTGGCCTTACATTTCATCTGAGGACAGTAATAATATACACATAAACAAAAACATAGCCTAGTATCAAATAATAATAAATACTCCTCAGGAAGTGTTAGGGTGAGGGCCCACAGGTGCAAGTGTGTGTGTGTGTGTGAGAGAGAGAGAGAGAGAGAGAGATAACAAGGCTAGGGAAGATCTCTCTGAAGAGATAATATTTAGCCAGAACTTAAGTGACTGAAGTTAGCTGTGTGGCCGTCTTGGGCAAAGCATGTTATAGACAGAGGAAACCACAAGCTCCAAGGCTTTGAGGGACAAGTGACTTTGGCACGGCGGAGGCGAGTGGCTGTGGCAGAGCGAGTATGAAGGAGTGGTAGGGGATGAAGTTACACCACTGGGGCCATGGAGCCATGGCGTGAGGCCCATGGACTTTATCGTAGGAAAGCCATCAGAGAGTTTTAAGTAGGTGAAGTGATCAGACTGATGCTTTCAGACTATTATTCGGGCATCTGATGATCTAGTTATTAAGGTGAGAAATGGTGCTGGCTTGCAGGCTTGATGGTGCTGTCAGAGGTCAGATTCTGTTGGAAAGTAGGGAAAGTAGGATTTCTGATGGGCTGGATTTGGGATAAGAGTGAAATCCGGCTGACTCAAAAATTCCTGCCCTGCCCATTCACGGAGATGAGGAAAAGGCTTGCGAGAGGAGCACACTGTGTAGGGACACACCTAACGTGTCTGTGGACATCCGAGGGGACACATGAGGTATGCAGTTGGGATGTAAGCTGGCAGTTCAAGGTTGGAGGTATAAATTTGGGCACCGTGATATTTAAAGCTGTGGCTCTGGAGGAGCTCACCTGAGGAGTGAATTAGAAATGCAGCACAGGAGGCAGCAAAGGGAGAGGCAAAATATGCAAACTGTAGTGTGTTTTCTCAATCTTGTCCCTAGAGAGGGATCACCATCAGCAAAATTTGTTTGTTTTTGCAGCTATCACCTCTCTGAGGAAAATCGTAATCCCCCGTCTAGGGAATTGTACCAGGTGATATTATAATACGACACTATTGCAGTTGGTTTCAAAAACTAAGCATGAGCCAGGGTGAGAGTGCTATTTGGCATTTGTAGAATATAATTCATCAGGGACCTTTGGAAAGAAGCTAGTGGTCATGAGAATATGTGTCTGTGGAAAGAAAGAAAAGACTTTGCCTCCAAACCTTGCTCTCGTATGAAGGAAAATGGAATAATCCCTAATACATCATAATATTAAACATAGTGCCTATATCATAAACTAAGATGATGTTAAAATGCCAGAAGTATGTACGCATTTGCCGTGATAAAATAACTCTCTCATTTAATCAAGGGATTGAGTTCATTTAGTTCAAATCGACATAAAAATAGTAATAGCAAATCCTGCCATTAAGGGGAAAAATCACTCACACATTACCAATTGTATTCTCTGTAGAGTGGGTGGGTAAGTGGAATTGAGCTCTAAACGGATTCTCTTATGAGCTTTTGTTACCCTTTTCCCTTGAAATTAGTAGAATGTCAGCTATATTAAATAACTTTGCAATTCCTTAATTTATTAGAACTAATGAAAACACAGCATGATCAGAATAATAAGCTCTTTCACTGAGTTGCTCCCTCTGGTAAGTTTCTCACAAAGTTTGAATTTTCAACCGTGATTTGTCTTCATCTTCCCCCTTTATTCGCTTGATGGCAAAAGGTACAATGTTTGCTTGTGTTGCGTATAACAGGCATGTAAAATGTGTGAAAGATTTGATACTAAGAAATAATACCTATCTTAATTTATTTTCAACCAGTCTATTTTTAACACAGTAGCCAGTGCTGTAAGTCAGATAGTATTCACTCTCCTGGTAATCCTATAATGGCTTCCCACCTCAGAGAAAATTCCCAAATCCTTGCAGTGGTCGACAGAGCTCTCTACAGAATCTGCCGTTGCCTTGGTGTTCTAGCCCCGTCTTCTGCTGTGCCCCCGGGAGGAGTCTGCTTTAACCACACAGCCTCTATACTGAAATGCCAGTCGCATTCTTCAGGGTTTTATACTTGCCTTTTTTTTTTTTTTAATTTTTTTTTTCAATGTTTATTTATTTTTGGGACAGAGAGAGACAGAGCATGAACGGGGGAGGGGCAGAGAGAGAGGGAGACACAGAATCGGAAACAGGCTCCAGGCTCCGAGCCATCAGCCCAGAGCCCGACGCGGGGCTCGAACTCACGGACCGCGAGATCGTGACCTGGCTGAAGTCGGACGCTTAACCGACTGCGCCACCCAGGCACCCCTTATACTTGCCTTTTACCCTCCTTGGACCTTGCTTCCATTAGACCTCCAGGTGACTTGCTCCTTCACGTCCTTTTGGTCTTTGTTCATATGTCAACTTCTGGAAGTCTTCTCTGAGCACCCTGTTGACAACTACATGCCCGCTAGTCTGTAACACTTCTTTTCCTCATCCCTGTTTTAGTTTTCTCCCAAGCATCCATCATCTTCTTGTTATATTCGATCTATCCATCAACCTATCTATTAGCCTATTATAAGAATATCTGTCATCTCAGGAATCATTCTCTCAGGTGTCTCTTGGTGAATTCCTTATGCACTACTTGGCATATCATAAGCACACAAATATCTGATGAAAGAATGAATACATTTTCTGTAAGGTACTTTATGACTTATTGAAAATACTGAAATGCTAAAGCTCTCTAGCTCTGGGCTTACCGAGGCTTGCTATGCAACGTGTTCCTAGTATTGAAACATGAATCTCAGTTAAAAACAACTTGGTCCTGGAATTCCAAATTCCTTCAAATATCCTTCATCGCATTCTAGCCCTGTTAGGTCTGGGGTTGAGTACTTAATTCATCATGTACTAGCTATGAAACTTTGAATAAGTCTCTTAACACCCCTCAATTTCAGTTTTTCAGTTTCTTTATTTATGAAATGTGGGTGATCTTAGAACCTATCTCATTAGGTGGTGGTAAAATTTAAAGGAGAACGTTCATGTGCAGTCAGTACTGAATCAGTACCCAATAATTATGTTAGCTGCTATCTTCATCATAGTTATATTTTAAATGTTTTTCTTCTCCTGTGTTGAGATCCAGTTAGGACCCACTTTGATCCTCTAGCATGTTTTATGTATATGTTTTTCCTTCCATTAGGTCTTGTGAGTTACTCTCAGGGTATGCACAACGTCATATTTCCAGATCCAACAGAAGTCCTTTCATGTCTCATCTGTATGCTCTTGACATGCATTCAGCCTTTCACCCCGTTAGCTTTATCTACTTGCTTGTCATTCTCCTGCGGCTCCCATGTGCTGCTTGTCTGACTCTTTCCCAGACTCTCTTCCCATTTCTTTTGATACTTAAATCATGGTCTTACTCAGATTCTGTCCTCTGCTCTTTTTTCATACCCTTCTCTTTGTCAATGATTTTGTCCATCTTACAATTATTTATCAATTCCTTTTGAACAATTTTTAGATATTCTAGGCTTTTTACTTTGTATATTTTTTAAATATGCACAATTCACTGTTGCACGAAGCATAAAGGGGATGAGTTGGGGTGTGGTAGAAAAGTAAGTACTGATTGATGAACATTTTAGGTACGATCAATTATCATGACTCCTGGATTTTGTGTTGAAATGTGGTGCCAGAGTAGTTATTTTCTGTTTATGGGAAAAACCTTCAAGAGTACAATTCAAGTTACTGAAAACCTGATTAGGGTAACTTTCACTTCTGATATTAGTTGCACATGTTAGAACCAGAAATATGAACTAAATTGACCTGACTGGATCTATCCAACTGAAGACCTTAGCCTTAGAAATCTCCTGAAATTAAAATCGTCCAGTTGTGTATAGTAACAGCTTGATGGTTATTACAAAAAGTGTGCTCAAGGGCAAAAAAAAAAAAAAAAAAAAAAAAGATGGCAGAATTGAATTTAACTATATGAAATATAACAAAACAGCAGTTAGACTTCTGCTTGTAAGTCATCTCATGCAATGGGGTAGCTAGAGATTAGAATCTGACTCTATGATAGTTTAGTTTGATTATTTTTTAAATATGATATCTGAAACTTGTTACATCTAGAAAGTAAGGGTTTGGATGATAGGAGCCAGGAGAGCAATTTTGGAGTTTTAGGTTAATGATGTAAGTATTCCAGCAAATGAGCAACCATTGAACATCCAAGTAACTACATGACAACTACTTTCTTTGACTTTTGTATAGTGATAAACGTTTCGCAAAGTATGTTTGTATACATTTGCCTGATAATATCCCTCATCCCTCACGACAGCCCTTTTAGGGTTGCAAGAACTGAAACTCATAGAGAGTAGGTGACTTAACCCCCCTACTTTATAAACAGAAGAGAAGGATTCACATTCAGGATTTCTGAATTATATTTTGTTTCTACCATACTGTACTATTTCTCGGTATAAAGCTCTTGATCTGTTAGGCAAGAAGTAGATGCATACAGCAGGTGGGCGAAAGGCAAACAAGGGAAAGGTTTTTAAAGCTAGGCTTTAGCCTACATTACATTTTTGCTTCAGACAAGTCCTATCCCTGCTTTTCTTTGTAGAAACCAGATACCATTTTTTATCTTCAGAAACTTAGGGCCAAATGTGAGGAAAATCCTCTGTCCTTCCTTGGAAAGCCTGATGAGTGTGTATGTTTCTGGAATGTCACTGGCCTGACCAGTGACTTCACTGAGAAGCTTTTCTCTCATTTCCTGTACCCTGGTTGACAGAAAGCTGGCATTGTGATATTAGGGGTGAGAGCCATTGAAAACTTTTCTGGGATACTCAGATTCATTGTATAGTTTCATTTAACTTAATTTGCATGATGGCTCCTGAAACAGAAGGTGATGGTGTTTGGTCCTATATTTTTTTGGTTCATTATGGGACTTGTCTGAGTTTTGTTTTGTTTTGTCTTTTCCTTTTGTTTCTTTGCTTATATTTTCATTTTGTATTGAATTGTACGTTTCATTAAACATCCTTATCTTCCATACCAGACGTGGCCTTTTTAAAAGGATAAATGTGTTTGTTTTCTTCCCTCTAACATTGGGTCAAGTTTCCTGTCCTGCAACTCAGCTATTATCCATTATTAATGTTATTTTTCTTTCTTTACCAAGGATGGCAATTTTGTATCCAAGTCCATATATTGTACTTATCTGAGGCATAGGATAGGAAGCAAAGTGATTCCCCACCCCCCTTCATCGAAAAGCTCATGTTAACTTTTATACCTCCAGCCTCATCACTACCAAGTTATTTGACATATTATATTTGTCCAAGTTCCCATCTGCTAGGAAAATCTAATTGTGTATGTGTATTGTAGCACTTACAGTACATTAACTTATAATGATACATTAAATAGTCACGATTTAGCATAAATTTTAATATGTTTAAGAGTTCTCATAGTCTGTGGCTTTATGCTGAAACTGTGATTGGACCCAATGTCGTATTGATTTTTTTTTCAAAATTTTTTTAATGTTTATTTTTGAGAGAAAGAGAGCACAAGTGGGGGAGAGGCAGAAAGAGAGGGAGACACAGAATTGGAAGCAGACTCCAGGCTCTGAGCTGCCAGCACAGAGCCAGATGCAGGGCTCGAACCCGTGAACCATGAGGTCATGACCTGAGCCGTTGGAGGCTTAACCGACTGAACCACCCAGACACCCCTCAATTGTTTTTTTTTTTTTCTTTTTACTCATTGACGTCACATTACGTGTCTTCCTGCGGTAATTGTTGGCATTACTGAAGTTTTATGCTGTAGCCAAGTAGAGTCTGTCTATCCTATTTTATCAGTGTTTCCTTTGAAAGTAGCTGCCCTCGGAACCACTAGCCACAGTAAAGCACCTAAATCATTCTGGTCAGTTGAACGCTAGTATGTTCTGAAAGGATTTAAAGTTCCAGCAGCTTTGTAGTAGAGGTTTTCTTGACACTTCCTTTATTTATGCTTTGCCTAAGTTCTGACCCAGAATTTTTTTTTTAAAGCATTCTATAGTTTGAATGTACTTAAGAGAAAACCAGTTCAGTTAGCTTCGTGACAGTCCTTCCCTTTATTGTTTAATTTTCCATCTACCAGTCTGTTCTCTCTCATTCTGTAACTTTATGCACTCTTTTGCCTTACTGACTTTTCTAATTTTTTTCTCTTAGGAGGGCTTTATCTGCTGTGTTCTTAGCCCCTTATTTCTTACTAGATTCTTATTATCTCCTTTGGAACTATCTATAATTCTTCCTGCTGGCTTTAGTAGTTACCTTGCTTGCCAGCTGAAGACTACCTTTCCCCAATTTCATCCTCCCCACAATGCAGGTTTCTACTTACTTTTCCCTAACCATGGCTCTGAGCTGTAGCCTTATCCTTTATTGGTTAAGTCCACTGCCTGAGTCCTGCCATCAGTGTCTACATAGTTCCCCATTTTTCCTGAAATGCAGACACAGACCTGGCCCCTCTGACATCTTTGAACAAAGTAACAGACATACTTTATGGCTGAAGGGCAGAGGAGTTGCCAGAAAAATGTATCACAATGATTTGGCTTGAACGCTCTCAAACGCACCGCACCCCTCCCCCCCAAAATCAATGACTTGAACTGAAGCACAAACCCAAATAATGACTTTCCAGGCCATTGATTTTATTTTTAGAAGCCCCTGAATGAATTTTATTTTGTCCTAATGTAGAAACAGAGTATAAGAAGTGCAAACAATCAATACCAAGAAACACAGCAAGGTATCATTCTTAATGATAATATTGCCATTAATATTCTGGCATTGGAGAAGGAGCAAGAATTTGTAAAATGGCATAGGAGAAATTAAAGTCAAAGCAAGGAATTGGTCATTTAAGAATGTTTGGGGAAAGTTGTTACTTTAAAATATGAGGTAATTAGCAAATGTTACAGGAAAAGACCCTCTTATTCTTCATTACTTTTGAATAATCTAATATATAACAGAGTTTTTCCTGTGTCACTCTTACCTCCACTATCCCTGACCTTCCTTCTCCATAGTACCACCCAAAACTTGAAAGTCGGCTAGTGAGATCAGCTTCTGGAGATAGAAATAAAAGGGTCAGCTGGCTAGAATTACATCCAAAGGTCTGGCTGTGGGGTGTGTGTGTGTGTGTGTGTGTGTGTGTGTGTGTGTGTGTGTACACACGTGTACACACACATACATACATATGTTTGCATCTTATCTTCAGATCCAACTTTCTGTTTTACTCTGTGACTAATTTTTATCTGGTCCACTGATCAATCTTCAGCATGTAATTAATTAACCACTTGAAAGTGTAGAGGATTTAGCCAAAGTGGCTCTTAAATGTAAGTATCATGTTTATGGTATTTTGATGATTTCTCATAATCCCTCTTTTATTAAATGAAGCCCTGCAAGTCAGGCAGCGATCGCCATGCTTAGAGTGCTTTTGTTTCATACATGTTAATGAATGGTAAAGGGGAGCCAAATTTAAAATAGAATAAAGTGTGGGTATTAATTTTAGAACAATACTGTTGAGAAAACATTAACCCTTAAGGATGATGTTACTGGGGCAGTCCTTCATTAACTGCATACATTTTTGTTTTTACTGTTTGTTGATTGCTTACTGTGTTTCAGGCCCTATGTCTCATGTTTTATTGTCATTTATATTTATTTTTTGGGTGCAAAAAACGTGATTTTATTAAAGCATGGGGACAGGACCCGTGGGCAGAAAAAGCTGCATAGGGGTTGTGAGGAGTGAGTGGTTATATACTATGGAGTTGGGGGAGGAAAAGTCAAAAGGGAGGCCTCCTAAAGGATTTTGATGTGCTCAAGAGGGCTCCTAAGGTACAGAGGCCTTGCTATTGTCAAGCTAAGGTTGTTTTCCTTCTAGTAAAACATTAACATTAAGACACTAGGGAGTTCCTGGAGACATGTTTTACTACTCTGTATTTGCCCCAAGTATTTGTCAATGGACTGCGGGTCATAAAGAAATTTAATTTCACCTACCATTTCCTTCTTGTCTTTGTTCCCCACGTCACTATGGAGGGGAGGGTGATGTTGGGACTCCAGAAAACTGAGTCTATAGGTTTCCAGAGATTAGGCTATTACTAAGATTGCCTTTTTCTTGTAATTTACTAAGACATATAACTGATAGAGATCACATGATCTCCAGGAGTGCCTGAGGAATATCCCACCTGTGGGAGAGAGTGTTTGCACTGTGGCAGCCTGCCTTACGCTCCCTCATCATACCCCCCCTGAACAGATTTGACCCTTAAATCTTTAAGATTGCTGAAGGTGGAATGCCGCATGTTTTAAATGTATTGTCTTTTTCCACATAGCATCTAGTGATCACTTATCATAAAACTAAATGGAAAAAAATAAAAACCCTAAATGAAATTATGTCACCTCCAAGTTTTAAAATACTCTCTAAAGGTTTTAATATTTACTTTGTGCTGTGTTAATACAGCCACTCCAGCTTTATTTTGATTAGTGATAACATGGTCTATCTTTTTTGTTCTTTTCCTTTTAAACTACTATTGTTACAGGCAGCATAATGACTTTTTTAATCCAATCTAATGGTTTCTACCTTTTCAGTGTAGTATTGACCGTTTTTCTTTAATGTGGGATACTAATATGGTAGGGTTTGAATCTACTGTTTTGCTATTTATTTTCTCTGTCATCTATTCTTTGGTACTCTTTTTCTCTTGGATTAAATATTGTAGTGACTTTATCTTCTTGTTGACTTATTAGTTACTACTTTATTAATGCCTGCATTAGTGTTTATAATATGTATTTTTAACTAACTTCAAATGATATTATACCATTTTCTGTGTGGTATGAAGTCTTAAAATGATGTACTCCTGTTTTCCAACACTTGGGGGCTTTGTGCTATTGTTATCATACATTTTGCCTCAACATGTTTAAATCTCCTAACACATGGTTATTGTTTTTACTGTCAATAATCATTTGTCTTTTATGTCTGCTCACATATCTACCATTTCCAGCATTCTTCACTTGTTTGTGTAAATCTTGACTTAGAATCCTCTTCCTTCTCCCTGAAGAAATAACTGTAATATTTCTTCCAGTGCTAATGAATTCTTTCATTTTTTTGTACGTCTGGGGAATTCTTTTCACCACCTTCATTTTGAAAAGTGTTTTCACGGATATGGAATTCCAGATTGATAGTTTTTCCTTTCAGTACTCCAAACGTGTTACTTCACTGTCTCGTTGTTTGCATAATTTTGGGCAAGCAGTCTGCCATCATTCTTACCTTTATTCCTTTGTTATGTCTTTTTGCTTTTTTTTTTTATTGTCTGGTTTTGAAGATTTTTCTCTTTCTCACTAGTTTTGGACAATTTGATTATGATGTACCTTGGATGTAGTTTTCTTCATATTTCTAGGCTGTGGAGTTCATTGAGCTTGTGGATCTCTGGGTTTATAGTTTTTGAATTGTAAAAGTTTAGCCATTACTTTTTTTCAGTTACTTTTTCTGTACCTCCTTCCTCTATTTCAGGGACTTCATTTGCATATATTTTATTATTACACATATATTAGTCCTTTTGAAAGTGTTCCATATTTGTCTCTGTTTTTTTGTTTGTTTTCTTTTTAATTTTTTTATTTGAGATAATTTCTGTGGCTATGTATTCCAGTTTTTTTTCTTTTGTGGTGTCTAATCTGTTGTTTTTCCTATTCAGTCATCTCAAATATCATAACTTTTTTTCTCTAGAAACTCAGTTTGGGTATTTTTTAAAAAAAATATCTTTTCTCTTCTGAAAATTCTCATTCTTTCTACAACCTTGTCAAACATATGAAATAGTTTTATAATAACTTCTTTCTGGTTATTGTTTCTGTCATTCGTGTATTTCTGGATCTGTATTTATTAAATATTCTCCTAGGTGGTTATATTTTCCTACCACTTTGGGTGGCTAATAATCTTTGTTTGGGTGCCTTTTTTTTTTTTTTTTTTACCATGTTGTGCTGTAGATACTTTTGTACTCTTATAAATACTCTTGTGCTTTGTTTGGGGAGACAGTTAAATTACTTGCAAATAGTTTGATACTTATGTGGCTTGTATTTAAGCTTTGTTACATAGAATCAGAGGAGCCTTCAATCTACAGCTTATTTTCCCCCAAGAGTGATACTCAGTAATAGTCTGCTGAGTATTCTACTCAATATCCCATGAATTTTGAAGTTTTCCCACTCTGGCTGATGAGATCAAGTACTGTTCCCAGCCCTGTGTGAGAATCAGGCACAGTTACCTCCAGTGCTTTTAGCTGATTCTTTCTCCAGCCTCTAGTGGTTTTCTTACATGCGTGTGCTCATCAGTACCAGAGCTAAAGACATAGGGGAAATCTCTTGAGATCTCCCGAGCTTTTTCTCTGTGCTACTCTTTTCTTTCTGGTACTCTGTCCAAAGAACTCTATCTGCCTTGGCATTAGCAGACTCTCATCTGCCTCTCCTCAACTCATGGAGACCCCATGATTCTACCTGGCTTCCTCCTCTCTGTGCTGCAGTTTGGAAACTCTTTCTAAAAAGTGAGCTAGCACAGTCATAGAGCTCACCTTGTTTCCCCTTTCTCAGGTGCCACTGTCCCACACTGATGTCTACTGTCTGAAAACTATTGCTTCAGGCAGGGTGGTAAGTCTAGTCCCTGTTTTTCCATCTTTGGCCAGAAGAGGAATTTCCCTTTGGAAGTTCTAATAGTTTCTAATTTGATTATAATTTGTAAGATGATCTAGTGTCTATTTCTTGAAACTCAGTTTACCACTCCCTTTCTTATTTACTGTGTTGCAGCCATACTCAATTGCTATCCCCACCTCAGATTTGTCTTTACTCTTGCAGATCCCTTTGTTTCAGCCCAAATGCCACTTTGTCATGAACGCATTCATCATGATGATGCCCCCCATCATTCTCTATCTCTTGAACCCTACTTAGTCATAGCACTCGTCCTTATCTGAAAGGATCTTGTCTATTCGTTTCTGTTTTTCTCTTCCTTTCTCTGCCTGCTTACTTACAGCACTCCCCATTTGGACCAAGTTCTTGTCATCTTATTTTTAATGTGAATCTCCAAGGCCAAAAAGAGTGTTTGGCACATAATAAATGCTCAATAAATATTTAACACATAAATGAGTAATTGTATCTGGCTCTCACATAACTCCAGAAATAGGCATTACCATTTCATAGATGAGGCAACCTGTTCACTCAACCAATAACTGTTACTGATCACCTATGAGCTTGTACTTCTAGGACATGAAAAGATAATACTCCATTTCTTGTGGTGCCCACCACTCTAACGTTTCTGTTCGCTGTAGATGCCCACTGTACTTGAACTTGTTTTTAGTTGTGGTTTCTGTATGCTTCATTACTGGACCAATTTATTTTAGTATTTAAAGGTTAACTTTGAGTTATTAATAGATGCAAATTACTTAGAATGTTCAAGTAGGAGCTGAAATTGTTGAACTTGAAATTAAGTTTTTAGAAATTTGGGTGTTTTCTTCTTTGGGATTCTAAATCATCTAAATAGACAACTAAAAAGTGGGGCATTTAAGTCCGTAATAGGAAATGTGGATTCTTTGTTGTTTTTTGGTATGGAAATATGATGCTTTCTAGTTAGACCATCTATATAGTATTGAAATTTTATGGCACAATCTGCTTAATTTGTTTCATTTGCAAAAACAAAACAAAACATCATTACAGTCACATACTAATTACTAGCCATACATCATTCATTTGAAATAAAGCCTAAAGCATTTTGTAGTTATAAGCAAAAAGGTCTCTTATGATTCATCACTTTGCAAACAACATTGTTTTAAGGTTGCTTTTTTAGATCCAAATATCATCTAGTGCCTGGGAAGCATTTTCTGTATTCTGCAAATCTCATTATATAGGTTTCCATATTCTCTTCTGAGACTATTTTGGAAACATAATGGAAAGGGGGAGACTGGACTCATGGAACTAAGTCACCATAGACTAGATAGTTGTGTCACACTTGTGGCTTAAGGTGTAATTGTTGCTATAGGCTGCTTTGCGTCTTATTCTTGAGGCCTTCAGAAAGGGTCTTAAAGTGCATTTTTAATAAGGTTGAATAAATACTATAATACTCTCCTTAGTGGTCTGTCCCCATTAACATGAAGGTGAAAAATTGATGAAAATGGATTATATGCATACTATTCACAAAGTCTCAAAGTGTCTCCCTATAAAATTCTTATTAATTATAAAGGAAAAATATAGCAACTTTACATGGGAAAAACTGGTGAACATCACTGTAACCAAGTGTGTGTGTGTGTGTGTGTGTGTGTGTGTGTGTGTGTGTGTGTGTGTGTGTAAGATGGAGGGAGAGAGAGAGAATAGGATAAAACAAGTGGGGCAAAATACAAACAATGGGTTAATCTGGGTAAAGATTTTTTTGGTATTCTTAAAACTGAAATTATAAGTTTTTAAAATTCCATTTACAGTAACATAACAAAAACATAAAAGACTTAGGAATAAATTAGCCAAAGCTGTGTAAACCACTAACAGAGATAAACTAGGCAAAATATGCAAGTCGTCTGTTTTAAGACCGTAGACAACCAGTAGAGAAAAATTGCAAGCCTTGAGAAAACAGAAACTATACTAACTTCATGAGTGCCCAGCTTTTGGCCTGGTGAAAAATTTACAGTTATAGCACAGAGAACTGAAGTTTAAGCAGAGGCTGTTTTTCTCTAAGCAGAAGAGGCAGAGATCAGAATTTGTAGCAGTTGAAACAGCTGGACTCTGCTGGGCAGGGCATTAAAGGGAGAGGGGTTGTACAGAAAGGGTCCTCTCTGGTCCTTGTGCAGATCTCCACTGAGTCTGTGCCTGGAGGCTGCGCTGTTCCTAGGCTGATCGAGATTTGTCACAGGGCACTTGTTACAAGTTGGGAGTGGAGTGGAGATCCTAGAGGTCCAGCATTGCTGGGAGGCATGGGATTTCTGGCTCTGCCAAAATAGAGAAATCATCTTAGCACCTCATTTGCTCACTTGGGTATTTATTCAAACAACTGCAAAGGTTGTACTTTAGGAATGAGTACCACACCCTGAAGAAGTACCTACTCTAGGGGCCCTTGGGTGGCTCAGTCATTTGAGCGTCCATCTTTAGCTCAGGTCACGATTTCACCGTTTGTGGGTTCGAGCTCCGTATCGGGCTCGACAGCTCAGAGCCTAGAGCCTGCTTTGGAGTCTTTGTCTTCCTCGCTCTCTGCCCCTCCCCACCTTCTCTCTCTCAAAGATAAATAAACATTAGAAGAAATTTTAAACAAAACAAAAAAGAAGGACCTACTCAGGACTCACCTTAAGGAAACCTATAATCGAGTCTTGCAGACTCCTCCGGGGAGAAAGTTTAGATACCAAGTTCCAGGGGCTAGGGTGAATCCTTTACTTCCCACCGCTACACTAACAGTGAGTAAACTCAAGCCTATACAACTTAAGGTGATCACCCAGTGATTTGCCTGCTAAAACTAGAATGAACATTCCTCAAAGGAATATTATAACTCAACAGTTGTTGCGGTATTGTAACATTAAATAGTAAAGAAAAATGAAATGGGATTTATCATCAAAGAAAATCAAACCAGACCCAAGATAGCCCGGATTTGGGATTTCACAGGCAAAGACTTTACTGTGGATATTATGAATATGTTCAAAGAACTACAGGAAATTATCTTCAAGGAATTAAAACAACAACAACATGGTCTTAATGGAGAAATCTCTTCAGGGAAATGAAAACTGTAAAAATTTACCATATGGAAATTCTCAAACTGAAAAGTTTAATCACTGAATTGAAATATTTAGCATGTAGGTTTAATAGTGTATTGGAGATGCGGAAGAGTCCGCGAGTTTGAAGGCAGCTCTACAGAGGTAATTTTATCTTAAGGATGTAGGCCAAAAAAAAAAAAAAAAAAAAGTGTAAAAAACGAACAGAACCTTAGGTATTGTGGGTCAATACCAGTCATTCCAAAACACTTGTAATTGGAGTCCCCAAAGGAGAAGAGAGTGAGATTGTGGCTGACAAAATATTTGAAGAAATAACGGCCAAGACTTCCAAATTGGGTAAATTGGGTGAGGAGTAGAAAATGAAGATTCAAGAAGCTCAGCATATCCCAAGCAGGATAATGTAAAGGAAAAAAAAAAAGAAAATGACCTTGGCACATCCTGGTCAAACTGCTGAAAGCCAAAGATAAAGAAAAATCATGATAGTAACCTGGTGCATTAGGGGTGGGCAGACACATTGCATGTGGGAAAATGAGAGATTTTGCTAACTCTGCAGAAATAATGGAAAGCAGAAGTCAACGGAAGGGTATAAAGTGTTGAAGTAATAACGAAAAACTAACCCTGTAGGGGCACATGGGTGGCTCAGTCGGTTAAGTGTTGGACTCTTGATTTCAGCTCAGTTCATGTTCTCAGGGTTCCTGAATTCCAGCCCCACCTCAGGCTCCCTGCTTCCTCTCTCTCTCTCTCTCTCTCTCTCTCTCTCCCCCTCCCTCCCTCAAAATAAATAAACTTAAAAACAAAACCTGTAAAGTCAAAATTCTCTATTTAGTAGATACCCTTCCAAAAATAGGGTAAAATTAAGACATTTTTAGTGAGCTGAGTTTGTAGCCATCAGACCTGCCCTACAAGAAATAAATGCTAAAGGTTATCCTTCAAGCCAGAGGGAAATGACACCAGATGGAAACTTCCAATCTACAAAAAGGAATATGAGTGCCTGAAATAGTAAATAAACTGTTTCCTCTTCTCATAAATTACTTAAAATTGATAATTAAAAAAAAATCCGGCAGGATGGGGTTTCTAATGTACATAGAAGTAAAAGCTAGTAATTGCACAAATGATGGGGGTACCACAAATGGAATTGCACTGTTATAGCATTACACTTATGAAATGAATCTCAGGCAGTGTGAGATGTGAGTGAAATGTAGAAAAAGGAAAATATATACACGTACAATATTGACCTAATAGTAACTCTAGGAGGCTGATATATAAAGATGCATTTTGTTAGTCTTCCAGCAACCGGAAAAAAATATAATTAAAAGAAATAGAGCTCAAAGGCCAATGGAAGAAATAAAACGGAATACTAAACATTGCTTGACTGCATCTCTTTTATCTTTTTCTTGCTTTTGTAGTTGAAAAGCAGAAGGGACAAATGGAAAACAGAACAATAAGAAAAGTAGCAAAGTTACGTATATTTCAGGAAATGTATACTTCAAGGCAGAGCGTATTATAAGAAATAAAGAGTGATATTACACAATGATAAAAGGAGTAGTTTACTAGGAATAATCGTCTTAAATATGTAAGCTCCTAGTAACAGCATCAAAATTCATCAAGCACAAACTGGCTGAATTAAATGGAGAAATAGATAACTCCCTGATCCTAACCTTATCATGGCCCTTTTTCAGCAAATTCTAGGAAAAACTATAGACTAAAAAAGAAAAAAAAAAAAGACCGTAAATACCTAGAAAATCAAGTTCTGTCAGCGGTTTTGTTCTAATATTTGTGGGGCTTCCTCAGAACAACTCTAGGGTACGCATTGTCTTCAAATACACATGGTACATTCACCAAAGTAGACCCTGTGGGGACATAAAATATATCTCTATAATTTTCAAAAGATTGAAATCTTGCTGAGTGTGTTTTCTGTTAACAGTAAATTGGATAATAATAATGGAACATCTCACTGTTTGAAAATTGCATAATGTGGTTTTTTAATTACCTGTGAGTCAAAGAAAAAAATATTTTGAATGAATGGAAACACTGAAAACAAAACCAAATTCTCAAATTATGGATATCAGGACTCAAAAGAATTTCAGTACAAAAAATTAGACTCGAACATACATGCAAAGAGTAACAAAATATTTTTATATATCAAATATTTCAGTACATAAAAAGACCAAGTGGTATAATGTTGGCTTAATTTAAAAATTAATGTACTAAACCACAGTACCAGAAAAAGGAGAGAAAAATCACATTACCTAAAGAATCGCAAAATGACAAGTATTTAGAATTTGAATTTATGATAAATAAAAACTCTTAGCAACTAGAAATAGAAGGAACTTCCTCAACCTGACAGAGGACATCTATGGAAAACCTGTAACTCCCCTCATAATTGATGGTGAAAGATTCAATGCTTTGTCATTTCTGATTGGAATCTAGGTGAGGATATCTATTCTTATGCTTCTATTCAGCATTACAATGCATGTTTTAACCTGTATAGTAAGAAAAGAAAAAGAATTTAAAGTACTGTGCATTGGGAATGAGGAAGTAAGCCATCTTTATTTTTGAGTGACCTGTAAATTCCTTATGAATTCATACAAACAAACTTTGTTGAAGTAACCAGTGAGTTTAATAAGATCACAGAATTATCAGTATATGCAAATAAGCTGTATTTTTCTCTGTAAGCAGTGAGATCTTGGAAAACAAAATAAAAATAGTACTATTTACTCTACCATCCAAAAACTTAAAATACTTAGGAAAAATTTTCAGTAACACATGCTAATTTTCTATGGCAAAAACTACAAAATATTGCTGAGAGAAATTAAAGAAATTATAAATGAGCTACTTTCCATGCTCCTACAGTGGAAGGCTCAGTATTGTTAAGATGTCATTTTTTCCCCTCTAATGATCTTAGATTTCGAATATTTGATACACATTCCCAGTCAAAATCCTAGCAGGTTTTATTAGCCTAATTGATAGGAAATTACAAAAAAATCATATGGCATACAAAGAACCTAGAAGACATGAGTTTTGAAAAAGAACACACTTGGAAGACTTTTAGACTTTTAGACTTTTAGACTGTGATAGCAAGACAGTAACACTTTGGCTTAAAAATACACAAATAAACTTTTTCTAGAAAGTTTAGAAACAAACCCACAACAATACCATCAACTGACTTTCAGTAGAGACTTCAAGGCTAGTCAGTGGGTGGAAAGGAATTTTTTTTGTATCCAACTGTACTGCAAAACTTGGATACCCTAGGAACTAAAATGAATCTCAAGTCCTCTGTCATACCGCACAGAAAAATTAATGAGGGGCGGAATTTTGACCTAAACATGCAAAACTAGAAAACAGGTATTAAGTAGTATAAACCACTTAGCAACACAGTTTGACAATTTCTTAGAAAAGTATACATTTATACTCTATTTTTTAGACACTTAATGGAAATGAGAAGATTCACACAAGAATATTCAGAATGTTCTGTATTAGTTTCCACAGGCCTCCAATAACAAATGTCCACAACTGCGGTGGCTTAAAACCACAAATTTATTCTCTCACATTTCTGGAGACCAGAATACCTAAATCGAGGTGTTGGCAGGTTGGGTCCTTCTGGAGGCTTTGAGGGAGAACGTGTTCCATGCCTCTCTTCTCACTTGTGATAGCAGCTCACAGTCACGACTTTGTCTATCTAGCTGCTAGGATCTCTCCAGTCTCTGCCGCCTCCTTTGCATTGCCTTCTCCTGTGTGTTACTCTCTCCCTACCCCCCTTTTTAAAAATTAAAATGACATCAGTCACTTAATTTAGAGCCCACCCTAAACCCAGCATGATCTCGCGTGGAGATCCTTAATTGTATCCGCAAAGATCTTATTTCCAAATAAAGTGACATTCACAGATACCTGGGGTAAGAACTTGACATATGATTTGTCCAGTTCCCTGTTTAACCCAACCCACCACATAGCCCCAAACTGAAAAACAAAGAGTCCATCAACAGAAGTGAGTAAAGAAATGTTGGTCTATTTTTACAACAAAATATCACTCATTAGTAAAAGGGAACCAAATATCGAATCACACAGCATGTATATGAATTTCAAAGTCCTTTTGTTCAGTGAAAGAAGCAAGACACAAAAAGTGTTTACTGAAGGTTTCATTAATATCAATTTCAAGAACAGGCAAAACTAAGCTATTATGGTAGAAATAAAAACATTGGGTTTCTTATGGTAGGGCGGGGATTGTCTGGAAGCAGACATGAATGAATTTAAGACACCAGAATGGTTGTGGGTTTTATGCCAGCTTTTTAATTCATCAGATATGAAACTTCTGTGTTAAGAGTATTTGCTAAGACTGCCAAATTAAATAAGTCTCTTGCTCTCTAGCTTTCCCACTTACAGATCCTGACTATCGACAGAACTCATTTGGACCTCCTGTGAAATCCTTAGTGGTCCAGAACTGATAAGCACTTGTAAACAAAGATAAAGCAATATCTGATGGCTATAACCAATTTTCTGTTTCTTGACTAGCTGCAGGAATATACATTTCATCCTTTTAATATTTTTTGTATAATTCTTGGCTTTGCTCTTATGGAAAAAATGTTAAAAACATACCATATGTACTTTGCTGTTGTGTAGTTTTTAAAAAATAATTTTAGCCTCGGAGCTTTAATATCATAAGAACACATTGATTTAAAAAAAAAAAAAACACACAAAACATTTTTTGTATTCTGAGCACTACCCAGGCATAAGGTGCTTAAATAGCTGTGTTTTTGATGCATTTCTTGAAATGAACTATTCTTTTCTTCTTGAGCATTCTGGAGATCTTGAAAATAGTGGCCAGCTAATGGTAAAGGGTAGGTATTTTTTTTTTATGCAGTTTAAGAAATCAAGTTAACTTTTTTCAAAGTGTCTTAATTCTGTTACTAGATTTACATTATTTTCTTAGCTGTTGCTTTCCTCCCTCAACCCTTTGTCATTTTCTAGTCTTGTCTTTGACAAGGATGCATTTGTTTTTCACCTTCCGTTTGCTTATTTGCGCCTCTTCCACAGAGAACAGAAGAATTAGCTAATAAGGAAATATGAGTGGAAAGTGCAGTGTGAGGGGACAACAAACACAAATCTGGAAAAAGTACTAAAAATTCAGCACAACAGGAGGCAGTTGGAAAAAGAAAGGAATCTGAAACAGTACAGCCGGGTGTCTCCACAGTGTTTGGTCACATAACTACAGTGGAGAAAGTCCATTCCTACTCCTAGGAAAACATAGTAGGAGTAATTTGAGTATTAGATGGCTTTTAAGATACGATTATTAATTTCCACACTTGATACTCTCAGTGACACGCACACATTACTGGCAGCAAGTTAGCTCGAGGACCATGTCCTACCTGCCATGTGACCTTGAAGGAGTCCTTTAACCTTCCTGAAACATTGTTCTGTTATTCCTTTTTTTTTTTTTAAATATAATTTATTGTCAAACTGGTTTCCATACAACACCCAGTGCTCATCCCTACAGGTGCCCTCCTCAATGCCCATCACCCACTTTCCCCTCCCTCCCACCCCCCATCAACCCTCAGTTTGTTCTCAGTATCCAAGAGTCTCTTATGGTTTGACTCCCTCCCACTCAGTAACTTTTTTTTCCCCTTCCCATCCCCCATGGTCTTCTGTGAAGTTTCTCAAGATCCACATATGAGTGAAGACATATGGTATCTTTCTCTGACTGACTTATTTTGTTCTGTTATTCCTGATACATGTACAAAATATATGAAATAAAGGTTTAGAGGAGCCAGTCATTTCAGATGAAAGTGAGTGTCTTTTCAGTCAGTTGGTTACTTGTAGTGTTGGGTAAATGGATGGTTAAAATAGTTCCATAGTGACTTTAGGGAAGAATAACAAAGATACTGCGCATGTACTAAGATTTCTTTTCAGGCGAGCCTGTGCAAGTCTGCAGGCGAGAAGGGCGGGGGGTGGGGGCGGGGAATGCGCCAAGTTTCGAATAAGCTGGTTCCTGAATATCTCTTATCTATTAAAGAAATTAAAGAGAACCAGATATGGTATTAGATATGGTTGGTATAAAAATGTCTAAAGGATTCTGTTGTTTCCCCCATAAAACAATGGATGGCATTAAAATTATGTGTGAAACATAATCATAACGAGATGATGCAAGATTATATCTTCCTTTTTGCCCTTTGTCTACTTTTTGCCCTTTGAGACAGATGGAAAGAATCAGATGATCCAAGGGTGGCAGTCATGACTTAGGCATCCAGTCCGTACCTGTTGCTTTATTATTTTCTCAAGTTCTTTCATCTCACTTGTCTCTCCTCTGACAGCACTTAATGTTGCCAACAAACAGAGGTGTGACATAAAAATTACCCTTAGACTTCTGGATATTCTTGATTGATTTTCACCAGTCACTGCTTTAAAGGTTTTTTTTTATTTGGCATGGAACATCTCTAATTATGGGGTGGGGACATTGCAGGAACACTGCCCCCTGCTTTCAAATAACAGTTAAAGTATTTTCACTTTCTTTCTTATGCCTTCAGATTGATCTTCAGATTACAACTCCCTATTGTCAGAGTTTGGTGATGTGAGTTTATATTACTAAGACTAGGTATCAATCAGTTGAAAGGATAACTCTGTGAAAGTTAAGTTCTAATTTATTAACTGTCTTTTTTTTTTCAAATGTTTATTTATTTTGAGAGAGAAAGAACACGCACAAGCTTGAGCAGGGGAGGGGCAGAGAGGGAGAGGGAGTCCCACGCAGACTCCACACTGTCAGCACAGAGCCAGACTCGGGGCTCACTCTCACAAATCATGACCTGAGCCGAAATCAAGAGTTGGACCCTGAACCAGCTGAGCCAGCCAGGCACCCTTCATTATTAACTGTCTCACAGTTAAACTTTCATAACCTTCTTCTCTTTCTCCTCCTCTTTTTTAGTGACTCTCTTACCATTGAGAGCATTATTTGGAGCACCATAGCTCTTCATTTCTGCATTCAGCCTCGCCTGGAGCAGACAAGTGAGAGATTCCTTAGTAAGCAAACGGAACACAAATCCTGTGTTGACAGATCATGTGAAGTAATGAAGAAACAGACGTTCTTCAAGAATAAAAAATATATATATATTTTCTGATTTTTAAACTTTTTATTCTTTGATCCTATATGAGGAAAGACTCTGATTTGATTAATGACAAAAAGAACCCTGCTATTCTTATCACAGATCCCAAGATCTAGACCTTAGAATGTTAGTGTACTTTAAGACTTTTGTTTTTAAATAATGGGGACAGCCATGTGTCCGGCAGGATCAGAGTAGGCTATTCAATAGTAGACTGAAGACCAGAATGAGTTCCAGGTGATCTCTCAGGTTTTTTTCCAGCTCAGTGATTTTTGTTCACTAAAATACATTTATTCTTTATTAGTCTAAATCCTATTTGAAATTTGGAAGAAAGAACAATATGGAAAGGACATCTGATTTTAAAAGATGTTGCTCTAAAATGTGTTTTTAGGTTTCCTGGCTTTGTCAGGGTTTTTCATGAATTCATAGCATTTTGTTCTGCATTACATCATACACTTACTCTGTCTTTTCAAGGTACCTGTCCCTAGTGCCAGGTAAACTCATTACTCATACAAATCTAGGTTATATTTTTCTAGGAAAATTAATTACTTTATCCTGGCTACATATGGTTAGCTTGTCAGCAGGAAAGCTTTAACATATTTGGGGACAGTATAATCGAGGCATTTAAGCAGTTTTTTTCTCTTTGTGCATAAATTAGTACATTAATATAGGTTAAAATTAATATATTTTGTAATAATATTTTCCTGGGATACTTCTCATGTTTACGGCAAAGTAACAAACTATCATGAATAAGGGCACAGGTTGAAAACGTGCCACGGGAGCGTGATACACCTTTTGAATGGCCATAACCACGTGTACTCATGTGAGTCCTCTACCTTACTATTCTAGAGGGTATATTAAATGGAATAGAGCACTAATACAGAGTTGGCCCTATATGATGTGAATACCATTTGCAATGGTTAAGCATAAAAATTTAGAGAATTTAGTTTATTTGAGAGCATTTAAGACACGTTTGGGGGCGCCTGGGTGGCTCAGTCGGTTAAGCGGCCGACTTCGGCTCAGGTCATGATCTCGTGGTCTGTGAGTTCGAGCCCCACCTGGGGCTCTGTGCTGACAGCTCAGAGCCTGAAGCCTGTTTCAGATTCTGTGTCTCCCTCTCTCTGCCCCTCCCCCAATCATGCTCTGTCTGTCTCTGTCTCAAAAATAAATAAACGTTAAAAAAAAAATTAAAAAAAAAAAAAACACGTGAAATGACGCTTTGAGAAGTAATCACTGTTTGACTCAGTGTAGCTGCACATATAGTGCCCAAACAGAAGGATTCATGCCTGCTAACAATTGACATTCTAACCGGGCTTCATTTTATCTTTCTAAAATTTTATACTAAATGTATTCTATGAAACCGTTATTAGTTCTTGTTTTGTTCTTACGTCTTTTTTGAGCTTATAGTCTTTTTACTTTTTTTGTTTCAATGTTTGTTTATTTTGAGAGAGTGCGAGAGCATGAGCAGCAGAGGGGCGGACAGAGGGAGAGAGGGAATCCTAAGCAGACTCCCTGCTGTCAGTGCAGAGCCTGCCATAGGCCTCGCTCGATTCCACAAACCTCGAGATCCCGACCTGAGCCGAAATCAAGAGTCAGACGCTCAACCCAGTGAGCCACCCAGGCGCCCCACCCTTTTTACTTTCTTGTAAGAAGAAAAAAAATATTTCCCCTAGACAGGCAAATTTAAAGACATTCCTTGAACTCAGAATTTTAAGACCTTTTCAAAAGTTCTGTGTGGAGGGCAATTAACTACGTCAGTCAAACTCTTAGAATCTTGGCTGTGTCCACTTAAACATTAAAACATCAGGTGACTGGAGAGAATACTAAATGTGAATTAGATATTTATATTATTTGCTAAGAAACTTTCTCAATCACTGTAAGGATTTGGTCCATCTGAAGATGTATCTGCTGAGAGTTAACTCCTTACTGCTCAGTTCTTGTTAGATGAGTATGCTGGGCTGTATTGTTATGTCCAAGCAAGTATCCTTTTGGATCTAATATCTTTTTGGATCTAATAAATCCAGGCTTTTGTCTGGTCTATTTAACTTTAAACAGCAGCCATTGTATTATTAGCAGATAGTCTTCTGTCTCCTGAACAGAAATCCTATAAGCTTTGTGTGACATTGTTCTTTATGTTTTCTTTTATACTCTGTGACTAACAGACCTATTCCCTATTTTAACCGTAAGGTGCTGTGTCACTGTTGGTTGTTTGTTTTTTGTTTTTGTTTTTTTTCCTGACCTTGCCTCACACTGCTTTTATTTATAATAGCTGTTGAAGTTCAATAGGTTTACTGTTATTGCATCATCAATGTGTTTAAAGTCTCAATCCCTAGCACGTTTGGTCAGTGAATTCACACACAGCTTAAATGCCCTTTGTCTCCAGCCTTCAGTTAAATGGCTCTTCTCCCCTGTGATAGAACACAGGGGAGTAAGTTTAAGGCAAGAACTTGCTGACTCTCTAGGCTTTTTGTTCTTTGCCAAATCTTCAGCCCCCGCGCTCCCAACAAGGGAACGCAGAGTCCCAAACAGGGTTAACTTGGCATCTGATGGACCCATAGCTTTGCATGGCTTCTGGCTCTGGCTACGCCCGTGTTCCTTAACATCCACTCTGCTAATTTAGTGTGTGTCAGGAGTCATTCTACTTCTCTGTGTTTCTCTAGAAAGTCAATTTAGTACAAATTGGGACCTATTTACTTTCCCTCCATCTAACACATACTGTTAGTCAGCAGGGCTTCTGAGGACAGCAGTTGCTATTTGAAGAAAACAAACCCTCTTTAGACCTTTCTGAATGTTTTAAACATGACCCAACCTTTTCCAGTGTTGAACAAAAATTAATGAGAGAAATGCTTTGTCATTTGTTGCGTCTGTACCCTGCCACCTTTTTTAAAATTTAGTCTTTGTTGAAAAATTATATGTACCTTATCACTTTAACTTTGTCATTCAATTAAAGCTTTCTTTTCCCTGAGCATCTAAATTGTTAATTTTTTCTTTGAGGGATGACTCTTGATTGCTCACAAAAACAAGCAAGGCTTTTCTCTCTCTCCCTGCTATCAGTTTTAAGGGACATATTGCTTCCTCGGCACTGTCATACCAATAAATCATCCCAGATTACTTGCAGTCGTACAGTACTAAAGTATACCATGCATTTTAAAGGAAATCTGCTATTTTCTTTTCAATCAGATGAGCAATGTGAAGAGACTCCGGCCACGGCTCAGTGCTATTCTCTTTAAGCTTCAGTTTGAAGAGCAGGTGAACAGCATCAAACCTGACATCATGGCTGTCAGTACTGCCTGTGAGCAGATAAAGAAAAGCAAAAGCTTTAGCAAGTTGCTGGAACTTGTGTTGCTAATGGGAAACTACATGAACGCTGGCTCCCGGAATGCTCAAACCTTCGGATTTAACCTTAGCTCTCTCTGTAAAGTGAGTTGTTTTTTTTTTTAAACACATATTTGCCTGGACACTCATTCTTAAATGTCAGCCCTGATTACATTATTTAAATATTTTTATTTTGATGTGTTCATTATCGAGAATTTGAACCAAACCATGGACCCAAACCCAGAGTGAACTGAGCTAATTTACTCAACCTCTGAGCTAAATCCAAATATTAATTTTCTCTGATCTGCAAATCCAACTGAAGGATTTTGTTTAATAACAGAATTATGTCATAAACCTATGCTTTCCCAACCTAATGAAATGGAACATCAAAATATTTAAATCTAATATTCAATTCAAGTGACTGCAAATGGTGGTATATACATATTGAGAATTGCTTAAGATTGTCGCTTCAGTTTTTACTTTAGCTATTTAAATAGTTCTGTGTGTTTTTGCTTTGTTTCGTTTTTTTGCAAGCTGACTAAAGGGAGAAAAGAGTGAGACTGCTTTATATAAAGGGGGAAATTCCCTTATTAGGAATAGACAGACATACCTCGGGTATCACTGATGATTTTGAAATGTTTCTATCTAAATATAATTTTAAAGGATGTGAAAATTGAGTAAGTTTAGAGATTTTTTTTTTTCCTCCTGAGTTCTTCCACATGTTAAATACTGTTACGGCAAATATATTCACTGTTTTCATATAACAGAGTTCTTTCCTAGGAAGAGGGCCATAGCAATAGTGCTTTATTGATCTGCTTACAATGAATTCTTCTTGTTACACATCACAAGAAAAGCCTTCTTTTGTTCTTGACCTGCTAACATCTGTACCACCTGATTAAGGAATTTGATGGCTGATTTTCCCCACTATCCAGAAGTTTGCTTTATACCACTTGATTTTTCTGAAAGACCTACATTAGCATGTATGTAACCTCTTTTCAAACTGAAATCCGAAGAGGATTTTCGCTTTTACAAAATGGGGATTGCTTTTTTGCTTTATGCCATTTGGCTTAAAGGCCAAATGAAAGGTTTCGTGGGGACACTCTACTTTCGGGTAGCGGGGGAAACCAGTGTTGCCATTGCCAGTGAGATAGGGAAGGTGAGAAGCAAGTTCATTTTTAGCTGTGGGTTGGCTTGAATAGTTAATCTCCCGGTGCTTTCACGACTTGCCTTATACAGTGTTCCTGACCTAAGCCTCCAGTTGGTATCAACACCTGTGAGCTTGCCCCACCCCAACTCCATCTTTTTATTTTCCTCTCAGTTCCTGAGCTTGATGTATTCAGTTAAGATCCCTAGCATGGGAGGTGCAATTCATAATACATGTATTGAAGACTTTACACATTTGTAGAGTGCTTGCTTATTCCTGTGCCAAATGCTTGACCTGGTCATCCCATTGAATGGATGTACTTATTTACCCGGCATACATGAACCCCCGTTTTTCACCATTAATTATTATTAATTTTTTTAATAGAGCTGTATACAAAAAGTTATGGCAACAGAGTTGAGAGAGAGAGGCTAGCACAGTTAGGAGGGGACAGTTAAGCATTTGGAGAAGGAATTTGAGCTGAGTCTGGAAGTGCGAATGGATGTTCCCTGAGAGGAAAAGGCGTTCTAAGCTAAATCCATCAGTTTGCATGAAGGGTCATTTCACGGCGTATGTGAGTACACCAAGTGATGGGAAGCCTAGACGGGAAAGGAATGGCGAACAGGCAAATGAAATAGTAAATTGGTCTACATTGGAAAGCACCTTCAGCGCCATTCCTTATGGTGAAGATTTATGGAAACCTGTTAGTTTTTAGTAGAAGTGATGATATCAGAGACGTCTCGTGAGATCATAATTCTAATAGCAGTGTGGAAGAAAGTTAAGGTGCCCTGTCCAGTACTGTCACCATTAGCCATATGTGGCTATTTACGTTTAAATTAATTAAAATTTAAATAAAATTAGCAAATGCCTCAGGCACACTAGCTATGTTTCAAGCCAATAAGTGTCCATACGTGTTGGCAGCATAAATATAGCACATTTTCCATCACTGTAGAAAATTCTATTGGACAGCACTGGGGTAGAGGGTTATAGCTGGGAGAGGCTCTCTGACTGACTGACTGACGTATGTAGCACGTGATCTAGGAGAGTGGACTGAGGAACTCAAACGGAGAGGATAGATAGGGAAGATGAAGGGAAAAAGGAGAGATCAAAGATAACTCCTCGATACTGACATGTGTGATGTGGTTGCTCAAAAGTGATTGAGTTCAGGCTATTTTTAGTGTTTCCTACCCCTTGTTTACCTCAGTGTCTTAAAGGGAATCTGATGGAAGCTGCTTTAACTATTTAGCAAATATTTGTCCGTTATGAAACAGTGAAGGTACTTTGAGACAATGGAAGTGCAGGCTAGGGTAGTGGCAAAAGGACTTGGGGTAGGATGGGAGGGGTGGGGGGAGGGGAGTATGCACATTTAAGGAATATCTAGGGAACTGTTGGAGTGTTGATAATGAACTTGGAGGTGGAAGGGCAAGGAGGCAAGCAGAGGCAAGCCTTTCTCAGGCTTTCCCTGAGAAAGGAAGCAAAGGAAGAAAAACAGGATGAAGAGCAAAGTTGGGGAGAGGTTTACACCTACAAATCAACTGAAATTTCTTTCTTAGTGCTAAGCGTCTTTTCTTCTGCGGAGTTTGTGTCTCAGAACTGTAGTGGACTCCCTCATACACTTCCTCGAAAGGGAGCTGTTGACAAGAGATTAGGTCTGAGTGATGAGGTAGAATAGCCTAATACAGTGCCTGGTGCATAGCAAATACTCAATAAATGACAATGCACCAGACAAAATGGACACAAAGTTGTGCCTTTTATGTAGTTAGAGTAGGCATTCTCTCATACCGATAGACAGTGGCTGCTGCATAATAATTTAAAAATCTTTTACAAAAGCAATGCATGCTGCTATTATTTTACTACAGCTAATCTGTAAACCAGTTAATCTGTCTCCAGATAAGAGTTGGCTGTATTTTCAGGCAACGATACTAGATATTTTGACCATCCCTCTTAGGATTCTTCTGTTGTGCAAGAAAGAAAATAAATACTACAACTTTATATTTTTTATTAGCCTACATGTCAAGTTGAAAGCTTATATTGAACAAGATGATATCTCATCATGTACGTTATCAGAAGTAGCAGCTTGATCTTTGACAATTGTGATTGAATTTTCACACTGAGTATAAAGCATTTGGTTTGGTGATAAGCCCCCATAAAAGGAATTCCATATGTATTTGACAGTAGAAAGGGTAATATTTTAATTTGTTAAAACATGCTGGGTAATTATATGACATCTAATATTCTATATTCAAAACCTTCACTTTTAAATACCCTTGGTAAATTTAGCTCTACTATGAGAAGTACATGGAGTTCTACTAAGTTGTTAACTTTTCATCCTTTATAAATAATTATATGAATTGTGAAATCTATATAGATTATAGCTTAATTTTAAGGGCTGTATTACATCTTTGCATACCTTTATAATGGAGGTAGCTAAATATAATAGCTCTGAGTTCAGAGGGAAAAGGATTGCGTGGGTTTTTTTTACCCTAAAGATTGGATGTGGCCTCTGTTAAATAAATGTAAAAATAAAATATAAGAAACAAGGTAAACATAAGCAAGTTTCTATTAAGGTGTAAATAAAAATCGAAGTAGATTTTTAGAGGCTTTCTGGTGGTAAAAGTGAAGTACAGACATGGTCGTGAAACTTTTTGTGAACTAAGAGGTTTCTCATCCTTTGCCAAAGCTGAACTTCACAAGAAAATTTGCACGTGTATTGTTAGAAAAATACGACATTGAGCTGTGTTCTTTAAAACAGTAAATGAATGAATCAGTTACATTACGATCTTTCTTTTAGAACCATTTTTCCCTCCCTCCCCCTATCCTTTCCCTAGGAGTATGGGCCAGAGCCTGGTAGGGTTTGACACATCAAGGGAACCTTCGTGGAAAGATACAAATATACTCTTCAGTTACATAATGCTATTTCTAGTTTAAGTAAAATGGTATAAATACCTTGGTTTCGGATGGCTTGACTATTTAAAAGGATAAACGTTAGAATATGTAAAAGAATGGTTGAACTTCTTGTCATTCATAAAGTCCGCCAAAGATATTGCTAGACTAGATAAAAATTGGATAATATGCAATTGGAGATTATATTCTTTTTTCAGGACCTGCTATTGATTAAATGCAAATCCGTATCCTTAGAAATTCAATCAGTAAATGGTAGGTGATTGCCTCACCAAAATGCCCACCTAGAAAAAATTTACATGTGATTAGTGTTGAAGTTAATTTTCTTAGAGAACCTATTGGTGATGCAAAGATCTTTTTTTCTTCTTTCTCCAAGTAGATCAGTGTTCTAGCAAAAGAATGAGTTGACACAATCATCAAAGTTTAACACTATATTAAAATCTATGAGAGGATTTTTACCTTGTAAATTAAAAAAACAACAACAGGTATTATCAATCCATATACTATGGCTATAGCATGTGTTTAATATTTCCTAATGTCTAATGATAAGTAATTTCCAAGTTACAAATTATCCCAATCAATACAACTGGATGATGTAGTTATAAAATATAACTCTTTGTTCTAAGTAATTACATTGTATTGGGATAGTAGATATAAATTTTGGAAGAGTTTACAAAGTGTAATAACTGACTTTTGTCAGTGTTAGCTATTTTGGGGGGGAAATTGCAGAAACAAGTAATTGCTGATTCCATTATAAATTGATCAGTATTATCACGTTGTAGGAAAACTTCTCTCTTCTCGTTGGCAGTAGAACATACAGTGAGTTCACCTTAAAGGTGAAGTCCTCAAAGGACATGTAGTAACGGGAGTTTAGGATAGTCGGAAGTTAGGTGTTAAAGGGTTGGGAAGTGGCAGGCAAGATTGGTTTTTGTCTCCTCTTGAGTTTGATTTTTTTTCCATTTAAAAGACTTTTTTTTTTTTTTGTTCGTTGAAGTACATGAAATTTGTATCTGATATCCTGTATATTCTTTTTATAAGCTCAGGCTAACCAAAGTAGAATAAAGCTAACCAAAGCTGTGATGAGGAAGATCTTTGAAGAAGAAAAACAACACAGAACAAAAACCAGCCATTTCATTTCCTTTTTGATTGATGCCTCCACCAACTCCAGTGAGTGATTTCTTGAAATTGTGAACAGTTCTTCCTGTAGGACATTGACTCTCAACCAGGAGCGCCCTTTAAGAAATATTGATGTGTCAGCCCCACATTGGATCAATTACTTCAGCGTGTATGGATGTGGATCTTGATTAGTGGCTTCTTAGAGGTCTCCTGGATGATTTTAATGCACAAACTGAGCTGAGAATCATTTTGTCTTCTGCCCTACTTTATCCCAGAATGGAAAAATCTCTGGTTGGTGGTGTGGAACCAGCCAAGAAACAAACATACAAAAGCAAAACCCAACCAATACAAGAACAAAAACAAAAAAGAAAGCAGGTCTATGTCTTCACTTAAGAATGAGTGGTGAAAATATTTCCAAAAACTGCTTTTTTTTGTTTTTGTTGTTGTTGTTGTTGTTGTTGTTTTTTTTCATGCCGAGCTCAACACTACCCTGATAGTGAAGAAAAAGAGTGGGTAGAGTGTGAATCTCAGGCACACGGCAGAACTGAAAAAAGTTGATGGCCAGTGTCCTGAGTTATTCTTCAGGGCTCTACCTTGTACAGATAGAGTTTCAGTCATTATATAAAAAGCAGGAGACAAATAACTCTGCCTATCACCTGTTACACTCAGATCGGATCATACCGTGAAGCTTTTTGTGTGAAATTTTGCTTCTCCTATATCACCTTTTCATTCACTCTATGAAGTTATTTTGAAGAAAGACCTCTGCCAAACAAATCCACTGTTCCATCTACATTGTGTTTTAGAAGGATTTTAGAGAGGTTTTTATTCTTTATCGGATTGGCAAAATCACACCAGTGAATTTTGGCACCCTTTGAAAGTAAAGCAGTTTTTGGCCAAAGACTTGCAGATAACAAATGCCATTCTTATTTTACATCCAGCCAATTAAGTCACTGAAATGTTGACTTCCAAAGCAACGTGAAGCTCTCTAGGATTTTTAACCCCTTTGATTCATTCAGTAACACATTTAATCAATAGCATTTTCCAAGAAATATTTAATTGGGTTTACTAAATAATGTTTTTGATAAATTGTATTCATATTATCTTAGTTTTTTTTTCAACTATTAATCATTGTAAATTAGAAATATTCTTTGAGGCGCCTAGATGGCTTAGTCGGTTAAGCATCTGACTTCAGCTCAGGTCATGATCTCACAGGTCATGGGTTCGAGCCCCGCATCGGGCTCTGTGCTGACAGCTCAGAGCCTGGAGCCTGTTTCGGATTCTGTGTCTCCCTCTCTCTCTGACGCTCCCCCACTCGTGCTCTGTCTCCCTCTGTCTCAAAAATAAACATTAAAAAAAATTTTTTTTTAAAAGAAAAATTATTTTACTAGAATTAGAGTGGCTTTACTCATGATCAGCAGATACACTGCTTGTGTGCTATCATCTCACCATTTTCATGAAAAGCATTGCTAATCTATAAAATCTCCTTTCCCCCAAACACATAGTCTCAGAATTGGCCTTAACACCATGCTTATAGACAGGCCTCCTATCCTTTAGAGGGAGCACCCAAGAAGAACCTTACCAGTCATCTCTGCTTTACTCCAGTCTCCTGTTTTTGTGCATTTTCAAAATGAAAAATCAAAAATTGAATAAGATGCTCCATTCCTGATAGTCGAGGAAATTTATTGTTTACCTCTTCTTTGTCAATGGTTTGCATTGTTCTTGCATTTTTGGAATAGAGGCAAAATGTGCAGGATTATTATCTCCACAGTTAGACAATGGCATTTGTGAACATTTGTTCTTAGGTAGCAGAGGTGGGGAGTACAATGATAAAAATGGGTGTACACTAAAGCCAAAGACATTACAAGAAAGGAAAGTTATTGGCCAATATCTCTCATAAAAACATATGCAAAAATTCTTAGCAAAATGTTATAAGCCAAACCAATAATGTGTAAAAAAGAAATATATACTACAACCAAGCAGGATTTATTACAGGTGTGGGAGACTGGTTAAACATTTGAAAATCAGTTAATAGAATCCATTACATCTATAGGCCAAAGAAGAAAAATCATTTGATCATGTTAATATATGCAGAAAAAGCATTTGATAAAATCCAACAGACATTCATGTAAAAAACTCAAGAAACTAGAAATATAGAGGGGGACTTCCTCAAGTTGATAAAGAATATCTACAAAAACTACAGCTAGCATTGTACTTAATGGTAAGAAACCGAATGTTTTCCCTCTAACATCGGGCAAAGAAAAGGATGTCCCTGGTCAAAATTCTTTTTTTTTTTTTTTTTTTAGGTTTGTTTATTTACTTAGAGTGAGTGGGGGAGGGGCAGAGAGAGAGGGAGAGAGAGAATCTCAAGCAGAGTCCACACTGTCAGTATGGAGCCTGTTGTGGGGCTCAAACTTGTGAACCATGAAATCATGACCTGAGCTAAAATCTAGAGTCAGACGCTTAACCGACCGAGCCACTGAGCCACTCCCCTGGTACCCTTCTTATTCAGCATTGTATTGGAAGTCTTAGCTAATGCAGTAAGACAAGAAAACGAAATAGAAGTTGTATAGATTGAGAAGGAATAAATAAAAGTGTCTTTGTTCATAGGTGAAATGTTTGCCTGTGTAGAAAGCCCCACCAAATTGACCAAAACCAAAAAGAAAAAAGAAAAAAAATATATATACCTCTTGGAACTGGTAGGTGATTATAGCAAAGTTTCAGGATATGAAGTTGACATAAAAAAGTTAATCACTTTCCAAAAACCAGCAACGAAGAGCTGAACTTGAAAAACAATATCATTTATGTTAGTACACAAAAGAGTAGTGTTTAAAATATGTACAAGATTCTTATGAGAAAAACTATAAAACTTTGATGAAAAAGATCAAAAAAGAGCTAATAAAGAATTAGATATTCCATGTTAATGGAAAAGAATGTTCAATATTATTTAGATATTTCTTCTTCCCAACTTGATCTGTAGATTCCATGCAATCCTAATCAAAATCCCAGCAAGCTATTTTGTGAATATTGACAAACTGAATCTAAAGGCCATATGGGCATGTAAAAGACCCAGAAAAGCCAACACAACACTGAAGAGGAACGGAGTCGGAGGACTGATACTCCTGGACTTCAAGAATTACAAAGCTGCAATAATCAAAATATTCTTATATTGGTTAAAAAAAAAAAAAGTGGACAGATCAATGAGACAGAATAGAGAGCCCAGAAATAACTCCACCTAAATATAGTCAAATCTTTGACAAAGAAACAAAGGCAATCAATGGAGAAATAACAGCCTTTTTTTTTTTTTTTTAATTTTCTTTGAATGTTTGTTTATTTTTGAAGGAAAGACATAGCATGATCAGGGGAAGAGCAGTGAGAAAAGGAGACACAGAAAGCAAAGTGGCCTCTAGGCTCCACACTGTGAGCACAGAGCCCCATGTGGGGCTCAAACTCACAAACCGCAAGATCATAACCTGAGCTGAAGTCGGATGCTTAACCGACCGAGCCACCCAGGCATCCTGAAATAACAGTCTTTTGAAGAAGTGGTGCTGGAACAACTGCACATAAACATGCCGAAAACAAAACAAAAACAAAACAAAATAAAAACTGTATCTCCATACAGACCTCAGGCCTTTCATAAAAATTAATTCAAAATGGACATAGCCCTATATGTAAAATGCAAAGCTGTACAACTTTTAGAAGATAAGAGAAAATTCAGGTGACTTTAGTTTTGTCAATGACTTTTTAGATAGGGTACCAAAAGCATGATCCATGAAAGAAAAATAGTGAGAAGTTGGATTTCATCAAAATGGAAAACTCTGCAAAAACACTTTTAAGAGAGAAGATGGGAGTGCCTGTGTGGCTAAATCGGTTAAACCTCTGATTCTTGATTTCAGTTCAGGTCATAATCTCACGGTTCGTGAGGTGAAGCCCCATGTCGGGGTCCATGCTGGCAGCGTGGAGACTGCTTGGGATTTTCTGTTTTCCTCTCTCTCTTTCTTTCTGCCTCCTTCCCTCCCTCCCCCTCACTCTCTTCCTCCCTCCCAACGTCAAAATCAATAAACTTAAAAATATATAAAAAAGAAGACACACCACAGATGGGGAGAAAATCCTTGCAAAACGCATATCTAATAAAGGACTTCTCTCCAAAATATATAAATAACTCTTGAAATTCAACAAGAAAACAATTAAGAAATGGTCAAAAGACCTGACTGGACACATCAGCAAAGAAGATTTACAAATGGCAAATAAATATATGAGCAGATAGCCAACGTCATAGTCAGCAGAGAATTGCAAGCTGAAACAATGAGACAACGTACACATCTATTAGAATGGCTAAAATCTGAAACATTGGCAAGTTCAAATCCTGGCAAAAATGTAGTACAACAGGAAGAGAATGCAAAATGGTACATCTCTGTTGGAAGACTGTTGGGCAGTAACCAAGTTAAACATAAATTTAGAATTCAGTGATCACACTCTTACTTACTTTTAACGCCTTACTTATTCAAAGGCGTTGAAAACCTGTGCACAAATGTTTATAGCAGCTTTATTTGTAATTGCCAATATTTGGAAATAACTAAGATGTCCTTCAGTAGGTGAATGGATAAACAAACTGTGATGCCTCCGTACAATAGAATAGTATTCAGTGATAAAAATAAATGAACTCCCAAGCCAAGAGAAGATTTGGAGGAAGCTTAAATTCATGTTATTAAGTGAAAGAGGCCAATTTGAAAAGACTACATACTGGATGATTCCAAATATATGTATGACTCTTTGGAAGAGAGAAAATTATAGAAATGGTAAAAAGATCAGTGGTTGTCAGGGGTTGTGATGGAGAGAGAATACAGAAGATTTGAATAAGAGCACGGGGAGTTTGGGGATTGGGTGGGTGAAACTCTTCTGTATGATGGTATAATGGTAGATATATGATCTTCATTGTCAACCCCCCTACAACTGTAGAAGGCAGCGGATCTTAAGAATAATGTCATCAGTTGTGACAAATGTACCACAGCCATGTAAAATGTTACTAATAGGGAAATTTGGATGGAGGAGAGGGTATATGGGAGCTCTGTATTTTCTGCTCATTTTTTTTTTCTGTAAAGTTGAAACTGCTTTAAAAAAATAAAATCTAGGATTTAAAAAATAAAAGGTAGAACATTCAATTTAAAATTTATGTATTTGGTCCATTTATATTAATTAAAGAATACTGAGCTGTTTTAAATGTCTTGTGGATAAGGAGGCTATATAAATAAACAGAACATCGAACAATACAGTAGATAATGTAATAAGCGAAAATTTTTACTACAGTGCAAAAATTCTTTGAACTCTGCAGTTTTTGTAGTTGCTAAAATCCAAAAGAAATAAATTAAAAACATAATTCAGGGAAAGTGGGTGGGAGTAGGAAAGAAACTAGCTTATAATTATAGAAATCCACATTATATAAAGCATTTTCTTATTTAATATTTAAACTCTCATCATTTTAAAATGAAAACTACACAATGAATAGAAATTATTTTCATATATGAATATCACAATTTGTCTAATATATTTTTTTTTACCTAATATCATTTGATCTCTACTTTAAAATCATTTTGAAAGTTTTATTGTAGGTAGTAATAGTTATGGCAGTGACCTAAATGATGTTAAGCATCTTATTTTATTTAAATTAAGATTTTTATTTCCATTGTAGGGAGATAACCAATCTTTTCAAAAAAATTAATCAGCATGGTGATTATTTTTTTAATGCAGTTATACACATATCAAAAAACATTATTCATTATATAATTGTGGTTTTCACTAGTGAATTTCTCCTGGCACAATTGCCCTTCTTATCTAAGCAAATATGATATATTTTTTTTGATAGTATGTGTTTACACACCTATTTTCATGGGAATACCTTTAACTTCTATTTAGAGTTCCTGTTTCGTACGTTCACAAATTGCTTTATTCTGCATAGGATTTAAGATGGAATGTGATATTCGTACGTATACTTGTTCAAGTCTGTTAAAGGTTAAACTTAACAGCTGTCTTTTCATCTAAACGTATTCGAATAATATTTTGTCAGCACTAATCTATTAGCAATGTTGAAAGACTTGCTGTTTCAGTGATAAGATTTAGGTGACATTTTATTAAATTTACAGATACAACATTAGAAAGAATGGCATGCTCTCAGAACTAGAAATGACCTCAAGGTAGCAGGTGTCTGTTTTTAGAGGCTTTTCAGGCTAAAATTAGCAGGTTGTAGGGCTTCAGTATTTTAAATTGCATCTGTTCTTTTGTTGTCTTACCTGCCATTTTTGTCCACCGTGGTTTTGAGAAATTTGTTTATTTTGACACATAATAATCTAAAGATTTTTGTAGAGGAACTGTATTTTGTAGTAGTTAAGAACTTAGGATTCAAACAGACATGGGTTCAAACCTTGGGCTTATCAGATAGTAGTTATATGACCTGGTGTATGCTACATCATCTCTCAAGTCTTTTTTCTCCTCTTTAGTAGTGTGTATAATACTAGTTCCACCTAAAGATGTTTTGTGTTTTAAGCACTAAAATATATCCTTTTTGACTAGTTCTGGCCTCAGGGTAGGTGTCACATAAGAGCTACTGCTATGATAATATCGGTGGTATTTGTGTTAATGGCATTAATATTAATATTGCCGTTATTATTTATAATAAAAACTGATCATTAATATTATTTCTAATATTAATCATATTAATTGCCATACACAAGTTAGGGTCTTCTAGAATGTTCCTGGGGCAATTACAGATTCTCGTAATTTTGTCATTTTTATGGTGTTCAGCAATGTCTCCAACATCCGGGGCAGTAGTGCCGTTTTGATACAAACTTAGATAATAGAAGCATAATAATGGAAGTAGAGCTACTGATTTGGCAATACTCTTATGATTTAAGTATCATTAGTCAAAGAGTGTGGGACCTTTGGATTCTGAGGATCACCAAAAGGATACTCAGTTTTTATTTTAGGAATTTTTCTTGTGATTAAAACAATGGAATATTCTTTAAATGTCATCCGAATTTGTGCTGAATGGCTTAAAAATATTCCAAAACACTGCATTATAGCTACAAAGGAATTCTACTCCAGAGTGACAAGTAGGCCATGATTTATTACAGGATCTTCTTTTAACGTTATTTTGTCTGAAATGAACAGAGCAGTTGAAGAAACTCCATCCATCTTTGTGTTTATTTGACACCCATGCTGCATTAAATGTACCTCAAAGAAACAATATACAAATAAGAAATTCTACTTAACAGTGATGATTACTCATCAGCAAGATACATCTCTTGGCAATAAAACAAAAGGAAGCCTGTCAAGCAATGTCTGTTAAAATGTAAATAAAGCATAGTTTTTAAACCTAAATGAATTTTTAAAGCAAATATTTTAGCTTCATTTTCTTTCCAAGAGTTAGCGTTACAAAGTGTGCTCAAGTGAACTGTTCTTTCTCTCCAACAAAATTAGCACCATCCCCCCAGCTTTCCTTATTCTTCTAGTTCAGTTGCTGATTATATATGATAGGAGTAATTAGTGGAAATAAAATGTGCCCCTTTTGTTCATGTTTATCAAAAAGTGAAAAAAAAATTGAGCAAGTGCGTAAAAAGACTTTGATAAATATTTTGTGCATTTATGCTTCTGGGAGGTGCCCTTTTTTATCCTTTTTTATAAAGTGACATGGGGGAGAAGTAGAGGAGGGAATAGAGTAATTGATGCAGGAAGAATAACTTTGTGTACTTTTTCCTGAGAACGTTAGGACCTGAATGAAGATTCTCCACCCTGGAATTTAAAGCCACATAGCAGTTTGTAAATGAGACACCATATGTTATCAACAAACAGTTGCCATCTTTGTTTCTTATCTAAACTTATCATTTATTAGGTTTAATTTCAAATTTATTTACTTGGGAATTTTATTTTATTTTTTTGGTCTTACGAATGTTAAATACAGATTCTAAAAGGATGGGAGAATTTTGCTTCCATTTACTATTCAGTGGACATACTTTTGAATATTAGACTGTTGCCAATACGCTACCTGCTAAGCAGTTGATGTTTTCAGTAATATAGCCAGAATAACACTCTGCCCCATAAATTACTGTCTAGCTCTGTGATGGTCTCTGAACAACTTGAATTTTTGTTTGACTTGTATACTTAACATTTACTAAACTGGTAGATGCTATAAACTATATTCTAGAATTCTAATTCTGAATTTTTATTGCTCGTGAATAAAGATCCAGATTGATCTCATTGGTTGTTGTTAGATCACAGAGATTTCTTCATACATTTAATCCTTGCAGTGGCTGGCTAGTTGCATCATACATAGTACTTACTGGAAAGCTCTTTGAGGGCTTTGCAAATTACAGAGGTAGATGGTGCTTGTGCTAATCAACATTCTACACAGGCCGTGTATCTAGTTTCACAGGAAAGGAACATGGTTGAAGGGGAGGGGTGTAACCGGCAGCAGTGGGGAGCTGAGAGTCCACAGAAGGGATGCTGTTCCCAAGGCAGTCATTGCTGCCAGGGGGGAGGGAGAGAGAAGAGTTTATTATTAAGGTGTTTTAAAAAACAAAAACAAAAGACAGCTTTTATGCTAAGTCTTGGTTGTACAAGAGAAAAATTATTTATGAAACTTTGCTACTTTTACTCTGTCCTTATCCATTAACCATGATAGTGTGAAGGAAATTACGGATTGAAAGGTAATTTAATAAATCCGATTGGCATTCTCAGTATATGTGAAAACAAACTGAAAGATTCTAACAGCCGTTAGCATGCAAAAATAACTTGTGAACTGAGATTACAACTAGGTTAATTCATTTTTATTCTAGTATTTTTTTTAACTTTATTTATTTTGAGAGAGAAAGAGAGAACGAGGGGGGAGGAGGGCAGAGACGGAAGAAGAGAGAGAATCCCAAGCAGGCTCTGCACAGTGTCAGCATAAAGCCCAACAGAGGGCTCAATCTTAGGAACCATGAGATCATGACCTGCGTCGAAATCAAGAGTCGGATGCTTAACCGACTGAGCCACCCAGGCGCCCCTATTTTAGTATTTTTAAAATTAGATTTCGTTATGTCTATCAACACTTGAGTCTGCTATAATGTATACTTAATATTTTTGGAGTGGAAAGCGAATTTGGAGTCTCTTTTTTCTGTCCAGTCCCATATTCTTATTTTATCTGTGTGAAAACTGAACTCTAGTAACTTACCAGTGACCATGTAACTAGTTAAAGGCACTGTTTAGCATTACCAGGTCATCCACACATTTAGTGGCAATTAATCTAGCTAGTTAGTCAAGTCCTTTTTTGAGGTATGCTTTTTAAAATACTCGGATGTTGTGGTTTATGTTCCTTTTAAAAAAGGTATCAAATAATGGATTGTGTCCTATCAGTCAGTTATTAAGGTGCCATACTTAAGGAATCATACTTTTGATTTGCGTGTTGAAAGGCCAGTGTAGCATTTAAATCTATCACAAGTAATCATGAAACTCAGGTTGTGTGGGAGGGTAGCTCTGTATTTCCAGGAATAAGATATTTTTGTACTAATAAGTAATGTGTTTGAACATTTGTGATGGTAGAGTTTATCTCTCCTAATTCCACTATCAGATATTAACAGTTGTTTGATACTTGTCTGATAATGATATGATATTTAGTGATGCAGGGTTTTTAAAAAATTACATACACACCCACCCCCATTTGAACTGTTGGAAAGGCAGCAAGGAAACAGGGCTGACCACAACTAGGTATACCAAGAATTTCCAGCTCCAAATGAACTCTTTGTACAAAAGAAATGACTTTCCCCCTTTCATATGTATCTGCTCTGAATAATTACTCAATTATAGGGAACACCACCAGATGACATATTTGCTTTCTATTCACCCTCAACACCCCCATCCCCAGTTACTACACAAAACCTGAGCTGGCTTCCATTTATTTTTTATGTTTTTCGCATCATTACTTCTCCCTTCTGGTTGCATGCCTTGGCCACTTCAGATTAGAATTGTCTACTCTAGTCTTCTCTTCAAGCCTCTGTCCAGCTTCCTTTCATTCTGTGTACTGGTTTGCATTCATTTGATCAACTGTTTAGCTTTGGGGGCTGAGGGCTCACAAACTGGTGACCTAGTCCAGTATGTCCCTCTGAGTTCTAGCCAGACATGCTCAAGAGTTTATCCACCCTCGAGGGAGAGAAAATTGGTTCTTTGGAAGCAAAAGTATCTTGCTGTTTTTATGTGCAAAGCATAGATGTACATACAGTACATAAACAGTTACCCAGTATACCGATGATTTAAAAATTTCGTAAGTGCACGCAATTAAGAAAAAATGCCTAAAGATGCTCCTTAGCCAGCAATAATGAATGACAAAAAAAGGTTGAGAAGCATTGTTTTACACCTGTATCAGTCTACATCCTTGTTGGGCATTTTTACTTGGATGTCACTTAAAAACTTTAAACTCAACCTGGCCAAAACTGAAACTGGTCTCTCTTTGCCCACCCCACCTACATTTGTTTGTCTGTCTTTCCACTTATTCCAATTAATGGCACCGCCTGGGTTTCCATGCCCCCTCCATCCTGTTATCTCCATCCCCAAGGCACTGCCTCTGCTCAGGCCTTCTTTCCCTGACTGAATTATTGTTACAGCATTTTAAAGTTATTCATCCTGCTTCTGTTCTTACCTTTGCTTTTCGTCTTTCATCCACACTGCACTAGAGGGAACTTTCTAACTGCAGGTCTGGTCATCTCTTACCCAATTTAAAAACTCCCAATTCTGGGGCGCCTGGGTGGCTCAGTTGGTTAAGCATCCAAATTCAGCTCAGGTTCCAAATTGATCTCATCTTTCGTGGGTTGGAGCCCTGCATCAGGCTCCGTGCTGACAGCTAGGAGCCTGGAGCCTGCTTCAGATTCTGTCTTCTTTTCTCTCTGCCCCTCCCCTCTTGTGCTTGTGCTCTCTCTCAAAATTAAATAAAGATTAAAAATAAGTTAATTAATTAAAAAATACCCCCCCCCCAATTCTTAAGGATCAAAATCTTCTTTCCTTTGCATGGCATACATTTCCTCCTGTTTTCTGGTCTTTTCTGATCTTCCCAGATTTATATCTTTCTATGCTATCATCCTCCTCAACACACACTTTTATTTTGGAGTCATTCAGACTCCTCAAATGTGTCATTTTCTTCTTCATCTATGGCCTTTTTAAAATGCTGTTCCATCTGCTTGTGATACTGCACTTTTGAATTTTCTTCCTCCCTTCCTAATCCCATACAACTTCCTGTCTACCAGTGTTCAGTTCAGATGTCCTGTCCTCTTAGGCATACTTTGTGATTATTCTTAGTATACTCTTTGTCACACCAGGGTAAAGTGTGTGTGTGTGTGTGTGTGTGTGTGTGTATGTATGTATGTAGGTATGTATGTATTCCCCCCCCCCCCCCGCCCAGTAAACAGCTTCTTGAGAAACTCTGTGTCTTATTTGTTATTGTATCTCCAACTCCTGCAAGTATCTAGTAGGCATTCCATAAATATGTGCCAAATTAAAACAAAGAAACTAACGCCTGGGGTTGTTTTAAGTACTACTATTATATAGACTTTCAGGTTACACTGCTGTCCTAAGTATTTATCATACATTTGCTGCATAATAAATTGCATAATAGATTAGATTAAACTTATACTTTCTTTCCAACAAACGTTAATGACGTTACTTAAACCAATTCATAAAGTGTAGCTTTCAAGTATTTAAACCTTTGCAATTCAAAAACAGAATTAACTAATTTTACAATTGACTTAGCTTTTACCTATAAAATGTAGTATTAATGTAATATAAATAGGCAGATTATCAAAATATTTTTTACTGTTTTTTTCTCCCTCTCATCCTATTTAGCTAAAGGACACGAAATCCGCAGATCAGAAAACAACACTACTTCATTTTCTGGTGGAAATGTGTGAAGAGAAGTACCCTGATATCCTGACTTTTGTGGATGATTTGGAACATTTAGACAAAGCTAGTAAAGGTTTGTGATTTTATAGAAAACATTTCACTGCTTTGGATCTTCAGTTAGTACGCAAAGACCGAACATAGTGCCTTTTATTTGAATATACTTGCTACTTTGCCACAGTGATTTACTACTGAGTATGTCATTTTAAAAATAGAACGTCATAAGACATTTATTTTATGAGTTATCATTATTGGAACTATGAGTTTAATGGTTTTATATTAGAAAATGAGGCCTGAATTAAAAAATACATTATTTTGTAGTTTATACCTTATGAGTTCCTACCAGCCCCACCCTCTACTGCCCCCCCCCCCCCCCCCCCCCCCCCCGCCACCGCTGTTGCTGTTAAGATGCTTCCTTGGTTCAGTGTCATTCACTTGGGGACAATTGTGTATCTGGGCCAAGCCCCAGTAATCAGTGGCCCCAGTTAGCTTAGCCTAAGTTCTGAATCTATCTCTATCCACATTGAAGGGACAGACTGCATACTTTGTCCTAGCAGAGAAAATTCCATGCAGTCCTTTCTAATACCCAGATAGCTAACCTGCTTCTGGTCCTTACTGGACTTAGATCAGGTTGCAAAGGGTCATGAGAGGATAGGACCTGGTATTAATAGTTGGTTATAATATGATTTGAATGCGATTTTTTGATCACTTAAAGAATCTAGTTTTTATTTATATATCATTGATTTTGTGGAAAACATTTTACATGCTTCAACAACCAGTTTATGAATACACATTTGTACGAATACATACATATACGTACATCCTTTTTTGTAAGACAACTCATTTGAAGTGATGGGATATCGTTATTCTCACTGTGTTGAGTCCTGGTCATTAGAAATGTCAGACTATTTTTGTAATCAGTTTATTCCCTTCTTAAAATTGGAATTTGCCAACTTAAGGATACTTGTTTTTCCCCTATATCTTAGTAAATACTTCTTCTTAAACAAACAAACAAACAAAAATCACTTTTATCATTTTCTACTCCCTTTAAATAGTTTCCTGAGATGTAGGTTTCTTTAAAGTATCTATCTCATGCAAGCTTTTTGAGGGTGGGAGGGGGTTAGAAATAATTAGTCTGGATTTTTAAGACCCAAAGTAAACTTTTCACTTTATTTTTTGATCTTGCATGTGAATATAACAATACTGAAATTACTTACTTTGCCCTTGTGCTACCTTAGAATGTCCTTGGTATAAGAAGATAATGACCAAGTATATATGCATGCATTTAAATGGAATTTAAGAAGGGAAGATAATCAAATTATTTTCTCATATAAAACAATGAGATGGGGCACCTGGGTGGCGCAGTCGGTTAAGCGTCCGACTTCAGCCAGGTCAAGATCTCGCGGTCTGTGAGTTCGAGCCCCGCGTCGGGCTCTGGGCTGATGGCTCAGAGCCTGGAGCCTGTTTCCGATTCTGTGTCTCCCTCTCTCTCTGCCCCTCCCCCGTTCATGCTCTGTCTCTCTCTGTCCCAAAAATAAATAAACGTTGAAAAAAAAAATTAAAAAAAAAAACAAAAAACAATGAGATAGGGCAACAGGGCACAGAGGAAAAAAATATTAAAAATAACTCTAAGTGGTTGATTTATTAATTCAAGAAAGTAATTTCTCTAAAATGGGATTTCTGAAATTTTGGGATAAAATGTAAGTAAACAGGCTGAAAGAGAATTGAAAGTGGATGTTCTTGATGAATGGTAAGCATGATAAGTTAAAGAGAAATAGATGAAAAAGTTATGCATAATGCCTTGAAGTATAGAGAAAGTTCTTTTTCTGGAGAAAATAAAGCTGAGTAGTTGATACATTATATCAATGTTAGGTCTTTGGCAAGAATTAAATCCATGCAAGCATGTTCTGATAATAACAGTTTGCATGTCTGACCACTTCTCCATCTTTCCTCCTGGTTCTAAAACTGAACAGTAAGTTGGAACATACTTCTGTTTCAGATGTACTTTTTAGGACAGAGTTTATTTTCTACCAGTTTTGCTCTAAATTAAGTTTTTAAAATGGCATTTATCTATTTTGACTCATTTGATTGTACTTGAAATTCTCTATAAATATTTTAATATTTTGCTTTTGAAAACTATTTAAATTTGATAAGGGCTTACAGAGTTGTAACTCGGTAATTAGATTCTTTTGTTTGTTTTCTTTTTTGGTGTTTCTGTGGGGGCATTCTAGAGCCTTGGATGCTTCTCATTTCCATCTGTTAGAGCGGAGGCGTGCATATGTGTGTAGGTCAGCAGACAGTGTGAATGCATTTCACTGGGAGCAGCCAACTTGATGTTTGAAATAGAAAAACCATCACTGAGATAGATATATATAGATACCGATATAGATATGGATGTAGATATTATATAGTATAGGTGATTGTTGAGCATAATTTCTTTGTGTGATTATATTATTCGATTAATGAATGAGAATTTATGGGAATGAACATGAGTTTTGGATGAAATGAGTCTACATTTGCTTTGGAAAATTTCAGTGATTTTATATTATATATCATCACTTAAAAGTTTCCATATTTGAAGTCTCCTCAGTGAGCTATCACATGAATTAAAAAGTACCTTTGTTTTTGAGACATAACAAATCCTGGCCATTAAGTCCTCGTGGATCAGCAGGGGGATCTTTCATTGCAACTAATGAGCTTACCCGTATGACAATTTTCAAAAATCTACTTCATTAGGGCTGCTTCTTTTCTAAGAGATAATGGCTTACAGCTTTTCTGTTGTATTTCACTGAAAATATTTTGGGTTATTATTGTATTTCTATATACCATTGCAATATTTCTTTTTTTTCCCCCTCCTGGACTTTTAAGATTGAATACATTGTCTCTTATCGAAACAGTTGAAGTTTAATGGACTCTAATCTGTGAAGGTTCTATTGATTATTTCACAAGAACCTGCTTCATTATTAAATTGGAATGGTATTTTATTAATGAGTAGAAAATATGACAAAACTCTGTGGGTTGGGGGAGTGTTTTCAGGTAAAACCAAGGTCAGTTTATAGTGTCACCTTGTTCAGCCCTGTCTCTTTTAGGGTTCTCATACCTCTGCCATATATCTCTCTTCTTCCCTAGGTAGTCTAAATTCCAGAAATGCCGTGTAAGTCCAGTCTGTAACTCACATATTCATTTGATAAGCCTGTGTTGTATGATTGCTCAGTGTCAGAGACGGTGCACTTGCTGCTGGCCCAAGGTTTGGTGTCTGTGTCTTGGTGGAACCCAGGCTCCCTCATTGGCTCCCGGCTCCTGTTCCACTGGTTCCTCTTAGATTCTCAATACCCTTCACTTCCACCTCCTGTTCGATGCAGCTTCTAAGTATTGCCATTGTTACAAGCCTAATACTGAGCCCCACTATGCATAAAATACGGCTCTTAATTCCTACAGCCTTAACTTCTTCTCCCCAAATGTTATTTACTTGAGAAAATCCTTTTTAGTACCTTTTCTTTTGATTTCCTTTTTCTCATTCACCTTGCCTCTCTTCAGCCTTCAGCATGCCAACTGAAAGCCGTGTGGTGGATTTTAAGTTAAATTTCTGGAAAGGGGCAGCTGTGGCCTACAATGTTGCCTAGCTCTCTCCTTTATCGAGTAACTTAGAGTAAATGTCACCTTCCCTCTGGTGCTTTTTCCTGGTCGTTCCTGGGAGCCTCCCCTAAGTTTCAGCATGCTCTACTCTTTCCTTATGCATAAATACATACGTTTTCCAGAAAAATCTTAGACCTTATTTAAGAACTAGGAGTCCAGCCTGGAGACTGTTGCTGGAGCTTTTGGAGATGGAATTAGCTTCTAGAGAAAGGGCAGCCTTCAGTGAATTGTCAGAGTGGATTTAATGGTTGCCCACTTCTAATGTTTTTCACTTTTTTCCATTTCCATGTGTTTAGCTTTCAGGAGCATTCTTTGATGTCTTGTATTTGATTTTTGTCCTCTTCATTTTATTGACTTCTCTGCTTTTAAGACTGTTTGTTTGATTTTTAGCTAGTAACTCCTTGCCCTGACCCAAATATTTGTCTAATCAAATACATCTCCAATTCCAAAGCCTTGTGACTTTCCAGCATTTTATGATAAATGGCTTACTAAATACCAAATGTTTATCTTTTATTCACCTACTGTGAACACTTAGAACACTTCATTTCCAGGTGGCAGCCACCTGGAAATGCCTAGTGTTTGGAATTTCAAATTCATCTGCTATAATAAGTAGAAAGCATTTTCGAAGGCTCCCATTGACCTCCTTGTACTATAGACTTCTAAAAATGCCAATTAAATTTATTAGTTTGGTATATATTTTGAATATTCAGGATTAATTATGAATTCAGTCACATTTTACACATTACATATGTACTGTAAATACATAAAAATATTCATTGTGCGACAGACTTAATAACATAAATAGCGTTGTGTTTGTTGGAACCATTCTGTCATGGAAGTCATAGGTTACAACCTCATAATTTTGTGAGATAAATAATTCAGTTGATATTACAAACCAGTTGTAGGATATTAGAGTTTTCTGAAAATACGCATTTGTGTGCATTTCTGTCAATACAGTGAAATAATTTGAAAGAACATGGTGGGGGGGGGACATTTATAATAAAACAATTTAGAGAAGACAGCCATGTTAGGGTATTGCTTTAATCGAATTGTCAATAAGGAGCACAAAAATATATTCTACTAGGAACTGAATTCTGTCTCCATATGTGGAAGCCCTAATCCTTAGTATCTCCAAATGTGATTGAATGTGGGTTTAAAGAGGTGATGAGTAAATTGAGGCTCATAGGGTCAGCCCTAATCCAATCTAACTTGTGTCCTTATAAGAGGAGGACATTTGGACAGATAGACAACGGGGATTCGCATGCACCCAAGACCATGTGAGGAGACAGCAGGAAGGTAGCCATCTATCTGCAAGCCAAGAAGAGAGGCTTCAGAAAAAAACAGATCTACTGACACCTTGGTCTTGGGCTGAAGAACTATACGAAAATAAGTTTCTGTTGTTTAAGCCACCCAGTGTGTGGCATTTGTGATGTGGCCCTAGCAAACTAATAGAATAACTTAAGACATTTTTCTTGCTGAGGGTTTTTTGGCTATAGAATAGAGTAGCCTATACAGAATGATTTTTTACTTTATCAGATCACTTAAACAGTCATAGACCTGCTGTGTTAGATGTTCACTAGCAATCAATTTAGGGATATCAAAGCCTTTTGTGCAAACCATGAGTTATCACATGATTTTACATAATTGCAAGTATGCCTCAATTCCTTTTTTGAATAGACATGACACAGATTAGTACATATATGAGGAAATATTGAGGCAATCTAAATAAATATATTCATGAATGTTCACATTTAATTTCAGGGTTAGATCGATGGCATCTCCTAGATTTTATTTTAGAATGCGTTTTACACTGGTATATTAGAATGTTTTTACTCACTGTATCTCTGTGTATATTTCTTTACCACCTACCCCTGTTTTGCTACTTGAGTAGTTGTAATTTTATTATAAGCAAGTAGCCAATAAAGGCTAGTAACACTCTGAGTTCTCTGTTGACCCTTTTCTGAAAGGGAAGTGTGGATGGATGGTTGTGCCTTTTTTTGCATCATCCTATAGAAATAGTGAAAACATTTGGGGTCTCCTACCTGTGTAGCAGGACTCTGCAGATAGATGGTAAAATGACAAGTTATATCTGGGAAGCTACTTTATGACTCCTATGTAGCTAGGTCTCCATGATCTAATTTGACAATCTGTACCCATCTAATAAGTATACTTAGGAATTGTAAAATAATTTTAATGTCACTACAAGCCAAACATAATAAAAGACAAATTTATTTTCAAAATGTAAGTCACATACGGGTTTGCATATATGTCCTAAAAGGGCAGTATTTGTGCAATTTTATATTCAGATTAAGACTTTTAACATAAAAAGGTAGGATGAAATATAACTGGGCCATTCACAAGGTAAATACAGGATTTACGAAAAACATATATAGTATACTGTGAGCACAGTCTACTGGGAAAAGGGCCACAAGGTCCAAGTTGTCTGATGATTAGCATTTTATTTAAATTGTTCCAGTTTATTTCCAGGGATTGTCTGTATAGAGTTGGCATCAAAAGATTCAACTGGAGACTTGCGTGTAAGGTTGTATTGCACTGTTTCTCTGTGCAAATATAAACTATTTTGAAAAGCAGCATAATGGAATGCAGAGAGACCATGGCCAAAGTCCCTAGAAGGATTAAGGATTCTTTAGACTGACATTGAGGAACACGAGGCATGGAGGAACTGTACTTCCAGCTCAAGATTGCTTTTTGAGATACTGAGCTGAGAACATTTCCTGAATCGGCTGCTGCTTGGGCTGATAGATGATGATGAAGAAGAAAAACACATCAGGAAGACCTCTATGTCTTTTTGGAGGTTAGCAGACTGAAAGTGGCATCAATACAGCATTAATCTTTTCAAGAAACTAACAGTTTACAGTGTTTGCAGATTTTTGGCCAGCTACAGATTTGAAATAGCTACTCGAACAGTTCTATCAGTGTCACCTATGAGCCATATCTAACATCAAGTAACAGGACATCAAGTAACAAGACAGGATCAACAGTGACAACCAAGGTCTTAGAGCTCTCCGACTGCTGACGGCGAAGCAGTATTTACTGCACCTCAGTTTTGCAACATGAAGTGGAAAATTATAAACAAGGTGGATGAAAGAAAATTTCAGAATGAGAGCATGCTGAAGGATAGCTTAACAAAACAAATCTGTGCACAATGAAGAAACCTAAGCAGTGGATGCAATAAATTCACTTCCGGCCATCTGCTGAATGTCGCTGCTCACACGGTTGACGTGTAGCCAACTGGGTGAAGAGGCCTGGGGTTGCTCAGATGCTGCAGCTGAAATTGCCAACCGCTCCCCAGAAACCAGGCTATATGCAGCTTGTAAAGTCTTGACATAATAGTTGTATTAGCTTCATAGGGCTGCCATAAACCAGTTACCACATATTAAGTTCCTTTAAACAGCAGAGATATATTCATTTATTCTTTCACTATTCAGGAATACAGAAGTCTGAAATCAAGGTGTTGGTACTATTGATTCCTTCTGAAGGTTTTCAGCGAGGAGCCCTCTAAGGCCTCTCTTAACTTCTGGTGGCTGCCAGCAAGCTTGCTTCCATTTTCATCTTGTCTTCTCCTCTGTGTCTCTCACCTTTCTTTGTAAAGACAGCAGTAGGGGCACCTGGGTGGCACAGTCGGTTAAGCATCCGACTTTGGCTCAGGTCATGATCTCACGGTCCGTGAGTGCGAGCCCTACATCGGGCTCTGAGCTGACAGCTCAGAGCCAGGAGCCTGCTTTGGATTGTCTCCCTCTCTCTCTTTGTCCCTCCCCTGCTTGTGCTCTCTCTTTCTCTCTCTCTCAAATATAAATAAACATTAAAAAAAAAAAAAAAGACCCCAGTCATTTGATTTAAGGGTCACTCTAAATCCAGGTGATTTCATCTTGAGATCCTTAACTGATTTCCAGTGCAAAGATCCTATTTCCAAATATGTCACATGCTTAAGTGCTACATGGCCATGAATTTGGGAGGTGGGAGGAATACTATTCACCTCCCTATAGTTGTCCTTGTCCTCACTCCCATAGCTGCCCTGATACAGCACCATCATCTCTGAGTATCATTAAATGGTGAAGTGCAGTTACACAGATAGACATATATATGGAAAGAGTTTGTCATTATGTTGTGAAATGTTGTGGTGTTTAAGGGCTGTTGTTGATGAGCTTGTGAAATACCCTTCCCTTTCATCGTCACATGCAAATACTACAGCAGTTAAAACTGAAATTTGTAATATGCCCCTGAATATAAGGAATTTTTATTAACAAGTAGTGAGAGTTACAATAACTCCAATAAATAATTTCAGTAGGCAAAATAAAAATGTGATCCCAATTAGATTATAGAGGCATTGTATTATGGGAGAAGTTTTTGTTACAGTCACAGACTCTGAGGTTAGACACTTGGTGTTCAAACCCCAGCTCTGCCCATTGCTGGAGCTATAACCTTGGATGAGTTACTTATCCCCACTGGGACTCAGTGATCTTACCTACAAAATGGGGATAATAGTTGTACCTAATTCAGAGGTTTGCTGTGAGGTTATACGTGAATATGTGTAAATACTTACAAAGCTTGAATAGCATCATGTAAGGACTATATAAATATTCTCTATATTTGCTATAGTTTTAGCTGTTATTTTTCAATGATAATTTCTTGTTGACACACATCTGCCTATTCTATCATTAATGATGCAGATAAAAATGTCTCTCTGAGTCATATAATTACATAATTTTAACATTTATTCTGAATCATTATTTGAACAGATCCCAACTGTGTCTTGCCTGAAACTTATGCAAGCTTTAGAATACAAAGCTAATAATTGCATAGATTTATGTTATTGAAAATATTATTTACTTTTCTAAAATATTATTTACTTTTCTAAAACCTAAAGAATGATATAGATGTGGGAAACTGCACAAATCATAAATGCACAACACAATGCAATTTTGCTAGTTGAACATACTAGCATAGAGAAATGGAATTTGGAAAATGAGTTTTATTTTCCTTCTTCTGCCTCAGCCTGAGTCACTATTTTTATTTCCTCTTTTGAACTTCGATAACAAGATTTCTTTTGAAAGAGAGCTTCTACTATTAAAAGCCTGTAAAAAATAGCTAGGGTCCAGCACTCTTTGACTTGGACTTACTTTTTTCTGGAGGTGTCTGCATGTTGTTTAAAAAACAAATTTACCGGCCCAGAATTATTAAGGAATTAGTTACTTGGGAATGTTTTCCATTTCCATATGAAACATGAAGTAACACGATAAATGATATAAGTTGCTAGAAACATCGAAAAAGATATTTGTATTCATAGAAAAACCTAAAGAAAATGTATTCTGGATAACCCTCCCCTCTCCCCTCAGAAGAGGTCATCTTCCAGTATAGATTGAAAATTGATCAGCAACGAGACTCTTTTTTTCATGTGAATATGTGTATCACTGTTAGGACAGTTTCTGAGCAGGTGTCTGTCAAACTAATTTTTTTTTTTTTTTTTTTTTTGAGAGAGAGAGCAAGCAAGCAGGGGGATAGGGCAGAAGGAGAGAGAGAATCTCCAGCAGGCTCCACGCCCAGTATGGAGCCAAAAATCCAGAGTCGGACACTTAACCGACTGTGCCACCCAGGTGCCGCCCCTCAAGCTACATATTTAAAGGGAAAAACTACTGGTGCTCATTAATAGTTGTGGATATATTTTGACCCTAGAAGGAAAGGAATCTTTCCAAAAATTTTGTTGAATTCTCACTGTGTAGCAGACAGTGTGCTAAGCACTTGTGTTGGAAAAGATCAGACTTGATTTTGAGAGGGAAGAAATGAAGCAGTGGCTTAAATAAGATTGATTCATTCATTATTTGAAGAGCCATTTATCGAGTGCCTCTTCTGTCCAGACACAGTTTGGGATTCTGGATAGGGCCATGAGCACAGAAGAAGTCTCTGCTCTCTTGAAGTTTCCATTTTCCAGAACATGTGCCAAATGAAGAAGTCCATGTATATTTTGTTAGATGGTTAGTTCTAGAATTCCAGGGTAGGGTTTTGTTTTGTTTCTCCCACAATTAAAGTTGAGTGGTCAGAGAAGGCCCCATAGAGAAGGTGGCCTTTGTGAAAAAAAATGTGAGGGACGTGTGAGGAAGCAAGGCATAAAAGAAGGTAAGGCCAGAAAAGTAACAGATTCTATAGGACATGATTCATCATTAGATGGATTTTGACTTTACTCTGAGATGGGGAGCCATTAGAAAGGTTTTGAGCAGCAGGGTGGCATCTGACTTGTATTTTCAAAGGCTTGCTTTGGCTTCTGTGCTCAGGGAAAAAATATAGAACAATGCAGGAGCAGTGAAACCACTCAGATGCTGTAATAATCATCCAGGGGAGAAAGCATGTTGGCTGGGACCAGAAGGAGGAGGTAGCAACTGTGGTGGGAAGTATTCAGACTTTGAAGGTAGAACCAACAAGACTTTGTCCAAGGTTGGGTGTGTTGGGTATGACAGAAAGAGGAGTCGCAACACCAATCACGTACTGAGATGTAGCAGCGGATTCAAGGAGGAAGAGAAGTTCCAATTTGAAAGTGTGAGTTTAAGATGCCTACTAAATATCAAGGAAAGATGTTCAATAGGCAGTGGGAGCTCGGGTGGAAGATAGATGTGTGGAAGAAAAATGAAATTTTTCAAGTCTAGAGATAAGCAGTCCAGGACGTGTGAGATTGCATGGTCTCTCCTAGTCATATGTGAAAATTTGTCTTAGAATTCACACATGATCCGACCTATGCTTCATATTTGCCATGAGGACACAGTAAAAGTGGTAGCCTCTCCCCTCCCATACACAGGCACACAAAACCATTATCATGAGGGAATGCTTTGAATATTGTTACAAACATCTCTATGATGGACCTTTTTTGTATAATATTTACCATGTTCTTGAACATCGTGAATTTTCTTGAATTTTCAAATTTTTATAGGTAATAGTGATCTATTAAATAGGTTGGTCTCACTAATACTGTTTTCTAAAGAGCTGATTTACCTTTAACACTCTCTTCATGGTTGTAGAGGACAAGGCTGCTTCTATCCCTCAGAGTTGGGGGTTGGGGGGAAGAGGGAGAGTAAGGAGGGGTGTGGGGGGAGGACCATTCAGCCGAACTGATCCAAGGGAGCTCTTTGATTGGCTACGTTCATCCTTACAAATAGGACTTTTCTTCTCTCTTACCTCTTTCCAGGTTCCATACAAACATCGGCTGTTCTCTTGCAGTGTGATGTTGAAAAAGAATGATAATAACCACAGAACTCTCATTGCATATAATATAGTAAGTTAAGGAATGCAAGTTGGGGCAATTTATTGTAAGGGGTCCCATTCACAGTCAGAACAATGAGACAGAAGAAGAGCTGCACAGTGGAAGGCCAGCGCTTGGGGAGGGTGACTGGTCACTCGGTTCCCACTGCTTCTTTCGGTTTACCTTTGCCTGTTATGAACCAAGCTGCGATTCACATTGAGTTTGTACTTTTCTGTCCTCTTACTTCAGTTTTAGCCTTTTTCAAAATGATAATGGGTTTCATAACAATATTCTAGAACTTAGATTTTGTTACAGGCCTACCGAATGTTGAGCTTTTTAAAATGCTGCTGAGGTTTTTGTCCATCTTGCCCATTTAAGTTACTGTTTGGTTTTTATTTTAACTCACGTTTATAAAATATTCGCACGGTTTTTAAAAAACACCGTTATTTGTTTGGGAGCCTGGAATTGCTTTAACCCCTAGTTTGTGGCCCTCATAAAACAGCCGTGTTTGTGAGCAAGGGAAGGTTAATTTAGGTTGAATGTTTGAATTGTTTTATGCTAATAAGTTGTTTAAGCGTTCTTTAAAGAAATCAGTTTCCCCAGAATGTATCATGAGATGTAAGAATGAATGTGACATTTCTTAGTAAGCTTGTTATGAAATAATAACCAGCATCTCCAGGAGTTATTCACAGAGGATTTTTATTTAATTACAAAGATTATTTAAATGTATGTAATTCCTACACTCTTACTTGAAGTCTTAGCAAATCGTGGAGGCCATTGCATTGCAGAATGCTTATATTCATGATTCCTTTAAACTTAAATATTTATAGTTGTGACTTAACTTTTATGGTTAACATCTCTAATGGATAATTACCATAATGACGAGGCACTTGAAGACCAATATGTGTGTTGGATTTTAAGGTTTTAGATGTTTACTCTATTAACCTCAAGAGGTTAAAGCTAAATCCAAAATCCATTCCTTCCGCAAATATTTGAGTGTCTGCAATACATTATGTACCTGAAGATACAAAGACGAGTAAAATACGGTATCTTCCCTCAAGGAATTCCTAGTCATTTGGGAGAGGACGGCACACACAAAGATAAAAGTAATGGAGTGTAGTAATTGCAAGGATAAATATAATTACCAGGTATGATGGGTGGGGAGGGCATCTCACTAGAGGACTAGCTAGAGTTTTCGACTCTTGTTATTACGTATGAGTAGGAGTGATTGAGGTGACAAGGCAAATAGCCTGTTCTTTTCAGCATCAGTACCTAACAGGGTGGATGTCGAGGGATGGGGGAGGGAAACTAGAAGCAGGATGTTGTTCTCAGAGTAAAATGTAGCGGAATGTGAAATAGAGGAAATCCAGATTGTGGGTGGAGCTCAGATGTTGTCACGAAAGCAGTTTACTGGCTGGTTTTAAGCAGAGGAAGGACGTCTTTACATTAGTGTTTGTCTGGAAACTCCTACATACAGTGTGGGAAAGGCACTGAAGAAAAAAAGGAGACCAGAGATCCGAGAAGAGTGAAGACTTGAATGGTGCTCAAGGAAGCAAGAAGTCAAATACTATGTGCTAAATAAAAGGCCAGCGAGGTCATGATTGGATCTGAGGTTACAGGAGAGGGAAGGGTAAAGACTAGCAGGTCTCTACAAGAAACAGAATTCATGGTTCTGCCACCCACTGGGGTGTGGAGATTACAGATGGGCAGTTGCCCTGGGGGCAGATGCACATGACATCTGAGGTGACTCAGACATCCCATCTGATTGAATATTAATAGAGTAAAATGCAAAAGTGGAAATTGCCCTTAAAATAATCTAGTCCACTCTGTTTGATGATGGCTGCGTTTTTTGTTTTGACTTCCAAATAATGGAAAGGAATAAAAAAAAATAAGATTAATTTCTTGGTCAAGGAATGTGACAATGTTGAAAGAAAAAGTTCATATACAGGTCACACACAGAGACACCAGTAAATTAACACTTTTTTGAGGGTGTACAATTAAACGCCACTGTAGCTGGGATTTCTAATATAAAAATATAGTCACTGACCTCAAAAAAACTTGACACTTATGAACAGTGTGGTTAAAATTATGTTTGAGGATGTGTAAAGGAATTATCTGTGGAAATAGAATTGCTGAAAAAGAAAGACACCAAAGAAATTCTTACATAATCTTTAGTTTTACCCATCGGATGGCCCAGACATTATGGTTTTTTTGTTGTTGTTGTTTGTTTTTTTTAAGCCTAGAATTTGCTCACATCTTTTTCTCTTGCAAGTGTACTTTGGTCCTTATTTAAAAACCAGTGAAAGTTGGTCACTTATACTTAAATCCTCTTAGCCATAATGTACAAATAATGTAACCAGAGACTGCTAATAAAGCATAAATAATGGCTTTCCATCTGTAGAGAAGCTGCAAGAAACATTTCTTAAGACCGCTGACTTGCTCTTTATGACATCAGCATTAAAAGTTTGAATATGCCCAAACTCTCTGAATATTGTATTCTTGAAATTAGCAACTTTTCTTTTTAGCCTGACTTTCACAACACTGTTCTGGCCTAATGGTGACGCTGATGGTGATGATTATCTTTACTTTTTGATTCTAGTATTACTAATGTTAGCCTTTAAGCTCTTCATTTCTTATTGAGTTCTAAGAATAACACAGCACAGTGCACCCTATTAAAAAAATTCCTTATCGTATGTTATACAATTTGATCTTTTATGAAATACCCATGAGGTAAAAATAGAAGATAGGCTTCTTCCCCTTTCACTGATGTGGAAGTTGAGCCAGTGAGGAACAACTCCACATCACAATGATAGAATATAGTTGCTGACCCGCTGGCTAACAGACAGTTGGAAAAGGCTCACAGGCTTCTTTCTTAAGCCTTTTTCTCTTCCCACTGGGAAGTTCTCATCACTCATTGGGATGGCTTTTCGGAGGGTGACCCAGGCTGTTAGACAGCTGGGAGCAACACAGCTCATGAATCAAAATGTACTTTTTTTTGTTTTTGTTTTTGTTTTTTTTTTTTTTTTTTTTTTTATACTTCCTCACAGGTACTGGAGTTCTGCCTTGTCTCCAGACATGCACTTCTATATATCCATATGGTATATTTAAAAATATGTGTTTGGTCATTTTCCAGATTCCTGGTATACAGCACCTGAAATCGTTGGAATTTCTTAAGTGATGAGAGCCTATTTTGTATGCTAATGAGATGACTCGGGTAGATGTGGGGGGAGGACCCTAGACAGCTTTAGGATGGGGGACTGGTCACCAGAGGCGACAAGTCTGTGATTACAGGGTTAGAATTGTCAGTCTACCCTGTGACCTCCAGGGAGGGGAAAGGGACTAGAGATAGACTTGAGTCACTGATGGCCAATGATTTGATCAATCATGCCTGTGTAACAAAGCTTCAGTAAGAACTCTGAAGCAGTGAGGCTGAGGGGAAGCTTCTGTTTTGGAAACAGATTGATGTGCTGGGGTTTGCCCATAGAAACCATGCAGACTCTGTACTACCCTCCACCCCCGTTCTTTGTGTTTATCTTCCCTTTGGCTTTTCCTGAATTGCGTCCTTTACAATAAAACTGTAATAGCAGGTTTGGTACTTTGAATTCTGTAAAACATCAATTATGGAAAATAAGCAGGAGGGGGGGGCATGGGAACCCCTGAATCTATAGCTAGTTAGTCAGAAGCGTGGGTGATGGGTGGTCCCTGGGACTTGTGATGGTCTTCTGAAGTGAGGGCAGTCTCCTGGAGCTGAGTCCTTAGGCCTGTGGGGGTCCGCATTAACTCTAGGTAGTTAGTGTCAGAATTGAAGTGGAAGATTACCCAATTGGTGTCAGAATCTGAGAGTTGACAGAATGATGGATTAGTTGTCAAGGAAAAAAAAAAAAAAAAAAGAAATAATCTGTGTCCCCTCCCAATGTTTGCCTTGTGCTTTTTGTTACATTGGAAGCTTAGACTTACTTGTCCTTTCTCTAGGTATTTCCCAAATATGTGTATGTATAATAAATTGGATTAGTGGAGTAAAACATAGTATTTTAAGTACATGGTTTTGTTCAATGGTGTGTTAACTCATTAAATTTAAATGTTCATTTAAAAAATATGGTAGCATATCTATCTGTCATACAGCCATCCGCCCAGAATACTTACATCTATTCCCCTGGGTTTGGCCATATGTAATTGTACTAGGCGAGAATATAAGAAAGTCATTATGTGAAAACTACATCCGTGTACTTAAACGTAGTTACTGACAGGTAGTAGTTGTAAAAATAAAGTATTTTCTGTATAGCAGAACAGTTAAAAATCAAGCCTAGAATTTAATTGCCTTAGTTCAAATTGTGACCTCACTACGTTTAATTGTTTGACTTTTCCTCAACTCTGGTTTAGTCATCTATAAAATGTGATCTGTAAAATGGGATAATAACAATATCTATTTCATGATTATCTTCTGAGGATTTTAAAAATCAATGGAAAACACTTCAGAAAGGACCTCAGGACACTTAATAAATTTTAGCCATTGCTACTGTCCTAACACATTAAGACTATAACTAATATTATGCTGCTAATATGCTTTTTTTTAAATCTGATTTATAGCGCAAAGTGATTATACAGTTTATAAACTGTTCTGAGCACATATTTACTCAAAATGATTTTATGTGTTTTTGAACTTGTATTTATTTAATGAGAAGTTTCACAGCTTAAGGATGTATAAAAATGACTGAACCACCTGTAAGATTTCTTGAGAAGTGATAGGGGAAATGCTAATGAAATGTTAGAAGAGAGATCAAATAGACTAGGAAAGCAAAAGGAATCTCTTCTTGTAGTTCAGATAGAGAACTTTGAAAGAAGCAAAAAAAAAAAAAAAAAAAAAAAAAAATTGGAAATGAGAAGAGTAAATGAAACACCCTAGGCCTAATTAAATAGATGTCTTGGTTGTGAATAATTGACAAACAGACATAAAATTAAAAGAGCATAGCCTGGGAACCATGTGTTACCATCATGAGTAATGTACAGCAAAGATTTGGGTATTTGAGTTAAATAGAAAGAATTAATTAATACACTAAGTGCTGTCATGACAGAAATATTTTATGTACTCTTGTGCGTTATTGTCTTATATTTAAGACTGACAGAGAGGGGAAACATGAGTGGCAAAAAACTAATGAGAAAATATGCATCAGTATAACTTCACAATGGCTTCACTACAGTGGGACCCAAAGGTTAACATATTGTTGCTCTTTGGGCACAAACATTACATGTGGCTCTCTGAAGAATTCATTCACTGGAAAACATTGTATCGGAAAATTAGCCCGCTAATTGATTTTGCAACAAAATACGTTAAGGTTTTATTAACAGCTATTAATATAACAGAATATTAGAATATTATATTAAAAGCTATGAATAGAATAACAAATGTTATTTTTATTTTTTTTTTTTAAGTTTATTTATTTTTGGGACAGAGAGAGACAGAGCATGAACGGGGGAGGGGCAGAGAGAGAGGGAGACACAGAATCGGAAACAGGCTCCAGGCTCTGAGCCATCAGCCCAGAGCCCGACGCGGGGCTCGAACTCACGGACCGCGAGATCGTGACCTGGCTGAAGTCGGACGCTTAACCGACTGCGCCACCCAGGCGCCCCAACAAACGTTATTTTATATACAGCTAGTTTAAAAAACAAAACTCCATATTCTTACGCAATATGATTTTTCATGCTTCCATTCCATTTTATTGAACTAAGACTATAACCATATATATTTATTTACATGTATATTTGTATATAGAGATTTATAAATATTTTTTAACTCAGTCCCATTTGTTGGGCATTCAAGTTACTTTCAAAGATATGCCCATTCTTACAGGTGAAACCTGACTTATATCCATTCCTCAGGATTAATTGGAAGCCTAAAAATGGCTGTATGCCTAGAATTATTATATGTATTTTTAAGCATCATTTCATATACTTCACACTGATGGGAAGTAAAAGGAAGTTTTAACCAAAATTCATCTGAACCCAAACATTTGGTTTGGGTCGCTATATCTTTATATATTGTTAATCCTTGATGTCATCTAAAATTATGCATAGATTTTAGGTAATGCTGGGGGTGCCTGGGTGGCTCAGTCAGTTAAGGGTCTGACTTTGGCTCAGGTCATGATCTCACACATTGTGAGTTTGAGCCCCACGTCGGGCTCTGTGCTGACAGCTCAGAGCCTGGAGCCTGCTTCGGATTCTGTGTCTCCCTCTGTCTCTGCCCCTCCCCTGGTCGTACTCTGTCTCTCTTTCTCTCAAAAATAAACAAACTTAAAAAAAAAAAAAAAGATTTCAGGTAATGATTCTTAAACGTCGTACTGGGCGACCAATACATTTTGATAGTGCCTTGGTCCCTGATCTACCCTTAGTTCCTTCATGTGCACTGTGAGAGCAACTTTAAGTCGAAGAAGAGAGATTGTCATTAGATAATAAACACAGATTGTGCTCAGGGTACCAATAAAGAAGATGTGATATTTGTTCCATGTGTTGCTCAAGTAGCTTCTGATACCTTTTCATTCCTATTGTAGATGAGCTTGGGCAATAGAGCATCCTTGTCCCTGTCTTTTCCATGCACTGATTGTTTCCTCTCAAGAGATCATGATTTTGAAAAATGTGAAAACTGCATTGAAATTGGTTTATGTTTAAAAGTCTTTCTTTGCCTCTTTTTCTGAATAGATGGATTCTTTTGTAGTGTTTGTTGAGGTCAAGGGCTCTAATTTTCAACAAAACTTACTTATTAAATGTAGTTTGTTCATGTGAGCGTTTCCTAAATTCCATCTTCTTTTTTAAAAAAATATGAAATTTCCTTTATATTTGCCTTTAAATATCAAAAGCTTTTTAAAAAGTGAAATTTAGTTTACCTCTAGTATAGTGAACTTTCTTTATTATCGGAAGGTTTTTCACAAATATTTTGTTCCTAGAGTGTTTTACCTTTTATATATTATAATTTTGTCCTTTCAAGTCATTTAATATACTCTCTTTTAGTCTCTGTAGAAACGCTGGAAAAGAATTTGAAGCAGATGGGAAGGCAGCTTCAACAGCTTGAGAAAGATTTGGAAACCTTTCCCCCTCCTGAGGACTTGCATGATAAGTTTCTGACAAAGATGTCCATATCCTTCTGATATCTAAATAACTCACTAGTCAACTAGAGTTACAATTTATTTAATGATGTAGGTATATTTGCATAACCAGTGCTTATCCTACAGTGCCAGATAACAGTTTTAGCCTTTGCCTTCTTGCAGGGAAATTTATCAATGTGTTTGCCTATCATGAATGATACAGAAATGTACTTTGTTTTCTATTCTTTTTTTGGACATTTTCTCTCCTCTTTTCCCTTCCATTTGCCCTGTTTCCTTGTGATGTTCATGAGAAATTGAAAGGACATGAAAACTCAGTTTGAGGAAGTTTGATATCTACTATCGGGATGTGATTTAGATACTTTTGAAATGTTTCAGGAAGGATGTGCAGATTTTATAAACTGGTATGACTTGTCAGCTTAATTTCAAGGGTTGGTATAAAGAATGATCTCATTCCAGAAACTTTAATATTAAAGATATTTAGAAATACTGCATAGTTCCAAAATCAAAATGGAATTTGCCATGATCACTACTCATGCAGGTCATCTCCAAACACAAATTAGTATCAGTGTATGTGCATATACATATGTGCGTGTATATGTGTGTATTATGTATATACATAAATGAGACTTGTGTCCTGCTTAATTTAAAGGTTTCTTTTGAATTCGATTATCTTTGGTTACACTAACTTTGTGGCTTATTCTCTAATGAGTAATTGAAGTAATAAACTTTTTTTTTTTAATTTCCTGAAATGAATGTTGAGTTGCTTTGCAAACCATTCTATGAGATTAGAGACTGATATCTTTTGTGTTACAATAAAGTATTACTACAATGCATTATTAAAATCCCATATGGACCTCAGAATTTTATATGAAAGGATAACCCACTTCCAATGAGCTCTTATAAATAGACATTCCTCATATTTTAAACTGAGATAGTTGAAATAAAATAACTGCTTTTCCTCTTTCTGTGCCTTCTCCCCTGAGATTCAGCAAATCACAAAATTATTATTTGGTTTGTCATAGATTTTATTGTATATGCTTTCAGTTTAATTGTGAATTAGTTCAATTTTAGCTTTGTTCACTGTCTCTTTTGGGAAATATCATAAAAATGCACTCCAGCAACAATCAATTCAGGCTAATGTGTTTGTTTCCTTTCATATCTTTCCTACTCATCCAGTTTCTTCTTTTATTAGGCAGTGTGCCATTATCGCTACATTTGAGAAGGGTTTTTTGTTTTTTTTTTTAAACCAAAGGTGAAATCTGTATTTACCCATCAAAAAATACTCTTGCAGCACCTTCTCCTTTGGCAAAGTATGCTTTTTAAAACAAATTTGTTATTGCAGAGTTACATTAGTTTCATCATTCATAGCCTTTTTTCCCTCCATCATTTTATCATGTTAAAATATTCATATGTGACAGTTTATTTTAATCATTAAGCACTGTTAATTGAAGTACTTTTATTGTTCCCTATAGAGAGAACGCATTTTAGCAAAGGGTTTGCCTGCATACACTTTCTGGTAATACACTTTGAGCATACTAATTATGAGGCTCCGGTTTCTAGAACCTATAAACTAAGATAAATTCCTGAACTTAGAGGGAAGGTGGTAGAATCCTGCTCAGCAGACGATCTCAGGACCTATCCATACTTGTATTCATATGACACAAGAAGCTGAATGATGTCGGCTTCTGGAAAGGTATGCAGCTCATAAAAAGCAACCAGCAGGAAATCAGAAACAGGAAGGATGATGCTTTGTTGGAAACAATTTTTCATTCTGAGTACAATTATACTCCATGGACAAGAAAGCTACTACATCCTGTCGCTAAATATCACAACCTAGAAGCCTCTAATGAACTGATTAGCATTCATGTATCTCTTGGAAGTCAGATATACGAACAGTTGGTGCACTTTGCTATTGACAAAGCTTATAATCATAAATATTCTTTGCTGAGATTAGATTGCACTGGTTTGCTTTTCATCTTGGTTAGACATACTAGTTTCGAAGTAATTAAATTCATTCATTGCAAAGCTTTGTTTACTTTAATTAGGACTGACAACAAGTCACATTTTGAATATTAAATGGATTTATATAGATCTTATTAAAGTGGCAAATTGTGAGCTTCTTAATCAGATCTTACAAAATGAAAGGATTCAGAAACTAAAATGCACAATGAATAAAAATGTATTTAACTAAAGTTTGGGCTATTAGCGCTCTAACTTTGTTTATGTTTTAAGTTTTTGTGCTTATTAGTTGAAACATGTCAAATTGTTGGGTTCACCAACCAATTCTAAAAGAATATGTGTATTATCTAAGTTGTTAGGGATGCATTTATGCAAGTAGATGTTTAAACAGTCATGATTTAGTAGCTTAAATAATCTGTTAATTGAATTGCTTTAAATTATAATGATATAATTTTGTTATGTGAAATTTCCCTGTTAGCATTCAATTATAGTATATTGTAATTTTATTTTTTTTAGTGCACTCTCTTTACTTTCATATACTGAGTATAAAAATATGAATTTAGCATATCCTTTAAAATGCGTGTACAGTTATTTCATATATATCACATTGCCCTTTTTGTAATATTTATATTTCTTTATAATTGCTAAACTTGGGTCAGAAATACAACTGGAGTTAACCATTTCCACTGTAAATATTTGCTTGAAAAATGTGTGACAGGAATTTGAGGCAGGATCACCAATATTGTTATATGCAAACTATTACATGTGAAGTACACATACTTACTAAGCTCTTATATGTGAGAAAATCAGGAAAATGCTAGGATTTGTGTCATGCAGTACCTGTTCATTTCTTTTCACCTTTAGATTCTGGAATATTTCATATGTCAAGGAAAATAACAAATAGATCCTAGAGCATTGCCCTTGAAGTTCTCCCTGCACAAGTATTTATTTACCTTTTCTTCTCTTCCTACCCCACCTCCTGAGTTTCTTAGAAAAAAATTGTTTTGCCAGACATTCATTTTTTTTTTTTTTTTACTTTTTACCACTTATGTTGCAGTTTCCTTGCCTTTTCCCATATTATAGTCTTTAAATTTGTTCATTGCAGTCCTACTCAATTTTCACACTTTCTTTTTTGTTGTTCTAGTATATATCAATGCTTTAGGTGCTTTTGAAAGTATTATGTAGAGGCGAAACTGTCCTAATAAGTTCCTTGAAGGGCTTAGGTCTTTTATCTGTATTCCATGCTGCATAAGACACAGCATTTTTAGGTAAAGGAATTCAGTACATTTTTATTTAATTGAACAGTGGTTAGAGAGTAAAATAGAGGAACGGGATCTGGGAAATGTAAACTCATGTAACACCTGTCTATTTGCAAGAGTGGGAGTTTGGGTAATTGGGTGGTTTGTCATGGCAGATTTTTCTGTTGACTCACCCTTCTCTCTCTTCTCTCTTTCTTCCTTCCTTGTCTTCCGTTTAACTCGTTCTGAAGGGACTTGTAGAACTCAGGTTAAAATATCCTGGTCCTCATCCAAAGTGACGATGATCTTTTCCTTCCCTGAGGTCTTATTGCACTTATAGAGGGTGCTGCACAGCTTGGTGCTCACAGCTCCTTTCACAGTGATGACTCCCTGTCTGAGGCGATGTCCCCTTAGCCAGGACTTCCCTGTCTAATATCACAGACCTTTATCTTCATGATCATACTTATCACTATCTGAACATCTCATTCATTTACTTCTTTATTCTGTCACTACACTCTCGAATGTATGTTTCGTGAAAGCAGGGATTTTGCCTACCTCATTAACCAGTGTTTCCTCTCTTGCCCAGAAAAGTGGAATGCAGTGGAGCTTAGGGAATACTTACTGACTAGCTGGTTGGCTGCCTGGCTGGATCCCGAGTACTTAAGAAGATCTATAAAAGGTATCAGGCATGTAGGACTGATTGGAGCTGGTCCTTGTAAGATGTGTTCATGGAAGTAATAGATATCCTTGTTGGGGGAAGCACAATAACGAGGGCAGGATGTAAGAATAAATGTAGTACGTATTTGTGCTGGGTGGTTTCACCATCTCATAATGAGAGACTAGCCCATCAATAGGGATGTAGAGTGCCTCATCAATGTCATCATTTATTCTATCCTATCAGACAATCATTTTAAAGTGAGAATTAATTTGACTATTTCCAAAATTGTTTCTGTTCAATCACAATTTTACCATTCTCGTGGGTAATTCCAGTTATTCAAAGCTCCATTGCATTTCCCTTGGGAGCAAATTGTTTTCTAGATAACAACGATAAGAAAATTAACTTATAAAGCTCTCTAGCTGTCAGAACAAGACCATGTCATCTCCATGGTTTTGACTCTTGGTTTTCTTTCCCATCACATCTTTTTTATGTTTACATAGAATTGTAGTACTTTTATTAAGAATATAGTATTAATATTATTTCTGATGTTTCATGAACTTGTGATTACTACTTGAAAATCTTAAAAAGTGTTACTGGGTAATACTTACAGCTTTGTTTTAACCTGTTTACCAAACTGATTCTTGAGAAAGGGAGTATTCGCAGGTGTCAGGATAAAATTACTCATATTTGTGAAGTGCCTCTCATTAAAACACAAAGCCTTACTATGCAGTCAGTGAGGGGAAAGACGAGGAGTAGCTTTAGGACCATGCAATTAGAAACGCCCACTAAAGTAGCCTACTTAACATGTTGTCCAGCAAAACTACTTTTCAGGGACTCTGTTAACTCTTAGCATTACATCCAAATTGTATGTGTGTGAATGCATAGAGATGGACTTTTTTGAATAGAAGTTCTGTGGCTTTCATCACACTTTTGAGAAAGGCTGTTACCTTCCCACTGATGGAAATTTGATGACTCACTAGGGGGAGATGAGTAATTGACACGAATGTAGTGGCAGACAAGTACTGAGAAGGTGGAACACAGCATCTGCAGAAGGGGCTGGCAGTCAAAGGTGGCCATCCTCTAGAAATGTGGCAAGAGCAAAGTGCTGTCAAGGAATTGGTCTAGAAGGGAAAACTCCCCTCTGTTCCAGCTGAGTACAATGGATTGCAAATGCTATGTGTTCAGTGGAACGAACTTCTTACTGTAGAGATTAGAAAATAAGGCTTTGTGGAAGAGGAATAATTGAAGGAACCTTTGAATGATAGGTTTGGGCGAGCAAAGGCAGAAAACAATTTCTCTTTTAGACAAGAGTTAAGGATGTATAAATAATCCATATGGAGATAGTCTGTCTCTGGGACATAAATAATTTTGGGTGAAAGTTTATAGATTGAATAGATAAACCAATGTTGATTTCTGACCTTACTATATAAATGAAGGACTGATTATTTCACATTACAAATGAATCACCATATGGTCCATTTAATATTAGTTTCTGAATGTGTTTCAAATGTGATTTTTTAATTTACATACATTTGCTTTATAATATTTCATGAATATGGATATTTCACAAGACAAAGTGTATGGAAATCTGTCAAGTGTGACTGTATTATAATTTCCTGTGATTTTGTGATTTGAGTAATTACAGAAAATCTTTTGTTTATGCAAGCATTAAAAAATGATACTACATATAAATTCATCAGCCACTGCTGCTATTATGATCTAGATTCTAGAAAATATAAGGAGGCATTTTGCTACTCAGATGAATATAAACTGGACTACAGAAAGGTCTATAGATTTTCTTAAGGTTATTTAAAAAAAGTATCAACCCTTTCATTAGAATCCAGACTCCTATATTTAGTATACTCTTTTTTTCCCCTAAAATGCTAATGCAGGGCATAGTCTGGGGGGTGCAGAGAGGGAGAAATAAACAGCATAGAAGGGCAGTAAGTAATCTGTGGACTGACCCCAGACATGGGTACAAGTGAGCCGTGATGGACTGGAATGCCTTTTTTTGGGGAGGTTGGGCTCTAATTATTAGAAATTTTCCATGCCCCCCTGGATTTCACCACCCATCTAACAGCAATGCTGCCTCTTTCTTTCTCAGTCTTCCTTTCTCAAAATGAAAGGCCGAGATCGGTTTCCTTATTTTATCTTCCATTGGGGAATACTCTGACCAGAGGAACCGTTATCTTTCAAAATTGTGGAAAATCTTTTTTTTTTTTTTTTTTTTTTGGTTATAAAAATTGCTTTTTTGGTTTTCTTTTCTTGGTACGAATCTAGTTATTCTTATTACTGACTTAAAAAAAATATATGTATACTGGGGCGCCTGGGTGGCTCAGTTGGTTGAGTGTCCGACTCGATTTTGGCTCAGCTCATGATCCCACACTTTGTGGGATCAAACCCTGCATCAGGCTCTGTGCAGACAGTGCAGAGCCTGGTTGGGATTTTTTTCTCTCCCTCTCTCTGCCTCTCGCCCCAAAAACAGATAACTAAACAAATATTTAAAAATTTAAAAATATACTAACATTTTTATTTTTTTGCATTAGTCAGAGACAATAAAATGGCTTGGATAAGCTTAATTCTGTATATTCCATTTCTTTAAATGTCCCAGTTTAAAGGAGCCATAGACGATTATGAATGATGCTTTAACAGAGTCATCTTTTCAGAATGAAGTATGGTATATCTAACTGCATTAGCAATTTGTCACACCAAAAAGGAAATTCTATGGTTTGTTTAGAAAATGTTTTCTAATGCCACTGCAACATTCACACTGTTAGTCTTCTGAAAATCAGTGTGTTTTGAACTGTGTTGTCATAAATGAGAAGAGAATATTTCTATATGTGTATGTGCCAGATCATAATTTTAGATGATGCAATACATAAAATAAATCACTTCCCAGTTTTCCAAAGGAGAATTTAAAACATGAAGTTCTGTAATATTTGAAGTTTTTTTTTTTTTAATTTTTTTAACGTTTATTTATTTTTGAGACAAAGAGAGATAGAGCACGAACGGGGGAGGGTCACAGAGAGAGGGAGACACAGAATCTGAAACAGGCTCCAGGCTCTGAGCTGTCAGCACAAAGCCGGATGCGGGGCTCGAACCCACGGACCGTGAGATCATGACCTGAGCCGAAGTCAGATGCTCAACCGACTGAGCCACCCAGGCACCCCTAATATTTGAAGTTTTTAATGTAACTCTTAATTTATTTTTTGATGGACTTTAGAACCACATATATAACCCAAAATGCAATAAAAATAAAAGGGATTTACATGTACTACAAAATGCTATTCATTTTTCTAAGAATTTTGAATTATTAACGTGTTTAATCCTCACAGCAGCCCTGTGAAATGAATGATATTCTTATTCCCATTTTACAGATGAGGAAGTCCTAGCCCAGAGAGATTAAGGCATGTGCCCACAGGCAACCACAAAGTGCGGGAGCTGGAAATTGACATCGGGCATCCAGTTTAACTGCTGTGTTCAGCACCCATGTGGTTGATTTCAATATCATTGAAATTACTCAATATCAGACACTGAGCTATAATTTAAATCATATTGAATGATGTGAATAACGTACATACATACACTGGAAGTATAATTTCCATGGACTCAATTGTCAAAAAGAAATATAAAAAAAATAACTATTTAACTTTTCTGATAATTTTGCCGGAGTTAATTAGAGATTGGTGTTAAGATTTTACTGTCGTACAGGATAGATTGAGTTTTGAGAACAATGACCTGTTAGAGGTAATTTTGGCATTTCGGAGATGTGTAATAGTGACTAATAATTCAAACATTGGATTCACAGGGTATTTTTTTTTTCCTAAAACATTACTTTGTAAATTTCAGAATCCCTTAACTCTAAGATACAGCTTTGTTATCAGTGCAAAAGAACAATACGGGAAACTTTTAAAGTTACACGAAAACATGGAAACGTTATACCAGAGTGTGATGGGATACTACGCCATTGATGTGAAGAAGGTGTCTGTGGAAGACTTTTTTAATGACTTGAATAACTTCAGAACCACATTCATGGTATGTTAAAATGTTTAATTTTTTTTTAAGAAAGTATTTGTGTCTATACATCTCATCAGTTTTTACTTTCATTTCGTTACTTTATTCCAGTATTGCTGTCGGTAATAAAACCTACCTTTCCCCATGTTGAAAGTTAGCTTTAAAAATTTCAGATTTTAAATCTATTGAAAAATATGTGGTTTGTTCTCTTTTTGGCCTTCCCAACGTTAAGCTGTAATCAGAAATTTTGATTGAAAATATGACAAATTCTGAAGTTTCTCATAAAGACTCCCCTCCTGGCTGATTACAGAGCACTTTTGTAATACGTTTTTGGCTATGAATTTGTTTCTTTATACTTGAGATCAATTTGTATTTTGTGGTGTAATTTTACCAAATTCCATGAAGCTCTTATGAAGCTTCTTATTTTCCTTTTCTTTTCTTAATGCATTGTACAATAAGCTACCTGTGATTTGCCTTTGAATGGATTTTAGATTCCTAGGGTTTCCTTTAGATACTTTAATAGGGAGGTCAGGTCTTTGATGTGGAATCCTTTCATTTAGGCATTAAAAAGATCTTTTGAAAAGTATTAGCTGATTAGATGAGGAAAAAAAACCACACACATATTAAAGTGAGAAAGCATTGTTGCCTCCCTGGGGAAAATGGTGATACAATTCTGCAACAAAAAATTATGTTATTCTTAATAGATGGGTAAGTCATTTCTCTATTTCAGCAAATGTTTGTGGGGATTAAAAAGTTTCGAAGGGTAAGGAAAAAAGAAAACGCTTAAGCTTAAAGAAGTTGTTCTTTTTACTCTAAGGAAAACTTTATTGCTGAATTTATTGGACTTTGTTAAGATGAGATAGTCTTTTAATAAAAACTCAGTATTTCAGGAGCACCTGGGTGGCTCAGTCGGTTAAACGTCTGACTTTGGCTCAGGTCCTGATCTCATGGTTCGTGAGTTTGAGCCCTGCATCGGGCCCTATGCTGAGAACTCAGAGCCTGGAGCCTGCTTCATATTCTGTGTCTCCCTCTCTCTCTGTCCCTCCCCTGCTCAGGCTCTGTCTTTCTCTCTCAAAAATAAACAAACATTAAAAAAAATTTTTTTTTAAACCTCAGTATTTATTTTTTTTAATATGAAATTTATTCTCAAATTGGTTTCCATACAACACCCAGTGCTCATCCCAACAGGTGCCCTCCTCAGTACCCATTACCCGTCCTCCCTCCATCCCACCCCCCATCGACCCTCAGTTCTCAGTTTTTAAGAGTCTCTTATGGTTTGGCTCTCTCCCTCTCTTTTTTTTTTTCCTTCCCCTCCCCCATGGTCTTCTGTTAAGTTTCTCAGGATCCACATGAAAATGAAAACATATGGTATCTGTCTTTCTCTGTATGACTTATTGCACTTAGTATTACGCTCTCCAGTTCCATGCACATTGCTACAAAAGGCCATATTTCATTCCTTCTCATTGCCAAGTAGTATTCCATTGTGTATATAAACCACAGTTTCTTTATCCATTCATCAGTCGATGGACATTTAAAGCCTCAGTATTTCAAAGGAACACTAGTCTATGGTACATATACATTTGCTCGTAGCTTTAGTTTGTTCCTTCCACAAATTCAAAATGATTCTTTAGTTTTTCACTATCACAAGTAGAAGAACTGGATTTGATTGGCAAATATATTTATTGTGTGCCTATATATGTGATAAATTGTACAATATGGTATTTTAACTTTAAAATATTTTATGCCTTAGTGTAAGTCGCAAAGGCTCTGCAGTCTGGGAGAGATGGGTTTGGATTCCACACTAGTTATATGACCATGAACTGATATAACCTTCCTGAGTTTCAGTTTCCATATCTGTAAATGGAAATATTAATTCCTTTCTCATAAAAGTGTTTATTAAGTTGGCTAATATATACTAAGTATTTATCACAGTACCTTGCACATGGTAGTCGTTTAATAAATTAGTATGCAGTGAAGGGTTAACTCAGTAGGCTTGAGGTGTTTCAAACCTGGAACCAGTCCTCTACTCGTTCCTGGGAGATAACCCGTTAGCTCTTGGAATACCCTGTCTCATAGGGATATTTGTCTGCTTGGGGCCTTGGACCAAACTAGATGGTTTTTGCTAGAAATGTGATTTGCAGTGAGTACCTGTTTTTGTTCACCTGAAGCCCTGGGCTATACTGTTTGGTTTGTCCTCTATAGGAGGCTAGAGGCTGAGTAGCTAAGGTGGTCCATGTGGAAGGTCCAGGCATACATGTTTTTTTCCAATAAAAACTCTTGACATCAAGGAATGAGAGAGCTTTCCCAGTAGGCAATACTTCATATGTCATAATGGAACTCCTCTGGGAGAAGCCTATGGTGATTTTCATCTGTGTCCTTTCACTGTAATAAACTGTAACCATGAGTACAATAGCTTTTCTGAGTTCTAAGTCCTTCCAACAAATGATCAAATGTGAGGGTGGTTTTGGGGACTCCTGACATAATTATGTTATAAAGGTATAAAATAGATATACGAAGTAATAATACCCATCATATATTGAGAATTCCATGAACCAGACATTCTTCCAGATGCCTTATGTATATTATCTCAGTCAGTCTTCGTAATAATTCTCCACCTTTCACTGTTACCTTCTCTCTGAGGCACACGAAGAAACCGAGGTACAGAGATGGAACATATCTGACTCAATGTGTTTTAGCTATAAAATGGTGGAACTAGAATTTGTACCCATACAGCCTTCCTCCAAGAGTCTGTGTAATTAAATGCTGTGCGGTGCTCCCTCCCTCGTTTATAGCTTGTGTTCCATTTTACAAATAAGAACACTGGCACTGAAAGGGTTTAAAAAATGAAATCTAGGCCATACTGTTTTTAAGCATTCAGATTGACATTTGAATCAAGTCTAATTCAAAATCTTCCTAAGATCTAGTAGGATTAGAGGGCTTTGGGTGTTGTGGGGATAACTTGGCATTAGTGTTACTAATGGTGGAAGAGTGAGGAAGTGTTTGATTGGAGAAGGGTTCAAAAGAAGGAGGGTAATAGAGTGACAGCTGTACTTCGTGTGTATTTCAGAGTTCACATGGGTCCTAGAAGTAATTGTTGTCATATATACATATGCACACTGTCCTAAGCTAACCTCCTTAGAGCTAAATGTAAAAAATGTATTTCATTTAAATGAGTAATTTGGAGAGGAAATAATCTTTAGGGTAAAAATAAACATAAAGGAGACTAGAAGCAAATTGGCTATACCAAGGTGATAGAATTTGGCACACAAATTTTATTCTTTCTTCCTTTCTTTCTGGTAAGTATAGTTATACTGCTTGAATTTTAGACAGTGAATATTTTAAAAGATCACATATCAATATTGGCAAAAATTTTTGACAAATGTTTTATTTTCTCAAATCCCTGATCCCTTACATTGCTATTTAATTCCTCACCATTCAACTTTGGAAATCCTACTAACTTCACTGAATCAGTGTGAAAATATTAACAACAGATGTGGAACTTTAATGGGTTGAAGGTCTGTTCTGGAAAGGTCTATTTATACAATAGGCAAAAAATATATAGCTAGATTTTCTTTTTAAGAAAATACTGGTAAGATATGTTTATATTGTGACTTCATCCACTGGTATTTAGGAATACTCCTGGTCGTGAATGAGCAAATTTTACCATTAAAGTGAAGTTCTGTTTTGTATTATATGCAAGGAGTTGGAACCACTGTCTTCATTCCATAGCTGTCCCCTTCCCTCACTATGACAGTTTTCCATGGAATGTTTTCTCTCAAGTTTAGACTGTCCTACTTATGTATGGTTCCCTATGCCTGGAGCAGTCTGTCCATACTTTGCCTGGCTAAATCACTATACTCACCCTTCTGATCTCTGCTCAGACTTCACTTCATCTTATAAAATCTGTGTCTTTCATACGTTTGTTTCTCTAATGTAATTCATGGCATGTAACAAATAGCCAAATTTGTTGAGGGGTAGATGTTCTCATCTACAATGGGTGCCAGGCTTTAGTAGCTAATACATATAGTGCCAGTCAAGTGCCAAGTTCTCCGCTTACTCATTTAACCCTAACAATAACCAGGTGTGGTAGGCATACTGTTACTATTCCCATTTTACAGATGGGGAAACTGAGGTTTAGAGAGATTGTGACTTGCCCATTGTCGACATAGCCAGCAATTGACGGAGCTGAGGGGCTAACCCAGGGAGTCTTGCACCAGCCTATGCCATATATGGCTAAACTATACTAATTCCTATTAATATAGTTTAAATTACACTTAAAAGAACTGTTAGGACTAATGTGAAAACTAACCCCTCCCCAAAATAAAAAAAAAAAAAATGTGATCGCTTTTATTTTTACTAGTAATTTAGTTTATGAGCAATTTATCCCAAAATGTTTGTATTTTAGGATTGCCCCAGAAGTTACTCTTAAGCAATTAAAGGCCGGCTCATTTTTATTCAGAGCCGATTACTATACCTTTTACCAACTCATGTCATTTCTTATCAGTGTTACCAGGATCTCATCAGTAATTGGTTTAGATACAGCTGTTTTGGTTCTTGTTTTTTTCCCACCCTTTCTGAGAGCCCTAATACAATAGCTAAAGGAGGAACATCTGTTCCAGACTGCTGCTTCAAGCCATGTAGACCAAGAGGAAAAAGTTCTAAGATCATGGAGCTTCCTCTGCGGGGTAACTGCTCATTGTGACACCAGTTGAACTCTTCTCTTTTCTAGTTGGAGATCCTCAACTAGGAATTAATTTGTTTTTGTTTTAACAATCTACTATAGGTAAATGGTTTCTATTTAAGACTAGTAATCAATTTCCAAGAAATAGGGAGTAAGCTTACATATTGTAATTTTATTTATCTTTATTTTTTAAATTTTATTTATTTATTTTGAGAGAGAGAGTGAGCAGGAGAGGGGCAGAGAGAGAGAATCCCAAGCAGGCTCCACATTGTCAGCACAGAGCCTGATGCGGGACTCAATTCCATGAACCATGAGATCATGACCTGAGCCAAAATCAAGAGTCAGGACGCTTAACCGTCTGAGCCACCCAAGTACCCCAAGCTTTATTTTTATTACTATCTTCAACAAGACAAATCCAGCAACAACTGCCCCTGATTGAGTGCCTGCTTCTTGCTAGACTCCCTGCTAGATGCTGTATGCGTGTCATCTGACTTAGTCTTCCCAGCATTCTTGTGAGATACAGAATGTCACCCGTGTAGTAACTGTGGGGTAGGGAATCTCAGTATGCTTCCGAACTGGTAGGGGCTAAGATTTGAATGGAAGCCTCCCTGATTCCAAAGCCTGTACTTTTTAATGTATTTCCAGTATGTATCCAATATATTGCTCAGAGAGTTTGGAAGAATTGTTAAAATGTGATTTTTAAGGGCTTTTTTGGTAACTTACAAGTGTAAATCAGCACAAGACATTTTTTTATTTTCTCACTCCTTAATAGAATAACTTCTTGTTTACGTCAGTGCATTCATGATAGGAGAATGTTTGCTGGTCTTGTTCCGTTTCAAAGCATAAAATGTTTTCTTTTAAATTAGAGGATTATTAATGTACCACAAGGCTGGCGTGAAGGTTAAGGTGTGGAATGGAGTGCTGGCAAGATACTCTTTCCTTTAGGAGTCATGGGAACCATAAAGTTCATATTGGAGGTACTAGGTGGAAATGTTTGACCCTGCACTGTAGGCTAAGCAAATCACTGTCCTACCAGGCATCAAGCTTCACCAAGTGAAGTTCATGCCTTCAGGTGTGTAGTGTTGTAGAACGATAATCATCATCTTCCACTTGTGATTGATTTTGGACTCACTGTTAGATGCAACTACCAATGTGCCCATTACTCATAGAGGTGCATGCTTCTATGGGATGAATTGAGCCCATTATGGAATTTTTGTCGGCTTTTACTGGGACACTCCATTCCCCTTTTTCTTACCTAACAGCTGTAGAATGTTCATGTTGGTCCTTTGAGTATATACCTAATTTTCATGTGTGTCATTGGTCCCTGTGGCCTTGAAGCATAATGTATGTCCTAGCCCCACTTCCCATTCATATTTATATTAGAGAATTCTGCTCAAAGCGCCTTTACTCATCCCTGAAATACATGGTCTCTTCTTTAAAATTTTTCTTATCTTGGTGAGGCTTTCCTTTCTCCTCATTGAAAGTTCTTTTGCTTTTCTCTTTCTTTAACCAGAATTATTAGCACAGTGCAACAACACTCTTAACTCCTTAAGCAAATTTCATCTGACACCTTGTTTATTTTGCTTAACAACCTCATCTTACAGGAATACTTCTGAATGCTTCCCCCTCTTTGCTCTCCTTTGTTACTTGTTCCCTTTTAGATAACATGTTTGAAAACAATTTTCATACCAAATTATAATTATTAAGAATATGTAATTTTTCTGTTTATTTATTTGAAGTATAGTTGATACACATTGTGTCATTAGTTTCACATGCACAGCATAGTGATTCAGCACCTCTGTATATTATGCTGTGCACATTGCGAGTGTAGATACCGTCTGCCATGACACAACATCATTGACTATATTCTCTATGGTATATCTTTCATCTCCATGACTTGTTCATTCCATAACTGGAAGCCTGGATCTCTCACTCCCCTTCACCCATTTTGCCCATCCTCCCAGCCTTCTCCCCTCTGACAGCCACCAGTTTGTTCTCTGTATTTATGGGTCTCTGTCAATTTTCTGTTTTAATTATACATATGTAACTGCTATGATGAGCCTCTGAATTTACAATTTCATATATTCCAACACAGAATTGGAGTGACTACACTTAAAGAAGTCACATTTTTTGGTTCTTGTAGCTCTTTTTCTGAGCACATTAACATTTCCTGTAGGGATTTTATTTAAAAAAAAATTTTTTTTAACGTTTATTTATTTTTGAGATAGACAGCTCATGAACAGGGGAGGGTCAGAGAGAGAGAGGGAGACACAGAATCTGAAACAGGCTCCAGGTTCTGAGCTGTCAGCACAGAGCCCGACGCGGGGCTTGAACTCACGAACCGCAAGATCATGACCTGAGCTGAAGTCAGATGCTTAATCGACTGAGCCACCCAGGCGCCCCTCCTGTAGGGATTTTAAAGTACTGGAAAAGATTACTGGACATCCTTCTTTATTAATAGTTTCTAAGACCCTGCATATCTGGGCACCCCACTTGGGTTAGGATTTTGAGGGCGAGGAAAAGCAATCCTTGCCTTAAAAGGGATTACTATTACACACACAAAAGGTGGGGTGGCCTCCGTTAGGTCTTCCTTTCTTTTCTGTGTTCCAGTTTTGAGTATATGTGCCAAACTTTGCATTTGTTCTTTTCTTGTCCCTGAAGTCCTGTCGATTCCTCCCCTAAATTTTCTTTCCTACGTATATACCTCCCATCCGAATTGTGTAATGGCAATCATTGAGAAAGGAGTCACTCTGTTTTCTTCAAATCTTAACTTACTTATGAATTCACCCTTTGTGCTTGTTTTTAACAGTGGTATTTTGCCAGTTGTCTTATTTTGGGGAAGACAGCAATGGCTGACAGTGAAAGCTCTGGCATCAGAACACCCAGGGTGATAAGACTGTGGCCAAGTTACTTAACCTTAGTGAGCCTGTTTCCTGTTAATAACAGCTTGTGTTTCTTCAGGATGTTGCATTTTGAAGATCAAATGACATAATGTACATATACCCCCAAAACAAGTTAGCTATCTACAGAGAATAGAAATAATTTTCACCTCTCCCATCTCATGATAACAGAATCCGTATTTTAAGGATTTCTCCCTTTTTTTTTGTAATGCTTCTATATAGACACTTTGAACTAAATAAGGAGTACCTATTTTTCAATAATAGCTCTGTGTTTAGATTATTTCTACAATTCTGTTAAAGTTATGTTTGATCCATTTAAAGATCCATCATTCATGTTACTTGAAGACTTTAAGTTGATTTTTCGTTCATACAATTGAAATACACTGTGTAGTGAACAAAAATAAAATCAGTTGTAACTCATTTAATCTTGCTGCATGGATTGATCAAATATAATTTCTCTCTTCTGAATACTGAGACTGAAGTAGTGATTTGCCAAACAAAAATGAAATCATCCAATGAGGGGGTATTTTTAGTATACAAATATTTTTGATATGGAGGACAGCCAGAACAAAACTGATCATTTAAGTTATACAAATCTGATCCTTGTCAACTGTAAATGCCATGATAACATGATAACCATTGTATGGACTAACTAGGTGACCAATAGGAATTCCAAAGCACTAAGCTTTTCCCGTGTGCTTCTTAAGTCCTGTACATTGATCATGTTATCAGAGAAAAGAAGCATGTGAAAAAGTCATCTGGTTGGATGGTGAGTCAACTTGGGTAGTTATAGGAAATATCTTCTCTCGTTGCTTGTTTTGTTGAGTTTACAGCTTACAAATTGTCTTCATTGGCACCGTTGTTATTCTGAGATCATAGTTGGAGGTATAAAGCCCCAAACCTAGAAAAAAACCCAAATATTTTAGCTCTAGGATGTTTTTCTTCATATCCTTTACTATCTGATTTTTAAGGAATTAGAGCTATTCCAGGTGCTGAATATTTTAGACTTGCAACCTTGAAAATAATTATGATAGGTTCTTCTAATCTTTAATTGTTAGTCTTTTCACAGTAAAAACACAGCTAGACTAATTGACTTACATTTTCTCTTTACTGATAAGATTTATTTTTACTACACATTGCTTAGTGGGATTATTAGTGCATCTGACAGGTCTATGTGATTAAATGACTGGTAATTTGTATTTCCCTTTTACATTTTAAATATTTAGTTTGTTCACTGAAGTAATATTAGCAAAAGGTAAAGACTGGATTATTCTAATAAAGTGATAAGGTCAACTATTGATAGATAATGGGAAAAAATAATACATAATAATAAGTCTATTAACCCATGTAATTGAAAATACAACATTAAATTAGGGTACCACAAGCAAAAATGAACAAAATGGCATGCTCTTTGTACATCAGATATTGGTCCTCTGCATTCTGAACAAGACAGAGTGCACACACTGTTGACTTCAGTGTTTTTTTTTTTAAACTTTAATGTTTATTTGTTTTTAATTTTTTTGTTTATTTACTTATTTATGTATTTTTTAAATATGAGGTTTATTGTCAAATTGGTTTCCATACAACACCGAGTGCTCATCCCAACAGGTGCCCTCCTCAATGCCCATGTTTGTGTTTATTTTTTTTTGAGAGAGAGAGACAGAGACAAAGCATGAGTGGGAGAGGGGCAGAGAGAGAAGATGACACAGACTCAGAAGCAGGCTCCAGGTCCTGAGCTGTCAGCACAGAGCCCAAAAGAGAGCTCAAACCCACCAATTACGAGATCATGACCTGAACCGAAGTCAGACGCCCAACTGACTGAGCCACCCAGGTGCCCCCCATCTTAAGGCTACTTTTAATGTTATGTTTTAAACATGACCAGGTTTACATGGAATATTGTGGGGCTTTAGTTGGATGTTCTCCTTGCTTTCCTAACTAAGAGGTGGTAGTAATAACTCAAAACAACAATAGTGATAGGTGATAGGCCCTATCACCAAGTCTACCTTTAAGCACTGTACTTCATGACTACCATCTTGTGCCTAGCTGTGCCTTTATTTAGCCTCACATTTGGGGGGATAAAAAGAATATTTAAATTACTATATCACTTCAGAACACAAGGGGAGAAAACACACTTACTGGAAAATCAAGTTGTACTTTGGGAAACCACAGTTATGAATATTTCATACTCTCTCTGTGTTACAGATGTCACAGAATAGATTGAAATATCTCATTTACTTGAGGATTTTACAAAATGTTTGAAAGAATTGCAAACAAACTCATGGCATAATGATGATGGGTCAGTATTGTTAAATCCCTGATGGGCTAATAAGTAATGTGTTGTTTCACCTGAGACTGATTTTTACAGAAAAGAGCAACTTGCAGCTGAAGCAGTTTAATTCATCAGCACCTGCACATTCTTGGGGACATTCTCAAAGCATAGTTTCCCATTTTCCTAAGTTTCATGGTCATAAAAAGTTCAACTAATAACACCACCTTATTGAACGTTAAGATGATGGATTGTTTGTGCCCGTATACCGTATATTATGCTCTCCTATTCTCATTGAGAGCATTTTTTCATTGAATTTGATAATACCAGAGAATTTAATTTTTACTATCATTCTAGAGTCCCTTATAAAGCATCTACCCTATAATTACTGCAAATAGGGATTTCTAAGAATAATTTTCCACAAGGTAATTCTAATCCATTGTTTATCTTTTGCATGTTGGGGGGGAACTTTTGTATTCAGTTACAAAAGCAAGTCTTGATGGAAAAAAAAACAGGGGGGGATGCCTGGGTGGCTCAATTGGTTAGGTGACCGACTTCAACTCAGGTCATGATCTCATGGTTTGTGGGGTCGAGCCCCATGTCTGTCTGTCAGCATAGAGCCTGGAGCCTGCTTCAAATCCTGTGTCTCCCTCTCTCTTTGCCCCTCCCCCGCTCATGCTCTGTCTTTCTCTCTCTGAAAATAAACATAAGGAACAAGAAAGAAAGAAAGAAAGAAAGAAAGAAAGAAAGAAAGAAAGAAAGAAAGAAAGAAAGAAAGAAAGGGAGACTTGATGGAAAATGAACAAGTAGATCACATACTTTGTATTCTTAAAGACGTTTGTGTCTGGTAATTCTAAGAAAAAATTATTTTCTTTCGTGTTTCAATACAGGAATAGTACAGGAATACATTTTTAAGGTTTTCTTAGTTAAAATATTTTCCATTTCTTCCTGAAAATGGCGTCATCAGGAATTTCTAGAAAGCTTCATTAGTATGTTTGAACATTGCCTCTTCTTAAAATTGAGTAAACTCCTATTAAAAAAAGCATTTAGTGGGAACATGGTGGACTCTTAAGTAGTTGTTTATTTTGAGAAAATTAGCCTGTGTTTTCATAGTACCTGATACCTGTATCCCTCTAGAAAGCATGCAGATTTAAATCTGGTTTTCTAATCTTATGTTAGGAATCTGAGACAAAAATAAAATACTTAGGAAGAAAAGATTTTTGAGTTCAGTGAAAACTGAAGAGATCCCTGGTTTGCATAGTTTAAATATTCATTAATGTTGAAAGAAATATAACTCTGAATAAGAAGACATTTATAATCTTTTCAACTTTCTTATATAATAAAATCTCCAGTAGTTTTTGGAGTTACAAAAATATATAGAATATTATCATAGGTTGAAAATGTTGAGTTGGGTAGATAAAACTATGTAAATGAGCTAAGAGTTAGAAACGGAGATGAGGTATGATCAAAAAGTTGAGATCTGTGGAAGTCCACTTATATTCTTATGTTACAATTTTTCTCTTATAAAATAAGTTTTTAAGTATTTCAAGAAACAGTATATAATAGACTATTAAGCTGGAAGGAGGCATTGTGCACGTTGGTTTTTTAAATTTTGCTTTTGAGGAAAGCAAATTTTGTGTCATTGGGCAAGTTTTGAAGTTAATTTACCAAGACTATCTTAATTTGAAATGCAAGCAATTCTTTGGGGGGGGGGGCGGGAAACAGGAAACTAAACTCTCTTTTTCAGAATAAAAGCTCATAAAGTATATTAGATTTAGAAGTATTAAAACATGTGTCTATATATATATGAAAATAAATTTTTAGTGGTAAATAACTAGACTTGAGATCAAGAGTATATCTTGCCTCCCATATTTAATTCACCTCTGTAACTTCCCTGCCAAGTAATCCAGCTGCATTGGGTACATGCTTTGGAGGAACTTCCTGTCGAGTCAATGTACAGTCATATTCCAACATCTCTGAATGGAAAACTATATTCTCATAGGTACTATGAGAATTGACACTTCCTCATATATACAGAAGCATATATGATCATTGCAAGCTAGAAAGTGGCTCTTCCTTGATTTGTTCCCAAATAAATAATTAGTGGGGCATTTCATTAATGACATATAACGGAAATAATATAAATTAGTAATATTACTAATATTATTGATAATTGCTGTTTTACATAGATTTTACTGTATGCCAGGCATTTTATTTAATTCTTACAATATCACTATAAAGTAGGTATTATTTTGCCCATTTTACAAAAGAGGAAACTGAGACACAAGTTACATAGCTATTTAGTGCCAGATGGAGATTCTGACAAAGACAATAAGACTTTAGATTTCCTTCTAACCTTTACACTGCCTTTCTAATAAGTAATAATAAACTCATTTTTAAATTATTTCTGCCAGTAGTGAAATGTCATATTTATTGTATTTTTGATGATATTCTTGATTGTCCATTCAACAAACTTATTTGAGTGAGCACCCAGGATTTTATATGGCTGTTCCTTGTTAAATTGTTTACCTTTGGATCCTAAAACACGTAAGTATGTTACCCAGAAAAATATATAGTCTATCATAATCGACACATTATATAAAAATATTTAAGAAACAAAGATGTGTTGGTCAGCCTTCTTTAAGAATACACTTTTGAGAATTTTCTCTCATAATAATAGAGACTCTCAAAGATCAATCCCACCACAACACAACAAACTATTTTAAAATATGGCTGTCTTGTGAGAAAGTTGGGGAAGTCTTCAAGGAGAAAGGGTTATTTTTCATGAACATCTCTCTGTTGAAGGATCCTCCAAAGCAGGGATTGGCTGTTTAATGGGCCGTATAGTAAATATATGCAAGCTTAATGTTAATAACTACTCAGTTCTTCAGTAGCAGTGCAAAAGCAGTCATAGGCAGTATGTAAGTGAGTGGGTGTGGCTATGTCTGATATAACTATTTACAATTGCTGGCCAGCCCAAGATTACAGTTTTCTGACACCAGCTCTACAGGATGTATTTAAAGAAACAACATTTTCTTTTTCTTCAGAAAGAATTGAGAGACAAGAAGGCATACTTACCATTAAACTAAATATAAAAAACGTATACAATAAAATAATGTCTAACTTGTTTTGTAGAAAAGGGAGGCATAGAGCTTAACTACTGGACAACGTTGTTAAATAAATTGAATGAGGTGTTTGGAGTTCAGGTGTTTTATCTTTCTGTATTGTTCAAAGGAGAGGAAAGGAGATAAAACTATCAGTGAACGTTAGGCCTTGTTAAATTAATTTGTGTGATAAAATTACCAAGATAACCAGTAAAAGGATTGATGTTCCAGCATAGATTCAAAACCATAGGGGGAGAAATGAACCAAGAAAGATATACATTCATTCATTCATACATACATACATACATACATACATACATACATATATAAGTGGCATAGATAAAGGAGGACCAATAAAACGAATAATATAAGGTGGTGGAAACAAGTATTTCATAAGTCACGATAAAAATTTTAAAGACTAAGATTGGTTAAACAATGTAGCCTTGTGCTGTTTGAGACCTCCTATAACCCAAATACATGGAAAGGTTTAAAGTAACAGAACAGGTAATGAAATGCAATATTAATCAAAAGAAAGAGGGAAACTATGGTGGTAACAGATAAAATAGACTTAAAGACAAGGGAATATTCATGCTGATAGAAAGCTTAATTCTTCAGAAAGGTACAAGTCAAAAATTTTCATGTGAATGATAACATGGCACCAAAACAAACATGTAAAAATGTATAACTTCTAGAATAAGTTGATAGAGTTAGCATTATATTTGGATCTTCAACAAAGTTCTCTAATTGATCATTAAAGATATGGGAGCTTTAAGCAATTCAATTAACACAGTTGATTCAATGTAATAGATAGAGAACCCAACTCAACAATTAGAGTACACCTCTCAACCATAAGTGGTGCTTTTATCAAAGTAATCACATACTAGAGACCGTGAAATCTTGATGTATTTCTAAGGTGCAGCTTCGTTCATTAACTACAATAGTATGAAATTAGTGATGAAATTTTTAAAAGGATGAAATTTTAAAATCTCTGTTTTGCAAATTCTAAAATCACATGAAATAACTCATGTGTCAAGAAGGAAATCCTAGAGTAAAATTAGACCTGAAGAATTTATGGAACACAGCAAAATAGTGGTATAAAGAAATTTATACTCTAAATGTTTATGTTAAAAAATCAGAATGACTGAAAATTAAACATCCAACTTCAGAAGTTAAAAAGGAATTGTATAATCCTAGAAAAAATAGGAAAATAAAGGAATGAAGGAAAAAATGACTTAGAGAATTTTTGAAAAGCTAAACCATGATTATTTTGAAAAGACAATTAGATAAGTTTCTGAAAAGGTTAATGAGGAAAAAATATTAAAGACGTAATAAGGAATATAATTATACATACAGAAGATAGTAAAAAGAGACAAGCACACTATAAAAATTTATAGGCCAGACTGGATAGGTTGATGATACAGATAAGTTTCTAGAAAAATTATAACATAATTGAAACTGACTTTGAAAGAAAATCAAAGCTTGAATAAGTCTATAACTAATTTTTAATTTAATAACTTATTTAGAATCTTCAAGTAAATTAAATACTTGGCCCAGAAAGTTTTACATATGAGTTTTACCAAATTTAATGAAATGATTATTCTAAACTGATAGGATACTAGTGTGTGTGTGTATATATATATACACACACACACACATATACATATATACACTTATATACATACACTTATATATATATACACACACATACTATATACTTATATATATATATAAGTATATATATACCTATACACATATATATATGAGTATATATATACCTATAAACATATATATATACACACAAAGTCATATAATAAGTTAGGATATATACTATATATATCCTAAGTCAATGGAGAGCCCCATCATGTTTGTTAACAGAAAGAGTCAATATCATAAAGATCCCAATTTAATCTAAATCTGCAGAATCAGAGCAATTCTGTTCGCAATCCTAATAGACCTTTCCAAAAACTTCAGTAAGTTTGCTCTGAAAACTAGATGGCTGAGTAAAGGCCCAGAAAGAGTAAAGACAATTCTAAAGAAGGAAAATCAGATATGAGCTATAATAAGACAGAGTGTTACTGATTCAGACATGGATATATTGACCAAACAGACTAAAGCAGCCCCCAAACATCAACACATATATGGCCACTTGAAATACAGAAGAATGGGCTTTGCTGATCAGTGGGCAAAGAAAGGGTAGGCTAGTTGTGAAATGTTACAGTTCAACTCATTTTCAATAGAAAAAAGTAAATAGGATCCCCACCTCATACTACTCGAAAACATTGATTCCAGATAAAGTAGGTACTAAAATGTGAATAGCATTGTTAAAGCTTAAAAAGAAAGCATAGAAGATTATCTTTGTCTTTGAAGTAGGGAAGGATTTCTTTTTTTTTTTTTTTTTTTTTTTTTAATTTTTTTTTAATGTTTATTTGAGCGAGAGAAACAGACAGAGTGTGAGTGGGAGAGGGGGCAGAGAGAGAGGGAGACACAGAACCTGAAGCAGGCTCCAGGCTCTGAGCTGTCAGCACAGAGCCCTATAAGGGGCACGAACTCACGAACCATGAGATCATGACCTGAGCCGAAGTCGGACGCTTAACAGATTGAGCCACCCAGGCATCCCAATTTCTTAAAAAAATACCTTTTACTACATTTAACAACTTCTCTTTACTGAAAGACAGCATAGGTAAATGAAGTATGATGACAGTTAAAATCTAAAATATAAAACAAACAAAAGATTCGTATTCAGAATATTTTAAAGAACTGCAAATTAAGAAACTGATAAACAGCCTAACAAAAAAGTGGGTAAAAGATCCGAAAGGCATTTCACAGAGTAGGAAATCCAAATGTTTTATAAACATGTGAGAAGCAACTTGAACTAATTAGTAACCATAGATATATAAGTTAAAAGCACGATGGGATACCATTATAAGCTGCCAAGTAGAAGACTGATGATAACAATTTGGTTAGTATCTAGGCTATGATTATGCACTAATGGTGGCTGTATCTTTTGGCACACTGTGGAAGCTCTTTGACACCATCTAGTAAGCTTGATGATGAACTTCTCCCCTTATTATCAACTCCACTTCTACCCAAGAGAGCAGTGGGTTTCAAACTATTTTGGTCATAACCCACATTGTCAAATGATATTTTATAAGTGGACCCAGCACTCTTTTAGAACAAAAACAAAGCGTCAACAAAGAATATCCTTACTGTTTGTGTTACGTTCTAAGATGTCCTGTTCTCTTCTGCTTAAAGACACTGTCAACAGTTTCTGAAAAGGTTTAAGAACCAAGTAATGGGATCTACTATAAAAAAAACTCATACACATATGCACGGGAGATGTGAGCAAAAATGTATCTGCCTCGTTTGTCATAGTCAAAAATCCAAAGCAATTCAAATCCCACTGATAAGTGAGTCAGTAGGGAGATGACTTCATATTACAAGCAGTGAAAATGAGGTGCGGTTTATACATAAAAATGTGAATGAATCTTAGAAATATAATGTTGAGTGGAAAAATCAAGTCACAGAAGTTTATAATAAAGATGATGGAATTTGTTTATAAACTCAAAGATAATGTTTATGAGAATAGCCACAACTTAGGAAGGATTACACTCTGCCAGACTGTTCTAAATTCAACACATGTGTGCACATTCATTGAAATTCACTGGCTTTGGGTCATTTTGGTTTCTCTGAGACAAAATGTATGATGCTATAATGTATATTTAAACTAGTTGTGGCAAAGTTCTTGTTGTTACATTTGCTATGCAGAAAACATAAATTATAGGTAGGAAATAACCGTGAACTCATTTTCTTTCAGAATATACACACACATATGCACATATATTTGACATATCTATATGTTTTTATACACATAGTTATTAACATACCTGTGTATTTTTATGTAGATAGTTTAGAGTTTGCTGTTACCATAAAATACATGTGAGCCTTAGGAACTCAGGTAAATTATTGATCATGCCTTTGAATTGAACAGTCAAAATGTGACTGAAGTTTTAAAACCCTCTGTGGTCATTGCTGTAGACTGGTAAGCCCATAGATCTTTCAGACAGGAGCATGTACCGGGCTCTATCTGGGACGATCTGCAAGCACCTAAAGAAAGTTTTTGGCATTGCATAGATGAAAGTAGTTGGTGGCAGTGCAATTAATTTGCCAATTTACTAAATAAAAAGCTGCATTAAGAATAAGGTGAATATAGCATAATATATGTAAACTTGTCAAATAACTAAGTTGTACACCTGAAACTAATGTAACACTGTGTCAACTATACTAAAAACATACATGCATACATACATACATACATACATACATAAGATGATTGGGGTGCCTGGGTGGCTCAGTCGGTTGAGTGTCGCCTCAGGTCATGATCTCGCAGCTTGTAAGTTCGAGCCCCGTGTTGGGCTCTGTAATGACAGCTCAGAGCCTGGAGCCTGCTTCGGAATCTGTGTCTCCCTCTCTCTCTGCCCCTAACCCACTCGCATTCTGTCTCTGTCTCTCTCAAAAATAAATAAACATTAAGAAAATAAAATAAGATGATTAAACAAATCAATGTCTTAGAGCTAGCCATCTTTATGTATAGCTCTTCTCTAATTTTTCTTTCTAGTTTGGAATGTAGAGTTGACGTAACTAAGAGGCAATTGTATCTAAAATAATGTGGTTCTCTAACTGTTCATCTTTTCCGTTTTTGGCTACTTTTGCTTCTCAACATTTAGAATAAAGAAAATTCCAAATTACTGTTTGAACCGGGATATTAGTTTCAGACTAAATACCTATTTCTGTGCTGTCTGTTGGTATTTTTCCAGCTAAAATTCTTCTAATAGTTATAATGTCAGAAGAAGATATGCTTTAAATGAGATTGGCTTTTAAATGAAAATCAATAGTGTATTTTCCATAAAGTAAAATAACTTTAAGAATTACTTCAGACCTTATTTCTAAATGTAAACATTATTTTATAGGTCCTAGGAAGTAATTTTGACTTTTTACTGCCCAATGGAATACTAAAAGAGTGTGGCAATTATGTCTGCTAATAAGTTGTCTTTTAAATGTGCTCATTGAAATGCATCCAGTCATTAAAGTAGAAAATTTACATCAGAAAATTTTGTACTTTAAGTTTCATAAATAAGCTACATGATATATTTTTTATCTATTGCAGGTTCCTCTTATTTATTTCCCTCAAGCAAGAAATACAGTTTTGACACTTGAATATTTGCTTGTTTTTTTTCTCCACCACAATCCGGTCTTTCTACTCAATCTTTGTTACATATACAAACGTGGGTACCCATGTGTGCGCATGTGCACACATGGATGTGTATACATGTTCGTCTTTGAAAACACACTTCTTTTCTACTTTTATGTAGCCTTCTCCTACCTTCCTTATGTCAATTCTTATAGTGGCTATTGTCGTATACTTTGTGCCTAACATTTGCTCCCGTAATATGAAGCAGCATGGTGGAAAGAACATAGACTACCCCTAGCTTTCAAGTCTTGCCTCTGCCTCTTACAGAAATCATTGTAGTGAACAACTATTTAACCAGCCAGTGCCAAGTGGAAAATGCAGAATCCATTCTGAGGATTGGAGAGATTGCATAGGAAAGCACCTATTACTGCAGCTGCTATTTCATAGCTTAGCAGTAATAGTATTAATATATGTCATGAACTGTGAGGAGTAGGAGAATTTACCTTGTTAGCCTGCCATTGTTTCATGGACGTTGGCAGAAAACACAAGACTATAGAGTCAAAGAATTTATTATAGCAACAGCCATAGTAAACAGTTCTTTGTTCATTCCTGAGTCTAAATTCCCACAGGGAAATGTGAAGAAGGCCAGATTTAATACCTACATACACAGTGGTTTGTATTACTGGAGGAAAATCTTGAACTTGGGAAACCCAATCTTTTTTAAGAACTAATAAGACTGCCCAACCTTTGCCTCAGTTTACACACTAGACAGTGAACAAATCCATTTGCTTAAGAGGGAGATCCTACTTTTTGGAACAAAGGTGGTTGGTTAGCACTTGTATCTTAGAGTGCTTAGTCTTGCATTCTCTTACTTGAAAATTTCCAGTTGTTTTCTGGTTCCCTTAAAAGAAAGTCCAACCTTCCCTATCTTAGCCTAGAAGACTCTATAAATGATCTGGCACGGCTCCTGACCTCATCTTATACCACCATACTGGCCTTCTGTCTCTCAAACCCACCAACAGCCTTTGCGTTTGATCTCCCCCAGATCATCACCTAGCTAGCTTCTTGATATTGAAGTTTCAGCATCAATGAAATCAGTGAATGGGGTCTTATCTGATATAGGCCTTATCTATACCACTTAATATGAAGTAACTCCCCCCCCCAAGCCTTCTATCACATCACTCTTTTTTTTCATGATACAATTTTTTCAAAATTTTCATATTATTTTCCGTCTTTGCTTCCTGTACCACCCTATCACACAGAATATAGAACTTGTTTTAGAATTGTGTATGTGCATATGCATGTATATTATAAATCATATATATATATGTGTGTGTGTGTGTGTGTGTGTATATATATGTACACACACACACATATATATGTCAAATGCTTGGAATAATACCACTTACCACTCAGTGTCTCAGTATTTCTTGAATGAAGGGCTAGATGTATGAATTAATATTGCCTCAAGGCTTTTTGTTTTCTCCTCTTTTCCCATGTGCTTTTCATTGTTTTGGTCGATAATTTTAAATTTTGCTATTTGATTTTAAGTGAAGAACTTGCACTATCTCTAGGGTTTACAAAAACAAGGCTATGACAGTAGAAAACTGAAAGTTTCCTCCCAAATAAAAAAAGCACTTTCTATTTAATACCATTAGTGATAAACTAGCAATTAGATAGCTTGTTTGAATTCATTGGTACTGAGAACATAGGAGATTGTAGCATGAGCTATGCTGTTGGCACATAAAAAATCCTTGTTTACCTCTTAATTCCCACTAATGACACATGAGAGGTGTTTCTTGATTTGTATAAAACTTAGAAAATAAGGAATTAAATCACATACCTATTGAGATCCCATAATTGTGACTTGGTGACTTTGATGAGAAGTCAGAGGTCTGTCTTTGAAACACCAAATATTCCTCTAGTCATCCTATGACACTTGTCTTTATCTGAGAGGAAATCATTAAATGATTGATTGTTATATGAAACAGTCCTTGCAAACTTTTAGCTCTTTTCTATCATTTCTCCAATTGCTTTTTTTGTACTCAATATTTTACCTAGCAGAGGATGTATGGAAGACTCAAATACATTTGCTAGACCCTCTTGGAAATATATATAGGGAAACAGTTTTGATTTGTCAATTAAGTGCTTTTTTTATTTTTAGTTTCGTCTCCCTTCTCTTAGTTGATTCTACTAAGATGCAGGTGCTTTAAACATAAGTTGTATTTATAGATCCATATTTAGCAAGGGTTCATGTGCTAATCTTTTAAAAGACTGTTACTAATATTAGAAGTAGCCATTATCTAAAAGATATTTAATCACAGCTCTACAGATTAATAATTTTCCATTCTCTTTGGGCAATCACTGTGGTTAAAATTGATCATTTTTCAAAATTTGTTTGTAACAGCAAGCAAGAAAGGAGAACATCAAAAAAAGAGAAGCAGAGGAAAGGGAAAAACGTGCCCAAATAGCCAAAGAATTAGCAGAGAAAGAAAGACTTGAACGCCAACAAAAGAAAAAGCGCTTGTTAGAAATGAAGACTGGTGAGTACTGTCAAATTTGCAATTTGTACCTTTATTAGCAGTTTAATAAACTTCAGTGAAAAAAAGAAGATATGGTCACTTATTTGTATAGTTAAAATGTAGAGCATTTTTTTTTTTTTTTAAATAATGGGCTTTCCTCCTTTAGTTTACTTGTTAGTTACAAGTAATGCTTTTATTCTAACTGGTCATTGGTCATAGGTGATATTGGTCCTCTGGTCTATCTTGTAGTTCCAGAGTATTCCCACTCTCTTGACTGCTACATCAATAACGAATCTGTAATAATTTATGGCAACCAATAAATTAACAACTATAGAAAAGGGGTCAATTCTATTGGACAAGTAACTAGTATTTTTTCAACAAGATACTCTAAGGGAGGGAAAAAGTGATGAAGGGAAAATGTATTGATTTAAAAGAGTCTTAAGAGATTTATCAATCAGTTGTCATAAATGAAACTTACATATATTCTAATCCAAAAAAAATGTAGACAAAGGGAGTCTGAAAAGTTTGAATATTATGTTTCCCCTGTAGACAGGACAATGTTGTTGTGAATATATTTTAAAGTATGTTGTAGAGGCTTATACTGAAATTTTATAAACAAAAATATGTCTGAGATTTCAATCAAAATACTCTAGCATGACTGGGGAATTAAGTGGATATTTGTAGATGAAATTTGTAGAGGGGAATTTGTAGATGAAACAGGATTGGTGATAAATAGTAATTGCCAAAGTTGGGTGATGGGTGCTTAACGGGAAGGGTGTGTTCACTGTCTCATTTGCTCTACTTTTGTATATTTTGAAACTTTCTTTAGTAAAAACTCTTGGAAAAAAATTAAAAATAGAAAAGTAACAGCTTTACAGTTTTACATATATATATATATATTTACATATATATATGTGTGTATATATATATGTATATATTCCAAAGCTGAAAGATACAATGAACTGAGGTTCCTCGGTGGCTCAGTTGGTTAAGCGTCTGACTCTTGATATTGGCTCAGCTCATGATCTCATGGTCACAGGATCCAGCCCCGTGTTGGGTCCGCACTGGGCATGGAGCCTACTTGAGCTTCTCACTGCCTCTCCCTCTACCCCTCCCCTGCTTGCTCGCATGTGCACAGGTGCACTCTCTCTCTTAAAATAAATAGATAGATAGATAGATAAAGATACCACTAACTTAGAAGCAAAAGAATTAAGGAAATTGTAGTTACATTTTCACTCCCTCAAACTTTTGGCTCTTCCACCTCTAAGCCACTAAGGATTGCAGAAGGCTTTAATTAAAATCCATCACCTTCACTGCTAAATTACCATAGTTTACAACTCAGGGCTGCAAATTCACCTAAAGTTTCCCCAGGGGTAGACAGAGATGCCTTTTTGCCTTTTTTGCTTTCACTTTTACAGACATATTTTACCTTTAATAAAGCAAACTGAGTACCTTAATGTATCACACATGTTTCTTCCAGGAGAAAAAAATAATCGTAAGCACAATTTCTTGTTTAGAAGAGTACGCTTGAAATTCAGGAAGTATTCTCAAAAATTTCTTAAAGTTTTAACTAAAATAGAGATCAGAAATGTTTAACATTGATTTTAAGAATACGCTTCTGGAAATCATTTTAAAATAATTGAATACTGCCTAATTTGCCAGACATTCTGGTATTTGAACACTGGCTCATTTAGTATTGGCCAGAGTCATTTAGATGACTTATATGATGGCAAATTGGCTGTACTGTTTGTGGATTTTGCCCAGACCCCCTGGTCTATCATACTGAGCCTCTCAGCAATTCTCTGTTCTATCAATCTGGAAAGTTAAAACCTGATAAGAAGCAAAAATTTTAAGAATATGTTAGATCCAATGTAATCTCAATAATGTTTTCATTCAAATTTGCATTTTTCCTGAAGGCATTTCATTTTTAAGAATAGCTAAGTTTATTTTATTTTTCCAACTTAAAAAATAATACTTTTGTGTTACAGAAAACACTTAAAAAGTGGTTGACCAAAAGATCATTATCGATAATCCTCCTATCCAAAAAAATCACTTTTAATATTTTGGCACATTTTTCTTTCAGTTTTAAAATTTTCTACCTTTTAAAAACAGTTATATGATAGAGTAAATATGTTGTTTAGCATCTCACTGAACTTTCTCAATGTTTCCTGTTATTCTTGTGAGTCTTAATCTGTAATTTGTAATACCTGGATATGCCATATCTAATTTATTTTGCATTAGTCAGTAATGAGGTCATAGAACAATAATTATTTCTATCTTTTCAATGTTATACATTTATGTATAAATGATTGACAAATATTCATAATTATTAGGATATGGAATAGAAAAGGATAGTTTTAAGACTTTTTGATGCATGTTGCCAAATTGATTTCTGAAAGTATATTCTAATTTCACCAACTTTTAAAGCTGTTAGTTTATGAATATTCTTCGGTTGAATATTCTCATTTTTTAAAAATTTTTTGTTAATAAATTAGAAAATTTTGTTTTGTCTTAATTTACATTTCTCTGAGTGCTACTAAAGTTGAACATTTTTTTCAAGTGTTTATTAGTCCATTTGTATTTCCTTCTTTGTGAACTGTGTTGCATTCGTCTTGTTTTTAATGATTTACACACATCAGCTCATTGTGCCTCAGTATTTACCTTTTAAATATATTTTCTCGGGGCGCCTGGGTGGCGCAGTCCGTTAAGCGTCCGACTTCAGCCAGGTCACGATCTCGCGGTCCGTGAGTTCGAGCCCCGCGTCGGGCTCTGGGCTGATGGCTCAGAGCCTGGAGCCTGTTTCCGATTCTGTGTCTCCCTCTCTCTCTGCCCCTCCCCCGTTCTTGCTCTGTCTCTCTCCGTCCCAAAAATAAATAAACGTTGAAAAAAATATATATATATATACATATATTTTCTCAATTTGGCTTTTGATTTTTAATAGTTTGAAATATAAAAATGTTTCATTTTCTATAATTTTGTTATAACTTTTGCTTGCTCAAGTTTAGAAAGTCATCTTTACAGCAATTTTATATCCACTTCAAATTTTTTTAGCTTCAGATATTCATAATACTATTCTGTTCCACTTAAATATAATTCTTGCTTAATCATTCATAGACTAGGGTCTATTTCTGAAATTTACCAAATCAATTATGGTTATAATTATCGTTAATAATTATGGTTAATAATTGGTTTGTGTTTATTTCAGATAAGTAATTTTGTATTGAGGACATTTTGGTTTTTTCTTTTCTTTTAAGTATAGTTAACATAAAGTGTTATATCAGCTTCCGGTGTACAATATAGGGATTCAACAATTTCATACATCACCCAGTGTTCATCACAAGTGCACTCCTTAATCCCCATTACTTACTTAACCCCTCCCCCACCCACCTCCCTTCTGTTAATCGTCAGTTCTCTATAGTTAAGAATCTGTTGCTTGGTTTGCTGTTCTCGCGCGCTCTCTCTCTCTCTCTCTCTCTCTGTCTCTGTGTGTGTTTTTTTTCTTCACTCATTGTTTGTTTCTTGAATTCCACATATGAGTGAAATCGTATGGTATTTGTCTTTCTCTAATTTTGCTTAGCATTATACTGTCTAGCTCCATCTATGTATTGCAAATGGCAAGATTTCATTCTTTCTTATGGCTGAATATTATTCATTATATACAATGGAATATTATTAAAAAGCCTAAAAAAGAATGTATGCATATATGTGTGAGCACATGAACACATACATACACCACTTCTTTGTCCATTCATCCAGCGATGGACCCTTGGGCAGTTTCCATGGTTTGGCTATTGTAAATAATGCAGTAAACATAGGGGTGTGTGTGTCCCTCTGAATTAATGTTTTGGATAAATACCCAGTAGTGTTGATTACTGGATCATAGGTAGTTCTATTTTTAACTTTTTGAGGAACATCCATACTCTTTTCTACAGAGGCTATACCAGTTTGCATTCCCAAGAGGACAATACTTTTCTAAATTGTTAAAGTAGATTTTAACTTTTTAAAAATAAACTTATAGGAAGGTTTCTCTTGCATCTTTGTGAATCATAGAGCTCATCTTATTCGACCTATTGGATTACTTTATTTTTTTCAATGTTTATTTTGGAGAAAGAGAAAGAGAGAGAGAGAGAGAGAGAGCGCGTGCACAGGCAGGGGAGGGACAGAGACAGAGGGACAGAGGATCCAAAGCAGGCTTTGTGCTGACAGCAGAGAGCTGAAGGCAGGGCTTGAATTAACCAACTGTGAGATCATGACCTGAGCCGAAGTCAGATGCTTAACCAACTGAACCACCCAGGTGCCCCTGTTGGATTACTTTATAAAACTTTATAGTATATCTTCCCAAACATGATCTGGGTCTCAAATAAGTGTAGGGCTCTCACTTGATGAAAGTTCCCCAAAAACTTAGTTGCTAAGGTCCCTGTATTCGAGAAATTTGGGCATTTTCCAGGAGACTTTTCTTCAAAAGATAGGGTACTGTCACTTTATATAGATGTTATTAAATAAATACTTTAAGACAATATATCTTTAAATACTGTATATTATATGTGAATATTTTAATAGGTTTAATCAGAAAGTCATTTGATACAAGATGATAAAATATTTGATACAAAAGAAAGCTTTCATATAGGAAGCTACTTTTGAAAAGATTTTCTTTCTTTTAAAAACATTTTAAAATTTTGGAAGTCAACTTTGATTTTTTTTTTTTCTCTGTAGCTTGTGGAGTTTTAAAGAATCTAGGTGCTATTTCATAGCACCTAATCATATAATATTCTCACCAAAGTGAAACACTTTGTAAAACGCTAATAAATGATGATTATTCTGAACGGTCTTTAGTTTTCCTCCAAACATAATAAGATTGTTAATATAGAGGGACAAAGTATTCAGTCTTTTAATATAGTTGCTATACTCAAGTTAGTCATATAAGTATTAAATATATTATTATTTGTTGCTACCTTTTTCATATTTAAAAATAGTATAAATATGCAATAACTTTTTACTTTCCATAGTAGATGTAGAATGTATTTTTTGTCAAATCATGAGTTCTATAACATTTGGAGGCTTTATGAAGTAGAAGTTAATAAAGTAGTATGTCAACTTAGCACTTTTAATTACTGCAAATATTCTTATGCAAAATATCCATTTTTGACACTCTTAACAAATACACCATGTTTTATGCAATTTCTATACTTGACAAATACCATCTTTAATGGAAACCTTGTATTATTACTATGAAACATATAAGTGCTATGATTTTCCATTTCATTGATGTAGAAAAGAAATTTAATAGGTCACTTTTGTTTTATTTAACAAAAATAGTTTTTGTATTTATACACTGGGATTGCAGTGATAAATAAGGATAAGTAAAGTCCCTGCTGTAGTGAAGTTTATAATAGTAATGAGTGAATCAGACAACGACATATATAAGATAATTTCAAATTATAAAAAGTCATATGAAGTAAAACAAGACAGGATAATAAGATGGAGATGGGGACTGGCTGGCCTGGTGGGTGGTGGTGACAAAATTTGGTGTTAGAGAACTAAGAATGTGAATGTATATAGAACTTACTAATTTAAAACACTGGTTATAAAACTCCTCAGAACTTGATAGGATAATTAACTAGGTTCATGTTTATATCCTGTACCATATGTGCCAATATGGTTTATTTTTTAAACATCTTATTGTGAGTTAAAACTTTATATTATTTTTCCTTGTGGGTGTTCTATTTTAGTATGGAGCGTGGTACTGCTTCAGTCTTTGTAGAAGTTTTCAGCCTGGCTTTCCTATTCTTCAAAAAAAATGTAGAAGGGCGAATTGTTGAATCTGCGTTAGTGCTGTGTCACCTCTCTAGCCCAGGAACTTTTGGTTTTATCTTATTTTCGTATGTAGGGCACGCAGCCCTGAATGATAGAGGGAGAGAAAAATGTTCACATAACCCTGTCATAAACCCACAGGGAGCTTCCTTGCATACATTTTCATGGCTTTAGTATTTTCACCATGCAAATAAGAACTGTGTTCTTTCACAGATGTACAAATTCTTGTATCACCACCTGAGGTAGTAGAGTGAATTAAATCCCTGCTCTTTCTTACCCACCATAAATCATTACTTGCCCTTGGCAAAAGAGCAGGTAACTATTTTCAAGTGTGCTATTTATTATCACTATCATTTTGGGATGTGATTTTTGTTAATAGAATGAAAATAAAAATAGAATAGTGGGCTACATTTCCCTAAGAAGAAAAATGAAGCATTGAAAATCCTTTTCAGCAGCAAAACTAAGAAAGCCCGGAATCTCGTATTGTCATACTACAGCATTCAAAGGTCATTTTTCTGATTTTTGTTTTCCTAAAAATAATTAGCCTGAAGGTCTCTAAAATATTCACATATACAGTTTTGATTATTTCTGTTAAATGATTTGGTATTACATTAAGCAAACAAAGAAGTTAACTGCATTTAACTACATTTTCATGATGTGTAGTTAATCAGTATGTGAATTTTGAATACATTTTCTGAGGTTGATGTTTAAATTTGAATTATCTTAATTTAGAAGATACCCAAAGTATGAAACATCTGATGTAGAAACTAGTAAGTATAGACACTGGTATTTATTTGTTTGAAGTGCATAGCTATTCTTATGTGTAATCATTTCTAGTAAGACAAATAGTAATAGCAATTTTATGTGATTATGTGCAAGTTTTTCGAGACTGCATTTCTGTTTCTTAATCATGGAAACGAATAGGGCATTTGATAATAGAATTCAAATATTATGCCTTAAGACTTCCTGAGTATGTAAGTTGATTCACATAATTTTTAAATAGCACATCAGAATGGCCTTGAAATGGACCCAGTGTTGTATAATTATGTTTTGTGGGGGAAGTAAATAAGAGCTTATTTAATGGAGCAATAAAAACTATATGAGCAGCTCCTATATTTCAGTCTTTAGGTTACAATTTGTTTATTATTTATTAGACTTAAATGTCTCATTTGGTACAACTTCAGTCTATTAAATAAAGAGATAATTAGCTTTTAGAAATCTGTTGTTTACCCACATGGCCAAAACGGCTCCTTTGTTTTCCATTCTGCAATTTAGAATAACTAAGCAATTAGGCCTCCATTTTAGAGGAAATGCATATTACATAAATACTACTTGGGAATGTCTCTGCCAATCTCAACAGATAGGCAATTAATGTGTGTACTTGCTTTCATAAAGGCTTTGACAATTACCCTGTCCTCTGCAGATATCATAAAACTTAGATTATTTTCCATAATGGTGCATATTCTAGTTTTGTGCATTGGTGCTTTCAGCTTTCCAGCATTTTTGGAAATTGATACATCTAAATAGGCCAATGGTTTTAATCACTCCTCTATTTAGAAGAATATAACAAATTAGATTGCACTGCCTTTGATCTATTTCTCTCTCTTACCCTCCTCTTTTATGGGACAGTGATAACAACACCCACTCCTACTACTGCTGCCATTTATTGATCATATATTATTTGCCAGTCTCTATATGTGTTCATGATTACATGTAATCCATACAGCAAACTTATGAAACTGTCTTTTTTTTTATCAAAGAGTTGCTTAATGTCTCTACATGGTCACAGATTCAGTAAGCAGTGTAGCCAGCACTCAAGTTTTCTGACCAGAGTACATATTTTTAAACTATTGTGCTATTATACCTTTACCAGTGATGGTCTAATCACAGTGCAGGGAAAACAGGGCCAAAATGAATTTTAATAATTAATAACCAGCACTAGTCTATATCTATGTATGGAGGTGGAGAATTCTCTTCTCTGGAAACCTTAGATGAGAGGGACAGCTGTGTCTTTCAGTCCATGATCAATAGATAGCATCTTCCTTTGTGTTTGAAGGAAGTTTGAAGACAATTGCCAAATTAGGAATGCTTTTCTACTCTGGGTCAGATTCCACGTTAATTCTTCTGATTGTCCAAGCATTCATTTATCCCAGTGTCCAGAAGATAATGACATCAGTACCACTCTTCCCTTCTGGAAGGAAAGGTTCTTCAATGGTCTGAATAGTTCTGGGCCCAACTGAGTAGCCAGAGCTCAAGAGTTCTGAAGGGGGTGGAAATGTCTGTAGTATTTTCATTATTTGACCCAACTGAGAAGTGAAAGAATCAGGGAATTTTGCAGTATAGTAGTTTTTGGAAGGGACACAAACACCGTGATGTGCTTTACTCAGGAACAAATGCCTTTAGACACCCTCACCCCCACCACCAGTCCTAGCAGGTAACAGTTTATTTTCTGATGGTATTAAAAGAATGACTTTCCATGCGTAGTATCAAGGAGTGTCCAGTGGGAAAATTTTGTAGGAGTATTGCTAATGGTTATACAGGTTTTCATTTGTGAGCAGGAATCTCTTTCACTGGAATAACAGTTTCAATTGTGAAAACTCATTCAGAATCTAGCCTTTGTGTGCACTGATCTCTGTCTTCTCTGTATGGCTGTGCAAGGCCCAAACACCATCCTCTGTCTCTTTACAAAAAGCATCTTGAAAGAAAAATGAGGAGAGGAGGCTCTCAGACTCAAAACGTATCTTGAAACTGTGATTTTTTTTTCCTCTTAATTTTCTTGAGTTGTGTTTGTCACTCTTTGTTAAACATCTTTATGATACATCCTCATACCAATTTGTTTACTGTTCATCTGATACTTAAAAAAAAAAAAAAACATTTTGTAAATAGTTTTCTTTGCCTTTCTGAGTATTCTGTAATATTAGCTATATGCCAAGTAGAAAATGACTCCAATATTTTGTTGTTTAAATTTGTTTTGTAATGAAAGATGGAATGCCAACTATCATAAACATTTTTGGGGGAAAATAATTTTAATCTTTATGGTGTCGCCTGGATTGCTTCTAACAATTTTACCAAAGAAAACTTTATATTAATATCCCTTATTTATGACTTTTTTATTACCAAGCACAAATTCACTCTACTCATATTCTAGGACAGAATTCATACCAATCCATTATTGTAATCCTAGTAGTATATGGAAAACATTATAACTTTTATAACATAGACTACATTTATTGTGTTAACAGTAAGAACTAAATCACAGCACATCTTCTTTGTATGTAACATGGACTAGTCCTTAGGTAACTATCCTCCCCAATCCATATTTATAAGGTATATGCTTTCCAAACCAGTGGACTGTTGTCATGATGAGCCTTCCCATATCACATTCCAGTTCTGGGCAGAATTAGTATTTGTGTTTGAAGTTATTTTTTTTTAATTTCAGAGGTAGACTCTGAGTATTGTCTTGCTTTCATTCATAACCATAGATCTCTCCATTGTTAAAGGGACTTATCCCATTTGTATTACCTAGTGCATATTCTTCAAACATGATGTAAATGTCTGTCTTTAGCATTTACCCTGAGAAGCACAGGCCTCCAGAGAGACAGACTTTTGAACTTGATTGGTGCCTTCACAGAGTCTTCACAGAGTCCAGCACTTTCAGAAAAGAAAAGAAATTACAATACACTGAAAACTATAGAAAGCTTATGAAAGAAATTGAAGAAGACACAAAAAAATGGAAAAAGATTCCATGCTCCTGGATAGGAAGAACAAATATTGTTAAAATGTCAATACTACCCAAAGCAATCTACATATTCAATGCAATCCCTATCAAAATAACACCAGCATTCTTCACAGAGCTAGAACAAATAATCCTAAAATTTGTATGGAACCAGAAAAGACCCCGAATAGCCAAAGCAATCTTGAAAAAGAAAACCAAAACAGGAAGCATCACAATCCCGGACTTCAAGCTATACTACAAAGCTGTCATCATCAAGACAGTATGGTACCGGCACAAGAACACACACTCAGATCAATGGAACAGAATAGAGATCCCAGAAATGGACCCACAAACATATGGCCAACTAATCTTTGACAAACCAGGAAAGAATATCCAATGGAATAAACACAGTCTCTTCAGCAAGTGGTGCTGGGAAAACTGGACAGCGACATGCAGAAGAATGAACCTGGACCACTTTCTTACACCATACACAAAAATAAACTCAAAATGGATGAAAGACCTCAATGTAAGACAGGAAGCCATCAAAATCCTCAAGGAGAAAGCAGGCACAGACCTCTTTGATCTTGCCCGCAGCAACTTATTACTCAACACGTCTCCAGAGGCAAGGGAAACAAAACCAAAATGGACTACTGGGACCTCATCAAAATAAAAAAAAGAAACTTGTGCACAGCGAAGGAAACAATCAGCAAAACTAAAAAGCGACCGACAGAATGGAAGAAGATATTTGCAAATGACATATCAGATAAAGGGTTAGTATCCAAAATCTATAAAGAACTTATCAAACTCTAACACCCAAAAACCAAATAATCCAGTGAAGAAATGGGCAAAAGACATGAATAGACACTTCTCCAAAGAAGACGTCCAGATGGCCAACTGACACATGAAAAACTGCTCAACATCACTCATCATCAAGGAAATACAAATCAAAACCACAGTGAGATACCACCTTACACCTGTCAGGTGTATGGAGGTTCCTCAAAAAACTAAAAATAGAACTACCCTACGACCCAGCAATTGCACTACTAGGCATTTATCCACAGGATAAAGGTGTGCTGTTTCGAAGGGACACATGCACCCCCATGTCTATAGCAGGACCATTGACAATAGCCAAAGTATGGAAAGAGCCCAAATGTCCATCGATGGATGAATGGATAAAGAAGATGTGGTATATATATACAATGGAGCATTACTTGGCAATCAAAAAGAATGAAATCTTGCCATTTGCAGCTACGTGGATGGAACTGGAGGGTATTATGCTAAGTGAAATTAGTCAAAGAAAGACAAAAATCATATGACTTCACTCATATGAGGGCTTTAAGAGACAAAACAGATGAACATAAGGGAAGGGAAACAAAAATAGTATAAAAACAGAGAGGGGGACAAAAGAGAAGAGACTCATAAATATGGAGAACAAACTGAGGGTTACTGGCGGGATTGAGGGAGGAGGGATGGCCTAAATGGGTAAGGGTAACTAAGGAATCTACTCCTGAAATCATTGTTGCACTATATGCTAACTATTTTGGATGTAAATTATAAAAAATAAAAAATAAAACAAGTTATAAACAACCAAAGAAAAGAATTATATCACAGTTGAAAAAGAGGCAAAATTGATGCCATCCTTGAAGCCTGTTACTTATTGGTGCTAGTCAAAAGCCCATATAACAACCAATCAGACAAAATTATAAAATAAATAGGATTGCTTAGCGTTTGGGGCAGCTAAATCCACTCTATGTCTACAACCCCTTTACAATCCAAAAATACAAAATGCCCTGAAAACCAGAAGTTTTTAAGTAAGTTTCGTGTCCAAGTTCGTTTGATGCCAAACTGGCCTGAACTGACAAGAGGCCCCATCAGAGCAGAAATAATGAGTTTAATTAAAGGATGATACCCTAGGTTACTCTGAGTGAGTGATTCTTTCACAGAATATATACCTTCTTCACATTCATACAGTCTAAAAAAACAGATTCCAAAACATCTGACTGCACAGTTTGTGGATAAGAGACTAAGAACGCATACTTCTCTGTGACTACTCTGTCTCTTTTGAACTGGTTATACCATCCATTCTTTACCTCAGGCACACTCATCCCTACCTCTCTGCACTTCTTTCTGGTGTTCTCTTTGCCATAAATACCTTTCCTCTAATTCTTAACTGATCTAACACAATTTTATTTGTTCTAATTCTTGCATTCTCTAAAATGTCTTCTCTGAGTATTTGTTCTTGATGATAGACTCTTTTTAGTAAACCAGTATAGTGTTGCTAGACAACTTATGTATGGAATATTTGGTTGTACTTATTTCATCTGCTTTAGTCTTATGGTTTTCATAGACTACATTTTTCAGGAAGTTGGCCGTTAGCGTGCTTTATCTCCTAGGTCCTAGTATACAGTGCGCATGTAGTAAATATCACAGAAGACATGCGTATGATTTGTCAAATAGTTAATAAAAATGTAACTGGTCAAATGACATCTTTTCATTTTGTGTTCATTTTAGCCTCTTGTGATTTATGGACACAAACCATACATCCAACTTCAGAACCTTGAGCCAAAGTAGCCTGTACCTGTTTTTATAAATAAACTTTTATTGGAAGAGAGGCATGGTCTTTCCTTCACATACTATCTGTGGCTGCCTTGGTGCTACAGGTGCAGAGCTGAGCAATTGGGACACAGACCATATGTCCCACAAAGCCTAAAATTATTTGCTATCTTGTGTTCTACAGAAAATTTTTTACCAATTCCTGATACAGATCAACAATCTATAGAGACTATTCTTTGATTTTTATTACACAAAGTAAAAAAAGAGAGGGAGGAAGAAAGGAAGGAAGAAAAGAAAGAAACTATTCCACTAACTTTTTTCTTATCTTCCTGTAACCAAAAGCATGCATTTGCAAAACGACCTATCTGTGTTAGAAAATGAGGATCTTGTAGTTAAATAAATAAAAATAGTGATAAAAAAAATAATGGTGATTGTTAGAGAAAGCACAGAAAGAGAATCATGTGATTTTTAGATTCTATTAATTTAAAATGAAAAGTTGTGCAGTTGAACTTTTGAAATGCTAGCAAGCTTCTGGCCTGCCAATTGTTCCACTCACCAACCCAGCACAACTATTGTGCTCTGATCCTTTTATCCCAGCTTACAGTCCCAGTATCGCTGTACTATTGTTTGTATATCTTTTGAGATGAAAATATCAATGTGTCAAGAGGTCATAGGGGAAGCCAGGTTTTTTATTTCTTTATTAATAGGCTGTCTCTTTTCTCTTCCTATTTTTGGTCATTTTGACATTAAATTCTTAAGGTTGAAGGAAATCCATTCAGTGGTACTTCACTTGGTCATGAAGGTTGCCAAGTCTAAAGTGATTATCTTGCCATTTTACAAAAAGAACTCAGTAGTATTTGGCTTTTGGTGATGAATAAGTAAACCCTAGGGCAGATTGGGAAAATTAAGCAGAGAAATTGAATATTTATGTGTTACTTGAAAATGGTATAAATAGGCATTAGTGTTTAGATGAAATTAGACATTGTTTTTTAATAGGATTTTAAAATATTGTTTCCTGGATAGCTTCCTTCCCCAGATATCCAATGTTCTTCAAGAAAATTAGAAGCAGCATAATATTAACAGAGTTAACATTGAGGGCAGCCTTAACACAAGCTAGGATGCCCCAAGGCAGGAAGAATTTGACACACTAGTATAATAACAGAAAATAAATGACTGACTGTTTTTGGAGCAAGCAATTCTTGGGAGACCATTGCCTGGATAGAGTGAACTATCACCACAGAACTTCCACCAATAATTATCATCAATGGTTAAAAGTGACAGTAATTTTATTTCAATACAGTCCTTTGAAGGTTTATTTTTAAATTTTTAGTGCTACCCATGCAGTAACTCTTGCAAAGGAGAAACATTTTTTGTCAAATTAGTGTTGAGTTAGAGGCTCCATCAAAAACTTTCAAGTGTTGTGTGAAGGTTCACCTTGCCTTAAGAACCTGAATGATTTCCCTCCAAAGTCATCCTGACTTTGATTCTCTGACTTGCCATTAGTTCTAAGATTCTAAATGTATGACACTTCCTCTTTTTAACTGCAAAGTAGCCATCAAATGTCATAAAGTCAAGAAGGTTGGCAAACAGAAGGGACTGTTTTAATTCAGAAGCCAAAAATTAAGAGAAAGGCAGTCTTTTTATTGTATTTCAGGTACATTTTATAAGTATTGATTCTGTTAGTGCTGAATTACAATTATGATCTCTTGTTTCTAGTGGATATTGTTGATGCTAATTAGATTGTATTTTCTTTTGTATTCGTACGTGAGTAAAAAGGTTTCTTTGTTTTGTTTTGTTTTGTTTTTGTTTTACTTTGCCTTCATTTATTTTGATGTTTATTGTGGAACGATGTTGATCTTCTTTCAGAAAAGCATAGTGCCTTTTTTCTTTGGTAGAGTCACTTGGTATTTCTTGAATGCATGGAGTGTTTTCATTAGATAAATATTAAATCAGCCAATGAATAAATAAATCTATTAAATATTTTAATAGATTATTCTACCATTTTGCTGTGCCTCTGTTGATTGTACTCTGATTTCAGCTTTGGTCGAGGAAAATATCATTGATGGTATTTGGAAATACCTTTCATCCTTACAAAAAGACCCTAATGCTTCTAACTTTCCCTATAGACTGCAGTCTTTTTAGGGACCTTATCCATGGAAATCTAAAGGAACTTGCTCTGGGGAAATGTGGCATGTGGAAATGTGGTTCTGATTCCTGCATTCAATACTTTTAAGACACACAGCACTGTAATCTGAGGAAATGCTGTTTACTAAATCATGATGTCTGCTGAGACTGAACACAAAATGCCTTAATGTTATATTTGGAGGCATAATGAGGAGTTTAAAACTCTTCCTTCCCTACCTGGAAGATGAGGAGAGCCTCAGTGAGGCTGAGTTTTGTTCAGAACTGCTTTATTTGTAGTGTGGGAAAGCTTGGTAAGGAGTACTGTTTTTCAAATCTTTCCTCTCCCCTATGAGAAAATTCCCATTTTATGTTTGGCACCATCCAATTTCCAAAGCATTGCACTTTGATATAATAGAAATGAAAGACTAACTCAGTTGCCATTCATCAGCTCTAAAAAGCAAAGGTAAGAAGGGAGAAATATCTCCAATAGTGTTTAGTAGTGTAAGGACCTTAGGAACGCTTATAGACAGACAGATTTCCACCTGAGCATCTCAACTTCGCTAGGGAGGCTTGCGTAAGTGTGCATGTTTTTAGCCAGCTCTGATTTAAATGCAGTTAATATTGAAAACAGAAGTAAAACAACTTGAAAAAGATGATATTCAAAATATAAGGGCAATTGATTTTCAGTCTAGAAATGTAGATTGATCCAAATCATCAAAAATGGTAATTGTAGGGAAAAAAATATTTTTTTCAGAAATGCAAAGTTATAAAAAGTTATTTCCTTTGCACATTTTTCTATCACAAAGAGGGAATAAAATAAGACAGGAAGGTGGGATTCAGGAAAGAAGGGATTCCCTGCAGAGAGAAGTCAAGGGTATTCCCACAGCAGTCACAGCTGTGAAGCAGGCCCAGAGAACCACCTTCTAGATTTGAGTGGGAATAGTAAGGGCTCCAGGGGACACCTCTTTATGCCTAATCTCCAAAAAGAAAAACATACAGAAGTTGAGAGTATGTGATGTGTGGAACCATATTGAGAGGAAGTTTACGTTCCACAGCAGATGGATGAAAAGTACATAGAAAATATTGGATATTGATGAAAGGACTCTGTACATAACTAGAATTAAAAATGTCGATGGAGTGTGAAAAAAAATAATTTGGTGTATTCCTCCTAGAAACTTATCAGAGACCTCTGAGGAGTCAAGGTTTCTCTTAAATCATTAATTAGATGATATTTATCTTTTACAAAATACAAGAAAAGAGGAAAGTGACATGAAACATTTACTCCATAGTTATTTTACATGATACTTCAGTTAATCTTCTAATTTGGACTATAAAAGATTTGCTTCTTTAGACATGAAAATCAAACAATATTATTTCTCAATAATTCTTACAAAAATAAACCTCTTGCATACAAAATTAACCATGTTTAAAAAAAAACTTTTTAAAGTGAGCTGCTGTTTCTAGTAGCGTATCTTTCCATAGCAGGCGTTTAATAAGCACTTTTAAAATATTTATGGAATTCATGTCTATGGGGCGGAAATTCCTCAATTGTGCATTTTCTATTTGAGCAGATCACTTAAAGATATAGGTGGCCCAATCCTAGGACAAGATATGGCATCCGTCAAGTTTGTTTTATGTGCTCTTATAGTTTTGGTAGGCCTTTTGCAGTCAGAACAAACTCAGGTGTGCAAAGATGTAACTTTTTATAAATGAACTTCAGGTTCTGACTCTGAAGTGCCCGCCTGCCTGCCTGATGGTAAACAACATTTCTCTCTGCATATGTGTTTCAGCTCAGTAATTCCAGTGTGAGATACAGTTATTCATGTTTGAAATTCCCTTCCATGCTCTCTTCTTATTGTCCTCTCTAAAATGGACACCAAGCTTGAAAGGCATCTTGCAGGTGGTTCTAAAGGTGTGCACTCTGGGGTGCCTGGGTGGCTCAGTTGGTTGCACATCCGACTTCGGCTCAGGTCATGATCTCATGGTCCGTGAGTTCCAGCCCCGCCCTGGGCTCTGTGCTGACAGCTCAGAGCCTGGAGCCTGCTTCAGATTCTGTGTCTCCCTCTCTCTCTGTCCCTCCCCCCTTTATTTTTAAATAAATAAATAAAGGTGTGCACTCTTCTTGATTCGGTTCTTTCTGGGTCCAAACCAGCCTCCCTACTTTGACATAATTTCTATGTCTGCTTCTGGTAAAGGTGATGTCTCTTTTGCTCTTGAATGGTAATCCAGGAGATCTGTTTGGCTTTTCTTAGAAACCTCCTGTGCTCCCTGACATTGGTCATTCTTAGAGATGTCTCTGTATTCTTTATTGGATTTGTAGTTTCTCTCTGCTCACCTCTTTTTCCCCCAGCCGGTTCCCCCAGGAGTTACTCTGCTCCTCCCACGCACTCATCTGCGGGGGCTTCTGTGGCCTTTTGCTTAGATTTGTCTCCTGGCCGCCTCTCAGGAGCGCCTGATGCTTCTGCACAGTGCATCAGGGGATCTTCCACTCTCCCAGTTCCGCATGTTGGATACAAGATGCTTCCAGTCTTGGATTCCACTCCCTGTGACTCCATGTGAAATCCTACTCAGTGAGTCCCATTTCCTCCTGGAATGAGGAGCGGAATGAGGAGCGGTGTTCAGGATTCCTACACTGCAGGGAACCTCCTCCCTTCTCAGTTTCTCTCCCAGCAGGTGGGGACATCTTTTCCACTTAGGTACAACCCGAGAATGTGATGTGCATTTTCTCCTGTGTGGAGAGTTCCTATTTTGTGAATAAGTCCTTTTGACTTCCCCATTAGGGTAGAGCCAGGGAGAGTGGGTTGGCATCTGAGCCAAGACTTCCATCGGTCGTTTGAAATGCAAAATCTTGAATTAGGTGCGTACCAAATGAACAGAGTAAAATGAGCCAGGGCTTCCAAGTCTGGAAATCTACTGGGCTGTATAAATTAAGACACAGAAACATATTTCTTTTTTTAATTTTTTTTTCAACGTTTATTTATTTTTTTGGGGACAGAGAGAGACAGAGCATGAACGGGGGAGGGGCAGAGAGAGAGGGAGACACAGAATCGGAAACAGGATCCAGGCTCTGAGCCATCAGTCCAGAGCCTGACGCGGGGCTCGAACTCACGGACCGCGAGATCGTGACCTGGCTGAAGTCGGACGCTTAACCGACTGAGCCACCCAGGCACCCCAGAAACATATTTGAAATTCATATTTGAACAGCAACAAATAATGTAGCCGGCCTGAAATGATCTTTGGATAGAGCTATAGGAAGACACGAGGCTGAATTAGTAGTCAGGAGAGCATGCTACGTTTTGGAGGTTTGCTCCATCCATAGGCACTTTACAGTGGCATTGAGCAGAGCAGCGATAGGGTCTTCTTTTAGAGGGATGGCTCTGATGGCAACAATGCAGATGGCTTAGAGGACGTGGGAGGAGTAGGAAGAGTGAGACCCGTTAGGAGACTGTTGCAATTTTGTAGGAGCTCCATGCCAACCACCTGAACTAGGATGTAGTGAGAAAGAGAAGACAGGGTGGGTTTGTAAGTGGGGGGATGGTGGGAGGGAGGGGAAAGTGGGTGATGGGGACTGAGGAGGGCAGCTGTTTGGATGAGCACTGGGTGTTGTATGGAAACCAATGTGACAATAAATTTCATATTTAAAAAATAATAAAGAAAAAAAGAAAGGCAGTTTAAATGTGGTACCAATAAGGCTTTGTAGCTGGTGAAGTGTGGGGAGACAGGGAGAAGCTTTTGTGACGGGGTGAATGGCACCTATACTAGCTCTAGGACATTGTTGATTTTACATCTCTAATTTAAATTTTTTAAATATTTATTTTTGAGAAAGAGACAGCGCAAGCATTGGTGGCGGGCGGGGGTAGGGGGCAGAGAGAGACAGAGACACAGAATCCAAAGCAGGCTCCAGGCTCTGAGCTGTCAGCACAGAGCCCAAAGCGGAACTCAAACTCACGAATTCACAAACCATGAGATCATACCTGAGCTTAAGTCGGACGCCCAACCGACGGAGCCACCCAGGCGCCCCTACGTCTCTAATTTAAAAGCCTTTTTATCTGGAGTGTAATTTCACCTGAAAGGGTATGGCATAGGGTGTGAAACACACATGAATGCTCACTTCTTTCCTAGAGGCAGAGACAAACTTCTCTGTTAACAAAAATGGTTTAGGGATCTTTTTGTAGCTATACCAACCAAGAACGTTTGAAAACAAGTCATGTTAGTTCGTGAGGATAAACTGGGGATGGGCCTCTCTGGGAGAGGCTGACTGAGGCTTGGGATGCGTGTAAGGTAGAACAGAGAACAATCCTTTTATTCCTACGAAGGAAAGAGGGTCAGTCCCACTCCTTCCTCTTCAGCCAAAATCAGCTCAGGGATTCAGTTTCAAGACTCTAGGATTCTCATTATTGAAGTTTGCTTTCACATTTATTTTTATGTTCTATGTGATGTTGTTTTAGTCTGTATTTTATGATTTTTTCTTAAATCATTAATCACACTTTACCTAGCTTTCCAAAAGACATTCCCAAGGCTCCTTGTGTGATTTGCTCTTGTGGTTTTAAGTACCTCCTTCATATAGAACTATTACTGTAAAGGCGAAAAAAAATTTCTTCCTATCAAAATGTTTTCTCCAACAAATATTTATTGAGTATGTATTATGTTATGGTACTTTCCGAGGTCCTGGGATAGAGCAGGAAACAAAACAAGTAAATATCCCTGCCCTGGTGGATCCTGTAAGAGAGGACAGGTAGAGTGGCCTCCACTGATCAACAGGGTTCCGAGATCAATTTAACCTGGGTGAGACCTTTATCCATAACAACTGTCATTAGATAGACATATTTAAGATAAATGTATAGTGTTCGAAGTCGGTAAATTCTGAGAATAAAATACGGCAGGGATGGGGGGTAGGAAGGATACAAAAAGTGACATTTTAGATAGGGCAGTTTTTTTCCCCCTTGCCAAAGTTCTTGATCGTATGGACAGTGTTGTTGTTCTCTTAGAAGGCAAGCACTTTCATAGTGTTGAGCATTCTAGCCCAGAGTTTGGGGCGACCGGTATCCTAGACCTGGCTTCACCAGTAGCTAAGTGATAGGAAGTAGACCAGTTTGCTTCCCGGAATATAAGTCTCCTTGTCCATCAAAGAAGGTTCCTTCTAACCCTGAAAATTCCTTCTATATTTCATAAGTTAATTTTATTTTGTCATTTATTTATTTATTTATTTATTTATTTAGAGAAAGAGGGCACAAATGAGCGAGGGGCAGAGAGAGAGAGAGAGACAGGGCTCACCCGAAGCGGGGCTCATGTTTTACTGTAGCTGGACTCGCCTTCACCGAAGAGGGGCTCAAGCTCACCCAGTGTGAGGACTCAAACTCACGAACTGCAAGATCGTGACCTGAGCCAAAGACGCTTAACCAGCTGAGCCACCCAGGCGCCCGTGTATTCCATAAGTTAATTTTTAAACTAAAACCCTGATGTATTATATCCTGAGCAGTCAAAATTTGTGTAGACCCTCCACTCATTCTACAACGCTATCCTCTATTAGAATACAAACTCTATCATAAGACACTTGTCATTTGGCAATAAATATGAGTCTGTCTCCCCATGCAGTATGTTTTTTGTTTTGTTTTGCTTTCCATTTGGTTAAAGGACAATTTTATTTGAAAGTGAATCTGTTTAGAATGTTTTCCCCACACTTTGATCAGTGAAGGGGAGACGTGGGTTTAGAAAAAGTTACTAATTTGGGGAACTTAGGGAAATGCATATGTATGCAGGTATGTATAAGAGCAAACCTTTTCATTCAAGAATTAGCTCTTGTGTCAATTACTAGTTTGCTATCCGTGCTTTCCTGATTTTCTGAATGGAATGTGTTTAGTTATGTATGTAGAACAGAAATGAAAATGTTATATATTACAGAATTGGCTGACCTTTTTACAGACTGACAACTTCTCATTTTCCCTGACAAATACTCAATCAGCACTTCAGTCTATTAAGAGCAGAGCTCATTAACATGCATAAACTAGCAGCCTGATCTAGTTATAATGCATCTTTAATGGGTGACTTATACAACATAGTGTGGCTCCTTAGTCTTGTAATAAAAAGTAGAGTGGCCTCCAGTGATCAACAGGGTTCTGAGATCAGTTTAACCTGGGTAAAACCTTTATCCATAACAACTGTCATTAGGAATGACTAACATTTCAACTAATTAGCCCACCATTTACAACCCATAAGCTTCTCACAGATGGTAGATGTTTATAAACATCCACAGATGTGTGCACAGCTGACTCTCAGTTATCCGCAGAAATAGGGGGCATAGATAATTTAGATTCACTTATAATACAAACCACTCATTTTAGCTAGTTTCAATCTCCTTTCTCTTTGGACTTCTTACCAAGCTGTTAATGAAGTAGCAAATTAACTAATGTAATTTTAACTTCTCTTATTGATGCACATACCCAGTGGTAGAAACACTAATAGGTACAAATGTGGTCACAAGATGGCTGGCAGTAGGATGAAAATAGGACCCACAAACTTAGATAAATATATTAAGCAATGGGAGAATTGTTCATATGTGCTTGTAGCTTTATGTCTAGTAACTACCTGAACTCCCTGGAACAGAAGAGAATATCTCCTTAAATTTGAGATAAAGGAAAAAACAAAAAACAACAAAAACCTACCATTTCCATTGGCACTTTGTGTCCTGTGTTAACAATCATTTCTTCCCAGATAATTCCTTCTGTAATTTAGTCTCAATTTTTCATTAAAATGTCAGCCTATCTACTGTTTGCTGCTGAATGAAGATGAAGACATATAAATATAATAACCCACACACCGTGAATTTATTTCTTTGCCTTATTTCCTTCAGCCTGAAGAGTCTTGGGTCTTGCACTTCTTTTGCAGGTTCTTAATCTAAAACTTTCATTTATTCTTTCTTGTGCACTGGGTGTATTTCACTTGTCCAAGCAAGTTTATTTTTTTTTTCAACGTTTATTTATTTTTTTGGGGACAGAGAGAGACAGAGCATGAACGGGGGAGGGGCAGAGAGAGAGGGAGACACAGAATTGGAAACAGGCTCCAGGCTCTGAGCCATCAGCCCAGAGCCTGATGCGGGGCTCGAACTCACGGACCGCGAGATCGTGACCTGGCTGAAGTCGGACGCTTAACCAACTGCGCCACCCAGGCGCCCCAGTCCAAGCAAGTTTAAAAGCAGTATTTGATAGAGCTCGCCCAGAGCCAGGAGCCATATGGAGATAACAGAGTCCACAGAATGAACTATGAAGGGTGACCATTTTGTTTCCTGGTATACAGAATGCATTACTGTCTTCAGGCTGAGGCATTCATAAGTTAATACAGTTGTTTTCCAGAGTTTCCTTACTGGAGGAATATTTTTTACTTCAGCCTATTGGAGAGGATAATTAATAATTCTATGACTGGACTTTGGGAATATTACAAAGTGTTTAAAGAAGAGATTGTATAATAGATTTGATGGCGACCAAAATTAGTGTGAAGAACTTGAATGTGGAAGAATGTGGCACCGAAAAAAAGAAATCTTGCATTACTGGAGTTCACCAGTAGACATGTAACTTTTCAGATAAGTGATTGACTAGTGATTACTATTTTTCATTGGAGAGGATTTGTAAGTACTGACAGGTTATATAAGAATCCTGTTGGGATTGGGAATTTTGTCCTTTGAGATAAAGAGATTCTTGTATACATATTTGCCTTCGACAGTTTCCTCTGTTTGGATAGGGTGGTATTGGTCACTGAGATAAGAAATCCAGGAGGACGTGGAAGTTTGGGGAAAATGGTGATGAATTCCATTTTATGGGCATTACCTTTGAGATATCTGTAAAACGCCTGAGTTTCCTTGTCTGTGTGACTAGGGAGAGATGAGGGTCATTCAAGCTAATTTGCCTGAGACTTTCCCAGTTTTAGCACTGCAAGTCCTTTGTTCCAGGAAACCCCTTTAGTCACTGGCAAATATGGATTTTTGTTTGCTGTAGTTGGGTCTCAGGACTAGAGTCTGTACTGTTGATAAAACCTTGGAATTCTTAATATACAAAGCTATGGGATTTAATAAATTGCTGATGGAGAATGTGAGGAATGGTTTCAGGGTGGACTGAGGAAGAGGAGTCTGGAAAAGAACTTGAGAAGGAATCATCATGAAGTTGTAGGGAACAAAAATTCTGGTATCATAGACCCCAGTGAATAGATCATTTCAAAGGAGAAGAGGTAGTCCACGTTGTCAAATGCTGCTAAGAGGTCATATAATAAAGAGAATGACAATTGTCCCTTTGACTACAGCTCAAAGGAGAGGGTTGATAAGTGAATATGGGAAGTGAGACTGAGTTGTAAAAAGGGTGGTAACAAGAGGGGATTTGGGGTCAAGAGAGGGCAAAGCAGGTGTTTAAATTTGTTTGAATGCAGTTGAGGGAATGAGAAAGGAAGGGAGGTTGGAAATTATACTCAATAGAAGAAGGTCCTGAGTGTAGCAGGACAGAGTGCAGAGGATAAGGTAACAGTGCAGATGGAGGAAATTGTCTTGGAAAGCTACATGCTCTGTCTGCTATTGTGATGGGTGGGAAGGAGGAAAGTCTGGGTCCAGGTGTAGATACATTTGTAGATTTGATGTTAGGAAGTTAAGGGTATTTTTGTCAAGTGGTTTCTGTTTTATATCTGAAATAGAGGAGGTCTTCTACTGAGGAGGGGCAGTGGTTGCTTGAGAGGCTTGAAGAAAGTGTGGAAGCATTGAAACAACCCCTATCAGGGAGTGGGAGTGAGAGCCTCCTGCTGAAACATAGGAGTGTTGGATGGCATTAAAAATTCAGTTGAGATTGGCAACTGTGATTATGTACTGGCCCTGATCCTGCAGTACTATTTTTCACCATGATTACTCAGCAGCTGGTATATAGTTTAAAGAAGATGGAATTTTAGGCTCATTTATGTTTTACCAGGAGTCTGAAAAAGTACACCAGTGGAGGAAGGAAGGAAGATACTGGCTGGTGAACCATGGTCAAGTCAATGAACCATGGAGTATTAGCAGACAAACAAAGAATGAAGACAGTGGGGCCAGGGCATTGGAGATTTCCAGGGATAGGTGATAGGACTAGTGAGAGAGAGAGAGGGAGAGAGAGAGAGAGAATATAAGAAGAGCAGGAGTCAGAACAGTTTATATGAATTTAAGTTATTATTAATAAAATAGTTGTGGGTGGTGGCAAAGTTCAGTTATGGTTGTGAGAATGGGTAATGGACCATTAAAGAGAAAGGATTTGTCTCTGGAGATGAGGGAGTCAAGGAACTCATTTGCTGTTAGATTAGTTGTTCACATGGGGTTGAATTCATGCAGGATGATGGCAGGACTTGGCTGATAAAGGAAGGCTGAATCCAATGACCAAGTCTGTCTTGAATAGAAGGCAGACTAGTGCACAATTAAGTGACACAAACCCAGAAGGATGGCAGTTGTATAACAAAATGACATGTTTCTCAAAGTGTTCTTTTACATCAAGAATTGATACTCTGATGTAGCAGTAAAGATGAGGGAGAAAATAGGTACTCCCCTTTCCCCTACCTATACTCCCACACTCGTGTAATGTGTGAGAGGATGAGCTACATCTAGTAGGAGGAAGCAGTGAAGATCATCTGCCCAGTTTCCAGGTAGAGGTGATAAGAATGTTCACTGCAGACCTTGAGATAGTAGAAAACTTGTTTATGCTAATAAATATTGAGGAAGTAAAGACCGGGAAGAACTTAAATTTGGGTCACTGGTGACCAAGAATGACAGCGGTTTAGCTGGCCTCAAGGTTTTAGCCCAACTATAGCAGTTACCCACTGAATGGGTTGTAGGGAGAGCCCATGAAGCCACAAGCAGACTAGGCTGATTCTGGTATTTCCCGATACTCCTGGTCCTAGTGAAAGGAAGATGTCTCTGGCCTTTCTCTGTGAGGAAGGAATCTTCTGTGACCTGCATCTCGTTTATTGCCAGGTTCTGGAGAAAGTCAACAGGTTCCCAGTGACTTGGGGAGAAACCTAATCTGTGCTTGTTGGTTGAGTTACCAGCTACAAAAGCCACTGTCTTTTTGTACCTTGAGGCATTTCCTAAAACACCTCTAAGTACAACTCAGCAAAGCTGAGGATCTAAGTACTTTTCAGTTATCATGCAACACCTCTGTATAGAGAAAAGTGCATGATGGAAAGAATCTGAAAGAACTGGTTTGTACCTCCCCTGTGTTACCTACCCATTAGAGGACTTTGGGAACATTACTTCACCTCCTGGAGCTTCAGTTTCCCTGGCTTTAAACAATGGATCTGATAATAGTTCCTTTGCAGGGTTGGAGTAAGAATTAAATCAGAAAATTTAGGGAAAATGCTCCGCACAGGCATTCACTCAAAGTGATGGTTCCTCGATTATCTTGATTCATATTTAGATTCTTTTCTTTTTCTCATGCACTCTCTTCTAACTCAAACATACCTAATATCGGGTTTTATTTGGAGTCTTCTGTATTCATTTTGTCAGTTTTTTGTAGTCGAGAGGAAAATCTTCCATTGTTCTCATCAAAGAGTTTAGCACATTTTTGCCTCCAGTTTCTTTGCAATTGATAATGAGTTCATCGAAAGTTCAGTTGTTTCCCATTTTCATTTCTTTTCTGTGTTATTTGCTTTCTCCGGAAGCATATGTCAATTCCTTTCTTCCCCAGTTTCCTCTCATTCAGAGTTGCCTATTGTCTTTGCTGACTTCCTTTCTCTGAAAAATACATGGCTGTTACTCTGAGTAGGATTTTTACATTTCTTCATTTTGTAATATTAATGCCACACTTCTGCATCTGATTGGGGAAGGGGTGGGAAAGGAATACCAAATTTGTGCAGAATAAGTCAGTATTTCTCCTTTGAAATGAAGTGAAAAAACAGTACTTTGAGCCACAGATTTATATCAGAAATTAACTTAGAACTTGAATCAAGTAAACTACTCTGGGCAAAGTTGTCAGCAGTTCTTGAAGTTGGCATTTAAGAACATTCTTGGCACTCAAAATGCCGATATACAAATTTCCATTGTTTATGGTGTTATCCACAGGGTCCTTTAAAATGCATTGAAAAACTGTCTTCAGCAATCTAAGTGTGTATTTACAGGTATCAAAGAATAACCCCTGCAGTCGCCACTGGGCAGTCATAGCTGCACCTCCTACATTAAGCAATGTCATAGCACTCTGTTTTCTGTCTTGGAATATTGAACATACAGGTAGTCACCAATTTTGTGTTGAAATTGCCCTTAGACTGTAAGTCCCGTGAGAACAAGGGCTGGGGCTGGATTCAGTGGCTGCCACATATTCCGTGGTGCATACGTGTAGGATTGACTTGAACTACAGATTTTATAGTTGTTTATTTCCAGCTACTTCTTGGAGAGAGCAGTTTGACTATTCTGCCAGCCCCTCAAAATCAATTCATCTAAAACCAACTTACCACGTTCCACATAAAACCTGATTTTCATGTTCTCATTCTGGGTTCATGATACCACCAATTTCCCAGTCACCCAGGCTTGACACCTTCACACTATGCCAGCTTTAATCATGCTGAAGTACAATTTTGATTATTTCACACCTTTCAAAACCATTCTATGGCAGTTCCTCAGCCTTGAATCCCAGCTCCCTGGGCCCCTCTTCCCGACCTTTTTTCCCCCCTCTCCACTGCACACCATATGTTGCTGTCAGCACTTGACTGTTGGGCCCCCTCTGGGCACCACTCAGCAGCCAGGTGCACTCATTGAGAGTGGCCCCTCATGGCCTCGAGTCCATTTATCCCAGCTTCTCCTGAAAGAAATTCCTGTGAAATTACTCCTGTCCCCTAGTTTCCCTTCCCTTTTTTTTTTTTTTTTTTTTGATGCATGGCACTGAATTAACATTTTCATTTTCTCTACCTGAAATCATTCCACTCTTTGTTCAAAACTTTATGAGAAACAAAGCCATTGAAAAATATTTTTCAAAATTTCTCATTAATATAAGAAAATATTGAAACAAGTCTCAAATGTATCCTAGTAGATTTTCAACGGGAACTAAGCACTTGCCAGGCTTAAACACTGTCACACTTATTGCTCAGAGTAAAATGACGCTCTTATGGGTAACAAGTGAAGCTTCTTCTCAAAAACAGTGATGTTATGCCATGTAATCGACCTTTTCCTGTCTGGGTTACTGTGTGATTAAAGGGTCATGGGTATTCACTGTGTGTGAGTCACATCTTGTTAAATGCCATTATCATTTCACATCTACATATATATTTAAATAGATACATTATCTTTCCCCTCACATTCTATGCTTTTACAACTGAGGGCATCTGCTCAGCATCCTAGTCCCTATGTAATACACAAGGACAATTTTGGCAATGTTTTGTTTTTAACCAGAGTTAACGCTGGATTTTATATTGTGCTTTCTTTAGCAATTGTTAGAATAGGTCACTGTGAACAAGCTAATCAGAGTTTGGCGTTTGAATACTTACATGGGAGACATTTTAACAAACATTTTAATACTGGAAGGATGATTAATGCCTTTTTGAGCACCATGTGGTAGACTAATGGCTAAGCAAGAAGTCCAAAAATATCCTCTGCCTTATAGCTAACATCTCTGAGCGGTCATAGAAAGGTCTTTATCCAGTGTCCTTATTGATAAAATAAGTGATTGACTTTTTTCACTTATGTTTTGGAGATAGTCCATATGAACAATTGGAATATGCCTCCTTATTTTTTTACATCTCTGTATATGTTAACATGTGAACGTCATGGTTTATTTAGTCTGTCTCTTACTGTTATAGCTTAGACTCTCCCTTGCTGATGGGCATTTAGGTTGTTTCCAATCTCCTGTTATTATAAACAATGTTATAACGAACATCCTTGTGCACGTGCTTTTGCACACATGTGAGTTATAAGTAGGATAATTTTCTTAGAAAATATTTCATGAAATGGGATGTGCAATTTTATTTCTGATAGAGTCTAAGTTGCATTCTAAAGAGACTGTATTAGCTTTATATTTCTACCAACAGTGTGTGGAGTGACCTATTTTCCAGCCTATACCAATTATCCTTATTTTTTATTGCTACGCTGATAAGTGAAAGATGATCTTTCACTGATGTATTTGGAATATCTTTAATTATGAATGAGTTTCAGTATTATATTCTCTGTATAAAAGCCTTGCTTATTTATTTTTAAGATGGGTTTCCTGAACATATAATTTGCCTGTTTTTTGATGGTTTTTTTTATTGATTTTTTTTTCCCTGAGTCACAATGTTCATTATTTCAAGAAAATTAGTCTTAGGGAATACCTGTGTTTCAATTTTTTTTTCTGGTTTCTCCTTTTATTGTTCATGTTGACTCTGTTCTCATTATTCTTTCCGTTTGCAGACATTTAGTGTAGTAAAATCTGTATGACATTTGGGTATTTAGATGTTTCATAAGAAGATCTTCTCATTCCAGAACTAATGAAAACTTTTACATACTGTCTGCTGTACTTTTGCAGTTTAATTTTTTAATGTTGAAATGTTTCATCTACTTGGAATTTATGTTGGTGTAAGTAACAGAGTGGAATCCAAATAAAATAATGTCACCATAGTAGTTGTTGAACATTATCTGTACTGATTTGAAATGCCACATTTATCATAAATCATGAATTAAATTTTTAAGTGTTTTTTATATGAATTTCCAAGAGCAGTATATACTACACATTATTTTCCAAGCTTATTTGACCGCAGAACTACCCTCCCTTCCCCCACCACACACACACATACTGCTTCTCATGGAACTAGCATTCTGTGGTGCACACTTTGGGAAACTCTTACTGAAGTTTTTGCTTTCTTTTGTTTTTAACATTTATTTATTTTTGAGAGAAAGAGCACAAGCAGGGGAGGCACAGAATCCAAAGCAGGCTCCAGGCTCTGAGCTGGCAGCACAGAGCCCAACACAGGGCTCTAACCCATGAACCATGAGATAATGACCTGAGCCAAAGTAGGACGATTAACTGACTGAACTACCCAGGTGTCCCTTACTGAAGTTTTTTTTTTTTTTTGGTTTTTTAAATGTGGGATGTCTATTTCATACAGCCCACCTGCTGTATTATTTTGTAATAACAAACTCATTTATTGATTATATATGGTCACTTTTAAATCTTGTGCCTTAAGTATGTTGACATTCTGAAAATGATTGTGCCCCTTTTTTAAGTTTATTTATTTATTTTGAAGGAGACAGAGAAAGTGAGAGTGGGGGAGGCGCAGAGAAAGAGGGAGAGTCCAGCATGCTCTGCTGCATGGGCTCAATTCACAGAACTATGAGATCAGGACCTGAGCAAAATCAAGAGTCAGATGCTCAACCAGCTGAGCCACCCAGGCGCCTGGTTCTGCCCTTTTTATTTGAAAAGAGAATTAAATGAGCACACAAGTAACTTATTTATTCTCCTGGAGTTTTGCCACTTGTTTACATCAGTTTTAAAAATGAAAGAACTCTAAAAAAGATTTCAGAAGAAGATACATTGGTTATCTTCATGAGTTTAATGAAATGACTGTGATGATGGAATCATCATTTTTTTTTTACAACAACCTAAATTGTAAGAAATTGGGAAATTAAAAATGAATGACAATGCAATATGATTTGTTACAGTATATTTACATTACCTTTTTTGCCTAGTTTACATAATTAAAATAGAATCATGCTTTATTTATGACATCCAATAATGGATGTATTTTTTAAATGTTTATTTATTTATTTGAGGTGGGGGGGCACAAGTGGGGGAGGAGCAGAGAAAGAGAGGACAGAATCTGAAGCAGTGTCCAGGCTCCAAACTTTCAGTGCAGAGCCCGACATGAGGCTTGAACCCACAAACCGTGAGAAAATGACCTTAGCTGCAGTTGAATGCTTAACCGACAGAGCCACCCAGGCACCCCTGTATATATTTTTTGAAGACCAGAGAGTTCATTTGAGAAAAATACTTTATTTTACAAATACTTCTTTAACTTTATTTAGTATAAAATGTAAAATTAGATTCTAATTTGCATACAATATAATAAATAGTATAATAAACATGGTTTATTTGTTTAAATGTACCTGTAAAATATGTTTTTACTGAAGCTTTGAAAAGATAGCCTATATTTTATCCAGAGCAACTGTAAAAATGGCCCCATGGTATGTGCTCAAGAGTTACAAGATGACACAAGGTGGCTGCGACAGGACCAAGCATATTCAAGATAGCAAGAAATAAGTAGTAACATGTGATTTCAGACAGAGCTATGTCATAGCTCCAGTAGATATTCAAGATAGGAAGCAGAAGTAGAGAGGTTATCAACATATGCCTCTTTTTTCTTCCTAGAAGCACTCTAGCAGATGTCCACTTAAATTTCACTGGTCAGAAATGCATTACATGGCCACCCTTAGCTTTGCTACTAGGGAGACTCAGAAAATAAGGTTTTAACTTTTCCAGCCTCCATAGTGGAAGCAAACAAGGAGAGGGTAGGGAATGGATATCTTGCAGTGGCCAGTCAGCAATGTGTACCATATTGGTGAGTAAGAATAGTCATCACAATATTAAAAATGGCAGTTAATATCTATTGAGGCCTTACCATGTGTGAGACACGATTGTAAGCTTTTCACATGTGTTAGCTCACTTAATTCTTAAAACAACCTTTTGAGGTAGATGCTCTTCTCCTCCTCCTCCTAAATGAAGAGATGGGAAAGCACAAGATGGTCCTTAAGGGGCACACAGCTGGTAAGAGTAAGAGCCATGATTCAGGCCCAGCACTCTGAGTCCTTGATTTTGTTCTTAACCCTTATATTTTAAAAGAAAAAAAAAAAAAAAAAAACTGAAAACAGTAAAAACTTCTTTATAAAAGATTTATTTTATTTTGTTTTTTAATGTTTATTTACTTTTGAGAGAGAGACAGACAGAGCACAAGTAGGGGAAGGGCAGAGAGAGAGGGAGACACAGAATCTGAAGCAGGCTCCAGGCTCTGACCTATCAGCACAGAGCCTGATGCAAGGCTCGAACTCACAAGCCGCGAGATGATGACCTGAGCCGGTCGGATGCTCAACTGACGGAGCCACCCAGGCTCCCTTTATAAAAGATTTTAATTTTTTTCCTTCTAAGTTATAACAGGAAATGTGTTGAATTCAAATTGTGCAAATAATGAAGAATAGTGGAGAAAAAATATATTAAAATATTGAGGTTTTTTTTTAATGTTTATTTATTTATTTTGAGAGGGGGAGGAGCAGGGAAGGGGCAGAGAGAGAGGTGTGGAGAGAGAATCCCAAGCAGGCTCTGTGCTGTCAGCACACAGACCAATGGGGGGCTCGATCCCACGAACTGTGAGATCATGACCTGAGCCAAAACTAAGAGTTCGATACTCAATGACTGAGCCACCCAGGCATCCCTAAAATCTTGGGTTTTTTTAATAAAAATTCTACTTATGGTTGAACCACTTAACTACAGTATAAAAGAGAACTGTTCTAATTATCATTTTATCAGTTAAATCCCAATGAAAATTGGCTTTCTAACTCCCTTGACTCAAATTTTCACTTTCACAACTAGATTAAGACAAGTTCAAAGACTTTAAGTTATTCCTGTCTTTTTGCTGTCTGGTTTAAGTCATATTTTGAGCTTTGTTCTAGGTTAAAGACTGAACTGGGTTACCAAGTAAAGCAGATACAATCTGGTTCCCAGAAGGTCTATAACCAGCAGCATAGAAAAATAATTCATGGAATTTTGTAAGGGCAACTGTCACTGTTTCTTTTAGAAGGAGTTGGGTTAAACTATGAGCCTATGAATTTTGTGCATCAGTGGCACACTTTTCAACAATTCTTTGGAGAGACTGAGCTTTTCTTCCGTAGCCCCGCTCCCAGTTCCGTTATATCTCTTCCTGCCTCTGAAGCCCTATAAAATGTGGTGAGTTGCAGAAGGTGTGTAGGGGACAATGGGGTAAAAACGGGAGCTCTCAAAGTGCATGCAAAGTAAACACAATGGGAAATGGTCACAGGCTGTGAACGCTCATTTCTTCCTACATTCCCTTTACACATTAGTTTGCCTTGTGGCTTATCCTCAGAGCTCATGTCACTGCACGCTCTCTTCCTAAGAGATCACGCACTCTGCCATTTCAACAACTAGCACACCACAGATCAACTGATATTAAGCCCTTACTCTGTGCCAGGCACTCTCTTTTGTGCCTGGACAAGATGTATCTCTTTTAATCCTCCAATAACCTTTGTGAAGCAGGTACTATTATTATTTCCACACGAAAGTTCAGAGAAAAAAAATGAGGGTTAGTAGAGTTAAGTAATTTGCCCAGAGTCACACAGATGGCTAATTGGAAAGCCAGTGTTTCAATCCAAGTTGTTTGAATTCAAAACTTGTGTTCTCTACCTTTTCACTATGCTCTTTCCTATAGCTTCAAGTACAACCACTGTGTTTCTAAGTTAAAACTATTAGGGTAACCAGTTCTGCCTCTAGTGTTAAACCTAAGGCACCATCAGCCTCCTGAACACCTTGAATCACTTGCAGTTGGACATCTCATGAACACCTCAACATACCCAAAAATGAATGCCTCTCTAGGCTCAGCCCCATTCCACCACCAGACAAGCATGAGTCATTACTCGGGGAATATTATCGATCCATAGCTAGCTAGCTAGTTAGCCAAGCTAGAGACCTGGAAATTAACCTCAACTTTATTTTTTTTTTCAACTTTATTTTTTTTTTTTTTTTAATTTTTTTTTTCAACGTTTATTTTTATTTTTGGGACAGAGAGAGACAGAGCATGAACGGGGGAGGGGCAGAGAGAGAGGGAGACACAGAATCGGAAACAGGCTCCAGGCTCTGAGCCATCAGCCCAGAGCCCGATGCGGGGCTCGAACTCACGGACCGCGAGATCGTGACCTGGCTGAAGTCGGACGCTTAACCGACTGCGCCACCCAGGCGCCCCTCAACTTTATTTTTTAATACTTCCATCCAGGCTGACCAAGACTGTTCTGTTCTTCCTTTCTCTTTTGCATTTTCAACACTTCCATTCCTTCCTTGGGCCCTGTGATCACGTTTGCCTAGACTGAAATCCTCCAACCTTGCCTTCCATGTTATCCCTCCTCATAGTGATCTTTCTAAAATGGGAATTTGACCATGTTAGGTCCTAGGTTAAAATAAGTTGATGGCTCCTTTAAAGGCAAACCCCAAATTCCTGGGCCTATTTCAGTGCGTGGGGAGCCGTCCCCTCCCTGTGCCCTCAGCACCTCTCAGTACTGCCCCTCGGGGACCCTGCTCTCCACTCCCATGGACATCTGAGCCCGCCAAGTGTTTCTGGACTCTCCAGAACTTCTGCCTGTTCTTTGAGCTCGAGCAGGGTCTTCCGCCTTCAGAAAGCCATGGCAGACCTAAAACTCTTTAAGTCTTGGGTATCCAGGGGGCCTTCTCTGACTGCTGTTCTTTCTTCCTGCGCCCCACACCAAGTGTCCCTCCTGGGCTGGAGATCTCCATCACAGTGCTCATGATGTTGTGTTATTCCATTTGTTACCTCTCCTCCTCCCCTTCTCAGAGGAAAGCACAGTTAGGCCAAAAATCAACTTCCTTCATCTCCACCTCCCTGGTCATCTTTTCCTGTCATGAAATCTTTTGTTGCTGGCGTTACTTTATATATATCAACATAATGTCTGCAAATTCCTAAATGAAATATGTTAAGCTTATAGCGTATTTTCCCTCTTCTCTACTGCCTTCCACTTCTCAGAGGTAACCACTTTTAATTCTTAGGATTTTTTTTTTCCTGGTATTTATTTACCTCTTCTCTATTTCTAGATAATATGCTTAGACTATTGCTAATTTGTTTTAGGCATTACTGAGTTCCTGATCAGTGACGATTTAGTTTCCTTTTGCTTTGTGCCGACCTTGTACCCTTTTCCTCTACCCCTGACGTCCTCACATTACAACTGTATCATACCTGATAGTCAAAGAATAACCAGTGTTTATAATGGTGCAACTGTGGAAATAATCCTTATTCCTCCAGTTAGTATTCCATGATTGTTTCCCGTTGGGCAACAGTGTTATTTCTAGATTTATACTTTTTTTTTTCTTAATTTGCTTAGTACTTGGGTATATCTGTCACTGTTTTATCCAGACTCTCAGACACGTCTGTTTAATCAGCAGCAGTCATTTTTGCAAATGGTTCAACACAGCAGATTTGCTTTTAGTTCCTTGGCTACGGTTCTCTCCTCCATTGCCTTTTTCTCCCATGTGATCTGAATTGGCGGCTGCTCTGAGCCGGGGACACAAGTACCATCTTGAGAAATTTTTTTTCCCACTTTGCTATTCTGTCCTCTCCCCTTTCCTAGATCCCATGTTTGTTTGTTTGTTTGTTGTTTTTTGTTTTATCTTACTGTCTTCCCTTTTTTGCAGAGGCACGACTTTCAGTAGTTTTTTACGAGCGAGTGGTCAGAAACTTGCGTGTTCATTTTCTATCCTCCACTTCTAGGCCGTGTAACCATTTCTTCATTGGAAATACTTTCTCTTTCAGAATTTGAAATCTGTATCTTGTCTTCTGGAACTCAGTGTTGCTATTGAGAAATCCAGGTCTATTCTGATTTTATACTTGTATGCAGCCTATATGGTTTGTTTTTAATGTTCTGGAACCTTTCAGGATTTTCTCTGCTCTGTTGTTATCTGTACTTTCAGTGTTCTGCCTTGGTTGGGAAAAGTGAAATAAAGGACAGAACAAACTTTACCAGGTCCCTGCCTTTTCTCTTTTCTCCTCTTTATAAAATATCACTGGTTCTCAAGATGCCGCCTCTCCCGATTCAGTCCTATGCACTTCCAGAGGACCACTAGCATCTGTGAGGCAAGGATAAAGTCACCCCTGGTATTTCGGGACCTTTCTCAGAGTCTGGCCGAGAGTGCTGAGCAAGTGTCTTTTGTAATACAGAAATGATTTCCGGAAATAGTACTGAAATTTTTGTCTGAATTTGAGGCCAGAATTTCCAGCTTACTTTCAGAAGTTATCAAGAGGTCCCTGCTAGCACCTTGTACTCACACGTCCAAAAGGAAACTCATTATGTTCAACATTTGTTCTCCACCAAACTCAATATTATTTGAAAATATTTCCATATTTTCTACTCCTCTAGTCATAGGCCCCAGAGACCTCAGACTGTGTGACTCCTTAGCTGCTTCCCCTCTCCTTGTCTGCACATCCTATTGATTCTGCTTCAGAGGTAACTCATCCTTAGCTCTCCTTTCTCCATTTACCTTGACACTGTACAATTTTTTAAAATACCATTTACTAATTAAACAAGGTGATCTGTTATTCAGACGTAGCAAAGCTTTGACTATCACAGTTAGTCTATTTATTTAAAAGAGTTCACAGCAGGAAACAGGCTATAAATATTTTGAATATGAACTGACTTGTAGTTAGGGAAATTGAATTCTAGTCTACAATTAAAAAATAGCTAATGTTTGTTTCTCTTTGCAGAGGAATAATGTATTAGAGTTATGTAAATCTGAGTTATTAGGTTTGTATTAGAAGCATGTAAATATAAATCATCTCAATACTTTACTATAGCTCACTTTTGTTTTTATTCGTATCTTTTGCCTTTGCACCTGCTATCCCTTCTGCCAGGTATGCTATTCTGTCTCTCGTTTTGCCATGACTAACTCCTGCTTATGTGTCAACTCGTAATTCACTAGGAAACCTTACATCTCCAGTAGTTCATCCAGATCCCTCCCTTACTATCACACTGTTCTGCTTCTTGTGATCAGAAGACATGTCTTGTTAATTCTTGGGGCCTAGGTATTTTTAGTGCCTAATAATATCCTGGCACACAGTAGGCCCTCAGGAAGGATATGTTGAATGAATATTCTAAATGCATGTTTTAAAATTTTTATTTGTGATTAACAGTATCTTTTTTTAATTTTTTTTTTTGTTTGTTTTTTGTTTTTTATTTTTTTAATATAATTTATTGTCAAGTTGGCCAACTTAGAGTATCTACAGTATGCTCTTGGATTTAGGGGTAGATTCCCGTGATTCATTGCTTCCATACAACAGCACCCAGTGCTCATCCCAATGAGTGCCCTCCTCAATGCCCATCATCCATTTTCCCCTCCCCCCATCAACCCTCAGTTTGTTTTCTGTATTTAAGAGTCTCTTATGGTTTGCCTCCCTCCCTCTTTTTTTGTAACTATTTTCCCCCTTCCCCTCCCCCATGGTATTCTGCTAAGTTTCTCAAGTTCCACATATGAGTGAAAACGTATATGATATTCTGTCTTTCTCTAACTTATTTCACTTAGCATAATACCTTCCAGTTCCATCCACATTGCTGCAAATGGCAGGATTTCATTTTTCTCATTGCCAAGTAGTATCCCATTGTATATATAAACCACATCTTCTTTATCCATTCATCAGCTGATGGACATTTAGGCTTTCTCCATAATTTGGCTATTGTTGAAAGTGCTGCTATAAACATTGGGGTACATGTGCCCCTATGCATCAGCACTCTTATATCCCTTGGATAAATTCCTAGCAGTGATATTGCTGGGTCATAGGGTAGTTCTATTTTTAACTTTTTGAGGAACCTCCACACTGTTTTCCAGAGCGGCTGCACCAGTTTGCATTCCCACCAACAGTGCAAGAGGGTTCCTGTTTCTCCACATCCTGTTGTTTCCTGAGTTGTTAATTTTAGCCACTCTGACCGGTATGAGGTGGTATCGTAATGTGGTTTTGATTTGTATTTCCCTGATGATGAGTGATGTTGAGCATTTTTCATGTGTCTGTTGGCCATCTGGATGTCTTCTTTGGAAAAGTGTCTATTTATGTCTTCTGCCCATTTCTTCACTGGATTATCTGTTTTTCGGGTGTTGAGATTGATAAGTTCATTATAGATTTTGGATATTAACCCTTTATCTGATATGTCATTTGCAAATATCTTTTCCCATTCCAGGGCCTACTTCTCATAGGTACTTCTGATCAGTTTCCCTCAGAAATGATGATATTCAAGAACATAGTAAAATACGCTATAAAAGTTATTTAATTTATAATGTATCTAAAACACTGCCTGAAACACAATCAAATATTGCATAAACTTGCTGTAGTGTGCTATGGAGTTCATTTATGAATTTATTCCCCTACATTTTTATATCACTTAGCAATTTATCAAGTGCTTTCTTTTGTATTATCTCATTTGATTCTCTCATTAACCCTAGAAAGGTATTCTTTCTATTATACTTGTCAGGAATGATTTTATAACTAGTCCAGTGTCTCACAGGTAGTATGTTGAGACCTCAGACTAGAATGCGTGTCCCCTTACTTCCGTATTACATTCTTTCCATTATGCTGTGAGAGTGAAGGCCAAGAAATGCCATCAGCTCTGGGAGACTAAAGCACAGAACTTCCATGTGGAGAGTGAAGGATGGGAGAGAGGTTTGTAAAGAACCACAGCTTTAAAGTTGCCTTTAGCTAAAGAGCAGGTCATGAAGTTGGAGGACATAAGATTGGAAAAGCAATTGGAATCAAGTGTTGGGACAAGTGAAAGAGTTGGGACTTTATACTGTGGGAAGTGAGAGATACTGAAAATTTGTGACTAGGGGATTGAAGATCCTAGTTCTGCTTCAGAGCTTACTGGTGCTATATGGGATAAATTTGAATTTGGGATTAACTAGACACAATGTGACTCCTGGCAACTCATGCACTATTTTGGGTGAAAAATAATTCAGTTCTGGGGCACCTGAGTGGTTCAGGCGGTTAAGCATCCGACTCCGGCTCAGGTCATGATCTCACAGCTTGTTGAATTCAAGCCCCGCATCGGGCTCTGTGCTGACAGCTGAGTCTGGAACCTGCTTCGGATTCTGTGTCTCCCTCTCTCTGCCCTCCCCCTGTTCACTCTCTGTCTCTCAAAAATAAATAAACATTAAAAAAAATTAATTCAATTCTGGACACTGAACTTAAAGTTTAGTCAGAAAAGGAAACAGTTGATCAATCCTTGAGATATTTAGGTGTGTACACTGTTTGGCAACTGAATGGATATAGGAGACAAGGGAAGAGGAAGAAACGGTGCTGCATTGTTTACAATGGTGGTAGAAATGTACTCCCACCACTTCCCTGGCCCCCTTTCCACATGAGACCTTTATTTTCCTGCGTGATTTTTTCCTTCCATTTGGCCCTATTAGTGCTTCACTTGTTAATATGGTCAGCATATATTAAGGAACATTTTCTGTGCAATACTGGGATTTTTCTGAAAAAGCCATAATCTCTGTCCTCAGTGAACTCAGTCTAGTGGTAAAAACTGTCAAGTAAATTATATTGTAAAGGATTTATTGCTGTCGGTACCCCATGCCATTAGGACACAGAGGGGCACCCAGTTCAGCCCACACAGATCAGGGAAGGGTTCTCGGTTCTCTGTCTTAAAGAAGAAGTTAGCTTGGTGAAGGAAAGGGAAAGATGTTCTATGTAAACAGAACAGCATGTTCAAGGACATGAAATAGAAAACATGGAAACGTGGGGGTGTAAGTTGTTCTGTGAGCCTAAATGTGTCGGTATCTATCTGCTCAGAACAAATGGATTAGCCTACCTAATGATAATGTAATTATCTTATTCAGGTATTTTAACATCAGTATGCTGTAATTCTTTAACATCTAGTCCATTTTAAAATTTCCCCAGTTATCTCAATAAAATCATAACTTTTTTTTTTATAGTCTAAGAGCTAATCAAAGATTGTGTATTGCATTTGGTTGTCATATCTCTTTAATCTCCTTTAATCTAGAACAGCTCCCTAATTTCTTTCCTTTCCTCCCTCTCTCCTTCTCCTTTTTCATAATTGGTAGTTATTAAGAACCCAGGCCAGGGGCGCCTGGGTGGCGCAGTCGGTTAAGCGTCCGACTTCAGCCAGGTCACGATCTCGCGGTCCGTGAGTTCGAGCCCCGCGTCGGGCTCTGGGCTGATGGCTCAGAGCCTGGAGCCTGTTTCCGATTCTGTGTCTCCCTCTCTCTCTGCCCCTCCCCCGTTCATGCTCTGTCTCTCTCTGTCCCAAAAATAAATAAACGTTGAAAAAATAAATAAATAAAAATAAAAAATAAAAAAAAAAAAAAAAAAAGAACCCAGGCCAGTCATTTCACATAATGTTCCCAACTTTGGATTTCTGTGATTGTTTCCTTACATTTAGATTCAGGATAAATATTTTTTCTGCAAAGTACCACACAGGTTGTATCTGTCTTAGTGCATCACTTGAGAAAGGAGTCGTTACCAAATTTGATGTCAGATTTGAGTATTTGGGTAAGGTGATATCTGCCAGATTTCTCCAACTCCTGTTCCTTTGCAGACTTGTACACAATGGTTTCTGCATCCATTGATGATATCTGCCTCATTCAGTTCTTGTTATGTGAGTTATAAAATAGTGAATTTTCTATTTACCCTGTATCTTTGACACCTAGTGGTTGACATTCTTTTGTAAAGAGGAGCTTTCTCTCCCCCTATATTTATTTCTAATTTTTTAGTATCAATATGGATGCATAATTGTTTTTTTCCCCCAATGTGTAATAATCCATCTCCATTATTACTCATTTAGTACTCATGTCATCCAAAATTTGGCCAAGGCTGTCTTTCAGTCTGGCTCTCCTCTGCCCTTTTGACACATCCCTGTCTGTCCTTGAGCACTCGATTGTCTTCTGGTGCATCAATGCCTTCCTTGTTCACACTTTCTTGGTCTCAGCACCAGAATCAGTCATTTCTCTACGTATTCTGGTTCCCATTAAGAATGGTATTCAGAAATCAAGATCTGGAGACCAGACATGCTCTTTGCTATCACAGTGTCATTACTTCTGGGTTATTTTGGAAAGCTAGGAAACGCGTTTTTTAAAAACCCTGAGCTTCTGTGATAGTTGTACTAGCATTCCAACACTTTGTGGTTCTTCCTCACTTATTCCATACTTGTGTATCGTTTCCCACGGTGAGTATACCTATCTCCTCATTCTTATGATATAAACATAATAGTTTCAGAATCACTATGTCATTACCATTACCAACAGTAAACTTACTAAGGAAAGTTCACTTTTTTTTGTAATTCTCTTTTCCCCCCCTTAAAGTGTATGCCATTAATCTCATGCTTGCTTTCTTAAACTTTTAGGATTTTAAAATGTTACCTTTTACTAACAAAATATATCCACAACCTTGTATACCTGACATTCCTTGCAGGTTTTTTTTTTTTTTTTAAGTTTGAGTGTAAATTTTCGAAGATCGCTAATTACTAATTAAAGTGACTGAAATTTGTGATGCATTTTAATTAAAATAGCCATCAAGCCACCTCAGAATTAAATTTATATGAAAATTAACCTCCAAATACTCTACTTATCACCCACCTTTTTTTTAAATTACACCTACAAAATTTAGTACTTTTCTAAAAATATGAGATAGAACCAGATGGAAAGGGGCCAGTGCATATTTATATTTATATATCTGTTTATAAACTGTAAATGTTTGCTATCTGTACTCTCCTGCATTCATTTGTCATCTGTTCCAAATGAAGGGATTGTGTCTCAATAAAAAGAAATTTTAAAAAATGAGAGGAAAATAGTTTTCTGTTACTTTCCATGTAACATATACCAGTCACACAATTTCATAGAGATTGCCTACGAGTAACCTCTTTCCGAGGGACCAAAAAGTCTTGGGCATTTCCTTGAATTTGGGATTGGGCCAGCAGTTTCTTTGAAGCTTTTCTTTTTCCCACTGCTTTTCAATAATATTTAGCTTTGACAGCTATAAATAGCTGTAAATATTACAAAATAATCTGTTCTTTGCAGAGAGAATTGACTCTATAACCACATCTTTCGGTAAATATATACAGAATATCAATTTAAACTAATCATAATGGGATGAAATATTTTAGGTATTTGAGAGCCTCTTCTGTTATTTTTCATTACAGAAGACAAACTTTTCATACATTCTGTAAAAGTTTGTAGTGATTATTCCGTGTCACCTAAGTCAGGGGGCGATTATCTTCTGATATGAAAACTCAGTTGTTGGGAGCATGTTCACAATAGTTAACCTGGAAATATAATTTTGTGCAATGAGTTTAGGCAGCAGAGTTCTCAATAACAACAACAAGAACATTCTCCTACACCTGGCCGATTTTAGAATAGAAGCTGGTGCTTTGAAAATAACCCATTTCTACAAGGGAAATGTGATTTATGATAACCCGCGACACAGATATGACTAGAACCGCATTCTATTTAAAGTTATTGTGCTGCCAGACTATAAAAGCAGTCCTCTGAAGTGAATCAATGGAACCCGGTCCTCTTTAGTGGACAGTAACGCAGACACTAATGAGACAGATTTCATTAAAAGATATTTGATTTATGAGAGAGTTAAAGTCCTATCTTATCTTAAAATTGCTGGTTTAGTCCTGGCATCTGATCTTTCTTCCCCCTACCATCACCATCACCAGCTTCTGTGTATGCTTTGACATTGCTATGGTAACCCCGAGGGCTGATAGAATTCCCTGCATCTCTTTTCACAGAGGGTGATGAGACAGGAGTGATGGATAGTCTGCTGGAGGCTTTGCAGTCGGGGGCTGCCTTCCGCGACCGAAGAAAAAGGACACCAAAGCCAAAAGGTGAACATTATACTTGTTTCATGTTACTTTCTAGGGAACTATCACAAAGAACAACCTTTTTTTCCTTCCTTTTAATTCTTTTCAAGTCATGTGTCAAGCATGCAGTGCTGTGGGCAACAACTCTTCAGAAGTTCCATGAGTTTGCTTAATCCTTCCCTTGCAGTGACAAATGTCAGAGAGAGAAGCATTCCAGTTGGCCGATGTCAGTGGCACATTAACAAATCAAAGCACTGAACCTAGAAAATCTTGATTAGTGTGACAAGTCTCATCTAAAGAACCATATGCACCTTATCCCAGTGGAGTTTACAGTAGCATAATTAAATGGGAAGTAAAAGTCATAACATCATTGCTTCAAGTATTTCAGGGTATTGAAGCATTGCTTTGGGTCCCGACCTATTTCACCTTTGAAAACAGTCTAATACTGTAACACTTTTTGAGATGAACAGACCTCTATATTAATTTTCTTTCTCTCTCTCTCTCTCTCTTTTTTTAACAGATATTCGGCGAAGTTTCAGTCCCATGTCTCAGAGGCCTGTTCTGAAAGTTTGTAACCATGGTAATAAACCGCATTCATAAATTGCACATTCTTCTTATCTACTTTTATCCTATTGATCTATTATTTTAATAGGCTGCTGGGAAGTTCTCACGTTTAGATACAGCTATAATAGGAGAAATGTGTAGCTGTACCTATTTGCTATGAGATTGTATATTCACGTTTCATGCTTACATCATTGCCTTGAGGTAGTATGTAGAGTTCTTTCAGATCTCAGATGAATTTTTAAAATTATTATCTGAGATTATGTCACACATTTTTGATCAGTGTTGTCCAATGTATCCTTTCAAAAGCAGTATGCTCTCAAAGTAATATTTTACATAGGATTTACTTTATATCAGGATACAATTTGAACTATTGAATCTGTTACCTATTTTACTCTGCCATATTTGCCAGTAAAGTCTGAAATACCGTGATCAGCATTTTGACAAAATCATTAACACAGATGAGCCTCATGTGTTATTATTGTGGAAGGATGTACCAGAATCACCAAAAAGGTGGGTTAACTTAGTCTCTGATACTTAGCTGAGATTGACTGCTTTCAAAAGTCCCTGACCAACCTCTGCACACCACCTGCATGGAGCCCTCTTCTCTTCAAGGTGCCAGTTCATGTTGACTCGGTTTTATTTATGTCGGTTCCCTTTCTCTCACTGTCCCATATTACAGGGTTCTGCTTACCTTCCATAGTCATAAACAAGTTTGTCGACTACCATTGTCATTTACACAGAGTGAGATTGTCACCAAAGTATGCCAGATTTATAAATGGAAAAAATACTTGACAGATTTGCACTGAAGGGTTGTTTTGGGTGCAGATGAGTTAATTTCTGGAAATGTGAATGTGTGACGGAGTATAGAAATCTGTGTCAAATTTCTAGGGTAGCCTAAAAAAATTTGTGAAGTAAAAAAGAAAAAGACGAGAATGTGGGCAATTAATCTTAATAGATGGATAGATGCTTACTGCTCAAGGTAAAATGTATACAGTAGATGTTTAATAAATGAGAGGAAAGGTAAAATCTACAGCAAATTTTTAAATAGGTCTTCTGAATCTTTTCAACAGTATGTGTTTGTTACCATTTGCCCTTTCCCTACACTAACAGTAGAAAAAGGAATTGTAGTAGTATGTCAGAGATATTCACTGTAGGTAATTAAGTAATTCCTAAATTTGGGTTTATGATTTGGAGTCATTGTGACATGGTAAATAATGGCAAAAATTCTGGAGAATAGAGCTATCCTGGGACCCTAGAGACTATTTTGTTTTGTAGATGAATAAGTGGAAACTGAGAGAAGCTGAAAACTTCCCAGGAGTACAGAGCTAGTTAGTGACATAAATATGACCAAAATGCAACTCTGATCCCCATCACATTTCTTTTTTGATTACATACGGCTACATTGAATTACTTTTTATTAGTAATAAAATGCATAAAATAAACAATGCAGCCTGTATTGTGAATCATCAAAGACCCACAGCCAACACAATGACCATGGCATGATTATAATGGCATACATATACCCATGCTATGCTTAATTTAAAATAAGTACTTTAGGTATTATGTAAAGGAATATTATTCAAGATAATTTTATGCATTGGCCTGGGGAACCTAGTCCTTTTCTTACTATAATGTCAGTAAAGTGTCCAGTCTATAAAGGCTCATCTATAATTACTTATAAATTGTGGTATTTCGGTGCATTGCATAAAAGCAGATGAACCTTGCATTTCTATCTTTATTCAAGTTGACATGTGCTATCTGAAGTTCTAAGACTATTGTGATAATTAAGCGAATAGATTATATAGCAAACCAATGGAAATCGATGTATCACAGAGGTCGAAGTCTCTTCTAATATAAATGCAGTGGATTAAAGTCTTTTTAGAACTTATTTTCTACCAATATTTCTGTTGTGTTTTCCCTTCATATTTCTAACCACATGGAGAAAAATTCAAATGACCAGTTACTCTTTAAGAACTCTGTGTATAAAGAAGTTAGATTTACTTGACTGCATGTTGAAAAGTGTAGATTTTTTTAAGGAAAGTATCATGATTGCAGCAAGGATCATGATTATTTTTAGAAAAAGATGATATTTCAGAGTATTTTGTAATCTTGCTATTTAAGCATTCCTTTTTGTTTTGAAAATGCTAACCCTACGACTGAACTAAGTGAATGAAATGTAACTCAAACCTATTTTACTTTTTAATCTGCTTTCATATGTACTTAAAACTAATGTCTGATATTTTCTACATGCATATATAGTAATTCATATTATCTCATAACCTATTTTTAAAGATTTCTAAGATTTTATACAATTATTTTAAACTTGGCTTATATCCTTAGTAAAATAATATCTGTAAAGGTATTAATAATAATAAGTTAATGTCTGCTGAGTTATTTGGCTTGCTAAATACCAAGCACTATGCAGAATTTTTATATGTATCATCCTATTCAATCTTGGCAATAATCATATCGGATAGTCAATATTTTTATCTCCCTTTCGTTGTTGAAAGTAACTAAAGATTAAATAGGTCTAGAAGTTTGTTTATGGTCCTGTGCCAAGTTTTGAACCTGAACCTGTCTGACTTTTGATTCTAACTTCTTAATCTCTCTTCCATGTTGCCCTCCTGAGTACAATTGCTTGAATCAGGATCTGTTCCCCTTCACCCCCTTGAGCTGATGAGCCATGTGTGTGCATTTTTTTTCTCTTCTTGACATAAGGTTGACCTATTGAGATTCACCCTCTCAGATATGTCTTAACCTCCAGTGTATCTTGTCTTTTGTTCCCAGATTTAACCTCTAGATAGGACTCATCTTCTGGAATTATGATCACTTTTTCTTTTGATAAACTCTGTATCAAAACATCTGTATTAATTGTAGCCACCTTATACTCTGTTAGAAAGATCATGGAACATTTAGATTGTATAGAGTATAAATTCAGATTGTATAGAGCTTTAGATTATGCATACACATACAGATGTAGATACAGACATCAGGCATCTTATAATTTAGAATTAGAAGATCCTGGTAAAATATCCTCTGGGACCTTGCAGCTAAAATGTTCCAGTGTATATTTTGGCAGAAGATGACCTCAAGTATGAATGATCCAGTCCTTGTGCTGTGCTCCGAATTGCTACCAAAAATACTTTGGTTAAAACCATAACTTCTTTTACCTTTTGTGTTGCCTGTGAAAGCCTCAGCAGAAACTAAATGTCCAATATTTTTCCTCACGAAAACTTTATTCATTCATTAATTTAGCAAAACTTGTTTTTTTAAAAAAGTTTTCTTATGTTTACTTATTTTTGAGAGAGAGGGAGACAGAGTGTGAGCCGGTGAGGGGCAGAGAGAGAAGGAGTCACAGAATCCGAAGCAGGCTCCAGGTTCTGAGCTGTCAGCACAGAGCCCAACAACATGGGGCTCAAACTCATGAACTGTGAGATCATGACCTGAAGTCGGACACTTAACCAACTGAGCCACCCAGGTGCCCCAATTTAGCAAAACTTAAGCATTTGCTAGGCACTTACAATATCTAAGAGTTCATCATGCATTTGGGACAGATGAGTAGCAATTGCTATACATTTGGTTAATGCCAGGATAGAAGTAATACATAATGTTTTGGGAATATCTACAAGTGTGAAAGACCGATCCAGACCTTATGAGGACAATCCAGACTTGACTTCTAGAAGGACCTGAAATCCAGACAGAGTTTTGAGAGATGAGTAGAAATGAGGCCAAAAGCCAGAGGGCAAGGGTGAGCCAAGAAAGAGCAACATTTGTGGACTTTCTCAGGAGGCTCTTCATGAATCCCAGCCTGAACTCTGTAAAACTGTATGCTCTAATAACACCGTGGCTTTCCCATTTTGCAGTAGTCATTTCCTGTAAAATATTCTTATTCAGTGTCTGCCACTCTATGTGTGAGTCCCGTCAGGGTGGGGACAAGGCGATCAAAGCTATCTGACTTGTTTACTGCTATAACCTCAGCACTTAGCTGCATTGGTGCCTAACACATGGATGTTTAGTAAGAGTGTGTTGAATGAACAGACATGTTTATGTTTAGGTTTGAATGGAACGATTAATGTACTATATTGAGCAGAATCAGGTCGTTGGATGTCACCCAAATAAGTGGGACTTAATATGCTAATTGCTAAAGCTCCAGCTGTGAACACTGTTAACCCCCTCTCATCTCCTCCCTAAAATGTTATCTGTCATCAGGAGATATTTGATCATCAGTGGTCTAGGCTTCAAAAGGTGTTACATCAAATAGGGAGGATGCAGTTCAATCTTGATTGGATTATTCACTCCTTAGAAGTGGAGGGTTGCTTATTAATTAGATTTCTTTCCCTTGCTTAATCAAGCAGAGTTTAACAACAGTAAATAAAACAAAGGAAAGCATCTGCTAAATGAGTACAGGGCATTATCTCATTTCTTTACTGAATGCAGTGCATTCCAAATCTGAAGATTTTCTTTGGTCTGTGGAAAATAGTAAGACTTCCTTTTCAGTCAAGATACTCAAAGTATTTATTAGTGCATTTTTATAAAGATTATACCATATTTGGGTGCTCGTGAATCAAACCATCTGGTTGAAAATATAGGACCAGATAGGAAAGAAGTATATGGAGAGTCTGATGCCAGATCAAGAATTTGGACTGTTGAGGTTTGGGGGCAGGAAAATGACAGGTCCGAGCAATTTTTCTGGAACTGAAGTGAGAAATGTAGGAGAGAGAAAAGAATCAGAAGTATTTCACAGCCATCTTGATGCCAACACGGATTGGCTGCAAAGGGATGGGGAGAGAATTAAAGAACTTACCAAGGTTTGAGGGAAGAAGCCAGGTCTAGAGCTATGGGTTAAGAGACCCTCACAGAGAATTGCTAACACTGTGTCAGTTACTGAGTTATCTAAAGGAAAAATCTCTGAATCTAGAGAATGGCAAGTCGAGTGCTACACCTCAGGAATGGACACAGGTGGGTCACGAAGTGAGCAAGAGACAGAAGAAAGATGAAGAAGTCTGGGAGACTGCACGATAGCAGAGCCAACATTATGGAGGTTGAAAGAAGACTTGCAAAGAGTTGATTTCCTCATTTTCTTTCTCCTTTTGTTGCTTGTTTGTTGCTACAACTCCGTGATCTACCACTGTGTGACTAGTATTTTTCAGGATGCATTGCTTCCTACCCTCTTCCAGGACTTGGCCTCTGCACGCTGTGTAGACTCTGTAAGACATTCGTAACAAAGGATTCACAAATGTGAACTATTAAGCCACACCTTGTGGTACATCTGCCTGCAATTTGATTGCATCTTCATTAGAAGGTTCTCTTAAGTACAGTGGGATTTTTTTGCCTCAGTTAAATGGATATAGAGTAATCAGAAAGAATTCTATAAACTATATGCAATTAAAACCCCTAATGATAAAACTATTTAACTGTGACAAAATAAGATAAAACATAATCAAAATTTTAGGCAAACAAGTATTACACATTTTTAGTGAACATCCATAACCTAAACAAAATCTTGCTATATTATCTTTACACTAAATCAATTCTTAATAGCCTCAATTTGGATTTGATTATCTATTTTTACTCTTCCACTTATATATGGAGCTTTGAAAGATTTTTATAGAAATAAGATTGTATTGCCGCCAGGCACAGCTGCTCTGCTACTCTAAGATTTGAAGTCAGAATTAAAAGTGAAGCTAGTTAGATATCTTTGAATTAGCATATTTCTCCACACAATAAGGGACGCATACAAGACAGGCTTTGTGGTTGATGTATCAAAACTTCACACATAACCACTCCCCCTCCCTAATCTACTCAGTCCTGGGTTCTCTTTATTTCTTGACCTACCTTTCCCCAAACAGCAAGAATTTGTCTTGAGGCAGAATTATGGAGTTAGTAAGGTTTTCAGTAGTGTCTACGAACACTAGCTGCCTTAAGGCTTGTTTGAAAACAGTGAAGACAACACCAAACCACTCCTTGTCTAGAAGACCTTATCTATCAAAGTGAATGTTGACAACCAACACTTTTATTTCTTTGAACTGTATCTGAATTTAAAGTAGAAAGAGCCTAGAGAATAATAAAGTAAAATTATATGATTTGGCTAAATGTCATTGGCTCATTGTCTTGAGAATATTTTTTGTTCTTTTTCCAATGAACTTGTGCCCTACTAACTACCTAAGAAAGAAAGGGAGCTATTATAAAATACTAATTGTTTTTGACACCCTTACACTGTAACTTTCCAGCAGAATCAAATGCTACCTGGAACTGTCAAAAAAAGACTTAAATATTTTTTAAGGAGATTTTTCTAGGCCAGGAGTGTAAAACAATTTGGGTGATTTCACATTTTATTCAAATATCAGTCTCTCCTATTTACGATGTACTCAAGCAAAAGGAAGAATGGACTCAGCAGGGCTCCTCCTAGATAAGCATGCCCTGTGGGCAGAAGAGAATGGCCTTTCTAATTTATAGTCAAGGCCGGGACAACCTTCTGGCTTAGTCATTATCGTATACACTCTTAAGCACGAACAGGTTAAAAAATTCTCAAGCCGTGAGGACTTCAAGTTGCTTTAAAAGGACATTTATGCAAGAAATAGCAAATGCCTTTCATTTAATGAGCATTCACAAATGTGTGCTGAAGTCCGGAACTAAATTGAGTGAGAAGGGATAAAGGTCTACTGCTTAAGGAAAGTAATGTCCTTGACTTCCCTGAAATAGTTGTTATGATTAATGTCTTTTGTTCTGTTTGTGTTCCATGGTGGACTATAATTACATGATCTTTCAAAATTTCTGGCCCACTCTAAATTTCTCCCTTTTCTCACGATGAAGGTTCAGAGTCTGAGTGTAGAAGGAGCCAGTGGACAGATTTTAGAAGCTCCTTGAACTCTGTCCTTTTGTTTCAGATTTTGTGTTTGGGCATATTTTCTTTTCCAGTGAGAGGATCTCTTGATTTAATCAAATTTCTGCCCACAACCCCCCCCAAAAAAAAAATTAAAAGATAATTGATTTTGTTGTTTACTGACTTGCGACAATTTTTCTCTATTTACACGTTATATTTTTCCATGTATATCCTTGAAAGGAAACCACTTTTACTGTAATTTTGTCATTTGAGAACTAAAGTTGCATTGACATAATCACAAATGTGAAAAACATGTCAAGTGGTTGGCAGATCTACAGTTTTAATGACAAAGAAATTGTTTAGGATAAACAGTTAAGACTGAGTGAAATGGTGCAACTGGGAAGCTTCCCCCAGGATACAGGGAGGAGAAAGGTATCATTTGTGCCTGGGACAGTCATCAGTTTTCCTGGGAAGGATAGTTTGCAGGGCTCATCTGAGCTTCACAACTTGGATGAAGCAGGCAAGGGAAAGAGGAGCTTGGGAAGGAGCTTGGGAAGGGCTTGAACCAAGCCCCAGGCTTCAGAAAGGCCACGTAAGGAAAGGATGGGGGAGCAGCTGAACATGGCCTGGCCTGAGGACACAGGTGCTGTTAACCACCTCAGGAAGAGCAGTTTCTAAAGAATAGAAGAATCTGAAGCCAGATGGCATTGGCTGGAGGAGTGGAGGCTGTTCTTTCTAAAAGCCTGGCTATAGGGGCGCCTGCATGGCTCAGTCAGTTAAGTGTCCAACTTCGGCTCAGGTCATGATCTCCTGGTTCCTGAGTTCAAGCGCTGCGTTGGGCTCTGTGCTGACAGCTTGGAGCCCGCTTCGAGTTCTGTGTCTCCCTCTCTCTGCCCCTCCCTTGCTTGTGCGCTCACTCTCTCAAAAATAAACATTAAAAGTAATAAAAATAAAAAACTGGATATGAAAGAGGAAAAAGAAGAGACATAGCTAGGAACAGCTGGAACTAGAATGAGTCCTGGTGTTAGTAGGTTATGTTTCTTTGCCTTTTGTGTGTCGTTGACTTTATTATGGTCTTTGTATTGTGAAGGGAAGGAGCTCTGGAGGGGAGGGATGACTATTTAGTGGGGTAGTAGTTAGAGTGAGGCTCCTGGGGGATGGCATGGAGAAAACAGCTGTGGAGAACCTGGACAGTAGAAACGAAGGATGTACAGAGAGAAGTGGATACAAATACTGAGTAAGGAGGAATCTGGAGGTCTTACCTGATGACATCTGTTTTCTCTGAGAACTAAGATATAGGGTCTCCAACAGAAAGCAAGTCTCTGGGTAGAAAGAGAGGCAAGGGTGCTAAAGGACCCACGGCAAATGTCCTTGCATGGACTGTGAAAGGTAACTGCTTGGGGAGCGAGATAGTATTTGCATCTGAAAAGGGAGACTATGACTTGTGCAATGATACCAGTCTATAAAGTCTGAGGGGGAAGAAAGGTGGCCAAGGTGCTTCCCAGGCCATGGGACAAAGGACAGTTTCCCTATAACCTAAAGGTTCTAAAAGTTCATCTCCAAATGTAACCATGGTGCTCAGTGTGGCAGAAGGCAGGCTGAGAGGGCTTCAAGCACCCTTCAAGAGGAGTCATCCCATTTTGTAGAGGATAAGATATTTCCTAATTTCAAAAGGGATGGAAATTATTTAGGAAAGCCGCGGAAACTGTGTTGGAACATGATGTGTGCTCCAGCATCGTTGGGGCGCTGTGTCACGTATGAAAAAGTCATCTAACGGGGATAGTGGGGACCCTCGTGCGGCGGGTCTCCTTCCTGGCATGTGTCAACTGTATTACATGTCTCAGATCCTTTCCTATGAAAAGAGCTCTTGGTGCTAACCTTATTATTGCTAAGGTCCCATAGATTTATTTTTATATTTGTCCTCATTAAAGGTCAGTCTGGAGTGGCCGGATCCAGAAACCACTTTTCAAGACTGTTGTCAGTGTTAAAAATGAATGTTTTGCAAAGTGCCTGCCAGGCACATAGTAGTTACCTACAAAAAGAGCAGTGGTTCTTATTCACTGACCATTTGTGAAAGCATAAAACCAGTCAGATTTTTGAATTCTGTTTATAGAAGCCTTAAATGATCTAGCCGGTCTGACCTTGAAAGACAGCATGGGGTCAGGCTTGGGATTTAGAGACCGACTTCTTGGTTTGACTTGCTAACAGGGTGACTATAGCAGATTATTTAACCTTTGAATTTCCTCTTCCTCAGTGGTAAAACAGAAATGGCGTGTTTCATAGACTACCGGAAAGATTAAATAAAAGTGTGTGAAAGTACCACAGTGCTTAGAATCGAGTGGACATTTAATAAATTCAATACGTTTGTTCCTCCTCATTCTTTCCCCTTCTCCACCTACCTTCTGTGGTGCATTTGTCACTAGAAAGTTATTATAAATTCTTAAGCCAAATGACAGCAGTAAGCAGAATGGGTTTACTAATTAGATTGAAATTAACTTTCTTTCTGTGAATAGTTCCTATATTGCACTTAAAGTGCATTAATTGGTATGAACTAGTTTAGAAGGAGAAAAAGAAGAAAAATGAAAGGGCTAGGAACCTTTAATTTTAAAATAGAAAAGATGTTTTAACCTCCTTTTCTCCTTGGGATTCACTGCAAAGACACTGAGGGAAGGAGTAGTAAAAGCCAATCTCAACTCCTCTGAAATAAAGGCATCTTTAACTGGAAACAACATATAAAGACAGAATAGAGAAGAAAAAGGTGCAGGAAGAAAAAACTGGAATCCAGGTGTTCTCATTTCTAAGACCGCCATGACAAACCACCGTAAAGTCGGGACCTTAAAGCAACAGGAAATTATTCTGTCACAATTCTGGAGACTCACAGTCTGAAGGTGCTGGCAAAGGTTGGTTCTTTGTAGAGGTTCTGAGGGAGAATCTGTCTTCTTTCTCCTTCCGTGCTTCTGGTGGTGGCTGACATGCCTTGGTGTTCCTTGACTTACAGCTGAGTCGCTTGAATCTCTGTCTCCATCTTCGCATGGCCTTCTCCCTGTTGCCTTCTTCACATGGCCTTCTTATGATGACATTCGTCACTTGGTGAGAGCCACACTAATCAAGTTTGAGCTCATCTTAACTTGATTACATCTGCAAAGACTCAATTTCCAAATAAGGTCACATTCACAGGTACCAGGTATTAGGACTCCCAACATAAATTTAGGATGACACAATTCAGCTCACAACAGGTGACCCTAATGAGTCCTCACGGTGCCACACGAATGGTCCAGGAACCACTGATGGGAAGAATAAGGCATAGAGCTGAAAATTCAGGCGTCGTGAAGGAGCAGTTCAACCTCCGATGAGGCACAGTAGCTCCAAATCCAGACTTGTCACCACTGTGGTGTACTTACCTCTCACCCTTTCCTACCTCCCTCCAGGAGATGAGAAGTATGCTGTTTGAAAAAAAAGTATGCTGCTAGATGCTCTAGAATTAGAGTACAAGCCAGTTGAGGTACTCCACTGAAAATAGGGATTGTATGAACACTGGGGAAGGTCTTCGGGAGAAACGAATGGCAAAATCCTCTTCTGGCCCCTTCCTACCACTTAGTCTTTACTACATAGGAGCCAAGCTTATACTCCAAGTGTGTGTCAGATTGTTCATCTGGAGATAATGAACAGTCCAGAGAAAAGGCCTTCAGGTATTAGCATTTGGGCTCCCTTCTCTCAAAACATGCTAGATTACTGCAAGAACATCCCACGGAGAAGCTCACTAGTTAATAAACGCACTCAAAATTTTTGCTCTTAAACACTAATTTGAGCCAAGAATTCATCAGCTGACATTTGAGGAAATCATTCAACATGAAAAAAGAAGGAAAAAACAAACCCAAAGGACTCTTAGTAAACAGAGAAAATGTAGGGAATAACATATTTAATATAACATATTTAATATATATAATATAATATATTTATTTATTATATATATTTATTATATATTATATATATAATATATATATTATATATAATATATATTATATATATTTATTATATATATTTATTATATATATTTATTATATTTTATTTATTTATTTATTTATAATATATAATATATTTATTTATTATTATATAAATATTAATATTTAATATATAATATAATATAACATATTTAATATATAATATATTTATTATTATATAAATATTAATATTTAATATATAATATAATATAACATATTTAATATATAATATATTTATTATTATATAAATATTAATATTTAATATATATAATATAACATATTTAATATAACATCAAAATATATATATTATCATCCTCTTTTTTTCTTCATTGAAATATAAAAGATGTATGTAAAAAAACTTAAAAGTATCTTTCAATATGAAAAACATGCTAGCAGAAAGAAAGTAGTACATATTTGGAAAAGCATAAACAGTTCTGGTGAAGCTCAGGAGTAAATTGTAGGACTTACACATAATCTGATCTGTTTGGCTATGTGTGCAACCGTATTAGTGTATATAATTGTATTTGTATAATTGTATATATTTATACAATTAGATATAATTGTGTTAAAAACCTCTGGAGACAAGTATGGGACAAGTGGTAGGTGCTAAGAAAAAAAGTACAGGCAATTTTAACGGGTGGGGCAGGGGGAAGGATATATAATCATAGTACACTACTTGAATTTGACATAGCTTTCTGTGCAATTTTACAGTCTAACAATATAAACGCTATGGTAGCCAGACTCCCTAGATGACCCAAATGATTATTGCCTCCTGGTGTTCATATCCTTATGTAACGCACAACACTCTCATACAAATTTTCCAGGGTTAGTAACCTACCGAATACAGGAGAACTGATGGTATGTCACGTCTGAGATTTGGTTATGAAAGACCCATGGCTTCCATCTTAGGCGCTCTGTTTTGCTTCCCTCTCTCAGTTCTGGGGGAAGCCATGTTGAGAGCAGCCCTTTTGAGACAACCTGTGAGGAAGTTAAGCTTTGGTCTGTCATCACAGGAAATCAGTAACTATAGTCAAAAATTGGCTAATCAAGGGGCACCTGGGTGGCTCAGTCGGTTAAGCGGCCGACTTCGGCTCAGGTCATGATCTCACAGTCCGTGAGTTCGAGCCCCGCGTTGGGCTCTGTGCTGACAGCTCGGAGCTTGGAGCTTGCTTCCGTTTCTGTGTCTCCCCCTCTCTGACCCTCCCCCGTTCATGCTCTGTCTCTCTCTGTCTCAAAAATAAATAAACGTTAAAAAAAAAAATTAAAAAAAAAAATTGGCTAATCAAGAGATAGTAGGGGAGGGAACACCTGGGTGGCTCAGTTGGTTAAGCATCTGACTCTTGATATCAGCCCAGATAATGATTTTAAGTTTGTGAGATTGAGCTCAGCAGTTTCTGACAGCACAGAGCCTACTTGGGATTCACTCCCTCCCTCTCTTTGCCCCTCCCCCGCTCATGTTTCCTTGCTTGCTCTCTCTCAAAATAAATAAACGTTGTTTTTTTTTTTTAAAAAGAGAAATAGCAGGAGGAATATGTATAAGGCAGAGTCAGAGACAAGGAACTGCTATTTCACTGGAAGCAGTTTGCATTTCTTTGTAAAGTAACCATGAACCTTAAAGAAAATTAAAATTAGGAATATTAAAGGTCATAATGGGCAACAGGCAGGCAATCGAGATAGGACGACATCTCCAAGAGTAACTTAGTTTGTCCCCATTAAAATATAGACAGAAGCCAAATCTCTTCTTTTATTCATTAGTTATCTAATATCCTTTTCTTCTAAAAAAAAAAAAAAAAAAAAAAGCTGATTGCACTTGTATTTTTCATTTTTCCTTTTCCTTTTTCCTCTTCCAGTGCTAAGAACCTAAAGGGGACTTCTGTCTGTCCTAGTGCTCAGCTTTTCATTTTTATGCTGTCCAGAAATGAAAAGCCTCTTTAAAGTGCATTCCTAAAGAGTGATAGGGCATGATTGAGAGTCAATAGTGTAGTGTCTCTAGCTCAAGATAATGAATGTGCCTCTCCATAGAAAACAGACATTCTCCCCACCTTTTCGTGTGTGTTCTGTAGATAACATAGGCCAGCGATTTTGCAGCACCAATCTGAATCTTCTTTTCCTTGTAATTCTTAATGTGAGCAAAAATAGTGATGGAAATGAGTAATAGAGAAAATCAAGTGCCACTCTAGTTTGTTTCTTAGAGCAAAAGTAGCCTTCCAGTGCTGCATTAAGAACTTGATGACTAATCTGTTCCCACTGAATCCGTAGAAAGCAAGAGACTAGGATGAAACCAGCATCTTGAAACAGTAGTGTGGTTATAGTCATGGGATCTTTGTAAATAAGTGTCTTGATACATTACCCGAACCTTAGGAAGACCAAGGAGCTAGCTAATATAACTAGAACTGTTGGTGCTTTGGAGGCAAATGGTGGAATGACTGCCTGTTATGTAGTCTAGGTAAAGAGATAAATATTAAATATTTTTTTTTTTTTTTTACTTTAAAAGGGCCTATAAATTTATTGAAGAAAGAATTGACATGCATTAAGAAAGCTGCATGTCCCATTGATTCCCAAGTAAATTAGAAATTATTAGCGTTAGCCATGATCTACATTATTGTGATGTGACAGCATTTGGCTTAAACAGTTTCACTATTTATTACCACTGATATTAGAATAAATGATAATGATCATTAAGTGCTATGTACATCATCATTTAACTAATCATGCTTGCAATCTCCTTCTATTAGTCAAACCTCCTTTGGTTAATTAGTCAGAAGATCTGTCTAATCCCGATTTCTAGAGCAATAATGAAATAAGGGAATATTGAAATTGAGTAAAAAAAAAATGCATCACCATTTACCTCATATATCAATTTTATTTACCTTCACCTAGTCCTTTATAACAGCCTCAAGGTTAAAAGATTCTGGCTTTTCTTTTTTTTTTTTTTTATTTGAAATATGATGATTAGCCCTGTTATATGTGTATACTTTTCCCATTAAAACACTTATGCAGCAGAAAAGTGCTAATATGCTATGCAAATAAAAACAAAATCCTCATTTACCAACATATCTATATTTGAAGATGGACCAATAAATACTGTTTAGATTTAGCATTAAAAATGTTAATAACATCTTGTAGATTAGTCCTGACAAGCCAATAACTCAGTTTGTAGAACTTCAATGCTACAAATATAAGACACAACTAAGAAACTTTTATCACCAGTCCTTTTATTACTTCTTATTAATACAGTTAGCCTGAGGAGTTCTTAAGCTGATGTTTGATAAACCATGCACTAGGTTTTATTTAATTCAAAGTGTATTTTATCACTGGGTTAAAAAAAAAAAGTGTATTTTCATATCTTTTCCTTGGTATTCCCCATGGCCCAAAGGAGGAGAAAAAAAGAGAAAAGGATCTTTTAAAATTCATTGTGATGTCATCAGGCAACTGCTTAGATAATGCTGATGATGCTCTGTGTTTGAATGTGCAGACACCAGTAAACAAAGGGCCCAGTGCATTCAGAGGTGCCCGGGACAGTCACACAGAGCAGGGGAAAGTGTTGCCCGAAGCTCCTGGGGTCTATGCTACCCTGGCCACCTGCGGCGGTAGCTTCACCTCCAGTAAGTCTCAGGTTTTTATCACTTCTTAAACATCGTTTGCCACTTGCTTAAACATCATTTGCCACAGCAACATCACTTGCTGGAAACTGGAAGCAGCCCATTACCCTCTGTTCTGTTCATGTCTTCCGTCACTGATCCCTTTCGCTCTGTCATTGAAACATAAAGAGACCTGATCTGCCCAGGGTGAGAAATAAATACATTCTGTCATGATACAAGGTAAGGAAAGTTAGTAACTCTAGATACTATGTTGCAGAAATTTGTGATATTTCCTGGAAATTAACCCCATGCCTCCTACATATTTGTTGTTGTAAAGTCAGCCAAAGGGAGGGTTTTGAGAGTAATTTTTTAAATTGCTGTTTGGTAATGAGTTCTTGTATCCTGCTGGTATACTCTCCTTGTGGTAGTTTCTGTGCCCCTGCCCATGCCTATCTGTTCTAAAAAGTGTCATTTCTTTTTTCTCATTTTAGACGCATATGGTTCGTCTCATCTTTCTTTTCTCAACAGATCTCCAACCCTGTCTAGAATTTCTTTGTATTTTTTCACTAAGATCTTCTTTACCTGTTAGTAAACTAGCCTCTTTCTACAAATGCCAAACACTAACTCTACTGTGAAAATCAGGAATAAAAGACTGTAAATGTACAGATTCATGCCTCAGCAAAACCCTCTCTGTTTTACTTAAGTACTTGGTATAGTCCAGAGCTGGGAGGTTTTGTTTTGTTTTTCTTAAACTTTCCATATACTCTTTTGCTTCTTCCTTCATTTTAAATGTAAACTTTATATTGAAGAATAACATAAAGGTAAGAAAGTATACAGTTCCTAAGCATGTGGCTTGATGAACGCTCATAAAGCGAACAAATCTATATAACCAACACACAGATCAACAAATGATATTGTTAGGAAGGTAGGAGCCCTTTCCCGCTCATCCAGTCCATAACGTCGCATCACACACATACCCTGTGACTGCATAGATTCGTCTTAACTGTGTTCTTTTTTTAAAACAGGTTCATGTGCTTTGTATCCACGTTGTGTGCATTTGTAATTTTTCATTCTTATTATTTAGTACTCCACTCTGAATATACAGTATTTTTCCCTTTGTTGTTAGATATTTATGTTGTTTCTTGATTTGGCCTAGTACAAGTAGTCCTGCTACAAACATTCTTATACAAGTGTTTGGACTCTCTCAGATGTATACCTAGGAGTGTAATTGCTCTTTCATTGGGTATACATATATTCAGCTTTAGGAGATATTGCACAACAATCTTCCAAAATGATTGTACCAGTTTATACTTCCATCAGCAATGCCTGAGAGTTTCATTTCAACAACTCTGGTAGGGTATCTCATCGTAGTTTTGATTTGCATTTTCTTCATGAGTAACTTGAGCACCTTTTCATATGCTTATTGGATTCTTGGATATCTTGCTATGTGAAGTGCCTGTTCAAGAGTTTTTGTTTTTGTTTTTGTTTTTGTTTTGTTTTGTTTTGTTTCGCCTCTTTTTCTATTGGCTTACAGATGTCTTTCATATTACAAATAGATTTTGACACAACTTAGAATTCCATCCTAAAACTGATGTCCTACTGGCCTATTATAGGAAAGATTGTGTCATTTTATAGTTTTATAAATTGTATAGATCCCTCAGATCTCCCACTAAGAAGCCTTAGAATGACAGGTCTGGTCAGCATTATCCATTGAAAGAGTAAGCATGTTGTAAACTGCTGGCAGCTTATCCTCTTCTGTTAACTTCCTTTGGTGCACCTGTCTTTGTTGTCATGTGATAGCAATCCAGGCCCTTCTAGTGTCTCTGAACTGCTGACACTCCAAGAACATTCTTCTAGAAAAGCTGACCAGGCATCTCAACTCTTCAGTCGATGTACGCTCCATCATATCTCAATATTTATTACTAACCAGGAAATACTGTGTGCATGTGGTGAACTATTGCCATAAAATCTTGTCCTCGACTGGTAGCTCACAAACATGAATTGGGGGTGAAGTCTCTAAGTCACAAACTTAAAACACATGTAGGTTTAATTTATGATAAAATTTGAGTGGATTCTTTATAGACTAATTTTACTTTTTTTTGTTGTTTAAGTTTTTTTTTTTTTTTTGAGGGGGGGGGAGAGAGAGAGAGAGAGAGAGAGAATGAATCCCAAGCAGGCTCTGTGCTATCAGTGTGGAGCCCAACATGGGGCTCGATCCCTCAAACAGTGAGATCATGACCTGAGCCAAAACCAAGAGTCAGATGCCTGACCAACAAAGCCACCCAGACACCCCTATAGACTACTTTTATATACGTAGTCTATCTCCAAAGAAAAAATCCTTCATATTTACTCCCAAACACATTGATTCTACTGTTCATGAGTTTGGTTTAAAATTAAGGGAATGAGGGGCACCTGGGTGGCGCAGTCGGTTAAGCGTCTGACTTCCCAGGTCACGATCTCGCGGTCCCTGAGTTCGAGCCCCGCGTCGGGCTCTGGGCTGATGGCTCAGAGCCTGGAGCCTGTTTCCGATTCTGTGTCTCCCTCTCTCTCTGCCCCTCCCCCGTTCATGCTCTGTCTCTCTCTGTCCCAAAAAAAATAAATAAACGTTGAAAAAAAAAATTAAAAAAATAAAATAAAATTAAGGGAATGAATGTTTAAGTTTCCCTAGGAAAGTACTCTTTATTTTTCTCAAAACAGTATATGCTGTATTCCAAGGCCAAATTTGCAACGTATTAATTAAGATAGTTTTAGATTGAAAAAGAGTTCATATGAAGTAGAAACTGTTCTTTTTAAATGTTGACTCTATTCTATGGAAGTGGGAAAAGACAGGTGGTTTGCTACGTATGTGTTCTAAAGTCTGTCACTTACCCATGTTTCTTCCTCAGTAAAATGTGGTATTAGACTGACTAGTTATTATTCTTTTACAATTTACACCTCCCACTCATTTTCTTTAGACTGGTTATTTGTATTTGATTAACAGTTATGTCAGAATCTATATATCAGTATCTAGGCCATATTGATTACTACATTTGAACCAATTAAGCTGCCATCTGGGATCAAATATAAATATACTCACTAAGAGTAAGTATTGAGTTCATTTAGAAACTAATTTATTTGGGTATTTTTAAGGAATTATCTATCAACAGTAGAATATTTTAAAAATAGAGAAGAGTATGAAGGAGAAAATAAAATCTACCCATAACCTGACTCCTCACATATACATTATTAGCATTTTTGGCATCACTCTTACTGATTTTTAATGTACATGTACTTTTTTAATTCAAACATGTTGTGCATAACTTGTGTTAGGAGTTTTTTTTCCATATAATGTGAATTCCTCTTTGAATAATTTTTAATGGTCGTGTAATATCCCCATAGTAAGTCTGGGTCATACATTATTTAACCAGCTTTCTTAGGGTTTGACCTTTTCATGGCGCTTAAATTCTCATCATTATAATAAATAGCACTATTTCTTTAGGATAAGTTAACAGATAGGAACAATTTTAAGGCTTTTCATACATATTGCCATACTGACCTGCGTAGAGTGAAGGTATTATATTAAATGATACTCGTCCCAGCAGCCTATGACTATGTCCATTTCTCAACCTTTCAAAAGCTCTAGATGTGATTCAATTTTTTTTATAATTAGACAACATGGTATCTCATTTTTTTACATTTTTAATTAGCAGTGAAATTGTATATTTTTCTGTCTTTTAATAAAGCTGACAAAATGGTGGGGAACGGGAGATAAGAAAGAGAGGGCAGGGGGTAAGAAACTTCCTGGGTATTTCTTAGCAAGCTATCATCCCTTAAGGAAAAATCATAAACTTTAATATTGTTATCTCCTAGGAGAAATTATTATTACTGTTTATCTGTGATGATTTTTCAATGCTGCCAGTCCAGGTATAGGTTTTATTTATACATTTTGGCCATTAATGCTAATATATGCCACTAATACTTGATTTATTAGAGTAATGAGGTGGGGATGGGGGATGGAAATCAGAGACCTAAATCCCAGAAGCACCTAACTGGTTAAGGAAAGGGTAGCTGGAATCTCACCAGGACTGGTATTTCTTTCCCAGGGGTTTTGGGCCATTAGGCAGCAGCTTAAGAAATGTGTAAGGACATCTGTGACTCACCTTTGTCCACGTGATGCCAGCAGAGCCAATTGAAAAGAAACTGACCCAATTAATTCATTAACTTTTCTTCCGGACTATTTTAACACCAATTTTAACAGACTTCCCCCCCCCCCCCAACACACACACACACTAAATTTACCACATGCCTCCATTTAATAAAACATATTTCAAAAAAGGTATTTGTGTATTATGATGACTGCTAAAACGTGATTCTTTAAATTTATAATTGATATATTGTATTTGCTCCTAGGAAGAGTTTGAGATGACTTACAAAAGAAGGCATATAACATCCTGTAATTTTAGGGAAAACAGATACTATAAGAAAACAGAAGAAAGTTGGCTCCTTAGCTTAGAGCCGTGGTTCTCATCTTTGGCGGGTATCAGAATCACCCAGGGGGCTTATCACAGCACAGGTGGCTGGGTCAAACACAGAGCTAGTGATTCAGTAGGTTTGTGGTGGGCGTGAGAATTTGCGTAGCTCATCAATTCCCAGAGACTGCTCATTCAAGAGTTGCACATTGAGAACCACAGATCTAGATTAGAATCTGGAATAGAATCTCTGGAATCATTATCATTGATATCAGTTGGGTTTGTTTTAATAGTTTGCAAACCATATATCCCACTATCTGATCATACATAATGATAGATATGTTATTAGTTTTATAGGGCTCTTCACATGGATATAAAAGCTATGATTCTGGTGATTCTGAAACATGGCCACATTAGAAACACCTAGAGAGTTTTTGATATGTATTTATTTATTTTGGGGAGAGCACAAGTCGGGAAGGGGTAGAGAGAGGGGGACAGAGGATCTGAAACAGGCTCTGCGGTGACAGGCTGATAGCAGCAAGCCTGATGTGGAGCTGGAACTCATGAACTTCAAGATCATGACCTGAGCTGAAGTCAGATGCTCAACTGACTGAGCCACCCAGGTGCCTTATCTCCATGTATTCTGATTTCGTTGATCAAGGATAAGGCCCAAGCACTATATTTTTTAAATTCCCCTTGTGATTCCATGGGCAGCCAGAATTAGAAGCCACTGATGGAGAGAATAACAGCCCATATTGCCAACAGAAAGTCAGCTTGTTTCTTTGTGGCTTGGGTTTTTGTTGTTTTTCTCCATCAGTGTGCATAGCCACTCATTCCCATTTTTTGTCTGTGTGGTATGTTTTTGGTTTTGTTCTTCTTTTATTTGAACTTCCATCTGGTTTCTATTGAACCATTAATCTATCAAGGTCATTTTAAATTCTACTTCTTTCTTCTAGAGTGTTTAACCCCTGCCCACCTAAGTATCATCTACAAGTTTAATGAGATTTTCAATTTCCTAATTAAGACTGTGCTCATTAAGTTTTAATATTTTATAGTTTTATTGCAAATTATTTCTACCATGTGGGTGATGCTACCTTGACTTTGCCCCGGCCATGCACATTTTCTTCATTATCAGTGAACATTTATTTAGTGCTTTAGAAGTTGTGTGTTATTGAATCAAGTGCTAGGACTTCTAAATAGTTGAAAATAAGTGCTGAATCTGGTTCCATGGTAGTTCTCTACAGAGAATATTCTCTACAGAGAATATGTATACAACATGACCTGCATGAGCAACACAGAACATATAAGAATATACGTACAAAAATGGAACATTGAAAATACAGTTCATAGGTCAGATGAATGTAATGAGCCTATGACTGTGTAAAAGTTAAGAGTTCCAGCTGCTGCTTCTTAGTTGTGTAACCTTAAGCAAGTTACTTGTTCTTTGTGCCTAGGTTTTGTTACCCATAAAATGGGATCTTGTTAATTCCTGCCTTGGTTTGTCGCAAGGATTTAAATCAAGTAATACTTGGAAAATCCTAACAGAGCCTAACATATAACAACAGTTCAAACAAATAGTAATGATTTAGAGTCTTAGTTGAAAATTGATAGCAGAAGATATTTTAGGTTTGGTTTGACAAGACTGGTGACGTCAAGTGACGTAAGGATGATTGGTTTGGTATCTGCCTTCTTCATTGACAACTGTGACTGATCTGGAACCTTTGGTTTTTTTTACAAGTTGAAGCATGTTTTTCTGTATGCAAACAGTTTATATTTTCATTCTCCATGTGCTATGTTTATTATTGGAAAGTGTGCTTTTCTAGGTAATTATAGCTACTCAGTGGCAGAGCCAGAATTCAAACTCAGGACTTCTGTCTACAAGTTGGTAATTGCTAACTGGTAGAAAAAGAGGGAATAGGTTGCCCCCAACAGAAGGGGTGAGTGGAATGGAAACCTATCTTAGAAAAATAAGGTTCCAAAAAGAATAAAATAGCCAGTATTTGACCACTTGCTATGTGTCAGACATTGTTGACTGCATTATTTACATTGTCTCGAGCAGAGACTTAGAAAGGTTAAGTAACTTGCTCCAAATCGTAAAGCTGATAAATGACAGAGCCAGGAATTAAACCCGGTTCTGTGACAGCAAATTCCATCTCTAAATTACTTCAATAAATTGCCTATCTTTGGATGGAATCAGGAAATTACTTTTTCTGGAGCAGAAGATGCACTCAAAAATATCAGAGTTAGACTGCAGAAAGATAAGGTGGAAAAAGGAGTTGTGTTTAACTTTCTAACTATTTTGTGACATAGTAAATGGAGAAAATGAGCTAAGGGATTTTTCTCCTGAGTTTAGCATGTATTTAAATGAGCCAAAGAGCTAAAAAGTAAAAACGTCCCAGAAAAAGAAGGCTGAAAATGGACCAGATGAGGGTTTATAGATTAGAAAGGGGAGGGAGTGAATTAGAAAGATAGGTAATTTATATACTTTATCTTCCTTTCTCTATTGATTTACTTAAAATAAGTAAACATCAAGGGTGATCTCTTTTGAGGCCATAAAAGCTAACACTTTTTCAGTGAAATACACATTTTTATAGCACTTTACAGTTTTCAGAGTGCTTTCACATGCATTACTTTGTTTAATCTTAACATATTGGTGAACACTTTTACAATTTTGCTTCTATTATCCTAAAATATCCATAAGTACAAGAAACGTGTCTATACCAAATTGAAAAGAAGCCACAACTGTACCGGAGTTTCTTTGCACATATATTTTTAATGCATTTATATCATTATAAGTGACAAGTTTAGTTCTGATCAAAATTTAAATTTAGCCATTATTTGGAAAATACTGGCCATTAAGCAGTGTCATGAAAGATCTTTGCTTTTCTTCCCTCTCATTTTACACCTTCTTTTTCTATCACAAAAATCTCAATACTGCCACTGTTCAAACATGTTCAAAATGAAGTAATTTTCCCTGTGTAACACAGTTTTGAGTCCCAAAATATCAGTTTGATAAAAACTATTTTTCAGGCTTGTATTACTATAGCATTTGGAGTCATAAAAAAGCAAAACAAAACTTTGTACTGTACTGCATTTTATCTGAAGTTTGATTATTTTCAAAAACTCTTTTTTTCATAAATTAGAATTATATAAATAGATATCTAGTGATTCATGAAAGAGACCTCCAATGATGAATTTCCTGGAAAGTTTTCCAATCTTTGCCCTTTGTCATCAGATTACATTAAAATCAGACTGAGTCAAGTGTGCCTGTTTACAAAGACAGTTTTTAAAGAGCTGTAAAGTGGGATTATTTCTGCCAGTCAGTAAAATTCTTACCTCTCATTTAGTAGCTACTTACTAATAAAGTGGTTACAATTTAAAGTAATAGTTTATGAAATGAAAATACATGTCTATAGAAGTTACTAAGGAATACAGTTTCCGTTCAGACTGTTTATATGTACCTTTCCAAGTGTTTTGCTCCGAAACCAGTGCTAAGTGGTCAGCAAAGAGTTCAATCCTCTCTCTCCACTCACCCATACCCCTGGATAATTCTTTAAGAAATTTGATCGAATTGATCAAATGTCATTATGCTCATCATATCTACTTCCAGTTTTCTTTTCACATAGATTTTCCCATTATAGAATCTGTATTTACTATTATTCTGAAAAGGCTGCCGCTTTAAAATTACTACATTATTAGTACTTGTAGTCTAATGCTGACAATATCCTTGAAGAGAATCCTAGAGGGTAGACTTGGTTTTGAATTCCAGCTGTGCTGCTTAGATGCTGGCAGTTACTGAATCTCCCTGCACCTTGGTTTCATCACGTGTCAATGGGCAGAAATCATATCTACTTTATAGCGTATCTGTGAAAACTAAATGCAACTAGCTATGCCAAGTACTATGCCTTCAGTAAGTGTGAACTATTACTACTGAGGATAACATTTGGCCCCAGGCTGACAAAGATGTCGGCTGGGAAAAGGACTGTACTCTGGAAATATTTGAGTTTTAGAAATTTTAGAAAAGAAGGAAAAGGAGATCATCATCTCCCAAATTGTTCCAGCTAGCCCCATTGTCCTGTTGTTGTCTGTTGTTACCTAATCCCCCTCTTCTTGGCTCATTAAGAAATGCTCCCAGCTCAGATCCACAGAATGGTTTATATGATGAAAAATGGCAGTGATCCAATTATGTAGCTTGACTGCAGAGGGGTTTAATGGTAGCCAAGGTAGCTTATTTTTGTCATTTAGATTAATTTTTCCATTTTACTTATATTATCACCAGGCAAACTTCAAGATATTTTCACTTTTCTGCTTTGAAAGTTTATTTCAAAAGCAGTATGATATTCTCCAGTTTGATTTAAACAATTCAGAAGACCTACAAGATTATAGTTCCTGATAAAAATTGCTTCGATATCATTGCTCCTTCCTTCATACAATTACAGACATCTAGAGTTTGGTTGAATATCCCAGTGTAAGCATGTGCATGTTAATTTTTCACAGGTTGTTTACCTTTGTATCATAGCAACCAATTGAGGCAAAAAAAAAAACAAAAAAAAAATGGGCTTGTAAATCACACTGTTGTACAATAAAAGTAGGGGCTGCTTCTTAAGGTTGGTAATAGGAAAATCAAGTTAAGAAGAATCTAATTTAATCATTCTGATTATTTTACTGGATTTTAAAAGAATGGATCAATAATGGTATTTTGTTTCAGGCTATTAACAGCCAGAACCTTGGCTCACAAAATTAAGAAATCAGTTCTTGTTAATTAAACTTAAATATGATGGCAGGGATCTTTGTGCCGTGAAGCGAGAGCTTGATCTCTGGCTATTTTGTTCTGTTCTTGGTATAATGCAGTACACTGTTCCCAGCCAAAGCCCTGTGTTGTCTGGGCAACTCCCGTTGCCATAGCAATGAAATTCTTTTGCGGGAGCAGGGTGGATGCTAATTGTAGCCATTTGTTGTTCCTTCTGTCGATCCCTTAACTAGCACAGTTGTAGAGCAGCCAGAGACTCTGGGTGAACAGCACTGAGTGCCCCCAAAAGCATCTCTGCTGAAGGCAACCGGCTGCTCTGCTTAAAAAATCATTTGAGCAGCCAACAGTGCTGACAGTGCCACTATGTGGGCAGAAGCACAGCTTGACTCGGGCCCTGACAACTGTTGATCTGGGACTTGGAGGGAAAGAGAAGACTGTTTAAAACCTGTTGAGAAGGTACTGATGACATGGAGATTAATTTGACACCAGTCCCTCAGAGGTAGGTGCCAGGCATATCATAACAACTGTGTATCCAGGCTAAACTCAGTACTGGAATGCCCAGAGGCTGTAGGAGACATATCAATGGCTCTTCGTTTATTTCCATCTGAAACTACATCACTGTGGCCTAAGGTAAAAATACTCATTTAGTTGAAAGCAACCAATTGTAATTCACATAGGTATTAGAGTCAGTTAGTATTGGTAACTCTCTTCTCAAATGCCAGAAAGGAGTTGAAACTGAAAATCAACTCCGTGTCAGTGAGAACAGGTACCCTTTGAAAAATAGAAGACAAAGTGACAGTCTACCAATTGCGTGGTCTTGAGAAAATGTTCTTAAACCTGGTATGTAGTAATTCATTGTAAAACCTAATTGCTATACATCCTTGCAGGGGAAATTATTATAATGGTAAGAAAATATGTTAGGTACTATTATATTATTACATCTTCCTTTAAATTTTTTTTTTTTCAACGTTTATTTATTTTTGGGACAGAGAGAGACAGAGCATGAACGGGGGAGGGGCAGAGAGAGAGGGAGACACAGAATCGGAAACAGGCTCCAGGCTCTGAGCCATCAGCCCAGAGCCCGACGCGGGGCTCGAACTCAGGGACCGCGAGATCGTGACCTGGCTGAAGTCGGACGCTTAACCGACTGCGCCACCCAGGCGCCCCACATCTTCCTTTAAAAGTATATTGACTGATAAAAATGGTCAAGTTCATGAGATTTTTAAACCAGCTACTGTGTAAACATAGTAATATCAAGGTACTTTTTTAAAGTATGAATTTAGTGTGTGTGTCCCTTAATTGAAAAGACTGAAGAAGGTGCATTCTGGCTGAAATGTCCTTAAACGTTAGAGGAACTAATATACACTTGTTGGATTGAGCTGTTCCTTGCTGTAGGTGTATGTTTGTATTGAGATAGTCAAAATTGGTATAAAAGTGGCCCAATCATAACTACAGATTCCTTTTTACTGGAGAGCAGGGAAAGAAGGCCTTCCAATTCAATGTCATTTTTTCTTTTCCTTGAAAGAACTCCATGTATTTTTACTGTTTTTATCACTTGTCCTGCTCTTTCCAGAGAGACAGCCACTAGAGTATCATTCAGTGCCCTGGAGAAATTAGTTTCTGATGATAGTGATCATGAGTCATTTGTGTGCTTCAAACACTAAACGAATTAGTCCCATTTCATTGATTAAAAGAGATACCCAATCCATAAATTCCAAGGAGAAGTCTTGAAATTGCTGAAATTTTGTAAGATCCATTTGTTTCTTTTTGTCCTAATTTTTAATTAAGGCAAAGTATCTATAAACTATGTAGCAAATATTATTTTTTGTGTATTGTATATGTCTTGTTTGTGAATTTTATATGCAGGACATCTTGGATATTCCTTAATAAGCCCTATGGAATATATATGTATGTATGTATGTATGTGTATATATATGTATATATATATTTTTTTAATGTTTATTTTTGAGAGACAGAGTGTGAGCAGGGGAGGGGCAGAGAGAGAGGGAGACACAGAATCGAAGCAGGCTCCAGGCTCTGAGCTGTCAGCACAGAGCCCGACGTGGGGCTCAAACTCACAGACTGTAAGATCATGACCTCAGCCCCAGACGCTTAACTGACTGAGCCACCCAGGTGCCCCTGGAATATATTTTTAATAATTTATTTTTATTAAATTCTCAACTTTAAAATATTTGGCTATATTCCCTAAACACTATATTCCCAGCATAATAAATAAGGAAAAAGCTCTAGAAGGTAAGAAATACTCTTAATTCCTCAGCCAAAAGAGATCAAATTACTGTCAAATTTATCACCAGTCATGGCTTCCAGCCCCCTCAAATGATTAGGTCTCCCATACGGTTCTGAGAACAAACGAAGTCTGAAATATCCTTACAATGAGGCTGCACATTCATTTTTCCTTGGCAGGGAGAATTTGTGTTAACACAAAACTTAGCAGTAGACTGGATGATAACTGGCAGGATAAATTTCCATCATGATCAGGGCATAGTAGCCCTCTGGAGAAATAAGAGTAGACAGTCTATCTTCACTCTGCCAAAGTTCTTTTCCTTAATGGCCAAAGAGATGAAAGGGCTAAAACCTGAATATGGGGTGAGCAGTGCTCTAATGTCAAGGAGTGTCCTGAAAGCATATAATATTAACATTAAACCTCATCAGGAAGGCCAGCCCTTTGTGGTACCTAGGGCCCCCCTCCCCAACTTTCTTCCAGGGGCAGAATCCTTACCATTGCTGACTATGTTCTATATCCTTCCAGTATAAAAAGGTGCTGCCCAGTTTGTCTTACTGGATGGTTTGTAGACCGTTGCTTTTAGTGATGCAACATGCCCACCATCTGGCTATCTAAGGTCATCTGGGCCAAAACAAACCAAAGCCTCTCCAAACAATCTCTAGTGGAAGGTGGCAGTCCGTAGGTTTTTAGAATCAGGTCACTTGATTGAAGTGGGACTTACCTGAGGACTGTGACCTGGGAAGGAAGAATTGAATATGAGGAAAAGGAATTCAGGGGTCAAACCGGCTCTCCTACCCTCAGTCTGGTGTGGATGGCAAGATAATCACTTTCTGAAATGAGAAGAATACAATCGTATATCATTCAAATGTGCATCCACAGTAGGACGTAACTCGAGAGATCCAAGAGGAGATGCTGTGTATGTGCTCATGAAGTTAGATGGCCCTCTCTTTTAGCTTGAGATTCGTTCTGAGACAGACCCCAGACAGGACCTGATGTGGCTTAAAAGAATCACTCCACTGGGAAGATGAGACAATGAGTGACCTGAACTTTAAAATTCTATTTGAACTCCCATTCAGACTGCTTATTCCTTGTCCCTCCTTTTAAAGAAAGGAAGATTGAAGGAGCTGTGTCTCTCTAGGTGGATGAACCATTCTAGCAATGCATAGATGGAAGCAGGCTGATTTTAAAATCTCGCTGCAAAATCTCTACCTCGTGTGGATGTGTCTTAGAAGACTCAATCCCTCTTGATCTTTGCCACAGTCAAGCTTTCCCAAGACATTATCTAGAAATCCCTCCCTAAGTACACATGCCTCAAAGACAGTCCTGACAGAATAATGGTGGTGATTTTTTCCTCACATATTGGTAATTGGTAATGTGGGTCACCTTGGCAACCTGTTAGGTATTTTTTAGTAATTTTGTGTTTTACAGTTCGGTTCACTTTTACAGTTATTTTCCCAAGTATTTTCAGCCAAGTGTGTTTTATATACAGTTTAGCAATATTATCTGATTTTTTTTTTCGCATCTCAGTATGATTGGATAACTTTTGGGTGATGATAGTTCAAGTTTGTTTTTTTTTTTAATTTTTAAAACTTAGATTCATGTTTCCGTTTGTCAGTCATTGCATGAAATAAGTAGTCAAGCTAGGAACTAGCACTACTTAAAGTTTAAGTTATACATAACAAGAAAAACTATATCAGTGGCTCCAAACCTTGCCTTGTGTCATAATCAGTGGGCAACTTCTTTCAGAAATCGTTTTATGTGCCTCATTAGAGACCTGCTGAATCAGAATTTCTGGGGCTAGGGAGTTTTTAAACAAATTTCTCAAAAGATTATTGTATGGACCTGAGATGTCCCTGGTTGGAAAAGGAGCATTTTGGAAACAATGATCCAGAGTAATATTTCTCATGTTTTAATATCAGGTTTCAATATGAAAACAAGGCTTAATACCTTGGTGTCAATTCCAGGGATATTTAAACCTAACTAGCTTATAGTTTTATTTTTGGTGCTTTTTTTGGTGTTTGTTTCCCTCTAAAGGGAAAATATTTCATGGATTTGAATATAAAAGATATCTACAGTAAGATGTATTAAATTGATAATGTATTAGTGACTAAAAATAAATTTGGAGTAGAAGTAATATAGAGCATGGACAGAATTGCTGTTAAATAAAATAAATTTGTTAAATTTTTTAACCCTAGAGTGTAAAAAAAAAAAAATTATTACATGAACTAGTTAGTGCTTGAAAAGATTTGTTTTCAATTCATATCCTTACAAACTATTTACTTAGAGCCTGAAACATAGTTTCCACATTAGTGAAAAGTACCAAACAAGCAGAGCCAACATAATTGGCTGAAATTTCATTAGAAAATTTGTTTTAGGGGTGCCTGAGTGGCTCAGACGGTTGCACGTCCGACTTGGGGCTCAGGTCATGATCTCACAGTTCATGAGTTTGAGCCCCGCTGAAGATCTGTGCTGACAGCTCAGAGCCTGGAACCTGCTTCAGATTCTGTGTCTCCCTCTGTCTGCCCCTCCCCCGCTTGTACTCTGTCTCTCGCTCTGTGTCAAAAATAAGTAAACATTAAAAAATTTTTTTTTAATAAAATTTGTTTTAAAAATAATTTTTTAGAAAATCCTTAAGTATTAAGTTGATTGTATGCTTTCATTTTTTCTCAGTTTGCTAGTGACAGTTCTCCTACACCAGCCAACTCCGGGTCCAATCTGCTGTCCCCTCACTAACAGCAACTCATTGCTTCAATAAAGTCTGGACTGTTGGTTGGTGGGATTATAATTAATGACAATTTAATTTAACTTATACTTATCTGTGCAGCCTTGTTTCACCTCGTATGTTACATTCCCTTAGGAACTGGTAACCATTGGCTTACAGGTAATTAGTTGAGCAATGAATAGCTTTATCTCACACACCACCCATTAGTGACTATTTCTTCTCTCTATCCACTAAAATGATGACAGAACCCAACACCCTTGACTCACTTGTCTGCAATACCTCTTCTAAGAGATTTTTCTCACTATTGGGAATACCGTCTCCAGATACACCAGAAGAAATTGTTAAACCTTTGGCATTCTCTTTGTAAAAGACAGCTAACCCCAGGTTAAACAAAATCCACAGTTGAAATAGTATTGGTTCCTGCCATGTTGGGTTTTGGTCTCCCTTCTTTTTTGCCTTCTCTTTCACTTTCTTAGCTTTGTTCTTGTTAAACGTGCTGACAAACCTCAGGCTGTGTGTTAAAGCTGGAGGAAAAAGAAAGACAAAAAAGTAACTAAGTTTTAAAATACTTCCTTCCTGGCAGGCTAAAGTTGTCAGTTCTTATGAGAGCAACTACCGCAAGAAACCTTTCTAGAACAAAAAGGCTCTGAGTTTTACAAGTTGTCCATAAACTCCACATTCGTCATTCCTAACTAAAATGCTTTAGTCGTTCCGCATCTTAGGTCATTCCATCTGATTTAGATTCTTCTCCTTCCATGTTCCAGGCACACTCTGGTTTCAAAGTTTCCCTTTTAGATGTCACCTTCCAGCCCATTCCTGCCCTACTCCTGGTCAAAGAACAATACTCCCCGTTACTCGGTGTGTTCTGTCTCCTTTATCACTTGGTTAGTTGTTGCTGTAGTTGTCTCTCTTACTGGAATATGAGCTTAAGGCAGAAGCCACCTTTACCTTTGGTTCCTTGATACCTAGCACAGTGCCCAGCAGGTAATAGGTATTAAATGAGTTTGGTGGTTATAATTTCCGACCCACAATGTCGTCTGTCTCTAATGTCAGGGATGAGAGTGTCTGTCTGTGTTGTGTGAATGGAGGTCTTCCTCCTTGCATTCCCCAGGAGATTTATGTGGGCATCTGCACTGGAATAAAGATAGCCAGGAGGGGGTGCCTGAGTGGCTCAGTCGGTTCGGTGTCCTACTTCGGCTCAGGTCATCATCTCACAGTTCGTGGGTTCAAGCCTCCTATCAGGGTCTCTGCTGTCAACGTAGAGCCTCCTCCAGATCCTCTGTCTCCCTCTCTCCACCCGTTCTCTGCTCCTGCTCTCTCTGAAATAAATAAAAAACGTTAAAAAAAAAAAAAAAAAAAAAAAAAAAAAAAAAAAAAAAGATAGCCAGAAGGAACATAGCAAGCGCAAAGCAGTTATTAAAGTGAAAGTACACTCTCAAGGTGGGACAGCGGGCTGGTTCTGAGAAGTGCAACTGACACTACGTTGTTTGGGGATTGGATATTTATGGGTCTTTCTGGGCTGGGAGGAGCTGGGAAGTACAGTGGGGTGGTATCTTATGGAGGCTGCTCCCAGTCCTTTGGGAAAGTCCCCCTGCAGGTTGGGAAAGGAAGTTTTGGACCCTACAACGTTTGTACTGGAACCTACATGGCAGCCTCTCTCAGTGGGGGGTGGGGGTGGGGGGTTCTCATTGTCCCTGCCTCCAGCTCCTGTCTCTATCATTCCCCTCGTCCTTCAAGGACTTGGCACGCCCCTCAGGGCGTTCTTTCCACTGCTTGTGTCTAGCTTCTACCTAACACTAAGATCATATTTTTTTCAAATAATTGACAGATATCCATCTAAGTACTTGATGTTACATCTTCATCTGGTATCTAACTTACTCATAATCATCTTTAAAAGTTGGATTTTTACTTTTGGGTTTTTTAATTGAATTATTACATACATTTAGAAAATGCAGTAATCATCAGTGTATATATAGTTCAATGTATTTTCACATGTGACCAGCACCCAGTGGTATTTTAGCAGTATAGAATTTACCAGAAAAAAAAATAAAGAAATTGATCCTAACATAAATTTAGTGTAAGAATAGCATGGTCTTACTTAATTGTGTGTGTACATGTCCGTGTATATCTTGAGACAAGGAAGTGACAGTAATGCCTTTGGTATATGGACCTTTTCCTTCTATTAAAGTGCTTTTTTGTTCTCCCTGTTGCAGCCCCTTGGCAATTTCAAAGGAAATTGAATTTAAATATGCTTTTCTAGCTGCATTTAAAAGTATGTAAATGGATAGTAAATAAAAACTTTAAAGGAAATGAAAATGCTTTACAAATCTCCCATTAATTCCCCAAGCATCCCTATATAACTGTGAAAAAGGCAGTTGTCATAGAATCAAAAGGCTAGAAGGGACCCTTCAGTAGATCTATGAATAACCATTACAGAAAGATAATTGGCCATTTTTTCTAAAATGTGCAGAAAAGAATACTTCATACCTTTTTTTGACAGTCCTCAGGTTGGACTGGTCATACAGACCTCAGAAGGAGTAAGGCAAAGGTGTGTGTGTTCTCTCCCTGGGTGATCATCCCTCGGGCACCCTCACCAGGATGTTTCTGGATCCTCTGGTCTCACGTCCTAACTCCAACCCAGCCCGCTGTTTATTTGTTCCCCACCCTGGAAACCTCACCACGGCTACCACATACACACCACATCGATCACCAAGTACAATTTTCCTATCTCCATAAGGTTGGTTATATCTGGCCTTCTATCTGAGTGCCGCTGCCTTCTTTCAGTCCATAGTCCTTTCTAGATACTTTTACTGCGTTAGTTATCCTGCTCATACTCCCTTCCTCCAGCTTTCCTCCCATCCAATTCATCCCTTCATAGTGCTACTACTAGAGCGATCATTCAAAAATACAAATGTTTCCATGCTCTGTGTAAATTTCAGTAGTTTCCAATGTAAATTCCCCCACATGACCCTGCATGGCCCTCCCCAGGGTCATCTTTGGGCACACCATCACCAGATTCCACCACTTAGCCGAACTTGGCCATTTGCAGTTCCCAGTGTGACTCACAACTTTTCAACATGTACAATGTTTTGATCTTTTAGGAATGTTGCCCCTGTATGTCACATTCCAACATTTCATTAAGATTAAGAATGTTAATCTCAATCAATATTATAATAACTAGCATTAAGATTTATGAATGCTGTCTCTGAGAACCCCCCCCCCCCCACACATCTGCATTTCTTCAGTTCTGAGGAGTCTTGTCATAATTCATGAAGGGCGACTTGTCAAAGCTGCTTAAATGTAAACATAAAATATGGTAGAATTGAGTAGAAACATGACCTACTGTGTACACTAGACAGGTCTTGAAATTTTTTCTTTCTACACATTCCTTTTCTCTTTTTTTCCCCCTCCTTTTAGAGACTTCTATGCTTAGATCACATGCTGGTCTTTTGAGATTACTCTTCCTCCGTGGATTGCTGAAAATAACATGGGGAGGAATTGAGGTGGGTGGGTGGTGAGAGCCAGTTTGTATGATCTCAAACTGAGATTCAAATTTCTTCAAATATTTTCATTCTGTTGCCCTGGGTCTTCTCTTTTTCTTTTTCTTTTCTTTCTTTTTTTTTAAATGTTATTTATTTATTATTTCTGAGAGAGAGAGAGAGAGAGAGAGAGAGCGAGCGAGCAGGAGAGGAGCAGAGAGAAAAAGAGGGAGACAGAATCCCAAGCAGACTGTGTGCTGTCAGCGCAGAGCTAGGTGTGAGGCTCGAACCCACAAATCGTGAGGTCATGACCTGAGCTGAAACCAAGAGTCAAATGCTTAACTGACTAAGCCCCCCAGGCACCTTCTTACTTTTCAATGTCCAAGCAGTTGTGGCACTTAGTAGTGCCTGTTAGTCACAGACTTTCTGTGATGGAGCCTAGTGGTCTCACTTCTTTACCTGTAGCTTCCTCCCTTGGCTGGGGGCGTGCATGTCACTGTTACTTCTCCTTCAACCCCACATCCGGTTCCGTACTGCAGTGTGGCTCTGCTCTCCCTTGCCCCAGCCCTTCCTTCTCTTGCTTATCTAATCACGTGCCTGCCAGACTCTTGAAAGCTTTAGGAAGTCTGTATTTTTCTGAAAATCCACAGAGGCATGTGTCAGCAACTAGCATCCTCCACTTCAGTGTTTCGCAGACATGCCTCTCAATGCATCATGACCCTTTCCATTTTGCATTGCAAATTGAGGCTTTTTTACATTTCCACTTAACCCGTTTTCTGATTTTAGTGTTAATAGTTACATATTTGCTGTTTCATTGATGAGCACTTTACTGAAATATTACATACATGCAGAGAAACCCATTGATTGTAAAGGTAGATCATTCAGTGCATTTTCTCAAAATGCACACACCACATAACCCCACGCATACCAAGGAATAGCACCTCACCAGTACCCCCGGGGATACCATTTTCTGTCCCCTCCCAATCACTAACTCCTCTCGCTCCCTACATCACCTCCCAAGGATAATGATTCTGTGCATTTTAGGACCATCAGTACTTTTGTAGGTTTGGGAACTTCATACAAATGGAGTATCACAGTCCGTTCTCTTTGGAATTTGCCGCCTTTCACTCAACCTGTTAGATTCAATCATAATGTTACACATAACAATTGTTTGCTAATCCTTTCTGGTGTCTAATATTCCATTGTTCAAACAGTGCGCGATTTACCTAACCTGCTGCTGCAGTGCATCTGGTTTGTTTCCAGTTCGGAGCTGTTCTGAACACTGCTTCTGTAAACATTTTTAAACCTGTCTTTCCGTGAACATAACTATGCATTTCTGTTGAGTGTACGCCTAGGAATGGAATTAATTGTTGGATCATAGTGTGTACTTATGTTTCACTTACAAGAACATTATTGGAAGATGTTCCAAGGAGAACTCACCAATTTTTGTTTCCATCAGCAGTAAATGAGATTACAGTTGTTACATGTTCTCAGTAACACTTGAGAACAATCTTTTAAAATTATCAATCTTTTAAAATTCTTTTTTAAACCATTTTGCTGGTGTGTATTGGTATTATAATGGGGATTTAATTTATAATCCCTTTAAATTTTTTTTTTTTCAACATTTATTTATTTTTGGGACAGAGAGAGACAGAGCATGAACGGGGGAGGGGCAGAGAGAGAGGGAGACACAGAATCGGAAACAGGCTCCAGGCTCTGAGCCATCAGCCCAGAGCCTGACGCGGGGCTCGAACCCACGGACCGCGAGATCGTGACCTGGCTGAAGTCAGACACTTAACCGACTGCGCCATCCAGGCGCCCCTATAATCCCTTTAATTTGTAACCTTTTTTACGAAGTGTCATGATTAAGTCTTTTTCCAGTTTTCTATTGAGTTGTCTTTTTCTTATCCATTTGAGGAGTCCTTGATATACTCTGGATCCAAGTACTTTGGTGGGTATATGTAGTGCAAATAACTTCTCCCTCTCTGTAACTTTCCTTTTCACGTTCTCAGCGGTGCTTTTATAAACGGAACACCTTAATTTTAATGTAGTTCAGTTAGTCAGCCCTCCTTTTTATGGTTAACACTTGGAGTGTCCTATTTAAGAAATCTTTGCCTACCTCAAGGTCATGAATATGTTCTGTTTTCTTCTAAAGCTTTTTTTTTTTTTTTGAACCTTCCGTATTTAGTATTGCTATCAAGAATATGGGGTTTTTAATCTTCTATCATTTATTTTTATTTATATCTTTACCCTATATTTTTCATCTTTGTTTACGTATTTTTTTTATTTCGGTAAAATATACATAACACAGAGTTTATCATTTTAACCATTTCTAAGTGGACATATCTGTGGCATTGTATTCACACTGTTTCATAGCCATCACCACCATCCACCTCCAGAACTTCTTCATCTTCCTCCTTAAACACGCTCCCCACCTTACGGAAATATCTTTAAAGAATATTTCTAAAACTTCCCACTTTTCTTGTAACAAAGTTAATTCCAGATCTGGATTAAAAACAACAACAACAACATTTTGAATTCTTAATTACTATACTTTTTTGAAGTTTGAAGTACAAGCTGTCAGAAAAGAATAGAGCTTAAATATTTGAAAATGTTTTACTTTGTTTTCTGTGTTTTTAATTTACTTTACATAATTTTGATTTAGCACTGTTTTGTTGAAACTGCATAAAGGAGGCAGAAAAATATTTTTATGTCAACTTGAGGCCATGCCCATGACAGAAAAAAAAACTGTGAACGTGATTGGGATATAAGTCATTCCCACGCATGGTTTTTCTAGTTTAAAATTGTGTTATGGTGAGTAATATTCAAATAGGTTAAATTTTGGAATTTAAGAGACGACTTGTCAATGTTTACTGTAAATATATTGGTTTTACTTGAATTGGGCCATAGATTTTGTTCTTGCATGAAGCCTTTATTATCCGTCTCCCTAATCATTTTTAGTTTATTTAAGATTATATAAATAACTTAGCCTTAGAGAGTGGAATATACCTCTGGAGAAACAGCATTTTGTAACCCTTTCACTCACTGCTAGCGATACTTACAGCTTTGCCCTTCCATTGGTATTCTTCTGTCTGAAATATGCTGAAATCTGTAATATTTTTATTATGTAGAGATGAGACACTCAATAAGTACAACAGAATAAGTGCTATTACAATATATTTTTTCTCTCCCCTTTGTACATATTTATTCACATTTTCTCTTTGTATATTTGTCTCCCCTGCATGCACCACCCCAAATATCCCTGTAATGAGAAGAAATTCAAGAAATAAAACCTCCCTATGTATTTCTTCTTTCTTAACTACCCCATCCCTTGTACCTTGTACCCATTCTCTTTCTTTAAAACAGCACCTGCTCATTGTAAAATTTCCTCTTTTTTTTTAATGTTTATTGTTGTCAGAGATCACAAGTGGGGGAGGGGCAGAGAGAGGGGGACAGACGATCTAAAGTGGGTTCTGAGCTGTCAGCACAAAGCCTGATGTGGGGCTCAAATTCACAAACTGTGAGATAATGACCTGAGCCAAAGTCAGATACTCAACTGACTAAACCACCCAGAAGCCCCATAAAGTTTCCTTTAAGTTGATCGTGTTTGTCTTGTCAGGGATGGCAGCTAATTCAACTGTAAAAATGACCTGCTCACTGCTGGTGTAGGGCACAGGGAATAACTAACCATCTTGCTTTCCTACAGTTCCAGGTTAGCACCTGACCTCACCCCTACTTGCTCCTCATCCTCAAGGCTTATTTTCCCTTCCAGCCTGGGGTATGGATTCCTTTAGCTACTCTGCGGATGTCTGACTCTGTCTGAGAAAATGCCTCCATGCTTTCAGGCTACACCTTCTCTGTTCATCTTCTTACTCCCTCATCCCCTGTTTCTCATCTTCTTACTATAGTGTGAAGGATAGGAGAGGAATAACTGTGTTGTGTCTCCAATTTATATCAAATGATTTTAACTTGTAAAAGAAAGGTAGATAACATATTTAATTCTAGCATGTTATAAGTTTCTTGAGCCTTCGCATGCATCTTGTTGTTTTTCTCAAGATACCTATGCTAGAATTTAACTTGGCTTCATTCTTCTCCAAGGCATTTTTATCCACTGCTTAAATGTCCACCGTTTACTAATTTTGCATGTTGTGGAAGGCCTTGGTGTATGATGCTACATTTAGCATGTGAGAAATCCCAGCACACGGGCTAATTAAATGTCATTAGGACAATCATTACAGTTAGTATTAGAAGGCGTCGTTCACAGAGTGCTGTCTACGTGGCAGACACTGTGTAGTTAATTCTTGGAATGGTCCAATGAAGCAAGTCAAATTACTCCCATTTCCAGGGTAAAGAGAGAGGAAATCCTTTGTGTTTGGCCTCATATGTAGAGCGCAGTGAAGGTGAATTGGAACTCAGATCTTTCTGACTCCAAAACCTGTATTTCCTGAATTTTGTGCTTAACATGTTCCTGAATTATTCTTAGACAAGAATATATTTTCCAAGGAATTAAGGAAAGAATGTTCTGAAATAATTCTGCCACCTACCCTTGAGTAAGTAGGTAAGATGGGCATATATGTGGTATCAGAAATGTAAATGGTGCATGTCTGCTGAAGTGTCATGATTGGTATGTAAGTACACCCTTGTGTACTTTCTGGTGTTCTGCATTGCATTTTGCAGTGCTTAACAGGAGTCACCGTAGCCCTGTGGTAAGAGCATATGCATTGGGATAAGCAGACCTGGGTTCAAATGCCAGGTTTGGTATTAATACTCAGTCTTGCTATATCTGTTTCCTTTTCTTTAAACTCCATAAAATAAAGGTACTTTGTAGATTGCTGTAGGTACCAAGTACGTTCTGTGTTTAGTAGCTTTCTACAGAATGCCCGACCTAGAGTTATATTTACAAACATTAATGACCATGGAATCTATCATACTTCTGATGACTCCAGTACAGGGGGTATTGTCATTGATGCTCTGAACAACAGTGTGAGGTCCATATGTTGATGTTGGTATTCCCAATTAACAAATGAAGAAAAAGTACTCAAGAGTAGTTAACTGACCAGCTCACACTGCCACATACTGCGTAAAGAAGTTTCTGATTCCTGCAGCTGATGTGGTTTTTCTACTATATCATGCCACCTCCAACAATTGAATATTAGAATGCTGAATACATTCAAGATTCAAATTACAATTCAGTAGGCAAAATGTGGTTAGTTTCTTTTATACAGCACGTTATTCTGCAGGATCACATTCTTAACGAAATGCAAATTCAAAACTTCAAATCCCTATATTAATCCTTCTACTAACAGTTGTTAATTTTGATACTTTGGACCTGAGCACGAGGGATAGATCTTTACGGCATGGTCAGGAGAGACAGCAGGCCAGTAAGGAGATCTTAACCTCTGAAACATTCTTAATACATGAAATCATATTACTTCACTGCTGGTTGAAAAAAAAGTGAGAAAGCCATTGGTTGTAAACATGTAAACACAGTCGGGTTTTTGAGGACAGATCTATACTCTATATATTATCTATTGATAGATATCTAGATAGGTAATCTATAGAGTGGATAATCTATAGATAATCTATAGATAGATAATATATAGAGTGGTCAAACCAAGTATTTGAAATTTAGAAAGGTAGGCTTTCAAGTCAATCTGTAACTGCTATTGGAAGAGAGGCGGACCCGACTTGATCTACAGAATTCCCTTATGGGTGCAAGGTTTTACATGAAGGACCAGATTTTTAAAGTGGGGCCACTTAAACATATCTTCATGGATTAATGGGCTTAAAGGTTTTAAGCATATAATGTTGATGAATGTATTCTCTTGTGCATATTTTCTTCTTGGTAGTCTTAGTATTTGATAGTAGGTTAAATCTGGGCTGGGGCCTGCCTCGCACAATAGCCCCCTCCTTCCCCAGCACACGGAAGGGAAGAAGCAACCTAAAGGGAATCTGACATCTCTTCAGCAACATAGGCACTGCTTTGGCTAGTCCGTGGCGTGCTCTGGGTCTGGACAACGCGGAAAGCTCAGTCCCTCTGGAGGCTGCTCTGATGAGCATCCTTCTCCTTCAGCTGGCCACCCCAGTTTCCCCAGCCCCAGTCACCTGCACCCTCTTACTACAGTGATGCCCTCACTATGGCACACTGGCTTCTTGGCCAGGATCTTTATTAAAATGACCTCAGACCATTTTTGCCAGGATTCCAGTTTGGGCAGGGAGTTCTATAAATCAGGTAAGTTTATATTTTAAATGAAGAAGATAGATCTTGTATATTTCTGAGAATGGCAACTAAACTTGGAAGGTGTTTTGAAGGTGACAATTTATGTATAAAGGGGAAGAGACACTAATATTTAACAATCAACTACCATATGCCCAGTGTTTTCTCATATAGGTTAATTCATTTTGAACTCAAATCAACCTTTTTGAGGTACATGCATTTTTTTCAGCTGAGAAAAAGGTGAAGTTAAGAGATAGCTTAACCCAAGGTCATACAACTAGTTAGCTGAATTGAGATTTAAATCAAGCTTTTAAGCACACACATGTTGGGGTTTGGAGCCGGTAGCATGGTTACTGCCTTAGTCCCTGACATGTTCTCTTCTTATATTCCATGGCTGGTATGACCTCCTCAGTTTTGCGTCTCCATTGGTTACCTGTAGTCGTACTGTATAAGATCCCTGCAAGGGTCATTCATTCCTGCATAAGTTAGCATGCTACCTAATATGATGTCAAATGTACCCAGATTTTTTTATTCGCTGTTTTTTGATGTTGAAAATTACATGGTAAAGTTATATAGATTCTCAAAAGTGTGCTCCAAATTCTACAAACTAGATGAAATGACTAAGGTGTTACTCAGCTCCACAAATTAAAGTATACTGGTCTCAGTCCATAAGTAACTTTTTCAGGAAATTGTAGATTTCCCTATCTACAAAGCACAGCCTTCTACATGCAGCTAATATTAAATGCTTGTTGACTAATATTTGCTTATAATACCACATTGATGTTTTTCCTTCCTTTTTATAATGACTTTCCCAAATAGTAAAATCCCTGTTTTTGAGATATTTTGAAACAGTCAGTTAAAAAAACATGACATCAGATCTGAAATACTCAGAAAGGAAATGTCGTTTTTCTCTACTAAATGTAAAAATCACAGGATTCCAGAGTGTACAATTTTCTCTTTCCAAGTTTTAATGGTGTTTTAGTCACTTGGAAATTGAATTAAAGAATAGAAACTTTATGTGGTATTAAGTTATGTGATTACTTACATGTAATATCAGATATTCGAAGAAATAAACTTTTGGCATTAATCTGGTTTAATAGTTACATTTTTAACACTTGACAATTAAATGAGACTAAATGGGCTAAAGAGAGTGGCCGGCACCTTTCTGCAGGGTGGAATTGCCATTGATTTATGATAAATGCCAGTAAGAGCAGGCGGGGACTCATGTGTTGCTGTCAGATGAGAACTGAGAGCAGATAGGTTTTGTTATCAATCACTGGTTGTCGGTGTAAGACAGCAGGGGCTGTTATAATTGATTTGATGGCTTCGAATGACTTGAGCTTTAGTGGCCAAAGCGGATTGTGGCAACTCAGCCATGCAAGACATTGACATGAAGAGGAAGTGACATGACTCCTTGGAGGCAAAGTCAGGTGGTTTCAAGGGGCAGATTATACTCACTGATTCAATAATTCATAAGCATTAACTTTTGATAGGAGATAATGTTGGTGAGCCAAAAAGAAAAGTAGGTATTTGTTTGTAACAATTAGGCTTCATGATGCTTTTTGTTGAATTAGACTAGGCTTGCATGTTTTATTTTTTTTGACCCCCAAGATTCTGTTGTCCATAGGTAATACTTACTGCATTTATTTTCGTGCAGCACATGATGTATTATGTATTATTTCCATTACTAAGCCGTTCAATGGGAATGTGGGTTTTAATGGGGAACAAAGAAAGGGAGATCGGAAGAACCAGATATCTGCCTTCATCTATTATCTTCAGTCCTGAGTTTGAAGAATATGAATAAGTTGGGTTTTATTAAATCAAGCAGCCTTAGGAATAAACACAGTATAAGGTTAGAGGTAACAGATTATGTCATGACTTGGTGTTACCTAAATCAAACTAGATTTCTGAATCCATGCATGTATCAGTCAGTTGAACGTACAAGGCTAGGAGTATCTGTGTAATGGCAATTTGGTCCCCATGTCAGAGTTTTCTGACATAAATGGATTCTGATGTGGCCAGAAAAGGAAAATATTTCCTCTCAACAGCTTACTGACTCACATTCACTTCCTGGAGTACTGGCTTGGGAAAGGTTCAAGCAGAAAGGACACTGTGCTCATTTAGTGATGTCTGTGCTGGTGCTGGATAGGGAAATGACATGTGTTGTGCCACACATTGGTCCTCTCTGAATAGCTCTTCAACCTGCTAAGAGTGATAGTGAAAGAGATTGGTATGAATATGTGCTTGGGGTTTTCTTCTGAGCAAATGTATGACTGAAACCTAAGGACCATGATACTGAAGGTATAAAAGGCAAATATAATTAAACCTTCATATCTTGACTATCATTCTTCAAATGTTATCTGGAATGAATTCATCAAAATTTATATATTTTCCTTTTATAAGGACTTCTTCCAGAGAGCTTCCAGGATATTTTTATTTCAGACATTAGAATAAAATGATAGGACACACTAGTTACACTGCTTTTTCAATAGGAGATTTTATTATTATCTTCTCAGTAGTTATAGTTAGATTAAGGTGTTTCAAATTAAAATTTTTAATGAAAATTAAGCTCTGGCTTTGCTTGTTTTTGAGAAAAAGAAATTGCTAGAAATCTATTTCTTTCATTTTACTCCATAATGAATGTTTTCTTACCATTAATGTGCTTATGTATTAGAATTTTTCTTAATAGTCTTTTTTGGATAAAATTGCATGTGATTCAGTAGTAGTCCTTAACGAGCAGTGATCTAAGAAGAAAGGTTAACACCTATGTGAATGCCTTTAGCAATTATGGAATGTAGATATTGAAGGAACCTCAAGATCTTGTATCCCCAGTGTCTTTCAAACTTTTTTGACTTCAGCCCACATTTAAAAAAACATACTACATAAGACCCAGTACATATATATCTGCACACACACCTACCAAAAAATCTGAAGACAAAAATTTCACAGTTTTTACCTTTATGTGATGTAGTTGATTTGCTAATCCAATCTGCTCTGACCTACTACATTCCATTTACAAAAGAATATAGAATGCCAGCCTTGGTAGATAGGCACCTGAAACTGAGAAAATGCTGTCATATTGTAATTCTTTCACTTTACTTATTAAGAAACTAAAGCCAAAACTGAAAGATAGCCTCTGTTACAAAAGAAGAAGAAGAAGAGGAGGAGGAGGAAGAGGAAGAGGAAAAGGAAGAGGAGGAAAATAATGCAAATGCCACAGTCTCCTATTAAGAAAGAACAGACATTAAGTTTCAGCCTGAGGAATTTATAGACTGAAATGTAAATAGGACAGACAATTAAATATATTAGATCATAAACAACCAACTCCCTTAATACCAGTTTACAGCAAATGGTATTGCAAATCAATACTTAGATTATACTAATGAAAAAAATATGGACAGACTAAAAAGACTTTAAACAAAATATGTGAACTAAATTTTGGAGAAATCAAACAGCAAACTATAGTTTTCAGAAAAGGACCTCTTTAGAAAGGTGTTTTAATAGTATTCTGTACAGATATGAAAACTTGACAAATCAGGTTTTGCAGAACAGTGAAGGTCAAGGTTGGAGATTAACACACTTTGGCAATATCAAGAACTTTATGCTGTTGTTCTAAATTAATCTAATATCCTACAAAGATTCAGTGTAGTCTAGCACAGCAAATAAGTTTTTGTAATAACGGACTTTTAAATATTTTCACCAGGATTCTGACAGATGATCAGTAAAGACCATCTAGATGTTAAAAATCTTTAAATTAAAGTGAAACCAGCAGAAACTAGGCTAGAAATCTCCCTAAATTTAGCTTACAAAAATTTTCATTTCAGCTGGAAAAAGCTAAACAACCTGACTTTTTGGTTCTTCTTGCTGTTTTTACATATATAACTATATAGCAAGCTATATAACTATATTGGACTGTAGATAACAAGCAGCCTTGAATGGTCTTCGAATATGGCAATTATGGCAATTATGTCTTTTACCTTGATTTACTGGCTCATTCTCTTACTAAGCTTTTTAACTGTTGTGATCGGTGTAATTACAGAGCTGCCTCCACTGTGTGAAGGCACAATTTGCAGGTCAAAAATGTTATACAGAAATAGGTATGGCGGCTGTCTAATTAGATTGCTTAATATTTATCAAAATGGCATTCTTTTTTGTTGTGCTTTGCTTGTCTTGGTATTCTGAATATTCTTTCTTAATATAATTATATGATTGGATTTTCTTTTTCACTTTATGAGACATTAATCAGTTAAACATTTAAGCTCAAATATGATTTGTTGTGGGACATCAAATCTGTTTCTTCAAAAAAAAATTTTTTTAATGTTTATTTTTGAGAGAGACAGAGACAGAGCTTGAGCAGGGGAGGGGCAGAGAGAGAGGGAGACACAGAATCCGAAGCAGGCTCCAGGCTCTGAGCTGTCAGCACACAGCCCGACGCGGGTCTCGAACTCAAGATCATGACCTGAGCTGAAGTCGGATGCCCAACCGACTGAGCCATCCAGGTGCCCCAAATCTACTGTTTCTTCACCAGTGTTTTGTAGGTTAATTCTGAGACATTCACTCAGTAGATGTTCATTGTGTAGCTCCCAGAATTGTCTCTTCTAGATGCTGGAGTTCTACTATTCCTGTTCTTATGGACCTTACAAGTTCCACCCTTGTCTTGCTACCGCAAGAAATATCAGCTTATTGTAAGTGCTGTGAAGAAAATACATGAGATCATCAGCTGAAGCCTTTCTTAGGTGACATTTGAGCTATAGTGTGAATGGAGGCCCCAGAAGGTGACAGCTAATCAAAGAGCCAGGAAGGAGAAATACTGAATGCACAGAGGCAGGAGAAAGATCTGGGCTTGTTAGAGGAACCAACAAGAGTGGTGTTGATGAAAAGGTGATCATTGAGCTTTGAGGATGAATGAATGGAGGAGTCAGAGAGGAAGGCTGGGACTGAAGGCAGGGGTCTTTTTGTAGGTAAGATAAGGAGAAAAGGAGCTTAGTTTTATGCTGACAGTAATAGCATGATCTGATTTTTATCGAGTGGTTACCAGGTGCCAGGAACTGTGCTGTTTTACATATGCATCCCATTTAACCATCGCTACATCCCTGTAAAGTAAGCGTTAATATCTCTGCTGTATAGATGGCAGAAGTAAGGCTCAAAGCGATTATGTGACTTGCCAATGTAACCTCTAGTATGAGGAGGAATCCTAGAGGTCAGGTTCCAGAGCATACCTTCTGAACTACCACAGTAATTTTTTTTTTAATTTTTTATCTAATTTTTTTTATTTAATTATATTTATTTTTTTTAAATATAATTTATTATCAAATTGGTTTCCATACACCACCCAGTGCTCATCCCAACAGGTGCCCTCCTCAATGCCCATCACCCACTTTCCCCTCTCCCCTACCCCCCATCAACCCTCAGTTTGTTCTCAGTATTTATGAGTTTCTTATGGTTTGCTTCCCTCCCTCTCTGTAACTCTTTTTGCCCCTTCCCCTCCCCCATGGTTTTCTGTTCTCAAGTTTCTCAAGATCCACATATGAATGAAAACATATGGTATCTGTAGTAAACTTTTCATACCAACTTCATTTTACCTTTAACTAAGACTCTATTTACCCTCCTTTTGATATCTTTTAATACTTCACCGGAGTTGCTACGTGTAACAAGTGTAACAAAACAAACCGATTTTGCCTTCCTGCATTTCTGCCCCCAATTTTTCTTTTATTAAAAATAACTTCACTCTTGGAGTGCCTGGGTGGCTCAGTCGGTTAAGCAGCCGACTTCGGCTCAGGTCATGATTTTGCGGTCCGTGAGTTCGAGCCCCGCATCGGGCTCTGTGCTGACAGCTCAGAGCCTGGAGCCTGTTTCAGATTCTGTGTCTCCCTCTCTCTGACCCTCCCCTGTTCATGCTCTGTCTCTCTCTGTCTCAAAAATGAATAAATGTTAAAAAAAATTAAAAAAATAATAACTTCACTCTTAAAAACTGAGAACAAACTGAAGGCTGATGGGGGGTGGGAGAGAGGAGAGGATGGGTGATGGGTATTGAAGAGGGCATCTTTTGGGATGAGCACTGGGTGTTGTTTGGAAACCAATTTGACAATAAATTTCATATATTAAAAAAAATAACTTCAAGGGTTTTAATTCTCTCAGTTTATCATATTTATTTTTGTTTTATTTGCCCCTTATGTAGTCAAATGCAATGTTTTCCCTTTCTAATTTTTTCAAGCACTTCTAGATTTATGAAACATGAGGATGTAAAATTGTCCTACTACTAGAATAGGGATAAAAACGAAAATACCACTAGAGACTGGAAATGGACGGCTAAGCAGGAGCTGAGGGGAATTGGAGACTCTGTGCCCAGTCTGAAGAGGGTGCTGTCGCTCAGTTCAGCCACATTGTACTAAATTTTAGCTCTTTTTTAAAGCACTCTGACCACATAAAATTTGTCTGCAGTTCTGTGTGCCCCATGGGCTGGTCCCTTTCAACTGCTTCTTAAGAGCCCAGCTAAATTTTCCTCTCATTTTTAAGAAGTTTTGGAAATAATTATATCCACAAGAAGTTGCTTCAATAGTATAGAGGGAATCCATGGACCCTTCACCCAGTGACCCCCCAATGGTAATGTTTTGTATGATTTTGCTTTTTTACCAGCTTTTTATTTTTATTTTTCCCCTTTTTTAAATTTAAATTTTTGTTAATATACACTGCAATATTGGTTTCAAAAGTAGAATTCAGTGATTCATCACTTATATAACACCCAGTGCTCATCACAAGTGCCCTCCTTAGTACCCATCACCCATCTAACCCATCTCATACCCACCTCCCTCCATCAACCCATAGTTTGTTCTTTAAGAGTCTCTTGTGGTTTGTTGCCCTCTCTTCTCTTCCACTTCTTCCATATGTTCATCCGTCTTGTTTCTTCAATTCCATATATGAGTGAAATCATATATTTGTCTTTATCTGATTGACTTATCTTGCTTAGCATGATGCATTATATCTCCATCCACATCATCGCAAATGGCAAGATTTCATTCTTTTTGATTGCTGAGTAATATTCCATTATATGTAAATACTGCATCTTCTTTATCCATTCATCAGTCAATGGACATTTGGGCTCTCTCCATAGTTTGGCTATTATTGATAATGCTGTTATAAACATTGTGGTACATATGCAACTTCAAATCTGTATTGTTGTATCCTTTGGGTAAATACCTCATAGTCCAATTGCTAGATTGTAGGGTATGTCTATTTTTAGTTTCTTGAGGAACCTCCATGTTGTTTTCCAGAGTGGCTGCACCAGTTTGCATTCCTACCAACAGTGCAAAACGGTTCCCCTTTCTCTGTATCCTCACCAATATCTGTTGTTTCCTGTGTTGTTAATTGTAGCCATTCCGACAGGTGTGAGGTGGTATCTCATTGGGGTTTTGATTTGTATTTCCCTGATGATGAATGATGTTGAGCACATTTTCATGTGTCTGTTGACCATCTGAATGTCTTCTTTGGAAAAGTGTCTATTCATGTCTTCTGTCCATTTCTTCACTGGGTTATTTGTTTTTTGGGTGTTGAGTTTGATAAGTTCTTTCATTTGCAAATATCTTCTTCTATTCTGTAGGCTGCCTTTTAGTTTTATTGATTGCTTCCTTGACTGGACAGAGCTTTTTATCTTGATGAAGTCCCAATAGTTCATGTTTGCTTTTGTTTCCCTTGCCTTCAGCCACCTGTCTAGTAAGCAGTTGCTCTAGCTGAGATCAAAGAGGTTGCTACCTGTGTTCTCCTCTAGGATTTTGATGGTTTCCTGTCTCACATTTAGGTCTTTATCCATTTTTAATTTGTTTTTGTGTATGGTGTAAGAAAGTGGTCCAGTTTCATTCTTCTGCTTGTCACCGTCCAGTTTTCCCAACACCATTTGTTTAAGAGATTGCCTTTTTTCCACTGGATATTCTTTCCTGCTTTGTCAGAGATGAGTTGACCATATAATTGGGGGTCCATTTCTGGGTTTTCTATTCTGTTCCATTGATCTATGTGGCTGTTTTGTTCTACTACCATATTGTTGATATTACTATAGCTTTATAAGATAGCTTGAAATTTGAAATCATGATGCCTCCAGTTTTATTTTTCTTTTTCAGGATTGCGTTGGCTATTCAGGGTCTTTTGTGGTTCCATACAAGTTTTGTGATTGTTTGTTCTAGCTCTGTGAAAAATGCTGGTGGTATTTTGATAGGGATTGCATTAAATACATAGATTGCTTTGGATAGTATAGACATTTTAACAATTTTATTCTTCCAATCCATGAGCATGGAATGCTTTTCCATTTTGTGTGTGTGTGTGTCCTCCTCAATTTCTTTCATAAGTATTTTATGGTTTTGAGAGTATACTTCTTTTACCTCCTTAGTTAGGTTTATTCCTATGTATCTTATTGTTTCTGGTGCAGTTGCAAATCAATTCCTTGATTTCTTTTTCTGCTGCTTCATTATTGGTGTATAGAAATGCAACAGATTTCTGTATGTTGATTTTATATCCTGTGACTTTGCTGAAGTCATGTATTCTAGCATTTTTTTGGTGGAGTCTTTTGAGTTTTCCATATAGAGTACCCTGTCATCTGCAAAGAGTGAAAGTTGGACTTCCTCCTTGTCGATTTGGATGCCTTTTATTCTTTTTGTTGTTTGATTGCTGAGGCTAAGACTTCCTGAACTATGTTAAATAATGATAATGAGTATGGACATGCCTGTCTTGTTTCTAACTATAGGGAAAAGGCTCTCAGTTTTTCCCCATTGAGGATGATATTAGCTGTGGGTCTTTTGTAAATGACCTTTATGATGCTGAGGTATGTTTCGTCTATCCCTAATTTGTTGAGGGTTTTTATCAAGAATGGATGCTTGTCCATGTCTTCCAGATTGCCCAGTTTGTTGGCATATAGTTTTTCATAGTATTCTCTTATAATTGTTTTTATTTCTATGGTGTTGGTTATGCTCTCTCCTCTTTCATTCGTGATTTTATCTCTTTGGGTCCCTTCTCTTCTCTTTTCGATGTGTCTGGATAGGGGTTTATCAGTTTGTTAATTCTTTCAGAGAACCAGCTCTTAGTTTTATCGATCTGTTCTACTGGGATTTTTTGTTCCTATACCATTTATTTATGCTCTAATCTTTATTATTTCTCTTCTGCTGCTGGCTTTAGGCTTTTTGCTGTTTTTAGCTCCTTTAGGTGTAAGGTTAAGTTGTGTATTTGGGACCTTTCTTGCTTCTTGAGATGAGCCTTAATGCAGTATACTTCCCTCTTAGGACTCCCTTTGCTGCATCCAAAGGTTTTGGACTGTTGTGTTTTCATTTTCGTTTGCTTCTATGTATTTTTTTTTTAATTTGTTCTTTAATTTCTTCAGTAGTGTATAACTTTAGCACATATCCAAGAAATCGGTAAAGTTGACATGGGTACATTACACAGACCTTATTCAGATTTCACCAGTTTTCGTACATTCATTTATGTGTGCGTGTTGTGTGTGTGTATAAGTGTGCAATTTGGTCATGTGTAAATTTGCGTAACTACTACCACAATCAGGACATAGATCCCATTACTACAAAGATCTCATGCTACCCTTTTATGGTCCACTGTTCTTTGTCCCTCCTCACACACACATGTGTGCACATACACAGAGAAAACTGCCAGGAACCATCATAGTGTGTATTACTCAAAAATTCCTTTCTAATCTCTATTTAACTACTGATTGCTTCTATATTAGAGTTTTTCTGGCTTATATTAGAGTTCCAACACTTATTTCTCTACCTGTTCAGCATTACTGTGATCTTACCGGACAAAAAGATACTATGATCTCAGACCAGCTGTTCCAAGTACTTGTCTGACTGATTTTTACATAGAATCTTGTTCCTTCGAAGATAAGCTTGCCCTGGGCCATGTTTATTGAGCTGATTCACCGGCCACAGTCAAGCTTCCCATTCTGCATTGGCGGAACTTTTAAAGTCCGCACCTTGCCAGGAAACTTAATGCTTTTTTTCTTCACTACATGAACATTTCAGTCACACGCTGTTGACCTGTGTGTATTACTATGCCTTCTGAATATTGTGTAATAAGTGAAGTCATTCAGAGATTTCAACTCAGTGTAGCTGGGGGCAGGAAAAGTTTAGGGCGCATAGTCAACTCTCCCCTCAAGACATTGGTTTATTCCACCTCTTACATCCCTTCTTGGTACTCTTCCTACTTCTTACAATATATCGTATCTTTCTGAAACTATGTTCCTTATTTATTCTCCAGGTGTGCACTTTTTTGCTTATACAGATAGAGAAAAATAATCTACATAAGTGTATTGTTTTTTTCCCCTTAAGGATCAATACATCGCTAGGTAGTAGTAAAAAATTGAACATTCTATTCTATTCACCTTTTTTTATATTCATATCTTTTATATTAATTTAACAATTTTTTTAAATGGCATTTATGCCATAATTAACTAGTTTTATATATATTTCACTTGGTTCCAGTAAGCCATGATTATATTCATTTTATAAGTTACTTTTTTTTTAACGTTTATTTATTTTTGAGACAGAGAGAGAGCATGAACGGGGGAGGGGCAGAGAGAGAGGGAGACACAGAATCGGAAGCAGGCTCCAGGCTCTGAGCCATCAGCCCAGAACCCGACGCGGGACTCGAACTCACGGACCGTGAGATCGTGACCTGAGCTGAAGTCGGACACTTAACCGGCTGAGCCACCCAGGCGCCCCTATAAGTTACTTTTAACAGGTAATATATTTTTATGATTCATAATTTAAAATTTACAAAAATTTGATCCCACCCCTGTCCGTTATTCTGTTTTCAGAGTCAACTAATGTTACCAGTATCCTTTCTATCTTTTCTTTTTTATCTATCTTATGTCTCTTTATATTCTTTTTCTATGTTTGTGTTATTTGGTCTTTTTCTTAATTGTTTCCAGGAATTCTTTATGTATTGATCCATAAAGTTATTAGTCAACATTAAGTCATTTACAATAAAATTATCTACAGAATTTTACCTAAAAGTAGATAGACTAGGGGCTCCTGGGTGACTCAGTAAGTTAAAGGTTTGACTCTTTATTTTCGCTCAGGTCACGATACCTGGGTGCTGGGATCGAGCCCCATGTCGGGCTCCAAGCTGAGGATGGACCCTGCTTAATATTCTCTCTCACTGCCCCTCTGCCCTTCCCCATTCTTGTTCTCTTTCTCTCGAAAAAAAATAAATAAATAAATAAAAAATAAATAAAAGTAGATAGGCTATTTTAAAAATTCAAATGGAAAAACAAAGAAGCAAAAACTCAGAAAAGTAAAAAGAAAAGAAAAAAGAGTGGTGGGGGTCTACCCTTAACAGATATTACAACATGCAGCAACAAACAAGAAACTAGGAGAATATATCTCAACTCGAAGAACAAATTTCTCTTTTCTTTCTCATTCCTCAGTTGTCTGACTTATCCAGTAAGAACTTTCTTCAAGTTTCTTTGTCCTTATAACACCATCCCAGGCATTTTTAATATGTCATTACATTTTGGCAACAAGATGTCCCAGGCTTCTTTTGACTATGTTTTTTTTTTTTGTTTTTTTGCTTTTCCCTCTGCTGTAGGACTTGGAATCAGTTACCCTCCACAGACACTTTTCTTAATGGAGAAGTGCTTAGAGACCGAAATGCAAGCATTAGGGCTGCATGTCAAATTGTGTATGAGGTGGTAGGCTGGGTGTGTAAGGGTAGCCAGATCCCTTTAATAACAACTAGACAAATTCCTTTTAATAAGTTCCTACATTTATAATGATTTATTTTCTCTACATCATCTTCCTAACAGAAGAAACAGCCAGCATTTATGTAGCTCCTATCATATTTAGGTAGTGTTTTGCGCTTATATGTAGTAACTCATTCCGTCATCACAAAAATCCCATAAGGCATATGTATTTTATATATATGTAGGTATTTTTATTATATTTATATATAAGTAAGAAACTGTAGGTACAGAAAGGTTAAATAACTAGCCCAAGGTTAAATAGCTAGTGAATATGGCATAGTGGGATTCAAACCCATGCATTTGTCCATATTCTTTATTTAAGATGGATGGATGAGGACAAGGACTCCTATGAGAGTTTCCAAATTCCTCGGTTCATTTCAGGCAGACATTTGGGAAGGAGGCCAACTGTGTTTCAGCCCTAGACAAGTTCTAATAGTCCTTTTCCCTGGATTTCAAATAATTGTTTACTATGCTCTATGTGACCTCATGGATATAGGACCTAATTATCATCCCAGTTTCCTAACAACAACCTATACCCCTAAGAAACTGTAGCCTGGATTTGACCACCTAGCTGTTGCTAGGGGAGAATAAACACCCCTTTGTTCCTTCAGGTCATACTGACCTTGTACAAAATCCCAGAAGTTGGCTTTGTTTTTGAAGAGATTTCTGGGGCGCCTGGGTGGCGCAGTCGGTTAAGCGTCCGACTCCAGCCAGGTCACAATCTCGCGGTCCGTGAGTTCGAGCCCCGCGTCAGGCTCTGGGCTGATGGCTCGGAGCCTGGAGCCTGTTTCCGATTCTGTGTCTCCCTCTCTCTCTGCCCCTCCCCCGTTCATGCTCTGTCTCTCTCTGTCCCCCCCAAAAAAATAAATAAACGTTGAAGAGATTTCTTCAGATAGAACTAATTCACTGTCTCCATCCACTGAGAGACATAGTAAGGAATAAAACATTTAATGTGAAAGAAAAGGTCTTTGATCTTTTTTATACAAAAAATAACTTGCATAAAAGGCCTTTATCAACTGAGTATATTTTATTCTCATCATTGATTACTGACTTTTACTCTCTCCTGCATTTTCTGAGAGCCCTTAGCCAACAATCTTTACATGCTATTATTTTTCATATGTTTGTATTTACTTCTTTGTACCTAAGGCTGATTATTATTGTTGTTATATTTCATTTCAATATCTACTTGCCTGTTTTTCTCAAATATCTAATGAGAATAGTTAACTACTAGTTGACAACTGAAATACTGAGACAGGAAAAGTCCTATAGATCACCTCTCTTGTGAGTGAAAGATCAGCCATCTGGAGATTCACACTGGTTCACTGACTACATGGAAACAGAAGTCATATGTAAAGAGTTGGGGATTGCTGAGTTGGTTAACTGGACAGGGAGTGTCAACTATCTCAAAAGGTCCTGAAGGATGTATCAGGATCTATCTACATGGCACAGAGCCCAGTGATGGAAAGGTCAGGGAAGTAAGAGCAGACATATGGAATCTTCTGTTGCCTAGGGGGCTGATAGTTATCCTATCCTGAGCCATTATTTTCAGATTAACTTGTTTTTTCTGGGAACACCATCGTCACACAAATTCAGAATTATTTGATTCATTGATTCCTGTCTTGTTATATGTGTGTGCTGGAGAAAACATCAGTTTTATATAAAGAATTACTTATGTGTCTGCATGTGTAGGTCCATACTCCCACCCCCGTATACACACACGTTTTTTTTTTTGTTTTTTTTGAGTAGGCTTCACGGCCAGCACAGAGCCCATTGTGGGACTCAAACTCAGAACTCTGAGATCAAGACCTGAACTGAGATAGAGTCAGACACTTAACCGACTGAGCCTCCCGGGCACCTCCACATTATTTATATAGGGATGGAAATAACTGGCTTTGTAAATTTGGTTATGTAAATAATAATATATGCAAATCTATATATTTAATTCTAGAATACTCTAAAGTTCTTATTTGCGTAATAGAATAGGCTTTACAGTCTGTTAAATGTGGCAGCTATGTTTTCAAAAGAAATACTTTCTCACCAAGTTAATAATCAGATTTGAGTTTTAATAAGTAATTATAAACTTTTAGCAGAGAAAGGCATCGGTCAGCAAAGCATATGATGCTATTTTTTTTCCACATTTTACCTTTGTAATAAAGCTTTTTCTTAAATTGCTTTTTGCCTTTCAAAATGGTAGCATTCGTGTTCTAGCAATAATTGTAAAGGTTTGAGTTATTATAAACTTTGAATATCATTTCCTCCCGTTCTGTGACAGTTCTACCACTAGGGAAGTCAGGCTTGCAAGGTCTAATTACTGCAGCGTTTTGATATCCCCAGCTACAATATTGGCAGGAATTTAAGCTATGGTAGAATTCATTGGTGACACTGTTGTAACTAAAAACACAGAATCTGTTTTCAAGCTTGTTCAGGATGGAATCAAGTATTGGATGATGTCAAATAGTCTTGCTGTAAGTTCAGAAGTGCCTTGCATGATTCTAATATGAGATGCTAATTATTTGCAATAGAATGTAAATAAGGTGGCACTGAGTCTTATTTGCAGTGACTAATGAAAGCTGTTGTACTATAATCAGTGAGATACAGAGCAACAGGGCAATTCATTAGGAAAACCATAGTTGACAAGCAGTTAATGCATGCCAGTCTGGACCTTTCCTCTTGCTTCTGTTTGCCTCTATTATTTCTTCTTGTTGATAATAATAAGTCCCATATGGAAAACGTATAACAAGGATAAGAAGAAACTAGCGGCTAAATTTTGCCAAGCTATGCTGAATATCCACAGACTGTAAGTTTTTCTTAGCTTTTCTTTGCCTATGAAAAACAACTGCCATATTAGGCTGATTGAAAATACAGTGATTTTCTAGTCAGCAAATTGCTAGTCTGAGAGTTTTTCATGTTATCTCTCCAGACTTGAGCAAAACTTAACTATGCTGCAAATTATTTTATTTTCCAGATATATATTACATTTCAAAGTTTAGCCACATTTTCACTTCTCATACTTTAGCAGCAGAACACTTTTAACAAATAAAAACACGACATTGCTTGATATTGCTCTCTCCTCTCTGTGTTATAGAGTACATGCCTTGGTAAATAAAAGTTGAAACTCTGGAATAGCTTCTCTGCTCTGGGGCATACATTCATCACAACAACGGTAGTGCAGGATACTACACTGCTTTTAAACTTGTATAGCCAAATTTCTAACTTCTATAACTATTAAAGTAGCACAGTCATCATGTTTTATTGCCCATGGATGGAAAAAATTAGGAAGGTGATTTCTGTTGTGTGTAATTTGTAGAACAGATTCTTTCACTGGTTATCTGTGGCTACCATTGAGGAAAGCCATTTGATTCAGTCAATATTTTATGATCCATCTCGTTTTAAAAGAATCTGAGGTGGCTTGTCTATTTAAAGGATGGAGAAAGGGGCGCCTGGGTGGCTCAGTCAGTTAAGCGTCAGACTTCAGCTCAGGTCATGGTCTTGCAGTTTTTGAGTTCAAGCCCCGTGTCGGGCTCTGGGCTGACAGCTCAGAGCCTGGAGCCTGCTCTGTGTCCCTCTCTCGCTCTGCCCCTCTCCTGCTTGTGCTCTGTCTCTGTCTCTCAAAAGTAAATAAATGTCAAAAAAAAAATTTTTAATTAAATAAATAAATAAAGGATGGAGGAGAAACTGGAAAGTCAATACTGTGATTTATTTTTGAGCTTCCAGACAGCCAGGGAGAGAAAAGGAAGCAGGGTGCTTATAGAATGCCAGAACATGGGCTTGCATCCCCTGGGCAAGAGCGTATTTGAATCTGAGGTCAAGAAAACAAAACCCAGGAAACAGCAAGAATCTGAGGCCAATTAAAGTTTCATTTATTATTTATCTCCTATTATATAAAGTGCCAAAAATTACCCACATTGAGCTCTTTGCTTCTGTCTGAAGTTGGATATCCTAAAATCCCTCAGATACTCTCAGGACACCTAAGATCACTCTGCCATGGTAGTGCTTGCAACGGGTTTTCCATAATTCAGTTTGTTAGTTAAACACAAGGTGGTCAGTTAAATTTGAATTTCAATTAACAATGAATACTTTTTTTTTAATTACAGTAGGTCCCCTAAATACTTTTTAAATATAACTGTCCCAAATATTACACAGACTATACCGATACTAAAAAAAAAAAATTGCTCACTGTTTTTCTGAAACAATTTTTAATCTGAAATTCAAATTTAAGTGTTTTCATTGTTTTGTTTTGCTAAATCTGGCAACCTTACCCACAGCCTGCAGGTAAACCTTATAAACTATAGGGGACTGCCCCTTTATCACAAAAACCGAGGACCCAGAGTGACAGTCAATCATAGGCGTGTGTTGTTTTTTTTTTTTTTTTTTCTTTTTCTCTTCTCTTTGTTTCTCTTCTCTAACTTTTGTTAAAAGGTTAACAGGGATAGATAGGTCATTATTTTCTGGCAAAGAGAGACTTGAATCTTTAGACAATGCATAATAATAAAACCAAAAAAGGGACTTTTTACCAAGGGACTTGAATATTTCAAGTGAGCTATGGTTTGGTTGGGAAAGTGCATAAACACACACACACACACACACACACACACACACACACACACCTAGTTAAGTTTCCAGAAATAGCCATAAAGATAGTGACATACTACTGGAAGTCAGTTGTCTGCATGGTCAGAGTGGATGCAGCGTATCTCAGAACCCCATTGCCTCTAGGAACCAATGGAGGCCTGTGGCTTCCAGAACACTGCCTGAGAAAAGTAGGGTCTCACTGACTCTGAAAAGCTTGGTTCTTACTGTACTTAGTGTTCTTTTATCCTTGGGGCTTTAAATCTTGGATATTACTTCTAACACCTTGGACACTGTGTGTCAAGGGAATATTTTAAACACTGGCCTCCCCTAATCCTTGAGCACAGCTCAGTGTCACCTCATTTTGAGTTAGCACCCATTAGTCCCTGAACATTATTTTGGAGTACGCCATTCCCTATAGACCTTTAAACCTTGCATTGTTCTTTCTCTCCACTAAAAACTGGAGATCCATGTCTTGGAACGGTTCTGTTCTGGCATATGTAGAGATCAGGGTTCAGCTGCAAAGACCAGAATCCAGTTTAAACAGAAAAGTCTTTATAACTGCATGGTAAATGAAATACAGTGTCATTGGGTTAAACGAAGAAGCCATCTAAATTGAGCTTTGATAAGTAACATCCAAAGCCATAACACAAACACCAGGGCCACTGCTGCCTCCTCTTTGATGCAGTACTGCCTGCTGAACGGGGAAGCTGCCTCTTCAGCTGCTGGCCCCCGAACCTCACTACCGCTCCCTCACAAGAAGTCCCTGTGGGTGATCAGGAAGGTACCGTCATTCCTGCCAGCTACAGAACCGGGCCGTGCGTGTTATCTACACCAGCATAACAGATATCCATCTTCCTTCCTCTCAGCACCCACAAAGCTAATAAGCAGATACTGGGAGTTCTGCTGGTGCTATAATAGAGCTCCAAACGCTTCCAAAGTCATACTTGCAAGCAAAACATGGCCTCTACTTCACTTCCAACTTACTAACCTTGAGCAATCTGGAGACTGGCCAAGGCAAATCAAATTCAAATTGCAAGAGGATCCTTAATGTGGATTTTAGCTTTTCAGCCAATACAGTACAAGGCACTCCAGTGACTGGTTAAAATGGACGTTGAATGTCAGTGCACCATAACCAGGACATGGAACCTTGTTTATAAGTAATAGTCACATCACCCTACAGAAGGGAAAAATCAATAAAGACCATGTCATAAGGATCTCAGATGCCTTTGGGAAAACACTTCTGAGGTCCTTCCATAAGACTGTTATTATTTCCATCTGTGAGGTCATATACCAATTCTTGAACGATGGCAAGCTTTTTTTTCTGGCCGTAAATTCCTAAGCACTTTGAATGCAGAACCTCTGACAGAGATAATTTGATGTCTTACCGACAGTGTTTCCCAATAGTTTTATATACAATCTGAAAGCTTCTATATATGGTTCTGTCTTTATTCAGAAGCTTTTGCCTTGCTTTTGCTGTCAAGTGAAACCTGACTCCTGAGAGGACACAAGCAGGCAGTGCCATTGCGGCCATTACTTTGAGTGGGGCTCAGAAACTGATTTCAGAATTAATCTACATTGATTGTTTCTACTTTGGCTCCTCCAGACACAAATAACTGATGGGACCGGACTTCCTTCCCTTTTTCACCTAGTTTTATGGCTGGATTGATGCCAAGTGAGGCATACTCAGATCCGTCCTGTTTGGTTTTGTTTATGGTACAGCCATCTTTCTCACTGTCATTACCGTTATTTTGTCAGATGGGTACAAAGGTTCCTAAGACAATGGTAAGAGACAAGGTAGAATTAGTGGTAGTCCAGAGTTCTTTATAGGGTTATTACACCTATTTTTTTTTCCCTTGGGATTCATTTGCTAGGGCAGAGAGAAACCCACATCAGCAGTTTACCTAGTTTTTACACAGATGTTGAGATGTTCACAAATAATTTTAAAAGAAACATGGGTTAACAGCTTGAGTACTGAAGTACCGTTCCTCCTTTTATATTACGTGAGGAACCATTGTTGTATAAAAGTCACAGTGCAATAAATGCAATAAAAATCATCTTTATTTATCAAAATAACATTTATTACCAAGACATGAAAAATGAAACTGACAAAGTAAGTCACACATTCCTATCAATCTTTTTTGAAATTTTCATGGATTTGCTCAATAAAAAGGCCTTACTTGCAAATTCCATTTGAGCCATTCTAATCAAATTTTCATAAAAGCTGGTTATAATTGTTAACAGTCCCTTTTGGGAAGATGGGTGATTTTTTTTGTTTTCTATCTAGAACAACAAAAAAGGTATTATAGTGTAAATCAAAATTCTTGATTTATGTAATGTTTAGAGAGTTATTTATGGAATTTTTCAGTATGAAAATTTTGCCAATGGGGCGCCTGGGTGGCGCAGTCGGTTAAGCGTCCGACTTCAGCCAGGTCACGATCTCGCGGTCCGGGAGTTCGAGCCCCGCGTCAGGCTCTGGGCTGATGGCTCGGAGCCTGGAGCCTGTTTCCGATTCTGTGTCTCCCTCTCTCTCTGCCCCTCCCCCGTTCATGCTCTGTCTCTCTCTGTCCCAAAAATAAATAAACGTTGAAAAAAAAATTAAAAAAAAAAAAAAAAAAGAAAATTTTGCCAAGTATACATTTAGTTAAGTTGTATTTTTTTGAATTGTGATAGAATAAAAATATTAGAAAAATAAAAATCATCAGAATTGGGGCTAAGTTCCTGCTCTCCTTCTTTAATAGCAGTTCTATGCCCCACCCCACATAAAGATTTTTTAAACTTTCACTTAGGATCATTGCATATGCTAGTCAGTCAATGAATACTTGCAGAGGAAAATGAGTTATTGGAGCAGATAAATAAATTGGCTGATAATGTTTGCTTACTAAAATAACTATCATTAACTGTTCTACTAAGCTTCTACTCAAAAGTTCTAATCTTTTTTCTCTGTGTTTGCCTCAAGTCTTCCTCGCACACTCAGTTTTATAGGTAACTGTCAGGTCTGTATAGAGGAGAGTACTTGGAATGCTAAATGTATTTTCTGGCATTTTATTCATTCAACCAGAGTTTTTGAACACCGGCCACATGTAGAACCCCTAACTAGTTGCTCTTGTTACAAGGGTGAACAGAACAGTTCCTGTCTTAATATACTTAAAAGTTTTGAGAAGAATCTCTTGAGATTTATATCACATTGCCCACATTTACTAAAAATAAATATGTCCAGACTTTTTTGAACTATTTTCACAGAATAAAGTTAAATGCTTTCTTTAAACAAAATAATTTCTAAGATTTCAAAGTTGTCTTAAGTTTTTAGAATTTTTTCTAATTAAGTATAACTTAATTTAATGTTGACCAAGCATGGTTCAGAATGAGACTTTTTAAAGAAAACTTAGTGGAAAATCCCTCTCTCCTTCCCTCTGTCCTCCTACCAGTCAGTTTCCCATCCCCAGCAAAAGTGAATGTTGGGTAGGGTTACATTCAAGTGCATATAAAAGAAGGCTGACATTGACTTAAACAGAGAAATTCAAAGTGACTCTGATACTTGCGTGGTAGTTCTGCAATGTTGTCAGGACTTGGATTTTTTCCTTTTTTGTTTGTAATTTGTTATAAAATTTTATTTGATAATCAGTGGTTGGTTCTCATCCATACTGTAGATCTTTGAAGGTGATGACAAGTAAACTACTTAGCCAACATATAGAGTTTGTTTGGTGAACCTTCCTCCTCACTGCCTCTTCTGGACAAATCACACATGGATCCAGGTTAGGACATTCCTCTTCCTTTGGTCCAGACAGCTTTGTTGAGCCTGGTGGCAGTGCGCACGTCTGGAGTTACCGTCTCCTTCCCGGCCAGTTTCCAAGCTGTTTGAGTGCCCAGGATGCACGCTTGCGAATGTCGATGACATGATCTCCAGTCACCACCTCACTGATGGTGGCACAAAACCTCTCGCCATCCTTCTTTGTGGGGGCCATTCTGTCAGGGCCAGGTTAGAAAGGATGAAAATGGGGGATTACCCCTTTCTGTCTTTATGCTTCATCTTTGTTCTTCAGCCTCTAATCTCAAAGCTGCCTCTTGGTGCGGTTTGACAACTGGAATGCCGTCTGTCATTTCTATATTCCAGGGAGGAGAAAGTGGTCAACAAGACCCAACAGGCATGGCTCTATAAAGAGCTTTTTTGAACACCAAGAAGAGGAAATATAGGGGCGCCTGGGCCCCTCAATCAGTTGAACGGCCGACTTGGGCTCAGGTCATGATCTCACACGGTTTGTGAGCTTGAGCCCCGCATCGGGCTCTGTGCTGACAGACTGGAGCCTGTTTCACATCCTCCGTCTCCCTCTCTCCCTGCCCCTCCCCTGCTCACACACTCTCTCTGTTCAAAATGAATAAATATTAAAATCAAAAAAAAAAGGGGGGGATGTAGAGAGAAGTTCAGATCACAGGGGATGCCATATGACAGGACTGCCTGTAGCAGGTGGGCCATGAGCAGCTTGAGAGGAAGTCGTACCTGGGTCAGACAGACTGTCACCAGGGACAGCAGTAGCCAAAGACAGGCTTCACTAAGTTAACCATTTTACCTAGGGTCCACTTTTTTCATAACTTCCATGTGTCAGAGCTTGCAAGTTAATCCATTCTTCATTAAATCATAGTGTCTTATTAAGTAAAATTTTACCTAAAAATATGAAATAGGACTAATATCAAACACTGTGTTTGATAGGTGTCTTCCCTAAGTTAAAAGGTAGCTCTTTATATGTGCTTCATTGCAGCTCGGATTACACATGTACATGTGTCCTGCTTCCCTAATACACCTTTTCAAGCAAGACATTTTATTTTATGGCTTAATTTCAAGGGGAAAAAATATTCCAAAAGGAAGGAATACTGTGAGGCATCACAGAGAAAAGAGCAGTCCGCTGTTGATTTGTGCTAAAAACTGTGAGGGCTTTTTAGAGACATGCATTTCTTTCCATAGGCTCCATGAGCTGAACCTCAGGAACAGAAATGGACTATCAGTGGTCATTACAGTGTACTTATTTCAGGGCTGGATTCTGAATATATTTTTTATAAATTATAAGTAGAGTTGAAGGAAAAGAGCTTTTTTTGAGGTGGCAATCTCAGTAAAATAAATGAATGAATGAATGTGAGGTAAGGCTTCTCACAGAAGCCTTAATAAAACATATAGAAAAATTTCTCTAATTTTTTTTCAGCTTTATTAAGGGACAATTGACAAAATTGTAAGACTTTTACACGGCCTGACAGGCCTCACCCTCAGAGTTTCTGATTCAATAGGTCTGGTGTGTGGCCTGAGAATTCACATTTCTTTTTTTTTTTTTTTAAGTTTATTTATTTATTTTGAGAGAGTGTATATGCTTGAATGAGCAGGGGAGGGGCAGAGAGAGAGAGGAGAGAAACAATCCCAAGCAGGCTCCACGCTGTCTGCACAGAGCTCAACGTGGGACTCAAACTCAAGAACCCTGAGATCAAGACCTGAGCCAAAATCAAGGGTCCGATGCTTAACCAACTGAGCCACCCAGGGACCCCAAATGATAAGACCTTTAAAGTATACAATGTGATGATTTGATATCTATACATTAGGACAGAATTCCCCCCACTGAATTCATTGAAATATGCATCACCTCACGTATTTACCTTCTTTTCTCCCTTTTTTTGGTGAATACTTTTTTTTTTTTTAATGTTTTATTTCTGACAGAGAGAGAGGGGGGTAGACACAGGGACCTAAGCTGAAGTAGGACACTTAACAAACTGAACCACCCAGGCCCCCTGGTGAATACTTTTAAGGTTTACTCTGTTAGCATATTTCAATTCTACAGTTCTATAGTGTTATCAACTTTAGTCACCATGTCATACATTAGATTCTCAGACCATATTCATTCTCAGATTGAAAGTTTGTATCCTTTTACCAACCATGCCCTATTTCCCACACCCTCCAGCTCCTGGAAACCACTTTTCTATTCTTTGTTTGTATATAAGTGACATCATTCAGTATTTATCTTTTTCTATCTGACTTATTTCTCTTAGCATAATGCCTTCCAGGTAGTTCACCCATATTGCAAATGACAGGATTTCCTTAATTTTTTTAAGGCTGAATAATAGTCCCATGTATGTGTGTGTGTGTGTGTGTGTGTGTGTGTGTGTGTGTGTATACACACACATGTACAAGGGACTATTATTCATATATAGCATATGTATATCACACTGATCCATTCATTCATTGATGGACACTTACATTTTTTCCATTGCTTGTCTGTTGTGAATGGTGCTGCCATGAGCATGGGAGTACAGATATCTTTTCAAGATAATGGTTTCATTTCCTCTCTAATCTTCCTGATAATTGAAAACCAGCTCAGGATGTTACTCTTTCGGAATGCAGCCTACAAAAAGGATTTAACAAATAACATTACTATAAAAATACCTTTTACTGCCTTTTTCAACATCTCACTATCAAAAATGTCTCAATTACATATACATATGATATTAATAAGTGTTTTTTTTAATTTTTTTTTAATGTTTATTTTTGAGAGAGAGAGGCAGAGTGCAAGAGGGGGAGGGGCAGAGAGAGAGAGAGGGAGACACAGAATCTGAAGCAGGCTCCAGGCTCTGAACTGTTCACACAAAGCCCAATGCAGGGCTGGAACCCACAAGCTATGAGATCATGACCTGCGCTGAAGTTGGACGCTCAACCAGTTGAGTCACCCAGGTACTCCAATGTGTGTTTATTTTTAAGAGATATTATTGGAAGACATTACTGTTTGACTTTGGAAACTTGCTTATGGTAGTCTCCTTTCTGCCTAGTATCATCTTAACAGGTACATCACATTAAGCTAATTTATTAAGCACTTAACATTGAGTAGCTACAAATAGAATTAAGTAGTCTGTTTTATTTGGGTCACTTTGGTGTTTATAATTTATAGTGCTTTTTCCTTGAATTAAACACTTTCACTATTTCTGAAAGTTTGAATAGCACTTTGTCAAGTGCTGAACAGATTTCACTTTTTTTTTTTTTTTTTGCTATACAGATAGATTTCAGAACAAAAGGAAATAGCTTTGCAATTACAAGGACATCCCTTAATACCTTCTCTAAAGGTTTAGGGCCTTATTAGGATTGTTTATGTTCTGTGATACTCTTTTTAAATGGAGGCAAGTTAGGTGGATTTTTTCCCCCTACCATACACAGCATGGTATCAGGAAGGTGGCCAAGAGCATGGCCTTGGCCTTTAAGCCTGTTTCCTCACTGTAAAATTGTAATGACAGTTCCAAGCATGAATGGTTGTTGGGAGTTTGAAAATGAATCGACATACAAAAGGACCTGGCTAAGGTGTGGCATGTAGTAGTTCAGTAACTATTGATTTCTCTTTCTTTCTGTTGTTAAAATTTCATGTTGTGTGTTTAGTGATCTCTGTAGAGACGATTAGAGAGAAAAAGTTCAACAGTGACATAGAAGATTGTCCATTTCAATAACTGTCTTTTTTTTTTTTTTTTTTTTTTTTTTTTTTAATTTGGAACTTCAAAGGCAGCATTTTGGAAGATTTATCCTCCTATACCTGTAACTCTTCTGGTTTCTACCATGTCATTGGTGGCAATGTTGAGGTAGGCTGGTGGTTATGTGGGGAAGTCACCAATGTTTTCTTGCATAGGGAACAGAAAACATAATCGTTATGCATTTTTTTAGTCCTGTAAATATATTTTTATTATATAATACTCATTTGTAACCTAATAATAAGCACATGGCTAGAAAGTAAGATTTCTTTCAAAGAGTCTGAGTAACTAGTTAGAGTATAGACACTTGGCCTTGGTTGGACCAAGACGAGTGGGCTGTTGGGTGACATATGTAATTTTTTTTAATGTTTGTTTATTTTTGAGAGAGACAGAGACAGAATGCAAGTGGGTGAGGGGCAGAGAGAGAGGGAGACACAGAATCCGAAAAAGGCTCCAGGCTCTGAGCTGTTAGCACAGAGCCCAATGCGGGGCTCGAACCCACGAGCTACGAGATCATGACCTGAGCCAAAGTCGGACGCTCAACTGACTGAGCCACCCAGGCGCCCCTGTTGGGTGACATATTAATGCAGGACTTGGAACTAGACAATGCAGTAGAGACCACAGATTCCTGCCACCATGGATCCCTAGATGACATTGAAGGTGACTGGCTGACAGATGTCTCTCCTCTATGCAGATTATTAAGTAGGCCCCCGATAAAGTACTTCGAAATACCTACAGTATTTACCGCTTAAATCAATGCATATAGATTAAAATTTTTTAATTTAAAAGTTGTACCCATATATTATAAATTCTTAACATTTTAGAGATAAGATTTTTTTACCTTTTTCATAAACCCAGAGTAGTTTTAAGATCCTTGTAAACTTACTGGGTTTTATTTTATTTTTTTTTGCTAACATTATACTAGTCCTCATCAGTCCTGTATTTCAATTCCTATTTAAAATATCAACTCTCCTGGGGTGCCTCTGTGATTCAGTCAGTTAAGCATCCCACCCTTGCTTTCAGCTCAGGTAATGTTCCCAGGTCATGGGATCGAGGCCCACCTCAGGCTCCGTGCTGAGCATGGAGCCTGCTTAAGATTTTCTCTCTCTCTCCCTGTCCTTCTCCCTCTCCCCAGCTTACATGCTGTTTAGTTAAAATTAAATTAAATCAAATAACTAAATAAATAAATAATCCTGGACTGTTCCATTACAGATCTTTTGATATATTTTGTCAGTGTTTTAAAGATAGTGTATGTACAGGCTTGATACACACTGTTCTGTGTTTCTGTTGCACCTTGTGATTGTTACCATAGTGTACAAAATTTTAAAGATAAAAGTTAAATGACAATGTTTTTTGTTATTACCTTTTATTTTTTAGTAGGCTCACCTGTCGCTGTAGTCACGAAGGAATGCTGACACAATAACGTGCATTGCAAAATAGTCCAGCATTCTCCTGTTGGTGGATAGTTAATCTCATTTAAAGGAGAATTCATGGGGTGAATATATTTTATAATAACTTTGTCAGACTCACTCATTCTGTGTGTTAAGGAACCTAATAGCGGGAGTATAAAATCAAAGAGCAGGTTTCAAATCCAGCCCCAGTCACTTATAGTGTGACCTTTTCTGAGTTATTTAAGCTAGCTTAAGTTCAGTTTCATATTTGTAAAATGGAGATAATAACTATAATATCTACTTCAAACAGCTTTTCTGAGCACTCGAAGCTATTCAGATGTGAAGGGTTTAGGATGTCGCCGGGCACCAGGCGCATCCCCAGGAGAGGCACCTGTATTTTTGTTCTCGACATCATCTTCATTATCATTTCTTCTGAATTAACATTTCTTGTATGTCCAGGCCCAGCATTATCCCTCTGAATATAAAAAAGATGGAATCATGAATATGTATGCATTTTATTATAAAAATTTTCATCAAAAGATTAATATGTCCACAACCAACTTCTTGTAATATATAACTGGGGATATTCGTTAAATGACATATTTGTGCACTTAGATTTTAATTCTAATTGGCACTCATATGGCTGGTCCACTTTAAAATGGACCTTTTGCAAAGGTCCTTTTTGCAAAGAGTAGTCTTTATCCTTTTATCCTTTTGCAAAGAGTAGTCTTTAGAAGTGCTCAGTGATAGCATTATATTTTTGCACACCTGGAAATATGTATGTTTATGTGCGAGCACATTCCGTGTACTTCTACTTATTTACTTCTCATGATCAGTGCAGCAGGTGAAAATTATCATTGTCATCTTCGAGAAAGAGAATATGAGTCTTAGCTTATAGGACTTGTTCAAAGTTCCACCTGGTCTTGTGTCACCAGGTCACTATTAATTTCATTAAACTGCCACTACTTTCTGAAAGTACTATAATTGGTACAAACTGGGAATTTCCTCTCCTTTGTTAACTGGGAAACAGATTTTACCTCACTCTAAAGAACATTCTAGGGGCACCTGAGTGGCTCAGTCTGTTAAAAGTGTCCAACTCCAGCTCAGGTAATGATCTCACAGTTCACGGGTTCAAGCCCTACATCGGGAGGGCTTCAGATTCTCTGTCTCCCTCTCTGTCTGCCCCTCCCCTGCTTGCACTTGTGCTTGCACGCTCTTGCTCTCTCTCTCTCTCTCTCTCTCTCTCAAAAATGAATAAATAGTGGCGCCTGGGTGGCTAAGTCGGTTAAGTGTCCGACTTTGGCTCAGGTCATGATCTCACGGTTCATGGGTTTGAGTCCCGCATCAGGTTCTGTGCTGACAGCTCAGAGCCTGGAGCCTGCTTTGGATTCTGTGTCTCCCTCTCTCTCTGCTCCTTCCCCACTCATGCTCTGTCTCTCTCTCTCTCTCTCAAAAATAAATAAACATTAAAAAAAATAAAATTAAAAAAGTGAATAAGTAAACATTGTTTTAAAAAGAATATTCTAACTTGACTGTGCAATGATAGGCTGACCTCCCTTAGGGCAAAATGACCTCCTTACTAGTTATAAGATGGCAGACAGAATTGTTGGCCTTACAGGACTGTTATGAAGAATTTGAGATTTATATGAATGACTGAGTTTTGTGTCTAAAGACTTCCAAAGCTCAAAATTAGGACTTGCTAATGATTTGTTTTCTCATACCCTCCTCTAATCACATGCCATATCCAGAAGATTTCGCCTTCACGAGGTTTCTTTAGAATCCTCAAAAACATAATGCTATAGAACAGATGCATTAAACAAATATTTGATCACCCACCATGTGCTGGGAATTTTGCTAAGCAGGTAATTTGTGATTTCTTCTTGAGGTGAATTCTGAAGAAGAATTCTTTGAGGGCAGAGAAAATGATGTGCCCTCATTAACTTCTAGATAATAGATGGTTCTGTAAAAACGGTAACAAATGTTTGCTCACCAAAAATATTTTTCTTATAAAATTGAGCTGTGTATTACTTGCCAGCAAATGGAATCGCATCCTCTCCACTCCCCTGCCAGCTCCCTCAGCACCCCACTCAGGCCCTTGAAAGACAAAGAAGCTTAGATTTCTTGATACGTGATATAATAAACACATCTTTCATTTAAGGCACTTATATCATAATCTGTTGCTTAATGTTGGAACATCCTCACTGGTGGAGATGGGAGGAGCAGAAAAAGCACTCTGAAGGTAAAGTTGAGGATGTGTCACAGTGTTAGAAGAGGAGGGAGGAAAAAAAAAGTTAGCAGAAACAGAGGTTTCAGATCCTGAAGTTTGTTTTAGGTAATACTTGTTTTCACTTTTCATTGAGGGGGCAACAGCCTCATCAAAGGTTTGGACTCTTTTTAACCTTCCTCATTGCCCATCAGGGCCATTGTCCTCGGGCTCACAGACTCCTGCTTGCAAGGTAATTGGTATCATATCCATACTCAGCTGTGTCCAGAGACATCTGGGTCTGGGGAAGGGCTGTCTTTTCTTGAGTCTGTGGTTTTAGGAAGGAAAATCTTTCTCAGAGCTCCTTTAACAAACTTTTTAACTCTTAGTGGCCAGAACAAGGTCAGATGGCCATTGGACACTGGCTCTTCGATCAAAGTAGCCTCTCATCTAGAGTATTCTAACAGCCCTCCAACTACTCTTTCTTCTTTAAGACTTAACACCCTTGCGCCCACCCACTGCCACCACAGTTTTCTATCCAAGAAACAGATCCAATCATGTCATCCCATTGTTGGGGACTTCCCTTTGCATACTGTGCCCCCCACCCTTCCCCATCCCAGATCACCTAGCACAGTGCATGCATAATGGCAGTCCTTAATGGAAGCGGGCTGGATTCTAGTTCCATTAATTGTGAAATATTCATAAATACATTTCAGATCAGATATTGATATTGATGGTCTTTTTTTAAGTTTCAAAAAAAATAGATCTTCAAGTTACTACAGATGATGTGTAACACAAATAGAATTTATTAAGCAAATATTTATTATACACTTCTTATAGGCCACACACTATGCTTGGAGTATAGGATTAAACAAAACAAACACCATATTGACGTCAAAGAGTCTAGAAAGAAAGATTTATTAAAATGAACAAGTAATATAAGTGTGGTAAGTGTGAAGAAAGAAGATGGTGACAAAAGACCCAACAACAGAAAGACTTTGAGCTTCCCCAAAGAAATGATGTGTCAAATGAGAACCAGATATGTCTGCGTGCAGAAGGTGGGTGTGTGGAGCAGGGATTGGGAGACACAAGAGTAGACTGACTAGAGACCATTTAGGAGGAAACTGCCATGATCCTGACAAGACATGGCGGTCACTTGGACCAGAATTGAAGCAGTGAGGATAGAGAGAAAGTATAGAACATGGTAAGAGGTTGTGCAGAATAAACATTGCACTCATGAGTTATTGACTTGAGCAGATGGATAAGACTATTGTTTCCTAAGGAAAAGATCACTGCTTGGTTAGAGAAAGAGGAGCCCAAAAACATTTGAAAAAAGCATGTTGGCCGCTACCCAGTCAACTGCTTGGAGAACTAGAATGCTATTCAGGATATTGCTATTGCCATTGCCACGAGGGTGCCACGTCATCCTGATGATGTACCTACCTTCTTTGTGTCTCTGCCTCTATCTGTTTCTGTTGTCATTGCCAGCAGATGTAATGCCCATACCTTTCTGGAATACGTTGACACTGTTTTTCTTGACATTATGGCTCTGACCCACTGCCTTCTCTCTGTTTCTTGACTTTAATGTCCCCATACTATTTGTGCCCTTCTGTGTGTTTGATTTCCCTGTAAGTGGAGTTTATAGGGCGAGTTAGAGAATCTAACTATAGGATGCAGAATGTCCTATAGCACAGCATCTCCTGCCCGTTGTCCAGTGAGCCCTCACCACGGCTGCAGGATGCGAAGCATGGCAACTTTCTGTTTGTTTGTTTTTGGCATTAACACTGTCCAAGTGATACACTAGGCCATGGAAAGAACACACGCATTGTAGTCATTAAAACTTTGATCTAACTTCTGGCTTTTCTGTCCACCAAATATATGAACATAGGCCGAGAATTATCAAGTTCCCTGTGCCTTGATTTTCTCATCCATAAAGGAGATACAACAGGTCTCAAGTTGTTCTGAGAATTAGAGACCCATTACCTGTATGGGTTTAGTGTATTCGTATCTATCATTAGCGGTGGTGGAAGGAATGATGGCAGTGGTTGTAACAGTGATGGAGGGAATCATTGAGGCAATGGGGATAGTGTGGGAGGAACGGAGGTAATGGAGTTTTGGGTCATGGCAGTTGTGGGGGTGGTGATGTAGATTATATGCACAAAAAACTGCCGTTGGCTTGGAACAGCTACAGATAAGAAAGGCACTCAAAGCTTCAAGGACTGTCCAGTACAAAGGAGTTTTTAAATTTAGTTGGGCTCTATTGTTAGGAAACAAATCACTATGCTCACTTAAACTTGGACCTTGGAGAGTATATTTTATGAGTTCAACGCTGAATTACTTTCACAGTTCAAGAACACTGACAAAGTGACTTAAAAGTGTACAACAATTATCTAACTATTTCAGAAAGTCAATTTAGAGGTGGAAAGTCTATATTAAAATGGAAAGAACAATGCTCACTTGCATGTACTTTAAAGAGCAAGTTAAAGCCTTGTTTCTTGGCCAGGGTGCGTTATAGTCATTCAATTACATCCTTTGAGCTTTTTTTTTTTTTTTTGTCTTTTTGTCGGAACAAACTGATTTCAAAGTCTAGCTTTGTTCTCTGTAATAAACTGTTTTGTATAAAACACTTGCAGGCAGAATTCAGACACAGTGTGAATATTCTCTTTGTTTTAATTATTTTTGATACTTGTTCATTTGAATAGCTTTAGTGAAAAAAACTTCTTAGGAAAAAAACAACACGTAGTAAACATGTTTAAGAAATTAAATGTAAGGGTAATAATAACTAACACTTGTTAAGCCATTAGTTTATATATCAGCCACTATGCCAAGATATTTACATATATTAACTCAGTAATTATAACAGTCACAAGGTGAAAGCATATATAATCTTTATGTTACAGGTAAAGAAACTAAAACTTAGACTTCCCCAGGCTCACACACCTTGGGAGAGACAAAGCCAGAATTCAACCTCTTGTTTTTAACCACATTATTGATTGAGCAAGTTCTTTATTATTCCCTCTTCCTTGATTGTTTAGCAATAATTGCATTGGTAAGGATTGAGTTCAAGTTCAATGGAAATTCTACTTTTTTGAGAGTCAGATCACCATTTTATTAATATACCCCTAATCTAGTCCCATATTTTTAATTGCATACTATTCTCCAATTGCAGTTTGGGTTGTCATTTGATGTGTCATTTTTAAACTAAGATTAAAGGCACAGAATACATTTGACATAACAATAATGAAGGTTGGCTTTTTTACTCGAAGTCTGTAATAATAACATGTTTGACTTTTGTTTTAATGTTTTTAATATTTATTTTTGAGAGAGACAGAGCACAAGGGGGAGAGGGGCAGAGAGAGAGAGAGATAGACAGACACAGAATCCAAAGCAGGCTCCAGGCTCTGAGCTGTCAGCATAGAGCCCTATGCAGGACTCAAACTCACGAACCGTCATGGTATATTTGTTTTTTTTAGCACAACCCCAGGTGTCAACAATCTGTTATTCAAAAAGACTGATTTAATAAAAGTAAATCATGTTAAATTAGTAATTCTATAAAATTACAGGCTCACTTAAAAATAAAAGCTATTCATTAAAAATATGAAAGAGTACAAGACATGTGCCCATTTAGAAACTTTAATCAGGTACTGTTTCATTTCAAATATATCTTTTGCATTGTTTAATAGATTCTAATGAGTTTCTATGTGTCTGAATATAGTTATCTCTAGGTTATGGGAGGACAGATGATTTTGAAATTGCTTTATTCATTTTTATATCTCTCATACCTAGCAATTAAGAAAAATCTTGCCAATAATGGTTTTTTTTAATAAATTCATTTTTAAATTAGTTTTGATTGTCCAAAACAGAGTTGTGTTTTATTTATTTTTTTTAATCCAGAAGAAAAGCAGCATTTTGTTTTGTTTTCTGAGTGGAGGAGATAATTATAAAAACAATACATCTTACTTAAAATATTCAAGAAATGCCTTCCAAAAACAGGTCAGAGCTATGGAATATAAATTTGGGAATTCTCAGTATACAAATGGTGAGTAATGTGAGTACAGTACATTGCTTTGGAAATAAGTGTGAATAGAAAGGAGACGGTTTTCAAAGACTGAGCCCTGAGACTCACTAACATTTAGGGCTCAGGATGGTGAGGAGGACACATCAGAGCACAAGAAGGAAAGCCACACAAGGCTGATGTCCTGGAAGCTAGGAAAAAGGAAATTTCAGGAAGGAGAGAGGGACAGCTGTGCCCAGTACTGCTGAGTGGTCAAGTGAGCTGAGGCCTGAGGAAGGACTATTCGATTCGAGAATGAGGAGGAGACTGGTGACTGAGGAGACCAGTTTGGGTGCCGTGGGTAAGACAAATACTGACTGAAATGCATTCAAGAAGGAACAGGAAAAATTAGAAACTGAGTTCTAGATAATTCTTTCAAGGCAGTTTGCTATAAAACAAGGGAAAGAAATGGTTTAGTAGAAGGAATCGGGGTCAAGATAGGGAAATAGCCTGTTTGTTTGCTAAAGGCAACAGTGACGTAGGGAGAAATGGATGAAGTTAGAAAAAGATGGGTGGATTGTTGTAGCACTGGCCTTGGATGAGAGATTGAGGTCTGGGTTGCAAGAGGAGGGGTTGACCTTGTTAGTGCACAGTTCATAGGTAGAAATGGGAGGGAAGGTAGCGAATGTGGGCTACAGTGAGGCAGTTGGGAAATGTCACCAGTGAAGGGGGTTTGTGGAAGGTCTTGTCTCACTGGATGAGTAACTGATTTTCATTTCTCCTCCTATAGTTTAAGAATTTCATAAAAACCTTTTCCCAAATTGTACAGTTTATTTAAACCATCTTCACAGAAATATTAAACCTTGCTATGAGATGTATCATCCACTCTTGTAAGTTATAAACTTGGGGGAATTTAAACTTTCCAGAAATACCAGATTTTCTACTTCAGTCCCTTTGATTCCAATTGCCTTTAATATGTTCACTCAATTTTAACTTTTTAAAACCTTATTCTGCAGTTTTCTTCCTGATACGTTGTAACTGTGAGAAAGTCCATTTTATTTCTCTGAGCTTTCACATTTAACTTGAGAAAGCCCTGTTTTCCAGATATTTAACCAGTTTCTAAATTACTTAACCAGGTGCCAGCGTAGTGCATTTAATGTACCAAGTAATGATTACTGATTGCTGGTCAATCCATATTCTAATTGCTTTTCCCCTCAAGGTATTGTTCTCTTGGGGGAAATTGTCAGCTGTTCAATGTTTTGAGACCAGAAACATTTAAAAATGCATTAAAACTTAAACTTGGAGCTTGCTAGAAACACATTTAGCTGGCTTTACTACTAGGTTCTAATCACTTCTTTCATGTAATGAATATGACTTCATTTTGTGTTAAAGTCTGTTTTCTCAGACAGATGGATATAACCATTTTCTGAAATTATTGCCACAATAACTGCTAATAATACAATCATAATTACTTCCTTGCATTTATATGTATGTGTCAATTCTACTCAATCAATATTCCCATGGAAATTAAGTTACTAATATAAAATATTAACATATTTTTGTTGGTCGTTTCAGTGTGAGGATATCAATTTAACTCTATTGCCCAAAAATGCTAATATAACTAATCTAACTTATCAATAGTAATCTGAGAATGACAACAGGAGAGAAAAAGGAAAAGGAAACAAGGCGACCTCTCGGGGCCTACTTTATTTCCTGTTATTCGTAGCAGACCTGCCATAGTTGAAGCTTATTTTGTTCAGGAATCTCGATAACAAAAGAAATAGTATCTTAAAGTGGTGGCTTATGGCTTTTGGACACGTTCGAGACTCTCTTCATCTTGGGTCTTCTAATAGTTTATAAATAAAAATGTCAGCCTTTTCCAAACTATATTAAGAAAATATATTGAAGTAACTTAATCACCATTATTTGCAGCTAACGTTGAATTTTGTAGTTTGTATTTTATTCAGGTTTGTAATGCTTCTCTTTTCTTTCTTCTTTGCTGCTTGACCTAGTAACTCCTCACCTGGAAATGGGGAAAGGTGGCCTTCTTCTTGACTGCTGTCTCTTATTATACACATCATAAAGTTTAAGTTTGCAGGTGATTCAGAATCGGAAGATGCAAAAAATATATGCACTCATGTATCTTAAGTGGGTAATAACATCGTAGGAGGAAAACTGAAGCATTTATGGGCATGGCTCAGTATTAGGAAACACAAATAGAATTGTTAAGACCTTTCTAAGATGAGCACAGGAAAGCATTGCCTCAGCTGTGAAATACTGGCTTTGTAAAATGTAGAAATTTCCTTCACCATAACAATTCCTAATCTACTTCTGTATTCTTACTGTACTAGTTGTTTTTCCACGTATTCATATCTCACCTTTCATTAGCATTGTAAATTCTGTAAATTAAGTATTTCACCATAGACTAAAATACCGAAACAAAATACTAAAATACTTCAACAATATTTCCACTCTCGCAAATACTCCATTTTCTTGAAATTACCTTCAGAGCTAGTTTACAAGCCGCACAAGAAAAGGCCTGTTACTTCATAGTCTTCCCTCATTGATCAGAAGTGATTTTATGAGTTTCTATTGTTTTTCTTTCTTTTTTTTCTTTCTTCTTTTTCTTTTTTTAATCAAACCTCACTCCAAAGGGCTGATTTTTTTGTCAGGTCAAATCTACTCTCAGGGGGATAATTTTTTGCCATCCTTGAAAACAAAGACGCTGTGGGCCTTGAAGGCAATTAAAGACAAGTTGGCATATTGTTCTGAGCAGAATGAGAAGGACACCAATGGGAGTATGAGAAACCTCCCAGAGAAACTTTTGATGGGGTTTCTTGATAATTAGGGTCCTCAAATGTTTAAAAATCCATTGTTGCTCTCTTGTCACGGTCAAGAAAGAACATTTTGGTTTTTTGTGTTTTGGTTTTTGTTTTGTTTTTTAATCTCTGTTTTCTGGCCGATCTGTTTCTTTGGGGGTAGGGAATGTGCCGCATTCATTTCTGAATGCCCGACCCTTCACATACCGTTTGGCACATAGCAAGGGCCCAGTAAATGATGGCAGAATAAATATCTATTTCTTGGCAAGGCAGATCAGTTCATCTTTACTTAAGAGTCAGTTTTATTCAGGTTTTTCTTATCTTAGCAGCACAGTGGTTATAAATTCATTCTTTTATCCTTTCCATATTTTTTGAGAACTGAGGATACAGATATGAAAAAGAGACAAAACCCCTAGCCCTCCCGGAGGATAAATTCTGAGGAAAGAACATGATAAACTAAATAAATAAAACATAGTACGTTAGATGGTGAAGTGGAAAAAAAAAAAAAAAAAAAAGCATCTGCTTTGGGGTGGGAGTGGAGCTGGTGGCAGATCAGGAGCCCCGCCAGATAATGGAAGCAACTACCATTCCCAGAGGGGTCCACCTTTCCTTATACTTGGAGCTGAGATGTGTATACTGCCCCTGTGAGGTAATACCTACAGCTGCTAAGGCTGGACACTGGGAATCGGGCCTTGGCCCCAGCAGTGGGGTGTCAACTTCAGAGCAGTGAAACCAGCCAAGTTTTGGCAGTTGTGTGTAGCAGGACCTGCAGGAAGCGAGACTGGGAGGGCCTCAGCAAAGCGTCAGTTTCCCCTCAGTCTGTTTACTGTATTCGGAAGTTGTGGACCCTGAGTTGCTGCACAAGATGAAAAGTAAACAGAGGACATCTTGTTGAGGAAATAACCTGCCAGGAAGTCTCTTGTAACTCTAGAGGGCTATATCCTAGGAACCAGGAACTGGGACAAATCAGACTAGACTAAGTCTTACTAAATCTGCAACTTAGCCTAGAGTCAGTTCAGCGTGTGCTTAGATTAAAGTAGTCATTCATTCTTCCTGGGAGAGGAAAGTGTGAACCCTCAGGTAGAAGACAGTATCATATGGAGCATCCAGGGTCTTGTTGTTTTGTTGTTCTTTGTTTTTTAATATGTATCTAACGTCCAGATTTTAGTACAACATTCCTTGGCACATCAGGAGACAGGACATATGAATATGTGCACATACACAAAATAGTGATACACCGATGATCCACAAATTAGAGTTATTAGACAAGGACTTTAATTGAGATTAAAATAGCCAAGAAGATAAAAATAAAATAGATGAGAAGATGGAGTGTTTTACCAGAAAATTAGAGTCTCAAAAAAGAATCATGGAATTCTAGAATTGAAAGATATAAAATCTGAAATTAAGTGGATCTGATAAAATTATGATTAAATGTCAGTTTAGACAAACAGAAAACAGAATTGGTGAACTGGAAGACAGCTGGAAAATATCCAATCAGAAGCACAGAGAGGAAAAAGAAGAAACAAACAAACAAACCAAAAAAACCGTGTAATAGACATGAGACACACGAAAAGATTTAATAGCCCTGTCCTGCAGTGGCTGGACACATATGTAACTTAAGCAGTTGAAATTAATTTATATAACCCAATGTATTCAAGTATTATTTCAACCTATAATTAGCATGTAAATATTAATCAGCTACTTTGTTTTTATTCACCGCAAAGTCTTTGAAATTGATGTATATTTTATACCTCACCACATCTCGTTTTTGGGTTTTCCATTCCAAGTGCTCCATAGTCGTATGTGGCTATGGCTACCATATTGGACAGTTCAGATTTACATGCTTACAATTAGAATCCCGGAAGGAAAAGAGGAATGGAGTCAGAAGCAGTATATTTTAAAAAAAAAATTAGGTAGGAAAGGGGATAGAGAATGCTAAATATTGGCAGTGTGGGACATGAGGAGGTATAGTTTTAAATGAAGACATGAGGGAAGGCCTCCCCCACAGGTCGATAGTTGAGGATAGACATGAAGGAGATGGCAGAGTAAGTGAGCTGTGCAGGTGGATGAGGGAAGAAGGCTAAAGGCAAGAACCTGAGACATTTTGAAAAAACATCAAGGAACCTGGTGTATGATGGAGGGATTAAGTGGAGACAAGAAGGAGATTAGATCAGAGGAGCATAGAGAGCCAGATCACATAAAACCTGGACAGATTTCTTAAAGTTTATCTAAAAGTAAACAATATGTCTATATATTTCCATGTTTTGTTTACTCACTTTATATTAAGAGGAGAGGGGGGACTCAAGGTTTAAAAATTAGCTCTGTTTCCTCTGCTGTTGCTAATTAAAAAAAAAAAAAAAAAAAAACAAAAAACCTGAAAGTGACTCGTAAAGTCATATAATGCCTTCATAAGTGCATCACTAAATATGCAGTGTGAAGAGTCAGGGAAGGTGTGTGTTTGAATCTGGTTTTTAGAAATCCTTTTCCACGAGTCCCTAGAATACGATCAAACTGTGTTAGCATAAACTTTTTAAATAACACCTTTTCCACACTGTGAATTTAATATCTAGTAAGAAAATCAATGCAGTTATTCATTTCCAAATTTCTTGCATTTAGGTTTTTTTTTAAGATTGAAAATAACTACATTCAATTAGTTAAGCATGGATTTTCTTTTTTTAATTATAAATGGCTCAGTCTGCAGTATATTATATATTAGGAAACAGGAAGATATCTGGTTAGAAAGATAAGACACTTTCTTATCTGACGAATGAAGGTTTTAAAACTGAGGATGTCTAGGTGTTATATGTTGTCTTCTTGCTCAGAGGTATGTAAAAATGTAACTCCTATAGCCAACTTGGGAAAATAAATATGGATCTTCATTTTCTGAGGTTAGATGAGATGATTGATTATGGTAAAGGATCTCTCTTAGAAAAAGAAAACAGAATAAAAGGTTGACAAGTGTGAGGACTAGGTTTCTTCAAGGATTGATATTAGCTCTAGGCTTACCTAACACTTTTACAAATAATCTGGAGAAAGGCAGGACTTGGTCAAATATCAGAGGTTTTAGGGAATGCACAACTTTCTTGTAGAAAGTCAATAAATTGGTGAGTATCCTCAGGAAAGAGCATGCTGCTCTGTGCAGGTGAGCAGTTGAGTGTTAAAAGGGGCAAATGCAACGCTGTATAGCTTGTCATTGAAAATCCAGTACATGTATGTGACTTTGAAACAGTGGCTTTTTTTTTTTTATGGCCTCTTTGAAGAGTACCCAACTTCCTTTGAAAATCCAGTTAAGGTTTGAACCTTTTCCCTAAGAAAAAGGTCATAATCCCGACAATAAGAAGTCATATTTTAAGATGGTGGTCTTGAATTAGCTAAAAAGTTACAGTGATTTTCTTCAATCCACTTATTGAGTGAGTGAACGAATATTTATTGAGCTTCAGTTATAAACTCAGTCCTAAATTAAGTACTAGAAATACATAGTGACCAAGACAAACTTGGCAGCTGACCTCACATAGGTTACAGTTTGGGGAAGGAGACAGATAATAAAGCATTTTATGCTGTAATGTGATAACTGCCTCCACCCACATGCCAAAATGCTTTGGGAGACTGGAGGGGCACCTAATTTAGACTGTAGGGTGGACAAAGGGATTTCAGAGATAGCTGTAGGGTGACATCTAATTAACATCCAATGGTTACTTTCAGTCAAATTTTTAAAAATTCACAGACACAGAATGTTGTTGTATCTATATTTCAAAGATTTAGTATCAATAGATGTGATATCCCTCAAAATGGGTAAATGGACTAAAGCACTAAAATGAACAGAAGAGGAAAAGCAATTTCTAAATGTATGATTTTTCTGGATCGAAGACAGGCTGAGAGAGAACATAATGTATATATATATATATATATATATATGTATGTATGTGTGTATGTATACATATGCATATATGAAATAAATAAGTAAATATATATGTATATATTTTCTAACTGGGTCAGAGAAAGAGATGATTTTGTGTTAACCAAGACTTATTTACCAGATCCCCCAATATTAGAAAAAAAATATCTGTATCCTTGGAATTTGATACAAGTAATTTCCTTTATAAAGTAAATGTTTTTGGACTCATTATCCTAAAGATGGTACTAGAAGGGATTACTAATGGAAATGAAGATTTCTGATAAATTTTAGAATGACAGGAATACCAAGATGCTGTATTTAAGGTTGATCTCACAAGGAGAACCAACCAATCGTTATTAGTCAGGGTAACAAAGATTTCCTGTCAAAGCAGGCAAGCCCTGGCACCTCCACTGATGGAACACAGTAGAGGTTTATCTCCCTCCCCCATGGGGTCCAGTCTGGATCAGGCAGCCTTCCTCTATCTTGTAACTAAATCCTCTGAAAGCCCACTGTCTCCTCTGAAGGGAAAGGAGGGTGGAAGAGACACTTTAGCTCTTAAGTGCCTGATCCCAAATGTGACACATGTCACTTCAACCCCTAAGAGATCTGAGGTAGTCACATGATCCCACCTAATTGCAGAGTAGTCCAGGAAATGTAGGGACGCCCAGGGAGTGTTTGCTGAGCACCGTGTCTGCCACAGCCTTCAGCGTTACATTCCTTTGGGGACCCTTGTCAGCAAAAGTATTGTGGCCTGACAAAGGAATGTATATGTGCCTGTGTTATGCACCCCACACATCCTTCTTTTCCAGGGTCCTCCAAAACAGGAAGTTACCACCAGCGAACTATTTGACTAGTGTTACAAAGCTTTCTGGCCAAGCGATTGCAGGATAAAAGGGAAGGGGGCAATTTCTAGAGAGATACACTATTATTAGAATTGCTATTTCCTCCCCTTTATCCTTCCCCGGGAGAGAAATAATGGGCTAAGGAGGAAAATGGTGACACCCTTAAGCAAAAGAGGGAAGGTAAGGAAGAGGAGCTGGTTTTTCTCCCCTGGGAGAAAAGAAGTCTGCATTTAGACATGAGGAGGAGGAGACATTCTGCACACAGATAGAAAGTGAAACCTGCAATTCACAAAAGTGTTTAGCATAGAGGTGTACAGTTTGGATCCAAACACCTAAGGCTCAAGCCATGGAGTCAAGTGCGCTCTCTAAGGGAAATGCCTATGTTTAGGGTTGACAGTACGTGAGGGTGGAGAGTAAGAGGATCACAGGGGCAAAAGAAGTGAATGAGCGCTATGACTTCAGGGCCAGCTGGGCTCTCCCAAGACGTTTGGAAGGAGATGGAAGAAAAAGAGCACTTCTTTCCGCCCGATTTAGAGATTAGAATGTCCAAGAATTAGAATCCAATCATTCTAATTCCGTTACAACCGCTGCCCGGGCAAGGTCGCTAACATTGGCCTCTGCTTCCAAGTACCAAACTGCTCCCAATCCCTGAACCATCGGGAAGTCCTGGAGAAAGTCCAGCTACAAATTAAGATGGAGTGAAAGACAGAAGGCCCTTTCTAACCAAAACCTGGAATTAAGACCAGTTTCTGCCTAAAAGTGTTTCTGGAGAGAGTGGGATGTAGGAAAATAAGTCTGGATTCAAATGATCATGGTGGAATTAACACCTCATGATCTCTCTGGATCTCTGAAGGAGGAGAACAAATCTAGTCACATCATCTCTCCTGTAGATTATTGGAGTTGTTTCTTCACTGGTCCCCTTGCTTCTATCCTGTCCTCCTCTGGTCTGTTCTGAACATGGCAGTCAGGACAAGCTTGTTCAAGTGTAGGTCGGATTAGGTTGCTCTTCTCAAAACCTCCGGTGGGATACGAATTGTACACGGTCAAACCACCTGTCCCCCTCACTTCTGTGACCTCGCTTCAGCCGCTACTGCTCCGGCCTACTCCTTTTCAGCTGTCCAGCTTCTTTGCTGGCCCTAGAACACACCGATCTGTACTTGCTGTTCCTGCTGCCCAGAACATTTTTCCTTTCTAAATGTATGCGTGCTCACCCCGTCCATCCCTGCGGATCTCTGCTCCATTTTCACTTTATCAGAGAGGCTTATTCCCTCCGTCCTTTGTAAAATAGCAAACCCAGCCCTCAGCATGCTTACTCTGCCTCCTTCTCTTTTATGCTCGTCATCCTCTGACATATGTTTGTATATGCTTCTGTGGGAGCCTCCTCCTGCCTTTCCCCCAGAATGCAGGCTCCAGGAGGGCAGGCACCCTTGCAGTTTGCCCTCCCCTGTTCCTAGAACAGAGCTTGGCCTGTGATAGGAGTCGTGAACTAATTATTGAATGAAAGAATGCATATAAAAGGCATGCTTTGCAATCACCTATTTTTCTCATTTTTTAACTAGAAAAATATGTATTTATATCTATATTTCACTTTCAAAAAAAGATTTTAAGTAACCTCTATACCCAATGTGGAGCTTCGGCTCATGACCTTGAGATTAAGAATCTCATGCTTTACTAACTGAGCCAGCCAGGTGCCCCTATGTTTCACTTTTATTATTTTTTAATTTTTTTTAGGTTTATTTACTTATTGAGAGAGAGAGAGAGAGAGAGAGAAGAGAGAGAATGAGCAGGGGAGGGGCAGAGAGAGTGGGGGACAGAGGATCCGAAGCAGGTTCTGGGCTGATAGCTGTGAGCCTGATGTGGAGCTCAAACTCCTGAACTGTGAGATCACGACCTGACCTGAAGTAGGACAGTTAACCGACTGAGCCACCCAGGTGCCCCCTATGTATCACTTTTAATAAGAATATTTTAACACCCCCCCCCAAAGAGAATGCAATGTTAATTTAAATTTGTAAAAATTTAGCTTAGGAATCATTATTTTTTTCATTTTCCCTCAGCGAACATTTGCAAGCGGCTGTTGGAGACTGTAACACTATGCCATCTAAGTTCTCTAAGGCCTATTAATCCTTGCCATGTAGTACTTGTGTTGTTCATAGGAAATAAATTACTTCAAGCTGATTTCAGGAAATAAGAATACTGCTTACTTTCTGTTTTTTAAGAAAGCAGGAATATGGCTTATTGTGTTACTCCATTTGTCAAGATACACAATTGCAACACTTTCTCATGCAGTAAGTTAACAACACTGTTTTTTTGCACATTTGCTCCATAATGTTTGTACAACAGAGATTTTTAAAAAAATAGATGAGACGAATATTCACTGGTGCTTTGTTATTTTTCGTTTCATTAAAATTATTTTCGTAACCAAGTTGCTTTAGCCACTGCTATGTTCTAAAGTTCTGACTTCCACATGTAGCAGGTTGTCATAGACGGCTTCTTGTTACTACTTTTATTTTTTCCCCCTTTTATTCATTGTTTTGAGGCAGTAAAATCGTCTTGTGTTTCTTCACTAGAAAGACGTTTTAAGTTATTTTAAGTCCTTGAGAAGAGCATTTACCACAGGGAATCAGGGGTAGCAGACAGGAAAAGACTTTAAAACCCCATATTAAGCTCAGAGTGAAATTGTAATCAGACAACCAATTATTTAATTTTCTTAACGATGCACTTTATAAATGTCAGTGCAATAACTTGTCATTGGGAGAAATAAAAAGAGCGTGAAATGTATTGATAAATATAAAAAGCAAGAAGACAGATCTTTGAAAAGGTATTTATAGCTATTTCAATAGCTATAAAAGAGGCATTCTTTGGATTATGAACATTTGGGCTTATATATTTTATTGGACTTTCCTGAGCATTTAATTCTTATCAATACATAACAGAGTTCTCCTTTCTTTGACTGCTATAATTGAAGATATTAATTGTTGTTTTTTTGTTTTTGTTTTTTTTTTTAAAAAAAAGGCCGGATCATTATTTACTTCTAAACAAAATTTTATGTAGAACCAACCATTGTTTACAAGCACAATTAACATGTTAGAATGAAAGCATAATTATCCACTACTTCTAATCCCTTTCATGGAAATATAAAACCATTAGCACAATAAACAAGTAGCTGTTAATCAGTTGGATGATTTAAGGTTGTTTTTAAACATCATGAACACTTGTTGTTCTTTGCTTTTATCAATAGGTAGTCTTTATTCACAGCTTGTGTAGACATGAAAACCCAGCTTTCAGTTCTCAGATTCAAGGTTGTTCCAATTATCAAATGGGAGTCACATTCACTAAAGGGAGAAATGATTCTTAGATCTGTCACATGTTTACAATCATACATCTGTCACAGCCAGAGAAGCAATACAGTCTCCTGGTAGCTGTGATGACTAGTGAGCCTTCACACATACACACACTTCCAGAGAGAGGAAGGGAGGGAGGGAGGGAGAGCAGAGAGAGAGGGAGAGAGAGAGAGAGAGAGAGAGAGAGAAAATAATTATAGATACTGCTACATGGGCCTCAATTCCTTCTTTGAAAAACCTTTCTACTTTCTTACTTACCTTTCGGGCAGCATGTATAATACTTTGAGGAGGTATTATTATTATTTCATATTGATGTGTCTAAATTTTTTCAACCATCGTTAGGTTATACAACCCTCAACGTATCACATGTTAGTCAAGTGAAATGATTCAGTGGTTTGGAACAGAGATAATCGTACTCATCCCTTGGGAATGTGTGATTCCTTAATTCATGTGAAATAGAATTAAAAGTCTAATTTACAAGTGACTAGAATAGAATTACAAGTTTACTTTGACTTTCAGGAAGTAAAGGCAAGTACATCTCAATTGATACAATGAGAGTCTGGGGTTTTTTTGTTTGTTTGTTTGTTTTGGTTTCTTTATTAATGGTTTACACAAAATCAGGAGCCTCATCATATACAAACTGAGAAAATATAAAGCGCTGTAGAAAATTCACTGTAGCACTACGGAGATGACTCAGCATAGCAGCTTTTTATCTTACCAGTATATAAAAGCATGCCTAAGAGTGCATCAATTTTCACCGCCATTTAGTAGATTAGAAAGCAATTGTAAACAGAGTAAAACCCACATTAACTCCTGTCAACATCCTGCCTTTTGCTCAGTTATGGATTTGTTTGAAATAACAGTGAGATCTAAAGTGATGGCATCGACATCACAGATTGTATTATAAATATGAATGAACCTGTCGTAATGAGATGCGTGGCACTAGATGGCAGGAGTTTGTCCTCCCTGTCATGGTAACAGGTTTGTGACATAAGGGAATATGGCATTGTCTCTAAGAAATAACTCCACATGTTCTCAAATGCTAATCGTATCAGCTGACATGTTTTCAGATTGCCCCAAATTTTACATTCTAATATTGTACCATTAATAACCATCTGCTGTTTAATGTTCAAAAGTCAGTCCAGATGATGTGAAATCCGTTGAGCTATTTCTAAAAAGTGATTGTTAATTTAAATAATATTTTTGACTTCTAGTGGATTATCTTGACTAATCTCTGCCTAAAAGCGTAAGATCCAGAAACCATCTCATCTGAATGGAAACTAGTGAGTGGGATTGGGTACAGTTAAAATGGAAATTCTTTTGAACGAAGCACAGTAGCTGTATCCTTACCTTATAGGCTTTTTCGGGAAGGATTCAGTAAGCTGTTGTTTTCTTCTATTTAGAAGACAAGGGTGTATATCTTTCTTATATTTGTTTTCTTTTTAAAGATAACCACATTGAGAGGTTTTGGTGGTGGAACAAAGAATTTCTTTAGAAGACATCTTTTCATACTACTAGATTAGAAGAAAGGGTACCAGTGCATATCTTTTTAATTGCTTGATTCAGCTTGAATTGTCATTCTTTTTTAGATAAGGGTCATTTTATTCTTCTGTGTAACGTCTTTTTTTTGGAATACTTGTATTCTGGAAAAATTTAGTACTAACTTTTTAACTACATCTTTTAGTCTTCAGAAGGAGTAACTGTACATTTTAGTATCAAAACTGTGAATCCAATTGGATTGTGATAGTTCACCTATTAGGTGATTTACCCGATAGTCAACCTCTCTTTGTTACAGACTTTGCGGTTACAATTTTCTGATGCTTAAAAGGGGGGGAAGTAGTCACCTAAGGGAACTAATATTTATCCAGTGAGTTACTTGTTAAGTACTGTGCTTGGTGCTCTACATGCATTGTATTATCTCATTTAATACAGTCTCCTTTTAACTTGTAAATATTAGAAGTGGGAAATCATCTGGATGTATTGGGATAGTGGCTCTTTGCAAATACACAGTTTACTTGCAAAAGTAAATCCCTGGAGAATATAGGATTAGTGTTCCCTTGGCTTTTCTATTTTATTTTAGAGATAATGGTCGGGGGTGGGGGGGGAGACCAAGATGGTGGGGGTGGGGGTGAGAGAGAGAGAGACAGGGACAGAATGAGAATGAGAATGTTAAGCTGGCTCCACACTCAACATAGAGCCCAACACAGGGTTCAGTCCCACAACCCTCGTGTCATGACCTGAGCCAAAGTCAAGAGTCAGATGCACAACCGACTGAGCCACCCAGGCATCCCCCCGCCCCCCCCCCCCCCACCGTGGCTTTTCTGGTTCTGACTGTAGCCATCACCCAAGGTCTGGTATTGGGGAAGAGAAGGAAAGTACCATGGTGCACATCTCTGAGGAAAAGACGAGCGTGTTTGCCTTCAAGTAAATATCAGCGGCACCCAGGAATATGTGCTCTCACCCATTTTTTCCTAAAAGAAGGCATTTATGGGATTGGTCATATTATACATATGGGAATCCTGTTTTTCAAGTTGAAACCACAAGGACAATGAAACCTAGCTAGTAACCTACAAGATATATTCACTAGGAGCTTGTGGCAGTGGTTTCAAGTTAGATGATTAGTGGATTCATTTTTATCAACTGTAACGCTTTATGATGCTTATGGAAATATTCTTAGTAAATTATTCAATCAAATAAATTTTACATGAGGGTTTTACTAACAAGTCTAAAAAATTATTTTCAACTAAATTCAGTCAGACAGATGGATTTTGTTCTCCAGGTGGTTGCGTATTTTTTGCTTGATAACCTATTTGGCATTACTCTTTTGAACCTGTGAATATTTATATTTCAGGTCCCTCTCAATAATTAAGAAATCCGCATTTGGTACCAGATGTTTCAAATGACTAAACAACTTTTTCTCATTCTAGAACTGTAACATTTTTTACTGTTTTTGTTTTTAGTAACATTTTCCCAAGAAGTAGAAACACAGCAAGTATTTCCTAAAGTCTTAGATTCACTAAGAAGCTGTGTTAAGGTTAATTTACTTTATTAAGCAGAAGTATAGGCATCCCAAGAGCATTGTGTTGTTGTTGTTTTACAAGTATTTTAGAAGCTATAAAATTAGCTGTTTTATAATGTTCTGAGTTACTTTTCTTCTTAGGTTGTTCCCTGCAGTGTATTATCTTTTTGACAGAGCTTTACATTTTTAAGAATTATGCAATGAAGACTGGCATAGCTTCATTTCTAGCAAACTAGACCAAAATCAAAGTGTATCAACCTCATCTACTCTCAGCATAAACCCTGGTCTGAGAAGAGCTGCTTGATTTCTGTAGTCAGGAAACCTTGAGTATCCTGTGGAGGTTGAGGTTTAGGTACAATTCTCTGATTTTTTTTTTTTTTGAGTCCCCTATTTTGTTTTACCTTGGTAGGATCCATTCCAAAAATTATTTTTCTAGTATACTTGGGGTTGGTTATTGGTTAATAATATTAATTCAAAGCCAAAAACGTATTTAATAGGATCTCATATCTGTGCTTTCTCTATAACCATAGGCAAATCACAGGTGGAGTCTTTAAATGCTTTGGCTCATAAGTAACACCACACAAAAAATTCAAGGTCACAAAAATTACATCACCTGTTTCAAAAACCACATTTCAGGCTATTACTAAGGATGCTTCTTTATGATGACTTTAGATTGTTATATATTAAATCATTTCATCTTTTATTTCGGAAACTATTTCCTTGAAAATTCACATTGGGCATTTTAGAATGAGGATTATAAAGATCATTTGAAATTCAGATTAGAAAACATAATTTCCAATATAAATTGTGACTCTAATTTGATTTGGCAAGTAAGAAACTCAAATTTGTTGTATAATTTTGTAACCATCTCCTTTGTGTTTCCATGAAAACATTATATTGTTTTCACTATTTTGAAGATATCACATGCTTCATGAATTTTGCACAAACTATGTTACTTTTTTCTAAGTTTGGGAAATACGCTATTGTACTGCAATTTGATCTCCTGTTGGATTATAATACTAGCATTCCATGTATTACACGGTGCTGTGATACGACATAAAGACTGTCAAAGAGCATTCGCTTTGAATTGTTTTTACAAGTAGGAGAGAAGGATTTGCACTGATGATTCTCTTCATTCTTTAGACTAATGACATATCCTTTTAAAACTGAGACACCATTAGGGAGACACCTATGACAAAGACCATTAGGGAGACACCTATCTGGCCAGGTCACCCCCCCCCCCTCCGCTCCCCACTTAACATCTTTTAAGGGCTTCCCATGGTTCTTGGAATAAAGTTTCAGACCTTTCCAGTCTTAGTCTAGTCACTCTTAACTTTGGTCACTATGTTACAACCAAAAGAGCCTTCCACCCATGGGCTTCATGCTATTCCTTCTGCCTGGAATGCCGTTCTCCCACTAAAACTGTCTCACTAACTCTTGGGGTATCTTTCTGATCTCAAATACTATTTTCTCATAGAAGCTTTCCTCTAACTGCCTTGCCTCCAAAACTTAAATCAGGTTTCCCATTACACTTCATAATTGCATCCTTTACTTTTCCTTCATTGCACTTACAAGTTATAATTACATATTTGTTTGATTATTTGTTTAATGCCTGCCTCTCCCAATAGAGTATAAGCTATATGATTAAAGAAAGAGTTGGAGTCAGAGGAAAGACTTTATTATAATCAGTATTTCACACATTGACAGGTAAATTAGACCAAAATAACTCCCAGAGAGCAATACACAGCCTGATAACCATGAAATCAAGGAGAAGGCTATATGGTACAATATAGGAGGTACACAGACTGACTTTCAGAGACCTCAAAGAATAGGAGAGTAGTGATGGGGGGGGGGGGGTTGGTTTTACATAGAAAGAGTATGCCCTTACTAGTCATTTGGGCATGTCTTTTGACCTCTCTGGGCCTTGGTTTCCTTGTCAGTAAAAGGAAACCTAAAGTTCTATACCTACAATATTGTCAACCACAAATAGAATAGAATGAGGGCTGGACTCCGGTATTCTTTCAGAAAATAAGTTATAGTTGTGAATCATACCAAGGATTCCAGACACAGGCAGGAATATGAAGCTTCTGGGAGGTTTGGGGGGATGTAGAATGGCTAAAGGGAGGGACATAACTAGAAATTAATTGTGACTGCTTTGGCTCCAAATGTACACTCCTTCTTGACCCCCTAGTCTTAAACCTCAATCCTTTTTCCTACCAAATTTCATAAATAAATCCTCAGTATTCAGAAAAATAGTTAAAAATTCAACTATGAAAGCTGGTATTTCCTTTAAAAAAAAAAAAAAAAGAAGAAGAAGAAGAAGAAGAACAACCAACCAATAATTTCTCAAAGCTATGAAGACTCTGTACCAAGTAAGATTGGGGGAAAAAAAGATTTATTCTATTTTTAGTTATCAAAAGCATAGAACAAAAAATACCATCAACTACAGTTGTGGTAGTCTACATGCTAAATTCTCTTCTTGGCTTTTTAAATTCCTTTTTAACTTGGCTTAGGCTGAATGAGGTATTTTAGTCCTAACATGTACATTGCATAAGCTTTACAAGGAAGGGTCAGGATTATTTGTAACTAATGTTTACAAAGGATCAATGGACTGTATCCTTTTGTTTTTGTTACACATGAAAGGAATACAGTTTACTTAGTCCTAAACACCCTCAGTCAGCCACCTGCAAATGGATTATGTACTTGAATATAAAAGTTACTTGTACATTTAAAATGTACTTGAGCTGAGAACATTCTTTCCTCTATTTCCTTTGTTTACTTTATTAATTCTACATGTATTAATGAAAATTGATCTGTACACAGATTGACATGTCAGATTAACTTTTCTGACTTTTTCTGAAGCAGGCATTTCCAGTGAGGCAGTTTCTTGAAGTCAGAAGGATTATAACTTTGCAAATATAAAGCATAGTAGTTTAACAGAAGTGTAAAAAAAAAAAAAAATGGTTAAAATAAGCCAGATTTTAAGTTCTGCTCCTTTACTATATTTTCTAAAACACTAAATGTCACTAGGCAAGCTTTATAATCTTGGATTTGATGTAGTTCAGCAAAAAGATTGATGAAAGTTGATTATACAACCTGAGGAGACAAAAACAATACTAATGACATGAAAAGCAGAAATTCCAATTGTTCATTCAGGGCAGGGGTTTGTATAATTTCCTCAATCTAATCATCGTCTTTCCTTTGGAAAATCCAAGGAGATGAGCTCATTTAAGGTCCCCATATGAGCACCTTATTTTACTTATACACTAATTTCGATCCTTTCTTTATTAGTCCTTCCTCCAACAATTAAGTTTGTTATGACTAAAAAACACCTGACAGTTCACAGCACAGCCCCCTTCCCCAGTACTCCTGCCCATTTTTTCCCCATACCCACCAGACCCTTTCACATCCAAGTACAGATCTTCCTCATCTTAACAATGGAGTCACATCCCGATTTAACACATTTTATACGCCTAATGCATTTAATACACCTAACCTACCGAACATCACAGCTTAGACTTACACCTTACCTTACACCTGCTCACAACACTTACGTTAGCCTACAGTTGGGCCAAGCTCTTGAACGCAAAGCCTACTTCATAACAAGTTGTTGAATATCTCATGTAAGTTCTCGAATACTGTCCTGAAAGTGAAGAACAGTGGCTGAATGGGTACAGAATGGTTGTAAGTGTATTGGTTGTTGACCCTTATGATACCGTGGCCGGCTGGGAACTGCCCCTCCCTGCTGCTCCCCAGCACCATGACGTAGCATCATACCGTATATTGTTATCCCAGGAGAAGACAATGAATCAAAATTCAAAGTACAGTTACTATTGAATGGGTAGTACTCCCATACTATCATATAGTTGAAAAATCCTAAATCCAACCATCGTAAGTCAGGGACCATCTATATGTTGTATCTGCTCCTACTTCTACCTAAGATGTCCTTCTACCCTGCTTTATTTGATAGGCTTAGACTTACTTGTCAAGACTCAATACAAATGTGATTTATACCATCAGTGCTTTGCAGGCTTAATTCTTTTGTCCTCTATATTCCTTCATCATTTTTTTTTTATTTCGTAGCTGTTTTAGCACTTACTTACAATTTATTTGTTTTAATAATATGCTTTTTTCTCTGCTAGATATGAGTGCCTTAAGGTCTAAGACCTCCTTCATCTTTGCATCCCCAGCACAATGGCTGGTAGGTACATAGTAGGCAGTCCATTATTGTTGTTTCAATGCATGAATTCAGTAACCAATTATATGAAATGTCTGACAGACAATCTTCTACTTTGAAACCAGTGGTATTCCCAAAGTTAATTTTTAAATCCGTTGTTTTGGAACTCACCAAGCAATTTCCCACAGAAACAATGTTATAAATGTTATAAATGGTGGTTAGGTTCCCAGGCTAGCCCTCAAGAGTCTATTTAACCCATAATGTAGCTGAAACACAATGCAGTTGTAATGAAAAATAGCAGAAAACAGCACTGTTACAAATGTGCAGTGTTTTCATTACATTAAGTAAATACAATTCCTCTTCTCTTTAGAAACTGCAATCCAGGGTAAATTATACCAATGGGCAGGCATAACATGACCTAGTGATAAGAGCATGAATGCTTAATATAGGCCAAGCTCTTTGACTAACTTGCCTTGGAAATCATTTAACTTTACTATGCCTGAGTTTCTACATCTCTCCCCCCATCTTGGTACTTCTTGCCTGCTCCCATTATCTGAAGAAAAAGCAAGATAATGAATGTAAAGTACACACTGAAACATTTAGAGCCGTATGCACATGCAATGCGTATCATGGTATAAAGTGCTCACAAAGGAAATTAACCTGAATTATGAACATTTGATGGAGTGAAAAATAAAGTAACACATGGAGTTTAAACTTCCACTGGCCTGACCCCCAAAGTCTGGGAGCTGGATAACCATCGTGTTGTCTTTCTTCCACCATGACCAGCTAGAAGACATGAGTTGCTCTCTCAAGGCCTTAGTTTCTGCTTGGGCAAAACGGCATTGGGATTAGATGACTTTCTAGTTCTTTTAACCTGATTGTATTTAACATTATTTGGACAGAGTGGTAGCTTTGGTGGAATCAAAAATATCCTGGAGGGGTCATAAATATGGACTGAATTTCTTCGTTTTCTCTTGTGTGATTAGCTTGCTTCAAGTGCCACTTAGATACGTTATATCTTTACTGCTTGATACAGTTTCTTCCTTAGTCTGCTGATACATGGACCTTCAAACCAATTTGTTCCCCAACATCTGCCATCAAAATCTACATAGAAACTAACTCCTGTCATGTAGTGTCTCCATCCGAACTTGCAGAATAAGCAGTCCTCTTATTCCCTACTCAGAATTCTGGTTTCTCCTACAAAGCATAAAGTTTTCCTTATGATTTGTCTGAGAGATTCTCTGAGAGTTGATTCTAGTGCAATAGATACATGTTCCAGCTAACTGACTAATCAGACTTTATCCTCTATTAGGAGCCATCTGTTGGCTGATGACGACTGTTTTTTATTTTAGTGCAATCCATTTTTATTTGTTTGTTTGTTTTTTACCATACCACCTGCACTTCCCACTTTCCTGGCTCTTCCTTCTTTCTGTGGGAGTGCGGGAGGGGACAGAATGTGGCCAGCAGGGGTCTGCTGACCTCCAAACAAAATGCTTGAGGTTCAACCCTTTCTCTCTGACCAGAATGCCTCCTACCTCAGCTGTCAAGCCCTCCTTATATTCTGTCCTGTATTTAAGCTTCCCCAGAAATCTTACGACCTTTGAGACTATGAGACTTTTCTGGAACAAAAAGAACGAAGTCGGTAAATTCTTACAATCTTTAATGTTTTGTAACAAGAGATTCACATTTATCTCTTCCTCAATCATTGCTTTCCTTCTGTGCCTGAGGATTGAGTAGTACATAATAAATATGTAACCCCTTCTATATAAACAATTGTTATTGGGTCAAACCGCATTACAAAAACATGTTCTGTGTGAAATTTCCAATGTGATTTAATGTTAAAAATGTTAGGATTAGATGACCCACGTAATACGTTTTCTTCACTGTCTTCATATGTTCATCAGCATGGGTGTCACTTGCTCTAAGTCCTACCATCTATGAGATGGGACATTTGTAGCATTTTTAGTAGATTTCCCCTCAGGTAGTGTTGCCTGCACATTGTTTCAGGTGTATCTTAAGTTCTACTATTACTGCAAAGCTCAACTCGGGGCTTGCCATTGTGAAGCCTGTCTTCACGTCAACTGTCCTGGTTTGGACTTCACCCCTCTGAGATCCTGTTGCATTTACTGTGGGCACATCTCATTTGGCATTCCCATAACACTAAAGATGAGCCAACATAAGCTCTTCTTTTGTCGATGGTGCTTTTCCAATCAGCAAGAGTGCCTTAGACTTTTTGGTAGTATCCAACTCTTATAGCTTATACATATAGGTGCTCAATAAACATTTATTGATTCATTATTCAATTACACATTGACTTATTTGTTAAGTGGAAGTTTTCAACTGATCTATTTTTTGACCTTTTCAGTTATTAGTTTTTTGGCAGTGTTTTGATTACCCAGTTGCATTTTTACCATCAATAGGTTATGTCTATGAATAGAAGTCTAGAGACATTTTTAATGTGTTTGGGAAAATAAATTGAATAAAGAAGTTCAGATTTTAAAATTGCAGATGAATATTGTGTTACTGATTAACTGTAGCAAACATATTTTGAGACAGTTTATCTAGCTGAGGAAAAGACAACAATAGAGCCATCCCTTGTGACCATTTTCAGTGGCTTCCTTCAAAAATAGTCATTTTAAAGTTTTTGTTTCCTTCTTCCTTTAATCTCTCATGTTATGAATAATATTTAGTTGAACTCCCAAAGCAACTGGGGGAAGAAAATCTTTGGTGTTGATTTTGGATAAAATATGAGACATTTACTTTTGTGAATTTTAATCTCAGAAGACTTTAACACAGCCTTTTGTTCTCTGGGCTCTCGTATCATTCAAAGATTCAAATTTAAACACCAATGTGTTTTTGACCACAAGAAAGCCCACTGAAACACCTAAGTATGAAATTTTTAGTTATTAATATCTATAGAATGTCATTATTCTTTTAATTACCACTTCAGCAAATCTCAAATGGGTAATAATGCATTTGGTTGTCCTGCCTGTCCTCTAAAGGAGGCCCATAGAATAATCACCTTAATGTTATATCACTTCATAGTTTATTATTTCTCTAAGCTTTTTACTTAACCCATATTTGCTTGGCAATCAAGCTGATTGATTAAAAATTATATTCAAATTAATTATTCTCTAAATCCTTTTGATAGATCATTTCAAAGCACTAAGAAATGTCAGACTTTGCCCTGATTTGGGATCAAGAATTGAAATTCTACTTCCTATATTTTTAACCTTATAAAATTCTTTCTGCCTATAAATATCAAAATCTGATTAATCACAAAGCACATTAATCTGAAAATTCATGTATCCTTTTATATAGAGAGAGAAGAGAGAGAGAGAGAGGATACATATTTGTATTAGTTCAAAAGTCTTTACAGCCATAATCCCTCATATATACGAAGTTATTTCTCTCTGGCTTAAACATCTTGGCTGATTTTTAGACTTGGATGAATTTCACTGTAAATTGCCGGTCGATGTGACTTGAGTACCCAGGAGCTGTCAGGATGGCTCAGTGATTTAGCGTTGGTGTCCTGCAGCTTTGACTGTAATCAGCAGATGCTGTGGTATTACCATAAATGTTTTCCTAACTGCTTCTGTCAAAAAGAGAAAATTCTTCCTGCACTGAGTCTGCTGCTTCTGATTAAATTCAGTTTGCCTTCTTTTGCATAATTAATGTCCCATGATGATCTCTAACCTTTTGTTTTTAATATCGCCTCTTGGTCTAGACTCACTCTTGATGGGGAAGCTCAACTAGGAGCAGACAAAGAGAAATGGATGGTGCTTTTACATGAACCCCCAGCACCTCCCTGGCTCTGAAGTTGTTACAGTTTTATATACCATCACTTGTCAAAGATCATGACAGGTTCTGGTCTTTGCGGTGTTTTTCATTGTTGTGCCACTGCTCTGTTCTACTTCTGAAGGCTGTTTCTGCAACGCTTTGGTGCACATGGTTTTGCCTGAGGATGTGGGATGATAGGATCTGCTTTAGAATGTGCTTACCCCGGGTGTGTAAACTGTGATAAACCTCTGGCACAGGCCAGGCAAAGGACTTCCTATTCTTCTGCTAAACTTTCTGTACCTGTAGCCCAAAGTAAATCAGACACTACATTGGCAGCAACAAAGCCAATGTATAAAAAAACATAAATATGTTAAAAATAAATGCCCTATTTGTCAGCGAAAACATTTTTTACATTTTCCCAATGGGGAGAGATCTTTGAATTTGTTCAATAGCAGTACCTTTTTCCTGAAAAGCCCAAAGTGCTTCATCATTTTCCTATTTATCCTTTTAGAACCTAGGAGTACTCCTGCCTGGTAACCACCTGTGAGTTGATTTTTTTTTTTCCCTTTTCAAGTGGAACATTGATGTGAATAGATAGCCTTTGTGATTTCATTCTTATAGTTTAAAAATTTTTTAAAAAGTATACATGATGTCTCCTAAGGCACTAAATCAGGCCAGCAGTAACTGGCAAATTTACAGCTGAGAACTGCTCAGGGATCGCATTTTCTGAAATTAGGATTCTGTCTCTTCCCTTTGTTTCAGAAGAAAGGACAAACTGCTGAGCCTTCACATTTTCTGCAGCTTACCTACTTCTTTGTCCTGTAGGAAATTCTACTCACAAATATTTATCACATTATTTTTAGTATTATTTTATTTTCTTCCTAGAATCAAAGAAGAACTTCAGAATGAAAGAAGATTTTAGAAAAGTGGTAATTTCATGACTGAGGCAGCTAGGCTTAAAATGAGGAAAAGCCACGTACAGTGCATATTTAGTCAGAGGGTTTCCAAACTACTAAAATGTTAACTGTGAGTATAAGTTTAGTTTATGTCAGGTTAAAACCAAATGGAAAGAAACTATTGGATTGGGGCTGGCTGCATGGCTGGTAAAAGAATTCACCCAAGGCAGACAAAGGAGAAGCTTCTTGAATACACTGCAAGGGAGCCACGGGCAGGACAGCAAAGGAGAGACTGCACCTTGAGGTGGGGCGGGGTGGAGGGTGGGGTGCTGTCATTATAGGGTGGAGTGAGAGAGTATGGGAATGTGTGGAATTTTCCCTTGTTTGTTAACTGTGATTGTAAGTAGCCCATTGGTCGGTTAGGACCTATGGCTATTTGCGGGTGGGTCGCCTAATGAGCCTGTTTGATTTCAGCTATGTGGCCACCTGTGGGCCCTTTTGCCTTGCTCAAGTTTTCCATCGCTCGAGCCTGTGGCCTAAAAGTGGCCTCTACAGTCCACAAACAGATTCCGCGTAAAAGCAAGAGTTATGATCAACATTAACTTTATTTTTTCTTAGACTCTGTTACCACCAACTCTTTGAGCTTTTAGTTGCTTAGCTCTCCTGCAGGTCCAGTATGTGTGTGTGTGTGTGTGTGTGTGTGTGTGTGTGTGTGTGTATGTGTGTGTGTGTGTGTGTGTACATAGGTGTATATATGTGTATGTCTGAATTTTTCCCCACACAACCACTCTACTGCTTTTCCGTATCTGTTCATCATCTCTTCGTATTAGCCAACCACTTCTACAAGAGAGAGTACTCCCTCCAGCGAAACAGCTAGTTTGTGACCCGGGAGACAACGGCAGTGTGCCAGGTAAAACAGAAAGGCTGTTAAGTCTTCATTCTGCATCTGCCTTTCCCTAGCTCTGTCACTGAAATTATCCACTTAACTTCTGGTCCCAATTTTTTTTGTCAATAAATGGAGATAAACAATAACCACCTCATAAGAGGACTAAATGTCTGCTAATGTGTCCACATACCTGCTTCTCTGAGACCTGTATCTGATGGCCAAAGAACCAGGAAGACATTTGGAAAAGGCAAGGCTACAAGAACAAGAGGTTCAATTGTTCTTCTTAGTCTGTTTCTGCATTTTCTTTTTTCAAAAAAAAAAAAATATATTTATCTATTTGGAGAGAGACAGAGTGCACAAGCAGAAAGGGAGAGAAAGAGACTCCCAGGCAGGCTCCGCACTGACAGCACAGAGTCCGATGCAGGGCTGGGTCCCATATTCAGGACCTGAGCCGAAAGCAAGAGTCGGACGCGTAACCAACTGAGCCACCCAGGTGCCCCAATCAATTTATTCATGAACACGATGTGTTATTCATAAAAAAAAAAAGTCACATGTGTGTCTCCCTCAGTGATGTTTGAACGTGAGAGTAGAAGTCACTTAGAAAAGCACCAATATCTTAGGAAAATGGGAAATGTTTCTCTGACTCTCAGAAGGGTCTCCTTCCCACCTTTTCCTCCCTCCCTCCAAAAGAAGGATTTTCATAATTTCCCTCTTAATAACTCTAGATGCCCTCAAATCCTCAAACTTGATTTTAAATGTATTATTGTTATCATGGTTTAAGGGGAAGCTGTCAGATTATTTTAGATGACAAAGAGCCGTAATGCATTCTCTCTCTATGCCATTCTCTTCGGATATACTCGGAATTTGGATATCCACCCACTTTATCCCCAGCAAATTAACACATAAATATACATCACTGGATTTATTACTTTCCCCATGAATTTAATGATACTACAGGTAAGCATAAGCCAGTTTGCTGATGGATAGATTACATCGAAAGTATTAGAAATGATTTGTTTTTAACATCAAAAGACATGACTTAACCAGTTATTCCAAAAGCATCTATGGCTCTGTTTTTACCCAGAGTTCTATGACTTCAGGAGTGTCTGTTACTAATGCATCTGCTGTAACCATTGAAAAGAGGCCCGCACACAGCCACTTTCAAGATCTGTGATTAGAGGACAACCCACAATGCCTTAGGGGTATATGATGATCTCTATGTATCAAAGAGCTCTTGCATATATGGTTTTTGTTGTAAAAATACTTGCAGAGTTGTCTTATTTCGTCAGCTCCAGTAAACAAAGGTGCTAAAGTCTACAGAGATTGAGAGAATCATTCCAGGGTATAAAAAGTGAATGACATAGCTAAGAAGAAACTCTTACAATTTTTCCTTTTAAATATAAACTAACCCCAGGGCGCCTGGGTGGCTCAGTCAGTTAAGTGTCCGACTTCGGCTCAGGTCATGATCTCACCGTCCGTGGTTTCGAGCCCCACGTTGAACTCTGCTGCTGACAGCTCAGAACCTGGAGTCTGCTTCAGATTCTGTGTTCCCTCTCTTTCTGCCCTTCCCCCACTCACACTCTGTCTCTCTCTCAAAAATAAATAAACATTGAAAATAAACTAACAAGTAAATAAGTAAATAAAAACTAACCCCATAATAGAGCACCCTCTCTGATCTACAGATGTAGAGTTTGCAACCAACCAGACGAACCAGGGAATATTGCTTTTGTTTCTCTCTCATGTAAATCCAAATAACAAATCAATGAGCATACACCCTGACAAAGGAAAAGGTTTTTCCCTGGCCGTAATAAGCTCAGTTAAAATCAAGTCTGTAGAGACAGCAGGGAAACTTGCCTCCCACTAAAGAGCCTTTAATGTGCTTGAGGAGATCATCCCAGCTCTCTGCAAGGAGACCCGGAAGAGAGCCACAGCAGCAAAACCAGAAATGGCATCACGGTGTGACACAGAGTAGCAGACGTCTTGGCCTTGATTTTTTTCCCTGTATAAGTGGGATATTAACAACAAATTCACAGAGTGTGTGGGAACTACCCGAGGAAATGGTATTAAAGCCTGTTGTCCTGTCTGAAGCCAGAGAGGCACCATTAATGGTACTATTTTCACCGCCATTCAGATAAAGACCCCATGAAAGGTTTCTTGTATAAAATGTAGTAAAAGAGACCAATGGAAAGTGTGGTGAAGGCAAAGAACGGGGTGCCATGAGAGTGGACAATGGTAGCTGGAGGTGAGGGCTTCCTGGAAGTGACTTCCTGCACCGAAGCACTTTGACCTTGTTTCAGACTGGAGAGAAGGGAAGGCCAGAACACTAGTCTCTTGAGAGGCCCAGATACAATGATGAAGGCAGATCATTCTCCTGCATTTACTATGGTACAACAACAAGGGCAGTAACAGGCCGGCTGCACTGAAAGAACCGTGCCGGGGGAACGACCACCGTCAACCGCATCTGGTGCAAAAATGTCTCAAACTCTGAGTTTCTGATTACAAGTGCACTTCCTTCGTCGTGTGTTCTTTAAATCCTGTCCAGTTTACCTTTCAGAAACTGGGCCTGATTTGATTGACTCCATGCCCACCCCTCTACACAGCCTCCTTTTCCCTCTCCCTGTCTCTTGTCTCTCAGTGCCCCAAACTGCCGAGTTCACTAGTTCTCCTTAGACTTTCTCGGACGAGGCCCTGTTACCCCCACATTGCTTGTGTTCCCCTCATTCACCATCCACTGCTACAAATGATACCCCCTCCAGGCCCTAAGCATTTTCTTCTGCAATCAAACACACCCATAGGACTCACTGCATGTTCATGTTTTGTAATGACGAGGCATGGATCCTAATTTTGCCAAAAGCCATAACAGAAAGCAGGTTCAGTGACGCATTTTTAAAAAGGCATAATTGAGTATTTCAAACACTTGGAGCAATTCTTGCCATTTCTCCTTGTTATATAAGAAAGGTAATGAGCCAGTGTCTTTGTGGATATCAATACACCCATGTGATTAGATTGTAGGTCTCCTGTAGGCAGGAACCATGTCTGCCCATTCTTTGCTATACCCCTGACACACAACATGGCCTCCTGTACACGCTCAGCATTTTTCGACTAAAGGAATGACGGCTGCGTGCTGTTCCTCTTGTATCCTCTTTGGCAGTGTGCCAAAGAAATGTGAAACATGGTCTGTGCCCCCTGGCATGTAGAATCTTATGATGAAATGCCCCCCATGTGCATGTGAAGCACTTTTAACACCACAAGGGATGAAAAGAACAGAGACCCTTCTCCAAGTAGTTTGTGATCTTATCGCTGGGCTCTCACACGTGGCAAGGGCCGCAGAAAACTGTAACACCGAGCAGACCAGGATATACAGTATATGAGAGAGGTACAGCGGATGTTCTTTGGAAAGTGACATCAACAACCTTTTTGAATCAGGAGGTAGCATTTGGTGAGACTTGAGGGATCACAGGTTATTATAGACAATGGTTAGGACAGAGGAATAGAGAGGGGGTAGTATTACAGAAAAGTTCACTGCCTTAAGCACGGCTAAAAGAAGTTAAAAAAAAATGTGTGTCGGGGCGCCTGGGTGGCGCAGTCGGTTAAGCGGCCGACTTCAGCCAGGTCGCGATCTCGCGGTCCGGGAGTTCGAGCCCCGCGTCGGGCTCTGGGCTGATGGCTCGGAGCCTGGAGCCTGTTTCCGATTCTGTGTCTCCCTCTCTCTCTGCCCCTCCCCCGTTCATGCTCTGTCTCTCTCTGTCCCAAAGATAAATAAATGTTGAAAAAAAAAAAAAATTTAAAAAAAAAAAAAAAAAATGTGTGTCTTAGTTTTAGGAATTGCACTGTTTCCTAAAAGAATGGTGGTTTCCTCAAGCACAGATTCCTAGTGAGAGAAAACTAGATGCTAAAACTGTAACATTTCAGATAGATTGAGGCATTTGTTGTTAGTTCATTTTTTTAATTGTGTTTAGAAAATAATTATATAACTCTGGGCTCTATTTGGCACAAATCGGTTTAGTATTTAAAGGTACAGTGTTTTTTGTTTTTGTTTTTTTTTTAACATGTAATAATGTCAAAGTAACTAGCTGTGAGTATTTTCTAATGTACTGGCGAATCTGGGTCTTACATTTTGCTTCCTTGTGAATAACTAGTTGCAGTTATAAACATAGGCCGTACTTTATACCATACACACAAAAGCCCTGGAAAAAATATTCCTGGTCTATTTAACTAGAGAGCTCAACAGATTTTTAAGGCATTAGTCACAAACAGTATTGGTAAAAATGAAGTGTCTCATAAGTTACCTTTGGTTCCTTGTGCTAATATAGGACTACTATTTGCTGCTTCTTCAGCATTTATAGTTTCTTTTTCAAAAGTTAACTGTAACAGGGGCACCTGGGTGGCTCAGTCGGTTGAGTGTCCAACTTTGGCTCAGGTCATGATCTCGTGGTTCTTGAGTTCCAGCCCCACGTCGGGATCTGGGCTGACAGCTCAGGACCTGGAGCCTGCTTCAGATTCTGTGTCTCCCTCTCTGTCTGCCCCTCCCTGTTCGTGCTCCATGTCTCAAAAATAAACAAACTTTTTTTTTTTTTTTTTTTTTTAATTCAAAAGTTAAATACAGCAGCTATAGTTTGAAGTCTGGAGCTGAAACGGGAGATTTTGGGCTTGACTCTGAGCTCTGCCCCAATCTGCCTCCTGCCTTGTAGCCAGCTTCTTAATCCCTCAAAGCTTCTCTTCCTCATCTGTGAAATGGAGAGAAAAAAAATCATCCTTCACTAGGCTGTATGGCGGTTCTTATAAAGCATCTCCTGCAGGCGGGGTGTTTAGTAAATGCTCGGACACATTCATATTGCTTTTATTATTAGTCTTTTGTAAAATGCAGCCTGAAATCAGGGGATAAAAGACTTGCAAACAATTATTTTCTTAATAAGATGGGCAAAAAGTGAATTATATTTGTTAGAACTGAATTTGAGTTCCACCTCTTTGTGGATTGTACTGAAAATTTTGTTATTTTTGTAACAAAGTATTTTTAGTTTGTCACATAGTAAACTTACTGGACAGAATTATAAGTAAATCTTTACTCTGTTAAGTAAGGCCATAAACATATAAGATCATAGGACTTGTATATTCCTGGAGAAAATAGGTACGAGGTAGTACATTAGAGAAATACAATGATTCATGTTGGAATTCCCATGAATGTTGGGGTGACCAAATGGTGAAACTGCAGAACACATTGCTTCTATTTCTACTCCAGAAGGGGCCTTCTCAGATCATGGGATTCTTTCCTCTTCCAATTAAATAAGAACCAGTATAGAAAGGTATTGCAAAACCTAGGACCTTTAGAAATAAGATGAATTAGCAAACATATTGATATTGCACTGTAATAAAAGAATGTATTATGTTCCATATTTTTAAGTCACTAAAAGTTAAAGGTACTACAGTGCCCACTTGAATTTAGATTGGTGACAGGTATAACCGTCTGACCTCTAGTGGCTGTAGCTTGTACATGCATCTCAGTTGATAGGGTTTTAAAAATAAATAACTAAGGCTGTGGGAAGATTCTAAGATTCTAATGATTGAGCTCTTAGCCTTCTCAGATTCTAATGATTGAGTTCTACAAGTGAGCATACTACTACCTTCCCTCAAGTTATCCTAGTCTAATTGTTGAGGTAGTGACTCAAAGAACAGTGTTCAGAACCAAGTTTGTCCATCTGCGAGTTTGGGTGCTAAAAAATGTATCAGCAGCTCCTGCCCCGAGACCCAATAACCAAGTAATCTCTACAGTACTTTGAGTTGAAATTCCGAGGTTCAAAGCAAGCTTCCAGCATCAACATTCAGCAATATTTTATTGGCTTGCCTGAAATATTTTTAAAATATCAACAGACCAGCTACGTATGTTTTTATTCAATGCCTGTATAAGTAATGTCTTTCATAATGTGTAGATGTGTGGGTTTTTATAAATATTTTCAGATTCAAATTGAACCGGCTTGCCATTCGTCATGTACTCCGTCACGAGTTAAGGATGCTATTTGTGACCAGGGAACAGATTGGAATTAAACTCTGATTATCCTGAACCACTGAGCTAAGTGGACGTAGATTCTACATTTAATATGATGCCCTGAATTGAAAAAGACTTAAAAAAAAATTTATATTGAGGTTGAAGAATTAAAAACAAGCATTCTGCCATGTGATAGTAATATATTTTCCTGTGTGTTTGACATACACCATATTGGAATATTTGATTTAATTTTTTTCTTTTTATACTTTATATCTCAATTAACCAAGAACTTTTATCTCAATAGTTGAATGAACCATAAATTACTACACGTTTATAGCTAATGTGGATCTCCAATAATTTTTTTATTTCAGACACTATGTGGATTATAAAGTTCCATGTATTTTAAGGCTTCTTCTATGCTGACACTTGTAGCTCTTTAAAGAGAATATATGAGAAATGGAACTACTAACAATTGCTACATCTTGTCCTCTGTCCATTTTCCTGCAGTCAGCACCTTCTTGAGCTTACCAAGAGTACTGCACTCTAATTTCTTTCTTTTCTGCCCGCTGTATGGTACATTTCCAGTGCTTTGTGTTTCATGTTGCCATAGAGACAGGCGGTGCTCCAAAGCCCCGGGAAGAGGAACAGAAGCAGGTCTTTGAGGAAACAGTCCCTGCTGGCGAGAGAAGCCTGAGGCAGGAATCTATAGCAGTAAATGGAAAGAGGGAATTGTGTGGTCAGATCTGACTGTGTCCAGAGGGTCTTAGGAAGCGCACAGGCCCAGCCATGCTGCATTCAAAATGAGTTGTTTACAGAAACCAATTTTTCAAAGATCTCAGGGTAGTCTGGGGTTTCTTAGGAACTAAACTTGGTGTTTTATTTGCAAGAAAATAACTGAAGTGACATCGACCTATTCCTTTTCCCTGTTTCCTCATTAAAAGGGAGCAGCTTCTAAGAAAGGTCCTCTTTGCCTGACTTATTTTGCCGATCAAAAATCTCACCTTTAAAACACAGATCGATGTTCTTTGACTCAGCCGAAGCCATCAGAAGTCAAATTTCAGTCTGAGCACAAGAGACTCTATAACCAGCACCCAAATCATTGATCCAAATATGCTAGTTCTAGAACTGAGTAGCCTATATTTACCCTAATTGGTCATGTCCTCCTTCTATGTTTTAGATACATAACAAAGCTTTTAAACATTTTTCTGATTTAATGAATTGTTATACCTCCTACTATATTAACTCATAACTGTTAATATTTTTTTCTTTAGAGAGAGCTGTTAAAAGACTTTAAAATAATATAGATTTTTTTTCTCTTCCCTTTTCCAAACAGATATCTATGTGGTAAGGCTTTATAAAGAAAAAAAAAAAAGGAGGAAGAGAAAAATTAAAAACTTAAGGAAAAAAATGTGAACCAGATTTTTAAAAATATTATTTTGTGAGTTACCTTTAAGATCTTTTTTTTTTTTAATTTAAATAAAATCCATACTCGGGGTGTTTGCTGGATTTTGTCACAGATCTAGTATCTAAGCAGAGAAAGAATTCGGAGGAATTCAAAAACAAAACATCAACATATATTCCCAGGTTACTGGTCCAAGGGCATAGTATGCAAAATTGTACTGTGGAGCAAGAAGGCCAGTGATGTGTAAATCTGAAAATGGAATAAGGCTGAGTAAAGATCTCTGAGGCCCTCATTTTCCTCAAACTGACAGTAGGAGGCAGTAGTGTACCAGCCTGAGCTACTTTCTTTAAGGTATTGCCTATGACTCATGCCAGATTTCTTTTTTTACTCATTTTCTAGAAATACATGAAACCAAAATCTTAGAGGTAGTGTCAGATTTCATAACGAATCTTAGTACCATCAATCCAGTACAAGATAATGCTGCTGGGCTATGAATAGAACTATCAAAAAAAGGCCAGTCTACCAGTTTCTGAGTGGCAATTCTGTGCACCTCGGCCCCAGTACAGGCTCTGTTCCAATTTGAATAGAAGAATGGCAAGAAATAAAGGTCAGTCTCGTTTTGGAAAGGAAAGTCACATTTAATAAGTTAGATCCTTCTAATTTTCACTGATTTACTAAAATGTATACAGGACTATGCAGTCAAAGTAGAGGAGTCTGAATGGTAACCTGGTCTCCCTATGGTTAGATGGCTGGATAAACACCTCAGAACATGGGCAATAGCAATGAGAAGCATTGCCATTATTAGCATTGAACTTTCATGATTGTATTCTACATGTCTAGCCATTTTCTACTCTACCATTTGCAGCAGTTACATAAATCCAGATTACCTAGAAATGCATAACTGTTCCTTCTTTATATAAAACAAAATCACAATGAAGTGCTAAATTTTGGAACGTTGAATTCTTTTGCTTGTTTTTCGTGTAGCTACAAAATGATGTTGGAAAGCATTTTATTTCTTTAATAACAGATTTCAAAAATAGGCTATCTTTTATTCATTGACCTAATCTTAATAGATTATACATTTTGTGTTTTTTCTTTCATCAACATTAGGAATCTATTTATATCTGCAATTTATTTCCTTATGTAATTCAAATGGCACTCTTTATCTGATAACCACAATTAGTGCACAATCTGTGACCACAGAACAAAGCCAAGTTTGCTAGTCTATACAGGGTGCAGCTTACGATTTTGATTTTTTTTTTTTTTTTGTAACTTTTCTTCTAGCCAAGTGAACTACATACACATCTTTATACGGTGACTTGTAAATAATTTATATGAGTATTTTTAATAAATATGGAGACATGAACATGTTAATTTCCATTAGGGTATGGATTATTCCAATTTGAACTTTAAGTTTTGACTAGAGTTTAAAAAGCTTTATTTTTGCCATAATTCCTACACCATTTTTAATAATTTTCAGCTTTCAAATAGTAGAAAATCCAATTTGAGATAAAGTCATAGAAATTTTCTATAAAGATCTGACTAAAAATTGTTACAGATAATAGCATTGGTAGAAAATCCAGGTTCTTGACTTGTCTTGTCCAATATAGTAGTAACCCAATAGCCTTATGTGGCTCTTGAGCTCTTGAAATGTGACGAATCTGAATTGAGATGTGTTGTAAGTATAAAATACATATTTGACTTTGAAGACTCAGTACCTAAAAAAAGAAAAAACGCCAAGGATTCCATTAATATATTTTAAATTTGCTTACTTGTTGAAATGATAATATTTGACATTTGGTTAAGTAAAATACATTATTAATGTATTTCCCGCCATTTAATGTAACTTCTAGAAAATGTTAAGTTGCAGGTGATTATTTCCCACTATTTAATGTAACTTCTAGAAAATGTTAAATTGCATATGTAGTCCACTTGTGTGACTCTCATGTTCTATTTCTATTGGACTCAATGCTAGATTCTCAAAGGGCCAGAAAGCACAAAAATGATATGTCCCCAGTTTGTTATCCAAGTGGTATTATTCCAAAGTGTTTTCTTTGGAAAGGACTAATATAAAACATTAAGTGAAACTGGATATGATTTTATTATATTATTTATTATCATGAAATTATGCTATGCTTAAGTTCAGTCATGAAATAATGTTTTAAACACTCATAAGCAAAACATTGTTCTAAGTACTTAGGATATACCAGCGAATGAAACAAAGATCCTTGCCTTCATGGAGCTTATGTTTTAGCAAGTTAGGTCAGACTTGCATGGATGTGAGTTTGTTTTTCTTATTCTTTAAACATATTACTCTCTTTTAGATATGCTAATATGCATTTAATGACAGGCTAGGGAGAAGTAAAAGAACGTATCTATGTATACAATCATACATAAAATTATTTAAGTTTAAAATGGTCTTCAACACAAATGTTTCTCAGTATGGAATTCTCCAGTGAATAAAACCAGATTGTTTTAAGCAGACTTTTGTTAGGTACATACTGACAGCCAACTGCAGTTATCAAGTCTACATTGAAATTTTTTTAAATCTGTTTTCAAAATGATTCTGTGGAGCATAGAATTATATTATTTTATAGTACTGGGTATGGTAGTTGTGTTTGGTTTGGGGATTTTGTTTTCAGAATTTTGAACTATTAAATGAATATGATTTTGTATGTTTATAATAGAAATGACAGAATCCTAAGTGTTTCAAGGATGCATCACATAGCATGGTGGCTAAAGACTTATTGAATTAACTAATACAGTGACACAGTCATAGCTTCAACTCATGATCTCTGGAAGAACAGTTGAACTTGTGGCTATTAGGCTTGGCAAAGAGGCTGGGGTATATGATATCTGTCTTTAAATAGTGGAAGGGCGCGTGGGTGGAGGAGGAATTGGACTCACTTAATACATCTCTAAGGGAAAAACTCAGTAGGGCCAGTGATGAAGATCTCAGGGAAACAAGCATTAGATAAACATAAGGTAAAACATTTAATTATTAGAGCTGTCCAAAAGAGGAATTTATTGTCTTGTGAGGGCATGACTGGAGGTCTTCAAACTTAAGACGACTGCTTGACAGGATGCTGAATAAATTGAATGTAAGCACTGGATAGATGGCTCTACCAAGTAACTCAGGGTCTTTCAAATCCTGAGATTATATGACTCTGAATCAAAGTGAAATGGAGTCAAAATAGTATAAGTTACTTGTTCAGAAGGAATATCTGTATAATGGAAATATCTAAAAATGTTGAATTTAGGAAAGATAAAAAGTAAAGGAAAATACTTGAGAAAACACACTATAAGATACTAAGTATTTAAGTAGTCTTAGAAATGGCTTCGGGAATTTAGGTCCCGTAGTATTTATTTAGCTGATTGTTTTCCAAGATAGCTTCCAAGTTATTAGCACTGGAAATCAGCCTTTCCTCAACCCCTCATCTTAGTGAAGTGCTCTTTATTTCACTACAGGTCTGTTTTCCATAGTCTAATCACATGCCCCAGAGCCTTAGGGGTTTAAGATTTGGACTGAGTTTGCCAGAGGTAAGTAGCAAAGTCTCTGTGGCCTTAGCAGTTTATGGACTTCTCAAAACCTCAGTTTCCTCATTTATTAAAACCGGGTGGTTTAATACCTATCTTTTAGAGTTGTTGCAAAATTTTTTAAATAACATGTAAAGGGCTTATCAGATATATAGTACATGTTCAATAACTATAACGTCAAACCATATCCCTGTAATATTTCTCCACCCTCTTCCTTATGAAACACCAGATCAACTGATCAAATTATTTACTATCTGGTATTACCTGACAGGCAATTGCATACTTGAGAAATATTTACTTAAGAGCTGCTAAGTAGCCTCAAACTGACCACAAGTGCAGAGTAGCATGGGTACTATGGAACAAATAGCAGAAGTGGTAAACAGATACTATGGTTGATTCTAGTATGACTTTATTATGATTTTAGTATGATTTTAGTATGTTCGTATGAAGAGGAAGCTGCTTTGGACATGAGTTTGGTTTGAAAATGTGTTGTTTGAGGTAATGATAGGGCATTTAAGGCAGAAATGCTTCAGGGGCCTAAGAGGAACACAGGATTGAGGCTTTGCCTAGAGGGTTGCAGATGCAGACGTGGGAGTTGTCTTCTTAGCAGAGATGGCTGGAGCTGTGACATCTTGGTGAAGAGAATGTAGAATGGACAGAAAAGTGGACCAAACATCTAACCATGAGAAATGGCTAAGAGGTAGCATTGTGTTTGGGGGTGGGGGGGTGGAAGGTAGAAGTTACCAAAGAAGATTAAAAATGAATCCTCAGGGGCGCCTGGGTGGCGCAGTCGGTTGAGCGTCTGACTTCAGCCAGGTCACGATCTCACGGTCCGTGAGTTCGAGCCCCGCGTCGGGCTCTGGGCTGATGGCTCAGAACCTGGAGCCTGTTTCCGATTCTGTATCTCCCTCTCTCTCTGCCCCTCCCCCGTTCATGCTCTGTCTCTCTCTGTCCCAAAAATAAATAAACGTTGAAAAAAAAAATTTAAAAAAATAAAAATGAATCCTCAAAGTGTGGGAGAGTAAGCATGGTAAAGGGCATTACCGTGAGAGAACATGCTAACCAGCAGTCTGAGGACTTGAGTTTTGTCTCCGACTCTGCCTGAAACTTATGTCTGCTTCTTCAACTTTATGTAAGACAAGGTAGACTCTTATCACCTCTGTCACAGAGGTGTTACAGGAACCAAATGAGTGAAGTATGGGGACAGTGAACTGCAACTACCCATGTATCAAGGTAACATAATGATATTGATATTATTGATTGTATAGCATTAAAAGTTATAAATAACATCCTATGATGATTTGTGACACCAACTACCCAGAGTTACATCAAGCTTTATAGGTCACAGTCCTCTGAAAAACTGCCCTCACTTAAGACACCAGCTGTAAGTTTGGGGGTCTCCGGGCCACCTTCACTTCTGACCAGCTGGCTATAAATTCACTGGTTTTCACTACCCTCTCTGGGTTCAATAATTTATTACAATGAGTCCTAGAATTCGGGAGCTTACTATTCGGCTCAGCATACTACTCAGATTACTTTCACAGCTTTATTATAGTGAAAGGACACAGTCAGCACCAGCCAAAGAAAGAGAACACATGGAGTGAGTTCTAGGCGGGTCCCAAACGTGAAGCTTCTGTTGTCCTCAGGCATATTATCTCCCCTCAGCACATCAGTATGCATCATATTGCCAACCAAGAAGGCTCAGTCTCAGTGTCTAGTCTTTGTATTAAGGCTTCATTCCTTAGGCATGGTTGACTGAATCATTGGCCACGTGATTGAACTCAGTCTGTACCCTTCTCCCCTCCTTGAAGATCAGGCTTACATTGCTTGATTCAAAACCCCAACATTCTAATCACATGGTTGGTCTTTTGGAGGTAGCCACCCCTCATCCTGAATCACAATTACCATAAACCATATTAGGGATCTACCATGAATAGCAAAAACACTCTTATCACTCTGGAAATTCCAAGGGTTTAGAGGCTACCTCCCAGGAACCCAGATAAAAGCAAACAAATTCTTTATTATACATATTCTAAAGTGTTGCGAATGTAACAAAAAATGACGCATGAAGAAATTCCATTGAGTTTAGGAATTTTGAGGCTCTTAGGTTTCAATAGATATAGATTAAAAGCCAAATTAAAATTTGTTAAGAATTGAGTAGAATGTGGACAAAGGAAAGCAAATATAGAGAGGGACATTCAACTCAAGTAATATGTTACAAACAGCTCATGTCAGATAAGCAAGTAAATGGAAAGGTTTACATTACCATTCACTGTAGGAAAAAAAAAAAAAGTCTGGACTTATCCTGGATGCTCTGTGCTCAGGATCCTGCAGCATTTTCGGTTCCATCCAGCCTTATGAGTACTCAGGAAGGCCCAGGATAGGAAATTGCGAACTGGAAGTGCTGTTTTGAATTTTATTTAAAGGGCAATGATAACAAACAAGACTGAAAAGAAGTATATATGTATGATAAGTTTCTGAAAAGAAACAACAAAAACATTCTAGTTAAATTATGTTAAACAATTCAACTAAGTAAATTTGAAGATGAAACTGGCTTTATTCATCAGTTTATGAATCAGGCAGCATCCCATCTAGCACAGACAAAGGAGCTTTGAGGAGCCATACAAAACGGAAGACTTCTAGGCAGAAAAGGGGAGAGACAAGGAACCAGTGTGTTGTTTCAGGGAAGGTCACCTTCTTTTGAAAGGGAACGGGAGGGGTCTGTTGAAATGATTATCTCATTAGTGCTGATCAGGTCATTCCAGATTGATTGGTTGGAGGTAACATTCCCGAGCGAGGCTAGATAGTAAGTTTTGATTTGCTGGCATGGGACTCAGCATAAGTGACTCCATTTTGGACCTGTTGTTTCCTTTTTAAACAGTTCTTCCCTTTTGATTAGACTTTCAGCTTCACTGAGAGATATTGATGAGGAGAACAAAGGTATGAGAAATGTAGATAAAATTAAATTTTCCTTATAACTTGCAGCCCACCGATAAATACCTGAGACACACAGAGCGTGACGTTGCTCAAGGGACTCAAGCGTTAATGTTAATGCTTTGCCAGAGATTAAAAGTAACTTTATCTTGGCAATAGCCAGACCTTCAGGATCCCACAAGTCTTCTTTAACATACAGAAATCCCTTTAGAGACTTCTGTTATCTCTACCTCCCCCAAACTTAAAAATATATATCAGTCACTCCTCACAGCACAAGTGCAGCTCTTTCTGCCTGCAAAGTCCTGTCCCTGTGATACAACACAAGCACCGTAAAACATCTCAAAAATTCTTTCTTGACTATTGTGCTCCACAGCCCCATATCAATGCAATCAAAATTTAAGGCATCAGTACCACTCTCATCTACCTCTCTGTAGTTCTTGCGGCTTTTGATGATCCTCTGTGTGGTATTCACAGGTCATGATGGATTTTGCTTAATCTCTGTGATAGTCACAGACCATTACTTCAGATTCACAATTTTTAAGTTGGTCATTTGTTCCTTTTCTTACATTCCAGTCTTAGGTAGATCATTTGCTTGGTGGGTAGTGGCTGGGAACATACGCTGAAAGCTTTCGAGAGAATAGAGCACTCCAGGGAAATTACAGTGATTATTTTAAGTAGAATAATTCCCAGTGTTTGGAGTGTACATAGGAGACGTGGTCCCCAAGACCCAAACCAATAAAAATCAAATGAATCTAAGAAAGAATCGACTGAGGGAGTCACCTTTTTAAGCCAAGTGGCTTTCTCAGTGATCTTATGTAACTGAGTTTCAACTTCCCCGGAGGTGTTAATCAAGGTGCAGCAAGTGGTGACCCCAGCATAGATACCTCCTTCTTCGGAGATAATCGAGGGCTATCCCATAATCAAGATCAACTTTGACCAGAGTCTAGAACTCTATTGCTTTAGCAGGAGATTCTGCAATACTTCTCAAGAATTAAGGAGAAGTTCCAGATCATAGCCTCATTTGAATTCACTCCTAACCAGGGAAGTAGGGGGCCTGCCAAAAGAAGCAAATTCTGAATTTGAACTCCTCCTGGTAGATCTTTCTAACTTGACAGTGTAAATTCAGGGGAGTTGAGCAATGAGGTGTCTCACTCTGTGAACAGTTAAGAGCACAGTTCAGTAACCTAAGAGGAGACATTGCCCAGTTTGTGTCAGCTGTCTAGGAAGTCATAGGCCCAAGAAGAATGATAACCACAACAGTCAAATGTACATTCTGTTGGAGCACAAACTATTTCTGCTAAGGTGGCGCATTGTTCAGGTATTTTAGCATCATAGACAAATTGGAGTTTTTGAGGACAAATCTAGCAGTCTGAAAAGTTACTCCTTAGCAATGGCCAAGGAAAATGTGGGCGATGGTGTTGTCTTTCAAGGCTATTGCCAGAGCAAGGGAAAGAAAGAAAAGAGGACAGTGTTTTATGTTTACAGTAGGAAGTATCGTTTGGTGGAAACCGTCTACCTCCATGTGAGCTACTGTTCTTCATCGTCAGTTTGATTCAGAGGCCTCCAGAATCTGCACAGAACCACACGTCATGTGGAGCCACCTTTGGCTGTGAGACGTGTCTCTAAAGTTCAAGTGCCTGAAGTTTGGCTGCCACCTAGGTAGTGAGGAGGACCTGTTATAATCCCTTCCAATGAGATTCAAGGACAGTCTTTGTTCTTAATTATTACAAATGAAAAGGATGGGAGAAAATCGGAAACATTAGTTTGGAGTCATAGCCAGATATTTGAGGAAACTAGAAGAATTTGGGATCTAGGCTAGTTTACAGGTGCATAACAAAACTGCAAAGATAACAGGATTAGAATCGAATATCTACAAAGGTATAAACATAATTTTTCTCTCTACAATTAGCCCCATTTTTTTTTAACCAAAAATAATCAGAGTAAAGCTGATTTATTTGCATTAGACTTGGCCTGATTATTTTCTTAAGTGGAGCAAGAATAATGATTGGTCATCTAAGCTCTTTTTAAGACTGCTTTGGTGGAACATTTCATAAGCAATCTCAGATTGACCTCTTAAAAGCTATTAGATTTTACCTGCAAAATCTATGGTTTGAGTAAATTTGTCTCTTCTCAAGGTCCCTGAAAATATCCTGAGGTCCGTGGGACTGCCAGGCAGTGACCATCCTTATTTACCTGGTAAGACTGCCAGGAACCCTAATAGTAGATACCAGGTCGATCCTTCCTGGCTTTTCCTTAAAGCTGTCTGGTCATATCTGAGTCTATACACATGTCTCTTAAATATGGCATTCCGTATTTGGTTTAGCCAGTTTTCAGTGGTGTTGTGTTATGAACAGAACAGATTGTTATTGAATTTATGCAAATAACCAGTTATATTGCCATGAAAAGAATATTCAAGAGTTTTCAAATTCTGGAGGAATCAGAGAAAAAGTAAATGTTCAATCTTCATTCAGAAAGGTACACTTTAATAAATTGCTAGAAGTCATAGATCACTTAAGAAAAAGTTTCCTTAAATTTGAAAAAGCAAAACATAAAAGAACCAGCAATGTTTCAAATAAAACCTCATAAAGAATTATAATCATTCGGGTCACCTGGGTGGCTCAGTCAGTTAAGCATCCAACTTCAGCTCAGGTCATGATATCACAGTTCATGGGTTCAAGCCCCTCAGATTTTCTCTCCCCCTCTCTCTGCCCCTCCCCTATGTGTGCGCTCGCTCTCTCTCAAAATTAAATTAAAAAAAAAAAAAGGGGGCACCTGGGTGGCTCAGTCAGCTAAGCATCCAACTCTAGCTCAGGTCATGTTCTCATGAGTTTGAGCCCTCTGTGTCGGACTCTGAACGGACAGTGCAGAGCCTGCTTGGGATCCTCTTTCTCTTCCTCTCTTTGCCTCTTCCCTGTTCTCACTCTCCCTCTCAAAATAAATAAGCTTTAAAAATAATAAATTAAAAATTAAACATTATGATCATCCTTCTGAGTTCATTCAGTCTTGTGTATTAATTACTTGTTCTGCTTGAATCTTGTTTTTCTAGTAGTTCTAGAAGTTCTTATCCAGCTCAATTCTTATGATCTGAAAGTTATCAGAAACCTGTACTTGTCAAAACGCTTTAAATGAGTCACCTTGAAATACAATGCACTTTTGCAAGAGCACTTTTTGAAAAGCATCTGAGTAAAACAATAACTATCTGCAAATGCCAAAATACTTTAAAAATTCCTATTGTTAAAGATGTGATGAGAGTTGATTATAATGAAATTGACAAGGAATTTGGTTATTTCTGTGACACATTTTAAAATGATAACTGGAATTATAATATCATAGCAGGACACAGGAACTTAGAAAACTTTAGGAATTTAGAAGGCTGGGTTTTTCTTTTTTTTTTTTTAATTTTTTTAAAGTTCATTTATTTTTGAGAGAGAGAGAGAGAATGAGTGGGGTGGGGGGTGGGCAGAGATAAAGGAAGACAGAATCTAAAGCAGGCTCCAGGCTCTGAGCTGTCAGCACAGAGCCCAACACGGGGGGGCTAGAACCCACAGACTTCGAGGAGATCATGACCTGAGGCAAAGTTGGCCGCTTAACCAGCTGAGCTACCCAAGAGCCCGATAAGGCTCAGTTTTTCTTAAATAATCAAAGACCCAAAGATAAAGTTTAACATGATGCACAGTTAATTATTTTCTTAAGACACAAAGTCTTTGCTTCCAGTACAGATTATTTAAAAGGTAAAGAAACTTTCACTATCTGTTACCAAAAGCAGACCTAAAGTCCAGGAAAACTTTGTCCTTGTAACAGAGGAAAAACCAATTGTAATTTTGTACCAATGATATTAAAACTCATCTTTTTAAATTTAAATTAAATTATTCTGATCTTAACCAGCTTGATTGCCATAAAATTCCTTTCCCAAGGTTGCATTTTCCCAAAATTCAAACCTTCTGCAATTTTGTCCAGTTTTTTTACTCTTATTCTGAAATAACCAGTTTTAACTTGAAGACAAAATTACTTCATTTTTCCTTAATAAAAATACATCTCCATCTCTCATACCTTCTTTTACCAAAAACACATATCCTACTTTTCTTACATATGGAGATGTTTCCCTTATTATTTCTAGCAGCTTTAATTACATGTATTGGTATTTCTAACACTAAAAAATGTAATTTTTAGTGAAAATAAAGAAGTAAGCAATTGAGCACTATCTTTTACATGAGCATTTTGTGACTTAACAAATTATAAATTTTTTTTAATTTGTAGAAACATGTACTTTCTCACAGTAAATTCTTTATTTGTGGCACAAAACATGATTACTAATAAATTCAAATATCTTTAGTGTCTCTGTAAAAGGAAGCCAAAAGTGGGTAAACCTGTGTTCAGTAATTTTTTCAATACTTAATGTTTTGGGAAATAATGTAGATATTTAATTTAACTTAGCAAAACTTTAAGGTTTCAGGCTACCAAAAAGATTTGGGGACACTATTTAAAAAGTTGACCTATGTTTAGATTACCCACAAAAACTTCATGAGACAAACTCAGCTATCAGCCCTCACTCTTTCTCGCTGACAAATTTTGAAACGTAAATAACATGACCTAATTTGACTAATAAACCCAAGTAGAATAAAGTTATACATCTACATTAATTTTAATGCTGATAATTCTGAAGACATATCTATTTTAATCGATCCAAATTTCAACTAGCTTCTATTTACCAAAGATTATTTCAGATCGCATGAACTTAAAAAGCATTTGTGTTAGTTTCTATTATAATTCTGAGAGTTTTAGGAATCCTTAATGCATATAAGTGCTTAATTCTCTTCAAGCCAATTACATAGAACCCTTTTATAAGTTAATTTTAGCAATACTATCCAGAGGTAGAAAATACCACATCTCTACAGCATATAGAGAGAGAAACAAATAAACATAAAGACAGACGCAAAGACCTTGTGCCTTCCATTTATAACCATTAGTTATAAAAGAGATTGGATCTAAATTGCATTTCTGGCAGATAGAATGATTTGACATTATCTTCTTAGATGGCAAAATCCTTCTATTAATATTTATGGGTAAGATACAAGTTTTTCATTTGCCTAAGTTTTGGGCTTTTTTCAAAAATTTAACTAAATTCTAGTTAGTTAACATATAGTGTAATATTGTTTTCAGGAATAGAATTTAGTGATTCATCATTTACATATAACACTCAGTGCTCATCACAAGTGCCCTCCTTAAAACCCATCACCCGGGGCGCCTGGGTGGCGCAGTCGGTTAAGCGTCCGACTTCAGCCAGGTCACGATCTCGCGGTCTGTGAGTTCGAGCCCCGCGTCGGGCTCTGGGCTGATGGCTCAGAGCCTGGAGCCTGTTTCCGATTCTGTGTCTCCCTCTCTCTCTGCCCCTCCCCCGTTCATGCTCTGTCTCTCTCTGTCCCAAAAATAAATAAACGTGGAAAAAAAAAAAAAAACCCATCACCCATTTATCCCATTCCCCACCCACCACCCTCCATCAACGCTCATTTTGTTCCCTATTGTAGTCTCTTATTATTTGTTTCCCTCTTTTGTCCCCTTCCCATATGCTCATCTGTTTTGTTTCTTAAAATTCCACATATGAGTGAAATCATATGATGATGATATTTGTCTTTCTCTGACTGACTTATTTCACTTAGCATAATATACTCTAGCTCCATCCACATCATTGCAAATAGCAAGATTTTATTCCTTTTGATGGAATGAAATATATATGGATATGATATATCATGTATATGTATATGTATATACATGTATATGTATATCATATATATATATGAATGACATCTTCTTTATTCATTTATGAGTCATTGAACATTTGGGCTCTTTCCATAGTTTGGCTATTGTTGATAGTGCTGCTATAAACAGTGCACGTACCCATTCAAATCTGTATTTTTGTGTCTTTTGGGTAAACAGCTAGTAGTATAATTGCTGGGTCATAGGGTACTTCTATTTTTAACTTCTTTAGGAACCCCCATACTGTTTTCCAGAGTGGCTGCACCAGTTTCCATTCCCACCAACAGTGCAAAAGGGTTCTCCTTTCTCCTCATTCTCACCAACACCTGTTATTTCCTGTGCTGTTAATTTTAGCCATTCTGACAAGTATGAGGTGGTATCTCATTGTGGTTTTGATTTGTATTTCCCTGATGATGAGTGATGTTGAGCATCTTTTCATATGTCTGTTAGCCATCTGGATGTCTTCTTTGGAAAACTGTTTATTCATGTCTTCTGCCCATTTCTTAATTAGATTATTTGATTTTTGGTGTTGAGTTTCATAAATTCTTTATAGATTTTAGATGCCAACCCTTTATCAGATATATTATTTACAAATATCTTCTCCCATTTCATAGGCTGCCTTTTAGTTTCGTTGTTTCCTTCACTGTGCAGAAGCTTTTTATCTTGATGAAGTCCCAATAGTTCATGTTTTTGCTTTTGTTTCCCTTGCCTCCAGAGACATGTCTAGTAAGAAGTTGCTGCAGCTGAGGTCAAAAAGGTTGCTGCCTATGTTCTCCTCTAGGATTTGATGGTTTCCTATCTCACATTTAGGTCTTTCATTCACTTTGAATTTATTTTGTGTATAGTGTAAGAAAGTGGTCTGGTTTCATTCTTTTGCATATTGTTATCCTATTTTCCCAACACCATTTGTTCAAGAAACTGTCTCTTTTCCATTAGATATTTTTTCCTACTTTGTCGAAGATGAGTTGACCATATAGTTGTGGGTCCACTTCTGGGTTCTGTATTCTGTTTCATAGATCTGTTTTTGTGCCAGTACGATACTATCTTGATGACTACAGCTTTGTAATATAGCTTGAAGTCCAGAACCATGATGCCTCCAGCTTTACTTTTCTTTTTCAAGATTGCTTTGGCTCTTCAGTGTCTTTGTCATCCGATACAAATTTTAGGATTATTTGCTCTAGTGCTGTGAAAAATGCTGATGGTATTTTGATAGGGATTGCATTAAATGTGTAGATTGTTTGGGGTATTTATAAACGTTTAAACAGTGGTTGTTCTTCCAGTCCATGAGCATGGAATATTTTTCCATTTCTCTGTGTCCTCTTCAATTTCTTTCATAAGTGTTCTATAGTTGTCAGAGTACAGATTTTCTACGTCTTTGGTTAGCTTTATCCCTAGGAATCTTATGGGTTTTAGTGCAATTATAAATGGGATCAATTCCTTCATTTCTTTTTCTGCTGCTTCATTACTGGTGTATAGAAATGCAACAGATTTATGTACATTGATTTTATATTTTGCAACTTTTCTGAATTTATGTATCAGTTGTAGCAATTCTTTGGTGCAATCTTTTGGGTTTTCTACATTGAGTATCATGTTGTCTGCAAATAGTGAAAGTTTCACTTCTTCCTTTCCAATTTAGATGCCTTTATTTCTTTTGGTTGTCTGATTGCTGAGGCTAAGACTTCCAGTACTATGTTAAATAGTAATGGTGAGTGTAGACATCCCTGTCTTGTTCCTGACCTTAGGTCTCATTTTTTCCCCATTGAGGGTGATATTAGCTGTGTGTCTTTTGTATATTGCCTTTATGATATTGAGGTATTTTCCATCTATCCCTACTTTGATGAGGGTTTTTATCAAGAATGGATGCTGTATTTTGTCAAATGCTGCTTTTCTGAATCTACTGACAGGATTATGTGGTTTTTATCCTTTCTTTTATTAACGTGGTGTATCATGTTGATTGATTTACAAATATTGAACCATAACTGCATCCCAGGAATAAATCCCCCTTGATCATGATGAATAATTCCTTTAATACACTGTTGAATTTGACCTCCTAGTATCTTGTTGAGAATTTTTGCATCCATGTCCATCAGGAATATTGGCCTGTAATTCTTCTTTTTAGTGGGGTCTTGTCTGGTTTTGGAATCAGGGTAATGCTGGTCTCAGAGAATGAGTTTGGAAGTTTTTCTTCCCTCCCTCCCTCCCTCCCTCCCTTCCTTCCTTCCTTCCTTCCTTCCTTTCTTTCTTTCTTTCTTTCAACAGTTTGAGAAGAACAGGTATTTTAAATGTCTGATAGAATTTCCCTGAGAAGCCATCTGGGCCTAGACTTGTGTTTGTTGGGAAAATTTTGATTACCTATTCAATCTTTGCTTACTATGGATCTGTTCAAATTTTCTATTTCTTCCTATTTCATTTTTGGTAGTTTTTATGTTTCTAGGAATTTGTCCATTTCTTGCAGATTGTCCAGTTTGTTGGCATATAATTTTTCATAATCTGTTATAATTGTATTTCTGTGGTGTTGGTTGTGATCTCTCCTCTTTCGTTCATGATTTTATTTTTGGGGGTCCTTTGTCTTTTCTTTTTGATAAGTCTGGATAGGGGTTCATCAATTTTATTAATTCTTTTAAAGAACCAGCTCTTAGTTTTGTTGATCTGTTCTACTGGGGTTTTTTGTTTCTTTGTTTGTATATCATTTATTTCTGCTCTAATGTTTATTATTTCCCTTCTTATGCTGGCTTTAGGCTTTATTTGCTGCTTCTTTTCTAGCTCCTTTTGGTGTAATTTTAGGTTGTGTACTTGAGACATGCTTCCTGAGGTGGGCCTGTATTGCATTATACTTTCGTCTTAGGAACACCTTGCTGCATCCCAAAGTTTTTGGACTGTTGTGTTTTTATTTTCATTTGCTTCCATGTACTTTTTTATTTCGCCTTTAATTTCCCATTTAACCCATTCATTCTTTAGTAATTCTGTACTCCCATGTATTTTGGTCTTTCCAAATTTTTTTCTTGTGGTTAACTCCAAGTTTAATAGTGTTGTGATCTGAAAATATTCATGGGTATGATCTCAATCTTTTTTACTTGCTGAGGGCTGATTTGTGGCCCAGTATGTGATCTATTCTGGAGCATGTTCCATATGCACTGAAAAAGAATGTGTATTCTGTGGCTTTAGGATAGAATGTTCTGAATACATCTGTTAGGTCCATCTGGTCCAGTGTGTCATTCAAAGCCATTGTTTCCTTGTTGATTTTCTGCTTAGATTATCTGTCCATTGTTATAAATGAGATGTTAAAGTCCCCTACTATTATCAATGCGTTTCTTTAAGTTTGTTATTCATTGATTTATATATTTGGGTGCTACAATTTGGGGGCATAAATACTTACAATTGTAAGATCTTGTTGGATTAATCCCTTAATTATGATATAATGCCCTTCTTCATCTCTTGGTACAGTCTTTGATGTAAAACCTAGTTTGTTGGGGGGCCTGGGTGGCTAGTCAGTTAAGCATCTGACTTTGGCTCAGGTCATGATCTTGCAGTTCATGAGTTAGAGCCCCACGTCGGGCTCTGTGCTGACAGCTCAGAGGCTGGAACTGCTTCAAATTGTGTGTCTCCCTTTTTCTCTGCCCCTCCCCTGCTCACACTGTCTCTCTCAAAATTAAATGAAAGAAAGAAAGAAAGAAAGAAAGAAAGAAAGAAAAAGAAAGAAAGAAAGAAAGAGAAAAGAAAGAGAAAAGAAAAGAAAAAAGAAAAGAAAAGAAAAGAAAAGAAACCTAGTTTGTCTGATATAAGCATGGCTACTCCGGCTTTCTTTTGACATCCACTGGCATGATGGATGCTTTTCCATCCCTTCACTTTTAACCTGCAGGTGGCTTTAGGTCTAAAATGAGTCTTGTAGACAGCATATAAATAAGTCTTGTTTTTTTTTTTATCCATTCTGATACTCTGTGTCTTTTGATTAGAGCATTTATTCCATTTATATTCAAAATAATTATTGATAGATATGAATTAAGTGCCTTTGTGTTACCTGTAAACTTGGGATATCTGGTGATGTTCTCTGTTCCTTTCTAGTCTGTGTTGCTTTTGATCTCCCCCCTCCACCCCACCCCAAAGAGTTGCCTTTAATATTTCTTGCAGGGCTGGTTTAGTGGTCTCGAATTCCTTTAGTTTTTGTTTGTCTGGGAAACTCTATCTCTCCTACTATTTTGAATGACAGCCTTGCTGGATAAAGTATTCTTAGCTGCATATTTTTCCCATTCAGCACATCGAATATATCCTGCCACTCCTTCTGGCCTGACAAGTTTCTGTGGACAGATCTGCTGTGAATCTGATCTGTCTTCCCTCTTAAGTTAAAGATTTTTTTCCTTTGCTGCTTTCAAGATTATTTTCTTGTCTGTGTATCTTGTGAATATGACTATGATACATCTTGGTGATGGCCACCTTTTGTTGAATTTAGTGGCAGTTCTCTTTGCTTCTTGGATTTCAGTGCCGGTTTCCTTTCCCAGATTAGGGGATTTTTCAGCTATAATTTGCTTAAACAAACCTTCTCCTTTTTATCTCTCCTCATCTTCTGGGACTCCTATGATATGGATATTATTATACTTTAAGGAGTCACTGAATTCCCTAAGTCTACATTCGTCATCCAATACCTTTCTTTCCCTCTTCTTTTCATTATTTTCCATATTTATCTTCTGTATCACTGATTCATTCCTCTGCTTTATCCATCCTCGTTGTCATGGTATCCATTCAGATTTGCATTTCAGTTATAACATTTTTAATTTTGGCCTGACTAGTTTTTCGTTCTTTTATCTCTGCAGTAAGGAATTCTCTGATGTTTTCTACGCTTTTTAGAAACCCAGCTAATGTCCTTAAAATTGTTGTTTTAAATTCTAGTTCAGACATCTTACCTATATCTGCATTGATTAAATTCTTGGCCATTATTCCCCCCTGTTTGTTCTTTTGGGGTAAATTCCTCCTGTCATATTTTTTGTGTGTCATTGTTAGGAAAGCCTGTTATATCCCTCCTTCTAAGAGTAATAGCTATATTAAGAAGAGGTACAAAAAAGACAAAAGGAAGGTAAAACCTAGGTATGTTTTGGTCTGCTTGTTAAAAGAAGCTAGATCCACAAAATAATAAATACATTTTTAAAATAATTAAATTGGGGCGCCTGGGTGGCGCAGTCGGTTAAGCGTCCGACTTCAGCCAGGTCACGATCTCACGGTCCGTGAGTTCGAGCCCCGCATCGGGCTCTGGGCTGATGGCTCAGAGCCTGGAGCCTGTTTCCGATTCTGTGTCTCCCTCTCTCTCTGCCCCTCCCCCGTTCATGCTCTGTCTCTCTCTGTCCCAAAAATAAATAAACGTGGAAAAAAAAATTAAAAATAAAATAAAATAATTAAATTAAAAATTAAAAAAAATTAAAGATTGCTTTTTCTTTATCCTATTAAACAACAACAACATGAAAGGAAGCTAGATCCTCTTTCTCCTAGAGCTGAAGCTTTACAACACTCTGTGATTAATAGACTGTGCATGAGATGGGTTTGTGCTGGTCTTCTGGGGGTGGGGCCTACTGTGCTGATTCTCAGGCAGACTTGTCCTAGTGGAGATGCACCTGCAGGGTGCAAGGGGGTGGGGCTTGGTGTAAGTGGCTCTGGCCTCCACTAGGTGGCACTGTTTTGCTCACTGAAGTCAGTCTGTGCTGATGAGTGGGAGAGGGAAGGGGAGATGGTCTACTCCACTCTTTAATCCTGTCAGCAGGAAGCTTGCAATGCCACTGTTCAGGAAGCCTTCACAGAAGAGCAAACAATAAAACAACCTCTTGTGTCCCCAGTTTCCACCAGATCCCTGCCTTCACCCTGTCTGCATCCAAGCTATCTGCCTGCCAGGTGGCACAGCACTCCTGTGTTTTATCTCAGGTGTATGGCTGGGTTTCAAAACTCCAAATTTTAGAGATTAGTGCGGCACAGACACACACTGATCCTCTAGGGGAGGGTCTTGCTGTGCTGTGGCCATGCTGGCTTGTCTCAGAAGTAAGTTGTGTGACAGGGCAGCAGTTTAGAGGTTACGGTAAAGCTCAGGAGAAAGCCGACACCAAGGCTTATTGCCCTCAGCCGGTATCCCCATTCCTATGTTAGTGTATGGGACAGCTCAACGGCACATGCCAAGTCTTTTGCCCACCAGAGAGGCCTTGCCACATCTCCCAAATGCACTCCAAGCAGGGGAACTGCTTCTCCCCATGTGACCCAAGGGATCCTGAGACCACACCACATGCTTCTGGTTCTCTTCCCTCCTTTCCCACCAGAGCACCAGGCACAGACCCTGGTGATGGTGTTGACCTTTGAAACTTGAGACTCTGCACTCTGCTATTTGTAAAAACTTGCAGTATTCAGCCCCTCTCTCTTTCCCAGTCAATAGTTTTATGGAAGTTTTTCTTGTGCATTTCTCTTCTCGTGCTTTCACTCATTCTCTCTTTTTCTTTCACTCCTCTATTTGTGATCGGGGTCCCTCCCCATGGTAGCACCCACAGATCTTCTCTCTCCCAAATCAACTCTCTTCATCTCCTACCTTCCATGCTGTGGCCTTTTTTTCTGTCTCTAGTTATGCAGATTTTCTCGCTCAGCCCTCAGTTTGATATCTTGGGTGTTTAGAATGATTATCTAGCTGTACTCGAGGGACAAGGCGAGCCTAGGGTCCCCCTACTCCTCGATCATCTTAACTCTGTTTCTCTCTACTCAAGTATCTATTTGCCTAAGTTTTAAAATAATACTTTCTCCTTTGTTTTTGTTTCTTTGTTTTCTGATAAGATTTTTTTCCCTGAGGGGCTCCTGGGTGGCTCAGTCGGTTAAACTTCTGACTTTGGCTCAGGTGTTAATCTCCAAGTTCATGAGTTTGAGCCCCGCATCGAGGTCTCTGCTGTCAGTGGAGGATCCCACTTGGGATCCTCTGTCCCCCTCTCTGCCCCTCCCCTACATGCATGCATGTGCAGTCTCTTTCACAAATAAATGAACATTTAAAAACAAAACAGAATTTCCTCCCTGGAATTGGTGTTTCATTTTTATTGAAGGATAGTTGGCATACAATCTTTATTAGTTTAAGCTGTACAACAATTTGACAACTCTACAGGTTATGCCGTGCTCATTGTAAGTTACCTACCAGCTGTCACCGTACAACATTCATACAACACAATTACAATACCACTAGCTGTATTCCCCATGATGTGCCTTTTATCCCTGTGACCTATTCATTCCATAACTGGAAGCTTCTCTCTCTTACTCCCCTTAACACATTTTGCTCATCTCCCTAACCTCTCCCCTCTGGCCGCTTTCAGGTTTTTTTCTTTGTATTTATGGGTCTGTTAATGCATTTTTTTTTTGTTTGTGCATTTGTCTTCTAAATTCGACATATTAGTAAAATCATATGATATTTATCTTTCTCTGACTGATTTCACTTAGCATAATACCCTCCTGGTCCATCTTTGTTTTCTCAAATGTCAATATCTCATTTTTTTTTTTGGCTGAATAATATTCTATTGCATATATAAACCACATCTTCTTTATCCATTCTTCTGTCAGTTAACACTTTGCAAATAATGCTGCAATAAAGATAGGGATGCATAGATCTTTTAAAATTAGCATTTTTGTTTTCTTTGGCTAAATACTCCATAGTGAAAGTACTAGATTATATGGTATTTCTATTTTAATTTTTTGAAGAACCTCCATATTATTTTCCATAGTAGCTATACCAATTTATATTCCAACCAACAGTGCACAACTTTGCCAGTGCTTGTTGTGTCTTGTTTTTGGTATGAGGTAACATCTCAGTGTGGTTTTGATTTACATTTCCTTGATAATTAGTGATGTTGGCCATCTGCGTGTCTTCTTTCAAAAAATGTCTATTCAGATCCCATGCCCATTTTTTATCTGATTATTTGGCTTTTTGGTGTTGAGTTGTATAAGGTCTCATTTACAAATATCTTCTCCCATTCAATAGCTGTCTTACCATTTTGTTGATGGTTTCCTTTGCTGTGCAAAAGCTTTTTATTTTGGTGTAGTCCCAATAGTTTATTTTTGCTTTTGTTTCCTTTGTCTGAGGAGTCATATTTAGATAAATGTTGCTAAGGCCAATGCAAGAGATTACTGCCCATGTTTACTTATGAGAGTGTTATGGTTTCAGGTCTCACCTTTAGGTCTTTAATTTACTCTTAGGTTATTTTTGTCCATGATGTAAGAAAGTGGTCCAGTTTCATTCTTTTGCATACAGCTCTTCAGTTTTCCCAACACCATTTACTGAACAGACTGTCTTTTCCCCACTGCATATTCTTGCCGCTTTTGTCATGAATGAACTTACACATATGCATAGGTTTATATGCATGGTTTTATTCCAAGGCTTTCTATTCTATTCCATTGATATGTGTATCTATTTCTGCCCAGTGCCCTACTATTTGATTGTGATGGCTTTGTAGTATATCTTGAAATCTAGGATTGTGATACTTTCTTTCTCAAGATTGCTTTGGCTATTTGGAGTCTTTGGCAGATTCATGCAAATTTTAGGATTATTTGTTCTAGTTCTATGAAAAATGCTATTGGTATATTGATAGGGATTACATTGAATATGTAGATTGCTTTAAGAGGTATGGACATTTTAGGGGCGCCTGGGTGGCTCAGTCAGTTAAGCATCTGACTTCAGCTCAGGTCATGATCTCAGAGCTCATGGGTTCGAGCCCCGTGTCGGGCTCTGTGCTGACAGCTCAGAGCCTGGAGCCTGCTTCGGATTCTGTGTCTCCCTCTCTCTCTCTACCCCTCCTCTGCTCATGCTCTGTCTCTCTCTGTCTCAAAAATAAACAAACATTAAAAAAATTTAAGAGGTATGGACATTTTAACAATGATTCTTCAAATTTGTGAGCATGTATGTCTTTCCATTTGTGTCATCTTTAGTTTCTTTTATTTTTGAGAGAGAGAGAGAGAGGGAGACAGAGCATGAGCAGGGGAGGGAGAGAGAGAGGAAGACACAGAATCTGAAGCAGGCTCCAGGCTCTGAGCTGTCAGCACAGAGCCCAGCATGGGGCTTGAACTCACGAACTGTGAAACCATGACCTGAGTTGAAGTCGGATGCTTGGGTGACTGAGCCACCCAGGCACCCCATCTTTAGTTTCTTTCATCACTGTTTTATAATATTCAAAGTACAGGGTGTTTTTTTTTACCTCCTTGGTTAAGTTTATTCCTATGAATTTTATTTCTGGTGCAATTGTAAATAGGATTGTTTTCTTAATTTCTCTTTCTTCAATATTAGTGTACAGAAACAACAGATTTCTATATATTAACTTTGTATTCTGCAACTTTACTAGATTTATTACTGCCAGTAGTTTTTGGTTGGAGTCTTTAGAGTTTTCTATGTATCATGTCATGTCACCTACAAATAGTGATAATTTTACTTTTTTCATACCAATTTGGACCCTTCAGTTTTTCTTGTCTGATTGCTATTGCTAGAACTTCCAGTACTAGATTGAGTAAAAGTGGAGACAGTGAACATCCTCTTTCCTGATCCTAGAGGAAAAGCTCTCAGTTTCCCACCATTGAGTATGATGTTAGCTGTGTTTTTGTCAAAAATTGTTTTTATTATGTTAAGGTATGTTCTCTAAGGCCATTTCATTGAAAGTTTATATCGTGAACAGATGTTGAATATTGTTAAATGCATTTTCTGTATTGTTTATTCTTTTTCTAGACTTAAGGTTAAGCCTTTAGGCTTAAGGTTAGGTTATTTGAGCTTTTTCTCATTTCTTGAAATTGGCCTCCTGGAACTATTTTTGTTGTGTCTTAAAGATTTTGAAGCGTTGTGTTTTCATTTTTATTGGTCTCCATGTATTTTTATTTCCTCTTTGGTTTTTTTCATTGACATATGGGTTGTTCAGTAGTATATTGTTTCACCTGCAATGTTTTTCCCATTTTTTTCTTCTAATTGATTACTAATTTCATACCATTGTTGTTGGGAAAGATGCTTAATAGGATTTTAACCTTTTTGAATTCATTGAGACTTGTTTTGTGGCCTAACGTGATCTATCCTGGAAAATGTTCCATGTGCATTGATTTTTCTGCATGGATGATCTATCCATTGATGTAAGTGGGGTGTTAAAGTCGCCTAGTATTATTTTACTATTGTCAATTTCTCCCTTTTTGTCTGCTAATATTCGCTGTATTTTTTTAGATGCTCCAATGTTGGATGCTTCTAAAATTATGGGCCTGGGATGTTCCGGGGTGTTTTGTACCTGTGTCATCTGGGCAAGATGGCTGAAGCTGTAGTGAGCGCTGACCAGGGATTTACCAACATGTTCCATGTTGGGTGGCCTTGGTGGGATGTCTGGGGCTAGTGTGGACCTTTGAGCCCAGGGCTCACTGAGGTCATAGATCAGCTAGGCTGCCTGAACCCTGCTCCTATCCACACTATCAAGGAGGAGGGGAAATGAAAACCATACCACTTGCCAACCCTTTTAACCCAGAAAGCTCTCCTGACATTTGGCCAAGGTCTAGGGTAGATCCTTTATATTCTTCTTGTTCTTTTAAACCACGCCATCTGGGGCTGGTATGGGCTAGGTCCCCAGGGCTCCCAAAGGTGGCAGGATGGCTATTGAGCCTGGACACTCTTCCCATCTATACTATCAAGGTAGAAGAGGAACATAAACAGTGGCACTTGCCAGCCCCTCTGAGCTGGAGAGAGTCCAGTAGCTCTGCTGCCATTTGGCAGGGCTCAGGGCTGGTTCCTTTATATTCTAGTTGCCTTTTTTAAACTTCAGGGTTTGTTTCGTTTTGATGTTTTTCTGTACCCCAGGGCAGATGAATCCGCACAAGGTCCCTTTGCCTCCATCTCTTGCATTATGTATCTGGTCTTGTGCAGAAGCTGTCCATTCAGGCCTCAGTTCTTCAGGAGGAATAAACAGGTGTAAATTTGGTGTGCCCAGGGAGGAGATGAATTCTTCCATAACCATAACCATAATTCTTCCACCATCCATAACCATAGCCGTTCTTATTCCTGAAATTGGCATTTTAAAGAGACCTAGGTAAGAATTCCTGGAGGGATCAAGTAGAACATTTACATTTCAAAGGCACAGAGAAAGAATGTAAGTTCCTCTGTGCCCAACTTTTGTTTTTTAGGGCCAAAACTTTTACAATATTTACAAAAAGTCTTTCAGGATAAATAGAGGAGGTTTGGGGATTGGTAAAAAGAATAGGTGGGCTTTAAATTGTTTCTGGAGCTGCTTTTCTGGTTTTGTAAAGATTTGTAAAGTAGTTTTTATTCAATTTGAGAGAGAGAGTGAGGGGTCGGGAGGCAGAGAAAGAGAGAGAACCCCAAGTAGGCTCTGCACTGTCATTGTGAGCCCGATGCATGGCTTGATGTCAAGAACCATGAGATCATGACCTGAGCCAAAAGCAAGAGTCTGAAGCTTAACCAACTGAGCCACCTGGGCTCCCAAAGGACAGTTGCTTTTAATTCCTCAAGGAATTGGGTTGTAACTAAAATGACATCATAGATTGATCCACCTATTAATCCTTTTATGAGAGCTTTAGAAAGTTTTTCTTGCCTTCTGGGTACATAGTTTCATTTTAGTTAAGGGGAGAAGGCCTTAAAAATATTCCCATTAGGCTCCAATTAACACCTTCTGACCTAAGAGCTACTTCATTCGAGTTGGTATTTAAGAATTTGCATGGCCCAGGGGTGTCTGGCTGGCTCAGTTAAGCTCCTGACTTCAGCTCAGCTCATGATCTCACAGTTCATGAGTTCAAGCCCCATGTTGGGCTCTGTGCTGACAGCTCTGTTCCTGAAGCTTGCTTCAGATTCTGTGTCTCCCTCTGTCTCTGCCCCTCCTCCACTCATGCTCGTGCTTTCTCTCTCAAAAATAAACATTTAAAAATTTTTTTTAAAAATTTGCATAACTTGGAGCCTGCTTCAGATTCTGTGTCTCCTCTCTCTGCCCTCCCCTGCTCTCACTCTCTCTCTCAAAAATAAATATTAAAAAAAAAATTTTTTTTTTTAAGAATTTGCATAGGACCTTTGAGTACACTTCTTTTTCCAGTGTCCAGGTGATTACAAATGAAACATTCACCCTTGGACCATCATTCTGATGGTAGATACCTAGAGGGCGTAATGTGGGCAGCCAAGCAGTATCTCAGGTGCGTGGCTTTGGGTCTGTTGTAGCTGTAAGGCCAGTAGTGTGGCCGACTTTTGTTTGCAGTTGTGTTCCAAAGACCTTTCAGTGTTCAGCGGTGGTTGTAAGTTCAGATACTAAAAGATTTGTTGCTATTTTGTGAGTTTCTATGGGTTCATGAGGGGACCATGCTGAAAATCAAACATCTCAAAAACTGTCCTCAGTGTTTTGCCGTTTTGCTTCCCACGTCCATTCTTGGACTTTGCCAGGTCCCACCATCATTTGCACAAGCTGATAAGGATCTGGCAGACTGGGGTTGTAGGCCCTAATAATGACTAAATTCTTCAGAACACTTTTGGGGATCCTCCCCTTAGGAAATTCTATTAATTATGACCCTTATTTCATTGTTGACCAAGGAGTTAAGGATACCCGAGAAGGATCACCCAGGACCTTGGGTGGTTTATTGTAAAGGTAACTGTTTAATAGTCTCTTCAGAGTGGAAAGGTAGTTCAGACAGAGTTAGAACATGAGTACTCAGGTAAAGAAAGGTAGAGGAGAGTGATAGGAGTCATGTCAGCTTTATCGTCATTTGTTTTAGGTACCTCTTATGTCTTTAATTTTTCATGAGCCTTTAACAACAAATTTTTTAATGAAATAGTTTAGAATCTTGAAGCCTTTTAGGAGTTTTTACACACCAATTAAAGTAGGTACCCCATTCTGTTTAATTCAGGAACCCTTGCTTTCAAGTGTACTTTTTAAGTGAACAATCTTGTCTAATTGAGATGCTCCCCATAATGGCTATTTTTTTTTAATTTTTTTTAACCTTTATTTATTTTTGAGACAGAGAGAGACAGAGCATGAACAGGGGAGGGTCAGAGAGAGAGAGAGAGACACAGAATCAGAAGCAGGCCCCAGGCTCTGAGCCATCAGCCCAGAGCCCGACGTGGGGCTCGAACTTACGGACCGTGAGATCGTGACCTGAGCCGAAGTCGGACGCCCAACCGACTGAGCCACCCAGGCGCCCCCATAATGGCTATTTTAATTCTAGGTTGCCTTTAGTAAGATTTTGCCACTTTCGTAGATATTTATACATTCCATAACCATAGTCTTAGACATGAAATAAGCAGGTGTGCTGTAAGGTGACACACTCAACTTTTTTGGAATTTAAAGCTCATTTAATTTTTTCTTTTTTTTTAAGCTAAGCCTTTGGGTCTCTTGGAGTCAAACTAATACTTAAAAGGGATGTGCCTCTGGGTTGGGGGTTGTGTGGTGTTTGCCATGTACCTCATTGCATAGATATTGAGGTTGGCAGGTGACCTAGGGTCAATCTAACCTGTCCCATGACTAACTTATCCTAACATGAGTCTTGGGTTAGGTGGCAAGAGCTTTAACAGCTTTTAAATGCTAGACTTTTGTCCACCAGTTTTGTAGCTGCTTCCCAGATTCCTTTAGCAATAGCTTTTCTCTACACAAAACAAGACCAACAAACCTGTGCACCTTAACACACCAGCAGTAACCAAAAGATGTTGCTGCAGCCTGGACAAGAAAAGACTGTGTGTGGCCCACTACTAATTCCCACCATGGAATCTTGGGCTGGGGGAAGTACTGAACCAGTAGACCTCAACAAATGGGGACTGGGGACTCCACATAACTGGGGAATTGCAGAGTGCCACGGACAGTTCCCATGTGGATTTGGGAACAGAAACAAGGGCTGGGGGTATCCAGCAAGTCAACAAGAATTGTGGCCTGAACTACCAGCAGCTCCCAATGTCGAACTGACAGGAAAGCCAATTAGATCAGAAGCCCAGCACCAGAGCTGAAGTCAGAACCAAGAGGAATTTACAGCCCTCAGAAATGGCAAGAAAGGACTCAGAAATGTTCATGGGTACTGCTCCTGTGTTTCTGGTTGTTTCCAAAGCCCCCAGAAGTTCAGTTCAGAACCCACTGCTGCCACCAAATCTATTAGAAAGCAAAATTCGACTGAGTAAATTTGAAGATCAAACTGGCTTTAGTCAACAGTTTATCAGGCAGCATCCCATCTAGAACGTAGAAAGGAGCTTCGATGAGTTATAAGAAGACTATGGAAGCTATGGAAGACTTTTGCAGGCTGAAAGAGGGTCACCAAGGAAAGGGTGTTTTGTTTCAGGCGAGGCCTCCTTCCTTTGAAAGGGGACCGAAAGGGTCGATTGGGCAGATTACCTCACTAGTGTTAACCAGAAAATTCCAGATTGATTGGTAACCTTTAGCTACATTCATAGGTGAAGCTTAAACTGCAATCAGGTTAGGTATAAGTCTTGGTTTGCTGATGTGCGGCTCAGCACAAGTGACTCCAGTTTGGACATGTTTTGTTAACAGGTGTCAATTATTTTCTCAATCCAGAGATATCCTTTATTTATCATTGTCTTTGTCTGTTTTGTGAATTGGGGGAGTAACTGTTTTGTTGTTTTGTTTCTACATAATCGGTTTCAGTAAGAGTGTCTTGGCACTCCCAAAAGATTTTGACTGTATACAAAATGCCCTTTTGCTCTTTTTGTCACTTTTACACGTTTTCAATACAAAAGGTAAAATGAACAGCAAAATGAAACTAAGGGAAGACAATTATTTATAGCATCAGTAAATCAACGGTAAGAAACACCACAGGGATATGGGCTGCTGGCGGCCAGCACTAACTTCAGTTATTGCATAGATTAAAAACATATATTTGTCACACACTTTACTATCATGTACACCCAGTAGTGCTTTAAAAATTATATTTATGGGTTATTTTTTTCTCTCACCAAAGTAAAGCCATTTCTGGGGTGAAACAAACAGCTACTTAGTAGGTCAAAGTAATAGTTAGGAGCAAAAGGTAAAGAACTGTGAAGAGAAACCAAACTTCAGGAAGACTAAACAGATGCAGTCAATTTAGGACACCAGAGTTTTGTATTCTTCCTCCTGTCAAAGCTGCCACAGGCTCACCAGTGACCACAAAAGGCAGGAGCTCAATTTTATATTTCATCTGAGAGTTGGCACTTCTAAGAAGCCAGTGCCCATTAGAACCACAATGTGATGGGGGATCAATACCGACTTAAAGGGAATAATACCTCTTTCTAAACCATAACTGATATTTCCTGCAGCTGAGAGGGTTTTCCCCAAGGGCCATCAGCCAGGACTCAGCCTCACCTCAGCATAAGCAGCATAACAACTGTTGGCTGAAACATTTCCTCCTTTGAAGGCCACGTTGCATATATTTATGTTCAGTCTCTTGTCAGCAACTTTCCTAGTTTCCCATGTCTTTTGTGTTACTGGAGAAACAATGGAAAAATTAGCTCAGGAATGGTGGGTGTTTTTTGTTTTGGGCTTGTTTATCTTTCTTTGTCTTCCGAATCTGTAGTCCACCAAAGGTCATGTGAGATCCACCCCTAAATGTAGTTTAGGGCTTTTATTCTCCTGTTTAAGTCCAGTGGGTTCTCTGTATTTAACTTTTCATTCAGTTTCAGGGGAAAAAAAAAAAAAAAATCCATGGTCGAACTCCAGAATCAATTCTTACGGTGAGAATCATATCGAAATAAGTGAGTTTTGTCTTAAAGGAAAATAGCATGTATTCTCACACTGTTTATTTCCACAGAAACATAAAAACAAGGTGTGTGGATTAGACTCCCTTACTGACCTACTACTAAGAATAGCAGCTGGTCCCTGCCATCTGTACTATAATCACCAATGTCCCTGGATGTTGGCCATAGTCCTAGATATATCATACTTCCCTTCACAAACATCAATTGTAACATCTTGTAAGCCCTGGATTTGATTCATAAAATAATAGCACAAGCTCCCTCTCTCTGGGGAGTTAAGCAATCATTCTGCTTTGCTTTCATATTTTTAGTTTCTGTTTAAAAATGTGTACTCGTGGGGCGCCTGGGTGGCGCAGTTGGTTGGGCGTCCGACTTCAGCCAGGTCACAATCTCGCGGTCCGTGGGTTCGAGCCCCGCGTCGGGCTCTGGGCTGATGGCTCAGAGCCTGGAGCCTGTTTCCGATTCTGTGTCTCCCTCTCTCTCTGCCCCTCCCCCGTTCATGCTCTGTCTCTCTCTGTCCCAAAAATAAATAAACGTTAAAAATGTGTACTCATAAGGACTTGAGTTGATGGCATAGAGAAAAGACTTTTTTTCTTGATACCCCAGCCCTGTCTTTCGTTGAAAGAGTCCAAGTGCATCATCTTGTATTTGGAACAGTCTAATTTCATAGGAAAAGGATATGAGCCCACCAGCTTCAAATTACAATTTATTTTATGTCTCTGATCACCTATATAGAGCTCTGTCCAAATTAAAGGGTTGTGGCATGCCCCTGATGTTCAAAGCGAACCATGTAGAAATGAAGTGCATGTTTTTGTGTGGAATTTGTATCTGTGGTTCAGCCCACATGAAGCCACCAATAGTAGACTTTAAAATAATAGTAATGCCAAAAGACACCTGGCTTTGAATCAACATTATAACAAAAGTGAACGTCCAACTCGGTGGCTTCCTCTACCTGCTAACATTTTCTCTAGTTGCAGTGTGATGGGAGACTTCTCCGTCTCAACTTTATCAGCTTTGGGATTTCAGATGAGACTCCCTCAGTTCCACAGTTTGGGCCTCCCATGACTGGGGACAAAGCAAAAAGAAAGAAACTCTGGTCCCACATGAAGGCTCTTGAGGTACTAGGATGTAAATGTGAGGGCTGGGGTGAAGAGTTGTTATCTACGAGCTATAAACTCATTCTTAAAGAAGCCCTTGTGCACTTTCTTTTTTATTTCTTTGGTGGTTTCAGGAATGGTCACTTTCTGTTTTGTATCATCTTGTCTGTTGCTTCTCATAAAAGATTCTCCTCCTGAAACCACAGAGGAGTTAAATGCCAGCTTGGTTTTTCTCTTACCTATGGGTGTGCTGCAGGAACAAAATAATATTTGGGGTTTTCTTAAAGGGGTGGAAATGCTCTTGCCTGCATTGACCCACCCAGTGTTATCCACCTAAGCCTCCGAAGAAGTTCAAAGAGCAAACAGTTAAAGAGAAGCCCAGGCTCTGCTAGGCATTTCATCCTTGGATCTGGCATAGATGGAGTCAAAGAGGACCAAAATATCCAAGTGGATATACAGTCCTTGCTGTTAGCAACACGCAGTTTATTAGTGACCTTGACAAGAGCTGTTTTAGAAGAGGAAAGGGTCAAAAGCATGATTGGAGTGGGTTCAAGAGAAAAATAGGAAGAGAGGAAGTGAGACAGTAAGAATGGGCAATTCTGTTGAGGTATTTTGCTATAAAGGCAGTCAACAATTGAGGTAGTAAATGGAGACTGTGGAGTCAAATATATATATTTTTTCTCTAAAGATTGGGTTTAATACAGCATACTTGTATGCTGAGGGGAATGATCACATGAAGAAGGTAACGTTTCCAATATGGTAGAGAGAGGACAAGCTGCAGGGGGGAATGTCGGTGAATAGACAAGTGACAGTAGTATGTGGTGTTCACTGTGAAGATTTGTCCTCAGAGGGGGGCAGAGAAGATCCTAAGGAGAGGAGTGTATGTGCGTGAAGTAGGTAGATCGTAGGGGTAGGCAGAAGCTTATGGGAGTTCTCTTCTGATTGCTTCTATGAATGAGTTAAATGGCAGTGAAGGAGAACATGTTGGACAGTTGATAAGAAAGGAGAAGGTGTAAAATATTTGTCTAGGAGAATGGAAGAGTAAATGGACTAGGGAACTGCAGTAGTATTAAGGTCATACTTGAAATTCATGGTCATGAATTTCAGCAAGACCCAGAAAGCAAAGGAGTACATGTGTGACCTTGGACATACTGCTCGGAGGTAGTTTACATGGGTCTACTATCTGCTGTACAAAGTTGTTGAGAGAATTAAATGTGACAGAAAGCATTTTGAAGTATAAGTACAGGATATGATTATTATGAAACTTAGCTTTGAATTACTTAGCACTTTTCCTTGGCAAAAAGCTTTTCAAATTTGTTTAAGACAGCCTTAGTATCTCTAGAGACAGCATTTGGCTTCTGCCACTGATTTACTCAGTAACTCAGTCTAAGCAAATGACTTAACTTCCTTTTGCTTTTACCTCTCAATCTATAAAACGAGGGTGGTTATGTTTAAAGCACAACAAATGCTTTATAAATAAAGGTGCTATGTAAACGCAAGCTGGTAATAAAATGGTATTTCAAGCCTCACTGGTACGGTCACTGGAAACTCAGACAGGTCAGCCTTGGGGGGTAGGTGCATCCCTTAAGAAGCTTTTATAGAAGGGAAACACGAGTATCTTGAAATTGGTGTCACCCACGTTATTTCCATTAACATTTACAACTACTCTTTAAGGTTGATTCATAGAACCTGAGACACAAAAAGTTCCATTGTTAAAGCCAAGCAGAAGCTTGGATTTCAATCCAGATTTCTCTTAAAACCCTATGCCCCTTTTTCATTTTGCCACATATAGAATTGGGCTTGATACATTGTAGCCAGAGAAGGTATGGGGATATTTTGTGTTTATTACACACCCATATTTTAGCCAACTTAATCTCTTGTTTGCCATCAAAAATGGAGCTAGAGTTGCCCAGCAGCAGGATACCAGCTACTTCATTGGAGATATCGTCATGATGGAGTCGTTTACAAGAAACCAAATGACAAGAAAAGATAGGAACATCTGGAGAAAGGAGCGTAAGCTGACCAAAGATTTACACTTAGCTACAAATGCAGTTTTCAGACATTCTGGGACAGGAGGGTGGATACCATAAAAATAAATAAATTTGTGTGATCATGGGAACTGCAGGAATAGTATGTCCTCTGTCCTCTTGACTAGAAACACAATATGTACATTATATATTTAATTATATAACTAAAGAACTATATAATTTATAAATTACAAAGCATAAATAGCTCTAGGAAAATCAGTGCTCTGTTAGATTTTTATTTTTGAGTAACGATTGCCCAGCTGATAGAGAAGGTGATAGGAAAGCTGTATTTATTTTCTTCCAACAGCTAAAAGGTGATCATACTTCTAAAATTTGTTGAGATTGTCCAAGAAAGTGTGTAAAATACTCATCCATCACTGGAAGCCCCTGGTCAGGAAATGACAGTGCAGTAAATATCTTCAGCAGCCACCTTTTAATGTACAAGCTGTTTTCGGTTGGAATTTTCAGCACTCACATAAAACACACTGTCATGAGTGACTGCTTGTGCTCCAAAGTCATTACTATTGGGATAATGGAACATCTCTCAGCGAATAACCAAAAAACTTTAAATGTCATGTCAAGTTTGTTGAAGCCATTTTCAAGCCCCGTTCAAGGTTACATGAATATTGAGGGTGTCTGTTTTTTAGAAGTGTTGAGGTCTGTGAGAGCTAACTCATAAGGTTGTACAATAGGAGAGTCAGTTAATTAAAAGAAAATCTCGTGTTCCTTGCAAAAGTCAATCAGCCAGAGCCTTTTAGTCATTAGCTACTGCAGCTCTCTCCTTATAGCCTTCTACGTCAGGCTCAGTCACTTACCAATAAAAGAATATGTATGTGTGTATGTATACATGTCTGTATAAATATATGTGTGTGTATTTGACAGATTATGATGTAGATTTGCTAGGAAGTTTTAACAATTTGCCTCCCAAATGCAATATTTCTTTTAAGGGAAGTCATTGACTTTTTACAGTCCTATTATAAACTTTCCTTTTTGTTTTTTTAAAAAATAATAATTCTCATTATTATTCCAACTAAGGTATATCTTGGGTCATAGAGTTGGAGATAATTTCTTTACCCAGCGCATATTTATTGAGCATCACTTTGCTCCAGAGCCATTTTAGGCACTGACATTAAAGCAGTATTTCGAACCACCTCCCTGCTGTCTTGGAGCTTATATTCTAGTAAAGAGACAGAGAATGGACGAGTAAACAGATATATGATGTGTCTGGTGGTTAGGAGTTCAGTGAAGGAAAAAATGAGGAAGGATGCATGATGGAAAGGGGCAGCGCTATTTCAGTTGTATGGTCAGAAGAGTCCTCTCTATTTAGATAGCATGTGAGCAGAGACCAGAAGGAAATCGGCATTTGTGCTAATGAAATGGTTGTCTATTTACATTTTAGTTTCTTCTTAAACTATGTGTATTTATTTTCAATCTACCTGTCTCTGCTGAATATTTTAATTTAGTCTATCTAAGAGGACTTGTCTGAGAATAATTATTTTAAGTTAATGTGCACAGTCCTTGCTTATCACAGTGATAAGTTTAATGTTTCTTTCTTCCTTACTGTAGAAAATCAGAAAGTGCAGTTGACAGAAGGGTCACGTTCACACTACAATATCAATTGCAACTCAACGAGGACTCCAGTCGCCAAGGAGCTTAATTATAATCTAGACACTCATACGTCTACAGAGAGGATCAAGGCAGTTGAGAAGAAGGAAGCCTGTAATGTAGAAAGCAACAGAAAAAAGGAAATGGAACTTCTTGGCTCTGTTTCTAAAAACGAATCTGTTCCCGAAGTTGAAGCCCTGCTGGCAAGATTACGAGCTTTATAAATTAAACTGGTAAAAAATGATTAAGCCAAATATAAAGCCATGCTCTAAGCTATAACACTTGAAAAAATGCTTTTTATATAAGTGACTTTATATAGTTTAAATTATGATATATATTAGAAAAATAAAGCTAACTACATGATTGCAATGCTTTTTCTATGTACTTGAGGATTTGGCTTATTCAAGATTGTAATGGGTTTTAATGCTTTTCTTGTCTCCTGGTATTCATGTGTTCTATATTTGGTGGCTAAATTATACCTAATGCTTTAGAGAACAGGTAGGTAGCCATGTGTTCAGCAATGTGTCCTGAAGAGAATACATTTTATTAAGTCACTGTAATTTTTACCTGTTTTTAGCATTAATGAATATCAAATTATAATGTCAACTCTTGGTGTGTGTGTATGCATGTATATATGGTGTGTGTGTATATGTATAATATATATATTTATATATTATATACATACACATATATGTGTGTATAATGTGTGTGTGTGTGTGTATATATATATATATATTTCCCATGCATGTCATTTAACATAGGCCCAAGTTTCTCCTTAGTTGGGATCTACATGCTATCAACGTAACATCAGAAACGTGAAATTGAATGTAACAGAGCTGTAAGGAAATGAATGTAAGCTCATTATTATCATTGTTGAATTCGTGTTAATTAGAGCCTGCAGGAGACTATAAGGCCGTTGAGCACATTTCCAAAAATGATGTACTAGCAGTGTATGCACTCTTCGTGAAATGCACATGCTTTTGTATAAAGTAGATGTACATGGTGTTAGAGTGCTGCCGAAACTCTTAACTGCGAGAGCATTTCTCCCCTTGGTTATTATGACTCTCAGGAAGTAGCATCTTGAAACTTCCCAAGTAACAAAGTTTTTTGTGTTTTTTTTTTTTTTTCTGTGAACAAACTTGAAATTACAGTCTCTTTGATCTGACAATCAATAAGTTTCACAAAGATCTAAAGTGTTTCAAGGAAAGTTTCCTGTGCATATGTTGCAATTTTCCCTCATTTGGGGCACTGAATTAACTCTTAATCCTATACAAAAGAAAATAAACTTGCTACTCGCACTAAATGAAAAAATCGGGTGTTTTTGTCGTTAGCATATTCTGTGGAAACAGCCTGTGCTATGCAGTCTATCTAAGCATCTATTTTGCTTTATTATGTGCAGTAAATAAATGACTGCTCTTTTACCTTCAGTTAAAAAGCAGTTATGTGGAACCGGTCTGGCGAGGTCCACTGCTTTTTATTTCCTTGTTTAAGTTGCCACCTCCTTTCAGCTCCAAGTTAATAAAGTTAATTAATTAGAACTATGAACCAGGCCCTGTTTATAGACATTGGGGAACAGAGTGTTATCCACAGCCTATGCAGGAATAAATTGTTCTCCTGTGTATGGCTGAAATAGAAATTGCACCCAGAGGGCAAAATGCATATTTTCCTGAAAACAAATCTTAACAATGAAGAAAGGTGAAGGACATTTACACATTTTAGCAGACAGGACCCTAACAGCAAGAAAAGAAGTGAAAGAAAAGAATTCTGACGATCAGTTCTTAACATGATTTTGCAAACACTTGGGCTTTTCAGAAGCAAAACTGAAATTCAGCCAGATAGTTTGGACATAACAGGTGGCATGCAAACACTCTGGAAACTTGGGTCAGGGAGCAGCCACAAGGGAGAAGCAGCCTGGCAAGTAAAGGGAAGTGAAGATGACATAGACCCCCAAGGGCCGAGAAATGCAGGCAAGTCCTAAACAGACGCAGTCAGCCCCCCAGCACCTGTCTGCAGCAGTGGAAGGACAGCCAGCTAGTGGGAGGACCAGCAGGGGCCGGCCTCCTGCAGGTCAGGGGCCCCACTCCCTCCGCCTCCCTGGCGGGAGTCTGTTCTGATCAGGCCTGGATAGGGGACTGTTTAGATGTGGAGAGGGAAACACAAAAGAGTAGACAGAGGTAAGAGCCAACCAAGAAACAGCTCATTTTCTGCTGCAGAGATTTCAGTGATAAATGCTCCTTCAACAATGGGCAGGGGGGTATGATTAGGGTTTTTAAATCCATATTATTCCTTTAGCCAACTTTAGATGAAAACTAGACATCGAGGTACAAGTTCATGTTTCTGAGCAAACAGTTTATTCTTTTGAATTTGCAGGTAAATGTGAAGCCAAAACACAGGTCAGCACCCTTGACAAGGATGTTCGTCCAGGCTAGTGACAAACCCCAACTGGGTTCCCACCCCCTCTCAGGTCAGCGTAAAGAATTTGGCAGAAACACACAGACAAGTAAGCACTCAAATACAACGAGTTGTGCAAAAGCAAAGACCTGCTGCTAACAAGTTTTCCCATATATTTGATATTTGAAGTGATTTATAAATAAGGGAGGCAATCCAATCATACAGCAGCCCCCTCCCCCCCCACCACTGCCTTATCCTCAGGGGATTCATTCAAAGACATCCTCCCCAGGGGATGCCTGAAATTGCAAGTAGTACCAAACCCTAAATAGACTATGCTTTTTCCTATACAAAGTTTAATGTCTAATTAGGCACAGTAAGAGATGAACAGCAATACTAATACTAAAATAGAATAATTGTAACCATACACTATAATAAAAGGCTATATGAATGAATGTAGCTTCTATCAGAATAACTTCATGTACTATACTCCTCCTTTTTGTGATGACGGGAGATGATAAAATGCCTCCGTGATGAAAGGAGGTGAGGTGAGCATTGCAGGTGTAGTTTTAAGCTACTATAACCTTCTGACAGTATGTCACATTGAGGATTATCTGCTTCCAGACTATGGCTGTGCACAGGTAAGGGAAACCATGGAAAGTTAAACCAGAAATGAAGGCATGGAGGGACCACTCTATATGCATGTATGTCCTTTGTTAACATTTAGATATTTAAACAAAATGTATCAAAGTTTATATGAGGAAGTAGATGGTTCAATAATTTATGTCATACATTTTCTGGTAAATCTAGCAAATGCAATTATTTATACCAAGTTTCTCCAAAACTCTAGTTATTACCACACTATTTAGTCAAAAAGAGGACTCAGTAATGACTTTAAAATGTTAGTTTAGCCACAAATGATTATTGCCTGGGTTGATCCGTTCTTATTTTAAAATACAATCCAATGTGGATCTGAGTTTCCTAGTTAAAAACAAAACCCTCCTTTATGGTTAAGCACAGGTGGGCCAGGAGCACATTTCGAGGTTACTTTTGTGCCACTTTTTGTACAGACTATGTAACTTTTGGAAAGTAATAGGTCCTAATAAATAAACTGCTAATTTGATTGAACCTCAAAAAGTGGCATTTGTGTTCTTCTTCTTCATATTAATTGTTAAAATTTTTGAAATCCAGGAATGGTAAGCTGGCAGTGTAACCATATTCAATTTTGTCTAGTCAGTTGTTAAAAGTAGCTCTTCTATGTCCTTGCCAGGCCTGAGTGTTCTTAAAATATGTCCTGGGGCCAAACTGTTAAGTCATTTTGCTCTAAGAGCTACTCTTTAGCAAAACACATGAAGTTGCCAAAGAACCACAAAGTCTGGATGGTATTTCAAAATTGAATCCAAATCTCCCCATAAAAGTTCATTATTCCTAAACAGACCTTTGCCTTTGAGAATGGGTACAAGGAGATGGTGTCTTGGGATTTGGAAAGTGGCAGAGTAGGAGGGTACTGAACTCACCTCCTCCTACAGAAGCATCAAGGCTACAACTACATATGGTGCGACTCACTCTGAGAACAGCCTGAGCCTAGTAGAATAGCTATTCCACAGCCAAAGACATAAAGAGTGACACTGAGAAGGGCAGGTGAGGCAGAGACACAGTTGTGAACCAACCCCCCCTCCCCCCCGCCAGCACATGGGCCCACAGGCAGGAGGGCCTTCCTGAGGAGCAGAGGGATCAAATCCCACATCAGGGACACATACCTCCACTTCACCCACCCCCACCACCCCCATGAGGGTCTGAACCAGGAAGAGGAGCCCTCCTAATTTCTGGCTTTGAAAATCAGCAAGGCTTAACTCTGGGACGACCTGAGGGCTGTAGGAAACTGAAAATCTGCTCTTAAAGAGTCAGGGCACTCTATCATGCACTCTAAAACCCAGCACAGGGGCAGCAATTTGAGAAGTTCCTGGGTTATTCCTCAAAGAAATTTACTGGCTAATTTTCGGTCATGTGCTAGACAGATGGGTGTCTTTTTTTTTTTTTTTTTTTGATTCCTGTCCTCCTTCAGCCTAGCAGCCTGACAGTGGAAAGAGCAGCCCTAATACTCTCCAGTCTCCACATTCCCCTGTGGACCAAACCTTACCCCAATCAACCGCCCCGGCAGGCCCTTCTCCAAAACAGTTTCTGCCTCGCCGTACCCAGCTAGCAGCCTTGCTTAGGAATGGTGTTCCCCAAAAGCAACTACCACCCACCACACTGATAAGCAGCCCAAGCCAGAAGCAGCACCCCTCCAAAGCAGCTCCTGCCCCAGGAAAGTAAGGAGCCAGCCCCACCAACCAGCACACCAACAGCTGCATCCAGGCCTCTCAGTCGTCCACACTGAGGGCTACCCCTGTCCAGCAGGGTGCCTGCAGTAGTTACAGCTGGTCATTGCAGTCAGCTGGGCTGGGGGTGAGCCCCACTCACGAGGGCACCTACAGTAGTCATGGCCCAGTCATGAAAGGAAGGCACACACAGCCCACACAAGAGACACCCCTGAAGAGCCTGGTTCTGATGACCAGAGGGATTATCTACTGGGTCCACAGACACTTTGTTACACAAGACCACTCCTTGCAAGACCAGGAGATACAGCTGATATACATAATACATACAAACAAACACAGAGAGCCAGACAAATGAGACACAGAAATATGTTCCAAACAAAGGAATAAGACAAAACCTCAGAGAAAGAACTAAACAAAGATAAGCCATCTACCTAATAAAGAATTCAAAGTAATGATCACAGAGATGCTCACCAGACTTGAGAGAAGAGGGATGAATTAAGTGAAAACTTCAAAAAGATAGGAAGTGAGAAAGGAATCACAGGCAAAAAATTAGTAGCTGAAATGAAAAATACAAGGCAACCCACAGCAAATCAGAGGATACCGAAGGACGGGTCAGTGATGTGGTAGACATCATCTAAACTGAACAGTGGAAAGGATGAAAAAAATATGTTAAGAGACTACTGATACACTATCAAGTGCTCTAAGATTAGCATTACAGGTGTCCCACAAGGAGAGGAGGAATAGGGGCAGAAAACTTATTTCAAAAAATAGCTGCAAACTTCCCTAACCTAGGAAAGGAAACAAACATTCAGCTTCAGGAAGCACAGAGAGCTCCAAACAAGATGAATTCAAAGAAGTCTACACCAAGACATAATAATTAAGTTATCAAAAATTGAGATAACCTTAAAAACAACAAGAGAAAAGGAAATAATTTCATACAAGGGAAAAATCCACAAAGCTATCAGTTGGTTTTTCAACTGAAACTTTGCAGGCAAGAGGGAGTGGCATGATATGTTCAAAGTACCAGAAAGAAAAAAACAACCAAGAATATTCTACCTGGCAAGGTTTTCATTCAGTATTGAATAAGAGAGAGTTTCCCAGGCAAACAAAAGTTAAAGGAGGTCATCAATAATAAACTGGCTTTACAAAAAATGTTAAAGGTACTTCTTTAATTAGAAAAGAAAAGAACATTACTAGAAGTAAGAAAATTGTGAAAGGGAAACAATTCACTGATAAAAGCAAACATAGCGAAGATAGATCAATCACCTATAAAGCTAGCATGAAGGTTAAAAGACAAGGTAGTAAAATCAATTGTATCTATAATAATTAAAGGTCAAATACATCTACAATTAAGGATACATAAAATAAAAAGATGTAAAATACATTATACACATAAAATCTATACATGGGGGAAGTAAAAATGTAGTGCCTTTATAATGTGTTCAAATTTAAGTGACCATTTACTTAATATAGACTGCTATATACCTAAGATTTTATATATGACCTTTTTTTTTTAATTTTTTTAAAGTAAGCTCTAAGCTCAATGTGGGGCTTGAACTCACAACCCCAAGATCAAGAGTCCCATGCTCTACCAGCTGAGCCAGCCAGGCACCACAAGATTTTATGTATGAACTCTATGGTAACCACAAACCAAAAACTTAAAATAGATACACAAAAAATAAAGAGAATGAATTTAAGCATAACACTACAGAAAGTAATCAAACCACAGGAAAAGACAACAAGAAGAAAGGAACAGAGGAAAACTACAAAAACAACCAGAAAATAAGTAGCAAAATGACAATATATATCTATCAATTATTTTAAATGTAATAGATGGCATGTTCCAATCAAAAGACTAAATGGATGACTAAATGGATAAAAAATAAGACCCATCTAGAGCTGTTTATAAGAGACTCACTTCAGATCTATGGGCATATACAGACTAAAAGTGAGAGATGAAAAAGATTCCATGCAAATGGAAGTAGAGGGGATGGGGAAAGCTGGGGTAGCAATATTTTATCAGACAAAAGAGACTTTAAAACAAAAAACTGTAGCAAGAGACAAAGAAGGGTATTACATAATAATAAAAGGGATCAACCCAACAAAAGAATGTAACAATTGTAAATATCCATACACCCAAAATAGGAGCACCTAAATATGTAAAGCAAATATTAACAGATAAAAAGGGAGATCTTGCCAGTAATACAATAGTAGGAATCTTTGACACACATGCCCCTCCCTTACATCAATGGACAGATCATCCAGGCAAAAATATCAATAAGGAAAATGTCTTTAAAGGACATATTAGACAAGATGGACTTCACAGATGATATATACAAAATATTTCATTCAAAATCCAGAGAATACACATTCTTTTCAGGTGCACATGGAACACTGTCCAGGATAGATCACATGTTAGGCCACAAAAACAGTCTAATAAATTTAAGAAGATTAAAATCATATCAAGTATCTTTTCTGACCATGATATATGTAACTACAAATTCATTAGAAGAAATAAAACTGGAAAAAAACAAACACACGAAGGCTAAACAAAATGCTACTAAACAACCAATAGATCAACCAAGAAATCAAGAGGAAATAAAAAAAATACATAGAGAAAAATGAAAATGGAAACACAGTGGACCAAAATCTTTGAGATGGAGAAAAAGCAGTGCTAAGAGGGAAGTTTATAGGTACACAGGCGTACCTCCCAAAGCATGAAAAATTTCAAGCAACCTAACCTTACACCTAAACAAACTAGGAAAAGAACAAATGAAGCCCAAAGTTAGTAGAAGAAAGGCAATAATACAGATCAGCATGGAAATAAATGAAATAGAGACTAAAAAACAATAGAAAAGATCAAGAAAACTAAGAGCTGGTTCTTTGAAAAATAAAATTGATTAAACCTTTAGCCAAATGCATCAAGAAAAAAAAAAAAAAGAAAGGACTCAATCAGAAAGGAAAGAGCAGTACAATCAACTCAAATAAACAAAACCAAAGTACAACCAACATCACAGAACTCAAAGAATCATGAGACTACTATGAAAAATTACAAACCAACAAATTGGACAACCCAGAATAAATGGACAAATTCCTGGAAATAATTTCTAAGATTGAAGAAGAAATAGAAAGTCTGAACAAATAATTATTAGTAATGAGATTGAATCAGTAATCAAAAAACTCCCGACAAAAAAAAGTTCAGGACCGGATGACTTCCCAGTTGAATCCTACCAAACATTTAAAGATGATTGATGCCCTACTCTTCTTGAACTATGAGAAGAGGAAGAAGTGATTCCAAATTCATTCTATGAGGCCATCAACACCCTGATCTCCAAACCAGACAAAGACATTGCATAAAAAGAGCACTATAGGCCAACATCTCTGATGAACATAGATGCATAAATCCTCAACAAAATTTTTGCAAACCAAATTCAACAATACATTAACATTCACCACAACCAAGTGGGATTTATTCCAGGGATGCTAGAATGGTTCAATATTTGCAAATCAGTGGGATACATCACATTAACAACAAGAAAGATAACCATACAATCATCTCAATAGATGCAGGAAAAAGCAGTTAACAAACTACAACGTCCACTCATAATAAAAACTCAACAAAGTGGTTTTAGTGGTAACACAATAAAGGCCATATATATACAAACCCACAGCTAACATCATATTCAATGGGGAAGAGCTGAAAAATTTTCCCTAAAATCAGGGTTAAGACAAGGCGGTCCATTCTCACCACTCTCATTCAGCATAGTACTGGAAGTCCTAGCCCAGCAATCAGACAAAGAGAAATACAAGTGTCCAAAGTGGTAAGAAAAAAATTAAACTCTTACTTTTTGCAAATGACATGATACTATACATAGAAACCCTAAAGACTATAAAAAAAAAAAAACTATTCGAACTAATAAATGAATTCAGTAGAGTTGTAGGATACAAAATCAACATACAGAAATATTTTGCATTTCTATACACTAATAACAAGAGAGAAATTTTTTAAAATCTCATTTACAATTGCACAAAACAAATAAAATACCTAAGAATAAATTTGACCAAAGAGAACAGACTTATACTTTAAAAACTATAAGACACTGATAAAAGAAATTGAAGACAATACAAATGGAAAGATACATTATGCTTATAAAATGGAAGAATTATGGGGTGCCTGGGTGGCTCAGTCAGTTAAGTGTTCAACTTCAACCCAGGTCATGATCTGCGCTTCATGGGTTTGAGCCCCACATAGGGCTCTGTGCTGACAGCTCGGAGCCTGGAGCCTGCTTCAGATTCTGTCTCTCTCTCTCTCTCTGCTTGTACTCTGTCTGTCTCCCAAAAATAAATAAATATTTAAAAGAAAATTAAAAAAATAAATAAAATGGAAGAATATTGTTAAAATGTCCATAGTACCCACAGCAACTTACAGATTCAATCCAATCCCTATCAAAATATGAATAGTATTTTTCACAAAACCAGAACAGATACTCCTAAAATTTGTGTGGAACCAAAACAGACCCCAAATAGCCAAAGCAATCTTTTTTTTTTTTTTTTTTTTTTCTGAGAGAGACAGAGAGTGCGAGTGGAGGAGGGGCAGAGAGAGAGGGAGACACAGAATCCAAAATAGGCTCCAGGTTCAGAGCTGTCAGCACAGAGCCTGATGCAGAACTAGAACAGAATAGAGAATCCATAAATAAATCCACACTTATGGGGTCAATTAATCTATGACAAAGGAGGCGCAAATATACATGAGGAAAGACAATTTTTTCAATAAACAGTGCTGCTGGGAAAACAGAACAGCTACATGCAAAATATTAAAACCGGACCACTTTCTTACACCTTATATAAAAATAAACTCAGGGGCGCCTGGGTGGCGCAGTCGGTTAAGCGTCCGACTTCAGCCAGGTCACGATCTCGCAGTCCGTGAGTTCGAGCCCCGCGTCAGGCTCTGGGCTGATGGCTCAGAGCCTGGAGCCTGTTTCCGATTCTGTGTCTCCCTCTCTCTCTGCCCCTCCCCCGTTCATGCTCTGTCTCTCTCTGTCCCAAAAATAAATAAACGTTGAAAAAAAAAATTAAAAAAAAAAAAAATAAATAAAAAAAATAAATAAACTCAAATGGATTAGAGACCTAAATGTGAGACCCAAACCATAAAACTCTTAAAAGAAAATAGGCAGTAATTTCTTGAATATCAGCCTTAGCAAAAGGGAAAGCAAGGATAACAAAAGCAAAAATATGCAACATAGACTATATCAAACTAAAAAGCTGCACAGTGAAGGAAATAAAACAATAAAACAAAATGGTGACCTTCTGAATTGAAGAAAATATTTGCAAATGTTATATCTCATAAGGAGTTAGTATCCAAAATCTATGAAGAACTCCTATAACTCAACACCAAAAGGACAAACCAACTTCAAAAATAGGCAGAAGATCTGAATAGATATTTTTTTAAGAATATTTACAGATGGGGGCGCCTGGGTGGCGCAGTCGGTTAAGCCTCCGACTTCAGCCAGGTCACGATCTCGCGGTCCGTGAGTTCGAGCCCCGCGTCGGGCTCTGGGCTGATGGCTCAGAGCCTGGAGCCTGTTTCCGATTCTGTGTCTCCCTCTCTCTGCCCCTCCCCCATTCATGCTCTGTCTCTCTCTGTCCCAAAAATATAAACGTTGAAAAAAAAAAAATTTAATAAAAAAAAAAAAGAATATTTACAGATGGCCAACAGACACATGAAAAGATGCTCGAGGGGCACCTGGGTGGCTCAGTCGGTTAAGCGTCCGACTTCAGCTCAGGCCACAATCTCACAGTCCGTGAGTTCGAGCCCCGCGTCAGGCTCTGGGCTGATGGCTCAGAGCTCAGAGCCTGGAGCCTGCTTCCGATTCTGTGTCTCCCTCTCTCTCTGCCCCTCCCCCGTTCATTCTCTGTCTCTCTCTGTCTCAAAAATAAATAAACGTTAAAAAAAATTAAAAAAAAAAAAAAAGATGCTCGACATCACTCATCATCAGGGAGATGCAAATCAAAACCAAAATGAGGTATCGCCTCACTTATGTTAAGATGGCTAGTATCAAAAAGATGAGAAATGACAAGTGTTGGTGAGTATGTAGAGAAAAGGGAACCCTTGTGCACTGTTAGTGGGAATGTAAATTGGTGCAGCCAATGTGGAAAACACTGGACATTCCTCAAGAAATTAAAAATAGAAATACTATACAATCCAGTAATTCCACTCCTGGGTATTTGCCTGAATAAAATAAAAACATTAATTTGAAAAGATCTATTCGTCCCTACACTTATTGCAGCATGACTTACAATAGCAAAGATATGGAAGTGTCCATTCATAGATGATTAGACAAAGAATATGTGGAATATTATGCAGCCATAAAAAGGAATGCGATCTTACCAATAGAACAACATGGAGAGATCTAGAAAGTATTATGCTAAATGAAATAAGTTAGAGAAAGAAAAATACCATATGATTTCACTTTTGTGTGGAATCTTAAAAACAAAACAAATCAAAGAACAAACAAAAAGCTGAATCGGTCCTGTAGATACAGAGAACAAACTGATGATTGCCAGAGGCAATACAGAGGTACAAACTTCTAGTTACCAAATAAAGAAGTCACAAGCATGAAAAGTACAGCATAGGGAATATTGTCAATAATATTATAATAATTCTGTATAGTGACAGTAACTACACTTATGATACGCATTTGATAATTATGTAATTGTATAATCAGTGTGTTGTACACCTAAAACTAATATAATATTGTATGCCAATTATACGTCTATTAAAATTTAAAAAATAAAATGGGTATAAGAATGTTGTAACTAGTATGCCAGATGGGGTGTGAGGTAGAATGAAATTTAGCTGGGTCCTCTAATTAGGATTTGACTGTAGATGCCTCTTTGTCTTCTATTCACCTAATTACATTTGACACTTCAACAGTACCCTCCCCTTATTTATTTTTTATTATCTTTAAAGGTTTTATTTTTTTAAGCAATTTCAGTTTTACAACAAAATTGAGAGGAAAGCACAGATTTCTTAAAATCTCCTGTTCCCACACATGCATAGTCTCCCCCGTTACCATCATTGTTGACCGGCCTGAGCACCCTCCCTGTAGGCATCTTCAAGATACGAGAACTTCAAAGGAATCTTGGATTCTTTCAGCAAACCTTACAATGATAGATTTTGTTCTCCTTCACTATCCACTTTGAAATCCCAACCATTAGACAAAACGATGTTTTAAAATTTCCAGATATTTCCTCCTTACAATTAATATCACTAACATTCTCCATGTTCTCATAAATCTACATTATTATTAATATATATTTTTTAATTATATCTAAAGTTGGTGGATATCCATTTTTCTCCTGGCATTTTTTTTTTTAATTTTTTTTTTTGTTCAACGTTTATTTATTTTTGGGACAGAGAGAGACAGAGCATGAACGGGGGAGGGGCAGAGAGAGAGGGAGACACAGAATCGGAAACAGGCTCCAGGCTCTGAGCCATCAGCCCAGAGCCTGACACGGGGCTCGAACTCACGGACCGCGAGATCGTGACCTGGCTGAAGTCGGACGCTTAACCGACTGCGCCACCCAGGCGCCCCTCTCCTGGCATTTTTATTCCTTGTTATATTTCGATTAGAAACTGATTTTTAAAAATTGCTCTTTCCTCCTTGCTTTCTAATTATGGGTTACTAAAAGTTTATTTTAAACATGGATCTCTAATTGCTATCAAGCTTGCCTTAATATTTTACATATAATCTGACTAGATATGATTGGTGGTCAAACATTAAACTATAAAAAAATAATTAAACAGATTGAGGGCACCTGGTTGTCTCAGTCCATAGAGCATGTGACTCTTGATCTCAGGGTTGTGAGTTCAAAGCCCTGTGTTGGGCATAGAGCTTACAAAGATAAATAAATTCATAAATAAAAATAAAATAAACAGATTGAAACAAGTGTTCTGGTGAATTACTTACTTCTCAAGGGCAGGACCAATACTCAAAGAGGGAGATTGTAGTTAATCTCTCCCCACAATGTCTGTTTTCAGACATGGCTGGGTTCTGGTGGAACAGGCATATCTTTGCATCAAAAAGCCCCCAGTAGATTAAATATAAATATTTAATAATATATATTTTTAATTTAAAACACTTAACATGTATAAGGGCAAATGCTGTTATGAATATACATCAATGATATGGAAATGTCTATTTGTAATCTCGGTAATAATTTCAAGACTCAATATGTGTAAAGCATTCCCTATTAAAATACACTCACGGAAGTTAGGCAACAAAAGTTTAGACTTCATAACTACAAGTACTCAACCTCTGAGGGAAGCTTGATTTGAAAATGAGAGATTTCTTTCCTTCCCTTGAATCAAGCACAAATGCTTGGCCCTTATATTGCAAAACCAACTAGTTAAAAGCAAACAGGTGCCTTTCCACAGGGGGACTAGTGGAGGGTGGGGGGGGGGGCATTTTCTTTGGAGGCTCTCATCTCGATTCCTTTCCCTTCATTAATGACCTAACGAGAGCCATTCTGATGATTGTAAGCCATGACTGACAGCCCGCATCTGTGGCCTACCCAGAGCATAAGAGTCCAATTTGACTGGGATAATAAATAAAAATCTTGTCGTACTATTATAGGATGTTTGGCAAGGACAAGAATTAAGGCACCTTTATAACTCCCGAAGGAATCTGGTGATATTTCTGACGTGATCTCACACATCATTCTGTCCTGCCTGACCTTCCTTGTATCACCCTCCTGAATTATAGCTTGTATCCGTTACTCTCTCCTCCTTCCATAGCCTCTCCCCAAAATAAAGGATTACTCACCTGAAGAAAACAAATCTGATTTTTTTTTTTTTTAAATCTTTATAAGAAAGTCAGTTAAAATGTCCTGGAAGTCACTCCATATGTTTTCTGCAGAACATTTACTGCATCCATTAGATTAAATGTCTCACTTTATGAAATGAGTCCTGAAGGTCTTTTGGGGATGAAAGGACCTCTTTCAGAAGGGTCCAGCTTCATCCCTTAATAATTTCTGGGGTCCTAGGATGTTATAGGACACATTATATATTCATCAAGATCACCAGTTTACCACCCACTTTTTCAATGATTAGTTCCTTTATCCTGGCAGTCAGTGAGAGCTGCCTCTTAAGCACTTCCTCATGAATCCACCTAAAAAGGGAGGTTTTGATATGTTGTAATAGCTTTTCTCACACTCTCCAGAGAAGCTTAACAGCTTCTGTGTGATGAGCCAAAGGAGAGTACACTTATATAAGAACAGACACACTTCAAGGACACCGCTAAGCACGAAGATAGTAGCGGCACATGGGAATGGCGGGCATGCCTATGGAGGCCCGATGCCCCGTTCGAGTAGAAATACCTCATTTAGGATGACGGTTCTTCGGGCGTGTCCCAGCAACCACATGAGGAAGGCAGAGCTTGATTTCGATCAGCCTCAGTATTCCTAAGAAACTAGCCTTTTGTTATCCTTATAGCTTCTCTTTATATCTGAGCCTCCTTTGAGTTCCTTAAATGGATGGTAACAGCAAAGTGTTACCCTTTCATGAGAGTATTTGCATTTTAACTTACATCTAATCTAAAAGGATTGAAAGTGCGCTAATGGAGAATTGAGAAGCCACAAACTGAGGGAATTTATATTCCTTTATTAAACTGAACCCTGAGCTGAAACTCCCCCTCGTTCTTTCTGAATACACTTGTTGCTAAGACCTTGACTTCAAGGGGAGCTACTTCCACTTTAATGACAAAAACCCTTTTCTTCCATGCTCTTTTGTAGCAGCGTTGAGACAAGATGGGACTTTTAAAAAGACTTTACAAAGCTCTGAGTAGAAAAGCAAAGGGACAGATAGAAGCCACAAGAAACATAAAGATACCATGCTAATAAACAACAGTCCTCACCCTCCACAGTAAACACACCCCTCCCATGTTGAGAAGCTGGTAAGTGTGGTACTCTGGTAAGACAGCAGGGGATGAACGGGTCTAGTGCATTCCTGAGCAACAATTCTGAGCTTTTACAACTTTAGGTATCCTACAGAACGGCAACCATTGATTCAGTCTCAGAACATTAGCCTACGTATCCATAAGAATTGTCTGGGTACTCTGGCCTTTCCTGAACCTCAGAAATGAGACACCAGCCTTGCCTAAACTATATAGCGTTGTCAGCCACACCAGAGTCGGTTGAATTTGTGTGTCTCTAGAGACCAAGGCATACAGTATATATGAGACAGCAAGTTTACTGTAGAGCAGTCCAATGATGAGAGGCCAGGCTCCAAGATTATGATGTCACTGGGTCCTAGAACACAAGCAAGTCCTCAAGAGGAATGCCAGAGGTCATCTAATTCATACTGTTGGTTCTCCATCTGAAGGGTAAAGTGACTTGCACACCATTGGAGACCACACCTTCTTGCTGTCTGCACTCCCTCCCTCCAACTTACCTCGACAAGCAGAGGCCAGGCTCTGCTTGATTGGGAGATAATAAAGGAATCGATTACTCAGGTAGCATGTTGGCATATATGAGCCCTGAAGGACTTTATCTCCCTTAGAATCTGTGTTCTGTGATGTTTATAGATTCATAAGTGGGCACCCTTGCCTTGGGGCTTATCACCTTCCACACACCATCCCATATTCTGTTTGCTTATCTCTTTGAGGGACATAATAACTGGCTTAGTTTATTCATGTTCTGGCACCAGGTCTTACAACTGAAATAAATCAGCCCTACCCTAGAAAGAAGTGGTCTGAAAAGGCAAAAATCCCTGTGGGAAAGAATCCCTGCTAAGGATCTGGGCTGGTGCACTGCCTCAGTCTGAGTGATAAAGCGGCTCTTTTCCAACATGTAGAAATGTAGCAAGTAATGAAAACATTAACTAATGCAGGTTCCACTCGTTTGCAACAGGCATTGCTGTAAGCATGTTGTGTCTTATTTCGCTTTATGTGTGTAACAACCTCATGAAAAGGAAATGCTGTTGGAGCCCAGTTTACCAGTGAAGAAACCAAGTCAAGAAGTAATTTACCCATAGTCCAGTAGCTAGTAAGGAATGAGCTCAAGATTAAAATCTAACCATTCTCAAACTCTCGACCTCATGATCTCAAGCTATACTGTCTGCCTGCACAATTCTAAACCACCGTCTGGAAAAACACCAGGGATAAGAATCAAACACTTTGCATCCCTTGCAAAACTTGCTGACAGTTTTTATAGTTACCCTATAGAAGACTCATCATCACTCAGCTTCATTATTTTGTACCAAAATGCTATGATTTCCGAGAATCTCCAATACCTACACACCAAAGATGAAAATGGATGTATTTTATAAAGTATTTTCTCATCTAAATTTCCTGTCATTGCTGCTTCTCTTTGAGTATGATATTGTCAAATAATCGCTCGTATAAATTTAACGTGACAAAGTTTAGACATGAACATTTGCTGCCAAAGTTGGTCAGAATGACCACGAGTTGTCAGGAATTTAGGGTCCTCTGAGATTAGTCAACTTTCCATGCACTGCTCCCACTAGGAATGCTTTTCCTGCACAGATGAGCAGCTTGTCAAACCCTCTGTGTTTGGGAGACTCATGAGATTTCTGTAAGTATGGTATGTACAAGAGATGAGTTCTTCCCAAACCGTTAGCCTCTCTGCAAAATAACAATGTTCATCATTTTTGTTTTTCCCTTGGCTTCCTTATTTCTTTCCCTCCTTTCTTTCTGAGTTTAGTGGGAAATAGAAGCACAATAATAAGCAGTAACTTGACAAGACTTATTTTCTTTTGCTAAAATAATTACTTTGTTTTAAAATAGGCCCTTTAATATCTAGAAATTTGAGTGCATCAGAGTTTTGTTTCTTGAAAAAAATAAATTCAGAAGTGTCAAGTTTTTAGACTTGACCCGTCAAGGTGTTTCTTTGATTAGCAGTAAGCCATACGTTTTGCAATAACATATTTTAGGAGATTTCTGAATTCCGTCATTTGGATAAGAAGCAATTTATGTTCCAATCATATTGAAGTTAAGACATTTTTGTGGATGAACCAAACTTGGTATTGGCCTCCCATAGGTATGCCTTTTCCATTCCATAGCCAGTAATACTGACAAATAAATAATTGAATTTTTTAAGACAGCCTAAATGAAATACAAATTTGCCTGTTATTACTAAAGCATTCCAGAGTAAGTTTCCTATTAGTCCTTCCTCTTCCTTTCCATAGTTTAATCCTTCTAAAGTTAGAAGTTGCTGACATTATCTTTAGCACACAGATCTAGCAACATATGTATCCATTATCTGACTTGCTTACAGGGAACAAGGACAATGTTTTGTTAATCACCATATCATCAGTGTCCTATATGATACCTGCCATAAAGCTCAATAAAATTTACTTCAGCTGTGTTGAAAATAATTAATGAACAATCTGTTTAACGAAAGAAGACCAAAGGATCCAGTAGGGAATGATCTTGGTTTATTCTGAGACAACTCTTATTCTTTTGCTAAAAAGTCCATGTACAAAAGCAAAATAGCAATTACATGTAAGAGTCTATCATAACTGTTCAGATGTCAATCCTTAATTCAATAATGCCAGGGACTATGTACAATCCTGGAGATACAAAGCTTGACAAATAAATATAGTGCCTGATCTAGAGGGGTGTATAATACACCAGGGAAGATGAACACAGAATGAGTGTGCTTGCTATAGGAATACAGGCTGTCAGAGGAGAATATAGTGGAAGGCTGAGTTGATGGCGTGGGAGGGGGGAATCAGGAAAGCTCTCCTAGGTAGCGACACAAGTTGAAGCAGGGATGATGGGCAAAACTAGGCAGGCAGAGAGAGTGCCAGGTAGAGGGAGCTGCATGGATGGAGCCTTTAAAGAGTGAAACAGCTTGAAATGTTCATTTGGGGGTGCAAAACAGATCTAAGTTTGAAGGGAAGCTAATCAAGCTAGAATACTGCTTCCTGTATTACACACAGACTCCCATTATTTTTCCTAAACCATTGGGAAAAAAATTTTAATATGACAGGGTTGTATACATGTTGCTAAGTCACCTGCAAAAGGAAAATAACTAACAATTACTCGCGCTATCAATGTCCTTCAGTTTTGTTTCATAAAAGCAAAATATGATTAAATTAGGAGGCTTCAAATTTTCATTAATTTAATATGCATCAAGATTTCTTTATTTAAGGTATTCCACGGTAAACATCTGTTATATTAATTATTGCAAAGATTATTCTGCACTAGATAGCTTGGTATTTAAGGAGAGTATATCACCTTCCTACTTGATACATTTTCAGTATATGCTTTCATGTGTTTATTTTAGAAAATACCTATAGAGTTTGAGATTAAGTATGTCACTCTAATTTTTAACACCACTGGTACAAAATGCCATTAGATCACCTATCATCACTGTGGGATGTACATTCTTTAGAAATGATTTTTCAGAGGACTCTTTTTTTTTTTTTTTTTCTCCATAGATGCATACTTTTCTCACAAATACTAACAGTGGTATTTTTTTCTAGGATCCGTGCAGGCAAGGTTGTAACCACTAGGGATTTTCCTGGAGACAGTAATTTTCAAACAATAGAGCAAAAATGCATACATCAGCCAACTAATTTATGCTACATCAATTTTACACACCCAGAAAGCATGAAACTTTAAAATGATCTCACCAAAGTCAAATAAGCCACACAGAAGCTACCAAAACAGGCCTGGCCCTTTCATCTAAACAAGCTTATGTCATGCCGCCTTTGAGAACACAATGTATTCTGAAAGGGCAGGAAGGCCATGCTTCTAAATGCATGTTCTATTAGACAGCAAAGAACTACAAAAGACGCTCAAAGCAAAGTGTCTGGGAACCCAAGTTGATTAATGTGCAGCTTTATTTCACTTCAGGGGTAAAGGACTGGAGGGATAAAAGACCATAAGCTCGCTTGACAACTGGAAAGGTCGCAAAGGAAATGATGGTAGGTAACATGAAGTTGTCAGGGAGACCAGAGACCCCAGTACTCAGAAATGGGTGGCAGAGGCTCCAGCAGTGAGGTGACAGGTGAGCTGCCAATCATCCAAGGGTTCAGCCCAAATGAAAAGACCAAAGGGAATACAAGCCCCTGGAACCCCAAGTTGAAGTTCAGGGCCCTCTTCCCCAATAAGTGAAATGAAGCAGATCAGGGAGTAGGATTCTCGATGACTAGCTGACAGGACTTTGGGTCCTCACTATGGTCAGATAGCTCCCATTCTACTCTCACTGGCTCATGGCGGTCGCTCTGACACAGGTTTCTGGGTCCACTGAGATACGGAAACAGCTAGGCCCGGTAGTCACCATCACTGCTGATTATAGAGCAAGGATGTGGACAGAGCCACAGCCATCCTAGGGCTGGGGCAGGTGCTCCCACTGGTATGCTTTAGGGAAAGCTCTAGGCCGCCGACCTGAAGGAGTGCCTATCTTCAAAGATCATACAAAGGACAAGCATTCCTAACAGAACTGCTCTTTTAAGAACTCCATAGAATTAGAGTCCTGGGTGATATGAATGTAAACTGAGCAGTTCTCAACTGTTTATGTCAATGGATGGAAGCACTAGCCTCCATCCTTCCCCCCAGAAAACCCTGATAAGAATTATAATGGACACTGGAAGAGACCAAAAGCCTCACCTTCCCTAAAACGTTCCCAATTCACTTAGTTAAAGGCTACAGAGCTTCTTTTTAAAAAGTTGAAAAAGCAGGGCCACCTTGGTGGCTCAGTTGGTTAATCATCCGAGTTTGGCTCAGGTCATGATCTCCCAGCTCATGGGTTCGAGCCCCACGTCAGGCTCTGTGCCGACAGCTCAGAGCCTGGAGTCTGCTTTGTATTCTGTGTCTCCCTCTCTCTGTGCTCCTCCCCTGCTCATGCTCTGTCTCTCCTTCTCTCCAAAAAAAATAAATAAATAAATAAATAAAATAAACATTAAGAAAATTAAGTTGAAAAAGCATAAAAGAAATCATATGATCAGTAAAATCTCATCAAGTGGACCTAATGTTATGATAGGGACAAAGACAAATTATGTAAGAATTCCCAACCTCTTTCCAAGCTTGCGTCCCTTTCACTGGATCTCTCCGTGGAGCTGAGGCTATGACTGAGGAGTGGGGTATGGGGGGTACTGGAAAAGAGAGCAGCAGGATTTACAATGAAAACAACAGACAGGGACTAACAAAAGGAGTGAGAGGAAGGGGGAGAAAAGCATCACGTGGTTATCATGGGAAGAAATGGGTTTTTTTGCAACCACCGAAGGGATTTGGTGGAGAGGGGTCAGTGAAGAGGAATCTGAAGACGTTTTTCCATGAGGCTCATGTGCGAAGGCCTGTGGTGCTTCTTCCACAGCACCTTTAAAAATCGTATTATTTCTTAAGGGTTCCAGAGTCAGATTTGTGGGATTCGCATAAATGGCTCTTCTATACTTGGGTAACATCTGAGACAGGCTCCAGGAAAGTGACCAAAGCAGGGGGCTTATTCTAGAAGGAGAAGCTCTCCTGAAATTTCTGCAGACCATCCCAGGAACAGCACATGTTAGTTTTTGTTATAGCTGTTGTTTCAAACCCTTTGTTTCCTCTAAATATAAGACTTGTTGCTGCTATTTTTGCACTTTGAAAACTGCAGTTTCAGCTTCCAGATCACATTCCCTTCTGTAATTGTAACAAACCAAATGGCTCTAGTGGAAAACACGGCTCTGCTTAACTTCTGGCATCTGAGATGTACCCTACAGAGTGTGCCTCTGTATCACACTGAGCGAAAAGACGAACAGTTTCGCACCCAGGAGATCAAATTAACTAATGAGGTAAATCTGACATTCATGGGTGAAACAACACACAGTGTTTAAGGATGCGTCTGAAAAGAACTTTACAAAAAGTCATTAAAGAAATTTCATTCTTAGGCCATTATGAGCAGCTCTTGAGAATTTGCCACTAACTATTTCAGTTACTTAGGGGAGACAAGACAATGGAAACAAATAGACCCGAAGACTCATGACTCAACAGGATAGCAGTTACCTTCTTGCTCACCCAATAATCTAGAAAGGTTTGAGGCTGGTGTGATCCACATAGCCATGCAGAACCCAGGTGAATTGTAGCTTTGCATTTCAGCCTGTGGCTTTTTTTTTTTTTTTTTTTTTTTTTGAGAGGGTGAATGATGGAGAGGAGCAGAGGGAGAGAGAGAGAGAGTCTCTTAAGCAGGCTCCTCATTCAGTGTAGAGCCTGACACAGGGCTCGATCCCACCACCCTGCGATTAAGACCCGAGCCCAAATTAAGTCAGGCATTCTATAAAGCCTGTGGCTTTATAGTTACTATGGGTACAAGAAGAGACAGAGAGCTTGAAGGAAAAAGAACATGAATGAAGAGATATGGAGGTTTTCCTGGGTCATACCTGGGAGTAGCAGACACCATTTGTGATCATGCTCTGCTGATGACAACAGTGCCCTCACTATAAGAAAAGCTGAGAACTGAACTCTGGCTATGTGTCCAAAGAGGAGAGAACAGAGGAAAAACTGATAATCTCTAACACAGACATTTCTCTGAATTCTATTTTCTGCCTTAAGAATATAATTTACATCTCCCAACAAACAAGAGTCTGGGGCCAGATGGTTTTCCAGGGAATTCTACCAAACATTTAAAGAAGAGTTAACACCTATTCTTTTGAAGCTGTTCCAAAAAATAGAAATGGAAGGAAAACTTTCAAACTCATTCTATGCAGCCAGTATTACCTTGATTCCAAAACCAGACAAAGACCCCACTGAAAAGGAGAATTGCAGACCAATTTCCCTGGATGCAAAAATTCTCAACAAGATACTAGCAAACTGGATCCAACAATACATTAAAAGAATTATTCACCATAATCAAGTGGGATTTATTTCCTAGATGCAGAGCTGGTTCAGTATCCACAAATCAATCAGTGTGATACATCACATTAATAAAAGAAAGGATAAGAACCACATGAACCTCTTAATAGATGCTAACAAAGCATTTGAGAAAATACAGCAGCTTTCTTGACAAAAACCCTCAAGAAAATAGGGATAGAAGGATCATACATCAAGATCATTAAGGCCATATATAGCCTTAAGGCCACTAATATCATCTTCAATGGGGAAAAACTGAGAGCTTTCCCCCTAAGGTCAAGAACATGACAAGGATGTCCACTCTCAGCACTGTTATTCAACATAGTGTCGTAAGTCCTAGCCTCAGCAATCAGACAACACAAAGAAATAAAAGGCATCCAAATCGGCAAGGAGGAAGTCACACTTCCACTCATCCACATGACATGAAACTCTGTGGAAAACCCAAAAGACTCTACCAAAAAAACTGCTAGAACTGATCCATGAATTCAGCATAGTCGCAGGATATAAAATCAATGTACAGAAATCAGTTGCATTTCTATACACCAATAATGAAACAGCAGAAAGAGTAATCAAGGAATCGATCCCATTTACAATTGCACCAAAAACCATAAAATACCTAGGAATAAACCTAACCAAAGAGGTGAAAAATCTATACACTTAAAACTATAGAAAGTTTGGGGCATCTGGGTGGCTCAGCCCAGGGTTCGAGCCCTGGGTTGTGCTCTGTAGCCTGGAGCCTGCTTCGGTTTCTGTCTCCTCCTCTCTCTGCCCCCCACTGCTTGTGCTCTGTCTCCCTCTCTCAAAAATAAACATCAAAAAAGAAAAAAAAAAACTATAGAAAACTCGTGAAAGAAATTGAAGAAGACACAAAAAATGGAAAAACATTCCATGCTCCTGGATAGGAAGAACAAATATTGTTAAAATGTTGATACTACCAAAGAAATCTACATATTCAATGCAATCCCTATTAAAATTATACCAGCATTCTGCACAGAGCTAGAACAAATAATGCTAAAATTTGTATGGAACCAGAAAAGACCCCGAATAGCCAAAGCGATCCTGAAAAAGAAAACCAAAGCTAGAGTCATCACAATCTGAGACTTCAAGATGTATTACAAGGCTGTAATCATCAAGACAGTATGGTACTGGCACAAAAACCGACACTCAGATCCATGGAACAGAATAGAGAACCCAGAAATGGACCCACAAACCTATGGCCAACTAATCTTTGACAAAGCAGGGAAGAATATCCAATGGAATAAAGACAGCCTCTTCAGCAAGTGGTGCTAGGAAAACTGGACAGCGACATGCAGAAGAATGAACCTGAACCTTTCCTTACACCATACACAAAAATAAACTCAAAATGGATGAAATACCTAAATGTAAGACAGGAAGCCATCAAAATCCTCAAGGAGAAAGCAGGCAAAAACCTCTTTAACCTCGGCTGCAGCAACTTCTTTAACACATCTCTGGAGGCAAGGGAAACAAAAGTGAAAATGAACTCTTGGAACCTCATCAAAATAAAAAGCTTCTGCACAGCAAAGGAAACGATCAGCAAAACTAAAAGGCAACCGACAGAATGGGAGAAGATATTTGCAAATGACATATCAGATAAAGGGTTAGTATCCAAAATCTGTAAAGAACTTATCAAACTCAACACCCAAAAACTAAGTAATCCAGTGAAGAAATGGGCAAAAGACATAGACACTTCTCCAAAGTATACATCCAGATGGCCAACCGACACATGAAAAAATGCTCAACATCACTCATCAGGGAAATACAGATCAAAACCACAACCTCACACCTGTCAGAATGGCTAAATTTACAATGCAGGAAACAAAAGATGTTGGTGAGTATGTGGAGAAACAGGAACTCTTGTGCACTGTTGTTGGGAATGCAAACTGGTGCAGCCGCTCTGGAAAACAGTATGGGGGTTCCTCAAAAATAGAACTACCCTACGATCCAGTAAGCGCACCTTTAGGTATTTATCCAAAGGATACAAAAATACTGATTCGAAGGGGCACATGCACCCCAATGTTTATAGAGCACTATGAATAATAGCCAAATTATGGAAAGAGCCCAAATGTCCATCGACTGGCAAATGGATAGAGAAAATGTGGTGTGTATGTATGTGTATGTGTATATCTATACACATACACACACACACACACACACACACACACACACACACACAATGGAATATTATTCGGCCATCAAAGAGAAAGAAATCTTGGGGCACCTGGGTGGCTCAGTTGGTTAAGTGTCTGACTTTGGCTCAGGTCATGAACTCATGGTTCGTGGGTTTGAGCCCCACATGGGGCTCTGTGCTGATGGCTTAGAGCCTGGAGCCTGCTTCAGATTCTGTCTGTCTGTCTGTCTGTCTCTCTCTCTCTCTCCCTCCCCCTCCCCCACTTGCACTCTGTCTCTCTCTCTCAAAGATAATCTTTTTTTTTTAAAAAGAATGAAATCTTACCATTTGCAACAATGTGGATGGAACTAGAGTGTATTATGCTAAGCGAAATAAGTCCATCAGAGAAAGATAAATATCATTTCACTCATATGTGGAATTTATGATATAAAACAAATAAACATAAGGGAAGGGAAGCAAAAATAATATCAAAGTGGAAAGAGAGACAAACCATAATAGACTCTTTAATACAGAGAACAAACAGAGGCTTGCTGGTGGGGTGCTAGGTTGAGGGAAGGGCTACAAGGGTAAGGGACATTAAGGAGGACACTTGTTGTGATGAGCACTGGGTGTTATATGTAAGTGATGAATCACTAAATTCTACTCCTGAAATTATTATTACACTATATGTTAACTAACTTGGATTTAAATTAAAAAAAAAGAATATAATTTATATGTACTGTCAATGGCCATACCACTCTGAATGTGCCACTCTTGTCTGATCTTGGAAACTAAGCAGGGTTGGGCCTGGTTAGTACTTGGGTGGAAAATACTATTTACATGTACTAAGAGTTATAGGGGGCCCACAATATGTGGGTCCTCTGTTATAAGGCGACAGAGCATTTGGTAACAATATGACTTAACAGATGTGTTTTATTAAAATGATCTCTTGAGGGAAGAATTATTGCTAAATACTATCAAAACAGTATGGTACTGGTACAAAAATAGAGACATAGATCAATAGAACAGAATAGAAAGCCCCAAAATAAACCTACAGAGATATGATCAATTAATCAACAACAAAGGAGGCAAGAATATACAACAGGGAAAAGAGTTTTTTCAATAAATGATGCTGGGAAAACTGGACAGCTATACACAAAACAATGAAACATCTTCTTACACCATACATAAAAGACCATACAGAAGACCACCTTCTTACACCATACATAAAAACAAACTGAAAATATATTAAAACCTAAATGTGAGACCTGAAACCATAAAAATCCCAAAAGAAAACATGGGCAGTAATCTCTTGGACATAAGCCTTAGCAACATTTATCTAAATATGTCTCCTCAGAGAAGGGAAACAAAAGGAAAAATAAACTATTGGGACTACACCAAAATAAAAAGCTTTAGTACAGCAAAGGAAAGCATCAACAAAACAGAAAGGCAACCTACTGAATGGGAGAAGATATTTGTAAATGGTATACCCAATAAAGATTTAACATTCAAAATATATAAAGAATTCATACACCTCAACACCAAACAAGTAAATAATCTGCTTAAAAATGGGCAGAGAACCTGAATAGACATTTTTCCAAAAAGATGGCCAGCAGACCATAAAATGATGCTCAACATCACTAATCATCAGGGAAATGTAAACCAAAACCATAATGAAATATCACTTCACGATTCGCAGAATGGTTAATATCAAAAAGAAATAACAAGTGCTGCTGAAGAACCCTCCTGCACCGTTGGAGGGAATGTAAATTGGTGCAGCCATTGTGGAAAATGGTATGGAGGTTCCTCAAAAAATTAAAACTAGAAATAGCATAAAACCCAGTAATTCAACTACTGAGTATTTACCCGAAGAAAAGAAAAACACTAATTCAAAAAGATATATGCACTCCCTATTTATTGTGGCAGTATTTACAATAGCTAAGATATGTAAGCAAACTAAGTATCCATTGATAGATGAATGGATAAAGATGTGATACACACACACATACACACACACATAGTGGAACATTACTCAGCCTTAAAAAACAATGAGATATTGGGGTGCCTAGGTGGCTCAGTTGGTTGAGCGTCCGACTTCAGCTCAGGTCATGATCTCATAGTCCATGAGTTTGAGCCCCGAGTCAGGCTCATGTGCTGACAGCTCAGAGCCTGGAGACTACTTCAGATTCTGTGTGTGTCTCTCTCTCTGCCCCTCTCCTTCTCATGCTTTGTCTCAGAAATAAATAAAAACATTAAAAAAAAAAAACCCACAATGAGATCTTACCATTTGCAACAATATGGATGGACCTGGAGGCTATTATGCTAAGCAAAATAGGTCAGAGAAAGAAGAATACCATATGATTTCACTTACATTCGGAATCTAAGAAATGAAACAAATGAACAAACAAAAAAGCAGAAACAAACCTATAAATCGAGAGAAGAAACTGATGGTTGTCAGAGGGAGGTGAGTAGAGGCATGGGCAAAATGGGTGAAGGGGAGTGGGAGATACAGGCTTCCAGTTATGGGATGAATAAGTCACAGGAATGAAAGGTACAGCATAGGGAATACAGCCAATGGTATTGTAATCGTGTTGTATGGAAAAAATACACATAGGGAAGATAATAAGGATAGCATAGATGAGGCTCCACAGTTTTTATGGCACAGACTACTTAGGAAATTCAGTTAGAGCATTTAGAAACTATAAAAAAAAAATATTTTCAGAGCAACTTCTAGAGAATTACAACCATTAGCCTTTTCAAATCACAGAAAATTCCATTTGTTATGCCCTGCAGTCGAATAAACTTGGTTTTATACAGATCTTGTTTTTTTTTTTAATGTAAACATTATAAATACAAAAATAAAGAAAGTGAAGAACCCCTGAAATTTCACTAAAGATCATTACCACTGACATTTTGGGAATGAAATGAGTTTTCTTGTTTTCAAAGAACTACCCTGTTCCTCTATCTAACTCAAGTGTGGTATTAGGAGTCTCCACCTCTTGGCCACGGGGACTTCCATCACAGACACACCTAGAACACTGAGACTCCCTCTCAATGTTCTAGATCATATGATTCCCAGGCTAAAATGATACCAGAGAAAACAGGGAGGGGCTCTGGATTCTTATTCCACATCTTTCTCCGTCTTTGCTATTGACATTCAGCTTCCAAAGGGCACTGCTAAGAACTGGACCTCAAGTGCCCCCATGCTCTCAGTGCTCAGAGATGCCCTTCTCAGTCCATCCTGCTGGTGACTCCCTGACCCCAGACTATCCGGGACCATACTGAGCAGCCACATTCTATGTCCAGTCGCCACAGACTTGCTGAATCTTGGGCTTATTGTTCCTTTACTTTGTATTTTTTCCATCTGTGTATACATGTATATATGAATATATATATGAATATATGTATATATGAATATACATATTTGTGAACAATGCATTTTAGTGCCACTCCATCCCACCCTTAACTTTTCTCACTTCATTTCTTTCCTCTGTAAATTGGGAAGTTATACTCTATTCTTTTAGTAGTTTCTCTAGCTATTTTGATAGTTAAGCTTTAAAAGTCTAAACTTAGTTAATTACTTATATCACTCTTTGTAAGTGAAAAAGTCAGGTTTTTTTTCCCCCTTCTGATGTAAGGAAAAACCCAGTTCTTCCCCACTGTGTTTTTATCCTGCTTGTCTCCTTTGCTTCTCACACAGAACACTTCACCTCTGTCACTTCTGGTCACCAAATGTGTGGAATTTTCCCCCCACAACAACATCAGCTAAATTTAACTCAATTCTGTCACTATTTACCCAGAGAGAGCATCAGATCCCACAGGATAGAGCTCAGTCCCACAAAACTGCTCTCCCCCACATGCACATATTTCAGACACCAGTCACAAACCCAAGTTATCACTTGTGCTTCTGACCAACAAGCTACAGATCAGAGGTTCCAACACCCCTCTCTCCTTTGGGTTTAATTTGCTAAAGTGGCTAATAGAACCCAGGGAAACACATTTCCAGTTTATTAAAAGCTATGATAAAGGATGTAGATGAACAGCCAGAGGAGAGATACGTACAGCAAGATGTGGGAGTGTCCAGGTACAGAAGCTTCTACTCCCCATGGAGTCCGGCTGCATCCCCCTACTGGTGTGGATGTCTTTGCCCATCTAGAAGCTCCTTGAACCCCCTACCATTGGGATTTTATGAAGGCTTCCTCATGAGGGCATGATCAATTATTAACTCTATTTTGAGCCCCTCTCCCATCTCCAGAGATGGCAGGTGGGGTTAAAATCCCAAGCTTATAATTATGGTTTGACCTTTTGGATGACCAGCCCCCATCCTAAAGCTATCCAGGACCCCCACCCTCCCCCAAGTTGTCTAATTAGAACAAAATATGTTCCCAGTGCTCTTATCACTTAGGAATTTACAAGAGTTTTAGAAGCTCTGTCAGGGCCAAGGTCAAAGACCAAATTATTAGAACAAGTGGTGTTCCTAGTATTCTTATAACTTAGGGAATTACAAAGGTCTTAGAAGCTCTGTGCCAGGAGCCGGGAACAGAGACAAATGTATGCATATTCTCTGTTATTTCACATTTTCTCCAAATAATGAAAGTCTTTAAATACTTGAACATCAACCCTTCAAAACTATATGCTTAAGGTGTCCAATATTTTACTGCATTTTTCTTTTAACTCCATAAATTTGGTGTTCTCACTGTTTAACACATTTTTTCTTTTAATTTATCTTATATTTACTAGTATGTTTGGTTATGATTTCTTTTTTATATCATACCTTCTGGAATCATTTTGCTTTAGAATTTCCCTTGGTAAGGGATTATTGATGGTTAAGTCTTTTAATTTTTGTTTAATTGAGAAATTCTCTTTGACTCTCATTTTTGAACGGTAGATCTTTATTTGCATATTTTCATTTAGCATGGTGATATTATTCCACAAGTTACATTGTTGCTGTTGAGACCTCAGTTCATTGGTTGTCAGTCTAAGTGCTGATCTTTAGAGGCAATCTTGCTTTTCTCACTGAGTGCTTTTAAATTTACCTTTGTGGGCTCTGTAGTTTCGCTGGGACTTACCTAGGTATGGATTTGTCTTTATTTGTTCTCCCTAAGATTCATTGAATTTCCTGAATTTGAACTTTGGTGTTTCCACAATTTTGAAGAATTCAGTACCTATTCTCATTGAGTATTGCTTCTTTTCTGTTCTATAATCTTCTGGAACTCCTATTAGATATGTACAAGACTTTGTCTACCTTCTAGGTCTCTTAACTGTGCTTTTAAATGTCCTGTTTGACACTCTATGTGGTGCTGGGTAATTTTTTCCACTCTATATTCTGGGACACTAATTTCTCCCCAGCTGTGTCTAATCTTCCATTTAACCCACCCACTGAGTTTTTAATATTAACTATTATATGGCTCATTTTAGAAATCCGTTTGCTCTTTTTCAAGTCTGTTTGGTTGCTCTTAAAAACCTCTTCTTCCTTTCTCCTATTTCCAAACTTCTCTTATACTTACCTACACCTATTCAATGTGTCGCTGTATAGTTTGTGCCTGATAGTTCTGATACCTAGACACTTTGCCAGTTTGTATCTGCTGGCTCTTGCTTCTAGTGCCTTACTTCCTTTATTTTTGACTCCTAGCTCATTTTCTTTGGAACATTACCCCTAAGAATTCTTGGAGCCTTGGGTTGAACTTGCATGTTCTCAGAGAGGATCTGCACTAGCTTCTGTCAGTTGCCTGGTGCCTCTGCCGGCTGGAAGTTTCTTGGACTATGACAGATAATGAGAACACCCATCAAAGAGCCCTAAAGGTTTGGCAAATTCTCAGGGGAGGATTTTCCAGTCAGTGGAAATGGACCTTCCATTCAGCATCGAGAAGGTCGAGGGCAAATTTCCTTGCTCTCCTCTCCCGTGCAACAGGGCTTGGTTCTTATGCATCCTTACAATAAAAGTGTAGCCTTAGCAGCCCCGAGTATAGCCCTTCCTTTATCTTGTCCCCCTTTCCCTATAGAACCCCCTAAAAGAGAAGATCCAGGTCAGCACAGATGGCAGATACCCAGAGCGAAAACTGTTTCAGTCCTTATTTATCTCACAGGGTCCTACTTTAATTTCTCTTTAACCTCTACAAACTCCTTGTTTTAAAATTTGTTTAATGTTTATTTATTTTGAGAGAGAGTGAGAGAGCAAGCAGGGAAGGGCAGAAAGAGGGAGAGAGGATCCCAAGCAGGCTCTGCGTGGTCAGCACAGAGCCTGACGTGGGCTTGAACTCATGAACTGTGAGATCATGACCTGAGCCAAAATCAGGAGTGGGACGCTTAACTGACTGAGCCTTCAGGCACCCCTAGAAACTCCTTATTTTTATCCCAGCTCCACAGTATATTTAAAGAGCTTTAAATTTTTTTAATCCAACATTTTTAGTTGTTTTTAACAGAAAAAAATTCAGGCTATCTATTCCACAGTAAGTGCTGGTAACTAAAGTTTTGTTAGTATTTTTTCCTCATATATGTCCTCTTTTTAAGTATACAGAATTTTATATTACTTAACAATAACGCATCCTTTATTATCCTTTTTTATCCTATGTTTTCTTGACCCACTTAGAAACACTCATCCACACTTGTTCAAAGATTACAAAAATGTTTAAATATGTGTTCTTCAAGTATCCTTATTGTTTTTTTTCCCCATAAAAATATCTGATTCCTTTGCAATTTGTTGGGATGTAAATAATGAGGTTGAAGACACAGCCCTTTTTTTTTTAAACAAATGGCTAGCAGTTACCCTAATGGCTAAACAAATGGTTAGCCAGTTACCCTAACACCTTTTATTAAATAATCATTTTCCCAAATGATTAGAAATATTACCATTTTCATAAACTACATTCCTGAGTAGCATTCCCATTTCTTCCTGTGTGGATTTCTAGGCTCTCTTTTCTTTTTAACTGATCCTTCTGTTCTTGCACAAGTGTTAATTTGTTTCAATTAGTGAAGTTTTATAACCAATTGTAATGTCTGCTAAATTGAGAGCTCTGTCATCACTTTTGCTTTAAATTTTTTCCCCAGAATTATCTTGACTGCATTCTTGAGTATTTTTTTCTTGCAGATGAAACTTAGAATTATTCCATCAAATTTCCCAATACACCTGTTAAAATTTTGGCTAGGGTATGCATAGTTATTTCCATACTCCCCTTTACATTATTTTACAAATGGTATCATTAAAATATGGCTGTTGTTTCCTTCTGGGAGCAGTCAGAAAACAGATGGCACCTGTAAAGGGTTTCGTTGAAGAGAGGTTAATGAAGAAACTCCTTCCAGAGGTACAGGCAGGTATGAAGAAAAGAGCAGGGGGTGGGGAAATACCCAGGGACAAACAATGGGAAGTCATTAGCATCCCCGAATCTGCAGGGGCAAAGGGAGAGACCCTGTGACTGGAGCCCCCAAGAAAGGCCATCTGGCAGAACACAGCTACTATCCACATCCCGGCAAGGAAGGGAGGGAGTAGAAAGGGGACAGGGGAATAGGTCCTCTGAGCTGCTGATGCCTTCCTTTGGATGAACCCAATAGGAACCCAGAGAACAAGGAGCTTTGGTGAAATGGTTTATAAAGGTCAGCCTCCCGCAGCACAGACAAGGCTGGAAAATGGATCTGGAGGGGTAAATGGCAAATGACTAGCACAGCTCAATTTACGGCCTAGTAACTTTTACACTTACAACACTATAGTGTTGTTAAAATTTGAAATGTATTCACAGAGAAACTCTATTGAAAGTCATTCCAGAGAAATAACTGACTCATTATCCTGTAGCCAGATGACTTTGTGAAAATCAGATGCATTGTTACCTGAATTGGTAACAGTTGTTTTTCACTTGAAGTATGACATGTTCCAGGCTACAAACCTTCCTTGTCAGATGGTGAGGCTGAAATTTTTCTGGTGACAGAGAACAGCCGCAAGCCGATTGCCGGTCTCTTCCACCCCTTCACTGCAGACACAGAGCCTTATAGCCCATCCATTACGGGATGATCTCTCATTAGCTTCAACTTTGAAACGCAATTTTCTACTTCCTGATTGTAAAATCCCCAAAGATGCCTCAGAAGTTTCTATTTTTTCTTTCAAGAAATGCGGAACGGTAAATCTTTCCACAAAGAAAATCCACAGAAACTAATAAACAGTCGTGTGAGTTCAAGAGCACTTGGAAAGAGTGCAGAAATCAGCAGGTAAGAACAAATTGGACCCTTTCCAGGAAAGGTTATTTGGGATCATTGCTCTCCTCCTTCTGCTAATTTCTCTGCTGGCCTAACCACATGAAATCTGTAGTCAAATGCCTTTGACTCAGAGTGTGGGAAGTGAAAAACCCAGAGAAATCAGCCTTTGCAGTGCTCTAGTGGGTAGGCATTTTCCCTCCTGATTTTACCTAGGACCAAGGGGGAGTCCGAGTCTTTGTTCTAAAGAACAGACAAAGCACACTCTTCCTGGAACACAAGGGCATGAGAATGCAGAGAAAACTAGCTTTTAATAGAAGGACAGATGTGGGCTGCAGTGAACTCTCAGTCTGGCGTTACCACCCGTCACCTCCCCTATTATATGCCAACAGGGTGGTATTAACCACGAGCCATTGTTTTCCATGGCAAACAATGGCCTTCAGTCCTGATAATGTGCTTTGGCATCAGGGCGTCAAAGCCAAGGCAGAGAATGCCCCTGTGCTGCCCCTGGCTGCTCTGATAAATCACCCATCAATAGAGTCTCAGAGACTCTAGCAAACGAACAGATTATTGAATTTTTTCAGGTCATTTGAAGTATGGGAACCTGCCTAGGATAAAGAAAGCAAATAGGTCTGTCTCTTTTCTGTGTCACCTTCTTTGTGATGCAGTTTCTTAAATACAACAGGGCAATGCCAACCTTAAGACCTGGCTAATTTTAGTACATCATTTCTGGTTAACGCACAGTGCTATAGATAGAAGTGTTAATAATTCCAGAAACAGAATTGTTTCTTGTTTGCTTTCTAGAGATGGATTTGTCTGGGTCTGATTTCACTTTTTTTTCTTAAAAGTCTTGTTTGCCTCCCACGACCCTCTGCTATCCTGGGTCACTTTCAAATGCTTTCCTTCTTCCCCTCAATATCTAAATGGAGATCATCTCCAAGGTCTACCCTTGGGTACTGTGCCTTCCCTCTGTTCACTCTCTCAGCCTTTCACCAAAGTCTGCATGCACAGCAAGAATCCCTCATCTGGGCCCTAAATTCTCTCTCACCTTTTGGATACCCCATTCTTATTCCTCCACATACCTTCCGCTGCACATGTGGGAGCTCACTTGTCCATTTTCCCCTAACACCAAAGCTTTTCCTCCTCTTCACATCCCAGTTTCTTTCCTACCACCCCTGTACCCAGGATAAACACAAAATTAATTTGCATTTTCCTCATCTCTCTACATTCTTTTCAGGTGAAACTCTTACTTCTTACCTAGATTAATGTAATAGACTCCTAAGTGCTCCTCTCTGTATCTTTAATCTTTTCTGATTCCTTTCATCAGATTAATGCTGCCAGATTAATGATGCTAAAGAACTACTTAATCACATACCTTCTTTTTCCAAAGATTTGCTATGGCTCCCTATTACCTGTCTGGAAAGTTATTGACTCCACACTTAGCAATAAGGGTGCTGACCAACCTCCATTTTTTTGTTTGTTTGTTTTTGTTTGTTTGTTTTTTTTTTAGAAAGAGAGAAAGAGAGCACTCACATGCTTGTGTGTGAGCAGGGGAGGGGTGGAGGAAGAAGAAGAGAGAATGTTAAGCAGGCTCCACACTCAGCATGGAACCCAACATGGGGCTAGATCTCATGACCTTGAGATCATGACCCGAGCCGAAATTAAGGGTTGGACCCTTAGCCAACGGAGCAAGCCCCCTCATGCCCCCCTCCAATTACCCTTAGCTCTCTCATTATTCCCTGAACCAGGGGTCAGTAAATTGTAAACCATGAGCCAAATTTGGGTTACCAACATTTTTTGCAAATGTTTTGTGAGAACAAGCACACCCATGTGTTCACTTGATCTTTGTCAGCTCTCACACTTCAAAGGCAGAACTGAATAGCTGCAAGAAACCACATGACTGACAAAACCTAAGATATTTACTACGTGGCCCTTTACAGAAGGTTAGCTGATCCCTGCCTTAGACATGTCCTTATAGTAAAACCAAACTCTATTTTTTGCCACTTTCCAAATAGTAAGCTCTGAACTTCCTGTTTATACATTCTTCACTTTCCTGGAATATTTTTCCTGCCCCGTCCCTACAACTGCCTCAAAATTCTTCTCAAATGTCACCTCCCTCAGGAGAACTTTTAACCAATTGCTCTCATTCATTCATCACTGAATCATTTATTTGTTCAGCAAAAGTCTTTATTGAACATCTAACGTCCAGGTACTGTGATAGGCCATGTGGATATTGCGGAAAACAATGGCCCTCATGAACTCGCTGTCCAAAGGCAAAGAACTACGCCCAACAGATAATCACACACCCAGGCGTGTGATTGCAAACTATAGTAAATGGTATGATGGAAAGTCAAGGTACATTGAGAGAATATGACAGGGGACTTGATTTAAATCAAAGAATCGAGAGTCTTTAAGGCTGAGATACAAATGGCGAGCAAGCAAAGAATTGGGGGTGAGAAAATTCCATGTTCAAGGAGCAACTGAGGAGACAGCCATGGGGCAAAGCAGAGCTTGGCACATCTGAAGAACTGATCGTGGGCTCATGTGGCTGGTCCAGAAAGCAAGGAGGAATGTGGATGTGTGCACAGGTGTACAAGGCTGGGAGGAAGACAGGCACCTAATCAGGAGGAGCTTTGGAGGTGATTCTAAGAGTCTGATTTTATTTTGTTTTGAGCCTGAAGTACATGTTCAGTTTTGTTTTGTCTTAAACTTGTTTTGGCTCCTGTGTAGAGAACAGACTGGAGGTGAATGGCAAAGTGCACCCTCTATCATCTTGGTCCCTCTGTATTTTGTCAATACTCTTATGAGCTCCATCACCTTCTACCTGTGTTATAGTTATTTGTATAATATTGAACATTTCAGTCATGCATGAACATGCCCTGTTTCCCTGCTAGATGGTAGCTTACTAGATGTCTAGATCCTGGACTCTTATCAATTTTAGAATCTTCTGCATGGCCCATTGCACAAAGTAAACATGACAAATTAAGTTGAGTTAGTTGTTCAGATTGCCCTGATTCACAAACTTCCACATCTCTTTGACCAATAATATTTAGGCTCAGCTTTATTCATTACTCTCATTGGAGAGAAATTGAATGTCCCCTGGGTATCTTTAGAGGCAGAAGCAGGATTTATAGGGGGAAAGTTACAGTCAGTTTGAACACAATATTGGGCACAACATGAAGTCTATATTTTATGAAATTAGAGTTTAGTTAAGATGGAATCACCTGTCCTGTGAGGGAAGGAGTTGCAGATCATTACAAGTTTGAGTTGTGATGGCCAGAGATGCTATGAATGATATTGTGGGTTGAATGATGGCTCCCCTAAAGAGAGACTTATGTCCTCACCCCAAAAACATGTGAATAAGACCTTATTTAGAAAAGGATCTCTGCAGATATAATTAAGGATCCCAAGACGAGGTCTTCTTGGATTATGTGGGTGGCCCTGAATCTAATATAAATCTACATAAAGGACAAAAGGTGAGAAGACACGAACACAGTGAAAAAGTAACATGAAGACAGAGGCAGAGATTGCAGCTGTCCTGCCATGTGCCAGGGAGCAGCTGGAGCCACCAGAAACAGGGAGAGGCGATGAGAGATTCTCCTATAGAGACCTTGGAGTAAGCATGGCCATGCCAATACCTTGACTTTGGACTTTTGGCCCCAAGATCTCTGAGAGAATAAATGTCTCGGTTTTTTATTTTGACATTTATTTATTTTTGAAAGGGAGAGAGAGAGCAAGGGAGGGGCAGAGACAGAGGGAGACACGGACTCCAAAGCAGGCTCCAGGCTCTAAGCTGTCAGCACAGAGCGCAACGCGAGGCTCGAACTCATGAACTGCGAGATCATGACCCAAGCGAAGCCAGATGCTTAACCGACTGAGCCACCCAGGCACCCCATAAATGTCTGTTGTTTTTAAGTGTGTGGCAATTTCTTACAGCAGCAATAGGAAACTAACACAGATGGGGTTCCTGTATGGGGAAATAAGTTGGCCGAGATCCATGTTTTTTAAGCAGTTTTTTTAAGGTTTAAATCCCTCAGACTCCATAGTTCAAATGGAAGATTACTGATAAAACACACAAATTTCTCCTGCTCTTGTTGGAGGGAGTGGCCAGAGTCCTGCCTACTTGCCCTTCCCTCCACCCGGAGGTCTATGAGGAGCTAGATGACGTGGAAAGTACGGTCCAACTGTTATTCAATGGGTCCGTTTTTTGTGTGACAAGAGAAAACAGAGTCCAGGAAACATGGCTGTGTTAAGCTGTTTCCCCAAAAGCTGACGCTGAGTTTATCTGAAACACTGGCAGGGAAAGAGGGAGTGAGACAGGGAAGTGAAGACAGGGTGTGTTAATAAGCAGGTTACTGGGGCGCCTGGGTGGCGCAGTCGGTTAAGCGTCCGACTTCAGCCAGGTCACGATCTCACGCTCGGTGAGTTCGAGCCCCGCGTCAGGCTCTGGGCTGATGGCTCAGAGCCTGGAGCCTGTTTCCGATTCTGTGTCTCCCTCTCTCTCTGCCCCTCCCCCGTTCATGCTCTGTCTCTCTCTGTCCCAAAAATAAATAAACGTTGAAAAAAAAAATTAAAAAAAAAAAATAAGCAGGTTACTTCTGTGGGTGACTAAGTTAAATCCTGTGAGGGCCAATGGGAGGTGGTGTAGAATATGCCTCAGAAAGGTTCTGAGAGGCAAGGAGGATGGGATACTGATCCGCTCATTACAATTCATCACTGGTTAGGGCTGCTCCGAGGGTGGTTGGTAATGACCCCGTGTTTCTGACCTACCCTACTCTCAGGCTGAGCATGCACATGGCCAGTGGATACTCTTAGAGCCCTGAGTGCTGGCAACAGGAGGCCACTCCCGTGTATTGGAAAGGTGTGAAGTGACTGGACATGACCGGGGCTCTGTTGGCATGTCTGGGAAGTACTCTGGTTGGCTGCAGATACACTAACGACCAACACCGTGTAAGAGCGGGTACACTGTCCATGAGGAGACGGGCTGAATAAGCCCTGTGTTTCCGGCCCCCCACCCTCCATTGTTAATCTAAATCCTGGAATGGAAACTATACTCCACAATGTGCTTCTGTCCATCTAGTCAATTAACTATCTGCGTAAATAAATCAGAGAACAACCGAGCATTTGCAGAACACTAGTGACACATACAACATACGGGTATAGGAAGGAAAGGAACAGAAAATGTTAATTATCCAAATAAATTGACCATATTTGTTTTAAATAAGTTCTCAGGAAAAAGAACTAGGGACCATGTTCCTAATATTTAATGGAGGGTGCTAAGGACAAGAAGCCCTTAAATTAAAAGAGAAATGGGCATGCTTCTTAGGCTCAGTGGTGGGATACCAAAGACACAAACAGCAAACAATGCTGAGCAGATGACATGTGCCAAGAGGACAGCCTTGTTGGCAGAGTCCAGGTGTCACGGAGCACTTGGAAACCTCACACAGCCCAGAATATCAGAGGGAGCATTGTGTGGTGGTTATAAGCAGGTAGCGGAGTCCTGTCAGACCTGGGACAGAGTCCCAGCCCCACCCACCCCTTACTGGTTGTTTGGCCTTGAACAAACGACATTTCCTCTTGCATAACAACAGGGGTAGCCTAAATCCCAATGAGGCCACAGGAAGGACACATTGAGACTAATGCCTATGTGGCCCGTGCTCCCAACATCATTTTTTCACCTGTGTTGTATGCAAGGCGCTCAAGCCTTTGGCTTCTGTGTCACTAAGGGACACACAACCAAGGGAACAGGCAGAGAGAATGAGATTTTAAGCTTCCCACTCCTGCAAGGACAAGGGCAGGGGTAAAGACTTTAAGTTACTGCACGCTTCTATCAAGAGAGTCAAACCTGGGGTGTACCAGTTGGTTGAAAGCACGTTACACAGAAGCTTAAGAGCCAGCGTAAAATCTAAATCTGTGGAAAAGGGGAGTAACCTCTGTGCCAAGGAACGGGACTTCCTAAAAGGCCCAGAATTTCCTTGAGCTAAGGGGGAGATGTGCGGTTTCCGGTGCCCAGGCTCCTGTTGGCAGCTTCTGGCTTTCCTGCCAGCCTTGCTTCGCCTCCTTAACCTTGTCCCTTTTGGCTTTCCCTAAAGCATCCACGTTTCCTACTAACTTTGCAAAAATGCCCCCACTCTGAACCCTTCTCTCCAACCCACCAACTGTTCCTAAGTATGTTAAGCAGATGTAGTGGAATTAACAAAATCTATTTATAGGATTTTTTTCTTGAAGAACTTGAAGATAAAATTTGAGTGATGCAGAAGTCCTCCTGGAGCTATTTCGGTACCTGCAGAAAGGTAGATTAGAAGGATGACTGTCATCTGATGAACGGTAGGAATCGTCTTCAGGCTAAGAGCCTGAGTTTCAGCACAAGCCGGGCTGCCAAGCCACTGGCAGCCAAGGCAAATTGCTGACACTTGCTGTGCCTCAGTTTTCCCATATGCAAAGTGGAGATAAAAATATACCTCCCCATCGGGGATGTTCTGAGGATTAACAAAACAATATCAGTGAAGCACTTTGTGGTGTTACATACCCCAAAAGGTATTACCATTATAAAAATGCACAATGTAAAACTCTATTTTTTACTTTGTGACTTTGATGGCATGAACAAACTTTACCCTCCAGCTTTTTAATATGATTATAAGCCCTTTACAAGAATACAGCTTTCACTCTGCACAGCAGGATACATAATATTTCTTATAAATTTAATTTAGAAAACGGCAGGAAAATAATGTTAAGGATTTGCCTTAAACCCACGAAAGCAAGGCAATTCCATTAATATTGCCACTCTATCTTTAACTCGACACGTTGTGCTTTAAGATGACAGTCTTTTAAGATCCCTGCTTTTCTTTGGAACAATAAAGGTAAACTTGAGATACAGAACACACTGTCTCTGCATTTTTTCCCCCTAATGCTGCCTACTCAGATCCCTAACAAACCCCTTAATGTTTCTTTCTTCTTTTGAAGTAGTCGTCTGAAAAGTTTTGAGGTAAGTTTCATGTTGACGTCCAATGATGGATGCTCTTCCCTTAGCATTCTGCTGTTCACCTAGAACTTCTGAACGCCTGCAGTCACAGGCGATGTGTACGCCATAAGGGAACATGGAACTAGAAAGCTTTTAGCTTGTGGTTAAAGAGAAGAAGATCCCCCCTTCTAGGACAGAAAAAAAAAAAAAAAAAGATTCACTACTTTGGACAAACTGTCCCTGGTGGGAGGGCCCCTGCATCTCTATATACAGGTCCCTTCTGAGGTGTTCTCTATGACTACTGTAATAAATTATCACAAGTTTAGTGGTTTAAAACAGCACACATTTATTATCTCACACTTCTGTAGATTACAAGCCCAACATGGGTCTCACTGGGCTAAAATCGAGGTATCGCAGGGCTGTGTTCCTTCTGGGGGCTATAGGGGAGAATCTGTCCTTGACTTTCCCTGCACTTCTTGCCTCATAGCCCTTTTCCTCCCTTTTCAAAGCCAGCAATGATACAAGAAGGACTTGCCCTGCTATCACTGACATATCCTGCTTCCTTCTTCTACATTTAAGGATCTTTGTGATGACATTTGGCTTACCCAATCATCCAGGAGAATCTCACCCACCTCCGGGTGATCAATATACGACCGTAATTCTCCTTTACCATGTCATTTAACGTATTCACAGTTCCCAGGGATTAGACATAGACATCTTTGAAGGCAGCAGCTGTTATTCTGCCTGCCTCAGGATGCACATATACTCCCCAACTTTTGCCACAACGAACAGCCTGGGTCCCACCAACTCTAGCGATAGTGTGATGGGATGTTGTTCCTGGTGTTGGAAAGCATGCTGGACCATTGACCTTCCCTACCCTTCAAGTTTCTTGTTCCATTAGCAATGACTTTTTCATTATCAGGCCTCATACTCCCCAAGTCTGTCTCCACTCTATTTGTGGATGAGAAGCTCATCAAATCCATGTCAGTCAGTGCCACCCTGAGCATCTCATGTAGACAACAGTTACCTTCCTACAGTGATCTGAATGCATTTCGAATGTTCTAAATACTGAACAGCTAAAGCTGAATCCTCATTATAGACCTCTGCCCTACATTTGTTGAAACTGCAACTGATTTGTGTTTTTGTGACCTTGACTGAAGCCACGTCTGGCCACAGTTAAATTCGACAATGAGTGATATTTGTATTATCACACACCTACATGGCACTATGGTAAGCCCTTTGCATATGGGGAATCATTTATCTTTTGGATGTATATATCCTCAGAGAAACAACATAACTTACCCAGGTCACACAGTTTCATTAACTTAAACCCAGATTATCCTGATTCTAGAATCATGTTGTCCCCTCACCTGGGCACCTGCTACTCATAGGTACCAAGTGCCCTCAGACATCTCAAGACACTCAATTCCTCCTTCAGTGCTCTTTCTCATCCTTACCCTTATCCTTGCATGGAATCTGTCTTAGGACAGACTCCTTGGTTGGATACGAGTGGTTAATTATTCTAGGAATTCCTTATCCTTGGAGAGAAGCCCCAAGGAGCAACAGAGAGGGGTGGGAGTTCCCATGCCCTGACACTCTGACAAGAAGACACCTTTGGTCATCAGGGGTCCTTGAATCATTCCACAGGGCAGCTGTCTATGTTTCCGCCACAGTTCATCCTATGTGGAAGCAAATGAAGCCAAAAGCATCCCCTCTGTGAGATTCTATAGTATTCAAGGAGGGAAGTGAGTTAGACTGACTGGCAACCAAAGATTAATTGGGTCTGTGTGGGTAAGTGGTTGATGGGACAAGGTCAGCCTCTGCTCTGTGTCAGCTTGAAAGAGGATGTTGGGAGTGGAGTCAGAAGGCTGTGAAGGGCAGCCTCAGGGTCAGAATGACAGCAGCTCGGGGAAGGCTCTGGGCTGTGAAGTAAAACAACCACAAGTGTAAATGACCCGGGGCTCTGATGATGTGCAGCAGAGATGTTCGTGCTTTTAGACTGACATTCAAATGACTGAAATATCACCCGCCTCAGCGGCCTGATCTACACCAAGGGAAAGTGAACTCAGATCATCAACCAAGGGTTTACCGTTTACTAAACAGAGTGTTAAAAGGTTTCTCAGTCCCTAAGGTCTAAGGCCTTTGTGATAATGTCACAGTAAGGTACAGTTAATGCACCGCATGGGTGGCCCGTTTAAAATATTTACCTCCAAATGAGCCTATTAAATTTCTAAAAATATTAAGTCTCTAACAGATATAGCTCTTCCCCCCAAAGACAGATTAAAAGAAAAACACATCAAATGCATAGGCGGGCATCACTCCTGATGCATTTGAAGCTCGGCACTGTAAAACGGCCCTCGCTATTTCTTATTCTATGTGGATATTCATCTTCCAGGGAAGATATGGGGGAGGGTGGTAAAAGAAAAAAAGGAAATTTTAAGTAGTGGAAGAATTATCATGTAGAAGAATGTTACATTCCAAGCACACAACTCCACGTGGCACAACCGGGACCAGCTGTCTGGAACAACCTGGTGGGCACTCTCTTGGGGATAAGCCTCCTTTGTGCAGCCCCTGGTCCAGCGCCTGCATTTCAGCCTTCCAGACCCTACATCTCACTCTTTGGTTTTGTTTTTTTGTGTTTTTGTTTTTTTCCAGAGATCAGTAAGTTCAGGGGACTCATTCGAACTAACCAAACTGGAAACAGACTAGATATAAATCCAGGGTTCTCTGAGAAATATGGGGTGTTTTTGGCAGCCAGGATATGCAGGAGTTCCTCAGGTATATAGGAAGACAAGGTAATAATCAGTTTCCCGGTGTGATTTGCCGAGAATCACACCAAAAGAGGGGAAGGCTATTGGGGCACGGTTCATCCAGGCCACAAAGGGACTTAGTAGATTTAACCAGGCTCCTAACACAGTGCAACTAATAATGTGACAGAACTAACATGTATTTAGCACCCATACCACATCAGGCAGAGGACTAGGCAGTTTACATGCTCACCATTATTATTCCTACTTTACAGAGAAAATTGTGGCTTAGAATTGATAACTTGTGCTAGATCACATAAACTACAGAGTGATAGATTTGAGGTTACACCCAGGTCTGTCTGACTCCAAGCCCAGATGCTTAACCGCCATTATATACTTCCTCTGCACTCACTGGAATGCTCAGATTCTCAGATTTACTGCCTCTTCCCTGACAGTGTTGGAAAAACACTGCCAAATCCTCGCTTTCTGACTCCTCTTTGTTTAAGCTGCCACACTGACCATTCCTTTCTGTTAACATAATTTTTCTCCTGTCTTCCCTCTTCTAATTCATGCTTTTCACCACAGCCACAGTGATCTTTCTAAAACACAAATCTGATCCTATCACTCCCCTGCTTAAAACTCTTAATTGGGTTCCAGAGGATAAAGCGCAAACACTGAAGCTTGGATTTCAGACTTCTTGATGCTCTGTCTGCTGCTCGCCTCTCCATCTTCACCTTTCCACCCTCTTCCCCACCCCACTTTATATACCTGCCATATTTAACTTTCTGTTCTTGGAGTCTCAGTCTTAAACTCAGTCTATTCCTCTCACAATCTCTCAGGCTCTTGTACTTCTTCCTGCTTGGCCAACATCTTTCCAGCTTTTTTTTTTTTCTTCTTCTTCTTCTTCTCAATTTTTCTCTCTCCAGCTCCACCCCCTACTCCTTTTCTGGCTGACATCATTCATCCATTCATTGCACAGATATTTGTTGAGCATCCAATATGCTGTCATGCATGGTTTCAGGAACCATAGTTACACAACAGACCAGATAAACACGGAGCTTCCACTTTAGTGGTGGTAGACAAACCATCCAATAAGCTAATAGAGAAGGAAACCCCAGGTTGTGGTAAGTGGTATGTGGAGATGCTAGTGATATGATGGTGAAGGGAGAGAACAAGTGTTGAGGATGTGACTCTATGTGGTGGTCTGAATGATGAGGGAATCATCTATATAAAGATAAGAACGAGCCTGTACAAAGGCTCAAGTTTGGGATGTAAGTTGGTGAATTTAAAGCACACTAAGACCAGTATGGCTTGAGGTGAGCCATAATGGGAGAGGTTGAGCTTGGAGAAAAAGACAGAGGCTAGCTCATATGTGCCTCGATAGCCCCCAAAAGAGTTTGGAATTTATTCCATATGTGGGGAAGCCACTTTACACTGGTAAGTAGCACATTCTCGTTTCATTTTTTTTTTTGTTGTTGTTGTTCTGGTTTGGTTTCGATTGAGATATAATTGACATTTAACTGGTATCTATTTTTAAAATTCACTCTGGCTGCTGAGTTGAGAATGCATGCTGTGTGTGTTGGGGTTGAAAGGAAGAGTAGAAGTAGGGAGATGGTGAGGACTCCATTGTAGTGGGTCAGGTAAGAGATAGTGGGGCTGGACAAGGATAGAGACTATGGAGGTCAGAGGAAAGGGTAGACTCATGGTGCGTTTGGATTGGCAAAGTTTGTTTCTGGATTGTGTTGGGGTTGAGAGGTTGGGGAGGAAAGAAGAATGGAGACGGACTCCCACAATTTGGTTTAGGGAACTGAAAGATGTGATATCTACACAGCCAGGAAAAACTGCGGGAGAAACTGGTGAATAAGCACTATGACTTTTGTGAGAGCAGGGAAAGGTATGCGAGCAATAAATATCTGGTCTGAGTAAATTAATTCAGGTAATTATTTCAACTTCTTCCGTTTACTGTATTTGGGTTGGATAGTAGCTCCGACTCAATACCAGCACATGTGTTTATTGGCTGTGTGTTTGAACATCTTGGCTGTGTGCAGATTGTTTCATGAGACCAGTCATTTCTTGATCTATTTTGTCTCCTAGCTTTTGATTCTAATTTTACTTTTAGTAGCTGCTGAGGATCCTATAGAAGGCAGGGGCTATGCTTTGTTTTACCACCAGTACCTAGTAAAATATCTAGCACGTAGCAGATGTTCAATAATAATTTATTAAATGAATGAATTGACCAATGTCTAAAAACAATACATGGAGGCAGACTTCATCTCTATCAAACATTTTATAATAATTGGGGCATTAGGGATGCCAATTCATCATCCTCCAAATCTGAGGTGTTCACAATAGAGATGGCTTGGTGGGGTGACATATGTTCTTGCAAAGGAATATTATTTAAAGGAATGTATTATTTACAAGGAAACAAAATGAAGTTTCAAACATTCCTATGACACTATTTATCATCATCTCTTTTCTTATGGGAAAACCATTTGGAAACTCCTCAATGGAAGTTTCCTCATTGGAAACTCCTCGTGTTGTAAGCTTAGATTTCCAAACCAATTCCAAGTAGCTCAGTTCTTCTGGTGTAAAGCAAAGGATAAGATAACTTCCTACCTTTCACCTACCTACCTACTTAATGGAGACCTTGATGTGAGGACCGAGAAATGAGTGTAAAATAAACAACTCTGCCTTACCAAGTGTTAGTTGTTATAACATACTACCAATTTCAGTGGCATCCATATTTATCCAATCAAACTTGCCTTCTAACAAGCATTCCGTTATTCTGTAATACTAGGGCTTGAGTCATTTTGGTTGCAAGTTCTAAGGTTGACGAAATACACAAAGCAGCTGTGAGATCTGGACTCCAGAACAGTTTCTGTCTCCATTTCGATAATCAGTCTCAAGAAAGACTTGGTTATTAAACTGTCATATGCTGAGGTTTGTTTTGGTTATAAAATATGTGACAAAAACTCAATAAACACTTGAAGATGCAGAATAAGCACTCCTCTGGGTGTGAAAGAAGTTTAAGTTCCTTCCAAGAGTAGTTAAAGTTTTTTAACATAAAGGACTGAGATTCTAGTCTTAACAAAATCTTCCGTGGGAGCAGTTATGTCAGAATGGCTAAAAGATGCTGAAAATCAAGCAATTGGATTACATCTAGCCCTGGACACTTATCTATCACTTCTTTCTTTCTTTAAAAAAAAAAATTAAAAAATACTTATTTACTTTGAGAGAGAGAGAGAGAGAGTGCACAAGTGGGGCAGGGGCAGAGAGAGATAGAGGGGGAAACACAGAATCTGAAACAGGCTTTGAGTTGTCAACACAGAGCCCGATTCAGGACTTGAACTTGGGAATGGTGAGATCATGACCAGAGCCAAAGTCGGACTCTTAACCAACTGAGCCACCCAGGTGCCCCAAGATTTATCTATCATTTCTGAAGTTTTTATGTGTTTCCTGGAAAGAAGCCAAGACTGTCTTCTGAGTTAGAGAATGGATACCAAGACAGACTAACTGGGTAATTGGGGAATCGTTTTTTTGCAGCAAAGGGAAAACAACAACAACAACAACAACAACAACAACAAAAAGCAGGACTTAGCTTGTTTTCCCACACAGGCAAACAAAACAAACTTCAGTGTAGCTAAGTCTTGATGATTTTGTCTTCCAACAAACCCCCAAACATAGATAAAGTGCTTCCAGTGCCAATTTGAAGTTGGCAGGCAAGTTGGGCTGCAAATGATCTAATTTATCTCAATTCAAATCAGCTTAGCAAATTTGGAAGATGCTACACGAAAATAGGTAACATGGGAGTCACAAACACATGAATTTTGAGGTCTTTAAGCAAAAGTGACTTCCCAGGACAAACTACTTCCTGTTATTCTCCCAGTAAACAGTGTACATAGAAACCAAACAGACAGGACAGGCTACTGGGTTAAAAGCTTGCCTATTTAAATGCTTGGCTCACAACTAAGAATTACAAACCACCTGCCTCCTTTTCAGAAGGAAGGAAACTTTCAAAAGGCAACAATCTAGCTGAAACCCTAGGAAGAAGTGGGAGTACAAAGAGAGGGCACAGTGGGAGAACACAGTAATTATTCAATAATTATTGGCAGTGAATAAAATGCATGAAATGCAGGTGTAAATTATAATGCAAGAATGCCATCATACTCTAATGGCAGTGCTGTCTCAGTCCAGGAAAGAGCACCCCTATGGATTCCTTTTCCAAACCCTTTACTTTGCTTAGGGGAGCTTTAGAAAGGGCAGCAGACTGTGGGTTTATAAAAGGCACAGCAAATTTAGTAAGAGGATTGGGGCTCAGGTCACCTAAGAGTTTTCTCGTTTCACCTTCCCTTTTCTGAGTTTGGCAATTTTCATCTAAAACTTAAACAATAAATGGGTGATTTGGTTCCTTAACCTAAAAACAATAACAAAAGACAGACCAAAAGAGAAAATTGTACCAAAAAATGAGGCTTTCAGCATGGGCAAACTTATTGTTTTTATGTTAATTAAAGTACTGGAAACAATTAGTGTTCTACACCGCCTTATGTTGGCATATTGCTTTATGGTCTACAAAGTGCTTTTGGATCCGCCTCGTATGGGGTCCTCATCCAATCTTGTTCTAGGTGGGAATTATTAAATGAAATAAGAAGGATATAAGGTGTCCAGCACAGGCCTGGCACATAGTTGATGCTTTGTAAGTGAAAACACAGGTGCAGAGAGGTTAAGTGAGGAATCCAAAGTCAAATGTCCTATTTGTGCCCTAAGCACCTCAAGTCCAGGTCTTCAGATTCCCAGTACAAACCACTTTCCCACTACCTCATCCCAACTTTCTTGGGTTCTCTGGGCAAAGACACAACCTGAAAATGTCCTCTTATGCAACAGTTTCTATTACTTCTCTCTACAGAAGCTATTAATTTGTAGTAATGTCAAAAGATTTACACAGCACCTTCTTATTTCTTTGTCCTTTTCTAGAGGTGATGATGGGCCAGAAAACGAGTCATCAAAAGGGGGAAGGGAATTTCATCCAGCCAATTCATTAATGAGTCCTGCTGTACTGAAAACCTGCAGAAGATTCAAGACTTTTTTCCATGCATTCATTTCTCGTTATACAACCTCACTCAAGTAACGCATCTCGCTGATCCGTGCATGGTAGAAACTTTGTCTTCTACTCTGCAGAACCTTGGTGCTCATCTAGCATAAAATGAGGATGTGATTTGGAAAACATGAGATTGATTCTGTCAATATATACAACTGAGAACTTCAGGACTCAGAGGGGATTTTTATAACTGGGTATCTCTGTCTGCCCTTCAATGTTCCCAGGGAGATCACCTCCAACTGGAGCCTGGGAGAGACTTCAATGTATTTCCTCCCCAAGAATAATGCCTTCCTCCACATGTCCGAACTAGACATTTTCTGAGCTCCGTATCCCAACCGGCTCCTGGTCATCTCTATTTTGATGTCTCATAGACAAATCAAAGGCAACATTATAAATGAAATTCACCATCTTTCCCTGAAAAATGGCTCTCTCTCTCATCACTTGTATCTGGGAGGATGACTGTACCACCCACACATTGTTCTAGCTGAAACCCAGGACGCCACAGCAGGATCTGCGTGGGCCTACAGAGATCCAAATGCCACACGGGAGAGTACCTGGCTCTCACTCCACTGGCAGGATGGAGAGCCCTGGAAGAACATGAATTTCCATTGAGAACACCATCCTTATCACCCTTCTCCTGAACCACCTCTACCTGCTATATCCCTGCAACTGCCTGAATTATAGTCCCCAGAATTCATCAACCAACTACACCTAAGACAGGGGTCAGCTAACTGCCAGTTTATTGCAGTGAAGTGTTATTGGGACTCAGCCACCCCCATTCATTTATGCATTGTCAAAGGCTGCTTTTGCTCTGCAATGGCAGAGCTGAGTGATTGTGGCAGAGAACTTAATGTTCCACATAGCCTGCAGTGTTTACTATCTTTACAGAAAATGCTTACTGACCCTTGCCCTGAGATTAATCCCATGATTCCCTATATCCCTTGTGACCACAGTCCCCACAGAAAGCCCAAGCCTCCCAGGGCATTAACCCCATTACAGTTCTGTGTAGCTCTCTCCTGGCTTAAGCTCCTACTCCTCCAAGCCCCTAAATTTTACAGCTGTATTCTCTAGAACTCAGAGTGTCATCAGCAAAATCCCCTAAATCCTCAAAGTTCCTTTAATCTTCTTGCTCTTATGGAAATCTGGCTCTCCCTTGAAGCCAGTGCTTTTGCTGTAGCTCTCTTCAAATGATGGCTGTTTTCTTTCCCACCACCATACCTAGAGTGGTCATGCTTTTTTTTTTTTAATTTTTTAAACATTTTTATTCATTTTTTGAGAGACAGAAACAGGGTGTGAGCAGGGGAGAGAGGCAGAGAGAGAGGGAGACACAGAATCTAAAGCAGGCTCCAGGCTCTGAGCCATCAGCACAGAGCCGGACATGGGGCTCAAACTCACAAACAGTGAGATCATGACCTGAGCTGAAGTTGGATGCTTAACTGACAGCCACCCAGGCACCCCACAGAGTGGTCATGCTTTTTATTACCATCTATTACCATTATTTTCCCTGGTCGCCTCAAATGTCTATAATTGTACTATTTGGTAACCCTCCTTTTAATAATCACCATTCTCCCAATCTTTTGTTTTTATTTGTTGAAGAATTTGGGCCTTGGATTACTGGAAATTTCTCCACCACTCTGTTATTATCCTTTATGTTTTTAAATATCTGTATGGATAATTCATTCGACACCTTGGCCTTGCATCTAATAATTTTATCTTCCATTGCACCTTGGTTATACAAACCCCTGGTATGCTTACTTACCAGTACCTATATCACCTCAAAAATCTCAATTTGAGGCACCCTACTCTGATCACTATCTCCTATTTTTCCAGCTCACTTACTTTAACACCCTCATGCCAATAATTTTTTTACCCACCTGGGACCTTCCATCCATTGACCCTACCTCCTTCTACTGTCCTTCACTGCCCCATGCCCTCAGTTCCCCCCTTTCTTCAACTTAGATGCCATAGCCAGACTTACAATTGCTCCCTTGCATCACCCTCAAATTCTGTCCCTTCTCTCTCCATTGTGTTCATATCCATTCAAACCTCTAACCCTGATTAAATCAAGCTTTCACATTCTCCAGTACTTTTTCTGAGCAGCTGATTGTGGCTGGGAAGAAGCATACACCCTGCTGGCTTTAAAATTAATGACTACCATCCTTGAGGGGCTTTCAATATTGCCCAGAACATTTTCATAGTCAATGCATTCTCTCACTCTCTTGGATAAATATGTCACACTTACTTTTCTTTCTTATGACTACTATTTCCCCTCCCACACTCATGTTTAACAATGCCTTTGCTGTTTATTCCACCAGGAAGACAGGTACAATGTACTGGTCTCCGTGTCTGTCCCTTCCCTCTTGTTCCACTCTCCCCTCCTTGTTAATGAAGAAAGAAAGGTCTCTCTGTTCCTATCAGAAATGAGCCCCTCTACTTGCGCACTGTATCCTCCTGTCCTCTTTCCCAGTCCAGGACCTTGCCTCTGCTTTAACCCCTTTTCTTTGTGTGTCATCTGTTTCCCCTCTTTACTACACAATTCCCAGCAGCACGTCGACTTGCTAGTATCTCCAATTAAAAAGCTAATAATAATAAAAGGAACAAAACAGAAACAAAAAACCACCTCCCTTGACCATACGTTGCTCTTTAGTCCCTTTTTCCTGTTCCTCTTTGGAAATGAAATTCCTGGATGTTCTCCACACACAGCATCAAATGAACCTTCAAAACCAGACGCCAAATCATTCCACAACTTTAGTTTTCCTAACATCCCAAGAATAAAATCCCTAGTCTTTACATAATCAGATCCCCCTTTTGACCTCATCTTTAATTCTTTTCTTCCAAGTCACACTTTCTATCTGCTTGCCTTGTTTTATTTTTCTTCATAGCAATCAGGACTTGACTGCGGTTGGCTGAATGATGGTCCCCAAAGATGTCTGAATCCTAATCTTCAGAATCTACCAATATATGTGTTACCTTACATGGTGAAAGGGACTTTGCAGACATGATTAAGGTAAGAATATGGAGATGAAGAAATCATGCTGGATAATCTGGGAGGGATAAGAGTCCTTACAAAAGGGAGACAGGAGGATTAGGCCAGAGAATGAGATACAACAAGGGAAGATGAAGTCAGAGTGATTCCATTGTGGGAAGGGGGCTGTAGGCCAAGGAATGAAGGTAACCTTGAGAAGCTGGACAGACAAGGAAATAGATTCTTAGAAGAAATACAGTCTTGCTGACACTTTGATTTTAACCCATAAGATCAATTTTCAGACTTCTGAACTCCAGAACTGTAATAGATGTATAGTGTTGTAAGCCACTAAGTTTATGGTATTTTGTTATGACAGCAAAAGGAAGCTAATACATTGATACTATGTTGTTTCTTTACCAGTTTAATGATCTGTCCTCCTAAAAACAATATAAGCCCTATGAACTAAGGGATTTTCTTTCTCTTTTTCACTGTAACATGTCCAGCCGTCAGAATGATGGATATTTATTGAATCAATATGTGTGTGATTATAGAAAAATGAGTGAAAATCACTTCCTTCCTGGCTAAAGTATATCATTCATGATTCCTTTTGCAATGTGCCATTGGTATTAGGGATCAAAGACCACAATAGACATCCCAGAGTACTCCTCGGACCCCATGGGTCTGGATTTCCATGTGGAGTCTAACAGTATCAAAAGTTCAAAAACATGTCTTGAACTTGCCCGAGTACCCAGATAATCTCCTTCATGGATCACAATTAGAATATTGAATTAAGGAGTTCATTTTACTTTCTGGAAAATTGTCCATTTCTCCTGTATACTTCATGACAAATGATAAGACAAATTAATAAGAAAGGCTGGAATTTGGAAGTTTATAACTTTATAACTTTATAACTGGAAATTGAGTCTTTTTTTTTTAATTTTTTTTTTTTAACGTTTATTTATTTTTGAGACAGAGAGAGACAGGGCATGAACGGGGGAGGGTCAGAGAGAGAGGGAGACACAGAATCTGAAACAGGCTCCAGGCTCTGAGCGGTCAGCACAGAGCCCGACGCGGGGCTTGAACTCACGGAGTGTGAGATCGTGACCTGAGCCAAAGTCGGCCGCTTAACCGACTGAGCCACCCAGGCGCCCCTGGAAATTGAGTCTTAAACTCACTTCAAACCATTTGTTTTTCTTTTGCACTAGAATATAAATTCATGAGAGCCCCAAATGTCTTATTCACCGTTTTATCCTCAGGGCCCAGAAGTATGCTTAGTACTTAGTATGCTCTCAATCAGAATGTAATAAATTAATGAGTTTTAATTTCTCCTCCCCTCAGTCTCAAACCCGGACAATCTCCAAATCCTATAGATTATCTCCATTAGCATGTTTAAATCTATCTTCGCCCCTTCATCTCCTCTGCTCTCACCTTATTTCAGGGCCCTCATCCTCTCCTGCTGGGAAGAATACAGTATTCTCTACATTCCCAACCCTTCTGCACACTGCTGCTAGATGGGCTTCCCCAGATCTTATCCTATTAACCTCTCTTCCCCCACCAAGACCTCAATGGCTTCCTCATTGCCCCCATGATAGAATCCTTCCCCCTTGATATGGCATCAACAAGTGTCCATATCCTGCCCCTGATCCTGCAGCTTTATGCCAAGCTTTCCTTTTCCCTTTCCTCAATCTCTGGGAGAGCCTATGATGCCCAAAGTCACGCTCTTGTTCAGTGTCCCTGTCCCTTCCATTGGCTTCCTCCATTGTCTGTGTTCTAGTCTTCTATTGCTATGTAAGAAAGCATTCCAAAACATAACTGAAAACAACAATCATTTACTATTATTATCTTTCATGGCAGTAGAGATTGATTGGACTCCATGGGGTGAATTTTTTTTTTTTTTTTTTTTTTTTTTTTTTTTGGTTCTCTCATGAGTTTGGGTCGGATGGTGGCTGGGGCTGGAGTCATCTCAAAGGTTTCCTCATTTACATGTTTGGCAATTAATAGTGGCTGTGGCCTGGGAGCTCGACCAGAGCTGACAGCTGGGGGCCCTTGGTTCCTCTCCGTATGGGTCCCTGTTTGTGGCCTGGGCTTCCTCACAACATGGTGCTTAGGTTTCAAGAGCAAGCGTCCCAAACAGACTGGGTAGAAGTGGCATGGTCCTCTCTTACCTAGTCTAGAAGTTGCACAGTATACTTCAGCCACATTTTACTAGTTAGAAGGAGTCACTAAGGTTAGCCCAGATTCTAAGGTGGGGGAATTAGTTCCAGCTCTTGATGTGAGGAACACAGTGCATATACATGATACATGCATGAGGAGGGAAGGAATTGATGGTGACTGTCTTTGGAGACTAGCTACCAGTCAGGAATGCGCTCTTTTCTTCCACTCCACAACTGGAAGCAAACACATCATTTGCTTTTCAAGATCTACTTCACCCCTGACTCCCATATTTCTAGGCAGAGCTATGCCCACCCTCCTTTGTGGGCCTGCTCTTCCCTTTTGAGGTTTCTCTCCTGGAATCTGACATATTATTTAAATTACTAATTTACATTTCTGCCTCTCCTAAACACGTGAGGACCTGAGTCTGTGTTTTCTCATCTGTGCCTAGGAAAGCATCAGATAGAAGGTGGGTCCTTAAAAACACTTCCAAATGGGGGGTGGGGGGGGGCGGGAAGTGTGCATGCGGATTAAGTTAACCAGAAATATACTTCACTCAATTGGTATATGAGAGAAGGAAGTTTAGATGGAGATGCTGACGGATGAGTCCTAGGAAGCACATAGCTGAGGCGCACACACGTGGATCTCTATCCACGTATAATGGTAGGATTTCATAGGACTGTGGGCAGATTCAAGACAAAAGAGAAAAACGTTACGTCTGTCAGAAGGTATTTTCAACTCACTTGAAGAGGTCGAGGGTCACAGCTGTAAATGGAACCTTCAGCTGAAGGAAAGGGGAATTTTGAGTGTCGCTGAGCATTTCAAGTGCTCACAGGCTAGAAATGCCTTTGGAGGTAGAAGAAGCTTGAGTGCTTCCCCCACCCTCAGTGGACTCCAGCCGTCTGTGGTGAGTACCCACAGGGCGCCAGGGCACCTACCGAGATAATGGGCAGGCTCTGGAGCTCCAGCTGACAACGCCACTACAAATCGTCCCCAAAGTTTACCGACTGATCAAGTGCATAATACATTAGGAAAACGTTTAGCCAGGAGTGATAGGAAAATCTACAATACTTCTCTGTTCAGATTTAATTTTCCAAGCAATAAAATTTCTAATATTAACAAAGGTTGTGGCTCTCCTAAATTATTTTTTAAAATCTTTAAAAATTTCTTTGAATATCTCATTTCAATGACTAATCAGGGGATGACACCAAAATAGCAGGTGACTTACATTTTTCCATCAGCATTACAACGCCAACATTTTATGGATTCAATCCGTTTGGATTTAATTTCCTAATTAGCTTTTAAAAGAGAAGTGCAAAGGTTAAAAGCTGTTGCCTTTCTAGAATTCAAGTATTTAAAATTCCACTGCCAACCTGGGGACTTAATTTCAAAATTAAAGCAATCTGTACAGAGCATCTAAATAAATATCTAATGAAATCTGTTTATAGATTAACCAGACTGAGACTCATGGCAAATCTTGTTACGATCTGCTCCTTTCTAAATTCAACACTCTGTGGGCATAAATAGGGTCCTTCATTAACCCTATACTAAGGCTTATTTTATGATGCTGGCAAGGTGTGAAACGACAATTTTATATATCTGTCTGATATTCTTTCAGCTGGTACTCTAGAACAGACTAACAAAAGGTGCTGAATTTTTCCAGCAGAGGTTGAAGAAGCAGAGAAGAATGGGAAAGGCAGGTTTGGGGACCTAGTGATTCTTGCATTCCTTGAGTAATGTATCTATATAGTGCAGTTTTTTTTTTATTAAGTTTGACTCACTTAATGTTAAATATTTGCATCTCTCCTGTGTATTTATCTTTTCTTTGGGTTTCTTTCACGATTTTATATTTAGAAAACTTTTCCAAATTCAGATTTTGGAAGCTGTACACCCATATTTTTTCTGTAATTTTGTTCATTTACATTTTTATTGAGGTGCAATTCACATAACCAAATTACCAATTTTAAAGTGACTTTAGTATATTCACAATGTTGTATAACCATCATATCTAGTTCCAAACATTTCATCACCCTCAAAGGAGACCCCGATACCATTAAGCAACCATTCTTTACTTCCTACTCCCCCAGCTCCTGGCAACCACGAATCTACCTTTGGTCTCTATGGATTTACTTATTCTGGATATTTTGCATAAATGGAACCACACAATATGTGACCTTTTTCTGTCTGGCTCCTTTCACTTCATATAATGTTTCTGAGATTCATCCAGCTTGGAGCATGTATAACCACTTCTATCCTTTATATGATTATTACATGATACATCATATTTTGTTTATCCATGCACCCGCTGATAGACATTTGGGTCATTTTCACTTTTGACTATTGTGAATAGTGTTGTTATGAACATTTGTGTACAGCATTTGCTTGAATACCTGCTTTTAATTATTTTGAGTGTATACCTCAGAGTGTAGTTTCTGGGTCTTTAGGGCAATTCTATTTTAACTTTTTGAGGAACTTATTTTTATATTCAACTTTTAAAATTAACCTGTAGTTTCAAAATGGATTATTTTTAATTGTCAATTTTCCTCAAATCATTTATTGGCTAATCTATTCCTTTTCCTATAAATTTGTGTTGTATTATTTTGCCTGTATCTTCTTTCAGAATCAGACACTTTAAAAATTACTACTGTAGCCCTAAAGACTTTAAATATCTGCTAAAGAAATACTTCCTTTAACATTCATGTTTTTCATGATTTTTTTTGGCTAGCCTTGCCTTTTATTTTTTTCAGATTAAATTTAGAATCACTTCTGTCAAGGTAAAAAAAAAATCACTGCAATTTTAATTGAACTTGAATTCAAACTATATGTCATTTTGGAAGAAATTGAGATTGTATTCTGTTTAATTAATATGCCTCTGGATTTAGTCATATTTTTGGGGGGGGTCTCTCTAAACTTTATGATTTCACTTTTAGACAGGGGGTGGGGGTGGGGGGAACCTCTCCTCTATCCCTGTAGGTTTAGTGGCTGGGGACTGAGAATCACACTAATAAAGACAGATTGACAAGAGAAAATACAATTTTAGTTACTTATAATAACTGATGATTGGGATTTTATGAAGAAATGAGACTCAAAGAAGTGGTCAGAGCAGAAATTCTGTAATATCTCACTCTATATGAAGGCCAAGGGATTTGGGACTTCTGTGCTGAGGAGGCAAGTTACAGGATGGAGAAGGGAGGAAATGGGTGGTCCATAAGTGTTGTCTGATGCAAATAAGAATCCCTGAGTTGGTAAGAATTATCTCAGGACTAGCTCTCTTCCAGGTCTGGAGATGCGTATGAAGGGAAATTTTCTTTATAAAAGGGGACCTTTATGCTCTATTTTTAGGCAGTTAGGGAGAGGTAAATAGCTTTCCCTGCCTTTACCAGTCTCATTGGCCTTTAGCTCAGAAAAATCCATATGCCAAAGAGGCATAATTTGGGGCGGCTTATTCTGGTACCCTTCACATTCATCTGGTGTTGCATGTTCCTTGGTAAGATGCCTAAGCTACTTTATCTTTTTCTTACTTTATTTTTTAAAATTTTTTATTTTTATTATTTTTTTTTATTTTTGAGAGAGAGCGAGAGAGTGCACACCTGGACCCATGAGAGCCGAGAAGGGGCAGAGAGAGAGAGAGAGACAAAGACCTAAGTGGGCTCTTCACTGACAGCAGGGAGTTGGAAACAGGGCTCAAATGAAGGAGCCACGAGACCATGACCTGAGCCAAAGTCAGATGCTTAACTCACTGAGCCATGCAGGCACCACTCTTTTTATTACTTCTTAATAACATTTCTTCCCAATATTAATTTGGAGACATTTAAGTTTTTCATCTCACTTATTAATTCTGGTTTATTTTCAGTTTACTATCTGATATTTTCTATAGAAATTACTATCTACATAAATGTACATGGTCTGTCAGTAATGTCAACCTAAATAAAGAGGCAAACTGAGACAAACTCAAAATTGTCAAAAAGATGAGTTTATTTGGGAATAGGAGAAGAATTTACAGTTTGGGGCATGCAAACTGCAGCAAGCTACGGGCGACTCTGTGGAGGGCTTGGGGTGGGCTGTATTTATGGGCACGGAGTGTAAAAAAGGAGAGAGTTGAGTTAGAACCAGTTAAAATCAAAAACAAGTGGAGACCAGCTTTGAAAATTCCCTGAGCAGAAAAAACCAATCCAGTCACACAAAGCTCAATTCAGCTTATTTGGTGAAACTAGCGGGACCCGGATGGTTTCTTGTTCATGCCTCTGGAAACCATAAGTAAAAGTTCCCAAGGTTGATATAAGGCAACACCTGACCAACTCTCTATCATTTAAGAAAATTTCAATCTTATCACTTTTCTGTAAATCAGGTATGTAAAGGAAATCTTTCAGTCCTTAAGTTTTGTTTTCCTGAGGACAACAAATGCATGAGATTTTTTTTATTTTACATTCTCTGAATCCATTTGAGATTGAAATTCTTTCACAGTAACAATTTTCTTTCTCTTTTCCAGTAGCTATGTCTTTATATCTTCCTGTTGGGTGAGAACTTTCAAGACAATGGACTCTTTTGTTCATTTTTATACCCCCAGTGCCTGGAAAAATGTATGAGCTATATTTATATTTATATTTTTATATTTGTATTTATTTAGAAAAAGACAGAGACAGAGACAGTGCAAGTAGGGGAGGGACAGAGAGAGAAGGAGACAGAGAATCCCAAGCAGGTTCCATGCTGTCAGTGTGGAGACTCACAAGGCTGGAACTCATGAAACCGTGAGATCATGCTCTGAGCCAAAACCAAGAGTTGGCTTAACGGACTAAGCCACCCAGGCACCTGGCATTTAATCTATATTTTTGAAGGAAGAAATGGATTCTGTGTAATAATTCTGTAGTAGGCCTTCTTGCTTCATGCAGATTTTAATACAAATGCTTACCGTATTTTACCAATATCTTTTTTTTTTTTTTTTTGGTTTGAGACAGATACCCATCATTATAGGAAGGAAAATAGTCTTCTACTCTAAATTTTTACAGAGCTTAGAATTAAGAATGGGAGTAAATTTTCGGGGCGCCTGGGTGGCGCAGTCGGTTAAGCGTCCGACTTCAGCCAGGTCACGATCTCGCGGTCCGTGAGTTCGAGCCCCGCGTCAGGCTCTGGGCTGACGGCTCAGAGCCTGGAGCCTGTTTCCGATTCTGTGTCTCCCTCTCTCTCTGCCCCTCCCCCGTTCATGCTCTGTCTCTCTCTGTCCCAAAAATAAATAAACGTTGAAAAAAAAAAAATTAAAAAAAAAAAAAAGAATGGGAGTAAATTTTTATGAACTGTCTTTACAGAATGTACTATTATCTTACAACATTTCCTACTTACTTTGACTTTTTAAATGTATGCTAACAAATTTCCTGTAAAAAAATATGCTTGGTGAAGGTGGATTATTATTTTCATGTACTGTTGGATTTGATCGATTAACACTTTATTTAAAATATTCACATAAAGTATCAAAATTAGTTTGGAGGGTGGAAAGGTAAAACGCTTGCCTCTGAGTTCACTTCCTGCCTCTCTTCTCTAGGGGTTGTGGCCATGTGTTCCTGGGTGGAATGGAACTGATATCAGAAAGTATAGGATTAGCACAGCCCCTTAAGGAAATGTGGCCCTCGTATTACACGTTGGAAATCAATCCTCATTTTCTTCAAATTCTTGGAAGCCACAGACTGGCATCAGCTATAGTAAAGTCTGATTATTGTTAGGTCAAAGCACTTCCACCAAATCCCTAATTCCCTGCAGATTTTTCTTCTCTTTTCCATGGTCATTTCCTTGAAAGAGACTTGAGGTATAAAACTTGCTTTTTCCCATTTCCCTGGATAGTTTTATTATTGTTGCTACGTTGAGATAGGTTCAGCACTATTATTTACATACATTTTGTTGGATATTAGGAATCAAAACTCATTCATCAAAAGCCAGAATAACTGGTAGGAAGAAGATTAAACAATTCATTTGCAGAGCACAACCACACAGGGTAACCTGAGAAGAGTGCTACCTGGCCCACTGAGCCATCTGGTGTCCCCAAACCACAAGTGCAGTGCCAAGAATGTATAGCACCAAGAGCGTATATTACAATTCACCATGCAAAGTTTTGCAGCCTCAGAGTACAGAATAGTGTTCAGGGCATGGGGAAAATCATCTAGTAACCATAAAAAAAAAAGTTTCTCCTATAGGCATACCATTTTTGTCATCTGCCCTTTCCTTCCTTCCCATAGCCAAATGCATATGTTGAAATTCTAATGCATAGTGTATCGTGTTAGGATGTGGGGTCTTTGCAAGTTGCTTAAGTCATGATAATGGAATTACTCATGGAGCCCTCATGAATGGAATTAGAACTCTTAGAAAAGAGATCACAAGGACCTCCCTCTCTCCTACCATTTGAGGGCTAAGATAGTTTCAGATGTAGTTTTTTGTGTAATCAGTGCTATTCATGGCAGCATTGAATGAAATATGCATATTTCAGAACATGCCCCAAAGACAAACAGAAATGATTGTTAATTGTATACTAACTTGAACTATAAAAAATATTATTATCTCCTGTAAATAATGTAAAGTTGACCATAATCTAGGTCCCTTTCCATATGAACAGTGGATTTGGAAGAGGCTAAAATAATTTTGGGTTGATAAAACTTATCTTTCAGCCATACTGTAGGTGGGGTTGTTGAAAACATTTCTCATATTCTCAGTCTGTTAGGACCTGCCCAGACAAGTTGTCCTGACCGAAAGTTAATGCCACATCCACTAGGTATGGTATTCACAATGTCTGGCCTGTTCTAAATGTTCAAAAAATACTTGTAGACTAAGTAAATGGGTGCATATTACCAAAAGATGCAGTTGATTATGTGTGAATAAGTATGAAGAAAGTGACCAATAGTTTGTACCCATTTATGGAATGCTATAACTCTTGAAATAAAGAACTGAGGGGAAAAAAATCACCAATTTCTATGACACTTCTTAAATATTGTGGCCACAGCCTCTGGCAGGAATAGCAAAAAGCTATGCATTCAAGGTTTTTGTTTAGCGCCTTCCCTTCCCCTCCTATCTCCTTATTAACTGAAGTGGGGACAGGAGTGGGTGGGGTGGAAATTCAAAATGGGCTTCAGGGAAGAATAATAAAAATGATGAATTGGTAGGAAAATTTGATTATAAGGAAAGGCTGAGGGAATCAGGACTCAGGTGAAAAGGAGGATGAGAAAAACCAAATCTTTTTCTTCAAGGGTATGAAAGGTTATAATGAGGAAGGTGCTGGCCAGCTGTTCCTTACTGTCACAAAAGACAGAATAAAAAGAGGGATACTTTATAGAGAATAGAGCTTCGAAGTGAGGCTCCATTACCAGAGCAGGTGGGGGAGAATAGGACAGAGAACAGTGGCTCTTAAGTGTTGCTAAAGGACCAACATCATTAGTACCACCTAAAACCTTGTTAGAAATGCAAATTATCCAATCTTGCCTCTGACACACTGAATCAGAAACTTTAGGGTTAGAGCTCAGCCATAGTTCTTTTTTTTTTTTTTTAAGCTTATTTTTATTTATTTTGAGAGAGGGAGAGAGAGAGTGTGTGCGAGCAAGTTGGGGAGGGGCAGAGGGAGAGGAAGACAGAATCCCAAGCAGGCTCTGTGCTGTCAGCCCAGAGACTGATGGGGGGTGCTGGATGGTTAGAACTCAGGAATTGTGAGATCATGACTTGAGCCGACATCAAGAGTCAGATGCTTAACCAACTGAGCCACCCAGGTGCACCTCAGCCACAGGTCTTTTAACAAACCTTTCAGGTGATCCTGATGGATATTAGGTTTGAGAATCATCGATAAATTCTTGTGGACACTTGGTTTCCAGATACAGCAGTTTTGAGAAGCAAGTGTCTTGAAAAAATGAGGACTTTAAGCCTCTTCCAGTTTAATATTGTCTGTCTTTTGTCAAGAAGTCACCCACATCAATATACTTTATATCCATTATATAAACCCCAAGGGATAAACCCTGTCTACCTTGGAAGATAAAGTTAGTGGATGTATTGGGGTATGTAACTTGTAATCAGCAGTAGTGAAAATTGCCCCAAAGTAAAAGAAAATTCTTTTTGCTCCATAAGTTATTAAAGATACTCCACAAAGAGTGCCACCTTAAAAAAAAAAAAAAAGAAAAAAGAAAAAAAAAAGGACACTACCCATGACCCACTCAGTGTCAAGATTTTCAGGATCCAGCAAGAGAGGTGGACACACAGAGTGATGGATATGGTTAAAGATGATCTTATGAAGTAGAGTTAATAAAGAAGTAAGTACCAGAACATCTGTAGCAGTGAGGGTGTTCTCAAAAAAGGTCTCTCACATTCCTCTAGAAAGATTGAAAAGGTTGCAACCATATTCTGGAGAACAAGTTGGCAATGTGCATTAAGAATCTTAAAAATGTTCTAATTCATAATTTACCAATCTAACTTTAGGAATTTAACCTAATGAAACAATCAAAGATATAATCTGGAATGTTCATTGCAATTTAAAAAAAAAATTTTTTTTTTTAACGTTTATTTATTTTTGAGACAGAGAGAGACAGAGCATGAACGGGGGAGGGTCAGAGAGAGGGAGACACAGAATCTGAAACAGGCTCCGGGCTCTGAGCTGTCAGCACAGAGCCCGACGCGGGGCTTGAACTCACGGAACTTGAGATCATGACCTGAGCCGAAGTCGGACACTTAACCGACTGAGCCACCCAGGCGCCCCATGCAATTTTATTTGTAATACTGAAAAATTTTAAAGCAATCCCTTATTGCCTACAGATTTTTCCTTTGTAGTCAAAACAATAAAAGCACCAATATATAAAGGACATATGTAATAGGATAAGTATTCATACATTGTTTGTGGTGCCCTCCTCCAAAAAAAAACAAAAAACAAAAAACAAAAAAAAAAAAAAAACAAAACCTATAAACGATGTAAATGTCCATCATTACGGGGAGGATTAAATTCTGGTAATTGATACCCTGGAATATTATGTTATCATTAAAGAGAATGAAATTTAAACCTCTGGCTTGGAGGAATTTCCATAATGCATTGTTAAGTGATAAAAGCAAGATGAAGAATTTACACCATGTTTTTATTAGAAAACAAACATGACAACTCTCCCATATATGTGTACATGTTTGTGTATGATTATATTAGAATGTATAAGTGTGGAAGCAAGCCAAAATATGTTAACAAAAAAAACACAGCTAGGCTAAAACTAACATGTGTAATAAGGTCTTGCTTATGTAAAATTATGCACTTCTGTGTATTTATATGTAGCAAGATAATTAAAAGTTAGTTTGCTAACAGTAGTTCTCTTTGGGTTGTAAGATTTAAGATGATTATTGCTTTATTCCTTATTCCTTTACATATTGCTTGATTTCTTTGCATAATCAACATGCAAAACATAACTTTTTTACTGCAACAACAACGATGAAGACACACCAGTGGAAGTATAAAAATGAACAGAATCCATTAGTTGTCATCATTTAGGCAATAGGAAGCAGAGGAAATCTGTGTTGGAAGGTAAGAAGAGCCAGATATTGCTCCTCTAGAGAAGCCTTAGGTCACACTGAATAGAGAGGAGGGGCTGGGAAGGACAACTGGTGGAGGAAGCAGCGGTGACAAGGCAGGTGAGAGCTGGTTAGTGGGAGGAAACAGGGCTCTTAGAATGTGACACTCCATGCACTCTGAGGAATCCATGTGTCTGAGGACCACTGAGACCACTAGAGGAGCTCTGCTGGTGACTGGGGAAGGTATAGGTTAGGGTGATTTCAGGAAGCTTCCCTGCTGATCCCTGTGTGAGAAGTGAGATGATTCATTTCCAGAAAGACCGAATAAAAGCTGTGCTGTCTAGTTACCAAGAGGTTTACAACCTATTAGAACTATGTAAGAAACACCCCCCCCCCCCCCCCCACACACACACACCTCAATGGAGTCCCTAACCCTTAGACCCTTCACTTCCCGGTTCTTCTTCCCCTTTCCATTTTGTGGGCTTATTTTTCACGGGCTATGCAATGAGCATGTGCCAAAGAACTGAAGTCTTTGAGTCACTTCAAAGAATGTACATTTGTTCCAATCAGACCACTTCTTGGCCTTACTTGGGCATAGGCAACTTCCGGGTAAGGCTGTAACTTCTGTAGCACTCAGCCAATGAGGAACCAGGGGAGGGACTTGCACACTAGGAAATAAATTGCCTTCTGTAACGAGTGTGCCTTTCAGACACCTGCCCTTTTTTTTTTTAAAGAATTTTTTTTTTAATGTTTTATTTATTTTTGAGACAGAGAGAGAGCACGAATGGGGGAGGGTCAAAGAGAGAGGGAGACACAGGATCTGAAGCAGGCTCCAGGCTCTGAGCTGTCAGCACAGAGCCCGACGCGGGGCTCAAACTCACGGACTGTGAGATCATGACCTGAGCCGAAGTCAGACGCTCAACCGACTGAGCCACCCAGGTGCCCCACAGACACCTGCTCTTGCAAGAACGTTGATTAAAGCCTTGCTTCACTGTGTTCCAAGTCTCTGCATCCCTCTTTTGACTGGGGCAGTGGGCTTATTTCTCAAACCCTGGCATTAAAGTTTTCTGTCCTCTCTTTCATGATTTTCTATTTTCCCCACCTGCCTGAACATTCTCTGCTCTGCAACTACTACTTGTACTTTTGAACAACTGAGGCAGTAAGACTAGAAGAAGGAAAAGTAGGAGAGATGTTCTCTGACTCTCAAATCACCCTTTCCCTAGTCCCTTAGAGATGGGGAGGAGGGGGAGGGAAGGAGGGAAAGGACTCTGGTGAGAGGAAACTGGTTTGCTCTCTAATATTCTGCCAAAACACCCAGTAATGGGCTTCTTTTACAGCATTTACCATGGTTTCTGTTTTCTTATTTGTTGTTACAATGTTTGCAATTATCTTAAAGTTCTTTAACATTACAATATGATATTATAAAATGCAAAACTTAGATTAAACCAATACCTAGGAATTGATGTAGAAAGCAAGGTCAAGAAGTAGTCAGCTAGTGTGCTAATTAAATACAACTGAGGGATGAGATAACATTCTATCAGAAAGGACTAACTCCAGAGGTAGCTATCACTGGCCCTCATATTATCCACATCTCCATCAACAACAGAATGTTTTAATTGGCATATTTGATGTCAGAAACAGGCTTCTATTTATGTAAAATAGAGTCTATTGCTTAATGTGGGGAATATCAGAAATGAGGTGTTAGTTGTGATATTAAGGTATTTAATATACATTGAATGTTTAATAAAAAGCATGAATAGAATATAAGAATCCATCGAGGCTTATGACTATACCCCTAGGGTTTGCATGTAAAAAGGTCTGGTTTGTAGCCATGAACTCTAGATTCTGTCAGGCTGTTGGAGTGACAGTATCCTGCCTCTGGAAACTTGCCATTAAACTAGAATGAAACTTTCATGCAAAGTTAATGGTTAAAGCAACCGAAAGGGAAGAGAGTAGAGGCTTTCTCCAGTCTACAGAAGTCATATGAATTGTTTTTTTCATACTTGCTTTGCTAATAAAACTTTAGTTGATAAATATCTATCTTCTGGCCTGAGACTTGCTTTTAGCATAACCTGCTGTAAGGAAACAGCCCACCCTATCCACTTCAAACTTCTTTGGTGGCTACCATAATCTATAAAAGACCCCAAGGATTGTGATATGATCAATAGTTCAGTTTGCAATAGTTGGCATTCTTATTTATTATTTTCCTCCGTCCTTAGACTGCAAACTCCTTATCTGGTCTATACACTGGCACCTAGCACAGAGACTTCTATAGTAAATGTGTGGAAATAATTTGGTGCATGTTGTAAATCAGTTGGCTGAGCTCTCCAGCTTCTTTTCTACTCTTTTCCAATCTTCCTCCTGAAAGTAATCAAAGAAGCAGAAACTACTGAAGCTGCCCAGAGTACAACACAAAGCTTCAGTGGGTTCTGACAGGAAGAAGGACTCTTTGCAGGCTGAGTTAAGAATTTGATTCTTGGGTACTTGGGAAACATGTTTTGTGTCACATGTTTACCCAAACCTCTTTTCAGAAGTGGTGGTTGGTAGACAGGACAGATAGAACAAGTGGAAACAGAATAAATGCAATGATAAAAAAGAGTGGTGTAGAATCAAACAGCCTAGCTAAACTCTGGTCCCTGACTCACTGGTATGACTGTGGGCAAGCTGGTGCCTCAGTTTCCCCATAAAGACAGCAATGACTTATAGATTTGTTGGGAGGATTAAAGGAAATAATACATGTAAACTACTTAGAAAAGAGCCTGCCAGACCTGAGTAAGCCCTAGGTGATAATTAGCATTTCTTATTACTATCATTATTTATACTCAGCAACACAAGAGTTGTGAATGAAGTGTTCAATACCAGGTGCTTATTTCTCTAAGTAAGTGTTTTCCAACTAGGAAGACCATTGACTTATCTGGAATGCCTGCTAAATATTTGGATTTCCAGCCCCTGCCCCTGGAGACTGATTCACAAAATCTGTGATCTCTAGAGAGTCCCCTGGGGTGATCCTTATGATAAGCCAAGATGGAGAAACACTGCTTTAAATGAGTAAAAAAAAAAAAAAGAATTTCTCAGGACCTGTAATCATCTAGTTTAAAGTTGGCTTCTGATTAAGAAACCTGCCTAAGGCAGTCTTTGGTGCCTCAGGGCACCTTTTGGTAGTAAGAGCTAATTTTCTTTCTTACAGCAGTAAGACTATGGACTTTGGTCTCCTAAACATTCGGGTTTAGATCTGTTACTGAAGAAAGACCTCCACCTTTCTCAACTTTTATTGCCTTATCTGTAAAATGTAAACATTGACACTTCCTTCCCTCATGGGACTCTTGTAAGATTAAATAAGATCATCTACCTATATTTAAAGCACAGTTCCTGTGCAGAGCACAGTCTCAGTAATTAATTATAAATCATAATTAGGGCTGGTCAGGGGCACCTGGCTGGTTCAGTCAGAAGAGTATGTGACTCTTGATTTCAGGATCATGAGTTTGAGACCCATGTTGGGTGCAGAGATTACTAACAAAAAAATAAATAAAAAATAAATAATAGTAATTAGGATCTGTTGTGATCAGATTTTTTCAACCAGAGAGTGAACAAAAGCAGGCAGATTCTGAAGAGGAGTTGACACTTTAAAAAAGGGAAGTGCATGAAAAATTACCCATTTTTCAATAATATTTATTTTCTGGGCATGCCAAAGTTGGCATTAACATGTCACTAAAACTCTAAAGAAAATTCTCAATTTTTCTGACCTCAAGAACCACAGGACAATGTTGGGGAAAACCACAGCTATTGGCAAGTGTAAGGGAAATCCCAGAAATTTCGAGAGAGAGGCAAGTTTTATTATAAACTCTGCCTAAACCTCTGGCTGTCAGACCATGCATGCATTAGGCAACTTCAGCTAAAGATTAAAAAAACTGAAGTAACCTTAAGGTGTTGTGCAGGAGGCAGTGTCTTCAGTTTGAGTGCAACCAAATAATTGCTTGCTAAAATAGAAAATCTACACTCCTCAGAGGAATATAAAAGAATTCAGCCTCTAAAACATAAGATTCACAATGTCGAGGATACAATCCCAAATGACTTGAAATTCAAAGAATCAGGAAAATATGACCCATTCTCAAGAAAAAAGACCAACTCTGAAGTTAGCAACATTTTAAATTACCAAAAAACATTTTTTTTTAACTCATTTGAGAGAGAGCACACATATGCACATGAGCAGAGGGAGGAGCAGAGAGAGAGGAGAGGAGGAGAGAATCTCAAGCAGGCTCCACACTGACAGCCCCAGGAGGGGCTCAAACTCACAAACTGTGAGCTCATCACCTGAGCTGAAATCAAGAGTGGGACACTTAACCAGCTGAGCCACCCAGGTGCCCCAGAATTAGAAAAGACTTTAAAGTAACCGTTTAACTATGCTTAAGAACATAAAGAATAATACACTTGCAATGAATGAAAATAAGGGAAATCTCCACTAACATAATGAAGAATCATTTGTATATTCTAGAATTGAAAAATAATACCTGAAATTAAAAAAAAAATTACTGAATGAACTTAATAGAACATAGATAATCAGTATGTTTGAAGATAGGTTAATAAGAATTATCCAATCTGGATAACAGAAAAATGAAAAAATTGAATAGAGACTCAGGGACATGTAGAATGATGTAAAAAGACCTAATGTGTAAAATTGGAGTCTTGGAAGCAGAGGAGAGAATGGAATGACTCTTAATTCTAATCCTCATCTGAGTGAACAGAGATGGGTAAACATATAGGAGACAGCATGGAGAAATTTACCAGAACTTTGCCCTATGAGAAGAAACTTAGATGTCTTACTGTATCATCTGATAACACCCTTTAAACTTTCAAAGCACAAAAAGCATTTCCTATTTAAGTGATCTTTTTAAAGTTCTCTTTCTTTCTCTTTCTTCCTTCCTCCTTCCCTTGTTTCTTTCCTCCCATCCTCCTCCCATCCATTCTCCTCCTCCATCCTCTCTTTTCCTGTCAGAAAATGTTTACTGAGTCCCTACTGTATTTTCTGAAGAATAAAAGCTTTATTGAGTTCCTATTGCTAGCCCTCCACTAGAGAATACATATAAATCTTTTTTGTGTGTGTGTGTGTGTCATCGTTGTTGCAAAGCCTCAATACTCCTTGGGTTGAATTGGGGGAGTGTGCTTCAGCAGTATTTTTCTCTTGCTTGATAGACCTAGTTAAGATGTGAAAGGTCAGAGGCAAAGGACCACCACTGGAAATCCACTCAAGCACCAGATTTTCTCTACAACCTCCATATACTCAGAACTGCAATAGAGATTGGGCTTCATGGCATCATGGATGTAGATGACGTAGATGCTGTTTTGGTTTTGTATAGGACTGCTAGGAGTTTTGCAGCTGTCTTAGCATCCACTCTATCGTCTTTGGTCTATTACTGCCAGAAGCTTTCTTTCCTGTTTTCTGTACTCTCTAGCAATACATCCCTTAAACTTCTCCTCTATTGGGCAACTGGATAGTCTTCTGTTTTGTTTTGTTTTAACCATGCAACATTGTCTTTTATTAATTATGGGGTTTTAAAAGTATGTCCTCAATCTCTTCATAAACAGGCAAAAATAAGTATACTGTTTAACATATCAGAACTTGAAAATATTGATCATTACCTAGAGGAGGCAAAATAATAGTTTTTTTGTAGTGTCTTTAACTAGTTTTGGTATCATGGCAATTATGGCCTTGTAGAATGAATTTGGAAGCTTTCTCTTCCTTTTTTTGAATAGTTTGAGACAAATAAGTATTAACTCCTCTTTAATTGTTTGGTAGAATTCACCTTTGAAGCGGTTTGGGACAAATAATTTTTGTCCTAAAAAATTGTTTTTTTGGGACAATTTTGATTACTGATTACATTTCATTGTTAGTAATCAGCCTGTTTATAGGAATTTATTATTATTATTTATCTAGGTTGTCCAATTTGTTAGCATATAATTTTTCATAATATTCTCTTATAATCCTTTTTTATTTCTGTGGTGTCAGGTGTTATTTCTCCTTCATTTCTGATTTTATTTACTTGAGTCTCTCTCTCCTTTTTTTATGAGTCTAACAGTTCATTAGTCTTGTTCATATTTTCAAAGAACCAGCTCCTGATTAGATTGATTTTTTCTACTGTATTTTAAGTCTCTATTTCATTAATTTCTGCTTTAATCTTTATTAATTCCTTTATTTTACTAGCTTTGGCTTTGTTTTTCTTTTTCTAGTTCCTTTAGGTGTAAAGTTAGGTTGTTCATTTAAGATTTTTCTTGCTTCTTGATGTAGACCTATATCACTATTGACTTTCCTCTTAGAACTGTTTTTGCTGCATCCCAAAGATTTTGGACCATTGTGTTTTTATTTTCATTTGTCTCCATGTATTTTTTATTTCCTTTTGATTTCTTGGTTGACCCGTTCAATGTTTAGTAGCATGTTGTTTAGTGTCCATGTATTTGTGTTCTTTCCAGAATTTTCTTGTGATTCATTTCTAGTTTCATACTCTTGTGGTCTTAAAAGATGTTTGATATGATTTCAATCGTTTTGAATTTATTGCATTTTGTTTTGTGGCCTAACATATGATCTATTCAGGAGAATGTTCCATGTGCACTTAAAAAGAATGTAAATTCTTCTATTTTTAGATGGAACGTTTTTCATATATGTGTTAGGTCCTACTGGTCCAATGTGTCATGCAAAGCTGCTGTTTCCCTGTTGATTTTCTGTCTGGACAGTGTATTCATTGATGTAAGTGGTGTGTTTAAATTTCCCTACTATTATTATATTACTTTCAATTACTTCCTTTATGAGCTTCCATGCTGGGTGCATATTTACAATTGTTATATTCTCTTGTAGGATTGGTTTTTTTATTATGTAGTACTCTTGTCTCTTGTTACATACAGTCTTCATTTTAAAGTCTATTTTGTTCATTATAAGTATTGCTACCTCAGCTTTCTTTTTGCTTCCATTTGGACTGTAAATGTTTTTCCATCTCTTCATTTTCAACCTGCATGGGTCTTTGGGTCTGAAATGAGTCTCTTTTAGGCAGCATATAGATAGGCCTTATTTTTTATGACTTTTGAGTGGAGCATTTAGTCTATTTACATTCAGATTAATTATTGATAGGTATTTCTTATGGCTAATTTGTTACTTATTATATGGTTCTTTTTGTTCTTTTCTATTCTTTTCTTGTTCTTTTCCCTTGTGGTTTGAAGGTTTTCTTTAGTGTTATGCTTAGATTCTGTTCTCTTTATTTTTTCCATATCAGCTATAGGTTTTTGATTTGTGGTTACCATTAGTTTCAGATATAACATCTTACACATAGAGAAGTCTATATTAAGTTGATGGTTGCTTAAGTTTGAACTCATTCTAAAAGCACTAAATTTTTATTCCCCTCCAATTTTTATGTATATGATGTCATACTTTACATCCTTTTGTGAATGCCTTAGATGATTTTTTGTGATGTTTATTTATTTTTGAGAGGTAGAGTGCAAGAAGGAGAGGTGCAGACAGAGAGGGGGACAGAGGATCCAAAGTGGAGTCTGTGCTGACATCAGGGAGCCCAGTGCAGGGCTTGAACCCACAAACCATGAGATCATGACCTGAAGGTACCCCTTGCCTGATTTTTTATAGATAGAATTCACTTTACTGCTTTAACTTCTGTACTGGTGTTATAAGGATTAATCTACTACATTTATTATGTTTGTACTTATCTGTGAAGTTTTTTCCTTTTATAATTTTCTTATTCCTGATTATAGCCTCTTTTTTCCACTTAAAGAATTCCCTTAAACATTTCTTGGAAGACTGGTTTAGTGGTGATGAACTCCTTTAACTTGTGTCTGTCTGGGAAACTCTTCATCTCTCCTATTTCAAAGGATAATTTTCCAGGAAAGTGTTTGCTTTCAGCACGTTGAATATATCCTGCCACTCCCTTGTGGACTGTGAAGTTTCTGCTGAAAAATTAGTGGAGAGTCTTATGGGGTTTCCTTTGTATGTAACTGTTTTGTATTTTCTTGCTCCTTCTAAAATTCTCTTTACCACTACTTTTTTTTGGGGGGGGCATTTTAATTATTATGTGTGTGGTGTGGACCAATCCCTGAGTTGATTTTGTTGGGGGGCTCTCTGTGCCTCCTGGATCTGGATGTCTATTTCCTTCCCCAAATTAGAACACTTTTCTGCTATTATTTCTTCAAATAAATTTTCTGCTCCCTTTTCTCTTTGTTTTCCTTCTGAGATCCCAATACTGTGAATGTTATTATGCTGGATGATGTTGCTGAGTACCATTAATCTATTCTCATCTTTTATTCTTTTTTAAAATTTCATTTATTTTTTTCTGTTCAGTTTGGTTGCTTGTCATTATACTGCCTTCCAGGTCACTGATTTGTTCTTTTGTCTCCTCCAATATGCTGTTGATTTCTTCCAGTGCAGTTTCTCTTTAAGTTATTGAGTTCTTCATCTCTGCATATATATATAATCTCTTTGTTGAAGGTCTCACTGATGTCCTCCACTCTTTTCTCAAGTCCAGTGAGAATTTTTGTGACCATTACTTTGAATTATGTATCAGGCATACTGTATATCTATATTTCATTTAGCTCTTTTACCGTGACTGTGTCCTGTTCTTTCATTTGGGACACATTCCTCTGTCTCCTCATTTTTGTCTATCCTTTTTTTTTTAATGTGTTAGGAAATTCAGCTACATCTCCTGATCTTGAAAGTAGTGGCCTCGTATAGAAGAATGTTGTAATGGCCTGTAGCATGACAATGTGTCCTGTTGACCATAACCAGGTGCTTTAGAAGTATCTCTATGTGGCTTGCATGAACCTTACTGTTGTAGCTGAGCTATGTTTGCCTTTATTCCAGCTGCAATGGCTCACTTTTCCGGTTGCTGGCAGGGTTTGGTTCCTGTGTTGTTAATGGGTCAGTCTGGAACTGCCATGGGCTTATATTTGGGTGGTATCAGCATTCAGATAGATGCCTGCCTTCAGCCCATTTGCTGAGGCTGCAGTAGCAACAATCAGCAGGGTGATCTCCCTGCCTTGTCTCCTGAGAGGATTTTGCTGGTGGGCAGGACCAGCATTCAGACCAGATGTCAGTCCCTAATCCATCTTTTAGGGCTGCAGTGACCCCAAATTACAGGTTTTTCTCCCTGTGCTGCCACTGTTTGGGGGTGGGCCAGCAGTCAGATCATATGTCTGCCTCATCTATCTGCTGGGACTATAGCCAAACTGGTGTGCGTGGTTATCTTCCTCTCTAAAGCAGGAGTCACTCTGAAGTGGCACTGGTCTTTGCTGGAGCTGCTTGCAGGATATGTCAGGACAGAAGCAGCTTTGGAATGATGCCTATTGAGTTGGGTGGGTTGGATGGGCAGGTCTGCAGAAGAATGTGGGAGATGGGTATGCAGTGTTATGAAGGTAGTTGGAGAGTGTTCTTGCAACTCTCTGGCTATCGAGGGTGGTAGTGGTGGTAAGGATGTGGCAACTGCCAGCTCTTTTGTTCTTGAAGAATTCTCCTAAAGATCTCTGCCCCTCCAGCACATGTTTTGAGATTAGTAAATGAAGCTCATTCACATGCCAGGCAGTTTTCAAACTGTTGCTATGCTGTATCTCAGCAGAGCTTTTTGTTGTATTGTCTCTTTAAGAGCAAGGATTCAGTTTCCTATCATCCTCTAGTTCTCCCAGAGCTAAGTGCACTAATTTTTAAAGTACCCAGAGTTAGGCCCTGCTGAATGCAAAAACTTGCATAGTTATGATCCTCTAGTTTTCAAAGCCAAATGCTATGGGGACTCATATTCCCAGTGCAGGTCCTGTGTCTGGGGTGTCTGGCATGGGGTCTGTTCCTTTCCTTTGTGGTTAGTCTCACCAGGAGTTTAGTTCCATATCCTGTCTCAGCCCTTCCTATCCTTTTCAATGTGGCTTCCTCTTTATGATTAACGTTGGAAAGTCTGTTCTGTCAGTCTTTGTCATTTTTTAGGTTAATTACTTTGATGTGGCTGTTCTCTAGGTGTGTCCATGGAATAGATGAACTTAAGATCCTCTTACTCAGCCATCTTTCCTGAGAACTTAAGCATCTTATTTTGAGATCTAGGGTCCTTGTAACTTCCAGGCTAATTTTAAGCTCACTAATTTATACACCAGTGTATCCTGTTGCTTCCTGTCTCCATTTTTCTCCTCTCCTTCCTTTTATTTGCTTGATGGAGACCTAGCCCACAATAAAACAATAAGAAAACATTTTTAGGTATGATCTTGTTTGAGAGTCATCCGAGACTATCCTAGGGAAAATTAATCATTTCTTCATACTATTGTATCAAATCAAATCTAAAACGTACTATTTGCCCCTAGGTTTTATCATTTCTCAAATCAGGATGCCTTTATCATTGTTAGTATTTTATGATCACTGATGGTCAGGCAGCAGTCATAGCATGCTTGTTTTTTCATGCACATACTCAGAGTTAGTTATGGTTTATGGACTTATGACTGAGCAATTGCAAACCCTCATTGTCAACAGACTATTTAAGGAAGGCTTTCAAAGAAGGATCACAAGTCTTAATTGTTTGAAATCTTTTGTCGACAACTTCTGTAAGGTGTAGAAAGGGTCATCATCAAAACTTACAGATACTTACAGAAAGTAAGAAAGAAAATCCAATATTGTGTTGAAGGACACATATATTAAATATTCTGATCCAAAAGATGATATTAAAAAGATGAGCTCAGGGGGCACCAGGGTGGCTCAGTTGGTTACACGTCCAACTATGGCTCAGATCATGATCTCATGGTTCGTGGGTTTGAGTTCCACATCCAGCTCTGTGCTGGTAGCTTGGAACCTGGAGCCTGCTTTGGATTCTGTGTCTCCCTCTCTCTCTGATCCTCCCCTGCTCACACTTTGTCTGTCTCTCTCTCTCAAAAATAAACAAACATTAAACAAATTTAAAAAAAGATAAACTGAATTGGAAGAAGGTTGAGGAACACCTTATTTTATATTTTTCTTTTAATGTATATATACTATAATAAAGCTCTACATCTAAACACATTTAAAAAGTTCTTTCAGTAAGTAAATATTCTAAGTGATAAGAAAGCATCGTGTCATAATTTGAGTGGCAGTAATTTTCCTTAATGATACATAGAATAATGGTACATTTTATAATCTATGGTATCTTAGATTTTGTAAAATATAGTGTTTCTATATATTCTATTACTGCACCTTTCCTTCAGTATTTCATCTATTTGTTTGTACTACTGAAATCTATTAGCTGTCAGCTTCTTAAAAGCCAAGTGATAATGGGACACCTGCGTGGCTCAGTCAATTGAGCTTCGACTCTTGATTTCAGTTCAGGTCATGACATCAGGGTTGTGGGACTGAGCCCCAAATCGGGCTCAACGCTGAGTGTGGAGCCTGCTTAAGATTCTCTCCCTCTCTCTCCCTCTGCCCCTCTCCCCCATGTGTGTGTATGTGTATGTTTAAAATCTTCCTGCATGAAGTACCATGTCTGGTGTATGAAAGACTTTTTATAACTATTTCTTAAAATTTGTAAAGGAGATCAAGAGCCAACAGTCAACATTAAAAAGACAAAATGAGTCAAAGCTAGTCCTAGTTAATGTGCTCTAGGCACAAAGCCTCCCTGACTAACACCTTCCATTCACTCTTTGTTTAGATGACAATGAAAGTCTTTTTTCTCCACTTCCAGAATACCTGACTCTAAGACAGGCTCTAAGAAGGGTCTAGAAGCCACTATGACAGAAGTACATATAGGAGAGGAGTTGAATCTTAGAAATCCAGTGTGAATGGCTATGCAGTCATGTGGTAGTGACAGATGATTAGCATCCAGAGTGGTCTATGATCAGTGGGGAAGAAGGACAATTCTGAAAGATACTGGGCTTATTTACATATATTGTCTTTAAGCATTTTTTGCTTAATTGATCTCCCACACGTTTTAAATTGACCTCAAAGATTTTTTATCACAAGTTTAAATAATTGCAAAGGATTACAATTATTTACAATAATTTAAATATGAAAGCTGCTACTTCACTATTTTAAATGTATCCAATGAGATTCAAATATCATAATGATTTAATATGTACTATCATCCAGTTTAAATAAACAGTAAAACCTTGGATTGTGAGTATCTTGTTCTGCAAGTGTTCCACAATATGAGCAAGCATTTATAATAAATTTTAACCTGATAGATGAGTGATGTCTTGCAATATGAGTAGTATGTGACATTGAACATCACGTGATCAAAACTGAGCCATTGATTCTTCTCTCTCTCTCTCTCTCTCTATCTCGCTGTGGGATTGTGGATGACTGTCAATCCAATGTCACATTTCTACAAAATACTCAAAAGGAGGCAAAAGCAAGTGTCATTGGATAGGTTCATTGTTAAAGTTGCATGAAAAGAAAAAGATTCCATTGAGCCAATAGATAGCAGTGATTCTGTTAGTGATAGTGAAATTTGTCCTACACAATAACCCTCCTCTGTCTTGTCTCCCTCACACCATCCACGAAGGTTTTCAAAGGTAAAGGCAATTTGTGTGTGTGTGTGTGTGTGTGTGTATGTTTGCATATGTGTATATATATAATTTTGCATTTTTATTATTTTGTATATTACAGTGTTGTAATCATTTTTATATGAATATTTTAGGGTTGTGGAATGAGTCATCTGAGTTTCCATTATTTCTTATGGGGAAATTTTCTTTGATGTATAAGTGCTGTGGATTATAAGCATGTTTCCAGAATGAATTATGCTCAGAAACCAAGGTTTTACTGTATATCATTAAGCTCCTCTTTAAATTTAGAAACTTATAATTTTCCCTTGTCTTCCTGAACTTGAGTTTCCAATTTTGGGAAAGGAGAGTATACCAAAAAGACTCTATCAGACTTAACAAATGACAGTTGTACCTATTATTTTAAAATTTATTGGTACTCTGTTTACCTAAATCCATTATATACTCAGCAAGGATAGGGAAAAAGAAATCCTATTTACACTATTTACACCTTTCTGATATTACACATTTGATAAAATACTATTATCTTGTGGCTTAAATAGTTTTTCTATTCTAAAGCTTAGAGTAGAAAATTTAGTTCATTAATGAACAACATAGGGTTATTAAGAAAGCAACGGCACATTGTCAAACCAATCAACCAAATCAGACTTATTTAATCTCAGGAGATGTCTGATTTTATTTTCTCAATCTAAAGCTTATTTTGAGATAATAATAGATTCACGGCAAAATGCAAAACCAGTAGAAAGAGATCTCATGTACTCTTCACCCAGTTTCCCCCAATGGTTGCATCTTACACATCAAAACCAGGAACCTGAGTTGGTACAATGTGTGTGTAGTTCCAAGTCATTGATTACATGTATATATTTATGTAACCATGACTGCAATCAAGATACAGAACTGTTCTATCACCACAAAGATCTTCCACATGCTACCCTTTTCCCCACTGCCATCCATTTCTTGCTTAAGTCTGTTATTTTATTTTTTGTTTTTGTTTGATCTGTTTGTTTCTTTTTCTTATTTTTCTCCTGTCTCCCTGTGGGCTTCTTAATGTATTTTAGAATTTCATTTTAATTTTTTTTGTTGGTTACCCTAGGTATTACATTATACATATATAAGTTATCACAATTTCCTGTGATTGGTATTTGATCAGTTCGAGTAAATTATACAAACTGTATTTTTCATTTAAGCCTCTTTACCCTTTCTCACTTGTAATATAACTGTCTTACATGTTTCCTCTATGTATGTTGACAACTACTTCAGAGAATATTATAATTTTTGCTTCAACCATCAAACACAATTTAGAAAACTCAGAGCAGGGGAGTCTATTGTATTTACTCATATTTTTATTCTTCCCATTGTTCTTTCTTCTTTAATAATGTTCCAAAATTTCTCCTTTTAGCATTTCCATTCCGTTTCAGGAAGTTCCTTTAGCTATTCTTCTAGGGTAGGTTTACTGGTGACAAATTCTCTTACTCTTCCTCCTTTACAGAATGTCTTAATTTCCTTTCTTTCTTTCTTTCTTTCTTTCTTTCTTTAAGAGAGTATGAATGGGGGAGAGGGACAGAGAGACAGAGAATCTCAAGTAGGTTCTATGCTCTGTGTGGAGCCCCATGGGGAGCTGAATGCCACAATCCTGGGATCATGACCCAAGCCAAAATGAAGAGTTGGATGCTTGACTGACTGAGTCACCCAGGAGCCCCTTAATTTCATTTCATTCCTGAAAGATACCTTTGTTGGATATGATATGATTCTGGGTTGAAAATTCTTTTCTTTTAGCCCTGAAAAATATTTTACTATTTCTTTCTAGTCTCCATGTTTTCTGATGAGAGATCTTAGAAATTTCCCTTATAGGCAAGGTGTTTCTTTCTTGATGCTTTCAAATTTTTTCTTTGTCTTTAGTGTTCAGAAATTTGATTATGTTGTGTCTTGGCATGTTTAATCAGTGTAGGGTTTGCACAGCCTTTTGGGTATGTATATTTATATGTTTTTCCAGATTTGTAAAATTTTAGCCATTATTTTTTGAATACTTTTCCAGCACTGTTCTCTTTCTTCTCTTCTTCTGAGACATCAACATGAATGCTAGATCTTTTGTTTTTGTTTTAGGCACAAATCTCCAAGGCTCTGTTAATTTCTTTTTTCAGTCTTTTTTCTGTTTGTTGTTCAGGTTGGGTAATTTCTATTGCTCTATCTTCTAGTCCACTGATTCTTTTCTCTACCCTCTCCATTCTGCTGTTTTCCTATCCATTGGGATTTTTATTTCAACTATACTTTTTAATTCTAAAATTTTCATTTGGTTCTTTTTCACATCTTTTTTTTTTTTTTTTTTTTTTGCTGATATTTTCTATTTCTTTCCTGAGACTGCCTATTTTTTTTTCATTTGTTTAAATCACGTTCATAATTGTTCAAATATTTTTATCAGAGCTGCTTTGGAATCTATCAGATAATTTTACCATCTGTGTTATCTCAGTGTTGGGGTATATTATCTTAACTCATTTAATATTTTTTTGGTTCTTGGTGTGATTAGTAATTTTTTATTATATCTTGGACATTTTGAGTATTGTGTGATGAGATTCTTGATTTTCTTTATATGTTTTGTTTTAGCAGATGTCCTCTGACACCATACTGGTTGGAAAAAAAGGACATCACTCAGTTGTTCTCAGGTGGGGGTTCCATTAAGACTCTGGTAGAGGGTGCCTCCCTATTGGGCAGGGGTGGACATTTAGGCCCCTCATGTGGACTTCATTGACACCATGGAAAAGGGAGCTCTCCTTACCACTGGGTGTAGGTAAAAGTCTTGGTTCAATACTTGGCATTTTCTGACACCACCCTGGCCACAGGAAAGCACGAGTTGTTACGGCTTGAGGAGATCGAAGTCTAAGCTCTCTACATCGCTTTTGCTGGTGGGAGTGGGAATATGGCCTCGTTTTTTCCCATGGTAGTTGGAATAGGGAACTTATTGTCTAGAAGTTTTTTCTCTTGGTAGGCAGCCCTTTCTTGATCCTTGGCTAGAAAGAGCAGACTTTTTTCTTGTACCTGTTGGTGTTTCTGACTTCATTAGTGCCCACTCCAGGGTAAGAGGGTGAACAGAAAAACCAGTGAACTCATTGCTCTGTTGTTCCATAGGTCCCAAGGTCCTTCACTAGTTTGCCTTTTCTCCACCTTTCAGTCTTGTTTTTTACATAATGTCTGGAGTTTTTAGTTGTACTTAATAGGAAGAATATAGAGAAGTGTGCCTACTCCATCATTTTCTAGAATCACAGGTCTCATTTATTTTTAAATTAAATAAATGTGCCAATAAGTAGATTTTGAGTTATATAATAGAAACTCTGAAGAAATAAATTATTGACTGCATTATATAAAAGTGATGAGTAAAACAGTTGTATCCATATTTAAATATTTTTAATTTAATAGATCTAATTCATCCTGTTTGTACTAACATATATAGATAAAATAATTCAATATGTAGTTTACCATTAATTAATAACAAGTAGTGTAATGTATAGGTAAAATGATGAGTTACTGAAAAAGTAGAGATTATAATCAAAGTCATCGTATTTCTTAGGTAAGTAGGTGTGCATGTGCACATGCATCTGGCTTTTAGGCATATTTCAATAATATTCAGGTGTAAACAAAAATAATACCATAATTTTGTTTGACACTAAAATAGTTTGATACAAAGTTCCTACATATGAAACAAAAGAGAAAAATATATTAACTGCTGAAAATCAGTTAGCACCTATTAATTTTATATTTTATTAATAAGGGGTAAAAATATTAAACTTTTTATAAGATAAAGATTGGAATATTTCAAGATATAACTAGAGAATAGATTTAGCTGCCTTATTTAATAATAAAACAAATCAAATCCTAAAAGAAACCATCTAGAAGTTTTTCTGGGGGTTTTATCTAATGTACCTTAAAAAATTAGAAATCTCAGAAAACACTCTAGTTACATTTAAAAGATCTGTGATACCAACTCATACTATTTTGGCTGATGGAAGGTACTTTCTTTTTCCTTTTTCTTTTCTTTCTTTTTTTCTTTTTTCTTTTTTTTTTTTTTTTTGGCTGATGGAAGCTGCTTTTTTTCCCCCCCCGCTAATAACGTATCTTAAGGATGAGCATTGAGAATAGCTGAAAAGAAGTGCTTACACTTAAATGCATAAAAAAGGGACCATTTTTGTTATCAAATATTTCCCACAGATGCTCCTTTTGCCTTGCTCTCAACAGATTCCACCTCATGAATAATAAATGCTTTGAAAATAGGGGATAGAAAAAGTGAAGTCATTAAATAAAAATTATCATTACTCCCACTTTATTTCATTTTTATTTTTACTATCAGCCCCATTGTATAGTGTCTGCACTTAGAACATCTAAACAGGGACTCCATTCTTCTTATATTTAATGCCCACCTTCATTCTTATCAGGAGTACAAAAAAGAGAAGGAGTGACTGGAGCCCTAACTTGCAGTGTCTTGAGTAGTCATGAAAGGAGGTACGTCTACTTTTTTTTGTTTTGATACCCTGACAATTTTTACACTGCAGGTGGGGAGTCAGGTCATGGCTCACTGTTGGTAAAGTGAGAAAGGGGCTAGCGGTGAACACAGGCGCATGATCAGGTGAATCCATTTTAGGAAAGGATATGAGTTGAGTTAGAGACGCTGGAAATTGATTGTCCAGAATTATAGGGGAATTCTGGTTCAAGATGGCGAAATAGTATCCTAACCTTACCCCTTCCCACAAACACACCAAATCCACAACTACATATGGAATAACTTCCTCTGGAAAAAAAAAAAAAAAAGAAAACCCAAAACCAGCTGACTCACTCCTACTCATTCAGCAAACATAAGAAGGCCCACAATGAAGCGGGTTGGACAGGCTGGGACACAGTTTAGCCATAAACCCACCACAGCATAGTGACTATAGTTAATAATACTGTATTGCATATTTGCAAATAGCTAGGAGCATGGATCTTGAAAGTTCTAATCACAAGAAAAAAAATTGCAACTACTTATGGTGATGGATGTTAACTGGACTTAGTGCAGTGATCATTTTTCAGTATACACAGATATCAAAACGTTACACTGTATACCTGAAACGATATGTTACGTCAATTCTACCTCAATTAAAAAAAAGAATGCTTAAAAAAACTGTAGGAATTCCTATCCCCCCGAGGAGCATATTACCAGGACTGTGAGTACCCCAGTTTGACTATCCCTGCACAGATCACTGCACTGGTGTATAGGCCTCGGGATGCAAGAAGGAATGAAAGAATTGAGCTGCTATTAAGAATTGAGGAAGAATGGCTCTTTCAGTAACTATAGGCATACCTTGTATTGCGCTTCACTTTATCATACTTGGCAGATACTGCGTTTTGTTTTGTTTTGTTTTACAAACTGAAGGTTTGCAGCAACCCTGCACAGAGCACACCTACTGGCTCCATTTTTCCAACACCATTTGCTCACTACACGTCTTCATGTCACATTTTGGTAATTATCAAAAATATTTCCAACTTCTTCATTATTATTGTATTATGGTGATCTGTGGTTTGTGATTGCAACTCACTGAAAGCTCAGATGATGCATGTTTAAGCTAATGTAATTTTTGATTAAGGTCTGCACATTTTTAAAGTCACTGTTATTCCACACTTACAGACTACAGTATATATATATATATATATATATATATATATATATATATGGTGCGAATGTAACTTTTATATGCACTGGGAAACCAAAAAATTCATTTTACTTACTTTATTGTGATGTTCACTTTATTGCGGTGGTCTAGAATCAAACCTGCAATAACTCCGTCTGTGTTACAGTATCAGTGTATTTGGTGACAACACTAACACAGAGGCTGTGGGGGTGCCAGGACACTTGCTGAGTTTAAAAACTTAGAATTGGCTTTTTTTTTGAGTTGGGTAGAATAACTATCTATTCTCCTTTTGAGTACTCTTCCTTATTTCTGAAATTAAAGTTATATGGGGTAATCTCCCACTGGTAGAGGTTTAAAATTAGCTGGGTATGTACAAGGGTCTCTAGTTGGATTAATCAAATTACATATAAAGCTCTCTCTGGGCTAAAAATACTTTGCTTCCTTTCTCATAAAGGTGGCAAGTTTGACATTTATTGATAACATTGGCATTTGTGAAGAAAAAAGATTAAAAAAAAACCTTGCAGGTTGCTTGTGCAGCAGTTAGAGAAATCTTGAGAATTTTTGCAGTTGAAATTAAAATCTATTGTTTACGTATTATTAACATTGTAAAATTCAGAGACTGGAAGCTGATGGTGTATAACATCCTTGAGTCAGAAAGAGTGAATTGATGTCATCACTGTTTCCGAAAATCCAGAGTAAGAAACTTATGTGTCAGAACGCACAGGCATTTTATCAGCCTTCCAGTGTTCCAAAACCCCACTTATTACCCTGGTCCAGGCCCAGTGTGGTTAGTTTGCAACTTGTCATTTCCCTCCTTTGCAAAGTCTTGTGAGAAGCTTATCAAAACATTTGAAGAGGATGTACGAATGAAATTAAATGGAGTAAAAACCAGGCAGCCAAGAGCTCTGGTGGTCACCACTAAATATGGACACTTTGGACAGAGTCAAAGTCTCTCCAGCTTCCTGAAGAGAAATCCTGTAGGATCTTCATGTATGGGAGTCATGTATTCACTTACTTTGTTCTATATCCAAAAAAGGAAGATTAGTTGGGGAAGCAGTATTATCACCCATTCTGGAAGAACCCCTCTGAAACAGGAAGTAGAATGCAGTACTTGATGCTTTTATTTGAGACATGACCAGGACTACACTTACAATTTTGTGAGATCCTTCATTAAAAATTCCTTTGAATAAACTAGAATTAATTCATGCCAGAAGAACAAGACAACAGAAAGTGTGCTGCTTTTCACATGTTATGGCTGAGTGAATTGCTTCTAATCAGTGAATCTGTAAATTTGGATTGTATTTTTGTGCTTTTCTCAGTACGCCCATAGTAGTGATGAGCTTGGGATGAAGGGTTTATAGAGATATCTTTTAATGGGTTTGATGTAAAGCACCAAGAAAGTTTATAATAATGTTAATTGATAATAAAGAAGCAGAGGAGCAGAACAGAAGATAGTATCTTAGTGTTTAGAGACCTTGAATTTATTGTTTCCGTTTGCAAAATCTATTAGTCCCCTCTGACAAGAAGCTGGCAATTTGAGGTGTTTGCAGTTGCCTGACCCTTGAAAGCTACTCTCTGTGGGCTCTTTATCTGGCCTGGCTGCTGGAGGCTCTTGCTGTTTTATATCTATTATTTGATTAAAGATTTAACAACTTTATTAAGGTGGTTTTTGCCTCATTTTGCATCTAGGAAGTATGAGGTTCAGAGAGGGTTTGCGCATGGGTCACAGTTGTAGTCACCGTCAGAGTTAGGATTCACCCAGGTCTGCTGGACTCAGCCGGGCATTTTGTCCTACTATGTTATTCTACCCACCATCCACTGAAGCAAGGGGAAGAGTGAACCCAGTCAAAGGTTCTCAGGAGCTACCTGACAGCTACCTTTCTCAGGGCTGACAGCAGGCAAATCTCTAAGAATATTCCCCATGGAGCAGCTAGTTCAACTAGTTCCCATAGTCCTGGCTTGTAGAAGAGGGTTGATCTCTAAATTAGGATTCACAGCCCCAGCTCTATGCCTCCTGCCCATCCTTTGGAGCTCAGCCTAGACTTGATACCCTCAAGAAAACCTTCTCTGACTCCCCTCTAAAATAGGGTTCCAGGTCATAATGCTTATCAAGTCATGTTTACTTATCTGTGTCACCCATTAGACTATAAGATTTGTGAGTGTTTTGTCTATTGTTATTTTCTTGGTACCTAGCAAAATGTCTGGAGGTCAAATGTTTGTTGAATACATGAAGAATGTCACCAGCTTCCGGAGAGACGTTGGAAAGATAGGGGTGTCCAGGTCTGTTTCCCCTAGACACAAAAATGAAGAGCTTTTCCTCTATGAGCTCTAAGATCATTTCAGATGTAGAGTTTTGCAATGCTAGCTGCAGGCTATGCATTCCATTAGAGGATATTTTAACTCCTTGATCTAAATTCCTGGAGCCTTTTCTTGCTTATTCCTGCAGGGAAGGGAAGGTGCCCTGTCTCATTCCCATTGTTTCCCAGGATCTATGGTACATGCTCAATATATATCCATTGAATGGATGGATCCTTAGTCTTTAGTTCCCAGTGTCCAGTGTACAAAGACAACAAACTCTACTTCATCAGCATGACCATGTGGCCTCATACAGGCAGGATTCTACATCTGGCTCTGAGATCAAGTCAAAATGCTCCATAGCTGTCTTCCATAAAGATATCTAGTTAGAGGTGGTGACCAAAGGCTCAGTCCCACTTTAATCCAGAGAAGCTTAGGTTTCTAGTGACTTTGAATATTGGATTAACATTCACAGTTGAGGAACTCTGAGATCACTGCAACTGGAGTGATTTGTCTAGGGTCTTGTGCAGGACTAGCAGAGCTACAACTCAGCCCCAGGCCTTCTGACACTAACCCTAACACATTTTTAATTTTCTATGTTGCTTACAATAAGTCAATTATTTTGGCTCCCCAAGACTAGCCTTCTAAATATGGATGTGACTGATTACATACAAGAATGACTTGCTACAAACCCATTTCTATTCCTTTAAACCATGGCAAATGTGTGCCTTTTTTTTTATGTTTATTTATTTTTGAGAGAGACAGAGACAGAATGCGAGTGGGGGAGGGGCAGAGAGAGAGGGAGACAGAATCCGAAGCAGGCTCCAGGCTCTGAGCTGTCAGCATAGAGCCTGACACAGGGCACAAACTCATGAGCCATGAGATCATGACCTGAGCCGAAGCTGCAGTCCGACTGAGCCACCCAGGCGCCCCAAACGTGTGCCTCTTAAAACGACATCTTCACAATGGTGACTTTGAGAGGAAAACATGCTCACTGGGATCCCCATGCATACACCTTTCTTTGATACTAAAATTCCCACTGGGAACCAGGAATTTCCTTCTTCTCTTTACCTCTTTCCAGAGGGACAATAACTAGTGTGTTCTATCTCTACACCTGAAACTCATATTACACTGTATGTTAGCGAACTGGAACTTAAATAAAAACTTGAAACTACAAAAAATAGTGTTTTCTATCAGTCAATATGTTGTGTACTTTCTCCAGACTGTTTCCTGAAGGCAGTGACCATGAGTATTCTCTTTGAAAATCTGTATTTGTCACAATAATTATCACACTGACACCCCTACCCATAGATGCTGAGGGTCCCGAAGAACTGAACTGACTTATCTATGCATTATCAGTGAGGAAGTTAAATGTCGCATTATTGAAACAAAGCAAACACTTAAATAACTGCTTATTTAAGAAACGGCCGTCCCCTTCACTGTTAGGGGCCTCGTCCAGGCCCGTTGATTTGACTCCCGAGCCTGCAGTTTCATCAGTTGCAATTCTGTGTATCAATCTCTCCCGCCCCACCAATTGTCACACTGCTTCTCTTTTAGTGCAGCATAACTATTTTAATAATGCATTTGTTATACAATGAGATCCTCTTAAATCTAGTTCCGACGGCCATTTGGAAACACAATATGCTTATATTCTCAAATTTTACTGTTGAAGAAAACTGAAATCTGAATATTTCCCTATCATTCTGATAAATTTTCATCATGGACCCTCATGTGAATAGTACAATTTAGCCAATGGCCTCTTATAGATAATAGACCAATATATCAGAATTAGACAGAACTGAGTCCATGCATCTTTTAAAATCATCAAATACAAAGTCCTCCTGGTCACATAAATATAAATGAAAGCTTGATTATATCATAGTCTGCAGGCATACAGCGTGTGTGATGATAGCTGGCATGCCAGCATAAGCTATTGATTATTAAAGTCAGAATATGATTTTTTTCCAGAAGTGTCTCTCAGCTTGGACTCTTAGGTTTCCTTTTGTTGGCCACATTTTACAAATCTGTGTTTTTGCCTCTTGGTGTGCAGGAGGGAGAGATCATTCTTAAGAGGCCAGCACGGTGCTCTGGATGTCAGCACAAGGTCTGGTGCGGGGGAAAATGCATTCGCCCCTCAGACTGCCATGTGCTGGCACTGTGTCCTCAGCACATCATGACCCCTGTGGCTCTCAGTGGGAAGCTCCTGGGAAGCTAGAGGATTGGACACTACTGAGCTGATGCTGACACAAGCTATACTGCAGATGGCTTTTCTGTGGTCTTCTCCAAGAAAACTCTGACATTTTTCAGAATGCCTTTTTCACTTCTCCTACAACCCACACCTAGGGAGAATCCTCAGGTAGAGCAGGAGGCACTGGGAATTCACAGAGGTGAGCAACAGGTGACACTGGCAGAAAGAGTGGCTGAGTGTACCTTTCTCCCCTGTTATCTCAGGAAGGGACACGTGCTGGATAGGAGTTCAGCATTTCCACATGTTAATTTAAACCATGTGAAGTGATTTTCATTCGACCCTCTTGACATATACACAGGGTTATTTAATATGGCTCAACCTGACAGAGAGGGCTTAGGAACTGCAAGTTGGAGGTGGGGACTTGTGGGACCCACAATTTGGTGTGAAATAAATAAATAAAGTCTAGGGAACCAGTAATGGAGATTTTTGGGTGGGGGGTGCGGACACCTTGTCTGTGTGCCACCCCTTAACACCACCACCTTCTCTGGGCTTGATGAAGAAAAGGCAGGTGATGAAGAGCCCTGACAAAGCTATCGCTAGTTAACATTAGTACAGGGTACTTCCATGCACACACCCATTACTTCCTTTTCCTTTTCGGTCCTTCCTAACTTCCATTCGCCAGTGACTCAAAGAAGAAAGAAAGAAGGGATTCACCAGGAATTAGAAAATATCCTCAAAATATATCACCTATAAATAGAGTCAAAATTCAGTGAAGCAGAATCAGGCATCTGAGTCATAAGCTGTGATTTTCCTAGTGTAAGCAGTTACAGGATTAATTTTTCAGTAGGAAAGTATATATTTTGAAAATTAAAGAAAGCATACTTTAGGTACTTAGTAGCAGAGTTTTGTGTAGCACAAGAATCCTGGCTGAACAGATTGTACGTGCATGACCCTGATAGGGCATTCTCTCCTCTCCTAGGGCTCAGCATGTGTGCGTGTGTGTGTGTGTGCATGCGTGCACGTGTATGTATGTTTGTGTGTGACTTAGAAGACTACAAGGACATTTATAGTTATATAAACCCCTTTGTGAGTCAGTCCTCTTTCTTTGTCCCGCCTCCCAAATATTTCTACTTCTGCTTTGGATGGCACTTTGTGGAAGGAAAAGGTCTTGGTGTTGTGCCCTCAGCACAAGACTACCTAAACCCCTCAGTGGGATGGTCCTGGAATGTTGAAGCTGTTCATTCGACAATTTAAATGCTCTGTAAAACATAAGCATCCTAGAAAGGCACACATGGAGTTTTTCATTTCCATCTCTTCCAATCTCCACTCTGTTATCAAGTCCAACTCCTTTTTTCCTACATAATTTCCTACATGATTTTCAATTTTTTTTTTCTTGCTGGGTCTATCCTCACTGCCTTAGTTCAGTCTTCAATCATCTTTGTCCTGGACTCCTGAAACCATTCTTAGTGGTGTCTCGGCCTCCAAGATTCTGGTCTTGTCCTCCTCAAATGTATTCTCCACACTTTGGCCAGGGTGACCATTCTAACATGCAAAGCTGACCAGTTACTAAACTGGTCAAAACCCTTTCTTCACAGAGTAAAATCTAAGTGCCAGTCATTACATACAATGGCTCCCCCTCCCCAGCCTCATGAAATTATCCCTACTCTTATACTGCCCTTTCACACTGGTAATTTGTCATATCCAGCACGGGCCTTCATAGCTCCTGTTGCTCAGGCCCAGAATGACCTTCTCCAAACCCAGGTCAGTAGTATTTTTACATAGTCACACAAATGAGGAACTGTACTTCCATTAATTCACTTCTTTCCTCATTCATTTTTTCTCTGCTCCATTGTAATGGGTACAAGGTTAAACCATGGGTGGTACTGACCTTCCACATCTACTCCAGGATGAATACTTGGTTTCACCAAGTGGGGCTTTGGGGCAGAAGGGAAGCCAGAGGGTACTTTGACTAGGATTAAGTGTCTAATATTATTCCTTAGTCATAGGTTTTAACTTAGAGTCCATGGACCTTATGTGTCAACGCCTTTCTTTCTGAGGAGGAAGTCCGTAACTTTGTTTAGATTCTTAAAAGGATCCAAGACCTAACAAGATTAAGAATCACGACTGTAGAGAAAAGTGTGTGTGTGGGGGGGGGGGGGGGGGAGGAGGGGTGGTGGTGAGGGGGCATGTTCCAAATACTCCTTTATTCATTCTTGGAAAATTTCCTTCCATTTTAGACCATTTCTACTCACATGCTATTTGCAATAAATTGCTTTTTTTTGTACATTCCCATTTATGACTCAATTGAAAAATCCTTACTGAAATTTTAAGCCATTCTTTATCTTTTCCATAAAACCATATTATTAGTAAAAACAGATGTTTGACAGTCAATAGAGAACATTTATGCCTGGGCTTCAAAGTTTGTGAAAGATGTCAGATTATAGAAATAATGATTACTTTTATCACAGATCTATTACTAAAATCAAAGTCACAAAATAAAATTTGTCAACACAAGTTAGAAAAGGGTAAAACAACAATAACAGCAGCAACACAGATAGAAGAAAATACCCAGTGTGGTTAAAAGTACTGTTCTTGAAAATATGTACTTAAATCTAACAGGATAAATCCCACAAAGAAGTATGCAGACAGATTAAAAGCCTATCAAATGCTCAGTTAAAATATAATTATCTGATAAGACTATGGATGTGAAAGAGGATTTTTATTTAGAAAGAAAAATTATCTTAGGGGTTGAAACTGAGAAAATTTGTAAAGATTGTATGAAGGAATTTGTAAACATTTCCCTTGATATCTAAATGCATAAATTTTACAGTGAAAGAATGAAAGTTTAGGCTTTTAAACACAAATGGGAAAGCCCGATGTTTTTATGCTAAGAAGAATAAATTTGCCAGTCTCAAGGTTATTTTGTTGTTGTCACTGTATGTGCTAAGTTTCCTATGACCTATTATGCTTGGGGGTATAGTGGGATAAATGTTGCTCTGGGAGATTTAGGTAGGATTGGTCTTCTCCCAGTGTGGACAGGCATTAGATAGTTGAAACTACAAAAATGATGAAGAGTGTACAGGGTGAAGAAGGAGAAGAAAGAATTAGAAGGGGAAGGAAGAGGAAAAGAGAGAGAGTAAAGAAAGAATAACAGAAGAAAGGAGCTAGAAGTAAAGGGAAAGGTTGTGGACAGAGGAGATTGGCAACTGCTGTAAACTTGGCCTCCCAGAACCCTACTGTGGGCTGGAATGCCTCCCTTGCCATTGATGTGGGATTCTGAGGAATCTTGGGAATCATGTTCTCTGGCCCCCTAAACTGTGTGACAAACTTAAGGAGAGAACTATATAAAGGCAGGATCCCAAAAGGCTGCCTATTTGGGAAATGTACGATAATCGCATTTACATAAGGTCTGAGCCGGGCCAGAATTTACAGAACAGAAAATTTATCTCAGAGCAAAAGATATGAGCTAATGTGCTTATGCCATGGGATTTCTGGTCCTACTGTGCACCCAGCCATTCAGAGGCAGCCAGCCTGATAGCTCAGTGGAGTGGTCCCTTGACAACTCAGTAACCACTCTGGTTGTGTAACAGCTCCTTGTGTAGGTTGTGTGCTATTCTACAAGACGTGGGTTCAACCACAATCAGTGCCCAATATCGGTGCTGCTTCCTCCACAGCCAGAACACAGGGGTCCTGAAACCAAGGAGTGAAAGTGGGCATGGAGCATCTCACAATTATAACTAAATCACTCTAAGGCCTTTATTTCCTTTCTTCGTATCTTGAAAATTCGGTTTGAGGGTGTTAATAACCCTAAGAGAAATGTTTCCTTCATCAGTGATGCAATAATTTTGAAAGCTGAGATCCCTAGTTGGCCATCTAGCATTACTCTTGCTTCTGGAAAACAGGCAAAAATAAGGGTTCTGTGTTCACTGAAGTGGTTGATTCCTATTACCAATGGAAAATAGGGTTGCTGTTATACAATGGAGATGTGGAAGAATTTATGGGGAATTCAAGGGATATGATGGTTCCTAGTTTTTCCTTATCCAGTGATAATAAGAAAACTACAGTAACCCATTATAGGCAAGATCACTAAAGACTTATCTACCTTGAGAATAAAATTTGGATTATCCACTGGGCAAACAATACTGACCAGCTGAGGTACTGTTTGAGGACAATGGAGATATGTAACAGGTAAAAGAGAAAGGAAATAAAAAATAGTACTATGACCTTGCGACCAGTTCAGAAATAAGGACTGTTGGACTTACTCATATTTTCTTCCTTGCTGCTTCATGCATATAGTTGTATATTTTAACTAACTTTTCCTCCTCTCTTGTTCCTTTCTATATTGAGTGTGAGTGAAGTTTACAAAATAGTGCATAGCTTAGGACTCCAGACAAAATTGTGAAAGATGTAGAGGAAGAACATATCTGACTCAAAAAACTTGGATTTGGACCTAGAGGCAGTACCAGTTGAGACTTTGTCTCTCTTTTGGAAGATGCCTCATTGGAGGGTTTTATTAGGTGGCAGGATTTTGTGCTTCACAGTTGCTAAATCTGTTGCTGTTTAATTTTAAATATGGAAAAAGTATGTGTATGTTAATCTCTCAGAGCCAAATTCTTCAATAGACATTTGTCATGTTTTGGGGCTGCCCACCATCTCTTGAAATCTTGTTTGGAGCTTCTAGCACGGGAGAGAAGCTACGCATATACCCTTGAATAAAGAACAGTCCTCCTCTATCAGGGAAGGTGGTCCTCTTTGACCAGGCACACAGCTTTGGTAGGGGTGCCTGTAGAGTGGTGAGGGAAGAAGGGGATAGTTGCCTAACCAGCCAGATCAACTGAAGCAAGCCTGGTGATCAATAGGGTGACAGATGTCAGAGCCAGATTGCCCTCACATCCTGCCCAGCATCTGTCGATACCCTTCCTATGTCTGGAGAAATATTCAGCCTCATGGGTCCTGCCTCCCCAATGAATTCACAACATCTCTTTTCCCATCCCTTGAAGTTAGGACACAGACAACTATCTAGGCCCTATCAATCAGACATGGGAGACTTTGATTCAGAGCAGAACAGCACAAGGAAGCAGGCTATAAGTAGAATCCACTGGATAGGAGATGACCGCTCAGGTAGTTGGCTGTTGCTATAAACAATGCTACTAGGTCATTTTGGGGGCACAGAAGTGGTGACAGTGCTAATGACAGCCAGGGTTACTGTCAAGTTGAGTTTCTGGCAGATGTGTGAATGACACCATCTCAAGATGGCAGGAGATATTGTTATTGATGATGATGATAACCGTATCTATGACAGACCAGGGGTTTTTGAGGTGAGATTTGAGCATTGCTCCAGAAGCTTAACCTTGAGCTCTTCTTACTACCATCATCCCCCACCTCCCAGTTTTAATGGGATATAATTGACATATATAATGTATTTGTTTAAAGTATACATCATAATGATTTGATATATGTAACATATTGTGAAATAATTACCACACTAAGTTGAATTAACATTACCCCACATAGTTACATTTTTTTAAATGAGAGCTTTAAAGATTTATTCTCTTAGCACCTTTCACATATAAAATACAGTATTGTAAATTATAATCATCATGCTGCACATTATGTCCCCAGAACTTACTTATCTTACAGCTAGAAATTTGACAGCATTTACTAGTACTGTTTTTAATTTTTTGAGAAACCTCCATATTATTCTCCACAGTAGCGTACCAATTTACAGTCTTACCAACAGTGCACAAGGAATCCTTTTCCTTCACATTGTCACCAACACTTGTTACCTCTTGTATTTTTGATAACAGTCATTCTAACAGGTATGAGGTGATCGGTCACAGTGGTTTTGAGTTTCCCTGATAATTAGTGATGCTGAACACCTCTTCCTGCACTTGTTAGCCATGCGACTATCTTTTTTGGACAAATGTCTGTTGGGGTCCTTTGCCTATTTTTAAATCAGATTTTGTTTTGTTATTGAGTTGTAGGAGTTCCTTATATATCTTGGAGATTAGTCTTTTATCAGATATGCAGTTTACAAATATTTTCTCCCATTCTGTATTCACTTTATTGATCATTTTCTTTGTTGTGCAGAAGGTTCTTAGTTTGATGTAGTCATGTTTGTTTATTTTTGCTTTTGTTGCTTGTGATTGAGGCGTTATCCAAAAAATCATCGCCAAGGCTTATGCCAAGGAGTTTACCACCTATGTTTTCTCTAGGTGTTTTATGGTTTTAGTTCTTACATTTTGGTGTATGATCTGTTTCAAGTTAATGTTTGTGAGTGGTGTCTGAGAAAAGTCTAGTTTCATTCTTTTGCCTGTGAATATCCAATTCTCCCATACCATCTCTGCCTCTTTTAAATATTCCTTTAAAAACTCACCAGAGCTGGCTTTTGTTGCATGTGATTAAGAACTCTGCCTAAGGTGCCATCCCTTGTCCACCTCCTACATTAGGAAACTAAATTATTTACAAAATTAGTAATTTATGAAACTAATCTATTTAGGTAATTAGGAAGGTTCCTGACTCTTGGGAATTATAGGCAAATGGTAGTTTCTAAATGTAATTATGATGCCTGTTTTGATAGATGGGCAAACTGAGGCTCACAAAGTCAGGTAACTTAATCAAGATATACTACTCTGTGGCAGAGGTGAGGTTTGCCAACAATTTTGGGCTGCTCTACAGTGTAGCTCTTTTACCTATCCAGAAGAGATGGGAGGAGAAGTGGTCATATCTCATAGTATGTCCCAACTGCATTGTAAGTTCATTGTTGTCAGAATGTATCAATATTCTCTGGGAAGATTTGTCTGTTCTTAGTATACTTGCTGCTGTGATGGTTAAGCTCCTTGCCATCACAGGAGAATTAATTCTTAGAGGACACAAATAATATGCGTCAGAGATCTCTTCCAAGCATTTCATATAAAATATGAATGCAGTCTTTCTAAGACTGGAAAGGAGGGGTGCTGGAAACCATGAGTCTTCCTTTTTGTAATGCTTTCCCTTGGCTGTGTAAGCCCAGGTACATACATAGCTCCTCATCTCAAAGCCTCCAGGGACTCGTTGGCTCTCCTGGGCCCAGGTCTTTGCTTTCCCTGCTCTTTGCTCATTGACGGGCTAATGTTTTTCCTTAAACTACCTTACAATCCCTTCCATTACTTCTCCCCTCCCCCACAGAATGAAAAGTTCTGAAAGAATGGTCTTTGCACCTATTACCTAGATGTTATAGGTTTTTGTGGCTGGGAAAAAGTTTCCTGATATTTCTGAAATCGTGCCATCCTTAACGTCATTATTTCTAGTTACAGACGCTTTCCCCAGGCTAAATAATTGCTCTTTTTTGTAGCGTTAGTACCTTTCAAATCATTGCAGACTTTTTTAGTCTTGAAATTGTAAATATTTATTCCCATTAACCTTTTTATTTGCATCACACTTGGTGATTCTCGGTTCAGTTTCGTCCTCTTTCCTGTCTTTTTCAGGTTGAATACAGGCCTCCAAATTAAACAAGCGGTTCCAAGTTCAGTTCCATTGCAGTTGAGAGGAAGGGACATGGCATTTCTTCTTATCATAAGGCAATGGCTTCATATTTACCCTAATATAGGTCTCCTTTGTGGGGGCAGTGTAGCTTTCATATAACATCGCAAAATGTGCATATCCTGTATCTTTCCCCCTTTTTCTTCCTTATATTTTTAGCCATCACAAGTTTATTTATTACTGTGTTGTCTTTACTGGTATTAGCAACAGCTCTTGATTTAGCATCATCTGCAAACTTCATTTAAGTACCATGTGCCGTCTCTGCAAGATCATTAATAAAGATGTCAACCATAGCATCTTGGAAACTTGCTACCACACTTCTTCATCTTCGAGAAAAAGTGAAGATGTAGAGAAAGTTTTCCCTGACATAAAATATTGAGATCCTCCTTGTTTGTTTGGCTTTCGAGGCCCTACAAGTGTCTGCTGAGAGGCAGCCTGCGCCTTCAGCAGAGACTTGGCTGCACGCTGCTTCTTGTCATGTTTTCACTGTGTTAAAGTGAGTTTTCTTAAATAAAAAAAATCACTGGTTTGTGTTAAATCGACAGGAAAAAATGTCAAATATTTCTAAAAATTTGAAATGTTGATGTTTGGGAAGTCAGATAGGCAAAGAACTGAGAAATAAGAGATTTGATTCTTGAAAAACTGACTTTGAGAGAGAGAGTTTTATTCTCTCAATGGGTGGGTGTGGGTAGAAAACTGCCTAAAGAAAGGAGCCCATTTACCTGCCCTGGTTGTGATTTGGGTGAAATTTATATTTTTTCCACTGTATCTCTTATCTGTTCTGCTCAGGTCTCTTGATGCTATTCCACATCCACCTGGTGACCTACATTTTGGTAATAAATAAATGCTTCCCAAGCTTTATGACAGCCTCCAGATTCTTTATTTTAAACCACAGGCAAACTTTGTAGTTACATTAGTTAAGTAAATAATCTTTTTCTCTCTCACATTTTCCTCTTGCTGCTCTCCCATTTTTATCCACCCAAAACTCAGACACTGATACATCACTTACATGCAGGTTACCTTTTCAATTCTCTAAAATCTGACCAATAACTAGGAACCAAACACAATGGAAAAATCTCTATGCATCTACGTTAGTTAGTTCATACATAGACCTGTACACAGCCACAAATTAACGCATGTTAAAGCTGGTGAAATTGAACAAAGTCTATAGTCTATGGGCACCCGGGTGGCTCAGTTGGTTAAGTGTCTCACTTTGGCTCAGGTCATGATCTCATGGTTTGTGAGTTCAAGCCCTGCATCAGGCTCTGTGCTGACAGCTCAGAGCCTGGGGCCTGCATTGGATTCTGTGTCTCCCTCCCTCTCTCTCTCTCTCTCTCTCTCTCTGCCCCTCCCCTACTCACTCTCTGTCTCTCAAAAGTAAATAAAAATATTTTTAAAAATTAAAAAAGTCTACAGTCTAGTTAGCAGTACTTTGCTGTTGTCAGTACATTGGTTTTGAAGTTGTACTATAGTCTGAGATCTTACCACTGGAGGGAAGTGGGTAAAGGGTATATGGGAGCCACTATACTATTTTTGCAACTTCCTGTAAATCTATAATTATTGTGAAATAAAAAGTTAGAAGTATTAAATAAGAAAAAAATAGTTCATATACTGAAGTACATTGGTTCAGATTTTACATGCAATTCTAGAAATTGGGGACTGAATCATTTGAATAGGTGATTATTTGTGGTTTGTTTGCTATATTTTACCCTCCTTTCTCATTTTAAGCCAATAGAAACTTTGCAGGGTGGAAAGCAGTCCTGCTTAAGAGCTAAAGCATTTTCTGTCTTGTGTAATGTTAGTCTGGACTTCAGGCTCTCACAATATTTCCTTAATCATTACTAAGGGAGAAAAGAAAGTTTTACATAAAACTGAGAAGGTCCAAAGAGATCTATAAATTGGGAGGGTAGTGAGAAAGATGGTGGAGTAGGAGGACCCTGAGCTCACTTCATCCTATGGATACCCAGAGATAACAGCTGCATCTAGTATAACTACATCTGAAAATGACCCAAAGATGTGAAGACAAGACCTTCCACAGTTAACATAAACAAGAGGCCACATTGAAAAAAGTAGGATGGCCAGACATTCAGTTGGGAACCAAACTCCTGGCAAGACTAACCACAAACAGGAGGAGCACCACATGTATGGAGAAGCAAGAAGATCAGACCTCACCCCAGGCTCTGGGGATTCACGCTGGGAAGATGAGTCCCCAGAATATTTGGTTTTTGAAAACCAGTAAGCTTAATTTCACAAGTTCTAAAAATCAGTGGGCTTAGTTCCAGGAGAGCCAGAGGGCAATTGGAAACTGAGTCCCCATCCTTAAAGAGCCAGTTAATAAATAAGGAGAAGGGCAGAGATCTTTAGGAGAATTCTCCAGGAACAAAAGTACTGGCAAGTACTAGATAGCCAGACATTTGTGGTGACCAGTGTAAACATTCTCCACCTATCTTGTTAGTACTATGTGCCCCACCCTCACACACCCCTGTGGACTTACCCCACCCAACATGCCCATCTCCCTGCAAAGCAGCTCCTGTCCTACCACATCATGCAAGGAACCTTAGCAGGGACAGGTGTCACTCCAAAGTGACTCCTTCCCTGGGGAGTGGGGGAGATAACCACACACACCAGTGTGCCTGCAATTCCAGTAGCAAGCCTTTCAGCTGGCCATGCAGGGAGAAAACCCTGCCATTCAGTGCACCTGCAGCCCTAACACAGAGATGCAGCACAGACATCGAGATTGACAGCTGGCCCTGCTCATCTATAAGCCCACAGTGGCCTCAGTGTCCAGTGCACTGATAACAGGCAAAGCAGGTGATTGCACCTAACTGAAGGCAAATGCAACTCATCCACAATAGAACATACACAGCCCACAGAAGACACACTCCTGGAATGCCTGGTTCTGATGACCAGGAGACATTGTGCTATGAGGCACCATAGGGCCTCTTTTATATAAGGCCACTATTTGCAAAACTAGGAGAAATAGCTGACCTTCCTAATACATGGAAACAAACACAGAGAGTTAGATAAAATGAGACAGAGGAATATGTCCCAAATGAAAGAACAGGACAAATAATAGCAAAACAGCTAAGTGAAATGAAAATAAACAATATGCTTCATAAAGAATTGAAAGTAATTGCCATAAAGATACTTACTGGATTTGAAAAAAGAGTGGAGGATCTTAGTGAGAACTTTAATAAAGAGTTAGAAAATATAAAAAAGAACCAATCAGAGATGAAGAACTCAATAACTGAAAGAAAAAAGTACACTAGAGAGAATCAACAGCATATTAGAGGATGCAGAAGAATACATCAGTGACTTGGAAGATAGAGAAATGGAAAGCACACAAGAAGAGCAGAAAAAAGAAAAAAAGAATAAAAAATGAGAATAGGTTAATGGAACTCAGACATCAAGCACAGTAACATTCATATTAAAAGGATCCCAGAAGAAGAGAGAAGGGGGCACAAAACTTATATGAAGAAATAATAGCTGCTAAGTTCCTCAATCTGAGGGAGGAAACAGATATCCAGATACAGAAGGCACAATAACCCTCCCAAATTTGACCCAAAGAGTCCACACCACACCACACCACATAATAATTAAAGTGGCAAAAAAGTAGTGATAAAAAGAGAATTTTTAAAGTAGCAGGAAAAAAAAAGTTACATACAGGGGAAACCCTATAAGGTTATTAGTAGATTTTTCATCCAAAACTCTGCAAGCCAGAAGGTAGTGGCAGAATATATTCAAAGTACTGAAATCAAAAAGCCTTCAACCAAGAATACTCTACCCAGCAAAGTTATCATTTTAAATAGAATGAGAGATGAAGAATTTTCCAGACAAACAAAGTTAAAGGAGTTTGTTGCCAGCCTTACAAGAAGAAATGTTTAAGGAAGTTGAGTAGAAGAAAATGCTAGAACTAGAAGTAAGAAAATTATAAGAGGGAAAAATTTCACAGGTAATTGCAAGCATATAAAGGTAGTAGATGAATCACTAATAAAACCATTATGGAGGTTAAAAAACAAAAGTATTAAGTCAATTATATTGACAAAGATAAGGGATACACAAAATAAAAAAGATGCAAAATATGACATCATCTAGGTAAAATATGGAAAAGGGAGTAAAAAATTAGTGCTTTTAGAATGAATTCAAACTTAAGCAACCATCAACTTAATATAGACTGAAAAACACATAAGATGTTATATATAAACCTATGGTAACCACAAATAAAAAATCTTTAACAGATATGCAAAAATAAAGAGAAAGGAATCCAAGCATAACACTAAAGAAAATCATGAAACCACAAGAAAAGAAAATGAAGAAGAAAGCGATAGAGAAGAACTATAAAAACTGGAAAAAGTGGCAGAATGGCAACACATACATGCCTATCATTAATTACTTTAAATATAAATGGACTAAATACTTCAAAGGACATAGGAACACTGAATGGATTAAAAAAAACAAACAAACAAAAAAAACAAAAAAACACGACCCATCTATATAAGCCTGCTTATAAGCCTCTCACTTCAGACTTAAAGATACATGCAGATTGCAAGTAGAAGTATGTAAAAACATACATCATACAAATAAAAGTGAAAAACCAAAAAAAAAAAAAATTCTAGGGTAGCAATACCTATGTCAGAAATAATAGACTTTAAAACAAAAACTGTAGCAAGAGACAAAGAAAGGTACTACTTAATGATAAAGGGAACAATCCAACAAGGGGATATAACAATTATAAATATCTATGTATTAAACATAGGAATACCTAAATACATAAAGCAATTAACAGATATAAAGGGAGAAAATGACAGGAATATAGTAATAGTAGGGGAATTTAACATTCTACCTACATCAGTGTATTGGTATTCTAGACAGATTATCAAGAAAGAAACAGTGGCTTTGAATGACATATTAAACCAGATGGACATAACAGATATATACAGAACACTGTATCCAAAAAGAGTAGAATACACATTATTTTCAAATCACTTGGAACACCCTCTAGAGTAGAATCACATGTTAGGCCACAAAACAAGTGTCAATAAATTTAAAAAAGTTAAATCATATCAAGTATCTTTTAGGACCCCAACAGTATAGGGGCGCCTGGGTGGCTCAGTTGGTTAAGTGTTAGACTTCAGCTCAGGTCATGATTTCGTGGTCTGTGAGTTCGAGTTCTATCTCAGGCTCTGTGCTGACAGCTCAGAGCCTGGGGCCTGCTTCGGAATCTGTGTGTGTGTCTCTCTCTGTCCCTCCCCCACTCACACTCTGTCTCTCTCTCCTTCAAAAATTAAATAAACATTAAAAAAAAATTAAAACCATATAAAATTAGAAATCAGTTACAAGAAAAATTCTGGAAAGAACACAAATACATGGAGGCTAAACAACATGCTACTAAACATTGAATGCGTCAACCAAGAAATCAAAGAGGAAATTAAAAAATACATGTAGAAAAATAAAAATGAAAATGCAACAATCCAAAATCTTTGGGATGCAGCAAAAGCAGTTCTAAGAGGCAAGTTAATAGTAATGCAGGCCTACCTTGAGAACCAATAAAAATATCAAACAAAGTAAACTTACACTTAAAAGAGATAGAAAACAGATACCAAAGATAGAAGAAAGGAATTAATAAAGATTAGAACAGAAATAAATGAAACAGACTAAAAAGCAATAAGACAGATCAATTCAACCAGGAGTTGATACTTTGAAAAAATATACAAAATTGATAAATCTTCAGCCAGACTTATCAAGAAGAGAGGACTCAAAAAAATAAATTCAGAAATGAAGGAAGAGAAATAACAACCAATACCACAGAAATAAAGAGGATTACAAGAGAATATTATGACAAAATTATATGCCAACAAATTGGACAACCCAGAAAAAAATGGGTAAATTGCTAGAAGCATATAATCTTCCAAGAATGAATTAGGAAGAAACGGAAAATTTGAAGATACCAATTATTAACAATGAAATTGATTCAGTAATTAAAAAAAAATAATCTCCCAACAAACTAAAGTCTAGGTTCAGATGGCTTCAAAGGTGAATACCACCAAACATTTAAAGAAGAGTCAGTAAGTAGTCTTCTCAAACTATTTCAAAAAATAGAAGAGGAAGGAAAACCTCCAAATACATTTTAGGATGCCTACATTACCCTAATACCAAAACCAAACACAATACAAAAAAAGAAAAACTAGAGGCCAAGATCTCTGAAGAACATAGATACGAAAATCCTCAACAAAATATTAGCAAGCCAAATTCAACAATACATTAGAAAAAGTCATTCACCACTATCAAGTAGGATTTATTCCAGGGATAAGGGTAGTTCAATATTCACAAATCAATGACCATGACGCATCACCTTAACAAGAGAAAGAAGAAAACCATATGATCATCTCAATAGATGCAGAAAAAAACATTTGACAAAATAAAACATACATTCATGACAAAAACTCTCAAGAAAATAGGTTTAGAAGAAACAAGCCTCAATATAGTAAAGGTCATACATGAAAACTATAGCTAATATCATACTCACTGGTGAAAAACTAAGAACTTTTCCTCTAAATTCGGGAATAAGACAAGGATGCCTATTCTCACCACTTTTATTTAATGTAGTACTGGAAGTCTTGGCCACAGCAATCAGACAAGAAAAAGAAATACAGTAATAACTCTCCAAATTGTTAAGGTAGAAAGAAAATTGTCATTATTCGCAGAAGACATGATGCTATATATAAAAAATCCTAAAGACCACCAAAAACTACTAGAACTGATAAATGAATTCAGTTGCAGGATACAAAATTAATATACATAAATATGTTGCATGTGTATACATAATAATGAAGTAGCAAAAAAAAGAAATCAAGAAAACAATTCCATTTACAATTGTACCAAAAAGAATAAAATACCTAGAAACAAACTTAACCAAGGAGGTGAAAGACCTGTATTTTGAAAACTACAAAGCATTGATGAGAGAAATTGAAGATGACACAAATGAATAGAAAGATAGTCCATGCTAATGGCTTAGAAGAATATTGTTAAAATGTCCAAACTACCCAAGGCTATCTACAGATTCAATGTAATCCCCATCAAAATACTAATAGCATTTTTCACAGAACTAGAAGAAATGATCCAAAAATTTATATGAAACCACAAAAGACCCTAAATAGCCAAAGCAATCTTGAGAAAGAACAAAGCTGGAGGTATCACAATCCCAGATTTCAAGGTATACTACAAAGCTGTAGCAATCAAAACAATATGGTACTGGCACAAAAATAGACATAGAGATCAGTAGAACAGAATAGAGAGCCCAGAAATAAACCCATGCTTATATGCTCAATTAATTTATGACAAAGGAGGCAAGAATGTAAATGTAAAATGTAAAGATGTAAATGAGGAATGTAAAATGAGGAAAAGCCATTCAATAAATGGCTCTGCAAAAACTGGACAGCTCCATGCAAAAGAACAAAACTGAACCACTTTCTTACACTGTACAGAAAAGCTAACTCACAGTGGATTAAATACTAAATGTGAGACATGAAAGTATAAAATTCCCAGAAGAAAACGTAGGCAGTAATCACTTTGACATCAGCCATAGCAACATTTTTCTAGATATGTCTCCCCTGGCAAGCAAAACTAAAGCAAAAATAAACTATTGGGACTACACCAAAATAAAAAGCCTTTTGCACAGTTAAGGAAGCATCAACAAAACAAAAATGCAACCTACTGTATGATAGAAGATGTTTGCAAATGCTATATCCAGTAAGGGGCTAATATCTAAAATATATAAAGAATTCCTACAACTCAACATCAAAACAAACAATCACATTTAAAAATGGGCTGAGGACCTGAACTGATATTTTTCCAAAGAAGACATACACATGGCCAACAGATGCATGAAAAAGATGCTCAACATCAGTAATCATCAGAGAAATGCAAATCAAAACCACAATGAGATCACCTTACATCTGTCAGAATGGCTAGAATCTAAAAGACAAGAAACAACAAATGGTGGTAAGGATGTGGAGAAAAAGAAAACCTTGTGCACTGTTGGTGTCAATGTAAATTGGTGCAGCCACTGTGAAAAACAATCTGGAGACTCCTCAAAAAATTAAAAATAGAACTACCATATGATCCAGTAACTTAACTACTGGGTATTTACCCAATTAAATGAAAATACTAACTGAAAAAGATACATATGTATTTTTTAATGTTTATTGTAATACTATTTACAATAGCCAATATATGGAAGCAACCTGAGTGTCCATCAACAGATGAATAAGAAAGATGTAACATACACACATGTATATATACATACAATGGAATATTACTCAGTCTTCAAAAAGAATGAGATATTGCCAATTGCAACAACATGGATGGACATAGAAGGTATATTCTAAGGGAAATAAGTCAGGCAAGCAAAGACCAATACCATATGGTTTCACTTATATGGGGAATCTAAAAACCAACAAACCAAAAACCAAAAACCAAAAAACAGATTCTTAAACACAGAGAACAAACTGGTGGTTGCCCAGAAGGAAGGTGGTTGAAGGAATGAGTGAAATAGATAAAGGGGATTAAGAGGTACAAACTTTCGGTTATAAAATAACTCACAGAGATGAAAAATACAGCGTGGGGAATATAGTCAATAACATTGTAATAATGTTGTTTGGTGACAGATGGTGACTACACTTATAATGGTGAGCACCTAGCTATGTACAAAATTGTTGAATCATGATGTTGTGCAGCTGAAACTAATGTAACATTGTTATGTTAATTATAGTTAAAAAAAAAAAAAAGAGAGAGAGAGAGAGAGAGAGAAAGAAAAAACAGATCCTGAGGGCCTGCCTAACAGGGTTTTGGAACCTGTTCCCTGACAGTGCTAGGGTTGGGGTGGGAATTGATGGCAGAAAGAAACCTATGTCTTTTTGTTTGTTTGTTTTAATTTTTTTAATGTTTATTTTTGAGAGAGAGAGTAAGAGAGACAGACAGAGTGTAAGCAGGGGAGGGACGGAGACAGAGGGAGACACAGAATCCAAAGCAGGCTCCAGGCTCTGAGCCATTAGCACAGAGCCCGACATGGGGCTCAAACTCATGATCTGTGAGACCTGAGCTGAAGTCAGATGCTTAAGTAACTGAGCCACCCAGGCATCCTGAAAGACACTTGTGTCTTACCCACATAGAAGACATATGTTATGCACCTATGGTCTCAAAAATACTCCTGTCTTCTGTGCAGAGTCCAGTGCTTGGAGAAACACACACCTAATGCTCATTGACAGCTGATGGCCATGGGGGGCTTGGTGGAAATCCTTGACACAACCCCAAGAGTTCAGTAATATCTAAGAGTGAATTTCTTTCCAACCAGATGGAATGGGGCTAAATCTAGTGATTTAAATAGATTTAAAGAAAATAAAGGAATGTGGTTACCTTTTCCCATCTAAGTTTTTGATCTGAGATTTATCCTCGCTATATTTGATTATCTAATTGCTCAATTAATAGGAAACTAAAGTAGGTGGCTGATTTACTGACTATCACAGTTTCCACTACTGACATAAAGACAAAAAAAAAAAAAACCTTAGATTTTTGAGGAGCAGTTAATAAAGGTTTCTTGAATAGCCATTGTATTCTAGCAGATGTGGAAGATGTTATGGTCCTTAATTATCCCCTCTCTTCTCCTTTTAAGTCATAGAGCACATTCCTCTCACCATATCTCCTAGCCTCCCTTATAGTTAGGTATGACTATGTGATCACATTTTGGCTAATGAGATATGAACAGAAGTCATGTGAGCAAATTTTGCTACACAACCTTAAAAATAAAGTTGCTTGCACTTGTGCTTTTTTCCTCCTCCCTTTAGGCTAGAACAGGGACATGGCACCAACTCAGGTTTCAGGAGGAAAGAAAAATAACCCAGGGGAAGGTGGAGAAGAAGACAAAAGAAATCTGGCTCCCCGCAATACTTTGCAAAGTGGGGCTACTCAACAAGCCTATACCAGCCAGACGTGAGAGAGAAAGAAACCTCTGTCTTATTGAAGGCATATTTTTGGGTATCTTTTTGTTATAAAAACTTAGCACTTACCTTAACATTTATAGTAGATACCAAGATTTGCTTGCTGTAATAAATCTTTGTCAAGAATGTAAACAATAATAAAAGAAGGTAAACAGTAATGTTAATATCCTCTGTTTAAGAAGTAGAGATCGAATTATCAAAACTTTGAAAGATTTAAGTTTTTGGCAATATCATATACATAAACATTAGCTTTGTCCTTGAATTTTGCATTTAATAAATGATGAGTAGCTTCACCTCCCTTCCCCCCATATCATCAAATATTCTTTGGAAACATTCTTTTTAATGATACAACATCTGGGTATACATAATTTATTAATGAATCTCCATGTTTTTGGGTATTTAAATCATTTCCAGAATTTTGTGTTATTTATAGTGCTGCCATAAATATCTTGGTACATAAATATTGGTCTTTATCTTTTATAATTTCCTAAGGATGGAGTCTTAGAGGTAGAATATGCTATATTACCTTTCTCTTTTTTTCCAATTCTGAACCACCCAAGTCTCATCTTCAAACAGTCCCAATATCAAAACTTCTCCCCATGTATTCAAAATAGAAAATATTTTACAATTCAAGTCTTATCCAAATTTGCTTCTAGAATCAAAACCATTCTCTATAATATGCACCACAGTATCCTCCCCAATTGGCACACAATTTACCTTTTACAACCTCATCTTTTGTTATAACTGTTTATGAACATTCTACTCCAATTCAAATACTTTACTCTTTGTACCTTAACGTTTCCTACCTTCATGCCCTTTTGCCTGAGTGCAATACCTTTTTATCTTCTTTCCAAATAATCATACTCTACCCATTCTTCAAGATATCATTTCACATCTACATCCTTTGTTTGGACTTCCTGGAGCTTCAGTGCAGATGGATATCTGCTACTGTGGAACGATTGAAGAACTTCTGTTTTTACTACATATTTGGCATATATTTCATGTGACACCTGGAGAATAGCCCTAAATGACCACCCTTGTATGGTTCTTGAACGTTACACGTGTATATGTGTAAAGGATATGTTTGGAGGTACTTACTTTCCCACAGCCTTGTAAGGGTCAGCTGTAGATTCCAGATGTCCACAAACCTCCATCCAAACCGATTAATGACAGATGAACTTCTGCGCCGACAGAAAACAATGCGGATGGACTATAATGGTAAGGAGGATGCTGCCTGAAAGAAAAGAGAGACACAATGCTGGTCATCACAAAGTGATGAACTCTAGAGTTAAGAGTCAGGCTGTGTTGGCTATGTTCAGGTACGCCAGGAGAGAAAACCAGGCAAGACAGAAAGGAATTCAAAGCAAAGAATTCTCAGATTAGAGAATTTGTCACCACGAGAGGAAGAGATTATGTGCCTGTCTCAATTCTTAATACCATTCCAGTTTCCAATTCTAGTTTACCTGAAATGCATCCATATTACTTTTTCTTCTTTGATAGAGTCTTACAATAAATCACCATTTTATGTGAGTTATCTTGAATGGGTTTCTATTTCATGTGATTTAAAGAAACTCAAACAGGACAAGTACAACTAGGGGTCTAAGTTCTTTAACAGTAGGAAAAATATCTTATATTGCCTCTCCTGCAGCACGGTCATATGAATTAGTTTGAACAATTTCTTAAAATTATGTTTGTCTCTTTATAATCTCATATTTCTATCACAAATGATATCCTCTCCAGAAATATACCGTATCATCTATATATTCTTACAACTTCAACATTTATATGGGTCTGATTGGATTGGAGTCCCAGTTCTATCATTTACTAGCTGTGAAATCTCACTATAAAGTGAGAGGATTATGCCAGAAGGCTGCCAGAAAGCCGTTTATACCACTGGGATTAGAAACCATGATTAACCACCAGGGGAAGAATTTGAGTTAGTGGCCTAACAACTACATCCATAATTTTCCCACTGAGCAAGAGCCACGCATAGAATATATAGAGCATATGAAAATATTACTCCATTTAGAGCTAGAAGATACAGCACTCTACTCAGATACAGGGTGCATTCATATAAAATATCATTTAAAGGAAAACAAAATAGATGTAAAGCTGGAAGGTAATTGAGATAATGCCACTAAATGAAATAAAATAAAATCTGAGACAGATAATGATATCTTTAAGGTAATGCATTATCCAGTTTGTTATAAATGTTCATATTTAACACATATATTTAGCTGGGCAGTATGTAACAAGAGCTCATACTTACAGAGTTCTTCCTACACTATCATCATTGTACTTACTTATCACATGTATTGTATAAATCAACCCTCAAGCAATCCTATGATTTGAATTCTGCAATATTTCCCATTATATAGAAGAAAAAAATGGAGGTTTAGGCAATAAAATTATCTTTACAAGGATTTGAACACAAATAATCTCTGATTTATATTCGTATCAAACTATATCATTCCATTTGTAACTTCCATTTGGCATGTAAGGGTGAAGAACAATGGCAAAGTCTTATTTATATATATATATATATATATATATATATATATATATATATATATATATATGGATGTTTCTTGCTCACATCTGCTGGTGTGGGACCTCCAGAGCCTTGTAAAGTTCAATCTAGTTACTTCTAGGAGCGTCAGGAGGGTATTTCGTATGTGTTAATGACCAAATCTGATGGGCCACCATGGGGTACGGCAATTACTCGGGGTCAGATAATTGAAAGGACTCTCAGGATTCTAACAAGATATACTCATGAAAGATTTATTACAAGCAAAGGATACACGGCACCAGGAGCAAGAAAGCACAAAGCAACATTACAGAGGTCTGGAACACCTGGGCACAGCTTCCAAAGTCTTCTCTCAATCGTGCAGAACATGCTCCATCTGGGAGTCATGGCTACCAATAGGAGAACAAGGTATCTGTTTTAGGGAAGATGAGGCACAAGTTTGCTTGGAAGTTTTTATGCTACACTGATCTCACGGTCAGAACCAGGCTGAATGACCAGGTAAACAAGGGTGGGGGGGACCATCAACCTACACGTTTTCACTAAATGCAGACTAGCTGACACTGGGTGCCTCTGTGGGAATTTTGGGCTTCAAACAGCAGGTTATAAATCATTAGCTAGTAAATTTCGTTCCTATCTTGACCAAAAGTTTGTACCATGACTTCCTGGGGATCCTTGCAGATGAGGTGTAATGTAATCTTATTTCTACATATGTGGATTTGTCCCGTGAGAAGTTCTTCCCTTGCTCTGCTCTGGTACTGTCCAATAAACTTTCTGTAAAGATGGAAATATTCTTTACCTGTGATGCATCATATGGTAGCAACTAGCTGTAGTTATTAGCGGGTGTTTCATACTTGAAATGTAGGCAGTGTGAAGAACTGAATTTCAAATTTTATTTCAGTTTGAAGCACCACAGGTGGATATTGGTGATTATATTCAACAATGAAGCTACAGTCTCTCCCAGGGCTGAACTTGGCTAATGTCTGTCGGACACACTGTGCCCACTGGCACCACTGAGGCTTCCATTTGGTACTGCCTTTCCTTCTCGGTAGTGCCGCTTCTGGTAGGCATTGCTGCTACATCTGATAGGTATGGCTCTGTCTGCTGGGCACCTCTATGCCCTCCACGGGGTATGCTGGTGGATGTTCTAAGGCATCCAAGGACAGTTGTAGGCACTGTGGGTCACCTAGCCAACGGAGATGTCATACACCCACTTGCTTGCTGGCAGAACCTCCCTCTCATTGTAGAGGTTGAAAATCCTACATTCTCATTTTTTCCACCCTCCTTTGCATGTGGCCCAACGCTGGTGAATGCAACATGAAAGCCTGTCCGCTTTGGTTGCTAAGAAAGATTTCCTGAGTAATGCAACAGAGATGCATGGTATGAAACAACCTTCTTCGAGCACACATTGGGACTGTGGCGATCCCCATAGCACTGCAAGGGGTAAATCTGAAAACCGAGTCAATGCTTTGAGGATGGCAGTGTAGAAGGAGCGTGGCTTCTGATGAGTTTGCATGACTGAACCAATCCAGGCAGTAGCTACTTCCTGTTTTCTCAATATGCTTAATGACACAATTGTGTTTCAAATAGCACCCTGGTTTTAGTTAAAGCTGGTACTCTCCAAAGACATGACTACATGGTGGGCTGGGGTAGAAAACAAGTTTAATTGGTAACACTGTATTTTACTCAGAATTACTCCTACTGAGGCCTTGTTACTTAAAAACACCACCACAAGCAACTTTAAAAGCTGATGGGAGGTAAGAAAATTTAGACCCTCTCAAGAGGCACGACAGTACAGAACTGTCACCGGAGAGAGGTACAGTCTTTGCAACCGCATGTTGGAACACTGATGGAAACCCAGACAAACACAGCGCACAAAACAACAAAAGCAAAACAAAACAGAGAGAAAAGGAAGTGAAAGAAAAATGGAGGGACTATACGGAGTGACAAAGTGTTGTCAGAAAGAGGAACCCATCTCCGATTTTAATGTTATTGTTGCTGTTCACGTTACCCTTCTCTTCCTTGCCTCTTTGCTTCCTGCTTTGTCTAAATGTATTACTTCACCTCATTTGCTTAGGAGAAACAAAATACTCTAGAGGGGAGGCACTTCTGGGACCATTCTCTGCTCTCATTGTCCTCCCTCCAAGAGGCCATGACATTCTGCATTGTTTTTCCCGAGCAAGTCATTCTTCTTTAGCACGTATGTATGTAGAAATACAATGTAGTATTGCTTTCAGGTTTTTGACCTTTATCCACCTTAAAACATAAACGTTTCACCTGGATTAAGAGTTAATACAAAATCCATTGATTAAATATACTATTGGCTGATTTTCTTATCGATGGAAAACTACTTACTATTCTTAACAAAATAACAAAAAAATCAAAGTGTTATACATACACAGAGTTTACAAGAGTCAAATTGTTCTACAAGTCTTGTTAAATGATTCTTGCCCTGGTCCAGAATACTCAGAGACAACCATATTCAACTCTTGTAGCTGATTTGTTTGGTATTTATCTCCAAAATTCTAAATGTTTATAACACTGCTTATTTTTATAATTTAGATTTTATTACCTTGATTTTACACTAATGGTAGACAAAGTTTTAACTCCTTGTTCCACAAACACCTGCCTCTACTGCACACTGCCATTCCTTCCATCTGTTCGATACAGTTCTATCGTAATTTTGATTGGATCAATATTTATTAGGACTCTGAGACCTCTATCAGTGTTGAATTATGTAGTGATCAATGATTTTTTTCCTGTGCAACTTTTTTTTCCCCTTTGGAGTTAATATTAGTTGTTATGTTTAGTTTTGCATGTGTCTATAATTAATGTACACCTAGAACTTCTCCTAATCATATAAATACCCTCTGAATCCATATAGACAATTGATATTCTCTCAATTTCATCTTAAAGCAGTTTCTATCAAAACCCTGTGAGGGGCACCTGGGTGGTTCAGTCAGTTAGATGTCCAACTCTTGATTTCGGCTTAGCTTGTGATCTTATCATGGTTGGTGGGATCGAGCCCTGCCTCGGGCTTCATGCTGACAGTGTGGATCCTGCTCGGGATTCTCTCTCCCTCTCTCTCTGCCCCTCCTCCATGCACATGCACACTTGCGCATTCTCTCTTTAAAAATGTAAACAAACATTAAAAAAACAAAACAAAACAAAACAAAAAAAACCCTGTGATCTGCTCCAAAGTAGAGGGGTTGCCTTCCATGCTGAATGACTTACAGGCATGGTCTTTTGCTTTCTTATAATCTGAGTTCCAAGAAATGGAACCTAATTCCTGGTTTCAGGATCCCATGTCTTTCTCTTTCTTAATTTTCTTTCTCATTTTGATGAAGCCCCCTGTTGGTTTGTTTCCTGAGTCAAGTTTAATGGAAGGTAACATTTTTGAGAATTTATTCACACCTCACATTTGATAATTTCCTGGGTACAGGATTCTAGGTGAAAAATAATTTTCCTTCAGAATTTTACCAACAGTGAGGAACTGTCATCTAGTCCTCAGTCTGTTTACTGCAGTCTAATGCCATTTTGAGTCTTGATTTCCTATGTAAGTCAGAGGTTAGTAAATTATAGTCTGTGGCTAAATCTAGCACACAGCCTGTTTTTGTTAATAAAGTTTTATTGCAACACAACCATGCTCATTTATTTACATAGTGTTTATGTCTGCTTTCACACTATAACAGCAGAGTTGGATAGTTTTGACACTTACTGTACAGCCCTCAAATTCTAAAACATTTATGTTCTGACTCTTTATAGGAAAGTTTGCCAATCCCAGATATAAGTGCTGGGTTAGTTCCCTCTTTAAAATTTTGTAAGATTTTTGTCCCCAGTGTTTTAAGTATCTTGGTTTATGTTCATTCATTGTGTTGAGCAGTGTCCTTCATTTCTGATATATCATCTTGAGTTACTCCCCACTAAAATTTCTTCTTTTATACTTTCCTTGTTTCATTTTTGGAGCATCCATCATTTGAACCATTCTGTATCCTTTCTCTCCCTTTTTGTTTAAAACCTCTGAGCTTTTTACTCTAATTTCTGGGATAGTAACTTCTTTTTTTTTTTTATTTTTTAAATGTTTATGAGAGAGAGAGAGAGAGAGAGAGAGAGAGAGAGAGAGAGAGAGAGGAAGACACAGAATCTGAAGCTGGCTCCAGGCTCTGAGCTATCAGGGCCTTGTTCCACAAACACCTGCCATTCCTTCCATCTGCACAGCTTCCATCTGATAGCTCAGAGCCTGATGCAGGGCTGGAACTCAGGAACTGTGAGATCATAACCTGAGCCAAAGTCGGACGCTTACTTGACTGAGCCACCCAGGCACCCCAGTAACTACTTTCTAAAGTTACTATTAAGGTTTTTAGTTCTGCTATCATGTTTTAATTTAAAAAGTTAAAAAATAAAAGCTTTCTGTTCCGACTTCAATATATTCTCCTTCCTCTCCAAGGATAATTATTCTTAGTTTTCTTTTTCTCTTTCCTTCATAGCCTCTGTCTTCCATGTGTTTTGTTTTCTAATTTTTATTTTGGGCTCTGATTTTCATGTGTGTTTCCTTCCTCAAGTGTTGATGATCCTTGATTCGTATTTAATGTGGGGAACTAAATAGTTGTTTAAAGCTTATGCTTGTGCATAGGCTTACCATTGTGGAGTCACTATCGTGATTTGAAAGGAACTTTTCAAATATGAGATTTGACAGCAGCCTAAGAACATTTCCTTGTGAATCACTTGCTATGATGCTTCAGATAGTTGTGATATCTTTGGCAGTTTCCTGAATTTCCCGCACTGCTTGATTCTTTGAAAACTGACAGCAAATCTAAGTAGCAGCCATGTCTCTCTCTGACCTGCACTTTTCTAGTTCTTCCAACTGTTTCATAAGCAGCTCATTCTCTGTATTGAATCCCTTCCTGACTGGCACAGAGTCTAAATGCTCCTTGCATGGACTTTCAGCTACTTCTTCTGTGTTTATCCTCTACCCCAATTCTAGAGGAAACTTGGTAAATTGGGTTGCTTCTCAGTTTTCCTCCACTTCAGACTTCCTCAGATTTGATAAACCAATCATCACTTGTTCACATGCTTTGCAGACCCAAAAATTTTGATGCCAAGGACTCCTCTGCATCTCTTTGTTCTTGGGGGCTGCCTTTTATAACAATTTCATTTTCTGTCTGTCATTCTATAGTGGGTTTTGGGAGGAAGCAGAGGAATTCAATCCTGCATTCAGTCCACCTCTGTTCTACATCAACTCTCCCATTCACTCTTGAACTGCTCCAAGTTGGACACTGGCTTCCTCTCCAGCCTTATTTTGTACCACTTTTTCCTTTATTCCAGCTACACTGACCTTGGTAACAGTCCTTGAACCTACCAAGGTCTTCCCTGATTCAGGATCCTTGGCATATGCTGTTGTTTTAGCCTAGTCCCTCTTCACATCCTCTATAAGCCTAAATATGCATCTCTTCTTTACATCTCTCAGAGAGGACTTCTCTGGCTACCCTCCCATATAAATTAGGTTATCTCCTCTTTTCTCTCATAGAACTTAATTCTTTTCCTTTATGGAACTTCTATTTAAAGTCATATTTGTTTATTTGTTTAATGTCTATCTCTCCTACAAGTGTTTAAGCTTTATACCTACTATACATAATAATATCTCCATCGATAATGGAGTAAAGAAAAAATTATTTGTAAGAAAACTTAACGACAATATTACACGTTGCCTGGTCTGGCTGCTGGGATAGCAGCAATGTTGTTCAAACAGAAAGGACACCACAAAAGATCAATTTCTTAAAAGACTCACCCTCAAAACATAATTTTTCCCATCCTCTTTAAATCCACACACTATTATCGAGGAAAAAAGAACAGGACCAATTTATAGGCTAGGAAGCTTAGTATCCTCATAAGCCTTTTCTTCCTATTTTTTCTTTTTTCTTTTTTCTTTTTTTTAAACTGAAGAAACCCATTCATTTGCTTTTTCATCCCCTTAGGCTTAAGCCTGTTGAAAAAACTTCCTTAATAATGTTGAAATAAAAAAAAAAAAAGAAAAAGGGAAAGTGATGAGAAAATTAATATAATGAAATAATCAATGCAAATGACATTCTATTGTCCAGGAAAAAACCCTCAATCAACTCTCTTAGAATTACTGAATCTGATGGGTAATTGTGGCTTAATTTCTAATTGTAAGATCAAGGCACGCTGTCAAAAGCACTGCCAACATTAAAGAGACATTTTATGGTGCTCATTTTAAGGTGGAACTTTAAAGAAATCGAAAACCATTAATCAAACACATAAATCATCTACACCAAGTATTAACTGAAAACCCCTAAATCTGGTAAAACTAAAATTTATATTCAGCATCAAAGAACATGTATCAATGCTTTATTTTTCTCAAGTTTTCAAAAGCATGAGAAGTTTGGGACAAATTTTTTATGATTTCACACTATATCCTTATGAGTAGTTTGTATGTCACACAGCTAAAGGATCAGTTTTTGTAGGGAGGTGGAGAAGAAATTAATTTATATTATTTGTTCTATGAAAATATAGAACAATGTACCCATCGTTTAAATTCTCCTATGTTGTTTGGGGAAAACAATCTGACACTATTTTATATATGTACACACATAGCAGATTACAGTTTATAAAGTGCTTTCCCATGTATCCCTCATTTGACAGTAAATTTTATTTTTATCATAATTCCTCAACCTCATTAGACGTTATAAAATCACATGAATGGGTGAAACAATCATTAAGGTTCTTTCCAGCTTTGATTCTATTATGTTTTCAAACAGTGGCTCTGCCTAATGGCAAACACAGCTCAGTAAATTCCTCTCCTCTGTGGGTTTCTGTTTGTCTCCGTCACTTTGGTGTTCTCCCAGTAGACACATGGAGGGGCATGCTGATTAAATTAGTCAAATTAACTCTTTGCCTGACTCCATCCTCATTAGGCTAATGAGAAGACTCAGGAGTACATCTGTATGTCTCAGTCGTCTTAGGTCAGAAGTACTGTCACTAAGAGCACCAATGAAAAGTGGTAACTGTGACACTCTTTAGGAGTTTTTTTTTTCTTCTTCCTCTTCTGGCAGCTCATTTTCCATCCTATCTCAAGAGGGAGCATGTGGCTCTGCTGAATAGAAGCTGTAATGTGTTGGGCAATCTCATTTTCTCTGCTGGATCATTGTAAAAGAAGGTGTAATTTTGTTTTCTCCCCCAGGAAAGAGTTTCCTGGGTAGGCAAGTGTGAGAGATGTTGAACAAGAATTAATCAAAGGTGGGGCGGGGGGGGGGGGGCATCCTATTATAACCATAAGGTGCTGTAAAGTGATAGATCTTAATGATGGAGTAGCCATGTGAGTAGCTGCTCCACAGATTTGTTTTGATTAAGCATGTGTTTGTATGTACGGGATGAGAGAAGATGAATTTGGAGATAGATTTGGGGGAAAGACAGATGAGGAAGGGAGAGGCAACAACCAGTTTCAAAGGTTGAGTGCCCTTTGATTCTAAATGGCATACTGCTCTCCCAATTACCCAGCAGAGTATGGGTTTCCCTTGCTATCTGGAATAGAGCCTTCCTATTAAAACTTTCATAAGCTGAAATGAAGCAGTCACCATTAATTTATATGGAAAAAATGTTGAGCATTCCCAGACCCCAAAAATAACCTCTCTTAGCCTCTTCTGATACCTTAGGACACATCTTGCTCACAGATGCACAGAATGAATCAAGATAAAGCACAGATGCTCACAAAGCTCAAAGCTATGACAGCTTGATACCGAGACACTGAGTGTAGCTCCCAGAGAAGGAGCGTGGTGGGTCCCCCTTGCCACTCTGGGTACATGCTGCCTTCATAACTGCTCATTGCAAAACAAATGCTGAACATTATTTTTGCCTTTTTCTTGCTTTCATGCTAGTGAAAATCTCAATGGAATTCTTTCGGTTTGCGAAAACAGGTACAAGCGTAGGTCTTTCATAAAAGTGAAGTGGTGGGAGATAAACCTTTGAGAAGGAGGGGATACTTGTATCCATTTGACTGACATTTGAGACACACTAAGCATGAACCTTAAAGCTTCACACTGACCAAATGATTGTCTGTACTTGGATACACTTATAAAATGTTGGGGCGCCTGGGTGGCGCAGTCGGTTAAGCGTCCGACTTCAGCCAGGTCACGATCTCGCGGTCCGCGAGTTCGAGCCCCGCGTCGGGCTCTGGGCTGATGGCTCAGAGCCTGGAGCCTGTTTCCGATTCTGTGTCTCCCTCTCTCTCTGCCCCTCCCCCGTTCATGCTCTGTCTCTCTCTGTCCCAAAAATAAATAAACGTTGAAAAAAAAAAATTAAAAAAAATAATAAAATAAAAAAAAAAATAAAATGTAAAACACTGAGGGTTGATAGCAAAGTGGCCTGCAAATGGCAGGTGCCAAATGTATGTTTCTGAAAGGACAGAAGGACACTATGAGCAATAGTTGTGCTAAGATATTAGAGCTGGCTGAGTGCCAGTGGTTGCTGGCAGTAACCTATACAGCAGCTTCCTCTGGATGAGCAAATAGTGTGGCTGAAAATATGGTCATATAACAAAGATTATGGTCCATTAATGATGAAAGCCCTTTATTGGTTTCCCAAAAGGAAGAAAAGTTTGTTATCTCTAACCCTGTGAATATTGGGTAAGGCAGAAGGTTCTTTCTTCAGGGCTCTCAGGGGTACAGCTTTATCACAACATAGGCTTTGGAGTAGAGAATGTGCATATATACAACCAATAGATGTCTAGTATTTGGGAAATTATGACAAAATGGAGTCTTTGAAAAGTATTACATTTTTTTTTTGAATTGTGGCTTTGTAGGGCACAAAAAAAAACAAAAACAAAACACACCTTTTTTTAGTTCAAATCTTAATACTTCCTTGTTGTGTGACATTCTCCTGGACAGCTCAGAGCACTGATCAGTGGATCCCAGAGCTGTGTTTATGGCTCTGTGGCAGCTGAGAAAGTTGTCTGTTGGGAGCCGTAGCTGATCCAAGGAGTACCTGGCACTATTCCTACATCAACAAAGTCTAAGTTTCTACACCTCCTGACTTTTTATTTGCCCACATCTTGCCAAGATGCTTAGCCATTGTGGAATGCCTAGATCTATCTTTGCAGTAGGGATCAGGGATACTACAGGGACAATTTCCATGGGAAAACCAAGTGTTTTTGGTAATGGAACACTTGTTTGGTCACCACACTGTTTCAGATTTCACTGGATTTATGTCTTGGCTCTACCTCCTACCACTCGTCTATTCTGTCATTCTCTCTATGTATAAATTAGAATAATCAAACAACCTACATTATAAGGTCACTGTGAAGACTACATGAAATAATCTATCCAAAATGTTTATCCTCTGCCTAGCATGTAGTAAGCACACAATAAGTGCTAGCTGCAATTAAAAATGTAATCCACTAGGGCTGGAGCTGTTCCTTGAATCTCAAAGTATTCTAGTGATTAATGATACAACTTTATTTGATGAAATAAAATCCCCTTAGCCAAGAGGAGGCCTCATAACTACTGTGGGGCTATGGAACTAGAATGGTTCCTTGAAGATTGGGATTTCTACATTGTCACTCTTGCAAAATGAGGAGGATGATTTTTCTCCATTTTTCTCCATTGGGGGAAGGGATAAGCCAGAAAACTTACTTAAGCCCTACAGTACAATGGAGTTTGGTACTGTAGTGAACACTAGCCCACGCCTCCCCTGTGGGCACAGAGGAATGGACTTTTAAAGTGGTACTGGAAGTTTTGTAGGAGTTTATTATTAGGTATGGCAAGCATTCCTGACCAAATCATGTTCAAAGGCCCAGAAGTTTACGAACATAGAACAAGCTCAGGGAAATGTGAGGAAGGATTGTTGGTGATATATTACCTGGGGCAACAGTGAGGTGCAGCCTGAGAACTTGGAAAGATTACCCTCCAAGTATTTCTATGAAACAAACATTTAATATATCAGAGCAAAGATACAGGATTATCTTAAAGAGGCAGAATACCTCCCAAGCTAAACCTGAATGGAAAGTATTAATAAGACAAGAAAAAAAAAATGTCTTAATCTGAAAGTCAGTTGGCCAGCCAGAGGGCAGGTCAAAGGGGTCAAAGATGGACTTTGCAACTCTAGCTCTGTGCAAAAGACCAGATTTTCTGAACCATGAGCCCAGGACCTAGCCTGTGCAACACAGATGTCCCACAGGATTCTGGTGAATTGACCACCATTCAGGTTAGGCAGTAACCTATCCATCAAGTAACCTTCTGATGAGGATTGTTCTGCTCAGATCTATCCATGAAGAGTTAGAGTTTTGATTATAAGTGAATAAACGGACATTCTGGAATTTTAATGTCGGACTTATGAGTTGCTCCGACTTATGTGCCTGAGCCCAATAATCTCTGAATATACTGGCCCTGAATTTTCAACCTCCATATCCATGACCCAGACCCTTGATGACCATACCAATGTTTTCCCTCTCTACGGGAACCTGTCTGAGGCCAGATGGCTTTTCCCAGGAAGTATCATTCTGTCTTTTTCCATCTGTAGTATGCATATGACAGGACCATAAGGGGAAGTCAAGACCTTTACCTATGCAGGTAGTGCAAATATTGTTACCATCACCACTGAAATACCTGTGGAGATTTGAAACTTGCCTCTGAATTTGAACTTCTTTCCCAAGTCTTCCAAATACTAAAAATGAAAGTCTCTACAATAGAACTTTTCTACTTAGAGCAACTCAAGTATAAAAGACAAGTCTCCTTTACAAAAACAATCTCAGCTACTATATTCAAAATAGGAATGTGTTAAGATGAAGTTTGGGAAAAAAATAAAACTAATGTCAATGCTGTCAATTGCCATGAAAGCAGAGCCTTGAGCAGATTCCAGAATGATCTAGGGCACCACTGATCATAAATACTATCCAGGTCTTACATTTGTAAGTGCTTTTAATCGTTTCTAAGATTCTTTTATTTAACTCAAATCATTTGATATTCATAAGAACCCAGTGAGGTAGTAGACAAGTGAATATTATTATTCCTATATGAATGTTGAGGAAACTAAAAAGGAGCTTATAGAGCTTCCCTATATAGGGCCTCAAATAAATGGCTCATTAGTGGAAGTGCAGAGAAGAGGGTAAAACCTCACCTCTATTCTCTGTGTGTTTCCCCCTAGGACACCATCCTATTTGCTCATGTTTACTTTGGCTGTTGATAATAATCATGGCTGCAGAATTGATGGCAGAACAGAACAATCTGCATAGATAGCAACAATGAATAAGACTGTGCCATAATCTGTTTATTTCAGGTCTGTAGAGTTTCATAGAGCCTAGGTAAATTTCAGCTCTCATCATCATCATTCAGATTAGTTTGTGGGAACAGGTCTCAATTAACATGCTCACTCCGACCCTTAATTATGCATTGTTTTCCCACAAACTGACATGGAATCAACTTTGTATAATCAGTTCCATATTCACACATTTTTCAAGATGTTTAGCCGGGGATGGAAGTCTAGTTTGTTGTCATGGAAAAGTTTGGTTCTCATAGAGGCATCAAATCTGGAATTCTGGTCTTTTCATTACAGTCTCAGATAAAAAAAAAATATCACCTTATCCTTTCCAACACAACTCTCAAAATGGCTATGTATTCTTTTATAAACCCTTTTTACTTTGTTGCAGCTTCCTTCTGAGACTTCTGTTTTTCACTGATTCCACTCTGGGCGGATGAAAAATGCTAAAACATTTTTCTTTTTCATCAGATCTGTTCTCTTCAAATCCCTCTGCTGCCTTTCCAAACCACATTTAAACTTTGTGGATTTTTTTTCTTTGAGATTACTATCAAACTGAATTTTTAAACCAAAAGAAATAATGACTATAATGCAACTCCTCAATTTTCAGCAATAAATAATTCTGGCAATGAGCAGGAAAAGAAAATTAAACTCCTGAATTCATTTCCATACTACGCTGGGAAGAATAACTACAGATTCTCCTCTGTAAATGTCTTAGTATAGAACTTGGCATTTTGCTAAGTTTTATTTTCCCCCCAAGTGTGTGAATTATCTAGCCAAAAATTTCTGTAAAGGTAAATGTGAACTAAATGGGGAAGGGGGAGGTGGAAGGGGAGGGAGGAGGAGGAGAAGGAAGAAGCCACGCTCAGCATAAGATGGTGTTATGCAATCATCTGCCATGATACTGCCTAGTAGGGGATGAGGCAGGATTTTGTTTTTCTTTTTACATCCATAAAAGCAGGAAGCTCTGAAAGTTTCTGCCTTCTTTAGAATAGCATGTGATAGATCTGGCTCCTGCAGTCTCTGCATTTGTCCCAAGGAGTAGAAACTGGTATATAAGGAACAACCACAGAACAGTTCACCAGAGACTTGTAATCAAATAAAAAAAAAATTGAATTTTCATTCTTCCATTTTGTAAATGCACTGCTTACAGAACAAAATGATCAAGACACTCCACGCACATGTTAAATATTTCTATAGGCAGTCATAAAGGATATTGCCTCTGGAGACAAATGCTTGTGGTATTTTCTATTAATATGCCTCAGGTCAAGACCTGTCCCTCATTGGTACTTTGAGCTATGTTACAGGAAGTCTAGGGCAGGTGGGATATTATCTAGTAAACATCAGCCCATGCTGAACTAAGGGCAATATGTAACCGGATATCTGAATACTCAGGGTAAAATGTTATTTAAATCCCTATCAGCCTCCCTTTAGCAGGAACTGAATGCAATAAGCTTTAAGTTTTCAGAATTACTTTATGGAAAATGACATAAATCAGAAGAAATTAAGATAAAGTACAATTTTTACCAAAGTACATTACAATTAGCATTAACTGTATTGACTGGTCTATAACACAGCACCATTTACCAATGCAATCTAGACGCATCTGCTTTTCTGTAACTGCTTATTTAGGTGGAAGTTTATGAGTTTTCTATGCTAAGTGTCTTGCTTTAAATCTTTTTCATTCATGTTAGTAAATAGAAATAAGAAGGCTTTCCTTTACAAATTCTGACCAGAAGATCAATGGAATGCCAGTAATATGTTTTTCATGATTAACAGAGGTTAATAAAATGAAGGTGATAAAACTGCTAACTAAATTCAGAAGGCAGAATTGTGACAAGAAGTATTTTTCAGAGGGTTTAAAAAATTACTCTTTTTATTCAAAGGAGGTATATTGGAGGACAGCCCTAATGTTGGGATCTAGAATGGTCTAATTTTCCTTGGAAAATCTCCATTTATTGGTTGGTTGAACCCTGTATTCAAAACTTCCTTGGAGGAGGGTGTTTGGTTTTCTCTGCTGCAAAATGACAGGGCTCAAAATCACTTGATTTCAATTGATACTATTTTCTCTGTAAAGCTGCAGAGGCAGCAGGCAGCAATTATTTATGCATTTACTATTCCACTGTCACTGCCCTATACCTTCCAACTGGAACGGCTAAAAACAAACATTTCACATTCGCCAACCTTCACAATGATAGTGATTGGTAATGTTAACTACTGCTACCTTTGCAGATGTGCATGTATGTAGCCATCTAGATCTCTCTCTGTGTATAATTGGAAAAAATTTAATTCAAATGGTTATAACTTTGATTTTCAGATAAAATGCAAAGAAATACATTGTTAGCTTTAGACCTGTTGAGGTAATTTGAGGCCTAAACATTCACTAATATACTTATTTGCAGCAAAATTCTTCTCTGAATATTTAGTAGATTGAAAATTTGTGGACAGTGAAGGAGTCCTGTACCCATTTATTTGCCACAATATCTACTAAGAGTTCTGAGTACCTTACCTGGTATTGTCATCTTCTTGCTTCAAAAAACTATTTACGGTAGATTACCGCTGAAGACGCATGTAGAGCAGAATTGCTAAAAATAAAAGTAAAAAATTAAAATTTGATAGGCAGGAAGAGAATTATACCCCAAACCTGGGCTAATATTGAATCCTGCAATTTTAGCTCTAAGCTTCCTGAGACAAGAAATAAAACATGATGGATAAATATTTCTCATTATTGAATGCAAGTAAGTAAATCACTTTGACAAGAGCAGCAAGGTTTTACTGATAAAAAAAACCTGAAATTGATTCGTCACATGGATTAGTATAGGGAGAACATTGAGCTACATAAAGTCTATCTTGAAGAGGAATTTTTTTTTTAAAGCAGAGACGTTCTCGGTATCATTATTTCGTGTATTAATACTTGAAAAAAATACACGTGCTTGCCTACTATTAAAGTGTAACTCAGCTGGGACCATGAACAAAAACGCTGCCTGGGAAGACTGTCACATCCTAGATGTGACACGTCTGCCCAGAGAATTATATAAACAAAGAAGAGTTGGAAAGAGTTCAGTGTAATAGCAACAACAACGGAAATAAACTCAGGCTAACGGACACCAAACAAAAGCCTCATCTGGGCAAGCAGCTAAGGGAAGTTACTCAGACCAGGCAGAGCCTTTTCTGAGAGACCTCTGCTTCCTGACGGCGAAGGCTTTCCCCTCAAATCTGAAGGTTTTCTGGTCATTTTATCTAAGAATTCTGCCCAGAGCCACAGTTGTTAGGCTCCCCATTGCTCACCTCAGCCCAAACACCAGGTAAAAGAGCTCTCCTCTACCTCAATTTCTTGGCTCATACGACAGCCTCCACGGAAAAATCTCCACTGTCCTCCACCCTGCCCTCACCCCCCAAAGCGGGGCAAAACCTACTAACCAGCATGCGCGTAAATACCATGTATTCCATGAGGTCTTCCTTGATTGCCCAAATCTGAGTCAGGTTTGAGTCAGAATCACTCTGATTCTCATCCCTGGCTACATATTAGAATCACCTGGTATACATTGGGAACCCACCAAGGCCCAGTCTCCACTTTCAGAGATTAAAGCTGGGAGGTTCCTCTTGAATGGGCTGGGCGAGGAACAGGCATGGAGAGTTTTAAAGTTCCCCAGGTGATAACAATGAGCAGGAAATGGCACAAACCTCTGTTCCATATGCTCTATTAGCTCTCTGAAGGTCCTTATCATGACACTTATGAATTCAATTTAATCAAATATAAATTTATTGAGCATTTACTGTGTGTAAAGGATAATTTAGTAAATAACTAGTGAATAAAGCAGAATCTCTATCTTTATGGAGCTTACCGAGGAGTAGGGAGACAAATACTGAACAAATTATTTATGAGGAATAATTTAAAGGGAAACACTACAGGGTATGATGGTCAGCTATAACAAAAACAGTGATCTGGTGTAGCAGATTGCATTATATTCTGCAAGTCTTGACACCCACTCTATTGGAAGTATAAATCTCACCCTTTACCATGGAACTGTGCAGTGTCCCTGCACATGGGGACCTTTCCTGCCTCATTGTTGTTGGGCTTGGTCATGGGACTTGTTTCGGCCAGTGAAAAGTCAATAAATATGGAACAGACGTTTCGTCCGCTCCATGTATTTGACATTTTGTGCTCTAATGACCCACCATGAGGAGAGCATGATGTGAGAAGGCTGTGCCCTAGGTTCAACGCAAATGTCTTAGACTTGAACCCAAATCACAGTGGGGAGCCAGGTCTAGCCATCCTTCAGCCTGAGGCAGAACCTCCCATAGGAGTCCAGCCTGGATTAACCAAACTATGCAGAACCTGAAGACCCATGGGCATGAGAACACATTCTTGTTATTGTGAGCCACTGAGTTCTGGAATGGTTTGTTATACAGCATTATTGTGGCAATGGCTGAGTAATATACCAGGCTGGGGTTCAGACCACATTGTATTTACCTAAATAAGCCACGTTTATCTTGTTCATCACTATGTTTCCTGTTCCTATCACACTGTGTAAGATGTAGCAGGTGCTCAAAAACTATGTGTTGAAGGAATGAAAATACAGTTCCTGACCTTGGTGATCTCATAGGCTAACATGTAAGGCAGTTCCGTGAACAAATAGTTACAGTGTAAAGTGATAAATCCAGTAATAGAGAAGCTATTATAGCATGGAGGTAGAAATCCTTCAAAAGTGTGTTACCTATACCAAGGAAAAGTGTCAAAAACCAAGCACTCAGATTTGAACATAATAAGAAGCATTTATTCTATCATCAGAAGCTCTTATTAAACTTGCTGATGTAAGCTGGGCTACTTTCAAAGTCATATAAATAGACTTATAGTTCCTGCCATAACACAATAAATTGTGTGTTTAAAGATTTTCAGCATATTTACTGAAAAAAAATATTTATAATCTACATTGCATGCAAATAAAAGGGCAGTGGGCTTAGAGGTGTAGTGAAATGAAATACCAGAGAGTAGTAGATTGGAAAAGGTGTTTACCCAAAAAAAGGCAAGTTGTTGCTTTGTGAACCAAAATGAGAACTCATGAGAAACTGGACAGAGGAATGCAGAGTGAGAGTTGGAAAGGGGAGGGGAAGATCACAATATAGGATGTGACTACACCCTATATCCTACTTCGTATTAAAAATAAAGGGCCTTCCCAAATAACCAGTGATCAACTAGAATATTCTCTCTTCTGATGAAGAGTTCTACTTGACCCACCCATCCCTCTTTGCAGGTGGCCCTTTAAGCGCTTATTGATTCTTGGTCAAGGACAAGAGTGTCATGTTTTTAAAGGGTGAAAGAAAACTAATTATCAGTCAATTATTAATTAAATTGAAATATAGTTGACTTATAACACTGTGCAAATTCAAAGTGTGTTGTCAATCTTGCATGGGTATTGCAGGGAGAGATGTTTAAGAAAGGTCATCTATAGGGAAGAAATAGCAAGGTATTTCCAAGGGCTGAGCATCTCAGCATTTTCTGGGGTCAGTTGGTTGGCTTCTCATTGGAACCTTCCCCACAAGCCTTTGGGTCATCTCTTTGTCTTCTAAGCCAGTTACTCTCCTCTGTCCTCTTTCAATCTTCCAAAGAATATATTATCTATAATTTGTTGAGTTCTCCTTTTCACTCTGTTTTTCCTTGTGGATTAATGCCCCTTTTTTGAAATTTTAGCAGGGTTTGGGGAAGCAGAAGGCTAAAGTGTGAATAGTCAATCTGCCATTTTTTACACCAGAAATCCACAACATTGTTCATTATGACTAACAATTGGAAACAACTTACATTTCCGTAAACCAGAAAGTTGTTGAACAAATGAGGTGTATGTGTATGCTGAAATAAAATGTAGGCACTGAAAATCATGATTTTGAAGATTATTTAAGGACAAGGAGAAATGCTCAGAATAGAAAGTGATTACAAAAGCCAGAATGTAGAATTCTCCTTATTGTCTCACCCCAATTCTCTCAGTCACATCAAAATAATAATAGTGGGGGCACCTGGATGGCTCAGTTGGTTGAGTGTCTGACTCTTGATTTCAGCTCAGGTCAGGATCCCAGGGTCGTGGGATGACTGTGTGGGGCTCTGTGCTGAGCTTGGAGCCTGCTTAAGATAATCTCTCTCTCTCTCTCTCTCTCTCTCTCTCTCTGCCCCTCTTCCCTGCTCACTCTAAAATTAAAAATTTTTTAAAAATGATAGCAGTTATTAGTATACTTGGATAGTCAGACTATAGCAAATTTACTTTATTTCATTCTTTTTGCAATTCAGCGTCTCATATTTTTTTTAAAAATGTGTTCCTTTTATCATCAGAAAAAAAAGTAATTTAAAAGAAGCTTATGCCAGGGCACCTGGGTGGCTCAGTCAGTTAAGCGTCCAACTTCAGCTCAGGTCATGATCTCAGGGTATGTGGGTTCAAGCCCCGAGTCAGGCTCTGTGCTGACAACTCAGAGCCTGGAGCCTGCTTCGGATTCTGTGTCTCACTCTCTCCCTCTGCCCCTCCCCCGCTCATGCTCTGTCTCTCTCTTTGTCTCAAAAATAAATAAAATATTTAAAAAAAATTTTTAAATAAAAAAATAAAAATAAAAGAAGCTTATGCCAATTGTTTCTTCATATCTATTTTTTTAGAGAGAAAAATGTCTCCAATCTTGATTATAGATACTTTTATCTGTTGGTGAGTAAGCAATCACAATTTGATTATTTTACTGTCCAATTTTCAGATGAATTGATTATATTTTTTCTCAAGGCCTCAACTTCCCACAATATATGTGCTTTGAAGTCTCCAGGATACCTCTCCTTCTGGGACATGTTGCTGCTTCTCACCACTTTTTACATAAATAAGAGAAAGTGATAGGGTCATGGAAAGGTCTTCAGAATTGAGCATTGCTAACACAAATACACTTTTTTCAGTCAGCTGCTCTTATGCATTTAGCTTTGCACAACTGGGTATGAAAAACATTCACATTTCATCTATATTAAATGTTGTAAATTACATTCTCAAAAGTCCCTGAGGTATAACTAACAGTCACACTAATACTTTAAAACAGCATGACCAAAGCAGGAAGTTGCATCCCTAAATCAGACAACAGGTTGTGCTTAAAGACTCACCATGGGACATTTTATTTATTTTGAATCTGTGTGCAATGATTTGTTTATTTCGAGGTTTTCAGATTTCAAACAAGTTTTCCAAATTACAGAGGTAAAGGGGCTAATTTTTTTTGTCTAGGTTGTCACTTTTTGTAGCTCAAGAGAGAGGTATATCTATCATCAGTTACCTTAAATGTCACAATGGCGGGGCGCCTGGGTGGCGCAGACGGTTAAGCGTCCGACTTCAGCCAGGTCACGATCTTGCGGTCCGTGAGTTCGAGCCCCGCGTCAGGCTCTGGGCTGATGGCTCAGAGCCTGGAGCCTGTTTCCGATTCTGTGTCTCCCTCTCTCTCTGCCCCTCCCCCGTTCATGCTCTGTCTCTCTCTGTCCCAAAAATAAATAAACGTTGAAAAAAAAATTTAAAAAAAATGTCACAATGGCTGTTTCTTTCTTTCCTTCCTTCCTTCCTTTCTTTCTTTCTTTCTTTCTTTCTTTCTTTCTTTCTTTCTTTCTTTCTTTCTTTCTTTCTTTCTTTCTTTCTTTCTTTCTTTCTTTCCCAGAGTCCTTAAACAAAAATCTAAGCTTTCTGCCATGTTCTTCAAGGTTCTATGTTTCAGACTGTAAAGGTAATGTTGAAGGAATGAACAGTGTGAGTGAGGGTCTCGGTGGGATGGTCAAAGATGTCCTTTTCCATGTGAAAGTTAAGAAGAGCATGGGGGTGCCTGTATGGCTCAGTTGGTAGAGCACACAACTCTCAATCTCAGGGTCATGGGTTCAAGTCCCAGGACAGAGCTTCCTGTAAAACCTTCCCTGCTGGCTGAAGACAACCTTAGACTTAGAGCCTCTTCTTTCAAGCCTGCAGAATCACCCTGCTCCAGATTCTGACAGGGAGACATTTGGAGATTACCAGAAAAATAAGACTTAAGACTCATTCCGTAAGCATGCAATCCGATTTGTGAGAAATTCATGTACTTCACCACACTGGGATAGGATGAATGAGTGTAAGACATGGGGAAAGAATATTTTAATGTCCATATCATCCACTTAACTGTAAATTCTATTAAGAAAAGGACGATGACTAGATCTGCTTATCACCATATCTGTGAAGCCTGGAAGAGTGCCTGGTACGTGGCGGGTACTAAAATAATGCTTGTGAGATGAATGAATAAATAGCTGTTCACAGGGCTGAGAAGGGTGAGATGAGTCTGGATCACCCGTAAGTGTCATCCTGCAAGACCACTTCAGGAAGTGATCTGAAAATGCATGGACGTAACAAAAGCGTACAGAAGCCAGCTTGAAGGGGCTTCTGCTGGCCAAATCAGAGACAACTTTAAGCATCAAAATACATAAGGACAGTAACCCAGTGAATAAAATAGGAATCTATGAGACTACATTGATAATGATTAAATAGAAAAAAAAAAAATGGTAAGACTGAGGGCTCTTCTTTAAAGACTTATCCAGGGGCGCCTGGGTGGCTCAGTCGGTTAAGCGGCCGACTTCAGCTCAGGTCACGATCTCACGATCTGTGAGTTCGAGCCCCGCGTCGGGCTCTGGGCTGATGGCTCAGAGCCTGGAGCCTGCTTCCGATTCTGTGTCTCCCTCTCTCTCTGCCCCTCCCCCATTCATGCTCTGTCTCTCTCTCTGTCTCAAAAATAAATAAAACGTTAAAAAAAAAAAAGACTTATCCAGACAATAAGTGTGGGTGGAGTAGTAGAATTGGAAACTCACCATTTTACAGTTATCATAGTAAAGATTGATTTGGGCAAAAATCATCAGTGGATACTAAATATAGGGGAAGAGAATGATGAAGAGCAGGATATTTGCATGTTCTTCACATGACTACTTCCAGAATGCTTATTAGGTGCAAAGTGCCAACTAAGGACATGACTTAGATTAAATGCAATCTAAATGCAATGGGTGATCTTAGACGGGATTCTGCACCAAAAAAATTTTTAAGGATTTTATTAGCACAAGTGACATGATTGGAACATGGACGGCTTAGATAAAAAGTATAGTATCAGTGTTAAATTTCCTGAAGTTGAATACTCTACCATGGTTACATAAAATAATAGCTTTTTTCTTAGGAAATAACGTATTGAGATGTTAAGGGCTGAAGGGGCATGATAAATGCAACCTATCCTAAGGAAGTTCAGGAGGGAAATACTATACATAACACATGCATACAGAGAAAGAAAGAGATTTAACAAATATGGCAAATTTGTATATCCATGCAAGAGTATTATGCTCTGTATTATTTTTGAAACTTTTCTGTGAGTTCAAAAGTATTTCCAAATAAAAGTTTAAATACTATAGCAAATGCATAAACCAAACACAATAAGGTCAGAAAGGGTACAAGCCAAGTATTACTGCTGGTCAAATAATGGGAGAAATTTTGACCAGTGGAAATGAGAGAACAAGGAGGTCTTAAAGTCAGGAAAAAACAAACCAACAAATTAACAAAAACCCAAAAAGCTTCAGGAGCAAAGATGAGGAGGAGGGAAAGTAAAGGCATATGGGAGAAAAGAGTCCTGTTTAGCTTAAGTGTATGAAATTATAGAGATAAACCAACAATAGTAACTTGGAGATATTTTAGGAGGGAATATCTTGAATATCCTAGGGCACATTATCAACTCAAATTCATGCAACTGTATTATTAATAATACATTCCATCTTAATATATGGTAAGTTTCAATAAAGGCCATAAAGGAATTTTTTCTAGTATGATTTCAGAGAAGAAAAGATTATTTCTAGCCTTTCCTACATCTGAATACAAAGCAATCAAATAAAAAAGTCCAAATATGCTGCTCATGTATTTAGCTATGAAACTAAAACCCAAATATGCTGCTTAGAAAATTAACAACAACAACAACACAGAGACAAATTATTACAGTGAGTTTTGGAATTCAAATTCTCTCAAAAATTTCACTTTCTACAACTATTTGTTAAACTCCTGAAAAATTATTTGAAAGAAGGTCTGCATTTTCTAATCATCGACAGCTCTTTTCTTTCCCTAAGTTACTTTAGCCCGCATGATCAATCCTTTATTCAGCTTTTAAATGAAAAACGAATTCTCATCTCAAGACTCCCCTCTTTTAGCTGAGAGCTACTTTGCAGCATGCAAAATACTCTGGGTAGACAGCTGCATGCTGACTCCTCCACATTCTATGCAAGGAACACATTCTGCTTGGCCCTTATGGGAGTTGTCAACTGACCCAAGGAGAGAGTGTTTCACAAGATCAAAGGCAGCTGTGAGGTCAAGGGGGCTGAGGCTGGCACAGAGGCCAGGAGGCTTAGCCCCTGAGGAGGAGGTAATTGGGAGCTTTGTGTTTCAATGGAGTGAAGTGGGTAAAAGCCGGATTAGAGAAGGTCAAAGAGAGAATTGAAGGAAAGAAACTTGGGGGAACAGGTGTGAACTTTTGGCCAAGAAGAATTACTTAACCAAAAGAACAAGGTTAAGGGGAGAAGTAATCAAAGCCCAAGTTGTCAACAGGGGATATTGTACTCTCCCAGGATATAGTTCAGAGTCTGGGCAGAATGAATGTAAAGGAAAGGCAGTCCAACAAGATGAGTGGGTAGCAAATAAAGGCTACAGGAAAAGCTACCGATTATGAAACAGAGTTGGGAAAATCAGACCTGGAGAACTTGAATCCAACAGAGTGTAATAAGAAGGGCATTTAAATCCATATGTCAGAGTGGTTAATGGATTAGAAGCTGTGAAAAGTACAAGTGGGACAAGGATAAAAGAGGAAAGAGTGCTGCTAAAGAAAAAGGAATAGGCAGAGGCTTCCAAGAGGAAATATTTTATGTTAAAAACAGTGGCTAAGCCAGCAAAGGCAGCTCAGCACAATGTTCTTTTATATAGGGGCCTATAAGATTTGTTATTAAAAAATGTTTTAATCCTAGAATATTGGTCTCATAAAAAGACTGTGTTTAATATACATATAAAAACATAAGGTATAATAATAAAATGAATACTCATAAACCTATCACCCTACCTAAGAACTGGAACATTATCGACACCATGTAAAAGGAAAGTCTATGCTCCTCCCCCTGACTCCTTGCACAGAGATACAGTGAATTCATGCATGTGTGGAGTAACCATTCTTTTAAATATATATTTTTACCTATGTATACATCACTAAACATAATATTGTTTAGCCTTCCTTCTTTTTGGGCTGTATAGATATGACACTAAAGTACCACTGTATGTAGTTTTATATGCTTTATTATTGGTATTTATGTTTTGTATTAGTTAAGGTTCTCCACAGAGGCAGATCCAATAGGTCTTATTATACAGGTATAATATCTTCTATTGGGTAAAAAGGAGGTATAAGGTATAAGGTAAAAACATATATTTTATATTTATATTATGTTATATTTATATTATATATATGTTAACATATATATATTATGTTATATTTAATTTATATTAATAAATATATACATTTAGGGGTGCCTGGCTGGCTCAGTCACTTAAGCATCCGACTTCAGTTCAGGTCATGATCTCACGGTTTGTGAGTTCGAGCCCCACATAGGGCTCTGTGCTGACAGCTCGGAGCCTGGAGGCTGCTTCGGATTCTGTGTCTCCTTCTTTCTCTGCTCCACCCCCACTTGTGCTCTGTCTCTCTCTGTCTATCAAAAATAAATAAATGTAAAAAAAAATTAAAACAAAAAGAAATATATACATTTTAAGGAATTAACTATTTGACAGCAGGGGCTGGCAAGTCTAAAATTTATAAGCCAGGCTGGCAGGTGGGAAATGGAAACTCAGGCAGGGTTCCTATGTTTTAGCGTTGAAGCAGAATTCTTTCTTTAAGAAACCTCAGTCTTTGCTCTTAAGGCCTTCTACTGAATAGATGAGGCTCACACACATTAGCTTAACTCAAAGTCTACTGATTAAAAATTTTCATCGTATCTAAAAAGTACTTCACAGCAACATCTAGACTAGCGTTTGGACCAGACAGTTGGGCACCACGGCTTATCCAAGATGATATGTAAAACTAACCATCACATGTTTCTAAGATTCACCTTTATTGTGTATGTAGCTTGAGTTCATATCTGCTCAGTCACTATTTCATCATTTCCACACTCTCTTGTCAATTGACACTTAGGTATAACATCATTTCTCTGGTGTTATAAAGAAAGCTGCAGTAGACTTTTGTGTGCATGTTCTTTTGTGTATGTATGTATGTAGTGAGCAAGAATTCCTTAAGACCATAGGGATGGAATTACCAAATTGTGAATATCGGTAAATTCAACTTTAAAAGATAATGTTGGGGACTTTGGATGGTTCAGTTGGTTGAATGTCAGACTCTTGATTTCAGCTCAGGGTCATAACTCCAGGGTCATGGGATCAAGTTCCATGCTAAGTGTGGAGCTTCCTTAGGATTCTCTTTGTCTCTCCTCTGCCCCTCTCCCCTACTCTCTGTCTCTCTCTCTCTCTGTCTTAAAAAAAAAAAAGATAGTGTCAATCTGTTTGCTAAGGTGCTTATATCAACTTACATTTGTCTCAATACGTCTCAGAAGTTGCAGTTGTGTTTTTCAATAGTCAGCTCCAAAAATGGGTTTAGGTACATGAAAAGAGTCAAATTCACTTGACAATTTGATCCATATCCACTCTGTCTCCTATTTATACACCCATACTTTCCCCTAGACTATTTACAAGCTGGAATGAGAAGTGAGGATAGCTTTGTGAGAAGATTTAATAAAGAAATTGTAAGTCAGTCCTTCATGCAGCAAGTATGTAGTCAGCATAGGCTATGTACCCAGATGCCCCATCTATGATTTCATGAGTCCGGAAGGGAGATAGATGTATTAATAGACAATTATAACCAGTGCTAAGATGGAGTAACATTTACATGTTAATATACAACAGGGTACTTATTGAAGATTGAAGGACATTCCATAGGATAATTTAAACACTTATAATAGACATGGGTAGATATATGCATGGGTAGATAGGTGGCATTACATCTAATAAATATTTGAATTGCTGTATGTGTCTGTTGAAGACTGTACTAAGCCTACTTCCCTTGGATTGTACATTATAAAATTTCTTACACATATGGAAAAGTTCAGTGAGGCAGCATTTCGGTTATTCACAGCAAGAAATCACTTACTCTCAGGGTGGGAGTGACTAGAAATAGGGACCCCAAGTCCCCCAGGTCATTCCAAAGCCATCTCTGAACACGCCTTCTGGATGCTTCTCCTTAACTCTTTGAGCAAAGTACCAGGGAAGGTGTGGAGTGAGTTTCGCCTAGATCCTGACATCAGCCTAACTTGAACCAAGAGTCCAGCAAGAGGGGCCGAAAAAACTTTTTTGGTTCTCTCCCAGTGGTGGCACAAGGTAAAACCCTCGTGGGCTAAACACATTTCATCTGCTCCAGCTGCAGGATGTCATTCACATGTGTTTGCCAAATGATACAGCTTATCTCTAAATGAACCTCTCCTTAGAATAATAAGCATTGATTTCTAGGGTAGTGGTTCTCAGCCTGTTGTTTCTTTGCTGCATATTTGTTAACAAGTATATTTATTAAGAATGCAAGGTCTTTCCTTTGCATAATTCATTTTCTGCAGCTACTCTTCATAATCAGGTCTTTGCAGTCTGTAATAAGCGTCTTTATAGGAATGTATGACTATAAAAATAGGCTAAAATTCAATACACAGAAACAGTGAGCTCCAGACCAGCTACCAGGAAGATTTATGTTAGCAATATAGCTCTATGTGAGGCTGCTGCCTGGTACTTTTTATCCAGCTTACAACATTTTATCTCCTTATGTTGGCCAGAGTTAGTCCTAAGAGTAGGATCCATCTTTAGAAAACCTTAAGTGTCAATAAACTACACTGGTCATGCAAAGGACTCCAGCCCCACGCACTTGAGGAGTAAGGCACACCATCTCAGTAACATAATGTTTCCTTCAGGCTCTACACTGGACTGTCAGTTTGTCTGCCTCCCTCTTGTAGTAACAGGAGGTTTCATAGTACTTGTACTGGCACCGCCACGGAAAGTGGGAGGAGCGAGTGGGTAGAGTACAGAGCTGAAGGCAGGGCATTAAAATGCACCAATCTTTGAGTCTTCAGCTGTGTTCCCCTGCCCTACTTTTCAAGAACACTAATAGCCAGTTATATGGTGACTTTTCACTGAATCCCCTTGCTCCCATCAGGGGATGAGACAATTTTTGGAGAAACTTAACCCTTCCAGAGAAGATATCTTGATATTGACATGTATGTCTCACTAAAAGCCATGTTTACTCCGGAGCTAAAAATCTTCGTTAGGCTCAGGGGTGGGCAAATCATACCCATGTGCATCACACTCATGAACGCTGAGCTTCTAATCAGCAACTTTGGAATTGCCAGCCTTAAATGTGAATGTTCAGCTAAGGATCACTATATATGTGAGGAACTCATCCAACATTAAAGAGAAAAAAAAACAAACAAATTAAAAAAGGACCCATAAAAAAGAGACAATGCAGAAGAAAACAAACAAAAATCTATATTTAATATCTTTGGAGCAATAAAAGATACTACCTCCATAAAACAAACACAAGAGGCTATAAAAAAAATCAAGGGATTAGAAAGAGCCCTTAAAATAGGAAATATGGTAGTAGAATAAACAATTCAATAAAAGGATTGGAGGATGAAATTGAGGAATCCTCAGAAAATACAACAAACAAAATGGAGGACAGTGGAAGAAATTAGAAAAGCAATGCAGAATGTCTGAGAGCAAACTAATAAGAGAAAAACAAAAAAGAGGAAATTATCTTAAATTATTATAAGAAGCCATAAAAGATTTTTCAGATATTCAATTCTTTTTAAAAAATGTTTATTTATTTTTGAGAGAGAGAGAAAGAGAAAGAGAGAGTGAGCACAAGCAGGGAGGGGCAGAGAGAGGGGGAAACAGAGACTCCCAAGTAGGCTCCATGCTATCAGCACAGAGCTTTATGCGGGGCTTGAACTCATGAACTATGAGATCATGACCTGAGCTGAAATCAAGAGCTGGGTGCTTAACCAACTGAGCCACCCAAGCACCCCCAGATATACAATTCTTTTTTTTTTTTTTTAAAGGGGTCTTCCGTTTTTCCCTCCCAAGAGAAAGATACACACAGGCAAAGGAGGGGGTACACAAAAAAAGAGAAAGATAAAAAAAAATGTCTGTATTTAACATGAGAGAAACAGGAAAGAGAAACCCTAGGAAGTTCTTTGAGGAGGAGTTGACTGAAGAAGAGTTAAACATCTGGAAACATGGGGAAAATATTAGAAAGAGTTACATAGAAAAGAAAAAGCAGTGATTAACTTTAGAAAAAATACTGTACAAGCAAGGACATGTAATCATAGCTCACTTCTTGACTCAATCCAATACTTACAGAGTTACAATAATAGAGAAGAAAGATTGTGCTATAATAGGACTGAGAGGAAGAGAGGACAGGAAGTAAGGATGAGTGGGGATGATGATGTAGGAGAGCTGAAGTCTCAGCCACCATAGTAGAATCAATATATTACACCTAAAACTGATGAACTGAGAAGTAGCAGGAAAATAGTGTAGTATCGAAAAACATGGAGTGACACATCCAAAGAAACCTACCAAAGATCGGAGGGGAGGCAGAATCTGAGGAATGGGCTTAGAGAGATGGGAAATGTTGGAGCAGTGGCTGCTGTGTTCATAAACGTTACAACCTACTTCATGTTTAAACCAAGTGCATGTATTTCATTGATAGAAATAAAAATTAACTTTACAAGTAATGTGATAGGAGTTCTTTTATGTAAATTGCTCTACAAGCTCTAATTTTTTTCCCTTATAATTGATCACTAGAAAAGGAATTACTCAAAGGATTTGATCATTTTTGAGCCTTTTGATATGTCTTAATCAGTTTTCTCCTGAGCTACTGACAATGCAAAGAGTACCCATTTCCTTACAACCCCCTTAATTTGGGGTACCCACATTCAGAAGTTTTTTTCCCCCACCTGATGAGTGAAACCATTCTAAAATTAGTTAAAAAATTATTTTAGGCTAAATATTTTATTTTGTTTCATTTTATTTTACTTATTGGTAGTGCCTTAGATAAATATAATAATACATCTGTGATAAATGATTCAAGACTTACATAAGTATACAGATTGAAACATCACGGTGACCTTTTGCTCTCTTTCTATTTTCCATTCCCTTGCCCAGGAGTGACCAGAGTTAACAGATTCCAGTTCATTTTCTTTAGGATGGATAGATAGATAGATAGATAGATAGATTTTTCCATTATACATATGTATAATATCATATATATATATATAAACATACATTATATGTAATACTTATTTTTACATAAATGGAATCATACAACTGATGTTGTTTTGCAAATTGCTTTCTAAGCTTGAGACTACACCCTGGAAATCTCCCCAGGTCAAGTTTTTAAAACAATATTTGCTCTTATGCATTTTAAACAATGCGCTCCAGTCAATCCACAAAGGTAGGGTGAACTCCTACCTCATATTTGGTTATGATAATTTCATATGCACCAAGAGGGTGTGAAAAAGTTTATTGTACACACAGTGAGCATCTCTGGGGAAAAAGGGACAGGCTCCCAAGCTGGCCTAGCAATGGCTTGAGAAGGCAGAGAAAGATTTTGTAGTGGTCAGTGGGGTGTGGCTAGGCTAAGGTTTTCCACACCTAGCCTGTGGCTTGTGTAGTTTGAATTTGCTGCTGGTGCCGAAAGAGGGAGCACTGGACTTTCTTATTCCCTTGCTCAGCCATGGGGCAGGGGGGTGGGGAGTGGTGGGCCTAGAAAACTGTCAGCAAACATCAAAAATGGAGTCAGAATCTTTATTACACAATGTTTGCTATTCCTCGAGAGCTTAGTTACACAGATCCTCTTTACTCTTGGAAAATGATCTTTACGATTTCGAAAAAGTAGATAGAGCTAAGTGACAGTCTAAGGTAATGAATTTGTGTTTTTTCTTGGTTTAGTAACCTCCCATGCATGACGACTGTGCTCCTGATGGCAAATGAATGGCAGTGACAAGCCACCGTCAAGCTGGCATGCACAGCAGCATACAGCACCACTGAGAGTCTCCATCTGGAGAGGCCGATGCCCTCATGCTCCTCTGGCTCTGGTCTCATTTTATAGCTTTGTGCAAACCAACCCACCTCATTCCTGAGAGTCCATGTTGCCAGCCCGGTTGTCCCAGCTTCCTAATGTGACCGGTGTTGCTTCAAGCCTGTTTTCCATGTGCCTCTGCAGGGCTTTCTCTGTCTCTTTTATGGAAGTGAGCTATATTCTGCTTTGGTCCCAGGAGGAGGACTCATCTTTGGTCTTCCCCCCTCCGAGTTCTATAGGCACAGAGATTAAAGGTGGAAGGAGGCCTTCTATTTTTCCAATCTCAGAACCACAGGACTGACTATTGTCTACTCAGCAAATGTGAAGGGCTAAGTGAGAGTATCCAGAAGGCATGCCGACTGAGGCCTGATCACTGAATTTTGGGTAAAAGCTTGAAAATGGCCTGTTGATAGGACATAATAGCCAGAACAATTATTCTCTCCTTTGCAAAGAATTGTAATTAATGTGGAAATGTAAAAGAAAAGGCTGAGTTGTGAACAGAAGGGCTAAGGCATCAAGAACTTGGCTTCTCCAGCAGCACTAAGAGCACTAGGAAGTGTTTAGGCCCAATTTGACATTTCAGATCAAGCAGATTAAAGCCCATGGTTTTTTCCACCTGGCATAATCCTAGCCGTGGAAACCACAGTTAATAATTATTTCCCTGAGCCTAGAGAGACTTCCACAATAGAATCCCTTTTATCCTGGCAAACCGAGGATGTATTGTGGCCAGCATTTTCAAAGCTGGCAGAAAAAGGTTTGGCCTGCTCTGGGTGAAAATGTCTTCAGCATGACAAGTGCTGTTGTTCTCTTGTCCTCTACCACTGTTTGACCACCTTTGCATCACTAATGTCTCAATTCCACTGTGCTCTTTGCACTTCAGGGTGACTTTGCACTTGGAGGAACTCATGGGCCTATGGAGGAGAAATAAGGAGAGTTTTCATGGCTGAACAGGTTTAGGACATACAGCCAAAGGTCCACAGTGGGACTTGTCTGGCCATGTTTGGGCAAGCATTCTGGGAACTTGAGTTGCTGATAAACTGAAGGGTAAGGATTTGGTCACTTACTAATGACAACAATGCAGGGTCACTCCTCATGCAAGAAGCTACAATCCAAGGCAGACCAACAAATGAATATGGGTCACCTGCTCTCTCCAAGGTGCTGAGCCAGGTATTAGGGGACATTCAAAGCAAAGCTGATAAAATGGGAGATAACGTCCCTAGAGTAGGGGCTATAAGACAGAGTTTCTGCCACTGACTCACTGGTACCAAGTCACAGGCATTAGCTTGGCTTTGTCATCCTGAAATGATGAACCTTTGCTCAGTTACTTTTCCTAGAGGTAAGTCTTTGATGACAGGTATTAACCCACTGATTATTGCATTTTCTTCCTGGAGTTGTAAAAAAAAAGTCACAAATACCATCAAATAAGATAATGTGTATAAACCACAGCATTGTTCTGGGAACACAGTGCTTAATCATTGTTATCACGTACTTAAAGATATATGTCTTATTCTTTCTATTTTATCCATTTATATCTTTCTTTCCTACTCATGTCTCTCATCCATTTCCTTCCTTTCCCCTTTCCTCTCATTGATGGCTCTTGATATTATTGTTGGCTATCTCTCTACACAGATGTTCTCTCTCCTTTACTGGGTCCAAGCTCTTGAGGATAAGGCCCATGTTTCTTCTCTCTACTCTCATTGCCTAGCACACTAGCCTTGCTGGTGGGTTGATTTAGACACACCAGAAAGTGACCTGTAAATATAATATCTTATTCCAAGAAGATTATATTTTTACCCAGTTTAAAGTGGGGTTAGATACTGAGACCAGAGTCCCTTAAGTGTCACCAGCTTGCCCAGCCTAGTATGTGTAAGGTATGGAGGTAGAGAAAAGTGGAGGGAGGCAGAGGTGTTCCTAGGCAATTTCTATAGCTCTTGTCCTGCATTTTATGGACTTCAAAACTGACCGCAGCCTTCTTGAGGAAGCTCGTAGCAAACAGATGGGAGGAGGATTATTTGTTTGGGAGCTTTCTCTCTGTTACTTGAACTCAGAAGAAGATTTTCTAAAATCATGGACCTTCTGGCTAAAGGATTGACCACCTGCAGGTAATACATGCCCAGAGAAAAATCTTAGGCAAGAGTGCCTAAGAAAGATGCAGAAATGTTCTTCCCTTTGTATGAGAAAGAGGTAAAAAAGGAAAATGCTACATGGGGATAGAATTCTTCTCTGGAAAAGAAAATACTGGTCATTGGTTCCTGGGTTTTGGTATGTGGGTATTAGTTACCCACTCCAATGCTCTTTTATCAGAGTCTCTTCCCCTTCATTTCCTAACCTGTCACTGATGCCTCTCTGAAGCTTGCTTCCTATCTAGACCTTTGGGTTTCAGGTACCCATCACGGCTCCACACCATGTGCAATGTCCCCTCCCTCACTCTACTGAATCAGTTATGTCCATCAAATATTATCTGTCTCTTGTGCCATTTGTTCAGGCTCTGATTGCTGACTTGAAATTCATGCAAAGGATTCTTTGAGCCATTTCAGGGGATAGCCTTTGTTGCATAATATGTTTTTTCCATTTCATTAAGTTTCTCCTAGGAACCCAATGGTTTAAATCTAAAAAACAACTCCTAATTGTGAAGATTCCAGGCATAAAGCCAGATTAGTGGGGATGATCTATCTGGATGGGGAAGGAGACAAAATTTAAGCTTTTGGTGTTCCATTTCTCAGGTAGGGACAAAGTTTCAGGCTTTACTTTACAACACTCAGCAACCATTACTGAGATGTGCTCTAGTGCATGCTATTTCCTGTCTTGGGCATCAGGAAACCTGAGTTCCAGTTCCTGTCTATTGCTATATAGCTGTGACATTAGGGAAGTCTTTTCTCATCTTCAAAATGACTGTAAGAGATCAGGTAATCTGCAAAGTTCCTTTTAGCTATGAGTCTATGACCTTCTGATATGGAGCTTCATAGGATTTGATTTAATTTTTAAAGTTTATTTATTGTGAGAGAGAGAGAGAGACAGTGGGGGTGGGGGAGGGTCAGAGAGAGAGGGAGAGAGAGAATCCCAAGCAGGCTCCAAGCTATCAGTGCAAAGCCCAATGCAGGGCTTGACCATGAGACCAGGACCTGAGCTGAAACCAAGAACTGGACTCTTAACTGACTGAGCCATCCAGTGCCCCCATAGGATTCGATTTAAACATGGCAGTAGGGGATAATCAAGTGGTACTTAGGAAGGATGAGTGAATATGAAATGCCACTGTAAATTCAGTAGTTTTGTCAGCTCTGTAAAAGGCAACTATAGAGGCACTCCTTCCCTAAGCAGCTCTAATTTGTATGGAACTTCTGTGGCTGAAGTAGAAAAACTCAGTGCTAACACTTTCAATTAAGTTAAATGACTTCATGTTCTGTTAAGTTCAGGCTAGCTAGGAATTTCATGACTTTTCCTTGACTTTATTACAGTAATGCTTAGCACCAGGTTCACATGGGTGATGTCTACTCGACAGTATTTTCATAATTGCACAGCTATCATCAAATTATGTTGATTCATGGCTGAATGAAAAATGACAGTGAATAGCATAATTGTGAAATTTCACAAGGCACTGACATTTGTGTTTAAAGCACAGAGAATTTAGCAAGTATGACTACTACAATGTAAGTGCAATTGTGAAGACTTCACGGAAAAGTTCACGGATTCAAATGTAATTAAGCATGAATTAAACATGATGAGCTACAGGGCTAATTCCTGCACGGCCGAAGATACATTATGGAAATCTGCTTCAGAAATATGACCAGCTCTTTTTTTTAACATATGTCAGATGCCTAACATATGGTCTCCTAAGGCCTCCAGCATACCTTGGGTGATCCAGGGCAGTCAGCGTATGCTTGGCACTGTTGAAGGTCTAGCTTATTGAGCCAAGAAACTAGGGAACATAATGGGAAATCAACCCATGCCTGTCAGAATCTCTCTTCTCCTTTAGAACAAGTATTATAAATTTAAAGAGAAATTTGAGCCTTCGTAGGGTATAGTACTTTGTTCTGACTTTTCATGCTGGTGCAATAAACAGCAAATCATGAATGCAGACTTATGCCTATTTACAATCAATTATGAAGATGACAAAGTAAAGAGATGCATTTCATAAGCCACACCCATAAACAAAATAAACTGACACCAATATACTTTGCATAGGCTGAGGAACACAGAAAACCTCGAGAAGAGCTTCCTGTGCTCTTTCTCATCCCCTGACTTCTCTTGCATCACTGTCTCTCAACCTCCTTTGCACCCTCCTCTCAACTTCAAAGAGTAAGAAGGTAAGAGTGTGAAAGACAGAATTACAGGCCCAAATCTTTCACTGACTGCTGTGATCTGCTTCTTTTGGTGTCAGTTCCCTTATATGTATCATTAGGAGAATTATATTACCTTTCCTGACTGACAGGGCTCCTAAGTGAATGTGATGTGATAAATGCAGAAGTCTTTCATCTATGTCCATATATTCTTCTATCTCTATCTCTATCCACATCTACCTAAATTGAAGACACACTTGTGGTTGGCTCTGTTTTCTGGTCTTATCCCCAATGGACTATGGGTGATGATGGTCAGAATAATGAAAATAACATCAACGATGACCATTTATTACATTTACTCTGTGCCAAGCACTATATTAAACACCTTATATTTGGTTTGTATGTTTATGTAGAGCATTTAATTATAGGATATGATTCTTTCTGACTTCTAGAACAATGGAGTCAGAAGACTAAAAATGTCTAAAATCTAATAGCTAGTTTTCTTCTTAAAATAACGTACTTTTCTGGCCATAATTACTAAAGTAAAATATGTTTCTTTATTATCAGCAGTAGTTTATGGTCTTTGTGTTAAAAGTTGTGGCTGTGTCCTGCCCCGGTGAAAGATCTGTGGGAATATTAAGTCTTTTGTTGTCATATCTCATAGTACTACAAAGCTTCCCCATTCGGACCTTTTTTTCCCCCTTAAACCCAAGTACACCTGAGTGACCCCTTTCAATCTGAAAGAGACAAGTTTGGAACTTGAAAAGCTCACTGCCCACAAATGGTGAAGGAGACTAATAACATAAACAGCTTGTAGGCCTGGTTTAGATAAATAACAATGACAGATCATTAATGGAAGTTCAGGCATGTCTTGGAGGTTAATGTGAATGAGCACAGAGATGTCCTTTTGCAGCATAAATTTCAGTGCCTCTGATAGAGACAGGATCTGCCACCTGTGACCCTGCAAGATGACTGTATTTTTAAGTAAAATCTTCCTTAAGGTTATAAGGATTAGACACCTCTTTTGGCAGCTTTATGTAATATAGTTGGGTGGGAACAGGGATCCTGTTGACCAGTATCTTCATGGTCATCCTTTGAGCATGTTCTCATCATCGTGTACCCAGGGAACATCAGTTAGAACTTTAGTTTCTACTGTGTGCAATATAGTCCTCACCATGTATGTGTCTAGGCTCAAAGATTTCAAACAGGTGAAAAAGCAAAGAAGAAAATGGAAATGAATCATTCCCAACAGAAATAAAAATAAGAAGCAAAGAAAGATATCTGGTAGTTAATGTACTCTTTTTTAAGTTTACTTATTAGGAGAGCAAGAGAGAGAGGGAGCACTAGTGGGGGAGGGGCAGAGGGAGAGGGAGAGAGAGAATCCCAAGCAGCTCCATGTTATAAGCAGAGAGCCTGATGTGGGGCTTGAACTCACAAACCATGAGATCATGACCTGATCCAAAATCAGGAGTCAGGTACTCAACTGACTGAGCCACCCAGGTGCCCTTAATGTGCTTTTCAATTCTAAATTGCTCTGTCTGTCCTGAGGTGGATTGCAAAAAACCAGAAAGACAGTTTTGCACCAGTGAGGGCCTTAATCTGGCAAACCTGGCATCATGTTAGCAGTTTTTCCTCATTGGCTTGGATTCTAAAGCCCGCTGTGTCCAAATGTCTCTTTCTGTGTGCCTGCATAGCACTAGGATACAAATCATGAACTCCTCTGCCTATTATCTCAGTTATTATTTATTTATTGAAGATTGGTTAAGTTCCTACTAGAATATTATCTAATTTTTCTGAGCATTTGCTTTGTAAGAGACATACTTCTAAGCATTTTATATGTATTAACTCATGTATGCCTCAAAAAAAATCTTATGAAATAGGTATTATTAATATCCAAATAATACATTTTCAGAAAAATTGTGTTCTTAAGACTGCAAATCATTTGTTTGACGTGCTAGGAAGTTTTATTATTTTCTTTTTTTAATGTTTATTTATTTATTTTTGAGAGAGAGAGAGAGAGCAACAAACAGGAGAGGGGCAGAGAGAGAGGGAGACAGAATTCCAAGCTGTCAGCACAGAGCCCAATGCAGGGCTAGAACTCACAAACTGTGAGATCATGACCTGAGCCAAAATCAAGAGTCAGATGCTTAACTGAGCCACATAGCTGCCCCTATTTTCTTTATGGTATGTCATTTAAGGAATAAAAGTGGAGAAGAACTCCGGAGGATGTGCTTAAGAATGAGAGACAATGAGATAAGTTAGGAGTTCAGTGCTATATGTCAGGAAAGTAATGATGAGAATCTGCCACAGTGATAAAATTGGAGACAGATAAGAATAGAGCTGTTAAATATTTAAGAGGCAGAATCAACAGTGTTTGGTGACCAGTTGGATGTGAAGGGCAAATGATAGTCAGGTAACTAAGTGGACTCTCAGGCTCCTGCTTTGGGTTACCACGGGTGACCCAAGAAGCAATCAGGGACAGGTTTATCAAAATAAGCATTTTTGTGAGAAAGCACATTCATTCAGCTTGATATGGGCTGAGTTAGAGATAGTTCTGGGAAATCCAAGTAGAAATGTTTACTAGAATCTTGGGCAGAGCAATCTGGAACTAAAGAGGGTTGCTATTTGAAAGTTCTCTGCATATGGATGGTCTGTGATGGCTAGTGTGGGTGAGATTTTGTAAGTAATATGCGTACTATGAGAAAAGAAAGGGGGAAGAAGGAGAGATATCAGCAAAGGACACTATGAGGGAATGGAGAGAGGAAAGAATAAGATCAGGAAAAATTGGTTTCACAGAAGCGAAGAGAAAAGAGAAAGTGGCCAACAGTGTCCAATGCAGTGAGGTAAATAAAGAGAGAAAAGTGTCCATTGGGTTTGATCATGAACAAGTTGTTGTTGATCTGGTGACAGCTGGTTCAGCTATGCCAGGTGAATAGGAGGTGACAAAGTAAAAGTATTTGAACACAATTTTTTGAGCTTTGATTTATTGCACTTTGCAGATTTTGCATTTTTTACAAATTGAAGGTTTGTGACAACCCTGTACTGAGCAAATCCATTGGCACCATTGTTCCAATAGCATTTGCCCACTTTGTGTCTCTGCGTCACACTTTGGTAATGCTCACATTTCAAGGTTTTTCATTATCATTATATTTGTCATGGTGATCCATAATCAGTGACCTTTGATGTAACTTTATACTTGTTTTGGGGAGCCACAAATCGCACCCAGTTAAGATGGCAACTTAATCGATAAATGTTGTATGTGTTCTGACTGCTCCACTGACCTGCTGTTCTCCCATTTCTCTCCCTCTCTTCAGGCCTCCCTATTCCCTGAGACACAATGATATTGCAATTAGGCCAATTAATAACCCTACAGGGCCTCTAAGTGTTCCAGTGAAAGGAAAAGCCACACGTTTCTCACTTTAAATCAAAAGCTAGAAATGATTAAGCCTAGTGAGGAAGGCATGGTGACATCCAGGAGAGGCCAAAACCTAGTCCCCTTGCACTAAATAGTTGGCCAAGTTGAGAATTAAGAAAAAAAACAAGTTCTTGAAAAAGTTAAAAGTGTGACTCCAGTGAACACATGAATGATAGGAAACAGAAACAAACTTATTGCTGATATGGAGAAAGTTTTAGTGCTCTGTATAGAAGATCACACGAACCATAATATCCCCTTAAACCAAAGCCTAACCCAGAGAAGGGCCTCAACCTTTTTCAATTCTGTGAAGACTGAGAGAGGTGAGGAAGCTTCAGGAGAAAAGTTGGAAGCCAGCAGAGGTTGGCTCATGAGGTTTAAGGAAAGAAGCCATCTCCATAACGTAGAAGTGCAAGGTGAAGCAGCAAGTGCTAATGTAGAAGCTGCAGTAAGTTATTTAGAAGATCTTCATAGGATCATTAATGAAGGTGGCTACACTTAACAACATATTTTCAGGGTAGACAAAACACCTTTTTTTAGAAGAAGATGACATCTAGAACTTTCACAGCTACAGAGAAGTAGCTTCAAAGGTTCTTTGAATGCCTGGCTTCAAAGGTTAAAGGAAAGACTGACACTCTTATTAGGGGCTAATGCAGCTGGTGATTCCAGTTGAAGTCAGTGGTTATTACCATTCCAAAAATCCTAGGATCCTTAAGAATTATGTTAAATCTACTCTACCTATGCTCTCGAAATGGAACAACAAAGCCTAGATGACAGCACATCTGTTTACAACACGTTTCACTAAATATTTTAATCCCACTGTTGAGACCTACTTTCAGAAAAAAAAAATATGGCTTTCAAAATATTACTGGTCATTGCCAATGCCCCTGGTCACCCAAGAGCTCTTATGGAGATGTACAATGAAATTTATGTTCTTTTCATACCAGTTAATACAACATCCATTCTGCAGCTCATGTATCAAAGAGTAAGTTAGACTTTAGAGTCTTATTATTCAAGAAATATTGTTCATAAAGCTATAGCTGCCATAGAGAGTGATTCCTCTGATGGATCCGGGCAAAGTAAATTGAAAATCTTTTGGAAAGGATTCACCACTCTAGGTGTCATTAAGAACATTCATAATTCATGGGAAGAGGTCAAAGTATTAATGTGAACAGGAGTTTGGAAGAAGTTGATTCCAACCCTCAAGGATGACTTTGAGGGATTTAAGATTTCAGTAGAGGAAGTAGCTGCAGCTGTGGTACAAATAGCAAAAAACAAACAAACAAACAAACAAACAAACAAACTAGAATTGGAAATAGAGCCTGAAGATGTAATTGAATTGCTGTAACCTCAGGATAAAACTTTAATACATGAGAAGTTTCTTCTTATGGAAAAGAAAAGGTGGAATCAACTCCTGGTGAAGATGCTGTGCAGCTTGTTGAAATGACAACAGAAGATTTAGAATATTACGTAACTTTAATTGATGAATCAGTGGCAGGGTTGGGAAGATGGACTCCAATTTTGAAAGGCATCCTACTGTGGGTAAAATGCTATCAAACAACATTACATGCTACAGAAAAATCATTCATGAAAGTAAAAGTCAATTTATGTGGCAAATTTTGTTGTCTCATTTTAAAAAATTGCCACAGCCATACCAACCTCCAGCAACCACCACTCTGACCATCCAACAGCCATCAACATCAAGGGAAGACCCTCCACCAGAAAAAAAAATTTTTTTCAACTGCTAAAAGTTCAGATGATGGCTAGCATTTTTTTAAATCAATAAAGTATTTTTAAATAAAGGCATGTACATTATTTTTTTAGACATAATGCTATTGCACAATAATAGTATAAACATAACTTTTATATGCCCTGGGAAACCCAAAAAATCATTTGAGTCACTGTATTGCGATATTTGCTTTATTGTAGCTGTCTGGAACTGAACCCGCGATGTCTCCAAGGTGTGCCTGCATAAAAGAGCCTTTTAGGTCACCTGGGAAAGTAGGGAATAAAAAGTTAAAGAGATAACTTAATTCTTTTAAATATGGAGAGATTTATTTGCCAAGAGTATGTAGCAAGGAAGAAGTTGAAGATACAGAAAAGGAAAGGAAAACCTTTGATGGAACAAATTCTCTGAGGACTTGCACAGAATATGATCCTGGGTGTATGTGGGGGGGCTTAACTTGAAGCAGCAGAATAGCCACCTCTTCTTCTAAGGTAGAAAAAAGAAAGCAAAGATCTAGGCACTTTTTCAGGTCAAATGGAAGGGGCAAGAGATTGAGGTATTTCTTGCCTTATGGCTTTTATTTTTCTCCATAAAATAGAAGGGCACTTAGCTGACAGTCAGAGTGGGGATGGGGCCCAATGGGAGCAGAGACAGTGTGAAAGAGCCTACTTGGATGTGAACATTTTTGAATGGAATCTTGAGAAAGATGACTGCACACACTGGGGGCTCAGATGGGGGGGGGTCATTAACTAGTAATTGTGCCATTCTGCAGAGTTAGGAGAATTCTCTCCTGAGGTACATGATTGCCAGACCAGGTATATGAATGGAAAGGTAGGTGGTTGAAATGATCCAGAGTTGGGGGTTTTCCCATCAGGTTCATTAGAGAGTCAAAGATCAGAAAATCATCCATTTAGAGCCTGTAATCTTATAGAATCTCACAAAGATTCAAGGACAAGTGAGTGTGGTAGGGAGGGGGAGAGTCCGCCTAGCTGACTTTCCATCTTCTGTTTCTCATTCGCCCTTTGCCTGCATTTACCAACCATTTGCTTGCCCACAGACCTTGATTTTACTTGCCTAGTTTCCAATATCCTTTGCTTTAACATTGAATTCTGCTTCTGGTACCTTTCACAGTCTGTGCTTCAGGAAACCCCCGATACACAGAACTTCTGCTACCTGGAAATCCCTTGTGATGTTCAGCCAGCTCCCTGAGAAGAAATGTCTGCATATTGATTCCATTCCAGAGCAGGCAAGCATTCATTGCACACCCTGTGTCCAGTGTTTGGTCTCTTGGCTCTTTCCTGGAGGTGGTGTGTCCCCTCTCCAGGTGGGTCACTCTTCTGCCACCCATATTCCACTTGGTCAGGATGTGATATTTTCATGAGAATTAGAAAAGAGAGGAGGAGAAAGCATTATCCTGATTTTTGTCTCATTAAATATATCATCGGAAAATGGCAGAAAGAAGAAAAATCACCGTTGAAGCATTTAGTCTCCTGCTCTTTGAGATTGAAAAGATGATAACAAATTATTAGGTAGTACTGAATGGCTGATAAATGGTTATATATTCAAAATCGGTCATATACTCAAGTTTTCTGGAATAATTCCAAGAAATTAGCCCATCCCTTCTCTACATCTTTACCATGTTTTACTGGACCTGAGAGGGTCAAAGCCAGAGCTAGCCTTGTATTTTATGGATGTCAACAGGCTGCTGGCTCTCTGCCTGCAGTGTTGTGCTCTCTGTTTTGTATGCAGGTCATATCTGAGAGCCATTCTGTGAGGATGCTGCAGGGTTTCCATCTGTCTTGAGCTCAGCAGAACTTCAGGGATCGCAATAGGAGATTCACGTGCACTGACAGGATTTTTATTCTACCTGCTGTTGATGGTTGATAAAGAAGACAAAAGTGAAAATTCCATATAGTTAGGCTATTCTTTTTTTCAACCAGTGTTTGTTCAATAAGTATTTATTGATCACCTACTAAGTGCCAGGTACTTACTCTCCTTGGTGCTAAGAATACTATACAGAACTCAAATAGATATAATTCTTTATAGTCCAGCAGGGGTAGAAAGACATAAGTTAAATAATTTTTCCAGATAACTGCAGAATTTCAACTATAATGAGTGCTATGAAGAAAAAGTCCATTGTGTTTTGAGAATACGTGAGAGGTACTCTGCCTTATAATGTGAGGGTTTGAGAGGATTTCATAGAGGAGGTGAGTAGTAGAGTTGAGATATGAATGATTGGTAGGAGTTAACCAGGTTCAGCAGAATGAGAGGGATGGGCAAAGGACCTGAGCAGAAAGAAAACATTTCAGGAACTGAAGGATGGTTGTGGGCTTGAGTTTAGAGAGTGAGGTGAAGTGTCAGGTAAGACGAGTCCCTCTGGGGAGTCATCTTACATGGTCTTTCATCGACAAGGAAAGGGGAGGCATTTAACATTCTTTAAGAAAAATTAGTAGTATAATCAGCTTATGTTTGTTAAAGATCAGACACGCTGGCTGCAGTACAAAGGATGGATTCAAGGTGGGAAAAATGGATATTGGGGGAAAGAGTCAAGGGGCAATTGCAGTGGTATGGCTAATTAATGATAGTAGGCTGGATTAGGGTTGTGTCAGTAAGATAAATTCATGCTACATTTTGTAGATAGAACTAATAGGATTTATTGATTGATTAAGGTGCCCCAGGGCAGAGAGACAGTGAGGAATGATGGATGATTTCGAGGCTCTGTTCTGGTTGACTATGTGGATGGTAGTGACAGTTTGATTAGAAGAGTAGGGGAGAAGCAACTTTGGTTAATTAGATCCTAAAATTAATATAATACAATAATGTGGACTCCCCCTACTCTTATTTCATGTAAAATTCAGAACTCCTAATTACTGTTAATTTTTAGAATTAGAAACAAGTTTGTTTGTGAAAAGTGTATTTGTTGGTCATTTGATATCATCTTTGGAAATACTTGTAGTCAAAAGCAAAACAACTCCATTTGCTGCAAGAGACATAATATTTATATAGAAATGTATAGAAAAAAACTCAAAAGAAAGTGGGAATTTAAGGCTCCCATTAAGTAAGTGTGTATGTGTGTGTGTGCATTTTTTTTCTGTGTGTAGGGGTATACGTGGGCAGATTATAGTCCAAAGATGAGCTTATTTCCTTAGCTACTACATCCATAAATTTGCTATAGTCTTCCCCCACCTTAGTGTGTCAGGGATACAGTAGACCTTATCCTCCTGTGTAATGATAAATAGAGACAGATTTTCTCCTTATTGGTTTTATGGATATTTCTTCTCCCTAAAACCTGGAATAATGTTTTTTCTTTAAGTTACTGTAAATAACTATTCAACTTCAATGCTGAGTATTTCAGCTCTTCTTTTTTCTTCCCCCTAGTTCATTGCTATTGCTATTTCATGTTAGATGGGGCACTGGGTCCAATTATAGCTTTGCATTTAATTACAAACTTTGCATATGTGTGCATTAATTAGAAGATTTTATTGCTTTGTATTTTATGGCTGGAGGTTGTGAACTATAGCAATCCAATACACCACTTAAGGGGATAATACAAATTTAGAATAATAAAAAGAAATTTATAATGATCATCTCAGGCATCCAAAGTATTGTATAGAAAAATAATAAAGCATAAATACAATATACACAAGTCAAGCCCATTCGCCTTCTTTAATTAAGAGGTTTTATCTTGTAAAGAAGATGGTTTAAAAAAACTGGCACAATATATATTTGACACTTATTTAGGCTAAGGATCTTAGCCAAAAAGTAGGACCTTAAAAGTGTGTTTAGGTGTGTCTCACGTCCATGAAATACAGCCAGACCAACACTAAACCATCCTACACACCTAGAAAACTGATTGGAGGATTAACACAACAACCAACACAACCTGAACCACAGAATTCAGCAGGTATGCAGCGAGGAGAGCTGAACTTGGGGAGCTAGAGGCCGCAAAAAGTAGGGAACTGCTTTTGCGGGCAGACAGAGGATGGAGACTGGGGAAGGGGGGAAGAAAGATCTCAGATACACAACCTAACCTTACGCCTTAAAGAGCTGGGAAAAGAACAGCAAATAAAACCCAAAACCAGCAGAAGACAGGAAATAATAAAGATTACAGCAGCAGTTAATGCTATCGAAACCAAAAAAACAGTGGAACAGATCAATAAAACCAGAAGCTGGTTCTTTGAAAGAATTAGCAAAATTGATAAACCACTAGCCAGTTTGATCAAAAAGAAAAAGGAAAGGACCCAAATGCATAAAATCAAGAATGAAAGAGGAGAGATCACAACCAACACAGCAGAAATAAAAACAATAATAAGAGAAGATTATGAGCAATTATATGCTAATAAAATGGGCAATCTGGAAGAAATGGACAAATTCCTAGAAACATATACACTACCAAAACTGAAACAGGAAGAAATAAAAATTTGAACAGACCCATAACCAGTAAGGAAATTTAATTAGTAATCAAAAATCTCCCAAAAAACAAGAGTCCAGGGCCAGATGGCTTTCCAGGGGAATTCTACCAAATATTTAAGGAAGAGTTAACACCTATTCTCTTGAAGCTGTTCCAAAAAATAGAAATGGAAGGAAAACTTCTAAACTCTTTCTATTAAGCCAGCATTACCTTGACTCCAAAACCAGACAGAGACTCTACTAAAAAGGAGAACTATAGACCAATTTCCCTGATGAACATGGATGCAAAAATCCTCAACAAGATATTTGCCAACTGGATCCAACAATACATTAAACAAATTATTCACCACAACCAAGTGGGATTTACACCTGGGGTGCAGGACTGGTTCAATATCCGCAAAACAATTAACGTGATTCATCACATTAATAAAAGAAAGGACAAGAACCATATGATCCTCTCAATAGATACAGAGAAAGCATTTGACAAAATACAGCATCCTTTCTTGATGAAAACCCTCAAGAAAGTAGGGATAGAAGGAGGATACCTCGAGATCATAAAAGCCATATATGAATGACCCAACACTAATATCATCCTCAATGGGACCCCTAAGGTCAGGAAGAAGACAGGGATGTCCACTCTCACCACTGTTATTCAACATAGTATTGGAAGCCTTAGCCTCTGCAATCAGACAACACAAAGAAATAAAAGGCATCCAAATTGGCCAGGAGGAGGTCAAACTTTCACTCTTCACAGATGACATGATACTCTGTATGGAAAACTCAAAAGATTCCACAAAAAAACTGCTAGAATTGATACATTAATTCAGCAAAGTTGCAGGGCATAAAATCAATGCACAGAAATCGGTTGCATTCCTATACACCAACAATGAAGCGACAGAAAGAGAAATCAAGGAATCAATCCCATTTACAGTTGCACAAAACACCATAAAATACCTAGGAATAAATCTAACCAAAGAGGTGAAAAATCTATACATTGAAAACTATAGAAAGCTTATGAAAGAAATTGAAGAAGTCACAAAAAAATGGAAAAAGATTCCATGCTCTTGGATAGGAAGAACAAATATTGTTAAAATGTCAATACTACCCAAAGCAATCTACATATTCAATACAATCCCTATCAAAGTAACACCAGCATTCTTCACAGTTAGAACAAATAATCCTAAAATTTGTATGGAACCAGAAAAGACCCCGAATAGCCAAAGCAATCTTGAAAAAGAAAACCAAAGCAAGAGGCATCACAATCCCAGACTTCAGGCTATACTACAAAGCTGTAATCATCAAGACAGTATGGTCCTGGGACAAGAACACACACTCAGATCAATGGAACAGGATAGAGAACCCAGAAATGGACCCACAAACATATGGCCAACTCATCTTTGACGAAGCAGGAATGAATATCCAATGGAATAAAGACAGTCTCTTTAGCAAGTGCTGCTGGGAAAACTGGACAGAGAAATGCAGAAGAATGAACCTGGACCACTTGCTTACACCATACACAAAAATAAACTCAAAATGGATGAAAGACCTAAATGTAAGACAGGAAGCCATCAAAATCCTCGAGGAGAAAGCAGGCAAAAACCTCTTTGATCTTGCCCGCAGCAGCTTCTTACTCAACACGTCTCTGGAGGCAAGGGAAACAAAAGCAAAAATGAATTACTGGCACTTCATCAAAATAAAAAGCTTCTGCACAGCAAAGGAAACAATTCGCAAAACTAAAAGGCAACCGACAGAATGGGAGAAGATATTTGCAAATGACATATCAGATAAAGGGTTAGTATCCAAAATCTATAAAGAACTTATCAAACTCAACACCCAAAAAACAAATAATCCAGTGAAGAAATGGGTGAACGACATGAATAGACACTTCTCCAAGGAAGATATCCAGATGGCCAACCGACACATGAAAAAATGCTCAACATCACTCATCATCAGGGAAATACAAATCAAAACAAAATGAAATACCACCTTACACCTGTCAGAATGACTAACATTAACAACTCAGGCAAGAACAGATGTTGGCGAGGATGCGGAGAAAGAGGATCTCTTTTGCATTATTGGTGGGAATGCAAGCTGGTGCAGCCACTCTGGAAAACAGTATGGAGGTTCCTCAAAAAACTAAAAATAGAACTACCCTACGACCCAGCAATTGCACTACTAGGCACTTATCCACGGGATACAGGTGTGCTGTTTTGAAGGGACACATGCACCCCATGCATATAGCAGCACTATCAAGAATAGCCAAAGTATGAAAAGAGCCCAAATGTCCATCGATGGATGAATGGAGAAAGAAGATGTGGTATATATACACAATTGAGTATTACTTGGCAATCAAAAAGAATGAAATCTTGCCATTTACACTACGTGGATGGAACTGGAGGGTATTATGCTAAGTGAAATTAGTCAGAGAAAGACAAAAATCATATGACTTCACTCATATGAGGACTTTAGGAGACAAAACAGATGAACATAAGGGAAGGGAAACAAAAATAATATAAAAACAGGGAGGGGGACAAACAGAAGAGACTCATAAATATGGAGAACAAACTGAGGGTTGCTGGAGGGGTTGTGGGAGGGGGGATGCACTAAATGGGTAAGGGGCATTAAGGAATCTATTCCTGAAATCATTGTTTCACTATATGCTAACTAATTTGGATGTAATTTAAAAAAAAATAAAAAATTAAATTAAAAAAAAAGTGTGTTTAAATGTGCCTGCCTTCTAGAAAAAAAGAAATCATGATGTTAAAACCCAAAGCTCCATGGTCATTTGCATACGGATAAAGTAGGTCACATGATTATGAGGAGGCCTACAGGTTGCTTGAAAAAGGCTTCAGAGTCAAGAATCCTACTGCTAACAAAGAATGAACCTAAGTAACTTTGGAAAACAGTATTTTAACTGAATACTGTAATACTAAATACAAAATAACTGTATACAAATGCTATAATCTAGTTAGTAAATGTGTTTCTCACAGTGGCATGGGTTAGAAATTCTGAAGTACTTTACGTCTTTATTAGAGGTGAGCAAATGAGATCATAAATTTACTTATATAATAAATAATAAGGTAGATAATAACCCAAGTTTTGCATTATTGGAGAAAAACATTACAGATCAGGAAAGGGGGAAGACCCAAATAAAACCTGTGGTGTTGGGCTGAAATTAGAGCTATTACTATAAACCCATAGACTTTGATATATGTATATATATATATATATATATATATATATATATATATATCAAACTGTCATGTCAGTTGCCTTGTGTTAGGAGGGGTTTGGAACTTTATTTACTTAAAACAATGCCTGACGCATAGTAAGTTTCTCTCATTTTTTTTAACTAAATGGTAAGTGATATTCCTCGAACACAAAACGTAGATGTGTGTGTATGTATGGGTTAGTATACACATAGGTATTTCATAGCTCTGTTTGCCATGAGGGCCCAGGAGCAACAACACTGCCGGAGCAGTGACTACATTTGGTGCCCAAGTCTTGGTTCCTAAACACCATTCTTTGAAAAAAGGAATCAGTACTTCATAAATAAATGATTCATTCCCGGGATGGTGCAGGAAAATATAAGATTAACCTGGATTGTCTTGTGGTACAGAAAAGTGCTCAAAAAAGGAAGGGCACTTGTAAGGATACAGGAGTCAACCTGAAGGAACTCTTCATGACCAAAGCTGGAAGAATTTGAGAAAGAAAGAAAGAAAGAAAGAAAGAAAGAAAGAAAGAAAGAAAGAAAGAAAGAAAACAAAAACATTGGATTATAACTAGGGTTTCCTCAGACAGTGCCTAAAAAGGGTCGGGCTTCACTGAGAGGAGCTGGTTCTAGAAGCCATAAGGAATTCCAAACAGGAACTTGGGATTCAGGGAAAGAACTTGGGCAGAAGTTGTCTTTGGCTCCCTGGGGAAAAGGGGAGGGAAGCCGTCCCTGAAGAAGCAGAGCCTAGAAAGGATGGTGATGACAATGGCTAAGTGGAAAGCCCAGCTTTGAAAAAAAATTCTGAGGAAAGCCCAGCATTATGAAGACAGAACGGGTTCAAAATGGGAAGACTCTGGGTTAAGTGCTTATAGTAAGAGTGTTCTAGTCTTATGATTTGGGATGTATAGGCCAAACGACCCCCTTTTGTCTTCTCAAGGATAAAGAAATGTTCTTTGGAAGAAGAGTGGGAAGGATTTTCTAGGACTGATATAAACTGGGTGTCAGGCACTCTCCACTGTAAATATATTGGCTCCTCTCTGAAGACCTGATGTTACCCTACATTGGGGCTCTCAAGAATGCTGAGGGCAGAACATGAGGAGGAGCATTATGAATTATGCTACAGAAGTCTGATGTTAGTCATGAGGAATATGGTCACCTGCTGTCTTTCTTCAAGTTCAACTAGGGCTTCCCCAGGTGGGGTAGTTTGAATAGCCAGTCATCAGACTAATGGCTTTCCTTAAGTTCCTTTTATTGCTTCAACTCATTGCTTTAGGTTATCCTGATTATTTTCAGGATATACCCCCTTATTACTATGTAAGCTTTAGGAAAATTGTTTCTTTAGAAGTATAAGGGTACATTATATTAAGATATTACAACTACTGGAAGAACAAAGGGTTATATAAAATCATTCGACTTGATAGCATCAGTAACTTCTTAGATGACAAATGGTGATAGGATAGTAGGATGTATGAATCCATGAAGAGAAGTTTCTAGAAGTCTTGGACGAAGACTCTTAGCAAGAAGAGCTGAGATCAGTAAACCCCTCTAAGACTCACTGTGACCAAGTCCCTATCTTTTCAAAGTTACCCCAGGCCAAAATTGGTGACTGGTGGTGGGGAAATGGGGTTGAGTGAGGATGTTGGTTGCCTATTTAGCATTCACTTCCATGTCCCCCCACCCCATCTACTCTTAACATAAACTCAGTTTTGTTTAGTAACCCACCCTCCCCACTGCAGCCATATGGGGAAGTGGATCTTGCCTCTAGCTCCAAGGGTTCAAGGAGTATCACTTATTTACTTAAAAATATTGAGAGAAACTTATTATGTGCCAGGCATTGTTTTAGGTAAATAAAAAAGTTCCAAACCCCTAACACAATGAGGTTGACATTATAGTGTGTGTGTAAAGAAAATGTACAAATAAAGCAAAACATATGGAAATCAGAGCTAAGGAGGAAAACAAAGCCTTGGTGAATTCAGAAGGGAATGCTGGAAGACAAGCATTGGGGAGTGGTTATGATTTTAAAAGAGTGATCAAGGAAGGGCTTGATGAAGTGACATGTTCTCCTTCCCTTGTCTTGCTTTAAAATTAGGTCAATTCTGCTGATCAAACCAGAGGGGAAGTCTACCAGGGAACTTGTAGGAAAACGTTTCCTCAAACAAAGATAGAGGCACAGGAAGAGACAATCTCTTTTCTTCCTCCAGATGTAGTTATAATTGGATGTGATGCCAGGAAGAGCTGTAGACACCTTGCTACCAGCTTGATGACACCAAAAAAGGCAGGGTGGAGAGAGAGAATGAAATTTGGACCTTGATTATTTTTCTGAGCCACAGAATTAATTACTCCTGAAGTCTGATCTATGTCTGTGCTCCTTGTGATGTGAAATAGTAATTTTTCATACTGTGGACGCCTGTTTGAATCAGGATTTCTTTGACTTGCAGCTGAAGGCATCCTAACTGATATAGATTGGGTCTTGTAATGAACTAGTTGGCAAAATTCTAAGTAGATGGGGGTAGGAACTTGTGACGTTGGTTGTAATACAACCTTTTCCCTGTATTAAGCTTAAGCTTGAAGCCATTGGGCTTGAAAAATGATGGCTTGTAAGAGCTCATTTGCTCAAGACAGTGACATAAGGGATTCCAGACCTAATTCTTGAAAACCTCATATTCAGGGGATCATGGCCCACATACCTCACTTTACAACTAAGTATGGAGAAGAGCTATGTAGGTAGAGGGTAGAGGGGTACTTGGATGTAGGTGAAGACCACTCTGCCAGAAGTAAGAGTGGCAATTCCAGATGATGCAGAAGCACGTGAGTGGTTGTGGCCGTGGCTGTGGCGGGGAACAGCCACAATTAGAGCTGGCCGTTAGCTTTTTAAAAAAATTCTCAGTGTAACTGAGAGGCACTAAGAACTACAGCCTCTGATTTCACTGCCACAAGTTGCCACCTGTGGTAGGCAGAATAACTGGTTCCCTCCCCACAAGATGTCCACACCCTAATCCCTGGAGCCTGTGAATGTGTAATGTGAGATGGCAAAATAGACCTGTGGACGTGATAAAGATTATGGACCTTGAGTTGGGGAGATTATCCTAGCTTATCAGAGTTGGCCCAATCTAATCACATGAACCCTTTAAGACAGGGAAACTTTTCTCAACTGGAGTCAGAGACAGATAATGAATAAAGATGCAGGAGAGATTCTAAGTGTGGAGGGGACTTGGACTACCTTTGCTGGCCTTGAAGATGGAGGAAGGGAACCATAAACCAAGATATGTAGGTGGCCTCTAGAAGGTGGCAATGGCCCTTAGCTGACAGCCAGCAAGGAGACAGGGATACCAGTCCTCTAGCAACAAGGAACTAAATTCCAGTAACCATGTGAATGATCAAGGACACAGATTCCTCCATAGAGGTGCTAATAAAGGAATGCAGCCCTGTCAATGCCTTGATTTTCCTAGGAAATGTGTATTAAACTTCTGACCTACACACTGTAATCTAATAAATGTGTGTTGTTATAAGCTACTAAATTGGAGGTAATTTGTTATCACAGTGATAGAAAATGAATACACCTGCCTGGTAGAGAGTTGTGTCCATAGTGGATGAAGTCCCTGATTGCATTACTGGATAATGTGGAGGGGTGGGAAAGGCTTGAAAAATGGAGTACAGCTTTGAAGAAGGAGACAGGAGACTAAGAGGTTGGTCTGAGTGTTGGGGTGGAGAAAACATGGAAAGTGGTGAGGAGGCATAGCAGTATCTATCTATTGTATATAACAAACTACCCTCAAACTCAGTGGCTTAAAGCCATTTTCTTGACTCAACAACTTGGACTATCTCATCAACTTTCTGGTTCTTCTGCTCATGTGGGCTCTAATATTATGGCTCTTATATTATATTTGTGGTAACAAATACCACAGTCTGGGTGGCTTAAAGAACAAAAATGTATTTTCTCATAGTTCTGGAGGCTGGAAGTTCAAGATCAAAGAGATGGTGGGCTTGGTTTCTTCTGAGGTCTTTTTCCTGGGCTTGCAAAGAGCCTCCCTCTTGCTCCCTCTTCACATGGCCTTTTCTGTCTGTGCATCCTTGGCATCTCTTCCTCTTCTTAGAAAGACATCAGTGATAGAGGATTAGGGCTCCGCCCTAAAGACCTCATTTTTTTTTTTTTTTTGTAATCACCTCTTTAGAGGAACTATCTCCAAATACAGATACATTCTGAGGCTAATTGGGACATTAATATATGAATTTTAGAGGGACATAATTCAGCCCATAACAGTCATTATGGGACTCCCAGAGGTATGGACAGTGAAAGGCATGAACAAATGGAAGGGGGGAACATTACTAAGGATCTACCACAGAAGGTTATCAAGATGGGGGAAGGGAACAGAAAAGTTACAAGATTTCCCGGGATTAATTTTGCTTAAGATACGGTATGTTACAGAAGGAGTCTACAACCATGTCTGTGGCCCCCCACCTATCTTTATACATAAAGTTTTATTGGAACCCAGCCACCTCCTTTATTGTTTGTGGCTGGCTTCCTGCTTTAAGGGCAGAGTTAAGTAGTTGTGGCAGAGAAAGTATGGTCTGCAAACTTTCAGCCTATTCGTTATTCACAGAAAAAAAAAATGCTGACCCAGTGTTAGAGAATCATAAGAAAGGCATGAATTGGGTAGAGAAAGCATAGGTAATCAGACACCAACAGCAGAAAACATAGAGTCCAGGGGAGGGAAGGAAGGTGGCAGGCACAATTTCTCTTGCTTACTTCAGGTAAACAAATTACCAGATAAACAACAGCTCTGGAATTGTTACAAGGATTCGTCCTAATGTGCTACTTATGAAATGTGCTGAAATTCTTAAAAGTGTTGTTTTACACAAGCCTTGGCCACCCACCCATCTGCTGCCCACACATTAGTCCTTTCAAGTATTATCTGGAGATACCCAATTGTCATAGGCGGAGAACAAAGCAAGAGTCCCAGCTTTGATAGGGATTTCCCTTCCTATGATATTTCATACTAAGCCTCATTCACACCCAATAGGAAGGCAGTGCTGCTTTTAAAACTCATTTCACATTTTAAAACCAATTCTGTTAAGCATGACTTCAGCTGTCACTTCTTGTTATTTTTGGAGAAGCTTGATGCTCATAGGTTTGAAACATCCCATCCATTTGTTCAATGGGTTTCTGATAACTATCCCTGCCCATTGGGTATGAAGTCGACACCAATCATTCAGCTGACTGCCTTAACGATAGAGTATTTTAGAACAGGCCACGGTGTCTTGTAGTTCTTACCATGTCTGGATGTGTGGTGCTTAAAGGCCTTCAAAACCAGTGCAATTTTACTATTGCTGCAAGTGAAGAGCACAGGGGAACTGGGGAATGAAAGAAAGTTGACAGTAGGCATAGGGCTGTCTGCACTGCAGATGTAGTCTAGTCTGTAACCCCGCTGGAAGCAAGAGAAGCAGGCTTTTCAAACCCTTGCTACATAAGCCTTGTTATCACTGAAATAGACCACTCGAGATGGAAGTACAGACGGATTGCTGCTGATGACAGCTCACCAGGACCCAGCTCTCCAGTCATGTACACTGATATACATATTCACTCTACTGGGGGAAAAAAATCATCTCCTCTTCCACCCTGGGACACTACTCCTGTAGTCTCCGAATCTGCTATTTTATACCCACCTGCTGGTACAAGCAGCCGCAATGGGCATCAAGCGATGAAAAGCTCTGAGGAGTACTATTGCAGTGTGAATTGCTTCCTTGCTCTGCACGTTTGGTGATTGTAAGATGGACTGCCAGATTAGCAGAGGCACAGTGTTTGCGTAAGGAACAGGGAGGGTGATTTTTCCCTGCTTCTCCTACCAGCTATTTCTTACCAGTCTCATTGTTTCCTATAAAAAGCCAGGTATTTGTTAATGTCGTTTCTTAGTGGAAATCCAAAGGACAGAACCACTGACTCAGTCCCAGAGTGAGACTACTCTGTTTCTTTCTGCCCTCCTGCTGCCAAGTAAGAGTGGCTGATGCGGCCGGCCAAAGAGGCTACTGGCCTACACAACCGCTGGCTCGTGAAAACTTCCAGTACGGCAGTTTGCAGTCCTCTGATGTTTTATATCATGAACTAAATAAACACAGCCTCCTTTCCCGAATGCACAAAGCTGTTTCCAAAACACAAAAACAAGTTGATAAACAGGTAGAACTACAGGCGGCTTGGAGGCTGCCGCACTCTTTGGAAGACTTCTGCGGTCTGTGTGGGTAATCTATGTTAACATCTTGTCTTTAAGACATTGACCTCACTTTGATTCAGATATTCTAGAAAAGGATTCATTTCTTCTCCATTTCAAAGCTGTTTATCTGGCTTAGAAAATAGCTGCTTTAAACAGAAGCCTTTACACTTGTCTGGGTAAATTCTGTTCCAATTTTTGTTTTGGCCACAAGTCAAAGATAACAGCTGTGCGCTTGTGGGTTCACTGAACTCTACGTGCTTGTTGGCTGCATCACCAACCAGAGGGAATAACCAATAATTAGAACATTTCGGGTCATCTTGGGAAGAACAGAGTTTTCTCATGTTTGGAAAGGTGACGCGACCTCCCTCTGATTTTCCCAAATGCGGATGTGTCAGTGAGGATGCGTGGTGCTGAATAGACGAGCCTGGACTTAGGGCCACTGTGTCCTCCCTTTCCTGAACTATCACCTGATAAACGGAGGCTTAAAACTATATTTAATGTTTTCCCACTTCACTCTGGCTCTACAACAGGCCTGAGCCATGATAACAAGCCAAAGCACTTGTGTATTCCTAGCACTTCAGCATCTGATCATAATGATTTGTGACTCAGACCTTGAAAGCTGTGGGGTTTCTTCCTAGTTGAATCAATACAAGTTTACATAAATATATGTTTCTGTTTTCCTTTTGTTCTTCCTTCAGCATTTATGTTGACTTGCTGGCAACAACAGACCATGGAAGGGTGGGGAAAAGAGAAATGGAGCAGATAGAGAGATGATTCAGAAGAAATTACTTGGGTGGGTTCTAATTTTTTCCTGATGATGACTTTTTTGTTTGTTGTGTTTATGAAGGGTAATGTGTTGGAATTTTCATTTTGAAAATATAAAATGTATCTATCCTATGTATTTAAAGACTATAACCATTCGTATATTAAATGTGATAAACGAAAGTAATTCTCGTAAAGTATAATGAATATTACCACCCATTTGTTATACTTGATCCCTACATGAATTTCTCATGTATCAGGGTATTTGGTGTGCTAGAGCTTTTCATATTGGGGATAGGTGTTCACAACCCACCACTGATGTCCTCATTGCATGTGAAGGGCTTTCTGTCACTGTGCTGTTTGTGAAACGTACTGTACCCTGCTGAGGTCTCAGGTGGGGTCTGAAATTCAGACACCCCCCCTTCTGCTCAACACAAGTGGGTCTATAGGGCTGCACCTGTTTGGGGTTGGGGTTGAGATGCATCCACGTTTTCCTTTGGCTAGTGGCAATGCTGAGCATGTTTGTGCTTGAACCCAAGACCCACCCCTGAATTCCCTGTCTTTAAATCCCATCCCAATAAGAAAGTAAGTGAATGACTGTCATTATTGGTTAATATAGATAAATTGTCTATGTCTAGCTTCGGTTAGGTAAAGTCCAGCTACATATAGATATTTGTATAGAATATACACATATTTCCCATTTATTTAAGAATACTTTCAATGACATTTTTGTACTCCAGAGAAAAATTAGAACTAATTTGAAGGCTATGTGAAAATATTATATTCACTCTATGAACCAGCATGTGATCATTGAGATAGATTCTTAAAGTGTAACCTAGACTAGGACTGATCACCCTGGTTGGTAACAAGGAATAGTGTCTGAAAAGCCATGATAGTAAAACATCAGTAGTATATCCTGATCCCTGAAGATATATATTCAGAGCACAGAGCATTCCACCAAGCAGTTTATTGTCTTTGTGTCCCCAAGGGCTGTTTCTTAAAGTGGTCTTGAGAACAAAGGGCCAAGACTTCAAAACTTTCCTCAGAGATGGAATGTGTGAGTTCAACTGCACGAGACTGAGAAACACTCATCTTCCTGAAACAAGACACAAATGTGCTGCCACACTTCTGGGTCACATTTCCTGTCTGCTTGGAGCATCCCTCTAGGATTGAAGGAACAAAGAGAGGTGGTTGGGAAAATTTATTGAATCCCAGAGAAGCCTGTGCTTGCAAATTATTTCTGTGCGAAGATTTAGAATCTGGCGAAAGACAGGAAAGCGCGCGGCAGGGATTTTTTTCCCTCCTCAGCATTTCTAGCAATGGACTGATTGGTGTGAGAAATTAGCCACCCTGCTGAGGGTGAGGTGTGGCATCCTAACAGTACTTCAAATAAGCTCTTGTTTCTAGTATTTTGATCTTGAAATGGTGTGTCCTCTCTAGTGGTTTCCCTCAGTATCTTTGTTATGTTGTCACACAGGGGATGCAGTAAACAGACTGTGGGGCTCTGTCTACTAATACACATCATCTGATTAATTTTTATGTTAGTGCCTTTTCTCTTTTATTCCTCAAAGTGCCCTTATCCCTTTCACTTCTGGCAGCACTACATAGGTGCTCATTTAATGATGGAAAAGGCCCTCCCGAACGTCTCCTTCTGTCGTGTGAGCATACGTGAATTTAACAGCTATGGCAGAACAGATCTCTTTCTAACACATAGGAATAAATGATGATTTGGTTTTCTAGGGACCAAAACAGAAAAATATAGACATTTCTATTAAAGAAACAGAAGCCAATTTTTTTTATGTATCAGAAGTTAGATATTTTTAATGATCATTATTATTATTTTCTTTATTTTATTCCTATGTTGAAGTCATTCTTTCTATCATATCTACATTATAAAAAACAAGTATTTGAGGAAGGACTAAATCAGTAGGTATGGTATACACAGCAGTGTCTTAATGATAGAACCAATTCCCTGCTTCTCATGAGGCCTTTAACCTTCAATCATTAGTCCCTTAACACTGTTTAATAAGTGCTGTTTTTAGCTTAAGGAAAGAAAGGAGCAAATAGATATTTTTTAATGACCTACTATGTGTCAGGCACAGTGCTGGACAATTTTTATTTGCTATCTCATTTAATACTCATAGTGATTCTGTGAGGTGGGTGATATTTTTATTTTACACATGTGGGAACTGAGCAAAATAGAAGTGGAGATAGAAAAAAGGGGAATTGGGTTTTCATTGTTAATCACTTAAGTTCTGACTTTAATAGGCTTTCTGATTTTGGATTTACAGTGGTCCCCGTGTCGCATTTGGAAATGGCAGAGAAGGGTTGTAGCAAAGTCACAACATGCTCCCACTGGGAAATCACGAGCATATCATTGGATCCTTCCAGAATGAGCTATTTCTGAGCCCTAACGGGAGGATCTGCTGATGCGAGCACAGACATGGGTGCAGACCATGACACAGACTTCCATTTGGGGCATAGGATGACATAGCTCCACCCAACTCAAGAGCTCTCAAATATTGTATAAATAATAACTAAGTGCATCCTCTGGGCCAGATATTATTCTAATGGCTTAACAGGTATCATTTAACCCTGAGAACCCTATAAGGTAGAATGCTAACATTATCCCCATTTTACAGAAGAGAAATCTGAGGTAGCAGGATAAAGGTTAAGCCACTTGTCAAAAGTCACAAAACTAGCAAGTAGTAGAATTGGGGTTTGATCCAAGGCAGGCTAGTTTCAGTTACAGCTGTTTGATTGTCTTTTACCCAGGCCCTTTAGAGTTGTCCTTCTAGAAGCTGACTTCTGGGGATGAGGTTCCTGTTCCCATGACTCTTTTCTTAGTCACCTCCTCTTTCAAGTCACTTCCTTCTGACCGACTTTCATTCTGGGGGAAACCCTCCTCGTCCCTTAGAGGGACTTCAACTCTCTTGAAACCCTGTTTTCCTTTTCTTGCACAGTATATGGCCTCCTGTTGGCTTCAGCACCCTTAGAACCCAAATTGTTAGCAACTGATAAGCTACTTTGCCTTTCTTGGAGAGCAGAGAGGTCTCAATCCTCAAATTATCTAGGCAGTGAGTTAAAATGTTTGCATTCCATCTTTTTGACGTATAGAGAAAGAGAGGAACAACAAAAACAAGTGAATTTATAGAAGTCATTACATATCCTGCCACAGAGATAATCAAGGAGTAGTAGAGTAGTCCACACAACTACAGTAAAAGCTTAGGTTGTGATATTTGCCTGGGTTCACATCTTCACTCCTCTATATAAGTAGCTGGTTGAATATATAACCACTGTTAATCCTGTGCTCATAAACTACAAAACAGGTTTAATTTCTAGTTCATCACACGGTTGTGAGAAGCAATGGATATGGTATATACAAAGTGCCCATCACAGCACCTGGCAGTGGTGAACTTTTAATAAAAGTCATTTTCATTAATCATGATTGTGAAAGTCCTGGATGATGAAAAACCTGGTTAAGTCTTTTGTATTTTAACTCTACAGATGCCTTGAACACACACACTGTGATTTGGAGTATCTAGAGTTGGTACTTCCCATACTCTGACAGCCTCTTTCATATTGAACACTTTGCTGCATGGGAAACACTGCGCAGAGGGCTTTCCACACCCATTCTAAACTTTGAGAACGTCTTATGGGACACGTACCTTGCTAGCTTCATTTCATTCAATGTTCAGACACTTTTCCGAAGTGCCACAGCTGGGAAGGAGCAGAGGTGGAATTTGAACCCAGCCTTCAGATCTCGACCATTATATTTCACTTGTGGCCAGAAAGAGAAACAAGATGGCTCAGTTATTGAAATCCAGGTTTTGGATGCAGACAGTTTAGATCCCAATTCCTGACAGCTAAGTGGGCTTAACTCCTCTGAACCCTTCTGAGTCTCAGTTTCTTCAACTACAAAATAGCCATAAGATGACCAGTCCTGTAGAGCTTGTTTTCAAGAAACAAATAAAGTCCCAAACAGAGTCTGGCATGGATGCTAAATGGGTCTGGTTGTAGAAGAAGACTCATTTCTCAGAACAGAAAGCACTTGAAGCCAGAATGGGTTGTGGTATTTGCTGTCATCCTGAATCAGGAGAACCGAGCAATGGATTTACTTGGTATTATGAAGCTACTTTAGGAAAAAGTGTTCTGCTTGCAAAATAGTAGGGCAGGCAATGTATTTACACAAAACCCACTTTTCAAATTATGGAATATGACAAACAGAATATTCTAAGCATGGCAGATATAACCATCAATGACCAACCGTCTTCTTGAAGAGGTAAACCTGGGGCGCCTGGGTGGCGCAGTCGGTTAAGCTTCCGACTTCAGCCAGGTCACCATCTCGCGGTCCGTGAGTTCGAGCCCCGCGTCGGGCTCTGGGTTGATGGCTCAGAGCCTGGAGCCTGCTTCCGATTCTGTGTCTCCCTCTCTCTCTGCCCCTCCCCCGTTCATGCTCTGTCTCTCTCTGTCCCAAAAATAAATAAACGTTGGAAAAAAAAAATTAAAAAAAAAAAAAAGAAGAGGTAAACCTGATCCTTTTATGATGTGAAACTATAAATTACTTCTGGTTCAACAGTTAGAATAATGTGGTTCTGAAACTAAGGATGGGCTAGATCCTGAAGGCATGAGTCTAGGGTTAAAAGAAGTGAGTTTAGGGCAAGTGAAAACTTGGATAAATTTGTAAAATATTGCCAAAAGAGCCTGCATTTTCTACTTGTTCAGCCTTTTGGTGCCATTAAATGCATCATTTTGACAACAGACATAAAAGGGTGAGTTGAGTAGGTGAAAATTTTGCTTCCTTGCAAGGAATTTTACTGGTTTGATTTCAAATATGTAGAGAAGGCTTATTCATGTAATATTTAAAATTTTAAATGTAACTAAGGTGGTAAATGAAAACAAATCAAAATTCTTTAAATGTCACTTCATTCAGCAGCACACATTGTCTGTGTTTCTCCTCAGCAAGTGGGAAATGAAAAATGTCATGTACACACAAGGTTGACAAATTGATTTTTCTTTGTGAGTACACATCTTTGCGTTAAGAATCAGAAAAAAAAATGTACTTTGTAGTTTTAAACGCTGAGTTTATGCCATTTGGCCCCCTTAAAAAATTGCTAAGAAGAGCATAGCAGTAAAACATCAATATTTCTGTGATGTTTTGGTATTTACCGGTGATGCTTCCTTAAGTATCACCTGCTCCACTGAAGCTGAATTCAGAAGGTACATCATAATTTTCAGGTATTATTATTTATTTTCAGCATTTCTAGATAGAAAATACAAAATGTTAAAAATATTTCAAAAACGACTTGATATGTAATTTTTTGCTCTTTCAAAAATGGCTTGGTATGTAATTTTTGTTCTTTCTTCACTCAGAATTCCTCGATCCACACATGATTTTTGTTCTAAACTCTGCCCCTGTGAAAGCCCACAGCCCTCAGAATAAATATAAAATATATAATTTTTCCTCTGAGGCCACCTGTACGATGATTTCCCAAAAGAACAACCACAAAAAAATGCTTTTAAACAAAGGATAAACATGGAGTTTTGGAAACTCTGATTACACTTCTTTGAAAGTTTTAAGCCAAGGCAAAAGGGGGCAAGTGAGACTGTAATAGAATTCATCTTGCCAGCAGCATCATATAGCATTTGCTCTCCTGAACACTAACTTCAGCTGTGATTTATTAGGGGACCAAGTTCATGTCATCGCGCTTGATCTTCAGAGACCTGGCTTCAAATCCTGATTTTACTCACAATTGAAAATGAGGCTGGTGGTCAGGTCCTAGCCCCGTGTGACATGATTGTCAGCCTGCACTCGGGAGAATGGCCGTCTGGAAAAACAGGGAGTGTTAACTTGCAGGTCAGGGACTCAAGTACATATCAGTGGAGTTTTTATCTGCACCGAGTCTGGGAGGGGCTGCGGCTCCTGACCCGCTCAGTGGGACGCTTATTAAGCTGCCTGACAAAGTGGCTTAATACAATCCTAATGTCCTCCTAGGAAACATTTTTTTTTTTTTTTTTTTTTGGTCACAGCTTAAGAAAATGACTAATTATTAAAAGTTTGAAAAAGAAATAGGTCTGGGACTTGGAATGTCTGTGTAAAATCCTAAAGGCAGCCAATTTTGCTTCCTGGCATTTACTTGCCCTGTGCAGCTTATAAATAGTTTCCATGTGGAAACTGCTGCTTCAGTACAGACCTCTGATAAGAGGATGGGGAAATTAGTTTTGTAGAAGTCTGTCAGTTCAGGGGTAATGTGTATGCCTAAGCATAATCTTTTTTTTTTTTTTTTTTAATTAATGGCCTAGAGAATGAGGGTTGTTTGCTAACTATTGTGGAGAACAATAGGAAAAGCAAAAGATTTATAAAAATTAATTTCATAATTGGAGGTAAGACAGAGCCAGTCAATGTAATTAAAAAAGAGGGGAGATGATGAGCTCCACCAAGGCAAGAGTCTCTTGGAAAAATGTATTCCATTCATTATGCCATAACTGGGGGAAACGGGACCATGGAGTTATTTTACTTGAACATAATCTGAGTGGATCTTTTTTGGCAGAGAGGGAGACTGCTTGGGATAAGTGGTCCCTTTCCCTCATGGAAAGATCATCTCATCCATAGAAAAGCAGATATTATCTGGAACAAATTATGGTTCAGCTACCCTATCTTGATAGACATTAAATGGGGGCGTGTGTGTATCATGATGCTGACTTTTATTTAACACAACCCTTTCAAAACACTTTCTAAGGGCCAAGCATTATCCTAAAGACGATCCAAACATCAACTCGTTTGCTCCTCATAACAACCCTATGAAGTAGATAGTGTAATTTATCATCCCCATTCCCCAGATGAGGAAACTATGGCACAGAGAGGTTGAGCTGAAGGTCAAATATCTAGTAAACAGGAGAGCCGGGATTTAAACCCAGGCAGTCCAGCTCTGGAGTCTTGCTCATTCTAAGCTGCTTGGTGGCAATGCACCCTTGACTAGTTTTTCCCGCTAACCCCACCACAGACTGCTTACCACATACTTGCTTCATGAGAACTTTCTCCAGTGCTGCAGGGGTCACCTTGTCTGTAGGTTTTAACCCTTTCTGAATTTGGCATGTGGTGCTGGGATAACTCATCTTGTACATGTCCATGACTTTAAGCTCTTTAGTCAAGCTCTGAGAACTGGTTAATCCTGCCTGAACATCAACGTTACCAAAAACCTCCATCAGAATGGATTTCTACCAACAGTGCAAGATGAATGGCTAAAGAAGATGTGGTTTATATATTCAACAGAATACTACTTGGCAATGAAAAAGAAGGAAATCATGCCATTTGCAGCAACGTGGGTGGAACTGGAAGGTATTATGCTGGTATTATTCTGGAAGTCAGTCATAGAAGGACAGATATCATATGTTATCACTCATATGTGGATCCTGAGAAACTGAACAGAAGACCATGGGGGAAGGGAAGGGGAAAACACAGCTACAAACAGAGAGGGAGGGAGGCAAACCACAAGAGACTCTTAAATACAGAGAACAAACTAAGGGTGTATGGGGGTGGAGGAGAAGGAAAATGGGTGATGGGCATTGAGGAGGACACTTGTTGGGATGAGCACTGGGTGTTGTATGTAAGCCAATTTGACAAAAAAAAAAAAAAAAAAAAAAAAAAAAAGAATGGACTTCTAAGAACAGCTAGCTTTTGGAGGGATTTTCCCTCCATTTGGTCAGGAAGCTTTCTCTGATACCCTGTAGGTAGCTGTCCCTGTTATATTGATAAACCTGTATTTTAAGTACCCTTTTCCTTGATTGTCTTTCTTGTAATATAGAAGTTTTGTGAGACAGGGTTTATGCCTTAGTTGTCTTCTCACAGCCTCTGCCTAGCAAAACCCCTGATCTGCAGTAGGTACGCAGAGAGGTTTGTTGACTGCATGAGACCAGTTGACCTTTGCTGTGTGGTTTCCAAGCACTTCTAGGCTGTGCCAACGGACAAAGGCTCTCTCCTCTCTACCTCGGGGAATAGAGTTTGTGACTGATTTTACAAAGTTAGGAATAGCTTTAACCTGTGGCATTCCTTGTCAAACAAAATTTAATGATTATTAGAGATCCTGAAATAGAAATGGGGCAAACAGAATTTTTATTTGGAGAAACTCCCCCCAAACACCAATTTCACCAAAGAAACTACAAGGATTTTTAATTGCCTCTGGCTTCATTTTGCCAGCGCTAAGGTGCCTTTAAAAATTAAAATAGTACCAAATAAGAAGTTATTCTGAAAGCAGAAGAAGTCATTTAAGAGGAAAAAATCTTCCCTCATATCTGTGCTATCTGTGACTCATGATATCTAAATTATAGGACGTGGCACAGTAACAAAACTCCCTTGACCTAATGTCCAACATTTCCCAAGTAATCTAAGTATTCTAACCTCTCAGCCCTCACCCGACGACGTGCCTACTCACTCTAATCATCTCTGCTCCCTCGGTCTTCCAAGTCCTGTCTCCCTTACTGTCATCTGAGGTAATTTTCAATTTTTATGTGGTTGCCTGTCTCCCTCCTACATGACTGCCCATGGACGCACGCGCGTGCGCACACACACGAGATTTTATCTTCTTTTAGCTCTTTCTCTCCTCTCTGCAGTTTCACAGTAAAGATCAGAAGATAGCTGGGCTGTTTTGTGGATGTGGAAGGAGGAGATAATTGAGGATTAAAATTGGCTACTCCTCACCTTCTAGATGTGTGGCATTTTCTTATCTGCTTGTAGGAGACGGTTAAGGTTTACTCAGCCAGTAAGGAGTTATTTTCAGGAGTCCAGAGGATTTTCCAACAGGGGTGGGTTGGACTGTTTGCCGAAGCAGTGGAGATTACAAGCAACCTCCAGAGGGTGTTTGTAGCGCTGACCTCCAAGCAGGGAAGCGCATGTTAGCTGTGGCCTTGCTCTACGGTTTCTAAAGCTAAGCTATTTCTACATCTGGTGGGTACATCGCTGTTTAAAAAATAGGCTAAAAATTTGAGAATAACCGCATCCTTGACAAGATGTATCCTTTTCTAAGGAGAAATGCTGCAGCTGTCTAACAAAGAATTACAACACTCCACAGCTGTCTGGGCAGGAAATGAAGAAAATTATCCTGGCTATCTCAAAATGGGTGTTTGGGGGATGGAGGAGGGTAGAAGAGTTGCCATAGACTATTCTGGAATTAGGGCTCTGAGCCTGCCTGATTGATCTTATCTCATATTACAGGGTCCTTGGTGATCAGATTTCAAGTGGCATTAAAAATTTGAACCATCTAAAATCAAACAGCACGGTTATGTAGATTCTGGATAAAGAATTAAAGTGAAAAATATGTCTATTTTTTACAGCAAGCAGGTTTCCCGTCTTCCTCTTCCCATCCAATGAATAAATTACATTAAAAAAATTAATCCGAGTTACCTCAAAGTCAAATGTGAGGAAGCTACGCCTGTAGGAATATCATACAATAATCATCATTCCAGAAGACAACTGTCCATGTTTTTGCAAAGAATGTGGTCACTGGATAACTGCTTATTGCACGGCCATTTTTTTGTGTCCTCCATACTACTTTACAAAGGTGCAATTCCCAAGCACAGCTAAGATCAGATTATTCTTCTCCCCTAGAAACCATCAGTGGCTCCCCATTGTCCACAGCAGTGCTTCTCAAACCATAATGCACATATGAATCACCTGCGATCATGTAAAAATGCAGATTCTGATGCTGTTGGCCTAAGGTGGGGCCTGGGCTTCTGCATGTCTAACAAGTTTTCAGGTGTTCCTGAGGCTTCTTTTCCTTTAACCACAGTCTGATTAGCAAGGGTCTCCAGGATAGGCCTGGCAATGGCAGCAATGTGCACTTACTTTCCAACCATCTTTCCAGGCTGACTGACCTGTATTCTCTTGACTCTCCAAAGCCACTCTACTCTCTGGACCTTCCTGGGCTACTATTGTTTTTCCAGATATATCCATACCTTCTTTTATGCTTTGAGATGTTAGTCCTTATCAATGTCTTACTTGCCTTTATTAATCCAAAGAGCCCACATTTTCCACAAGCCCTTTTCAGACTCTCCCTGATTGTTCTTTCACTGTCCTGCTCTCCTCTTGCATTTTGGTTGAAATTTGATTTTCTGACATACTGCTGTCTGCCAGACTATCCTTATTGGTTGTGTACCTGTCTCTCCCAATGAACTATGAACATAGTGGCCAGCGATTTCTATACATCTCGGCCTCTTCTGCAGCATTTTGCACAATCCCTGCAGAGAACAGGTGCCAATAAAAGTTTGCTAGAATGGAATAAAATTCACAAATTGTGTAAAATCACTTCTCTAGATGGCTTTCTCTTGAATAGCTGAACCTCACCAGCATTCAGATAAAGCTCTTCACTGTTCTTTCCTGAGAGGATATGTCTTACTCCTTGGTAGTTAGGGATCACTCCTGGGTGTTTTTTGAAAAGGTTTTGATTTAGAGGATCTGTGTATGTGACTATGTGGGCTAAGCTTCTTAAAGGGGCAATCCAGCTGAGAATCACAAAAGAAAGCTGAGGCTGCTTCCTTTGCCAACCATACAAGCTGGTTTTTTATTGTTGCTAATGAGAGGCACTTGTGTTGACTGTCTAACAGGAAGTATCTTAATCCTTTCTCATTAGACTTCTAAAATTAGCCTTGTTTTGCCCTGCCTGAGGAATCATGAGATGTGCTACCTTTCCAGTTTTTTAGGTGGGATGACTGGAGAACTGAAGATCCATACCTACGGTCTGGAAGGACATTTCTAGCTGGGCATATTAATCTATAAGCTTTCAGAGTGACCTGGGCTCTGATTTTGGTACTGCAGTGTGTTAACATTGCTGTCCTAAACACATTATTTAGCCAATTTGAGCCTCAGTTTTCTCATCTCATAATGGGGTAAATTATACTCAACTGAGGAATTATTGATATTAAATGGAAGAACGTGTAACAATTGCTATGTACATAGGCATGCAACAAATACTGGTGAGTGTTCTTATAATTAGCTTCCTACTATATCATCAGTGCTTAAAGCCCTTCATCCATGTTTACTGAACACATCTCAACTATTACAAGTTGGGGATGAGACTGGGGCTCCTGAATTAAGTATCCAAGTTCTTCTTTTTATAGATTCCTGGACACTGTGTTGTACCCTATCACAGGCCCTTTCTAGTGGCAGAAGCAATACGTCATTAGTGACTTGATTACATTCCAAGTCAATTGAAATTGGGGCTTTTTAATCTCCTCTGGATCACGGATTCATTTCAAAATCTCATGAAAGCTATTAGCCTTCTCCTAAGAAAAAAATTGCGTGTATTCATGTACCTTTGCTTTTATCTTCTGGGGGTTGATGAGTCCCAGGATAAAAACCACTGGTTCCTGGATCTGCTTATAAACTTCTGGTTCCTCATGAGGCAAGAAGCCAAGAATAGCATAACAAAGTTGTACTGGCACAATAGAAGACCAGGAAGTTTAGGGAAAAATCACCCGACCATCCCCCAATTCATTTTCCCTGCTCAGGACAACCTAGAACAGAGATGGCTACTTGAAGTGGGGAAGGGGGTGGTCTGATAACCTTTTTTATTATATCTTGTTGAGAATTATTGTCAAACATATATGATATGAAAAGTTTCTGATATAAAACAACGATATCAAAAAGGTTTTCAATGAAAGTGAATATCCCAAGTTAGAAAGCCTCTTCTGTTTTAGCCATGGACAGGAAGTTGCCCAAGCAGCAAGGTATACTGTTCACCATTTATCTTGGTCCAGGTGGTAGATCTGTGTGCAAGCTGACTTGCATTAATAAACATTAACACAGTGGATGTGGAAACATGTCCAGGCCTTGCTCATCAGTTCCCATTTTCATACTTCCTGAGTAGGTTGGGAAACGTGGAAGGACAGCATGAATTCAATTTAACAGTCCAGTAAGTGCCAAAGAAATGATCACATCTCTGAAACTAAGTGTTTCAAACAAGATTTTTCAGATGGTAAAGAAAAGACAAATCCCTTGTTTAGTAAACAGCAAACACTTTATACATTAATCATCTACCAGACATTAGGTATAATCAAAGGTTCCGTTTTAGCTCAAATACAACTTATGTTCCCTAATTAATTACTTACAGGACTATGTAGTTTGCATTTTTAAGTGAATTTTCTACTTCCCAGATGTCTTCTTACAGGGACACTGTGACCCTTAGTAGAGAGGCTGGTTCTCTTATCACAGTGTTTTCAAGGCCTCTTGGGGTGTAAAAAAACACAGTTTAAGTACCACCTGCCATGTTGGACCCAGTAAGGAATTTGTGAAGTGGGAATGCAGTTCCTGCATTTAAGTAGGTTATATTCTTGGCAAAGAGGCTGCAAGTTGAGATGATGTAATTCAAATTTGATTTTTTTCCAGAGAAACGTTATAATGGACTTATCTTCCTGACCAAGTGTCAAGTCTTAGTGGATTCACAGAAATGAGGCTATCCTACTAGTAAGGAACTTCAAAGATAATCTGGGTCAGTCCTTTTCTTGAGTCAGAAAAGCGTTATTCTCACTGTTCAGATGAGACAAGGGAAATTCATTTAGAAGCTAAGTGTTCTGCTAATATGCCAACTAGGGGTGGGGCTTTGGTGGGTGAGGGAAGGATCTACGACAGCACTGTCCAATAGAACTTTCCGCAATAATAGAAATGAGCTATATCTGGACTACTCACTTCAGTAGTCACTAGCCCCATGTGGCTATTGAGCTCTTAAAGGCAGCTGGTGTGATGAGGAAACTGAATTTTCAATTGTATATAATTTTAATTAATTTAAATTTAAATATAAGTACCATGTGTGAATAGCACAGGTACATTAAACTGAATTTCAGTTCTTTTGAAAGGCAAGGACTGGGTGGCAAAATGAAAAGTATAACCAAGAGAATAAAATCTGATGAGATAAGTACCTCTCTGACTGAATTGGTTATTTTATAATGAAGTTTAAGGATCATCAATCTGCTGGTCAATACCAAGGAATTTTAGTAGTTTATAGCATGATAAAGTCTCAGAGCCATTTAACACATTTTATAGTACAGGGAAGAAAAGATACATGACAAATCCTAAGGGCATGGCCAAGTACCAAATCAAACATTTAGACTTAGGACAAGAAACAAATGCTATATCTCATGATAGAGTTAGGAGCATTTTAAAGAAAAATTCCCTAAGGATAATGGAGGAAGTTACCATGAAAAATTGTGGAATATATTTGGAAAAACAAACCCCAAAATGTTTTTGACTATGCACCTAGCCACAGGTCTAGAAGCAAAAACTATCCTTCTTGTAATTCTTTCTGCTAATTTGATTTTACTTCCAATTTAACATACCTACTTAAAAAAAAATCATAGTAAAAAGCATGAGACCAGTCTTCTTACAAATTTGTAAGTGTGCATCACAATATCGGTAACTACAAGCACAAAGCTCGCTAGAATTTTTTCATCTTACGTGATAAACTTTAGGCCCATGAAAGAGCAACTCCCAATTTTCCTCTCCTCCCAGCCCCTGGCAATCACCCTTCTACTTTCTGTTTTGATGAGTTTGACTACTTAGTTACCTCATATAAATGGAATCATGCAGTATTTATCCTTGTGGAACTTGCTTATTTTAGTTAGCACAATGTCCTCCAGGTTCATCCATTGTTGCTGCATATGACTATATTTCCTTACTTTTTAAAGCCTGAATAATATTCCATGGTATGTATAAATCACATTATTTATTCATTAGTCAATGGACACTGAGGTTGCTTCCACCTCTTGGCTATTACAAGCAATGCTGTAATAAACATGGGAGTGCACGCCCCTCTTGGAGATCCTCATTTCCATTTTTTTTTTTTTTTTTTGATAAATACTCAGAAGTGGGATGGCAGGATCATATAGTTCTATTTTTACTTTTTAAAATTAATCCTCCATACTGGCTGTGCCATTTTACACTCCTAACAATGTTAAGGCTCCAATTTCTTGACATCCTCACCAACACTTATTATTTTCTATTTTACTTACTTATTTTTATACGGCCAGTCTAATAGGTATAAGGTGATATCTTATTGTGGGTTTGATTTGCATTTCTCTTATGATTAGTGATGTGATGTCGAATGTCTTTTCACATACCTGTTGGCCCTCTGTATGTCTTCTTTGGAGAAATACCTATTTCAGTCTTTTGCCCATTTTTATATTATTTGTTTTCTGCTTTTGAGTTGTGAGAATTCTTCAAATATTTTGACATGAAACCCTTGTGAGATCCACACTTTGCAAATATTTTCTCCCATTCTGTAAGTTGCCTTTTTACTCTATTGTTTTCCTCACCATACAGAGATTTTTCATTTGATATAGTCTTTCTTATTTATTTTTGCTTATGTTGCCTATGCTTTTGGTGTCATATCCAGTAAATCATTGTCAAGATCAAGGTCATAAAATTTCCCCCTATGCTTTCTTCTAGAAGTTTTATAGTTTCAGTTCCTTGCATTTAAGACTTTAATCCATTTTGAGTTGATTTTTGTGTATGGTACAAGGTTCCAATTTCATTGTTTTGCTTGTGGATGTACAGTTTGCTCAATATCATTTGTTGACAAGATTACGCATTCTCTATTGTGTATTTTTAGTGCTCTTGTCAAAGATCAGTTGACCATATAGACAGGGGTTTATTTCTGGGCTTTGTGTTCTGTTCCATTGGTCTATATATCTGTCGTTATGCATTACCATGCTGTTTTAATTCATTTTATTGTAGCTTTGTAATATGTTTAGAAATGAGGAAGTGTGAGAACTTTAGCTTTGTTCTTTCTCAAGATTTTTTGGCTACTCAGAGTCCTTTGTGGTTCCATATGAATTGTAGGATTGTTTTTCTTTTTTCTATTTCTGCAAAAAAAATACTGTTGGGATTTTTATAGAGATTGCATTCAATCTGTAGACCACTTTGGGTAGTATGGGACATTTTATCAATATTGCCTTTCAGTCTACAAAAATGGAATGTCTTCCCATTTATTTACATCTTATTTCATTTCTTTCAGCAATATTTTATAAATTTAGTGTACAGGTCTTTCTCCTGATTGGTTAAGTTTAATCTTATATATTTCATTCATTCTGATGCTACCATAAATGTAGTTACTTTCTTTTTAAACATTTTTAAATGTTTACTTATTTTTGAGAGGAGAGAGAGACAGAATGCGAGTGGGGGAGTGGCAGGGAGAGAGGGAGACACAGAATCCCTAGCAGGCTCCAGACTGAGCTGTCAGCACAGAGCCTGATGGAGGGCTTGAACTCACAAGTGGTGACATGATGACCTGAGCTAAAGTCAGATGCTTAACCTGAGCCACCCAGGTCCTCCTGTAATTGCTCTCTTAATTTCCTTTCGGATTGTTCATTGTTAGTATAAAAACACAACAGATTTTTATTTGTTAATTTTGTAGTTTACAACTTTGGTGCATTCGTTTATTAGTTCTAACTTTGTGTGTGTGTAATCTTTAGGGTTTTTTTTTTTTTTTTTTTTTTTTTTAACATGTAGATCACGTCATCTTTCTTTCTGATTGGGATGACATTTGTTTTTCTTGCTTCATTGCTCTGTTAGAACTTCCAGTACTTTACTGAATAGAAGCAATGAGAGTGGGCATCCTTGTCCTATTCCTAATCTCAGGACAAGGAAAACTTTGAGTTTTCCTCAAACTCAATAGGAATAGGACAGAGAAAAAACTTTGAGTTTTTCACTGTTGGGTATGAAGTTAGCTATCACTTTTGATACATGGCCTTTATTATGGAGAGGTACACTGCCTATATTCCTAGCTTATTGAATGTTTTTGAGATGAAGGGTGCTAAATTTTATCAAATGTTTTTTCTGTTTTTTATCAAATGTGAATTTTATTCTTTGATTTTATGTGATTTTTATTCTTTCCTCTGTTAATATGATGTGTCACATTAACTAATTTTCCTATGTTGAACCATACTTGCATCACAGGGATAAATCTTAGTCATGGTATATGATGGGTTTTTTAAAGGTGTATTGAATTTTGTTCGTTAGTATTTTGTTGAGGCTTAATATGTATATATTTTTAACTTGTATTCATCAGGGATATTGGCCTGTAGTTTTCTTTTCTTATAGGGTCTTTTATGGCTTTGGTATCAGGGTAATGCTGGCCTCATAAAATGAGTTTTCAATTTTTTGGAAGAATTTGAGAAGAATTGACATTAATTCTTTAGCTGTTTGGTAAAATTTACCAGTGACGTCATCTGCTCTTGGGTTTGTCTTTTTGGGGGAGGGTTTTGATTACTGATTCAATCTCCTTACTAGTCACAGATTAGATTTTCTATTTCTCCATGAGTCAGTCTTGGTAAGTTGTGTGTTTCTAGGAAGTTATCAATTTATTCAAAGTTATCCAATTTGTTAGTTTGTAATTGGTTATAGTTGTCTCATAATCCTTTTTATTTCTATGGCATTAGTTATTAATGTCTTTTTTTTCTTTTTTTTTGTGTGTGTCTTTCCTCTTTTTCTGAGTCCAGTTAAAGATTTGTCAACTTTTTTGATCTTTAAAAAAAAAAACTCTTAGTTTTGTTGACTTTTTAAATTATTTTTCTCTTCTCTATTTCTGCTCTAATCTTTGATATTACTTTCCTCCTGCATTTAGTTTGTTCTTTTTTTTTTTTTTTTTAATTTTTTGAGTTGTAAAGTTAGGTTGTTTACTTAAGACAATTTTTTTTTAATGTAGGCCTTGTCACTACAAACTTTTTTAGTACTGCTTTTGCTGCATCCCATACCTGTTGGTGTGCTATATTTTTGTTTTCATTTGTCTCAAGATATGTTCTAACTCCCCTTTTGATTTCTTCTTTGTCTTATTGGATGTGCAAGGTGTGTTTAATTTTCACATACTGTGAATTTTCCAGTATTCCTTCTGTAATTAGTTTTTAGTTTCATTCCATTGTGGCTGGAAAAGATGCTTGATATAATTTTAGTCTCTTTAAATTTGTTAACACCTGCTTTGTGTTTTATGACCTAACATGTGATCTATCCTGAAAATATTCCATGTGTGCTTAAAGAATATATATTCTGTTGCATACACCCACATCTCACATAGTTTTTGTTGCTTAAAAAGACAATGACATCATTATATTTAAAAATATGTAAATTTTAGTTCTCACAAGAGCAATATCCTGTATTTGAATAAATGTTCATATAAACGTAAAAAAAAAAAAAAGAATATATATTCTGTTGCTGTTGGGTGAAATGTTCTTTATATGTCTATTAGATCCACTTAGTGTTTAGTGTTGTCCAAGTGTTCTGTTCCCTTATTGATCTTCTATTTGGATATTCTATTATTGAAAATAGAGTATTGACATCTCCTACTATTATTGTGTTGCTGTCTATTTCTCTCTTCAGTTCTGTCAATGTTTGCTTTATATATTTAGTTACAGATACCCCTGATGTTGGGTGTGTATATATTTGTATATAATTGTGTATATAATTGTTATATATTCTTGTGAATTGACCCTTTTTTATTATAATATCTTATCTTTGTCTCTTTTGACAGTTTTGTCAAAAATAAGACAGAAAAGTCTGTTTTTTGTTGTTGTTGTTTTTGTTTGTTTCTGATATAACTATGGCCACTCTTTACTCTCTTTTTGGTTACCATTCACATATAAATGTTTTTTTATCCTATCACTATCAGCCTACATGTGTTTTTAAATCTATAATGAATCCTAGTAGACACCACGTAATTAGATTTTTGCAAAAACTCATTCAACCACTCGAGGTCTTTCTATTAGGGAATTTAATCCATTTATATTTAAAGTAATTATTAATATAGAAGGACTTACTATTACCATTTTGTTAATTGTTTTATGTCTATCTTATAGTTCTTTTGCCCCTTATCTTAGTTTGTTTAGGCTGCTATAACAAAATATCACAGACTGGGTGGCTTATAAACAAGAGGAATTTATTTCTCACAGTTTTTTAAGGATCTGCCTCACAAGACTATGGGATCTGGCAAGTCTGAAATCTGCTGGGCAGTCTGGTATACTGGAAACTAAGGTAAGAACTGATTTTGCCATTTTGAGTCCAAAATTAGTAGGGTAGGTTGGAAGGCTGAAAACTCTGGCAGGGTTTCTATATTACAGTCTTGAGGAAAATTACTTTTTCTTTATGGAACTGCAGTTTTTCTTTTAAGGCCTTGAAATGAATGAATAGGACCCACTCACATTATTGAGGATAATCTTTACCTAAAGTCAACTTATTGTTAATATTAATCACATCTAAAACTATCTTCACCATATCATCTAGTTTAGAGCAAATAATTGGACACCATAGCCTAGCCAAGTTGACACATAAAATTAACCATCAGAATATTCTACATTATATAAAATGACTAACCTAATGTCAGAGAGAATCAAAGATTGTCAGGGCAAAAAAGACATGGGAGACCATATTGCTGAAGTCTTCATTTCACAGTTGAGGAAACTGAGGAGCAACAAGGTAGAGTGCATTATTAGAGGTAATGTGGATTAGTAGATAGGACTTTGGAGTTGGAAAGATGTAAATATGAGGGTCATGTTCATCTTTTATCAGTTTTTTATCCTTTGACAAGATATTAGCCTCTCTCTGCCTCAGTTTCAACATCTGTAAGATGGGAATTATCTACCATCCTTAACAGTAATATTTGGTAAGAACAGTCTGTAGTAGAGAGTGATTGCTTAATAATTGAAAATTAATTATTATCATTATTGACATATCATGGGGTGATGATGTAGCTTTTAACTTACTTAAGAACTTCGCTAGAAAGTAAGAAAGAGTATTGCCATCTTAGTTCTTTGTTCCTTATCACAATGGTGCTTTCAGTAATAATGTGAAATTATGCTAAATGTGATAGACTATCTAATCAACGGTGTATACTTTTATTTTTATTTTTTTTTTAATTTTTTTAACGTTTATTTATTTTTGAGACAGAGAGAGACAGAGCATGAACAGGGGAGGAGCAGAGAAAGAGGGAGACACAGAATCTGAAACAGGCTCCAGGCTCTGAGCTGTCAGCACAGAGCCCAACACAGGGCTCGAACTCACGGACCGTGAGATCATGACCTGAGCCGAAGTTGGACGCTTCACTGACCAAGCCACCCGGGCGCCCCTCAATGGTGTATACTTTCAAATCCATGTATTCCTCACTTACAAATACTGAAATAAAATCAGGCAATGTTTTGTCAGTTGCAGATTCCTATCAGGGTTTGGAGATTCAGGAAAGTATTCCCAGGCAGATTTTGAAGAGTATGTTGAAGACTGTTCTCATGGGGAGGCCTGAGTCCATGTTGGATGAATTTCTGAGATATTGATCCAGGGCTGTTTGTTTTGTGGCTCTTTTTTTCTCATTATGAATGCACCTTTGCAAGCCTGGCCTTAGACGTCATGATACTGTCCTTTCTGCTTAGAATCAGAATGTCTGTTTTTGCTACCTTGAACCAATGGCTCACCAACTTAGCAGCTTCCCAGTGCTTGTGGATGCTGTATACAGAAACCTGAGTTGGCACAGACCGACCTGACTCTTACTTGTGAGAATTCTCCATTCTTTGATCCTTTACTGTGTTGTTGCTTTACAATGTCAAGAGCCTAAAAGCTTTGGCTTGAATGGTGGCCAAACACATAGACATTCAGGACTGAGTTTGATCCTTAATCCACAAAATCAAAGATTCCCCTCTCAGCCACAGGTCCTGCTTGTTGCCTTATAAAATTGGATTACTACTGTCACTAGAACACTGTCTTTTCCTTTTATCAGTCATTCTAAAAGCTTGACTATGAGTGTGCCAATAAAATAATGAGACAGCCCCCACCTCCCAACAAACATAGCAGAAAAACTGCCAACTGAATTTATCTTTGAAAGTCATTTTTCCTCAAACATTTTTGAAACTCACTGTTTAGAACTGTTTTTAAAATGTCTTGTAGTGACAGTTTTCACAAAAGAAAAAAAAATTAGTGTTGTTATATTGTAGTCATAGGACATTCTTCTAGGCTCTACTGTATTTTTCCCCCTTCATTATTTTTTCCTCTCTTTCCTCCATTTCTTTTTGTAGGGTGGGAAGTGGAAGAAAGAACGGGAGTCAAGGCTAAGGAATCAAAGAGGAGATGGGGGACCTGAATGGAGAACACCTCAGGAGGACTCCATGGGGTAATGCTTCTCAAACTTAAATATGCACTGAAATCTTTGGGGATCATGTCAAATTTCAGATTCTGATTCAGTCGGTTAGGGTACAGATTGAGGGTCTATATTTCTAATATGTTTCTGAGTTATGTCACTGCTGCTGGTCCACACTCAGTATTCAGAGTAACAAAGACACAGGGAAAGAGGGAAGCCACAGTATAAGAGCCACTATAAATGAGACATCTTACATGTTCACTCAGGCACTTCTTATAACAGCTCTGTAAGGTTACTTTTCCTTTGTTACAAATATGGCTGTAGACTCAGAGAGGTTAGGTAACGCACTGAGCTGGATTCCAATCTGGTTTAGTGTGATATCCAGGATTCCAGTTGGCCTCTCAATGCTGCCTCTCATTTTTAATATGTGTGCTGCCCTCCTTGCTAGTGATGCCCAGGCCCCAGCAAGATGCCCACATTCTGCTCCACAGAAGCTTCTCACAGCAGCTGCCCCTTTCCACACTCACTTGTCCAGGAGCTTTGGTTTGGTTACAACCCCCTTCCTTGCCCTCAGTCTCTTTTTCTCCTCCAAACATTTTACACAGTGCTGCCAGAGTGATTTTTAAAGTGCAGCTCTCATCAAGTACTCCCCTGTTTGAAAGCCTTCTGCATATATGACACACTCTTTGGCTTGACATTCAAAGATTTTCATGATACCATCCTTGCTTCCCAGATCTCTCCCACATATCCATTGGGTTGCAACCAAATGGGCTACTCCTGTTTGCTTGAACAGACCCTGAACTTCCTTGGTTTCCCAACCTTTGCATATTTAATCTTTCTCCTGCAATCCTCAACTCTTCCTCTCAGCCATGTTAAGATCTTTTCCATGCCTTGTCTACCCCCCTAAGCCAGATGCCAGTACTCCTTTTTTTGGAAATTCTCAGATCCCTTTCCTGACAGCATGCTTCTTATTCCATCTCAGGCAATATCAACCCCATTCTAAAGCATGATGTACAGGAGACTTTGTGGAAATTGCCATCATTTAGTACTTGTGGAATCCTGCCCCCTGGGTATCAGGAGTCAAGAGAACAGAGCAAGTGCTAAGCAATATTTCATAAATTCAGTGATAGTATAAAATTGAGAATCATGAATGAGGTTAGATTGTAAGTAAACTGTAAGTTAAGTACTTTCAGAATATTAGCTCTTTAGTTTTTGTGGTTTTTCTTTTTTTGAGTTTTTAATGAGCTGACTAAAGCTCAGAATAAAACTATACGTTAAAACAGTATATAATGTGTCCAGTACTCATTCTCATCATCACCTGTAAAATGCAACAAAGAAATCCCTTGTTCCTAGAATGGTAGGGGTATTTTCTGAATGTGCAGCCATGGGACAACTAGAACAGTGCCTGGCATATAGAAGAGGCTCACCAAATGTTGCTTTCCATCATTTTGTTCTCTAAATTAATTGTATAGGACTGCTGAAGGGAGTTCTTTGATCTAGAAAGCTTACACAGCAGTGAGAAGAAAGCATTTGGTTTTAAGCATTTTTTTTTAACTACCAGGTGTAGAAATATCTTGTGAAATAGAAAGTGGGAAGCCACATCTCCCTGGAAACCTTTTTGATATTCTTAGACAAATCAGAAGAGCAATGAATAGCCACTGGTAATAACAATAACTCACTAGGCACCATGTTCCTTTGTCTTGGCAGAATGTTTTGGAAAGATTGCCAGTCTTTGTAGTTCTCCTATAAAGCAATCCTCTTGCAATGATTCAGTTTAAGGGAAGATTACCTCTTCTTCACCTATGGTGGACATTAAAGAAGGAAGACGAAATACAGTACAGAAGCCAACTTAATAAGAAAATTATTCAAATCGCCAGCCCTCTGTGTTACTAGATTTGACCTTCATGTCATTAGCATTGATATCAAGATAGAAAAAATTGTTTCCTATGTGCATTGACAACAGTGACCCTGAAATTAAAATGTGCCCAAGAGTCATCTGGGAAGGTTGTTAAAAATGTAACTCTCTGAGAAATTCTGATTCAGTAGGTATTCAGTATGACTTAAGAATCTAATATAAGTGGTTCTTGGATTACTTTACAGTTTTCATATACAGTTGAAGAAATTGAGGATCAGATTCTTAACCAGGAAAATAAAAATGAAAATGCCAAGTGATTTTTCAAAGTTTACATGGATAGAAATATAGAAGTGCCAGGATTCCAGCCTAGGTTTTTTATGTCAATCTGGGTATTTCCTCTAACTCACGGTTGCCTCTAATTATCTAGGGATGTGTGTCTCAAAATTAATGTACCTATAAATCAATTGGAAAATTTGTCAAAATGTAGATTCAGATATGGTAGGTCTGAGGAGGAGCCAGAGAGCCTGCATTTCTAACAGGCTCTCCTGGGTGATGTTCCTGCAGCTGTTCTGTGGACCACACTTTGAGTTGCCAAAATGTAGGACATCGTTGGTCCTGGATTGAAACGTGTAAAGAAATGAGAGCTGGCCATGAGCTAAAATAAATTGGCGCTTTCTTACTCTGTAGCCTCTATTGTAGATAACACAGGATTGAGAAAATAGAAGGATACTAGATAAATAAGAATACAATTTAGTTGCTGAAAGGCCCAGGGGAATCAGGTGGTGGCCCTGGGTAAATCTCACTTTGCTTTTATTTTTCCCCCTCTTTGGTGTAGTTTTCATGGTGATCTGTCTCCCTGGGAAGCTATTGAGTGAGTCTGATGAAAGCAGATGATTGTTCCTAGAAATATGAGTGAAGTAGCAGGAAATGAAGATGTATGAGAAGAAATAGAACAGAAAGCATGGTTGGAGTTAATGTGAATTTTTTTAGATGATGAAATGACCTAAAAACAAAAATGAAATGAAAAACATTTATGTGTGTTCATAAGTATAGTTAACAGGGTTTCAAAAAATATCATAAAATTAGGTTATGGAATTGAGATTATTAAGCAGGAAAATAAAAATGAACACATAAAATTACCTACTTCTTTTTCTAAAGTCTTTGAGACTAGTTATTTTATACCTTTTCAGAGAAGGGAAAAGAAATAAAAATTGAAGTAGAATTACTTCTGCACTGAAGAAGAAGTATTTCATTTGGCATAAGAGAGAAATTCAGAGTCTCTAAAGTCTGAAAATAGTATATTGGGGGAGGATATAGACACAACATTTTCAGAAATTTTTAGAAAGTGATGCTTCTTTTCTGAAGAGCTTTAATCAATTAAGATTTGAGTTCCTATTATGTGCCAGACACCAGGCTGGGTACAGGAATACTGCAATGATAAGTTATGGTACCTCACATGAGACAGGAGACAGATTTGCAAATAGATAACTATAATGCAATGGAATGACTTACAATAGTGGAATTGTGAGCCAAATGTGGGAAGTCAGAAGAACTAATTTTGTCCAAGTGAGTTAGGGCAGTCTTCAAAGACATAATATTTAATATAAGCATTGAAGGATCGTAAGAGACGGCCTGAGGAAGCTTATTAATATTCACTTCAGCAAGTATTATTTATTATTACATAAAATGGTTAATAAAAGTCTCCCTATGAAAGCTGACAGTCTTGAGTTCAAATCCCAGTCCCACTGTTTCATGATTGTATAGCCTTGGGCATATTATGTAATCTCTTTGAACCTAGATTTTCTCTTTTGAATAACAATATGGTATGCTCACTGAGGAAATAAATGAGATAAATGAGGAAGGAGTAAGTGCATGACTTTCAGTCTTCTAGATATACCTGTATTCTGATGTCAAGAGATTTAGATCCTAACTAAATTCCTGAAGACACAATTCTCTGAATGAGGCTGTTTCTTTTATGAATGCCACATTTGTTGGTTAAATTCTCTGTTCTAAGATTTCCATTCGTTTCTTGATCTAGATTTTCCCTCATGATACTTGTACTGGCTTTAATAGTGTTCCCTACAAAATTCATATCCACACAGAACCTCAGAGTGTGACTTTATTTAGAAACAAGGTCTTTGCAGATATAATAGTTGCATTACAGTGAGATCATACTGAATTAGGATGGGCCCTAAATTCAGTATGACTGGTGCTCCTATAGGAAGAGGAAAAGATGCACAGAGGCAAAGGAAGAAGGCCATGTGAAGACAGAGGCAGGGATTGGAGTCAGGCTGTCAAATGCCAAGGAACACTGAAGATTACTGGCAACCACCAGAAGCTAGAAGAGTCTAGGAAGGATCCTTCCCTAGGCTCTGAAGGGCCTTTGGAGGAAGCATGGCCCTGACATTTTGGAATCCTAGCCTCTAGTATTATGAGAGAATAAATTTCTGTTGCTTTATGCTAGCCAATTTGTGACGCTTTGTTGCAGCAGCCCTAAGAAACTAACTTGACACCTATATGCCATCCGCCTTCCAGTTAGAGTCATGAGGTTAGTTCTAAAGTCACATGGTGGCTTTGCAGCATGTTGACTTGACAGGCTGGGCTGCATTCCCTAGAATTCTCTTTCTTCCCTATATGTTTTTGGTTAAGGTGGGTCACATGAGACATCTTTGCACAAGTTTTGGGGGTCGCAGTTGAAACAGCAGTAGCCATATTGTTTCTGTGCTCAGAAGGTTAGGTCAGGGCCACCTGGTGCTCTTGTAGCCCATACACAGGGCTGTGGGGCAGCAGCCAACAGCTGCTCTACTTTCCCCTGGATGCTTCTTCAGCTTCTCTGACTCCTAGGCCAAGTACGTTTAACCCTGTGAGGAATGATCCATTTCTCTTGCAGGAGACTGTGAGAGACTCTACATGGGTTCTAGCTTGGCCTCTCTCTCCCCACTTTATATCCATCTTCCCTTCTGAGCTGCCTGGCCTGCAGTCATCAAGCTCCAGCATCAGATGCAAAGACAATAGCCTTGCAGAAATGATTTCCCAGCTAGCTCAACTTTGTAAAGTCAAATCCTTATAATACATTACTTTTTTGATTGGGACCTCACAGATATAGGCACGCTGTGCCCCAAAGTTTAGTCCCAAGCTTTCAGGCAAGATAATCACTCCCTGTCCACAGATGAGAGGGTCGTATTTTAAAAATCTGTGCACCTGAGGTTCTTGAACATACTAGGTAAAATGCCAAAGAGTGTTTTACGTGAACTTACCTTTTGGAGCTCTCAGCCTATAGGAAATTTAGTGGCTCAGCATAAAGATCCCCCATTTCCTCTCCCTCATGTTTGTGACTTTTTTTTCTCCTTGCTTTGCTACCAGAGAAAAAGAAAATTACAGTCAGCTCCTACTGTTCCCTGCTTCTTCTCCTGCTGGGAGCAGTAGGCTCCAGGGTTCATATTCTGTTTTATAATGGCTTTTTCAGCCATCATTCGGGAAGACCTTGGCTCGACTGTCAGCATGGAGCGTGGCTGTCTGCAGCTGGAGCCTCAGAGGAGAGCCCCTGACTCTGCAGCGACAACCCCTTCTCTTCAACCTTGTGCTAGATCTCTTCCCTGAAAGCCGCACAATGTAATCAGAGACATCCTGATGTTGATGGGAAGATGAATCATGATAATGGGTGCTGCATTTTTTTAAGCTCCCATTCACTTTGTGCGTAAAAGCTGGCCATGACATTTGCAGCTGGCTCTACCAGGCAGTTCTTCTTGTGCCAACACTGAGTATGCTCTCATAATATGGCCCACAATGAAAGCTTCATGCAATTATAATGAAGATCCTGTAGCCAGAATGAATGACTCCATTCACTGCAAACATGGAACTTGCTATGGATGTTCAATTGCATTTGATGCCTCCTGGGTAGAGTAGAAAGGGAGGTGAATGGTGATGTCATCTTGGGAGAAAATGGGTTAGAATAAGCAAAAGAAGCCTTGCTATTCTCAATTTTAGTTCGCATGCCAGTAGAATGATGCCTGCAACCTGGCACTTTGCACCTCATAGGTCATGGATAACAGTCTTTCTTTCTTTCTTTCTCTTCTTCTTCCTTTCTTTTTTTTTTTTTTTTTTTTTTTTTTTTTTTACAGAATCATTCCATAGCTCCTTTTGGTCCATTGGGCAAAGCTCTAGTTCATTAACTTAGCATGTAGGCCCATTCTCAATCTAGCCCCAACTTAGTTTCTCTAAACCACTGACCATTTCTTTAGAATGCCATTTACCCGTATATTTCCGTGACTTTATTTACCTTAATTTTCTTGTCTCTTTTCTACGTTGGGAACTATTATTTAGGTTTTAAGAACTAGCTCAAACATTATTACCTTTGACATCCTCACATAAAATGAGGAATTATTTCTACTGTGTTCCCCATAGACTTTTCATAAACTTCTACTATAATCCACAGTACAAATCATGTAATTATTGATTTGTCTAACTTTTTGATTTTGTGTTTTGTTTTGTTTTTTGTTTGTTTGTTTGTTTGTTTTTTGTGGCCTTGATGGATTCATCAGAACCTAGAATAGTTCCTGGAGCCAATGTGGAATCAACAGCTTTTCTTTTTGAAGAGAATTGAATAGCATCGGAAAGAGAACAATTACCTTGGCCAAACATCGTTAAATTATGACTTTGGCTTCCTGGGTTCTAATCTCAATTGTTTATTTCCATTTGACCTTAAACTATCTTTAATGGCTGGTCAGAGCTGGGTGACACTGACAAGTATGGGAAGTCTCAATTTCCTCTTGCCTTGATTTCTTCATTTGCTAATTGGTGACTGTGATATCCACTCTTGCTAACTCATATATATGTTCTGAGAATCAAGTGAAATAAGAAATATAAAAATGATAACACCCCCTACTTCATTCCCCATCAAGAGAGCATACAGCAATGCTAGCTATTTTGAATAATGTTTTCCTCATACCTTCAGGGCTCACTAACTCTCTGACAATGGACTGTTAAAACAGGCTGACCCAAACTGAGAGTCTATTCCTCTGCCACCCATGATTGGTAGGGAGGAGGTCCAGGAAGGCCAGCAGCTTCTGAAACTTAGAAGAATGAACTTTGGTGTGTGGTTTATTTGTTGTGGGCTTTTCCTGTTCATTCTCCAGGCTTGTGTCAGATACTTGGTCAAAATAGTGGTGATCAAGAGGAAGACATGAGTTTGAAATGCCAAGTCAGTTAATGGACTGCACTCCCTAAGAATAGTGGTACTATCAATAAACCTTTCTTTGGAGGCTCTGGAGATTACTAAGGGACAGTGGGGCTCTTCCTTGAAGACTTTATGAAGGAAGAGATTCTTATTGGTCCAAGATGGCCCAGCATTCTTCTTAGTTGAGGCCAGCTGCTTCTATCTCCTCCTCAGGTATGAGCTGGCATAACCATTTTCTTTGGCAATTAGGTTCAAGATAACCCAGGGAAAACTTTAAAAAGCAGAGAAAAATGGTCTCTGGTGTCGACATCCCCTTTATGTACTTTCTCCAACATTCCTACAGCCTTTTACCCTGAACTTGTAGCATGCAAGGGGCCTCGTTTTGGCCCTTAGCTGTCCAAATATCACTCCTTCCTGTTTGCCTTTCCCCAAGTAGTAGAAAAAGAATTAGTAGCTTATTGTTCTAATTATGGAAGATGATCACTGCTTAATAGATTAAGGTGTCTTTATTTCCTGTGTTTCCAGGCTTTTACTGGGGTAAAATAGCAAAATTTCAAAGCAGACTATAGTGATATAAACCACAAAAGAATGTTTTTCTGTGATAATTTCAATACCTTTGTTCATTAATAATTGTGGACATCTGCACATTAGATTATGATGTGTACTGTCAGAGTTTTAGTGCTTTTTCTTGTGTCTACAGAGAACAAGTGAATTTCAAACACTCTTAAAATGGAGATTCTTAAAAGCAGGAAACAGTTCGTGCCTCTTGGGCAAGTCAAAATAAGATGATCACTGGATTGGGGGGGTGGGGAGGCAGTGGAAGACATAAGATGAAGGGAACAGATTTTGTTTTCCTTTTGTATTAATAACCCAGATGGTCACATTACTGAAGACAATCACATCTTAATAAATTATTGTTACACTGGTAGTCATGAAGAAACCAAAAAAGAATACAAAGAGAAGGCGTCATGCTGTCTCATGTACTTTAGTAGTAAGAGTTGCCATAACATGATGCGTTTTCAACCGGTCAGGTAAAAATAAAATTTGCTAATGAGATATGACAACCTTAAGTAAGGCACATGGAGAGAATTCACATATTAGGTACAGAAAAAAAAATGAGTGTTCTAGTTATAAACCCAAGATATTTGTATCTCATCAGCAAAAAACAAGCTTACCAATAGGTGATAGCCTTGTTATATCAGTGACATCAAGAGTGTCTTAATTGTCATAATTCTGTAGAAATGCCTTCTACGTATGTTAGCAAAATAGATTAAAAATATCTGCCTGTGAAAATGAATGATTTATTGCTATTCCCTAGACAAGGATGGTTTCATTTAAAGTAGTAATAAACACCTGGCATTTGCTCATCTCTGCTTTTTCTTTTGTCCAGCTTCTCTCTCTATTTCATAGACTCTTGGTTGGAAAGGAATAGTAAAACGGTCACCTTGTTCATCCACTCATCTGATGCTTGGATCTTTTCCAAAGAAGAACAAACAGAAGGGCTTGAACTGCTCTGGCAAGTGACCTCCTGAGGTCACCCATTCTGCCTTTAGATGCCCCTGACTGCTCAGGGTCTCTTTTCTGCATCTCCTTCTCACTGGCCCTGGCTCTGCTCCCTGGGACTTCACAGGATAGTGCCAACCCTTCATGAAAACAACAGCCCTTCAAGTATCCACCAGGTCATGTGAGCCTTTCTTTCCCCCCTCAGACTAAACATTCTGTGTCCTTCCATCATTCCTCTTATGACAAAGTTCAGAGTCTCTTCACCCTGGCAACTTTCTTCTGATTGACCACATGCTTCTTAAATGTGGTATCAAAAGGGGAATGCAACACTTTAGATGTCATCTAACAAAGCAGAACAGGGCTATAATTTTCCTTAATCTATTTGAAATGAACATGTATTATGCTGCTTGAACTCAAATTAACCCTTTCAAAGTCATATGAGATTTGATGGGCATCAGTGATTTTTTAAAATCACATAGCTGCTAAACAATGTCTTCACTCCATCCTATTCTTGTCCAGTTGTTTATATGGATCCACACATCAGACCTTTCATTTATACCTACTAAACTTAATTTTAGGTTTGATTCATTATTCTTGCCTATTACATTTAAAAAAAAATACTTAAGACAATGAGATGTCTAGTCCAATCCGAGCAGAAGTTGTAAAGTTGTTGAACCAAAGGAATGACAGGGGCAGAGCTCTTGACGTTTCACTGTATCCTCTTTCCTTTTGTGGTCCTTCATTCCTTATAACAATCTCCGTGCTCTCAGCAATGCTGCCTTTTCCCTTTGGGTTGTTGAATGATTGATTTTGAAAGCCTGCTAACTTTGGCTTGGACAACTATGATAGAGCATTATTATGAAAGATGCTTACTCTTTTCCTTTATAGAAGAAGTCTTGAAATGACATACATTCCCTGTCTAAGATCTAGTCTATTCTTGACCTTTTGGGAGACAAAGTTAGTGATCATGCTGATTGGTCACCACTTGGCTCAATTGCAGTTGCCTTTGTAACAACAACAACAACAACAACAACAAACAACCTGTTTATAGTGTTGAGATTCAAGAAATATTAGTTCTGACCCTGGCATCATCTCCTTGAACAAGTGAGATAATCTCTCTAGGCCTCAGTTGCTGAAACAAAAAGGGATAGAGTAGGTTTCTTGGCCTCATGATCAGTGCTTTGTCTATTTCCAGAAATGCCATAGCTTCCTTAATATGGAAACATGTTTAAAATCTCGCTCACTAAAAACTGAGTCCTCTATGCTAAGGTAAGAGTTCTCCATTTGAAACCAAATACTTCATGAGAAAGTTAATACATTTAAATTAGCTACTAATACTTTAGAGTACAGCTTTTTGGAAGGTTGCCAATTAAATAGCTGAAGAAGCTTTGCATTGGATGAGAGTCATAAAACGAAAGTGTAGGTAGGAGATAGTGGAAAAGTTCCACACCAGGGAATTGCCTGGAATCAGGAGGCATCATATGCTATATGGGGTATCTTGCCAGCTAGAGGTGGACTTAGAAGCTGTGAGTCTGAGTGGAAGGATGATGACAAATTATTGTAGGAACTGGAAGGGAATTAGGCAAGCAGCCAATTCAATCCCCTCATTTTATGGATGAGGAGACTGAGCCCTACGTGCCTTGCCCAAGGTCATACAGCTGGTTAGTGCTGGGGTCAGGTCCCTGATTCCTGCACCGTGACTTTCCTCTATATCATGAAGACAAACTACACAATTTTGCTTAAAATGGCACGGCTCTCAGGTTCCAGCACCATGCAAAGTGAGCGAGATTGATGAGGTGGTTGAAGCAGTCTATTTGGGAGTAGAAAATGCCTCTCCCTGAGGCTGCACAGCCATTCTGTCAGTAATGTTTGGGTAAATGCATCAGTGTGGTTGGTCTCTGTAGAGATTGGCAGAGAACACGCAATATTCACACTCTTCTATTGTTCTTTGGTGGGAGCAGATCTTACTGATTAATTGGACTCAAAGTCCTGGTTGAGGGTATTCACAGAGTGATTTTCCTGCCAAACACGTAGTCCCAGATGAAGACAAATATCACCAGTCAAATGGATCCTAGATGAGTAGAGAATGTTCATGGAATGGTGTATGGAAGCTATTACCTGTGAAGTCTTTGCCACATCATCTTTGCTGTCTCCCAGGGCAGATGCGGAGTACTTTTGGTATTAGCATCTGTGGAACTTTTTTCTGAAGGATTGCCTTTTTAGAATTTCTCTTGCAGCATCAAACTTGCTCATTGTGGCTGAATAATCTTTGGTCATCACCTTGTACCTGCCTTGCTATCACTTTAAGGAAAGGCTCTCAAGGACAACTCCTACCCAGGCCTAACTCTGCAGAACTTGGAGCCAAAGAGAGTCTTATTTCTTAAGCAGCCATCTAGAGAGGTGCTTCTCAAACACAAAAGTATATATGAATCACCTGAGCATCTTGTTCTACTGTAGATTCTAATTCAGTATGTCTGGGATGGGGCTTGAGATTCTGCCTTTCAGACAAGCTCTCAGAAGATACCAATGTTGCCGATCTGCAGACCACACTTTGAGTAGCAAGGTTCCGGCTTAGCCTCAGCCTGACTTGTGGAGACACTCATAAGGTCTGTCTGCTTACACAGGCTCTTCCACACTCCACTCCTAGAAGAGTGTTTAACCAGGACCTTCCTGGGCCCAGAGGGAAAATTATTGAGCCTATTATGCACTAGCAGTGAACATGGATCTTTGCACCTAAGCCTTCTTAATCAAATCTGCAATATTTGTGGGTGGGACTGTTTGCTTGCACAAACACCCTACACTTGCCCACAGTAATTAGGTAATTGAATTGCAAACAGTAATTAGCTGCCTAACTGCCTGCTTGTTCATGCAGGTATCCAATTTGCTTTTGAAATGTGGGCTTATACTGGTGAAAATGGAAGCTGCCGTTAAAGACTGCAGACACAATTAGGAAGGCCCATTGAAAACCTGGCTCTGAGTGAGCCGGCTGTTGCATACTTCTCCCTTATTACTTTTTTCCCTCCCTATTTCAGTTACTCTGATTACATTTTTTCTCTGTGACTTGGAGAATCTCAGTTCCATTGTGTTACTTAAGAAAAATGAGAGGTGGTATTGGATGCCTGTTTTCATGTCTTCGGGATAAAATTAAAAACTAAGTGTTGTGTAATAGAGTGACAGCTGGTCTGCTGCTTTCTTAGTGAACTGACAAGCTTGTTTACTTCCTGAGAGCTTGTCTCTCTGCACAGCCCATCATGAAAACAGGTGAGGGCTCCTGATGCCGTCTCTCCCACACAAGTGGGATACGTGCTCCAAAACATGGCCCCCCAAACACAGTTCTTTTTTAACTTGTGTTCGTTTTCATGACAAAGAAGAAACAACTAGAAACCCGGAAAGTCTGCCTCTCTGAGGAAGCGAGTTTGTGTCCAGCCTTCCCAAGAAGCTTCAGGGAGGATATTGGGCAATTTCCTTCCACCTATTTGGAACTTTTAATTCTTTTAAAACATGACTCACAATCCACTCTACTCACTTACCTCTAATGTCTGAGATTCCAACTCTCCTGTATCCCGAGCTCTGGGTCCCTGAACATCAGCGTGCCAAGCTCTGCTGAGGGCAATATGGTTATTTAATTCACATCACACCCTGGGGTTCTTCTGAAGCTGCTTCTAAAGGGTGACCTTGAACCTGCTGACCTACAAAACAGTGTTCAGCTAAGCTGGCCCCTCCTTTAGAACAGGTGAAAAATCTTTGGAACACACAGTTATTCCTAATGTAGACAATGGAGCGTTTTAGTTAGCATACTGCAATCTTTGCAAGTTATATTGGGACAGTATTCATTTACTAATACTGCATGCTGAGTCATGGGTCTTTTCAGTTCTTTCATGTAACAATAGTTTTGACTCGACTTGAGTACGCAGGCTAAATTTTTAGAAAAAAATATCTTGCAAAATCTCCCCCGCCTTTTCTTTTTTTAAAAAGTAATTGGCACGAAGGCCATTGTGTGGTCTCCAGCTTTAAAGGATGTCTATAAAAGAGGACTTAGAAACATTTAAACTAGATTGTTGAAATCCATTTAGTTTTAATTTCATTATGAAGTGTACTACAGGGCCAGTGGTCAAGGCTGTTACTAGAGCTTTCAGAGGTGGAAATCTGAGGCATCGTTAGGAAAAAATTAAAAGGAACAAAAATCAAGGGCATTTTTATATTCAGTGCAAAAGAAAACACTCAGATACGGAAAACCACTGACTATTAAAAATAATGACTTGGGGTGCCTGGCTGCTTCAGTCGGTTGAGCGTCTGACTTCGGCTTAGGTCATGGTCTCACGGCTTGTGGGTTTGAGCCCCGTGTCGGGCTCTGTGCTGGCAGTTCAGAGCCTGGAACCTGCTTCAGATTCTGTCTCCCTCTCTCTCTGCCCCTCCCTGCTCGTGCTCTCTCTCTCTCTCTCTCTCTCAAAAATAAATAAACATTAAAAAATTTTAAAAAATAATGAGTCAACTTAGATGTTAAGATGAGAAATCAGAACATTAATGACGATTGCTCCCATAAGATAAAGAAGTAAAGTGTATAATTTTAAGACCCCTCCTCTTTTTTCACAATAATCTCCAACAAGCACACTAAAAGTCTCCTTAATACTGTTTCTTATATATTAGGGGCTGCAAAAATCCTGAGGGCTCCTCAGAGAGTTTCCTTTTGAATTGATTCTTTGAAGAGAGGGGAATAAGCTTTCCTAGTGTATAAATCTGACCACAGAATTTAACCTGGTCCTTCCTCTTTATCATTCCTGGAGTCACTTTCATTTGGTGTTCATCAGTTCTCTGCTGGACCATGGCAGTCTCACCAAATCAGTCATCCCCTCATCTTTTTTTCTCCTCTCGTGCACACTATCCATACAGTCACCAGAATTATTTCTTTAAAACAAAAATCATCATGTTACTTGAAAGGTTTCCTGATGCTCAGAGATAAAATCCACATCATAGCATGGAAGGCCATTCACAACCTGGTTCCAATCTCTTTAGGCAGCTCTGTCTTGGCAACCCCCTACCTGGCCATGCATCTAGCACCCTCGTCATATTAGACCTCTCAACATTCCCTCAATGTCCTGTGTTCTCATTACACTAGTTTACTTGGTCCAGTGATCAGGGACTCAGACTGGGATAAAAATAGGGATCAGTTGTAGGGTATGGTCAAGACTCACAGGAAGGGAAGAACTTATGGGCAGATAATTGGGAGTGATGGTACTTTAATCCTTTCAAAGGTTTATTGAGTAGAAAGAATACTTGTCTAAATAAGCTCAGTGCATAGCAGTTATCCATATCACATTGCTTTATAACCAACATTCAAGGAATTATATTAGCCTCTTGGCTACAGAGCATATGGAAGTCCAGATGGGTGTAGGTTTTTTTCCCTTTTCATTTTGTTTAACTTGTGCTGATGGTATCAGATTTTCCATCTCTAGAGTCATAGCTTGTACTTGTAAACACAGTGAGTTCAGTGAAAGAGGAGAGGGAAGGCAAAAAAAGTGTTTTATGAGGGGAGGACAGCATTCACCTTCCTTCTTAATGTCTAGTAATACACAGGTATCCGTGAAGATCAGCTCCTCTCTAGCAGGAAGAATTCAAGGTTTGGCGCTCTTTAGGAAAGAGACAATTTATAACATCCACAACTTCATAGAGCTGAAAGAATATTTTGATTGAGTTAATTTTTTTCTTTCAGATAATCTATAATCTGGAAACGAGAGTGAAACTTTTGGAACCAGCATCCAATCTTTCATTTTGCTGTTTATTCTGCCTTCTCTTTCCTGCTACCCTACAGGTCAGGGGCCCTTGGTCTCCTAGCAAAGAGAAGTGATCATCATCTCCAGGAAGCTGGAGAGGAGAGGAAGGTAGGGATCATTGCTGACAGTGAGATCCTTCTTGTAGTTGAGAGATGTCTCTCACTCTTGTTTCATGCTTCTTTCCTGGGGATCTAGGCAAACAATGGGAGAAGAGGAGTCCTTCCACAAGGAAATAGGACCCTGAAGGTACACAGACTTTATGTTTTCATAGACCACAATAAAAATGCACATGGAAAGTCTCCTTATGGCCACACAGTATAAGTGAGCATGTGTTCACCCACCAATCAGGAGGGTACTTTGAGTCACTTTCCTGAGAAATTTATTAAAATGGATACTGTCAGATATTTAATTAGAAGAAGCAAAAATTACCTGTACTATATAAAACAAAAAACAACAACAACAAAAAAAACACATGTACCCTTACTGCCAGCTGCCATCTTGTGAGGGCCCTTTCATGATTGGCACTCAGAAGACTCAAAACAGAAGCAAATTCACTCAATAGAGAGTCAGTCATGTTTAGAGTTGTCTCCTTTGGCTAGATAAGAGTGTTGCAAGTAGACTGTATAGAGAAATGGGGGAAAAAGTAAAATATCCATGATTTATGATAAAATCAAACTGCCTTCTTCCAGCTAGAATGGGCAGAAAATCTGAATCAGATTACTCAGAAAAACCAAAGGCAGTGATTTTCAAAGCACACAACTTGCCTCACCTACAACGTTGCTAGCTCTAGAGTGGGCTCTAAAGGAGGGGAAATATTCACTTCTTCGGTAGGTTCTAACTGACTGATTGCTGTGTATCCACCACCATGCCAGGAATTTGGAAAATCTAATGAATGTGCTAAATCTCTGTTCATATGGGGAGGGGGGTGGCGTTGTCCCTGGTGAGAGGTATAAACAAGGAGTATGATGGTGGCCAATCTACTTGGAGATACACTATTCAGGTGGCTCCTAACTGTACCAGACACTGTGCTAGTCAAGATTTTGAAATCTACCAGTAGGTCCTATATTCTAGTTTGAGATTTCAAAGGCTTTGACTCTTATAACCTATACTGCATTGATTTATATAGTCATTTCATTTTTATTTCAAGAACAGAAGGGAGATGCTGGCAACCTTCAAGTACTGAAGAAGGTTATGCTGCCTTAGCAGTCCATGTTTTGCTAATTTTTCCTCCATTCAGGCGGATCATAGAGTTGTAGCTTGTACAGTTGAATTAGATGCCATCTACATTTATCCTTCAAGCAGGAAGAATGTGAAAACTTAATAAACAGGGGAGTGATGATCTCTGAGACTAACAAATGATTCCCACTTCGCTTGCTGTTATGCCAGAATTATTCTCCCCCACCATAATTCCTATGTTGAAGTCCTAACCCCAGTGTCTCAGAATGTGACTGTGTTTGGAGAAAGCACATTAAAGTGGTAGTTAAGTTAAAATGAGGGGGTTAGGGTGGGCCCTATTCAATCCAACTAGTGTCCTTATAAAAAGAGACGATTAGGACTCAGAGAGAAACATCAGGAGTATGTGTGCACAAAGACCATGTGAGGACACAGTGAGAAGGTGGCCATCAGCAAGCCAAGGGTAGAGGCTTGGAATAGACTGTTCCCTGATGGCTCTCAGAGGAGACCAACCCTGCTGACACCTTAATCTTGGACTTCCAGCCTCCAAAAGTGTGAAAAAATACATTTTTCTTCTTAAATCCACTCAGTCTATGGTATTTTGTTATGTCAGTTCTAGCAAAAACCAATATACTTGCCTTTGTATCTTTTGAATATTCTGTGGTTCGGTAATTTGATGGACTAGTCTTTCAAAACAGAAGAACCATACATCTCCTTAATTCCCATTCAGACAAGGAAAGGTGCTTGAATTATTCTTCTAACATCTCTCATGGTCACTAAACTGGACACATCATGAACACTGTATTTACTATTTGGCAGTCTCCCAGTTCCAGGGGGCACTGTTAACTTTGTCTCACATGGATTGAGTTCTTTAAGAGTAGGACCTGAAAAATCTCCCAATATTTGATATTTTAATATTGACATGCTTGAAGAGAGGGCTCAGAAATAAATGACCACTTCAGATCTGTTCTGGCTCAGTGATCCACAAGCATATATACCTTGAAAGGATGTTGATCTTCTTCAAGGCTTTATATAAATTCAAAGTAGTTAGTATTTTTAAAATATCATCTGCCATTAAAATTATTTTTTCTATTGGATGCGGTTGAAAATCACATAGATAATACTTAATGATCAGGAGATTGACATGTAAATCACCATTGTTTGAGAAAGCTCACTGATGCAAAGATGTAATTTTCTCTCTCCTCCCCAAACCAGTAAGAAAGCAAATAACAACCTTCTTATAGTCCTGTGGTGAATAGATTGAAGATTTGTGTGTGTGTGTGTGTGTGTGGGGGGGGTGGGTATAAAAATGCTTTTTTTTCTTTTTTTCCCGGTGCTTTCTGGTTGATAAAGTGTTAGATAACCCAGGCTTTTTACCGAAATTCATTTCCTCTGCTTAATGACTAATTGCGGCAAAATAGACATGGCTTCAAAATCATGTCTTTTCTATTTGCATTTTTTTCCTTCTGATTCTTAGATTTAAAATTCCAGTTGTACTAGAAATCATGATATGTCTAACACTTTTTGAAAATTATATAGATCAAAAGAGAAAGCATGTTCATAAAAAGCTTTGATAGTCTCCTTCTAATAAACCCCCCTTTTTAGACATTTTTAATTTATACAGAAAAGCAATGTTCAGCTGGGAAAGGCTCAGATATTGTGCTTTAAAGCCTTAATTTATGTGATCAGCTTGATCCACATGGTGCACATTATCCCTAACTTGTTGGCAGAGGGAAAAATTTAGCTTGATAATATTTTCTACCCTTTGTGAAAAGAAAATATGCTTATTAAAGAACCTGGGAGGCAATGCTGGGCTGCTACTAGCACAGGGTCTAGCCTGGTGTGTGCAGAGTTGCTGTGGGGGTGCTAGGGAGACCTTTACATGTCCAGTTTTCTGCTGGTCTGGTCCCCGAGGGATCGCTAATTCCCTTCTTATGCTATAGCGAAATCCAATAGCAACAAGGACAACATCTATGTTTGATAGGTGTATTTTTGTCAGCTTACATTAAATAATTCATTATAAATGTTTGAAGGGCTGAAATTAGACTTTATTAAATATAGAAGTAGACATCATCCATGTTCCCTGATGAAAGCAATCCATCCTTTTAATGATTCCTCTCTCAAAGTAGTATTGTCAGTACTTTTAATTTTAATTTTTTTAAAGCATTTCTTACGGGTTATAGGTTATGGTTTGAATCATGTCTCCTCCCAAAGATGTTGAAGTCCTAAACCCCAGTACCTGTAAATGTGGCCTTATTTGGAAATAGGATCTTTATAATGATCAAGTTAAGATGAAGCCATTAGGGTGGGCCCTAATCCAATAATCCACCATGACTGGTGTCCTTATAGAAAGGGGGAAATTTGAACACAGAGACAGACATGCACAGAGAGAAGATGATGTGAAGACACAGGGAGAATGCTATCTACAAGCTGAGAGGCTACCAGAACAAGATGAGAAGCACAGAACAGATTCTTTATCATAGCCTTTAGAGGGATCCAACCCTGTAGACACCTTGATTTCAGGTTTTTTAGCCTCCAGAGGTGTGAACCAATACATGTCTGTTTTTAAAGGCACCTCAGTTTTGGTACTTTGTGACAGCAGTTCCAGGAAACTAACACACCAACCGACTAGGTCTACTCCACCAGGGCTAGGGTATTTCCACAAATTTAAAGTCTTTGCGTGGATCCCATGTGCTCCCACATTAAATGATCACTTCATTTAAAATGGCACCATGAGACATTTCTTATCTCTAATTTTTTTCACCTCAACATTTACTGTTTAACACAATATATGTTACTTATTTATCTTTTTTTGTCATCTCTCCCCTCACTAGAATGTGAGATCCACAAGGGCAGTGATTGTTGACTATTTTGCTTCATAATTTCCCCAGAGTGTACAAAGCTAATGCTCAGATATTTGTGAAATGAATGAGTAAAACAATTCATTGCTTCCTCATCTCAGTCCATCACAAGGAAACGTCAACACCTATGTTACTCTGAATACAACCATTCCATGAAGACCACTGCAAGGGGGAAATGAAAAGGAGGAATGAAAGTGTGTAGTTTATTTTCATGTATGATTTTTTTTTTGTTCGATGTGTATGTACTTTGTTGGCAAAGCATCAGATTCAATAAATGAGATTGTTTTTGCAAGGTACAGAAAAAGAAAAAAGAAAGAAAAGAAAAGAAATGGTGTTGCATTGGTGACGCTGGGAAATCTGCCTAATCTAGGATATAGTTCATTTGAAGTTACAAGTAATAGGAGAGTAAAACAGATCTTTTCATCGTTCATTTCTATTCATTCCTATACCTTGGTGTCAGCCCATTTCAAGTCTATGAGATTTCAGTAATTTTTGAATAAGTAACATTTAATTCAGAAAGGACAGCACAGCAATTTTGAATGTTCATGTTTTTCTCTGAAATCTCTGCTTTTAGATTAACTGCTCATAGGGAAAAGTCATGGATTTAGATTCTGCTTGGGTTCAGATTTTCATTCAGTACACTTCAGTAGGCACTATGTGTGAGTGGATGAGTGTTCGTTTTCCATGCCTGTGACGTAATGGTCTCTTGGGAGAGTGAGCAATGCTCCATAATCCTCGTCCCTGGGGGCAGGATATTCTTATCCTTATTTGGATAAGGTTATGATATCCCTGGCTGAGCCCCTTCTTTAATCTTGTCTAACCTAGAATAGTATGTTCTGGGCTGCCAAGGGTTTTGTTTAATTTTTCTCAGGGTCCGTTCAATATAGTTATACCTATCTGGTCACCTTATTTTTTATGCTGCTTATGCTAAAATTTAAACGTTTTTATTTTATTTTTTTAAGTTTATTTATTTATCTTGAGAGAGAGAGAGAGAGAGAGAACACAAGTGGGGGAAGAGCAGAGAGAGAGGGAGAGAAACAATCCCAAGCAGGCTCCGCACTGTCAGCACAGAGCCTGATGAGGGGCCCAAACTCACAAACTGCGAGATATGACCTGAGGTCAAAGAGTTGGACATTTAACCAACTGAGCCACCAAGGTGGCCCTAAACTAAATTCTATAATTCACTTGTAGGTTATATTTCCAATCCCAGAACAGAGAAGTGCAATGGTCTGGGATCAGAAAGTCTTACTACTTGTATATATGGACTTGGGAAAACTATCTAGTCGTTTGAAACCTATGAAAAGGAATAACAATCGCTAAACCCTACAAGATTATTATTCAGAGAAAAAATATATATAGGGTTCTGGAATGTGATAGGTGTTCTACAAATGACAGAGATTGCTATTTTCCCTGTAGGCTGACAAATTTGACAATATATTTACCTAACCTACAGGCCTTAGGCTGCTCAGATTTCAGCAGAAATATTCACAATGGAGCCTTTCCTCCCAGGTTCAGGCAGCAAGGTCATGCCTCTAATCTAATTTGACTCTTCCACATTACAGATGTGGGTGTGATTCTGTGCAAGAAATTTAGCTGCAGGTGCCAAGGGGAGAAGAAAGTGTGTGTGTGAATGTTCAGAAAGAGTCTTGAGAACTTTTTGATAGAGTCTTCCAAAAAATCCCACTTGGAAAACTCCCCAATGACCACCACCACCACAACAACAACCCCCCCCCCCACCCGACACACACACACAACACCTCTTGCTTTGATAGTTGTTGAGATTGTCCCAAACCCACAGGGATTCGTGCATCCACTGCTGTATCACTTAGAAACACTTAGTACATCCTTGAGCAACAACCTCACGTGTTTTTCTCAAACTGCACTAACTCCCAATTCCGCTGAGGTGGGAGGATGTTCATTAAAGCATTTTGCTAGCATACAGAGAAAAAGGAAATCAACTTGAAAGATAATTTATGAGCAACCTTTTGTAGTGTTTGAAAATATGCCAACACATCTAACAAAAGCTACTCAGGTTTTTATGGATTTTTTGTTATTGTTGTTTGCCATTTTGGTATGATAACCACCTGTAGTCATTAACTCTCCCCACTGCGAGCACAAGGTCTCAAACATCTGCCACTGCAGCCAAAATGTCCCTCAACAGACTTAAACTTTATATCCCTGAAATTGGACTTTCATCTCCCATTGTTGGAATTATGCATATGTCTCCTTTAGCCTGCTGCCTGGCTATTCTCAACTCCAGTTCCGCATTTCCTTCTCATCATTGTAACTGTGCTTTGTTTTTAGGTATTCCCAGAAGGGTCATATCTCTCCTGCTGTTAGACTTCAGGCTCACTGAGGGCAAATACGAAGTTTCCTCCAATTTTATGTCTCATTCTGCACCTAAGAGAGTGGGGACTCAGTAAATGCTTCCTGAATATATTCTGCGTACAGTTCTATGGACACAGCAATATTGCACAATAACAGATACAGGAAGAAGGAGAGGGAAGAAACGAAAAGAAATGGTTGGTTGTCTCCTTCAATGAAATGATTTTATATCATCATGTGTCGGTCAAGGTCCTAAATTTTCACAGCTATCTGAACTATCCATACTTATACTAAAGGACGAAAACCCTATGTTTATATGTAGGAGTCTTTTTCTTCCACCCTAAACATAAGTTCTCAAAATAAAGGATTCTAGATTGAATTTTCCCCTCAAATGGTCTATCCTGGAAATCTTCTCTTTCCCAAGCACAACGCTGGGTATTTACAGCTGCTACAGCTCATCAGTCTCACCCCGGTAAATTATCCTGAGAGATGACAATATTGAGTCTCAGAGGTTTTGAAGATTTTAACATTCTAGTATGATGCTTTTTTTTTTTTACTGGAAGGAAACTGATGTAATTTGACCTTAAAATATGAAAATGTGATCTTCCATTCAGACCAAACAGAGGATCTGTATCTCATGGACCACATTTCCTGTATATGTCCTATGTGTGTTCTAAAAGAGTATTTTTCATGGTCCCTAAGTGAAACTCAAATTGTGTGGGCTCAGAAACGTTGTTTTTCTTTCCAGAATATCCTAAAGGCTTAAAAAATATTTACAAGTATGAACCTCAATATGAATGTAATTTACCATCTGGGTGGCAGTTATTCTGACTAAAGAATAAATGTTTTTATTTTCTTTAGATACAGATATATTATTCACATAAATAATGACAATTATACTAGTATGTTTATAATATCAAAAAATGTAGAATATTAGACAAAAATACAATTGTATAATTAAACCCATGTATAGCTCTGTGGGAGACCCTGGCAGGCTGGAGTCACTGTCCACTGGTTTTGTCCAGGCTTAACACGGGCAATTTCTAAATAGGAAACCAGATGAAGCCGGGGAAACCAAAATTTATTGGTTTTTCTTAATTTAAGACATAAGTGATCAGGACATCATCTGCAGTCACCAAGGACAATGCTGCCCAAGGCCCCTTTTTAGGCCTTTTGAGATAGCCCTCCTGGCACTCTTATTGAGCTTAGAAAAGATCCAAATTAATCTGGAGAATGAGGCGTGTTTCTAATGTCAGGTCATTAGAAATGGAAGGGAAAGGAGATCTGCACCATTCCTTTGCTGCAGGTTCAGGATTCCTGACAATGTCCACTGTGTGTTCAGAGAGGCAGAAAATAAAGAATGTAAAGAAATCTTAGTGAGCATTGTCTTTTCGAGCTCATTTAACCTTATGATTGAGTCCAGGGGATGAATGTATTTATGTGAGTGTGTAACAGTGTATGTGTTGTGAATGTGTGTGTGATATACACGTGGTATATATGTGTGTATGCCAACGTGTGTATGTGATGCTAGTTTGTAGCATGTTTGTGTGTGTATATATGAGTGTATGTAGTACATGTGTGTGTCGAGTATGATGTGTGTGATATATGTGCGAATGTGTATGTGTGGTATATGGGTCTGCGATGTGTGTATGTGTGGGTATGTGTGTGTGTGTGATGTGTGTGGTATATGTAGTCGTGTGGGGGGGTATGCGGTGTATGGGTGCTTATGTGCAGTGAATACATGTAAGTTTTGTGTGTGATATGTAAGTGTGTAGAGGGTTACTTGTAAACATGTTTTTACTGAAAGTACCTCCAGTTTTTAGCCCCCAACCCCTAATCCATGCTCCTCTTGGCTCAGGGTTATCTTTCTAAAGCACAAAACTGAATCATCCCTGCTAAAAGAGAGAGAGAGAGAGAGAGAGAGAGAGAGAGAGAGAGAGAGAAGGAAAAAAAGTAGCTCCCCAAGGTCTAGGGATGGCAATCGAGGGCCCTTTCTCAGCCTGGCTGCAAGCTACTTTTCCAGCCTTCAGTGTCGGCACCATCCCACCCTCTGCATCTCATATGCAGTGTCTAGGGAGGCAGGCAAGCACTGGCTTCAGGGGAACTTAGGAGCACCGGCTGCGAGCCAGACTGCCTGAGTCCTACTTGCCATTTACAAGCTGCTTGACTTTGGGCAAGTTATTTGATCTCTCTGAGCCTTAGTTTCCTCCCTTATACAGTTGGAATGATGAGAGTACACCTTCTCATTGGAATGAAGATGCCTTTGTGAGGATGAGAAAGTTAATATGCAGAAAGCACTTAGAATAGTGCTGGGCACCAAGTGAATGCCATGAAAGATTTAGCCATTATTTACATCCTCCCAGGACTCATGCATTGGCCTCCTTGTTCCTCCGGAATGCCTTTCCCCTCCATACACATATTAAAATCCTTCCTGGCCCAGCTCAAATATCATCGTCAAAGCCAACTGTAACAGTTGAACTAAGGAAGTATCACAGGTTAGTGGTTTAGTGCTTGGGTAGGAATCAGGGAGTTCTGGGGTCAAATCCATTCTTTATTCTACATCAACAACTCCTTTTTAAAGTGTAGTCTTTTCATTAGTGAACCGGATGTACTACCAGGCCTTCCCTTATGGGTATTGCCTGTGTTAAATGAGCTAATGTATGAAAAGCATGTGACCATCCTCTTCATTTTGCATTTCCCTGGCATTTATTTTTCTTCTGGACACACAGACACACAATTACCCACCTTGTGTTATACTTGCTTTGTGCATGTCTAGGTTATATCAATTATTTTTTTCCCCTCCATTGCCTAGTCCAGTGCTGTGTTCACAATATGCCAGCAGAAAACATTTGTAGAAGAAACAAATAATGAGAATGAAAGCAGAATCAGAAAGTGAATCTTGAACTTGTAGGGTCAGCCTAAAAGCCATTACTGTAAGAATATATAACAATATTGATAAACATTCAAAGAGCTGCCTTTAAAAGTTTCATAGCTCAAAGATACCCTGAAATCTTTGGAAGGCAAAAAAGACTTTTAAGAACCTACTTTAATTTGTTTTCATCCCCCATTTCTTTTGTTGTCATGTGGTGAGGAAGGCTGATTCTCAGGGTCATTGCAAATTGATTTTGTGCTGTGCACTTAAAAGAACTGAAGTAGGTTCTTAGAGTTTTGTTCAGTATTATTGCTCCTAAGGATTCTCATTCTGATCATTGATTTAATTTTTTTTCTTTTGGTAATAGCTTTTTGAACTACAACAAAAAATTATTTTAGCAAAAATATTAGCCTTGTGGAGAATTGCTATGGGATTTTTTGGTGTTGTAAATGTATGTGTAGATATGTTATAATTCATATGATTCTCAAAAATCAAATTTGTTGAGTGCAACAAATGTGATAGGTTTCTGGCAGTTATGTTTTAAAATGCCTTTAAAGGTCTTTGTATGATTTGTTACGGAAATTTTTATAATCTGTAGTAGTAGTCAAAATGTGGAAGCTAAGAGGGAATGTGTATAAGATACTATATTTTATCATTTGTATACCTTAAAGAGAGTCTTTTAAAACTCTTATTTTCTTCTTAATTTTTCTCATTATACTTGAAAAGGGTTTTCAGTTTGCCTGTTCTAATAGTTTATAGCAAAATCCAACAATCGCCTTTGTAAATATCAGAACTGGTGCATAAAATCCAGAGGGACCCAATCTTTAGCAGGCCGAGTTGGTCACTGGGAGATTGATTTTATGAATTGGTATTCAAAGTATTTCTTGCCCTGATAAAATGTAGCCTCTTCCTCCACCTGAATAGGGTTCTATAATCCACCATTTTCTCAGATTCTTCAGCTGTTTTTTCAGATAATATTCTGCTGGGAGCCTGTGTCCAGCCATCCTATGAAACAGTAATAAATGGACTGTTTGCCCTTTGCTGTGGTTTTAGTCAGCACCTTGGAGAGTAGAGGTTAAACCTTAAAAAAGGAAGTGATGGAAAATAAAAAGGGAAATTTCACAAGGTGATAAAAAAATCATTCCAATTATAAGTGGGGGATGTATACAAATGGCCCATTGATGAAATGACTTTCCTTACTGTGTGAAAATTAAAGAATCCCTGGACCCAAACCCCTTTAATACCCACAAACAAGACTTCTGCCACGGCAGGAAGTCAATTATCTCCATAGCAACCAAAACAAATAGTGAATATTGCCTTAGCAGACAAGATGGATAAAAGGTGCATCTAAAATTAATTTATGTCTTGGGATCAGACACTTGAGATGAGAGAACTGGTCCATAAAGTACCCAAGAGGAGCTATTAAAAGAGAAACAAAATAAGTCCCTTGTTGGGTTCCCAAGGGAGCTGTGGTTGGAGCATATAAATCCTTTTTGCTCTGCCTTTAAGGGGAAAAGTTGTCAATATGTCCCCATTTACATGGCAACTTTGATGATGGCCCCCTGTAAATCTCAGGCCTGCCAAAGAATGTTTATTAAGAAGTGCCTTCAAGAGTGATCTCTTAATCCATCCTCATGTACAGTTGGGGATTTTTTTTTATTATTATTATATACCTCAATTCTGAGATGCACAGATGCCCCCAAAGATTAAAGTTCAGAAAATTTTGAGCCTATAAAAATCTTATTAGAAAAACAGGAAGAGAAAAAAAAAAGAAAACACCATTAACTGACACACAGAATCCTCAGAAGCAACCATGGAGCTGTAAATTTTTCATTAAGTGAAAAAATTAAAAACACTAATTAAACCACTGTTTGGAAAATAACTCCAAATATTAAAAGGAAATTTTCAGGAGAGAAAAAGTGTATCTGCTCTTCTGTGCCTGGATATGTGGCTTTTGAAGTCAGGGAGACTGAGGAGCCCTTTTTTTACCCTAAGTAGGAAGATGGTGGGACAGGAAGGCTGGGCAGGATGCAGGTCCAAACCATTCCCTGTTAGGGCAGAAATCTTCTCTCCAGGCTGGAATCACATTTAAGGCGTGAGCTGGTTTAGGCTTCCTCTTTCCAGTAGATCCATCCCATCCCCTTCTTCTAAAATCACACTTCCTTCCTTTACATGCAACATTTAGTTGATCCCACAGGAGCCCTGTCTTTCTTGGATCTCTTGCCAATTTCCCTTCCTTTCTCTTCCCCCTTATAATCACCTGGCTGGAAGATTATCACAGCTCCCTAATTCACCTGGTCACCTTCTTGCTCTCCTCACTTCTATCTTTGCTTTGCACTCGGATTCACTTTTCCAGAAGATGAGTTTATTTTTCACTCCTTACTCCTTACTAAAGACACAAAGACAAAACAAAAACAAAAACAAAACAAAACACAGCGACTTCCTGTTGCCTGGAGCATAAAACCCAAATTCCTCTGTGTGACATTTATGGTTCTCCACGAGCTGACCTTAAAACCTGTACACTAACATATCTCTCCACCAATTGCTTCCACGAATCCATCATTCTAGTCATTATCACTTACCACAAATGCCTTATACTTTCCCACGTGTCCTTACTCCTGCAATTCTTGTTACTTACTGGAATAGCCTCCCCTATGGGCTTTTATTTCTTTCTTCCCAACACAAAGAGCACCTCTTATACATCTCTTAAAAGCCACCTCATATTTTACATTTCTGAACACTTCCTAACCTCCCAGCCCTCATGATCTCATTTTCCTCTGGATCTAGTGGTACTTAACATCTGTGGTAGGCAGAATAACCTCAAATCTCTGGAATCTGTGACATGCTACCTTACAGAGCAATAGGGACTTGGTGGGTGTAATTAAAGTTGCAGACCTTAAAACAGGGAGGTTATATAGATGATCTCAATCTAATCACATGACCCCTTAAAAGCAGGGATGGCTGCAGTCAGAGAGATATAATAGAAGGGAAACATAGATTCTAAGTGTGAGAAGGACTTGAGATGCTGCTGCTGACTTTGGAAATGAAGAGGCCCACATGCAAGAATTGGAGAATGCTCTCCCAAGAAGTTAGGAGCTATGGGTGGTCCGGAGTTGACAGCCAACAACAGACTGAGAGCTCAGCCCTTCAGCTTCAAGGAGGTGGATTCTGCCAACACCCTCGATATACTAGGAAGAAGATTCTTCCCAGAACTTCTCAATAAAATCCAGCCTTGATTTCAGCTTTGTGAACGCTGGGGCAGAGGAACCAGCCAAGCCAACCCCAGCTTCTGACCAACAGTACTGTGAAAGAATAAATTTGTGCTGTTTTAAGCCACTCGGTTTGTGGCAATGTGCTATGACAGCAATAGAAAATCAGTACAACATCCTTACTGTGCATTTCAAAAAGGGTAATGTTCAAGAGATTGGGATTTAGAATTTGACTACTGGGCCAGAAATCTGTTTGGTTTTTTTTTTTTTTTCAATGTTTATCTATTTTTGAGAGAGACAGAGAGAAAGTGCAGGCAGGGGAGGGGCAGAGAGAGGCAGACAGAGGATCCTAAGTAGGCTCCGTGCTGACAGCAGAGAGCCCAACGCAGGGCTTGAACTCACAAACTGCAAGATCATGACCTGAGCCGAAGTCGGATGCTTAACCGACTGAGCCACCCAGGTGCCTCTCTGAATTCTGCTTCAGTATCCACAAACTGCATGATCTTAGGCAAGTTACTGACTCTTTTAGGTACTAACATACTAACATTCAACAATGCTATGTTGACAGGACAAATAGTCCTGTGGTTATTTGTATTAACGATGACTTTCTGCAAGTAGATTCTAAGTTCCTGAGATATGGGCAAGCAATGGGTTCAAAATAATCACAAACTCTTCACAGTTCTTCCCATGAGGTGATGAAGCTGCTTTTTCTCTATCACTTGCATCTGGGCTGGTCTTTGACACTTGTTGTCCAAAAGAATATGATGGAATTGATGCTGTGAGAGTCTCAAGAGGACTTGCAGGTTTTGTTTCCCTGCAACACTTCTGCCATCGTGTGAAGAAGCCTGGGGTGAAAGTCAGACTGGAGAGATGGCTGGCCATCTCTGTCACAGCAGACATCCCCACTTAAGCTCCTAGCCTTCAGAGCATCTGGCACCAGCCCAGCCCCAGCTTACTGCAGCCACAGAGTCCAGCCCAAGGAATGCCCAGTCTGCCCACAAGATCCCGAAATACAATAAATTGTTGTCTTAATCTGCTCAATTTCACTTTTGTTTTGTTTTATTTGGGCAACAATATATAGCCGATTCTGGAGATTGTCTTAAACATCTTTGCATTTTCCCCAGTAGCCTCCTCAGAACTTAGTTCAGGGCCTTATATGTTATAAATATTCAAGTGTTTGTTAATGTAATTATTACCTGCTCTTTCCTTGATTTTTTTTTCTTATTCAATTTGTTTATTAATTAAAATTTGGTTGTAAAGAAACCTAAACACGTATTTGCAGGCGAGTTTCACCATTTGGGTAAAAACAGACTTATCCTTAAACTGTGTAGTCAGGATAAGGCCAGTAAGAAAGGTGTCACTGACTATAATAACTGAATAAATGTGTGAGTAACATATCTTTGACTAATGCTGATTCTGTGCAAGTCATATAGCTTCTATGGGCCTCGGTTAACTCATCTGTAAGTTGGGAGGCTTGTATCAGAAGCTCTGCAGTCTTTTCTGAAGTCCACATTCCACCATGAAACCCTCTGTTTACAGATCTGGCATAGACAGCTGGCATAGACAGGGGCAGAAGTGCTGAGTTTGTTCCAAGTTTAAAGCAGTCGTCAGAGAGGGGAGACTAGCCTTTGTGGTATAAGCGAAGACCCAGTGGTCACTGGCTTAAGCGATTCTGCTTCATGATCTATTTTGTCATTTGTTGGGAAGGAAATTAATTGGTGATCTTTGTCTAGCTTCCTCTGTCCATATCGTCAAATACATCAGAATTGGCAGATGACTGGCAGCCTCATCAGGGAGAAGAGAACATAGAATCATTTTAAGAATGAATGGGCCTCTTATACCTTGCCTCACGGCACTTTCTTTCACACCCGTGTTGCAATAAACACATGTTGCAGCAATGCTAGAAGATGCTAACACTTGTTCTATGTTTGGTCATAGGGGAAAGAAGTAGATAATTTTTTTAATCTAAACTAATCTAAATAATGTCTTATGCCTCTAGGGAGATAGTTTATGAATACTCATTATTTTTTGTTATACAATTACCTTGCTCTCCTAGGAAGTGCATGTGGCTGATCACAACAGAATGAAAATGATCTGTCCCTCTGGACAAAGTAAGTGCCCACTAATGCAGAGGTATTCTATCCACTCTCATACACAGCCACCGCCTCTGTCCTCCTGCTGTTTACTCTAGACCCTCTACCTGTGGCTGGCTTCTCTGGTCTCTACCCCATGGCCATGAACGTGAATTTTCATTCTTCCTCTTCATCATTCCCACCCCCTCTTCTAATTTTTTTTTTTTTTTAGCATTTATTTATTTTGTAAATAGAGAGACCGAGAACAAGTAGAGGAGGGGCAGAGAGAGAATGAGACACAGAATCTGAATCAGGTTCCAGGCTCTGAACTGTCAGCACAGAGCCCGACGTGGGGCTCAAACTCACAAACTGTGAGACCATGACCAGAGCTGAAGTGGAATACTCAAGCAACTGAGCCACCCAAGCGTCCCTCCCACCCCGTCTTCTGATTCTACCCTAGTGATGCACAGTCTGAGAGCAACTGACCTTCCATCTCTGAGTCGAGTCCAGGCTTCCAGAACATATACCTTATACATGAACTGGGAATAAACATAAAACGTCTTTTAAAGTTCGTGTAGCAACAAAGAAAAGTAAACTAAATCTCTTAGAAGTTCTCCATATGTCTAGCATCCCTCATGCAAACAGAATATACCGCTACAAACCAAGGAGATGGAAACAATTTTTTGTCATTCAAGGAACCCATCAATTCCCAGTATCTTTCATCATGAATCGTTACAGTCATGTGACACACACTTGCACTTTGTATATGACTTCAGTGTACTTCCCATAGCATTCTTACAAGTAATGACCAAATATTTTTAGGCTTTAAAAATACATCAGTGTGCTAAAATAAATGGACACCAGACCATTGTCAAAAGTTAACATAGATTGAAAATTATAATAATTTTAGAAAAATTTTGATGAACTTCTTCCAAACCAGTAAAAATTGGGGTAGAGTGAGGAGCTTGCCACGGTCACTGAACTTTAAAGGTACAAATGCTGGGGCGCCTGGGTGGCGCAGTCGGTTAAGCGTCCGACTTCAGCCAGGTCACGATCTCGCGGTCCGTGAGTTCGAGCCCCGCGTCAGGCTCTGGGCTGTTGGCCCAGAGCCTGGAGCCTGTTTCCGATTCTGTGTCTCCCTCTCTCTCTGCCCCTCCCCCGTTCATGCTCTGTCTCTCTCTGTCCCAAAAATAAAATAAAACGTTGAAAAAAAAAAAAAAAGGTACAAATGCTGTAGACAAAAATACACTGCAAAACTCTTGCAAGTACTGGTGCTTCCAGCAATAATGGATTATAGGGACCTTAATTGCCCTCCCTCCTTAAACAACTAGATTACTGGATAAGATATATGAAACAATGAGAGTCAAGCATTCGACCACACCCAGAACATGAGAGTGATTCCTGAGAGAAGGAAAACAAATGAGGTGTTTTCTATAATTGTCCCAGTTTGCTGACTGGAAAGAGGTTTCAGGCTAAGAGCAGGGAGGGAGAAGAAAAACAGGGCCTGTAGGTTCCACTGACTTCAGGATACACAGCTCAGAATTTAGGAAGGATCAGGGCCAGGACAGGGTGAGGAAAGTTAAGCATTTGCCTTAAGCACAAAATTTAGAGCAATGCCCCAAAACTGAGTAATCAAGATAAATGAGATAAATAATACTTTAATCCATTATTTTAAACATCTGCATTAATATTAAAAATCACAGTGGACAAAATATCAAACTTTTAAATAAAGACAGAATCTGACTCTGAACTTGCATGCTTTGGTTTTGCTTGCCTCGCCCTAATCCCAGCCCTGGCAGAGATTTTTCATTTCGATGAAGTCCAATTTATCAATTTTCTTTTTATTGTTAGTGCTTTTTATGTGCTGTTTAAGAAATCTCTGCCAATCAAGTTTACCAAGATTTTCTTTTATATGTTCTTCTAAGAGATTTATTGTTTTCACTTTTAAATTTAGGTATGATTGCTACCAAATAAATTTGTGTTTATGGTGTGAGACAGGGGTCAAGATTCAGATTTTTCATAATGATACCTAGTGGTCAAGGACTCATGAGAAAGCCCATCTCAGCCCTGTGGAGCCCTCTGTCTGTGCAGCATCCACCTCTGGGGTCTCGGCCCTGTGGATTTCAACAGCTTCGGCTGCCCCAACCCTATCTCTGTCTTTCCAGCTCAGATGAACTGCTGTGAGCTGCTTGGACTCCAGCTCACTGCACTGTAGTCAAAAAATGTGTTCCCAATCGGACAGCAGAGTAATCATAAGACATGCATAGTGTGTTCTTTTTCTCAGGGATCCCAGCTGCACACTGCTGTGGTCCAATGCCTGAACACAGTTGTCTCATATGTTTGTCCCAGTGTTATGCTTGTTTATGATGGGAGTGCTACCTTTGCTACCAGTTACTCCAGCATTGTCAGAAATCACCTTTGCACAATATTAATGAAAAAGCTCTTGTATATTTATTTGACATAATATTTTTAATCATACTGATCATGCATCGTACGTGATCATATATCACTCATTTGCATACATGACCAACAAAATGTAAGTGACATTGGATACAGTATTCCTAAAATTTCAAGTTCTTTTGAATTACTTTAATTCAGGTTGTTGGTAGTTGTATTTTTCCATGCAATAGTGTTCTTTATGCCATTGAGAGCACTGGTGATGCAGCATTCCTCAAAAGACTGATCTATTGATTCTGTGATTCTCTTCCAAGTTGCTGTCACTTTTGAATTTTGATGTTGGTACTTTTAAGGAGTGTAAATATGCAGGCAGTGTCACTGTGTTATGACTGCCACCTGGTCCCCTGTAATTATTAGATGTCACCGACAGTACGAAGGCATCCAGATTTCAAAGATATTAAAATGAAAAAAAAAGTGCATATTAGAATCAGTGTTGTCCACCATTTGATGTTTAAACTATATGCATCTTAATAGTGAGAAAAGTAGAAGCCAGCTATTAAAAACATAAAAATAATTGTCTTATATCATTGGGAGTATATTTAGCATAACTCTAGAATTGATCACCAGTCTTTACTGTTGCAACAAACACTTATTCCACTGCTAATTTTTATTAGTGCAGCCAAATAGAGAGTAAAAGTGAATTTTGAATGTTAATGGGGAAAAAAAATATGTAGAAGAAAAAAAAATATCTACATACGGGAATCTGTCTCCTGACAAGAAGTCAGGAAAAACGAGTTCTAAACTTGTATATTAATAGCTAACGTGTGTTGCCACTGTTCAGTGAGCTTTCAGTAAAAGCTTCCTTAACAACCTGCATTTAAACGACTACTTGGCTTTCTGCATTCTGTCTGTAAAGCACACTGCCACACTGATGGTACATCAACAGTTCCAGGGTACCCTCCGTCTCCAGGAAGCTGATCACCATTGCTCCCTCAAGTTGAGGTGTACATTATCAAGAGTCAGTGGTGTATGGAACCACATCTGACTCTAACAGTTGCACCTGTTAATGCACTTGCATATTTTCATTAAATACAACACAATTCAATGAAATAAGAATCTCAATTGACGAAAGGTTATTTAAAAAAAATTTTTTTTTTCAACGTTTTATTTATTTTTGGGACAGAGAGAGACAGAGCATGAACGGGGGAGGGGCAGAGAGAGAGGGAGACACAGAATCGGAAACAGGCTCCAGGCTCTGAGCCATCAGCCCAGAGCCTGATGCGGGGCTCAAACTCACGGACTGCGAGATTGTGACCTGGCTGAAGTCAGACGCTTAACCGACTGCGCCACCCAGGCGCCCCGAAAGGTTATTTTTTAAAAAAAACAAAGTTAAATGCACTGGAAGGATTCAATCAATATGATGTGTTTTTAAAAAGGCTGTTGAGTTAGGTATAGGTGAGATGACCAGTACAAATTTGGAAACTGTAAAAATCTAGAAGAACCCTGTGCTTAGATTGACTCATAAATATCTTTAAAATTTTTGCTCTCCTTTAAAGGAATGAAAGCTTTATGGATGACTAGAAACCCAATCAGAGGGTCCATACTCAAAGAAAAGACCTTGGTCCTACATGGAAGATGAGTAAATGAATACACATACACATATAGTATATATAATATATAATAATAAAATATACAACATATTAAAATATAAAAAATATATTATATTTACAAAAATATTCATAAAATATGATTTTTATTAATATAATATATATTAGGTTTGGATTCATAGATTAAATATATACATACACATACAAATATGAGGTTAAATACATAATTTAGTGTTTATATTTATAGTGAATCACTGCTTATACTGACATTTTGATACACTTGTCTTTATTGCATTGAATAAGAGGGCTTCTACCCTATTATCATGTTAGTTTTACGGATGAAGAGATTGAAACCAAAACCAAGAACGTGATTTAGTCACATGACCACCAAGTGATGAAGCTAGGATGCCCACCAAGCAGTACAATTCCCGAGCCCTTCACCCTCAATCTTAACAGCCTCCCACAGACTTGCTACGTATACTTAGAAAATAAGTCCGCTTCTCCAAATTTGATTTTTTTCACCTGTAAAATAAGGGAGTTTTATCAGATATCTCAGGTCCCTTCTATGATATAATTCTAAAAAATTAATTTCTATGACATAAGTCTCTGCCACGTAAGTATGGCTCGGATGCTTATGTTCTTCATGAGTATTTTTACCAGCTAGGCCCCTATAAAGTGCAGGTGAGGAAAAACACCTTTAGTCTTTATTTGAGTTATCACTACCCCATACTGATAACAGCATGGCTAAATTGAAACAATCCTACTAAGAGATTCTGAGCTTTTCTTTGACGCTTTTTCACTTATTCCAAGTTTCAAAATCTCTTTTTAATAGCTCAAAAGTCAGGACAGTGATGGGGTAAATGAACTGGAGTCATACCAATGATGAGTTTGAAATATGAATCTCTGAGGTAGAAAAAATGACTCCCACCCAGGATGGCCAGTATTAATCTTTGGCCTCTCCTTAGGATTTTTCTCATCCTAAAGCTTGCTTTAAAATTTCCCTTGTCAGATGTCCTATTCAAGTTTTTGGTACTTAAATTCAAATATCCTTTTTGAGTAATGGTCACACGCTGTTCCTTTTGTGGCCTTATTAATCTTTCCTGGCTTTGAATAATGAATGTCCTTTGGTAGATGTCTAAGACCACAGTCTGGTAGCACAGCACTTGTTACTGAACCTTCCAAAAATTTCCCTGTGTTGGTCAATATGTATTAGGTACTCCCATTCACTTTAATCATAACTAAAAAATTCACCATTATTTGTTTAACTTCTGAAAAGATTTAACATTGTCAGTCACTACTGGGCAGCACATGAAGATGAGAATTTTACATAGAACTGAATGTTTGGAATCCTAAGTGTCCTTATAAGTAAAATTGAACTAAACATGTATATAAAATAAATGCTGTTGATTAGTATAGAATATCATTAAAAATGTATATAACACTACATAATAAAACAGATATCACCAGGAAAGTACAATTTTGCAGTGTAGAAAAAATTCTATTTTCACATAATTTATCATTTGATTTAGGTCAGAGAATTTTCTAATTAATTCTCAATCAATTTTTGGCAAAGTGTGTTGCTTCTACTTCCAGAAGATAAAATGCATAGCAAGAATAAGCTACTTCTGAATTTTTTTTCATGTTCTTGTATTCTATTACCTTAGCCCTGCATTTATCTCTAGGTGTTCATGTACAATGATCTAAATGAAATTTTTGAGATGAATATTAGTTTCTCACAACATACCAACATCTGTTCCCAGTCGAGGTAATAGGGTTATGGTCAACGGGATACAAACAACTCATGGAAACATTCATGTTGAGAAAGAACCTTCTGGGAAAATTGAAAGATAGATTGTCGTTTCCTAGGTGAGTGCCTTCCATTTGAGGCTGGGGAAGAAATGCTACTGGAAGGCAACACAGATTAGGGCTGATAGGAAGATAAATCTCAGGCACAATCTCAGATCAGCCACCCACAGAGCTTTGTTTATTTTTAGAATGGATTGTTTAGATATGGTGTTCCTTATGTGGAAAAATGCAGTAAGTGAAATGACAGAGGGAAAAGGGTGACTATTCCCAGATAAGCCTGAAAAATTTATTAACCATTGTTTATCTTAAACATTTCACTAGGGGAGTGTAAGTGTAACATAGACTTAATATCAGGATGGGGACTGAGTCAACTAAACAAGCATATATCAGAATTTTTATGTTTAAATAAATTTTTTAGGGTTTTTTTTTCTTTTTTTTTTTTTAAGAAGACTTTGTTTTGATCCATGGGAAAGTCATAGGTTTGAGGAACAAAGAGAACCATATTGGATAAGTTACTAGCAAAGGGAACTAAAATAATGATATACCATCTTACCTTTTTATGTTTATTAAGTTTGCTTAATTCTATTTTCAAGTGGTTTTGTGTCCAATGGCATATTGCTTATCATTTTCAACGTAAAACCCAAGTAAGGGTGAGGCAGTGTATTCCCTGATGCTGTGGTCTCAGACACATTGTTTTCTTCTGTCCTGAGATAAACACCATCGGAATGTTTGCTGCATCACTTTTCCCCAAACTCCTCACTTTCTGACAGAGATCACAAACTATGCCAGAGGATATTGTAAGTCCTGCTTTCCCTCCTTATCCGTGGGGGATACGTTCGAAGACCTCCAGCCTGAAACCGCCGATAGTACTCAATCCTATATGTACTATGTTTTTTCCTATACATACCTCTGATAATGTTTAATTTACAAATTAGGCACGTAAGAGATTAACAACAATAACTAATAAGAAAACAGAACAATCATAAAAATTACTGTAATAAAAGCCATGTGAATATGGCCTCTCGATCAAAATATCTTACTGTACTGTACTCACCCTTCTTGTGATGATGTGAAATGACAAAAATGCCTACGTGATGAGATGAAGCGAGGGGAATGACACAGGCACTGTGACCGACATAGCATTACACTACTATTGACCTTCTGACGCTATGTAAAGGGAGGATCATCTGCTTCCGGGTCAAGGTCCTCGCGGGGGAACTGAAACCTCTGATGAGGGTAACTGCTGTACTTGCTCACATCCTAGTGAGTTTCCTTTGTCACACAGCTCTTCCAACAGTGTGACTGGCTCAATTTCCTCTTCATGTGAAAGAAAAAAATGTTTAGTCTATACTCCTTGGAGCATGCAAGGCCTCTGGAAATATTTTTGAATAAGCACTGTTTTTTTCTCTGATGACGTTTTCCCCTTTAGCTCTTTGTCATTCTAGGAGATGGATATCCCAGGAGCTTGGCTTTGAGGCTCTTCCTTCCCAGAATGCAAACAATGCCACCCACTTCAGGTAATCCTAGCCGGGATAACTACTGTTTTCTCAGGGAAAGTTCCTTGGCCACTTCTTTAAGATCAACCAATCCAGGCACTGCTGAGAATTTCTCCTCAAGTTTAAACATATACAAGTCTGTAGAAAATAAACCCTCCTTCCTTCTGCCTTTAGTTATTTCTGTCTCTACCTATCCTAAATGAAAATAATCCATAGGTTCTGAGACAGCACCTCCTGATCTGTTCACCTTTGCATTCCTCTCTCTCTGCCTCAGACCAGAAAGCCCCTTCTGAAACTGGGATTGTCCTTCATCGGAAACCTCAAAAGTAAACTCTACAAAGGAAATGTGTATGTGTGTGTGTGCATGTTCAGGGATGGAAAGAGAATAATACCTTGTAAGAATTTCATACAATAAACTGTTAATTAGAAAATTTCAGAGTTCACTTAGGTCCTAGGGGAAGTACATGGACAAAAGCGGGCCCAAAATAGATGGATTCTTCTAGGACCTAAATTATTCTTAAGGTTTTATCAAATGGCTTTATCCTTTAATTATATGAACAGTTTTTGAACATGGGGTAAATCCTGAGAGGCACCACTTAGTTCATTGTAGTAGTAATTTCAAAAATGGCACCCGGGTGACTTGACAGATTTTATGCCATTTTTAAAAGTGCCAAGTTTATACTCAGGCACAGGAAAAATCTGGAATGTTATCTGCATATACCTTAAACAGCTACTTCTTCTCAAAGACACCACAATTACCAATGCACTACAAAACCAGGGTTTCCGAAGGTGTTGTCAATGCCTTTTCACTGAGCTCTCAGGAGCAGTGACCTTGGTTCACCTTAAAACTATTATGCCTTTGCTCTGTGTTTTACAAGGGTCTCACCTCTACTATGCTATTTCACTGCCAGGCTCTTATCTCAGTGGAGAGAGTCAGTGCCAGTGCCCCACTAACATTTCAGGAGGGTAAAGGAAAGAACTGTCAGCTCAGGTCAGAGGTGTCAGGATTCAGAGACCTTAACACCAGGCTCAAGGCCTGAAATCTGGTTTGAACAAGACAAGTCAAGACGAAATGGTCCAGTGTAGCAATGCTTTTGCTTCCCAAGTCACTGTTATTCAAAAAGCCATTTAGGGAACACATTGGCATAACGTGGAACAGGAGGCTGTTGAGTTGAAGGACAAAGTATAGAGAAGGTAACTTGCATTTACAGAATTGTTGGCATGAGTTTAAACAAAGATTTTGAGTTCTAATCCTACCCTCAAAGCTTTCTTATTCCTTACAATTTTGTTTCCCCATTTATTGTAACACCCTCTTTATGGGTACATGATGAGAAATAACAGAAATGCATTTACAGTTATTTTTTGTTTTGAAACCAAAACATTGGCATTTAAATGTGAAATAAGAGTTTCGCGTTTCATAATTTATTTTTCTCCATCTAAGGTTGGAGATGTTGGAGAATGAAAGTATGAACCCATTGAAGATCTTACAGAATCACGTTCTCTGTTCAGCCTGGGTAGTAAGAAGAAGCATTCCAGAATGCTCAACAGATACCCAGTAGAACTGTTCATGCTTCAAAGTCTGTAACACCTAGCTAGTGATTAAATGCCTAAAAAATAAATAAATAAATAAATAAATAACAAGAGGGGCGCCTGGGTGGCGTAGTGGGTTGAGTGTCCAACTTGGGCTCAAGTCATGATCTCGTGGCTCTGTGCATTTGATCCCCACCTCAGGCTCTCTACTATCAGTAAGGAGCTCACTTCAGATCCTCTGCCCCCCTCTCTTTCTGCCCCTCTTCCAAAAATAAACATTTTTTTTTAAAAGTGTAACTAAAAAGAATGTCAATTATAGCAGATATTTTATTCCTTTACATCGTATGTTCAGAGAAGATCTTTAGATCAGTAGATTTCTAGAGAGAATGAACTGTGTACTTAACTGCATGGAAATGAAACACACGCAGAATCAGAGTTCAGCCCTCAGTATAAATGATGCATCATATATTCTTCATACATTCTTTCCCCGACTCCCATTAGTTAATTATACACAATAACTGTGTTTTGGAGATTTGATTTTCTTCCCTCCACCCCAAATAAAAAAGAGAGCACACATTTTGTAGAGTTATTAGCGTGCTTATAATCTTTCTGCACTTCTATTTATGGGGTTTTGGGTTAGAGGACAGCCTCCATCCGAGTCCCTGTGGCCAAGAGCTTGATGATGAAATCTCAGAGGGAACCTGTTTTTGTCTGGGGCTTTGTCACAGGGCCATAGTCTAGGTATTCATGGTATCTAAATATCATTTGTTCATACCGACTAGACCTGTTTTCTTCCCTGGGAAAACAGACAGCTATTGTTTAGGATGATATTTGAGTATTAGGCTTAGAATTGAGCAGGATAATTCTTTTTTTTTTTTTAATTTTTCTTAACATTTATTTATTTTTGAGAGTCAGAGCAGGAGTTGGGGAGGGGCGGGGAGCGGGGGAGAGACACAGAATCCAAAGCATTCTCCAGGCTCTGAGCTGTCAGCACAGAGCGCAGGCGGGGCTTGAACTCACAGATCATGAGGTCATGACCTGTACCGAGGTCGGCCACTTAACTGACTGAGCTGCCCAGGCGCCCCTAGCAGGATAATTGTTTATTGCCTAAGACTTGTCCTGCCTTCCAGAACATTTAGCAGCACCCCTGACCACTCTCCTGTAGATACCAGCAGCATTTCTCCGCCGCTGCTCCCAGTTGTAGCTATCAAAAATATCTCCAGACATTGCCAAATATCTTAGGGGGTGCAGAATCACTCCCTGCCCCACCCCTCGATCCTTCACCCGAAAACCAATAGGTTTAAAGGACTATTTCACAACATCCTGATGTTAGTGTTACGGAACCTGGCCTGGATCACCTGGCGGAAGAACCAAAAGGCACCTGGGATGGGAAGGCAGGAGGGCGAGCTCAGAGATCACTCTCCAGAGATCTGAATCCCCGGCGGGCGCAAGCAGAGGCAACAATTTATAGTCTGTTACTTCCGCATTCCGCATTAGTAGTAATTTGGCGGGCTTGGCAAGCGGGATAGGAACAAGAACCCGGAAGGGGAGTTTTTAGTCGGGGACTGGAAATTCCCTATCAGTCCTGTCAGCCATCTTATAAGATTTTTCCCTACCATTAGTATATTTGGGTTTTCAGTCTCATTGGAGTTAACACATAGTAACAGTGTATTGCATATATAATTTGCAAAATGCTTTTCACTTAGAGCAGTATATTCAGTCTCCCAACAGCTCAAGACACATTTGTTGACCTTTTCAGACTGAGAGACTTGCTGGGGGCAGGTAAGTGACAAACTCTTGAAGTGACAGTTGACAACTTTAAGGTGGGATTTCTGGGGCACTCATTTTGGCTTTGGCCCCCAGTTCCTGTGGTTCAGTTTGTCTAACGAAACTGTGCACTGGATTGCCTCTCTTATGCTAGTGCTGGAAGGGATCTTAGAGCTTTTCTGGTCCATCTTCCATTTTAGGAGAAAATTGAGTTGTAGAGGAAGGAATTAGGTGACTTGTCCAGATAACGAATGTGGTAAAGTCAGGACTTAAAGCCAAGCCCTGAACTTCCTAACCAGTGTTCTTTACATTAGGTACTGCTCGGTCAATAGTACAGAAATAAATGAAGAAACAAAGATACAAATAAATACATTTCAGGGTGTGTGTGTGTGTGTGTGTGTGTGTGTGTGTGCACGCTTTTGTGCTGATGAGGGTAGAGCTACTGGCTGTGTTATCCAGCGTTCAAAATGGTTGTGGTTGATCTCTGCCACTATTATTAGGCATCATATTTCTTCCTTGGAATGAATATCAGAGGGGGGCGGGTGGGAAGGTGATGGGAGAAGGGGAGCCCTTTAGGGAAAGACTAATTATTGTGCTTAGGAAGACAGCCTTTCTAGTAAACCTCTTTCCACACCCCAACTCCCTAACCCCTTTCCTTATTGTCTTTGAGAAATTGTCAAATCCTATAAACTCAAGGGGTGTGGTGAAGGTGCCGGATTGTTTGCCAGGCTGGGCTGTCTGAAAATCGGAATGCTCTATGCTAATAGCACTCTTGTCATGCACACTGATCCTTTGTTTCCGTGCCCCCAAAGTCTTTGCTATGCAAATCAAACCACAGGGGCACTTTAACATGTAAATCACATAATCTCCCTCACGTGGGATGAATTGACAGGATTTTAAGCTCCTTGACTGTTGGGAAGCAATGAACGGTATTTATTTAACTGGCGTTATTGCACTGGGCACATCTCCTACACTGGGCTTTACTCGGTGGTGCCACCATGCCAGGGGAAAACTGGTGTGATTATTAACATTGTTGTCAGAGGAACCAAAGGGTCTCAAACCTCAGAATTCTGACCCCCCTCCCCAGGAGGAAAATAAGACACTCCTCAGAAACGGTGCTCAATTCTGTGTCCCCCTTGAGAACGGGTTTTTCTTCTTTGATTAGTGAATGAACACTGAATTTTCCTGGGAATGGCTGTTTCCAGCCTGTTTCACAGGTAAAAGAGCCAAGGAGAGTTATAGGGACATTTCAGGCCCCTCAGCTGGGAGAGAGTCCAGGCGGAGGTAGGAAGCCAAACCTGCCTGGAGGCTCGGGAAGGCCTTGAATTCATGAGCTGCCTGCTGCAGACTTGACCTCTCGTTTGGGGCTAAGTCACTTACAAGCCTCTTGCCAGTTTCCTCCCCAGTAAAACAGGGATAATGCTAGGGATAGAAGGAGCGGTGACCAGATCCTGCTTGTAATGACAGCTGAGCTGCCTGGACAAGATGTGCTTGTTCCAGAAATGAAGTGTGATTCCATTAAAATGTGTGATCTGTGGAAACAGCCTACCTTGTTTTGGAGTGTGTGATACTGGATTTATTTGTTGGAAACAAATTGATGAGAACAGTATTTTGCCCTCCAGCGTCAGTTTGCACTAGGCACAGTTAAAAGGCAACTTCTGCTTTTAATGGTGTAATGCTCTCCCTATGTGTGTTTGAAGGGTTTGACAATTGTAACATGCTCATTGCAGCCATTACCTGTGTGGCCGGCCCCACCTGGGCACTGTTCCAAGACTTCTTTTGAGCTTTTGGAACTCAATATACATTTTCTCTTACAAACAATGGCTGTAAGACTTCTTGGATGGTGGACAAAAATCGATCGGACCCAAATGTAGCTGAAATACTGTGCATTTGCAATTAAAACCTAGCAAGAAAAATTAGAGGCTAGTATTAGAAATTCCCTTTCTTTAAAAAGAAACCCACATAATCTAGTTAAACCTATCAAAGCACTGCGTTAAGTTTTGCAAACTGAACATCACAAGACCCTTGGCCTAAGACCTGCCTTAGATACTTTTGGAGGCGTGGAAACAGGAGTCTGTTGGAACAGTCCCCTAACGCACCACCAGAATTTAGGAAGGGCTGCTCCTCACATTTTTGGAGAGGGTATGGTGAATGCTGTGTGGCACCATCCATGCCCCCCTTCTAGTCCAAGTCACTCGTTCCCCAGATTCTGGGGGTGTCACTGCTGAAGTCTTACAGTTGAGCCCTCCCAGGGATTGCCCTCTGCCTGTGGAGCTGCATTCCCTAAGGTCATGACCCTCTCCTGGAGCAGCCATCACCCAATAGCATGTCAATTTCAGTCTAAAGCTCTGCCTCCCTGCCTTAATATGGGAAAACTCTGAAGGGTCAGGCCAGCTCAGAGCTCCCTGTAGGTTCTGCCTCTTTAGCAATTCAATACCCGTTCAGCTTCTTCCTCTACCCTAAACCTGTCTGCTTTGCTTCCTTGCACACATCGGTGGAAGGGCTGATAACTCATCAAAAGGAAAGAGGAGACCCTGTAAGGATATTAGCAGAATGAATACAGCATTAGAAATGATAATAGCTATTCTGGCAGGGTATGCATTTAATATCATTTCTATGTGAAATAGATCCAATGACTTGGCCAAAGCAACCACAGATCCTTACACAAAGACTGGTAAAGAATCTGGGTGAGTTGGTCCTTCCCACCTGCACTGTCTGATTTTCCTCCAGAGTTTCAGATGGGTTGAATGACACAGCTCTATCTGTGAAGCAATTGGGGAGTCTCCTTGCTTTCTCACGAAGATTCTCTTGATGAGTTCCAAGCCTGATATTTCTGAATAGGATATTCCAAGATTATTGATCACAGAAACATCTTTTTTCCAAATGACTTCTCGCTGTCCGCTGCAATCAGTAATGGTGCCAGGTTAGGGTGGGGGTTTTCCCACCTTGTCAACCTGAGGTTGGAGTCAGCATTATTCATTCTGTAGCTCTAGTGTTCAGTTTTATCACTCTGAGCTTTTCCTTGTGCCCCAGATGCACACCACAAGAAATGGACAGTAAGAAAAGTATTGTAAAGATTTCTGAGAGCTAGCCATCTTCCCCAAATACTGAGACTAAGGTCCGTCCGTCCAGCAAACAGTGGACTCCCAAAAGCTGTTGAGTTTATAGTGCTATGGGAGGACTTTGGAGGCGGGTCAAGGCTCCTGAAGTCAAAGTGTAACTATCTGGCATGCTTGGGTGGCTGGAAGGATACACCTAAGAAACTGGCTGTCAGGGTCCATCAACTCTTGTTTTCAAAGTCTGTTTTCCTGAAGACCAAATGTGATGCAATGCTATTATGGGAGTTCACAAAACAATTTGAAGGCCAAAAAAAAGGAGAATTTGACCTGACATGCTTGGCAGACCCCTGAACAAAACATTATTTCATGCTCTGATGTTTAGCTATTGTTTTCCGGAAGGATGAAAAATGTAAAACGGTAGTGGTAATACTCATCCAAGGATCAGCAGCTTGCAGAAGGTGCAGGAATACACAGAATTGTTCTGGAGGCCAGACTGGATGGTTTAAACTTGATCTTCACAAATCCAGCACTGTGTTGGCTGGTCTGCAAGGGCTCAGTTTTAGGCGGCAACCTGAACGTAAACCTGAATTTTAGGGCAGAGATATATGGATTGCTTTAGAGAAAGGCTCTTTTACCATGTCAATAACAGATCATTAAAAAAACTCTCTGATTTGGAACCGTGGGCACACTGTGATGGTAAGATGAGGATTATAATATCCTCAGAAAAGGCCTAAACCCATCATTTATTAAACAAATGTCACTGCAGGCTAACCATGTAGTGCTGAGCAAATGTTTGAAAAACTGCAAAAATGGAAATTTCGTTCGAGATAATTTGCAAATTACATAAAACAAGTGATTCCAGTTATTATTAAATTTTAATATCTTAGGAATATTATAGCATCTTATGGATATCAGGATAAAATCCAAACTTCTGATGAAAGTTTATGAAAAAGACCTATTGTGACTCTGCCCCTGCTAGTCTTTTCATGTCCTGTGCCCTTCCCACTTTATAGTCCACTCAGTGTGCACCCGCTCTTCTTTTTCCCCCCGGAAACCATCTCCACTCAATACCTTCCCCCAGCCACCTCTCCCTTTGACTAGCTAACTCTTACTCATCCTTTAGAACTCATAGTAAATTTTGTTTTCTCTTAGCGGGGGCTTCTATGAACTCCTGAGATTGGGTTAGATCCTCCTATAACGCTCTGTGTTATTAGTCTGCTTGGGCTGCCATAACAAAACACCACAGACTCCGGCTTAAAGAACAGAAATTTATTTTCTCACAGTTATGGAGCCTGGAAGTGTCAAAATAAAGGTCTGCAGCCTTGGTTTCCAGTGATCTCTCTTACTGGCTTGTAGACAGCTGCCTTCTTGCTGTGTGCCCACATGGTAAAAAGAGAGTGTGAGCTCTCCCAGTTATGTCACTTCATATAAGGACACTAATCCTATCAGATTAAGGCTCTACTCTTTTGACCTCATTTGGTCTTAATCACTTTCATAAAGGTCCTATCCCTGAATATAGTCACATTTGGGGTTGAGGCCTCACATGTGAATTTGGGAGAGACACAAACATTCAGTCCGTAATGCCCATTATATTTCTTATTCAGAGCGCCACTCACATTATAGTTTGTATTTCTGGGAAAATGTAAATGCCCACTGACATAGAAAACCATGTGCCCTCTAAATAGTGCACTCATCATACTGTATTGCAATAGATGGCTGACTTGTCTGTATCCTTCACTAGAACTTAAGCTTTAGGCAGGCAGGATGATGCTTATCCTTTTTATGGCTGTCTTCCTAGTACTGATCAAAGAGCTTCATAAATATAGACAGTTGATGAACATTTACTGAGTAAAGGGCCTTAATAACAAACACAACAGAATCACACCTGTTTGCAACATTCGATTCATTTACTTGGGGGCAGTTTATTTAATTGGATCATGGGTTCTGGTGCAAAGTCTTTAGCTACGCCCTTTTGTCCTATTGTTTTCCTTAAATAGATGTCTTTATCAGTTGCACTTTCTCTAAAATGTACTTTAACTACCTTCCTTCCTACAAGTTATTTCCTTTCAGATGTTATCTTCCTCCACCAGCTTTGTGCCTCACAGGTTCCAACTATCTTGACTTTTAATCCTGACTTTTCCAGATATTTCTGTGAAAGTTTTTATAGGTAGAAAGAGACCCATAGAGGTTGAGACTTCTCCAAGCCATTTGGTAATGCAGAGACAGTGCTAAAACTGGAAGCTGGGAGAGTTTTGAACATTGCAAGACAGAAGTATTCTCAATCCTTTGGAAATTTCTAGGCCTGCGTTTCTTACATGGGGAACCAGAAACAAAGTGGGCAGTACAGTGTACCAGAAAGAGCACTCAGCTAACTAGGGGCTATTTGAGTAATTACTACATACAAAGCACAGAACTACATGGAGGAGAGCTATTAAAAAAAAAAAAAAAATCATAAAACCAGGATTCCTGGAGATTATAACCATTTGGAAGATGCACATTTATGAAAAGTTCGTCTTTGGTGCAAAGCAGGATTTGTAAGACTGAATAATTATCCAGGGAGCTAGAATCTTAGGAGTTAAAAGGAGGAAGATCACCCTGGGTGGGGCTGTCCAGAGAAGAGTCATGTGTGAGGTAGAGCTAGATCTTTTGCTTGAAGGTAACAGAAAACAGAACCCAAACTTGTTGAGGCAATAAATAGAATTTTATTGGTTCATGTAACTGAAGATCTCAAAGTAGGTGGACTTCAGGCAAAGTTAGACCCAGGGTTCAATATAGTCATTGGGAGGCTGGTTTCTTTCTCTCTCTTCAGTCTGCCTGCCACAGTGTCAACTTTATTCTAAGGCTGTCCCCCCTCTTAGCCACACATCTTCTTGTACAGTTGTTTTAGCATTATCAATAACATTTTTGGGTTTCATTCTGTTTGTACAGTTCCTAGAGCTATGTGTATCTCCAAATGAAAACTGGGAGCTGATGGAAAGGAATGAAGATATGTTAAGGCAACAATCACATATTTGGGCTAAAGCACCTTGTTATTTTAAGAGTAAAATGCAAATTCTCTGGCATGGTTTCCGAGGCCATTAACCATGTGGTCTCTGTTTATCTTTTCGATTTCATCTTTCTGTCTTATATACACAGTATCTACTATGGTACTGGTGGTTTTGCAGTTCCACATTCATTTCATGCATTCTCATGAACTTCTGTTTTCTGGAATGACCTACATTCATTATCACCTCAATGAAGCCTTAATTAACCTTTTTTTCTGTTACTGGCAAGATTGCTGTGTATGGCTTCTCTGGTGGCACATTACACACCCCTAGGGTTGTCATCGCTCACATACACCGTGACATAAAGGTTGTCCCGTGGATTGTGGAGTGTAAAACCTTTAAAACTATATATGGTGGCCCTGGCCTGCTTTCCTTAATATCACACTGCATTCTAATGGTTTATTTAAGTGTCTACCTTCCTCCACGTCTGTAAGCTTCATGAAGGTTGGCACTGTATCTTAATAGGATACCTATATTCCTTGCTTCTTCTAGATCTATATTTTTCTTGTCTACCGCCTGCTAAAAACAGAAAAATATTTGTTGAATGAGTGAGTGAATAGTTATAATTTTTGAGTGCTAAGTTACTTCTTTTAAATTCATTTAACTATTACACCATTCTTAAGAGGTAGCTATTATTTCCCTTATTTTGCAGATGAGGAAACTGAGGCTCAGAGAAGTTTGGTCATTTGTCCAGAGTCACACAGCTGGTAAAACAACAGAGCTGAGTCTCTCTCTGTTTCCCTGTTTCTCTTTCTCTCAAGGCAGTGTTTTCCAGTTGTGGTGAATGGTGGACATAAAGTTTCAGCACTGAGAATGATCATGTCTTGTTCAGGTGCTTTATGTGGTGGAAATCACACAATTTACCTCATGGAGTTCCCAGGATTAAGTGAGATTATCTCTGTGTCTGTGCTCTGAAGCACAGAGGTACATAACACTATGCAAATATAAGGTATTATTTTATACTGATAGCTTGGTATTAATAGCTTCCAACTTCATAATTAGCTTAGGATGCATGTTTTAATATTTTTATGGATGCACAAGTGGAATCTTGAAATACATTTGCAGATCAGCATTGTGGCCCCAAAGGGAGGCAAGGCAGCCTAATTTTATGGCCCATATACAGGGCTAAGACCAAGAAGCCTTGCCAGAAGTCTTCCTTTGCTGTTAGTTCTCATTAGCTGAATTCAAATTCCAGTGGTGATAATACATAATTCTTCAGCTGCATATAGATTCTGCCTCTATAAAAAAAAAATCTATAAATGTAATCATCTCTCCCTTGTCAGCTAATGTAACACTATAGTAACTATAAAACAGTTTTCTTTAGGTTCTTTTGTGCGATTTGTTCCTCCTGGCATGGATGGGGATATGAGCAGCATTTTGTTTCAATAGAGCCTTTCTGTAGCTTTTAACCAGTTACAAAGGGTGTCTGTCTGTACCTGGATACAATTCGGCAACAGAAATCAAATAGGCTTTTAAGCCTTGAAAGAAAGAAAAGTAGAAGGCCAGTGGCAAATATTTCATCGTTTTGTGGGGCAAATATTATATATCTGGGAAAAAGATTTTTTTTTAAGTATATAATTTAGGAGTGTCTAAAGGTGTTTTGTTAGGTCAATTGTGTATCAGAAATTTAGAGGGAAGGGCTTACAGATCTTTAAATGGCCCCCAGATAAGGTGAGCCTAATCTATTGTAAATTATACTTCCCACTCTCTGATCTGGGAGAAAAGGCTTTCTGTCTCCTTTTTAGTATTTAAAATCTGAAATAATATAGACCTGACTACCCAGGGGTCTGCCTCTTGGCCTGGTGCTTTGTCACCACAATTGAGATGGGCAGGTTGGAGGCGGCGTGTCCCCCAGCGTAATTCAGGAGAGCGAGAGGCAGTGCTGTCTGCGTTTTTTCCAGAGGCTGGCTGTAACTATACTCCCCTTGAGTTTCTGCCAAGGCACATCACTAAATAAGAAGGAGGTAAAATAAGGATAAGATTTAACTGCTTCTTTCCAGGGAAGCTTGGAGACAGTCTCACTTCCTTTTTTAAAGTTGGAGGCAATTTTATTTGTTTAGGCAAATCCTATGGGAAATGAATAAATAAAGTACCAACTGACATGCTTCAGTGGGCTGAAAATAGATCCCAGTACATGATTTCTTTTTTATTTATCAGCCATATGTATTTATCCCAGGTTTCCTTCTCACAGGCTCCCAGATTGGGAGAATCAGAGAAAGTGATAGCTAGCAAGCACAGATCTTTTTTAGTTTGTTTGTTTTGGGGGTTACCTCCCAAACTTTTTACTTGGAAAAAATTTCAAGCCTACAGACTGGTTGAAAGACTAATACGAACGTTTTGCACATTTGCTTTTTCTCTCACTCTCTCTCCTTCTTTTTGCCTAAAGTATGAAAGTAAACTTCATGCACAATCATGATAGCTCATCTCTAAATACCTCAGCATACACCCTGTCATGATCATACCCAAGGAACTTAACGTTGATGCAATAATATGTTGTAACATACAGTCCACATGCAAATTTCCCCCAATTGTCCCAATAATGTCCTTTATAGCTATTCTTTTGCTGATTTCAAGATCCAGAGAAGGAGCACACAATATATTTAGTTATCTTGTCTCTCTGGTCTCTGTTCATACAGAACAGCTCCCCTGCCTATTTTATCAATTACAACATTAATATTTTTGAAGATTCCAGGGCAAATGCCCTATAGAAAGTCACACAATTTGGAAGTATCTGGTAAATTCTCATCAAGTGTGTTGTCACACTACGGTGTGCAAAAACTACTTTTCTGCATGGTTATATAATCAAGTTGATATGTAGTTAAGTTCATTTGTTTCTGTCTGTCTGTATTCAATATTAGGCTTTGCCTTTGGTCTATTTTTTTAATTTAAATTTAATTCTTAGATATGTAAAACATTTACATGGCTCAAAAGGCAAAACTACATTAAAAATATCTACCAACAGAAGTCTTCTTCCTATTTCTATCTTTCCTCCTAATCCCCGTCCACCTCTTATGAGTAACTATTTTCATTAGTTTCTGGTTTCTCTTTCCTATATTTCATTTTGTAAAAATAAGCAAATAAGTTGCATATATATGCATATGTTTATATGTATGTGTATATATGTGTGTGTGTGTGTGTGTGTGTATAGATATATATTTCTGATTTTGTCTTATGATAAAGGTTTTATATAAAATATAATGCGATATATATTACAATATTCTTTTGCATTTGCTTTTTTTCATTTAATGTATTATAAAAATCCTTCCATATCACTTCATAGAAGTACTTCTCATTCTTTTCATAAATGCATAGTACTTGATTATGTCAATGAGTTTTCTGTGATTGTTTGATATTTTGCTATTATAAATAAAGCTTTGACAAGTAACCTTGAACCTATATTGTGTCATGCTTTTTGGAGGTGTACTTACAGGTGTGATGTTGAATGCTCATGTAGTTTTGTTATATGCTTCAGATTTCTCTCCTAGGATTGCATTATTCTGCATGTTCACATAGAATGAATGAGCATATCTGGCACATTTTCTTACCATATCCTAATAACAACCTTCTCAGGAAGATGCTTTCATTTCCCCCATTTTATACTTAGGAGTGTAAGTCTCAAAGAGCTTGACAAACACCTCCAGGTTCACATGGCTAGGAAATGGCACAGCTAGGATTTATACCCAGGCTCATGCAACTACCTGTACCATGTGTTGCCTGCATTAAGCTACATGAATCTTAATTTTGTGACTTGATAAGATTAATAGGAAATCATTCATTTTAGAAGTGGTGTTCTTGAAAATATCAAGGAATACTGAGGAATCAAGAGAACTTACAATCTCAAGGAATGTTGGAGAAGTAAGAGAATAATCTTCATGTTTCTTAAGGAGGTTGGTGTTCAATCAAAGTTCCTAGGTATGAGCTAAAAATTATGACCTAGTGAGTTTAGCCATGATAGCAAGAGTCTCTTAAAGATTAGAAGCTTCAGGAAGGCCCCTCTGTGGAGACAAGGATCTATATCTATATCTGAGGATATAGGATGCCATGTCTAATTTTGAGACAGAGGATTCTGGTAGGAGGAAGACAAGGGATCAGAGACAAACATAATCAGCTCAGGATTTTAGACAGGTTCCAGCAGAGAGTGAGAGAATAGACCAGAAACCTGAAGAGAATCTAGGGACCAAACTTAGATGATCAAGATGGAGGAGAAACCTCCCAAGGTAGGAAGAATGAGGCTAGCCAAGGACTCATCCCTAGGTAGATAACAAGCAAATAAATGATGTCAGGTACAGATCAAGGCTCAGATCCAGGGAAATGAAGTAGAGGGTAGTTAGCATTTTAAGAGAAGGCCTCTCCAAGGAGGTATCCTTTGAGGTCAGACATGAATGATGAGAAGCAGTTGGTCTTCTAAAGATTTGGGGGAAACCATCCTCCCAATAGAGGGAATAGCAAATGTAAGTGTTCTGAGGGGGAAATTAGCCTTGCAAGTCGTGGAACATAAAGACTGGTATGGCTATAATACATTAAATAAGACACTGACAACTTATGAAGTGGGGGCCTTGTCAGGGTAAAAGAGTTTGGATTTTTTCTCAGTGTATCCAGGCAGGATTAGGGGAGGCAAGTTCCAATAGACTTCTGGAATGAGTTGTATTTTAGTCATTAGAGAATGTATTTAAATTCAATTCTATGAGGTATGATGAGTTCCAAGGAGATAGAAACAGAAATAAGTGCTATTGATTGCCATTTATTTATTTATCTTTATCTCAGAGTTCTTTTTCTTAAAGCAGCCTATAAAATGAGGCTGAACATGAAGTTTGGCCAGCAGTGTGGGCTAAAGGACATTTACACAAACATAAATACATTGCTATTCACATTTACCACCTCCAGATGATTCATTAAGAGATGCATACTTTTCACATTCAAGTAGGAAAAACTGTTTGTTTCAGAGATATATGCATAGTAAACATATTTCATTTCATGGAAAGAAGTAAGAATTTAAAAGGATCCTGTAATGTGCCACACGGGAAGCTCAGAATGTATGCCACTGATGAATTTGAATAGATAGTACCACATTTCCATCCCGTTCATCAAATCTTCATATTTTTGTGAAATCAGGTAACAGAAAACTTCTTTTGATTATATTCCTCATTTTGCACTCAGTATTTTTATAGATTCCTGAAATCAAGGAAGTTTGTAACATTAAGAAATCAAACTAAGTTAAAGACATAAATCCTTCAGAAATAAATAATGAAAAAAGTTAATGAAATGAATGACAGTAAATATACTTAAAAAGTCATGATAGGTACATCAAAACTAAAGATAATTTAGTACCAAGTCAACTTATATATAAAAAAAACCATAATATTTAACATTAAAGCAAAATCGTAATTAGCCAAGTAAAAATTCAGCAAGAACACTAAAATATATAAATATGTTTTGCACATCCTAATTATCTTCCTTTCTTTGGCTGACCCATAAGATACATCAAAGATGCAGGTATTTAAAAATAGGTATTTGATATCATGTAGACGAAAATGCAGACATTTGACTGAATTTTCTATTTTTAGTTGGCTACTTAAAATCATGTAAATAGCCTGAGCCACCTGTAAATTAGGCACAGATAATTTTCCTTGTAAGTAACATATAATATGATGAAACCTGAGGAGTGACCATACAATCAGGTAAAAATTGTAGCTATCATAGATAGATTTATTTATTTATTTATTTATTTATTTATTTATTTAAAATTTTTTTTTTTTTTTTTTTTTTAAGGTTTATTCATTTTCCAGAGACAGAACGTGAGCGGGGAGGGACAGAGAGGGAGGGAGACACCGAATCCGAAGCAGGCTCCAGGCTCTGAGCTGTCAGCACAGAGGCTGATGCGGGGCTCAAACTCACCCACAGTGAGATCATGACCTGAGCCAAAGTCGGACGCTCAACCAACTGAGCCACCCAGGCGCCCCAGTCATAGATTTATTTAATAAGCAATTTTTAAAAGGTCTTTTTTGTGGCAGTGAATCTGGTAGGTAGGTGTGGTTGGTGGAAATATCCACTGAGACAAGAAAAATATTCCAAGTTATTTTCAAAGTATTTAAATGTAAGCAAAGGATACAGCTTATTGTATATCGATGGCCTTCTATATAGAGGTATAATAACCCTCAGGGTTAGAACAAATATTTGCTGCTCCTCGAATCCTCCTAAGGATGTTCAGTGGCTTCTGACAGCATGTAACTAGGGTAAGGATTAAGCTCTTCCAAGAAGCTTCCTCCATTTTTGGAGAGATTCCCTCTTGGCCTCTACTACATCTATGGAGACTCTGGCTCCCTGTCTTCTCTCTCCCCAGTACAGCATATTCCAGAGTGTTGCTGTGAGATGGGCTGAACCATAGGTCAGCTTCCCAAATATCCCGTTCCCTTAATAGGTCTATTCCTACAGGCGGTTACTAGGTCTTTTGAAAAACAATGATCAGACCTACAAAATGGCAAAGTCAGTTCAAGACTATAAAATGCTGTCAGTCTAACTGGCTGAAGCCTAATGAAACCCAGGGTCTAAGTTACAAGTTTAGATCTGGTGTTTTGGTAGGCAATAGGTAATCATTTTTTTTTTAATTTTATTTTTTTAATTTACATCCAAATTAGTTAGCATATAGTGCAACAATGACTTCAGGAGTAGATTCCTTAATGCCCCTTACCCATTTAGCCCATCCCCCCTCCCACAACCCCTCCAGTAACCCTCTGTTTGTTCTGTATGTTTAAGAGTCTCTTATGTTTTGTCCCCCTCCCTGTTTTTATATTATTTTTGCTTCCCATCCCTTATGTTCATCTGTTCTTTGTCTTAAAGTCCTCATATGAGTGAAGTCATATGATATTTGTCTTTCTGTGACTGACTAATTTTGCTTAGCATAATACCCTCTAGTTCCATCCATGTAGTGCAAATAGCAAGATTTCATTCTTTTTGATTGCTGAGTAATACTCCATTGTTTGTGTGTGTGTGTGTGTGTGTGTATTACATATACATATACATTACATATTACATTACATATACATATATATGTATATTCTATATATATGTGTGTGTATATATACACACACACACACACACACACACACACACACCACATCTTCTTTATCCATTCATCCATCAGTGGACACATTTGGTCTCTTTCCATACTTTGGCCATTGTTGATAGTGCTGCTATAAACATTGGGGTGCATGTGTCGCTTCAGAGCAGCACACCTGTATCAGTAGGGAATCATTCTTGAGGAAGGCAGTGCTAAGATGAAAATGATATTTGAAAAAAAAAATACAACCTCTGTAGAGTGACTTGGAGATGAGAGAAACAGAAGAGAGGGAGAATAAGTGATAATGATGATACATACAGTTCTGTCTACCTATCTCTACTATCTTTAGTTTCAACAATTTTCTCTGCTATGTTGTGAGGCTGACTCAAGAACCTTTTATAGGTGTTGTTTCAGAGAGGTAAGAAGCTAGGAGAAACAGTTGGTAGCACCCAGGTACAAGCATGTGTCTGTTTCCAAAGGGCTAGCAGTCATGAGTGGAAAGATCAGATGTGGTGACCAGTGTTTCTTTGAAAGAGGGCTATGAACAGTAGTCATGGAGATCAAAGTTATTTGAGAAATGTCCATGTCTAATGGGATGGTAAAAAACATGTTTGTGGCACAAGATTATTCATAGAGGGGATCCTGGAATAGAGTCTGAAGAGGAATCCAAGAAGGCTGCATAATGTATACATATCACTCAGAGTTCAGTCTAGAGGTAAAATACACACTTGTTATTTTAATAGAACAAAAAATGGAAACAAAGAATTGTTTGAGATCTATTGTTAACAGGTACTGAAGAAAGGAAAAGACAAAACGAGAACAGTAAGCACAACCCTGGGGATGTAGAGAGAAGGAAGGGGTTGCCATTATTAAATGCTAAGTGGCTTGGAGGAAGGGCTGGGCAGAGCTTTTGTCTCTGAGGGTTGTGGCATGGCTGGGTGCTTTGAGTGTTGCAAACTGCAGTCAACTACTATACTGGGACAAACAGCTACTGTCAGGATGAAGAAGGGTTGCTAGAGTAACACAAAGAGGAAAGTAAAGCAATGACAGAAAACCAAAAGGGCAATAGGATGCAAACAGGAAGGAACAGTCTCCCTCTAGAGCCCCCTTGTGGCAGAGCTGAACAGGCAGCCACTGGCAAAGGCAAAGGAATGTTTTTATTATTTAAAAAAATTTTTTTTACTGTTTATTTATGAAGAGAGAGACAAAGTGTGAGTGGGGGAGGGGCAGAGAGAGAGAGGGAGACACAGAATCTGAAGCAGGCTCCAGGCTCTGAGCTGTCAGCACAGAGCCAGATGTGGGGTTGGAACTCATGAGGGGTTAGACCATGACCTGAGCCAAAGTCGGACACTTAACTGATTGAGCCACCCAGGCGCCCCAAAGGAACATTTTTAGAGTCTCAGCCTTAGTATTACCAAACAGTATAGAATAGGTTTTGATGTGGAGAGACAATAGTCTAATCACTAGGAAATTGGGCATAGATAGCAGTTTGTGGACTAAGTGTGGTAAATACAGTGGAGTGATCAGAGAACATTTGATGGGCATTCTTTGACAGGGCATGATCAAGCCAAATGATGAGCTCAGGGCCTCTTCCAGAACAAAGACCTATAGATGAGAAGCTCATGGTGAATGATCATAACATTGTCAATAGCACCATTTCATAAGCACCTTTTATGTGCTAGGGAAAGTTACTTACTTTTCACATCCATGCAGTGAAGATAGGTATTATTATTACAATTTGCCAATGAGGAAAGAGGAATCAGGAGGTACATCCAATATGATTGGTAGATTATGATTCAAACCCAAGCCTGTCTGATTCTAAAGCCTGGATAGTAAACTTAGGTTTGATTCATGATTTTCAGCTCTATCAAATCTGTTAAAAATAAAATTGCCTATTGCTTTAGTAAATTTCAACTATCAACATGGGAGAGTATGTCTAGAAGAACATGGGGAAAATGAAAATTTGTCTTGAAAATGGTAAAGCTCTTTCAAAAAAACAGTAACGATTGCGTGTGGGGACTTTGTGGCAAACCTGTGAATGCTCCATAATATGGTTAAAAAAAAAATGAAATAATCCTTTCTTTTTCCTATGCATATTGTTTTCTTCTGAATTCTTTTGTCTTTTACTGGTTTATTTTGGCATGGTGTAATTCTTCCACAAAAGTTTGCTGACACATGGTTGATCAGTCATACTTTAGTGTGAGGCACTGAAAACCTGGCAAAACCTGTGTTTTGTTGATAGAGCTTGTTGACTGGGGTCGTGTGGCAATTTACTGATTTTTCGAGGAATATCTCTAGATAACAGTAGCTGTAGGTATTTTCTCTGAGTACTATAGTAGAAAAAGATTTAAATTTACAGAAAAAAATTAAGAATAGTGCAAATATACCTTTTTTTTACCCTGTGCCATGTGAGAGTAAGCGACTGTCATATTTTTGTGTGTATTTCCTATATAGAAGGGCTTCTTCCAGTATAACCAAATTGTATCCATCAAAATCAGGAAATGAGCATTGCTACTATCTCATCTTTAGACCCCATTTAAGTTTCTCCATTATGTCCATTATAGGAAGAGTCCAGGAAGAATTATGTATTGCCTTTTGCTGTTATATCTTTTAGTCCCCTTCAGTCTGGAAAAGTTTGTCAGTTCTTCCTCAAGTTTTATGACCTAATATTTTTGAATGTCAGGAATTTCGTGAAATGTCGTTCAATTTTATGTTTTATAAATATTTCTGCATGATTTTTTTCATGAATATCATCTTCAGTAGGAATATCACCGTGGTAAAGTCTCTTATTGCATCCTCTCCTTTTGTATAAAATTTTGATTTGTTCCATTGTTAATGTTATTAAATTTGATCACTTGAGTAAGGTAGTGTCTGCCAAGGCTCTCCACAGCAATATTACTCTTTTTCTCTTTGTAATTAAGTGTTTTGTGTGGGAGGTACTTTAGGATTTTGTAAATATCCTGTTTTTCATCAAATTTAATTAGTTAATATCTATATGAACTCACAGATTTATATTTTGTTCAATAGTTATAATTTGCTACTATAGTATTTCTTTCGATGCTTAAATCATCTCAGGTTTGACCAGTAGGAGCTCTTCCAGATGACCCCTGTCTCCTTTTTTGACACATTTCCATCATTCCTTGACCACTTCATCCTGGCCACAAGATTTTCTTGAAGTTTTCCAGCCTCAATGATGGAATCAGCCCTGGTTCCTTTTACAACAAATAGTATTTAGAAACAATAATCTGCATGCTAGATATGTTCTACATGGGTTCCAACTTGCCATTCTAGACCGCCTCCCCCAGTCCTTCAGCTGTTCTCATCTTACTTATGTTCTAAATGCCCATGTGCTGCTGTTTTGGCTTCCCTCCTTTCCCATGCAAAGCTACCTGCATCATCTGGCCTCAGCTACTGCTCTGAGGTGAAGTTTTCTCAAGAAGGGAAGAGAAGAGGAAGATCTAAGACCCATATTCTACATGAAACTTTTAGAGGAATGGAGAAACTTCTGGAAGTTGGAATGGGAAGGCAGAACCACACTGTCGAGCTCCACTATGGTTTCAACTCTAAGAATACATACACACATACATGTATACACGTGTATATCGTATATAATCTTTAAACCAAGTCAATTGTATTACCAAGTTCCCAACCAAAGAGGAATAATTTGTTTCCATATTCATTGAATGAAAACGTGGCTATAATGGATTTATCTAAAGATGTCTTGGTTTGGGTTCCCCAGAAGCTGATTCTGAGATAAGGGTTCAAGTCTAACTAATGAATTTGGGAGGTCATCCCTTGAAATACTGGGAAAGTGGAGACATAAATCAGGAAAGAATGAAGACAATAAAAAATATACCCTGTGCTGGTTATCTCTGAGGATATCTAGAGCTCAGCCCCTCAAGGGAACTCCAGAAGACAATGAGAACATGTCTCATTTATCCCAACTGATGGCCAAGGAAGCAGTGATATTTACTGTTCAACTCCTTGTTTGTCGTTGTTTGAGGATTCAGAGAGACATTAACCTCCGGACTTCTTGTTGACCCCAACCAAAGACTGAGGGTGCTCCCACTGCCAGATGAAAAATCCTTATCAGAGAGTTGCAGGTGTCTGCATGCAGTAAGTGACCTAAGACACACAGAAAAGATATCAATGGGGGCAGTGACAGTTTCCTGCAGATGATGTCTTTTCAAGACTCTGCACCTAAAAGAATACATACTACTTTAGAGAGATTTTCAAGATACAATTTGTGTTACACCCTGATGAGACTCCAGTGAACCAGAAAAAACTAATAATATATATATACTAATATACATAATAATAGCTTATAATATCTGCTATTTTGAGTGCTGTACTCAATATTTTAGTGTTGTCATGTTTTATACAGATTATTTAATCATTAAAGGAAATCCTTAAAGTCAGTACAATTAAGTATTTATATTTAATGCATAAGGAATCTAAGATTTTGAAAAGATTAGCAACTTGCTCAAGGTGACACTTGGTAAGTGATATTGTTGGGTTATAAATCGAGGCAGGGTAGCTCCAGAGCTCACACTCATAGGCATTTTCTTGGTTTGCTAAAGCAAAACCCTTAGAGTTTCCCCCAAAGCAATAGAAGACCTCTAAGGAGGAACCATGGAAATGTTCCTACAATTAATCATCTAGTGAAGAAACATCGACCCAGTGATGAAGAGAGCTAGGATTTAGACAGGAGACCTATAAACGCAAGTAATCAGCCTTAGGTTCTAATTGGAGCCCTGGTGTAAAATTTTACCCTGAAGAAACCTATTGAGTTCAAAGCATCAGTCCCTCCTGTGGAACTCACTTCTAGCTTCTGGGAACTGCTAATGAGAGAAACCGCACAAATGCAACAGGGAACAAGAAGCTGGGGAGACACTGTTTGCTGGTCTAGGACTCTGAATTGAAAGTTGATAAGTACAAGCCATACATTTGGGATCATTCACTCAGTTTTCGGTTAAAAAAATGTTACCATGCCTGTGCCTTTTGATCTGGATTCTGACAGAGTAGAAATTCTTAATGCAAGTAAGAGTCTTTCAACATAGAGAAATAATTCTTGTCTCTAAAAAATCTAAAAAAGAATGGAAGATGAGTATTGATTGTAAAGCCAATCTAAGTTTCATTCTGAATGGAAGTGATTGAAATACATGTTAAGAGGCTATAGAAAAACATGTTGCGTTTTAAATGTGTTTAAGAAATTAGCGAACTGTCCTTGGAACATAGGTGTGGTATGATGTGAATATATTTTTGGTTGAAACTAGGTCACTTCCTATTTTAACTAGGAAACTTTTGTTTCAGCTTTAGTGTATTTTTAAATACTGTATTGAAAAATACAGTTGTTCACAGTCATTATTTATATCTGAGCTGATGATCGCTTCAAGTATGTGCCTAAGAAAATGAGTACAGCTATGAATCTGATAAATGTGGATCTTAACTGAAAAGGTTTAAGGAGTTTATTAGTCTATCTTTAGAGGAAGCATTTAACAAGGGGGAGTAGATAAAAATTACCAGAGAGTCATGAGGAAAAAAAAAAAAACTGTGGGAAGGATGATAGTAGTTTGACATCAAAGAATGATTTCTAACAGGGCCACCTGGGTGGCTCAGTCAGTTAAGCCTCCAACTCTGGTCATGATCTCACACTCTGTGAGTTCAAGCCCAGCATTGGGCTAGCTGCTGTCAGCACAGAGCTCACTTCAGATACTCTGTCCCCCTCTCTCTCTGCTCCTTCCCCATTCACACACACTCTCTCTCAAACATGAATAAACATTAAAAAAAAATGGATTCCTTAAAAAAACAAAACATGATTTCCAACATCCATCCCACTGTCCACCAGACTTTTCACATTGCAAAGATACCAATTATCTACATTTCCAGGCCTTGCCTGGACTAGTGCATAAGTCATTCAGCATGGTCACATCTAGAATCCAAATGGATCAGGAAGATATTTTTTGCTTGTATTCAATCCTATGAAAAACCATGTTGAACCAAAAAAAAAAAAAAAAAAAAAAAAAAAAAAATTCAAAATGCCTGCCTTTCCTTCATGTGGAAGATGGATACATTTCGGAAGAGCAAATCTTGGCTTTACTGAGATGTATACTCCGGTGATCTAAGTGAGTAAATACCCAAGCTTTCCCACTTCTCTTCATAGATTTTGAGCAATTGTCTTAGCTTCTTTCTTAACCCTATACAAGGAAACTTTCAAATAGTAACCACTAACATCCCGATAAAGTAAAGAGATAATAATAATAAAAAAAAGAAAACATTTCCATCTGGAATCTCTTCAGATTTCAGGGTGAATAAATTGGCAGATACCTGGTAGAGCCCTGGGGCCAAAAACTGAGCTTATTTTGTTTCTGTTTTCATTTCTCCCTTTTTTGCCTTGTCAGTTGAATAACGTCTCTGCTGATTTCCTGGAGACTCAAGTCTTCCCGACAGCCATTTGTCACTCCCTCAGCTTCCATGGCCGCTGGCTATGGGTACTAAAAAAACACCAAGGTGAAGAAGAAAAAATCAGGAAATAATGTTTATCTGAATTCGCTTCCAGAATTTCGACTCAATTTGGAAACTGAAGCCAAGTGGCAAAGTAAAGATTTTCTTTCCATGGATCGTCTAATTGCCCCAAAAAGGCAGCCCTTGGGAGTGTTGCAGATTTTAAGCATTCAAGGTGTGTTGACTGTAGACTGGGAGTCATAAGGCAGATGGCAGGGAATCTGCTGGAAGGCTGAATTTTCACTGGTGCCAAATAGGGCTGACTGCACAGTAGTTAAGTGGGGTAGCTGTCAAGGAAAGAGACACTTTGCTTTCCCTCCCCTACAGGGACAGTTGAACCACACACTTCCCTCCTTCTCTGGTTCCCAGTTGCCCTGGGCATTTTTCTCTGTTACAGCATTTCACTCCTGAAATGAATGGCACTTAGCAGGGAAGGTGTCTTTGGTAAGTATTTTACAACAGTGCAGGAGTTAACAGTTTCTTTTTTCATTAAAAGTGAGTTTTTGGTGGCTTTGTGACTGGCAGCCCAGAAACTTCTTACTTCCCTTTGATGCAGTGATCTCATAAAGAGTCTCCTTTTCCCAGACATCTGCCAAAGGGAAGGTTACGCTCCTTTCCTCCCTTCCTTCTGCCTTTGTTCCCTGCTTCCTTTCCCTCCCAAGAGTCATAAGAGAGATTTTTGCAAAATCCCTGTGAATATGAATCGGTGATAGATGCCAGATATTGCCACCAACAACTACCATACCGAATGATTTATTCACTAAGGGGAGTGTGGGGGGGGCGGTGGCGGGCAGAAGGGGGTGAGTTTCTAAAAAAGCTTGGGTGACATGGGAGGTAGTTATAGCTCATTTAAAAAGGTAGCACGCAGAAGAGAAGAGAAAAATAGTATTTAGTCACCTTTACAACATCAGTGGACATACCAGTGGTAATTTTTTAAAATGTAGATCTGCTGCTGTTAATATTCCACTTACAGCCAATTAAATATTGACAAGGTAATTCTATTGCAAGGGGGATAATGGAGTGTTCCAAAGTCAGAATGTGTCCTCCTTAAGGACGGGCATTATATCACGCTTATTACTGCTGCCCAGAGCTTACCACAGGGCTTGGCACAGAGAAAGCACTAGATAAAGATTTGTTAACTTGAATTGAAAAAAAGTTAGTAGATCACTACATCATGAACTCTGCAAAAGTATTTATGAGAATTAGGATAGTGATTATGTGTAAGTGGAAGCTGATTTATCTGTTATTCTTTTGACCTACACTTCATTAGCACAATCACTCTTCTGTAGGATGATGCACCTGAGACATTACCAGGGCTTAACGTATCATCTGAAACATCCAAGAAAAATTTGATTGTATTCTGTATAATTTTAGTACTTTTAGTCTTAAGGGTCTTTTCCTGGACTTTAATTCTTTGAAAATTAGCAATCCGTTAATGATATATAGGATAAATTGCTATAATCAGAGTCTATAATTAACCAGAATGCCGAATGTGCAGAGATTAAAAAGTGTTTTTAGATGGACAGAGCTGGGCTGGAATGCGGATTTGGCTGTGGCTAGCTTTGTGATCTTGGGCAGGCCCATTAGCATCTCTAAACTTTGGATTCCTCATCTCTGAAAATGGGAAGAATAACACCTTCTCCCTCCAGGGCTGTTGGAAGATTAAAGGAGATAATGTATGCGCTCTGCATAGTGACAGCTACTTGGCAATCCTTCACTAAGTGGTTGGAATAGGAGCAGCGGCCACCCTGGAGTCTGTCCTGTGTTCCCCACTTGTGGTGCCTTGTGATTATTGTGCGGACCATGTACTGGGAGGGAGGAATCCCTGGGTGTGTGCCATTGGGCATCCTGTATTTCTCTCTAGGGCTCACAGCCTTATACTAAAAAGGGAAGTGCTAGGTACGGAAAGAGCTTTTCCAGTGTTTGGCAGCATGTTATTAGTATCGCAGGTGGAATTAGTCTAGATGTCTGTTTTCCAAATATAATTTGTTACTTTCTAAGGTGGATCTATACACATACCTGTATTTTTTCCTCTAGTCCCACAGGCAATTTTAGATCAGTTCCCTGAAAATGCCATCTGTTCTTTGTAGTCAGAAATGAAAAGAAACTGAGTTTTCAGCTAGACTAGGAGATTTGCATTTGAATAATAGGTGTCAGATACCTTGGTACCCATTTCTTTTAAGTGTGAAGTTAAATGCTTGTGACTCCACTAAGTGTTGGGAGGCAAGATGTTAATATGGTAATTATCTTTTTCCTTAATGAGATGATATTGAGAAGCAGGTTTAGAAAAAATTACAGAATAAGACGCTGAGCAGGAAAGAAAGAGGAGCTGGCTGGCTTTCCTTTCTTTCTCTTGGTAGGGCCAAGGTCGGGGGAGATGGAGAAGAATCCATGTGTTGTTGCTTAGAAATTTGGGCTAGCTTTCATGGATGTCCAGACCCCTTTCTGTGAGCTGGATAAGGACTCAAAGTCTGAGGACACTCTGTCTTCTGACAACAGTGGGATTCTGTAAGGATAAAGCCCTCAGAAATTCACTGCAGACATGCTGGAGACATAATAGATTCTTCCCTAATCCTTCCACCCCTCTCCACCTGCAGTTTCAGGAGTTCCCCAAGATCACCCTCACTTCTGACACCAAGTGCAAGTTCTGAGTTCCCCAAGATCATCCTCAAGTTCAATAATTCACTAGAAGGACTCACAGAACTCAGAAAAGCTGTTATACTTACGGTTTGTTGCAGCGAAAGGATGCAAATAAAATTTAACAGAAGGAAGAGTCCAATAGGGCAGGATCCAGGATATAAGGCATGGTGCTCCCTGTGGTCTCCCAGTGGAGTTGTGCGGACAGCCTCTGTTTCTCTCAACAACACTGTGTGGCAATACACATGGAGTATTGCCAACCAGTTTACTTGATCCTTGGTGGCCAGAGTTTTATTGGGGCTTGATCACAAAGACACGGTTGATCATCCATGTAGCTAAACTTAGTCTCCAGCCCCTGCAGAGGTTCAGCTGATACCGTATGGAACAAAGCTCTCCGCCAGAAATCACTTTGTTACCATAGTCTATCTCGCATGGCTCAAATCCCAATGGTGAACAAAGACATTCTTATCAGAAACGACATTTCAGAGGTTCAGAGATTACTTTCCAAGAGCTGATGGCAAACACCAAACCTTGGTCTGGACAAGGTTAATCCTGTAATGCACACCACCCTGTCCTCTTTCAAACTAGAAACATAATTTAAGATCCTGATACAGAATTCAAGTGAGATGGCTATACAGAGCAAGTAAAGAAGTATCATATCCAGTCTGGGTTCAACTTACTTCTGGCCCTTGATTTCCTCGAAGCATTTGCAATTGTCAGTGACACTTTCTACATAGGTAGGATCTTGCCAAAATTGAGGAAATGGACAAATTCTTGTAATTCCACTGCCATTTTACTCAGACATTACCTTACCAAACCATAAAAGACAGTCTAAAGAATCCATGCAATTTGATTTAAGAGATTAATTATAAATACTATTTTCCTGATCCTGAGCCAAGTTGAAAGCAACATCTTCATCTTTAAGGGAATGTGCATATCCCTACTAGTGTCTACTAAAGGAGAGAATTCTTCTAGGCATGCAGGCTTACTCATCCCAAACATTGCAGAAGGCTCTCCTGTGAATTATCAACAAAATGGGATGGCTTCCTTCCTTCAGGTCACCCTATTCATTCATCCATATGAAGGTGTGGGAGAATGAGCCTTAATCAAGCTTTTCATCTTCTTACTCCATTTCAAGCAAACCTATTGTTAGGATGCTTTGAGCTGTTATCGAAAGCTCATGTCCCTCCAAATCTCACTCCCGTTTTGTCCAACTTTACTTAGGAACCATAAATCCAAATGCCTGTGGAACAGGTGAGTATGTAAATGTATGAAGTATAATATGAATGTAACAATAGATATTACTGGAGAGTGTGGCAGAATGGGGATTATCAGACTGCAAGAGAATTCATATACAAATCTAAAAATATTTTACAGGCAAATAAAACACATCTTTTGGCAGCCATGGCCCATGAATCACTGGTTTGAGATTCTTATAACAGAGGGATAGAAGAGAAAATACCCAAATATTAGTAGGATAAAAGACAGAGTTTACCCTTTGGCTCAACATTTCAAATATTTTCAGATTACGCAATCTGGTTTAGTGTTGACTATAAAGATTCGGTTTTCCAATTTTCCTAAGAAATTTTTGTAAAAGAAGAGAAACACAGAAGTGTACTTGGTATTGGATGGAAACATCAAGCAAAAAGAATTACTTTTGCCATTCCATTCATCTTTTATTCTGTATGATATGGATTTGACCCAGAAAGGAAGAGTCAATGAAAACTTTTGATTTAAAAGCACCTAAGATGCCCTGTGATAGGAATAATAGAAATACACATTTTAAAGTAACAGGAAGTAAGTAATAATATCCAATCTTTAAATTAAAATCTAGACAGTGGAGGGGCGCCTGGGTGGCGCAGTCGGTTAAGCGTCCGACTTCAGCCAGGTCACGATCTCGCGGTCCGTGAGTTTGAGCCCCGCGTCAGGCTCTGGGCTGATGGCTCAGAGCCTGGAGCCTGTTTCGGATTCTGTGTCTCCCTCTCTCTCTGCCCCTCCCCCGTTCATGCTCTGTCTCTCTCTGTCCCAAAAATAAATAAACGTTGAAAAAAAATTTTTTAAATCTAGACAGTGGAACAAGAATGGTAGAGAGACTTATAAGGTAACATTTTTTACATCTCCAATCTAAGGTCACACAAAGTATCCAATCTGTAAAGTATATTTATGGAAAGTAAATCTAGAAGTATCTCGTGGAGATTGAAGTAAAGTCCAGCTTTCTGCATTTCCAGCACATAGTAGGCATCAAATAAGTCTTTACTGAATGAATCAAAAATGGTTGTTTGCATCCCTTCTCAGGGTCCTGCTGTGTTTTCTAATCATGCATAGCCCACGTCAAATGAAAGAAGATAAACTGTGCAGAGTGAACAATAGCCATTGTCTTTTCACCTTCCCCCAAATAAGAATGAAAGACCAGGGTTTGAGGGGAAATTATTCTCTTGATAAAACTCCAAATACTTAAACTTTTATAAGGCTGACCTTCCCAGCGAGAGTTTAGATCCAAAGAGTTTCAGTAAAGAATTGGCATACGCACTCACAAGTTTGGGTGCTTATCCAAACTGAAATTAATCTCTGAACCTTATGAGGTTTGCTGAGTTCTAAAGAAAGCTGAGAGAGCCAGAGAGGGCAGAGAAATCACAGAGAAAAACTGAGGAGAGTGATCATAGGAAAAGCTGCAGAGACCAGAAAGATCACAAGGGTGAGGGGGGGAGCGGAGGAGGGCACTGAAAGGGGTTACTGAAATGGAGGAAGAGGATAAGGGAGGAGCAGAGGTAGCTTGGCGGGAGCCAACAAGGCCAGAGCAATCACAGCAGAGATGCTGAGGGCAGAGGGAGCGCTAAGAAAACAGAACTGAGTGGGGAGATTACAGAGGTGCAATCAGTACAGAGGAGGAGGGCAAGAAACATGCCCTCGAGAAGGGCTTGACTCCAAACTCCGACTGCTTAAAAGGCAAGAATGGCAAGACCTTTCATTTGGATTGTGATAGTTTGAAATCTGGAAAAGATTTTCCTCTCCCTTCCTTTAGTCTCATTTCTTCTCCCTTCCCTTGTCCCATCTCCTCTAAAAAAGAGGTAGGAGAGGAGAAAAAGGAAGTCATTCGATTTTTTTCCTAGATATTTTGCAGTTTGATTACCAATACATCCTGCAAGACTTAAAATGCAATGGTGAAGCTTAAAATAGGAATCTGACTTGAAACAGAATATAGGCTATCTTTCTCCCTTTGGAAAATTCCCCATCCTTCTTCTGAAAATTCCATGTGAACAAACTATTACATTTGAGAAGAAGCAGAAAAGCAGACTTTTCAATAAACAAAATGCTAGTAATACTACACCAAACTAAGTGTTTGGGTCTTTAAATATTAAACAGAAATACTGTTTACTGGACCGACTGCCTTTATTACATGATGAGACAATAGCTTGAGTGAATCATGTCAGTGAAATGCAAGATATTGTGGACTATTTAGTCATGCCGCAGTGCCTGGCGTCACAGTTTTAGCTCATCTCCTTGGAGCAGATGTCTTTCCCAATTCAATCCAGTCTTTTGCAGGTGAAGAAACAGACATCCAGAGAAATTGGCATGCTGTCTTAAGGACACTACTGAATAGTAAGACTTTAAACTCCACGTGTACTAAACAAAATTCTGACAAGATGCGTAACTTTTTACACCTTCCCAGTTTCTGGATCATTATTCATTTGTAGGCTGCGCTGAGGTAGGCTGTCATAGGTAATTGAAATTAAAAGCAGAAAAGCAGCTATTTTAGTCTGACCCCTGAAATAACCCCCTTGGCCTAGAATCTGGGTACTCTTGGTGGGATGTCTGTTCCATTGTAATGTGTTGATAAAAGCCAGCTCTCTTTTCTTTTCCCCAGACAGGTCTCACATGTATGCCCTAACCCAATCTATCAGGGCTTGTTTTGTTCTTTCCTGTGATTGTAAATGTGTGATGTTTAGTGAGACTTGGAGTGGGAGGAAGGGGTCAAGTATGAGAGTGCATGAATAAGCCATACCTATCACCAGTATAAAAACACGCGACTAAGATCATAACAGGGAAGGCAGTTATCTTCATATTCAAAATACCATGGGGAAGTTTTATCATTAAAAAATCTTCCTCTTCTCTACCTTGCTTTACTGCTAAATAAGAAACCAAGGCGGCACAGTCCTTACTCTTCCTGATTTCTTAGACTTGCTGGGTAAGCACATGCCTCTCTCAAACTCCATCACTAGTTTTCATTTCAGACCTTGGTCCTGAGTTAACACAGTGGAAACTTTTTAAATGGCTTCCAACTTCCAGCAGCGAGTGGATTACAACAGCTCCTCAAACTACAGTGTTATTGTACTCATGAAAACAAAGCTTTTTCCATCTGTTTCAAGATTCTTGCAGTGACTTTATTATTATGCTATTTATTCTTTTCTCAATAACAATTCAATCATTTAAAATTTCTTTAGTAATAGTCACGTGTGGGTCATCTGTTGGAGTGAAAGTGTTCACAACATTGGAAGGCAGTGAGAGTTTGCAGGCATCTCTCCCTGGCACATAAAATGCAGCTATGTGAAATCTTGTTCTTATTTATATTGACTTACAGGGGTGCCTGGGTGGCTCAGTCGGTTGAACGTCCGACTTCGGCTCAGGTTATGATCTCTCGGTCCGTGAGTTTGAGCCCCGCATCAGGCTCTGTGCTGACAGCTCGGAGCCTGGAGCCTGTTTTGAATTCTGGGTCTCCCTCTCTCTCTGACTCTCCCCCGTTCGTGTTCTGTCTCTCTCTGTCTCAAAAATAAATAAACGTTAAAAAAAATTATATTGACTTACATACATCAGTCTCTTTTTCAAACTGGAAGCTCTTCAAGTTTAGAGAGTTTGGTTTCTCCTCCTGAGCTAACTCCCCCTAGCCCATGGTATGACATACAGAACACAATCACTGTGATTTGTTGGCTAATAGGCATCTCCAGGAAAAACCATCCTTTGCACTCGACTTGGTATGGGCAAGCTAGCTTAACTTTTTTCAGTTACTGGTTCCGTGATATTTCTTCTTCTTGTATTTTCCAGAACAGATACTGGTGACTACTGTCTTTGATTTTCCCATGCCTACTCCTTTGTCCCTTCGTTCTGAGAAAATGACACCTACGTCACTTCATTGACTTGCTGGGAGGACCAAATGCAATGCTGTACACCATTCGAAAGGTAGGTATAGAAAACTTTACAAACAGGTGTTATTTTTATAGAGCTGTTTCCTTTAGTGTGAAAGTAGAGAATACAAGCAATGTACTTGTGAAACTGGATACAAATATATCATTCATAAATTTGGGACATAGAAATGTTAGCAATTCTATACATTCAATAACAATTAGAAACACATTTTTATCAGGCCAACTATCAGTAATGGTAATCATGGAAAGCAATAGGTAAGAGAAAAGCAATTTTGTGTTACTGTTCAGTGGACCAGAGATATGCAATTAGATGCAAGCACCACTTAAATGTGCATGATGCACGATCATATGCACACTCAGTTATCCTTACAGTCTCAGTAAATATCATCAGGTAGGAGTGTGGACTCTGGTGCAAGATTGCCTAGGTCAGAATCTGGCTCTTTGAACTTAGTAGCTGAGAGATTTGTCTGCCCCTTTGCTCCTTATCTGTAAGAAAGGGAGGATGGAAATAAGAGTACTTAACTTTTCAGGTTGTTGAGATGATTAAATGAGCTATGTATACAATAATAATCTTAGAAAAGGGCCTGACATATAGAAAGCACTCTGTAGTTATTAGCTGGAGTTATTCTATTATTTCAAACCATCTCAATGAATGGTCAGAAGTGTAGTCAACCATTCTAGGTTTTGTTCTCCAAGACATTTAACATCAGGCCAGGTGAACATGTAGGTGGTAGGTGGTGCTGTTCACTCACTTCCAGCCCTGGCTGAGCTTTCATGGTGAAGAGGTCAGATCCTGGATTCTGCTGAATGAAGATGGTAAGGAGCAGGAAACAGTAGACTGATGCAATAAGTGAATGTTGTACAAGACGAAATCAAACTAGATAGCCTGCCGTTGCCAAATGGCCAAAAGCAGAGGCATTGGGTCCTTGTCCCAGCTCTGTCCTTGACCAGCTATATGGATGACATGTTCCAAACTGGCAGTTTAGGGGTCGTGGTGGCACAGCACCAACCACGGAGCATGGCTGCTAAGGCGCCCTGCGTGGATGTTAGTTTCTGTTCAGTTTGGCCAACCATATGCAGTTCTGTTTTGTTTCAACTCCCTGGCTTTGCTTTAATGACTTGAGAGAAACAGCAGATTTTCATTCCTTTTTGCAAATATTTTAGCACTTAAAGATTGTCATTCGCACAGTTGTTACATCGATAACAAAGCGAGCCTGAGCCCTGCTTGAGCAGGGTCTGTTTCTGGGGAAATAGCCTGTCTGTTTCTGCTTTGCCTCATCTGCCATGTAGATTTTAGTTGTTAATTGGGGATGGAAACGTTTCCAAGTTTTCTTCTTCCCTAGGTATTGATCTTTGAGTGAACGTAAAGTCTTAACCCCTTAAGCTTTATCACCATGCTTCCTCTACCTTATCAATTCAAATGGATTTAGCATGTATTATCAGTATTTAGATCTTGACTTCCTTTTTACTTCTTTCTCCTTTAAAGCAATCTGTCTAGCTGTAAACCTCTTGTTAGAAGAGATTATATGATTGTTTTGTGGTTTTATAATCTGTTTGAAGGAGAAATGGCTGCACACTTGAGGATTTAAAATGATGTCTCAACAGGAAACAGCTTCTCTGTTGAAAACCTGATTTCTCACAGAGCTGCTTTTTCTTTCTTTTTAACAAAATTTTCAGATTTGATCACACTGCTACCAGGACATTTCATTTTATTTAAATGCAGCAACACAAACATTACTAATCTGGTTTCCCCAAGTTCATTTGCGCGCTCCCTGTCAACAATGGTTTTATCAGCCATCGAAATCTAATGGAAACGGCAGTGCTGCATGTAATCATCCAATAATTATAAAATAAACAGACTGAAAACTCAGACGCGTTTGAACAAAAGCCATCAAAGTAACAGAAACAGGAGAAAAGGTAATTAAAGAGCTTTCTCTATTCAGCTTTCAACATTACAGGTTTATTTAAATGCAGCTCTAGCCGGAGACTTGAGGTGGATTGATTGGCCAAATTTGTTGGCTGACACTATTCTGAAATGCGTCCCATTAAAAATGCAGTAAAGAAATGGAAAAAGCACAATAATCATGGCACCTCAAAAGCTTGCTTTATTTCTCCTCTGAGAACTTCTGTGGTCATGTGAACAGGTGACAGTTAAGAGTAGATGACAAAAGACACTGCCCTTTATCATTTAAACACCGAATCTTCAGAGGTCTGGGCGAATAGAGCAGTCTGGTCCCCGACTATAAAACTGTGACGTCAAAGGGTGGCTCAACCTAGGCTGCAAACCTCCACTTGAGTTTGTCACCTGCTTGGGAAAAGGAAGCTGCCTCTCGGAGGCTGTGATGCTTGAATGCAAGCAGTTTAGCAATAGGAGATTCAAACTTTTGAAAGAGAGGTAACAAAGCCCTAAGAATAAGCCCCGGTCATGAATGTATATATAGTCCTAGGGCTGGTTGGCATAGCAACTATTTCTGAGAACCCCGGTGCTGCTTAAGTAAACAGCTGAAGCACAGAGCGTGCCTCAGCTAAGCTGGGTCCATCTGTAGTATCAGCATGTGAGGATCAGAACGGGAACATTTTCTCCAGTGAATCAATGATATTTTGCTATCTCCTCCTAATAACTCCATTGTTCCCAGCACTTTGTGGCAGTCCTCTGGTTCTCTCTCTTTTTCCGTATGGCCATTTTGTTGAGTAATCTCCACATAGGTGAATCTGACTGTGTGGGTTTTGGGATAACTAGAAAGAATCTTAAGCTCAGTATCTTTCCTCTGTTATTTGCCAAGAACGTCCAAGGAAAACACATGGATGATTCAACAACAGCTCATTATGATGATCCAACAGAAATGGTAGCTGCTGAAGCTTTTACTTCAAAGTTCAGCACACTGGGTAACTGCAAAGGTTTTGGTATCAGACAAGCCTAGCTATGGTTTCTGGTTCCGCTAAAAAAAGTGGCGTGACGTCGAGCGTATTACTGATCCACTGGAAATGTTATTGATCCTTTCTGCAACTGTTTTCTCAAATGTAAAATGAGGATAGTGAGGATAATGAATACCCCATGGGCATTTGAGAACTAAATAAGATATTGTATTTAAGATACTACATGCAGTACTCAAGAAATGGTAGTGCTAACAGACCTTTCTGGGTTCCTACCCAATGGCATTTTAGAACTTGATGTGTCCAGTGCTTTTTCACGTGATTCAGCAATAACTCCTGATTTGTCTAAGCCAAGTATTGTGGTCTCATTCCACTCATTAGTGACTGATTTGTGGTGGATATGTGGGCCTAGTTCTTGCCACCGATATAGGGAGTTCTTGGAAGACAGGTTAGTGGTAAGAGATTAGATCCACTCAGACTATGATAGTAAGGGACTCCCACAGGTTTCAAGGTTACAGAGTAGATGAGAAAACACATTATGAGAGCTTTTATGTATTTTTAGTGGATGCCCTTAGATACCCAGGATTTGTAAGTAACAATTGGAAATTTTTGTTTGGGCTGGGCTTCATTATATGTGATACTCTTCTGGAACTGAACTCTGCAAACCATTTTTTTTTTTGTAAGCATTTTAAAAGTATATGCTATAATGCTTTGAAAAGAATATATAGTTGAATAATTTACCCATATCTTATTTTTGTGGCGAAAGGATAAAAAGCAAAACAGGACAAAAGAAAACACAACACCTTAATCTCTTAGAAACTTTTGAGTTCTTCTCAGAAAGTTCTTTTGAGAGAATGTAAGGGTTATAACTAATAGGTCTTTTCCTTCCCTACCACCCATTTCTGATGAGGGAAGAATGGGAAAGAATCCATGGTGAGCCCAATCGGAGTCACTTTTATTAGTATCAAAACATCTGTGATTCCTGAGAAAAATGAACTGAGTATCATCGTAATTCTGAATGTCTGGAAAAGAATTCTGAATGTTTTATATCCACACTCCCCTACCTTGGTCTTCCTTATAAATCTTTTCCCCAAAAATAGTTCTTCTAAGTCCAAAATGATTTATTTTTATCTTGCTGTTACCCCTGATAATTTTAAAGTTTTGTGTTTCCAAAAATTTGTATTGTTTTCATGAGTCATATCTTTTTTTCTGATTATTGTAAGTTAAGGTTTTTCTTACTCTGTAAAACTCAGGACTCTATAAAGAAGAATGAGATAACAAAGGATGAAAGCTAGTGTCTGTGAGCCGTGAGTTCTGTTCCTTGGGAGTTTCACTGAATAATCTTCTACTAATATGATGCATGATATTGTCTTGGCAGTTTATTATATTGAGGCAATAGAACATAACAGATTGGAAGGACTATCTTGATCTATTATATCAAGAATCCACAATTTATAGCTCTGTCTATTTGTTGGTAAAAAGACACTCCCCAAGAGAAGGCTTGTACATACATGTAGTGATAAGAATGTGGTCCTTTAAAAATGTTTTGGATATGCTTACATTTGTACGGGGCCCGTGATTAGGACAAAAATTCCTTGTGTTTTATGTAAACACACAAAATACGTGTATTTGTTAAATACACCTTATTAAGTTTATCCTCCACAATAACCCAGTGAGGTAAGTTATGTGAAATCTCAATGCAGAGATGAAAAGCCTGAGGTACAGAGGAAGTTAGATAACTTGCCTAAAGTCACATAGCAAATGAGTGGCAGAGGGACTCCACCTCAGGTCTTTTGATTCTTAATGGTATTGTTTAATTTATTTTTTCTTCAGAGCTGCTTCTCCGGGTATGTGTGGTTTAGCCTAGGGCTAACACTTTATTCATAACCACTTGTAATACAAATTTTTGGAGATGTTGTTGTTTGTCTTCAGGCTACGGTTGAAGGCTGGTCAGTTTCTGTTCTCAAAGAAAAACAACTAGGTAAGTCCAACATCTTCACCTTTCCCTATGGATCTCCCACCCTCCAGGCCTACTCTGCATCCACCCTAATTGCGGACCAGACACCAAACAACAAGGGAACACCCATACCCTCAGAAATGAGGAATTATTCAAATGATCCGATCCATAGGAGGGGCAAAAAACCTAGCTAACCCCAACCTACCTGCGTTACTTAAGCCGCATCCTCCGTCTCCAGCCTGACTTTACTTGGGTCCAATCACTTATGTGGCCCTGCCTGGCAGCCTTCTCTCACTTCGAGTTGAAGTAATAGAGTTTTGCCTTTCATCTCTCTGAGTTTCAGTGGGTTGTGTCTTGTCCTGAAAAGAATCTTCAAATCTTACACACCACCACTTTGGAGTTTAAATATGTCTCTAACCTTTTCAGATAAACTGTGATATAACTGGAAAAGCTTTGGATAGAGAGACAGGTATCTGAGCTTCTACTATAGGCTTTGTGTGGCCTTAAGCAGTTTATTAAACCTCTCTGATTCTCAGCTTTCTCACCTATGAGATGAGCAGTCCTCTTCAAAGCAATGGTTCCTGTTTTGGGTTGGAATTCTATCATTTTTGTGGTATAAATTGGTTTTGCCAAAGTACAAGGGTATCTGAGGACAAATTGAAAGAGGAATAATCAAGGGGAACCTGAGTGGCTCAGTTGGTTGAGTGTCTGACTTCAGCTTAGTCATGATCTCGCGATTTGTGAGTTCGAGCCCCACATCATGCTCACTGTTGTCAGCGCAGAGCCCACTTCAGATCCTCTGTCCCCCTGTCTCTCTGCCCGTTTTCCACTCATGCTCTCTCTCTCCCTCAGAAATAAAGAAAACATAAGAAAGAAAGAAAGAAAGAAAGAAAGAAAGAAAGAAAGAAAGAAAGATTCAACTGGAAGTCAGTGCCTACATTCTATACATGTGAATCTTTCAGTATGGTTTATACACATTGAAGTCATGATAACATTATAAAACGTATCATGAAGAAGCCCTTTTGTCAAAATGATAGAATAGCACACAAAACTGAACTCTAGCTAATAAAACAATAATGACTGGTATCTATCTAGGCTGGTTGGTAGCCCATCATTATAGCACCAGAAACTTGCTTGTTAAGGGTTTTGAAAGTCTCCTTTCCAGGATGTAACCTATGAATTCCGAGACCATTTGTTAAAGTTCCTTTGAGATTGTATGGTTTTTTATTTTCCCATTCTCTCTCTCTCTCTCTCTCTCTCTCTCTCTCTCTCTTTCTTTCTTTATTTTATTTTTTCTAGTCAGAGACTTCTGAAGCTGCTGAAGGTGCAGATTTTGGTGTCATTGACCTGCCTTCCTCTTTGTTTGGCGGTTGATGAATCCTTGGGGAGAGATGTCTGCAACCCTGATGGAGGGCCAGAAAATAGAGCTTCTCTAAATGGCCGTTCCTGGATGCCTGATTTTTCTGAAAGATAGGCTCTTGATCGGGCAAGCAGGGACTTAATGATTTATGCTCTTATGCTCAACTCCAGATAAAGTTAGATTATGTCCTAAAGCGTATATAGGAGGAAAAATTATTAAAGCACTAGGATTGTCAGTGATAAATTAAAAAAAAAAGGGGGGGGGCAGATGAGAAAGAGAGAGAGAGAAAGAGAGACATTATTAAATGGCTTGTATTTGAAATGGTTTCCAAATTTTAGCAAACTGGGAGCAATAATAGAAGAGAGAGTCTTAAAACACTTGTGTGGCCTCATCCTCTTCCACCAGGCGTTCTTTTTATTCAAGGTTGAGCTCAGGGTTTTATGCTGTATTTATATTTTAGAACTGGAATGGATAAAAAATAGCATTGCTAAGGCTTGAAAGAAGCATGAGATTTTTTGTTTTTAACCTCTCGCTACCTCTTTTCTAAAGACAAATGATTGTGAATTAATAAGTTAAATAAGAGATGGGTTCAAGATCCCTCCTTGGGATTAGAAACAGAATTAAGAGTCTAAGTTATAATACCAAATCATTCTAGAGTGCCTGAGAGGTTCTGCTCGTTTTGTAATTGGTTAGTTCTCTCATGTAAATTCTTTAAAATACTTTCTCCTTCATGTCTATCCTAATTTACCCAGTCTGGTAAGGGTCAGTACAGGTGAAGAGCCATCTCCTTGAATGGAAGTTTCTCTAATGGAGCAGAACTTTGCAGATGGCCTCACGTCTCTTTACAATTTCTGTGTGTTCTCCTTGTTTTCACTGTGCTCCTCCTTCTGACCACAGTCACCTTTTTTCTTTGGAGGACTTTCCTCGGACTACTGTAACCACTTGGCCTGAATGTTCAAGAGGCCCTATAGACAGCTGGAGTGCCTGGGCACTTAGTTATCCTACAGAGGCCTGTGGCCAATGGGTGACTGGTGTAGAAGTACGGAAGCTCATCTCCTCTGCCTCAGTGCATTCCAGACTTCTGATGCAGGATCAGGTTGAAACCATCATCTGTGAGACTTTGAAATATTACCCTGGCTTGGCTTCTGCCCCTTCCCTGTCCCACTTTCCTCATTCCCTTAGCAGTTCATTTTGAGAGTATTTTCATAATGCAAATCTTATCTCAAGGTCGGCTTCTGGGAAAATTGACTTAAAACACAACTCTTCTGGTATTCCTTTTCTTTGAATTCTATTAGCAACCTTTATGTGGTTAAATACTAGTAATAGACTGTGTCCTATGACTCGCTCTCTTTTCATTCCAAGGGGATTATGGTTTCTCTGATGGTGGATGGGATCCTATCTAATGCCTACTATCTTTACTTAGTGGTTTTATCCTGCATCTATTTCCAAAAAAGCTTTACAACAATGAGTAGGTAAAATAAAACCGAAATTAGTGGGCAGAAGGTAAAGGATGGGAACCAAAATATAAAGGGATCGACAAGGAGGAAAAGTAAACAGCTACAGATTGAGAAAGGCAACTAAAATTAAGAATAATACTTAGCTTGTATTTCTTAGCAGCTAGGATAGAAAGGAAACCATGATTTTTTGGGTAGTTTTCAATGTTTAATAGCATGAGGGTGTTATAGTTATCCATTGCTCTGTAACAAATTACCCCAAATGTAAGCAGTTTGAAACAACAAACATTTATTGTCTCTCACAGTTTCTAAGGCACAGGAAATGGGAAGTGCTGTAGCTGGGTGGTTCTAACTCATGGTCTCCTAGGCTGTAGTCAAGCTGTCCTAACAGCTGCAGTCACATCAAGCCTTGACTGGGGGTAGAAAATCCGTTTCAAAGCTCACTCATGTGGTTGTTGGCAGGCCTCAGTTCCTCACTGGTTGTTGTCCAGAGGCCTGTCTTCTTCACCGCATGTGTCTCCTCATAGGTGGCATGAATGACCTCAAGACATAGCAGCTGGCTTTCCACGGAATGAGTGATCTGAGAGAAAGCCAAAATAGAACATGCTATATAATGTACTCGGGGCGATGATAAACCATTACTTCTTCTCTATGCCCCTGGTATCACAGACAAACCTTCATACAATGTGGGAGGGACTACACAGTGTAGGAATGCCAGGGGAGTGGAGATCCCTGGGGCCATCTTGGAGGATGATGACCATCAAGTATGTCACATATATTCATTTCTCCTGAAAGCTGAAAAAGTGAAAAAAAGAAGACCAAGTGTGTACAATTTTTTTTGTATGCTCTACATACTTGTCATATAAAGGTTTTTGAATGAATATTTATGGATATTCAAAATATACTAGCCTTCTAGGATGTTTTCTCCATAACAAAGAGTAAGTCAACTAAAAACTATTGAGGACAAAGTATCTGTACGAGATACTACATTGTATACTGATTTGGGCACTTATAAATCAATCTTTTCAAAAGTGTTGTAGATATGCCACTTCCTCTATGTTTCTAATGTGTAGCAGGTGCTTAGATTGCTTCAGCAGCCTCTCCAATGCACCTTTCTTTGTCTAAATTCTCTTCATTCTATATTTCACTTTCATCATGTCATTATTGCTTAATGGCTCATTACTAGTATAATAAAATCCAATCTCCTTGACTTTTCAAAGCAGAATTTATCTACCCAAGTTGCTATTCTACTACTTCCATCATGAGACCTTGACCTCAACCTGGAAGTATTTTCACTGTATTCCAAGTGTCCATGCTAATTTTTAACTTATAACTTGTTCTTGTTGCCATCTCACCTACTGAGAATTTCTTATTTCTTATTCTATTCTTTGTTATCTCCAAGTCCTTGTTGAATCCTCCTCTTCAATATTTCCTTTGGTTCAAGTCCTAGTATTTCTTAGGTGGATTATTATCTGTTTTTTTTTTTTTTTCTTTCAATTTTTAGGTACTTTCTGCTCCAATCCACTCTCCATATTGCTACATTATTTTTACAACGTGTCACATTGATCATATCACTTCCTTGCTTAAAATGAAAAAAAAAACAAAAAACAAACCACTTTAAGGGCTTGACACTTAGTAGGTGCTCAATAATTGTTAATTGCATGAATAAAAGATCCAGGTAAAGTGCCACTCTCTATTGCCATGAAGTCTTTACGTAATTCTATCTCTCACTTTGATCTTTTTCTCTTTTGAAGTCCTGTGATTATCTATATTGTCTCTATCACTCATTTTGATGTTCTATGATGTGGTTCTCCCGTTATCACTTAATTTATCTCTTTCCTTATTCTTCATTTGTTGATTAATTTAATACATTTTTTTGAGTACCTACTATGTGCCACACAACATACTAAATCTTGGGGGTACAATGATTAGGAAAAACAGACAGGCCTTACACCTTCATGGCCCTTAGAGTCTCGTTGCAAATAGGGTTGGAATTAAATAATTAAGGAGGGTATAATGATAGATTGAAGAAAGTGCTACAAAGGAGTGATTGCATGAAGGCTTATCACACAGAAACCAGCCTTAGACTCAGACTTCAGAGAGGCTCCTATGAGAAAGTGACTTTTTTTTTTTTTAAGAGAGAGAGAGCAAGAGAGAGCAAGCAAACGGGAGGGGCAGAGGGAGAAGGGAGAGAGAGAATCTTAAGTAGCCTCCATGCCCAGCTTGTGGAGCTCAACGCAGTCTATATCTCAGGACCTGAGATGAAATCAAGAGTTGGACACTTAAGTTACTGAGCTACCTAGGTGCCCCAAGAAAGTGGGGCTGAGCTTTTGAGCTCAGATTTGAACCACATACCAAAGAGGGCCAGAGCAAGGAGTGAGGGTAAAAGACCCTGTTTTAAGCAATGCAGTGGAATATATAAGGACTACATAATGGGATACAAATGTAAAAAGAAGGCCAGGGTGGCTGGATTCAGAAAGAGAACCAGGACATTAAAGGAAAAAAATGGCGAAATCTGAACAACGAATGGGGTTTAGTTAATAGGAACGTACTCATGTTAATGTTAATGGCTTTTGGGGTACCTGGGTGGCTCAGTAGTTAAATATTCGACTTCAGCTCAGGTCATGATCTTGCTGTCCATGGGTTTAAGCCCCACGTTGGGCTCTGTGCTAACAGCCCAGAGCCTGGAGCCTGCTTTGGATTCTGTCTCCCTCTCTTTCTCTGACCCTCCCCCATTCACTCTTGCTCTCTCTCTCTCTCTCTCTCTCTCAAAAATAAATAAACATTTTTAAAAAAGAATAATTTAATGTTAACGGTTTCTAAGTTTGACAAACATTGCAGTAATGGATGATGGTAACATTAGGGGAAACTGAAACTGAGTGAGCAGTATATAGGAACTCTATTATCTATGCAACTTTTATGCAAATCTAAGATTATTCCAAATTAAAAATTTACTAAAAAAAATAAGGCCAGAATGAAAAAGTTCAGTGCATAAAGGAAGAAGGGTGCAAGATAAGGGTGTAAGATTAAGACCAGATCAAGATTCTCAGGCACCTTGTACACCATCTTAATGTTGGTCTTCAGGGATGCCTGGGCAGCTCCATCAGTTAAGTGTCTGACTTCAGCTCATGATCTTGTGGTTTGTGAGTTTGAGCCCTCTGTTAGGCTCTGTGCTGACAGCTCAGTGCCTGGAGACTGCTTCAGATTCCGTGTGTCCCTCTATCTCTGCCCCTCCCCTGCTTGCTCTCTGTCTCTCTCTAAAGTAAATAAACCTTAAAAAAAATTTTTTTTAAATCCTATATTAAAAGAATGTTGGGCTTCATCTTGTAGTAAGGGGAAAGCTGTAATAGTTGTCACAACAGAACTGCATTTGAACATATCACTAATCTGGGGTAGGTGTGGAGAGTGGGTTAGGGAGATACTTGGGTGGGATGCTTTTGCAGTTAATCAGACAAGAAATGAGTTAAACTAAGGTGAGGCTGACTCTTCTTGGCAACATATATTTTTTGGAGTGCATTTGCCTTTTATTTGTCTTTTATGTCGATCATAGAATTCTGCACGTAATATCTGCATGACACATTTATTGAATGAATAAATGAATAGGTAAATAGATGAATTAATGAAAAAAGATCAGATTGGGTTAAGCAGCCCCTTGGCAATACCATGGTGACCCTGTCCAAAACGCAAGGGCTGGACTGCTGATTTCTGACAGAATCAATAGACTTTCCCTCATAGTTTCCCCTCTTACTTTCAAGGACCCTTACTTATTCCAGAAATGAGTGATTTCTTGTCTTACATTTGGAACACTCAGTGCTTGCACAAAGGTTTAGGGAGGAACACTGAGGGAAAAGCGGAGGTTCAAGAATGCTTTAAAAGAAAACTTGAAAGCGTTTGATACCTGGAAGTGCAAGAAACAAGTCAAGATGTGGTGAGTCATTGGCACAATGGCTTCTTTTCTTGAGCATATTCATCCTGCCTATAATTTGTATTTTCCCCTTTTGGCAATAGAAGTAATCTTAGCTTTCTTAGAGTCATCCTTAATTAGGAGTTCTTCCCCTCCTGAGGGAAAGTTTCTAATTTCCCAATAGATAAAGGAAGCCCAGGGAAGGGCTGCAGCGTGTAGGAAGAAGGTGCCCTAGCAAGAGTTGTTTGCTCACTTCAGTTGAGACCCAGCAGATTAGGCAGTGGCAGGTCTGAGTTTTCTGCAAGCCTTTCTCATTTGAAAAGACACTGCAGGTTTGTGAAGAACCATTCTTGAGCTAATTGGTTTGAAGATCAGGTGACTGATAGGTTACTTTCAACCTAGAGGAAGGAGAAACTAAGAATGATTAACATTCCAAGATTATTTCTGTCAGGCAACCCTGAAGATCCATTTCTCTCCTGGAATCTTTGTTCTAACATTTGCACTCACTGTTTGGAGACGGCTATCCCTACCCATGTTTGTCTTCTAACATATGACCAATTTTAGCCAATGGAGTGTATATCATGGATCTCAGAGGTTAATCTTTTCCCTTTCTTGTCTCCTCTCCTTCCCAGACATGCATTCATTTGACTGGCAGCCTGGAAAATTGAAAAATGCCACAGGGGTTATTAAGGTTGAAATCGTTTCTGCTCTTTGAAGCACTGCAAGCTAGTTATTGCTGCACCTATAATATCCAGGCATCAGAATAACACGTATTGTTCTTAAGCTTGCTTGACACAGGCCCATATCAGCTGTAACACCCAGATAGAATGAAGGGGTCTCAAGATGTCATTTCTCCACTCTGAAGTATATCCCTTTAGTCGATTAAAACAGAGTCCCTGAAGTTATTAGAATATATTCTGTGTCTTTCTGCACACACGTTTGATTTACTTTTGTTCTTATTAAAAGGGTAAGCCTAGAGAAAAGGAGAAAAGAGAATCTTCCATAATCCATATTTTAATAATTGCCTGAGTGCACATTTACTCTACAGAGACTTTCCTGTTTCTGTAACTATTTACTTGGCTCTTCTGCAAAATGTGTATTACTTACCTGGCCTGGTAGACCATGACATAGCTTCTGGACTATCATGTAATCCCGCATTTGGCTCCCCCTGAGCCATTAGGATGTTTTGAGTCTGTCTGTAGGATGGAGATATTATTTTAATGGGTCTTTTTTTCACAATAATGGCTCCATATTGTATAAATTGTATTGACTCATTATGATGTTAATACATAAATATTAAGAAAACCATTGGGAAAAAGTAACTGTGTAATCGAGATAGACTATTTTCCAATGTTAATAACTTCTTTAATTTTTTCTCCATAAAAATATTGAGGGAGTTTAATCCACATTAAAAACTTACAAACATTTATTAAAAAGAGAGAGAGAGAGAGAGAGAGAGAGAGAGAAATCATTTCACATCCCACCTCAATAACAGGAAACAATACCACCTCATCTGCACTGGAAAACTTCTATGAATCATTTAAACAAAACAAAGAAAGAGAAGAAAAACACCCGAAAGCCTAAGTACCTCATGGCAACTAGAAACTTCAGAGATTCTTCAGGAGAGAGAATTTGTTTCAACTTAGCTTCAGGGCAATAATCTTTTTTACTATGTTGCTTCAGGCAAATGACTCAATATTAGCAGTAATACCTGCCTACAACTAAGAATAGGAGGATGTAAAATAATCTACAATAATTGAAAACCCTGATCATGAAAGTGAACTTAAATTCCTGTTTTTCAAAAATTCCATGCATGTAGTTGGCCTACTACTATGTTGGTATACCAATCAGGGTCCCGGTAGGAAACAGGACTCATTCCAGATGGTTCAAATAAGACTTTAATAAAAAAAATAATTTACAGAGGTATGGGGGTGGGGATCCAATGGGAATGCATGAAAGATGGTGAAGTGTTCCACTCAGGGATTGGAAGTAGGAAGCCATTACCACACCAGTACTGTGGGGTGTAGGGGAGGAACTGGTGTGATTGGAACCCCGTAAGCACTGGAACTGTGGAGGGAGGGCCGCTGTCATAGTGGATTGGCAGAGCGGCCACCATAGCTGTGTTGAAAATGGAATGAATCCTTCTGTCAACCATCTCCTGCTGTACCTATGTTGGCCAGCCCCACCAAGCAAGAGAACGCAGGAGATGTAGGCTGTAGGGGCCACCTCCCAGACATCAAAGTAAGGCAGAGCAAAGAAGGAAGGGGGCACCAAAATGAAAAATATTCAGAACGATTTGTTTTTGGATCACTAGAGTTAGCATTATTGAGGTCTACAGAACTAAATTACTACTAAGGGATTATACTTTTTACCCTTCTTGAGAAAGAAATTAAAAATTCCATATTTTGTTTCAGATGAGATAATTTTTTTTCTGGCTTTGTGAAAATATTCAAAAATTTATCTAATGATCTAATTAATATCCGTCTAGGAAATTAACATTTTCAAAGGATTTTATCACAGACAGTATTTTGTTTAACCCTAACTGAAGCCCTAAGAGGTAGGTATTATTTGATTTATTTTCCAGATGAGGAGACTGGAGCTCAGAGCATCAGATGACTCTCCCAATATCTTAAGTCAGAATGAACAGCATCAAGATGCAAACCCAGGTCTCCCGACACCAGCCACCAGGTTCTTGGCATTATACCACTCTGCCTTTCTTAAAATAAGAATGTCATATGCTTGTGACAGCACATCTGTTGAAAGAACAGAACTGTCTGTACCTTGCAGGAAATTGCGTTTGCACGGGAACTAGTGTCTTCAAATCAGGCAAGCTTAGTTTCAGGAAGTCAAGGACAGTCTGAAGCATCAAGGCCAGTGGAAGGAAATGGTGCAGGGAGAGATGCAAGATTTGAGGCAGACACTGGAGGTAAATCCTGAGGAAACAGTAAGAAGTAGGGAGGAGTCTTTTATGAGGAGTGTGCCTTCCTGAGAGTAGTTGGGAAGCGAATATTAAGGATGTAAAGCAAGACTTCTCAAGTGTTAAACAGGCGGCTGCAACATTTCTCAAAATATCATTCATGGACCACTTCCATCAGAATCACCGGGGTCACTTATTAAAAAGGTCTACACCGAATCCCCCTCTGACTTACAGGGTCAGAGTCTATTTGAGAGGAACTACACGATATGACATTTTGACATGTCCTCTCCATTAGCCCCCTACTCGCCCCCACCCCCCGCACCCTCCCCCCACAAATACCGCCCCCCGGTTACACACACACACAAGTTGAGAACAACTGAGAACAAATTCAGGCAGCTTGAAAAAAGAGCTCTGTACCAGAACTGTAAATATTTGGCCCTAGTTCAGTTTTCTGGCAAGGCTGAAAATAAGCCATCTGATTACCCATCTATCATATCAACTTCTGTTTCTTTGCTTCAATCATACCTTTTGAATAAGCTTTTGAAAATGTATTTTCTAATTTTATGCTTTAATGAGCAAGGTATATTAAACACAGAATGACTTTTCAGACTTTTATGGGGCCTTAAGTTAAATATTTTAAACATCAATTATAGTAAACGTTGAAGATATTTACATCTTTAGGAAATCTGTAGTAAATTATAAATTTGGCTGAAATAGTATGGATGCTAAGATTGCTTTTAAAAAGGAATCCCTAAGACAGGCATGTGTTATTGTTATTTAATCTCATGTTCATAAAAGTGATGTGAAAAATAATTGCAAGACCTCTAAGGTGAGATAATATGGCTGCCTTTTTTTTTTTTTTTTGAAAATTAATTATCGACAACGGATGAAGTCATCTGCAAGGTGTTTTCTTTTTTTTTTTTTTTTTCTTTTTTTTTTTTTCATCGTTTATTTATTTTTGAGACAGAGAGAGACAGAGCATGAACGGGGGAGGGGCAGAGAGAGAGAGGGAGACACAGAATCGGAAACAGGCTCCAGGCTCCGAGCCATCAGCCCAGAGCCCGACGCGGGGCTCGAACTCACGGACCGCGAGATCGTGACCTGGCTGAAGTCGGACGCTCAACCGACTGCGCCACCCAGGCGCCCCTGCAAGGTGTTTTCTAACCAAAACTAAAAGCTTCTTTTCTGTTTTTATCATCATCCTTTTGCAGCATTCAAAACATTATGTATAGTTCTGGCATCAATAACATTTCAACTTGCTGTCAGTTTTCTTGAAGACTCAGGTTTTTGGACGCCAGATATTTGGGGTGATAGTGTGTATGATATGGAATGGAATATCGATTTTCATTGTTCTCAGTAAAGGTTTTGTTGTCATTTGGAACTTCGTTCTGTAGAATCTGGGTGCTCTACCTTCCTATGCTATTAGAACACTATAATATGGGTATAATCTTGTCAGTTGGAACCCTATAATCTGAGCAGTGTCTCAAACAAATGGCATTTCAAATCCTGTTTAATAACAGTATTAAAACAGGGACTGAGGCTGGCTCTAACTTAATTGTGAATCTATAAGCCACATATACAATCAGGCTTGCTGATTTATAGAGAGGCATAGATACTTTATAACTAGAAATATTAGGTTGATTTTGAGCCAATTGTAGAGTTTTCCTTTTTTATTGCATTTCAGAATGGCAAACGTTGTTGTTGTTGTGTGTTTTTTTTTTTTTTTTCCTCTAAATGATGGTAGCATTATTGATCAGCCACAAGAACAAGATATTCTGGTTGATTTTTTTTCCCCCATTATGGATCATTAGGGAAGGGCTATATATTTGGAGTTGTTTTTAGGGAGGGTCTATATACTTGGAATTGTTTTTCCAGTAATGGTCATGGGTTTGAGTTGCTCCATTTATACTACAGAATAGTCCCTCTGGGACTAACACCTGTGGTTTTGAGTTGGCTGGCCCGGGTTGAAGCTACAATTTACCCTCATGGAAGCAGACCAAAATAAACAGCTTATTCCAGAACTAACTCCAGAGTTTGACCTCATTTGCAACATGCTCTACATGACAGTTTATTGGTTTTCACCTAATGGCTATTTTTAAAATGAAAGTTCTTATCTTTGGGGACTTTTCCAGAAAATCCAGCAATTACTTTTTCAAATACCCATTATTTCTCCAGGGACATATTTGATAAAAGACAGAAGAAAATATAAGCATCATACATTTTGGTATAAAGATAACACAGTACAATCTCTATAGTAATTTCCTATAAGTTCTTATCAAAGCAATTTAGAGCAAACAATTGGAAAGTGAAAATTAAATGTGATCATCTTTTTTGGAGAAGTGTGTTCACAATGCCAAATAATCAATTTTATTGATTTCTCCCCCCTTCTGTGCTGACCAATTGTTTTGGTTCTCAATAGCATCACCTTGGCGTGTATATCTGAGAGCTCTCTATAAACTGAGAGATCTTAACGGATGTTACCACTGGACCAGGCCATTATAGTTAGAATAGCACTTTTATAAGACAGGACACTTACTTGAGTATTATTAATTCTTAGACTGGTACCAAAAAAAAAAAATCATTCAGCTATTCTTTTAAGGTTTAATTACATATATGCATGAGTATATGTTGCTTCTCACACCCAATTTTCTTTGCCGTCTGTTTTGCTATTACAGGAAAGCAGATGTTTATTATAAATTATATTTCTTTAATATATAGCAAAGTAAAGATATGGGGTTGAATTATTTATTTTTTGAACTTCTGCCTAAAACATTAAACCATACTAATATCAACTCTGCAGAATCTGTTTAAAAATAGGAGCAACTGGGGTGCTGTATTTCATGACCGAATGCCAAAGCTTTCATACTGAAAGAAAGCCGAGAGATAGGAACAATTGAAAGTCTCCAAATGCATCATGTCTAAAAAAGCCAAAAGACAAGCTAAGTCTATAAAGGCTTCTTGTCATATTCATTTCCTTTTTCCATCCATACAGTAAGGGTAGTGTAAGCCTATGGAGTTATTTCAAAACCCTTGGCTTGAAATTTATTTTTGAATTATAACAATTTTTTTAAATGTTATAAATAATGATCCTTTATTCTTAATTTGGTAATATCCTGAAATTAAGTAAAGTTAAAGTACAGTCCAAGTCTATCTTCCGAAGTTATCTTTCCTTGCACTATGGCACAGAAAAATAACAAAGAACTGCCGATTCCCATCCCCTCAAGTTGACAGTCATTGCTATTTTCCCTTTTTCTGTTTACTGTTTGAAATTTTGGCATTTTTTCCCTTTATATTGATATGAAACAGAAGAGCTTGACATGACAGGAAATTGAAACTATTTATATATTTCTTTCCTTGTGGTTTAAAACACACACGGGTCTCTGCATTCTAAAGCAAGGGCTTTCAACAGAGAGAGAGCCCTCTCTCTAGCCTGCCCCCCAAAGACTCTGGGCAATGTCTGGAGACATTTTTTATTGTGACTCGGGGGTGCAAGGGTCTACTGGCATCCAGTGAGTAGAGGTCAAGGATGCTGCTAATCATTCTTCAGTGCACAGAAGAGCTCCCAAAGAATTATCTAGCCCAAAACATCAAAGAGCCCCCAGGCTGAGAAACCCTGTTTTAATGCAACCCCTCCAGAACCTTGCTTGACCTTTGTCCTCAACTCTGGCTTTCAGCTGCCAAGCTTTCACTGCCTATTCAGCCATTTCATGGTCATCACTGGCAGTTCCATTCCACTCCACTCTTGGGAGTAACAGTTTTGTGAAATTCAGAGGCTTTATTATTATTATTATTATTATTATTATTATTATCATTATTATTTAAACCTCACCTTCTTTAATTAGTGGAGCATTTGATCTTTCCCACAGATCTTTCTCTGGGTGTGTTTTTTCTGATTTTCTTCAGGCCTCCCTTACAGCTCCATTTTTGTGTCCTTTTGGGTCTATCTCCCTTTTATCCTTCCATTCTCTAAACTGTTGGAATCTTTGACATCTTCTCTCTACGGCATGTCTTGTGTGCTTGAACACTCCTAACACTATATTATGTTCTTATTAGGCAGAACTGAACCCTCGATTGCCCTCATCTGAGTTGCCAGGGACCTGGGGGACTGTGCTGACTCTATTTCCTTCATCACACTTTGGTGTCACACCTTTGGAGGTTCTAGACCCACAGAGTATCAATCTGTGGAGACAATGGTGGTAACAGAGGGCTCACCCTACTATTGTTTGGTCTCCTTTGTAGAGCACCAACCATATGAGTAGACGTTGTACAAAGTGTTCTTCGTACATTATCTCCACTGGGTAGATATTATCAACCCTAACTGTACACACGAGGAGAAGAAGACGCAGAGAACTTCAGCAAGAAGCTGAAGGCATTGGTAGCCATTGGTACAACTAACAGTTGTACCCAGGATTGTTTGGTTTAAAGCTCCCACTCTGTCTGTAGGGTCCTGCTGCCTCCATGTCCTATAAATAGTCAGGGACATCCTGACATGCTTAGGTTTGTTTAAGGTAGAGCTTGGTGACTTTCCCTGGACTATAAAAAGGCTTTCAGATGACCACAATAGTTTGAATCAAACTGACTTGGTATTCTCAGAACTGGAAAATATTTCTTCGGTTTTACTCTCTTTTTTGAGGTGAGGCCAGAGTGGAATTGGCTTCATTCACTTATTCAACATCTGGCGTAATTCAGCAATTATGCTAGTTGCTGCAGTCCTTGGCAAGTCCCTTGGAATTCCAGAGTCAGGGTGGGGCCTGGAAGAACCAAGGGCTCTGAAGTCTGGCTGGTTTGTGCACCAGGCTGGCCCGCCATGATGTGCTCTTCCTCAGCCACCTAACTTTACTTCTCTAACCCTTAGCCTGCTCACCTTTCAAATCAGTATAGTAATATTTCACATCACAGCATTGTAGGGAGCCTCAAAAGACCCAATGCGTATAGACTCCATTGACAGAGGAGTAAATAAGCAGAGAGTAGAACTCCCATCTTTCCCCCCTTGTTCAAGGTAGCACAACGTAGGTCCCCAGCAAGGTGCACCTGCAAATAAATAAAACATCGCAAATAAGACAAAGAGCCTTGGTGCTACGTGAAACAGATGTCACTCATTTGATGACAGGGCAGAGAAGAGGTAGGGTGAAATGTGGAACTTGAGTGGGAGACTTTTTTTTAAGTAGATACAGTCTATTCTTGTAACCCATTTTTGTAGTTTTGCTCTGGTGAAAGTGGCTTCCGTTTCTCCTTCTTAACCTGTGTCAGAGAATTCTTGTGTGTAGCATGGCGAATTACTGCCATATTTTGTTTCAGAGATGGCTGCTCTTCTGTCACGGGTGGAAAATTTTCCAGTGCATAAAAGTGTGAAAGTGTATTATAAGGGTGTGAATGTTTTTGTAAACAACATATTCTAGGTGTTATTTCTCCCACAATTTACTTTTGGGCTTTTTGTGTATGTGTGTGTGCTTTGGAAAAATCTTTCAAAATACCATCCAGATAGTTTCAGTCCCTCAAATTAATCTCTAATCTCACCACCTCCAATATCATTTATCTGCCCATTTATAGCAGGCATTGATCCTTGGTATATCATCAGGCATTCCCAACCTCTTCCTGCCAGCCATTCTGGAGACTGGAAAAACTCAAGGCTCATCTTAACAGACTCCCTATGTGGCCATGAGAAATAATAGTTCTGGCCAATGGTGGTACTCAGTAGGCTACCACTGAGGGAATGGGGGCTCTGGGAATTCGTTTACTTTTCCCAAAAAAAAAATAGCAGATATTACATATACCTTGATTACTATTCATTCATCCTTTCCACACTCCCATTTCTTGTCCTCCCTTTATTCTTTCTTTGCTTTGGTTGTTGCCTTGAATGAAGTTATGATGACTAGAACTGCAGTAGCCATCTTGTGATCAAGAGGAAGGATCAAGGAAATCATAGAAATTCCAGCTATTATCTTTTGAGACTGCAAAACGAATACCAGCAATTGCCTATCTCCAGACTTTTTGTTTTGAGAGACAAAGGAATTGCCATTGCTTTGAATTGCTGTCCATCACATTTTTCTGTTACTTGTGGCTAATTGTATTCTGATACAGTAGCTGTGAACAACGCATTGCACTCACCTGTGAATTCTCATAGATCTTCTCCATCAATTCCTCCTTGGCTAAAAACTCCCCTCATACATGATTGAATCCACATCCTCAACTCAAGTATGTTCTCTTCATTTCATGGTACTTACAGAACACTACCATTGGGCCTTCCTATACTTTTGACTTTTCACTATTAGTAAATTGCACTTTGCAATATTAATACTTTCTATTTGTTACCATGTTACCCTGAAGAGAGATTTTTCTTTTTATGTTTTGCTTTTTTGTCTTTGCGTCATAAAGTGTAGTTTGTTTGTTTATTTGTTTGTTTTTAATTCTCTTAAGATGTATAATACTAAGCTGTCTTCTTAGACCTGTCAGAAGGTATTTTTGATGGACAGACATGCTGCACATTGAATTTTGCCAGCTGCTACTAGACAACTGAAAGGGTGTCAAGGTGTGGTGGTATTCACACACATAGCTAGGCCTAGACGCACTTTCATAGTGTCACTTACTTCAACTGGGAAAGAGCCAGACTTGAATCTAGCTTTGCCTCCCTCTTCTTTTGCTCAGAACTGCTTTTCTCAATAGCTCCCCACCGCAGGATTCCTTTCAGAGCTCATGCCCTGAACGTTTATGTGGCGTGTACATTAAGAGAGTTCTTTTTTTTTCAAAGTACAGATCCTTTCTTCTTGATTTGGCATCTGACTGTGGTTATTTCTATTATTAAACATCAATGATTCATATTATATAACAGTGGTTATTTAGAATGAGAAAGTATAATATAAAGTAATAAGGTACCTTCAGTTATGCGTTGCTTCATGGTACCTGGGTGATTTAATTTTTTTTCATATTTCATTTCTAGCTATCCCTATCATTTCCATTGAATTGTACACACAGTATTTCCTTTTTTTCTTAAAGGAAAACGTTGAAAAGGGCAATGGATTCCAAACCTTTGAATGTCGACTTCTTTTCTTTACACAAATACTTGAAAACCCTTGTTAATTAGAAACAAAACAGTACCTCCCACATTCATTTTGCTTCTCTGTGTCATCTCTGACAGTTATGAGAGACAAATATGTTTCCCTTCATTACTGGCACTGTTCAAGCAGTAAAGCTCAGGGAGAAGAAAATGTGAACAAGTCAGTTAAATATGGTCATGGCAAGCACACACAATGATTCAATCTTACAGGGAGACAGGAAACACCCAACATCATCCTATTTTTCCATATTATCAAGAATTTAAAGTCTAAAATAGCTTTCCTGTGTCATTTCTTCAGGAACTGATTTAATATCCTTGTTTCTGATCTGAAAGCGATAAGGGCAAGATAGAGAGAGCCTGCCTTTTTCTTTTTTAACTTCAAAAGAATAGCAAGCTGGGAAAGACTAGTTGGAATGAACTGTTCAAGCGCATGAGGAAGACCATAACACATCTTTAAAAACTCTCCCCTTCTTTGTGCCCTCAGTACAGGACTATCCCACCCTTGTCCTACTGTCATAGGCAAAAATCTAACTTCCAGAGAGTTCCCTTTTTGTAAACTTCCTGCTAGATTCCTTCTCGGAAGGCAGGAAAGCTGCTGGCAAATGCATTTGACGCACAAGTGTACTATGAGATGAAAGTGTTATGGGTATAGAACTGTTATCACACCCCTCACTGTCTCATTTTCACCTGCGCCTCCGCTATATACTCATGGCTTCCCGCCAATTCACTTGATTACGGTGTAGGTTCGAAGTCGGGCTTACGTCCTGATCTACTTGTGGAGATTGTTGTTCCTCCCTCTGTATGCTGCTTTGTCTTGACCTCTTTTAATTAAAAGAGCAGAATCTTTTGACTTCTGAGTTCTGTATTCTACTCACTCTTGTTGGTAATAAATGGAAACATCCCAGCAAGTCTACCACTACCCAGAAATGTGCTGCTGAAGAGAAAACACTGCTGGCTGGAGACACACCTGGGCATATCTGCCTCAGACAGGCATCTGGAGATCAGCATACAGCAACCCAGAGCAGCCAAGTCAGAGGCTGCCACCATCACCTGTTACTTCTTAAGCAACATTTCTTTGTAACCAGTCTTCCTTCCTGCATTTGCATCTTATTATACTCAATGGTCTCCCTTTGTAAACATGGTAGGGGCACAGGTTATGGGCACCAAAGCCTCCTGACCAGCTTATCTCACCTGTAACCCTGGAAAGGGATGTTTCCTGAGAATGTCGTTCCTTGGAGTGAGTGGGTATGCTCTCTTGAACCAGTTGTGGGAGACAGTGTTTGAGGAACCAGTGATAATGACAGCTGTCACTAACATCTGGAAGCTCTTTACAATGACAGAGTACCATTTCATAGAGCATGTCAATTGACTCCCTAAACAATCCTTCACAGGAAATGATATTATGGTATTATTAAGATGATTATGGTCCCCACTTTAAAGATGAGAAGGCACCTTTAGGTAAGTCACACAGCTAGTGAGGTCAGGATTGGAATGAAGTCTGTTGTTGATAACATGCTCCCAGCCATGCCATTCCATGTCATTGAGAATAGCGATTTATGATCTTTCTGAAGCCATCCGTGTATTTGAAAAGCTGATAAAAGCTATGAACAGTTCTGAACAAATATGCACATATAATTCTACACACAACATTTTCATACAGAGTTAAGCTGTTTATGGTCGACTGCACCGTATTTATAGGTCCTGATCTGGAGGAAGGCAGTCATATTTTGGGATTGGGGGGTGGAAACCCCAATGGGGCAACCCAGGCCACCAGTGAAGCCTATTAGGACAGGGGAATCATGCCCAAATAAGCCAACAGCCTATGTATTTCAAGAATGATTATGATTCACTCAATAAAAAGTGCTTATTTGTATCAGATGTTCTGCTAAGTGCTTTTCAGGGATTGTTTCATCTCCTGTCCATCACAATTCTATTCTAGAGTTAGTGCTTCCCAAATGTCCCCATGTACAATAGTCACTTGGGGATCTTGATGAAATGCAAATTCTGATTCCGTAGGTCTGGGTGGGGCCTGGATCCTGCATTTCTAACAGACTCCCTGGTGATGATCCTGCTGGTCCATAGATCACAATCTGAGTAGCAATGTTCTAGAGCATATAATGCTCACTGTTAAGCTATGCAAGTAGCAAAGAACACAGGAGGCAGGGGTTATCTATATGCTAGGACTCGGCTTATTTATTCAACAAACATATACAGGGCTCCTACTCTGTGCCAGATGTAAGAAATAATAGATTTTAACTCTGGGTCTCCCACCATCTAATTCGAGGATGACAGAACAAATAATCTAATCTCCACTTTATAGATGGATTAAGGACATTTATTCCTGATTAGCTGGGAGCTAGTGTGGTATACTGGAAGAGGAATGCCTTGGTAGTCAGATAGACTTGGGTTTTAATCCCTCCACTGCCCATGATTCCATAGCCATCTGACATTTATTTATACCTGAGGGAGTCAATAAACTTTTACTGAACACCCTCCAAGTACTGGGAATTAAGGTAAGCACTGGGAGTCTAAAGGGATTATGGACTTATTCCAGACACCAGAGAAAAGACACTCAGGCAAATCAAGCAGTGCATATGAGCATAAGGAATAAGCTGGGCTGTGATATAGGGATAAGCAGCCTGTTTAGAGACAATACTGAACAACTAAATCAAATTATGGAGTAAGGAAAAGTTTGTTTGAGGTATGAGTTACCGAAACAGAAGGCAGGGCATGGCATGATACATGATGAAATGGACTTTGGAGGCAGGTCTCAGGGCGTTAGCCCCAAATTCACCTCATGGCTGTGAATAATTGGGCAAGTGTCTTAACTCTTTAAGCCTCAGTTTCCTTGTCTATAAGATAGTAATAATCATTGTAGCCTTTTCACGGGGATTATATGAGCAATTCACACCAAGTACTTGGCACAATGCCCAGCATATGTGAGAACTCATCAAACAGAGGCTCGGGTGGAAGGATGGAAGCGTGAACGAGCATGTTGCATGTGCAGATCTGAAATTGCTTCCATCTGGCTGGGGTGAAGAGTGAGAGCAGAGAAAAGGCAGGAGGTGATGGGAAAGAATGCACTGAGAAATCTTTTTTGTCCTAAGATAAGGGCTTTGAACAGAAATGCACAGACATGGGAGGGATGATGGGGTGATAGTAGGGTGATACAGGGGCCGATGGGGGACTAAGCAAGATGGAATATGATTTAGGTCAGCTTTAGTTTCCCCTCTCTGTGATATGAGAATTTTCCTGAATTTAGATTAAGCACCTCTCTGCAAAGCTAGGCAGATCCAGTGGCCTGAGGCCCGCGCTCTCTCATTGGCTTCGTTACTTTGACCAGGTATCTGATCCTTCTCTTTCTTCTCATTAGCCTGAATTTCTGATTCCTGTTTTCTGCCTCCCAGATATGTCACCTTTGGCCAGCCTGACAAATTTATCTGTGAAGTCCCTGAAAGCAGTTCTTGAGCTTGGAATATTGTAGGTGTTCACTATTTATGAATGTTGAATGGATGAAGCATGGATATTTAGTAAGGTCTTGCCGAATACTTCACTTATCTGCACCTTGTTTTGGCTGATTTTCCTAAACTGACCACTGCTTGATTTATGCCCCTTGTTCGACCATCTCTAATTCAGCTAGACTCACACATAGCCCTACGTGGAAAGATATTTTCCCCCAATTCTAATATGAAACTTTTTTCCCTGAATCAGATATATTATCTAGTAATTACTAAGCACTTGAACTTTACAAAGAATGAAAAATAAGTGTTTCAGTCTTCTTTAGGTTATCTGTTTGTGGGTTTGGCTATAGTTTTCTCTCTCTCTCTCTCTCTCTCTCTCTCACTGTCTCTTTCACATGTGTATGCATACATGTGCTTATGCCAGGCTTAATAACAAAAGTGTGACAAATTCAGAATTTGTGTGTGTGTGTGTGTGTGTGTGTGTGTGTGTGTGTGTGTGTTGGTGGAGTCTAACATGTTGTCACAAAAACAAATCCATGATTTATTTGAGCTTGGTGTCAATGCAACATGGAATTTGGTTTCGTCCTCTCCAGGATTTCAAAGTGATTGGCTCCCAAGGCTTCAGTTGTCTGCTTGTAAAGATTTATTGTGAACTTTGCCCATTTAAATCATGAATACAGACTTCCTCACAGAAGAAAGTTGGAGATGAAGTTGGAATACGGATGCAGAGAGTAGTCTGTGTAAAATGAGAAACCTCAGAGAAAGAGAAAGAATGTCACTCTTACTTTTAGTTGATCTCTTCTGGCTGTGCGGCTGATGGCTGCTCCCTTGAAAAGTTTACTTCCTATACTTCCATTGCTTGACCCATCTACCCATCCCTCCAACTACAAGAAAAATCTCTCTCTTTTAGGTGTCATTGTCTCTGTTCCCCAACAGGCTGGGTTTTCTTCTTCCCAACATTCTCTGTAAGAAGGTCAGGTAAAAGTTACTGTTCTTAGCTGACTGCTGACATCTTACCGTAGAGTTTCAAACTGGGCTTATGGAGTGCACAAAGGAAGGATGTAGGTAAGTTTAAGAAAGCTAAAACTAAACCTTAATATAGAGATGATTTTAGGAGTTGGGTAACTTGAAGTTTGCAGTACATGACCTCTTTCTTTTTGGGTTTGTAACAGAGGGTCCTGTCAGTTATGTGGCTTTCTTCTCACTGGTCCTACAAACATTAAATGAGAAATTGAGACTGTTTAAGGTGACAGTTTCACCCGTGGTTATTTAAATTTTTCACTTTACATTTTATGTTTTAGTCCAATATACATCAATAACTTCTGAGACATATATGTTTGGTAACTTTATGGTGAATGGAATGAAATAATTCTACCTACTACCTTTAATTTTTTTTTATGTTTATTTATTTTTAAGAGAGGGAGAGACAGAGAGAGCATGAGCAGGGGAGGAGTGGAGAGGGGGAGAGAGAGAATCCCAAGCAGGACCCACACTGCCCGTGCAGAGCCCAATGTAGGGCTTGGACCCATGAACTGCAAGATCATGACCTGAACCGAAATCAAGAGTCAGATGCTTAACCAACTGAGCCACCCAGGAGCCCCATCTACCTGCCACGTTTAAGAAACTGTCGTTCCTATATACAAGAACAGTTCAAATATCAGCATTTTAGTGTCCACTGAGAATGCGCGAGTGTGTGGTGTGTGTGTGTGTATGTGTGTGTGTTTCAATGAGATAATGAATTTTAATTCATTCTAGGAAAATAAAGATTCTTAAGTCAAAATCAACCTAAACTTTTTATGTTTAAATCATTGTACATAATTAAGCCAAATCATTAAGTCATTGTATGAAATTACTTATTTTGATTTTTGTGTGGCAAAACTCCAGGGGTAATGTTATAATTTGTTAATTTCATGTACATAGAGTCAAGAAACAAAAGTAAAAGGGCTCTGTGGTGGATAATTGATAGCACTCTGCTCTGGAATAAAGTCCAGACTTCCACATCTTTGTCTTCACTGTCTGAATAAGTCAATAAGTATGTGCTCTTGGTAAAGATGGAGGGAGGAGAGAATCATGTATAATTTTAATGCTTTCCCTGCCATTTACCAAAATGTGTTTCAAATTTTTCTGAAAATGCATTTATTTCTCTGAATTGTAATTGCCAGTGCTTATGCAAATATTGCATAAAACTTAATTTCTTTTTTGAATACTTTCCACATCTGGTCTTTGCCCTTCTTTTTATTATTTAACTTCACAAGGCTTAACCTTACTAGAGACAATATTCTCCCCCAAAATTGCCGTGCTGAAGTAGACTGATTATCATTGCATAAATATCATCTCCAGATAAGATTTATTGACTGCCCACCCGTGGAAGGCACTGAACTAGGCCTCGCAATAAATGTTATTGAATAGCTTGCACCTCCGTTCATAAGATCTGTGCTGCTCAAAAGTAAAGCAAAAATTACCTCATATCCTATTTCCCCCGCTGTACTCTGAATATAGATTTATAGTTGGATTTCTTCTTTCTATTTTGTGATCTGGAAACTCTCATTATGAAGTAGTTGTTCTTTCCATAAACTTTTTAGATCTTTGTGAGCTCTCTTTTATTACTTTTTTATGCTGATATTCTCTGGCATCAAGGAGTCCTTACAAGGGAAATCTACAGGTCTATTCCTTGGTCATTATAAAAAACAAGACTTTTTTTTTTTTTCATCAAATAAGAATTTGGTGCAAATGTGAATCATAACCTAAAGTTTCCTTCATTTATTAGAAGGTTCATCACTGTCCATATATTTGGTAATGTTTGAGGTAGTTTTGATTTTAAAAGTGATTATTATGCGTGGATGCAGGATTTAGGTTGCTTGAAAGACTGAAATAAGTTGGGTTTAAAAGGAAAAAATTAAAAGTCAGGTTTGATGACATGAAATGCTTGAGGTTAGGATCATTTAGAAAATATATTAAATGATTTGTATGAGAACATTTGAGATGCAGGTGAGTAATAAATATCCTCATAAACTCGTATCTTGGAGGAGGACATGGGGACATTGCCTAATTTGCATCTTTGCTTTTAGAGAGTATTGCATTCAGTATCACACTCAGGGCATGGCACTGAACAGACTAATTCAAATTGTGGTTTTGTCTTGCTTTATGGCATGACTTTGGACAATTCAACTTTTCTGACCATCAATTTCCTCACCTCTAAAACTGGAGCAGTGGTGTCTACTTAGCAGGGAGGTTGTTATGAATATTTATAGGTAGTGTAAAATGCCTTATATGTAGTCAGCCTTAGATATATTGGTAACTATTAGTATAGCTTTTAGCAGCCCTTGAAAATGTGTTTAAAAAATCATTTAGGCCTCCAAAATTATATTTGATCTGTAAATTGTATTAAGCCTACTGTGTTTAGAGTGATGTCCTTCCTGCTTCTCTCTTAAGTTTTCTTATTGCCATATATTGCTTTCCTTAACCAATTAGTTTATAGAAAATATGCAATGTGTAATCACAAATGAATTTTTTAAAAGCCTATGTAGCAAGACTTAAATATCCAAATGAGTCGTTTAAAGTGCCCCCATAGGGAAGCTCTATATTACACCAACATTACTGCCATTGTTTAAGATCATTTTAGAGCCTCCCTTTGAAAAATGCCTTCAAAGTCAATACGCAAGCCACCTAAGAAAATCGATGACATTGCTTTAAAGTCACTCCTTATTCATATTGAAAAGAAAAAGTGTCACCTAGGTTGACTCTTCACTTTATTAACATAATGTTTACCCTCAATTACCTTTAGCTTTTTCCCCTTTTATTTCTTTTCTTCTTTTTGTGTATGTATGGTGTTGAATAGTTAAAACAACTTGAGTAGGAAAAGGCATCAAATAGTTAAAAAAAATGTTTTTTGAATGTTTATTTATTTTTGAAGGAGAGAGAGAGAGAGAGAGAAAGAGAGAGACAGAGACAGGGTGCGGGTGGGGGAGGGGCAGGGAGGAAGGGAGACTCAGAATCCAAAGCAGACTCCAGGCTCTGATCTGTCATCATAGAGTCAAACACAGGGCTTGAACCCATGGATGGTGAGATCATGACCTAAGCTGAAGTTGGACGCTCAACTGACTGAGCCACTCATGTGCCCCACCAAGTACCTTAACAAGATGGACACCCAAAGAATTTCCTGAAAAACTTGACATGCAACATAGAGTTCTAAAACTTCCAAAATAACCCATGATTAAACCACAGTTTCCGGTAGGCATCAGTAAAATTGGGAAATACCTGACAATCTGGGCTTTGAAATTTTAAGAAGCACATTTAAAATTTCTCTGGTTTTCACATGTATGCTTGACCAGACAGTAGACACTCAACCTCTTCATTGTTCATCAGAGCAAGCTGTTGAATGTGAGTTTGTTGGTACTCTTGAGGGCAGTTTTGCATGTGGAAGAGACCACTCAGTAGTTAACTTGCTTTTAAGGAAGGGTAGTCAATCTATTAAAGTTAGAGATTTAGAAGCCTAGTTTTTCCTGAAGCTTTTAGGTTCATTTTACAAAATTGACCTTATGTTTATAAGTCTACAATAACTTTTTTAGGGCCTTTGAACAACATTTAGATCTGTTTGCAAGTGTTTACACCTTTGAATTTCTTAAACTTCACTAACAGATTTAACACTTCCTTGTCTTTTTAACTGTGTCAGAGATATGATTGGAAGGTCTCAAGAATTTAATAATTTCTTATGAAATTTAATGAATTAAAATTACAAATATGGAAAACTTCAAGTTCTTTCAAATGATCTTATTACATAATAACTAAAATTTCCACTTAAAATCATCAGTATATTTAAATTCTGCTTACACATTTTAACTCAGAATTACAAGGCTGATGTGTTACTCTAATAAACGAAGTTATCTTAAACTTAACACTTATTTAAAATACTAATCATTCGCTGATTCACTGATACAAAAATAATAATGCAATGGGTGTGATGCTAGCCCAATCTTTGCCCTTCATGCTAGACATCTCAAAATTCACTTGACTATTGAAAAGACATCTCAAATATTATGTTCAAAACTAAACTCTTGATCTTCTATCCTAAGCATGCTCCAACTGCAATTTTCTCGTATCTCTAAATGGTAAATTTATTCTTACAGTCGCTCAGGCCCCAACTTTGGAGTCATCTTTTTAACTTTGCACAGACATCTGGTCCTGATATTTTCTTGACTCCACCTATAAAATATGTCCATAATTCTACCATTCTCATCACTTTCATTACTAGCCCTCCGGTCCAAACCATCATTCTTTGCAAGTATTTGTTTCCTTTTTAAGTTTTGTTGTTTTTTTTCTTTTTAAATTGAGATGAAGTTCACATAATGTAAAATTAACTGTTTTGGAGTGAATATTTCAGTGGCATTCAGTACGTTCTCAGTGTTGCCAGCCACACTCTTTGTCTGGTTCCAAAACATTTTCATCATCTCAGAGTAAAACTCTACACACATTGCCATGTTACTTCCTCAATCTGCTTCCACCCGACCGCTAGAATCGAATCTGCTTTCTGTCTCTATGGATTCACTTATTTTGGATAATTCTTATAAAGGAAATCCTACGACTTGTAAATTTTCATGTCTGGCTTATTTCATTTACCATATATTTTTGAAGTTCAATTATGTTGTAGCATGTATCAATACTTCATGCCTTTTTGTGGCTAAATAGTATTTCGTTGAATGTAAACACCACATTTTATTAATGCATTCATCTGTTGATGGACTGCTCCGTGCATTTTTGTAATAGATGTCTACTTGGTCTTCCTGCTTCTGTGTTCAAACTCTTACTAGTCTTTTCTCAACACAGTAACTAAAGAGAAGCTTTAAGATCTGCCAGATTATGTTACTCCTCTGCTCAAATTCTTCCATACCACTCTATCACTTAGGCTAGCATCCAGTCTTTACAAGACCTTATAAAATCTTTAATACCTCTCTACAATGGTTACCTCTCTCATAACCCATTTTCTATGATTCTCTTCTTTACAGACTCTATTATAGTCATGAGGTCTCCTTCAAAGTCTCAAATGTAGCAGTCACACTCCACTTCAAGACTTCTACATTACCTTTCCTCTACACATCCCCATGGTTTACCCCTTTACCTCCTTCCAGTCTTTGTCCAAATGCCTTCTAGTGCATTGTCCCTTGCCTTCTAATCTAGATCCTTCTTAATGTGCTTTATATTTTTATTTATATTTTCTGTATTTATGAAAGCATGTATCACCTTTTAACATACTATACAATTTTCTTGTCTAGAAGTAAACAAGTTCTCTTAGAAACAAATCCTGACACAAAATTTGAGTGCAATTATTTATTTGGGAGATGACCCCAAGAAAAACAGGTAGCAGTGGGGTGGTGAGTCAAGGAGAGGTAGGTTATTAAGCTGACTATCTCTGTGGACAATTGAGGTTCAATTGCTTTCCACCAAGAGATGAGGATACTGGGATAATAATGTATCAGCACCCCTTTTGCCATTGGTCGAGGGCTATTTTCGGGACCTCATCACTCGTTTCTGCCTTTCCTCCAGTGCAGGAAGAGTGTGCTCCTGGGGCTCAGGCAGAAAGTTGCAGTTGTTCATTCATAGTTAATAGCTTTCAACCACTAAGTGTGGAGGAAATGTAAACAGGGCATTGGCATCATCAGTTCTGCCCATTTATTATGTTTATTGAATTTATTCCTTGACTAGAAGGCAAGGTTTGCAAAGGTAGAGACTTTTTCTGTTTTGCTCATGAATGTATCCACACTGCCCAGAGATAGTACCTGGCACCTAGCTCATAGTTAATAGAGACTTCTGAAGGAAGGACAGAAGGAAGGAAGGAAAGAAGGAGTGATTGTCTTAAATGCCCTATATTTAATTCTAAATCTGCATGGCATGAACGATGCTTCTTCTGAAGGATACAATTTTGTTGTCTCAAATGTTTTTTAGAGTGCGTTTCTCAAGAGTGAAGTTTTTGGTTGCCTTTTCAGTTTGCTAAAGTTATTAACAATCAGAAGTTCTGGTCAGGAAGCAACTGATCCTTTGTCTGTGATGTGGATGGGATGGACTGACCCCTATATATTGTATGTGACAGGGACTTCACAACTTTTTCTTTTTTATTGCAGTATAGTTGACACACAATGTTACATTAGTTTCAGGTGTACAATATAGTGATTCGACAAGTCTATATATTATGCTGTGCTCACCACCAGTGTAGCTGCCATTTGTCACTGTATGAAGCTATTATAATACCATTGACTATATTCTCTATGCTGTACCTTTCATCCCCATGACTTATTCATTCCATAACTGGAAGCCTGTATCTTCCACTTCCTTTCACCCATTTTGCCCATCCCCCCCCCCCCCCCTTTCCTCTGGCAACCATCAGTTCTCTGTATTTATGGGTCTGGTTCTGTTTTTTTATTTGTTTCTTCATTTTGTTTGGTTTTGTTTTGTTTTTTAGGTTCTACATATAAGTGAAATCATATGGTATTTGTCTTTCTCTGAGGAACTTCACAAATTTAAAGCCACAGCTAATCATATACTCCACAAGTTAGATTACTCTATAATCCTTTCTCAGGTGGTTAAATCTTTTGATTGGATTTTGCTTTGCTTTGACTCTTAACATATGCAGAATATTTTTCCTTCTAATATTAGAGACCCCTGAACTTGACAAAATTAGGCATTTTTTTTCCAAATACTTAAAAAATTTAGTATTTCAACTCTTAATTTTGGACACTTCTCATAGCTTCCAAGGTTATTATTCTACTAAAAGAAATGTTTTAAAAAAAAAATAAAACCTCATGTGGAAGTCCAATGCACAAAACAATTAAAGTCTGAGATCCTTTGACAGTAGAAGTGGGGAGTTTAGAACCCTGTCCTCTTGAAGCCATCTAATCAGTAAAGGAGTCTTAGAAGCACAAAGTAGGCCCATAGGAATGGAATACTGGAAGAGACCCTTCCCATCCCAACTTTCAGGTTTTCTGTGCAACAATCTGATGCCTTCTTTTGTACTCTTCTTTAGCTTTCTAATGCACTTTAGATTTAATTAGATTATAAACATAATTTTAAAAGCTTTCATTCATTGTGTATCTGTTATATACAAGATGCCATAGTAATTTGATTCAATCTCTAATCTTCATAGTCATCGTGCAACATAAGTACAATAATTCACATTAAATGTGCAGAAATAGGTGAAGAGTTGTCAATTTATACAGCTAGTAAGTGGAAGAATCAATATTTGAACCATTTGATCCTATCTGTTCTAAACTTTGCTAGATGTGAACAGTGTTTTCTCAATTAGTGAATATTCAATAAAGAACAACGAAGAAACAGCATTTTATACAAACGATGCTATTGGTTTTTTTCATTTTTTTTTTTGAGAAATCTCAGGATTTAGAATCCAGAAAAAGCATACTGCTTTTTTTTTTTTTTTTTTTTTTTTTAAATTTTTTTTTTCAACGTTTATTTATTTTTGGGACAGAGAGAGACAGAGCATGAACGGGGGAGGGGCAGAGAGAGAGGGAGACACAGAATCAGAAACAGGCTCCAGGCTCTGAGCCATCAGCCCAGAGCCCGACGCGGGGCTCGAACTCACGGACCGCGAGATCGTGACCTGGCTGAAGTCGGACGCTTAACCGACTGCGCCACCCAGGCGCCCCAAAAGCATACTGCTTTTGACTCTAGTGTCCAACTCATAAATTCACCAGTTATTATATGTAAGAATTAAAAATTACATTGGACAAAAGTTTTTAATCTCCAAAATAGGAGTTTTAATGAGAAAATTCCTTGAGCAGAAAGGGAATGATCACTTATCTATGCAATTTTATCCACAATGGGCAGATGAATAAGCCCATCACAAAAGTATATGATATTGTTCGAAATGTCCTTCAAGATACTTACGCAGTGGGGAAGAACAGAATAATAGAGCAGGTAGGAAAACATCCCCAGTGGAATGGAGCTACTGTGTACATGTTCTAAGTGGTAATGGAGATAAAAGTTGAAAGAAGTCCTATATCAAGTGTAAGATCATTATTTTGTCCAGAAATGAAATATTCTCTCAATGATACCAGTTCAGGGAAGGAGGAAAAAATAGGAGGGAGAGAAATAGAATACCAAGGCATATTAAAATATCTGGAAGCCATATAGCAAGAGGACGTTATTTATAATCATTGGATTTTTATAAGAAGCAGCATGAATGTAATGTCTGTTTTGCAGGTATAACTCTTATATCATAAATACATCTTTGAATAATGTTTCTGATTTTGGTGTGCTTATAGTATAAGTGATATAATTTAGATAATTGATATAATCATGACCATGTTCTAGATTGCTTTCCTATTCCCATTTCTAACTGTCTGTTCTTTCAATGGGACCCAAGAGATGCAAAATTTGGGGATATGATTATGTAGCCAGCTGCCTCTATTAATGAGATTAATCTATAGTAGAAATTAAAAATTAAATTAATCTATATTAGACAGACATTAAATATTCCCTTAGAAGTCCCCTAGTGTGATGTTTCCAAAGCAATGTATAATTTATGTAAATCATATGCTATAGAAGAGTTTAGGAGGACTTACTATAATACTCTACCTACATCCAGAAAAAAAATTTCACAGATCATCACAAAAAGATGAAAATCTAAACTGTTTAGACTTTTAGAAAGTCTTTAAAGAGAATATTCCCAGCTTTTAACAATGTGTGCTCTAATGCTAATTTCATTCATGAAGCATAAAATTGTCCTTATTCCTAATTATAATTTTCTTTTCTGCATCATAAGGTTATTTCTTTAGTCACCAACTGTTATTATCTGCTGATACTGTCACTCTAGCCCATTCTATTTAGTTCCTTCAGAGTCCATGGCAAATTTCTAGGTTACTGCGGGGCAGGATAGCCCTCTAAGCCCTGCAGCTAGACTGTCAGAGTTCAGATTCTGACCATGGGACCTTGCAGGCAAAATTACTTAATTTCCATGTATACCACGTTGTAAAGCAGAGGTAATAACAGTATGTAGCTTTTATGATTGTTGGGTACTAAATAAGATTTTTTTTGAGTAAAAAATATATGACAGTACTTGATGTATATAGTGAGTTCTCAATAAAATTAGCTAATATTTTCCCTATCTTTTTATTCTGAGATAATTTTTTTTCAAAAAAATTTTTTTAATGTTTTTATTTATTTTTGAGACAGAGAGAGACAGAACATGAATGGGGGAGGGGCAGAGAGAGAGGGAGACACAAAATCGGAAGCAGGCTCCAGGCTCTGAGCCATCAGCCCAGAGCTCGACGCGGGGCTCGAACTCACGGACCGTGAGATCGTGACCTGAGCCGAAGTCGGACGCTTAACCGACCGAGCCACCCAGGCGCCCCGATAATTTATTTTTTTATAAAGTGGGGATTCAGCGATCCCTGGAGTTTGTAACTTTAAGCTGAATATCTCCAGCTGTTTTTTTCAATTTTGCCCTTTCAGTAAGTAATCTGCCTAGATGTTATATTATATAGACCATAAAACAACCATAAATATTTGAAGATATTGTCAGCCGTGTGCTCATCAATCCAGATCACTTTTGAAAGACTGAGTATAATAATTGTTTTGAATACATCCAATGACTGGGATCCCAGGTATACCATTAAATCATTGTAAGCCTGGCTATGTGTTAGGGATTTTCCTTTCTGTTTAATGTCAATCATTGTCTGAAACAAGGAACCCATGTGTTGTTGGTTCTCCCACTGTCTGATAAAAGCAACTGAACCCTATCTTCTTTTTGGATCGTGTTCCCTTTATGCATTTGATTTTACCGTAATTATGTCTTCCCTTATCTGGTTTTGGCTTTGTTTTTCTCTTGATCTCTGAAAGCTAGTCTGGTTTTTTAAACTTTATGTTTCCTAGTTATCTATCATCTATCTATCTATCTATCTATCTATCTATCTATCTATCTATAACGTATTTATTTTTCTTCATGTATGTTGTTGTTCTCCTGTGAACTCTATACAACTTTTTGTGCAATGTTTGGGCCCCAAGTACAGGTGCTTTTCTAATTTTGGCCTAACCAATAGTGTTGAGAACTGCTGCTGCTGAAAAATTACCTCGCTTGTTTTACATGATATGTCTATTAATGCAATCCAATATAGCATTTGCCTTTTGGTGACAGTGTTACACTGCTGAATCATATTCAATTTTTCATCCATTATTTCTTCCCTGGTGAATCACAGAACATTTGTCTTTATTAGCTCTCAGAGTATTGATTTCTGCCCTTCCCTTCTTCTATCGATATCAACCACATTTTAATCATATCTTCCAAACTAGATTCTTGTGTCTTAACATAAAAAAAATGTCCAAGTCGGAAAATTTTTTTTCAATGAATTTAAGCAGGATATGTTCTGTTGCATTACATTGTGAAGTATTAGGTATTCAGAATCTTGGGGGACAGTAAGAAGACTCTATAAATGCTTGACATAAATTTTCTTTTGCCCTGAAGAGGGCTTCATAGATGTAAATTGCCAATGGTAACCAGTTTAGGTTAACTTACCATGGAAAAATAAGTTGAATTTTATGTTTACAGTCTGTAGAATGGGCAGAATTGTGCGTGTCACCAGCCAACATTATTGAGTACCTTCTGTATATAGGGCTCTATCCTAGAAGTGATGTTGAATAACATAGTTTTCTTTTTATAATGATTTTAAAACATACTCCCAGGTTATTTAAGTGTAATATGGGCAATTTCAAATTTATTTTTAGCTAATTAAGTGTTAAAACTACATGACAATTATAGAATGTAATGCTTTTTTGCTTTTTTTCTTTTTTTTCAATATATGAAATTTATTGTCAAATTGGTTTCTATACAACACCCAGTGTTCATCCCAAAAGGTGCCCTCCTCAATACCCATCACCCACCCTCTCCTCCCTCCCCCCGCCATCAACCCTCAGTTTGTTCTCAGTTTTTAAGAGTCTCTTATGGGGGCGCCTGGGTGGCGCAGTCGGTTAAGCGTCCGACTTCAGCCAGGTCACGATCTCGCGGTCCGTGAGTTCGAGCCCCGCGTCAGGCTCTGGGCTGATGGCTCAGAGCCTGGAGCCTGTTTCCGATTCTGTGTCTCCCTCTCTCTCTGCCCCTCCCCCGTTCATGCTCTGTCTCTCTCTGTCCCAAAAATAAATAAACGTTGAAAAAAAAATTAAAAAAAAAAAAAAAAAAGAGTCTCTTATGATTTGGCTCTCTCCCACTCTAACCTCTTTTTTTTTTCCCTTCCCCTCCCCCATGGGTTTCTGTTAAGTTTCTCAGGATCCGCATAAGAGTGAAAACAGATGGTATCTGTCTTTCTCTGTATGGCTTATTTCACTTAGCACCACACTCTCCAGTTCCATCCACGTTGCTACAAAGGGCCATATTTCATTCTTTCTCATTGCCACGTAGTACTCCATTGTGTATATAAACCACAATTTCTTTATCCATTCATCAGTTGATGGACATTTAGGCTCTTTCCATAATTTGGCTATTGTTGAGAGTGCTGCTATGAACATTGGGGTACAAGTGCCCCTATGCATCAGTACTCCTGTATCCCTTGGGTAAATTCCTAGCAGTGCTATTGCTGGGTCATAGGGTAGGTCTATTTTTAATTTTCTGAGGAACCTCCACACTGCTTTCCAGAGCGGCTGCACCAATTTGCATTCCCACCAACAGTGCAAGAGGGTTCCCGTTTCTCCACATCCTCTCCAGCATCTATAGTCTCCTGATTTGTTCATTTTGGCCACTCTGACTGGCGTGAGGTGATATCTGAGTGTGGTTTTGATTTGTATTTCCCTGATGAGGAGTGACGTTGAGCATCTTTTCATGTGCCTGTTGGCCATCCGGATGTCTTCTTTAGAGAAGTGTTTATTCATGTTTTCTTCCCATTTCTTCACTGGATTATTTGTTTTTCGGGTGTGGAGTTTGGTGAGCTCTTTATAGATTTTGGATACTAGCCCTTTGTCTGATATGTCATTTGCAAATATCTTTTCCCATTCCGTTCGTTGCCTTTTAGTTTTGTTGGTTGTTTCCTTTGCTGTGCAGAAGATTTTTATCTTCATAAGGTCCCAGTAGTTCATTTTTGCTTTTAATTCCCTTGCCTTTGGGGATGTGTCAAGTAAGAAATTGCTACGACTGAGGTCAGAGAGGTCTTTTCCTGCTTTCTCCTCTAGGGTTTTGATGGTTTCCTGTCTCACATTCAGGTCCTTTATCCATTTTGAGTTTATTTTTGTGAATGGTGTAAGAAAGTGGTCTAGTTTCATTCTTCTGCATGTTGCTGTCCAGTTCTCCCAGCACCATTTGTTAAAGAGACTGTCTTTTTTCCATTGGATGTTCTTTCCTGCTTTGTCAAAGATTAGTTAGCCATACGTTTGTGGGTCTAGTTCTGGGGTTTCTATTCTATTCCATTGGTCTATGTGTCTGTTTTTGTGCCAATATCATGCTGTCTTGATGATGACAGCTTTGTAGTAGAGGCTAAAGTCTGGGATTGTGATGCCTCCCAATTTGGTCTTCTTCTTCAAAATTACTTTGGCTATTCGGGGCCTTTTGTGGTTCCATATGAATTTTAGGATTGCTTGTTCTAGCTTCGAGAAGAATGCTGGTGCAATTTTGATTGGGATTGCATTGAATGTGTAGATATCTTTGGGTAGTATTGACATTTTGACAGTATTTATTCTTCCAATCCATGAGCATGGAATGTTTTTCCATTTCTTTATATCTTCTTCAATTTCCTTCATAATCTTTCTATAGTTTTCAGCATACAGATCTTTTACATCTTTGGTTAGATTTATCCCTAGGTATTTTATGCTTCTTGGTGCAATTGTGAATGGGATCAGTTTCTTTAGCTGTCTTTCTGTTGCTTCATTATTAGTGTATAAGTATGCAACTGATTTCTGTACATTGATTTTGTATCCTGCAACTTTGCTAAATTCATGTATCAGTTCTAGCAGATTTCTGGTGGAGTCTATCGAATTTTCCATGTATAATATCATGTCATCTGCAAAAAGTGAAAGCTTGACTTCATCTTTACCAATTTGGATGCCTTTGATTTCCTTTTGTTGTCTGATTGCTGATGCTAGAATTTCCAACACTATGTTAAACAACAGCGGTGAGAATGGACATCCCTGTCGTGTTCCTGATCTCAGGGAAAAAGCTCTCAGTTTTTCCCCATTGAGGATGATGTTAGCTGTGGGCTTTTCATAAATGGCTTTTATGATCTTTAAGTATGTTCCTTCTATCCCGACTTTCTCAAGGGTTTTTATTAAGAAAGGGTGCTGGATTTTGTCAAAGGCCTTTTCTGCATCAATTGACAGGATCATATGGTTCTTATCTTTTCTTTTATTAATGTGATATGTATCACGTTGATTGATTTGCGAATGTTGAACCAGCCCTGCATCCCAGGAATGAATCCCACTTGATCATGGTGAATAATTCTTTTTATATGCAGTTGAATTCGATTTGCTAGTATCTTATTGAGAATTTTTGCATCCATATTCATCAGGGATATTGGCCTGTAGTTCTCTTTTTTTACTGGGTCTCTGTCTGGTTTAGGAATCAAAGTAATACTGGCTTCATAGAATGAGTCTGGAAGTTTTCCTTCCCTTTCTATTTCTTGGAATAGCTTGAGAAGGATAGGTATTATCTCTGCTTTAAACGTCTGGTAGAACTCCCCTGGGAAGCCATCTGGTCCTGGACTCTTATTTGTTGGGAGATTTTTGATGACTGATTCAATTTCTTCACTAGTTATGGGTCTGTTCAAGCTTTCTCTTTCCTCCTGATTGAGTTTTGGAAGTGTGTGGGTGTTTAGGAATTTGTCGATTTCTTCCAGGTTGTCCAGTTTGTTGGCATATAATTTTTCATAGTATTCCCTGATAATTGCTTGTATCTCTGAGGGATTGGTTGTAATAATTCCATTTTCATTCATGATTTTATCTATTTGGGTCCTCTCCCTTTTCTTTTTGAGAAGCCTGGCTAGAGGTTTATCAATTTTGTTTATTTTTTCAAAAAACCAACTCTTGGTTTCGTTGATCTGCTCTACAGTTTTTTTTGGATTCTATATTGTTTATTTCTGCTCTGATCTTTATTATTTCTCTTCTTCTGCTGGGTTTAGGCTGTCTTTGCTGTTCTGCTTCTATTTCCTTTAGGTGTGCTGTTAGATTTTGTATTTGGGATTTTTCTTGTTTCTTGAGATAGGCCTGGATTGCAATGTATTTTCCTCTCAGGACTGCCTTCACTGCATCCCAAAGCGTTTGGATTGTTGTATTTTCATTTTTGTTTGTTTCCATATATTTCTTAATTTCTTCTCTAATTGTCTGGTTGACCCACTCATTCTTTAGTACGATATTCTTTAACTTCCATGCTTTTGGAGGTTTTCCAGACTTTTTTCTGTGGTTGATTTCAAGCTTCATAGCATTGTGATCTGAAAGTATGCATGGTATGATCTCAATTCTTGTAAAATTATGAAGGGCTGTTTTGTGACCCAGTATGTGATCTATCTTGGAGAATGTTCCATGTGCACTCGAGAAGGAAGTATCTTCTGTTGCTTTGGGATGCAGAGTTCTAAATATATCTGTCAAGTCCATCTGATCCAATGTCTCATTCAGGGCCCTTGTTTCTTTATTGACCGTGTGTCTAGATGATCTATCCATTTCTGTAAGTGGAGTGTTAAAGTCCCCTGCAATTGCCACATTCTTATCAATAAGGTTGCTTATGTTTGTGAGTAATTGTTTTATATATTTGGGGGCTCCCGTATTCGGCACATAGACATTTATAATTGTTAGCTCTTCCTGATGGATAGACCCTGTAATTATTATATAATGCCCTTCTTCATCTCTTGTTACAGCCTTTAATTTAAAGTCTAGTTTGTCTGATATAAGTATGGCTACCCCAGCTTTCTTTTGACTTCCAGTGGCATGATAAATAGTTCTCCATCCCCTCACTTTCAATCTGAAGGTGTCCTCAGGTCTAAAAGGAGTCTCTTGTAGACAGCAAATAGATGGGGTTGTTTTTTTATCCATTCTGATACCCTATGTCTTTTGGTTGGCGCATTTAGTCCATTTACATTCAGTGTTAATATAGAAAGATATGGGTTTAGAGTCATTGTGATGTCTGTAGGTTTTATGCTTGTAGCGATGTCTCTGGTACTTTGTCTCACAGGATCCCCCTTAGGATCTCTTGTAGGGCTGGTTTAGTGGTGATGAATTCCTTCAGTTTTTGTTTGTTTGGGAAGACCTTTATCTCTCCTTCTATTCTAAATGACAGACTTGCTGAATAAAGGATTCTCGACTGCATATTTTTTCTGTTCATCACAGTGAAGATTTCCTGCCATTCCTTTGTGTCCTGCCAAGTTTCAGTAGAGAGATCGGTCACGAGTCTTATAGGTCTCCCTTTATATGTTAGAGCATGTTTATCCCTCGCTGCTTTCAGAATTTTCTCTTTATCCTTGTATTTTGCCAGTTTCACTATGATATGTCATGCAGAAGATCGATTCAAGTTACGTCTGAAGGGAGTTCTCTGTGCCTCTTGGATTTCAATGCCTTTTTCCTTCCCCAGATAAGGGAAGTTCTCAACTATTCTTTCTTCAAGTACACCTTCAGCACCTTTCCCTCTCTCTTCCTCCTCTGGAATACCAATTATGCGTAGATTATTTCTCTTTAGTGCATCACTTAGTTCTCTAATTTTCCCCTCATACTCCTGGATTTTTTCATCTCTCTTTTTCTCAGCTTCCTCTTTTTCTATAATTTATCTTCTAGTTCACCTATTCTCTCCTCTGCCTCTTCAATCCGAGCTGTGGTTGTTTCCATTTTATTTTGCAGCTTGTTTATAGCATTTTTTAGCTCCTCCTGACTGTTCCTTAGTCCCTTGATCTCTGTAGCAATAGATTCTCTGCTGTCCTCTATTCTGTTTTCAAGCCCAGCAATTAATTTTATGACTATTATTCTAAATTCACTTTCTGTTATATTGTTTAAATACTTTTTGATCAGATTGTTAGCTGTTGTTATTTCCTGGAGTTTCTTTTGAGGGGAATTCTTCTGTTTTGTCATTTTGGATAGTCCCTGGAATGGTGCGGAACTGCAGGGCACTTCCCCTGTGCCGTCTTGAATAACTCCCGTTGGTGGGCGGGGCCGCAGTCAGACCTGATGTCTGCCCCCAGCCCACCGCTGGGGCCACACTCACTGGTGTGTGCCTTCTCTTCCCCTCTCCTAGCGGCGGGATTCACTGTGGGGTGGCTTGGCCCGTCTGGGCTACTTGCACATTGTCAGACTTGTGGTGCTGGGGATCTGGTGTATTAGCTGGGGTGGATCGGCAAGGTGCACAGGGGCGGGAGGGGCAGGCTCAGCTGGCTTTTCCTTGGGAGATCCGCTTTGGTGGGGGGGCCCTGCAGCACCAGGAGGGAGTCAGACCTGCCAGAGGGATGGATCCGCAGAAGAACAGCTCTGGGTGTTTGTGCGGTGCAAGCAAGTTTTCTGGCAGGAACTGGTTCCCTTTGGGATTTTGGCTGGGGGATGGGCGAGGGAGATGGCGCTGGCGAGCACCTTTGTTCCCCACCAAGCTGACCTCTGTCGTCCGGGGCTCAACAACTCTCCCTCCCCTTGTCCTCTAGCCCTCCTGCTCTCTGAGCAGAGCTGTTAACTTGTAACCTTCCAGATGTTGAGTCCCGCTTGCTGTCAGAACACACTCTGTCCGGCCCCTCCACTTTTGCAAGCCAGACTCTGCCAGCTCTGCTTTGCTGGCAGGCCGCCCATCTGCCCCGGCTCCCTCCCGCCAGTCCGTGTAGCGCGCACTGCCTCTCCGCCCTTCCTACCCTCTTCCGTGGGCCTCTCGTCTGCGCTTGGCTCCAGAGAATCCGTTCTGCTAGTCTTCTGGTGGTTTTCTGGGTTATTTAGGCAGGTGAGGTGTAGGTGGAATCTAAGTGATCAGCAGGACAAGGTGAGCCCAGCGTCCTCCTAAGCCGCCATCTTCCCTCCTCTCCAGTAATGCTTGTTTTCAAAATATAAACACAATCCTGTTATGTTACATACTCCAAACCACTTTCATTTAGTCTCTATGTTTCAGGAAAGAGTTCCTTTTCCATTTTTTAATGAAATAGTCGGCTATTTATAACTTGGCCATTAGACACTTCAGAAAATTTCTTCAATGAAAGAAAAAAAAAACCCTTCATTTTGAAAAAGTTTATCTGATATTAAATAACTGAGTAGGATCCAAATTACCAGCTAACAGTTCACACTGCAATAGAAACAAAACATTAGAAAGTTCCATGACAGAGTTACTACAGAGAGTGATTAATTGGATCGGGTTTCTTTGACATATGACTACGCTTTCTTTATGGCCTCATTTATTTGTGGCCTCTAAAGGGGTGTTTCAGTCATAGTAGCTATAGGCAATTCATTATTCCTTTTAAGAAAAAAAAAAATCAAAATGACAACCCTTTATTTTTAAACGATCAACTGCATTGTCCTTGCTATTTCTAATGATAGCTATTTGTTGAAAGTGACTGTAAAAGCTGGCATACCCTAAAAAGACTACTGGTTGTGTCTATTCTAGCTGTGAAGGTTTTTCAAATAGGAAAAGCCTAATTTAATTTGGTTCTCCATTTTTTTGATATTCACAGGAGAACTCGACAATAGTCTCCGGTGGGCTCAATCAAGGTATAGACACTTGTTGGGGGGCCTGGGTGGCGCAGTCGGTTAAGCGTCCGACTTCAGCCAGGTCACGATCTCGCGGTCCGTGAGTTCGAGCCCCGCGTCAGGCTCTGGGTTGATGGCTCAGAGCCTGGAGCCTGTTTCCGATTCTGTGTCTCCCTCTCTCTCTGCCCCTCCCCCGTTCATGCTCTGTCTCTCTCTGTCCCAAAAATAAATAAACGTTGAAAAAAAGATTAAAAAAAAAAAAGGTATAGACGCTTGATGCATCATTGTGACAATCCAACACCATCTCACAGGGCTAGAGCAATACAGCTAGTTCGTACACCACAGACAAACAGGAGACAAAAGTCTCTGTTTCTTTTGAGTATAATTTACTGTGCAACTTAAACTCTGGACCTGTTTAATGGTCCTAACAGCAGAGTTTCTAGGCCAACGACTAAATCAGCTGCAGTGCTCTGCATTTGCAGACAAGCCTTATGATTTACAAAATTTAATAAGCTGGGCCCTCATGACATTTCCCCCCAAGATTCTGCTTTTATAGTCACTGCCAAGAAGGTTGTCAAAGAAGCATATACCCATTGGCATAATGAAAGCTTATTTATTTATTTGTATTTTTTTTTTTGGCCCAAATGCATATAAATATACTCCTACTATTGGTAATTCATTAACAATGAATAAATTCTAGAGCGTTTCCCTTGCCGGATACGGTAATACATTAGTGACTTTTTTGCATTGCTTTATGGGAGCGATATTTCTTGGGTAGTATTTTTGTGAGTGCCTGCCAAATAGAGTACAGACGAAGGTCAGATGACTTAACAGTTTCTCATCTGCACACTGATTCTTTAAGTCAAGGTTTGCCGTAAGTCAAAGTCCCTTGTCACAACTTGAAAGTTTATCTTTTGTATTGAGGCCACATACAGTGTTTTGTTTTGATTTCTTTGCCTTTATTTTTCTTAAAAGGTACAACTGTTTGGCAGCTTTGCCTAAGAGGCTTCTATTATATCAGCCTGGATTGTGTTGCTTTGTTATATCAAGATGGCTCTTTGGGGTCAACTTTGGTTTTTAAATATGAAACACAAAAATGCATTGGATGATTCTGTTTTATTAGAATAGGCACTACCCTCACCAATCATGCTTTGCTCTTCTTGGGTGCCCTGGTTTGTCCATCATGTGATACCGCTAAGTGAGAAGCTTGCAAAAATCATAACCTGATCCACCTGGAATCTCTGGCTCGGTTAATAGTCTCTTGGTAACTGACACACCTGGTGGTATTATTTTCTATTAAGTAAAATTATGCTATTCATCAAAGTTGAATTAGAAGTAGCCCTGAGGTTACTCTTTTGAAGGGATGTTGCTCCTGTTGAGACTGCATACAAAAAAGAATGTATCTTCCATTGTTTTAGGCTTATTCACCCTTCCTTTTAAAGATAGATTTCTCCAAATCTTTAAATAGGTTTGCCTTATGTGTCCTGTTTCCTGTCTCCATCGTTCTTCTCTTTTATTTCTCCCAATCAACGACTTGTTTTCTCTGTTACATGATTCACATTCATGTAGATTAGTTCCACAGCTTTCCCCACCGCCCTCCCCCCACCCCATTCAACTCAGTCCCGGGGGAATTGTATTCCTATTACAAAATGTATACATTTTAAGCTGTTTGGGAAGGCTGGCTTACATATAATGATAAATGTGAGGAAAAATAGGTATATTCTATTATCATAACCTGCCTGCTCTATTTTCTTTCCACTATAGGGAGTTTTCATGGGTGCATGGCAAAACAAATTGCAATCACCTGGGTGTTTTCCACTCTAGTTCTGTCATTCTGAATGATAAATGTATTTATTCTTTGGTTGAAAATTAATATATTTATCTACCTATCTATCTCTGTACACGCACTTATATCTTTTTATATTCATGGGCAGATGATAAGCAACAACTAAAGAGAACAGGTTGAAAATATATATATTTTTTCCTGGGATCAATGAAAAAATGTTTTATGTTCACATTTAAACGTTTAAGGCCTGGGGTAAGACAGCTTTTAAGGTCAACCAGACAGGAAGATTTTCCTCTCCTAAGCATCTATCAACAGTCCTTGGAAGAGCAGTCAGCACTAGCATAATTTAATATGCCTTCTCTCTGAGAAGAATGCCTCTTTGACATCATGTCACAACTGGTGCTTCAACTGAAGATTTTCAGGTGGTCTATGTTTTGCTGCATTGATTTCCTTTTATCATTTTAGTCACAAACAGTTTCAAACCTCTTTACCTCTTTTTTTCTTATGTGTTCTAGACACGAGGAAAATAAAGACTCATAAAAATTATGCATTCCTCTGGTGCTCTCTTTCCACACTGAAAACAAGGAAGTGTTGCTACCCTGCAGATGTTAGGCAGCCCCGTTTCAGGATCTGCTGAACTTGCAGGTCATTTGTGGCTAGGCCGGGGCATGGTTCCTCCGGGATTAAGCACCAGGCTTGACAGGCACAGCTGGGAAGGGACAGATAAATTGGATCATGTATATTGCCAGCAGGGGGCGCTGCAGAGCAATAATCATTGAGGATGTTCAACTGGTTAATCCAAAATAAGAATGTTCCTTCTGTTGGGGCAAGAGATGTGGGAGAGGAAAAAGACAGAAGATAATGAATACAATTGAAACCAATCAGGGAAGTAAAGTGTGTGTGTGTGTGTGTGTGTGTGTGTGTGTGTGTCTAGCAATATAAAATGTAAAATTATTGGGAAAGAATGAAGCAGTATCAGAGAGTTCAAGATTAGTACATGGCAAAGAAAACTTTAAAAAAAAATTTATGAATCATAAATATTTTTGCAAATGTAACTAAAGTTGCCAATTTAAGACTACTGAAAAATGACTCTCCCCTCACCCCCACCCTCCTCCTCCAAGACAAACCATATGTCTTAAAGATATTGCAATATATTCTCTTCTGGGGAGGTGCCTGCTCAGAGAAATAAATCAAATATTTCTATACGTTTCCCATTGTTTGTTTCTGTAAGACAATTTTCTGTGAATTGTCGTGCTTTAAAAATATATGGTTACACTTGTGTTATCCAACACAAGTTATTTATTTACTGAAGAGGATTATCTGTAATATATGGACCTATGCTGGTATGTCATATTTGGAAGGAGAGAATTAAGCTATAATTTCTTAGAGCAGGATTTTCCTCTGTGTTTGGAATATTGAGAGTTGTGAATATGAAGACATGTTCCTAGGCTCTCTTTTTGCTCCCCTAGAACCTCAGAGCTGAGTGAGGGTGTAGGAAAAAACAAACAAACAAACAAACAACAAAACACAAGGATGTTATCTATTGACCACACATCATACAATGCTGGGGAGCAGTTGATCCTTAAATTTTCATTCTGTATGTAATCTAAAAGAGCCTTATTTATTTAAAAAGATCCAATCTTTATAGCAATCAGAGTAAATACTTTAATAAATAATTCTAATTCTAGTAATAAAGTAAGTAAAGGGAAAATGTACACAGAATCAAGAAGCTGGAACACCTGTTGGCAGAATCTCATGGGGGAATACTGGCTCTAATATAAATGCATTTGCTTTACCCAGCAGTTCAGGGATATCAGCTAAAATGTCATGCTAAACGAAGGAAAGGAAATGGAAGAAACTGTTCAGTTTAGCTTTATATAAATACTGCAAACACTTATGTATGCATTGGATTTTCTGATATCTAATTTAAACTAGTATTGATCAGAATTCTTTTAAAATGACATTTGGTACCCTGAAAATGGTCCAGAAAGTATTTATGAAATGATATGTTATCATTCCTTACAGGTATGGACAGGGATTAGCTGGAAACTGGCTGAAACCTAATGCATGAATGAATCAGGTTATAAAATTGATACCATCTATGAAAGTCTTCAAGAATTCAGTTCACTTCAACAAAAACTTATTTAGCATCTACTAAGTGCCAGATACTATGTTAGGAATTAGCAACCATTAGAAGAATAAGATAATTTCATTGACCTGAAGGACCTTAAAGAGTGGTGGAAAGACATCAGTGAATTTCAAAGCAGTAGGACAAAGTTTGGTTAGAGATTTCTGCGGTGCTGCAGAAGTTTAGGGAGTGGTAGCTCTATTTGTGTTGGGGGTTGTGGTGAGTACTTAACCCAGCATGGGGAGTCAAGACCGGCTTTCTGGAGGAAATGATGCACAAGTTGGTTTTCAAGGATTAAGTTAGAGGGTGACAAGAATTGCTATTGCAATTCACTAGGGACATAGGTTTTGAAGTTATCTTACAGGGATAATTTGTGTGTTTTACCATCTTAGTTTTTAAACACTCCTTTGTATAAGTGACTCTATCTTATTTTTCAGAATCTTTAAATTAAATTCCCGTAAGGACAGCCTGATGCTTCAGAGATTAGGATTCAGTCATTCAACAAAGTGTTCCATTAACTTAACTTATTTTACTACGAGGGAAAGCAACTTATTCCTTGACAAACAATTAGTGAGCTCTACTACATGCCAGGCACTGTTCTATGCACTGAATTTGAATGAAAGCCTTTCTCAACTTTCATTAATCTTATATCACATTACATAGGCTTAACCCAAGTCTCTGAACAACAGCTACTACAGCTTATAAAATACTTTGTCTTGCATACTTTAATATTTACAACAATACTATGAGATGGTAGACTGTCTTTGCTTCCTTTCTTTGAGGCAGATTGTCTCACTTGCACATCTGTGAAGCATTGAACATGAGGTGCAGAACCCTAGGGCTACCTCTCCTCTAGTTTGACCCCAACATGATCCTGAAATTTGATTTTTGAACTTTAAGCTGAATTCTGTTGACAGCCTCTTGGTCCAATGCAGCAGATCAAATTCAATATATATTTGTTGTTACCATCCAGCAAGTCATGTTTAATATTAGGAATACTATCTCAGGGAGTTTATAGTTAATTAAAGAAGGAAAAAGTCATATAATCTCAGATAGATGTATAATTACACACTGATAAAACTGTAAAGTCACATTATGCTATGAGGTGGTATAATGGGGTAAGGGAACAGAAAAAGGGAGGTATGTTAGTGAAGGTTTCCAGCAAGAATTTATTCATATGGGTGTTCAGGAAGAGTGCGTTGGAGTCAACTAAGACAAGGTGTGTGTGTGTGTGTGTGTGTGTGTGTGTGTGTGTGTGTGTGTGTAGGAGGGGAAGGGGCACACTGGGAGGATTCTAGGGACAGATAAAGAGTGTGAGCAAAACTATAGAGGCAGGTTGGTGTAAAGGGTCTGTTGAACGAAGGGCAAATGTGCAAGATGAGGCTGGAGAGGTAAGCAGGAACCAGGTCATTTAGAGTCTTGTAAGATTGTAAGAGCCATGGGAAGTACTAAAGAATTTTAAGTTAGAGAGTGACAAGATCAGATTTGAAATGCCATGTTGTTTTCAGTGTGGAGAACCAATTAGGAAGAGTCAAGAACAGATATAGAGAAACCAGTTAGGGATCAAGTACAGCAGTTCAGGGGAAAGATGATGGTAGTTTGGACTGGGATGGTGGCCGTAGTAATGAAGAGAAATAGATGAATTTCAGAGATATTCATGTAAAGTCTTAGGGCTTATAGATGAATTGGATATGGAGGCAAAGATACTAACCATACATTTTTGGAGTATACAAATGTCATTCACTGGAAAAAAGAACTCTGTATGAAAACCAGGTTTGGAACAGGAGGAGGTCTTGGGTTCATTCTGGGACATGATGAGTTTGAAGAATCTTTATACTACTAGAGGTTTTTTTTTTCTTCAAAAATTTTTAAGGTCTATTTATTTTTGAGAGAGAGAGAGACAGAGACAGAGAGTGAACAAGGGAGAGGCAGACACAGAATCCGAAGCAGGCTCCAGGCTCTGAGCTGTCAGCACAGAGCCCAATGCGGGGCTCAAACTCACAAACCACGAGATCATGACCTGAGCCAAAGTCAAACACGTAACCGACTGAGCCATCAAGGTGCCCCACTAACAGAGGTGTTTTAAGTAGGGTTTCTAGGACTAGAGGTCAGAGGGAAGACTGGAGTGAGTATATACCACAGGCATCATTAATACACAAATGTCCTTGAAACTATAGTCATGGCAGTTTATCTTCTTCGTTCTGCTTTTGTGTAAATGCTCTCAGTTATATCTACCTGTGAGTTCCTCCCCCCATTCCACCTCTGCCCTCAGTCTCTATTCCTTCCCCCCTCTTTTTCTTCCTGGAAGACACTTCATGACTCCAACTATCACCTCCATGCAGATAAATCCAAAATATATTTCTCTACTTCTGACATTTCTTCCCAGCTCTGGTCTCCTATCTCCAGCGAAATTATGCAGAGATCCTACTGAGTGCCCTGCCACTATCTCAAATTTAATAGATCAAATGATGAATTAACTATCCCTTGGGCTTAGTTTCTTTTTCAGTAACCAGAAGGTCATCTGGATGACAGCAGAGGTTCCCAAAACTGACTTATCATCAGAATCGTTCTGATGTGTGATGCTGGACTCCGTAGTCTAAAGAGCTCTTCAGGTGTTTCCAGCGATCGGCCAAGTTAGAAGCACTGTTCAAGGGAGAGGATCATCAAAGTAACTGATCTTAGGTCCTAGTGTGTCATAAGTCTATTCTGTACTCTCTCTTTCCCCAAATTAGCACTTATATTGAATAGCAATGTGACATTGAAAGAGCTATTTTATTTCCTTGAGCCTCAGTTCTCTCAACTATAAAACGAATGTCAAAATATCTACAGCAGATTGTTGTCATGATGAGAAAGTGAGGTTAGATGTGTAAAATATGCAGTATTGTGGCTTGTATACAACAGGAGTTTTCTAATTTGCTTGCTCCACCTCTATTTTTTCTAGTTCATTCTCCACACCACTAACAAATTGATTTTCTGTAAATGTCACTTTTATTTTGTCACTCTTCCTCATGACCTCTGTGGTTTCCCATTACTTTCAGCAGTAATATTCAGACTCTGACTCCAAAGGCAAATATGTTTCTTCAAGAGCAGTTTGTGGTATTTAACTACCTTTGATTTCTGATTTAGCATCCATGTAATTCAAAATTTAGAAACATTGTTTTTTATAAGTATGAATGTTAATAATTTTGAAATTTGAGTTATACACCCCCCCTTTGAAATGATGTTTAAAAAATAATCATTATCTTGTCATGCCAGTCCACAAAAATGTCATTGACCCTTTGTAGCAAAAAACCATACACTTGCCATAAAAGTATTAAAAATAGAGGAAATAGTAGCAAGCAATTCCACTGCACATGTGTATTAAATTCTTGAGCTGCATGTACTTCTCTAGCCCAGGAACTTCTGGGGATGGGCCCCTGGGTGATTCGGCGAGGTCTACCTTGGCTCTGAAACAGTCTCCCTAAGCTGTAAATGATTGATTTCAGATTAGCCTTTGAGCTGATAGCAGGAAGGGAGCAAGAACACGAAAATGTCAGATTCCTGGATGGAATGAGAGGCAGCAGCAAAAATAACTTGAATGTCTTACTAGCATGGTTATACTGTGTTGACCTCCTTTAATCCATGCAGACCATTTCCTTTTTATATTGTGAGATATATTATCACTTTACTTCTTCCAGGGTCCCTTAATGATTACTGGTGAAGAATAGTGCTACTACCCCTTTGGGGTGAAAGACTTTCCCCAGAGTCACCCAGACAACTTGCAGACCTCTCTGTTTAGGATGATCTTTTCAGAACCAACGGAAGAGGAGTTTTTCTCCTGGCACAGTGGCTGTGTGGGCACACAGGCACAGAGGCTGTGTGACCCAATATATTTGCTTCCCAAAGGAGTGTTTACCTCCAAATTTGCTTTTATAAAGAAGCGATTAGTGGGACCTCCTGCTTTCCAAGATACTCACTTCTTTGGAAGTCTCCTTCTTTGTTATTCTCTTTCCTCAGCTTTGGGAGAGACCTAGACAAGGAGGAAAAGGGAGTTACTAATCAAGGGGTATAAAGTTTCAGTTAAGCATGATGAATAAGCTCTAGAGATTCACTTTACAATATTGTACCTATAGTCAACAATAATGCCTTGTATACTTCTAATTTGTTAAGAAGGTAAATCTCATGTAAAGTGTTCTTACCACAATAAATAGAATACATTTAAATAAATAAGTAAAACTGCTATAAAAAAAAAAAAAAAAGAAAAGAACCTACAAGAATAGAGAAAACTGGCTAAGAAACCCAGACTACCACTTACAAATTTTGCTGACCTGAGCAAAGGACTCAATTTTCCAGGGCCTCAGTTTCCCTACCTATAAAGTGGTGATGCAGGAATCCCCCTGAGCAGGGTTATTGAAGGATTCTGATGAGTTAGTTTATAAGATCATAATGGTATTTATTATCTAAGGCTCCTGCGATGGCTTCTGGTGCATGCCAGGCACTGGGGATAAGTTTTGGTGATTTTTTTAATCAGCAAGTGCATTAGTTTGATACCAAATTGCTTTTCCTTTTGATATTAACACAAGCTGCTGAAGAAGCAGACAAAGGAAGCAGAAGTAAATACCAGAGACTATTGACAATTTCTCCTAATTCCCTGAGGTCTGCTTTTACCTCTCTCCTTTGTTTAGGGCCTTTTGCTTTTAGCCTGTGGGCAAGGCAAATAAACACTGTTTACAAGATATTTGAGTTCCTCCATGCCCTGACAACATTTCTTTTCACCTCCTCTCCACCAGAAAGGCCATAGCAATGACCAAAATGGCTTGCAACAAAAGGAGACTGTCAGCGGAGAGTCACATGTCCATTAATTCTCCCAGAAAGGATTCTGATTTAAGGTATTGTTCTTTAGGAGGATATGGGCGGTGGGTATTAATTTGATTCTGGTTTGATCTGATTTTGATCTGATTTTATCTGATCATAACATAAACATAAAATCCTTCCTAAAGTGAAAATGTCCCCATTAATATTTTCTCATATACATATACATGTTCTCAGAAAAAAATGAGAATAAAGTATAAGAAAAAAATAGAAACAACCCACAAGAGTATCACCTAGAAATTCTTTTATTAATAGAAAGCATTTCAATCTATGAGTATACCATGACATTTCTTGCTAGACTCCTATTGATGGCTGTTTAAGTTGTTTATAGTTTTTAAAAATAAAAACCTTTATATCAATGTTTAGAAGCAGTTTTATTCACAATAGCCAAAAAGTGGAAACAGTTCAAATGCCCATCAATAGTTTAATGGATGCACAATATGTGATATATTCATGCAATGGAATATTATTCAGCCATAAACTTTTGATACATGCTTCAACAGGAAGAACCTTGAAAATATGCTAACTGAAAGAAGTCAACACTAAAGGCCACATATTGTATGATTCCATTTATATGAAGTGAATAGAATCAGCAAATCCACAAAGACAGAAAGCAGATTAATCTTTCCCAGAGAAGGAGTATATTGTGAGTGACTGTTCATGGGTACAGGGTAACTTTTGTGGGGAGGAGGGGTGGTGGTAATAAAATATTCTGAAATTAGATAGTGGTGAATGATGCAAAACTTTGTGAATATACTAAAAACCATCGAATTGACTCTTTAAAAGGATGAACTTTATGGTATGTGAATTACATCTTAATAAAACTGTTATTTAAAAAAAAAAACTCAAGGGAAGAAAGCATTCAAGAAAAGTATCTAGAGGTCAAAAGTCAGTGGCTGCCCAAAAGCCAAGCTTCTGTTGTAACAAGTAACTTTGGCAAGAATGGTTTGAATTGCCTGGTGACATTGAAAATCATATTGAGGGGCGCCTGGGTGGCGCAGTCGGTTAAGCGTCCGACTTCAGCCAGGTCACGATCTCGCGGTCCGTGAGTTTGAGCCCTGCGTCAGGTTCTGGGCTGATGGCTCAGAGCCTGGAGCCTGTTTCCGATTCTGTGTCTCCCTCTCTCTCTGCCCCTCCCCCGTTCATGCTCTGTCTCTCTCTGTCCCAAAAATAAAAAATAAATGTTGAAAAAAAAAATTTAGAAAATCATATTGAGTAGTAAAGCGGAGGTGACAAACTATAGACTGTGTCTATACAACTCTTTCAAGAACTTTTGATGGGAAAGGAGGAGAAAAATAGGGCAATAACTGGAGAGGAAGTGAAGAGGAAAGGTGTTTAATTTTGGGCTCTGGTTTTGTTTTCATTTGGATACTAAAGAGACTCCTGCAGGACTGAATGCTGATGGAGAAGGTCCAGTAGAGTAGGACAGTGGCATGAGAGGACAATACATAAATGGCAATTCTTGAGACATTGGGTGGTAGAGGTTGGGATTTGAAGATGATAGAGAGTTTGAAAGAGCTGCTGTGGAAAAAAAGGAGAGAGATGACTAGGACACTAGGAAGTAATACTTTGGGGCAGCTCTAAGGGTGCCATCAGGGCCTTGAATTTATGATAATATTCATTCATTCACAATGCTAGACACCAACGCTATGCTAAGCACAGCATACGAAGTCATGTGCTTTTTTGTGTGCGTGGTGATCTAGGGCTGGGGTTTTGCAAGGAGACTGCAGTGGAGAAAAAGAACTGAGGATGTTGGCAGGAGAGTGAAAGACCACACTGGTTAAGACAGAGAGGGAGGCAAATGCATTTAGAAAGTGGTAAATATAAGGGCGCCTGGGTGGCTCAGTTGGTTAAGTGTCTGACTTCGGCTCAGATCATGATATTGTGGTCCGTGAGTTCCAGCCCCACGTCGGGCTCTGTGCTGACAGCTCAGAGCCTGGAGCCTGTTTCTCATTCTGTGTCTCCCTCTTTCTCTGCCCCTCCCCCAATCGTGCTCTGTCTCTCTCAAAAATAAACATTAAAAAAATAAAATAAAAAAAAAGAAATGGGTAAATATAGAAGACACTAGAAGAGTGAGTGACTGGAAGTCTTTGTAAGGTCAAACAATAATAAAAATGCCTATGATTTATGGCATGTTTCCTCAGCAGCATCATGCTAAATGTTATGGGTTATATTATCCATTCAGCAACAACTGCTATTTTCATTAAAAAAAACACAACACAAAAACAGAAGCTTAGAGAGATTAAGAAACTTGGTCAACTTCATACATCTTGAACGTGGCAGAATTGGTCTTCAGCCTAGGTCATCTGCTTCCAGAGCTCTTGCTGTAACTGTTGGGCTACTTCACAGCTATAGGTATTATATGAGTAGCTGAGTCAGAAAATTGAAAGGATAAGAGTTGTGTTTGTCAAATTGCGATGTTCACATTTAGGAAATCATAGATGAACATTTCAAACAATGACAAAGGAACAGGGCATATCCATGGGATGTGGGCAGCAGATTTAGAATGGGAGGGAAGGTCATTGCAGTTATGGAAATAAAGGGAGGTTTGGGGACAGCTTTTGGATATATTGTCCACCTGTATGCTCAAGTCTCGGGAATGTTAGCAGAACCTGGAATGGAGAGGAGAACTGTGAATTAGACTCTAAAGTCTATAATAAATGAAGGGTAATGAAAAGAAAGTTGGTGGAGGGCAGTGACGCCAGAAGGGTAACCGTGCTATGGAATGATGGCTGAGAGATGGTATGGAAGTGTCAGTGAGGACCATATCCCAATGCTGAGGTTTGTGAAGTTTGAGAAAATTAACAGACTCCACCGGAAACAGCAGAACTATTCTGAGAACAGAGCTGGGGTTCACTTTCAGGCAGTAGGCCTGGACTTTTTTTTTGGATTCCTTTGAAAGGTACTTGAGAATTTGATGGAAGCCATGGACTTGTTCCCAAGAAACTGCATGTAAACACATATATACACAAAAATTGCATACAATGTATTCTGTTGAATGGAAAATTGATTTCTTTTCAGAGACAGAATGTAAAATCAATCTCTGCAAATGACTACATCTTTCAATCTTTGATTTTCATACAAAGAAGGAATGGTCATTTCCCAAAAAAATTAACATAATTCCAAACTATTCAAATTTTAAAAGTAATTTTAATGTGCTTTAAAGCAACCTTAATGGGAAAACTCAGGTTTATTCACAAAAAGGAGAGAGTGAGAGTCAGGATGGATGGATGGAAGGAAGGAAGGAAGGTAGGAAGGAAGGAAGGCTGGAAGGAAAGAAGGAAGGAAGGAAAGAAGGGAAAGGAGAGAAATGTTGAAAGACTGATGCAGAAATGTACTTGTCCAAGGATTTCTTGGACATTTATCTTTATTTTGATGGCAAGACATATGGAACCCTCTGACTTTAAAAGTTTGAGGTGGGGGCGCCTGGGTGGCTCAGTCAGCTGAGCATCTATCTGACTTTGGCTCAGGTCACGATCTCATGGTTCATGAGTTTGAGCCCCGCATCAGGCTCTGTGCTGACAGCTCAGAGCCTGGAGCCTGCTTCAGATTCTGTGTCTCTGTCTCTCCCTCTCTCTCCAAAATAAATAAACATAAAAAAAATTTAATAAAAAGTTTGAGCTGGGAAGTGGAACAGAGCCTCTCATAGTTCACTTTGCCAGATGAAGATGGGCTTGCGTAGGGGATTCTAGAGGTCATCCAAGCCTCCGTGTTGAATAGCTGAATTCATGTAACATCATTTCCTTTGTCCTCAAACCAAAGAAACTACCTTTAAGAAGGACTGTGACACGAATGTTGTCAGTGTCAGTAAGAAAGTTATAATGAATTCATGTTTTAATTTCAAGGTTGCCTGAGTAGGAGTAACTTCAAAATTTTTTGTTTTGTTTTGTTTTTTAATTTACAGGTATATCTGCAACTTTATGCTTTCAGAGAGGTTAAAGCCTTGCCATTCTTAATTCTAGGCTGTAGAAACACTTTATTACCATGACATTTATATTGTCCTCTATCTCCAGTGTTCTCTGAATGCACATATTCTTGCAATAGAATCTCTGACAATGAGGTAAGACCTTGAGTAAAATGATATACCAAATGAATGTGTCTAAATATGGCTTCCAAATAAAGCAAATCATTAATGGACTCTGTTCTGAAAAACTGTTCTTGGAATTGTCTCTCTTTTTTCTGTCAAAAAAAAAAAAAGATAAATATTTGCATGGAGGATAATCAGATGCTTCATGATTTGTCTTGTGGAAAATCAGAAAGCTCTGGTATACATGTAAAGAATTTCACAATCTGCTTCCATTTTTTGATGAAACTTTAGGATAAGCTGGCCAATCATGTTCAGTTTCTGATGAAGTTAATGACTTTCTCAGTGGAAAACAAGATTTGATGCCAATATATACTGATGGAGATAGCAGTGAGTCACATGGACATATGGAGCTTCTTTCTTTACTTAGCTATCAAAAATATCAGGCACACTCCAGTCTCCAGTCTTTTTCACTTGTTCCCTTTGCCTAGAACATTCTTCTTGCAGACATCTGTATAGATCACTCACAACTTCCTTCAGATCTCTATCAAATGTCATCTTCTTACAGAGGTCCCCTTAATCTCCTTTTATAAAATGGCTTGGAGCCTCCTCCCCCAGCAGATGCTACTCCCTACAAACACGCTTTGTTTTCTCCAAGGATCTTATCATCATATGACATAATTTATGCTCGTTTCTTTATTGTCTGTTTCTTCCACAGGGACCTGTGCTCCATGAAGCCTGAGCTATGGTAGTTTTGTTCATACCTGTTATGCCCAGCACCTAGAACAATGTTAGTCACAGACTATATAAATTTGTCAAACAAATGTTTCATCTGTTTAAAGTACAAATTTTTGTCTCCAGAAAAGGAGGGTTTCTGTTTATTCCAGTTGTTGCCCTTCGCTGTTCACTCTTTACTCCTGCTTGAGGCTTCTCATGAACCCTTCTGGGCTTTCTATCATGGCTCTGCAAGCTGCTGTCTGCTCCCCATGCTGTTCTGCCTCAAGCATAAATAGAGCCTGTTTATTTCCTTCTCCAAGGCTATACTAACATGTTTTACTAAATATGTGAGGCTTTCATAAGAGGATTACAGAGAAGAAAAAGAAAACTTGGAAGTCAGTTCATTTGTCATTATCTGTCGTAAAGGGTTTCTGACTTCTTCTCTTAGCTCTAGCCATCCCACAGGTCGATGCAATCTGTGATCTGTTCTTCAGAGCAGAACCCTTTCTCCCACCTCCTCCCTTTCCTCAGCCTCAGCTACCCCATGAATCTCAATCCCAAAGAAAACAAAGAAATAACTCCTTTCTCTGGCTAAAGAGTTGACAAATGAACATACCCTACCATTAAAAAACAAAGCAAAACGAAACAAGCCAAGTCACTGCCATGATTCACACCTTCCCCAAGGTTAAATAAAATCCTCCTACCATGCCCAGGATCATGAAGCTCCCTACATCACCACACATTATATATATATTTGCAGATGAAACTCTGATTCTGTACATGGAAGTCTCATCACTTTTTCCATATGTTCTTTCAATGGCAGGAAGCTTTTTTGTAAAGACCACACAGTTACCTTTCTTTACCTGCTTTCAGATCCCAGAGGAATTGCTCCTTTTTCATATCATCACATACAAAGAGTGTGGTTCAGCAAAAAATGCAATGAGTCAAATCATTGCGTGAGTCAAGGAGCTATCCTTGGTGGCCATAGGATAGAGTGATGTGGACTGGTCTTTATCACTTAGGATAGGATCCAAATGACTGTATGTGACCTGAACAAGAAAAGAAATAGCCTGCTTCTGTGTTTAGTATGATATGGGGTTGTCTCCCTTAGTTGGTGGGTAAGATAATTCTCTAAACAAGGCCAGGTGACTGGAATATATGATGAATAGAAAGACTACTATGATCCAGTTTCCTCTTTCTGGGCACATAGAAAACCATGTTTCCCAACCTCATTGCTTTTCGGGTGGGACATCCAATTAATTCGGATCAAAGGATCACTCCCACGTAAGGACCAAAAATGTGTAAGGACCCCATGCACCTTCTGCAGTCACAACTGAAGAAGGCATAAACTTCCGATGGTGTATCACCAAAATAGTGGAATCCCTGTCAGGCTTGGCCCATGCATCTGATGGAACAGAATCCACTCTGCCTCAGCAACCAAAGTTAGATGAAAACTCTGAGACAGAAATAAATCTTTATAGTACTAAAACCAAATCAAACCAAACATCAACAAATTCTCACTGCCCCAAAAGACACCTTCACATTTCTTCATTACGGTATTTTTACTTGCAATTATAGTACAAATTAACTCCAAGGACTTTAGTCTTCCATAAACAAAGTGATTAGTTTTCTTCTACCTCAATACAGTTTTCCCTCCATGACACCTCTCTTCCAGAATTTGTAAGTAGTTGCAGTTTTAAAAACAACCTCAGTGATGTCTCTATTTTTCTTTCTTTATCTTTTGTTTGTAATGAAAGTATCATCCTAGCTGAATACAGTATTGAAGGTAGTGAGGAGTAACTCTAGAGCCACAGAAAATATTGTGGTAACTGTATTAATAGATGACATTGGTTTGGACAGAGTGATGCCTGTGGGTATGAAGAAAAATGGATGGATTTGAGAGATGTTTAGGAGATTCAATCCATAGGAGTCGAAAGGTAAATAAGCATGGGGTGAAGAGTGAAAGGCACTGAAATTCAAGGATAAATCTTGATTCCTGGCTTGGCGAATTTTTGGTAATGTTTTCATCATTCCAATGCAGTGTTTTCATTAAAAAAAACACTCAAAACCAAAGACCAAAAACAGTCCAAAAATTCAAGGTAAACATTTATGTTTGCTAGATTCATGCTTCCATTCATACAAATCTTTCAGCACAAAAAATATTGTGGTAAAACCAAAGGATATGGAAGCATCCTTATAATTTATTTCCTTTGAAGTTTTCTGTAACTTTAGGCTTACAGTAAGCAATGATAGATCTCTTTAATTATAAAACAGACTTTTATTTAATTTTTGTCAATAGAAAACAATTCTAGACATCGTAATATGGTTTTAGTGATGATCTTATAGTACTTGATTATATACACAAAGCAACCTAGACCTTTTAAGTAGATGATACTCTTATAATATGGCAACTTTTTAAAAAAGTCGTATTTTAAAATAACAGAAAGAAAATTTAAAAATTAATATTTTTAAGCATGTTACTGAGCCCATGAAGCATTGTTCACAGACCTCACATTGGAACTTTAGAGTTCTAACCAAAGTGGAAGATTCATTTTTCAGGAAGTTGATGTGGCTAGTCAGATTGGTGTTCCAGAGAACACAGTTGAAAAATTTGGGAGGAAGAGGGAAGAGTAGAGCATGTGTTGGTGACAAGAAGACTTAGTATGTTAACTAACAAAGATGACTGGAATGTGAAGGATCTTATTTGAAGATTGACACACGATACATATTAGCCATTTTCTCACTGAAGGGAAAATGCATGTGTCTCAGAAGTTACCAAGGACTTGGACCGGTTGCAGTTCTAAAGAAATCTTGGTTTCTCAGGATGGGAAACTTTGCCTTGTAGAAGGAGTAAGTAGGACTCCATACTGATAACTTGGAATCTTGGGAGCAGCTAACATATCTTGAAAGCATTTCAGAATTGTTTAATGCTTCTTTCTTTTAATGCTTTACCTTGCCCTCAATAGTCGTTAATAAGGACATGTAAAGGAAGCACACTGCTCCTTGTTTACATTAATCTGGAAATAAGAAACATAGATTCCTTAAAAGAAAATCCACCAATTTCCCTTTCATATCTGCTACCAAAGTCCCTTACGGAATGCATATCTGTTTTGAGAATCTCTTTTCATTCCAATATTTTTGAAGTGATTGTACCTGGCTTGTTGAAAGGATTCAAACATTTACTTATGTCTTTCATACAAATGGCATACATTTCTTCTGTCATTTCATATAATGACACTTGATTATGTTGTTTCTGTTTTTCTCTGCCATGGTTCCCTATTACTTTCCTCTATATACCTTTCATAATTTAACAAAACAACATTTGCAAATTTGATTAATATCTATTATCTATATCTATCTATCTATCTATCTATCTATATCTATCTATCTATCTACCTATCTATCTATCTATCTATCTATCTATCTATCTGATTAATATCTATCTCTAGACTATAGATGTCAAGGGAACAGGAATGTTTGTTCTGTTTCCTCTTGTATCCCCAGGGCCAGCATGGGCAGTTGCACGAGAAAAATAATTTCGATGTATGCCTTTTGCCCCCTTTCTATCTTTTTTTTAAACATAATTTCTAGGAAAGAAACATTTTCATCTCTCTGTGGCAGAACATTTCCTCACTTGATAGAGGAATCTGACCACGTATACAAGGAACAAATTGTGCAAGATGGTCAACAGTGCATGAGTAAATAATTAATTAATTAATTAAAAAAAATACTTGGGTGTTCATTCTTCAAATCAGATGTATGCATTGTCGACTTCTCATTGATATGGTTTGATTTTCTCTTTGATGGGATACCTGAACTTCTCTTTGTTGCTGAAAAGAGAAAAGAGGCAGATGTCATTAGATCTTGGTTTCATTTCTGGATTTATATATGACTTTGGGTAAGTCACAAACTGTGAGCCTAAGCCTTGTCAGCTATAAAACAGAGAAAAACTCACATGACTATATTTTTCCCCCACGGAATGCTGTGAAGATAAAATGAGATAATTATACATGAATATTTTGTTGGTAAAAGTATCATCGTTATATCTATATACAGCACACAATACATATCTATTCATGTATATGAATATGTACGTATACATTAAATGCTTTTACCAATAAAATATTCATGTATAAATATACACAGACATAAATAATCATTTCTCTTGGTCTGGCTGTACATACAGTCAATATTCAAATGATAGGGGATGACTACATAAAAATGATAAAAATAATGATGGTAACTATTTTTTGTCATTTTGTAATATGCCAAGCATTGGGCTAAATGCTTTACATATATTTTATTATTGATTTCTCACAAAAATGTGTTAATCATTTTTTCCTTTCCTACTTTTACTCCTCTCATTCTCTCTTGAACTCAATGAAATTAGAAGTCGTTATTCAGCAATTCACTGAAGCTTTTCTTCTCAGGGTCACCAGTGGCCTCTGTGTTGACAGTGTTCAATTCTGCTCCCCTCTCACCCACACTTCTGCAGCATATGACAGATCATTCTCTCTTTCTTGAAGAAGTTTATTTGCTCACCTCTGACACTACCTTCCCATGATTTTCATCTTCTTGACCTGTAAATATTGGAAAACCCTAGAGGTCAGACCCAGGACCTTTTTTCTTTTCTATTTTCACACATTCCTACGGGGATCCCACTCAGTCCTGATAGCTTAGCTATATTTATACCCTGATAATGCCCAAATTTTAAGGTACATTCTTCACCTCTTTCCTGAATGTATACTTCCCTGAATATACTGAATATTCCCACATGAATGTCTAGTGAGTATCTCTAAGCTTTTTATAGTCTCCCTCCTTTTTACCTATTTCTTCAGTCTCCATTCACCCAGTTAGCTCCTTAGGCCCAGAACTTTGGAATCATTCCCATTTTCTTTCTCACAACTCACATTAAATCTATCAAAAGTTGTATTCAGTCTGCCTTCAAACGCACCATGAGTATAACCATTCTTAGCAGCTGCCAAATGCTATCTTCCTATTTTAAGCCACCACCATTTTTTGCCTGTACTATTGCAGTTACCTTTACTTGGTCATCCTGTATCTATTCCTGGTTCCCTAGAGCCTATTCTCCACATAGGAGTTGAAGTGATTCTTTCAGAACATAAATTGGATCATGATACACAGATCAAAAATGTCCAATGGCTTCTCGTCACAGAGGAAAATCCAGAACGCTACTATGGCATATAGTGTCTATGAGTTAATCCCTGGCTATCTTTTTAATTCAGCTCATAAGTCACTGAGAGCCAGTCCGACATATCTTGCTTTTCCTCAAAATTGCCAGAGTATTCCAGACTGGGGATATTTGCATTTGCTCTTTCTTCTGCTTGGAGAGCTCTTTTCCAGGTATTCACCTGGATCACTGCCTCATATCTTTCCAGTCTCTGCTGAAACAGGGCCTCTTCAGAGGCCTTAGAAGCCCCTGCTCTTGTCTGACCACCATCAACTCTTCCATAATTATTTTCTTCAGGACAATTATTGCTATCAGAGATGATATTTCATTTCAACTTTTTAATTGTAAGCTGCATGAGTGTAGTTCACTGTAGTATTCTTACAATCTAAAACAGACCTTGGAATATGAAAGTATAAAATAAAAAATAAATATCTTACTTTTGGAGAATGTTCTATTGTCAGTCTGATTTGCTTTTTTTTAAAAATTTTTTAAATGTTTATTTATTTTTGAGAGAGAGAGAGAGAGAGACAAAGCATGAGTGGGGGAGGGGAAGAGAGAGAGGGAGATACAGAATCTGAAGCAAGCTCCAGGCTCTGAGCTGTCAGTGCAGAGCCTGATGTGGGGCTCGAACCCACAAGCCGTGAGATCATGACCTGAGCTGAAGTTGGACGTACTGAGCCACCCAGGTGCTCCCCCCCACTTTTTTTTTTTTATTTTTTTTTAATGTTTATTTATTTATTTTTTTAAATAGGAAAGGTGACTGAGACTCAGAATAGTCAAGTCACTTTGACAAGATCACATCATTAGTAAATGGCATAGTCAGGATTTGGATGCTGAACTTGCACTTTAAGCCACTATGCCATACAATACTATACTGTCTTCACTTGATACGCAATTATGTCAAAAATTCAGGAACCCCAAATTTTCATAAACATTTTGCCAAAATACTTGCAAGTATGTATGCTCACATTTCAGCATTTGTTGCCTTTCTAGGATTCTCTTCAGTCCTGCACACATCCATACTCGACAGCTTACATTTCAGAGTCCCCAAAGGCAGATTTAAAGAAGAGAAAACCACTTTCTGAAACACATCGATGCAAAGACTGTTAAAAATAATCAATGACACATCACTGACAATTGGATAAATGCACAGATGCTAAGAATTTCAGACTAAAAAGTGAAAGTGATCTAGGCAGGTGACTTTTATCTCTCTGATCCCGTGTTCAAGCTTCACAGAGGCCTGAAGCTGTATTTAAACCATAACACCATTACAAAAAGAGCCATTGACTTCAGCATTAGAGAAGACCTAAGGCCAGTTCCTGAAGTCAGGTTTTACTGATTTTTAACACTAAAAAGATTTCTCTAAAAGCATATCTGGCAATTGTCTTTTTAAGGTGTTCTTAAGAAATGCTAAGTTCTTTTCTCTTTTAACATTTACATTTTGTCTTCATTTAAGGAAAACCTTGAGTCTGAAAGTCAAAGCATGCAACATAGCAGTTGTGTCTAGATTTATGTCAATGATTCGATGAAAGTAGAATAACCAGTCTTTTTTGTTATGTGATACAGAGTTGGATATTTGAAAATATCTGAATATTATCTGAAAAAATGTTCACTTGTCCATGAAATACAATGATCATTAACATTTATGGAATTCTGCTTCTGTCGCTGCTAGTTGTGTGACCTCGTTTACGTTACTTAACGTTTTCTTGCATGTCAGTTTCCTGATTTGTAGACTGGAGATAATACTAGTGCCAATTTCGGTGAAGGTTAGATGAGATAAATGTTAAGCACTTAGTGTCTCACGCAGTGTGAGGGTTCCAGAAGAACCAGCTATTATAATGTGTGACTACCAGATCAAGGTTTCTTACCCTTGGCACCGTTGACATTTTGGATCAGATAATCCATTCTGGTGGGGTGCTATACTATGTACTGTAGAGTGTCTAGCAGCATCCCTGGCCTCTAGCTACTAGATTCCAGTAACAACCACCCCATCCCAGCTGTGACAACCAAAAAATGTCTTCAGACATTGCCAGATGTTCCCTGGGGGACAAATCACCCCGTGTTGAGAACAACTACTAGACTAATGCTCTGTATATGTATCTCACTTGCTTTTTCACAAGTTTATGGGCTAATTAATTATTTTATCCCCATTTTAATAAATGAGGAAAGTAGAATTTAGGAACATTAATTATTTGCCAAAAGACACACAAGACATGCTTGTGAAGATTAAGTTGTTACTGGAATCTGACTGCCTGACAACAAAGCTGGGATGGTGTTAGTTAGGTGTGGCTCCAGCTGGTGGGTTGCTCCTGTGTACAATGCCCAGAAACCGACATCCCCTTGCATTTCTGCTATCCCCTGCTCAGGGGCCTATAGTGGGCTTGCTCTACGTGGCTTTATAGCTCAATGGCCTTCTTCTTTACGAAGTGCTGTTCTCTCTGCATTAAAGAATGCTATACTTTTCTATCAGGATCTGCTGACGAGTGAGGCTTCTCTCTCAAAAACATTCTCACCTTAATGGTAAAGTAGAAGTTTCCACCCTTAACTGCCAATAGATCCAATCTGCACTCCTGATACTTTTCAAAGACAGTTAACAGTGAACTGACTTTTGCTTCACATTTATTACAAGCTTAAATGAAAAGAATGAATTCAGAAATTTTACCAAAAGAATCTGTAGTGCTTTGAAGACAAGGTAGAAAATAAACAAATTAACAAAATAAACTGATAAGCCTTCCCTTGTTTAAAAATTAAGAACAGACAACTCCTAAATTGTATGTGAGTATGCTTACCTGGGCCTTTCCTAGATGTTTCCTGGTCTCAGGTTTCTAAGTTCTTTCTATTTTTAATGATGCAGATTTGTATTCAGGTAAGGGGAGGCAGAGAGGGATAGTAATTTGTTTTCCCATCTTTATCTTACTGGACTTCTCTGCTGCATTTTTCACTTTAGTGGTTCCCATAATAGTACTTTGTTATGGTTTCTCCTCTTACCCCTGGTCAACACCTTGCTGTTTTCTTCCTTGGCTACTTTTGTTTTGTCGATCTCTTAAATTATTGTACCCCAGGGTTGGGACCTCAATCCATAACTCGTCTCACTTTCTGTATTCTTTGGGCAATCTTATCCAGTCTCCTGGTTTCAGATACTGTTATTTTCCAGTGGATTCCAATTCTGTGTCTTTATATTAGCCCTGTGCCCTGAGCTTCAAACTCATCTGTCCAATTATTAGCTGGGCATCTCTGTAGGAATGTTCCACGGGCACTTGTTTCCACATGTTCCCCCTAAAGTGGATCCTTTGCCTCAGCTGGTGGCACCACCAGCCACCCGGTTGCTCAAGACAGTACTTGTGCATCCTATAAAATCTGCAGTCTTTCATCTCTCTGTGAGATGCTCCATCAATCACCAAGTTCTGATTATTATACTCCTTCTACAAAGATTCAATTCATCTTCTTTTTGCACATTTCCTGTTGTCGTCATTATCTTCCATTGGAATTGTTGCCTTCACCTCCCAAAAGGCCATGAGGATAAAATAGCAGGCAGGTTGTTAATAGTGGCAGTGAGCCTTGCTTGATGTGGTTTCTGCCTATCTTTCTGTCACTGATTCCATGGCTTGCCTTACACTGGGCACTTGGGCAACACTGAACTGTTTATGGTTGTCTCTGCCTAATGGATTGATTTTCACTTCCTGCCTTTGTTCAACTGTCCCCTTTGTATGGAATGCTCTTTCCCTAATTATCTCATTCAGAAAGCTTCCGTTAAACCTTACTGTTCTTTCTCCAATAACCTCGTCCTACAATCCTCCAATACAATTATTTGGTTGCCTTTCTATAGTTATTTGTCATATTGCTTTATAATCGTTTGATTCTCTATCTCTACCTCTACATATCTTCTGTGAACACCCAGTCAAATTTCGGGGGCAAAACCATAGCGAATACACCATAAATATTTGTGGAGTGAATGACTGCACCAGCTCTCTCACTGAATTGGTAGCAATCTACTTTACTAAAAGAGCTTTTTAAAATAATGATCTCTCAATACAGTTAAAATTTTGTGTGATTTACAGGTAGGGGTTAGCCCTCACTCATAAATTAAGTAGAAGACTGTTACTTTATTCATCTAAACATTCCTCAGTAAATGTTTTCTCGGCTTGTGGCAGAGGTCCTGAGCTGTCAAACTAGATGTTGGTATAAACCTTTTATGACACAGGGAGTGATGTGTGGCCAATGGGATTAGATTCTCAATAGGAAAGTGGCAGTTGGATCCTAGGTCAACATTCTTGATCAAATCTCCGTATCAACATGCTGCTCTTGAAGCTATACCTCTCGGTATTCCCTCCCACTGAATGATTGGGAAACAATGCCAACAACAAAAGCATATATCTGCTTTAAACTTTTTATATTAAACACACCACTTTATTTATTTAATTTTAATTTTAATTTTTATTTTGAGAGAGAGAGAGAGAGCAGGGGGAGGGGCAGAGGGAGAGGAAGATAGAGAATCCCCAGTAGGCTCCATACGGTCAGCACACAGCCCAATGCGGGGCTTGATCTCGAGACTGTGAGATCATGACCTGAGCTTACATCAAGAGTCAGACACCTGACTTTGGCTCAGTTCATTGGCTCAGGTCATGATCTCATAGTTCATTCCAGCCCCACATCTGGCTCTCTGCTCTCAGCACAGTGACTGCTTCAGATCTTCTGTCCCCCTCTCTCTCTGCCCTTCCCCCACTCATGTTCTGTCTCTCAAAAATAAATAAACATTAAAAAATATTACAAAAAAGACTTGGACACTTAACAGACTGAGCCACCCAGGCACCCCTAAACACACCATTTTAAAGTCCTGAGTCAAAAACATGTAAGTTGCAAAATAGAGAGAACTGTTTTCATACTACAAACATATTTTTGGTTTTACCAAAAGGTCCATCGCAAAGTTTATTTAAGTGTGAGGTCTCAGTAAATTAAGAAACTATGTGATTGGAGTTTATAGTATGTTTTGTTATTGACCGCTTTTACTCCAAAACTCAAGAAGTTTCATAATTATTTTCTTTGTCAAAAATCTTTCTTACTAATGCCTGAAAGACATCGATACAGTTGTAAATAATGTCACAAGGATGTCGAACTTGACTCAGGTGGATCAACAAGCCATTATTCCTCTCATTTGCACTCATTTTTAATGATCAGCAACTGAGCCTGACAGTATTTTTGTGACACTTTCAATCTATAGGACTGAGAGAGCTGCTGTTTATCCCCATCTCACCGGAGACATTAGCATTAACAAGCTGATTCCTGCACTGCCTGTGCCAGCTACGGGTCACATTGGTGTGAAGACATCTGTCTCTTGGGTGGGCCATGCCATCTCTATTTTGCAGACAACAGCTGGCCGAGGGATCTCACACTATTAACATCAATGTGAACTGAATGCCAGCTACCTGCATTACGACCTTCGGTGCAGGAAGGGAAGCATGGCACACATGTTGCCCATAAGAAGCAGGCGCTACATATGGCACGTGAACAAAAGAAGTCATTAGACTTTCCTTGTCCATATCCAGTCAACGGACACTGTCGCAGCCACTATTTTAAATCAAGACGAACTGTTCAGGGCTACCCACACATTGATTTTAGAGTGGCATGATTTTCCTTTCTAATAGTTTATAGATGTCTGCTGCAAAACAACTAGGGTTTATTCATTAAAACAATTACTTTGATTTTCAATCACGTACATTCTTTGAGATCCACTAATATTAATAATATTTTTGTGTGCTTCTGTGCTAAAGAGGGAGGAAAAGAAAATTACCATATTCTTTTCAGTATGAGAATTCTCTCTGTTCTTGGTGGAGAAATTAAGCTCTCTGAGCAAATATGACCCTGAAGAACAGTTCTTACCAGAAAAATATATTATTGCATTACTATTTATTGAAATTTTTATAAAGTAGTTCTGATTGGCAGATCTCTACATAATAAGTGTTAAATAGTTTTCTTCTTTACTTCCAGTGAACCCCATGGTCCTTTGCACTTTCGGTCTTGGATTAAGATAATATCTGATCAGTTTGCTAATTGCTGGTGGTCTAGAACATCTCCCTAACATTTCTTCCTGCTTCAAGCAAAGGATGAATAAATAGTATTCTTTAAATTCGTGGCTACACAATGGCAGAACAAAACAGTTGAAAGTTGAAAACTGGTTATTTCCCTTGTTTTAGGTGAAAAGAAAGACAAGGGAAAACATCCATTATTTAAACTTAATTTTTAAAATGAGCTGAATTAGTTACTTGTGGACGTACAAAGTTAAGCTGGATTAGAAATACATGTTTTGAGGGAACATTTTTCTTACTTCATCCTTCAAGAAATAATTGCATATCCAATATTTTCTCGTGTGAAAAGATGAGTTCTTTTTGCTATTTTCATCATTTGGAAAACAAAACCATCAGAATCACTTTTTTTTAATTTTTTGATCCCCAGAGAAGTAGCAGTGTTATCATCAGATTGAAGAGGTGGATAAATGCTAGAATAACATAAACAGATGCCATCGTATATAAATAAGCCAATTTAAAGTAATTGAGTAAAGGAAAGGCTCTATTGCTTTCTTAATTTTTTCCTAAACACTTTATTTCATTGTAACATGTACTGGGCCTACATGTTTTAATGTTCTTTTTCTTGTTACGTCCCCCTCTGGGGTTTCAGTCCAGTAAATTCAAAAATCATTGCCTTTTGGGGATTTATTGGTATTTAAAAGCAGATCTCAACATCATACAAATTGCAGTTGTAGTCTGTGTAAGGTAATGGTCAATAAATAAGTGAGAATAAGAACACTAAAGCTAGATTGTGAGAAAAGAAAGGGAAAAAAAGCTTACTACATTCTTTCTAAACAAACAAAAAGGCATAATTGGAAAAATTCATTTTTATGTTTCCTTACATTAGATGGGACCACTGAGTGAAACATTCACTGATGAATTACTCCTGTAATCTGTGTAGGAAAAACAGCTACTGGCAAATTAAAGAGTCCTGGAACAGAGCCATGAGAACTAAATGGCTAAAAATGAAAACAGGCAAACATTTGAGAGTATTCTACAGAATACAGATCTTTCAACACCTCCCCCTTTTCACTGGTTAATTCATCGTCATGGAAACAGAATTTATCAAAATGTTCTTGTTCACTCCTAGTGACCCAGTGAGTAGACTTACAGAGCTGGTGAAAGGTAACTCAGGCTGAAGCAATTTTTACAAATGATATGCTGCAGTTCATAAATTGGTGAATTTTGAATGGTGCCATTGTGTCGGTTGAACAGGTTTCCAAGTCTCAAGGGGTGCACTTTTTTTTGTTTGTTTTTTTAAATCTGCCAGGCAGAGAAACCAGAAACCTTTGCTAGTGATTGAGCACGGGTGACTAACCCTGTGGAAAGTGGCCGATTTTAGGTTTTAAGTCACCTTTTCCCCTCAATTTGTTTTCCCCCCTTGTCTAAAGGATGTTCAAATCCAGTATTTGGTAGCATTTCTTTGGTTCATTCATCTGCCACAGCAGCGATCTTTGCTGTTCTGTCACTCAAAGATGCAAAAATCCTTCACTCATCATCATAGGTGTTTTTCCTTATCTCTAGCAGAAGCTAGGTGTTGGCAACCCCAGCCTAACAGATTTGGACAGCTTTAAGCTGACACCTTTCCCAGGCCAGAGTTACCCCCACTATGGAATGACTTCTTGGGTTTGGGAAGATTACTTGAGGAATTCCCTAAGGAAAAGTGCCATTTCACTATTAAAAAAAAAAAAAAAAAAAAGACATCATCCATGTAGCTGCCAAATTCAGGGAAGGTTGATTTTTTGCTTTATTTTATGTTTGCAATTAGTGACTTGTTGTCATGGAAACCACGCTTCAGATGATTCTTGAACTTAAATGGCTGGATGTGATCAGGCAGAAGCCCTCCCTCTTTTAAGGCTCAATAGTCAATGTCTCTCTCTTTGGTTATTCTGATAACAGAATCACATAAAACGTCTATAAACATGCAAAATAATAGCATGGGGCAACATCAATTAAAACTGAATATTCAATAATTCATTCTTTAATTAAGGCTCTTTCCTTTTTTCCTAAAGCTGTAACCTTTCAAGTGTTAAAACAGACATAAGAACTAAATCATTTAGTAAAAGAAATCTTTTCTAATTAGTAGTTTGTGATACACTAATGAAAAAAACCCAAGATTTGAAATTCCTTTTTGGTTGTTAATGTGTAATATAGAAAGCAAAACGAAAGGGCTTCATTTGGAAAGTCTATTCAAAGTGAAATAACTATGGACTGAGGCACTAGCCTTTTACTGTGTGTGTGTGTTTCTTTTGTCTCTGAGTACGGAGGGTTGGGGTTTATCACAGAAACAGCATAATCCACTTGAGGTTGCTGGCAGCCAGAAATAATTAATCTATATTGAGACTGTAGGCATAGTGTCCATGTTTGCATATGTGACTACCCTGTGTCAGAGCTGGGAAATGAAAACCTCTAACCATAAGAGCAGCTCATCTTTAAAAAGGAAAAATCAAACACTCAGGCACTCTGGATTTATTTGCTGACCTCTGTTTGAATACAGAATTCACTACTCTTCAGAAATACTATTATGCAGCATGTACACTAAGCTCTCTATACGTGTCTGGGTTTCTTTACTTTCCAGGTATGGGGAATTCACTTCCTTCACTACCTCCATTAATGCTAATTCATGGACAGGAGGCCCACAGGAGAGGGAGCAGAGTAAGCCTCGTCAATTTTCTTTTTCTTTTTTTCATTTAAAGAACATTCTGGCTTTTTTTTTTTTGTCCAGTGGAAAATAAAGGTGACTTCAAACATCTTTTCAGTTAATTAAAACTGAGTGTAAATTCACCCTAAATTTTCTATAGGTGAAGTGAAAAACAATTATGTATTATGTTACATGAGATAAAGGTACATAACATTTATGTTGCATGATACACATATATCATGGATCTTGAAGTATGGTAATATTTGTAGCTGTCTTATGAAAAGATAAGTGAAATGATTTGGCTGACAATCAGTGAACTAGACTCCTCATTATTGTAATTATATTTCATTTCTTAGTTTAGATGGATCATCTGACCTCTCTGTGACTTGGTTTCTTCATCTCTAAAATGGGAAACATATCTGACCATGTATCAAGGCTATTTGAGTTGAAGGACGCAATACATTTTGATAAATCAATGACTTGGGTATTTTCGTGTGCAAATTGAACAGTGACAGCTGTAATGGCTTTTTTTTTGGGGGGAAAGGATTTTTTTGGCAAAAGACGAAGGATTTTGCCTCTTTTCTCCTAAAAATCTGTCCTAAGAAACAGATTAGGATGGAATATATTATCTGCAGTCATGTAGCCATCAGGTTATAAGGTATGTGGAACCAGAGAAGATTGGTAAAATGGGAACACAGTACTGCTGCACATTTTGTGTCTCTTTCTTAAATAAGATCTCCACTAGGAAAGCAGAAGGTTTCACTCTATTTCTTGCCAAAAAACAGTATGCACAGTGGACAAAGGTAATAGAAAAGATGTGATGCATGAGAGCACCTCTTTTGATTGTGAGGCCAGAGAGAGTTAGTTAAACAGGAACAGGGTTCTTATCTTCTATCTTGTAGCCTTTACTCTTACCTTGCCCTCTACCTGGAGGTAGAGCAAAGCACTCTTTTCCTCGCTAGGAGAGGTGCCCCTGAAGGTCAAACACAGTCAAGAACTAAGAAGAATGACACTGGTGACTGGTGCCTCTCCCTCACTGCTCTGTGACATATGTGCAGAGAGAAGTTAGCTGAAAATGATCCCTTGAAAACTAGCAAGGAGGACGCATATTCACATTTAATTTGAATTCAAGTGAAAAGTAAGCACTAAGAACACTGGGCTTTCTTCCTACGTTGATTTTATCTGCTTTGGAAAATTAACAGCCTACACTGAATTCAGGTAGATGAAAAATACATTTATTCAAACATGCTCTGGAGGAAAGAATACACACACACACACACACACACACACACACACACACACGTCCATACACATACACACACCCCTATGTTTTAGCACACACCCCTTTTCCTATCTTCCTCTTCCAGCCACACGTTTAGTAGAGGACAGTCAAAAGTATTTTGGGACAGGTGACCCAGTGAAATAACTAAAGGAGTGGGACTGTTGAGGAAGTACACAGCTGCTCTCAGAGATACCACATCAACCTTTGTAGTGTTTGCAGCTGTCTGCTCTGATCTTTTGTGAGGGTACTTTGGGGGCTGTCTTCAGTGATGTTACAGTACACACCCCCTGTCCCCTCCATTGGTGGTGGTGGTGGTGGGGACATGTAGTATGGTGTAAACCAGAAATGAAACTCAAGGAGACAAATGATATGTTGAATCAAAGTTTTACCATTTCGTTTGGGAACTAAGTCTGCCTTTTGCAACCCGCTATCAAAATGCCTGGGAATTCAGATAGATTCATAACATGCTGAGAGACTACCTTGCTATTCGTCCCTCCCAAACGTGAACTAGGAAGCAGTTTCTTGTTCTTAATTCATTTTATCACATCATCTCTCTGCTTAGCTCAGAGATGACTGGATTAAGAATTAGCACCTGACCCAAATACAACCAGCTTATTGGCTGGGTGGCAGCCTGGCAGGTGGTTTGATGAAGTGATTCTGGTTAGTAGGAATGCTGACTCTGGAGGGTGAGTAACCAAGGCAGATTCTCTCTTACTGAGTAGAATAGGGACATACACAATCAGCTGTTCAAAGGCTAAGAGACAGAGAAAAGGCAGCAGGCATACTATGGTGAAAGCCATGTAAACAAAAGACAGGAGACTGAGAGGAAGAAAGCAAATACAGTTGACCCTTGAAGAACGCAGGGGTTAGAGGCTCTGACAACCCACATGGTCGGAAATCTGCATATAACTTTTGACTTTCCAAAAATTTAACTACTAATAGCCTACTGTTGAACAGAAGACTTACTGATAACATAAACAGTCAACACATATTTTGTACATTATGTGTATTATATATTGTATTCTTACAATGAAGTAGGCTAGAGAAAATAAAATGTTATTAAGAAAACCATAAGGAAGAAAAAACACATTTACAATATTGTACTGTGTTTATTGAGAAAAATCCATTTATAAGTGGTATGTGCACTTCAAACCTGTGTTATTTAAGGGTCAACTGTAGTCAGAACACAGACCAGACCCACTCAGATCAGAAAAGTGATCTGTGAGAATAGTGATGGCTAGATTATGGTGTATGTGAGTATATTATTTTGTATGCCATAATGGGACAAAGGCATTTTAATTCTCCATGAAACTGGTTCCCTTGATGGATGAGAAGCTTTCCTGCACTCTCCCATTTCCTCTTGTGTCCTCACAACACATCTCCGTAACCTGAAAATTCTCAGCTATTACTATTTCAAATATTTATTCTGTTCCTTTCTCTGATCTCCTTCTGGTATTCCTATTATGTGTGTGTTCTTTTTATTTGTCCCACAGGTTTTAGATATTGTGTTCTCTTTTTTCTTTCAGTTTTTAGAAATCTCTTTGTTTTACTTTTTTCTTTCTTTCTTTCTTTTTTTTTTTTTAAATCTCTTTGTGTTTCAATTTGAGAAGTTTCTATTGACATGTCTTCAAGTTCTTGAGTTCTTTCCTTGGCTGTGTGCAGTCTACTGAAGAGCCTATCAAAGGCATTCTTCATTTCTGTGACAATGTTTATGACTTCTAGTCTTTCCTTTTGATTCTTTCCTAGAGTGTCCATCTCTCAGCTTACATTACCTACCTGTTCTTGTATGTCGTCCCCTTGTTCCATTAGAGCCTTAGCATACACATTATAGTTAAATTCCAGGTGTGATCATTCTAAAATATCTGCCATAGCTAAATCTGGTTCCAATGCCTGCCATGTCTCTTCAAACTGTGGTGTTTTGTTTTGTTTTGTTTTGATTTTTTTGCCGTTTAGCATGCTTTGCAATTTTTTTTTGAAAGCCACATGTGATGTCTTGGGTAAGTGAACTAAGCTAATTTGACCTTTAGTGTGAAATTTTCTATTAATCTGGCTAGGTGTTGGACTGTGTTTACTGTTTGCTGTAGCTGTAGATGTCAGAGACTAAAATTTCTTATGGTGTCCTTGCTTTTGTCATTTCTGTTGTCTTTGAGTTTTCCCAAATGTTCCTTTGTAAATTAGATCTGAGCCATGCAGTTCTTTCTAGCCGTACTCCTCTCTTATTATTCAGGGGCCCTATCTGTGTGGTACAAGATGTGCATACCGGGAGGGGAATCATTTTAGCGTCTATGATTCTAAGTCTCAATTTTATTATCTCGCCCCCCCCCCCCCCCGCCCCAACCTTAAGTGAGACCAAAAGGCTAGAGGTGCTGGAGTGGGTATTTCCCTTCCCCCACATCCATTGGACCCCTATAAAACCCAAGTCAGTTAAGCTTTTCCCTCATGGAAAAAATTTGTTAAATAGAACAAAATGTTCTAGGTATATTTTAGGATAGGTTAGTTCTTCCTTTTCCTTTTTGGAGCATGAGGAGATTTTTCTCCGATTTCTCAGTGAGAACTTGGTGGGGCTACTGGAGGTGAAACTCACAAAAAGTGTGGGGACATTCCAAAGGCTGGGTCTCCTGGGGTTTTTATTTCTTATGGCTTGTGTATGCTCACTCTTCAGCAATTAGTCAGTTACCCTTAAGTATTCCTAATGGATGCTGGCTCTCGCTGAGGTTTCTCCCATTAGAAAGCTGTGATTTCTTATATCCGTCCATCTCTTCAGGTTTCGGGGTACGGGTTTGCTCTGTGACCTCAATTCTCTGATGGATTTGAGAAAAGTTGTTGATTTCCAGTTTGTTCACCTGTTTTCTTATTGAGGATGGGAGCGATGACTTCCAAGCTCCTTACATGTGGACTGGAAGCTGGAAGTGAACCCTGTCGCTTGAAACAACCTCAATTCCCCTCTGTCCTTTGCAACCAACAAAAGTAGAAAGAACATATCTTGTTTAAGCCACTGGTTGAGGCTTGTTCGCTTGTTTGTTTCTTTTTTTTCTTTTTCTTTTTTTAATGTTTATTTATTTTTAAGAGAGAGAGACAGAATGCGAGCAGGGGAGGGGCAGAGAGAGAGGGAGACACAGAATCCGAAGCAGGCTCCAGGCTCACATGGGGCTTGAACCCACGAATGGTGAGATCATGACCTGAGCCGAAGTCGGACACCCAACCGACTGAACCACCGAGTTGCCCCTATTTGTTTGTTTCTTTCTTTATGTTGGCCTGACATGGTCCCTTTCATCATATTTGAAAATTCTCTTATTAGATGTTTAAAAACTTGTCTTTATTCAGTACGAGCTGAGGCAAGTTACTTGACTCATTTTCTCCTCAATTTTTTCATGGGAGAGAGAGAGACACACAGAGAGAGATTGAGAGAGAGAGATTGATTAATTTATCTAATACGTAATCTGATAACCACAGAAGAATGCTACTGGGAATTCATGCATAGATGGTGTTTGAAAAAGGTGGAGTGATGGGGCGCCTGGGTGGCGCAGTCGGTTAAGCGTCCGACTTCAGCCAGGTCACGATCTCGCGGTCCGTGAGTTCGAGCCCCGCGTCGGGCTCTGGGCTGATGGCTCAGAGCCTGGAGCCTGTTTCCGATTCTGTGTCTCCCTCTCTCTCTGCCCCTCCCCCGTTCATGCTCTGTCTCTCTCTGTCCCAAAAAAAAAAAAAAAAAAAAAAAAAGGTGGAGTGCTATATAAATTTATATAATGTCCTCTTGGATGCCACTTGGACTATTTTAAATGAAGCACCTTTATGCAGAGTATTAAAAAACATTTTAAGGTGCTATATTGTAGTGTCATTTTCATCCTTTAGATTCTTCTGCCCACCTCTCATTTTTAGATATGTCATTATTCCAGAAAATTCTCTCATGTCTACAATTTTATAGGAATAATATATGGGCAGGTATACTCTTGAGAAAGTATTTTCTTATTATCATTTTTGACAATAGACCTGCTCTATAAAGGGAGTCTTTGAAATGGAAGCTATAATATCAATCATCAGTTTAACAATGTAATTTATATACTACAATAGGGACTCTATCACTTTCTCTGCATTTTGGTTTGTTTCATATATTTTCGGTGCCAATACTTTATTAACACCTTTTACTTGTACTAATGTGATTGTTGTCATGAACGTATCAAACTTTATCTCTCTGTGCATTAAAAACATGCTGGCGAAGAGGATCAACTTAACTAATTCAACTTATAAAGGATGAAGCACTTGCCCTTGAATTTACATCATTGTGATTGCTTTGCAGTGTCTTCAAAGAGGAAAACAAAAGTCCTTCAGAATAGCAATGTTTCTGTTTTTCTTTATATTTATTTAGCCACAAAGTGGCCTTGAAAGATCGGCTACCACACATTCATGGAGACATTTTTTTTTCCCTGCTTTATTTATTTATTTATTTATTTATTTATTTATTTATTTATTTATTTATTTATTTATTTAAAACCAGGAGGGGGAGGGAAGGATGTGTATAAAGAAAAATAATCAGGTATGACAGGTTGTTTGAAAATTTGCTAACATAAATTATCCTAAGACTGGCTGCCTGTGAACATCTAGTCTTGCCACGCTTTGGCAATGCTGCCTCTGTTTGTGGGACTGTCCTCCGAGAAGGGAAAGTTTGGAAGATGGCGGTAGCAAAGAGCGGTGACTTTTCTGCTCTGTTCTGAGTGCTGTGAAGCTTTCCATGAACAATACAATATTTTTGCTTGGTTTGGGCTCTGTCTGTTGATGTGCTCATCCAGAGCCATTTCCAGAGGATCAGAGTTCTTTGGGCAAAAATGTCGTTTTCCCTTTCTCATTTAATGGTTGAAGAAACTAATGCACAGTGAAATGATGTGGCTAAGGCAGGACAGTAAAACTGAGATCGGCGCTCACTGTACTCATCTTTGAATCCTGTTGTTTCACTATTTTTTTTTTTCAACGTTTATTTATTTTTTGGGACAGAGAGAGACAGAGCATGAACGGGGGAGGGGCAGAGAGAGAGGGAGACACAGAATCGGAAACAGGCTCCAGGCTCTGAGCCATCAGCCCAGAGCCTGACGCGGGGCTCAAACTCACGGACCGCGAGATCGTGACCTGGCTGAAGTCGGACGCTTAACCGACTGCGCCACCCAGGCGCCCCCTGTTGTTTCACTATTAGCCATTGTCTTAGTCCATTCTTGGCAACATAGGCTGTTATGACAAAATACCATGGGCTAGATGATTTATAAACAACCACAATTTATTTCTCACAGTTGGGGATGCTGGGAAGTCCAAGATCAAGGCACTAGCACGATTGCCTTCTGGTGAGGGTCCTCTTTCTGGTTCATAGCTCGTGACTTCTCACTCTGTCCTCACATGGCAAAAGGGCCAGGGATCTCTCTGAAGTCTCTTTTATAAGGGCACTAATCCCATCTTGAGGGCTCTCTACCCTCATGACCTAAGCACTTCCCAAAGGCCCCACCATCGAATATCATCACATTCAACATATGAATTTGCAGGGGACATAAACATTCATATCATAGTAGCCATTTTGCTGGTGAATTTGTTGAGTTCAGAATTAATCTCCTCTTTCTCTAAACCTCTGGGGCTCTTTATATCTCTCTTAAGGCACATGCCATGCTACAGATAATGTATTAGGTACTTACGTATGTCTTATCTTCTCTCCAAGTCTGTGGAGTCCTTGGAGACAGAAGAAACACATCTTCACTCTTGTACATAAAATGTCAATGACCCATGAAGCTAATAATAAAAATAAGTTGTCTTCCATATAATAGTTGTATAATTTAAGCAATTATTTCTTATATGCCATATGAATGAGAATTCCAAATGGTATCTTACTAACATATTCTAACATGCCTTTTTCTGGTTTGGGGAGGGTTTATTTTGGTTTTTGTTTTGTTTTGCTTTTTAATGAGAAGAAAAAGTAGATACATGCTGAAATGAAAGCCAGTGACAGACATGAGTAAACTTACAGACCAAACTCTTCCTTCCTTCCTCTGCCTTGGAGAGCAAATTTCTGGGACCATGAGAAAAGACTTTTTTCAGGATGCGTATGGTTCAAAAACAATTTCTTATAGCATTCAGCAGGGGAGAAAATGAGTCCCCGAGCTTACAGAGGCTTCATCTCAATTTTGAGTATGCATGACCTTACTCTCTACTTGCCTAACCCTCTCTAGGTACATCTGTCTTTAACATCAACAGCATAAACCTCAAATAACCCAACTCTCATCTTCCACTGATCCCATCCCAATTCATACCTATTGGGTGAAAAACTGATACCATCACCGTGGTCATCATCAGCTTTCCTTTTTTCCAGCATGTCAGCATCTGACCTCTCCCCTCCCTGACAGCTTGGTTTGAGGTATTTGAAGTTTAAACTATATTTTATCTCTGGACCTTCCTGATATTGGTAATAAAATAGGTTGGCTGGAAGACAGATTATGAATAGAAAACTATGTTTCTCTTAAACTGTGAACCTGGATTTATATTCTTAAAAATCTAGCCTGAAAAATGACTTCTGCTCTCCTGGTAGAGGGTAACTGGAGTTCCTGACCATTTTCATTTTGCCTGTTTGACATAATACTAGTTGCAGAAGCAGAGAAGAGTGTCAGAAGTTCCTTACAGGATGTCTGCCCTTTGGTGTTGAACCCAGAGATTAGTTCCAGATTAAATTTACAATGCCTTTGCTATTGGCTAAATTTCAATTTAATTTTTTTAATTTAAAAAATAAGTATTTCAGGCTACATTTATTTTGGTTAATATCACCTCCTGTGGACTTAATATATTTGATTATAGCAGGTAACCTAGTAAATTAGATATTATAACACAGATGGTATATATCCCACTGATGTCACCAAAGTTTGGTGAGTATTGTCTGTTTGAAATATGGTAGTGGGAGAATAGATCTAATTGAGTATAAACAGACTTTGTTTAGTGGAGAAATTGGCAATATCATTTATGGCTGCTCAGAAATCCTAAGAGTAGAAATTTGCTAGAGATAAATAGCGTGTGGACGAAAGGTGACAGGACAAATGTGATATTATTGTGAAGATGTGCTAAGTGTCATTTGGCCTGATGTAAGAAATGAATGATTTATTTCTGATTTAGGTCAAACATGTGGCACAGGTATACTATATTGTAAAAGGGGTGATGTCAAATATTGGGGGATGTATAATGGGACTCTCATCCAGCTGGTAGTACCATATCTGACAAGTTCTTTACTTGCTTTGTCTCAAAATGTATCTCCCAGAGTTATTGAAAATAGTTGGACTAATGATTAGTTTGTGTCTGTATTTGAATAACTAAGAGGCCATTTTTTCGCTAAACTAAGTTATGTAACCAGGGAAGGCGTGGCCATATTCTGTCAAGGTGTATGATAGCAAGGAAAGGGAAGAGTAGGTGCAGTCATACCTATTCCCTAGATTCTGGGAAAGTAGATCTCAACATGTTCAGAAACATGGTCAGCAAGATTTCCTGGCATGAAAACCCAGAAGGGCAGCTGTCTCAAGAGGAGTGTGATAATTGAAGGCTTGTCATTTAGAACAGAAATTGGAAGTACTGAATATGGCTCTGAAGACGAAAAGTAGAATGAGTGGATGGAAGCTAGAGGAAAACAGATTTTCAGCTCAATGTAAGAAACAACATTCTAACTTTTAGAACTGTCCAAAGATAAAAATGGGCTGGCGTGGGAAGTAGAGAGTTATTCATCATTTGATGTAGCCAAGCATAAGCTGGATGACTTCTTACCTAAATATCCTGGAGAAGAGTTTGAGCATCAGATGGGTAATTGGATTAGGTGATTGATGATTCCTTTCAATACTGAAATGTGCCAATTATTGACGAAAACACTTGCTATGGTACAGGTCAATTGTTCAACTCTGCAATGGGTAACAGTGCTCTTATAAGAAGTATTTCTTTAAATTGCACACCCTATTTTCTTCTATCCTCTTAATAATTACTAAAAACGTCACTTAAAAATTCTGATTTCCTTCTTTCTTCAAAGTACCCATATTTAGCCCCTATGGATGCAACTGTATATACACATTGTCTAATGGGGTACAACACCGAAATTATGTTGGCTATTGACCTAACTATAGTTACTTCAACAAGATATAAGTTTGTTTTTTTGCCCACACAAATTAAGTCTGAAGATAGACACTGGTACGGCAGCTCCAGAAAATCATCAGAGTCAGCCTCCTTATAGCTTTCTGTTCATCATCTTCAAAATCACTAAGATGACTCTCGGAGCTCCAACCATTGTATCTTCATTCCAGGCAAGAATAGAAGAGCAAGGGGCAAAACGGTTTCCTGGAGGACTCTTAAATCTCAGCAGACACCTCTGCTTACAGATGTGCTTTGGAAATATTGTTCTTCAGCTCGACACACTTCTCAGGCTTCTCTTATTAAGCATGAAAGGGAGAAAAGCAACTTCCAATCTTTGCCACAGGCATTTTATTTCACATTTTCATAGTTGGACAAGCAATGACTGCTTTTCTTTGTACAGATGTAATTTTAGTGACATAGAGCCAAGGTCTAACAGATTTGTAGAGGTCCTGAGCAAATTTATAATTTGACATCCTTTTAAAAAATCGTTATTCTTTATTTGTTCAACAAGTATATAGAGGAAACACTGAACCTTTAATGAAGAAGAGGGAGATGAGGTGAGCAGCCAGGAGGTGGGCCCAGGCTTGCTTCCATAGACTTGAAGGAATCAGCTCAGCCCCCTAAGTCTGTTTACCTCTCTCAGCACAAGAGAAGGCCTGTAAGGGACAAAGCCTTTTTCTTAAGCAGCTAAGTTTCTTAATTGGTCTTCTGCATTTATTGATGCTTCATTCATTTATCCAGTCATCTAATGCTTCTGTTGAATAGTTACCATACGCTAGGCGGTGTTCTAGGCACTGGAAATACAGAAGTGACCGAAATAGACAAAATTTCTTATCCTGATGGTATGCATGTAAACTGCCCTTCCTAAAAGATGTTCTAGGGAAAATTTTCTTTCTTTACATTTCATGTGATGTTTTAGCTGCCTGCCATTTATAGATTGGCAGCTGCAGCAACTCTTCAGCTGGCCCACCGTTTTATCCAGCTCTCTACTTGATGATTGCCTCCACAAAGGAAATCAGCCAAGGTGATAGTTCACACTCTTCAGTTCCCTTTATCTTTTTCTCCCTCAGAGTCCTTATGTATCCCCCTGGCACTTCTAAAACTCCTGTACACACCCATGTCATCTGATCCCTTTTAAGGGTCACATCCTCAAAAATTACCTCTCTCTTCTTTTCCCAAAAATTCTGTTCAAAAGTACTCATCTCTTGTCAGGTGTTAGGCAATTTGGTTACAGTGTTGTTGTTGTTGTTTTTTAAACTCATAGTTATTGATTGCTTATACCCCTGTGCTGAAGATCATTGAATCCTCACATGAAGTCTGTGTAGTGGGTATTAATGTTTACATTTTAACAATTAGGAAATTTAACCTTAAAGATGTTAGAAAAACATATTCAAAGTCATTGAGCAGTTTGCTGGACTCTAACTCAGTTCTAGCTGCCTCCAAAGCCCCAGTCTTCACCACTATATGCTTGAGTGCAATGCCTGATAAGCTTTCTTCCCTCATAAAGCATTTGGGTTATATTTCTTTAAAAAAGTTGCCTGTTAGCCTAAATACCTAAATGTATATGGTATACCATTTTCTTTCATTCTCATCTGTTCTGCAAAGATCTTTTGTCCAGGTGAAGGTGAAAACACAGTTAGCATCTATTCTTTACTCTTTAGGTCAGTGTCAAAAAGTTCAGACAGAAAAACAATGTGCCTAACCCTAGACTGATCTATATAACAATTACAGATGATTGGGGTTAGTAGACTAAAATTTAAATGGGCCAAAGTTTGATATTAAGAACAGTGAGCTGACTTTAAAAGGAAGAAAGCTGGGGCAGTGGAACAATCATAGATTTCAGAGATATGTAGTTCAGAGCTTCTGTCTTGCCTTCACTACTTCCTATCTGTAAAAACATATGTTACTGTGTCATTCCAAGCATCAATTTCCTTGTATTCCAGTGTGGATAATAATACCTGCTTATTAGCCATATTGTGTGAACTAGAGATAATATGCTTAGTAAATTTTCCTTGAATTTGTCTGTATCAGCATTTAAAAAAACACTCGTGTGGAATTCCAATTAATAAATGTAGAAGAAAATAGGGAAATAGAAACTCATTTCTGGAAAGGGACCACAGCAATAATTGTTGTAGATAAGGTCTACTGACAGATGTTAAAATAGTGGATAAAAGTTTGAGGAGAAACAGGATTTGCATGGTTTCAAAGTATCAAGATATTTGTTAACTACTAAAGGAAAGATAATATTACAGTGGAGAAACCCATTAGATATGACTTTAACCAAGTTGACAAAATTAGTATTACCAAAATTACAAAATCAACATAATGAACTCCTTGATATGATTCATTGAAAAGGGTACATCACTTCTGTGGTATTCTTACAAAAATGCATCACTTTGTTCTGATCATGAGAAAACATCAGACAAGCCCAAATTAACTCCAAAATAACTGACTAGTATTCTTCAAAAAAATCAAGGTTGTGAAAGACAAGAAAAGGCAGAGGTAATATCACAGGTTGGACAAGACTAAGAAGAAATACCAATTCAGTGTAATCCCGAATTGAAAAAGGAAATTAGTGGAACAACTGGTAAAATTCTAATAGGATCTGTAATTTATTTAATAATATTATATTGATAATGTTTATTTCTTGATTCTGATAATTATACAATGGTCATGTGAGGGGTTAATGTTATGGGAAGCAGTTGAGGGATATAGGAGAACTCTATACTACTTTTGCAATTTTTCCATGTCTAAAGTTAATTCAAAATAAAAAGTTTACAAAAATGTCTCCAATGATTCTAATACATAATCAAGATTGAGAATCTCTGGTTTAGAATGTACTAAATTCTCAACAAATGATAGCTATTACCAAATCTGGGTAAATGTCATGCACAACCAATCAGTTTTACTGCTCAGGAAGCATGGTTCATTTTTTATGTTTGTCTGACCTGGATTTATCTCCCCAGATAGCGATAGTTGAATATATTTAAGTATAACATAGTCTTGAAAAATATAAGTAGTCAAGGGAATTTTTACATGATTCAAGTTTAAAAATGGGATATTTTTCTAATTACAAAGGAACAAGGAAACACTCCCAATTTCCGTGTCAAATTTTTCACATGAAGAATGAATGACCTTCACCTCTGTATAAACCTTGCCTTAAAGTCTGAGATATCTCATTCCTTGCTAATTTTGTGATTTTTGATGAATGGGATGGGGTGCTTTTTCAAGTTTCTCTCATAGAAAAAAAAAAGCACAATAGTATTTGTTAGTCATTGGAGATTTTCTAGGGCAGAACAATTATCTTAGTTTGATTAGCAAGGAAGGAAGGAAGAGGAGGAAAGGAGAAAAACGTCTGTTTATTCTCTAGGCCCAAATTTAGAAATTCAGATTGTTTCTCTTAAGTAGGAAATGTTAGGTAAAGCATAAATATTTTCTTCAACATGTGTCACCCACAAGAGAGTTTGGGAAGGAAGGAGACCAGAGTAGCTATTTATCTGTTTGCAGAGTTTTTAAATAATTACTTGCATAGTCAAGACTGTTCAATTTGTAAAATTAGATATTTTGGAATAATAATCTCACTCAATTTCGTAGAAGAGTTTAAAGTTCTTCTTCCCAAGGGTATCCAAACAAAAAACTGGTTGCTTATGCATTAAAGTGAAAATGGGAAATTCAAAATATTTTAATGGAAAATATTTTCCTTTTTCCCCCTAGTGAGAAAGACTTACCCTGTAGAAGCAAGGGGCTCTAAAGCCAGTAGTTCTGAATATGATATATTCTGAGGTTGCTTAATATCTTCATATTCTCTTTCCCCATCTGCAAATGGGGCTAATAACAGCAATTTCCTCATAGCATTGATATATGGAGCAACAAGATAATGTTTTTTTAAAAATGCCTAGCATAGTACTTGACACATGGTGAATATTAAATATACGTTACCAATTTTTTGGGTTTTTTTGCTTCTGTTTTTTTTCCACGAAGGATGACAAGAGAAAAAGAAAAGTAAAGATGAATTAAAAAATAAATCTGCACCTAGTTCTGGTGGAACCCCTAGAGAGTGGCTTGTACCTACAATTTCTAATCACTTATCCAGGCATTTTTGATTAGTTCTTGACATGTATTAGGAGTTTGCGGATTATTATTGAATAAATTAATATAATCATGCTCTTGCCAATGCCCTCAACTTCTCTGGCCCTCCATTTCTCTTCCATCTTGAGGCAGCTATTATCTCTATTGACCTGAGACCACATACGTAGTTTTTCCTTGTATATGCTTGAGCATCTGAGTATCGCTAGAGAAAGACTGGGCTGACTGGTTTCACTTTAAACTAATACACCTCAAATGGACCTTCAGCACTACTCAGAAATTGTTTCCTCAGTAACTCTGCTTCCCAGCAAGATCTTTAATTTCAAACGTTCTCTTTTTTCACACCTCCCACCCTCTCATTCTTAGCTGAATACTTTACTTCATTTTTCATTCAGAAAATAGAAAACATAGAATGAAAACTCCATCTGCCCACAACTAAATCTAGAAACCTAAGTTCCTTTGCCCCCAACTCTGTTACATTCCCACCTGTTACTATGGAGGCCTGTCTTGCCACCGATGCTTTTAATCCTATCTGCTGACTCCCAGTCACCTTTTCTGGTATACATCTACTTTCCTACATTCTCAATCTCTCCCTTTTACCTTGATGATTTCCATGTGCATATAAACATGTCCCATTACTTTCCCTCTTAAAACACAACCTTCCATTGATGTGACATCCCTCAGCTATTCATTCCTCTGCAGAGCCCAACTTTGTGAATGATCAAGTCTCATTTTCTATCTCTGCTTCTTCGCATTCTGCTTGCTCTTTATCCCACTTTAATCTGATTGCACCTTCATCATTCCAGTGAAGGTGGTGGGTTTGTAGTTTGGTGGGTTCGGAGTCATTCAAAAGGATATATTAGGAGAGCCATTTAGCCTTAAATGCAAGCCATACTCTCTAGTTTAGATCCATCAATAAATGATAATTTGATTTCTAGCTCAGGCTCCCATTCAGAAGTTGTGAGAGGAAGAAAGGAAGATTGTATATTGGACCCTTAAAACCCCAGCATCTTTATGAATTGGCTAGGAACATTGTAGCCAAGGGTTAGACACTGGGACTCAAAGTAATATGGAGAGAAAGTTTTCTGAATGACTGATTATTTGCCTTTGGTAGATAGGGATCATGTTGATTTTGACCTTGGTGAATCACAGCAGCTAAATATGGCTGGTGTCTCAGAAGCAAGGATAATTTTGGTTAGATGTGGGCCTTGGTAAGCACAGGCTTTATGGACAGGCTGGGGCAGCCGATGCTGACCTGAGCCTGGCAGGTGTGACATTTACCTAAATGGCATAGTCAATGTCTGGATTAGATTATCTGGAAAATCATCTTTTCATCCTAATTAAGATTTGCCTCAACAGAAGCAGAGCTTTAACATATGGAGTGAAAGTAATTGGGAGTTGAGAAACTCAAGAAATTGACAGAGAATGTGTCAGATGGCAGGCAAAAATGGAGAACAGGACCCTGAGTCAAAATAGCAGTTTGTAAATTTGGTTGGGATTTTCTATAGAAGAAGATTAAGGAATGTTTTGTATAATTGTGACTTATTTCCATGAAAAATAACAAGAATATTTTAAAACAATTGTGGTGTTTAAAGTGTGATAGCTGTTTGGAAAATTTACTCAAATGAATTGCATGAAGCGTCCCAATCTTAGTGGATACCGTTTGCACAACCTCCAACTCTTATCTTGAATACAGTCGCTTCAACGCGTGTCCACTGCTTCAACCCCAGTCCCAGGTATCCTCATCTTTTACCCTGCTGCAGTAGCTTTCTGGTCTCCCTCATATGCTTGTCCCCCTAGAGTCTACGCCTCTGCACAGCAGCCAGAATGACCTTTTACAAACGTAAATCAAATCATACCACTTTCCGGCTTAAAATCCTACAGTGGTTCCCATAGCAATTAAGTTCAAATCCATATTACTTACCATGATTTGCAGGGACCTTATGCAATCAGTCCCAATCATCCCTTATCATTTTTCCTCTCCACGATTATGCGTCAGCTGCAATCTCAGATCATTCTCTTTTCAGAGATTTTTCGGTAATATTCCTTCTGCCTTGGTATACTTCCTCTTCCTTCTCCTCCTCCCCTCTCCATCCCTCCAGACCTTAGTTCACATGTCTCCAGTTCCTTAAGTTCCTAACACTTATCACTCCCTGGAATCATCCCTTTTATGAATTTGCTTATTGTCTGCCTTGCCTCATTAGAATGGTGAAGACAGGGACTTTGGTTCATGCTTGTGCCCCTAATATCTAAAACCATGCCTGACAGACAATGACTGTTGTGCCAGTGATTAAGCTGTTTGCCTCTCAGCAGCAGACTCATCTTTCCATATTCTGCTTTGCCCAGCCGGGGCTGGGATCCTGCAAATCACATTTCTCCCTTAGACCTGGGTCTGCCAAGTGAGCCTTGGGTTCTGCCAACTGGGGGCAACAGAGGAAAATTGCAAAGCTGGGGAAGGAAAAGACTTCTTCCTTGTTTTCCTGTGCTCCTGTGGGGGCACTGCAGTCGCATTTCTTCGCCTTGGCAGGGCCAGTTGATCCATGACAATTGGCTCCAATTTGCAGATTTCATACAGCCTGAACCAGCCCCATCATTCTCTCTCAGACACACCAATATCCTTCTGCAGCACCCTTCTCAAAAGACTCAGTCCCAGCTCCAGGTTCTTCTAAGCCTGTCAGCCAGCACCATCCAACAGAAAGAAAATGCAAGTCATACATAAAATTTTAAGTTCAAGTTGTCACATCAAAGGAGTAAAAGAGAAATAGGTAAAATAAATGTTATTGAATCCAGTGTATCCCTCAATATTATCATTTCAGCATATAATCAATATAAAAATGATTATGTTTTCATCCTTTTTTCATACTCAGTCTTCGAAATTTGGTGTGTATTTTATACTTTCAGTACATCTCACTTTGGACTAGTGGCATTTTATTTTTTTTTTATTTTTTATTAAAAAAATTTTTTTTAATGTTTATTTATATTTGAGAGAGAGAGAGAGAGCATGAGCATGAGTAGGGGACCGGCAGAGAGAGAGAGACAGAGACAGAATCTGAAGGAGGCTCCAGGCTCTGAGCTATCAGCACAGAGCCCGATGTGGGGATCGAACGCAAAAGCCGTGAGATCATGACCTGAGCTGAAGTCAGATGCTCAACTGACTGAGCCACCTGGGCGCCCCAGACTGGTGGCATTTTAAGTGCTCAAAACCAATTGTGGCTGGTGGCTACCATGTTGGACCTTTGCAGCTCAATGCACTTTAACAATTCCTAGCATCTCCCCTCATCTTCTCTCATCATTCCCTCCAGGTCTGGGGTAAGTCTCAACTACCTGGATACTTCCATGTTTCCAGTTTTATAATACCCAATTGATAATTATTTGTATAAATCCCCTTTATGAAATAACTGGCCTGGTTTCTATTCATTAACCAGATCCTACACAATTCTTTCGTCCAATAAAAGAATGATGCTGATGGAAAAATAAGATCATTATATCTTAAAAATGCTACACAGGTGATACGGTTTAATCAGACACTTGGAACAGGGTTAAAGAACTGAGTACTACTGAAAACTCAGAGCATGGTGGAGTGGATATGCAATCTGATATCTGCTTATACGTGAACTGGGAGAAATGTTTTCTTTCCTTTGGACTGTGGAGCAGTTCAAGTTTGTCACCTTCCCTCTCCACTCCCTCTTATACCTCACATCACAAAGAGAGATGTGACTATTATCTGATGGATTTTGGCCAAGGTTTTTACAAAACCATGAGATAGGTTTTGGAATTGTCTAGCACAGAAACAAAATGAGGTATATAATACCTTTGCCTTTAACAATTTAGGTGAATTTAAAAATGTTACCTTTTGTAGGCATATTGTCAGCTACGACTATGTAAAGCTTGGATAATTTAGATTAAAAAACAAACATACAGATAAACAAAAAACCTAACCATTTGCTTGATAACGGAAGCCTGGAAAATGATTTAATTGTATTCAAGTTTTTAACAGAATTCTGCCAAATTGTGTGTGTGTGTGTGTGTGTGTGTGTGTGTGTGGTATGGTGTGTATGTGCAAAGACAGCTTTGGTGGTCAGTGTATTTTATGTTAGGAACTCTGAATGTGAGTAAAATACATATATATATATATATATAGGGCTAGACCTATGCCTCCATTTGGTTTGGTCAAATCACTTTTGAAGCAAGAGAGTGACAGCATGGACCAGCTCTGACTTCATAAAATCAAGGCAACAGTTCTTGCCCTTAAAATGAACTGGGGGCTAAAGGGCTCTTCCTAGATCCTGTTATAGATGCTGTGAATTTCATTCTCTGTTGTCTTATTATGTCCCTTACCCTCTCTTAACCTTTTTGTTCTTGGCCTTCTTTTTTCTTCCGTCATTTCCTCATATTCTCGTGCTGCCTTTTTCCTTTTCTCCACTTGGAGTCATTATTCTTTTGTTGCTAAAGAATATACTTCCCTTTAGGACCTGAAGAGCATGCCTAAGCCAACACAGATGGAGGAAAAGTCTTTCCTTTTTTTTGGCCACTTTTCCCACCCCCTACCTTCATGCATCTGATCTCTTGTCTTTCCCTTAGACCTGCTTCAATTTATATTTCTCATTATAACTTGCTGTAACTTTCCATCCCTTTTGCCATTCTCCAGTCTTTCCCCTCCCACTAATATAAATTTTCAGCACTTAAATCAAGACTTTTCTCTTCAAGGCAGTATGTGAACTTTAGTTAATCCTCAGTGTATGCTCTTTTATTACCACTGCTATATAAGGCAGGAAGGAGATTGAGACTTTTCCCAGCTCCCAGAGGGGTCAATTTGGTGTCTGAACTAGAAGTCTGATAGGCCTTATGCTTAGTTCTTTATTAAGACCCGGAGATAAAGGCTCTCTCTCTCTCACGTAATAGTTCCCTGGATTTATACAGTGCCCTTTTCATGAGGATCCAGAAGCATCTGAACACAATTTGCCAACTGCCTCAGTGTCCAAGGAAATAAATGCTTACCAATATACCCGTTTGCTAAACAGAATCAGAATGTGTCAAATAGGGTTTCGTCAGTGGGACCAAAACAAATGTCACAGTCTCCCCCTTCTTACATGTCTGCTTGGATCTTGCAGGGAACCTGTGTTTTTAAGAGAACTCTGCATTTGTAGCTACTGCAGGCAGATACTTGTTTCCTCTGCAGGGCTGCACGGTATGCAAATCAGTAGCTCTGGGAGATACAAATCTCACAGGCTGAATGGATTTTCTGTGGGCCAAAGGGCATTTACAAATTAATTGCAAAGCTGCCCTATGACACTGTTGTGAAGTAGGTTAGCAACTCGCCCAAAGTCACATTGCTTCTGACTCCTGGGCTGGAGAAAAGAGTATCTTCTCTGGAAGCCTTCCCATCACTCCACACTTGGCGTCTGATTTCTCCTAACCAGTGAGTCATACAAAGGGACGTGCTCCCAGAATGGTTTCAGCCCCAACTGGTAACAGTAGCTGTACTGAAAAGGATGCAGTCTCTTACCCACCCCCTGACTCCCTCACTGAGCGGGGCGCGGCTGCTCTGATTGCATGGAAGTTTCCGTTTCCTCTGGCGTGTGGGTGCCCAGGAGACTGTCTTCAGTTAAAGCAGTTAAAGTTCTGCCTCTTTTATGAGGTTTCACGCCCAAGGCGTGAGCGCATTGTGTAGGAGAACTGCTGAGTGGCAAAGTGAGTGATGAGAATTGTCTCCCTCCCCTGCTATACATACCCAAGGCATCTGTATTACCTTCCTGTGGCTGCTCTAAGAAGCTATCACAAACTTGGTGGCTTCAAATAGGACCAGTTCGTTCTCTCACAATTCTGTCGGTCCGAAGTCCAAAATCAGTATCACTGGGCTGAAAGCAAGATGTCGGCAGGGTCTGCTCCCTCTGGAGGCTCTAAGGGAGCATCTGTTCCTTGTCTCTTCCAGCTTCTGGTAACTCAGGGGTTCCTTGGCTTGTGGCTGCACCCTACATCCCCTGCCTCTGTGGTCACGACAACTTCTCGCCTGTATCAAATCCCTTGCTGCCGTTCTTTACAAAGACACTTATGATTGCATTTAGGACCTGCCCGGATAATCCAAGAACATCTTCCCATCTTAAGATTTTTAACTTAATCACATCTGCAAAGATGCTTTTCCAGGTAAGGTAACATTCATAAGGGCCCTTATATTCTTCCAAGGTAGGGTGCTAGATCAAGGTAGGTGTTTGTCTAATTACTAACCTCTATTTTTTTAAACAAAGTTTTACCTCAAACATTTAAGCCAACTTCTTTCTTTAGGGATGTAGCGCCCATGAATACTAGTCAGAGAAACTTAAAATACTCCTGGTGTTTATTGTACAATTCTGTTGTAATGGTCAGAGAATTTTCTGGTTTGGTCGTATATTTGCTGGGCTATTGCCAAGGGTTGTAATGTTAGAATATTGTTTTTCCCAGACTCAAACCTATCAACATGCATTTACTGGATTGGTACTTTTGACCTTTCAGAGAAGGGGCAGTAAAAAAATAAAGTTCCTTTGAGTATTACGTGGGTTAGTTTGTTATGTGGAGTTTGGGAAAGATTTTTCTTTATGAACAACTCCTTAGCCTCTTCTCCCTTCTCGTTGTATAACTGATATTTTTAGTACCCCATGGCATTTATATCTTATCAGAAGTCTGGTGTTACTTTTATTTCCTTAAAGGAGACTATCAGGGTAGTAAGTTCGTTTTATTTTTAAGTTTTTAAAATATTTTTTTAAATTAAGTTTTTAATTGAAACATAGTTAACATACAGTATAATATTAGTTCTAGGTATACAACATAGCAATTCAACAATTCTATATGATATGCAGTGCTCACCAAGATAAGTTTCATTACCATCTGTCAGCATACAAAGTTACTGTAATATTACTGACTATATTTCCTGTTCTGTAGTTAACATCCCTGTGACTTATTTCTTTCGTAGCTGGAAGTTTGTACTTCTTAATCCCTTTCAGCTATTTTGCCCACTTCCCCACCCCTCCCCTCTGGCAACCACCCATTCTCTACATTTATGACTGTTTCTGTTATGTTTTCTTTGTTCTTTTGTGTGTTTTTTTTAGATTCCACATATAAGTGAAATCATATATTTGTCTTTCCCTGACTCATTTCACTTAGCATAATAAAGGTGGTATGTTTAGATTTTCACTGTTATTCCTCTCTGTTTGCTCAAGGCACAAAGAACTTTTTCCCTATGTTTTGTTTTGTTGTTGTTTGTCTCATGGTTGACGCAGGAAAAAGCAGACTGGGCGATGCTTGGAACATTTTGAAATTTGCTTACATTTATCTTTGGTTGAAAAGTCCCCTAGTAGGGAACCATACTTTCCATATAGATTTCATGCAAATGTGAGGAGAATTTCAATTCATTCTCAGATTTTGGAGGGAAAACAATCTAAAGGCTTATGACTAGATTTGAAGTTCGTTTGAATTATAGGTACAAAAAAAGAATCATGAGACATGAACTTACATGAAATAATAATTATAGAAACTCCTTTTGTTTTGATCAGAAATAGCAACACAGAATCAGAAACACATCAGATTCACTGAGGCATATATAGCTGGTTTCTAAAGTATTAGTAACTTATGTGGGGAATAGTAATCACAAATTTCAGTCATTATTCTTCTTATCTTTTCAGGTATTTTTCATTCAACCTCCTAGGTATAGTGTTGAACATTCCATTTTCCTAGAGCAGTGAAAAAATATCTGTTAATTGGATAGGAAGTTTCATTTCTATCAGTATTCTTAGCCCATCAACAGAAACAGTTAGATACAGGCCACACAGCTGCCTTGGGTGACTTCCTAGGATGTGTGACCACCATTGGTGCTTAGGTTCTATAGATCATGTTTAAAAAGAAGAAAGAAAGAAAGAAAGAAAGAAAGAAAGAAAGAAAGAAAGAAACAAACATGGTATAAGGAATGTGGAGAGTGATTTCTCCCTGTTTAAATTCCCACACCTACATATCGAGTCCTGTTACAGCTTCTTTCTCCGTGATACCATCCCAATTTATCCAGGTCTTTCCACATCATTACTGGTTTCTTGAGTTAGGCCACCATCACCTCTCACATATGTTAGCAGGACAATCTCCAAACTGTCTCAAGTCTCGTCTTTCTCCACACAAATAGCCTATGGTCTTTCTAAAACCCAAACCATGGGGCGCCTGGGTGGCGCAGTCAGTTAAGCGTCCGACTTCAGCCAGGTCACGATCTCGCGGTCCGGGAGTTCGAGCCCCGCATCAGGCTCTGGGCTGATGGCTCAGAGCCTGGAGCCTGTTTCTGATTCTGTGTCTCCCTCTCTCTCTGCCCCTCCCCCGTTCATGCTCTGTCTCTCTCTGTCCCAAAAATAAATAAACGTTGAAAAAAAAAAATTTAAAATAAAAAAAATAAATAAATAAAACCCAAACCATGAGGTTAAGACTTTTCAGTGTAACCCACAGTCCTTACCATAAAATCCAACTCCTTCACTTGTCCCACCAGAATTTGCATGATCCTGTTGTTTATCTTTCCAGACTGCTCTTCTAGGTTTTTTTTTTCTTTTACAGTATATATTACAAGGTACTGATATGTTTGTAAATCTCTTCAAAATATGCTTTTCCTTTCTTTTGCAGATGCTGTTCCCTCAGATGGGAAAATCCTTTCTCTGCCCCCTGATTTCTTTCCCCCTATGGCTCTACCACTCTCCTCAGCTTGATTAACTCAGTTTATCAATGACTTTGACCTTAAGTCCTCACTAAACCCCCTTCTCCAGATTAGATTACTTTATTTTTCCACCTGCTTCCTCAATTTAGTCCTTATCACACCTTGATTTTGTCTTTGGTTTTTTAATTTACCTGCTAAAGCTCCAGGGCAAGGAATGCATTTTGTTAACCATTGTGTTCATATAATAGGTATGCAATAAACATTTATTGACTGAATGAAGAACCCTAGTCAAATAGGTTTGTCAGGAAAATGAAAACAGACAAGGAAAAGACAAAACAGACGCTGAGTGGAAGTGTCAGCAGTTACATATTTGCTATCACTGGGAGGAACTTTAATTTTCTTTGCTCGGCTTTCTTCTCCAAAGAAGCAAAAGTGCTAAAAGCACAACTTTGCAGAACAAAGCTTCTTGTTTTCTGACGACTTATCTAGCACTCTAAATTGGTCTTCATAAATGATATGTTATCACCATAAGCTCTTCCTCCAACTGTAACTTATTTAGTTTACAATGATTTTTTTTAAGTATTTCATGTATTCTTGCATATTCCTGTAAGAATTTTTTGAAGGACCTTTGACTTCCATCCCAGAAGAACAGACTATAGTTTAATTTTTGGAATGTTGTATTTCGTGATTTTGACCATGACTATGAAATGCAGTTGCCGAGACAGGAGGCAGCAACCAGACAATGTACTGAAGGGGACATGATGATTTTTTGGTGGTGTAGGAATTGTCAAATATTTTATAAATGTAGTTGAATTTGGCCTTGCTTACTTTTTATAGCTTCACCTTTTAATTGGGTAGGAGACATTTTCTGCCTAGCTTAACTCCAAAGGACTTAAGCCAAAATGAGGAAACTTTTTAATAAACATGGCTCTCCTTAAAAGATTTGTTTTTACTCTGTTTCCTAACAACTTAAAATGCAACTTAGAATGAACCCTCTAGTTATTGAATTGTTTCTGAAGGTCTAGTAAAACAAAGTAATTAGCAGAAAGATAGGGGAATAGATGCTCAACCTTCTGTCCATCCACTCGACCCTGTGGATCTATTGGACATTTCTTAATGAATGTTCTGTTGAAAAACTCATTATGTAAAATATTCAGCTTGCTTTTTCTTCTTTTCCTCCCTCCCTTCCTTCCTTCTTTTCTGTTGTTCTTTTGTTCTTTTTTCACTTACTGAACGTATGTGTCATTCAGTCCTACTTCCAGCAATGAAGACCCATGCACCATTAAGAAACTTAACATTTATGTGGGAAGAAAGAAGGTGAACCACTATTATGAAGTAGTTTGATAAATTCAGTGTTAGGGATATGTACATTGGAAGAGTCCTCTACTCAGTCTGGGCTCAGTCGGTGTGTTGAGAAAGAAGAATTAAGATTAGAAAAGGCTGGAGCTCCTGGGTGGGTCAGTTGGTTGAGTGTCTGACTCTTGATTTGGGTTCAGGTTGTGATCACAGAGTCATGGGATCGAGCCCTGCATTGGGCTCTCTGCTGAGCATGGAGCCTGCTTCTCTTTCCCTCTTCCTCTGCCTCTCTTCCCTACTCATATGCACAGACTCTCTCTCTCTCTCTCTCTCTCTCTCTCTCTCTCTCAATTGAAATTGCTTTAGGAAAGGCTATTTGGAGGAAGGGAGGCATGAGATGATAGTTTAGAATATAGGTAATATATAGGAAATACACTTAAGTGGAAAAGAAGAACAGAAAGAAGGGGGCAAAGCCAGTATACAAATGTGAGAGAATGAGACAGGAATACTCAGGAACCTGAAATAGTTAGGTTTATCTGGAATTAGAACTTGCATGAGAATTAAGCAGAGACTGAAAGGACTGTGGCACATAGGACACAGAGTTGGAGACATGGGAAGGGCCAGATGTAGAAGGCTTTTTTGTACAGGTCAAAATATGTTTTTGAACACTTATGTGCATTTCCAGGCATTGGCAATACACAAATTAGAAAAATAATCCCTGCTATAAATGAACTCAAAGTTTAGTAGGATAGGAGGACATGACAACAAATAATTGCAATAAATCCAATCCTGATTTATTTGGATACTATTCAAATGACTGGGAGCATGTGGAGAGTTTTAATGTCAGGAGAATGTGATTACATTGCATTTCAGTGTCTTTCGGCATTGTAAAGAATGAAATGGAAGGTTGTGAAGCCAGAGATTAAGACGTAGGAGATTCTACCGCACTGATTTAGGGAGATGAGAAGAAACTACCACTGGGGCAAGTGGTAACAGAGTTGTGTTGCATGCAAGAGATAGAATCGATAGGACTTGAGGATTATTTGACTGTCATGGGAGAAGGGAATGCTGTAGAAGAGGGTGCCTCTCAGATTTCTGACCTCAGAAATGGAGCAAGGAAGTTTGCTGTTCTTTTTCCTCTGTTGGAAGTTTGGCTTTTGCAGGGGCCTGTTGGGAAGGAAGTTCCTGCCTCTCTCCCTTTCTGTTTCCTTTGAGGAGGAGGGTTGGTTATTCAGCTTGGTCAGAGTTTGATGCACATTCACAATGATTTATGAGAGGGTGGGGCCGTTGTCCTCAAAATGAAGAATCAAGGAGAAGATCTCCCCTTCCTTTGTCTGTTCTTATGGGGAAGGGTTCTCTGCATCCTGTCTCCATCTGGGCTGTGAAACTGCCCTTGATGCTGACTGGGAAGCTGATACAGGCTCTGCCCTGTAGATACGTTACCCTGTTTCCTAAATGCTTGACTCGGGGCAAACAAGAATAAATAAGTAAAATTATCTTGGTAAATCTCCAGTACTGTACCCCAAAGCTTACGTTTTTGTTGTTCTTCACCAGCCATCAATAAAGGTGGTATTTTATCCCCATTCACCACTGATCTTTGCATATATGCTCTAGGGGCCAGAAACTTGGAAGCAGAGAGTTAGGTCCCGGCTTCTGACGAGTGACTGAGTGCTGCTCGCCACCATAGGGGGACACAGAGTTAACTGTCTTCTCCCTCTAAGTCTTTTATCCAGCCCCCCTTTCCTTTCTCAGGTGATGGGGTAACGTCTGCTTTTGCTCCAGCTCTAGAGCTTGATCATCATCTGCAATTTTCTCCTCTCTCATCACCAAGTTGCAGCAATTTCATCCTTGAAATGACCCTTGAGTCCATCACTTCCTTTCTATTTCAGTCATCCCAATTCCAGTTCAGGCTCCCATTATCTCTGACTTAGATGACTACAGAAGATTTTTAACCAGTTCTCTCTCCAGTTTTTTCTCACTGCTTTTGGAGTTTTCTTCAGTATATGCATTTGTGATCATATCACTGTTCTGCTCAAAAACTTCAAACTGGTTATTGCGTATGAGAACCACCTTCTGGGCACCTGGGTGGCTCAGTCAGTTAAAGGTCCGACTTCAGCTCAGGTCATGATATCAGGGTTTTGGAGTTTGAGCCCTGCAACAGGCTCTCTACTGTCAGCATGGAGCCTGCTTCAGGTCCTCTGTCCCCCTTTCTCACTGCCCTCCCTCACAGGCACGTGCACTCAAGCACAGTCTCTGTCTCTTTCTCTCCAAAATATATAAACATTAAAAAAAAAAAACACAAAAACAAAAAAAAAAACAAGAACCACTTTCCAAGATGTGATGCCAGACTAGACAAGGGTGGTGCAAAGGAACTGGTTTGGGTGGTGGAAGATTTGGGTTCAGTTCTGGCTGGGTCTAGTTATCCTTGTGACCTTACAAGTTACTCTAGCTACTTGTTTCTCCACCTATAAAACAAGAGAGTAGAATTCGATGCTCTCACAGGTCCTATCCAGTTGTACGTTTCTCAGTGGCCGCATTTCTACTTTTCTAGCCTCGTGGTTTTCTTTTTTTTTTTTTTTTTCTTTTTTCTTTTTCAACGTTTATTTATTTTTGGGACAGAGAGAGACAGAGCATGAATGGGGGAGGGGCAGAGAGAGTAGCCTCGTGGTTTTCAAATAAGGCTTGACTTAGAACAGGATAACACATTCTGCACTTTCTTATGTGTCATCACTTCACTATCACATGTGTTTAACAAGTGCTTCCTTTCCTATCTGTCACTGATTTCCTCTGTTGAGATCTTACTCATCTCTTAAGGCCCACATCAGATTCAACTTTCTCCACCAATCCTCTCATAATGGATTTAATCAGTTGGACTTAATCATTCCTTTGTTCTTGCTTTCAGAGCACTTGGTTTATAAATCATTGATGTTGTTCTGCAAGTGTCCAAGTATCTATTTTTTCTCCTTGGTATGCTATAAACTCCTTAATGGGGAGGGTGCATGTGTATTCTTACTTATATGTCTCCACCTTGACACTTTATGCATGGCAAGATCTTAGTTGATAAATATTGCTTAACTGAATGGACATGATAAACATGCTATTCATTAAGGAGCGTTGGTTTTCAATGTGGTCACTTTGGGGACCCTCATTCATCAGACTTGACTGATGAATTTTCATATAAATTTTGGAAGTTTTCAAAAATCACATTCAGCCTCAAGGAACAAATATTTAGAGAGTGAATGTACTCTAATCTTTAAATTAAATTCCAAAATAAAATATCAAGGAGGTCTAGCACAGTGGGAGACTGCTTGGATTAAGTGTAGCCCCTTAGAGTAACACTAATGGATAATACCCTCTTGCTTGCATGGTCTTTGCACTGTTCTATGGAATCATGAACAATATATTTATTTGTACTTTATCGCTTTCCAAGGATGTTTCAGTAACGTTCTTGTTTTGTCAAAAAAAAATCAACTTTTTTCTGAAATGATGTATTCTCATGCAGATTAAAAATTGCTTGGTCATTATACTCTGCATAAACTCTTACTTTAATGATGAAGATTCTGACCATGATGCTTCTTTACCCTAACTACTCATCAAACTGGAGTTAGAGCACAAAGCTCTAATTGTCTTTGTAAGCAGAGAGGAGTGATTAATTGCTGCCTATTCAAAAAGTCAGTTAATGGAAAGAAAAAGAAACCAGCCCAGTGTGGGATTCTGTCCTGCTTTTCTCAACCAGAAATGCTCATCGGGCACTTGTCTGTTTCAGACTCTTCAGATGTGGAGATAAAAACTTTAGCTAATTGTATCTTTAGAATGGGATAAACACTTGGGCTTTCTCTGAGTTTCAGCAGAGAAGTTCAGTGTCATTGATGATGCTTGCCATCTGAAATTGTACTTTCACAATCAGAGTAATTTTCCATTTAGGAGCCTCCTGCAGCAGCTGAACGCTGGCAGAACACTCCAGTCCCCTGTGCTTGATAACTTCATGGCCTTTGTAGCACTGAGGGTGAGGAAGACGGTAGAGAAAATCTTCTTATATCTTAGCAACTAATTGATTTAGTAGGATTCATGACATTCAACAGACATCCTTATTACTCGCGTTGCCTTGTCCTAAATCCATCTCAGACCACTGTGACATGGAAATGCAATTTCTTTCTGGAGTTACTTAAGTAATCCCACAGTGTCTAATAATGTCCACTGTTCAGTCTGTTTTCCCAGCGTGCTACTTCTTCAGTTTTGTGACCTGATTTGAGTGAATGACATGCGTTTTGAGGGGAGAAGAGCTGATGTGTGGACGATTTAAAAAACAGGAACTTTCAAAAGGAGATTTCATTTTAAAATGGGAGAAATGATGCAGTACCAAGATTTCGATATGCAAATCAGCCAAAATAAACCGTGCTATGCGGTGTTTGACATGCACAATGTCATTTAATGAGGCATAGTTATCCAAGTTATTTGAACTGCTTAAAAATCACTGTTAGCATCTGGTGAGAATCTGCCAAGTTTTACAGCTAATCTTCACACACACAGGGCTGCACATCGCTTCCAAGACGGAACAGACACCCTTGCTCATTTTGCTACCTGGAGTTCCTTCTCCCCCCTTCTCCTAAATTTTAAACTAAATTCTCAGTGGTCACTCCTTGATTCAGGAAATACTACTTTGTGCCAAAGTCCCTTTTACTTATGGTGCTATAGTTAAGTATTGGGAGAGGGGTGTGTACGTACCTGAGAAAGCTGGCTTGAGGTGGAGTTAAATAAATGGTGTGCAGGTGAGAAAAATAAAAGGGGATCTGATTTGTCTGGTGGGATGAGAAGGAGTTACTAGGAGATGTTAGTTATCAGTGATACAAATAACCATCCTGGCTATATTGTTGGGTAGGGTAAGATCTTAGAGTACAGGGAGAGAATAGAATATTCTAGGTGCAGGGCTCATAGAGGAGGCGGCCTTTAATAATTTATTCACATGGAAAACACATTTCTAAGTTGATTTTTAATAGTCACATTTGGGGAAGTTACCACATTACTTTAAAAATACAAATTTATCTAAGCCTAATCTATACAAGAATTGGTTTCCTTTCCTATATAAATATTGTCAAAATTTTCACCACATTGCCAAACCAATTTCTTCTCTCCTGGAACATATAAAATGGTTTTCTAGTGGTTCCCACAAGCAGAGTTTGTTTGAAAACATCATTCTTTTGTCCTGTTGGCTGGCCTTAATTATTTTTTATTTTCCTCTGGGGGATCAGAAGATTTGGCTGCTTTTTCTCCTTGAGGATAAAGCAGGAACTTCCAAATGCCCAGGAAAATAAATGTGTTCCTGACTAGGTGCCCAGTAGAATAATGTAGCTGAAATTATTGTTTTTTTATGATTATTAATACTGAATTATGCTGGTAAAATGGTCTAAGATCCTATGATGAGAAGAGCTGTATAAATATGAAATCACAGTGTTAAACAACAGCTGCATCCTCAAAGGATATTGGAAATTCACTTATCTAGATTTAAATATGAGAAAGAGCATGAAATGTGTTAGCTTTTGAGATAGGGATGTGGATAAATTTTCAGGTTCATATATAGTGATTATCTGAAGTCTATTCTGATTTATCCAGCTGGCTCTTCCCTACTGAATTGATAGCAGACTTTAATATACTGCATTTCTTTCATGTTTCAGCTACCATATGACTTTCACCATTAGGTAGTATGACACAGGGTGTGCTCTCGTAACAGCTGACCTTCAATAATTAGGGAACATCATCTTTGCTCTAAGTAAATAGAATACAAATGGCAGGCTTACTGTGCTGTTCCAGATTCTCTACATTTAAATTGGGAAATTTTAATTTTTTTAAATGTTTATTTATTTTTGAGAGACAGAGCACAAGCAGGGGAGAGGCAGAGAGAGAGAGAGAGAGAGAGAGAGAGAGAGAGAGAGAATTGGAAGCAGGCTCCAGGCTCTGAGCTGTTAGCACAGAGCCCAACATGGGGCTCAAATTCATGAACCGTGAGATCATGATATGAGCCAAAATTGGGTGCATGACCGATTGAGCCATTCAGGTGCCCCTGAACTGGGAATTCTAAAACATTCATTAGGAAAGATTTCTTTCATCTTTCTTTTTTCTTAAAAACTATTTAGGGTAAAAAGGTGTAGAATATTTATTTACCTAAGGCTAAGCCAAAGACCCCACAGGGGAGGCCAGTGCTATGAAAGGCTTATAGCAAGAAGGGGGTATTATCCTAGGGACCATGCCTAAGGGTGTTTCTTTTTTGTCCCATTCCTCTGGACTCTCACTCACACCACGTTCTAATGGTTGTGAGAGCCAATCTCACATGCTTCTTTCTCCATTCTCTAAACCATCACTTGAAATTGTGGAGACATAGGGAATTATGGAGTGCATGGGGGCAAAGCAGAGAGGGAATAACTTAGGTGACTATTGACTTATTTCAGCTTTGCATGTATCTTTCCAAACTCAGTTGGTGACATAGGGACCCTAGAATGGGTAATTTGGGGGAAGGAGGCTTTAAAACTTTTCCCATTATTTCTGAGGCATATTCATTTGAAGTTTGTAACTTTAAGACAGACCAAGTTTAGCTATTCATAAACCTCTATTAATTTTATAAAATTCCTTTGGAGTAGGGTTGTCAAATATAGCAAATAAAAATGCAATGAATAAAAATATTGCATGGGACATACTTATACTAAAAAAATATTCATGGTTTATCTAAAATCCAAATTTAATTGGCCATTCTGTATTTTATCTAGCAATCCTATCTAGGAGACATTTTGGAGTTTACTACCGTCCCCCAGTTTTCTTGGGTTGATCTTGATGTATTAACACTCAGGAAACATTTTAATCACCAAAGCAAAACAGCTACATCAGGGTAGGAGTCAGAATTCATCTGTGTCATTGGCTATAGGCCTCTTGATATGCCTGCCTTCCAGAGTTGTTTTTGGTAAATATTTCATATACCCTATTGAACAGAACAGATAGACATAGTTAGGGGTTTCTGTAAAACTCTCCCAAAGCTATTTCACTTTCTATGGACAATGTTGGCTACCACTGTGGAGAGAGGTGGAGACCAGTGGGAACGATCACTATTGCCTTTGCAGTCTCAGCAGCCTAGGAGCCTTGTTGACAGAAGTCCAGAAGGGCAAACACACTAGGGACAGCCTCAGCTCCACAGGCCCACAGCAGCAGGGTTGAGGAGAATAGCTGTGCCATAAGGGTAAGGCTGTCCCTCTGCAATGTCCATGTTTCCATCACTAGGAGTCTGGAACTCTTCAAGCTCCTGAGTAAGAGCTCACTCATCTGGATAACAACCCACTCTTTTTTATTTTAAAGGTTGTATTTATTCTTGAGAGAGAGAGTTCATGCAGAGAGGGGCAGAGAGAGGGGGGGGACAGAGGATCTGAAGTGGGCTCCGTGCTGACAGCAGAGAGCCTGATGTGGGGCTCAAACTCAGGAGCCACCAGGAGATCATGACCTGAGCTGAAGTCGGATGCTCACCCGACTGAGCCACCCAGGTGCCTCTGAATAAGAACCCGCTCTTAAAGGAGGAGAGAGCTCATGACCCATGAGGACTCCTCTTACCATGCCCTTTACTCCTATTCAGGTCACTTACTAAAAGAGGCCCAGGAATTTCTTTTTTTTTTTTTTTTTTTTTTTTTAATTTTTTTTTCAATGTTTATTTATTTTTGGGACAGAGAGAGACAGAGCATGAACGGGGTAGGGGCAGAGAGAGAGGGAGACACAGAATCGGAAACAGGCTCCAGGCTCTGAGCCATCAGCCCAGAGCCCGACGCGGGGCTCGAACTCCCGGACCGCGAGATCGTGACCTGGCTGAAGTTGGACGCTTAACCGACTGCGCCACCCAGGCGCCCCAAGGCCCAGGAATTTCAAATGATTCCAGACTCTCATCCCCATTGCCTCACTTCTTATCTCCCGAACCTTATTAATTTCTTCTGGAAAAAAGTTCAATCAGCTAAAAACCTCCCTATGTCTTAAACCTCTTCTTGGAAGTTCTTTTCACTTTTCTTGTCTAACTAAAGCCTGGCATTACTTCCTGTGGAGGTCCCTCAAATATGGCACTTTCCTCTCCTATGTTCCTTGTAGAAAGGGATAAAAGCAGGTTCGGCAGGTTGCTTACTCCTTCTTATCATTTCTAGATCATTCTTTCTACCCTCCTCTTCCTTAAAAATATTCAACTTTTACCCTCCATCATCAGAGGACAGTATCATTCGTACACATTTTGTTGCAACCATCCACTGCCCCATCCATCCCTTTGAATAATGCACTTCACCTCTCGAAGATTTTAGCTCACTGTCCCTCACACCAATACCATTCCTGTCACATTCTTGGTGGTTTCAAATCCAGGTATATGATCTCTCCAGTATTCTGTACTCTCTGTTTCTTTGCCTCACTGGACCTCAGTCAACCACTCCTCTGACTATAATCTGATCACTTCATTACCCATACACATCTGTTATCTCGATTTCAAACATCCCATTAACCGCTTACCACCCCATCCCTATCTCCCCAGTTTACTCCCTCAATTACAGGCTTCCCTATTATCTGAAAGAGCATTCCTATGAAACCTTTCATAAGCCAAATGGCATAAAGCAAAGAAGCAATTGCCATTCATTTATATGGAAACATTTTTGAGTGTTGCAAGACCCCCCCCCCCCAAAAAAAAAAAAACCCTCTCTTTGGCTTTTCCGATACCTTAGGACACATCTTGCTAACAGACGCACAAAATAAGTTGAAAAAGCACAGATGCTCACAGACACAGTTCAAAGCTATGGTGGCTTGAGGCTGAGATGCTGAGTGTAGCTCCTGGGGAAGGCGCATGGCCCTGCCGTTGTCACTGCTCTGTGTGTGCTGCCTCAATAACTGCTCGCTGCAAAACTGTGGTTTTTGTTTTTTCTCATAAAAGTAATAATCATCTTGGATTTCTTTCAGTTCACGGAACAGGCACTCCTGTAGGTCTTTCAACAAAGTGAAGTGGAGTAACAGGAACTTTCAGAAAGCAAGGGATACCTGTACGGCAACTGCAACAATTTTTCAAACCTCCCTCCACTACCTTTTCTCTAGCCCTAAATCCCTAACCTCCTCTCTTAATCCCTTATCTAGTTTAAAATATATAGCCCTGGGGCACCTGGGTGGCTCAGTCAGTTAAGCATCTGACTCTTGATTTTGGTTCAGGTCATGATCTCAGTGTTCGTGAGATTGAGCCCCACGTTGGGCTCCACACTCCCAGTGGGAGCCTGCTTGGGATTCTCTTTCTCTCTCTGTCCCTCCCCTGCTTGCATGTGCATGTGCTCTCTCCTTTCAAAATAAATAAATAAAAACTTTAAAAAAATCTATATATGGCCCATCATTGTACTCATTCACTTGCAAATACTCTCAACTCCTTTGCCCCCTTTCCCTTTGTTATATTGGGCTAAATCATAATCTTGGTTAAAACAAGCTTTCAGAGTATTTCTGTGATTGAATCCAGTCTAATATATGTGAGACAAAATGCCCAATCCCTGATGACTGGTTTCATTTTAAACACATAATCATTACTTTCAAGGTAGACCTTAATGCTACCAGCCATTTTACCAATCTACACATTCTCCCGGGTTCCTAGATTAGTGCTGTGTACTTCCTCTCTTTCATTCTTTCTGAACACTCCACCCCCCACCCCTTCCTAACTCTCACCTAACCACCCTGCTTTCTACTTCCCTGGTAAAATAAAAGTAATCAGAAGAAACCTCCACATGTTCTAATCACCTGTCTTCATCTTAACCCGTATACTCTACCTGCTTTTCTTTGACTGTAAATAAATGATATTCCTGGAGAAGACCAAATACTCCTTGAGTGATTAGACCCCATGCTGTCTCCCCTACTCAGAGACATTTCAGCAACTCTCCCCCACCTCCTTTTTTTTTTTTTTGTAGCTCGCTTATCCCCCTCTGTTGGATTATTCTCATTAGCTTGTAATTGTGTTGTTATTTTTCCAATATTAAACAAAAACAAAAACAAAAACAAAAACACCTCATGACTCTGGTTTCTCCTCTAGATATTAGATCTCTCAAACTCTCCAGAGAGTTATCTATGCTCACTGACTTGCTGTTTCTAATTACTCCACTCTCTTCTTAACCCACTCAAATCATCTTTAAATTCCCACTGTACCACTGAAACTGGTCTTATCAGGGTCACCTATGGTTTTCTTATGGCTTAATCTAAAGATTATATCTATATCTCATCTCACTAGAGTAATCAGAAGCATTTGACGTAGATACCCGCTCTGTCCTTGATATATTTTCTTCATTTGACTTCCAAGACACCACATTTACCTAGTTTTCCTTTTACTTTTAGAGGTACAGAACTACCATGCCCTTCATGTCTACAATTTCTAAACATTGGAGTGTGCCAGGGATCACTCCTTAAACTTTTTCTCTTTTCTATTAATTTTCCCTGTTCCCGAAAGGATATCATCTAATTCATGTTTTAAAATACCATCTACATGCATATGGTGTCATGTTTATGTCTCATGCCTGGACCGCTTCTCTGAACTTCAATATCCAAGTGCATCCAAATATTCCATATATACGATCCTTACCTGATGTTCCATGGGGATGTCTAACATATATAGCATACTCAACATTTCCCAAATAGATCTGCTCACATCCCCTCCACCCCACCTCCAAATCTGTTCTTACAGTTGTTTTCCATATCTTTATTAATGGAAAATTCATCTATGTACTTATTCTAGCCAAAATTTTGGTGTTATCATTGACCCGTCTCATTTTCTAGCATTCCACATATGATTTGTCCAAATTCTACTGACTTTGCCTTCAAAATATCTTCTAAATTTATCCCATTCTTACCATCTCCACTACAACACCTGAATGATGTGCCTAAATTAATTCAGTAGACTCCTGATTTTCCTGCTTTGGCTCTTACCCTTTTTGGTCTATTTCCAACATAGCAGATAGAGATATTGGGAAGTGTGACTTAGTTCATATCATTTTCTGCTCGCATGGTTCTCTTATCTTTTACTAGGCCATGTATTGTCAACTATACCTCTCTGACTTTATGTTCTACCACCATTGCCCTCATCCATTCCATTCTGACCACAGAATGGAGGCTTATCTACCCATTTAATCTAAATTTCAACTCCTTGCCTTCATCCCCACACTTTTTTCCTTCTTAACCATATTTATATCTTTTTAGACTATCTAACAATTCCATAAATTTCTTAGTTACTGGATATACTGTCTGTCTTCCTGATAGAATCTAAGCTCAACACAGGCAAGATTGTTAGTCTATTTTATCCTCTGCTACATATCCTTAGTGTCTTGGCACATAGGAAGTACTCAAATATTTATCAAATAAATGAATGAAAGTATGAACACTCATGGACGATGTTCCTGAATCTGTGAGGCATATAAAATGAACAACACTGTGGGTGTTATTCACTTTATTCCTGAGTATTTTATGGATGCAAACATACTTTTTCAGAAGACTTGGAAAATAGCCCTAGAGAAATGTATGTATTGGGGATCATTGCCTAGGGTGTGAGATAATTTTAAGAGAATGAAGGTTGTTTTTGTGGAGTAAGTAGCATTCTGGGGGCTAAAACTATTAGGAAAAAAAAAAGGCAGTTCCTTCTCAATGTGGTAGAATATTTAAATGAAGTGGCAGAGGCAGGGGGAGATTTATAAATAAAATGACCAACTTGCTTAGCTGTACATAAATCATCTTTCGTATTGAAAGGGACCAGGAATGACAAGATGCGAGTACTTGAGCAGAAATAAGGCTTGATTTGTCATTTTTCAAAAGGAGGTATTACTATATGGCCTACCCTGATTTTGTAGTGAGCTTCTGTTATTATCAAATGATATGGTTATAGAAATATACTGTAGCTTCTGAAATGCAACACAAATGCAAGGGATTATTTTGGGGTGCCACTGGCCAAGAAATGATCCAGTAGGGAGTGTGAAGCAATCAACAGTCAACAGAATGAAAATCCCAATTTATCTAGAGGCTTATTGGTGGCTATTAGGGAGAGGTAGAATGTGGTTAAACCAGCGTGGTCTGATGGATTATTGTGGTCTACAGTGCGTAAGAGGTTAAGGCAACTGATTTGAAATCTAATGGAATTTCTGTGTGCAGTTTGGAGTCTGCTCCCAGTTAACTCCTCGGGGCTATAATGTGATTTGAAGTGGAGGATGGGTTGAAGGCATAGAGCAGGTTTCAAGAATCTGCGTGCAAAGTAAACAGCATCTGGCCAATCACTTTGGTGGGCATGAATTCCAAAGAAGGGATCACCAGAGAGTTCATGATAAATGCCTTGGCAATGTTATAAATGTGAAAGACAAAAGATCGTAGGGCAACACCGAACAAAACAAAAGGTCGTGGGCTTAAAGGTTGAGCAGATCTTGGGGCTGGCTAATAGGAGTGGCAAATCCTGGTAAAGCTACAGAAAATGTGGCAAATCAAAATACTCTAATTATGCCCACACCCGGGTCTTGCTACCTTTGTAGTTATGAAGTTTTTCCTCATTTCCTAACCTCCTGCAGCAATTTAAGCCTGTCTCCTCTTTTATAGTGGTCATAAAATTATTCAGCCTCCTTTTAAAATACAGCTCCTGCATTTGACTCTCTGATCTCCTGCAGCACTGATTTCCACTGTGTGCAGAAGTATTTCATTTTATTGGTTTTTAAATTTTCTTACTGCGCCATTCATATGAGTACTTATTCTCATATTGTGCAATGGCATTTTAAGCCTAGAATTGATAACTTTGTTCCCCCTGTACCTTTCCTAATCTTAAATGGTGCAATTAAGTTCCTTTCTAACTATGCTCATTGTCAGGCTGGAGAAACCAGGTTTTTATAATCTTTCATTGCATGTCAGTCCTGCCAGACACCTTACCTCCCTCACAGGCCTAATCTGGACCTTTCTGCTAAGCACACTGAGCCCTACCCTATAATCACCACCAGGCAGCAATTGTGAAATACTTTGAAAATTGTGAGGTCATTACCTGACAAAATCTTACATTTAGGTAATGCTTTTATCCCTGAAGATACCTGTTGTTCTTTGCCAACAATCTCAACACTCCGGACAGCATCTGTGCATGTCGAAAATGTACATCAAAAAGTACATGTCAGTGTGTGTCTGTGTGTAGCTCCCTGAAAGGGGTTTGCCCCATCTTTGTGCCCCCTGCAAGGCAAGGGGGATAAGGATAGATAGAATGGTCTTGCGGGTCTCGTGGAAAGAAACCATGTTTGCTGTCGCTGCAGGCTGGTCGTTTTGGGTGGCCAACCAAAAGCCAAATAATAAAGCCAAATAAAATAAAACAGAACATTGAGCAGTTGCTAGAGGCAAAGAAAAGTGTCAGTCTAGGCTTTTGTTATGGCTGTGCCGTAAGCATCGGTGCATGGAAGCAGCTCTGGACTGGCACTAGGATGATGCTGTGTAATTTGAAGCAGGAAAAGCACAGATGCTGGTTTATTAAATATCTGCAGGTTTTAGTAGTCTTGTGTAGCTTCCTTTCAAAAGGAAGGGAAAAATCCCTCCAAAGGGGGTTCACAATTTTTGGTTCGCCTGATTTGAAGCTCTTTGGCCTGTGTGTGTGGCTCTTACCTCAGGGATGGTTTGACCAACTCTTTTATGAACCTGCCCAGGGAAGGTAGGGGCTCGTATTTTTGAGGACAGCAACAAAATTGCTTTGATGATATTTAATGCCAGCTTTTCAGACATCATGCATGGTACGGGCTTTCCCGATGATCAAATAATAACATGAAGCAAAGAAGCATCTGCTGGTATTACATGTTGTAAGGTCCAGAAATGCAGATGAATTTGGCAGAAGACACATAAATAGCCAGTGCTAGACTCTGAAATGCAGAGCCAGGGCTAGTGCTGAGACCCCTGGGACCATTTTACTTCTCCTCATACGTTTTTGTCTTGGGTGCCAAATTTAGGGAGGAGCTAATGAACTCAGCACTTGAGCGACATAATATTCCAAAGAAATTTTTAAGTCAAAAGTAGTACAAAAAAATCCACATTGAATAAAATATCAGAATTTTCCATAAAGGCAGCCCCAGGGTAACTGGTGTTTTTCCTTTTGCGTCAGAATCCAGTGTAGCTTGGCACGAGACTGTTGCAATTGTACAGACCACCCCATCCCGCATCTACTGGTGGTGATGACACCTAACTGCTCTCAGCTGCGTAAGACTTATTCCCTGGCACCTTTCTTAGGAATATCTCAAGTTTGGTATCTACGTTTCCAAGGAACCATTGAACTCCAGAGTGTAACTTATGTTTCCTTGGGCATTACATTCCTACCGATATCATGGAAGATACTGCTCAGGGGATTGAAAATGGTACTATTTTGTGGTGCTTGTTCTCAAGCTCAGATCTCTAATATATAGAGCAGTGCTGCATTTGAGTATTATTTTATTGTTTATATATATACTATATATACATACACATGTATATATAGTATATATATAAACTATATATATATATATGTGTATATATATATATATATATATATATATATATATAATATAATATATATAATGCACTGACCCAAATAAGAAGAAGAGAAAAGAATATAGGATTTTTACAGAATTTTTATAGAATCGCAATTACTTAAAATGGACAAATTTATAGAACTTGAGAATTAAGGGCAACTTATGCTCCTGATGTGACCTTGCAGTGATATACTGTGGACAAGTTCAGAATATCACATCTAGGGTAGTCTCACCACTCACTCCTCTTCTACTTAAGGCTCTACCTGAGTTGCTAACAGTCACAACAGAGCAGGATGGGGATTAACGGGACTGTCCATTCATAGTTTATAGCTCAATTGCAGAATTGGGCCTGGCCCAGAGGCCAAAACAGGTCTTCCTTTTTCATTCCTGTTGTCTTGAATTAATCTATCCAGTTACAAGAGGGTAGAGGATGGGGGGACACTGACTTACCTTATTCTTTCTTAGGAGACTAGAGGTTGAGATAAATGTTCATTGTTTTCAGGCAGACAGAGCCAAGAAACTGGGCCATGAATGAATAGAGCCCCTCCCCATGTTAATTCCACCCAATAGATAATAGTAGCCGGTGCAGATGAGTTTCTTACCAGAATTAGTCACTGGGAGAGAGAGCATATAAGTATAGGCTGGTAGATGTATTTCCTATAGAAGGCAGAGCTACTGATGAAAAAGCCAATTTTGTAAGCCTGGCTTCTTTTTCCTCATCAAGCTCCATGTACTTGCTTGAGACCATTATCCAAATAAGTAATTATCAACAATTTCAAGGGTCATGGTTATCAGCACACTGCGGAAAAGATTAGGTTCAGCTCTTACAGGTAAAACAAACAAAACAGAATAGAAGAAAAATTAACAGTGGCTTGGACAAGATGAAAATATATTTGTTTTCACATAAAAGTCTAGAGGTAGATAGTTCAAGGGTGCTATGGTGCCAGGACTCAGATCTCTTCTGTTCTGTTCTACCATTTGTGTCTTCCATTATTAAGGTCACCTTATGATACAGAATGGTCAGTCTAGCTTCTGTCATCAAACCACCACATTCCAAACAACATCAAGAAGAAGCAGATACAGAGTAAAAGGTGGACATTAGCTGACTCTTTAAAAAAGCATTCGGGACCCCTGGGTGGCTCAGTTGGTTAAGCGTCAGACTTCGGCTCAGGTCATGATCTTACGGTTTCGTGGGTTTGAGCCCCACATCGGGCTCTGTGCTCACAGCTGGGAGCCTGGAGCCTACTTCCGATTCTGTATTTCCCTCTCTCTCTCTGTCCCTACCCCACTGGTGCTCTGTCTCTGTCTCTGTCTCTTAAAAATAAATAAACATTAAAAAAAATAAAAAAAAATGAAAAAGCATTAAAAACTGCCATTTGATTTATGCTTGTATCCCACTGTGTAAACTTAGGTCCCTGGTCACACCTAGCTACAAGAGAAGGTAGAAAGGTGACATATTCTGCATGAGCAGAAATTGGAAGGAGGACATATTAAGGAAGAAGAAGAAAATAGCTATTGGATACCTAGCAGTCTTCGCATAAGAACAATTATTGGTCTCGGAAGTCTGAATTATGGTACTTCCACATTGGAAGGGCTGGATTCTCATTGATGCAGCCCAGTTAGTCAAACAGTAGGTGGCTGAAATTGTAAATGCATTGATTTTTGTGTCATGTTCTTTATCTTTTATCTTTTATAAACCTGTTTTTATTATCTGATTGCCTTATCAGAACATAATTATACTTAAATTCTTACTTCCTTTATATTTCTTAATGATCATCTGATTATTTTCTCTGTTACCTTTAACTTTGTCTTTCTAGGTAAAATTAGGTGTCACCTTGTTTACCACTGCATTCTAGTTCACTCTAACTTACAGCTGAACCTCACCCACCTCTTACTTTATAGACTATTTGAAAATATTCTAAAGCAATGTATAGAAATGCCACATGGATACATACACTCATATGTGAAACGTGAAGGGTTACACTTTGATTTTCAGTGGATATGCGTAAAACTTAATATCTACTTCAACATAACAGCAGGTTTAAGTTATTATTACTTTAACATTAAGAATGTATTTGCTCCTACCAAAAGCATAAAACGATTTAGGACTTTTGTGATTGTTAGCTTTAGAAAGTTAAGAATGTATGGTTCTCACGTTCCTTGAGGGATCCAAATGTCCATAAGTAGAATGAGGAAAAACATATCTACTTCCTGAAGACACTAAGTGATATACCACTTGAGAACACCACTATATTTTCATTCATATGGCTACTGGGCTAGAAATTGGATGAATTCGATTTATTGGTGAGGAAAGCTATCCAGATGCCCAGCATCTGTATCTCATTTAATGGAGTTTATAATTGTGATAATTGTAGAGTTCTAAGGATATATCCATTGAGAATGCCAAAGATATACAGCATCATTTCAATTTCATGAAGGTCAAAACCTGCATAAGATAATGTCTCTTATAATTTAGAAATAAGAGAGTCAATTATGTTAGAAGCTGCATAATGTTTATGATTCTCCAGCTCCTTGCTAGAAGGAATTATTAAACAGCCATGTGAATAGAGAGAAAATTCATCTGCCCAGGGAAATAAATGGTAAATTTAGCAATTTTGGAATGGGACAATATTAAGATATGGTGAAAATACTCATTTATTAAATTCTAATAACTTAATAGTAATAACTTTAATGATATCCGTTATTAAGGATATGGCAGCAAATTTCTCTTCTTCACTCTTGGTTTAACTCATTATTTTGGTCATCATATGCTCAGAATCTATTCTGTACTATTCTGTTTAGTCTATTCCTACATAATTAATGATAGTTAATAAATTGGCAGGAGGTGGAGCAATAAAATACAATCAGTTCATATTGAGACAACTTCAACTTGACACAAAGAAATATTCTATGTGCTTTCCTCTGGTGGATTTCCAGTTTCAGAAGTCCTAGACTGCTGGCCCTTACAACTTTACCTGGATGGGAGTCATAAATCTCAAGTCATTGATCCTCAAACGTAAGTGGCTATTTTTTTAAAATTTAAGTTCCTCTAATAAAGGTAGGATCTGTGCTTATTAAAGTTATCCCTATAGACTGTAAATTGTGACATTACATTCAAGATTAACAGTGTGAGGCCAGTGAGATTTTTGTCTTCCATAAATAAAAAAATAGTCTCAAAGTCAGACTTTAAGGATAGGCCAGGAGGCTGAAGCAAGTTCCTTATATCTTGTGGATCTTATTAAGGTTCCTTCTAGATAATTGCTGCTACATAAGCTAAATTTATCTGCCAATGAGAAAAAAAAAAAAAAAACGAAATCAATACAATTGGCCAAAAGAAAGAAAGCATATGATGCTCTTGACCATAGAAGTCATTACCTAAGTTGATAACAAGTAAGTAAATAACACTGAAATACAGCCAACTTCACGACCCACCAGAAAGTAAAGAGAACAGAGAAAGCCAAATGAATGGAGCAAACTTTGGTGCTTTGTTATTTGTTGCTTTGATTAGCACTAAGCTTGCTATGCTAGTCAAAAGACAGGAGAACCTGGGTGGCTCAGTAGGTTGAGCGTCTGACTCTTGATTTCAGTTCAGGTCATGGTCCCAGAGTTGTGGGATTGAGCCCCGTGTTGGGCTCAGTGCTGATGGCGCAGAGCCTGCTTGGGATTCTCTTTCTCTCTTCCTCTGCTTGTGCTCTGTCTCTCTTTGTCTCTGTCTTTCTAAATAATGATAAATAATACTACTAATAAAAAATAATAAAATCCTCATTCTTTAAAAAAAAATAGAACTGGAAATTTAGATTATCACCACACTAACATTTCCACTCATGTTAGCTTTGGTTCCAGTTTGGAGCTTTTAGGTCTCCTGTTTGCCTTTGTATTTAATGTTTGTAACCTTTTCTTTTCTTTTTTTTTTTTCACGTTTATTTATTTTTGAGACAGAGAGAGACAGAGCATGAACGGGGGAGGGTCAGGCTCCAGGCTCTGAGCGGTCAGCACAGAGCCCGACGCGGGGCTTGAACTCACAGACCGCGAGATCATGACCTGAGCCGAAGTCGGACGCTTAACCGACTGAGCCACCCAGGTGCCCCTGTAACCTTTTCTAATCATTATAAAATTAGATAGGTTTGGATGTTGTGAAATAACATTAACTTACGATTATTTTTTACACTTTTACTCTGTTAACATTTTACGATTTGTAAAGTAAATAAGGAACTTATAAAAGCACCTGTGGGGCGGCATGAATTGTTTTTCTGGAAAAAGAAAATCTTTATAATCTAAGACTACCTCAAGCAATGTGTATGATAAGTTCTTGATAAAAGGAGTATAACAGCAATCCCCATACAAATCTTTCTTAAGGCACCATGAATATACAGAATCAAAAACTTTCTGTTCTCTCCTTGTTTGGAAATTGTAAGCAGATCTTCCTCACTGAAAACGTTTCCATTGCTTGAGAGACTATATAGGACCATTTCAGTATTTTTAGCTTTCAGAGAGTTCACTTCTCAAGAAACATCTTGTCCCGAAGAAATGTTTGGAGATCCATGGCTGTGATATAAAAGGAAGTGCTGTGCAGTGAGAACACACTTTATGTTAACTCATCAGCTGGAAATGTCAGAAAACGTTCCTAAAAAAAGTGAACACTCCTGTTTTCTTTTAGTTTTTTTTTTTTTTTTTTTTTTTTTTTTTTTTTTTGCCGGGGAGCTAGTGACCAGACACATCCATTCAAGCTGTATCATCAGGACTTTCACGCACACACACATACAGACACGGACACACACACACACACACACACACAGACTCACATTTACCAACAAAGCTAATTGAAGATATAATCGCAGGACTAAATGTAATTTGCTGTCTCCTTGCTAGTGTCAGCTAGTGGCCACTTTGCTACAGGCTATCATTTTTATTGCCAGTGGGAGTCAGTGATAGGCATAGAATTATTGCCCGATAATGACACTATTACTGTGTGTCACTACTGTATTTGGACTTGGGGCTATTTGTAACTTGTTTGATTCCCAGCACAGAGCTGTAACTGAACAGAATATTCTAAATGTGCACATTTGTTATCCAGATACCATAGATCAGGGTCAGCGGGGAAGCAACAGACAGTACATTCAGGGCTGCTGTAAGCTCACGTTGAGTTATGTCTGTGCACCCAACTCAACACCATTCACTCTTGGCATTTTCAGGTGGCACAGCGTCTGCACTGGTAATTTGTGCGTATTTGTGATCAAAAGTAGGTCCAGTAAGGGAAGCCATATGGTTTGTCGTTCAAGTCTGATGCATTTGTGAAGTAGCAGATGCAAAATCGAGCACACCTGGAATTCAGAGGCAGAAGCCCTGACAGAGCAATCTGTTGTAGAACACTATGTATGCTTGAGGATTTGTGGGGATGAAGTCCCTACAGAAAAAAATCTGCCTTGATATAACCCACATCTTAATATATAATCTACAGTGGCTGTTGGGCTTTTTTTTTTTTTCATGGCTGGATACATTTACATTCACCTTAGTTTTCTGTGACAATTGAATAACTAGGGCAGCAAACACTTCCTTTACTTGAAGGAATAAAAAGAGTAGGATGTATCGTAAGAAAATTCAGGCAGTGCCTTAGCTATATTGTTTTGCAGTGTAGAATCTTTGTGAATATAGGGAGTGCACTTACCTATGATGAGTGGTATGTGTGGTCGTGGCTGAGTTGTGGAACTACATGTGGGTGGCTTCTTTTGCATTAATTTTGTGTTCTACTTGTAGTGGGAGTGCCTCTGGTCCAGAGGTAGACAGTGTCGCAGAATGTCACATGGGTTGTGCATACTAGATTATTAAGGTCAAATATTATTGTATAAAGCGGGACTCAGGAGGGAATTGAACCAAGGCACAATCTGATTCTAGTGCATTTGGCAGTTAAAAATCCCTCTTCTCTCTCTATTGTGTGTTCACGTAGTAACTCTGAATAACTGACAATCAGGGGGATAGTATAGGCACAAACAGACGTAGAAGCTTCACGATGTAAGGATATATAGAAAAGACTCCTTTGGTTAGCATGGTATGTCAACATTTGAGCTGACACCTGAGGATACATTAACCCATCTTAGAAGAAACTTCAAGATATTTTTTGCCAGTAAGAAACAAGAGAACAACAAAAAAGAGCAAAGATAGCTGCAGTGGTCAAAAGATGTGCTTCTGTGTCCAGAAATTGTGTTAGCTTAGGGGAATGTCACTGTGTAGATTAAGAAGAAATTTCAAGATTTGACAAGTTTTATGTAGTTTAAAATGAGAATTATATTAAAGGAGAGTATCATTATCTTCAACTGATACCATATTCTAGTAGCACTTACACAAACTGAAAAAAAGTGAACCAAGCAAATTTTGAAGTAAAAGTCAACAACGGGTTTCTTTCTCTTTCTTTCTTTCTTTCTTTCTTTCTTTCTTTCTTTCTTTCTTTCTTTCTTTCTTTCTTTCGCGTGGAAATAACATATTAGAAAATTCTTAAAAATGGGGAGATGTTGAGAAAGCAGTGTGGGGTAGAGAGACAAATCTATACAGGTCATCTGGGCTGATAAGACTAATGGATAAGACTAAGAGGTTGCTCAACTGTGGGAGGAAACCTGGTACTTTAACCCAAGTGTGAGGGCAGTCAGCAACAAGAAAGACACTGACCAAATGGAGCTAACTTCTTGATCAGAGTTGTCCGGTTGATGAAAGATACCCTCTTCCTGGTTGCCTTGGCCATAGGACATTTATCTTATGTTAATGGCATTATAATTAGGAAACAAACATGCCAATTTTTAAGAGGGTGGGGCACCTAATTACCTCCACTTTTGGGAAATTCTGGGAGTAATTTGGGAGATTTTTGCCCCAGAAGGTATGTAATTGATGGAAAGAATATTAAGATAAATTAATGGGAATCCATGGACAAGAGGGCTTCCAGTGCTTTCTACTCCTACCCTACTCAATCTTATCATCTCAGTATTTTATATCCACCTAACTTCCCTGGTACTTACTATCATCATGGCAAAGAAATCAGAAACTCTGGACTGGGAAATGCAGAAGCTCATATTCTTGGGGTCCTGTGAAGGGTTTGGAAAAATCTAGGTAGTCACTGGTTGAGTTTCTCCCTCATCCTTGACATCACATCCATAACATCCCCCACAGCTCTGTGTCAGCTAGTTGATGCTCTTTTTTTTTTCATGCTATTACACACTTGGAATGTAGTTACCAGGGCATATGTTTTGTTTCACTAGTAACTATGCCACGAAATACCGATCTATCTTGAGCAGCTACAAAGAGGATCAGGGTTATTTCAAAACAGTTTTTACTTATTTGATGTATTTGTCAAACACATATAGTGCTCAATATGTGCCAGGCACTGTTCTTAACACTTACCAATATTAACATATTGTCGTAGATATAATTAGATAGAAAATTCCTGACGGGGTGTGGCAGAGTTTTTTTTGCCTTGGAAAATTCAGATTATTGAAAAAAATATTATGTGTACATTGAAAGAGGTTCAAAATGTTAATTGGAGAAATCTGACCTAAAATCCACATTCATTCAGGGCTTCTCCGAGAAGTCCATGAATGGGCTTTCAGGATACTGTAGTTGTTGAGTCTGCCTATAAAAGTCTGCCTATTCATTTTTTATGGAGGAAAGAGTGTATCTTCTTTATCAGATTTCCAAAGACATCTGCAACTCTCAATGGCAGTGGTGGTTCACAATGTTTAGCTCCCATTATCATCTCCTCCTTTTAAGTTCAGTCTTACACAGACAAATTGGAGAATTAAAATATTTACTGTGTATGCAGATGCAAATTGCTGATGTTGATGTGGAAGGATTTTAGTTAAACTTCCTCTCTAAAAATGCTTCAAAGCCAGGAACAGCAAGAAAAAGACAAATAAAGGTGAATGCTGTAAAAAACCATCAACAGTGCGATGAGGATAAACAATCCCAAACTGCAAAGCATGAAGCATAACCGTCAAATCCTTGACGCCTAGCTTGAGACCAGAGTGTTTGCTGGCATCTGGCACAAGTCTTCTGCAATCTGGAGAAAAGTGATTCCACCAACGTGTCACTGTCCTGCATGGAAGTGGTAAACAAAGTATTCCTGATATCATGGAATTTACATGCTAGTGTGGGAAGACAGAAAATAAAGTGCTCAAGAAGAGAATTTCTGATCGTGATAATGCTCCAAAATAAAACAAGGTGATCTCTGTTGTGTATTTGAGGATCTATGGTCTTTGAGAGGGTGACATCTGAACTGAGACCTGACTGACAGCAAGACGACAGCCTGGCAAATATTTGGGGCCAGAGTTTTCCAGAAAGGGGGAAAAGTAAGTAAAAGGAATCTAAGGCAGGGGTGATCTTGGCAGGAATAAGGAATTATAAGAAGGTCATTATGTTTGGCTTCAGCCAGTGGAAGAAGTGGTAGGAAAATGTATATGTAAATGTTATAAACCATGATGAAATAATTAAATACCATTCATTATTATTATTGTTTTTAATCTGGAAATGGAAAGAATTAAAAGTGGACTAATTTCTTCATCTTTTGTAGCAAGGCATTTGTATGTACTTTTAAAGTTAACACATGTTGTTAAATAGCATAATGATTCCAACCTCTTAAAAATTTAGAACTAATTTCTTAATATTTAAATATTAATATCTCTGTGGTAAAGAAAATGTGAAAATAGTTCAGCATTTCCTTTAGTTACATTTTTTTCTTCTTCTGGTAAATTCAAAGAAAATTTAACAGTTTTTTTTTAAAAGTAGCATTGGTGTAGTTGTAGTGTTGGGAAATTTTTCTCCCCTTCCTTCCTTCCTTCCTTCCTTCCTTCCTTCCTTCCTTCCTTCCTTCCCTCCTCCTTTCTCTTATACAGATGGGATGTGCACAATATGTCTGAAATGATGTTCACCAAATGGCAATGATAAATATTTTCACTTATCTGTTTGTTTATTCTTAGTTTAACAACAGACATGAAATGTGATTCAATTAAAGGTATTCATATTAACATTTTGTGGGGTTTTTGCTTCTATAATTTTTGCTCTTACTTTCATTGGCCTAAGAGACTGAGTGATTTTGTGCTTGTGTTTCTTTCTTTCTCTCTTCATTTCTAGCATTTAAACATGTTACCTAAGATCTTTGATCATCTTTTATAAATTGTAGCTTTCTTACATTTTTCAGAGACAGTGCAATATGAACAACTTTATCAAGATATTTCCTAGCCTTTTCCATACTCATGAATTGAACACTTTCCTTCAGCCCATCATATTAAATAGAATCTTATTATTTTTGCATTGATCTTTAGTATCTTTCTACTGGTGAGACCTATAAACTAATACCTAATGATATATTTTAGTAGCTAATGGCTGTTAATATGACAGGTTTAAAAATGACTCTTGCTGTTCATCAATTTTTCTTTGCTTATGGGAGTTTTGGAACTGCTAGTTTCTATTTTTGATATATTCTGTTTCATAATATTCTCGAAACAGTTGTACCCATTTATCTTTAGGTTTATACATAAACACATGTCTTAGAAAAAGCATTTTTGTCAGTAAATTAATTTTAAAAAGTTTGATCTAATTTATTCATTTCGTATCACTTTTAATTAACTGGGTCCAAGATTGTTCCTTGAATTCAAAGACTAGAAAGTATGAATGCTGTGATAGATTGTAGTATTGTTTCCATTTCTTCACTTTCTCCATATTATAGGTATACACATACATGCTTTTTACTATGTATTATTATAGTACCTCACATAGTCTATTAGGTAGAATTCCTTGTCCACTTAATTTTGGACCTGGCCATGTGACTTGCTTTGGCCAATGAAATGTAGAAGTAAGCTGAAACTTTAAATGTGTTTCCATTTGTTGCCATTTGGTTTAGTCTCTTGTGCTTTGCTGCCTGCCCCAGGTACTTCTTGCCTCAAAATAATGAGAAAAAAAACAAAAAAAAAAGAACAGACCTGAACTTTACCTGCAGTTGGAGTCCAGTCAAACACAGAACAATTTAAGTGAGACCAGCCAAGGTCACCCAAACTCAGTTGGCACATAGGGCCATAAATGAAAAGACACAAATGCTTATGGCTGCAAGCCACAGAGAATTTAGAGGGTTTTTTTTGTTTTGTTTTGTTTTTGTTTTTTTTCCTGCAGTATTAGTGCCGCAATGGGTGATGAGTCTGATCATTTAAAAAATTAGATATCTGGGGCACCTGGATGGCTCAGTCAGTTAAGCATCTGACTCTTGATTTCAGCTCAGGTCATGATCTCCCGGTATCCTGGTCATGGGTGTGAGCCCCACATTGGACTCTGCACTGGCAGTGTGGAACCTGCTTGGGATTCTCTCTCTCCCTCTCTCTCTGGCCCTCCCCTGCTTGTGCTCATTCTCCCTCTTTCTTTCTCTCTCAAAATAAATAAATAAACTTTTAAAAAATTTTAAAAAGATAGATATCTTTACTTACATTCTAGTTCCCCCCACACACAGTTGAAACACTAAGATCTTCATTCATTAAATTGACTCTTGTATGAGATTCCAGTTGTGGTTCTGTGAGTTACTAGCTCTATGCCACTGAAAAAATTGTCTTGATCTCAGTGAGCCTAAGTTTTTTCTTTTGCAAAAGTTGGATAGTAATATCTTCTCTAAAAAAAAAAATAATAATAATATCTTCTCTATAAGACTAAAGATATATGTGAAATAATTTAACACAGATATAGATATTAAATAGGCATTTGACAAAACTGTCATTTAATGTTCACATTGGACTTATTCTTAACTGAGCATAATTTTTGAATGTACTACTCACCAGTTTATAAGTTCTTACCTGGGATTTTGAAAATTAATGCAAATCTCATTATACATATAACAATTTTAGGTTGAATAAACGCAGACTTCTGAAATAAATTTCACTAAATAAAAAGGCAGGCTTATTAGATCCTACGATTTTTATCATACCATCAGTAAATATTTATAAAATATTTGTAAGGCCTTTGTCAAGGTAGCAGCTCAGACAAGGAAATGCCAAGATACTTATTTTTGTGAATGACACTTCAGTCAAGATGAGAACACATGACATTTCAGATCAACCCACAGCCTATGGAAAACAAAGCCTCGGGAGAGTCACAGTAGAGAGAAAAAAAAAATGAGTCATGGATTCATTAAATGGAAGTTAAGTCTGAACCAAGATAACAAAATTATGCACAGATAAGAACCAGTGACTACAAATAAACCATGCGTATGTGAGGTGGTTAGATACATGTTTCTGCCTAGAACGCCACCTATTTTCTGTGCTGTTGAGAAAAAGAGATTAAACTGAGTAAATATTAATCAGTAATGTCCAGAGTGACTGCTACACTTGATTTCAAAGGTGATAAGTCGTGTCCTGCATGTGTACCAGGTGACTCTTAAGTATCAGGCACTATTCCTATAAGGCTTGGTAAATTGGCGAATAAGACAGGATGGCTCTGCCGCCATGGAGTCCACAGTCTGGCATAAAGTTTGTGTTAAAAAAAATTTTTTTTTTTCAGCGTATTTCTTGAATCTACATAGCTCTTTCTCGCCTCTGATCAGAACCCTTGCACTTGTTTGTGGCTGCTCTTACCTCTACCTGGAAGGCTCTTCTTTTGGCAGTCAACTAGATGCAATTACAAACTGCAATTGTTATAAAGCAATGGAAATGAGTATAGAAATAGAGCGGTAACATGTATGCAGAAACTGGAAGGATGACAAGGAACGAGGCATCTGAGAAGGGATGGAGCAGGACATCTCAGAGAAAAGGGAGCCTTGCCTTCCCTGGAAGTGAAAGGAAACCACTGTGGCTGGTGCATGAAGGGTAAAAGTGAGAGCCAGAGCCAGGTCATGCTGGCTTGTGGGTAAGTGCATGTTCCTGAAAAGGGTAAGGATGTTATTGGAGGAGAAGTGAGAAGCTAAGGACGTTGTTTGAAAGGAAAGGAAAGGGGTATGCATCATTCGTTTCCACTTTAAAATCTTACTTTGTTTAAGTGGAGAATAGATTGGGGTTGGGGAAGAGAGAAAATGGGAGAAATCCAGATGACTGGTTAGTGGTGACCAGAAGTAGGTTGATGGTTACAGAAATAGAGGTGGGAATATTTGAGAGATATTTTGGACATAGAGACCCGGCACTTGATGATGGATTGGATGTTAGCAGTGACTTAGGGGGAAAACTTAAAGATGACTTCTAGGTTTCTACAAAGTTGAATAACAGTAGTCAAAGGAGATCACTTTGCAGGCCAGGCTGCTGGCTACAGACATGCTTAGATGACTGATCAGGAATAACATTGATTTAAAGAAGGGCTTTGATCATAAAAACTGAAGTACAGACAGAGCACAGTGGCAGGCGGGACTCAGAGAAGAGAGAGGCACAGACAGGCATAAGTCTAGACAGGTCATGTTCACAGGCTATTCTTAGTCTGGAGACCTGGTCCCACCACCATGTTTCAATACAACACTAGGCACCCAGCAAGGGTGGGAAGCAGCATCAAGGGAGCGATAGACGTTGCAGAATCAAGCATGGATGAGAACAATTACTGGTTGCATGATCTTGTGTGAATTACTTGAATTACTTAACCTTTTAGAGCCTCTAATTCCTTATTTATAAAATAGGATGAAAATATTTACCTTGTATATTTGTTATGGAGATTAATTTGAGCAATGTTTACAAAATACCTTGCATATAGTAGATGCTTAAAAACGTAGTTCTCTTGGCCTCCCACTGTGTAAATTAATTCATATCATTGAGAGAGCTCTCACTCATTCAGCTACGTGACTAATCAAATCCTGACACTAAAGGGCTTGGTTCTCGTCCAGCTTCCTTCAAGCTGTGGAGTGCGGAGTGGGGAGATAGGAAAAAGAAAGGAGGGAACTAAATATTATGGTATATTCTAAATCATATAGTGGAGTCTAAATCCCATTTCATTATATACCACGTTACATGGTGTTAAATTCTTTAATTTTTATATCTTTGTAGCAACTTTGTGAGAACAGTATTCTTTGGTTTCTTTTGTAAATAAGGACTCTTGGGCAGAATTTGGGAGATCTGAGCAAGGTTACAGAGCTCCTGCCACAAGAGCCAGGATTGGAACGTGCTGAGTCTGAAGCTTGCACATTTCTCACTCTACATTGTGCAGCCTCTGCAAAGATCAGCCTTAACACAAGTGAAGTTCCCAAAGGAGGAGACTTGTCATCTACACAATAGCTTTTTTTTTTTTTTTTTTTTCCTTTTTCTGGGGTGGATAAGAGGGCTCTATTTGTGGGGAATAGTTTGGGAGGATTTACATCCTCTTTGAATTTGGAAGGGCTGAATCATTCATTCATGGAATTTAGTCATCCTTCTTTATTTCAGACAGGAGAGACTTCTGGGCCCCTGAAAAGTTGTTTGACACCCTAAGATCATTCAGCTGGTGACATTTTGGCATTTTAGCCATTTCAGTTCAATAGTCCTTCAGTGTTTCTCTGATGCCTCAGGCATTTCCTCCTTTGGCTTTTTTTTTTTTTTTTTTTAAATTGAATCCATGATTCAATCCTACTAGCAGCAATAGTGATTTTTTTCTCAGTAATATGACCAGTAAGAGACACACACACATGCATGCATATCTCCCCTTGGATAGCTAATTGTCATCTTGATTTTGATATGATCAAAATAGAACTCTTAATTTCCCTGCCTCAAATCTGCCCACCTTCCCCTACGGTCTTCCCTTCTTAATAAATGGCAACTCTAGGACATGAACCTCAGCTATCTTCAACTTCTGCCTCTCTATGGAAATTGACACCCAGAGGTCTGTCAGTCCTGTCTTTGAACTGTTGCAAAGTGGAGGCACTGAAATCTCTCAGAAACATCTTTTGCCTGGGCTACTCTGATAACCTCCTGAATACTTCTCTCTCTCCTTCCTCCGGATTTCTTTGTTCCCATTCTTTTCAGAGGAGCCAGACCCGTCCATTCACAAGGGAAGAGGCAAAGTCTGGATGGTGGTTGCCCACACCCTGCTTGATCCAAACTCTGATGACATCATCGCTGACTTTTCTCTCACACCCTCTTTGCTCTAGCACACCAACCACTTGAATACCTCCAACATGCTAACAAACTGTCACCTCAGGGCTTTTCTACTTGCTAATCTCTCTGCGTAGAATTCTCTTCTCCGAGATAGACAAATAGCTTCTTTCTACACCTTGACATTTCTGCTAAAATAATCACCTTGTCACAAAGTCTTTCTTGAGCACTCACTATAAAATGGCAACCCTATCCCCGTACTTCAGCTCTCTTTCCTCCATAGCACTGATCACAGCTTAATACTGTATAAGTTTGCTTATTGTTTTCCTCACAACACCCTCCATCTTGCTTTGCATGTATGGTCCATGAGGACAGAGTTTTCTCTCAGATTTGCTTACCGTTGGAATCATGTTTGGCTTGAGCCAGGAATTCAGTTCATATTGGTTGAATGAATAAATTGATGTTAATATTTATGATAGAAATTGTCATTCTTGTAGATTGAGTCAAAGTTCTTAAGTATATTCATTTTAACTATTTTTTTTTCTTTGATTGCTCTTCCACCCCTGACCCCTGGCTTTATTACAATTAACTGTGGCTTTGGTAAGAAATACTCTCAATTTTGGGGAATAGCAATTTCAACAGTAAAACATTAGTATTGAATGGATAATATGAACAAGTCATTTCTGGAAAAATAGTGTGAAATAAAATACATCTCCTTAGAGCACATTTCCTTGGTGTAGAATATTTCCTTATTCCCATGCAACACTAGATTCTGCTGCATGTATTTGCTTTAGAATTTCACGTTTATTATATTTGGGAAGCCAGAACTGAATAAAAATGAAAACCTTTTCTAATGCTATCAACAGATATGTTATCAAGAATTTTTAATCTATTTTTAGTAAGTTTAATGTGTAGTAGAACCGTTCTCTTCTTTTCTTCCTGATTTAATTCCCATTGACCATCATTTGTGCTGCAAAGATGAAGCTCTATACTTTAGCTTGTCTTTCAGACAAACTAAGACTGTTGTATTGAATTCCAAAGCATGTGCACTTGGAATTGAAAGTCCACTGTCAGTGGAGAGAACCTGTGGTAGCCGTCTCTCACCTCCTCTTCTGTGATGTGATACAGCTAATCCCAGCCAAACTACTTGAAATGCTTGTTACTGCTGCAATCTCAATGAATTTAGAGTGGTAATCAATTAACAGTAAATAGGTTTCTTTGTCAATTTGGAAGCATCCCAATGAAGGTAAAGAGAAAGTGGAATAAGGTGATAAATAATTTATAGCTGGAGAGAATCCTTAATTCCTTCAGCCCACTCATAGGTTCTAAATTATTTTTTAGGGGTAACATGAGACCAATAACCAGAAACCTGGGACACAAATTAACTCTGTTTAAGAAAGAGATTTTTAAACTGAGGGATGTGCCGGTTTTGCTGCTTACACCTGGATTTTATACAAATGATGCAATTGCAAAAGGGCCACTTGTCTGTGACCCTCCTGAGGTCTCTTTTTGCCATTTCTCTTGTTATCTTGATTTTCCTCTTGATCTCTCCTCCAGGATTATTTTCAGACTTGCTTGCATCTCATTTTGTACCAGTAAAGTGCATGTGTTAGTGCACACACGCACGATTGCTGTTTTTATCCTCCTCTGGTAACTCTTTTTCTATGTCTCTCAGGGTCTCATCTTGGCTAGGCTTTCCTTTTATTTGTATCTTGACAGCTTGGAGGTGGTTATTAGGACATTTAGAGCTCTGAGGCTTGGATGCCCAGCATGGATGTAATTCCCCATTCGTTACCTGTCTTCCTTCCCCTGCTCTGCCTAGGTATGGGTAATAAAGGCCTGTCTTCCCAGGCTCAATTCCTAGGCCGAAGGGGAATGGGTAGTAATGTTTCAGCAGCTCCTTCCTCCCTAGTGACATCTGGGGATAGTGAATTCACAATGCACTTTTCCCACCCTCATGATGCACTAATAAAGTCAGGCTGCTGACAAGGAGGGCTGGCTTCCTGGTGTTCTCCTTAATCTTCTGCCCCAGTGCCTGAGTCTAGAGGCTAGCCCTGTTGACTATGGCTCTGGGTCACCCTTTTAGATCCTGGCAGCCCCTTAACAGGGTTTGCATCCCACTTTTGGTTATTTTTATTTTACATTGTCCTATGTGGACTTCCCTTATCTGGAGCTCTTATATACATCATATTGAGAACTGCCCCCGCCTTGAACTTCCTCACTCCACCTTTAGAGTTTGACCTCTATACCAAGTTGAAAAATGAGAACTCCCTGGTCCAACTGAACTTGATGATTTTGTATTCTAGAAGAGGGACAGCTCTTTCGTTTTTTCTAGATCTACTCATTCTATGCTAGTTTTAGTGATCTGAGAGCTTTGGGGATTTGGGAGTGGGATTAGGTCTCCATGCTAGTGCATGTCCAATAAAAAAATCACCACCACCCATAGAAACAGAAGTAGATTTATGTGAAGCTAAAGAATCTTAAGTTTCCAGGTCTTTGTTTGCATGGGCCCCTTCCGATGCCCTGGCAGGGGCTTCAGCAATGTGTTCACAGAGACATATGATTTTGTAAATTTGCAAAAGTAAGATATTTTAACTGCAACCAATGATACCCATTGTGTCATTTCACTCCATCTTCCAATCTGTCGTATTTCTACTCATGTCGCAGTGGGCCAGGACGTATTTTTGATCTGGCTAAGTAGAATGTGAGTGAGATACATTTAGTTGCAGTTTACTGGCACAGATTTATGTGCATAGCAATTACTTCTATGAGTAAGCCATGGCTAGTAGGCAGCCTTGAAGGTGCAAAGCTCAGATATCCCTTCAAGAGAACCTGTTGCCATACTTCCTCCAGCCTCCGCACCTTCAGCATCACACCAAAACCGTGCTTTCCCAGGGCTGCCCTAGCCAATGAGTCTGCACGGTCTGAGTTCTAGAGCCCGCCCATTTCTGCCCATTGCAGAATAAGCTGTCTTTGCCCTGGAGCCTCGACTTTCTCAGAGCTGACCTGCAGCCAGTTCTCCTCCATTCTGTCTTTCTTTCTGCAGGTGTCAGGTCCTCCTCACATTCGAAGGGTTCTATCTTCTGTCCTTTCTCTTTTTTATCTTCTATGGGCATTCTCCCTCAAGAAATCTCTTGTACATCGAATTTCAACCTGGTGTCCACCTCAGAGGACACGAACTGACACCGTTAAAGATTTCACAGGTGAGTTGGTGTCAGCTCTTTCTTTAAACTGAAGTTTGGCTAATGGGTCTGATGCTAATGATCTTCACCCACATCATATTGCCTTTTTATATGCCTAGTGCTCCATCAACCAATCTTTGACTCCTTAACCCGAATTTCAGATTGCGGCCATCTAGTTTTAGTCACTTGCCAGCACCTTGCAATATTTTCCACCTCCCCTCCTGACTTCAGAGCATTTTTGCCAATGTTCTCATCCACTACCACCCTACCTACATACCACACGCTACCCATACAGCTTCTCTCATTCCTAGGGCAAACCTTTGCTTATTATCTTTTCCCTGTCTGAAATACCTTTTGCCCCAACTAGACGTAGGCATATTTCTTATTAATTATTTTGCTGATATGACATTGACAACAGAAACATAAAACTTGTAATATACCATACCAATGAGGGCATCTGTGATAAACTAGTAAATAAGCATCATTAATTCAAAAAGGCATGTAAGATTAATCATTGTTCCAGAAAACTTGGAATGTCCTGAAATATTATAGGCTATTTACGAAGGAAACTTGATATTTTCTCAAATTTGACAATTATAAAATTAACTATTACCACATGAGTCGTGAAGCTTTTAGAAACTTTTCCAAAATGCTATTATTATTATTATTATTATTATTATTATTATTATTTATTTATTTTTACTGAACCATACTAGAGAAAAGACTTACTTATTATCTATTTTCTATTGAATTGTGTTGTCCCCAAATTTCGTATGTTGAAGCCCTAACCATCAATATGACTGTATTTGGATATAGGGCCTATGGGAAGGCAAATAAAATAAAAATGAGGTCATAAGAATGGGTTGGTAGGATTTGCATCCTCATGAGAGGAGATATCACAGAGCTTGCTCTCTCTTTCTCTTGTTTCCTATCCTGCCTCTCAGCCATGTAAGGACACAGTGAGAAGGCAGCTAGCTGAAAGCCAGACAAAGGGCTCTCACCAGAAACTAAGCCCTGTCAGAACCTTGATTTTGGGCTTTATAGCCTCCAGAACTGTGAGAAAATTTCTGTTGTTTAAGCCACTCCATCTAAAGCATTTTGTTAAGGCAGCCCAAGTTGACTAAGGCACTATCTTTCCCTTCTTTCTACAGATCAGTGATTTTCAACTGGGTGTGATATTTTTCCTCACAGGGAATATTTGACAGTGTCTGGAGACATTTTTGATGGTCACAACTGGGGGGATACTACTGGCATCTAGTGGGTAGAGGCCAGAGATGCTGCAAAAATACCTATAATTCATAGGGCAGGCTGTCTCCTCTTCCCCCCTCCCCCCAGCTGCTCCCACCAAAGAATTACCTGGCGCAAAATGGCAATAGTGCAAACATTGCAAAGCCTGATAAACCATGCTATGGAAAATCATATAAAATCATGTCTTATGAAGAGGTGATTAAAAAGGATATAGCCAATTATATGGAAAAAGGTATTATAGGAAGATGTTAAGTGGGTAATAAATATATTTTCTAGGTTTTGTTTGTGATATTTTCATATTTTTAAAACTTATTATTTATACATTCTTATTTTCCTGAGTAAAAATTTAGTTCTAAACCTGATTTGGTACTCTTTTTTATAAGACATTCCTCAAAATTTTGTAATCTTCAGCTCCCCAAATCCTGAATTCACCCAGTTTAGAATTATGATTAAACACTTATATACAACACTAGTAAATTTTTATTTCATTATGACTCTGGACCTCAACATTATAATTTTATTTTTTTGAGTATAGTCTGACCATCTAAAAATGCTTAGTAAAGTTTAAGGTAAAAGAACATTTTTATAAGTGGAATAAATGCTGTCATTATTGTATATGTAGGCAAGAGATTTGGCCTTTTGCACTAAATCCTCTTTGCCCTTTGCAGAAGATTTTCCTAAGCTGTTAAATAATAGAGCATTCATGCAGTGTATCTTGGGGTCTCTTCTTTAGTGGTGTATGTTCACATGGGAGTCGTCTGTAACTCACCCACATCTTTCACCCCAGTCCTGAAAATTAATTAACACATCATGCCAGTTTTGAAATTTCTCACATATTTCTCGTGATCTCATTATTTTATTTAGGGCTTCCTTCATGCTTCCATTGGACAGCTGAACAGTTTCCTTTGTGGATCACCCAATTCTACTTCATAGTCTACACAGGTACCAAGATGGTCTATGACCAATCTTTCAATCAAGGTCATCTATCCACCTGAGCATTGTCATTGTATGTTTAAAACCATTCAATGATTTTCCATTTGTATTTCTGTTTGCATCAGAACTTGTTCTTCAGAAGAAATCTCCAGCAGAAGCCCAATGAATGACATTGATCCAACTGCATCAGGTAAAGGGCCAGAGCCTCCCCTCCTTAAACCATCTTTTACCCCATATCCTTCTCTGTGGTCCCTGGGGCACCTTCATGGTACACATGTATGACTGGAATGACAGTAATAATTTATCATGCAAACAAGCATACTTCTGAGAGTGAATGGTAAGATGATTGCTAGTTATGCTGGGATAATAGGTGAAAAGTGAGGCTGTCCTGGGCATACTGGAATGTATGAACGCTTCCAGTGTTTATTAAAATATAATTTGCAGATCTCATCTGCAAATCAATCCAATCAACTTGGCTTGCAGATTTCTGGGCCACAATCTGTATCCAGAGAATCATAATCTTGAGCACATGGGAAGTGCACAGGGTGGCTCTAGAAGGACAGTTGCCACTGCTCTATAGCAACCTCAAACTGATTTGCTAACCCTTTCTGGCTGTCCCAACCATGTCCTGTGTTCTCCAAACACCACTGATTGTAGAGATTGTCTTTGTGCACATTGCTTTTTCTTTCTGGACAGCTTTTGTTTTCTATTTCAGAGACTGTCAACCTCTCTGGGACCCATTTCTGTGCCCCTCAGGCAGAGTTGAGTGCATTCCTCTATCGTCCAACAGAACATAATGAATTTTACTGCTGACCTTATCTTAATGGATTATTGTTACACTATTTTATGTATCTTTTTTTTTTTTTTTCCATTAAATCGTGAGCTTCTCAAGGGTAGGGGCAATGTCTTACTAATTTCAGAACATATCCCAATAACTTGGCACATAATAATTGCTCAGTAAGTGGTTGATGAATAAATACGTTTAACCTCCAACTATCCAACAATTTATTTTTACTGAGTGATTATATTATTATGTTGTTTAGAAAAGTATTTAAATGAATGTATGGACATTAAAGTTTTAAATCCAATAAATATGTTTGAACGTCTTGTCATAAGGCATTTTTGAATCGGAAGGGGTGTAGAAATCTCTTAGATTTCTACATTTTACAGATGAGAAACTGAGGCTCAGAGCAACACATCAAAAATAGAGCAAAGATGCATCTCTAGATCTGAGGTGACAACAAAAGGCTATGTTCCTTACACTTTTTAAATCCCTTCCCTAAGAGGTAATGCCTGGCACAAATACTGGGGCTATGTACTGAATAACATTTATTATGTCATAATGTTATTGGTTGGATTCCTTAGGAAGAAGAGTCTGAGATGGAATTTAGCTGGCAGGATGTTTATTAAGGAGCACCTTCTAGATGAACACCTGTGAAATGGAAGGGAAAAAAAGCAGGACTGGGCAGAGAAAGAGGTTGAGCTTCAATACGGTCCTAATGGTGGCCTCTGTTGATCCCAAAAGAGCTCCAGAGCCAGACTAGCCCTTCGTATGGTCCTTATCTGAGTTAGGATGGCCAGCACTTCATATCCCTGTGTTGAATGAGGGCCACTCTAGAAAAGGTGTGACCTTGGATGAGGCACTTCTCTGCATTTGCAGTAATTCCTCATAGGCTGAGAGTCAAGGGCTGTCTACTGGTAGCACTCCTAGCATCTGGGCATCAAGCTGTTCCTTGAAGGGAGAATCTAGGCAACAGAGCACAGTGTTTCCACAGTAAGCTTTCCTAAGGACAGATTTTTATATGGATACAGGTGAGGATTCAGGTCTGAATCAGGTAAACTCAGTTAACAGAGGAGCTGGGGTTGTCAGTTGGGTCTCAGTTCACAATGCAGTTGTGTGTATAGTGATACATAGTAGCAAATTTATGAGACACCTCTGAAATTCTGAAATTCTTGCTGTGATCTTTCAGAGACTTTCTTTGTCTGGGGCGCCTGGGTGGCTGGGTCCATTGGGTGTCCGACTTCGGCTCAAGTCATGATCTCAGGACCCATGAGTTCGAGCCCCGTGTCGGGCTCTGTGCTGACAGCTCAGAGCCTGGAGCCGGTTTCAGATTCTGTGTCTCCCTCTCTCTCTGACCCTCCCCCGTTCATGCTCTGTCTCTCTCTGTCTCAAAAATAAATAAACGTTAAAAAAAAAATAGAGATTTTCTTTGTTAATATGTTGGAATATATGTAGAATTTTAGTGAATTCCTTTTAGCATGTATTGCTGAAAGTTTGTTCTTTTCAATTATTATTTGATATCTTAACAAACTTCTTAATATAAAATAAGCTTTTCTTATATTACAAAAATGAATCTTGCAGTCATGGTGAAAATTTTGAAAATATGTTGAAATAGATTTCCTAAGATTTTACTTAAAATTCTTTTAAAAAAAATTTAATGTTTATTTATTTATTTATTTAAAAAAAAAAATTTTTTTTTTCAACGTTTATTCATTTTTGGGACAGAGAGAGACAGAGCATGAACAGGGGAGGGGCAGAGAGAGAGGGAGACACAGAATCGGAAACAGGCTCCAGGCTCTGAGCCATCAGCCCAGAGCCTGATGCGGGGCTCGAACTCACAGACTGCTAGATCATGACCTGGCTGAAGTCGGACGCCTAACCGACTGCGCCACCCAGGCGCCCCTTTTTATTTTTGAGACAGAGAGAGACAGAGCATGAATGGGGGAGGGTCAGAGAGAGAGGGAGACACAGAATCTGAAGCAGGCTCCAGGCTCTGAGCTGTCAGCACAGAGCCCGACATGGGGCTCAATCTCACAGCCAGCGAGATCGTGACCTGAGCTGAAGTTGGACACTTAACTGATAGAGCCACCCAGGCACCCCTTATTTAAAATTTTCAAATGCGTATGTATATGTGAAGTTGTCCTGAATTCCTATTTTGCCTATTTTTATATTTAGATATTAAGATTATGCAAAAAATTATAAAATAAGCTGGAAAGCTAATCATGTATTTTTATTCTATACAGAAGGATTTATAAAGTATGATACTTTATTATTTTAATTTGGTACATTTTTGCCAAATGATTCGCTGATTAACTTTTAAATTCTTCCCATGATTTCTGAGTCTTCTGGGTCGATTTCACTAACTGCATTTCCTAGGAAAAAATGTATAGTATGTTGATATTTTTAGAGTGTTAGCATAGGCTGATATATAGTATTATTTTTAATCACCTCTGTACTGTACCATATACCCTTTCTCATTCTAAATTTCTGTATTCGGATTTTATTTTAAATTACTCTTTTTTGGAAAATAGTTATTTAGATTGATTTCTTTTATGTTCAAAGAACTGCTTCTTACATCAATTCTACTTTTTAATTTTTATTTTAAATTGTTATACATTTTAAATTTATACATTTAAAAACGAATTAGTTTCTTCTGATTTTCTTAACATTGCTTTGTTGTACCTCCTTTCTAATTTGTGTAATTCAAGATTCAGTTAGCCTTTTTCTCCTTTTTTTGTACACAAATGTTCATATTTATTCATAACAGCAAAAAAAAAAAAAAAGGAAACAATCAAAATGTTCATCAACAGGCACATGGCTAAACAGATTCTGGTGCATCGACACCATGAAACAGCACCCAGAAGAAAAAAAAAGGAATGGACTATTGATACATGTAAAGACCTGGATAGATCTTGAGATAATTATGCTAAGTAAAAAAAGTCAACCTACTGTATGATTACATAACATTATCAGAATAACTAAATTATAGAGATGGAAAACAGATTAGTGGTTGCCAAGGGGTGAGGGATGGTGGCAGAAAGGGGAATGGGCGTGACCAAAAAGAGGTAGAAGGAGGGAGATCTTTGTAGTAATGGAATAATTCTGTATCTTGATTGTTGTAGCAGTTACACAAATCTACACATTGATAATATAACAATATAACTACATATATTCATTGCCTCAATGTAATTTCCTGGTTTTGATCGTGTGCTATAACTAGGGACAGCATACCTTTGAGGGAAATGGAGTGAAAGATACATGGGACCTCTTTTTACTATCTTTGCCACTTCATGGAATCCATAACTCTTCTTTGTAAATAATAAAAGCATTTTCAATCAAGATGAATAGTTCTTTTCAGTAACATTGACCACTTTCCAGGTGTTTGGTATGCAGTTTTATCCTTAGTGCTACTTTAAAACCTTGATGCAATTGTTATTCTAATGTTTAAACATAAGCTATTTATGAGGTTAATATAAATTTTTCAAACATTTGAAATTTTTTGTTTAATGTTTTGACATTAATTTGTAGGGTTGTCATTATTGTTGTTTTTGAATTGGTTTCAAAGAATGTATACCGTAGAATTTCTGAAGTTTTCTTTTAATTTATTTATACTTTTTAAAACGGGTCTCATATGTACTATTTTTGCAAAAGTTCCATGCAAAACTTTTTGCAAAAGTTTCCACTTGAGAAAGAAGTGCATTATTTCTGTTTTCCATATACAGTTCAATATAAATATGTTAAATAATATTAAATATTTAGGATTTATTAAATAATTTTTAATCTTATTTACTTTTTAAAGCCTATAAATGTATTAAAATCTGTACCTCCTACTGTATTTCTAATATTTCTTTTTGTATTTTTAACAGTTTTTGCTTCCTGTATTTTATATTATGAAGTATAATTGACTCTAGTATCATTATTGTAGATTGTATCTTCATACAAAAATAAAATATTGCATATTTAATTTTTGTTGAAATCTACTTTTTTGTTATTAATATAATTTGGCAATTTCTTTTTCCTTGGGTTTAATTGCTGCATTTTGTCCAAATATTTACTTGTAATTTTTTTGTCATTTTGCTTTAGGGAGGCTAGCTTTTGTTTTGTAGTCAAGTCTAAGGGTTTTTAGCATAGGTGTTTATTTTTATAAATGTTATGTTTGATTTCATTTTGTTATATTGTTTGGAGGTTTCTGTAAATTCTATTTTGATGTTTGCATGCTTTGCCTTTTTATTTTTATTTTATTTTATTTTATTTTTTTTTATTAAATTTTTTTTTTTTTCAACGTTTATTTATTTTGGGGACAGAGTGAGACAGAGCATGAACGGGGGAGGGGCAAAGAGAGAGGGAGACACAGAATCGGAAACAGGCTCCAGGCTCTGAGCCATCAGCCCAGAGCCTGACGCGGGGCTCGAACTCACAGACCGTGAGATCGTGACCTGGCTGAAGTCGGACGCTTAACCGACTGCGCCACCCAGGCGCCCCATGCTTTGCCTTTTTAAAGACTATTCTTTGCTCTTTCTTTGTTCAATTTTTTTTTTTTTTTGGCTTAACAATTTTCAAGAACCCTCCCCCACCCCTGCTGAAACAGTATTTTATTTTATTTTAATTTATTTACATTTTAATGTTTAGTTATTTTTGACAGAGAGAGTGAGTCAGAGAGGGGCAGAGAGAGAGAGTGGGGTAGAAGATCTGAAGCAGGCTCTACTCTGACAGTAGCAAGACTGATGTGGGGCTCGAACTCATGAACCTTGAGATCATGCTGTGAGCCCAAGTCAGACCCTCAACTGACTGAGCCACCCAGGTGCCCCCATAAACAGTATTTTAGAGGTTACTTTTAAAATTTAAAATTAAAAAATGGGGGGGGGTGGGGGTGCCTGGGTGGCTTAGTCAAGCATTCAATTGATTTTGGCTCAGATCATATCTCCTGGTTTGTGAGTTTGAGTCCCATGCTGGGCTCCGTGCTGACAGCTTGGAGCCTGCTTGGGATTCTCTGTCTCCCTCTCTCTCTGCCCCTCCCTTGCTCATCTCTCTCTCTCTCTCTCTCTCAAAATAAATAACAAAAAAATTTAAATACATTCAAATTAAAACATTTGAATATGTATTTTGCTGATCATCAATGTCATGAACTAGAAGCTGCTGCTACTCAGCTGCACTAAGTACCCATTTTTATTTACCTTTTTTTCATATAATATGGGGTTTTTGGATAGATATTATTAAATTATTACATATTAGCATTAATAAGCTATTATTTCCCAATCATTGTTCATATTTTATTTTTGTTTCACAATTATTACTATATTTAAGTGAATTCACTGCTTGGTGTGCATCTTTTTATACTACAGATTCACTTCTTGGTCTCTTTTTGATTGATCTTTTGAACAGTTAAGAATTTCAGGAAGAACTTTGGAAGATATCCTTTGTGAGCCTCTGCGTTACTAGGGATGATTTCTCTTGTGTGTTTTTTGTTTTTTTACTTGAATTATAACTTGGCCGAACATAGGGTTTGGTGGTAACTCTTTCTTTTCCAAAACATTTTTAAGTGTTTGTTTTGTTTTTTACCTTTCTTTTAATGGCTTTTAATGTTCTATAGAAGCCAGCTTCACAGGTTTTCTTCTGAGAGAGATAATTCTTGTGGGTTCCTCCCCTAGCCTCAGGGATACAGGATTTGCTCCCTTTTTCTTGAAATTCACAACTTCAGAAAGTGATCGAGAAAGGTAAGACCTTGGATCATTCTTGAGATGTTTTCTAGGTACCCTCACAAACTTAGGAAACATTAGGAATGTTTTCATCTATTGGTAAAACATGAGAACATTTTACCGTGTTAGAAAAGCTTTACTTTTATACCGTTTGTTATTTATTGTCGTATTTGGGTTTTTTCTTTTTCTTTTTTTTTTTTATTTTCCAGGAAATCAGTTATCCATTTCTTAATCTTTATTTCCTGTCTTCTACTTTAATGTTTAATCACACAATTTTTCTTTTCTCGTCTTTCTGTTGGAGGAGGTCACGTAGAGGACGTGACCGCCAATTGACGCCGAGGCTGAATCCGGGCAATCAGAGCTCAATCCGGGCACTCAGAGCCCCTCACCGCTTCCGGTTCTCGTTCTTGAAATGTTTGCGGATCCGCCCGCGCGCGGGCGGCTGTAGGGCTCCTGGTTCCTACAATGGGAAGTGTTTTCAAGGACAGTCTTGAAAGAGCAAGGTGTCGTTGAGACTATCAGGATGTGTACGTGACGAACCCGTTAAAGTCTCCGTATAATCTTTTAAGAATCTGACTGGCAGGTGCGGCGTCGCCTCGTCTTCCGGTTGCCCAAGACAAGCCTCCAAAGTGAGTAAGTTCCCTCGCTTATCACATCCGCTACCTCCTGGTCTGGAGTGGCCTGCTTGTTTCTTCCGCCTCTCCTTGCTATACCTGTATGGGCCAGTTTTCCAAGGAGCACCTTTGGCATTTTTAAAGTGCTTAATTTTGTTGCCTATTGAACTGATTTTATTTGCTGTATTCTAACATCTTGCTCATCTTTTTATCCTGAGATTGTCTTGCTCTTCATAAAGATATATTGAGTGATTTAATTTATTGCAATTCTATATTATAATCTTAAAAAAAATCCAGTTCCCCAATCCAGTCAGTTCCCTTTATATCTAGATGTTAACATGAGATTATTTCATAAAGTCCATGTTTCTTTCCTTCAATGTCGTTGGTAATAAAAATCAGGTTCCTGCAAAAATATAAGATATATTTTACCATTTCCCATAATAGATATTCTTTCAAAAGTATGTTTTTCTTTTGCATTTTTATGGCTTATGTCCGCTCCCTTTTAGTTTTTTCTTTTTTAATTTTTAATGTTTGTTTATTTTGGAGAGAGCGCACACACGCGTACAAGTGGGGGAGGGGCAGGGAGCGAGGGAGACACGGAATACGAAGCAGGCTCCAGGTTCTGAGCTGTCAGCGTAGAGCAGGATGCTGGCTCTAATTTATAAAGTAGGAGATCACGACCTGAGCCAAGTCCGATACTTAACCGACTGAGCCACCCAGGTACCCTTATGACCTCTCTCTTGTTAAAGTGCGGACTACTTTTATGAGTACCATGCTTATTTTTGTTTGGTTTTGCTCTTTTCTTTAACCTGAATGAACAGAGTATATCCTACTATGATATTTACCTGCAAACAGTGTTGGTGGTTTCTCATGGGTTAGCCTCACTGTCCATTTGACAGCTTTTGTAGCTGTCTCAGATTTTTAAGCTGGAGATAAGTGTTGTTGGTGTTGAGTCTCTCAAATTCCTGGTGTTTGGAGGCCCTTTCTATAATAAGATTCAGCTGGCGTTGAAGGGCTCTATTCCTGGTCCAGCTGCATTACATTGCAGAGTTGGGGAGTAAATTCCTGAGTAATTGAAGCACTCTTTAATTCTTCCTTTCACAAAGACAGTAAATAAGTAATCAACAGCCTGCTCACTGCTCCCAGATCTCCCAAGGTTAGACCTTCTCTACAGATGCATTAATATCAGTGGAGGTAAAGCGTCACATTTTGATAAACCTTTCATCCCAGCCACAGTTTTTATATTTCTTGGAATTATCTTGCAGTGGGCAGAAAAAGTACTATTTTCATATGGGTGTTGATCGCAGGAACATAGGGGGATGTTGGCAACATGACTCTGGCTACATCATAAAGCAAGCTGCAAGTACATAGATGGAGTCTTCCCTTTATTCCTTAGGAAAGTCTCCAAGACCTGGACAGAGGTCAAATGCTAGTAAGCTTGGTTGGTACTAGCCTTAGCGCTGAAGCCTGCCAGTATTAATCCTTTAGTTTCTGACTCATGGGGAGATTTGGGAGATCCCAAGTGTGTGACTCAAGGAACTAAAACAAGTGGCAGTTATTCAAACAGCTGAGAAATGTTGCAATATTTTACTCTTACAGCCATAGCAGTATAGGCATCTTCCTTATATCTCCTGCCCCCAACCTACCATTTTTCTTTAGGAAGATTCCTTGTTTAGTTACAATTAGTTACAATTACAATTGGGGTCATTAATTATTTCTAGTTTCTAATGGGAATAAAACTTTGTATCACTTTTTGAGTTTTTAGGAGTACTTCATTGTGGGATACTATGAGGAAGATGTCATGAAGTATGACTATTTAATTTGTTTCACAAAGAAGGGAATAGAAACTCAAGAACTTTGTCTAAATTAACATGGCCCCTGAGGAGAATACTTATTTCATTTATTCTTCTGCTCCTGCCATATTGAAATTTTGTATCATATACTTTCCTATATGCAGCTGATCCTGTAAGAAATGGAACTATTGCCAAAGAAACTTTGGTTAGGAACTATGGATTTGAATCTCATCTTTGTTACTTACTTAACTGTTTGATCTTAAATGATGCAAGCTCTCTGAATGTAGTTTTGTTCACCTGTGAAGTATTCTGTCTGGAAGATCAAATAAAATGAAGGGTATGAGAAAACTTTGTCCTATCATTGCAATGTTAGTTGTCTGTGAACATGTGAATGTTTTATATTTTCTATGTGGTCTAAACATCCCTGTTATTTGTTTGATAACCATTTAAAGAATAGTGCGTTGTGCATGATAGATATATTATACATATTTGTTCACTTAGTGCATTCGTGGCTTGTCAGTCTGCTTTTAAATGACTGGAATGAACTTATTTTCCCTTGATTTTCAGATAAGTTCTATAAAATCCAGAAAGAAATATTTAAAATGAGTTTTCACAACTGTATGTATTTAAGTGATGTTAGTGCCCTAAAATTATTGTTTATTTCTTATCTTTTACTGTGAGCATCATTATTTGAAGTAGTCTCTGCTTATTATACTATTTTATACTTATTACACTTATTGCTTGTCTTATTACTGTTAAATGGCAAGTTTCTTTTACTGTAAATTTTCATTTCCTTCCTTTACTGAAGCTTAAAAATATAGGCATTCTTGAATATAGTGAGGGAGAAAAGTATCTTTTATAAAATGCCCAAACGTTCTTTCTTTCTTAAGCATGTGGTTTCCTTTTTGGTGCAAAAAGAGAAAACTTACTGGTTTCTTTAATAAACCAGGGAAGCATGTTCATAGTGGAAGAGCTGCGGGATGTTCTAGTCCGACTCTAAATCTCTTCCTCCCTGGCGATTTCCCACTGGTTTCTGTTGTCTCAGCTCTCTGGGGTGTTTTTCTCCTCTTTTCGTTCAGGCCCCAAAGTGGGCACTGAGCATTCATTTCATTCTGTGTAAGCTTAGTTGAGGGCACTCTGAACATTTTACCAGACTTTATAAATGTGCAGGGATACAGTAGGAGACCTGGGACACTGGCTTGATAGTTCCGGTTGCACTCCATGTGGGCTCTCTCTCATGGGTCCATGCCTCGCCCTAGGCTTGCTGTGCTCGCCAGCCCCGGGGGGCCTGACCGTCTGGCTTCAATCTATATATACCAGAATGTTGCAGTCCTTTCTAAGTAGGAAGACTATATAATTTATCATCTAGACCAGGACATTTATGAGAATAAAATGTTGGTGCTGTAAATAATTTCACTAGGATAAGAAGAATAACTGTCCTAAGAAAACTGGGATATATAGTTTCCAGAATGATGAGAGAATCCCATACAGTAATGAGCAGGAGGGAAGAATGTGAGGAAGGTGTCATTTCCTCATAGAATAGTTTTTTTTTTTTTTTTAAAGTGACCTGTATGAAAGAGTCAGCTAACCATGCTTAGATTCAACCAGCCATAAGCATTTTGACATTCATGTTTAGAAATAATTGTTGTATATTGCTAGGAGAATGTGAACCTAAACGTTGAGATTTGGCTTGCCAGCGAGTCTTTTTCAGAGGACGCACACAAATTCAAGAAATTTACGTTATAGTTTCGAGACTCCATTCTTAAAAATATTAACTCATAAACTTAGAAAATATGGCTTCAGATTCAGAGATCTAATTTATAAAATCCTACTTTGTCACCCACTTTTAGCTGTGTCAGCTAAATGGAAAAAATATCATCCCCAATAATGACTCCTGGAATTGCATGTTTGTATCCTGGCTTATTCTTTAATTGTCAGACACTTTTACTGTTTAAATTGCTCATGGTATTTTTGAAGCAAACCTTACCTGAAACCTAAGCAAAGCCCTGAACCATTCCTCTCCATTTTTCATCAAATGCTTCCACTCTACCTTCTTTCTCCCCCTCTACCCCACACGGACCTTTATCTGGCAGTAGAAAGAAAAATACATCTTATGAAAGCTTTGGAAAAGGATTCAATTCCCTACATCAGAGCTTCCACCTCTCGTGGGACCTCATTATTTCTTTGAGGTTCTTGCCCTGCAAATCAGGTCTGTCCTACTGGCCCTCCTTCCTGCTTTTTTAGCCCTCTGCTCTCCCATCAAGTTTGTCTAGATGGGTGCAACACACCGTTTTTCCAGCACTGGCTGATTCCTCAATACTGTAATTGTACTTATAATGTTTAAAACAACATGTTAAAAATACTAGATTTTTTAAATATAAAAAACACCTATGAAGACAGAGGAAGTTGGGAGTTTAAGAAATTTCTTAGGATAAGAAGATCAGGAGGACAACATGGATTTGGGAAAGTTTGCTTTCTTGTTAAGTGCAAAACAAACAAGGCAGGGAAAAAAGGCTGGGGGTGGAAGTGGCTGACAAACATTACCAGAAACCTGAAACCAAAGAACAGACTTAAAAATCCTGTCTGCTCAGGTGAAAACTTGACAGGTGGCACCCTGAAGGTAGCTTGTGCTTGTTCAGGCTGCCCTACCCTGTGGCTTCTGATGTTCCTGAGCCTTTCTCCAGTAGTCAGACAGCTCGGGTGGCGTCTGGACACAGCACAACACTCCCATACACTTTTTGCAGGACATTAGTACCTGGAGGCAGTCAGAGTCTCCTTCTTAGTGGAAGATGTCTTTTCCTTTTTCCTCTTTGTCACTGGTGGTGCGGAACGGCTTCTGCTCATCGTTCTCTTTTAATCTGGCCCGGTGATGAAAAAGACCTACTGGGGCCCGCCTGGCAGGTGAAACATCCAGATGCTAAGCTCCAGGATTAATTTTGCTAGCGGTGGCATCTGGGAGTCAGCTCCTCTCCCCTGGCTTGGCTGGTGGGCTGGGTTAACCCCTCACCGTCCAAAAGGCTCATTTGATGTGTCAAATTAGCAGTCCAGCTCTCTTGGCAGGAAGAGCCACACTGATGTTTTTTCAGCGCAGAAATCTGTATTTAAACATCAGAGCCTTGAGGTTTTATCACAGACTTTGTCCCATGAGGAACAAAAAAACAAACAGTCTCTGGAGATGATAAGGAGACTGAATGATGTGCATGCTTTCCAAGCAACCCCTGCAGAGTCTATTCTGAGTAGGGGAGGCTGTTGTCAGTGTCCATCAAAGGGAAGGAAAGGAAAGGCAGAGACTGGGAAGAATGCTCCATTGAGTAAGAATGAGAGCAGATGGAAATATTATTTCAGAAAGCAACCGGGTACCCTCCCCACCCCATCACCACACACATATACGTACACATACACACACCACCACCACCACCACCACCACACTCACCAGGCACCTTTTTTGCATTTGAATTTTGCTTTTGTTCCGTGAAACTGTCTGTCTTATTCCCAAAAGTCAAAAAGATTTATAATCTGACTGCCTTCATGAAATCTTGCCTCTACCATGGCGTTTTTTGTTGTTGTTGTTGGAAAGTTTACGACTGAGCGTCTGCAAGCAACAGTACTTTTGAAAGGGGCTCTAAATATTAAACTCATTTCAAGTGTGACTTGAGACTCAGGCAGACTGCAGGAGTGGTGACAATTTATTACTCTTCGGAAGCCCTAAAGCAGAGTAAATATAGATTTACCAGTGATAATATGAGAACAACAGATCAATTTGATTTTAAGTAAATCCTTCCCCCCAAAAGCCAGAATTTGATTAATCCATCGAAGCTTGCTGGAGTCACCAGGAACTAATTGAAACATAGATTAGTTCCTCTTCTTCCCACACAGTTAAATGTATCTGGCTGAAGAAGGGAATATTCTGAACTTTTTTTTGTTGGCACAGATTGTCGGTTTTTCAGTAATTGCTTACCCCAAGTTTAAGTGTCATATGTCTAGTTTCAAAACAGTTGGGAAGCCTGAGATAATTTATTCATTATGATTTAGGAAAAATATCCTCATCCAAGTCTCCTAATGGAATTCTAAGGCTCTGTAACCAGCTTTGGCCCCAGTCTGTGTGCCTAGATGGCTGTCTGGAATGGCGTGCAAAGACCCAAACCCTCACCCAATTTATTCTGCTTGTGTCTAAGGATAGAAAAAGCCCTACAAATTCCAGAGAGATGTGGTAATACTTTAGTGTCATGACAGTCTTACTGGAACTTTGAATTTGAAGTCTGCTTTTTGCTCTGAGCCTCCCAGAGAACTTTTGAAACATTTATGCGCTTCACAGGTATTTGTGACTGGTGGAGATCAACTCAGTTTTACAGAAGGGGAGATTGAGAAAAAGAGAGGGTGAGGACATATCCAGCAGTACCAGAAAGTCAATGCCAAGATGGTCTAGAAGTAAATATTCATGGATCAGCTGGTATCCAAGAACTCAAGGTCATATGGACTTTCTAAAAGTGTGATAATAGGGGCTCCTTACATTTTAGAATTTATAGAGAGTGCTTCTGCATATATTCTTGAATTTGATGCCTGAACAACTCGAGGATGAGATTTGATTCCCATTTTCAGGTGAAGAAACTGAGGAGTAGAAACTGACAACATATCAACTAGTAAACTGGTGCAGTTAGTGCATCTGAGTCTGGGGCCAAGGTCTTTTGAATCATTGCCCAGTATTTTTCCTGTAGTTTGGCCCATTAATAAAGTCGATATGGGGAGCTGAGAGGCTGCTTTTGTCTCTTTTCAGAAAGTGGTTGGTGATTACAATGAGTTTTTTAGCTGGAGAATTTAATTTTCTTTTTTTTTTTTTAACACTGAGACTTTAGCTTTATTTATGTTCATGGACTCTGTCCGTTAATTTACTGTTTTCTCAGGAAGTGGTCATTATTCCGTTTATTTTAAGTAATAATGATGGCAGCGATATTAACTCCATTAAGTCAAAGGGTTGAAGAATGTCTGCATAATGGCAAAGTCTTCATATTTAGGCCTGATTTTTATTCTGGGGAATTTGATAAGCCTTCTTTTATAGGGTTATTCTTAAGAGTTAAGTGGGTATTTTCAGAAAGTGCCATGAAGTTCTGATTCTATTCATCTGAAAAAAAAAGGAATGATTTATGCGCAACTGCATATAAATGATATGTGCACTATATTCCTGTGTGTCCTGGAAGCTCTATTGCTTTTTAATATTGCTTAATAAAATTGAATATGAGCTTTTTTTTAAAAAAAGGTCTTACTTTGCTTTGCAAAATAAATAATAGGCCCAGGTGGCTTTTGTTCTGCTATAAATTTCATCACGACTTCAGGAAATTTCCCCAAATCATGTTGCTGCCCACTTTTGTAGGTGAAATATGGGGTGAGGGATTTGCTTTTCTTTTAATCTGTTCGTCCTGGAATTTTTCAAGTGAGAAAAGCAATTGTAGGAAAGGGCTGTAGAAGTGCGCTTTGACTATTACTAGGAAGGGAGTGTCACGGAAAATGTTGACTAATGAATTTTTCCCAGTGAATTATGAGGCCTGTAATCAAGCCTTATCAGTCGGCTGCTCCATCAAATCTAGTTAACTAACAATTTTCACCACTATTAATCCCTGACTGGGGTTCAGTGCTTTGGATTAAAGCTCTGGACTATTTAGAAGAAATAAAATATAGAAAGGTAGTCTACTTTGAAAAAGATTCTAACTCAAGGTATTGACAGTTGGGGCCTTCATAAGCCAACAGTTCAGAGAAATGTATAGACCTTGAATTAATTTCCAATGACCTGTATGCTTTGAAATCTCCACTTCAGATTTGTTAGAAGAAGTAGTTCAGTTAAATTATGCCGCCTAAGTGAGTGGGGAGAACTTGAGTAAAACATAACCCTCTCTTTCCCTTCTGCCAAATCTCAGAGGGTACTGATGATACACATGAGGAAAATAATGAGTCATATGGAGGGGAGAAGAGCTATCTGCCTTGCTAGATCAAGGCAGCATTGAACAGATGAGCGATTCTGCCTCATTTATGTGGATTAGAGCCAGGCTCATGAGTGTATTTCCCACCTGGACCAGTTTAAGTACACCTGCTTCATGACCTATGACCCTTCTCTGATTTTCCTCAGTTGTGATTTCTCATTTTTCAGATCTTGCATATCATTTTTACCTGTATTTCTCTGATGCTGTTTATCAGTCTTACATTTTAATTTTGATTACACATTATACATTTTCTACCTTTAGATCTGAGGATAAGTTCTGTGTCTTATTTACATTGGACGTTAATGGCATTTATGCCTTACTTAACATGTAGTATGTTCTCATATATTTATTAAATGACTCAATGGGTTCCCATGATGACTGAATTCTTCTAACTGTCCTTCAGAATTAATTCTATTAAATGCAACCAAATAATAAAATTTGAAAATAATCACATATTGGGGTGCCTGGGTGGCTCAGTTGGTTAAGTGTCCAACTCTTGATTTCAGCTCAGGTCATAATCTCACAGTTCATGAGTTCAAGCTCCACATTAGACTCTGCACTGACAGTGTAGAACCTACTTGGGATTCTCTCTCACCCCCTCTGTCTCTGCCCCTTCCCTGCTAGTGCTCTCTCTCAAAATAAATAAACATTAAAAAATAGAATAATCATATACCAAATGAGATCTATCCTTTGTAATAGATACATTCTAGTAAAGCTTAATATGTTTTAAAGACAAGTGTCATTTCCTCATTTGTTTTCTTTTTAAAACTGAATACAGAGTCCTATGTGAGAAATTGCTTAAGAATTGAAAATTGGGACACCTGGTGTCTCAGTGGGTTAAGTGTCCAACTTCAGGTAGGTCATGACCTCACAGTTTGTGGGTTTGAGCCCTGTGTTGAGCTCTGTGCTGACAATCAGATCCCTGCGTTGAGCTCTGTGCTGACTGCTTCAGATTCTGTGTCTCCCTCTCTCTCTGCCCCTCCCCCACTTGTTCTCTGTCTCTGTCTCTCAAAAATAAACATTAAAAAAATTTTTTTTTAAAAAGAACTGAAAATCTATGGCTGGATAAAATATGATGAAGTACATTATTTGTTTTGTTGCCATATTTATTGCTTTATATTTTTTGCACATATTATTTTGGTGAAGTCTTTTTGCATAGGAGAAATCTTGTAAAATCATATATTTGATAGAAAAATGATTTTCTAATGAAATATATGAAACTTTTAAAATAAATATTTCATGGAAATGTAAAAACTATGACTATATTAAATGAGGGAAGAGAAATCTGATTCCATAAGAGGATGACTCATCTTTTATGGGGGATGGGCAATTAAATTATAACTACTTGCTTTCTTTGTGTAATTTCCTATAGCCATAATTTGTTTATAAATTGTATAATTCAGCTTAGTCTGACGTACTTGGTGTTTACAAACTACCTGAAAACCTCAGTTTACATAATAACAGTTCTCACATTACATGTTGATGATGGATCAACTGTGGCTCTGCTCCATATTCTCTTCATCAAAGGATACATACTAGCAGAGTAGCCCCTGTCTGGTCATTTTAATAAATTTCATGTGTCAAAGGACAAGACAATCTCTCCGTATCTGAAACAAAAACCTTAACATTGTATTTGTTGCTTTTTTAAGTGTGGAAAACTGTGTGGATTAGGCTTGTGCTCTTCAAGCAAAGCAGGGAACTGATTTAGAGCTTTTGGGAAGGATGGAATTTGGGGGTTGACTGACTTTCGAGATGGGAATGTGCTGACATCAGCTGTAGAAGCATGGATACTACAGTGAGGCTGTTGACTAATTGACATTCAGGGAATGTTTCTTTCAAAAGTCCGATCCCTACTGGATGATTTTTAGAAGCAAAACACTGTTACTGATTGGCTGGGGTTCCTAAGCAGTTGTGATTATTTTTATGGCTGTGGAACTGTCACTGAATGATCAGATAGATTGAAAGAATTCTTGTGTTCACTTGTTTCCATGGTTTCAGAACATATTTTTTTAAAGGAATATGGAAACTTTATTACTTCATTCTCTGCTGGCAGTCAGAAAAGAGAAGATGGTGGAACTGTGTGAAGGTTTTTGTAGCTTGTATTTGGAAGTGACATTTGTAACTTCCATTCACACTTTATCAAAGAAAATCACAGAGACAAAGTTAATAGCAATCTCCAATCAACTCCTAGGGAAATACAGTTTTTCCTAGGGAAATACAGTTGACCCTTAAACAACATGGATTTGAACTGCACAGGCCTACTTATACACATATTTTTCCCCCATAAGCACAATACTGTAACCATATTTTCTCTTCCTTACGATTTTCTTAGCAACATTTTCTTTTCTCCAGCTCACTTTATTGTAAGAATATAGTATATAATACATATAACGTACAAGATATGTGGTAATCAACTGTTTGTATTATTGGTAAGGCTTCCAGTCAATAGTATACTATTAATAGTTAAGTTTTGGGGGAGTGAAAAGTTATATACAGATTTTTGATTGTTTGTAGTGGGGGGGGGGGTCTTTGTCCCTAACCCCTACATTGTTCAAAGGTCAACTGAGTTTTGAACAATGATATGATCTACTACACAGATAGAAGTTATGGTAGAAGGCAAATGCAGTGCACTTATATTGGTACATAAGGTATAATATTTCTTGAAAAATAGAGCTAAACATTATTGTATGGAAAATAATGCATTTCTGATAGGTCTTTAAATCCATCTTCCTGTAAATGTTTTTATGTGTGGCACTATTAGGGTGATCGTTAGCCAGGGAATCATGTTTATAAATGTCACAAATTGTTTTTTAATATATATTTTCTATAGTAAAGTCTGAGGAGCAAAAACATATTCTTTTTTTTTAATGTTTTATTTATTTTTGAGACAGAGAGAGGCAGAGCACAAGTGGGGGAGGGGCAGAGAGAAAGGGAGACACAGAGTCTGAAGCAGGCTCCAGGCTCCGAGCTGTCAGCACAGAGCCTGATGTGGGGCTCGAACTCAGAAGCCGTGAGATCATGACCTGCGCCGAAGTCGGACGCTTAACCGACTGAGCCACCCAGGCGCCCCCAAAAACATATTCTATAGAGCTTTATTTCTGATCTCATCTGAATTGAAAGAAGAAAAATATGACCCAATAAAAATAAGGCCACATAATAGCTGAAAGAACAACCCATTAAGACACCATTTTGGTCAACGTAAAATTCTCTACTGGCTTTCCATGGGCTAGAATGGAGAGTTTAACTTCTTTAGACTGGTTTTCCTAGTTTTATTTATTTTTTTAACCTCATATTAAGATGACTTATGACAATGAGCTTCATAATTCTATTATCATTTTCTAGTCTTGATGAATCATAGAAAGTACTTTAATATACAGTTGCTCAGTATCACATAACCTTTGCTTGTAATTGAAATGAAAATCAACCAGCCCAATATTGAGGCTGTGAAAAACCCAATATTCCTATTTCAGGTCAGAGAGTGAAAGCTTGGGTTTGTCTCTGGTCTAGTGTGATTTCAGTTACCACCTGCTGAGCCAGACAAATTGACCTATTTATAATTCTCCCTCAATACCTTTGGTTTTAGTTACTTTTTATCTTTAATCATAGTATCCCATCCTTCATAGCATGAATGAAATGGTCCATAAATGGGTAGATGAGACAATGCTGATTTATCTAGGTTGACTAGCTCACAAGATTTGTCAATGTTAGGCAGATTTTCTTTATTAATTAACTGGCCTTTTGATTGGGTTTGAGCTATGAGACATTTTCCTGAGTTTTATTTATTTTATATATATATATTTTAAGACCTCATTTTTTAGGACAGTTTTATTAGAACAGGAAAATTGAATAGAAGGCCCAGAGATTTCCCATATATTCCCTGCCCCCCCCCCAGACTTCATAGTCTCTCCCATTACTGACTTTCCACACTAGAGTGGTGCATTTGTTATAAGTGATGAATTTGCAGTGATTCATGTAGGATTACTTCATAATCACCCAAAGTCCATAGTTTATATTACAGCTCACTCTTGGTGTTGTGCATTTGGTGGGTTTGAACAAATGTATAATGACATGTATCCACCATTTTAGTGAGGCACAGAGTAGTTTCACTTCCTTAAAAATTCTCTGTGCTTCACCTGTATGTCCTCCTCCCACAAAGACAGCCACTTCTCTTCTTACTGTCTCCATAGTTTTCCCTTTTCCAGAATGTCAGAGAGTTGGAATCATGCAGCATTTCTTTTTAGCTCTGAATAATACTCCATTAATTGGATGTAGTACAGTTTATCCATTCATCTACTGGAGGGCATCTTGGTTGCTTCCAAGTTTTGGCAACAGTGAATAAAGCTGCCAGAAACATCCAGGTGTAGGTTTTTGTGTGAACACAGTTTTCAGCTCCTGTGGGAAATACCAAGGAGTGCAGTTGCTGGATCCTATGCTATGAGTATGTTTAGTTTTGTAAGAAACCTTCAAACTGTCTTCCAAAATGGCTGTAATATTTTTGCATTCTTACTAGCAGTGAATGAAAGCTCCTGTTGCTCCGTTTTCACCAGCATTTGGTATTGTCAGCACAATATTTTTAAAGAAAATTTAATATAATTCCCCCAAATTCCAATCCTATCTTAAGCTCATAGGCCCCCAACTTTATTTTTTTTTTTAATTTATTCATTTATTTTGAGAGAGCAATCAGGGAAGGGGCGGGGGGGAGGGGGGAGAGAGAGAGAGAGAGAGAGAGAGAGAGAGAATGAATGAATCCTAAGCAGACTCTGCACTGTCAGCACAGAGCCCTATGCAGGGCTTGAACCCGTGAACTGTGAGATTGTGACCTGAGCCGTAACTAAGAATTGGATGCTTAATGCCACCCAGGCACCCAAGCCTGTAAGTGTATATACAAACCTATACATGCTTCTAGTTGTGCAAATGTACATTAACAACCAAATATGTGCATGTATATAACAGTGACGATGATGGCGATGATGATACCTGACACTTACTGCCACTTATTCTGTGCCTCAGGTTGCATTTTGCATGAATTGTCCTCTTTAATACTCATCGCAGTGGTATGTATGAGATATGAACTATAATCTCTGTCTTACAGATAAAATTTGCATAGCAGTAAATGTTAAACCTAGAATTCAAATTCAGGTAGTCTAATTTCAAAGCCAACGTTTTTTTTTTTTTTTTTTTTTTTTAAATTTTTTTTCAACGTTTATTTATTTTTGGGACAGAGAGAGAGCATGAACGGGGGAGGGGCAGAGAGAGAGGGAGACACAGAATCGGAAACAGGCTCTAGGCTCTGAGCCATCGCCCAGAGCCCAACGCGGGGCTCGAACTCACGGACCGCGAGATCGTGACCTGGCTGAAGTCGGACGCTTAACCGACTGCGCCACCCAGGCGCCCCAAAGCCAACGTTTTTAACCACAAAGCACTCTTGTTTTCCCTATCATTAAACGTGTGTGTGTGTGTGTGTGTGTGTGTGTGTGTGTGTGTGTGTGTGTCTGTGTGTCTTCATATGTTATAGGAGAGCTGGAAACAAAAACAGGTCAGATAAATCCAACAGATTGCCTGAAGATGTATCAGTTCTGTATATGTAGTTGGATCAGTATTTCCACATTACTGTCTTTAACTCTGCAATTAAACTAGTAGCAAACTGGTTTCTTAGGTTTTATCAGTGTTGTCTTAAGGACAGCTGTATTTGTCTGACATAAAGCAGCTATCTCACACTTCCGCCCTTGTCTCTTTCCTGAATTATTTTGGACTGCTTCTCTCTGGTACGCAAATTGCCAATCTAATCTTTGCATGGTATGCTGCTAATATACTCCAGACACCACTATGTGAGTTTAAATTATCCAATGCCAATAAAATACTCACTTTCCGTGTCAAACAATGTGTGGAAGAAACATGCTTCACTTCCACTTATTGGTGGACATGATGAATTGGCTCTATAAACATAGTACTTAGCATGAAAAAACATAGTTTTCAGATAAACAGACTATTTTATTCTCTTCATTTTTCTTCCCTGCATATTTTTTCTCAGAAGTGCATGAAATATGTTTTGTTATTGCCTCACTTGGCTCTTTCAGGTTGGTTTCTTTTAGGATAAACAGGTTTTAGATTCCCAAGCAGAACCATGAAAGGAACACTATGAAACCTGCCTTCTGCATCAGCCCAAGGGGATGGAACAAAGTCAGTTCCCTGGTAGAGGTGGTCTTTAAGTAAAGGTCAAATAAAATTGTTCTGAAAGCTTAGAGATCAGCTTCATGTGGCCGTTTTAGGTAGGGGGGCTGTCCTGGTGAGAATTGGAGAGGAAAAAACAATATTCTAAAGCTAAAGCTCTTTGTTCTTTTTGACTCCTCTCTTCTTCATTTTAAGAAATATGAAATGCCGATTTGTCTGTGATTCTTTTTCTCTTCATTAGATTACACAAGGTGTTCGCTGGGGTATTTATTGTGGAAGAAGTTTAAAAAAAACATTGGAAGAAGTTGAAAGGTGTATCCTAAGGCTGCTGTAACAAATTACCACAAACTGAGTGACTTAATACAACAGAAATTTATTGTCTTCACAGTTCCGGAGGTTAGTCGTTTGAAGTCATGTTATCAGCTCTCTGAAGGCTCTAGAGGATGATCTTTCTGGCCTTGTGCTAGCTTCTGGTAGTTGCAGCAGCCCTTGGCATTCAAGGCTTGTAGATACATCACTTCAATCTCTGCCTCTGTTGTCACATGGTGTTCTTCACTGTGTGTCTCCAGGTCCAATTTCCCTCTTAAAAGGACACTCATTTTTGGATTAGTGCCCACCCTTATCCAGTACGACCTCATCTTAACTTGATAAAATGTAAAGATCCTATGTCTATAAGGTCATCTTCACAGGTACCAGGAGTTAGGACATTGACATATCTTTCTGGAGGACACAGTACCATTCACTGTAAGAGATAAGGATGTATAGTGAGTGGGAAGAGCACTGGTTTTGGAGTAGAGGCATTAATTACCAAGTTTTGGCTTGGTGGGAGGGTGTGATGGTTCACTCTCTTCATAACTGACATTGACTCATTCACCCATTTTTTTGAGTGGACAGTGAGGTCTGTTCATTCTTAGGTTAAGAGCTATGCAAATGTAGCTTTCAGAGAAGTTTGTTAGTTCCTCTTCCCAACCAAACTGCCAGTGTTAAACACTTGAGTAGAGAAATCATGGAACCACAACTTGGAATCAGGAGACTCAGGTTTGGTTTGAGCTCCAGGCTATGTGCCCCTGAATTCTGGACCTTAATCCTTCCAGAAGTCTGATAAATGAAGTGAAATTGCAGTTCCATCTACCCAACCAGATCAAATTGATACAATAATACTGTCATAAAAGGATGTGGAGTGGGTATTTTCTTTTTGCCTCAGTAGGACTTCGGAGGGGGTTGGGAGCTGGAGGCTAGGAGGGGGTGCTGTGACTTTTCTGTCCCTACTGCCCTGAAGTGCTCCTTGTCTAGCAGAAAGATCGCAAAGTAACACCAAGTGCCTCTCCCTTATCCTTTGCAATGTGACTTTTCAGGTTCTTCTAATAATAGGTGGAATCTTGCCCCTATTTTCATTTCTTTTTTTCTTTTTTTTTATTGTGTTAAGTATGTAACATAAAATTTACCATCTTAGTCATTTTTTTTTTAACGTTTATTTATTTTTGAGACAGAGAGAGACAGAGCATGAACGGGGGAGGGTCAGAGAGAGAGGGAGACACAGAATCGGAAACAGGCTCCAGGCTCTGAGTGGTCAGCACAGAGCCCGACGCGGGGCTCGAACTCATGGACTGTGAGATCATGACCTGAGCCGAAGTCGGCCGCCTAACCGACTGAGCCACCCAGGCGCCCCCCATCTTAGTCATTTTTAAGAGTATAGTGATAGAAGTATATCCACATTGTTGTGCAGCCATCACTACATCCATCCCGTAATTCTTTTCATCTTTTAAAATACACTCTGTACCTACCAGTTACTCCCCATTCTCCCCTCCCTTGTAGGCCTGGCAACCACCATTATATTTTCTGTCTATATAACTTGACTACTAGAAGTATCTCAGTAAGTGGAGTCACATAGTTGTTTTTTTCTGACTCACTTCTTTCACTTAGTGTAATGCCCTCTAGTTTCATCCATGTTGTAGCGTATTGCAGAATGTCCTTTTTTTTTTTTTTTTTTAAGGCTGAATAATGCATTGCATGTATACACCACATTTTTCTCATCCATTCATCTGTTGATGGACACTTGGGTTGCTTTCAGATTAATGGTGCTATGAACTTGGTTGTATAATTGTCTCTCTGAGACTTTGCTTTTAATTCTTTGGGGTAGTATACCCAGAAGTGGGATTCCTGAGTCACATGGTAATTCTATTTTTAATTTTTTAAAAATGTTTATTTATTTTTGGATTTATTTTGGATTATTTATTTATTTAATTTGTTGGAACCCTAGCTCCAACAAGCTGTGTGCAAGAAGCTCCAGGAACACATGCAGAGCTGCCTGCCATGTGGCTGGGGGTCAGGAATGGGTAGCTGCTACCGTACTAAGAGCTGAAATTGGACAAAATTAATCTCAGTTTATCCTTCAAGGCTTTCCCTCCAGATTGGAAGCCTTTAACATATTACAGAGTTCCAAAGGAATCCTATCAATTGGCAGTGCAATTGTTGTCTAGGAGCCGAAACAGATTCCTGGTGCTTCCTACTCTGTTGTCTTCCCAGACTCTTTGACCCCTCTCTCCTTCCTCCACCATCTCTTATGTATGGAGTGGGTTCTTGTTTTGCTTTGGGAAATAGAATATTAGCAGAAGTGAGCCTAGGCCTTTTGCACATTTTGCACATTTCAGGGCAAGTCATTGTTAGCTGGAGTGCAGTGACAGCCAATGTAGGATGGCAGCCAAGTGAAGAAACTTTTGCCCTTTCCCTTCCATTCTTCTCTGTCTTCATCCAGAGATAAACTAAAACCAGAAAAAGTAGTAGGGGGAAGCAGATTATTCTCACTTCCCTCTCGAAAGCTTTATGGTTGGTTTTGGGGGAAAGGGAATATGGGATTGGAATTTTATTACTCTGTATTTTTATGGTTGAAAGTGACCCCAAATCTATAGGATCTGTGTAAGATAACTTGAATGAACAGAAAAGATTTGATTGGCAAGAATTGGAGGAAAAAAATAAAACTATTTCAATGCATAACTGAGCAAGTTAAAATTGTTCAATAAAATGACTATAAATAGCTATTGATATTTTACATTTGCATCTGTGTTTTACAATTTATGAAAAAAACTATAAACATCTGTTGGTATATATCAATAAATATACATAACATTCATGTAAGTGTTTTGTAAACTGTAAAGTTCTATGAAAATGAAGTGTTCTTTTATAATTTCAAATAGTTGTTTTCATATATGCTCTTATTTTAAAAGTGGAAATAGAGAGCTACTAAATATCTGAAACTACCTTGATTTTCTCTAAAATTGAATGATTTTTCTTACTTCCTGTGATGTTCATCCATGACTGGTAGTGATATATAAACATAAGAGAATTTCTGACTTTCTGTAGAATTTATACTATTTTATACAAGATATTTCACATTTGGAAGTCCATTTAAACCCAGATATATTCAATTTTGTTTACAGACTAAATTATGGAATATTTGCTTAATATCTATGTTGCTGAATGTTCACATGTCTTACCCACTGCATATACAGTCCTGGGGTAATGTTGCTCGTAGGTGTATTTTACTCTCTGTGTTAGTCAGGGTTCTCCAATTAAATAGATTCACTAGGCCTGTATATATGGAATTGGCTGATGCAATTCCAGAGACTGGCAAGTCCCAAATCTTCAGGGGAGGTTGCCAGACTGGAGATCCAGGGAAAAACTAATGTTGTAGTTCAAAAGTCATCTGCTGGCAGAAGTCCCTCTAGCTCAGGGGAGGTCAGTCTTTTTATTCAGGCCTTCAACTGATTGGTTGATTCACAGTCATATTATGGAGGACAATCTGCTTTACTCAAAGTCTACTAATTTTAGTGCTAATCTCACCTAAAATATCCTCACAGAAACATCCAGAATAATGTTCGCCCAAATATCTGGACACCATAGGCTGGACAAGTTGCTTTATAAAATTGACCATCACCTTCTCTTTGTGTGTGTTGATTTCTAGTTCAGGTGTTAGACTTCCAGTTAACTAATTTCCTCCAAACGCTTTTGGGGTGAGTTCTTTGGCCTGTTTTTTCTCCACTTTAATTATGAATCTGGCAATTGGTTAGTAGTAAATTTAGAGCTAGTAGAACAAAATGCTTACATCATACTGTTAGTGATTATTCTTACATGGACTTCTTCACTCTTCTCATTGTATACTAACCTATTGGGATAAAACTTTACATATTTGAGTCTTATCTCCAGGTACAATATTATTATGTTCATACCATTTAAATATAAATAAGATATTGATTTTCCAAAGCTGTATTCTCAGAGTGTTTGAATTTTTCTTCTGTAATGCTATATTCATGTTTACTTACTCATACTCAGTAAAGACTTGATATCATGGACCTCTTCCTGAAAGCTATTCATCCCTAGGACTGATGGACTCACCACTATACATCTGGCCAATCAAGCATGTCTTACTCTTGTGTCCTAAGGCCGTACTCCATGTATTTGAAGCTTATACTAACTCCATGCTCCTTAATTATGAGGTTGAATTCATCACCCCTCCTTTCATTTCCCATCAGTACTTTATTCCTTAAGCTTTGTTTGGGGTCTTCATTTCTGAATAGACTGGAGTAGCTTCCTTTCCTCTCTTTCTCCCTCCTTCCCTTCCTACTTTCCTTCCTTCTCCCCTCCTTCCCTACCTCCCTTCCTTTTTACTATTATTTCCACATGGAAATAGCCTTACAACCAATCTCTGTGCTATAAACTTTAACCTCTATCCAGTGGATATCCATGGATATAACTGGGCTTATCCAGTTATATCCATCCATCCAATGGATATAATTGGGCTTATTTTCCCCAAATTCCATTTGCCTTACATCATTGGTTACATAAAATATTATTTTTTCCACATGAAATATATTATTATCGACATGAAAAAAGTTGGCATTCAAAGTCTCCCACACTATGAGCCCTTTAGCTATCCAAGTTCATCTCCTGTTATTTCCAAATACCAACATTCAATTCCAGCAAAGATGATTTTTTTTTTACTCTTCCATAAATAATCTTCTTGTGCTACATATTAAGCCTTTGTTCAGAATGTTCTTCCTGCCTTTCACCCATTTTTCATCCAAGACTCAGAGGAACTCTGACTTCTTATAGGCCTAGTTCTCTGTTTCCATTGTACCGATCATCCCTGTCAATCTCTCCATACAAAATACGGCCTTTTTAGTCATCAGGTTTTTCTCTGAATTGTTAAGTGAAGATGACATCTAATAACTAATTACTTATAACCTATCTTTTTTTGGATAAGCGTTTATAGATCTTTCCCATATGTATATTTTTAAAGTTCATATGCATTTTGACATACTTTTAAAATCTTGTTTGTAGATGAGAAGACAGCGTATGAGAGTCATAGCCTCAGGCCAGGTGGCTGGTATTGACCAGGTGTTAGGTACAGGTCTTTTGACTGCTTTTGTCATGCTAACACATCCCTCAAGACTGTTGCATAGATGAAAAGAATGGCATATGTGCATGGAAGCATTTTATATTCTGCATAGAATTATGCATGTGAGGGTTTGAAAAATGATATTTTATATGCCCATTTCAGGAGCAGGGACCACATTTTATATTCCCAGTATCAGTTTGTTCAACATGTACTTATTGTTGGTTTATTGTGTGTTTGAAATGTACTCAATTCTAAGGATATAAAGATGACAATATATGTTCTTGCTCTTACCGAGTTTACAGTCAAGTGGAAAAGAAATAAGTAAGGACAAATACAATACAACATGGTAATACCGTCATGGAGGGATGGAAGGCTATGGTGTAGTGGGAGAAATGGAAGGCACCTAAATTTCTGTTAATTTTTTTGTCCTGCAAATCTAAAAACCTTGTTGGCAAAAATGAAGAAAAGAAATAAAGAGTAGGATGAAGGAGACAAAGAAGGAAAGAAGGAAATGTTTACTCACAGCAGAAATAAAACCAACATAATGAATATCTGCCTTATGTTGGGAACTGTAAACTGTACTAGTCTGACACATTTCATTATCAGAAAATGTTATGAAATATCATTATCACTGTCACTGTAGCTGAAATCAAGAGAAATTAAATAACTTTCCTAAAGTCATACAATGTTGAGTTCATAGTAATGATAAAAAAACTGTATTGTTGATTCAAATACTAGCTACAAATATATTGTGTAACACATGTCTTTTAATTAAAGGACAAACCTAGAACTTTCCTTTCATCTATTTTTTATTTTTATTTTTTATTTTTTTTATTTTTATTTATTTATTTTTAAAAATTTTTTTTTCAACGTTTATTTATTTTTGGGACAGAGAGAGACAGAGCATGAACGGGGGAGGGACAGAGAGAGAGGGAGACACAGAATCGGAAACAGGCTCCAGGCTCTGAGCCATCAGCCCAGAGCCCGACACGGGGCTCGAACTCACGGACCGCGAGATCGTGACCTGGCTGAAGTCGGACGCTTAACCGACTGCGCCACCCAGGCGCCCCCATCTATTTTTTATTTTAAACATAATACGTGAACACTTAAAAAACACCAAGATCCTGAAGTCCATTTTGGCATAATATGGTCATAGTTATATTGAATGAGGAAAAGACAGATCTACCTTAGCAAATACAAAAAAAAAAAAACATCCAGAAAAGCTTCATTTTGTGATATTATTATTTTAGAACATTTTGAGAACTTCTGCATACTTATCAAAGCCATACTTAGTCTACTTTGAGAGTTCAACCAGCCATTGATAATTGAATAATAAGCCAGATTTTTGCTAATAATACATTTTTGCCGTGCTTAAGTGTTCAGCTGCCAACAAAAGCAATCTGCTGAGGGTAGAAAGAGTACTATGTATCTGAAATATAAAGATATCCACAGTAGGATTAGCTGGGTGGTGACGTTCACCTGCAAAATTACATATTACATCTTTGTACCCTGTCAAATATTTAAGTAACAAATCAAGCAAGAGAGTCTTTGTCAGGCTCTTATTTGGAACCAGATGTACCCTAGACTTTTGTCACCATCTGCATATTTAATCTTAGATATGAAAACATCATATTAATTATAACTGCCCCATTAATTACATCGGATTGTTTAGGACATGAGGTGGCAAATATATCTTTCAGTGCAGGTGGTACGATTCTCAGTAGAACTATAATATGCATGGCAAGCTGGACAATTTATTTATAATTCACCCTGAGTGAAATTCATTTCATCAAGAAAGTATGTAGATACTTCAATCATTAGAGAAGTCACAGTCCCTTTCATTGTAGTAATTTTTCTTTTTATAATACAATTTTTTTCTTATGGAAGAAAAACGACTTTGCTGTAATTGGTTTCTACTATACTTGATTCTTTTATGCATACACCTGTCTTCTTATCTGCATGTCTCTCAGATTTAAGGCTGCAGCATTGGCTCTAGCTCATGGTGGTATTTGTGTTGCACTATGGATTGAATTGAAATCCTTTGAACTCATTTAGGCTGTGACATTTTATGGCAGATTAATTAAAATGATTCGTAGTTACTTTAGCCTCAGTGGGAAAATAGAACAGGTTTCTGATGTGAAATTCTCTCTTTGGCCTCCTTTGCTTCCTGCCTGATTATTTTAGCAATCTCTGCATTACCATGTTTCCTTTGCGAGTTATTTAACATCAGTGTTTGGGTTGCATAAATAGAGAATTTAGTGTTTGTGGACAAAATCAGAATGCTCGCAATACCAAGTGTGTGTAACCCAGTATCTATCCTTGAATCCAGGGAACCCACTAACTTCCTGGGAATGAAACATCACAAATGCTGGATCCGGCTCTTTTGTTAAAATTTGTTCCAGCAATGCTTCAGACCAACCTGCTTGAAAAGTAAAAAGTGGAGAATGCCTTATGCCACAGCACCAAGTTGCTAAGAAACTAACTCCCAGAAACTATTTCTTTCTAGGCAGTTCAAATTCACCATAGGTAACATGAAATTTTTCCCCTCTCTTATCTCAGACTGGTGATCCTTCATATCCTATCTGAATCAGGAAGTGACAATTGTCTCCTGCCTCATTATCCATGGACATTTAAACTTTGTAATTTTCAAACGTTTGTTTTAGGCAATCCAATGACTGTGTGAAATATATCTAATAGAATGCTGTAGTAAGTAAGATGAACAGAATGTTAACTCTTGGTTACTTTGTTAGCTGATTTTTTCAGTCTGTTTCTCTTTAAATTTTTGCCCTCTTATTTCTCCTCCTTCTAGATTTCTGCTCCCATTTGATTATTATACTCATTAGCTTTGGTAGAAAACTGAAATTAGACTATGCTCATACTTGTTAACAGTTCTAATAAAAGGTGTTCCAAGAATTAAGGGAAAAGGTACAATCATAAAATCAGCTTATAAGAGTTGAAGGGAAATTTAGAAAATACAGAATCCAATTCCCTCATTTGGGTAAGAGATTTTGGATGTGAGTTTCAGAGGAATACCCTAACATATTTTGAAAGAGATCAACTTGGCAAAAACTTTCAGTGAGTAAAATAAGATTTGGTGTTATATGGAATTTTTTTTTTTTTTTAATATCTCTACCAAAACTGTAGAGTTGAATAGTGAATTTGGAAAGTCTAATAATAGTATGGATGATAATATGACATATGTTTGTTTCAATTGCCTGTTTTTGGTGGGCACTGCAATAATTACTACTCTTTTTATTGAAGAATAATTGGCATACAGTGTTGTGTTGGATTCAGGTGAACAATAAACATAGTGATTTGATATTTGCATACATTATGAAATGGTCACCATAATAAGTCCAATTATCATCTGCCATGATGCAAACTTGTTACAATATTACTTACTATATTTCCTATGCTACACATTACATCCCCATGTCTTATTTGTTTTATAATTGGAAGATTTTACCTCTTAATCCCCTACCCCCCCTCCTCTCTGACACCATTATTTCTCTCTATGAGTCGGTTTTGTTTTGTGTTTAGATTCCACATACAAGTGAAATCATCTTATTTGTCTTTCTCTGACTTATTTCACTTAGCATAATACCCTCTAGATCCATCCAAGATTTCATTCCTTTTTTATGGCTGAGTAATACTCCATTATATATACATACCACATCTTCTTTAGCCATTCATCTATTGATGGACATTTAGGCTGCTTCCATATCTTGGCTATTATAAATAATGTGTGTTGAAGATAAGGGTGCACCTCTCTTTTTGACTTAGTGTTTTCATTTTCTTCAGATAAATATCTACAAGTGGAATTCCTGGATTGTATGGTAGTTCTATTTTTAATTTTTTGAGAAATAATTAATACTCTTAATTCACATGTATAGAGTTATGGCTCATAATGGCTATATTGCTAACTCAGTTTCTATTTTTTTTTATTTTATTTTTTTTAAATTTTTTTTACGTTTATTTATTTTTGAGACAGAGAGAGAGCATGAACGGGGGAGGGTCAGAGAGAGAGGGAGACACAGAATCGGAAGCAGGCTCCAGGCTCTGGGCCATCATCAGCCCAGAGCCCGACGCGGGGCTCGAACCCACGGACCGCGAGATCGTGACCTGAGCTGAAGTCGGACACTCAACCGACTGAGCCACCCAGGCGCCCCTGCTAACTCAGTTTTTAAATATTTTCATGTGTACTAGAGTTCAAGTCTTTAGTTCCAATCCAAAATGTTTTTCTTAGTACCATGCTATAATTAACGATGATTCAAAAATGAAAACAATTCTTAATATGTACTTTGGAATTATATTTGCTCTACTTTAATTTTATATTATATTTTTCTTCCTTTTTTTAAAGTAGTCTTTCATAAATAGATGTTTATGTTTCAGACTTAAAAGTTGTCAATTGACTATATTGCCATACCTTCTGATAAATGTTACTCTTATTCCATAACATTTTCAGATTTCTGGTGTGAATCAGTTAACTTCAGGTATTTTTATACACTCTCTAATTTGATGTTTTCTCCCCAGGAGACAGAGCAGAGGTTCTACAAAGCTGAGAAGAAGCTGATTTTAAATTGTTAACAACTGATGGCCTGAGAGAGAGGCCTCTCTCAGCCCCAGGCACTGCTAGTGGCTATAGGAGGGGAGGGGACAGTACATTCTTGTGATTATTGTACAATTGGATACCCAATGTGTCCATTAGTTCTTTCTGGATGTGCCCCCCACCTCAAGCCTCCAAATGCTAGATTATTCATAGGATTCATTTGGCGGTTCTTTGGGGACTTTGGTGGTTCAGTTCACTGGTCTGATGACCTCACTGAGATAGTCACTTCTCTCTTTGTCTCCACAGGTAGCTATATACTTTAAAATCTCTTGTTTTTTAGGCACCTCTCACTCCAGCTGGTGACTGGAAAGTTGACATAAGTCCCAGTTACTCAGGGTGGCATCCTTTTGATTCATCTCAAAAGATTCATGAATCCTTGAGTGCTAATTTCTGGGAGTGTAAGCTGTTCCTCTGTAGGATGTCTTTCAAGTTCACTCTCTTCTGGTCATCTCCTGGTCACATCAGGCACATCTGCTGCTTGATCACTTGGCCACTTTTAGATAGAAGGCAGGTGCAAGTCTCCAGTTTGGGAGTTGATGGACAGAACTCTATTTTGGGGAGAAGTAAGTTAATGTTCCACCACTACCAACCTCACCCCATGGAGAAAAGGGGAAAAGAGGTAGCTAGTTATCTCCTGATTTAATTCTCCTCAGGAGGCAAGACAACCCTCCCTTCCTGGCAGGAAAAGTTACTTCTCAGAGACTTATTTAAACTGTGAGATTCTAGGACCATGACTCAAACTTCCTTTGAACATGACTATACAGAATTTAGCATCTTTTATTTTTAACTGTGAGCCGTTTCAACAGATACCCTCCGGCCAGTTAGTAGCCCCTTGGGGAGAAGAAAGACCTCTCAGCTAGTACTTTATGTGGTACTATGTGTTTAGGTAGATAAATAAGAGGATAAATATAAATTATACACATACATAGATTATATATTCCTATTTTTGATAACTCAGTTTAAATAAAGTGATTATGAGTCTTAATGATAGTTGGTAACAGGTATTTAATATTCACGTATAGACCCCAAGAAGAGCTGATCTCTGTCACAGGACTGTCCCCAATGAGCTTAATAATAAAAGTAATACCAAATTTTTGTATGCTAAAAAATGAAGATTCTAGAAACCTATGACTACAAAATAAAAAATCAGTATATTTTTATGCCAGGTATGGGGGATGCAGTGGAGGAAAGAGGGTAGATGCCTCCAATGGAAGACCTCAGAAAGGGAGCCTTGTAATTGTTCTGGTGAGAAGGTAGATTTGTTGGTGCCCACATGAAAGGAAATGAAAAGATGAGTACAAGAAACATGATGAGTTACTGTGAAATCATAACACAGAAAGAAGGCGTCAAAGGTGATGGCAAGCGTTTAAGCTTGGAGGGTGGGAACACTGCTACTCCCCTCTTCACAGTGAACATAACTGCAGGGGAGGATAGTGGCAGCTGCTGCCTGTAAATCCATGCTGATCTGTAGGAGGTTTCATATCCCACACGTGTGAGTCATGCTCTGTTTTCGAGTATGTGTACCCATAACAAAACTCAGGCTCCACTCTGCATGTGGCATCTCCCTAGTCTGCTCATGATGCAGAAGCGGAGGTAGAAAGGTGGATGAAGCTCAGTGATGCTAACACTGCCATATTTAGGCTGAAGGCCTTTAAGCCTCACCTAGCTTTTATCCTGCCAGGTGATTTTATTTTAAAGTAGTTTTTAATTGCTCATGATGTAATTGAAATCCTTTATATTTATATGTCTTATGAATGTGTTCCATCTAGTCTGAAAGCAGCATTCTGAGCTAGACTGAACAGGAGTTCTCATTATATCCATGAGGAGAGTTCCCATGTCTGCTCTTCCTTTACATGGCAAACATCTCAGGTCCCTCCCCTCTGCTATGTGGCCTTGAAGGCCCAGTGCAAACGTCAGTTCTTCGAAAATTTAGCCAATTGCCCATGATTATCTCTTATTATTTTGTTTTAGTTGCTCTAGAACTTTCTACACATGTATGTTATTATTCTTATTTCATTGCCCTAGTTATTTATTACTTGTCGTTCTCTGAACCAAGGCTCTGATTACCATTGTTCTTAGCTAAGACCAGGGGTGTCAGAGTTGAGAAAATATCTATAAACTTGTCCCATCAAGTTCTGGTCAAAGAGCTGATATATTCAATGGGCATGATCAGATTCCTGCCATATCATTTAATCCTAAAGTCTGGGTTGGGGAAGGAATCCCAGACAGTAAATGAGTCATAGAAGACTGCAATTAGGGAAGAGGGAAGGAGAACATAAACCAGGATCTCTTGATTCTCAGTCCTGAGGGCTTTTCCCTTAGCTCAGTCTGTTTTATTTTAGTGTAGAGAGAGTTGTTGCAGGGATCTCACTTAAGATACTTTCAGCTTATCCATCGTATTTTAAAATCTACCTAATTGCATTTCATGAAACGTGCTATTCACTATGTTATACACAATCCTAATACACCTTTTCCCTTTCATCGGTTTAGGAAATGCAGTGAATGAGCTTTATTAACTTGAGCATCCCACAACGGCCTCCATTGTCATTATCTATGACATTTTACATTTTTTTTTTCCAGGCCTTTTTAGAAAGCATTCATAGCTGAATCAGTTTTATCTATGGTTGAATTTAAAATTCACAGGGACCATTTTAAATGCATTGTGATAGTGCAAATAGGCAACATTTACCTGATTCCCTTCATCCTCTAATTTTATCATTCTGCTGAAAAGAGCTATTGATTGTGTCGGGCATGATTTGTCCTTTATAAAACTGTGCTGCTTATTGCTCATGATTCCATCATCCTCTGGATTTTGATAAATTTCATCTCATTGGGCCTGTTTTATTATTTTACTGTTGATATTAGACTTACCAGGCCATCATTTTCAGCTTCACTTGTCTTGCCTTTTGTGAAATGTGTACTTGCCCCCCATATACTCTAAGATTATCTCTATTTATGCAGTTGATACTACAGTGACTGAAATTTCACTGTTTGAGACTTACACAATATAGGAAGCGCCACTCTTACAGAAAAGCCTCTTTTAAAATGCAAACATCGTGGGAAGTGTGACATACCTTTAATACTCTAGTGACAATTAGTTTTAATCACCTTGTTTTATATTGAAGTGGCATCATGAAGACACAGAGAGCCAGCAGGAAATGGGGATATTAAAAGCAGAGAAGGAAGGAAAGAGAACAAAGGGCAGATGAAAGGTTGTCAGTGCCAACTTCTTGCCTTCTAGGATTAATGACCCCTCTTTTTCAAGGAGGGGTTCTTATTGGGGATAATTCTTCTACCCTCATCCTCTACAAACATGCCTATAATAATGCTGAAACAAGAATTAAATACAAATTTATAATCTACATTAAGTTTAGAAAAGGAAAAAAAGTCCTTAATGCACAAATCAACTTTAGGGCAAGTGATACTGGAAAAATACATGTAATTTAAAAATGTTGTCTATTTCCCAGAAAAGGAGTATGGATTCTCTGTAATGGTCATAATAGCTAACATTTTTTGAATACTCACTGTATGCATGTCCCCATTTAATTCTCCTGGTAACCTAGATGCTCTTTTGTCTGCATTATAACTATGAGAAAAGTGAGGCAAATAGAGGTTACTTGTCCTCTCTCATGTGGAATTGTTGGGGTTCAGAGTGAACAAATAATTCTTGAGACATCTTTGATGCAAAAAGGTGGTTTTATGAAATCATGAGGACACGATCTGTGGGCAGAAAGAGCTGCATTAGGGTTATGAGAAGTGACTGATTATACACTATCAAGTTGGGAGGGGGTTAGATAAGTCTCTGAGGAATTTGGAAGCAAATTCAGGGGGTTAGCTGTCGTTAGAAAAAGGTCATTTATTACTGTCTAGTAAAACCTTAGCCATGAGACCCTTCAGATGTATATCAGGGGGCCACATACTTGAAGGATGATTGCTAACATATATCTTGGGAGGGGTGGGTAGAGATAAAGGAAGTTTCTGAAGGATTTTTTATATGTTAAAGGAGAACCAGATCCTGGGTGTGGGGATAATGTTAACCTAAGATTGCCTTTTGCCCTTAGGTAAGTGTCATCATCCATACAGTTGAGTTCCTAGAGGAAAGTCATTCTGCCTGTCTCAAGGACTTATTAATGGGCTCTGGGTTGTAAGGAAATGTAACTTTTTTCTTTTGCCTTTGTTCCCCACATCACTCTTAATGTGAAAATGGTGGGCCTGGGATTCAGACCTAGTCTGCCAGAGCACACGCTCCTCAGCACCACACTCTGTGCTCACACTATGGCCAGCAGGGTTGATCCTGTCTTCTGGCATCTTCATCGTCTCTTACAACCTTGGAGGGATTCAGGCTTTGATCTGGTTCTTACACCCGCTGCTTCTATTTAGTTTTGTCTGTTCTTGTTTGATAAACATAGCCTTTCAAAACTATGAGCTATAAAATGCAGAAGGGAAAATTACTGTATATTATTGTATAAGTGAGGTGACACTTATAAAAATCTATGGAAGAAATTAAAAAGCCTTCCAGTCGAACAGGCATTCTTAATGTGAAAATTTAAAAATGCGGTGAAAATTTATTAGTTTAAAATGAATAAAATACAAATTCTTCATGGTGGTTTTTTGGAGGGGTAGGAATGTAAACTATGTTGTCTTAATAAAAACAAGTCCTTATTCAATGCTTAGAATTTGAAAATTACCATACTGGATACAGTAAGAGATCTGAAGAAGTAGAAAAGCTAATATAACATTCTGTTCAGTCCTAATTAGACATAGTAATATTTATATTTTTATTCAGTCACTTACCTATTATTTCATTTACTTACTTGTTTGATAAATGCTCATAAGAACCCACTGAGTGCTGGTTAGCTGTAGTATATCTAGTTCCATATTATAAAAAAACAGAACAGGGTCATGATGCATTTATCTCTGGAAAGAGCGTCAGTACATACAGAACTAATAATAAGCAGAGGAAAATCTAGCTATTATATGGTCTATGAACACTATTTCAGGAATTTCTTATATTTTGTTATCAATTCAAATGTTTACTTTTCCAGAATATACATATCATGTCAGGATATGGGAGTTTTCCATTCCCGCTAAGAGCACACAATTTAATGGTCAGTTATTGCTGATGCATATTAATGTTGGGCAAATGATGTGGATGGTTTTATCAATAAAATGATTCACTATGTAAATATATTAGAAATTGTTCTCAGGTATTCTGGGCATAGGGATTAAACACCTACTGTGCAATTAAATACCTAGCAAAATAGCATACTTTTCCTAGAAGTATGTGTTCAATTTGATTACTCAGGGCTCAGAATGTGAATAAAGAGATTATTATCAAGATGTTATAGGCTCATCATAATTTTCCAAATCTTGTTTGTGCTCTTTTTTATATATTACAATTTGACACTTTAAAGTTGGCCTAGAACAACTAGAAAAAAAATGGAATTATATAAATATATGTCAGCCTAATCCATTAAAATTGTACCTAGAACTTTAATTGGAAACATAAGTATAGTTTTCTAGTGTGTTAGATTTTAGAGCATTAGTGTTATTTATTTTTATTTTTCATCTCCACAACAGTAGACAGATTCCATTGATGTAATTACACTGGTCAAGATAGCAAATTATTTTTTATTGTTTTGATTATCTCCCATTTTTTTGTTTATATGAGTAGGCTTATTAAGACATTTTATTTGTAAGTACAGAGACTCCCATAAGCCACTCTTTACAGCCTCCATCTTTTATTCCCTTTGTGAAAATGTGAAGTCCTCACAGCTGCTTTAGAGACATAAAAAGCTCTGATTTGTTTGAAAAAGCTTCAGTGCACATAGGCAGTGTTTAAAGAGGCTTTGGCAAAATTAAAAGTAGAAAGCTTTTAAAGCAGATGTAGGGATTCTGTCCACTGTAAAGTGAGTCCAATATGGCAGTGTACATTGGAAAACCATCTAATTTTGGTCATCAGTTGCTTCTTGAGGTTAGTCTAATAGCTGGGGTTTTCTGGTTATTGACGAAGGAGTAAATTCAGCCCAGTATTCAGGGTCCTCCAAAATTCTTTGCTAAATAACTGCGGTGGTCGAAAATAAGAAAAAAGGCAAATAAATGTAACTGTTCTATAACATATATTTTGCCAAGGCAATAAAAACTAATTTCTTTGATGTTGGGAGGTCTTTTTGATCGTCAAAGGGAATTAAAATTGTGTTGTCATGTTTTTCTTTTGATATTTAAAATATTTATTTTACTTTAAAGTATTTTTTCCGTTCTCTTTGAAAAAATTATGGTATGCATAATAAGGTTTCAACTAACAATAAGAGAACTGGTGCCAGTTTCCTTATTCTGTATTTACTGAATGTGAATTTATATTTTGTGCTAGATGCTGTGGAAGATATAAAATGTAATAGACAAAATGTCTGCCTTCAAAGAGGGTGTGCTCTCCTTGGGGTAGAAAATAAATGTGTAAGTGAATAATTAAATAGCAATGGAAGGAACTTAATGTACTGAGCTCTGTTCTGCAAGAAAATTCTGATAAACTACACGCCAAAGTGATTCACACAGTTATAGTAATCTTTTTAGAATATTTCAGCAGGAGATGGAAATGGTAGAACATTCAGATTTTGAAAAAAAAAAAAAAAACCGGGGCACCTGGGTGGCTCAGTTGGTTAAGTGTCCAACCAGCTCAGGTCATGATCTCACGGTTCGTGGGTTCGAGCCCCACTTTGGAATCTGTGCTGACAGCTTGGAGCCTCGAGCCTGATTCTGTCTCTCCCTCTCTCTTTGCCCCTCCCCTGCTCATGCACTGTTTCTCTCTCTCTCTCAACAAAATAAATAAGCTTTAAAAAAAAAATCAGGCTTTAATATCTGGTCCTACAACTTACAAGTTGACTTATTTTGATTTCTCTGAGATAATTCCTATTTTATAGGGTCCTTTTAACCACTGAGAAAGTAGAAGTCAAACATCAAGCTTGATAAACGTGGACATGCCAGTTCTTTTAAAAAATATATTTTTTACTAAGACAATATGCATGTGTGGAAGATTGGTTAGAGTTGGGCTTTTTCTAGTAGCTTTTCCTTTGCCAAGAACAGCAACAGAGTAGAGAATGTTGTAAAGGTGAGTATTAGAAAGGAATAAGGAAGAGAGGAAGGACGACTAGTTGACAGAATGTCCTGTAGCTCAGCACTGCTCAGAAAGGGATAGTGAACTAGCATCAGCTTGTGAACTACTTAAACTGAAATTTACACAGAAATTTAGAGCTATGTGTTTAATTTTTTATAGCAGTCTAATAGAGTAATTCTGTGTTGATTTAATAATAAAATTTGGGGGTTATATTTTTTTATGTCTTCATGGTTTTTTTTTTCATTTTTCTGATTATTTTTATTGAGCTTTACAGATGTATCAGTATGCAATTGGTTCTTCAATTCAAGTAGTTTAAAAAGCCCTGTTCTAGTAGAAAATTTGAATTCCACTAATTGAAAGTTGGTATTTAACTGTGATTTTTTTTTTTTTAACTAACTGCACAGTTTCTTCTGTTTCCCAACTGCAATGTGCACAATATGCTATTGTCAATGTAATATTTGCAGCTGGGGCTTTGAGGACTTCATGACACCAGCATGTCTCTGACTGTTCAAATGGAAGACTTGTGGGAGACAGGGGTAATACATAGAATTTTTGCCAGTGTCATAGATGAGATGGAAAACTTGTAAACAAATTGGTGAAAGTTTAATAATGCAGAACATCACAGCAACAAGGGAACAGCAGTTGTCTAACAAACAGCACCGAGGCAAATGTCAGGTCCTTTAGAATACGCGTAGGACCATGGATACATTGATACAGGCTGGCCCATGACACTCAGGCAAACACTGGTAGTCAGCATTTCCTTCCTTGGTGACTTACACGATTCAGTCTCAGTCTGGTAAATACCTTGAGGAAGTGAAGACCAAAGAAGGATTGTCCGGCATTGAAGTAAACCAGATGGGAAGGGCAAGAAAGACTTCTATAAACAAATCTGTTTCCTGCTCCCATTTCCTCCTAACTTCTGATACTTTTGGTGTGTGTGTGTAAAGTTCCCAGGCAAAATTGCTGAGATCTTGGATTATAGATGGCAGGAGTTTAGGATAAGCTATTTTTGGATTTGGTGGTTGAAAATAAGGCAAGCCTACACAAACTGACAACACAGTCTGTAGACTAAAAGTAAACCGTCAATGAATGGCTAATTTTACTCCTTCCTTTTTGAAGGGAAAACATAGCTGGCAAAGTCATTTATTTGTCTATCAATTCAAAGCTAATATTTTTACAGGATTTTCAATCACTGTAAAATACGCTTTTACCAATACATTCTTTTATTTGTTGTTTTTTTCTCAGGTGTCCTTCTTGAATAAGAAAAGATCAGAAATAGAATGAGGACCCTCAGAAAATTCTTTTAGTGTTGTTTATTTTTTGTTTGTTTGGAGACAGCCATAAACACATATTCAGTTGTACAAAATAATACATATATCCCATGAACCTTTCCCTCAGTTTTCCTTAAAGGTAATATTGTGCATAACTGTGGTACAGTATCACAGCCAGGAAATTGACATTGTTGTAATCCACAGAATTTTTTCAAACCTCATCAGTTTCACATGCACACACATTTAATGTATGTGTGTAGTTAGTTCCCTGCAATGTTATCGCATCTATAGATTTGTGTAACTACCACCACAGTCAAGATTCAGAACATTGGCATCACAAGGATCTCTTGTGCTATCTTTTAATGGCCAGAATCACTTTATTCTCTTTCCCTCCCCTAATCCCTAGAAAGTGCTAGTCTATTCCCCATCTTTATTGTGTTATTTCAAAAATGTTATATAAGTAGAATCATACAGTATGTGAGATTATGTGATTGACTTTTTTATTTAGCATTATTCCCTTGAGATCCATCAGGTTGTTATGTATATTAGTAGTTCATTCTTTTTTAGTGCTGAGTTAGTATTCTATGGTATGATATATCACAATTTTAAATCATTCATTTCCTGTCAAAAGACATTGTTTCCTTACAGTCTGTTCTTTATAATTGAAATACATTCTCCTCCATTATCTTCTTTTAGAAACATAGGAGACATTTATTAAGTGCTCATGTGTACCAGGTGGTATGCTAGACATTTTTCATATACCAACTTATTTAAAGACCTAAGTCCATGCAGTGGGTACTATTATCTCTGCTTTATACATGAGAACAGCAAGGTTCAGATAAGTTCTGTAGACTGTCCAAGCCACAGTGCAAGCAAACAGTAGAAATGGAATGTGAACTCAGGCAGTTTGATTCCAGTACCTATGATTGGATTTCATTATTTCTCAAATTATTTCTCAAAGTAACAAATTAAATGCAGTTATAGCTTTATGTTTTATTGCTCTTACTTTTCCCAATATATGATTTTGTACAAAATCATACATTTGTACAAAACTTCTGAATACATAAGTAAATAATGAAAAGAGATATCAAAACATATCTGACATATAAATAGAAAAACATTTCTTAAAATGACTGTTTATTATTTCTGAATGACAATTTTATATTATCATCCCATGAAAAACTTAGTTAAGCAAAGGCATTTGTAAATGTTTATCCTTTAAACTGTTGCTTGGACACCAGGGCTAAACGCAAGGTGGGTGGGGAAGGAGAAGAGTGTTTGTGGAGGGGGAGGTGGTGGTAGAGAACACTAGAATCCTGAGTTGATGAATTTACAGTTGTCTCAGAGGCATGACCCTTAATTGGATCCGTCTTCCATATTGGGTGATGTCTTCCATACTGGGAAGGAAGGTCAGATCACCCTGGGAGACTTGTGCTTCTCCTTCGGGTCTGATGATTAATCTCTCTCTTGACCCAGAGTTTTCTGATTAGTGAGTATCTCTAGCCTGAAGTACTGGGCGTGATCTCAGTCCTTGGGTAGAGTGGCAGTGTGTGGGCAGCAAGGTGGCACACAGTTTAGGCAGCAAGTGACCCAAGCACTCTAAGAAGCTGCCGATGTACAGGAATGGCAGTGGGGTGACCCCTGGCAAGCTGAGGTTTGTCTTTCTGTGGAGTAACTGGAAAACCTTGTTTGGGTGATTCCAAAACACAGGGGTCAAAGCTTGCATGCTTCAGGACAATTCAGGGATACATACAGTAGGTAAGAGGCAGAGAGTGAAGCAGCGAAGCATACCCAGCAATTGGTTGAGTACTGCGGCGGGAACAGCGCTATAACTCGAGGAGAATGTGAGATGCATTAGTTCATGCCAAAATCTGAGTGATGAGTGGTGCCTGGGGGGCTCAGTGGGTTAAGCCTTAGACTCATGATTTTGGCTCAGGGCATGATCTCTCAGATCATCTCTCAGCCTGCATCAGGCTCTGTGCTGATAGCATGGATCCTGTTCAGGATTCTTTCCCTCCCTCTCTCTTTGCCCCTACCATGCTCATACATGCTTGCTCTCTCTCTCTCTCAAAATAAATAAACATAAAAATAATATCTGAGTGATGAATCCTGAGAGGATGAAGAGACCAAAGTTGCTCTCATTAGTTAGGGTATGGGAAATACAAGATCAGTAGGAAGACAGGGACACTGGCAGATTCTCTATTTTCTTGTTTCTTTTGATCCTTAATGGAGTTACACTGGCCCTGGTTAGGTCTCAGGTTGGTAATTTCAAAAACTATTTCTCAGTTAGGTTTATAACAAGAACTGAGAGGTGTGTGGTTTTGTGTAAAACAAACACAACACACACTAGTGGATTTCAACTCTTATTCTGATTTTGCAGACTCCTTTGGACAGGTCATCTCATCAGTCAGGGTTCTTATATAGAACATACCAGGGTAACTTTGAGGGATTTTTCAACATTAAAATTGTATAATTCTGTGAAAACCACTTAACATTTTCACATTCTGTTGAACTATCATTAATACTATAGTTAATTTACATTTAACAACTCAAAAAAGTTATTATATATATATATATATATACACACATACACATACATACATATACATATATACACACACACACACGTATATTTATGTGTGTAAGTATGGACCTATCTATATATAATTTCATATAAAATCTTCATTATTAAGAAATGTGTAAAGAAAGACTCTTTCCGGGGCATATCATTATTGGCTTTAAGTATTTGCCTTAGAGGCGCCTGGGTGGCTCAGTCGGTTGAACATTCAACTCTTAATTTCTCCTCCGGTTATGATCTTGGACTTTGTGCATTCGAGTCCCAAGTTGGGCTCCACACTGCTGACAGCACAGAACCTGCTTGGGATTCTCTCTCTCTCCCTCTCTCTCTGCCCCTCCCCTGCTCACACTCTCTCAAAATAAATAAACTTTAAAATAAATAAGTAAGTAAATAAATATTTGCCTTAAGTCTATTGAACTAAAAATGCTGCCTTGTTTTTTTTTATGCTGCCTTTACTTCTATTTCAGTTGTGAAAGCAAGATTCCACACAGGAAGGTCAGGGGTGGTGCTGTGTGACTAGATGCTGTGAAACAGGCAAAATCCATTTGCTGAATGGAGTGAACTGTGTGTGGGCAGGGGGGAGGAGAGCAAAGGGAGTGGCATTTGACTAAAGCAGCAGAGGTCCTTCTTCCCCAAAGCAGTGCACTGAAGATCCCTTAGAACGGAGGTTCTTCTTTAGGGAAGAATTATCATATCCATACCTAGAGGGGAGATTTATTAGGGACTTGATGGAGGGACATAAGGGGAGAAGGGGCTCTAATGGAAAAGAAAAGAAATGAAGGTGCCACCAGCAGGAGTCAGGCTTTTCCAGTCCTGCTCTAGGCTTCCCCAGAACTGTATTGGGTATTCAAGGATTCCTGGCATGAGGGACCCACTCCAGGAAAACCTAGAATGAAGTGCTTCTATTATCATTCTGTCTTAACATTAGATATAAATTTGCCACTGATAAAAATTACTTTACAGGGAAATTACTCTTAAGGAAGAAATTGTCTGACTAAAATAAACAATTTTATCTGAATCTGAATAAAAGCAATAATCTTCAACAAAAAGCTTCTTTCAGCATTAAACTCATTTCACTAGTTTTTGTGTGTGTGTGTCTAATCCCAGCAATGTCTTTTGTACTCACATTAAAAGAAAAGTTTGATGGGCTTTTGTTTCCAGATGCTTTACATCTCATTTCTGCTAATTTCAATTAAAAAAAAAAAATTACAAGCTGTCATTTTTTTCAAATGTTAACAGGTATTTTTTTTTTTTTTTTAATGCTTGGTGGATATTCTGATCAGCCTCAATGAATAAGTTGTAACAGCAAATTTTGGCTTCAGTGTTCACGTCTGATTATTTTATTACTGATCATTCTACTACTTAGATGAGCAAAGCAATTCACACTATTCAGAAGAAAAGAATATGTTGGAATATTTCTATGTATGGAATAATTAATTGTTATAAGGCTAGTTTATGTTGATATAGTATTTGTAGCAAAGAAATTATCTGTTTATTATAACAGAAGAAGTAGAACAGCTATTATTTATTATTCCAATTTCAGATGAAGAAAAGCTCAAGGAGTTTAAGGACACTGACCAAGGCATGGTAGTAACAGGGGTTCAAGAGGCATCTGGAAGTTTTGATTCCTGATTATTTGATTCCTGAGTTATCCTTTCTTCCTTTTGCTATTTATAAATTCATTTTTTGATTACTACAATAAGTCGAAAACAACAGTGATCATTTAGGACCGTCCAGCTTCTCTGTGCTCTTTATGGTTTTGCCACAGCTTGTTAAAATTGAAGCATCTGAGAAGACACAAGAGAAATCTTTGAAGTGGTAGTCCAAGAATCTTATCAACAGCTCTTGCACCCCCTGACCATTTCAAGAATGTGAAAGAGTGAAGAAAAACAGAGAGAGAAAGTGACTGGAGAGACCTCTCTGGAGTGAGAAGGTGCATGTGAGCCTTGTAGGGTGCAGAGGGGTGCTGCTGCCTCCTGTTTCCCAAGCCAAACAGGCAGGCTCCTAGCAGCTCAGGGTGCTCTAGGTGGCTTCCCTCCATTCCTGTCGCAAGCCTGAAAGGGAGAGAGAGAGAGAGAGGGAGGGAGGAAAGTGCCGCTTTGAGCTACTGCAATCTCTGTGGGGCAAAGGGTGAGTGTACATTTCCCATGGACCAAATGAGGCCACAGGAGAGGAAGGGTGGATTAAAATTCTGTCTAATCAGAGATTAGGGAGAATAGGTGGAGCTCAGAATATTTTTAGGGCAGTGAAACTACTCTGTGTGATACTATAATGATGGATACATGTCATTATACATTTGTCCAAACTTTTAGAATGTGTACCACCACGAGTGAACTCTAATGTAAAGTATGAACTCTGACAGTACGTCAGTGTAGGTGTATCAGTTGTAACAAAGGTACCCGCTCCGGTGGGATAAGGTCATATTAGGGGAAGTTATGTAGGTATGTGGCAGGGGGATATGGGAAATTTCTTTATCTGTCCTCTCAATTGTGCTGGGAGTCTAAAACTGCTCAAAAAAAAATTAAAGTCTGTTAAAAAAAAAATATCCTGCCTAAGAGGACCACTTCAGAAGGCAAGGGAAAACCAGCAGCAAGAGGGGTTTAAGTCTCAAGTTAGCAATCTATGGAGGAGAAGCAGGAAACAGTTAAATCCTTCTCCCTCCCCTGCCAAAGAACAAACATGGTCTCTAATCTGGTTTAAATTATTTCCCCAGTATTCAAAATGGATCCCATAACAATTTTAATCTGATCACATTAAACCTTTGGATTAATTTGACAAGATTTAAAATCTTGACACTAACACTATTGATAAACATAAAAGAATAATGGATATGCTTTTTTTCTTAGATTCAAATGTAAAATAGTTTTTTACAGTTTTATTCTTGTAGTTACTCACTTTTTTCATTGGGATAATTCCTACTTAATTTTTTTGTTGCTGTTTCTAATACGAATTCTTGAATTTGATATATGGAGCTGGAATTGATGTTTTCCATATCTCTCTTTTAGTATTTCTCTTTGCTGAATTCCCTTATGAATTTTATTTTTCAATTAATTACATTTCTAGGGCTTCTGCATCACATCATCTGCATCTAGCAAAGATATATTCTGCTTTTTTTCCTATTATATTTTTGCTTACTTTTGGTTCATAAATTGTGAAATTGATAAGAGCTTCTTAAATATCACTGGTTTTGAATGAGTACAGATCTTATTTCCTTTGCTACTGCTTGTGAAAAAGACTTTAACACTTTCCCCATTCTGTATGATGTTAGATGTTGTTTTTAAATAAACACTGAACCCCATCCTTCTTGTCCTTGTTAAAGGGTTTTAAAATATAAGTGGGCATGATATTTTATCAAACTTTTTTTTGCCATCCCAGATTAAATAATACAGATTTTTCTTATTTATCCTTTTTATGTGACATATGATGTTAATCAGTTTTATAAACTTAACAACTTTTCACTCGTGTGACGAATGTACTTTGGCATAATAAATTGTTGACTTCTATTCTTGTTGTGCAAAGTGATCATGGACAACATCACTGGCAAAGCAGATTTAACACAGGGCTTAAATTTACTGGCAGAGAAGAGCATAGCACAGACAGGTCACCCAAAATCTCACTGGTCCACAATTTAGGGAAGCGTAGAAGACTTATGGTATATGGTGGCTCATTTGCCAGTAGAGGGAAGCCCCTTCCTGGTCTTGCTCTATGTATTCATGTGGAGAGCCAGGGTATATCTATGTGAGTATGTAAGAAATGTAAGTTCCTTGGCCTGGAAAGGGCTTTTATAGAAAAGGGGACTCCTAGAATGTAGTGGCTGGTATTTGCCTGTTCTTCCCTTGAGGCATTTCAGATTTGAGCCAGTTCTCTGCTAAATTATCAAAAGGGAGAGAAAATAAATTAGGGCTGTGTAGATTTGACTCTCCTCTGTTCCTTATTGCTTCAATTACAATTTTAGCATCCATGTTCATCAAGAAGATTGGGCTGTATCATAATAGTTTTTACTTTTACTTTTAAAAAATTTTCCATAAAGTTCTTTATTTTGTACTCCAAAATAATAGTCATTTAGGACTATTCTGAGGCTTGGGGGTACTTTTGTTTGAACCATATGATTAATTTTGAATTTAACTTTATGTAATTGATTCTAATTGTTTTTCTGCATCTGACTTGTGTTAATTTTATGTCTCTTTTAGCCAAGCTGTTTCTTTTCCTATTTTGTGTTCTATTGTATAGGAAATACTCTGTATGTTTTTATCTTCCACAATAATTTGGAAAATAGAGAATATGATATTAACTTTATAAGTGGCAAATTAAACAATTTTCATAGATTTCTTAAAGTTGTATTTGTGATACTCTCATGAAAACAAAAAAAAATCCAACTTAACTTCATTTTATGGAAAAGTAAGAAGATTAGTACTGCTGCTCTTTTCCTCCCTACCTTATGTACTTTTCATTAATTTACTCTGGGTTCAGAAGCCCTGTTATTCAAGAAAAAAAAGTGTTCTTCTGTTAAAGCATATTTTGTTATTTGTATTCTCTGTTGTCATAGTTACACCAATTATTTAGACTTACAATATCAGCCTTTCTCTTAATAATGTTTAATGATTTCTGAAGTTTTTCTTTTGCTAGTTTCAGTGTTTATTGCTAGTTCTTTTCTATTCTATGACTTCTAAATGATAGAAATTCGAATTTTTTATATTCCAGTCAACTAATGAACATCTTTCATTTTTTTCATAGACATTTGAGTGTATTTTCTGAAACATTGAAGCTCTGAGGTTGCCATTCTGCTTTCAACCATGAATGCCAGCTTGACTGGTTACCATGTGTTTTGTGTTATCACTTCTATCTGCACTGCCAAAACTCAAAGACATTTCTCTATTGTTTTCTGCAGAGAAAAGAACAACAGTAGAACTCCCTTTTTAATAGATGAATTTTTAGAGGATTACTGTTTTTTAGTTTTGAAAGTTTCAGGATCAATTCTATTTTCTTGTAATTTAAATAGTAAAATTACCAGGAAATACATTGCTTATTAAATTGCCATGAATACAGTGATACTTTTTAGTATCTTTTTCTACTCTGGGAAAATCCTTTTTATTAGAATTAGCTTTTGATCCATCCTTTTTCTCCTTGGGAGATGACCACTATTTTTAGGTTGAATATATGTCATTTAACTCTCCATATCTATTATCTTTTTGTTACTTTGATAGGTCTTTCTTCTGAATTGTGTGATTACATCTGAGGCTTACCCTTTTTTCCTTAAAAACTTATTTTTCTGCTGTGTCAAGTCTGCTATTTAGTACTTTGGGTAGAAATTTCATTTCAATTCTTAAAGTGAAAAACTACATTTACTCTTTTCTAAGTTTTTTTTAATGTTTATTTTGACAGAGAGAGAGACAGAGAGACAGAGAGACAGCATGAGTGGGGGAGGGTCAGAGAGAGAGGGAGACACAGAATCCAAAGCAGGCTCCAGGCTCTGAGCTGTCAGCACAGATCCTGACGCAGGGCTGGAACTCACAGACTGCGAGATCATGACCTGAGCCGAAGTCAGACGCTCAGGCGCCCCTACATTTACTCTTTTCTTATTTTTGTCTGTTTGATAAAAGCATGATTTTGCATTGCATTGAGACTATGTCAGAAATTAAAAAAAAATTTTTCCCATTTCATTGAGTAATCCTATTTCTGGTGAAGTATTTATTTTTATTATTTTAAATTATACAAGATAGAATACATGCAGAAAGTTGCATAAGATATATATACAATATAACAAAATGTTTATAAAGTTAACACTCATGCAATTCCAATCTAGGTCAAGAAATTGAACACAGCCAGTGCCCCAAAAGCCCTTTGCATGATCATCTCACGTAATTTGTAAGGACTGGTGCAAAAGTGAAAATGGGATGACCCTTGTTTTATTTATTTTTACAATTTTTTAATGTTTATTTTTGAGAGAGACAAAGCATGCATGGGTGAGCAGGGGAGGTGCAGAGAGGGAGACAGAGGATCCGAAGTAGACTCCACTCTGACAGAGAGCCTGATGTGGCACTCGAACTCACAAACCACAAGATCATGACCTGAGCTGAAGTCAGATGCTTACCTGACTCAGCCACCCAGCACCCCCTTCCCCCGCCCCTGCTTTAAAATTATTAGGAATTTCAAGACAACAAGAGCAGAGCATTAAATCCATTAAATCAAGCCTGGTCCCCTTCTGAGCATGTGATCCTGCACAAACTGCATGCTTAACTTACAAACATGCTGTGAGGAGCAAATGAGATAATGCATGTGTGGCTTGCAAGTTAAGTAAGCATGATGCATGGATTTTGGTCAACATGCAATTTTATTTTCTTGTCTCCCATATCCAGTCAGGATAATCTTCTCCTTTCCTTGAAAGAAAACCCCAGCAGGCCTGAGATTATAGGGCAGATTCTTAGATAGGACACAGTCCTGAAGAAACTCTCACAAATATTCTACCAGTTACATAATTGGAATGTGAAATCCTGTATAATAATTGGAATTCATAACTTTTTAGCTTACACTTCCCTTCCTTACTTGGACATGCTTTGGTTAGAGACCTGTAATGGGGAAAGTGGGGCCCTCCACCTCTTACTCTCTCACTGTTCTTTACTCTGAGTTGAGGTGGGGAAGATATTAAGAGAATAGGACAATATTGCTTGGTTGTGTTACTTAGAGTATTGGCCTTGGCAGATCATCTAAGTTGTCTGTCTTTTCTTGCAGTTTGTTTAATGAGCACTTCAGTTCAGAGGCTGTTGTTTCCTCTCCTACAGTACTGTGGTGGCTTGTGTTTTCTTTCTAGGCCACATGATATCCACCTTTGCTATTGCTGCATAGAAGTTTTTGTTGGGCTTCAGGCAGCAATATTAGACAGGACCCAGGATGAGCCCATGCCAGTCTTTTCTCCTCTATGGCCCACATCTGGTCTCTGGGGAAAGGCTCAGTTTCTCCTGCTCTGATGAATTCAGGCCAATACCAACACTCTGCCAGCCAATGATGAGTTAAGCCAGCCCTCTGTATCACCTGAATAAGGGTCAGACATCAGTTAGCCAGACATGTACATAGTCTGCTGCATGCATGAGTCAGGCTGCCAACTGTTGGAACACACTTACAAACACTTTGATTAGTCCTATTGAAGATCATCCTGGTTTTCTCACACCATCCCTCCCTTCTGACTAGGCTCCAGGTCAGCAGAAGACTCTGAGGAGGGCAAGAGCTGCCTCCAGAGGTACATAGCAAAATTCCTCCAATAACACAAAAGTTTGGTCCCAGAATTCAAATGCAGGTTTGAACACAAATGAGGTTGTGTTGTTAGGAGTTGAATGAAAACAATAATTTTTGGTCTGGATATAAAGGTAATAAAGGTTACACTGTAAAGCTTACCCTATATTGTTGTGAATTATCAAGAATCATTCTTGGACTACCAAACCTCATATCACATTCTGGGCATTTTGAGAATAGAGAGCCAGATAGAGGATGGGTTCAATTATAAGCAGAATCAAGTCTGTGTTACCTTGGGATGCCTTATATTTTACAGTATTTCTCACCAGTCTCCTCGAATTTCTCTCTGACTGCTTGTTAAAGGCCTAAGGTCTCCAGGAGTTATGAATAGGTTTCCTGTACCTCTTTGTAAATCCTGCATAATTTGCGGTGGGAGTTTTTTTTTTTTACTGCCATTTTGCTATCTGGTAACCAGCTATTAGATCCTCTCATATCCTAAAACATATATAACTTTTCAGAATACTTAATACTAGGTACTTGAATTCCTCCAAAAGGTCCTATGCAATTTTTTCCTCTACTTACTCACCCTTAAATGAAGAATGAGCCACATGGGTTTATTGGGTAATTTAAAGTAAACCACTCCACAGTGTGGGAAAGATGTTTTTTAACAACCGAAGCAGATGGAAAGTTAGTATGTATCACTTATAAAACAGTTATCAGTATAAGTTATCAGTATAAGTATAACAGTTATAAGTATCACTTATAAAACACTTTTAAAACAACTGTTTAAAAACTGATTAATCTAAAACTGATTAATTAAAAACTGATTATCTGTTTAAAAACTGATATTTTAAAAATGCAATTTCTTATTTCTAGGGAGCATAGAGACTAGTAGATGTCCTGAGAGGAAAAGATGGGGGGCGGGGGACTTACACTTAAGCAGCTTGATGAATTCCAAAGTTCCTGCATAAAGAGCCAAAAAGAAACTTCAAGTAGGAGACTTTCTATGGAACCTGAAGGCAAAATGCAAATTTAGTCTGAGGCACCTGAGCTTCCACCCTAAGTGGTGGAACTCCAAGAACCGGTTAATTTGAAGGAGCAAAGTGAAATTAAGAGAACAGTTTCCAAAAGGGATCCTCACTCATGAATAAGGCATAAGGCGATTGGTGGCAAACCCTAAGAGAACACATTTCCTTGATCTTTTTTTTTTCTCCTTTTTTTGTCATTGAGAAACATAGAATATCCTTTTTAAAAATAGTTTTAATAAAAATTTTTGGAAATAGATTTCTAAGACATCTTCTTGAGCATTCTCCCACATCAGTAGCTATTCCTTAAAAATAGAGTTAAATTAATTTTTACATTATTATTTACATCTAATATCAATATTTACTCACCACTTTACTGCAGTGTTTACTTACTAAATAGTTCCTGAACCTCCATCCTATCAGGCACTTTATAAGAATAGGCTGCAGCAGTGAACACAAGCAGATGAAGCCATATTCTCACAGAGCTTGCTTTCTGAGTGCAACAGGGATTGAGAATAAACAAGCAAACACATAAATATGCAGTATTTCATTTGGCCACATGTGCTAAGAAGAAAAATAAATCCAAGAAAGGAATGGAATGGGGAGCAATAAAGGGTGGAAAAACAGAGCAGGGTTATTTAAGATAGGTTGGTCAAAGAAGTGATGTTTTCTGTGGCAAAATTCTCATCTAATTCAGGTGAGGAAGTTAGCTCTGAAGATGCTTGAAGAAAGAGCATCAGGCATATGAGCAAATGCCAGTTCAAAATATTAAATTAGTACTATTTGTAGAAGTTGCAATAATAGTGACAACCGTTGCATCAGGTACAATTTATTAAATGCATAGTATATATTCATTCATTATTCTAAACAATTTCTGTACATCTTTATGCTACTGTAAAAGTTTTCTTTTATGCCCTAGAGGGATTTTGTGTGTGTATGCATAGAAGGGACTATTCAGAGTTTTACTTTTCTTTTTATGATTAGATTTTCTAATTTTTTAAAAAAACGTAACTTCATGTACAGTTGTAGGAAATAATACAGAGATTGTGGGTACACTTCACCTGGTTTCTCTTAATGTTAACATCTTGCAAATCTAGAGCTAAGACAACCGGGATATCGACATTGGTACAATCCATTGGTCTTACTTAGTTCACCAGTTTGACATGCACTCATCTGCAGCATGTGTAGTTAGTTCTATGCAGTTTTATCCCATGTATAGATTTGCTTAACGACCACCACTTCAAGAGACAGTTCCCCCCCGTGAGGATTCTTCTCGCTGCCTTTTACAGACCTACCCCCTCTTACCATTCATGCTGCCAGTCCCTAGTTCTTGGCAACCACTAATCTGTTCTCTATGTCTATAATTTTGTCATTTCCATAATGTTGTATGAATTAAGCCTTACTGTATTTAATCTTTTAGAATTTTTTTTTAGTCAGCATTATTCCTTTCAGATTCATCCAGATTGTTGCATCTTTCAATAGTTCATCCCTTTTTTGAGTGTTGAGTAGTATTCCATGGTAAGGATGAATTACAATGTATTTAAACATTTAACTGTTGAAGAGACTTAGATGGTTTCCAGTTTTTGGCTACTACATATAAATTTGCCGTGAACATTTATATATGTTTTTAGGTGAACATAAGTTTCATTTCTCTTGAATAAGTGCCCAAGGGTGGAATTGCTGTGTCGTGTGTTAAGTACATATTTATTTTTGTAAGAAGCTGCCCAACTATTCTCCAGAGTGGTTATATCATTTTATCTTCCCAACAGCAGTGAATGAAGGATTGAGTTTGTCTGTATCATCTCCAGAATTTGGTATTGCCATAATTTTTTTTTATTTTGACTTTTTAATAGGTGTTACTTTGTTTTTTAAAAATAGCGTTCAGTTTACCAAAATTATAAATTGAAAAAACATCCCTCATCTTTAAGTATGTAAATGCAGCTTGTGTGAATAACTATTCTATTGATATGTCTATAAAATTTTAGCAATCACTTTTAAGGGGCCTTTTAATATTTAGTACTATTTAAACATTTAATCACTTTTCAACATTTTAAACTGAATATTTACATTTAATATGAGTTTTTAAAAATACATTTGTTGTCATACTAACACATGAAATCTTTGAGTACTTAAAAATAAACACATCAAGTTGTATACCTTAAATAAATATAATTCCTATGTGTCAGTAGGACATGAAGTATGTCAATAAAGCTGAAATAAAGAAAAAACAATAAAAAAATATCCCTTCCCCATACTTAAAAATAAACCTAGGAGATAAAAGTTTTAAATAAGGTGAAACTGAAGTTCTCTTAAATAAGGTGAAACTGAAGTTCTCTTAAATGTTCCAGTATTCCACAAAATAACTTTCTTTGCACTTGTGATTTTAAATTGAAAGCTTATTAAGGACTGAAGTTGCAGTTCTTTGACAAACTTGCAAAAATAATTCCATAGACGAAGGATAGTCTTCTAAACAAATGGTGGGAAAAAATTGTACATCAGTGACCAAAAAGCTGAACCCTGACCTGTACTCAGATATTATACAAAACTGAACTCAAACTGGATTATAATGACCTATTTGTATAAGATGAAACTACAAAATTTTAAAAAGGATATAGTAGAAAATCTCCATGACTTGGTGTTAGGTGACAAGTTCTTAGACATGATACAAAAGGCACAATCTATTTAAAAAATTATAAATTGAACTTCATCAAAATTAATAAGCTTTGCTCTGTGAAAAACGCCGTTAAGACAATGAAAATACAATACACTAACTGGGAGAAAATATGTGCAAACCATATTTGCAAAGAACTTATATTCAGAATACTAATTAAAAAGCTAAACTCTAAACTCAAAAAAATAAAAAAAAACACCCACCAAAAATAAACAGAAAAAATCCCCACAAACAATCTAGTTGGAAGTAGGCAAAAGAAGGGCACTTTCCCGAATAAGTTATATAAGTGACAAACACATGAGGGTCATGTTTAACATGCCATTAGAGAAATGCAAATTAAAATCATTATGAGATACAATAGAAGTGAGAGAGGACATCCTTGCCTTGTTGGCAATCTTAGGAGAGAAGTGTCCTGTTTTCTTACCATTAACTATTATCTGCAGAATTTTTGTAGATTCTCCATATCACATTGAAAGAGTTTCCCTCTATTTATAGTTTGCTGAATATTTGTATGATGAAAGAGTGTTAGATTTTGTCATGTTTTTTCTTGCCTTAATTTATATGGTACTATGATTTTTCTTCTTTGTCTTATTGGTATGGTAGATTACATCAACGGATTCTCAAATGTTAAGCCAGCTTTCTGTACCTGGAATGAATTCCACTTGGTCATGGTATGTAATTCTTTTTATACATTGTTGGGTTTGATTTGCTGATATGCTTTTGAGGGCTTTTTTTATGTTATGAAAAATATTGGTCTGTAGTTTTCTTTTCTTGTAATATTTTATCTGTTTTTACATTTAAGTAATAAGCGAGTTAGAGAGTATTTACTCTGCTGTTTTCTGTGGAGACTTGATATTATTTCTTCATTAAATATTTGGTAGAATGCATGAGTGAAACTATCTGGGTTTGATGTTTTCTTTTTTGGAAGTCATTGATTATTGATTTAATTTCTGTAATAGATATAGGCCTATTCAGGTTGTGTGTGTGTGTGTGTGTGTGTGTGTGTGTGTATGTGCTGAGTTTTGGTAGTTTATGTCTTTTAGGTAACTGGTCTATTGCATTTAAGTAGTAAAATCTGCGGCCTGGATTTGTTCATAATGTTACTTTGTTATCCATATAAATTCCTTTTTCATTTCTGATATTGGTAAATTGTGTCTACTTTCTACTTTCTTGGTTAGCATAGGTAGTAATGGTTTGCCAATTTTAGTGATCTTTTCAAAAAACTAGCTTTTCCTTTTGTTGATATTCTCAATTGGTTTCTTATTTTCAATTTCATTGATTTTTGCTTTAATTTTTATTATTTCTTTTCTTCTGCCTGCTCTAGGCTGAAACTGATAGAATCAGTCTTTCTTATGCTGGTTTCTTGGCTCTTGGACTTTCACCAATGTTTCTCCAGTGGTATAACTCCCTCCAATCCCTATCCCTCTGCTTCCCCCAGCATTTACTCTCTCCTCTAGATGGAGCCTTCTCAATCTTTTCCCTTACTGAGTATGTTTTCTCCCCTTTTCACTAAGACTAGAGGGCTGAGGGGATGGAATAGGGAGGAATTCCTTTTTCTTAAGTGGAAAATTTAAGGATTGTGCTCTGGCAAACTTCTCATCCCTGGAGAGTAGACATTTTTTATGGAGAAAGTTCTAGGCATGTTTTACAGCATTGGGCTTCTTTTCCCCTTGCTAGAGCCTTTACACACCTTGAGAATGTGGTGGAGCTCCTGGAAGTAGATTCCATAAAAGTGTGGATGCCCTCCTATGACTGGGCACACCGGGAGATTTTCACTCTCTCCGCAGTCCACACAACCTCCAGTAATTTGCTGAAAATTACTTTTTAAGTGTTCCCACTAGTTTATGGCTCTACTGGCGTCTGCTCTGGGTATAGAGATCTTGCTTGATGTTATCTTTCTGCAAGTGCCTGTCTTTCCAGACTTCAGAGTGGCAGTTTGACAAGGGCCTCAGTTCTCTCATAGGTCCAAGAGAAGTAAATTATTTTCAGTTTGTCCAGATTTTGTTGTTGTTGTTGTAATAATAGGAGTGACAACTTCTCATATTGGAGCTGAAACCAGAAGCCTCCACTTTGTTTACTTTTCTTTTTTAAAGAGAAATAAATCAAGTACAGTAAAACTTTGGTTTGCAAGCATAATTTGTTCTGGAAACATGCTTGTAATCCAAAGCCCTTATGTATCAAAGCGAATTTCAATCAGGTGTGATAATGTGACATTTGGCATCACATTCTACTCGTATTACAAGACATTGCTCATTTATCAAATTAAAATTTATTAGAAATGTTTGCTCGTCTTGGAAACACTTGCAGAACAAGTTACTCACAATCCAAGGTTTTACTACTTTAATTTGCTCTGTGCAATACATTTTGCTACGTATTATGAGGGATACAAAAAGCATGGGAAAAGTTTTTTTTTTAATATATGAGTTTTAAATCTTCTTTTTTCCCCCTTTTTATTGAGGTATAGCTGACGTACAGTATTATGTTAGTTTCAGGTGTACAATATAGTGATTAGGCATTTATATACATTAAGAAATGATCACCATAAGTCACGTTACTGTCTGTCACCAAAATTATTGCAGTATTAACTATGTTCTCTATGATGTACTTTTCATCCCATGATTTATTTATAAATTTTATAAATTTATACATTTGTACCTCTTAATCCTTTTCCACCTACCTGCTCAACTCTGGTAAACACGTTTGTTGTGTGTATTTATGAGTCTGTGTTTTGTTTTGTTTTTTTAATTCCAAATATAAATGAAATTATAAGATATCTGTCTTTGTTTGACTTACTTAGCATAATACTCTCTAAGCCTATCCATGTTGTTGCAAATGGCAAGATTTCATTCTTTTTTATGGCTGAGTAATATATGTGTGATTTTGTGTGTGTGTGTGTGTGTGTGTGTGTGTGTAAACACACATACACATATACCATCTCGTTTTTATACATTCTTATATTGACGGACACTTACATTGCTTCCATATCTTGGCTATTGTAAGTAATGCTGTAGTGAACATAGGAATATATATATATATCTTTTTGGATTTGTGTTTACGTTTTCTTTGAGTAAATACCAGGAGGTAGAATTTCTAGATCATATGGTATTTCAATTTTTAATTTTTGAGAAACCTCCGCAGTGTTTTTCACAGTGGCTGTACCTATTTATTTTCCCAAAAGTACACAAGGGTTCCCTTTTCTTCACATCCTCATTCAACACTTATTATTTCTTATCTTTTTGATACTAGCCATTCATCTTACATGTGGGAGGTAATATCTCATTGTGGTTTTGATTTTTCATTTCTTTTATGATTAATGATGTTAAATATCTTTTTTTTTGGTATCTGTTGGCCATCTTTATGTCATCTTTGGAATAATGTCTATTCAAGTCCTCTGCTCATTTTATTTTTGATATTAATCCTTTACTGGATATATCACTTGCAACTATCTTCCCTCATTCAGTAAGGTGCGTTACTGTTTTGTTAACAGTTTCCTTCATGATGCAAAAGCTTTCTAGCTTGATGTAGTCCCCATTGTTTATTTTTGCTCTTGTTGCCCTTGCCTGAGGAGACAGATAAAAAAATACATTTATTGTTAACACCGATGTCCCAAAGTTTACTGCCCTTGTTTTCTTTCAGGAGTTTTGTGGCTTCAGATATTACATGTAGGTTTTTTTTAGCCATTTGAATTTATTTTTGTATATGGTGTAAGAAAGTGGTTCGGTTTTATTCTTTTGTATGTAGCTGTCTAGTTTTCCCAACATCATTTCTTGAAGAGACTGCCTTTTCTCCCATTGTATATTCTTTGTTGTAGATTAATTGACCATAAAGGCATGATTTTATTTCTGGGCTATTTTTTTCCATTGATCTTTGTGTCTGTTTTTGTGGTGGTACCATACTGATTCGATTACTAAAGTATAGTTTGAAATCTGAGATGTGATACCTCCAGCTTTATTGTTTTTCAAGATAGCTTTTGCTGTTCAGGGTCTTTTGTGGTTCCATAGAAGTTTTAGTGTTATTTCATCTAGTTCTGTGAAAAATACCATTCGTATTTTGACAGGGATTGAATTGAATTTGTATATTGCTTTGGGTATTATGACATGTTAACAATATTAATTCTCCCAATCCATGAGCATGGTATATCTTTCCATTTATTTGTTTCATCTTCAGTTTCTTTCATCAGTCTTATAGTTCTCCGAGTACAGGTCTTTCACCTCCTTGGTTAAATTTATATGTTCATTGTTTTTGTTCAGAGTTGTGGATTTTACAATAAATAATAAGCTTTATAACTTTTATGATATATTAATTATTAGAGCACAAGGCACATTAGACATGTAATTTTAAAAATATATTGAGGATGGGGCGCCTGGGTGGCGCAGTCGGTTAAGCGTCCGACTTCAGCCAGGTCACGATCTCGCGGTCCGTGAGTTCGAGCCCCGCGTCAGGCTCTGGGCTGATGGCTCAGAGCCTGGAGCCTGTTTCCGATTCTGTGTCTCCCTCTCTCTCTGCCCCTCCCCCGTTCATGCTCTGTCTCTCTCTGTCCCAAAAATAAATAAACGTTGAAAAAAAAAAAATTTTAAAAAAAAAATATATTGAGGAACTACAAGAATGAATATCAACTCTGATCTGGATATAATGCTGTTAGGATAAAAGTTTCTATAGCTGCTTTGTTTCTGATATAAGTTGCTGTTGAATCCAGAATTATTTTATTTCATTATAATCACTTTTTATAAGTCATAGGCCTCTACATTAATCTTTATATAGACTTTTATATTCTAATTTGCTTTATAGCTGTTTTCTCCCAACCTTCCTGTAAGGTAAATTAGAATAAATTGCACTACTAAGGGGAAGAGAGGTTGAATGACTTGTTCTGTGTCATGCTGAGGGCTAATTATATAAGCAGAATTTAAAGGTATAGGCTTTGCAGTATTAGCCAACAGAACCATAGCAATGCTAACAAAAAACTCCACATTTTAAAATCAAACTTTTCTTTTTGCAAAGCAAACTACCAGTAATACTCTTGGTTTTATTTCTTTTTCTGATTTTGATCAGTTAAAAATCAAATTCAAGTACATATTTCCTGTTTCTTATTTAGGACATCCTATTACGTGCCCTACATTGTGGGTATCATGTTGTATAAGACAAGGTCATTATCCTCCAGCTGATCATGGTATGTGAAATGAGACATATTTATAATAAGTGCAATGAAGTATTAGGTGCTATGAGAGAAGTTTGAATGGGATATAAAGGAGGGGTGATGAAATTTTCCTGGGTGAGGAGAATCCGTTTCCTCCAACTTCAATAGTCATATTCATTGGAATGATTTTCAAGAGTTATTAGTGGTTGTTGAAGAAACACAAATACTTTATTCAGTGACTATAATGATGCTCCATTGATTTATGTTTGATTCAGCTTTCTATTATTTTAATTTTAGCATATATACAAAGGGAGTAAAAGCCTAAAAGAACATTAAATAAAACAGCCACAATTATGCTGTCTCTCCTAGAATAAGATAGTATCTTCATATTTATAAAAGTACTTGGGGGTGCCTGGGCGGCTCAGTTGGTTAGGCTCCACCTTTGACTCAGGTCATGATCTCACGGTTCGTGAGTTCGAGCCCCATGTCGGCCTCTGTGATTACAGCTCAGAGCCTGGAGCCTGCTTTGGATTCTGTGTCTCCCTCTCTCTGCCCCTTCCCTGCTCGTGCTCTGTCTCTCTGTGTCTCTCAAAGATGAATAAACATTAAAAAATTAAAAAAAAATAGAAGTACTTTGTTCTGTCTCTTTCCAGCGTGGTGTTGCTACCTGGGAAGAACGTTTCCCTTCCTGATTGTGCTGTCTTATTTCTTGAGATCCATTCAGTCCGTATTGATTCTTAGTGCCATATGGATATTTCTGTGGTCTTCTGACCTCTTATTCTCAATGAATAAACCCATACATTACATACCTTTTGAGCAACTGATGTATCAGTGTGTTTTGAATTGTCGTCAAGCGATCAAATATGCAAAACCTAATCTTACCAAAAAAAGATACGTTTTTAATTTTTGAGGAATCTCCATACTGTTTTCCAGAGTGGCTGCACCAGAATTAAAAATAGTACTAATCCATGACCTGGCAATTGCACTAGTATTTATCCAAAAGTTACAAAAATGCTGATTCAAAGGAGCCCATGCACCCCAATGTTTATAGCCACACTATCAACAATAGCTAAATCATGGAAAGAGCCCAAATGTCCATTGATTGATGAATGGATAATGAAAATGTGTATGTACACACACACACACACACACACATATATACACACACACACACACACACACACACACACACACACACAATGGAATATTACTCAGCGATCAAAAAGAATGAAATCTTGTCATTTGCACAACAACATGAATGGAACTAGAGCATATTATGCTAACCGAAATAAGTCAGAGAAAGACAAATATCATATGATTTCACTCGTGTGTAGTTTAGGAAACACAACAGATGAACATAGGGGACAGGAAGGAAAAATAAGATAAAAACAGAGAGGGATGGATGCCTGGGTGGCTCAGTTGGTCAGCATCTGACTTTGGCTCAGGTCATGGTCTTACAGTTTATGAATTTGAGACCTGTATTAGGTGAGCTAGAGCCCTGCTTTGGGATTCTCTCTCTCTCTCTCTCCTTATCTCTCTGCCCCTTATGGGATTTTCTTCTCTCTCATTCTCTCTGCCCTTCTCTCACTTGTGTTCTCTCTCAGAAATAAAAAAAAAAATAAATAAAAGAGGGGGAGGCAAACTATAAGAGACTCTTAAATACAGAGAACAAACAGGGTTGCTAGACGGGAGATAGATAGGGGAATGGACTACATGGGTGATGAGCATTAAAATGGAGGGCACTTGTTGTTGGGATGAACACTGGGTATTGTGTGTAAGTGTTGAATCACTGGGTTCTAGTCCTGAAACCAATACTACACTGTATGTTAACTTGATTTTAAATAAATAAACTAAAAAAATTCTGACAGAAAAAAAGCCATACAGTAAAGGTAGCTTATTCACATTTCTTTTGATAGGAGTGCCTGGCATAGATTCTGCATAGAGTAGGCTTTCAAAAATATTCCTGAATAAATAGGAGGTTGGTTCTAGTAGGTGTGGCTGTCCCTTGAGAATAAATGAAAAATTATGTAAGAAAATATGTTTTCATTTGAAAAACATAAAGTTTTCAAGGATTAATTGCATAAAAGTATTTTTTTAGAGTTATGATTGAACTGTTGTTTTTGCCCTGCATGCATTTAAAAATAATTGCGAATGTTGATGTTCATTGAAGATTAATTAACACGGTTGTTTTTATGAAGATCATTTGTAATGTCTCCCTGTTGTCTCTTTTCATTCTCATTTAGTGCTTTACTTTTTTCTTTTGTGGAACAATTTTACTAATACTTTATGTGGCCTAGCTGTCTTTTGCATGTTTATTCAAACATATTAGGAGACATACGGAGTTAAGGGCATTAGTATAGGAAGCTTTAAAAAAACTGATATTAAGTTTCAGCAGTTGAATTCTTTTGCATCTGGCTCTGTTTCAATTTTTATTTATTTTTTTCACAATTTTGCTTTTAGCGTGATAAATAAAATGTCTGTCAATATTTTTACTGGTTTTGAATGACTGAAAAAATTTATTACAGAAGGTGGTGGGAGGAGGGTTTGGAGGAACATCAACTATTAGAGCATGGATGATTGCACTCAAAGATTTGCTAATATTTGTGGAGAGGGAATAGTTAACCAGCTACTCACAAATACTGAGAATTTACGCCTGATAATTTTTTTATATTGTAATGCTTTTCTTCTTTTTCAATAGTGGTTGATTACATCTATATTTTCCTTAAGAATCATTTCTTTGCAACAGCTGTTCATCCTGATATCAGGTTTTGTCAGAATGGTTGCTGACTTAAAAGGTCTTGCAATACACTTTATTATATACCTAATGAGAACTGACATATTACTACTGAGAAATAGGGCACCACATCAAAACATCTAGATTTGTGCTTGGATAGATTTGTTGAACTGATGCAACCTCACTGTGAACCAGGGCTACATAGCATTTTTCTCAAACATGGCACTACCATTTAACTTTAGAAATATTTTATGTTGGAAGTCATAAATCTTCACATAACCTTGAAAATAAATTTATAAAGAGAATTTAAAAATAGGGATAACCAGTCATCATTCAAGAAAGTTTTATTATTAGTTTTTCATGTGGTCTTTGCAGTGGTTTGGCTGGAACCATGGGATAAATTTAGAGTTGGTGTGAGCTGCGAACTCCTCATTTATCTCCCAGGTATTTGAGCTAGCCAGTCTCATGCCATCGGTAAGTTTAATAGTGGGGGTGTGGTTTGTTTGCAGTATATTCAGGTTTTAAATAAGGCCACTGTCACTTAACAAACCATGATTAGCCTGTCTGACAGGTTGACTAAATGATTTCCCAGAGGGTTGGTGTGGTTGGACTAAATTCATTCTGAAAGCGATTTTCCTTAACATGGTTAAGTAATGTTAATAAAATGATTGTAAAAGCTAACTTCTCTTAGTGTGAGCTAGAGAAGGTCCATGACGAAATGTGTGAGAAACCCTCCTACACAGTCAGTAGTCACTTTCACTAAGGATTTTTGGATGGCTGTAGACTCAATATGTTGGAACTGCCAAAGTGTTGTAGAGCAGCCAAGAAGTCCTGTAACATGCCATAGAAAGATAAATAATTGATATAATTTTCCTTGATGTCTTGAAAAAGAGTGAAAGAAATTTTTCTGAGAGTATTGTGGATAGAGCAGTGCTTTTCCCTTAAATATGCTGTGTGCGGAAAGAACCATAACATTTAAAATTGAGAAAAATTTTTTAATAATGAATTTTTTTGGCTAATTTAACTTTGATATTAAGTGATGTGTTTCTGTTCTGCTAGTGTCAGTGAATAATTTGCATAAAAACCCTGTTCTCATTCAATGTGTCATCACACCTTGCCCAGAAGAGTAAAATGTTTCATCTTTTCTATGAGAACAGTAATGTAAATTAGAGGATAGGCAATTGATCTGTTGAAATATAAAATATATTTAATTCATTACAGATGCAGAGGAAGAAAACATAAAGTTCATTGCGCCATCGTCTATAGTTGGTAGTCCTTTGTTTTAATAATTATTAAAGTATAATAGTAATGATACTAGTCTTTATCTTTTATGAGAGCTTTTCAGAATACGTGATGCATATTTGCTCATCTACCCTGTAACATGAAGGAGACTGCACTTTGACCCTGAGAAGAAAGTCATCTTAAGCATATGCCAGCATTAGCCACAACTCTGAGTGAAGGGAGAGAAAATCTTTATTCTTGAGTACTCTTACTACAAATTAGTCCTCAACCAAGAGACAGTAATGCTTTACTTCAGTTATTAAGCATTAACAATTTAAAAAATTTATTTTTTTTGAGAGAGAGAGAGAGCGAGTGAGCATGCACATGCATGGGTGTGAATAGGGGACATGCAGAGAGAGAATTCCAAGCAGTCTCTGTGCTTCATAGCACAGAGCCCCATGTGCGACTCTGTCCTACGAACCATGAGATCGTGACCTGAGCTGAAATTCAGAGTTGGACACTAAACTGACTGAGCCACCTAGGCGCCCCATTAAGCATTGACTTTTATCAAGGACATGCCTTTATTCATAGGGACATTGCAGGACATAATCAGGTTGTGCGATTGAGGAGGATATGGTGATCCCACGTACGTAGTGGTTTCTTATTTGCATGGTTTAAAAATTTTCTTTGTTGTGACATTAAAGAGATTCAGCCCATTCAAAACATTTTTTTTCAACAGTAGTGTGGTTGAGAACTGCTGAATTTGTTTGCCTCATATGTGATCATTGTTTTATTCTTTATGCCTTTTGCAGATTCAGAGTAAAATATTTAAAAGAACTAAATAGCAAGTAGCATAAATCCACCCTTAAATACCATTGGGAAAAAATTAAATATGGACTCTATTTTTTTACTTGAAAATGTTGGCTTGTAATCATTATTTTAGTCATTCTCCAGTATTTCCCTGTTTCATTTACCCTTTATACCTGTAATCATCTCAGTTAACTTAACCATTTTATGTCTCTGTGTCTTTGCTCATGCTTTATCCCTTTCCTTGGGATGTTCTCTTCCATTTTAGGACATTTCAAACAGGAGCTTTATCCTACTGAATTTCTATGCTTCTATGTACTGCTTTATATTCTTCAGGCTTTTAAATTGCCTTAAAACCTATATATGGTTCTCTTCTGATTTCTCCATGCATCAAGTATGAAACACCACTGGTCACTTCTTTGCATTCTCCCCAGAGAAAAAAATATTTCCAAAGGCATTAGTGGGAAATGTAGAATTCATTTTATAGAGAAACTGAGGAGAAGTTCTGTACCACACATAATCACAAATATTTCACCTCCAAATATCCACTGGCAGTCTCTTCTCTGATGCTAGTCACTGTGTCTCCCTCTTTTTCAGTCTTTCTCCAAACCCCCAATTGTATATATCTCCTCCTACATTCCTGTGTTGGATGAAAATTCCATGTAGTTGATTCCCAGGTTTGCAATTCCTAGTTATCAGTCCAGACTCTAAGCCGAGTTATCAAAATACTTCATGAGCAAATGATTGGATCTCCTTAAGATGCTCTCTGTCTTCAGCTCTTCAGAAAAGCAAGGTTTTCCTGCGTATTGTTATCACAGTGTAGGGTGTGATAGTATGTCTGTTCTGTTAGATTGTATACTCTAAAAGGCACTCATCTCCACAGCACAGTTGGCTCCTACCGTGTCCACTGTCTCAGTAAGTTCTTATATAATCCACTCAGTCTCCCAAGCTAAAAGACAAACCTGAAAGTGAAAGAGAGGGAATGCCACTGTGTTCAGAGAAAGTGTAGACTAAAGTTCTTTGAAAAGCATTTTAGCTCCTTGGAAGTTTTATCCCAGTCTAGCTCTTTGTTTTATCTTGCATCACACCCCTTCATATACCATAGGTTCTAGACACAATGAAGCATTCATGCCAAGTTCCTTGTACCTGACACACATGTCAGTACCTTTTTGACTTTGCTCATAATGTTCTTTATGCCTAGGATATCTTTGTCTCAATGTTTGCACCTCACAAACTCCAGATCATCCTTCAAAGTCCAGCACAAATGTCAGCTTTTCTTTGAAGCCTGCCTGCCCTGTCCCTTCCACACAGAATTAATTGGATCTTCCCACAAACTTGTATGGTACATTTCTTTATTATAATACTTGCCATACTGCATTATGCCTTTAATTATTTGTCTAGGGTTCTTTCTTATCAGCAAGGAAAGCAGGAACTGAGGTTTATTTATCTTAAAATCTCTGTTGCCACCTCAGTACCTAGTATATATTAATTGATTAATTCTTCATGAATTCATTCATTATGTATTTTAGGCAGTAAAGGGGTTGTAGCTACAATTTAAAATCACAACTGTAAGAATTACTCTGGAAGAGACGGTATTGTAAGACTTGGTCTGTGCTTCCGGAGGTTGAATTTGAAAAGTCAACATAAGTGCTATGTGAATATGTATATACACTAAGATGTAAGAGTTGAGTAAGAATTAAATAATAGCAATGAGATATCTTGGTGATGAGCACTTCAGTTGGGGGGAGAGACAGCACATACTCTGGAAGGATGGAACTTGTCTTCTTTAAGGTGTGGAAGGTTAATAGGCCCTAGAGATGGTAGGAGAGGAAATGAAGAGAGGGGCAATGCTTATGAATGTGAATGGTGTTTTAGAACACTTAAAAGACGCTTAGTGAACCAATGGAAACCCTTTTCGGTTTCTAGCAGAGGATGACATGATCAAACTTGCATTTCGAAAATATCATTCTGGTTGCAAAACGGAGAGTAGATTGGAGGGTGCAGACCAGGCAAGATATGGTAGAGGTAGGAAGAAGTGGATACCTTCTGGGAGGCAAAAATCAGCAGATTGGGCATTGGGTGGTTAAGGAAATAATTAGGGTGTATTATGAATGATGATTAAATATATGGTCTGTGAAACTTAACAAGGTTTTACCATTCCATGAAATAGACAGCATAAGAATACAGTGAAATTAGGGGTAGTGGTGATGGGTGGGGTGGGTGTGGCAGATCATAAATTTGGTATAATTCTGAGGTGCCATTTAAATATCCATGTAGAGGTGTTAATTAGGTGCTCAAAAGAAATGGTTAGAGCTTCAGATAAAAATTGGTAGAATTCTTGTAATAAAGTGATCGGCATGAATCAGATTGCCTGAGGAGGAGAATTATTATATTTAAAAAGCAGTGATTCCTGACCAAGCCAAAATTTGAAGATCTAGTGAACAAGTTTGATCATATAACGGAGACAGAGCAGGAATGGCCCCAATTGGGAACTTAGTCCAAAATTATTGAAGGTTAAGGCAGTGGGTGTGTTGCCAAAATATGTGGAAAGGTGAGTGAGCATTAGGGGAGTGAGCATCAAGGGCAAATATGAAATAGGTACTTAATAACATAATCACTAAAAAATATCTCTTGGACTTAACCACATGAAGTTCATTGGCTTTAGAAGTGATTGGGAGAAAATGCAATGTAGACAGGAACTACAGGCAAGTCTTTTGAGATGTTTTTATTGTGAAGGGAGGAAAGAGATCCAGTGTTTGCTAGAAGGTATGTGAGGTCCATAGAGGATTTCACATTTATCATTTTTATATTTATTTTATGGGAGAGAAATTCAGCCCACTTTCTTGCTGATGGGAAAGTACTAGTTAAGAGTGAAAGGTTAGAGCTTAACATGCAAATATGTATGTGTATATATATATTTGGTAGTCTAAAATCCTGAGGAATTTGGTGGGATGGGCTGATGAAAACAGGGACAAGAAATAATAGACTTAGGCACAATTTAACCTTTTCAGAGGCTGGAAGATTTGACTCCATTGACTCAGTTGCAATTGGTGTCAATCTCAACAGTTTTGATCTCAGCTTATCCTGCCTGGGGTTTTGACAATGTTAGTAGTTTTATGCTTCATACAAACACAGTTCTGGCTGTTAGGGCTTTAGAAACTTCACGCAGACAGGCTTGATGATAGGATGTCCATCAGTTAAGGTTAACTAGTTTTCAAGTGTATGGTAATGATAAATGAACTTGGAACTTGCAAAGAGGCCCCAATATAATTTTTTAAAATTTTTTTAACGTTTATTTATTTTTGAGACAGAGAGAGACAGAGCATGAACAGGGGAGGGTCAGAGAGAGAGGGAGACACAGAATCTGAAACAGGCTCCAGGCTCTGAGCTGTCAGCACAGAGCCCGACGTAGGGCTCGAACTCACGGACTGCGAGATCATGACCTGAGTGGAAGTCGGAGGCTTAACTGACTGAGCCACCCAGGAGCCCCAATTTTGTTTTGATCTATACATTGTATCAACACACATAAAAGTAGTGTGTTCTTGGGGCGCCTGGGTGGCGCAGTCGGTTAAGCGTCCGACTTCAGCCAGGTCACGATCTCGCGGTCCGTGAGTTCGAGCCCCGCGTCAGGCTCTGGGCTGATGGATCAGAGCCTGGAGCCTGTTTCCGATTCTGTGTCTCCCTCTCTCTCTGCCCCTCCCCCGTTCATGCTCTGTCTCTCTCTGTCCCAAAAATAAATAAACGTTGAAAAAAAAAATTAAAAAAAAAAAAAAAAAAAAGTAGTGTGTTCTTTGGCATCACACACACACACACACACACACACACACACACACACCAGAGCATATAATCAAATAAGATGTTTTTTATTAGTATATAATTAGTAGTATAAATTTTAATATAATAAGTAGTATAACACACACTGATCTGACGATCCCCACACTTAATGATGAAGGGGGACTTTGTGTAGTCTTTTCTTATATGTAACAATGTATAAATAACAATCTTCAGCTCACTTCTTACACTGTCTGATCATACTGCAGAAAATTGAACAGGCTTTATTCTGCAGATGGATCACAACTTCAGCATCTCTTTATTTCAGAGTATATTTTTCCTTTTTATTCAGTTCTTGAAGAGAATAGTATTTTGTGATTGGTAAAAAGAATGATCAAAACCAAAAAGTCACAGAAGAAATAAATGCTCATTTTGAGAATTTGAAAATGTGGAAAAGTATGAGAAGCAAATGAAAATCTCTTATTCTAAGAATCCACATATAGCCATGGAATATGTTTTCTGTGTTTCTCACGAGATTCATATATCTATTGTCTATTTTCTTTTTCTAAATATAGCTAGAGAGACAGAGACAGAAAGAGACCATAAGAATTCCAGTAAACATATAATTATGTATTCTCCTTTTTTTCTGCTAATAATATATCACCGGCCTCTTACCACTTCATTGATCATGCATTGAAAACATCATTTCAGTAGTGCATAATGTGCCATCATGAGTGGGTGGCATCATTATTTATCCATTCATGGATACTTAGGATAATTTCAAATTTTAATATAATAAGTAGTATATTTATCATATTTACAAAACCATATTCATATTTCTAATAATTCCCGTGGGATACAGTCACAGAAACAGACTTCCTGGGAAATTATGTATGTATGTCCCTTCTGGAAAAGCTAACCCACTGACAGGCTTATAAGCAGTTTGTGAACTTTCTCATTACGCCCTCTCCAACATTGGGTTTCTCAGCATTTACACCCTCATTAAGTACTCCTATTTTCTTTTTTGTCTTTGCTAGGGTTGATGCGTTTTGCTCATAATTATCTTAAAGTATAGGATTTACCATATAGATTTGCATAAGTCTTTTATTGAGTATTTTTTTACTATTTGTCACATTCATAGCAATCTTTGCCAATTAATTTTTTACCCTTAAAATTAAAAAAAGTAATATTCATATAGTTCAAACATCTTAGTAATGATCTTTCATTTCACCTTATTTTGTTAAGTATTTTCTCTCCACCTAGTGATCAGAAAATATTTTCTTAATTTCTTGTCAGTTTTTATTGGAGAAAATTTTTTTATATTGAGTATTTTAATTTATCTGGATTTTCAAGTTTGTGTGTGTGTAAGATATGAGCTCTTACTTTTTAGAATTCCAAGTATGGCTGGGGCGCCTGGGTGGCGCAGTCGGTTAAGCGTCCGACTTCAGCCAGGTCACGATCTCGCAGTCCGTGAGTTCGAGCCCCGCGTCAGGCTATGGGCTGATGGATCAGAGCCTGGAGCCTGTTTCCGATTCTGTGTCTCCGTCTCTCTCTGCCCCTCCCCCGTTCATGCTTTGTCTCTCTCTGTCCCAAAAATAAATAGAATTCCAAGTATGGTAAAATATTCCCGATGGTTTCCTAGGCATGAAGTCAATACATAATATCACATGTCACATTTCACATATCAGCTACTGAGTCCAGACTTAGCATTTATATTTTGCTCAAAATCAGTACAAGAGTAGAATTCAACTTCTCAAGTAGTTTCAATAAGAAGCCCACTCACACCAAATCTTTTATGTTTTTTGTCAAGTTTTCTTAAAAAATGACATGATCATTCATTGCTATGCTGAAGTCCACCACCCCATTTGTTTTTTTCTCTGTACTCTCCATTTTCTTTTTCTTTTTTTCTTCTTGGTCTACTTTCTTCCCCTCTCTGGTCTCATCGATGAATTCCCACTCCAGACACTTGCATCTTTGTTACCTGAACATGCCTTGGGGTATCACCTTCAATCTAAGTGACTTTTATCAAGCTATTTCTTCCAACAAATACAGAGTTCTTTCTAAGTTGAATCCTGGTAAACCAGATTTTCTTCACTGGTTTTAAAGATTAATAGGGAAAGTGATTCATGGAATTTCTTACCATTTAAATACATCAAATATTGAGTGACAAAGTTGAGACCTCTATAGTTGGAACTTCCAGGGTCCCTTTTTCAGACAAATTTCATCAGTGATTCTGACTTTCGTTCCATTTAAGAGAAGTCCATCTCACAACTAATGATATGACAACTAAGTAAGAAAGAAAAATCCTAAGTTTTCTGTGCATGAATAAGCACCTTCATGTTCTACCTATAGAAAATGAGTTCTCACTGGAGACCAGCAGGAGGACAGTTGCTAAGTGGTTGCTAAGCTGCATGTGTGTTATTACACTACCTATACAGAATGGAAGCCATTGCTCAGCTAAGGAGTGTCCATTTAGCCCCAAATTCCACAAGTGATGAGACCCCAATTGCCTGTTCTTCAGAAAGTTATTGCTCAGGAACCAGGCCCTTCATGAACATTCATGTGAACTGTCTATGCATGAAGCATCCATTTTAAAGGAGGGAAATTACGTTGCTATCCTCAAGTGAAGTAATTGAATTATGTTTGCCATACTACACACACATTTTGAAATGTTTGTGGAAAAGTTTTGGCTTTAAAATGTAGTTGGTCTTTTGAAAGTCATTCTGATATTTATAAGTCTTTAAGGGTGTGTAGTGCGTGCCTGTTTGCTGTTGTAGGATAACCGAAGCATGCACTTTGGTGGGTAAGGAAACCATAGTTAAGATATCACATTACTTTACTGGGTCATTCTAGAGAAAACAATTTGTGATTTTTGGAGACTGTTCAACATTTTTTCAAGTACTCTGTTCTTTTTTTTTTAATTTAAAATTTTTAAATTTATTTTTCAGAGAGAGAGACAGAGTACTAGTGAGGAAGGGACAGAGAGAGAGAGAGGGAGACACAGAATCTGAAGCAGTCTCCAGACTCTGAGCTGTCAGCACAGAGCCCGATGTGGGGCTCAAACTCATGATTTGTGATATTATGACCTGAGCTGAAGAGGGATGCTTAGCCAACTGAGCCACCCAGGCACCCCTAAGTACTCCTAGTTCTAAATTAAATCTCTGTTGCCTGCGTACAGCTGCTGCTATATCACTTTTTTGTAGTTCCTCAGAACCACAGACATTATTGTTTTAGGTTTTTTGTTTTTTGTTTGTTTTTTTTTTTTGTTTTTTTTTTTTTTTTTTTGCTTTGAGGAACGTGCAGACAGCAACCTTATCTAACTTGTCATCATTGTGCCTCATCACTCTCAGACAAATGGTGACGTTGAAAGCAGAACACAGACAGCTAAGGCCTTCTAAAGCAGATTGCTGAAAAAGAGCAGCCAAGAAGACTTGCCAAATTTCTCATTGCTTAATCTTTCACTCCACATTCAGTAAGGAGAACCCATCCTGGTGGTCATGGCTTGACAACATAACTTGCCTCAAATGTTTCCATCTATGTTTAAAGGAATGGAAAAGAAATAAGAACATTTTTTTTTTTAATGTTTTTTTTATTTATTTTTGAGACAGAGAGAGACAGAGCATGAGCGGGGGAGGGTCAGAGAGAGAGAGGGAGACACAGAATCGGAAGCAGGCTCCAGGCTCTGAGCCATCAGCCCAGAGCCCGACGCGGGGCTCGAACTCACGGACTGCGAGATCGTGACCTGGCTGAAGTCGGACGCTTAACCGACTGCGCCACCCAGGCGCCCCAAGAAATAAGAACATTTTTAAGAAATCTTTTTGCCCACACCTTTGCTTGTGCAGCTTTCATTGCAATCCTTAGTCTTTGCTAAGAATTGTACGCTTGCATGAGGACAGGTTCTTTCCAACATAGGGAGGAAGCTAGAGTGGCTGTGCTACTTTGAGTTTAGAGTACCTGTTGTCATGATGACGAGGTTGGCCATCTGAATGACTGGAGCAATAGGAAAGTTTCAAGACCCCTGGCTTTTATTTTGTAGTTTCACATGATTTAGATGCACCAGGTCAAATGTGGAGAAGCAGAATTTTTTCTCTGACTGTTCAGTGGGCTGGAATGGCAACACCTCCCATCCCTATAACTGCTCCACAGAGCAGAGAGAGCCTCACAGCAGTCGACTCCTTCATTAGTTGAAAAATAATTTTAGCTCAGGAGTAAAGGATGCCTTGTTTGCAAGGGGCACCATCGTCCATTGTGTGTTTATTTCTTTTAATTTTTGTTCTTTTTGAGGACTCACAAATGCTTTGGGGATGTAGAGATGGCTTAACCATAGGTGATGTTTGTCATGATAAAGCACTTTTTTGAACACCCTTCACCACTTGTATAAGTGCTACCAAAAACAAACTGATATGAGAATGAATACAAACAAAACAGTCAGTAAAACTTGGTACGAAGACTTCAGCATAGCTTTGTTCTTAGCTTATCCAAGGGAGTTATACAACAACTAGTGAGGGATTCATTTCCTTTTATTCCTCTTCTTTTCATTCTCTCTTTTCCATTCCCATTTCAGGTGATCATTCGGATTATAAGATACAGATTATTATTATTCAGATTATATATACGTGTGTGTGTGCGTATGTATACATACATACATATAAATTTTTAGGCATTGGGAAGAGACAGACTTCAGGTGTTTAAATTATTCTAAGGAGCTGGGACTGCCTTATAGTGTTAGTGGATGGAAGATCATGGGTGGAAGGCAGATAAGAAAACTTCTCCTCTCCCTCTCTCACATATTAGGCTTTTGCTTAAGCTTTGGTTCAGAGCAAATGAAGAAAATCACAGAACTATCCAGTAGAAAGATCAAGCCGTCACTTGATCTCTGGACTGGCCTGTAGGGGCCTATATGTATGTTCACAGAGTTATAGCAGATAAAGGTGTGGTGGCAATGGGTGGTGGGATACATGTCTGTATTACCCTAAGATTCAAGTCAGCTTGCACATCCTAAGGCCCAAATTCAGATATGTATCCCTGTGGGGATATACATGTGTATGAGACAGAATTTGCATTCAAGATGAGATACAGGGAGGAGGATGGTATACAGAGGTGGCAGGTGACTATCACGACATAGTCAAAGGACTTGTAAGTATTCCATGGGGCTCCCTATCACATGTTTAGAAAGAGGAATTGGATAGAAGAATGGCTTGCCCATAATCCAAGATATGGGTCACTGAACTAGAAGAAAGATGTGGGCATTTATTTAAGAATTGCTAAAATGGTATTATCCAGAAGAATTTGGGAAACCTGATTTACTTGTGAGAAGAAAAGTGATTACAGTGAGAACTATTCTGATTTTCTGACATCTCTGGAATACATGGTTGGAATGCAAGGATTTCTGCCCAGGAAAGGGAACCTGAGAAGGTGGAAGCAGTTATAGGGAAGCAAAGTTTCTTCTTTAGATCCTCGTGTTCCTGACTGGGAGGGGCAGAGTATTATTGGAACGAGTAGTACTAGGTGAATATTGATTTGAGAAAGGCATGTGTAATGAGTAAAATCAGCACACTTTTGCTTAGGGTCTTCTTCCATCCAGAGGGCATGGCCCTATCATGGTACCTATTTGATGGTTAGCATAAATACTTGAAGTTAAAGTTCTTTATGTCTCTTTGGAAACAACAAAACAGAAAGTTAGACTACAGTTATTATTTCAACATGGATGTCATTTACCTCTTAGTAAATACTGAAATTATTATTGTACTGGGTCTTGATTACCATTTAAAAATAAATAGAATAGCATATAAAAAAAAGAAACCACAAATTCCTTGGTGTATCTTATGTAGTATTTTTTTCAAGAAACTTTCATGTCATTTCTTTGTGCGTATGTGTGGTAATGATGTGAAATCTATTTCTCACCGTATCTTCAAAAATGTTTGAAAGCAACTTTGGTTTACAAAACAACATTACTGTTAAGTATGATGAAGGGGAAATAATTAAATCTCCAAAACTGTTGATGGAGAATCAGAAGATTTGACTTCTACTAGTGGCTATATCATCAAATAGCTTCAGCGAGTGACTATGTTGATTCTCTTTACTCAACTATAAAATTACCCATTTAATTAAATTATCTCCAAGACCCTGAAATTCAGACATAATCTTACCTTTAACTGAGGGGCTGACATGATGATGAATGAATTGTTTAGAGATTTAGGGTGCCTAGGTGGTTCAGTTGGTTGAGTGTCTGACTCTTGATTTTGCCTCAGCTCATGATCTCATGGTTCATGGGATCGAGCCCTGTGTCAGGCTCCTTACTGAACATGGATCCTGCTTGGGATTCTCTCCCTCTCCCTCTCTCTTTGCCCCTACCCTGCTCACTCTCTCTCTCTCAAAATAAATAGACATTAAAAAAAAAAAGAATCTTTTAGAGATTAAAGATCTGAAACATTACCTTGTGCAATGTTGATTCTCTTACTGTTCTTAGAAGAGTAGGAGAGCTCTAGCCTCTATCTTATTTTAATAGATGAACAGAAAGACATTCTCTTTATAGGTTTTAAAACAAATCTCTATATCCAAAAGATTTATACCAATTTTACATCTGTTAATAAGAATTTACTTGGTAGCCAGAGCCCAATATATTTTTAGCTTTTTTTTTTTTCTTTAATTACCCTGTCACTCACAAAGGTTGAGTCAGCAGCCTATTTATTTGCCCAGTCTCCAGTCCCATGAAACAAGGACTCACAGCCACTGGACTTTCTGACTGTGGAATTTACTTTTCATTTTTAGATGGAGCACTGTCTTCAGATCTGACTTTAAAACAGAAGTGAAAACATAACTATCTCGCAATGAATTTGAAATCTCTTAAGGAGAACATATTTTATTGCATCTTGCTAGTGTTGAAAAGTACAGCATCACGGTGTATTAAAAATGTAACAGGTTCTCATTTTTCAGTTGTGTTTATGGCATTTATTTATTTATTTTAAGTTTTTTTATTTTTGAGAGAGCGCAAGCACACGCACAAGCTGGGGAGGAGCAGAGAGAGGGAGAGAGAGAATCCCAGGCAGGTTCCACACTGTCAGTGCATAGCCTGATGTGGGGCTTGAACCCACAAACTGTAAGATCATTACATGAGCTGAAATCAAGAGTGGGACACTTAACTGAGCCACCCAGGTATCCCTATGTTTATGATAATTGAAATGGTAGTCATAATTTGTCTCTTGGTCAAGTGATTAGGATTTATTTTAATATGTCATATATGCTATCCTAAAACAAAATGTAGATAGTTAGTCTTCAAAATTGGGGAATGGATGAACATCAGTAAGAAAAAAAAAGATCATTAGCAGAACAAGAAACATTGTGCCTGTGCCCGTTTTTTAATGTTTATTTATTTATTTTGAGAGAGAGGGAGAGTGTACTCACACAAGCAGGGGAGGGGCAGGGAGAACAATGAGATCATGACCTGAACCCCTAAATCTATGAGTCCAGCACTTAACCCACTGAGCCACTCAGGAGCCCCTCTGCCAGTGCCCTTTTAAAGATGCAGTGGAGAAGCAATTCTTTGTCACCATTTAAATGGTTCTTAAATGGAGTTTTTGTATGCTAATATGTGTAAATCCTAGTTTCTTACTTGAACCTCCACAGTACAAAATCTACAGTTTGATAGCACAGTAAGATTTATATTCTTGAAAGAGCTCTTCTTTTAGGGGTTAGATGGTTGGAATTTTCTATATTTGGCACTTTGTCTGACTCTCTTCCTTAATTCTGAAACTTAACACATATGTCAAAAGTTAGCAACTAGAAACATGAACCCAATCTACCAGGCACCCGCCATTCCCAAGGAAGTTCGGCATTTAATACTAAAGTGTCTAGAAGAGGGAAACCTAGCAATTCCTCTTACACAACATAGTTCAAATGTTTTTGCTTTCCAGCTTATCAGACAACTATTTTTCTAAATAAAAGTTATCTATTTCTCCATGCTTAGTCATTTCCTATGCAAGCATTTGCAATATATGATGGACAAGCAAATTGTGTGGTTAACAAAGGCTTTTGATCAGAGTTGAAAAAGTATAGATCCATTTAATTTAATTAAAATCTCTTTATCTGAGAATATATGAGATTCTACCCTTCAAGTTAGGCTCCAAAAATACAAAAATGATTACAAGATCCTGCTCTAGAATAAGAGACTATTATTAGTAGTTGAAAAATAAAATAAAGAGGCATATCTCTCCCTGCTGCTGGGCTAGATTTTATCCTATGAATACCATATATTTATTTTTACAGAACCTTTCAGTGTGTTATATTTATCAGTTAATAAATGGGAATATTTTCTGTATTTACATATAAGGAACTTGACAGTGCTTTGCCTGATGAAAATTTCAAAAAATAGTGTACTTGCTAAATTTTCTACAAGTTTTACAGCTAAAAATAAAGAAAACTCCAATTACTTTCAAAACTGCCTCCCTTTGTACTAGATTAGAAAACCACTAATAGCTTTTGAGCATGATTGTCTAATATTTTATTCAGGTCTTGCTTAGAAACACATTGAAATCATTACCTGACTTTTAAGAAAGAGGAGTTCTTTTTCCAATTAAAAATAAACCCACTGGCACACCCAAGTTCTTATATCTTTTGCCTGGAAATGCTCATTTGACTTTCAGATTAAGGTATAAAGGGATATCAACCAGAGAAGAGTGATGTTTCTGGAGGTGACATTTTTTAAAGTTGGTTTGGGTAGTAGTTAGCCACAAAAGTAACCTTTTTGTTTTCCTAATATGGTCAACAAAACAAACAAAAAATATATACCACCTAGCATTCCACTTGATGTTTTCCAGGGGTCATTAATTTTGTTTGGAATAATGGTAAGCAAAATTCTGAAAATGAAAATGTGCATAAAAACTATCATGTTAAAATGAAAGTTCAGACATGAACTTTTGGAAATTCTAAGCTAACTTAACACAATTCATGACAAATCAGTATGTCTGTATTCAAGTGAACTGTGAACTCGTAAAATATAAACTGTTTATAGGCACACTAAACCTTAGCCTGGTAGCCTGGTAATTGGTGCTTTGAAATTTGAGAACACTAGGGGCAAATTTTGGCTTTGATATTTCAGCCCTAAAAAAAAAAAAAAAAATAAATCCAGATGGCTTATATACCGTGTGGCACTTAGCTGGACACTGGTTGAATTCCAAGCCTGTTTTCACATGTATAACTTGTTTGAGAAAATAAACTTTCATTAATGATACATGACCTTGAATGTGTTGTTTGCTTCCTCCTCCCACTGCCTTATTCAACTGGATGTTTTTGTATAAAATGGAAAGAATCAAAGAAAAAGGTAATACAAGTTATCTTGTCTGTTGCTTTGCCAAAAGAGGTAATTCACAATATGTAGTTTGGAGATAATTTTATAGTGCAGAGTGACACAATCTTATTCCTGACTTAGAAGATGGGTATATGTGCCTTAGAAGATTGAGAGAGCTCTAAATAAGTGTAAGTCTGTTTGGGTGTGCAGGATTCAGCTTTGCTCCAGAGGATGCTTTTGTAAGATCAATGACTATACTATACAACTCTTGAGCTTGGTTTCTATTTTCATACAGTATTGTTCATGTCTGTGGCCTAAAGATATACTGCAATTTTGCAATCTCACACTTGATGGAATAACACTGGAATAGTTCTATTAAGCTTTGTTAAAATTTTTTGGAATCTTAGAATAATGCAATATCTCATTATGACATTATGGGCACACAAGAAATTCCAAATCAGCCCATCGATCATCCAACACATCTTAATGGCCTTTTGAGCAAACATCAAAATAAAATATGTAACCAAGGACATTCCTTCAGTGAATTTCATTTGGAACTTCTGTTCATTTTAGGGGTCAAAATAAAATGGAAAATATTTGGCAAGTAAATAAATGTGTGAATCTTATAAAACCATAAACTGCTGGATAAAGCCAAGTTCTGAAAAAAATATTTAGACAAATATTTATGTTTAATACTATAGTAGTTATATACATTTTTAAATATGTAGCCAGTTTATTTCCTGCAGTTTTCTTTCTTGATGTTTTTATAGCATTGTCTTCAGTTTCTTCATAGTGATTTTATTACCTTTTATAAATGACTTTTGTTTAATTTTTACCTTCTTTGTTACTATGCCATTAATTATTAATTTGAGTGTGTCACAAATTCAGACATAACCAAAGTAAAACCAATGAGTCACTGAAGTAGTAATTAGTAAAAGTTTATTGTGCACACAGTATAAAGATACTTTGTGAACTGGGAGCATTCAAACCAAAATAGTGAATGGGGCTTATGGACATACTGTTATAAAGCAGCTTATACAGTGAGAAAGCAGTGACTATTTATTCATCACAGTGATTGGTTAATTTAGATATTGGTATACATGTAGATATTGGTTATGTTAAAATTTTCTTAAATGATGGACAGTTGGTCAGTGGATATTTCATATTAACCTTAGGGGTAATAGTTTAAGTTTTGCTTATGATTTTAGAGGTGTAAGCAAGAAATGACCCAGGTCAAGTTAGTCTTGCAAATAAGCTAAATTAAGCTTTGTTTATATGATTACACTGGTTTAGTCCACTCAGGGCATTTTCAAAGTTTTCATTTGTTTTTTTTATTTTAACAGTCCACCCCCACCCACCTCCCTTTGGTTTTTCTCTCGGCAGAGTGAGAGTATGACCAACCAATATAGCCTTATTCTCATTTACAACCGTTCATGTAATTAATCAGGCTGAAGAATGACATATTTGCTCTTTCCATTAGTTGAGTCTTTAGGCTAGAGGGCTATGTAGTCACCATCTTCATCATTTATGTGGTTATTATTGATTTCATCCAGTTGTCGGATCCTGATGGATACCATTTGGCCTGTGAGTGGCTATCACAGGCATTTAAAACTCTGAAATATACAGTGCAGTAGAGAGGTTAATATAATGACTATACCAAGAACAATAAACAAGGATTGACAAATTCCCTGGAACAGAAATTACCAGGAGCCAACATTAACCAATTAAATAACTCAAATGAATTATAATTTTTAAAAGTTATTTACATATGCACAGCTTGATGTACTAGCAATCACATATTCTCATGATTACGTAGGACAGGATGAGTATGAGGAGGCTTTATTTTGAGAGGTGTTATTGCAAGTGAGCTCCATATGATGTGAACAATCAGGTAATTTAATTAGAGGTGTTTCCATGGAAATGAAAGAAAAACAAATGTTAATAGTTCAAGCAAATTATAGATTCAGTTTCTGAGTCTGGGGAAAAGCCAGTTGAGAAGGCTTTTAGACATTGGGTTCAAAACATCTTCCCATGGACTAAGGGCAGGCAGTGGCAGCCTGATAGACATCCCTGATTTGCAGTTTGAATGTCTCTCGTGAACTTTCTGAGTAGTCACATAGCGGCAGGCAGGCATGAAGATTGTCCGTATGTGAGCTATTGTGGTGATTTCTCTTTGGTTTCTCTCAAGTTCTCCAGTTTAACTTGTATGGCTTTGGGAAAAGGGCAATTTTAGTTTTATAGTGATTCCAAGTCAAAAGAGTGGGAGAAAATTGGAAATGTTAGTTTGGAGAATTCTAGCCAAGTATTGGAAGAAAATAGAAGGATTCAAGATCCAATCTAGTTTAGAGGTAAAAACAAAACTTCAGAGACAATTAACAGAATTAGAATCTGATATCCAGTAAGGTGTATTACTGAAATATAATTTTTTTCTCTGTAATCATTCCCATTTCTATAACAAATGACAGAAAGACTAATTTGTTTACAAATTAAGTCTATTTTCAATAAACTTGGCCTGATTATTTACATAAGTGCAGCAAGAATAGTTATTGACCTCATAGGTTTTTAAAATCTACTTTGCTGAAACTCTTCATAGGGAATCTCAAATTGCACTTTCATAAGCCTCTCAAGGTTAGGATGCGAAGCCAAGGACTTGTCCAGTTGTGTCTTGTTACAAGGAGACCAGATTCATATTGAACTTATGCAAATACATATATTGTCATAAAAGATAAGAATATTTAATAAGAGTTTCTGAATTCTGGAGGGATCAGGTAAGGATAAAAAGAAAAATATTTCAATTCTTGTTGCAAAGATACGCTTCACCAAATTGCTCTAAGTTATAGATAGCTTAAAAAAGAGGAGAAAAGGAGGCCCTTTAAATGTGGAAAATAAAACATTAAAAGAACCAGCAATGTTTAAAATGAAGTCATAAAAATTATAATTATTTTCATCAGTTCATTCAGTGTTATGTAATTACTTCTTGTTTTGCTTCATTTTGGTTTGGCAGCTTTATTAATCAATCAGGTTTCCATTAGAGTTTTAGAAATTCTTACCCAGTTCAGTGTCATCATCTCAGAAACCTGCATTTTAGAGTATTTTTCAGAGTCTTCTCCATGAATCTCTTTGAAAATGAAGCATTTTTTTGCAGGAATACTTTTGCAAAAGTACTAAAGTAAAGTAATGACTGTCTGTAAATGACCAAAGACTTAAAAATAACCGTGGTTGGCGGTATGATCATAGTTCATACACACACACACATACACACACACACAGATGCAATTGACAAGTAAAAATATTGAAAAATTATGACTGAAAACACGATACCAGAATATATCAGCTTTTTAGGAATTTCATATAATTTCTGAATTATTTTACTGATATCTTATATAAATATCTAAAAAGGTTAAATTTTACTTTTTATTTGACAATGTTTTTCATGCAATTAACATATCAAAAAAGCTTACATAAATTAACATATATATTTTACTTTATTCAGAATTTGATTTGGGGAAAAGTTTGTTAAAAATGTCAAAAGATTTAAAACATTTAGCCAAATAGAATCATAGGTCTCTGTCAAACAATACTTAGTTATCCATTAAACCAAAGACAATTAAAATATTTCAAAGACAAATATGGGAACTATATATTTGACAAAAAAAAAAATCTTAGCCCTTTTAATAGAGAAGACTTAGTTATCTTTTTAAGTAATCAGACTCGATAAAGGCAACATGAAGCACAGGAAATTATTTTCTTAAGACACAGAGTCTTGGTTTTCTAGGCAATTACATTAAAGGTAAAGAAAAAACCTTTGTTTACGGTCTCTTAATAGTGAACCAATAATCTAAAAAAAAAAAAAAAAAACAAAAAACCTGTCCTTTTAACACAAAGAAAATCAAATTCTAATTTTGCACCAGCGTACTTTTGATATTAAAATTCTTTATTTTTTTTTTTTTTACATAAATCAATTCCAATCTTAGCTTGGCTACACATAAAATTCCTTTCACAAGATTTCTTATCCACAGACCTTGTACATCTTTTATATCCATTTAGGTTTTGTCCCATCTTTTTCCTTTCTTATTCTGGAATAATCATTTTACTTTAGGACAAAATTACTTTCTTTTTTCCTCTACCAAAACCAAACCAAATAAAAAAAACTCCAAACTTAAAACTTATATCTTACCTTATCCAAATACATTCTATTTTTCACCATTATTATTTTTAGTATTTATTTTTACATATTGATTATAAATTTTAACTATTGGTAGTCTTTGACAACTGGGAAGCTTACAACTGTGAACTATCTATATATTAGCATCCTGTAGTAAATTAAAAATTTATAAATACATTCCATAATTTCTAGACATATATCCTTCCTCCTAGAAAATTTTTCAGTGTGGTACAAAGCATGTTTATTAATAGACCCAAATGTTTGTCTGTCTGTAAAAAAAAAAATTAAAAAATGAAAATAAACATAAACTTATATTTAGCATTTAATGTTAATCTGAGTTAGAAATGATGTAGATGTTCAGTGAATATAAATTATTTAAATTTACTATACACTATTATTTATTTAAAATTACTGGTTTTTATTTTTTTATTTATTTAATTTTATTTTTTTAATATGAAATTTATTGTCAAATTGGTTTCCATACAACACCCAGTAAATTACCTGTTTTTAACAAATATACTTGGATTAGACATCAAACAGCTAACCATCATCTTGACTTATTTTTCTTGTTGACTAATTTTGAATACAAGTCTGCTTTTGTTAAATAGATGTACATTAGTTTTTACTTATCAAGATTTATCAAGATTATCCCAGATCATGTGAAATTGAAAAACATTTGAGTAAGTTCTTATATTTCTGAGAGTATACTTGGTTTATGTAAATGCTTAATTGTCTCTAAGCCAATTATATAGAGTTCTTTACAAACTAATTTTGGCAATATCATCCATACGTAGAGAAAATAGCATATCTACAACATACATAAATAGACGTATGTAAACATACAGACAAAGCCAAACAGAAATTTTATAGCTTTTGTTTAAAAAATTATAGCCATCATTGCAGCTACACTGTGTATAAACCTTGTTTCAACTAACATCTTTTTTCATTAAAAGTATTTGTAAACTTTATGTGTAGAAGCATATGGGAATAGCTGTATACTTAACTCATTGAAGCTACCCTCTATGTAGGGGCGCCTGGGTGGCTCAGTCAGTTGAGCGTCCGACTTCAGCTCAGGTCATGATCTCACAGTCTGTGAGTTCAAGCCCCGCATCAGGCTCTGTGCTGATAGCTCAGAGCCTGGAGCCTGCTTTGGATTCTGTGTCTCCCTCTCTTTCTGACCCTCCCTCGTTCATGCTGTGTCTCTCTCTGTCTCAAAAATAAATAAAATCATTTAAAAAAATTAAAAAAGAAACTACCCTCTATGTAAACCTTCTTTCAAGTAATACTTTCCATTATGATACAAGTGTTTGATCAACTTATCTTTGACAAAGCAGAAAAGAATGTCCAACTGGTAAAGGGCAGTCTCTCTAACAAGTGGTGTTGGGAAAACATGCAAACAATGAAAACTAGAACACTTTCTTACACCATACACAAAAATAAATTCAAAGTGGATTAAAAACCTAAATGTGAGACCTGTAACCATAAAAGTCCTAGAGGAGAACATAGGCAGTAACCTCTTTGACATCGGCCACAGCAACTTCTTTCTAGATATGTCTTCTGAGATAAGGGCAACAAAAGCAAAAATAAACTATTGGGACTTCATCAAAATAAAAAGTTTCTGCACATTGAAGAAAACAGTCAAGAAAGCTAAAAGACAACTATGAAATGAGAGTAGATATTTGCAAATGACATGTGATAAAGGGTTAGTATACAAAATGTATAAAGAACTTATAAAACCGAACACCCCAAAAATGCATAACCCAATTAAGAAATGGGCAGAAGACATGAATAGACTTTTTTTCAAAGAAGACATACAGATGGCCAACAGGTACACGAAAAGATCTCAACATCACTGATCATCAGGGAAATGAAAATCAAAACTGCAATGAGACACCACCTCACACCAGCCAGAATGGCTAAAATCAACAACACAAGAAACAACAGGTGTTGTTGAAGATGTGGGGAAGGGGAAACCCTCTTACACTGTTGGCGGAATGCAAACTGGTGCAGCCACATTGGAAATCAGTATGGAGTTTCCTCAAAAGGTTAAACATAGAACGACCCTAATATCATCAATTGCACTACTAGATATTTACCCAAAGAATACAAAAATACCAATTCAAAGGGATACATGCACCCTGATGATGTTTATAGTAGCATTATCAACAATAGCTAAATTATGGAAACAGCACAAATGTCTATCAACTGATGTATAAAGAAGATGTGGTATATATATATGGAATATATATATATATATATATATGGAATATTATTCAACCATAAAAAGAATGAGATCTTGACACTTGCAATGGCAAAGATGGAGGTAGAGAGTATTATGCTAAGTGAAATTGGTCAGTCACGGAAAGACAAATATCATATGACTTCACTCATGTAGAATTTAAGAAACAAATGAACAAAGGGGAAAAAAGAGAGACAAATCAAGAAACAAGCTGTTAACTATAGGGAATGAACAACTGTTGGTTACCAGAGGGGGGTTGGGTTAAATAGGTAATGGGGATTAAGGAGTGTGCTTGTGATGAGCCCTGGGTATTGTATGGAATTGTTGAATTAACTATCTTGTATACCTGAGATTAATATTACACTGGTCTGTTAACTAACTAGTATTTAAATAAAAACTTAAAACAAAAAACAAAAAACTCAGCCCTGTCTTGAGTAGAAAATTCAAAATAATAGTTGTATTCACACTGTGATTCCAGCAGATGAACTAAGTGTACTTGCTCAGATGGTCAAAGAGTTTTACTGGATATTTTTTATTTGCATGCTGTAAGGATCCTTTTAGAGCTGTTTTGAGAGTCATTTTGTGTTTTAGAGGCTTCTGCATTCCACTCAAAGATTGTGTTTCATTGTCTCTGAGAGGATTGGAATCCTCTCTTCTAAGGGTGCCCCATAAGGTGGACTTATTGAAGATAAATGTTTCTCAAAGTGGCTGCTACAATTCCAAAAGTTCACCCATTTTTCTAAAAAGGCACAAGATCATGGTCCATAGACCAAGTCCACAGGCCATCTTTGTCTTTAGGTTCCCTAAGATGTCTTAAGTATAAAGGGCTCTATTTTCCAACACCTGTTACAAAACGCAGGGAATTACATGTCTTCTCCACTTTTAAACTTAATAGGGTGACTTGCAAAGAAACCTCACCAAACAAAATATAGGTATGCACAATAAAGGTGGAGCATTCAAAATGCAAAGACAGTGGCTCAGATCCAGGAGAGATTATTTACTCTAACTCCAGGGAGAAAGCAGTGAGCTCATCGGGTTCTGTGGGTACCAGCAACTCACCAACCTTAGACTCATTTGAGGTCTTCCCCTCTTCTGATGCTTTAAGATGTCAAGAGGTCATACATAACATAAGTAAAACCAATGACTCATCAAAGTAGTCATTAGTAAAAGTTTATTGTGCATATACCAAAAACTAGGAGCTCTCGAACCAACACACAGAATGAGGCCCCAGGAGTATATTATTATAAAGCAACTTATATAGGGAGGAAGTAGTGACTATTTTCACAGTGATTTTTTTAATATTGGAATTTTCTCAGATGGTAGGCAGTTGGTTAGTAGTTACCTCATATTAACCGTGGGAAACAGTTTAAGTTTTGCTTATGATTTCCAGAGGCACAAGCAAGAAATGACCCACGTCAATTTAGTCTTACAAAATAAGCTAAATTAAGCTTTGTATGACTAAACTGGTTTTATCTGCTCAGGGAATTTTCAAGGCTGGTCTTCATTTGTTTTTGCTTATAACAAATGCAAGAAGTCTGCTTTACTGATAACATTAAACATGTTAGTTGTGTTATTTACAATATAATGTTAATCTTGGTTTACTTCATTTTTAAATAAATTAAAATATGTTAGTGATTTATAAAAGTACAAGAAAAATATGAAATTATTCAATATCTTATCTTCCCAAAGTCTCAGATGGTTTCATTGTAGACCAGTGCATTTTACAGATGTGCATTAATGACAGAATCAACATCACCAAATTCCTGTTTCTAATGGGCTGCCCTGTGGTCTGATAAGCAAATTTCATAATATAAAGACGGGAAAGGGAGAGTTGAGCTGTTTCACGAGGTAATGAGTTCTGTCTTGAGAAAGCTTGGACTTAAGCTGGATGGCCTGTGGATGAAGTAGCAGAGAGGGTGTGTCTAATCTTTTTCCCTTCTGGATTTCCATGATCCTCTCAGATTCCACAGCTCACTTGGGGTAATTGTTATCTCCTATTGATGGTCTATTCAGAGAAGGTAGTGTCTGAAAATAAATGGAAATAAGATGTTTTGCTTTGCCACAGGTTATTGCGGGGTTCCTTCAAGGTACATTACTTTAAATTTTAGTATCTTCTACAAATAACAACACTCTAGAAAAAAATTTTTCTTTATTGAAGGTAAAGAAAATTTATCATCACAGATAACAAGAAGTCTGTAGGTAGCTTTTTCTGATTGGTTTAGCACCTCAATATATAGGACTCCTTTGTCTTTCTGTTTTGTCATTCATAGTTTATCAGTGGTCTGCCCTTTTGGTTAGAAGACAGTTAACAGTAGCTCCAAGCCTCAGTCCTCAGGCTAAAATCGAAAGAAAGATTGAAGGTTGGGGGTGCAAGAGAGTGTTGAAGCTTTTATCTTGGCAGATAGCTTTAATGGGGGAGAAAAATATTTCTAGGCTTCCTCCAATACACTTCCTTCGGGGTCTATTGTAGGTTCTAGGAAAAAAAGAAAATTGAGTATATTAAGATTCTATCATCTTCACCCTCAGAGCTTGAGGGCTTTGACATTAAAGAAGAAAGGACTAGAAATAGCTATTGGATAAGGGACAAAAGTGTCTTCAACAAATTTCAAGAACACTATGGTTCACCAAATAGATTTTCAATGTGATTTATTATTAGAAATTAATTGCTGCCATCAGTGAACTTGAAAATATTCCTCTAATTTTTGCCAAAGGATAGTGACCAAGAACATGGAGGTTAGAGAGGCAACAGAGTAAACACACCAGAAGTAATCTTGGAGTTGTAATTGGTGATTTGATCTTTTGTTCATATCGTTCCTTGCTAAATGATGTCCCTGTCAGAGTCATGTTTCAATCTGTTCCAGCAATTTCCCCATTCAGTTGTTTAGTCATGCAGAGACTGGGCATTCTCTTGGACATATGGAGGCTGCCTCCCCATTGCACCTTTTACTCCCCACATTGCTCTTTAGGTCTTCACCCCTTATTTTTCATTCTCCTTCCTTTCTCTGTTGGTTTCTCAGATAACCAGTGTTCAAATAACATGAGCCAGAGGGAAAGAGAGAAGGGTGGAAGAGCAAGAAATGTCAGGAGATTGGTTAATACTGGGTTTTTGGAGCCAGAAACTTGGGCTTCTTTCTTCTTCTTTCCCTGAAGAGCGTGAAACATCTATAGATCTTGTGGGTGAATCAAGAGGAAGTTAGTGCCAGTAGGTGAGGTGGCAGCTGATAGATGCCAAGTTATTGAGACAAAAACAGAAGGTAAAAAGAAGATAAGGGGTCAGAGTAAAAACTGCAGTTCCTGATGGCCAAGGTGCTGGGCTTATTTTGCCGGGAGACAAAGTAGGCTTGGAATGCTCCCAGAAGAAAGGAAACTGCCAGGCATGGGAAGTAGGGAGTGGGGTGGAATGAGATAAATCAAGGAGAGTGGGGCATCTAGGACTTCATTGCCACTCCCTGTGATATGTGTTCTTCTAACTATTAAATGTGTTTTGGATGGCTTTCAGATAATTCCCCATTTGATCAACCACAACTCACAAGGAAGGTACTACCCACCAGGAAATAAGTTGTCAAAAATGCAAATGTCTTTAAAAAATTTTGTTAGAGATAGCCTACTGTAGCACCTGTATTTGACAATAGCCCCAGAAGACTCCCCATTCTGTCTCTGAGCATACTAAGATTATGGGCAGCCATTTCTTGTGGAGAGTCATGAAATAGGTTCTCAGTTTTAGGTGCATAGCCCTCTCTCCACTGTATTGTAAATTTAAAATATATATATTTTTGTGTATTGTTTTGTTATTCTAAAAATACCTTTTTGACTCTAGAGAGCCTACCTCTCCCAGGGCTAGCTCATTCTTAGAGATAGCAAAAGACCCAGCTAGGTACATGTCTTTGTATGCAAACTAACCAGTCCAGAGCCACTTCCTCTCTTTGGCCTGGATACCCCAAGAGGCACTATTCCTCTGCTTTAATCCTTCCAGGCTTAGGTGCCAGTCAACTAAGGACCACCCCTATTACCCAAAGCCCACTGAAGAAATTACTAAAACTAGCCAATCCTAAACTGTTTAGCCTTTCCCAGAGAAGCTTTAATAAAGACTCTGTTCTAAACCCTCCCCTCACTCCTGTTTTCTGTCTCCTGACCACTCTGGTGCTTTCCCATGTGGCCTTCATGGCATGTAGTATCTTCTGTCTCTGGGATCTGTTGAGTGGACTCTACTTTGTGTTTTCCTGTACCTGCCTGATCATTTTAGAAAAGAACACAAAATATCCACCCCAAAATATGTATCACTATGATACAACTCCCCCAAATTTGTAATAAACGGTAGAATTTGGAGCAGGCCTTCCACTCTGTGCGTGTCTGGTCTAGGAAAAATGTCTTGAAATTGCAGTATGTGTTGGATTTCTAAAATAAACCACATGTGCTGGAATTTATATTATTAATTCATGTAACTGCTTATTGCAGCTGCTATTTACCAATCAGTATGGAAGTATTTAAATATTTTAGCAATCAGTACTGCCATAACAGTACACTGGCTATCATCAGCCCTGGATCCACTCCCGGTGAATATACTGAAGATTCTGGCCCCCTCAGTGAAAAACCAGGTCAACAGCACCTCTAAGACAATACTGCCTTTGCAGTAATAAACAATACCCTTCTGGATTCTGATGCTTTTGTATTTCTTTCAAGGTCTTTTTTTATATTTAAATAATGGGATCTTAACTTTCTGTGGGTTCTAAGAGGGGTGAATTTGGGGCAGTATTTTATTAGCAAATAGCTTTACAAGAGCTTTATAGAATTTTGAATACTTGTTGAAGAGGAAGCAGATACTAGATAAGGTACTAGATATGACGTGGTATGATATAATCTTCAATTTCATTTGATTCTATCATTTTTGAGTAAAGGCTGTTAATCTTCATTTTTCATCTAATCTTGTTATTTTTGATTAAAGGCTATTACAAAATAACAAATGTGACATTGTCTTATGTCATTTACTACAGTTTGTACAAACATAAGCTCATCTTTGGTTTGGAAAGGGTCACCCACACAGATCCTACTCCCCTTCCAAAATATTCAGAAGAGAGAAGAGAATAAGTCATAGTGGGAAGAATACAACCTTGAACAACAGAGAGACCTTGTTCTAAACTCTTCCTCTGCCACTTCCTTGCTGTATGAGTGTAAACGTTATTTAAATTTTCTTAGCCTCCTGTTGTTAATCCTTCCTTTCTCCATCTTTTTTGTTTTTTAAATTTTTAAAAACTTTATCTTTTAATTGAGATATAATTGACTTTACCCAATATATTTGTTTAATGTGTATTATTTGCCTTGTACTTGTTTCCCTTCCCGGGGCAGCATAAAAAAGCACCCGGTGGCCCCATGGACAAAACAAGGACTGGAGTAAGATAATCTGGTATACTATATGAAATAAAGACTGAAGACTGAGGAAGGAAACAAAAGATTTAGTCTAGCAATTCAAAGTGGGGTGATCAGCTTTTCATTAGAGCTAACTGTATGTGAAAGGTAAGGAGACCCTTATATTGTGTCCTTTTCCTCATCCATGAAAATATATTTGGTTCACTATTTTACACTTAAAGGTCTACTCCCCCATGGGCCATTTTGACTTTAAACTAGATGAAGGAATTCCTTGTTCCTGATCTCTTTTTCTTGTACTCTGCTCTCCTGCTCTTTTGCTTCTGCTCATCTTTTAGCCTATTATTTTCTTCTTTTGAAAGTTTCTTAGTAAAGGAGTTTTTGAATTTTAGCTGTTTTCCTTCTAACATGATGTCAGTGTTATATTTAGTGTCCTCTGTCCAGAAAGTTTTATATGCTGTCTGTAACCACTCTTACTCCCTATATCCATCACCCCTTGGACCAGCTACCACTACCAACGTTTGTGGGTAGAGGAGCAGAATTTGTCTTGTAACAACAAAAATGCATTTGTATACATACAGTCTTCATAGTTGTATCTAGATATCATCCTATTTTTTATTGGCTTAAATTTAAATTAATAAAACTGGTTTATCTTCTCAGCTTTAATATCTATATATTGTATCATATATATAAACCATGATGGAATAGTGAAAAAATGATAATATGACACTAATTTAAATAGTGTTCTGCTCATTGCCATTCTATATCTTTGGCAACAGCATTGATGTGTCTGCCCTCACGGGGCTGTGTGTGTGTGTGTGTGTGTGTGTGTGTGTGTGGTATGCACGTGTGCGTGCATGTATGCGATAGAGGGAGGAAGAGTGGAAAGTGTTAGGGGTGAGTATACACAGAAGCAGAATGTGAAACAGCTTGAACTCAGAGAAAATTTGGCATTATATCTAGTTTAAGCTATACAGGGTTAAGAATCCAGAAAACTCACCTTTAACTTTGAATATATATTTACACACATTTTTTTCCATACATGAAAAAAGGGAGGACAAGAAGTGAAATCATATGTCATACATAGGTAAGTTCAGATATGATTTCCAAAAGCCACATTTTGTATGCTTCTTTAGAGTATATACATATATAACATATTTTGACTGTTCTTAAGTGCTAATGGCTTCTTAAAAATTGCTTACATTATATTTGAAAATTTATGTAGTTGAAGAATTTAATGCAAAAGGAGTTTGTTATGCATTGGGGTTGATGAAACCAGGGAATTTACTCTTATAGGAGTAAGAATTTTTAAATGGAATTTGTATTAAAAAACCTTGAAGTCCTTATTTAAGTCGTGACCTTTTACTGGCTAGCATCTATGTATTGTGTTAACAATATGTATTAACTTTCATATGTAACAGATCATGGGGGACTCCTACCTGTAGCGTGATAGGGAAACTGGTACTGGGCTAGCCCATGCACTATAAATAGTGATCAAACTTGACACAATAAATGAAACTACTATTTTGTCACTCAACAAGAGGCAACGCAGGACTGATCTCAGAGAGAAGGGAAACACAAAGTGAACCCCATAATCACCATTACTTTTTCTTGAGGGCTGTCTCCAGATTGCAAAGCAGAAAGGTGGAGCTTAATCAGACTATGATGAGTTCAAGAAGCAGAAATCGGAGTTCAAGGTTTGCAAGTGGATTAGAATTTGTAGAACCAAGGCCCAAAAAGAGAAAAAAGCTATGCAAATAAATAAATCTGCCAAAAATTCATTTTAAAGTTTTTCCACCAAATATTAAGCTATGAGCACACAGGGAAAGCTGGGGAGCTGTGAAAGTAAATACAGATTGTAGAGGTCACATATTTCTGAAAAAGATAGGGGCTGGAACCATCAGCAGCCTTGCTAAACACCATGGACATTCAATGTAGATTACTGCATGTTTATATATTAGGGATAGGGCTACTCTAGACTTAGAATAAGAAACAATATAGACCTATTTAACAATAGGTCTCATCCCATGGATACAACTAGATAACACATCAGTGAGAAAAGAGATATAAAATGTGATACCATATACCTAAAACATGGGTGGGGAATGGAGAGGAGTAAAGAATAGGTTCAAATTTAAATGACCATCAACTTCATATAGACTGCTATAGGCAGAAGATGTTATATACAAACCTAGTGGTAACCACAAATCAAAACCCAGCAGATGTGCAAAGAGTAAAGAGAAAGAAATTCAATCACTAAAGAAAGCTAGCAAACCATGAAAGAGCAAGAGATAAAAGGATCAGAGAAAACTACAAAACAATCACTAAAGAGTAACAAAATAGCAGTAAATACATATGTGTCATTAATTACTTTGAAAGTAAATGGACTAAATGCTCCAATCAAAAGACATAGGGTAACAGAGTGGATAAAACAAAAACAACAACAACAACCTAGACTCATCTATATGCTGCCTACAAGAGACTCATTTGAGACATAAAGACACCTGAAGGTTGAAAGTGAGGGGATAGAGAAACATTTATCATGCAAATGGATGTCAAAAGAAAGCTGGGGTAGTAATACTTATACAGACAAATACACTCTAAAACAAAGACTGTAACAAGAGACAAAGAAGGACACTATATAATAATAAGGGGGGCAGTCCAATAAGAAGATATACCAATTGTAAATATTTATTCATCCAATATGAGAGCACCCAAATACATACAACAGTTAATAACAAACATAAATGAACTAATCAATATTAATATTATTGCATTACTATTAAAACACTATAGTATAGAGTGTATATATTTATATAATATATGCTACATATATATTATACATATATAATATATAGTATACTATAGTATATAGTAAAATAGGGGATTTTAATAGTCCACTTACATCGGTGGACAGATCATCTAAACAAAATCAACAAGGAAGCAGTGGCTTTAAAAGGCACACTATATCAGATAGATTTGACAGATATATTCAGAACATTCCATCCTAAAACGGCAGAATACACATTATCTTCAATGCATATGGAACATTCTGCAGAATAGATAACATATTAGGTCACAAAACAATCTCAACAAATTAAGAAAGATCGAAGTCCTACCATGCATCTTTTCTGATCACAATGCTATGAAACTAGAAATTAGACACACACACACACACACACACACACACACACACACACATACGTGTGTGTGTGTGTGTGTGAAAAGAGCACAAATACATGGGGGTTAACTAACATGCTACTAAACAATGAATGGGTCAACCAAGAAAGCAAAGAAGAAATCAAAACTTATAGGGAAACAAAATAAAAACACAATGGTCCAGATTCTTTGGGATGCAGCAAAACTGGCTCTAGGAGAAAAGTTTATAGCAGTACAAGCTTACCTCAAGAAACAAGAAAAATCACAATAAACAACCTAACATTACTCCTAAAGGGGTTAGAAATGAACAGCAACCCAAAACCCCAAAACCAATTGAACAAAGGAAATAATAAAGATAAGAGCAGAAATAAATGATATAAAAACAAACCAAAATCCCACAGTAGAACAGTTGATGAAACTAGGAGCTGCTTCTCTGAAAAAATTAATAAGATTGATAAACTTCCAGCCAAACTCATAAAAAAAAAGAGTGCTCAAATTATAACTGAAAGAGAAGAAATAACAGCCAACATCACAGAAATACAAACAATTGTAAGAGAATATTATAAAAAATTATATGCCACAAAACTTGGGACAATCTAGAAGCAATGGATAAATTCCTAGAAGCATATAACCTATCAAAACTAAAGCAGGAAGAAATAGAAAATTTGGATAGACTGATCGCCAGCAATAGAATTGAATCAGTAACCAAAAAACTCCCAACAAACAAAAGTCCTGGACCAGACAGCTTCACAGGTGAATTCTACCAAATATTTATAAAATACTTAATGCCCATTCTTCTCAAACTATGCTAAAAAAATAGAAAAGGAAGGAAAACATACAAATTTATTCTATGAGGCCAGAATTACCATGATACTAAACCAGGTAAAAACACCACAAAACAAAACTATAGGCCAATATCTCTGATGAACACAGATGCAGAAATCCTCAACAAAATACTAGCAAACAGAATCCAATAATACATTAAAAAAATCTTTCACCATGAAAAAGTGTGATTTATTCCTGGATTGCAAGGATGGTTCAATGTTCACAAATCAATCAACATGATGCATCACATCAATAATAGAAAGGATAAGAACCATATCATCATTTTAATAGGCACAGAGAAAGCATTTGACAAAGTGCAACATCTATACATGTTAAAACCCTCAACAAAGTAGGTTTAGAGGGAGAATACTTCACCATAATGAAGGTCATTTATGAAAAACCAACAGCTCACATCATTCCCAATGGAGAAAACCTGAGAGCTTTACCCTAAGGTCAGGAACAAGACAAGGATGTCCACTCTTTCCACTTCTATATAGTACTGGAAGTCCTAGCCACAGCAATCAGACAACAAAGAGACATAAAAGGCATCCAATTTGGTAAGGAAGAAGTAAAACTTTCACTAGTTGCAGATGACATGATAAACTAATACAAAACCCTGAAGACTCTACCCCAAATCTATTAGAACTGATAAATGAATTCAGTAAAGTTGCAGGACACACACAAAAAATGTAAAGAAATCCATTGTATTTCTATACAGTAATAATGAAGTAGCAGAAAGAAAAAAAAATCCTATTTATCATTGCATGAAAAATAATAAAATACCTAGGAATACACTTAACCAAAGAGGTGAAAGACCTGTACTCTAAAACTATAAAACATTGATGAAAGAAATTGAAGATGACACAAATAAATGGAAAGATGTTCCATGCTCATGGATTGGAAGAATAAATATTGTTAAAATGCCAAATGACCCAAAGTAATTTGCACATTTAATGCAATCCCTATCAAAATACCAGCAGCGTTTTTCACAGAGCTAAAACAATCTTAAAATTTGTATGGAACCGCAAAAGACACAGAATAACCAAAGCAATCTTTAAAAGAAAAAACAAAACTGGAGGTATCACAGTCCTAGACATCAAGTTATATATTACATCAAGTTATACTACGAGCCTGTATTAATCAAAAGAATATGGTACTGGCACAGAAATAGATTAATAGAACAGAATAGGAAACCCAGAAATAAACACATAGTTTTATGTTCAGTTAATCAATGAGAAAGGAGGATTGAGTATGTAATGGGAAAAAGAGTCTCTTCAACGAATGGTGTTGGGAAAACTGGACAGCTACATGCAAAAGAATGAAACTGGACCACTTTCCTACACCAGGAACCAAAATAAACTCAAAATGGATTAAGGACCTAAATGTGAGACCTGAAATGATAAAAGTTCTAGAAGAGACCAGAGGCAGTGTTTTCTCTGATGTTGGCCAAAGCAACATTTTTCTAGATATATCTCCTGAGGCAAGGGAAGTAAAAGCAAAAATAAACTATTGGGACTACATCAACATAAAAAGTTTCTGCACATTGAAGGAGACCATCAACAAAACTAAAAGGCAAAATAAGGAATGCGAGAAGATATTTGCAAATGACATATCTGATAAAGTTTCAGTATCTAAAATATAAAAAGAATTTAATAAACTAAACATTCCAACAAACAAATAGTCCAATTAAAAATAAGTGGGAGATATGAACAGACATTTTTTCAAAGAAGACACACAGATGGTCAACAGACACATGAAAAGATGCTGAACATTACTGATCATCAGGGAAATAACAGATCAAAACTACAATGAGATATCACTTCTCACCTGTCAGAATGCCTAAAATCAAAAACACCAGAAGTAACATATATTGGTTGTCTGGTGGCTTAGATTGTTGAGCGTCCAACTCTTGATTTGGGCTCGGGTCAAGATAACAGGGTTGTGGGATCAAGCCCAATGTTGGAGCTTAGCGTGAACCCTGCTTGGGATTCTCGTTCTCTCTCCCTCTGCCCTTCTCCCCTGCTTGTACTCTCTCTTTAAAATAAAAAATAAAATAAAAAAAAAAAAACCACCAGTAACACTAATTCTAAAGGATACATGCACTCCAGAGTTTTTGGCAGCATTATTTATAATAGCCAAATTATGGAAGCAGCCCAACTGTCCGTCAGTAGACGAATGAATAAAGAAGATGTGTGTGTGTGTATGTGTGTGTAATACTATTCAGCCATAAAAAAGAATGAACTCTTGCCATTTGCAATAACATTTAGTATAATAAAGTTAAAAATAGAACTCCCCTATGATCCAGGAATCACTCTACTGAGTATTTACCCCAAAACTACAAAACACTAATTCAAAGGGATATATACACATAGGAGTGCATAGATGCAGCTAGAGAGTATAATGGTAATTGAAATAAGTGAAATAAATCAGAGAAAGACAAATACCATATGGCTTCACTCATATGTGGGATTTAAGAAAACTAAGGAAAGAAAAAGAGAAAACAAGAAACAGACTCCTAACTACAGAGAACAAAGGAATGGTTATCAGAGGAGAGTTAGGTGAGGGGATGGGTGAAACAGGTGAAGGGTGTTAAGAGTACACTTCTGGTGAGGACTGAGTAATGTACAGAATTGTTAAATCACTGTATTGTACACCTGACACTAATACAGTGCTGTTAACTATACTGGAATTAAAATAAAAAACTCCAAGAAAAGAGAAAAAAGAACATGGTTCCTTCTAGTGGGGGAGAAGTTTGGGGGACGACTGAGTAGAAGGGGGTATGTGGGAATTTTCTGGGACGATAGAAATATTTCTTATTATAATAGACCTGTGGGTTACATAAGTGAGTATACCATTTATGTAACTGTAACATTTAACGTCTGTGCAGTTGTATTGTATGAAAATTATACCTGAATTTAAAATAGTTACATTTTAGTTTATTCAATTCCTTATCTTTCTGATTTTAAAACAATTTTATGGTTATCTATTTGTCCCTGTTTGAAATCTATAGGTTAAATGGGATATTATCTTTTTTTAACTGTTTTTTAACAATATTGCACTATACAAAATAATTTACTTTAAGTCTTAGGTATGTATAATAGATAAATTCTAACCCACCTAATTATAAGATAGCAAGCAGCTGACTTACAACATAAATTTACATGGCAGTGTGTTATAGCTCAAGCATTAGCTCAAGGAAAATATTGGTAGATTCTGGAAAATGATCAAAACTTAGTAGGTTGCATTAGGAAATGTGCACTGACATTACTCAGCAAGGGCTATGCAAATTGCCAGCGGTCACATTTCTGGTCTTTTCATTTCAAATCACTTTAGTAGTCTTCACTCATAGGTTCTGCTTCTAAAATGCTGCCATTCTGTTTTGGGGGTGGTGAGGAGATACAACCTTGAAGAAACAATCTGACCTGAGAATTTTGCCAGGGAAGAAAGAAAGGAACAAAGAAATATACTTTATTAAGAAAAAAAAAAAAAAAAAAAAAAAAAGAAAGGCTACAATAAAAGGGAAACATTCAAACCAGAAATCCAGGTTGGTGCCATAAGTCAGTGATGGCTGCCACTTAGCATCACCCTATCATGACATGGAAATCTGGACAAATGTGTCTCATTGCTGCACCATTATTGGTATGGTAGTTTTGCCCAGTCTTTATTCTCCAAGTGTTTCCATTACAGCTTTGTATTTTTGGGAGTTAATAGCTACGCTATAATAATTTCCTTCAGGTTGGCATATCAAATGTCAGGGAGCATATTTAGAATAATAGAAGGTTGCCTAATTTCAGATGGTTTTCTTTCATTTGTGTGTATATATACATGTGTGTGCATGTAGTATGTGCATGTATGTGTTCATATAATCTAAAAATGTTGCAATATTTACATTTGATAATTACATTGGTAACTGATTGATTTTTAATATCATACACTCAGTTTTCTTTGCCTACCCCAAATACTAGAAAACAATTAAGTTGCTAAAACATTTCTTTTTGGAGAAGAAATGTATGAAATCATTGTCATTTGCACTAGCTCCAGTACCTAATGGGTGTTTAATAAGTGTTCACTGTTGAGAGCAAAAACAGTTCTATTTATTACACATGGCATTGTCTTCACCAGCCTTCTATAAATGTGCTTCTGTAAATGTGATTTATTCCAAAAAGAATAAGCTAAAATAACTGTAATATTCTAAACAATGTTTATGGCATACCAAGCATCTCTTGAATGTTAATCGCAGGAAATAGAATTTCATGAGTTTCGTGGAGTTGCAGTTTGTTTTAAGGGATCTGTTAGCCTTTTTGGAGAAGTTAGCTACTTGCCTTCATTTTTTTTCTAAGATATTTTATTGAGCATTGATTATTTTTGAAACTCTATGACATCCAACTACTTTGTAGTCAAACACTGATCCTATGTGGAATTGTTTGTGTAACCCCATGGTTAAGTGTGTGATTTTGAAGGAGAAATCCTTAGACTTAGTTTTTCCTGATGGTTTAGGGAAGGGGAATGGAAAACAAGGGTGAGATAAGGAAGTCCTATTAGGAAATATTGCAAATCCTAGCCACTTGTTGGTACTGCTTTATGCCAGTCAGTGGTTGGACATTAACCTTAAACTTGACAAAAATTATGTATTTTAGGTATAATTTCCCCTACTTGGCAAAAGAGGAAACTAAACTTCAGACAAATAACTTGCCAGGGTCAGACATCCAATAAAGAAATGTTAATGGGTCATCAAAGGAAAACATGAATAAGTAGTTACATATAGGAAATGACAATCATTGTATGCAATCCATTTTCAGAGAAATAAGTTTTGAAGAAAACATTTCTCAGAAGAATTGGGCAGTAACACTGGACGGATTAAGGCCTACCCTCTGCCTAAGGCCCATTTTTTTATTCATCTAAAGTCCAAAAATATATCAGAAACCTCAGACACGACCACTTCTCTTGCCTGGGACATGGATGACATGCAGTTGTTAAATCCAGTTGATGCCTTTTGCTTTTCATCTTGTCTTTCAGCACCGTTGGACGTGGTTGATCATTCCCTTCTTGAAACACTTTCTCCCTTAGCTGCAAATGAAACACTATCCTGGTTCTCTGCTTTCCTGTTAATTCCTTCTCCGTTCCCTGCCATTTGCTCCTCCACATCTTTTATATCAGAGTTTTTCAAAACATTCTTACCTTTTTATTTCTATTTGCCTCTATTGATGCCCTCTGCCTCATCTTCCAGCACTTCAGAACTTCCTCCAGTACTGGACTTAGCTCTAAGTGCCTCTATATGCTAAGCCCTGTCCTAAGGCCCTCCCACATTTTATCATCTACTTGTAGTTATGGGTAACCTCTCCCTCTTTGATTGTTCAGAATTTATCACCAGTTACAATGTTCATGTGTGTGTATACTGGTATGATTATCTTCCTTTATTTTACTACCTTTTTAAAAAATCAGTCACTTTTTAGGGGTACCTCGGTGGCTCAGTCAGTTGAATAACTGACTCTTGATTTTGACTCAGGTCATGATCTCACGGTTCATGAGTTCGAGGTCCAAGTAGGGTTTTGCACTGAATGTGGAGCCTGCTTGGGATTCTTTCTTCCTCCCTCTCTCTCTGCCTCTCCCCTACTCACTCTCTATTCTTCCCTGTCTCAAAATAAATAAATAAACATTAAAAAAAGTAAAAATAAAATCAACTACTTTTTAAAAATTAAATTTAGTGTATTAGGTAGAAATGGAAATATTAAATGAAAAATAAAATTATTTGCCATAATTAAAAGAAAGTTCTTAAAAGCAAAAACACTGTGTAATAATTAATTCCATCTGTACTTAACTGAATTTGGTATACCATGGTCTAGTTATTTCTTCTATCTTTTTTGCCCCTTTTCTCTGATGATGGCCAATTACATTGCTTTTCTAATTTTAAGGTAACCTTGCATTTCTGCCATAAACCAACTTGATTATGATAAATTTTCCTTTTTACCAGTTGGCTGGGTTCAATTTGACAATAATTTTGAGTTTTGCATGTACATCCAAAATGAGATTGGACTGTATTTTATTTACTCTTCTCATTGGGTTTAGATATCAAGGAAACACCAGAATGATACAGTGAGTTGGAGTTTATTCCTATTCTTCTGTTCTCTGGAAGTCTGTAGGAAATGAATTTTTCCTTAAACTTGCCAATACAGTGAGTTGGGCTTGTAGTTTGTTTTGGAGAAAGTTTTACATTACTGGTTCAGTTTCTTTATTTTTATCTCAGTTTATTATGTCTTTTGGCCAACCTGTAAGTTGTAGTTTTCTAGTAATTTTATAGCACATTTTTTACTGAATTCCAAATTTATTGGAATAAGGTTTATAACATACTCTCTTTTTAACATCTGTAGGATCTTATTTATGCTCATTCTCTTATTTTATTCCTGATATGAATTATCTCTTCTCTGTTATTTTCTTGATCAGTCTCATATGTATATTTTCAAATGATAATATTCAAATATTTGGCTTTGTCTTACTATATTTAACCTTTTATTTCATCATCATCAATGTTTGCTCTTTTTCCTTACTATTTCATTCTTTCTGCTTTTTTTTTTCTGTTCTTTCCATAATTTCCTGAGATGGATCCTGAAGTCTTTACATTTTTTTTAAATGTTTATTATTTATTTTTGAGAGAGATAGAGTGCAAGCAGGAGAGGGGCAGAGAGAAAGGGAGACACAGAATCCAAAGCAGGCTTCAGGCTCTGAGCTGTGAGCACAGATCCCAGTGTGGGGCTTGAATCCACGAAATGTGAGATCATGACCTGAGCCGAAGTCAGACGCTTAACTGAGTCACCCAGGTACCCCTGAAATCATTACATTTAAGCTATTTGCCATTCTTCTTTTTGTATATATGTGATTTATTTCCTTTTATATGCCACACTTTCAAAATTTGTTGTATTTTTATTATCAGTTCAGTACATTTTTCAATTTCTCTCTTGATTTCCTTTTGACATGTGTTTTCATAATGTCCAAACATAGAGGAATTTTCAAATTATATTTTGATTGTTGATAGTTGTCAAAGAGCATATACCTAATGATTACTTTCACATTTTATGTTGTTTGCTTTATGGCATGGGATATGGTTTATTTTTATAATTGTTCTACTTGTTCTTAGAAGAATTTTACTTGCCGGGTTGGGTGTTCTGATACACATTAAATCAACTTTTTCCATCTATATGTTTCTTGAATTCATATGTGCTGCCACTGACTGTACATTTAGCTCTTAGCCCTTGTAGCCAGGTTTTATAAATTTATACATTTTGAAGTCACATTGATTGCATATTTTAAATTAAGGTTTCTTGGTGATTCTTTTATCATTATTAGGTCCTTTACATTTAATGTAGCAATTGATATATTTGTCATGTATTTTAATTCTTTATCTCTTTGCATTCTTAGATTGATTGTTTTATATGATCAGTATTTATTTAGAAATCCTATTATTTTACCACTTTATTTTCTTACCATTACTTCTTGCATCTCAGCTTTTTTTTGACACCAGTTTTGTTTTGTCTGATGTAAACTCTTTATTTGCTTTCCTTTTAACATTGCCTTTACTGAAATAATAGGACTTTCTGATAACCATCAGGACTTCTTTATATTTCATGGGCTAACCTAAGTGAGATGAAACCTAAAAGTTGAGGGGCACCTGGGTAGCTCAATTGGTTGAGCGACTGACTCTTGATTTTGATTCAGGTCATGATCCTAAGGTCGTGGGATCTAGCCCCGCATCAGGTTCTGCACTGAGTGTTGAGGTTGCAAAAAAAAAACAAAAAGCAAAAAACAACAACACAAAAACAAAAACAAAACCCTAAAAGCTGTGTGGGATCCTTGAATACCTATATTGGGTGTCATGGCAGGGGTTAGGGATAGCACAATGAACAGTATTATCAAGGAACTTTAAAATAATAAGTGAGAGGTTAAAACAATAAAATATAAGCAGCATAATTGTGATAATTGCTATGAAGGATAAAATCAACTGAGAAAGAATAAAGCAGGAAGGGTGTTTTCCTCTAGGTTAGAGTAAATAGTAAAGCATCTCAGAGGACTTGACTGAGCTCAGGTTGAAGAAGAGTTCTGCTGGCTTAGAGTAGAATATACCGTGTTCTAGATAAAAGAAGAGCTTGGTTTTAGGCTCTTAAATAGATGGCTTGTTCTGGGAGAGAATGGAAGTAAGGGTGGTTGAAATGTAGTGAGCAAAGAAGGTGAAGTTTGATAAGATAGGCAGTGGTTAGATCACTGAGGGCTTCCTAGGCCTTGACAAAGAATTTGAGTTATAGTTGGAATGTTTTGGGAAACAGTTCGAGGATTGAAAGAGGGTATTGACATAAACTTCACTATTTTTTTTAAACATGAATTTTTCTGTTTAAATTTTTTTTTTTTTCAACGTTTATTTATTTATTTTTGGGACAGAGAGAGACAGAGCATGAACGGGGGAGGGGCAGAGAGAGAGGGAGACACAGAATCGGAAACAGGCTCCAGGCTCTGAGCCATCAGCCCAGAGCCCGACGCGGGGCTCGAACTCACGGACTGCGAGATCGTGACCTGGCTGAAGTCGGACGCTTAACCGACTGCGCCACCCAGGCGCCCCTGAATTTTTCTGTTTAAAGAGTAAGAACTGGGGCGCTTGGGGTGGCTCAGTCGGTTCAGCATCTGACTTTAGCTCAGGTCATGATCTCACGGTCTGTGAGTTTGAGCCCCGTGTCGAGCTCAGAACCTGGAGCCTGTTTCGGATTCTGTGTCTCATTCTTTCTCTGATCCTCCCTCATTCATGCTCTGTTTCTCTCTGTCTCAAAAAAATGAATGTTAAAAAAAATTTTAAAAATAAATAAAAAAATAAAGAATAAGAACTGGTGGAAGGCAGACATGGAAGTTGGAAGATAGGACTAATATTGTCTTTGAATAGGTTGGTGGCAATAGAAATGGAGATAATTGGACCAGTTTAAACTGTACTTTGGAGCTAGAATGATATTTATTGATATTGTGCATTCTACATTATTATTATTATTATTACTACTACTACTACTATTATCTTGCTAGAGATCGTGGGGAGGGGGTGATGTGGTATTGTTAATTGAGCCAAGGAAGATGGCAGCATAGGAGAATTCTTGGCTCACCTCGTCCTGCTGATTGCTTAGATTCCACCCACATCTGCCTAAATAACCCAGAAAACCACCGGAACACTAGCAGAAGGGACTCTGGGGAATACTATGAAAAATTATATGCCAACAAACTGTACAACCTGGAAGAAATGGACAAATTCCTAAGCACCCATCCACTTCCAAAACTCAAACAGGAAGAAATAGAAAGTTTGAACAGACCCATAACCATCAAAGAAATTGAATCAATTATCAAAAATCTCCCAACAAATAAGAGTCCAGGACCAGATGGCTTCCCTGGGGAATTCTACCAGACATTTAAAGCAGAGATAATACCTATCCTTCTCAAGCTGTTCCAAAAGATAGAAAGGGAAGGAAAACTTCCAGACTCATTCTATGAAGCCAGCATTCCTTTGATTCCCAAACCAGACAGAGACCCAGCAAAAAAAGGGAACTACAGGCCAATATCCCTGATGAATATGGATGCAGAAATTCTCAACAAGCTACTAGCAAATCGAATTCAACAGCATATAAAAAGAATTATTCACCATGATCAAGTGGGATTAATTCCTGGGATGCAGGGCTGGTTCAGCATTTGCAAATCAATCAATGTGATACATCACATTAATAAAAGAAAAGATCAGAACCATATGATCCTGTCAATTGACACAGGAAAAGCATTTGACAAAATTCAGCATCCGTTCTTAATAAAAACCCTCGAGAAAGTTGGGATGGAAGGAACATACTTAAACATCATAAACGCCACTTATGAAAAGCCCACAGCTAATATCATCCTCAATGGGGAAAAACTGAGAGCTTTCCCCCTGAGATCAGGAACACGACAGGGATGTCCACTCTCATTGCTGTTGTTTAACATAGTGCTGGAAGTTCTAGCATCAGCAATCAGACAACAAAAGGAAATGAAAGGCATCAAAATTGGCAAAGAGGAAGTCAAGCTTTCACTTTTTGCAGATGACATATTATACATGGAAAACCTGATAGACTCCACCAAAAGTCTGCTAGAACTGATACATGAATTCAGCAAAGTCGTGGGATACAAAATTAATGTACAGAAATCAATTGCATTCTTATAAACTAAGAGTGAAGCAACAGAAAGACAAATAAAGAAACTGATCTCGTTCACAATTGCACCAAGAATCATAAAATACCTAGGGATAAACCTAACCAAAGATGTAAAAGATCTGTATGCTGAAAACTATAGAAAGCTTATGAAGGAAATTGAAGAAGATACAAAGAAACGGAAAAACATTCCTTGCTCATGGACTGGAAGAATAAATATTGTTAAAATGTCAATACTACCCAAAGCAATCTACACATTCAATGCAATACCAATCAAAATTGCACCAGCATCTTCTCGAATCTAGAACAAGCAATCCTAAAATTTGTATGGAACCACAAAAGACCACGAGTAGCCAAAGTAGTATTGAAGGAGAAGACCAAATTGGGAGGCATCCCAATCCCAGACTTTAGCCTCTACTACAAAGCTGTAACCATCAAGACAGCATGGTTTTGGCGTAAAAACAGACACATAGACCAATGGGATAGAATAGAGACTCCAGAATTAGACCCACAAAAGTATGGCCAACTAATCTTTGACAAAGCAGGAAAGAATATCCAATGGAAAAAAGACAGTCTCTTTAACAAATGGTGCTGGGAAAACTGGACAGCAACATGCAGAAGAATGAAACTAGACCACTTTCTTACACCATTCACAAAAATAAACTGAAAATGGATGAAGGACCTGAATGTGACACAGGAAGCCATCAAAACCCTCGAGGAAAAAGCAGCAAAAACCTCTCTGACCTTAGCTGCAGCAATTTCTTAGTTGACTCATCTCCAAAGGCAAGGGAATTAAAAGAAAAAAAATGAACTATTGGGACCTCATCCAGATAAAAAGCTTCTGCACTGCAAAGGAAACAATCAACAAAACTAAAAGACAACTGATGGAATGGGAAAAGATATTTGCAAATGACATATTGGACAAAGGGCTAGTATCCAAAATCTATCAAGAGCTCACCAAACTCCACACCCAAAAAACAAATAATCCAGTGAAGAAATGGGCAGAAGACCCGAATAGACACTTCTCTAAAGAAGACATCCAGATGGCGAACAGGCACATGAAAAGATGCTCAGTGTCACTCCTCATCAGGGAAATACAAATCAAAACCACACTGAGATATCACCTCATGCCAGTCAGAGTGGCTAAAATGAACAATCAGGAGACTGTAGATGCTGGACAGGATGTGGAGAAATGGGAACCGTCTTGCACTGTTGGTGGGAATGCAAACTGGTGCAACCACTCTGGAAAACAGTGTGGAGGTTCCTCAAAAAATTAAAAATAGATCTACCCTATGACCCAGCAACAGCACTGCTAGGAATTTACCCAAGGGATACAGGAGTACTGGTGCATAGGGGCACTTGTACCCCAATGTTTATAGCAGCACTTTTAACAATAGCCAAATTATGGAGGGCCTAAATGTCCATCAACTGATGAATGGATAAAGAAATTGTGGTTTATATATGCAATGGAATACTACTTGGCAATGAGAAAGAATGAAATATGGCCTTTTGTAGCAACGTGGATGGAACTGGAGAGTGTTATGCTAAGTAAAAGAAGTCATACAGAGAAAGACAGATACCATGTGTTTTCACTCTTATGTGGATCCTGAGAAACTTAACAGAAGATCATGGGGGAGGAAAAGGGGGAAAAAAGTTAGAGAGGGAGGGAGGTAAACCACAAGAGTCTCTTTAAAACTGAGAACAAACTGAGGGTTGATGGGAGGTGGGAGGGAGGGGAAAGTGGGTGATGGGCATTGAGGAGGGCACCTGTTGGGATGAGCACTGGGTGTTGAATGGAAACCAGTTTGACAATAAATTTTATATTGCAAAAAATGAGCCAAATTAAGGAAAAATATATAGTATAAGAGAAATTGGGTAAATTCAATATTCCTTTTTGGGTAGGTTAATGAGATATCTGTGGAATGTTTAAATCAGTATGTCAGTTGAGCATTGAGATATAGAGATCTGAACCTCAGTGGAGCCCTGGCTGAACAAAAATAACCAGGTGTCATCAGCATTAAGTGTTTTTAAAGTTCTGAAAATGGATGAGATCACCTCAGGGGAAAGTATGGTGAAAGAATAAAAAGAGCTATCACTGAGTTCTGAGGAAGTTTAATATCTAAACTTTGGGTGCAGGAAGCAACCAGCCCAGGGAGAGAGGAGGGATTCATGGTGCCACAGAAGTCAAAGACTTGAGAGTTGCAAAAAGAAGAGTAAAGGTTTTCCTCATGATGGAGGAATGTTCATTAATTTCACTTTACAAATGGGGAAATGAAACCCCTCCTTTCTTGATTAGCTTAGCCTCAAATCACATAACAATATTTACTATGATCTTTGGCTTTCTTAATCCTCTGCTTAGATGACCAGGCTATTGGCCTTCCTGAAGACATTTAAGCCATTAGGACATTTTGAGGGCAAAACAGATGCCTTCTGGACTTCACTTCAGGATAAAATAGGCCATTATAGTTTGAAATAACTAATAAAACATTAATCAAAAGTTTAATCTGAACTTGCTTAAAAAAACAAACAAACATTTCTTTCAGTTCTTTTCTGTGAAAATCAGCAGGAGAATTACACTGGGTTACATGAACTTAAAGGGAAATGGTAATTTGCTTGGGATTTCTCCATGCCCTTGTTGATCATAGTTAGATCAACTTTGGCGATGGTTATCTTTAAATGAATATTGTCAGGAATACCATAGGTTTCGGCTGACACAGAAACTGCTAGAAGGCTGATTGCAGTTAAGTAGTGAACATCTCCTATTAGGCTTTTATAAAACCTCACCACTGATCAGAAATGCCAATGCTTAGGGGGAAAAATGTCTATTGTTGGTCAGAGCTGTAATTAAAAACTATACTTTGTTTTCAATCCAATTTTGGAAAGAATACAGGAGAAAAAGCAAGATGTAAATTTTACAATGCCTTGGCAATGTATCCAATTCTCAGCTGAACAAAGAAGCTTATATGCAGAAAATCTTGTAGGAATAAAGCATGTAAAATAAATAAAAAGCTTCCAGTGCTTAATTCCAATCTTCTCCACAGCAACTGGAGCTGCTGATAAGACACCTACTTGGAGTAATGATGCATAATGTGAAAATCCAATAACCCAGACCTCATAAGTACGGACGGATGCCATCTTTTTATAGGAAATGGTTGCAAATGTGAAGTGCAATGTGCTGAGCCATTTTCAAAGGTATTTTCATAAACACGGCAAAATGCCAAGGTTTGGTTTTTCCCAACATGATAGGAAGAGCAAGGAATGTAACTATTATAGGGGCATCCGGTATTTGTCCATGTTGTATCATATAAATGCTTATGTACTGTCAATTCATTATTAGTGGCAGTTTTAATGGGAATATAAATATTATAAAGTGTGTTTACTACAGATAAATCATAGGGGTGCTGAAGTAATTTGCAGTACTAAAGCTCATTTTGGATAATTACAGTGCCCCTGAAGAATGTGTTTATGTATTACAAAGAAAGAGATTGTTAAGAAGAAAACTGTTTTGAGTTGGTGACATTCTGAAAAGGGTAGAGGCTGATCCTGTTTGGGACTAGTTTAGGCATGTGTGAGAACATTAATGAAAAAAGATTTTGTGAGTTGGAAAGAGAGGAAAACCACAGTAGTTTCAGTTGCTGGGCTAACCTTATTCAGTCACATTTCATGCAGATGACTTACTGTAACTACAGAAATAACATAAGGAATGATTAGTTAAGATTATGCTGGCAGTTGGGGCGCCTGGGTGGCGCAGTCGGTTAAGCGTCCGACTTCAGCCAGGTCACGATCTCGCGGTCCGTGAGTTCGAGCCCCGCGTCGGGCTCTGGGCTGATGGCTCAGAGCCTGGAGCCTGTTTCCAATTCTGTGTCTCCCTCTCTCTCTGCCCTTCCCCCATTCATGCTGTGTCTCTCTCTGTCCCAAAAAATAAATAAACGTTGAAAAAAAAAAAAAAAATTTAAAAAAAAAAAAAAAAAAAAAAAGATTATGCTGGCAGTAAAGATACTAATATTTTATTGCACATTGAATTCTAGCTTACATTTTATGCAGATGTAAATTAGACTGCAATGCTGTTTATCCTTGTTTTTATGCAGGCTATTTTCATCACAGTATTAAAGGTTATTATTGGTTTACTTCCCACTTTCTATTTTATTGAATTAAGGTGATTTTTAGCTTCGTTATTTTCCCTGAAAATCGTGAGACACAGTAAACTTTAAAGGAAGACTTAAAGAGAATTAAACAATCCACTCCTAGGTTTTGGAAGGTCATAGTTTAATGAGATTAAAAATTTCCCCCTCCAGGTATTGTTTATTTGTAAACTAGTCTGGCTTGGTCTTCTTATAAATGTTCTGCTGATTAGATTAATTTCCTGTGAAACATAAATTTCTTTTCCTTTCTGACAAGCTAGTCAGAATCTGCCAGTTTGGTGATTGTTCAAGAAAAATGCAGCATAGAAGGAAAAAAAAAAAATGCCACAGCAAAGTGAAATGAGCATAAAATTAGATTTAGCTGAGATTGAGGTATCTGTATTGTCATTTAAAAAGGAATTCAGCAGCCATTTAGTGAGTTTTGTGTTCAGGTTTGGAAAGTGAGTAGCAGCTGGATTGAGAGAAACAATGGGCTCTTCTCCCTTTGGCTGCTTCCCCCACAGCTATCTACCTTGTGGAAAGACTCCTGTGCCCATGCGGGGTAGTGTACTCTTCTCTGGTTTGGCTTTCAGGGTTCCATGCATGAGTGCATCCACACATGTGCGCTGGTGCACACAGATCAAAGAGAGTCCCTAATAAAGAGTATTACTTGAATGAATTTGTTATTTATGTTACTTGCCTCAAGGTGTTAGCTTTCTCTCAATATCAGTCTTTCCTCGAGGAAAGAATTTAATCAGCTCTACCTAGCAAGAAATATTCACATTCTTTACTGGCAATACTTCCTGGCTTTCTGGCTTCGGTTGAAATTTGGGAATCTTGGTATCGTTCAGATGTAATAACAGATGTTTTGGTTCTTTCACTTCTCATTGCATTCAGATCTGGTTTACTTAGTATGGCTTCAAAGCTCTTGACGGGATCTAACGTACTACTCCTTTCATTACTTGTCCTCCACCATTCACTCTTTTGAAAAATGAGTGTCAAGAATAATGTTCATTTTCTTAAGCAAAGAGGTGCTGAGGTTTTAGTGTTTCACACCTGTTCCAGTTCTCTTCACAGTCAAATATGATACCTTTTCCTTTAAAGTGGTTTCAAATGTCAACATGGGATGGGGTTAAATGTTTAGAACTGAACTTTTATGTTTCATTCGTGTGTTAGATGAATGCCAGCTAACTTCGCTGGAAAAATAGTTCTTAAAAGCAAATCCTATTTCTCCACTGGTTATCACTAGAAATTGGATTTGCATTTCCTTAGGAAAACAAAAAGAAATTGAGACTGTTGAAAACTTTGGATGGAGACAAAGGATTGCAGCATTACATGCTGGTCACTGTTGTATAACAGTGTTAGAACTTTTCAAAATTACTTCCTCCATCCAATTTTTTTTTCTTTTTAGTAATTTTCTTACTGTAAGCATGTGCTCTTCATGGTAAATAAATCTTGTAAATTAAGGGAATTTTTATGATGCTTAAGTACTCACTCTATGCATACATATGATATCTAGGATAGTTTCATTTTCTCCCAAAACCAACTGGTTCACTGTTGTGTTTATTATAGATCATTATCTAGTTAAATATGGAGGAATTTAAACATTAGCAGTCAGAACTCCAGGATAAATCTGTGGCCAACTGGTAGCAGGTCCCATTAGTGTCAGGACCATATTCAAAATACTTACTTTGGCATTTCCAGGTTGGTGAAGAAGAATGCATATACATGTCAGGAGGGTGGTGCACCCCAAACTCCATGGGGTTAGAAGCTCCTGTGCTCAAGACCCTTCCGAACTTTGTCCCATGAACCTCTTCATCCAGCGGTTCATTTGTAACCTTTAATATCCTTTGCAATAAACAAGTAATCTACTTTGCTCAGGAAAGGAGATTAGGAGACCAAGTGATGCAGCAGCAGCAAATGTCAAGAACTGTCTTAGGTAGACATGATGGAGGGAAGAGATTTCCCAGGAGGCAGGATTATAAACAAATGCAAAGCTAAGAAATAGCTTGGTGACCTTGACTAGCACGTATAGCAATATCAGACAAGATTCCTGGACAAACAGCAGCTATTATAAATCCATGATAACAAAAGCCATGGAACAAAGGTGATTGAGCAAGAAGGAAGAAGGAGCCTGGGCACTTGATGACATTCTTGACAGTGGTGTCAGCCCTGGATGATTTACCTCAGTACTTCTTTTTAAATGAAATACATCAACTCCTTTCTGTTTAACCCCCTGGAGTAGGATTTTCTGTTACAGTGAATCCAGTTCTAACTGATGATGCTGGCTAACTGATACGTGTAAGCACCTATTATGTGTTAGTGTGATTAGAAGCACTCTATGTAATAACTTTTAAAATTCTCACAATGAACTTAGCAGAGAGCTCAGAGTTTCTCAGGTATGGTCCCTGGAGCAGCAGTATCAGCATTACCTGGAAGCTTGCTAGGAATGCAGATTTGGAGGCCTGACTTTAGATGTCCTGAATCAGAAACTCTGGGCATGAGAATTCAGCACTCTGTGTTTTAATAAGATCTCCAGGCGATTCCGAGGAATGTTGAAGTTTAGCAACTAGTGGGATAGGGTATTGCATCTACCCTCATTTTACAGATAAGTATATGAGCTGGATTTAAGTCACTTGCCCAATGTCATATAACTAGCAGGACTGACTCCTAAGTTTGTCTATAACCATTACATTATACTGCTGATGTCCATCATATGTTAAGAACTTCTGCTCGGGGCACCTGGGTGGCTCAGTCAGTTAAGCGGCTGACTTTGGCTCAGGTCATAATCTTGCGGTCCGTGAGTTCGAGCCCTGCATCGGGCTCTGAGCTGATAGCTCAGAGCCTGGAGCCTGTTCAGATTCTGTGTCTCCCTCTCTCTGACCCTCCCCTGTTCATGCTCTGTCTCTCTCTGTCTCAAAAATAAATAAACGTTTAAAAGAAAAACAAAAACAAAAAAAAAACAGAACTTCTGCTCTAAGGGAAGTGGTCTTCAAAATTTGCAAACATATTCCTTTTCTTAAAAATTTTTAATTTTTTTATTTGAGAAAGAGAAAGAGGGGCAGAAGGACAGAGATTCTTAAGCAGGCTCCATGCTTAGTGCAGAGCCTGACATGGGGCTTGATCCCACAACCCTGGGATTATGACCTGAGCCAAAATCAAGAGTCAGATGCTCAACCAACTGAGCCACCCAGGTGCCCTGAAAACATACTCCTTTGAAAAATTGTGTAACTTCTGTACATTTTTAAGTTGACATCTAAAAGTTTCCTATCACAAGCTCAAATAATTGTAAAGAATATGATTTCTATTATGTTGTAAATTGTGACATTTTTAAAATGTGTCCAATCAGTCTTCTAAATGTATCCTGTGGAATGTAAGTACCACTATCTATAGCAAATCTTCTATCATCCATTAGAAAAAAAAAAAATCACAAGCTTTTCCTTATCGTTAAAAAAAAAAAAACAACTTACATAATTTCAGCCCCATCTGCTTGTATAAACATGGATCACAACAAATCATACATGAGATCTGGGGATATGGAATCGAAAAGATCTCTTATTGTCATTTGGTGATGGTGTCATTTGGCAAGTTATTTTACTTCTATAAACCTCAATGTCCTCATCTACAAAACAGTCATATTCATACTTACTTTTCAGGGGGTTGTAGTGATCAAATGAGATGTAAAATGCCCAGCACAAACTCTGGCACTTGTTGGTTATCAGTTTCCTCTCCTCAGTATATCTTTTTTTTTAATTATTATTATTAACTGTCATGATGACTTGATTGCTTTCTATCTCCTCCTGCTTGTGTTTTTTTCCATCTCTTTTTCACGTGTTTTCCTTCACCTGACTTTGGAAGAACTCACCTAGCATCTGACCTCCCTGTGCCCTATGCTTATAAGACTGGGCATTGGACTTGACCTGCGCCGGGGCTGGTTGCAGTACCTAGTAATATAGGAGGGGTTGCTGGTCCACCTAGCATCACACTGTCCACCAGTGTAATGACACCTTCCATCATATGGCTGTTTTCTCCTCTTACCGCTGCATGAAACCCAGACACTTTCTGTTCAGAGGGAGCCAAAAGTGTGTGAGGGTGAGTGGGCAGAAAGGGATCAACACACAAGGGGAGCCAACAATATGCCATGACCTGACATCCATTAATTTATTTAATCTTTACAGTATTACTAAAAGGGGGATATTATGCTTCCCATTATGATTCAAATAATAAAAATATTCTGCCTGTGTCCATGCAGATAACGTGTCAGAAGTGGAACAAGATTACAGATCTTTCTGATTAAAGTCCAAGAACTCCCTACTATACCACACAGAGGTTGGCCTCAGAAAGCTGTAACTTCCAAACTTTAGATGCATCCTAGAGGGGAGTGAACTCTGAAGACAACTCCAGCTGTAGAGATGCTAAATAAGCTATGGACCTCCTAGTTCTACTTCTGTCTGCTCCTTAATTCTCACTGAGTTTATTGCCTGATTTATCCCATATATTCTATAAATCCCTATCAAATTCGTCTTCTCGAGCATCTGGTCATTTCTATGCTCCTGATTCTTCTTTGCTTCAATAATCAGGCTGTTCCATCTTGCCTGCCACTTTCTGAACTTCAGACACTTGTTGAAGACCAGATTTTGCCTAGACTTAGTAACCTCAGACTCTACTCCACATAGTGGAGATGGGAAATGTGAGGTCTATGGACTTGAATTTAGGATAAGCTTCTAAAAATAAATTCAAAACAAAGGATTCCCAGGCAATTCCAAAAGTTATATAAGTTAAAAAGTAATTTCATTAATTATATAAGACTTGTCTCTTTATGGTTAACGATAAGCTAAGTACTACTGGTTAACTGAGCTGTGCTTTTAAAAAATTCTCTTTTGAATTAACTGATTAGTTAACTTGATTAAATCTTCTCCTTGATTTTCAGCTATTTCTTGTGCATCCACACTTCTAAGATTAAGTGATTTTAATAGTCATTATGATTATTAGTCATTCCATGGTTAAAATTTTCACATCATGAGTATTGTTCTTCATTTTCAGATCAACTTGTCTTCTGAGTCTGGTAGAGCCTGAAGAATTACTCCTTAGAGTGAAGCTTTATAGAGCAACCTTTTTGCCAAGCTTCTGAAGTACCCTTTTATACTGGAGTACTTTGTGATTTTTTTTTTTTTTTTTCCATTTGGATCTCTCCATAGTTGCTTACTGAATGACTATAACAACTTCTTCTTTTTTTTTTTTTTTTTAAATTGTTTCTTTAACTGGTGTTATCATTTAGGATGTAGATGTATAAGGCCCAGGTGACTGTTACTAGATGAGACACACAAGGAGACATCTTCAAGAGACTGACCTATAGCTCCATCTGCAGATAGAGAATGAAGGGGAGTCTGCAATATACACTTGCTGGCCAGAGGCCATGCCAGTGGAGACCAACAACAGTTTTGGATATTGGGGTCTCAAAAATGTTTATGAGAAGCACATCCCCTGAGACTTCATGGAAAGTAATCATATGGGCAGTGGTAAAAGTATGTCTGGAGTCTAGAGTCAGAGCCAAGAAGAGGAATAGCAAGTGTGAACCTTTCTTAGTAGGACAGATCTAAGCAGTACACTGGGATTCTAAACAAAGGGGAAATGCTATGGGAATGTGGGTGAGGTTGAGTTTCAGGAATACCTCTCTGTTCTCAGAACAGGGCACAAGGTAACTTGAGGCCAAATTCTACAGTGCTAGGCAAAATATTACCGGTTTCAGAAATCTCATCTGCTTGAAGGCCAAATAGGTCCTGGAGATAAATCTTGTAGGTGTCAGCCATGGGGAGTGGAGACAAGTGGAATATAGGGATCAAGGCTGTACTTAACTAGCATTTTAACTTAGAGTGTAGTTAACTATACAATTAACCTAGTTCATGTATAATTATAAGCAGAGGTGTTTCTTTAGTACAACTGTGTAGAGACATTCTAGGTCCCTGGAAACTCCTTTCCTGTCCAGTGCCGCTTCTGCATGTGCTGCCCCTTGAGAACATTCAACCTGGGGCTGCAGGAATCACCTAGGCCAGGTGGTGAGCAAAGTATGGTGTATTTTATATTCCAGAGCTCCCTGCATGATCTGGCTGAGTTGGGGTTCATTTGAAGATGCACCTTCTTTGGCTTCTTCTCCAGTGCCTCATCATTTCTCCTGGAAGAACTTTCCTACTAAATGACTTGTACATGAATCTTTCTCTTATGCGCTGGAGAAACTGATTTAAGACACTAAGAAAACTAAGTTAAGTTGTGATATTTTAGGAAATAATGAAAATATACTCAGTAACATAGGTACAGTGTTGTACAGAGTATTAACTGCAGCTTTGAGAATGTAATTTGGGAATGGGAATGGGAATTTGGATGCAGCAGTTGCTTTGTTTTATTCTACGCTGTTTTTCGGTTCTTTTTCTACAATTGGACGGTTGTCCTTGAAATTTATTAATCTAAATCTCAATCTTACAGTCATTATCACAGATTAGCATTCAGCTTGATACTTGGTGATGTGTACCATAGCAGCTTAGAAAGGGACTGCAACTTTTCAGGTAACCTCTTTTTATATAAAAAAGAAGCAAGAAATGTTAGCTTCTTGCTATTGTGTACTTACCTTTGTATTTGATAATCCTTCCATATTGCAGCACTGTTGTTGCTGGCTTATTACTGAAAATTTAATAGTATTTAATTAAAATCCGGAAATGTGCTTTCAATTCTATTACCCTAAAAAGTGGGGAAAAAAAGAAAAAAAGGCTCATCCTTACCATTTGCATTATACTGGAAACTGTTAAACGCTTAATCTTCTCGCATAGTGGTTCTGTGCTTTTAAGAGGATTACATTATTAATTGTTTAATTATTCATTATGCCGCATTTTGCCGTTCAGTACAAAAGCTTTTTTAAAATTAATTTAATGTTTTATCCTTCTTAGCAGTCATTCTTTGTACTGGGCTCTCTGTTCTCTCATGATAGGATGTCGCAGCAAAGAATCAAGAGGATGCCTTGTTGAAAGCTAAGCCTGTAGCTTTAGCAAATAGATCTTTTGCCAGAGCAATGACTCCACACAACACAAGGCAACTGAGTCTTGCTGCACTCCAGAGACTGTGGTTAGAAATATGTCACCAGCGGGAGCATCATTAATCATAATTGTAGGAGTGACAGCCAGTTTCTTGACCTCATTGAGACAGGCAGGGAGGTCAGTGCTTCAAGCAGTTCATCCTTCAGGCAAGGAAAACTATTGGGAAGATTTCCTTTTTGTTATCACTGGCATTTTTATTTAATCCCATCATTTCCCCCACAGTCTGGGCAGAAGTACAAAAGCTTCAAGCAGGCACAGTCTGGCCCTTTTTCTTTTTCTCTCTGCCAAAAGTAACCTTGGCGATTGATGGTTTGGGGAAAAGCTACCACACCCCTTTCCCTCAGCTGTGTTTTCTCTTATCCTGCCTTCCTTCTTTTGTGCTTTCTTTCCTCCTCTTCTCCCTTGGGGTCTAAAGAGCAGATGGGAAAAATCATCCTAAAGGAGCCTGGTGATAGCAGCCCTGCCTGCTTCTTGATGCTGGTTGTAGGGGAAGTATATAACGCAGCCTTTGCATGCATGATGATGCATATGCTCCTCCATCAGTGATCAGCCTGGCAGCCTGCTGCTGGAAGGGAGGTGGTGCTGATTTTAGAGTGTCTCAGCTAATGAACTTCATCTGAGGCCCCACAGAGGACTCTTCACAAAGGAAAAACATGGATGAATGAGTGAATTCATTCATTCATTCAAAGAATGAAAAAAGTCTAAGGGCCTTGGCTTATAAATCTGCATGTATATTCAGGCACAAAAACATATTTGATTTCATACAGAGCATCATCATGATATCATAATAAAAGACACATGTAAAATTAGTGAATGTGTGAAAGGAATTTTAAATAACTCATTGTATTGCTACTATGTATGCCAGGCACATTGTAGGGTCCTGGGAGTACACACTTAGCAGTTAGACATGGTCCCACGTATAGAGTGTGGACATTCTTGGGGGATGGAAGATGGGTAAATGAGCAAGTTAAACAAGGAGGAACATTTAAAATAGTGATAAGAAAAAAAGAGATGAGATGAGAACATGTGGCATTGGGGTGGCTGCTTTAGATGTGATAGTCAAGGAATGCGGGCATGGAAGGTGTAGTATAAATGATCATGGTATTTCATGGAATTTTAGGAAGATTCTGAATGTGCTAATTTATCAATAAAAGGGACAGGGTACCACTGATATATGTTTACCGTTATTTAAAGGTGATAATTGTTTTCAGTAAACATTTTAGATTACTTTCTAATACATTTGATTAGATTTTTTTCTTTCAAAAAATTTTTTTTTGAAAGATCTTAACAACCTGATCTTAGATCAGATCTCTTCTGTAAACAAGTAGAGTTTTCTTTCTCTTGCAATTTAATTAACCTCTGGTAAGTGGGTATCTTATGAGAGATTTAGGTTTCTTTGCAAAGCTACAACCTTTATTCCAGTCCTAAGAATATGCATGTGTTGGGGGCTTTTAATGCCAGTGTTACTGAAATTAGGACATCTGTTTATATTATGTGTCATGGCTTTTTTTCTCCCTCTCTCAAAGCAGTTTATTTTAAAAACAACAAATGTAGGGGCGCCTGGGTGGCGCAGTCGGTTAAGCGTCTGACTTCAGCCAGGTCACAATCTCGCGGTCCGTGAGTTCGAGCCCCGCGTCGGGCTCTGGGCTGATGGCTCAGAGCCTGGAGCCTGTTTCCGATTCTGTGTCTCCCTCTCTCTCTGCCCCTCCCCCGTTCATGCTCTGTCTCTCTCTGTCCCAAAAATAAATAAACGTTGAAAAAAAAAATTATAAATAAATAAATAAATAAATAAAAAAATAATAAAAACAACAAATGTACTTAGCCATTTTCTTCAAAGAGACCTGAATGATTAAAGCTATTCTCTCTGTCTCTGTCTCTCAATCTCTCTTTTCATTTTTGAAAGATACTACCTTGTTCCTTGCCATCTTAGAGAGGCATCTCTGAGGTCATGTTGTAAGGGTTTTGTTATTTTAATTGTAGAAATTGAAAGTAACATATATCACAGAAGTGTCAAAGAGCCAAATTATCAAATATAGTGATTTAAAATTTCAGTTAATGTGAGTTTTCTGCATGAACACTAACACTGGAACATATAAAGGTAGTGAGTTAATTTATATACAAATAACTGCAATGTGAAAGCAAAGGAGCTACTTATAAATTTATAGCTGAAGTTTGTTTTGTTTTGTTTTTAAGATTTTATTTTTAAGTAATCTCTACACCCAACTTAGGGCTTAAACCTACAAACCCAAGATGAAAAGTCACATGTTCTACCTACTGAACCAGCCAGGTGCCACCTACAGCTGAAGTTTACTTTGTGAGTATCTTTACTCTTTTGTTTTCATTAACAATAGATACAAATGTTATAGGAAAAATTACATATTTAAATATATAAGCTCTGACTTGTTTCTCAGCTGTATCACTTCTCTTTAGTTTATTCTTTAGGGGTTGTTGAGATGATTATATCTTTAAGAAATTGGAGATTGAGTCTTCTGAGTATTTTTTGGTTAGGCTCATTGCCTATATCTTTAACTGGAAATGGTGGTATCAGTAATCCAGAGGGCATTTTGATAATCAGAAAATCTTCTAGATGATTCTTTTAGCACATAAGGAAATTTTCATCCAGTATTTGGCTCATTGCTTAAGTATCAGGGAATTTAATAAAAGGTTTAGTAATAAGAATGCCGAAAGATCTTTGGAGAGAATTTTATCAAAACCCAGTTCTAGTGCCCTTTCCCTGAAAGATGTCATGACATCAGCATATCCCATGTCATCTTTTTCTAACTACAAAATAAAGTTGGCTTTGTACATGAATGCAAATCCCCAAATGTATGATGATAGTAAAATTATTTCCTTAAGACACTTTTAATTTTCTGAGGGGAAAACATAAAAATGAACTCTTTTTTTTTCCCAAGGAGTCTTTGAAGAGAATAAAATAAATTACAGGATCTTTTAAATAAATATATTTGTTTATCTTTGGAGACAGGCAAAATTTTGTAGAATGTGGTTAGTGTGAGAAGGGTGTGGTCACAGGATAAAAAGGAGGAAGAAACAAGGAAAACTATTTATAAAAAACAATCAGTAAATTTGAGCTTTGACCTCAAGTTGTTTATGTCAATTACAGTGTAATTTATGGACCACCTGAATTATTCTTTGCTTTCCTGTTTCTGGCTGATATGCTTGTGTACATTGATGAAGAATTTCCCATACTACTGGCTTCCTTTTCCTTACTTCATTTCTTCTGAATATCATTTTGTGAAATAAGGGAGTTATTTTTAAAAAGCATCTTCCTTATTATAGCATGTCCCTCTTGCCCTAAACAGAGAATTAGAGATTGTCGTTATTTACAATACCAACCAAAAGAAAACAAAACAAGAGCTAGGATTTTTTTTTTTATATAGAAATTCTGAATGTATGTAAAACAACATAGTCATATTTTAGTACAAAGTACATCTTTTTTTTTTTTTTTTTTTTAAATTTTTTTTTTCCAACGTTTTATTTATTTTTGGGACAGAGAGAGACACAGCATGAACGGGGGAGGGGCAGAGAGAGAGGGAGACACAGAATGGGAAACAGGCTCCAGGCTCTGAGCCATCAGCCCAGAGCCTGACGCGGGGCTCGAACTCACGGACCGCGAGATCGTGACCTGGCTGAAGTCGGACGCTTAACCGACTGCGCCACCCAGGCGCCCCTCAAAGTACATCTTTTAAATGAGAGAGGCTGTATCACATTTTAAATTCATCATCATTTAGACTTACAAAATTAATGGGTAAAAGACAAATGTTCTTAAGCATTGAATAAATCTCTAATGTCAGGTTTGATTTTAATACATTGAGTCATCGTTCTCCAAAGAAAGACCCTCTCAACCTTTAGTGTTGCTTGGAATGAGACAAGGTTATTTGGTGATTTTCACTTCACTGTTCTGGAAATCAGGTAGTGTTCCTAGACCTGGGATTTATTATGATAGAATTGGATACAAATGTGACTTCTTTCCCTATGATTGGAATTTCTAACTCCATTTTCATGGCAAAATGTGGTTTGGGGATATATACAGGCAGGTAGGTAGCATTTCTCCTGATAAACAGACATTATTAACTTTCCCTTAGGAAGAGGTAAAGGCTTGAACTTCAACAGCATCAATAGCAATTGATACAAAAGTTTTTCACTAAGCAATATTAATGATCTAGAATGAACAAGGCTTGTGACCAGCTGGAGAGAGATGATAAAGAGAGAATGAGATAATAATGGATGGTGGTTCCAGTCACCAAGAAGGAGAATGTAAGAAAATTGGTGGATTTTACAAGGGAAAAGAGTGGATTCTGATTTTGAGGAGCTTGAAGAGCCTTAGAAAGACTCTCAAACAGAGATGCGTGGTAATCAGTGGGATTGGAGTGGATAGAATTGTAAACAACAAATGGAAATATGAGAGTCAGCAATATATGGGTGATCACTGTAGCCATAAATTGAATTTCAAGATTGTCTGGAGGACTGTACCTTTGAGACAACAGGAGGAAACTGAGGTGGGTGGGCAAGGGTGGGGGGGGTCACAAACCTAATATTTATATAGAGATTTTATATTCAAAAGTATTTTCAAATGCATCTTTTTCATGCCCAAAACAGCATTATGAAGGAGGCCTCACTATGCTCACCGTTCCCCATTTATGATAACCAAAGCCCACATAAATTAAGAGAGTTCCATAAATAATGAAGAATAAATCCTAGAGGCGCCTGGCATGGCTACACGACTGACTTTGACTCAGGTCATGATCTTATGGTTCGTGAGTTTGAGCCCCGCGTCAGGCTCTGTGCAGACATCTCAGAGCCTGGAGCCTGCTTCGCATTCTGTGTCTCCCTCTCTCTCTGCTCCTCCCCCACTTACACTCTGTCTCTCTTTCTCTCTCAAAAATAAATAAGTATTAAAACAAAACAATAAATCCTAGCCACAAATCCAGGTCTGTCATCTGCCTTAAATATAATATTCATTTCATTATATCAGAACTGCATTGTGACCACACAGATTAAATTTTATCTAATATCACATACATGTGTTATATTCATGGCATTGTTGAAAAATTCTCTCTTCAGGGCACCTGGTTGGCTCAGTCCATTGAGTGACTCTTGATTTCAGCTCAGGTCATGATCCCAGGGTCCTGAGATCAAGTCCCATGTTGGGCTCCCCACTGAGTGTGGAGCCTGCTTGAGATTCTCTCTCTCTCTCTCTCTCTCTCTCTCTCTCCCTCTCCCTCTCCCTCTCCCTCTTTCCCTCCCTCCCTCCCTCCCTCTTTCCCTCCCTCCCTCCCTCCCTCTTTCTCTCTCTCTCTGCCCTTCTCCCCCACTCTTTCTCATTCTTTAAAAAAAAAAAAAAAAACAAAAAAAAAAAAAACAAACTCTCTTCCTCTGTGCTTTTATTTTGACCAAAGGAAAACTTTCTACGGTCAGTATTGTGACAGGCAATAAATAGCAGCTTAGTTACAGTGAGGCACTAGCATTGCCTGAGGGAATTGAGTTGGTATTTTCAACTGATTTAGTCAGTACAAAACCAATTAACATTTAAGATGGTGGACAATACATTATTAGCTATATTATGGCCCATTTTGCCAATGATTTGGCTTCTGTGTAGGCCTCTCGTTGTAACAGGTTGGTTATTTTAAAATTGATTTATTAGGTAAGGGGAAAACACAAACTAAAATACCTCCAGTGCATTGGAGGTCCATGTCCATCCAATCTTATTGAATCAAAATGTTTGGTCTTTGTGGAACTGTCTGACTAACTTGTTTAAAAAGGATAGAATAATGGCAGAATAATATGCAGTGAAATCTTAAGTGGCTTTACAGAAGACTGAGAGGAGTCAGATAGTTTCCTTATCCTTTTCCACTCTGAAAAAGTAGATAGTCTCTGATATCAACATATCAAGAAAATAAATATCTTAATGAAGAGAAAGATTTGCCAGAATTAGTATAGAGTTAGTTAACATGGGATATATACTTGCCAATTTCATAATCTTAATAGACATTTTTTCAAGAAAGGCATATACCTGGCTAAAAAACACATGAAAAGATGTTCAACATCCCTAGTCGTCAGGGAAATGCAAATCATAACCACAATGAAATATTACCTCACACCAGTTGGAATGGCTATTACTAAAAACAAAGGAAACGGCAGGTATTGGACAGGCTGTAGAGAAAAGGGAGCCCTCATACACTGTTGGTAGGAATGTAAAAATTGATGCAGGCACTGTGGAGAACAGTATTGAGGTACCTCAAAAACTTAAAAATAAAACGACCATATGATGCAACTATTCTACTTTTGGGTATTTATCTGAAGAAAATGAAAACACTAACTTGAAAAGATATATGCACCATGTTCACTGCAACATTATTTACAATAGCTAAGATATGGAATGAACCTAAATGTCCAACAATAGGTGAATGGATAAAGAAGATGTGGTAAATATATGCAGTTGAGTATTACTCAGTCATAAAAGAGGAAAATATTGCCATTTGCAATGACATGGATGAAACTTGAGGGTATTATGGTAAGTGAAGTAAGTCAGACAGAGAAAGACAACTACTGTGTAAGTTCACTTTCATGTAGAATGTACAAACAAAACAAATAACACAAAACAAACCAAACTAAATCAAACCAAACCAGACTCAGATCCAGAGAACAGATTGGTGGTTATCAGTGGGAAAGGGGATTGGGAGGTGGGTGAAATGGGCTAAGGGGTCAATTGTATGGTGATGGATGGTAACTAGGCTCATTGTGGTGATTGCTTTGTAATATATGCAAACATTGAATTATTACATTGTACACTTGAAACTAATAAGGTTATATACAAATCTCACCTCAATGAAAAAGTAAGTAAAATACAGTTAGTTGGAAAAAAATCTTAACACTGTTTTGTGGAGATTTCTGTCTGAAAGAAATAACTCTAAGATTCTTTTGGATATAAATAGAGCTACCCATTTATTCTGCTGCATTTTTAATAATGTTGCATTTAATATGTAAAATGATAGGTTTCTAATATTGGTGAGAGGACAAAGTAGAATATGATTTTAAAAGATAAGAAAATAGCACTCTTCTAAATATGGCCACTGCCTAAGTACAGTTGGCTGGTCATAAAATGTGCAATTCAAGCTTTCATATCGATAGTTTAGATTGACAGTACCCTTGGGTTAGTGGAGTGAGCTTCATTTATTGAGAAGTCATAGAAAGTCATGTTGAGTGTCTGAGTAGGTGGCTGTGCTTGAAGGATAATGCTAAAAGGCAAGAGAATAGAAAAACTCGTTCTTATTATGAGAAGTCCACTATAGTCTCCTGCCTGACATACACAGCAGAAGAAAAAAATGGAAACAGACCTCACTTAAAATTCTATCAGGTTTTAAATATTTTTGCTTTAATGTTGTCAGCTTTAGTTCTTTAGTTTCACCAAGTACAAGAAAATGGTGTAAGTCATCTCCTTTGTGGACGAAAACGTGACCAGTTATACAATATAAGAAACCCAGCTTGTAATCCTCTCTTATCCTTACCACTTATATCTTACTGAGCACAGGCAAGGATTTGTGTATTAAAAGTGACTGGAGTGATAAAATGTTTGTTTATTCAATTTCAGAAAGAATGTTTATTTTTCTGTGGCCACAGAGCCAAAGATCATGGTAATATGTTTCATACTTACACACACACACACACACACACACACACACACACACACACACACGCTACCATTAAGGAAATCTCTAGATGCTCAGTTTTCTCTGTCACCCAAGAAGTCTGAGCAAGGGCTTGCACAATATTTTGTAGCCATATTTATTGCCATATGTCCATTTTCAAATTACATTGTGTTGTAAGTTGAGATTGTCTGAAGGAGTTTGGCTAACTTCCAACTTGGGAATACCTTTCACAGAGGCGGATGCTAATGGGAATGTGATCCTCTGGTAATGTAAAAGCATTAATATTGTTTTGTATTGAGTTACCTGGACTCCTAGCTATTGTGTGTGGCAGAAAATACAGTTTATGGTATAGTGACCTAATGTAGCTATCTTTCCAGGCATCTGTCTTGTTAAGCATGTAATTCATCTTTGCAATTCAGGCTGTATGACTTTTTGTTATGGTCTAAACCACTTCTTAGCAAAGCTTCCAAAAATGGACGTTGAAATGAACAGAAAGACAAATGCATCTGTGAATTTATATTATTCTGTAGTCACCTTTATATATTTTATGGCTACCATTTTTATGTCTGTTCATAGAACAAAGCTGTTCTTCAGATCAGTAGTTCCTAAAGCATGGTGACTTGAGCAATGGTATCACCTGGGAATTTGTTAGAAATGCAGATTCTCAGATACCGCCTCAGTCCTGACTGAATCAGAAACTTTCAGGATGAGGCTCCCCAATACTGTATCACAAGCTTTCCATGTGATTCTGATGCTGAGTAAAGTGTGAGAACCACTGCATTAGACCTTTATTTTGAACAGTTATTGAAATACAACAGATGAACTTGTAATAACTTTAAAGTTGTAAACTGATCATCATACATGATACTTCTCTAGAACTTTCTAAGATGAGATATCAAAACTTCTTTATATAATCCAATTAAAATACTAAGTTCTGAAAGTGATGGCTACTTTTATATTTATTTAATAAATGGAGAGAACACAATCAAAAAAATTAATTTACTCAGGGGTATGAGGTGACTTCATTACAAGAAAGAAAAGTCTGATTCTAACCAGTTGTCTACTCTACTGTGTCCTAATGATTAAGGCAACGGTAACAACACAAAACAGAATTTCTGATACATGAACATTTTTACCTACTTTTATATAGCTCAAAAAGTCCTGGCTGATAATGTTATAATTGAAAAGGAATAATTTTAGAAACATGGATATTTATAGAAAAAAAAACTGCCTGATGATGTAATAAAGCAAAAATATACTCTACTCCTGTCCTTCCTTTTTTATTCCCCAAATCACCTGTGCTCTTATGGTGTGACCAACCAGAGAAATAGGAAATGACTAATATGGAGGACTGCTCTTCAGCAGAAAAAAGGTTCTTCTGAATTAAGTAAAATATAATGGAGTGATCTTCCAGACATAGTATTTTGTCTGTACTTTTCTGATAATGTTGCATAGCTGAATATGATTTTCAGGGTGATCAGCAAGTATGTTTTCATTTTGCTCCTGCAGTTTAATCACACTGTTGGTATTTTGTAATATTAAGGTTTTTTTGTTTTTTGTTTTTGTTTTTGTTTTGCTAGTCAGCCTGCAGTATGTTGCGTGATAAGTCCCATCCATACCAACTCTTTAATCAAACTCATTCATGAATACTAAATGTGGAGAAGAAAATAATTGGGGAGGATTACCTTCCTGCCAGAGCCAGCAGTGTTAAATTTCATATTAAAAAAAAAAGAAAAAAAAAGGAAGGAAGGAATTGTCAAGGCTATAAGTCGGTGGCAGAAACAGGAATTACTGCTACTCAGGGACTATAAATTTTGGAGTGTGAATGTGACTTACCATACATGAATTTTCAGAAATATTAAAATATTTAAAATATCCAGCCAGGATATAGATTATACTAAAGTTACTGAAAATTTGCTTCCAATATATTTTGGCAACTTGTGAAACAACTTGGGATGCAAGACAGAAGCCAAAAGTAGCCTACAGTGTAAGCAAATGTCTAAAGTAAACATGATCTTTTAGTTTTGAATCAACCTTTTCTACTAAGTTTAGCTACATATTCTCCACAAGCCTGTCCACTAACTCTTTTAAAATTCATTCATGGCTAACAGCTATTTCAGAAGCAGGGCATCCCTGTTGCTATAGACACAGGCAAGTTCAAGCTCTCTTACTTTATGAATATCACACATACCAGATAAAAATTTTAAAAATTAGTTTTATAAACTTATGTTACACATTATTAGTAATGGCCTTCAAACATGCAAAAATCTGTCAAAATGTAATACTGGCAGCTGAAATTTCATCTTAATATTTGGTTTTTGAGACTGAAAATCAACGAATTATATCAGTGATTTCAGAAACCATCCCCAAATGTAGATACTGGATGCTTCAAAAACTGTCAGTGGGGGAAATAAATGGATTGAGTGACTAAAAAAAATCTGTACCATAAAACTGTCTCTATCACATAGATTTTGTGGGTAGCCATGTTGGTCGGGTATTAAGCCATAAGCCAGCTCTTGCTCTAGGGAATAGAAATGTATAGACTATTTTTTGAAATAAAAATTTTCCATTTCTCTATAAAGATTTCTAGCCTGAAATATCTAAAATTTATTTCTGTTAGTCTCCTCTTGAAAAATCTAATAATTATGACTGGACCTTGGGAAAACACGAAGCTGCTTGAGAGAAGTTACAGATGGTTACTGTTGTGGGAACATCGTGTATATATAAACAAGCAATCCCTAGGATTCTTGCCTTTAGTTGAATAAACTGGTAGATTCTGTGATAAATGTCAATACTTGCAATTGTTGAAATTTTTTATTAAAAAAAAATCAACATAATTATTTGACCTCATGCACAGATACCAGTGATCAACCAGAAAGTTGAAAGATTTTTCTTTTTTTGTGCACAGTTTGTTATACTGTTGGTATTGTTTATAGAGATGGCTTTATAAGTTGGCTTTAAATTAATATTTTCTAAGAATTTAAACATACAATTTTTTCTTGAAGAATGGGATAATATTACCTCTTTTTTAAATGAGGTTCTGAAGATTAGATTCCTTAAATTGCAAGAGTCTGAAGAACAAAATTACCAATATGAGTTTTGATACCAGAATTGGACATTTCTCCCTCATTTGCAACAAATGAGCTCTTCTGCTTCAGATTTTCAAAAATCTCAGCATACCAAATGTTTCTGATATTTACATGTCTCATAACAAATAGATGCACAATAGAGTAAAAAGAAGTTAAGCCAAGTCTTAAATTATTCCCTATTTATATTGTCCTAATATGCACTACTTTTCAAGGCAGACATGGAATTCAAGTTCAAAATTTCTATTTAAAAGAACTTATGAATACATTATTGGATGCACAAAGCCTGTGAACTGTAAAATAAACCGTGGGCTGCCCTTCCACCCCACTTTGGTGTACAGGGCTTATATCTCATCCCAGAGACACTTGCCTTGTGCCATTGAGCACTTGTCACATAGAATGTACCATATTACACATATCAATTCATTTCAGGATCTGTCATTCTACAGCAAGGCAGAAATTTATGCAAATTACATTTGTTCCTGTTATAGGATTAAGTTCTTTGTGGGTCTGAAATGTGATACTTTAAAAAATGTGTATGTCTGAAACAGGTTTGCAAATGTGTTAAAGCTGAAATTTGTACACTATACTCTGATTAGCAAAATTTCTCTAACTTATTTGAACTTTCTCATAACCCCTACCCACAGAGTTAGATAAAATGTGCACTTCCTAAGTAAATGTATCTTAGTTTCATCTAGCTTAAGCCCTTCTCCTTTTGGATAAAGATTGAGGCAATACAGAGCTCAACTGTTTCAGAGATATTTTTACCTTTGTCTGCTGATTCTCAAGATGCTATGTGGGCCAGAGGGAGAGATTGCTGCAGCCTTCCTCAGTGTGTGGGTGGAGAGCTTGCATCTAAGCATGGGCCTTTGTGTGGCCTGCTTGGTTCCTCGTTGACCTCTGTGACAGGTCTGTTATTCCACTTGCTCATTGGGCACCCTGCCACCGTTTTCTGCAGAGCTGGGAAACCTAGTGACACTTGGAGTAACTCCTGGGCTGAGTTGGCTTCTCCTAAGCTTGTCTTCTATGAATCCTCTGAGTCTCAACCAAATTCTGTTCGTGTTGGCTGTGGCTTTTCATCTCAGTCTCTGACATTGTTCCTCATGATGTTTATTTACCACAGTGCCCCATGGTAGGCACGTTATCTTTTACCTCTCAGCTACTTCCAAAGTCCTCCATTGACATATCGCATCCTATGGAGGCCAGAGTGATCTCAGTGACACGAGTCCTAGATCTTCCTTTCCCTACATGTGTTATGTTACCACTTTCATGCAGTGGTCAGTTCAAATTGTTGGGAGATATTCTGGGCATACGGTAGGGCATTAGATTCCCTATAGGAACCAAACCCCTTAGGTTACTTTCATCCTAAGCTGTCTGGTGTCTTTTTTTTTTTTTTTTTTTTTTTTTTTTTACCATACCTTCTTTCTATTTACACATGCTAGGGTGGCAGAAAATGAGGATTGAGATTTTTCTCTTTGTCTCTTTTTTTATTTTCCTCTACCCTTGGAAAAAGCTCCTGTTTCATTTTTTTTTCTCTTCTTTCAGGAATGTTTCCTATATTATAATGTTCTCCCTCTAAGACTCCAAGATAACATTTCCTAGGGAGGTATCTAATTACTGAGAAGGAAACTATGTCAGGAAATATTAGAAAATATTACCCTCATTTTTCACAACATTGAGCTTCCATGAATTACTGAATTATATCTTAGGGAAAAATTCTCTAGTGCCATTAAGTTGATATATCTTTTATATATTATATATTTTAGTTCGATAGTTACCAAAATGGCCCAGTCATAAGCAAAGTAAAGAAAATTTTGTGCTCTTGAAACTTTAATGACAAAATTAAGAGATGCCTATGAAGAGATGCTTTACTGAGACCTACAACTGTCATAAATATATGCCACATGATTGAGTTTTGAAAAAATATTTTTAATGATATTTATTTGATGCTTTTTATTTTTTTAAAGTAGTCTTACATTCATTGTCTTATTTAATCTTTCCAACATTCTTGTGATATAGGCAAGACAGATGTTATTATCCCATATTAAATATAGATGGGGTAATTAAAATTTTAAAATAATTCAGTGAATTGCTCTGTATCACATGGTAAATTGATGTTTGTATTGGAGCAAGGAAGGATCTGTGTTCCCGTTTCTACTTTGGTAGTCTTTGCCTTGAAATTATGTTTGCAATATTTTATTACTTGACCAAAAAAAAAAAAAAAAGTAAAGGAAACCACCTTTTCTTGTTTTCTTGAAAAGGGAGTTGGTGATATGCCTGCTTTCCCACATAGAGCTTATATATCTCTGCAAGAGTCTTTAACCCAGCTTGCCCTTGCTTCAAATCCAGGTGGGATTCTTTCTCTGTTGGGCTGAGAGTCCTGCCCTGTACACATCCCAGCCTTCCCATTCCAGGGCTTCCCTGTGCATTCTCATCATCTCCTTTCTTGACCCATCAACTCGCTTACAGTCTTTATCACTTGGAAGTGACATTTATTGTTGCCCCTCCGACTCTGACTTCTGTCTTCTCTCCATGGTCATGTTGTTTTACTCACACACTTGTTGAAGCTACCTGGTCCTTGATGTCCTACTCCATTTCTCATAAACTGTTATCTCTGATCTAATCCAGCATAAATGTAAATCATTTCAAAAAAAGTTTTACTCTACACCTTAGATAAATTGTTAAGTTTATATACTATATTGGCTTGCATGACTGATTATGCTAAGAATGTCCAACACTGTTTTGCCTTGCTATGTTCAAATCTACATTGTGTTCTTTAGTTTTGGTAAATCTGGGAAACCAGCACTTTGTTCAGAGTAGACAATAATTCATCACAGTGAATAGAAAGAAGAGTGATTAAATTCTGTTTATCACCCTCCATATCAGCCAGCATCGAGGAAGGAAACAGATGGCCCACTTGAAAGAAACTATTTACTAAGGTGTGGGCAGAATTTCGGAATAAAATAAGATATGGTGTGTTCAGCAGTTTCTAGGATAATCCCTAATGATCCTGACCTTGTGGTAGTTACTACCTTATATAATTTCATCCTCTTGCTTAGATTGTTTACAAGCAACAGAGTATCTCAACTAAAAATATATCGCTTGATCATGACTTCTATCTTCCTAGAAAACTTTCTTTTGTTGGTTTTGATGAAGCAAGTAGCCATCCTGGGGAAGCCCACATGGTAAGGAACTGAGGGAAGCCTCTGGTCAACAGCCAGCAAGGAGCTGAGGCCCTCACATCAACAGCCCAAAAGGAATTAAATATAGCCTACAATGATGTAAATGAATTCAAAGTAGATCATTCCTTAGTTGATCCTGCAAAGGAGCACCAGTCCTGGTCAACATCTTGATTACAGATTCTTGGGAGACACAGAAGCCCAGGATTCAGTTAAACTACCCCTGATTTTTAACCCATAGAATCTTTGAGATAATGAATGCATACTGTTTCAAGCCACTAAGTTCATGGCAATTTCTTATGTAGCAATAGATACTCAGTATAGATGATAAATTTGGAAACCACTACCACTCAGAAGTCTGAAGGGGAAAGAGGACAAGGCAATTAGTAGACCTGGAGAACATAACTATATGGAGACAGGTAACTGGCAGGAGCTGTGGCCTTTGGGAGAGAAACAGCTGAGTCAAAGCAACTAGCAGGAGGTGGGTAGGGGAATAAATGCCTATCCTCACTCTCCTACTGCCCTTGAATTTCCTGCTAGTACTTTATTTTGGCCTAGCTGAGCCAAATGTGAGAGGAAGCCCATTATTGCAGTCTGTAGGGGTCATCTTCTGGGGCACAAAGCATGATGGACAGTGCATTCATTCCTTAGGGTCGCAGAGTATGACAAACTGGGTGGCTTAAAACAACAGAAATATATTATTTTGCAGTTTTGTATGTTGGAAGTCTGAAATCAAGGGGTCGGGAGGAATGCTGAAGTCTCTGAAACCTAAAGGGGAGAACCCTTCCTTGCCTCTTCCCGGATTTTGGTGATTTGCTGGCCACCCTTGATGCCCCCTGGCTTGTAGCTGCTTTAGTCTCTCTCTCTGTCATCACACGATGTTCTCCTCTCTTGTGTGTCTGTGTCCTTTTCTTATGAGGACACCCGTCAGATTGAATTAGGACCTACCCTAATTCAGTATGACCTCATTTTAAATTTGATGACCTCTACAAAGATCCTAATTCCCATTATCTGGAATTAGCATATCAACATATCTTTTGCAGGGGGGATAAAATTCAACCCATAACAGGGACGGGTGTATGTCTTGAGGGACAAATAGAAAAGATCCAGGATGTGAGGAAAAACGTATGTTCTAAGTACTTGTATATGATGCTGATATGAAACATAAGCCTGTCACTAATAAAAGGAATTGAATGAGCATTTTCTCATCATTCTTGAGGACAGATTTCTTTTATAATCTATGCTTTGTGAGGAAGAGCTATCAAAGGAGAGTAACTGGTGCAGGCTGTTTGAACACCTATAGACACAGAAGACAGTTTTGTTGCCTTTATTGAATGTACCGCCTTGGGCTTTGAAATTGGCATGCTTTTTATAAATCTCCCCAAACCACTGAAATAAGATTCATACAATTTTGAAAGTTATGGGAAGAGGGAACTACATCACCTATAGTAACTCCATCTTACATGGCAGAATATCTAGACTTGTGAAATGCATTTTCTAAAGTATCAAGCTTTGCATTTCTTTTTTTAACTTTGCATATTTATTTATTTTTTTAATTGAACATTTTTTTCATGTTTAGTTATTTTGAGAGAGAGTCACTGAGGGGAGAGAGAGAGAGAGAAAGAGAGGGGAAGTTGAGGAAGAGCAGAGAGAGGGAGACACAGAATCCAAAGCAAGCTCTAGGCTCTGAGCTGTCAGCACAGAAGCCCAACATGGGGCTCAAACCCATGAACTGTGAGACCATGACCTGAGCCGAAGTCGATGCTTAACCAACTGAGCCACCCAGGTGCCCCTTAACTTTGCATATTTAGATTGGAGAATAATTCCTAGCAGGAAGAAAATTTTCATGAATTTTGTGGCTATATTTTTATTTTATAGAGACCTTTCATGGCATTCATTGGAAAGTATTTGCAGTTTAGTTACCGTATTTTCTTCTCTGCATAAACTCTCACAATTATTTTTTTTCTCTAAAAATAATTGGGTAAGTTTTAGTGGCATAAGAAAGTAGGAAATATCCCATTTTCAAATTTTAGGACTTCCATATTTAGGTTTTAATTGTTTAATCTGGAGGATAACTTCGGCAATTTAAAGTTGTGGTGAAAGGCACTGTAAGCATTCAAACCTACAATCAGTTTACAAAAAATATGCCAGTTCTGAATTTATTGACCATCTGTCAGTCTTCACTCACTACTAGCTAGCTGTCAGTGTTCATTATTTGATGCACTTGGTAATGAGTCACTGCAAAGAACAACCCATATCTCCATCACAATGATTAATGAGGTCATTGTCTATCTACAACCACCTCAGCCATCATTCTTTCCTTCCAGGCATGGGTAAATGGCAATCTCCAAATCAAAAGGAGATTCCCAGAGCCATCCCAAAGCACAGAGTTACTTGTGTACTGTGCTAATTCAACTGGCATGTAATAAATTCAGCTACATTCCAGCATTCTATGAGAATGCTTTTCAAGAGTAATCATTAAAAAGGACATCCTAAAATTTCAGGGCTTGTTTTTATACACACACACACACACACACACACACACACACACACACCCTATTTACTTATATGTTTATAATGTACACCATTTAAAAAAATAATTAAATCTACAACTGACAAAGTGATATCTTGGGATATTGCTGGCTCTGATCTAGTTTTTGTTAGATACACAGATATACTTAAAGCAAATGCAGGAAGGAATTCTTTAAAAAAATTTTTTTTTCAACGTTTATTTATTTTTTTTGGGACAGAGAGAGACAGAGCATGAACGGGGGAGGGGCAGAGAGAGAGGGAGACACAGAATCGGAAACAGGCTCCAGGCTCTGAGCCATCAGCCCAGAGCCCGACGCGGGGCTCGAACTCACGGACCGCGAGATTGTGACCTGGCTGAAGTCGGACGCTTAACCGACTGCGCCACCCAGGCGCCCCAGGAATTCTTAATTGTGAAACAGTTTTAACAGTAGAAAGGCATGGCCACTTGAATTAGGCATATCAGAATCTGCCACCAGTTAGCTGTGATGCATTGTACAGCTACAATTCTTTTATTTTCAGTGTCTTTGCACTTAAAATATGGGTAAATTTCAATAGCTGGCATGTTACTACTATTAAATAGTTGAGTTGAGATTACAAAGCCTGTGGTGTATAGAGGCACTCAATAAATGTCTGTCTTGACTCGTGGTATTGGTGGCAATAAGAAGTAGAGTTCAGGGATCAGGGAAAAAGGACTTAGGAAAAAATCTGAAGTCCAAGGTTCAATAAGGTTAATCTCCATGTAAGAAAGTTCTGTTATTTCTATCTTTAGAAGATCAAGCTGTTATGGTTTAGGACAACAAACCCTAGGATTTAGGTAGGGGTAGTTGATAATTGCTTTTATTTGTTTTAAAGGATACAAACAGGCTTAGGAGAGAGAGCAAAATATAGAGACAAAATGAATAAGAGTATATGTCTGTCTATCTAGGGTACACGAGTATATACTTGGAATGTGTCTATACATGTGTACTATTCTTAAAATAGAAGAAAAGCTATCAAATGGGAGATGGAAGCCATCTTGAGAGATTAATCATCATCATCATCATCATCATCATCATCATCAAAACAGAAGGAACAAATATGGTTGTACCTAGATGAGAGCTGTACCATGTCAACAAGATGACTATAGAGGGTGTCTTTAACATGGCTTAAACTGTTAACACATATCTAGTCTCCTTAGTAATGCATGACAAAGACTCTGCTTCCAGAAAAGTTACTGTTATTACCTGGATGCCCATGTACAGAATATACAATACACTCATAAGCAGGTAATGTAAGTGGCATGGAAGGAGAAGTTCGGTCCAGGATGAGGATGTTTACTTTTTTGATTAGACTAACTGAAAATTAGATGTATACCTTCTCTAAATGGGAAAAAAAAATCCAATATTTGAAGTGAAATAGCTCTTCTTCAGGCTGTGTGCAATGAGATGAGCCTCCAGGTTCTCATGTTAGGCATATATATTATTAAATAACCTGGATATTGGATATAACTTAATGATTTAACTTTGGGTTCTTCCATCATTCACTTTAATATGCTGGACCTGGAATCATCATTTTGTGAATTTTTATCCTTTTAATATTTTCTTAGTATTTAAATAGAAAATGTTGAGTTTTTTTTGATTAGTGGCTCTTATCTAACACTATTTTTCTATCAAGTAAACCTCTAAGAATTAGGGCCAGTATAACTAGAGTCTGTTTTACCTAAAAAGCTCTGATAGGTGGCTTGAAGCTAGCAGAAATGTTCCGCATAGAAGTAGGAAACTGCATGTCCCAAGAGCAATTTATGGTGAGGAGAGATTATCCCTAGGGCAAAGTCTGCTGACTGTTACCAGTCTTCAATATCTTTGATGCATTTATCAGGACCACCACATGTTAGTTTGTCTGACTCAGTGGTATAGAAACTTGATTCTTGTCAGTATTCTGGAGACATCCAAACCTTAAGGGGTTAGTTTATACTAACCAAACTTAGATGAGAATAAAATATTTATCAGAATGTATTTTATTAATACTGGGGAAATTGTCAGGTATATTAGAATATTTGTGCAGTCTCTGAATGAAAGCAAATTTTCATGGAAGCAAAATTAAATCTAAAGGTAGTCTGGTAGGAAAAAAAAAGGAAAAGATTTCGGAGGAAAAGATTTAGCTGAAGAGTGCAAATGTTTATTAACAAAAAGGAAAAACATGCAGACTATGTGTAGTAAAAATCTCATAATTTGGGTGTTGATAATTTGAATTAGTGATGTTATTTTTGATCATGACTAATGTGGAGATAATGATACTTTAGCCTAAGCTGAAGTTACATATACATAATCTATTAAAAATAATAGACCTAGGAAATTAAATGAAATGTATATAAGGAGCAAGTAGTTTAATATATATTAAGAGCAGAACATCATCATTTGAATATAATGTGCTAACTGGAAATGTAATCAGAATTTAAGAAATATAGTCAGTATCAAAACAGTTTGTCTTAAGAATAATAGAATTTTAGGTCTTAAACCTCAAGAGATGATATTATCTACCTCTTTCCTTCTACAGATAAATAATCAGTGTGAGTTGATGGTTATTAACTCACCCAATATCACATAACTAATTAGTATTGAGCTGAATCTGGACACTGGGTCTCCTGACTATTAGACTTCTAGAGCTTCAGTTGATCCACTTATCCAAATCATCTCAGATCTATACAGGCAGGAAAATGCATCCAGCAAGACCAATTAGCTTGTTTTAATACAAATATTTGAAAGCTGTAACTTTAATTTATTAACAATATGTAATTAGACATTTTATTAATATCTCATTCACTCCATAAAGGTAAAATTTTGCTCTGTAACCGAAAAGTAAATAAATTTTCCATTATCATAAAATGGTAAATGTGATACTTAGTTTTGTATGTCAATTAACTTACTAGCCTAAGGGATGTCCAGATAGCCTGTAAAACATTAGTCTGGGCGTGTCTGTGAGGGTATTTTTGGAAGAGATTAACATTTGATTCGGTAGACTGAGTAAAGAGATTCACCTTTACCAATGTGGGTGAGCATCCCTCAATCTGCTGTGGGGTTGAATAGAACAAAAAGGTGGGGGAAAGGTGAATTTGCTCTCTTTGCTTGACCTGGGACCTCCATCTTCTCTTGCCCTCAGATGTTGGCCTCCTGGTTCACAGACTGAATTATGCCAGACTCAGACTGGACTATCCCACCAGCTTTCCTGGTTCCCCAGCTTGCAGAAGGCATATTGTAAGACTTCTTGGCCTCCATAACCGCATGAGTCAATTCCTGTAATAATCTCTCCCTTCCCCCCCTCTATATATATGTGTGTGTGTGTGTGTGTGTGTGTGTGTGTATGTGTGTGTGTGTGTGTGTGTGTGTATGTATATATATATATATATATATAAATAAAAGCCAGGTGTTCTCTCTCTTTCTCTCTCTCTCTCTCTCTCTCTCTCTATATATATATATGTATGTCAGGGTCTCTCTCCCTCTCCATATCTATCTATCTATCTATCTATCTATCTATCTATCTATCTATGTCAGGGTTCTCCAGAGAAACAGAACCAATAGGATATATCATATGTGTGTGTGTGTGTATATATATATATATATATATATATATATATATATGTATATATCACATGTGTGTGTATATATATATATATATACACACACACACGATATAGGATATATAAATACACACACACACACACAGAGGAATATATATACAATAGGATATATATATATATATATATATATCCTATATATTGGTTATATCCTATATATATAGGAGATTATATACATAATCTCCTATTGGTTCTGTTTCTCTGGGGAACCCTGACTTATATAGTAAACTTTTCAAATTTTTTTTTATGGCTCATTTGGCACTCTGTTGAGCTATTCAGAAAATTTGTGTTGGAAATAGAAGTAAAGTGGTATCATAGAAGTCAAAATATAAGGGTCCTGAGGAAAAGAATAAATTACAATTTTGAAAAAAGTCCCGAACTTCCAAGTGTATAGAAAAGCACCTTTGAAGACATTTCCCCACATACTTTTTTAGTGACTAAGAGTTATCTCTTCTGGATTCCCTACTATTGTGCCAATAACAAATTTAATTGTAAAAATATAAAGTGATTTCTTCAATTTTCTTTGTAGCTTCACCGTGATGTAGACCTTGAGCTTTCTATAGAAGCAGGGTGACTTTAAAAAGAAAGATATAAACATAAGACTTGTTAGTGAATATATATAGACATTCTTCTCTTATTTTTCAGGTACACTCAGACAATGTTACTTGACTAATCTTGTTCTTGGTAGGTTCCGGTCTCCTGTTTCCTATTAGAGACTGTCAGTTTTGTCAGGATTCAGTGTTCTCTGTGCTGGAGTTTTAATGCAGTTCTAAAATTATGTTTCAAGCACATGCTGTCTCATGATGATTACCTAGCTTGTAAAAAGATGTATATAACAGATAACAACATTTTCTTCTAATGCCTAGTTCAGTGGTTTCCCTTAACATCAGTTGTTAGATAAACAAATTAAAAATCAGCTTTTTCACAGGATGCCTGGGTTGGTTAAGCATCTGACTCTTGTTGGCTCAGGATATCATCTCAAAGTTCCTGAGTTTGAGCCCTGCATTGGGCTCAGTACTGACAGCTCAGAGCCTGCCTGGGATTCTTACTCTCCTGCTGTCTCCCTCTGCTACACTCACTCAAAAATAAAAAAAATAAATAAAATGAAAAAACATCAGCTTAGGGGCAGCTGGGTGGCTCAGCCAGTTAAGCATCTGACTTTGGCTTAGGTCCTGATCTCCCAGCTTGTGGAGGTGAGCCCTGCATCAGGCTCACTGCTGTCAGTGCAGAGCCTGCTTCAGAGTCCTTCTCTGTCTGCCCCTCCCCTGCTCACTCTCTTTCTCTCTCTCTCTCTCTCTCTCTCTCTCTCTCCCCCTCTCTCTCTCTCTCAAAAATAAAAACACATAAAAAAAAAAAGGTAGTTTATTCACAGTTAGTAACAAATGCTACCATATGATTAGGTCTAATAAATGTAGAAATAATCAGAAAATCACCATTCGGCAACCTCTTTAGTAATAGTTGTTTTAGGTATAAGTCATCGTCGCATGATAAAATTAGTGGAGAAAAAAAATGTAGTGAGCAAGAGGACATTTGCATTGTCTTAAAAGATTTCCTGGAGCACGTGGATGACTCAGTTGTTGAAGCGTCTGACTCCTGATTTCCACTCAGGTCATGATCTCATGGTTTGTGAGTTTGAGTTCTCACCCCAGTCTGGATGACAGCATGGAAACTGCTTGGGATTCTCTCCCTCTCTCACTGCCCCTCACCTGCCCATGTGTCACATGCATGCACGCATCTGCTCTCTCAAAGTAACAAACATTTACAAAATGGGGAAAATGAGTAACTGTGCAGTGGAAATGGCTGACATACCACCTTAATCTAGTGGTCAAAATTAATATCACCATTAACGGGACAGGTTGACTTCATGCATCTCCCGATATAATGCAGTAAGAATACATCACATTTGTGTTATTTTGGCAAAAGGGTATAAACTGAATCTAACTGTGAGGAAACTTTGGGGAAACCAAAATTAAGGAACATTTTATAAAATCACTGGCCCATATTCTCTAAAATGTCAAGGTTAAGAAAGACAAAAAAGGATAGAGACAATTTTCCAGATTAAAGGAGACTAAAGTGATCCTTACAGTTAAATGTGTGACCCTAGATTGGATTTTAGACCAGAGTGTTTTTTTTTTTTTTTTCTTTTGCTGTGAAGGACAATAGTGGGATAAGTGATAAAATTTGAGTAAGGTCTATAAATATCATTTGCAGATTTGCAGAATCATAGTGAAAGATATATGAATATTGTACTATTTTTGTAACTTTTAGATCTTAGATAAAATGAATGAACAGTTTTTCAAAAGGTCATTGCCAGCCTTGTAAGATTTGGATGTATTCAATGGTTATCTTTGATCTGTTTTCTCCTTGTACTCAGTTCTTACTTTGCTTTCTGATGCCCCATCCTTCTAAGATGCTTAAGTAGACAAGTTTTGTATGTCAAGATCCTTACAAGAACTTTTTGTTTTCATTTTTTTTAACTGTTCTCACCTAGGCTTTTCTTTTTTTTAACTAGATGATTACTCATATAAAAAGACCTTTAAAATTATAAAAAGAAATATTGCTGGTTGAATTTCAGACATCATACCTGGTAGTACACATAGTTAAGGAAATGTGCTTATGCCTGTCTTTGAATCTCTGATAGGTGGGTTGACTGCTTCCCCTCTATCTGTAAGGACAGCCCTAATTTACAGTCTCTGTGATTTTCATCTCATGTTTACTCACGTCTACTGATACAGCTCCATAGGCAGACAGTTCTGCTGTCTTCTTATTGCTTACTTTGTTATTTCACTGTGATATTTGTTGAATGTCATTGAATTGCATAGACATTTTCCATGGCAATGTTTGTGAAAAATCAGAAATACTCCATTTAGTAGATACAAATTATTATTCTCTCTTTTCTGGGATCATAAGTCATATTCCTCATTTAAGAAAATTCAACAAATGTGAATTAATGGAAACAAAATACAAATTCCTTTTTATTAACAGCTGACTCTTTCCCCTTGGTATTTGCTTCTGAGAAGTTCTCATTACAAATTTTTAGCCTGAGGTCTGCTGAAAATCATTCAGACCCTTTAGAAATGTAGGTGTCAAATCCTTCCAGATGTATACTTGAACACTCTAGCCTTGTTTGAAACATTTATTCCCCCTGGACCTTTCAGTGCCATGCTTTTAATCACTTTGCCTTGAAGAACTTGCTTTTTTTGTTTTTTTTTTTTCATTCTTTTTGACTAATAGCCTTGGAGTTTTATTTTATTCTCTTTGCCCTTCCCTGTACAAATTCACTTCCGTCAGTTCCTTTCAGTATCACGGGAATAAACACTGCATCAACTCAGCCCCCCCTCCTTTAAAATACAGGACACATTTTTGTGAGGAGGTAGCGATGGCAGTGTGTGTTGACACCTCCAAAGCGATATGGAGATAGTACCTGGGTCATTCATCACCAAACCTTTTTTCAGGTTTAAGTTAGTATAAGCTTCACACAGAACCATAAACTCCTAAATACTTTCCCATGTGTCTGCATTATAATGACTAATAATTGAATTGGGAACGTCTTTTTAAAAATTTGTTACTTCATGTTGTTATTTCTTTAATTTCTTTTGTAGCCCTGGAAGTATTTCTGTATTCAGTAATCAAAGTGTTCACTCCACATATTAATTTACCATTTTCCCTTTTACTCATTCAAAGTCCTTTGGTTTATTAGCCTTTTTCTTTAGATATCAGTATCTTAGGTATAGATAACTAGTCATTTTGCCATTTTAGTGGTCTTAGGTTTGCTAAATTATTCCCATTTACAGTTATTCTGGTATTTCAGACTGATTACATATTCTCAGCGTCTCCCCTTGAATTTGTTATTTTCTGCGGGGTTTTTAATGCAGTCAGTTCCTCAGCGCAGAAGTACTTTCAGCGTGTTGCAAGAGAAACTCCTCTGGGTGGGGCATGTGTGAAAGACGGATGACAGCTGGATGCTTAAGCAGCCGCTTGATGGCAAATGGAGGAGGGAACTTTTGAGTATGTGAGCAGAAGGACACAGTGAAGCAAAACTCAAGCAGTGAGGCATGGCTGTGAAACCCTGGGACATGTCAGCAAGGCCTGCTGCAACCGGAAATCAGGGTCTCATTTAGAAATTGAAAACAACATCTAACTTCACTGTCTCTGAAGGCAAGTCTTTTTAAAACAAGGCACACTAACTGCTTTTTTTGTAATCAAGGGCAGGCTTTTGTTCACCAGAAAAGCAATCCTTGCTGGTTGGGTATTAATTTAAAATTTAATTCAAAAGTTCTTATATCTGAACCTTTTAGTAGAGTGCACATTTACAAAGACATTTAATTCACAGTGTGAAATGCGCTTACTTTTAGTAGGTTCATAAGTATACATGTGGTACTATGATGTTATTGCCCTGTAGACAATTTGTAGAAAGATTTGGAAAAAACTTTCATGCACACAATTCTATAGAGTAACTATTTCAAGTATATGTACAATCAAACAAAAATCATTGTCAAATATATCTAGAGTCAGACAAAGGACATGGTATATATGAACTACAATACTAAGAAATTGGGCAGTCTAGAAATTACATATGAAATTTAAGAATGTATATGTCTGTGGCTAAAATATAGGGATTAACACTTGAGGTTTAAAACCTCACACTTTTTAATATATATATATTTCCTGTATTACCTCCAAACAAACATCTATTGATTCACCTAAAGCAAATATTTATTGGGTATAAAATTGGTGTGGCAGTGGGCTAAGCATTTATTGGGAGAGCATACTAAACAATGCTAAGTTTTTTAAGGTGCTATCACTCTATTAGAAGGTAAAATAACATGTCAATAGAGTGTGGTGTAAGAGGAATATGAATTAAAACCCCACATTTGAGCTAGTATACAGGGTGGCAGTTTAGGGGACAAGTTGGTGCTGGAGAAGTGAATAAAAACAAATATCTTCATTGTGAGAGTGGCCAGCACCATCAGTAGGGTCATGAGGAGCTACAAAATGTTATGAGGAGCTACAAAAATGCCTCAGATTCCATGGGATTGTCTATGCATACATGGTGGCCGAATCCAGGATTAGGTCCATTATATAAGGGATTTACCTTCTGGAAGTATACAGAAGTCTTCAAGAGCCTGATAATATCCTCTTTTATGAAGGAGTCTGTTATTGGAGAAATCAAATCAGACGGGTAAAGTAAGTTACAGGTAAAACCTAGGGAACTGCAGGATATTTTTACGGGACCCAGGTGCTCTCACTGCAGACTCACAGACAAGTTAGCTACCCAGCTAGTATGCAGAATTATGGGTGTTCGGAACTTGACGTATGATTTTCCTGGAGACTGAGTGTACCTATACCGGGGTTGGTGATGTTCCAGGGTGTTGAGGACTGCCTCTTGCTAGGAGAATGACTGGGATCCCGTAGAGCCATGGACAATCAGATATCCAGATTGGTCTAAGCATTCCATCTTCCCTTTACTATAGATGACCTACAGATGATGTTGCCGGCATTCAAAGGTTTTGTTTTATGGAAACCTTCTCAGCTCAGTAATACCGATTGACGATATATATATATATATATATATATTTTTTTTTAATTTGTTATATTACACATAAAAATATGTATGTATGTATGTATCTCTGTATTTACACCTATCTGTCCATCTATGTATATATCATCATTTATTGAATCTGACAAATCTTTGCACGGTGATTTTGTTGTATCCTTAAAGATAAATTACTAGATTCTGAAGAGGGGAGGCATATTTAAATTTTGATACATACCATCTAACATCTCTATAGGAAATTTTTATTTGTTTATGTTCCCACAACAGTATCTGAAAATGCCTGTTACCTATATGTTTACAGTCATTTCTTGTCTTTTTGTTTTCAGTCTTTTTATTTTATTTTATTTTATTTTATTATTATTTTTTAACACTGATTCATTTTTGAGATGCAGAGACAGAGCATGAGCAGGGACAGACAGAGAGAGAGGGAGACAAAGAATCAGAAGCAGGATCCAGGCTCTGAACTGTCAGCACAGAGCCCAATGTGGGGCTCGAACCCACAAACTGCAAGAATATCACCTGAGCCGAAGTTGGGCGCTCAACTGGCTCAATGCCACTCAGGTACCCATCAGGCTTTTTCATCTTGGACAATTTGATGGATAGAAATAGTATATCACTAGTGCTTTAGTTAACTTTTTCTCTGGTAGAACTCACATTCATTTTGCATATTTATTGACCATTTATCCTTTCTTTTTGGTAAATTTCTAATCCATAACCTTTGCTTCTTTCACTATTAGGGTAGTCATATATTGCCTACAGATTTATAAGTGCACTTTATAGAACAGTGCCAAGGGTATGCATTCATTCAAAAAAATATTAAGTAACTTCTTAGTGCTAGGTACTATGGTAGGAGTTATAATATCAATTTTCTGATCAATTGCAGTTCAATTTTGATTATGGTATTTTGTCATACAGAAGTTTTTATTTTATTTAAGTAACATTTACTAATCTTTTAATCAACTCTGGCTTTATTCTCATGCTAGAATAGTTACTCTGCCACAGAAAATTATGGATTAATGTAAAACTAAGTTTTTTTAATTTAAAAACTAACTTTCTTTGTAACATTATTATTTATATTGTGTATATTTATATGTTTAATCCATTTGGAACTTGGAATTGTTGTATACTCAGTATGAAGTAGAAATTCAACTTCTTTATCCTAGTGACTTCAGTTATCCTAATTTCTTTTATTTATTAATAAAATTGTTGCAGCCATATAAAATATTACCTTGTCATACATTTGATTCCCATACATATTTGAGATTTTTTTGGTTCCCTATCATTTTATCCATCTGTGTATCCATCCGTGTGTCTATTCCTCAACATTATTGGATACCATTGTATTGGGAAATTTTAAATGTTTTATTAGTCAATGGTATTCTTTTTCTCCTTCCTTTCTTCTTTTTATTTCTTTTTTACTATCAGTGGCAAAAAGTTTTGTTATTGGCCTTATTTTGGCTTTATATAAAAATTAGGATATTTATTTACTTATTATTTCTGTGTGCTCCGAAGCATTTTACCCAGCATAAAATTATCCTTTTTTTTAAATAATCAATTAAGCATAATTTCCTTTTCATGAGGTGTTTTGTTTGGAGGGGTAGTTTTCTTACAACTTTCTAATTTCTTCTTACAGGTTTTAGTATAATTGAGGTTTTTATATCCATTTGAATCACAAAAGTGTTTTATTTTCCTAGAAATCACCCATTTCATCCAGATTCTCAGATTTACTATCAGAGAGTTGTACAAAAAGTTTTTAGAGCTCTTTGATTCCTGGGCAACTGTGGATATACGTATATACATGTATACATACATATATACACATACATATATATGTATGTATGTATATATATATGTCTTGATTAAGTTAGCATTTTTTTTATTACACTATTTTGCTAAAAAAAACTAACTCTTGAGTTTTGTATCTGTCTTCTGATTTTGAATCTGTTTTATATTTTATAATTAATGAAACCCTTCTTTGTACTTCTTCATATATATAAACATTTACAAGTACTCAAAGACTTGGAATATATGAGTACCTTGTATTGCACTGTATTAATGTTCACTAATATTTACTGCCCCTTACTGAAAGAGGAATATATTTCTCTGCACTGTTGCCTATTGATGTGACCATGTGGCTTGCTTTGAGTAATGAAATATGAGACTAGATGTTATTGTAGTTGAAAACCAGATGAGCTAGCTCTCAATTTGCCTTGTTCTTTTTATCCCCCTGCCATCACAACCAGCCATGTTTCATATGGAGGCTGTCACCAGTCTGGCTCCCACAATGAAGGTAATATGATGCAGGGAAAAACTGGATATGCAGAGTTAGAGAGAAATAAGCCTTTGCTGTTGTAAGCCACTGGGGTTTGGGGTTTGTTTCCTGTAGCAGCATAACCTATACTGTCTTGTCTGACATACTTCTTTGCTGAAACAAACAAAAAGCAAGAACTTCAAGAGTCAAATTAATAGATGAGTTGAATGAGAAAAGAGTTTCTTGATATACAGATTGTTGTGCCATTGGGCAGAAATTTGGAGCACATTTTTAAAACTCACCTTCTGAATTAGAAAGACATAGGTTTAATACCCTGTTCTGCTACTTACTAGACATAAGTAAAGTTGAAAATATCATCTAACTTCTTTAAGATTTATTTCTGCTCTTGTAAATTGGGAATTATAAATTATAAATTCCTCATTTGTAAATGATAACATTTATATTATTTAGTCCTGGTAGAAAAACATGAATGAAATGAAAGGTGTAAAGTCCCTGGCATACAGCGAATACTTAAATGGTGGTTACAACTTTGTTGACACTACTGACGATATGCTAATACTGCTTAGCACTTGGCAAGTGTCTTTTTCTTGTCATGTGTACTTGGGCTTCTTGGAATTTGTATTTGGCTTTGGAGATATTTGTAATTTTCAAATACCATAATAATTTACTTATATTATTCTTTAACTTTTTATCTGCTACTATTTTCAACATTCTGTTTTATTTGGGGAGGACATGACTTCCTTCATCTGGGTTTTAAATTTATTATACTATTGACTATCTTGAAGTTTAAGATTTCTGAAATTTTTTCATGCCATACCATTTTTTAAAGGATAAGAGATACATGTATACATAATTTCCTAAGTCATCAGGAGGTAAGCACAAGCAATATATATGTATATGTGTGTGTGTGTGTGTGTGTGTGTATATATGTGTGTGTGTGTGTGTGTATATATATATATATATACATACATATATATATATAAACGTTTATTCATATTTTGATAGAGACAGAGCGTGAGTGGGGGAGGGGCAGAGAGAGAGGGAGACACAGAATCCGAAGCAGGCTTCAGGCTTTGAACTGACAGCACAGAGCCCGATGTGGGGCTCAAACTCATGGATCATGAGATCATGACCTGAGCTGAAGTTGGACGCTTAACTGACTGAGCCACCCAGGCGCTCCGCAGTATAGTTTGAAGATGCCACAACATGCAAGGCTTTCACCAGAGGGTGTGGTAACAAGATTTGATGAACTCTTAAAGGTTGCTCCAATTATCTCGAAACAGAATAAAGACTTGAAATTAGTTTTAAAAAACACAAATCTGTTGCTTTTCTATTGCTGCATAACAAACTCATTGATGTAAAACAACACCCCTTTATCATTTCATGGCTTCTGCGATGGGTCATGAGTCTGGCATGGCTATGTAGGATCTCACAAGATGTCAGCCAGGGCTGCAGTTTCATCTGGAGCTCAGAGTCCTCTTCCATGTTTATTCATGTTCTTGGTAGAATTCAGTTTCCTGAGGCTGTCAGCTACTAGAGGCTGCTCCCAGTTTCCTGGTATGTGGCCTTCTCCACTGGCAGTTCATATCACAACAGCTTACATCTTCAAGACCAGTAAGAAAGTGTCTTTTTCCAGTCTAATAAGATGCTCTTATATAAGTAACCTCATCAAGGGAGTTGATTATCCTTGTCATCCTTGTCATATTCCATTGGTTAGAAGCAAATCATAGATGTCACCTTTACTCACAGGGAGGGCGTTACAGAAGGGCTTGAATCATTGTGGGATCACCCAAGGATGTGTTTGTGTTCACCACTGAGCATTAGTAAACTGATTTTGTAATGAAGGGCATATGTATTGTGTGTGTGTATAAAATTATATATATATATATATATATATATATATATATATATATATAATTAAATATATATGTAATTAAATTTATCCTACTTTATCCTGAGTACTGGTTGTAAACTTCTAGAATATTTTATTTGTAATAGAAAATAGGATGCAAAAAATCCTAAGAAAGCTAGTCAGACACCTATAAATTAGGATTATACCTCCTGCCATTTCCTGAGTATACACATATAGAATTGGTTACATCCTGATATTTGGGTACAATGTGCTCAATGATACAAATTTTTAAAATTCTGATATATAGTTCTTAAACCTGTGAACGATGTTTTTCTTGAATGTCACTGAACATTTAGGAAAGAATTTGGTTGAGAAGCTTAATGTCTGTTGTTATGCTTTAGAATTTTGTTTCCTCAAAAAGAAGTTTCTCTTCCTTTAAGACACTTCAAATTTGAACTCAGAGTTTCCTTTTAAAAAAACCCTGACAGGGGCGCCTGGGTGGCGCAGTCGGTTAAGCGCCCGACTTCAGCCAGGTCACGATCTCGCGGTCCGTGAGTTCGAGCCCCGCATCGGGCTCTGGGCTGATGGCTCAGAGCCTGGAGCCTGTTTCCGATTCTGTGTCTCCCTCTCTCTCTGCCCCTCCCCCGTTCATGCTCTGTCTCTCTCTGTCCCAAAAATAAATAAACGTTGAAAAAAAAAAATTAAAAAAAAAATTTAAAAAAATTAAAAAAAAAAAAAAAAAACCCTGACAGTTGTCTATAATGTTATCTTTGGATATTTGAGAATAGTTGATAAAATAATTACAGGAATAGGATTAGTAGTGTTTTCTCTCTCCTTTTCTGTTTCCATCCAGAATCATTGGAGTTACAATGATAAATACAGAAAATGATGTATTTTTGATTCTGAGAAATTATGCTAGTGTTAATGCCTTTCCCTTGACTTTAGACTATGATTGCCAATTGAGATATTAGTTATCTTCAGTCCTTTGCCAACCTGGGGTAAACGATTTAATTATTAGAAACCTGTTCTCTGTTCAGATGTCTTGGTAACATTTAAGTCATTTCAAAACAATGTTCTATTTCTTGAAAATCAGACAGAATTCTTCCAAAGATGACAGTTTTGTTTTTCCTGTTTCACTAGGTAATAGATGAGATTACAGTGACAAAACTGTAGACACAAACAGTGTATTGCTAAAATTATACACAAGTTTTAAAAAAGAAAAAAAAATACAAAATTTCTTTTTGAAAATTAAACACGTGTGTGTGTGTGTGTGTGTGTGTGTGTGTGTGTATGTATATATTCAAGACTTGTCATTGTTTTTATTGCATTTCCCTTAAGAGAGCAGTACTTGAAATGGACGTTTAATACATCCTAATTGTTTCTTCTTTGTCATCATTGCCGCCGCCGCCGCCGTCGTCGTCGTCTTCTTCTTCTTCTTCTTCATCATTTTAAATCACATCCATCTCCATTTTAAATCAAATCCATCCATCACATTTCATCTCAGGACAACTCTATAGCAACAATGCATGGATATAGTTTGGAGCCTTTAGGATTTTCCTTAACTTTCAAACTTGATTTAGAATTTCTGTCATTTCTGGGTGTGCCACTAGCAGCCACTGGTACTGAGATCACCAGTTAATGAAGAAGTTTAGTCAAACTGGCCATTAGGTTCAGGATTGTGCTTATTCAAAAGTCTTTTGCAATGGAAATCACCCCCATTTTTTTTTTTGTTCTTGTAATTTTCGTCTACCACTGCCCAGAGTGCCAAGCTGTCCTTCTCATGTGCATCTCCAGGATGCTTTGGAATTCTTTGTCCTTGACCCAGTCTTCCGGCTCCTTTTCCTTTGGAATGTTCTCTTTGTACCCCTGGAAATACTGCTTCATAGTTATTACTCCTTATGTTGCCTTCCTTTTCTTCAGTTGTCCATCTGCCTCTTTATCTTGACAAGAAAAGAGATTTCCATGGTAACTTTTCCTCTGTCACTTCTTCAAGTGGTGGGTATTTCTTCTTTCTAAATTTGAAACCCAGAGTCACCTTTGTGTCTTTTCTCTTATTTGCATGCCGATACATTTACCTCTCTATCATTTCTAGAAGGTCCTGCTCTCCTGTGTCCACATCATTTAACCTTCTCCCTTTCCTCACACTGGCATTCACCAAACTTTCAGTCACTCATTCTCATTAAGTAGACACTTTAACGAGCTTTTCAGCTCACACTCTTCTTCTCATCCCAAGTCCTACCACTATTCTGAGTAATTTCATCTTTCACATAGAACACCTACCCGTATAAGACTGTTCATTTTCTTTTCCTCCATATCTTCAATGCCATGCACATTCAGTTTACTTCAGACATGCCTGCCAACAGTCATGTCCTGGACCTCATTACCTGAAATTGTCCATTTCCCAAATCACTTATCAAATCGCCCAACTTACTATCACCTGTTCTATCATGTGACCGGTCTACATGCCACTACTTCCACAATTACCATACTTCTACTAAGTGGGAACTCTCCATGCACTGACATTCTCATTTTCCACAATAAAAGCCCCTTCTTCACTTTCTTCACCATCTTTTCTTTACTTGCCTTCTTTATCCAACTTTCAGTAATAATCTTTTTTTTTAAACACAAGTGATTTTATATTGTAAACATCTTTTTAAGTTTATTTATTTTGAGAGAGAGTGCAAGTAGGGGAGGGGCGAGAGAGAGAGAGAGAGAGAGAAAGGGAGAGAGAGAAAATCCCAAGGAGGCTCTGCCTTCTCATTGCAGAGCCCATGAGGGGCTCGAACTCATGAACCATGAAATCATGACCTGAGCCAAAGTTGGATGCGTAACCAACTGAGCCACCCAGGCGCCCCTGATTTTCAGTAATTATCTTCCCAGTACCCTAAACCTCCTACTCTCCAGTTATTTTCTTGTACCTCCTGGAAAACTGTAAACCAGGATAAGCCCTACTGTCATCTTTCTTTATGCCTACCTGTGTATCTGGGTCCGGAGGAAGACATCACAGAGAAAGTTAGTATCACTATAAATTTGTAATCATCAACCTCAGCTTGGCTCTTTATCCAGCCCAGAATTTCACCACCCATCAAAGTTTCTTTGGGTTCTTCTAATCTAAACAAAAACAGCTTCAGGTCTTTTCTACTATCATCCAACCTCGTAACTCCCACATTTCCTCTCAATTTCTCAAATATATATAAATAAATTATAAATATAAATATAAATATAAATATAAATTAAATATAAATTAAATATAAATATATCAAATGTACCAGTCTACCTGCATCTGTTCCCAGTCATTCCTCTTTGACTTATTTTATACTGGAGATGTTTCCTCAATGCCGACCTGAGTCCAGACCCTCCAGTATACTTTGGCTCCCATTTGCCCTCCTATCTTCCTGAGAATCTTTCGTTATCAATCTTTACCTCCCCTTCTCTTTTCCCTTCCTCTCCCTTCCCCTCCTGTTTTCTACTCCCCACTCCCTTCCTCTTTACTCTTACATCTCTGTGTCACATATGTATATGTGTGTATGTATATATACATATATATGTATACACATGTGTGTGTATTTGTGGATACACATAAGCATTTAAAATGTCATGATTGACTTACTTTATTCCATAGGCATCTAAACATGTTTAAGTCTCTCATTTAAATAAGCAAAACCAAAAAGCTGTCTTTATAATATAGCTCCTCAAACTCTTGCCCATCCCATCTTTTTTTTCTCTTTGTAGCCAAGCTGTGTGAAAGAATTATCTAAACTTGCTGTCTGCATTTGTTTCTCTTCCACTCCTAAGTCACTTCAGTCTAATTTCTGCTCTGTTACTGCCCAAAAGAGCTCTCACTGAGTCACAGAATTCCTCCATATTTCTCTGCTCAGTGGGCACTTTTCAGTAACAGTACTTTCTAATTTGATCTTCTAGCATTATTTAATGATATTGACTATATCCTTCTTACAACTCTCTTTTCCCGTGACTTTCTCAACATCATATTATCCTAAATTCCCTCCTGCCTATGAGCCTTCTCTGTTTCTTTGTATCATGCTATCTTCCTGTATCTGGCTTATAAATGTTGAAATTTCTTAAGACTTAGTCTAGGATTTCTTCTTATTCTGTATTCTTCCCTAGAGAACCCCATCAGTGTCATTGTCTTAGTTACCATATAAAATTAGGATCTTCAGCTCATCTCTCTTCTCTGAGCTTCAGACCTTACAGCACAACTGCCAGTTTAGTTACTTGACTGTCTCAAAGTATCTCAGATTCATCAGGTAAAAAATTGAGTTCTATATCTCCAAACTATTGCCCAGTTTAGAAAATTACACTTTAATTTACTTGTTAAACAAGAAATCTGGAATAAAACTATGACTCCTTCACTTCCTCAACTACCATATCAAGCACAATCTATTTTCTATTTTTTAATTTTTTGTAATGTTTGTTTATTTTTGAGAGAGAGAGAGAGAGAGAGAGAGAATGGGAGAGGGGCAGAGAGAGAGAGGGAGACACAGAATTTGAAGCAGGCTCCAGGCTCTGAGCTGTCATCGCAGAGCCTGACACGGGGCTCGAACCCACAAACCATGAGATCATGATCAAATTACCTTTCCCTAGGTACTAGTCATAGAAATGGGACCAACAATTATGATATATAATTAAACTTATAAAATTTTAATTATATGAATTAAAATTATAAAATTATATGCATTATGATATATTCCATGTATCATAGTTTATATATTATAAAATTGTATTCTATATTTCCTATATATATAGAGAGAGAGGAGAGAAAGAGAGATTATTATTTTTAATTAAAAAAAAATTAATGTTTGTTTATTTTAGAGAGAGAGAGCATGAGCTGGGGCAGAGAGAGAGGGAAACACAGAATCCAAAGCAGGCTCCAGGCTCTGAGCTGTCAGCACAGAGCTTGATGCAGGGCTTGGACTCACAAACTGTGAGATCATGACCCAAGCTGAAGTTAGATGCTTAATTGACTGAACCCCAGACACCCCCCTTTTTTATAGGAATTGTCCCATGTGATCGTGGAAGTTGAGAAGTCTGAGAATCTGTCATCTGTAAGCTAGAGAATCAGGAAGCGTGGTAGTGTAATTTAGTCTGAATCCAAAGGCGTTAGAACCATGGTTGATAGTGTACTTCTCAGTCCAAGGCCTGAAAGTTGGTGGGGAGGGCTAAAATGATGTAAGTCCCAGTGTGGATCCAAAGTCCTGATGACCAGAAACCCCAGTATCTGAGGGCAGCAGAAGAGGGATGTCCCAGATCAGGGACATTCTTCCTCTGCCCTTTTGTTCTAATTAGTCCTTCAGTGGATTGGATTGCAGGATGCCTACCCACACTGGTGAGGGTGATCTTTATTTACTCTGTTGACCCAAATGCTAATCTCTTCCAGAATGCCCTCACAAACACACTCAGAAAGAATGTTTTACTAGCTATCTGGGTATCCCTTAGCCCAGACAAGTTGACACATAAAATTAACCATTGCAGCCTAGAAAATAGAACTGACTAAAAAATGACTAAAAACCCCTCATATCCTATCTTTTCCTCTGTCATATAGTCTTTCTATAGCAGCCAGATATTTCAAAATATCAATCATGAGGTACCCACCAAGCTTAAAAAAATTCAATTAGATATTATTGATCCTAGAAAAAAGAAGATAAAGACCACAATCCTTAAAATGGGCCTGGTAGTTGGCTCCTTGCTACCCCTACAGCCTCTGACCTCCCTTTTTGGTCTCTACTTTTCACTACATTGACCTTGAATCTTTGGGATCTGCTTGCTCATTTCCATACCAGGAACTCTGTTTTTCTCTTGTCAGGAACATTTCCTTCCTCCTTTCCCTTTGTTTGTTAATTCATTTATCCTTAAAACCATAGCCAATTGTATTTCAGGAAGCTTTCCTTGATTCCCAGTATAAATCAGATATATGTGATATATATTCCCTCACAGAACTGTGATTATTTCCCTCAGTACACCTATCTCAATTCCTAATTACATGTCATCACTGTGATTATTTGATTAATAGATGACTCCTCTAACATGCTTTAGTCTCACCGAGAATAGGGACTGTGTACTTTTTGCTCATCATTTGTATCACCAGCACACAGCATAATTGTGTCACATTATAGACATTCTATAAATATTTGTATAATTAATAAATTAATCTTGGTAGATGATGGAAAGCAGAAGAACAGCTACTTAAGGTAAACTAATTTGGAAAGAAAATTTAGCTGGCCAGATAAAAGTAATTAGTAAATTCAACTCTTGATGCTAAATGATTTTTTTTTTTTTTTTGCTTTTTCTACTTTGTCTCAATATATCAGTGTCCATTAAGTTTGGGTCTGTATTTGTGATTTTAAGTAGGGCATAGCAATGACCATTTACAAGTGAGATTTTTCAAATTACCCATTTTTTCCACTACCTACACTTGTAAGGAATAACATAATCCTTCAGTGAGGTGAAATGAGATGGAGATAGGTATGGTAACTGAGAAAACCATTGTTTTAGAGTGGCTATGAGTAATTCATAAGTCAGTGAATAAAATACTCTTAACATGACTATTTGGGAAAACTGACACAAATTATCTGAAAATCAAAAGCAAATGATTGTTAAGTTTAACTACTCAGAGCCATTAAATTAATGAAGGGGTGTGTATACTGAAAACAGTTATATAATGCTGTAAGGTACTGTATGAAGCAGGGAGTAGTGACTTGAAATTAGTGATATGAACATAGATCTGATCATTGATAGCTACATGTGTCATCTTAAAGTGAAAGGAACAATCCAAATGACAGCCCTACCTTAGTTTAAAGCTAGGTTCTCTTTTCTGCTTATTATGGATCTTTGATAAGAAATACAATTGCTGAGAAGTCTGTTTTGCTTGCTGTTTGCTATGAGCATTGTGAGACCTTTCCTGAATGTAACCCGCTGTGTAGTAGAATGGGTTGTAAACCTTCCTAAATGTAGTCTGATATGTAATGGAATGAGTGGTTGTACATAAACTAACCGGCGTTTCTCGCTTCTGTAAACCTGCTTGCTTAGCACATTCCTCACCTATCCCCTTCCCCTTTTTTTCTCCCACCACAAGTAACGGACAAAGGCTTCCCGCCAAAGGACAAAGGACGCCCAATCAGAAAACCACAAATGTCCGTACTTTAAAATCGACTAATCAGGCCCCTCATAATTTGAAACCTCACCTATGCTGTTTGTCCCTGTCTATAAAAACCCTATACTAACTCTGATCGGGGCCTCTTGCGTCACCGGCGACGAGTGCGCAGAGGACCAGGTTCGAACCTGCAATAAACGACCCTTGCCGCTTGGCTTTGACTCACGACTCTGGTGGTCTTTTGTGGGAGGTTTAGGAACTTCGGGCATTACAAAGAATCACCTATGGATCTTCAACAGGAAAGCAACAAAGTCAAATTTTTGCCTAGAATTTCTGGTTCTCAATCAGTAAGATATTGTGGGGATAGAGGTAGGAGGTGATGGTTCAGAATTACTTAGGGGATTTATTTCAAATTACCTATGCCTCTACATATCTAGGTTTAAATTAGACATGTGACAAATAGGACATCACCTTTTGCTCTCCTGTCTAGTTAAAGATTTTTAGCATAGGTGAAAATGTGTTCCACCTTTGAGATGTGGTGAGGTAAAAAAGTGATTGAATTTTGGGAATAATTTTTAAAATAGTATGTGTTCATAGATATTTTTTTAATTTTTTTTTTTTTTTGATAGACTGAGCATGAGTTGGGGAGGGTCAGAGAGGGAGACACAGAATCCGAAGCAGGCCCCAGGCTCTGAGCTGTCAGCACAGAGCCCGACACAGGGCTCGAACTCACAAACCGTGAGATCATGATCTGAGCTGAACTCAGGCGCTCAACTGACTGAGCCACCCAGGTACCCCTGTTCATAGTATCTGACCACTGAGGGCCACCATATTCTAATTGATGTGCTGCAGCTATTGGCATGCCCATCTGCCTTCATGGGACTTGCATTTTCATGGGGAGAAAAATAAGAAACAAGTGATGCTATGTAAGTGAAATTATATGTTATTATAAGTTCAATGAAAGGAATACAGAGTATCTTGTTATTGGGAATAATAGGGAGGGATAGAGACTTCCTTACAAAAGGTCTTTTGAAAGAGGAAATATCTAATCTTATAATAGAAGGACAAAAATCCAAAGGCAAAACATTCACAGAGAACAGCGAGCCCAAAGACCAGCAGAGGGAAAGAGGTTATTGTGCTCTAGGAACTGAAAGACCATTGTAACCTGTGGCATAGTGAGTGGGGAGCTGGAGAGCCAGATAGCAGATGTCTTGTACTAAGGAGGAAGGTGATCAGGGGCCGAGTCATGCAGGTTTAGTTTGTGGTGACAAATTTATATTAAGTTGTCTGTGTAAGGGACAGTCATATAGGCAGTGCAGTAAATGACATTTTAGCTTCTGTGTGGAGTATTATTTGGTGAGGGTTAAAGTGGAAGAACAGAGACCAGTATGGGAGTTATTTCAGAATTGTAGGAAAATTATGAAAGTCACTTGGGCCCCAGTAGGAACATTGGCAGTGAGTAGGTTCAAGATTTGTATTAGATTTGATTCTTTACTATGGTTTCTCTGGTACCTAAAAAGGGGATTTGGTTGTTTTGTGTTGGAGAATGATAACAGAAGGAGCTATGGAAAGGCTAAAATTTTTAGTGAATGAGGAGGTAGAAACAGTAATGTAGAAAACGGTTGAAATGGCTGAAATGGCTTGTACTTCAGTGGAGCAGAATTTTGCAGGCAGGAAGGGGAGAAATGATCTGGAAATAGCAGGAGAGCAAGAAGGACAGGTATCCCATCTCCTTGCTGCAACCAAGAGAAAGAACATCCTCTACTTGAAAGGGTTAATGGAGAAATAGGGACTTCAAAGAATATCCAGATTAAATTTAAATAAGGAAGATGTAGGGATTATTCAGAGGGAAGAGTGAGAATTTGGAGAAGTCTGCTGATCCTGTACTGAGGGTTACAGAGCAACAGGGGAGTAGAGAAGATATCTTATGTTTCTGCGCAGTTAGAGCTCTCAGAGCAAATTTTACTGACACTTGGGATCCGAGATAAAAGACAAACTTGGAAGTTAAATTATGAGTGAGTAGATAGTGAGAAATCATCCAGAGAGATTTACCTCCCTGGAGGCATGTGTTTCTATTTTAAGAGGGGATGGAACTAGATATACTGGCCCTACCTTTCCCCTGGAGAATGTATTTACATTCCAAAAGGTTAGGATCCAGGATTCTTTCTGTTACATTTCTAAGGAAACTTTCTTGGGAGAGGAGGGAAGAGGGTATCTCTCTCTTATATAAATGCCTGGGTTTATGTTTTCGAGTTATTCACCTATAATACTAATGCCCTATAAGGAAGATGATATCTAGCTTTCACATTTCCCCAGAGGTAAAAATTGGGACACAGGAGAACTACATATTTATTATTTGTCGTAAGTACATAGTAATCTGTTCTGCTTCAGAAACCTTATGTGTGCATTCAGGATATATTAATAAATACAGATATGAAAAACTTAACAAAGGTTTTGTCACGGAAAAGGACAGTGAATTGTGCCAGCTTATATAAGAATGAGTCCAAGTGTTAAATACAAGAATAATTCCTAGTGATGAAAGGAGGAATGGGGAGTTATGATATCCAAAGGTGACTTCAATAGAATTTTGTTTTAGTTAAGTGAGAGAAGATGAGGGTCTATAGTTGGTCATTTGCTCTAAGGAGGGAAGAAACTTGAAGTCATATTTTAGAGATTTAGGTTCTCAGGAGTTGGTGACGGAGTAGATATAGAATGTTAAGAAGGGAGAAGAATCAAAAATGACCTCCTTATGTAACTGGGTAACTGGTATAATTGACATTTAAAATACAGGTATAGGGCAAAAAATTGGGGATGGGAAGATAATGAATTCTGTGTTTGTTACATTGATTTTTTTAACATCAGTGTTTTTAAGGTATAATTTACATGAAATAAAGGTAACTTTTTGGGAGTGCCTATATATAAATCTTGACAAATATATATGGTTCACTACCAGAATCAAGTTACAGAACACATCGTAACCCCATGTGTTCCCTCATGTCCTTTTTCAGTAAATCTTTCATAGATATCCAGCATCTGGAAAACACTAAGTTGTTTTCTGTCCCTAAACTTTTTTATCATACCATAATGTCATAAAAATAGAATCATACAGTTTATACCTTTTTGTGTCTCACTGCTTTCACTTAACATGATGCTTTTGAGACCCGTGGATGATGTTCCATATTTTGTTTTATTTTACCTCTGGGTAGTAGTCCATTGTATAGTTAGATTGCAATTTGCTTATTTAGTCACTGATATTTGTGTTATTTCCAGTTTTTGGTGATTGTGAATAATGTTACTATAAACATTCATGAAAAAGTTTAAATAGAAGAGACATATAAGTTGATTAAAACTTTAAGAGCTACTGCTTTGGGGGAATACATAAATCCGATGACATATGTAGAGTGAGATGAGTAAAGGGCCAAAAAAGAAATCCTTAGAAAATCAGCCTTTAAAAGGTAGACAAGGAAGAGAAAGCCCTGGTGGAAACAAAGAAAGGATAATAGTGAGATACAGTGTGAACCATAAAAAGTGTTGGATCACAGAAACCTAGAGAGCACAGTTGTAAGAGGTCAAACAATGTTTAAAAAGAAAGAGATGTAAAGAATGTCTCATGAAGCAAAAGCCAAGTTAAAGTTAACAGCGGTGAGCTGACTTGGGTAGTTCTGTCACTATTAAAGAAATGAATTTAAAAGAATTTAATGTGAGGAATCGAGGGTGTCTTCAAGATTAGCTGTCTTCGGGTAGACTGTTAACCTTCAAAGGAAAAGTTTGGGGAGGTTGGGACTACATTGCTGGGATTCATTGTCATCTTTTGAGAGTCCAGTGTAATGAAGGAGAGTTGGACAGCTCCATCTAGGAGGTACATATCCATGGTGGAAATTTCTGGTTAAAGTTGGTAAATGCTATAAATTAGGGCTTTACTCCCCTTGGAGAGATGGTTATTAAATATTTACTAACACACCACTGGATACAAAAATTGAGAATATTAGAAGTCAGAGAGCAGGGATTCCTTAGATAGATATGGAAACAAAAGTTCAAGGATGAAATTGTATGTCTGGGAAGGGAAGAAGATTGGCCTCATGAAGCATCTGATCATTGGCAAAGAGTGCCAAGAATAGAGCTTAATAGAGAACTGACCGTGTCTTTTGTACTTTATGCTAGGGCTAGAAATAGTCTCTTCAGGTAGTTGTGCATGGCTGAAGTGTGAGAGTTAAGTGTAAATGTCAGGCATTATTATGTGGAGCATGAGCTGATGAGCGGTGTAATATTTTTTCTGCTTTATTTTTCAACAAGCAGAATTATTACTATTAAATCATCATCATAAAAAATAGCACTGATACATAGCATTTTACTGAGTGCAGAATTCCAATTATTATTTTTTTAAAAACTTGAATGTGATGGAAAATTGCACTAAAGAAAAATCTAGAATATTTAGAGGATTAGTTCAGATTAAGACAATAAAAAGCAATGGATGTATTCCCTTAATGAAATTAGTAAATGAGATTTGTCTAATAGCAAATAAATATGCTACATTCATTTCAAATTATTTTTCTTTAATGTGGATATTTTATTTTACATTCACATGTACTATTAGTGATAATTGTGAAATAAACTTCACACTAGTAACTTTGTATTAAAATTAGAGAAGCATTCTGTTTCTTTGTAATTTTGTTTATTAATTACAGCTATGTGCATATTACTCATCATTTGTGGTAGCAAACTGTTGCTATTAGAAAGATTGAATAATAAGGTATTCCAGCAAGCAAGGAGATAGAATACAGAAAAATAGAATGCCGAAGAAGCTCGATATATTGATACTCAGGGAAGCAGGTAGACAGCCAGGTAAGGAGTGTCAGAGGTATCTGTTATCATGAAAGCAGAATTTGGGATTTAGAAACAGAAGTTTTCAGTTCCCAGGTGAGACAAAGATGAATGGCTAGTAAGAAGAAGGGAAATGTCATGGCACAGGCACTGGAGGACCAACAACATTACAAAGATGGGACTAAAGCCAGCACAGGGGAGAAAGGTGGGAAAGAGCTTCAAGTTAGACTCAGGAAGATGACAGACTCAGGAAGAAAGGTGGGAAAGAACTTCAGGGTAAACTCAGTTACACAAGTGCGCTGCAAGGCTGGACCCAGATGAACAGCGGGAATCTGGGCTGTCCATCTGGTTCTAGAGACCTGGACAGAGCTCCTTCTGGATCCATAAACTATTGTCAGGGTTGTTCTTTGAAGAGTGAAGCAAAGCTGACATTGCTATGAGAGTTCAAAGTGTTTAGCTCTAAGAAAAAGCAGGCAGTCAAGGGCAAAGTACTTTCATAGTCCAAGGTGGGATTTATTTGCCTGTTATTGCTCTGTACACCTTTATAATTTTTTTTGTTTTTATCTCTATAGACAAATAAAAAATGAAGCATATTGATGAAATTTAGGCAAAGAGTTGCTTTGTCTAATTTTCTTCATAGTTTAGGAAATGGTATCTTTGAAGTATACATTGTTTTCAAGTTTATTTATTTTGAGAGATAGAGCAAGCGAGAGAGAGTGCGTGGGGGATGGGCAGAGAGAGAGAAAGAGAGAAGATCCCAAGCAGGCTCCACCCTGTCAGCACATGAGATCTTGACCTGAGCTGAAATCAAGAGTTGGACACTTAACCCACTGAGTCACCCAGGCGCCTCTTGCGGTATACATTTTAAACATTATTCCATGACCTTTTTGTTGAAATACAAATTTTGTAGTGTTCTTTTGTTTTAAAGTTTATTTTTGATCATATTTGAACTAAGTACTTTGGACTGATACTTTTTACAGATTGATTCTTGGATTCAGTGGCTCCAGGGATTTAATCAACATGTTGTCTTTTCTTCTGATTATTTTTTTTTTTAAGTTTTTTTTAGCGTTTATTTATCTTTGAGACAGAGAGAGACAGAGCATGAATGGGGGAGGGTCAGAGAGAGGGAGACACAGAATCTGAAACAGGCTCCAGGCTCTGAGCTGTCAGCACAGTGCCCGACACGGGGCTCGAACTCATGGACCATGAGATCATGACCTGAGCCGAAGTCGGAAGCTTAACCGACTGAGCCACCCAGGCGCCCCTCTTTCCTTCTGATTATTGATGAAACTGTTAAAAGAGCCTGACTGGACCTAACATGGGTCCCAGTGATACACATAAGAACCTTCAGTCAACTCCATAAACTGTTACTTGTTACTACTCTCCAGTAATTTTCAAACAGCTTTCAATTCATGTAGTAACACTGGCAAGCAAACAAATGTTTTTTTTCAAGGATTATTTCTTACAACACGCTGTCAAAATATATCCCTAAAATTTAACTTGCCATCTTCAAAATATTGCTTCCAAAATAATTAAAATAGTCAAATAAAATTATAAACTTCATCTACTTACAAAGATTCTTGAAAATTCTAGGTATCATTATTTTATAAATGAGGATAGAAAAAATAATTTTCACAAATATTATCCACATAATTTTGTGTATAATACAATAAAAGATGAATTAATCTCATGAAAAGATTATAAATAGCAATCATGATAAAAATAGAGACATTCTAATACTTGGCTTAACATTCAATCTGATAGACTGGCTCTGCAGTTGAGAGAAAAAAAAAGTTACATAATTTTTAAAATACAGTAAGGAAATAAAAAAATTATTTCAACAGAATTTTTAGATAATAGTTCTTTTGAAGACCTCTTATGTGTAATATTTTCTTTTTTCATTATTTATTATTCCCTGAATCTTTTAAGGTAACATCTGAACAGGTATAACTAAACAATGTATGCAGACATTTTTGCTGAGTATTAAAGCTGACATGTGATTTCATTTTTGAAGAACAATAGATCACATTGGTGACACCTAGAAGTATGCCCTTTTTAATGTTCTTTTGTAGGCAGAATAAGCTTGGCTTTAATTGCCAATGGAAATTCACTGGTTTTAAGAATTTATATAGTACAATCTATCTACTGCTACTCTGATCTGACTTATGCAGCCATTTTATGAATAATGACGTTTTTTATCAGAGACACAGTTTACCAGCTTGACTACATATTCAAGCATTAGTCTACATTAAGCTTTATTACCTATTTTTAGATTTTATGTTCCTATAGTTTTAAAATGCATTCTTGGCCATTTTCCAAATTCAACACTATTTTAAGGCTATGGTCCTTGCCAATGTTAGAAAATTTATAATGAAATGAACACCTTTTGTTGTTATCAAATGACAGGATTTCCTAGTAGTTGTTCAAAGTTATAAGCCTAACTTTTTATTTTATTGACAATAATATGCTAAAATAAATTGAAGCCTATGCCTTTAAAATTATTTTTCCAAGATTTTATGGTTGCTCATTTTTCTGTGGATAAGCAATTTATAAGCAAAGAGATTTAAAATATTAAATAATTATCTATGTTACTTGATGCAGTTAAAACTGCTACCTCTAAGCAGCAAAGGATAAGAAAACAAAACAAAACAAAACCAAAACCAAAACCAAAAAAACACATTAGAAAAGGACTTGGTAATGAAGATAAAGAAAGATGTCTTCTAGACTTTTATCATTAAATACTACAAGCCTTAAGATGGGTAAGACGAAACATACAATAAAATGTTTTCTATCTTATAATGAAAATTTCTTTGTATATTTCAAGATACCTTTTCATGAATTACAAGAAAGAACAATACTAACGAGGTGAATACTGATTGCCTGGATTGTTCTCACTTTGTTAACCTGGCCAATCACATTGAGTTTTGGCTCATCATCCACACAGTCCCTAGCAGAGAAAATTGTCAATAATCAGAGAAAATCAAGGTAGAAAATTGATGCTTTTTGGACACTTGAAGCAACATAGGTCAGGATGCCCTTCAAGAGCACACTAACAAGATGATCCAGGAAAGATACTGCCAATTTGGTTGTGGAGTGTCATTTGATCATTGTTACAATTTTCAAAAGACCTTAAAGCTAGACAAAGTATTGTCTCTCTCAAGATGGTTAGGGGCCTAGGATTAACTTTTCCTGTTTCCCTTTTCATGCTTTTTTCTGTAGTTCTTTGTCAATAAATATGAAACAAACAGTCTTATATGATTATAGTTACAAAAAAGAGTTGGGACATTTCTATCCTCTTCTTTAAATTAATATTAAGCAGCAAGCACTAGAGTGGAATACTCTTTCACACACCTTTGTTACTTTATTGTTAGGCATAGCCCTTGGGCTAAGATCTTAGCTTCATGACAGGAAAGTAGACCTGGTTCCGATCCTTCTACAACATTATGTGGTTCCAAGCAAGTCACTCAATCACTTGGCATCTTGGTTTCCTTATATGCAGATTAGAGGTAACAGTATACAACCCAGAGAATTTTTTTTTTATGAGGATTCAGTAGTTGAGAACTGCATAGCATTTGGCACATTAAAGTCACTCAGTTAAGAACATACACTTCTTACAATTGATCATGTTGTCAGTCTCCTTTAAATTCCAACAAGTTGACAAAGAATTTCAAACACACAAGGTCTTATTTCCAAGTACTAAAAACCCCTCAAAACATTATGTAAATAAGAATAAAGGCACATGTGAAAACATTAAAATATAGAAGTTCTACAAATGAAACCTTCATTCTTTGACACTCTTTAGACCTTGCTTTGCCCATATAGAGTTTCCTTAACCTAGGAGTTATCTCTGTAGTCTTAATAAGTACAGTTCTTTTAACTTGTTTCATAACACCGTATGGCTTGAATGTATAAACAAAATTATAAAGCGTATCTGAAGTGTGAGATATAGTTGAAATCCATTTGTGACATATGTTAAAAGTGTTAGGAAAGTGAGAGTCATGTGATTTGCTCAGGAGACTTAGTATTTCATCTCTGATATAGCATTTAGAATGTTCTTCAGCTGCTGACAAAGTAACACATAATGTGTGGCATACCTCTCACTTCAGTAATCAACAAGCACACAACAGTACCACTGCCTGAATAACACTGAATGTATCGGTATTATGAGGGTGTTATGCTGCTGCTCCATAAATTTCACTGATTATATTACTCTTGAATCAGATTGTGTCCAATTCAACAAGTAGCCCCATACAGCACCCACTATTTACATTTCAAATAGCGTTATATGCTGCTAAGTGATACAGCTTAGGCAGAGTTCTCAGTGCTAAAAAACAAAAACAAACATGTGCCATCATAGCATCATTCCATGGATAATATCCCCATCGTATAATACTGCTCACATTCATATTTGCATTGAATTTGTGAAACTTTAATCAGTAACCTCACATAAACTTTGTTGACCTATATGTAAAGGTCTTGTTTTTCCATTGAATTTATAAGTGCTCAAAGATACTATTATTTATTAGTATTCACTCAGAGCAAATGATAGTTTTGTTTTTGTTTTTTTTTTTTTTTCAAATCTGGATATAAAGATTAAATGTTTTAGTTATATTGGTACTCATCAACTTCACCTTTGTGTAAAAATCGAGAGATTCTGTTTAAGGAACTACAACAATACCTTCTCTTCAATTAGATACCTGATACCAGTAGACAGATTTTTAAAATGTTTTTGTATTTATTTTGAGCAAGACAGAGCAAGCAAGAAAGGGGCAGAGAGAGAGGAAGAGAGGATTCCAAGCAGGCTGTGCACTGTTGGTGCAGAGCCTGAGGTGGGGCTCAACCCCACAAACGTAAGATCATGAGCTGAACTGAAATCAAGAATCTGACACTCAACTGACTAAGCCACCCAGACACCCACCAATATATATTTTTAAACACTGATGCTTCAGTAATATGGAAATCAACATTTGATCAATATCAAACACAAAGAGAGGCAGCAATGACTAAAAAGTAAGCAATATAGGCTACTAACCATCAAGAAAATTTCCAAGCAAATTTCCAAATTTAGTACATTGAAAGCACATAATTCACCAAAGAAATCTACATATTTAATGCAACCCCTATCAAAATAACACCAGCATTCATCACAGAACTAGAACAAACAATCCTCAAATTTGTATGGAACCAGAAAAGACCCAGAATAGCCAAAGCAATCCTGAAGAAAAAAACCAAAGCTGGAGGTATCACAATCCCAGACTTCAAGATGTATTACAAAGCTGTAATCATCAAAACAGTATGGTACTAGCACAAAAACAGACACTCAGATTAATGGAACAGAATAGAGAACCCAGAAATGGACCCACATACATATGGCCAACTAATCTTTGACAAAGCAAGAAAGAATATCCAATGGAAAAAAGACAGTCTCTTCAGCAAATGGTGTTGGGAAAACTGGACAGTGACATGCAGAAAAATGAACCTGGACCATTTTCTTACACCATACACAAAAATAAACTCAAAGTGGAAGACCTGAATGTAAGACAGGAAGCCATCAAAATCCTAGAGGAGAAAGCAGTCAGAAACCTCTTTGACCTCAGCCTCAGAAACTTCTTGCTCAACACATCTCCAGAGACAAGGGAAACAAGAGCAAAAATGAACTATTAGGATGTCATAAGGGTAAAGTCCTTCTGCAGAGCCAAGGAAACAATCAGCAAAACTAAAAGGCAACCAATGGAATGGGAGAAGATATTTGCAAATGACATAGCAGATAAAGGATTAGTATCCAAAATCTATAAAGAACTTACCAAACTCAACACTGAAAAAGCAAATAATCCATTGAAGAAATGGGCAAAAGATATGAATAGACACTCTTCAAAAGAAGACATCCAGATGGCTAAAAGACATGAAAAAATGCTCAACATCACTCATCATCAGGGAAATACAAATCAAAACGATAATGAGATACCACCTCACACCAGTTAGAATAGCTAATATTAACAACTCAGGCAACAACAGATCTTGGCGAGGATGTGGAGAAACGGGAACCCTTTTGCACTACCGGTGGGGATACAAACTGGTGCAGCTACTCTGGAAAACAGTTTGGAGGTTCCTCAAAAAAAAAATAGAACTAACTTGTGACTGGAAGTTGCTACCAGATATTTACCTAAAGGATACAGGTGTGTTGTTTCGAAGGGACACATGCACCCCAATGTTTATAGCGGCACTATCAACAATAAACAAATTATGGAAAGAGCCCAAATGTCCATCAACAGATGAATGGATAAAGAAGATGTGGTAAACAAATATAATGAAGTATTACTCAGCAATCAAAGAGAATGAAATCTTGCCATTTGCAACAATGTAGTTGGAACTAGAGGGTATTATACTAAGTGAAATTAGTCAATCAGAGAAAGACAAATGACTTCACTCATGTGTGGAATTTAAGATACAAAGCAGATGAACATAGGGGAAGGGAAACCAAAAAAATATAAAAAAAGGAGGGGGACAAAACATAAGAGACTCTTAGAAAGCAAACTGAGGGTTGCTGAAGGGATTGTGGATGGGGGGATGGCTAAATGGGGAAGGGGCATTAAGGATAACATGTTGGGATGAGCACTGGGTATTAATACGTAGAGGATGAATCACTGGATTCTACTCCTGAAATCATTATTACACTATATGCTAACTAACTTGGATGTAGATTAACAAAACAAAACACATAATTCAGAGTTTATTTGATTTTCATTCACACACAATTCTAACCATATGCTTATCTATTTTCTTAATCTATGAAAATAATAATGTGGGGCGCCTGGGTGGCTCAGTAGGTTAAGTGTCTGACTCGTGATTTGGCTCAGGATGTGATCTCACAGTTTGTGAGATTGAGCCCCAAGTCAGTCTCTGCATTGACAGCGCTGAGCCTACTTGCAATTTTCTCTCTCTCTTTCCCTCTGTCTCTCCCCTGCTCATGCTCTTTATGTCTCTCTCAAAATAAATATTAAAAAGAAAGAAAAAAGTAATTTGAAGGAGGGAGTCAAACAAAACATTTCAAATAGTGGAGGTACTAGCTTAAAAGAAAGAAAAGCTATTACAGAATATAATAATTAATATATTCACCAAAATTTGTTGTGTTTCTGCTATATATGTGGGCTGAGAGACAAAGATGAAGAAACACATCTTTGGCCTTAAAGTAATTACGAGTGATTGAAATTTGTTCATAATCTTTTTAGGAAAAAAATGAAAGTTTAACACATAAAACAAGTTAAATTTTATTATGCACAATTATGTGAATGTCATTCCAGGGATCAGACACACTAGGTAATAATGCACATATAATATCTACTGCTATAAGTGATAGTGGATGATGCTAGAGCAGTGAACCTTAGCTTCATTTCAGAGAAATTCTGTTTCTGTGGGTTTTTCTTACTTAATCACTATATCTGCTCAGGGACTGTGTGCATTGCTTCAGTCATCTCTTCTCACTGTTTTCATTTAATACCTGCTATGTCCCAGGTACCCTCATGTTTGCTTCTAAAGAGGACATAAAAATGGACAAAATTACATTTCTTCCTAGAAAGTATTCTTAGTCTCGATGGGGAAACTAACATGTAAATAATGTATCACTGAAAGTATAATAGAGCTAGGAATTTATTGGTGAGAAACCTGGAATGAACATTTCTACAGAGGGCACCTTGGCAAACCTGCATGGGAAGTGAAAAAAAATTGAGAAGGGTATTAAAAGATGAGTAGGAGTTTCCAGATGATGAGCATCTGGGAAGGAGTCTTCCAGAGTGTGGGATGTAGAGTGTGGAAGTAATGGTAAAAATCGAAGTCTTGAAATATTGAAATATTGAAGAATACACAACTTTCTTTAGGTGGATAATCAGCATGGTGAATAAAAAAAATTAACCAAGGGCATGGATTGTTTCATGTAAAATAATTTGTTGGAACTCTACATTGTCAACGTGTTTTTTTAGAGAGGGTAAATATCAGAGTGACTATTGAAATAAACTGTTGTCCCCCAAATTTTCATATCAATCTGGAAAAAAGTTACTGATAGTACCCTTTCTAAGTATGGAAAACTATTATTAAAATTATTGACAACACCTAATTCCAGCCTGTTTCTTATAGTTTTGTTTTATTACATTGGGAGTTTCATCTGGTACGAAGACACTCTTAATATGTTGTGTTGCTAACACACCTAGCTTTTTCCTATGGAATAGATACCAACACCATGTGGGAACAGGGATGTAAGATCTGAGGGCATACTGATTAATACTTAATAAAAATAAAATAAAATGAAATTAATGAAATTAAAATTGAAAATTGGTAGATATCCATACAGGGCCTATTATATTACTAAGAACGATGCAATGTATAGAACCATAGAGTCTTAGAGTTAAAAAAAAAAAAAAAAAAAAAAAAAAAAGGAGTCATGAAGTCCTACTTCGTTCACAAGAAATTGCCCCAAAACACATGATTATTCCCATTTTATCATTTCTTAGTGCTCACTTCTTTTTAAGGAAATCCATTTACTGGTTCTAAATGTCTTCCTTGTATGTAGATGTAATTTGCCTATCCATAACTTTTTTTTTTTTTTTTTTTTAAATTTTTTTTTCAACGTTTATTTATTTTTGGGACAGAAAGAGACAGAGCATGAATGGGGGAGGGGCAGAGAGAGAGGGAGACACAGAATCGGAAACAGGCTCCAGGCTCTGAGCCATCAGCCCAGAGCCTGACGCGGGGCTCGAACTCCCGGACTGAGAGATCGTGACCTGGCTGAAGTCGGACGCTTAACCGACTGCGCCACCCAGGCGCCCTGCCTATGCATAACTTTTACCTACTGATCTACTAGTTTTGACTTTCAAAGTGTTTAGAATAAGGCCATTTCCCTTTACACACAATAGGCTTTAAAATATTTGGAAATTTCAGTCAAGCACTTCTTTCTCCAAGCTAAATATTCCACATTCTCTCAACATTTCTATAGATAGGACTTTTGGGGGCCATCATTGATGAGGGAGTCTGGGGTGGGGCTGAGACAAAGTGCAAGCTAGCCTCCCACCGCCTCCCACCCCCCAGGATGTTTGTGAAGTTCCTGAGGCACTCCTGGCTTCCCAAGGACAAAGGAAAGAAAACAAATGGCTAACTGATAGAGATCACAGTCATTCAGGACATTGGTCTCATCAGTTTTCAAATATTTTAGTAAATTACAAGAAAAGGCAATCTTATCATAATAGCCTAATCTCCAGAAATCTGTAGACTAAGTTTCCTGGAGCCCCAACATCACCCCTCTACAGTGATATGGGAACAAAGGCAAGAAGGAAATGGCAGGTAAAATTAAATTTCCTTATAACTTGCAAATACTTAAGGGAAATACGGAGTATAACATTTCTCCAGGAACACCCTACCATCACAATGTCTAAGTCTTACTAGAGGGAAAACAACCTTAGCTTGACAAGAGAAAGGCCTCAGGTATCTTTGGAGTCCTCTTTAGCATATCAAAGTCCCTCTGAAGGTCTCCTCTTTGACTTTACCTCCCCAACTCCATAGTATGAAACCAGCCATTCTTCACAACCCCAGCAACAGCTCTTTCTGCCCATGGGTCCTGTCCCCTTTCTTTAGTAAAATCACCTATTTGCACAAGACGTGTATGAGAAATCTTTCTTGGACATCGGCTCCAAACCACTCCACCATCACCCGAAAACCTCATCAATCACCACCCTTGTTGCCATTCCTTACACACTGCTAAGTTTGTTAACTCCATGAAATAAAGGTATAGGGGTTCCCAGTATAGCCTTGTTTCCTTTTTGGAACAATAGAGTACTATTGGCTTACACTGATTCTATGATTCCAAGTTGCAATTAATTGTAGTCTTTTCCAGCCTGATCTTACATATTTAATAGTTGAATCAAGCTGGGATATGTGAATCTCAATGAAAACCTTAAGTGCCATGTTTCTGCTATACAAAAATTTAGCCATCCCACTGAGATTATTGCATCCTGAAAAATATACTAAATATGGCTTCTATGACTTTATCTGATATGTGGTTAAAACACTGAACAGGACAAAACCAAGGAAACCTTCTAAGACATGTCCTTAGAGGCTGGTTTCTAAATGTTTATTTTTGAGTGAGAGAGAGCAAGCACACATGCATGCATGAGTTGGGGAGGGGCAGAAAGAGAAGGGGCACAGAAGATCTGAAGCGGGCTCCACACTGACAGCAGAGAGCCTGATGCAGGACTCAAACTCACAAACGGTGAGATGGTGACCTGAGCCAAAGGCCAACACTCAACTGACTGAGTCACCCAGGTGCCCTGAGGCTGGTTTCTAGATTGAACATAATCTATGAGTCAACTCTTTTCATCCATCTAAGTCTACCTGTAGGTACTCTTGTTAACTATCATGTAGGGATATCATGAAAGATTTTATCAAATGCTACCTTCCCAAATGATTTTGTACTAAACTTGATGGCTGGGCCTACTTCACTTGTAAGGTGCTATATTTTGTTTTTTCTCTTGTTTGTAACACATTGTTTTGTTCAGTTTTTAGTGAATGCAATGTAAGTCATGCAAGAGGTGACCTTACTATACAAGTGAGATGGTTAAGCAGAGACACAAAATGTTATACCTTCTTCAAAAATACTTAAAATAGCATCAAAAAGATTTGAGAACTTGAAAATGAGAACCATATACAAAAAAAATTAATAAAATAAAGGGTCAAATTCATGTTAGTTAAAGATACTTGTTGAACTTGTACATTGTAATAAACTAAGACACATAGTATGTTCTTTTTGTCTGATCAAAGCAAGTACTCAGCAGTTTGACTTTTTTCTTACATTAGTCTCTGTATAAAAGTATGACTTTATAGAATCTATTTGATCTTTGCATTCAACTTTAGAATATAAGTTTCTTAAGGGCAGGGACTGAATCTTAAGTACTAAACAATCTCTAATCCTTCCTAACAAAGCTTCTGGCTGTGGAATCTGTTCAATAAAGATGTAATAAATTAATGTTAAGCCCTGATGGCTAAGTTAATAATCCTGTTGGATGGATTTCACTCATATTCTTCATCTGCATGTTGGAATGTCTATCTAAAATAATTTTGGGCTTTGGTACAGTGGATATTAAGCTGACAGTGTTTAGCCAGCAGGCTTAGTAGCTTATCAAGGCAGCTCTTGGAACCTGATGAGAAATCCATGTCATCAGCACAGAAGTAGGTGCTTGTCTTCTTACTTCCTGGGGCAGGAAGGTATTCAGATCATTCGAAAGGTATATCAAATTATTTTGAAATAAATTAAAAAGAAGTAGGGCTAGGACACAAGTCTCTTTCTTGGTTTCTGATTGAAATTTGATGTTGAGAGCTCATTCCTATCTGCTCTGACTCTCACAGTGGCATTATGGTTCCAGCTTTGAAGGGACCTTCACAGCCTGAGACCTTTGCTGAGATCACATAGTTTGGCCCATGGTAGTACCTGTCTGTAGAATCAAAGACTAACTGTAGACCAATACTGCTGACAAAGGCTTACATTGTTCTCAAATATTTTTCCAGTAAAGTTAAAATTTATCCACAAAGCAGAAGGTGAAAAGAGGGTAGATGTTTAGCAATGGTCAACACTGCAATAGCTTTACCTGAGACCCACATTTCTCTCATAAAGAATATTTTGTTGAGGGACACAGTTCTGTAGCATTCCAAGGTATAATCTTCCCTAGGGAGGTCCTCATTCATCCTTTTTAAATGTAAAGTTGTCTGAACATATTTGCAATATTTACATATGTTTTTAACAAAGACAATACTCCACTCAAGTCAAATTATTTAGATTCAACTTTCTAAATCCTACAATGTAGAACAGTGTCTTAATACCCACAATTAACTGACACCCTGTATTAGTTGTGATTTCTTGAGCTGTGAGTGATAAAACATCCAACTAAAACCCCCAAATTGAAACAAAAAATGTCTTGGGTTCACTTATCTGAAAAGTCCTAAAGTATGGCTAGTGTCAGTCCAGGTCTGCTGTAGTGGCTCAAGCGATGCTGTTCATTTCTCTGTCTTTCGACTCTGCTTTCTGTTATGTTTGCTTCAGCTTAGTCTTCACACAGTTTTGCTTCTTGTTCACTGAAATGTCTTTCTCTACACTTTGCTACCTGGTCCTGTCTTTATCCAGGGATAAATGGAAAAGTTAATTAATTTCCAGTGATTTTTACATTAAAGCCATGACTTTTTCATTTGTAGATTTTCTCTCATGTGCAACAGTTACTTAACAATTTTCAAAGCACTTTTAGATCCATGATTTTATTTGATCCTAACCACCATTCCATGAAGTTGCTAGAACCATTATCATTGGCCTCCTTTCAGAAAGCCAGGAAGTCAATTTCTTATTTGAGGTCACAGTTAATAAGGGTCTAAGCCAGATTATAAACTTTCTCATACTAGATCTTATGCACTTTTACCTGTACCATGATACATCTGAATTGTTGAGGAAATGAGGTGACACAATTTTACTAACAGGAGCCCAGTTTGCAGGTGGGGTTGATTATAGTGGTCTGGTGTATGCTGGCAATGAACCTGACCATATGATGATGGCACCTCTGGTTCCACATTTGAAAAGAATAAAAAGGTGGATGAAAATAAATAAAACAAAGGCACATCGACAGATAGTACTTTAAAGGAAATGAGATGAAACAGTAAAGGAGACAAGGTAAAAACACAAAATTCAATTGAACAGACAGAATACCTTCAAAGGACTAAGTTAAGTCTTGTCTGAATTTAAAATAGTTAAAAGCCAAGAACTTAGTGCATTGCCAGAGCAAGACTGAGGACTATTGTAGGAATCAAAGGGTGGGGTTGTGCTGAGGACTATAGATGGAATTTCCTGATCTAACATCACCAAACAGTTTTGGCAAATGAGAATGGAAATAGAGAAATAACCAAAGTTACAAAGAAAAGTTTTTTTTTTTTTAATAAAAGTTAGAAGCTTAATCAGAGGTTAAGAAGAGAAACATAAGTTCCAAAAATTTTACAGATTTTTGTTTCCTACAGTTTGAACCCATTTAAGATAAGTAACCACAACTAACATTGGTTTAAGAGTGAAAGCATTATGGGCTGTCAGGAATAAAAAAACCCAAAAAAACTTTTAAGAGTATATGAATTAGGTAATCGTGGTTTCCAGCCACAACTACAAAGCAGAAGCATTTGGAACTCCTGTTAAAAATGCAAAAGCTCCAGGCTGATCCTGGAAGATGTTGATCTAATATTTTGAGATGTGGCCAAGAAGAATTGGTATTTCTTCACCTGGGCCTTAACAAATTCTTAGGAATTGGGTCTGGCCTTATTAGTTAGGAACTTTGGGTTAAGTGAAGTCTCATTTGTGAAAAAGAGAAATATGCAGAAACAAGTGCCCATTTTAGTAAAAGGATTTTGAATTGAGAATGTGCTCAGTTCTCAAGTGACCGTCCATAACATTGTCAAAATATGGGAAATCTTTGTTAGGATTTTATCTGTAACTCAAATGAATTATGAATGCGATAAATGTGTATTTTTTCAAGAACATTGATTTATCTGTTTTATCAAAGGTTGTCAAATGTGAAGGCAAATGCAGTGTTTTGTCATTGCCCACCATCCTTACAATCTTTGTAACGTGTTAAAGCTTCTGCTAGTAAAGCTTAATGTGTTTGTCCTCTTTTCTTGATCCTTGAAGCAACAGAAATTAATAGTAAACCTTAGTATGTATATGGCACTTTTCATCCTGAAAATGCTTTAGAAATATTAACTAATTTATGCCCTTCTGCATAAAGTGTAGTGCAAGCCTTATTACTGCAGGGGAAGAAAATCTGTCAGAAATCTGCTCTGGGAGCTCTTGCACAGCATGCCGTGGTTCCTGCAGATTCAGCACGTTGTCAAATTGCCAATGGACATTGACAGAGAGCAAATATAATTTGGCAAGAAATGGCAAGAGAACCCCAGAGCCAGCAAAATGGAGATTGTGGGAAACAGAAGTTGTGGGCTTTACATAATGGGCCTATAGCCTTCATTTGAGATTCAGTTTTTTACCAAATTTGATATATAATAAGTGTATTATGAAGGTAGATTCACATCCCAATCAACACAAAAAGGATGCAGTCATTGAGAACTGTTAAGATTCTGTTAAAAAGTCTTGTTGACTTTTCCAAGGAGAAAAATACTTATATATTTAGATGAAACTTTTCTTTTGACTGCATATTCATGTTCTTTTGTTTTAAAAATCATGCCAACCGAACAGAAAGTTTCCTTTTGTGGGGCTACTACAAGCTGTTTTAGGGTGTTAGTATGTTCTCTATCCCAGAATTACCACAGATTCCTCTAACTCCTTCGGGGTTTCAAAGTTGTGTTTCTATGAAACTGAATCATTATTTCTCACAACTTCCCACACTTGTGTTTGGCATACTCCACAGCCAACTTCATGTTCTGATTTATCTTTAACATTCTCTCTAGACCAATCTTATGGAAAGGTGAAACTTGAATGAGGTATGATTTTGTAGCATTCCCTTTGTAATGTGTGTTCTCACTAATACATTTATTTATTCGTTTATTCAATCAAAATTTTTCTATTAATGAAATCATGTATACAGGATACTTAGCATGGTCACAAAGTGAGTACTGACAAAAAAATGTTTCTGATTAAAATGATATAATGTGTACTGAGAAAATATTCACTGCCTACAAGGTGCCTGTTCTATTTAACTTGAATCATTTCTTTACAGTTTTCCATAATCTTTTTATTCTTATGTGAAGAGCATTGTGGTTGAAGAAAAATTGAAACGTCTCAATAATGTCTACCTGCTTCTATATCCTGCATCCTTTTAAACTTGATCAAATTCTTTTCTTTATTCTTATTCTGAAGTGTCCAGTCTTAGGGCATGCACTGATTATCTCTTACCCAAACTTATTTCTGAAATTGTTACCTGTGATGAGCCCTGTTCCTAGCCAACTTTCACTGATATTTTCCCTTTCTAAAAACATCTGTTTGCTTTAGGTCTTGACATCTACTTCTTTTGGTCATGGCCTTCTAGCAAGGTTGATTCCATTTACTAACCCAAGTGCACATCTTAACTGACATGAGCTAGTCAGTGCCTAGAAATGCCCTGGTGACGTTAATCTTTTGGAGGTGAGCTCATATCTGTAAATGGCCCAATTGTACCAAAGGAAAGGACAGTTGGGAGTAGAGGAAACTTGGAAACCGGAAAGCATGGTTCCCCAATTATTGCTGGCATCCTAGGATGTTTTAGGATGATGAGGAAAATCTCTCATGCTGTAGGATGAAGTTGACATTGTTGATGGAAGAAGAAATAAGAAAATTCCCAGATAATATATTTAAAACACTAATTTATCAAATCTTCATATAATCTGTCCTTCGACTGTTATGATTAAAATAATTATATTTCCTTATTGATTGAGCAGTTTGAGTAGAGATGTTTGCTATTCAAGCAGAAGACTTTACAACTGCTCCATAGTGCAACACTCCCACTATCTTCAGCCGCAGGGTCATGACACCTGGCATCTCCTGAAAGATACTTCTAATCCCAACTATCAAATAATTTGGGCATAGGATTATAGACGCATAGGCTAAGGGATCTTAATGTTATTTCGTATAGCCACCTGTCTGATATTTGACACTTTGTACATCATTCCCATGGACAGGATGTCTGAACTATACTGGTATGAGAGTTATGTATCATTTCAAGGTGGTACATTTTGTCTTTGAGAAGCAAAGCTAGAAAAGTTTTTTTTTTTTTTTAATTTAGCCAAGATAGATCACTATGCTAAGAATATTTAATGAACTTTCATTGAATCTTGAGAACCACCATGTGAAGATTATTTTTACTGTTGCTGTTGTCGTTTTTATTATCGCTATAGAGGTGAGGAAACAAAGGCTTAGAAGAGTTGAGTAAGTTGTCCATTGTTATGAAGATAATCAATATTACAGTTCATACTTTAAGTTCATTCTCTCAGATTTCCAAGCTAAGTGATGTTTTCTGTAATTATTCTCTGAACATGGTGTTAAAACACTTACTAATTCATTTACTTTTTTCTTTCACAGAACTTTTATCACTCTATTCCTCCTTAATTTCCATTCTACATGAGAATCTTTGTCAGTTGCCTTGCTAAACAGTGATGTACTGTGTCTGTCACATTTTTTTTAAAAATCACATTTCTAATAACTTGGCAAAAAAGGTTATTCTGATATAATTTATTGTAAGATATCTTCAAGGGTGACAGTTGAAGAAAAAGCCAGGGACAGGACCTAATGATTGATCTGAAACATCATAAAATTTAGAAAGGGTGTGTGTGTGTGTGTGTGTGTGTGTGTGTGTGTGTGTGTGTGTAAGAGAGACAGCAAGAGAGTGATTGTGTCTGTAGGAGTGAGTATATTTGAGTGTGTATGTGTGTGTGTTCAAGAAGGTTGGAGCTAGAAAGAATCTCCTTTGACCTTATCTTTTTCCAATTTCAATACTTCAAACATATATCCAGAAATTTCCAGGTTTTGTTGTCCTTATAGGGTCTCCATATGGAAATTAACAAGGTGTAAATCTTAAACTCCATTTAAAGACCAGAAAAGATTTGGAATTAGTTTTTCTTTCCTATACCCTAAGTTAGTTTAGATGTGTCAGACTATTTCCACAAATCGGCTAAAATTGCCACAAATTAGTTTGGGAAGCAGTGAGTATTCCAGCTTTTCCATCCCTTTTCAGGGTCCACTTTCAATTCCCAGAGGTCTTGCTGAGCCTGCCCTGTGGGGTCCCAGTATTATTTTCTGTCCTCAAAACCCTGAAAGAATTTTCCCCACATCACACTCTCTAGAGCTCTACAGCAACACTGACTTAACAGTGTCAGTTATAAAACTCAGCTTCTCTGGCCGGCAACTTGCCTTGCTTTCTTCACATTTTCATCAGGTGCCACACTTTATTTCGTATAAGTTAATTCTTCCCATATCCCCAGCTTACCTTGAACCAAAGTGGTAGGTGATTAACTGCGATCCACAACAAATTAGAGCTAGGAGCCTAGGGCTGGCTTTAGACACTGGAATACCAAACAGAAAATAACACAGAAGCTCACGTGGATTTGCTGGCCTACTAGGAGGATTTACGGACAGGCTACAACTTTAGGATAAGGGTGGGAGCCTGGAGACTAAGGCCTCACCCAATGTATGTGGGATACCAGACTTGAGATACTTCAGTATCAGTTATGCTGCATCCTACCTAATGGTAGTGTGGCAAAGTCTCTGACACACTGTGCCCTGGTCAATGATGGCTTGATGAGTTTATAGAAACAAATGGACTAGTTTGAAAAAAGGCAGTCTCATATTGTCAAAGTTTATTTTCATTTATTATCCAAAGGAAAAAATTTCCTAGTTAAAAAGACAAAAGATAGGGCATATTTATATCTACAGATTTTCTTTTTTAAAAGTTTGTTAATTTATTTTGGGGGGGGGGTGGTGAGCAGGGGAGGGGCAGAGAAAGAGGGAGAGAGAGGATCCCAAGCAGCCTCCTCACTGTGAACACGGATGGAGCCTGAATGCGGAGCTCATACCCATGAACAATGAGATCATGACCTGAGTTGAAATCAAAAGTCCTCCGCTTAACCACCTGAGCCACCCAGGAACTCCTATATCTATATATTTTCCTTTAACAGTGCAGTGTTATTCACTGCAAGGGCACCTGCCTACCCTGCCTGAATATCACCATCATCATCATGTTCATCAGCCGAACATTATATATTTTTATTATTGAGAACATTCTAGATATTGCACTAAATATTTTATATACATTGATTAATTAGTTGTCTACCAACTCAATAAAAGAAGTGAAGTTTTGGAAGCTTGAATACATTGTCCAAAGTTAAGTAGGTAAAAAGTTGAATACCATCCTGGTATTTCACTCAGGCTCTTTGAATACAAAGCCTATTGTTGGTAACCACTGCCTTTCTAAACTGATTAGAAATCACTCCCTGACATGCCCCATCCTTACTTTTCATGTTTGTCTTTAAGATGACTGTCATTTGGGTCTTCCAGATGCTGTTTTTGGCTGGATTGATATATCTCTTGAATTCTTCTCAGCTTCAGGTTATGGTGCACTCATCTGGCCTCCTGTTGCCTTGGACAGATTTCAGGATGATCTTCTGGACTCATACCCAGCTGGTCTAGACCCAGAGTCAGATTTCCCTACCTTTTACCCTTAGTTTGGACCCCTAGCCTATGTTGGACCTTGCACATCTGCCCTCTGGTTACCCTGGCCCATCTGCTATTGCCTGGATATTGATTCTGGCCGCTTGCGTCCTAACCTGCTACCACCCCCGGTGTCCATGGTTAATTGCTCTGAATTCTCATTATGACTTATTAAATAAGAGTGAGCTACCAGTGTTGTACATTAAAGTGACAAGGTTTAGGTCTAAAAATACTTTTCACCAACGACACTTGCATTATTACATGTTCACGAGACAGAACGTGAGAAGGAAACTGATGCCAAGTAATTAAAAGGAAATGCTTTTATCTGTGATTTCCTTTCTTCAGGATTTGATGTTTGGAGTTTGTAAATATCTGCTGCATGAAAAGAAGTAGTCAATGTTATGTCTCTGGCTTACTGGTCCCAACTGGCCTTCTTCATTCCTAAAGACTAGAAAGCCCCAAACTGAACAACAAAATACAATTAGCATATGCAGTAGTTTAACTCATTCAATTTCCCCAGAAGCTAAGACAGAGCTTTTAGAACTCAATATTACACCTGGAACTTATATTTTTTACCTAGATGTTTATTCTGGAGGTGGAGTACTGTGTAGGGTTCAGATCATCTCTTTTTATGCTCCAGGACATCCACTTTTCAGCTGAGACTCTAAACAAATTATTCATCTTGCCTGTATCTCAGTTTTCTCGTCTGTAAAGTGGGACCAGAAGTAGTACTATATCATGGTGAGAATTAAATATCCACATTTTTTAAACAACTGTCATGCACACTGTTATTAATGTTTGTATATAAATGTTACTGTTTATTAGTTATTATTATTTTGCTTATATCAATGTTTTATTCCCTAAACTCACATCATACTGCTCATTCAAAACCCTCAGTCATTGAAAAATCAACACATTTGACCTGAATACATTCTCTTTTCTCTATCTCTTCTCCATCTAGCCTAAACATGCTTCCCCTGCAATGTTTCCTCTTCCAGTAAAGAACTCCGTGATTTATTCAATAACTCATGCCAAAAGTCTAAATGTCATTCTTGTTAGTTTCTTCTGCCTCAATGCAAAATCTCCAATCTGGTCATTCATCAAGTAGTGTCCATTTTATTGTGAATAGGTCTCCAATCTATATATTTTTCTCATGTCTACTGTTACCATCCTACTCTACTACTCAAAGTGTGGTCCATGGCTAATGTCAGTCCTTAAACTGCTTGTTATTCTCAGGTATATAAACATGGAAATGTGGAGTAAACATTTAACACTTTTAAAGGAAATTTGTCATGGGAGACATTCAAGTGTATGATCATTTTTCTTCTAGTCTCTCACTTTTTAAAATTTATTTATTTTGAGAGAGAAAGAAAGGCAGGGAGGGGTGGAGGGAGCGAGAATATCAAGCAGGCTCTACACTGTCAGCAAGAACCCAGCATAGGGCTAGAACTCGCGAACTATGAGATCATGACCTGAACCAAAACCAAGAATCAGAAGCTTAATCGACTGAGCCACCTAGGACCCCTGCTCTTTCACTTTTTATTGTATTTTCCCAAGACACTGATCTCTGGTGAATTTGAAAAACAACCAAAAAAGCAAACAGAACCTAGGCATATGTTACCCCTGCACATGGAGGAGCACCAGCGGAGGGCTGTACCATCTGTCACTTGAACTACAGCGATGCTTCCTAATGTCTACTCCCCTTCCCCCACTTACCCACCTGGTCCAGATCCCACTGGACCTGAGGAATTTTTCAGATACAAATGGTTCTGTTATAATCATGGATCCCTTAGGTCTGCTCAATAACTTCTTACTGACATTAGCAAGAAACCAAAAATGCCTTCAGCACAAAGTAAATGTTTGTGAAATATGTGTGGATCACTTATGTCCTAGGTTTCCCCATGCACTCTTTGTCCGACGTCTCACATCTTTTTTTTTTTTTTTTTTTTTTTTTTTTTGGTGAATCCCTTGACTGGCTACCTCCATTTACTTGCTTTATTGTATCAAACTTGTATTGCTTCTGGAGGCTTCCCAGAAAGCTCCCCAAAATGTCAGAACATGTGTTTGCCAACTACCTGCCAAATCACCCCCCCCCCCCTTAACCAGTAGCTAGGAGTGACAGAGACAACGATGTAGTAAGAAAATTTTGCCCCAGCATAGAGAAGCAGTCCTTAATATTATACCTGTTTCGCCATCTAGGGCATTAAAAGCAATCAGAAACGCCTTAACACTTTTTGAGTTTATCCTTCTGTGAACGTTAGCGCAGACAAAATTTATTTTAATAAACACACATAGCTACAACTTATTTCCTCTTCCCATTCATTTATTTTTCACTGCATGTATGTGAATACTATGATCACAGTGGGCAATTGTGAAGATAATCATGTTTCTGCTCAAAAATTCTGTGCAAGGAAATAAACTAATGTGTATTGCACATTTTTTTAATATCAGGCACTGTATGTGGATTGATTTGTATACATTCTCTTATTTAATAAACACACTAAGCTTACTAGGTGGAGAGTATTAGGATTTCCACTTGACACATGAAGGGCCTGGCGCTTACTGAGATTCAGAGTAACACACTTTTGATTTATTTCAAAACTGCATTTTGACAATACATTTGTTTTGCTGTCTTTTGGGTATCTGCATTAAGGGAAATAATATAAGTACAAGAAAAAAGTTGCAACTGCAATGAGATTCCAGCTTAGGAACAAACTAGCTTGATTGGAATTGCTGATGATGGGTCAAGGGGGCAGGAAGATTTTGTGTCTCAATTTATTTGCTCACTAAATTAGCCATTCAGGTCTTTATACAAATGTCTGCCTCTCTCAGTATTCTACATCTTTCATGTTAAGGTGCTAAGACAAGAAAAATAATGCCATATACAAGGATAGGAAGAAGTTAATTTCACTGCGGCTCTCTTCTTTGTAGTGCAAGTTCCTTGATTTAAGATCTGAAGCACTTCAAAAGCATTGTGAACTTGGAGAAGTAATACATCAGCTAAAATCTAGAGGCTTAAGGCTTGCACTCCTTCACCCCATCAGGCTTTGTGTGATATGTAACAGAAAATGTCTTTTCATTAGTGCAGTTGATAAAGTTAAAACTTTTCTTGATTAATATTCTCTTGCGGAAATCAGTTACTGCCATGGATTTACACTGCAGATTTGCCATAGCAGTTCTAATTTCTTTTGTGCTAAGATTCAGCTGATACAGATTTTATTTAATAAGGATAATTGTTGTTGAAGGGCTGAGTTGGTTAATATTCCTGAGGTATCTCTGCTTGCAGATCTAAAAAAACTTAGAATCTCTGATACTTGACAATGACCTTCAGTGATATTATTGGGATTTTTACAAGTCTCATTCAGGGAAATGGTGCAGGGAACAGGCTGTTTCATTGTTTAAGGCAATGCAGTGTGTAGCAAAGGTATATGCCAGATAACTGGATCAAATTCTGAGAAATAACATGAAAATTTCTGATTTTCTACTTAGGTTTTTCAAATTGGTACTTTGTAATAATATATCACTGGATATATTTAGTTTCATGCATAAATCATGTTCTTTTATTTTAGCATTGGTGAATAAAGTATTTTCTGGAAGTAACTTTCTTACCCCTGTAAGGTAAATTAACCCTATCAAGGTATCATTTGCTGCAAGAGGCAGCTAATTCCAGGTGCTCCACAAGATTGGATTCATTTTCCACAATCGAACAGTGGCTTTTCTCTTCGTTGTCCTGTCCCATAGAGAGAATCTTCTCTTTCTCTAATTGTGATCATTTCTTTTCACAGTTTCTTCTGAAGAAAAGTATATTTTTCCCAAAGAAAGATTTATAAAAGGAAGAGTGATTTGTTCTTCAAAGGAAAATATATTTTAAAATTATTCATAATATTTTTGAAGAATACCTCAAGCTTATGATCAGTTATTTTAAATCCTTAGAACTCTAACAGAGCAGAAAGATACATGAATTAGGCAGGAAAGCATTACTCTTTTTGGCAAATTCAGCCCCAATTAGATTTTTCTTATTTTATGGAATCAAATATTCTCAACATAATTGTGTGTATCGTGTTTTCTAGAGAGGCTCAAATATACTCTTTGGGGAGGAGAAAAATCTTACATTCACCTTTCAGTTTTTCCTTTTAATTGGGAATCAAGATTCATTAAAAAAAGAAACTTTTCTTTGGCACTCAGTATTTGAAGAGAAGTTCTTGAAGAAAGGTTTTCTATATATTTTGAAGGTAATATCATTCTTATGTTTGTACAAGCTGCCTTCTTTCCATCAGGCCACCCAGGTTGTAAGTTCATAATAAGTATATTCTCTTTTCATACTAAACTTTTTGAAATGTTATTTTTCCTCAAAAGCAGATTATCTAAATCAACTGCCTACAGTAATTGTACCAAGCCAAGAAGCTTCATTGAGTCCGTTTTTGAGTCCCCTTTTTTTTGAGGCCCTTGAAAAACTGATGAAAGCAATGGACTCTTTCATGTTCATGTATGTAGACAATTTACATTTTGAACAACAATTTTAGGAAGCCCATAAATCCTTTAGAGACTATCTTTGGACTCTTAGAACTGTCATTTCAGGATTTGTTCAGTCTAGAGTGTCCTAGGAGCTCCATTCTGGAAAATTATTCTAGAGAGAAATGAGGATGAATTAAAAAGGTATCTGTTATTTATTAATTGATGCCATGTCAAATGACACCAATAATTACCATTTACTGAACACCTACTACGTACCAGATATACCTGTTTCATGCACATTATCTTTTTTAATTCTCTCAACAATTCCTGTAAATCACCAATATTATCCACATTTAAAAGTTATGAAAACAGGGGCCCCTGGGTGGCTCAGTTGGTTAAGTGTCCGATTTTGGCTCAGGTCATGATCTCATGGTTTGTGAGTTTGAGCCCCGCATCTGGCTGTCAGCTCAGGGGCTGCTTCAGATCCTCTGTCCCCTTCTCTCTCTGCCCCTCCCCCATTCATGCTGTCTTTCTCTCGCAAAAATAAATATTAAAATATTAAAAAATAAAAGTTATGAAAATGAAGTTTTAAAGGTAGTAAGATGCTTGTGTACAGTCACACAGTTAAAATGTCTTCAGTTGCAAGAAAGAGAGCACCTAACTAAACCGTGCAGAGTGATGGGAATGTTTATTCTAACATCTAAGACGGTTGAGGACTGTTTTCTTCTCATGGCAAGAAGTCTGTACATAGGTAAATGCTGGTTTTGAGCCAGAGCCTCATCACGCTGGGGCTGTGGATCAGCATGCCCGGTATGCTTTCGACTCCCTTCTCATTCTCCAAAGATGGCTGCCTCAGCCCTAAGCAAGACCGCTTTCCAAGCCAGAAGAAAGGGGGCTTTCCTTGAGGAGGATAATCATTTTTAGAACTTTTTCATTGCATTTTTGTTTCATCTGAGTATACTTGGGTTATCTGTCTATCCCAAAACTAGGAGACAGATTGGAAAAATTGATATTTGTATTATCTATCTTCAGTAGTTCTAAACCGATTTTATCCCTCAGGGAACATTTGGCAATGTCTGGAGACATTTTGTTTGTCACAACTTTGGAGGTAGGGATGCTATTGGCAAGTACCAAATAAGTTTTCACAAATCATATGTTGTAGTATTGTATTTTCTTTTCCAGTGTCTCACTTGAGTAATCAATCTTTCTTTTAATGGATTCCACTTTTAGTTAGTGCTGAATATCTGATTGAAAATTTCTCTGGCGTCTTGTAGAAATGTGAAGCTTCGATTAAGATTGGAGTTTACTGCCTAAGCAAAATTTTTCTACCTAAAACATAATGAAAAGATTTTGTTATAAAAGTACATACATAGGACTCATTCTATTTTTGCTAAATGTAGTTAATTTGTATTAAATTGGAGAAAATATGCAGAATATATATATTTTTTACCATATACAACCCTCCCCATGTCCAACTTAGGATATGGGTTTTACCTGATCATGCTCTAGCTTTACTTAAGTATATTATTTTTAAAACTTTTTTTGATGTATTCAGGAAGAAGTAGTTTCCTTGGTACAGCTGTAGTAACCATGACTAAAATAAAAATAGGAAAATGAAGGATCTGTAGAACAGAGGATTCTTAGGGCAATGCAACTACTCTGCGTGATACTGTAACGGTAGATTCAGGTTATTAAAAATCTGTTCACACCCATAGAATGTACACCTTCAAGAGTGAACTATCATGTTAACTAAGAACTTTGGGTGATAAAGATGTGTCAATGTAGGTTCGTCCATTGTTACAAGTGTGCCACTCTGCGGTGGGGGGGGGGGATGTTGACAACGGGAGAGCTTATACATGTGTGAGTACAGAGGGCATATCTCTGTACCTTCTGCTACTCAGTTATGCTGTGAACCTGAAACTGCTCTAAAAATCAAAGTGTATTAAAAATAAGGGATCAGTAATAGCTCATCCAATATGAGGGTGGGTGTATGGAGACATATTGCTTATTATTTAATCAGGAGTTTCAGAAAAGATGACCTTTCATTTTAAGGTGTTATTGAGACTCAACTATGGATAATGATGACTAGCACAAATACAGAGGGCCTGTGACTTTCTGATATCATTATATCATTCGAAAGGAACATTGGGGCACCTGGGTGGCTCAGTGGGTTAAGTCCAAATTCAGCTCAGGTCATGATCTCATGGTTTGTGGGTTCAAGCCCCAAATTGGGCTCTGCACTGACAGCTCAGAGGCTGGAGCCTGCTTCAGATTCTGTGTCTCCCTCTCTCTCTGCCCCTCCCCCGTTAGCTCGCTCACTTGCTCTCTCTCAAAAATAAATAAACATTAAAAAAAATTAAAAGAAAGGAACATTGCTAGTCAGAAAAAATGTAATTTTTGTTTGTTTTTAACTTAAATTGTATGTTATTGAGGTATTTCTGACTCACTTGATTTTTTTTTAACTCTGATTCTAAAAGTTTTTCAGTAGTAACATTAAATATCATACTTCCCATTCTTGTTTTTCCATCTCTCAGCCACTTTAGTTAATTCACAATGTTTTTGCCATAGGAAAGAAAATAGGGCTGTTCATGGGGCAAAAATTGGATATGTGAGTTCCTGAGGTGTGTGTATATGTGCCTGATGGACTAGCGCATGAATGGGTGATTTAGTTGATCTTATTGATGGTGATTTATTTACATGTCATCCTACTAAGGGATTTAAAAAGATTAGTATCTTTTCTTTTGAGCAATCATAAAAATGAAACAAAGAAATGATAAGAAAAAAGAAGACAAACCCAATCTTCTGACGGTATCAGCCTTGCATACAAATATCTTACTTCCTCTTGTTGCATCATGTCTTCCTGCTTTTTTCATTGTGTCAGTGTGTTGTAATAGTAGAATGTTTTCTGAGCACCCCCCTACAGCAGGTGCATTTGTTAGGATTCATTTCACAATTACAGCAGTCCTGGGGGATGGGTATAATTATTCATCCCATGACACAGATGAACTAACAGAAGCAGGAAAAGGAACTTGCCCAAGTTTATTTAGCTGACAGTTAACTGGTAGACCTGGAATTTGAAACAATGAGGTTTGGGGTGAGACCTTTTTACCAGTATGTTATGAAAATGAAACATTTGACAAGTTACCTGTGACTTTCTCCTATACAGTTGGCCAGTCAAGAAATGCTGTTAATTTGACCTTTGAAAATACTCAAATCTCCCTCCTTTAATCCCTCATTCTATTAGCCCATTCTCAGTTTTCTTGTTTCTAACCTGAACTGTTTGTTTGTTACTAGAGTGTCAATATGTGTCCTTCCTTCCATCATCTATTTTCTCAAATCTATGCTACCTGCTATGGGTCCTAAAGTATAGCTCAAATCTTATCATGATTACCCACAGTGCTCAACATCTCACCTCCAACCTCAAAAATCCTAACCCAGATTTGCCCTGTCCCCAAATATCTGCCCCAAATAAATCTATAAGCCTCATGCTCCACCATACTTTTTCAGATTCCTGAAATGTGTTCCTCCTGTTTCTTGAAGTTGTGCTTTCTTTTCTGACTCTTTATTTCCACTGGTTATTTCTTTACCTCTTATCATTGTCTTTCCATGTTATATATAGTGCTTGAAATACAAAAGGAATGCAACAAATATTTGCTTCTCAAAGAAGTAAAAATTTAGTGGAAACACCCTGTTCTTTGTGAAGTGTCTCCTCTCGTAGATGGTCTCTGCGAAGTCACATGGGTATTTTCTCCCTTTTGTGAATTCCCACGGAACGAATGGCACTCGCCATGTTTTAAAACGTTGGTATTTTCTTCAAAAAGCCAGGGAGACAGGAGACTTGGTAGTTACCACTAGAGTATCCTTAAATTATACTTTATTATTTTAAGTAGCTGTGATATAAAGATAAAAATACTGTAATTGCAGGAGATACGTGAAATTTGCTTTCTGGTTCTGTCACTAACTTTTAGAGTTTCATCCACTTTGATTTTTTTTTAACAATCAATAAAATATATCCAATAATATTTTTATCACAGTGCTATTGTGAAGGCTAAAGAGATGATTAAACAAAACATTTTACAAGTTGTAAAGTGCTCTATACTCTCAAAGGAATGCTGGTATTATCAAATTCAAAATTTTATTAACATTCTTGAAGGCCAACTATATATAGGCCAGGTACTTTACATGTTTGATCTCATCCTTCCAGTAGCTTCATATTACTCTTCTTATTTTACAAATATGTACTGTAAAATTAAGTAACTAACTCAAAATCACAAGGCTAGAAAGTTAAAGAACTCACATTAAAATCAGTCTCCTTATTTTAAATCCCTCATTCTTTCCACCATCTATAGCGATGCATTCACTCGGCAAACATTCACAGCAGCGGAGTGTAGAGGTTCAGAGCATGCTCTCGCAAACTAGCAGTGCCTGGGATCAAAGCCAAGATTTACCATTTAGAGCTGAGTGACCTTGTTCATGCTCTTAACCTATCTGAGCATCAGTTTTCTCATTTGTGAAATGGGTATAATAGTAATTTCTCCATAAAATACTGCAAACCTTTAAGGAGTTCCCATATGTGTCTCAGGTCTCATTCCCTAGAAGCAGAGCTTATTGTGAAAAGGCCTATTGGGAGAGGGATCTCAAAGAAAGTAAAGAGGGAAGGAGGAAAGGGCAGGCGTGGGGTTCTCTCAGGAGCAACCTGATCCCACTGGGAGTGGTGAACCACAAATTACACCACAGATCTGCTTCTACTTTGGGCGAGAGGTGGCCTTTTGTATATCCCTGTCGGTCTTTGCCTGCAGCTTGCTCCAGGGAGGTGAAGGTGCTTACACGCCTAGGCTCCTTTCTGTGAGGGCAATGTTTAGAAGACTAGGTCAGCTTTGAGCAGTTTGCAGCCAACACATATGGCAGCTAGGTGTTGGGCGCCCAGAGCTACTAAAGCAGTTCTGGGCAGCACACCAACAGATTTCACTGCAATATACAAAGTGCTTACAACTGTATCTGGCTCATTGTACCCTGCCAATAAAAGTTAGCTTTCATTACATTATTTTGCTCATAAGTCTTCTCACATTGTTTCATATATTTAGGTTTGGCTTTCTAACCAGAATGTAAGTTCCTTAAGGTCAGGGACCAATTCTAATTCTACCTACTGTGCCACTCACCTGCAGTTATAAATCGATGCATTGTGATGGCTGCCTAGCAGTTCTGATTTATGTCTGGTGCTGAGGGTTGGACCTCAACCTTCTTTCTTTTTTTTTCCCTACCCAAATGCCTGCTTTTTATTACAAAATATAATAATAAATTAGAATCGCTTCTTTTTTGGGGGGAAATCTCCCCTTACAGAGGTATGGGTTAAAGGATATAATTGTATTTTTATCTGTACCAGACACATTTTCTGCTAACTTTGTGCTCAATACAATTCCCCCAAATTTGTTATTTTATTTGTGAACTGAGTTTGTCAATATTTAAAGTGAAAGTTATTAGACAAGGCAGACATACTCTTATTTTTGCCAATGCAGACTTGTTCTGGAATAATTACTTTTTAATATCTAAAGCAATTCAATTGATCGGAATATTGATCCCATTCTCGTTTTTGATCATTGTGCCATTGATTTAACATTATCACTGGCTTACCAAGCAGGGTAGAATACGAGGTGTCTTGTGCATTCATCTTTGTTAAAAGATAAATGCATGAGACAGGCTTTAAAAGCTTTTTAAAGTGCAAGATGCTGGAACTGCATTTTCAATCTGCATTCTCTCCTGCTGTTTTATGGAATTTATTGAAAATGTGCCTCTTAGAGGTCAGATCATTTCTTTCTTCAAGTGGAAAAAAAAGATATAAGTAATATATTAAAAGGCCTCTAGGATAATATCGAGAAATTAGAACAACCTCATTCTATATTCAGAAGCCCCTTCTCTCTTGAACATTATGACTCATCAAAAATAAGAATCACAATTCATCTGTTTCTAGCTCACTTCAGACTTTTGCCTGTTTAGGTTTTATTTTGGAACCAAGCACATAGGAAGCCTTCTCTCTCTTTCTCTCTCTGTAAATTTTTCCATTCTGTCAATCTCCTCCCATCAGGTAATTAAGAAGGCTACAGATTGAATTAAAAATCTTGAGAAACTGTTTTATCTAATTTGAAATCTATTAATTAAATTTGTTCTCAATTCTTCAGTTTCCAAACACTTTAACATATTATTCTTTATTAGCAAAATGTTCTCTGTATAGACTGTATTCAAAATATATATCATTTATATTATATTTTCCATTAAGTGTAATATGCTAATAATTGGTATCTAGAAAAAAATTAGGGGCATTAGAAAAAAAATGGCAGTGTTCTTTTAAAATAAGAAAGCAGGCTAAATTATTTATTATACTACTTTTCTAATCTATAGATATGCTACAATAGATCTTTCTATGAGTAAGAGTATATATCTGTATCTATCCATCTATCCACACATACATACCCATATGTATTAATTTATTCAGGGCTGAGTGCTGCCCCTTATTTGCACTTCTAATCTGGAGAGAAGTTCTTAATCATTTCTGGTCACAGTTTGACAAAAATATTTCCACCTGTTTTTGATTGCCTATCTTAAAGTTTGAAGTGCTTCAGCAAGTCTTCCCTAAACGCTAACAGTTTGCTTTCATCTATGCAGGGAGAGTCCCCTTTCATTTACTCTAATTAATTGTTAATAGATTGTTCTCTCTTAGTTATTAAAAAGTAATGGTAATGATTCAAGAGCCACTTGGGAACAGATCCTATTTTTAAGTGCTAAAGATGAGGCAAGCCTGAAAAGTTTGTAGACCAAATAGAAGTAGCAAAACTCTTCTCTGGGTAGCAGGACACACTGGGAGTTTGTTGAGAACTTTATAAAGCTCTGCTTGAAGGAGACCTAGCTGGTTGATGGGAAAAAGTTACAGAGAGATGAGTTTCATGAGGAATATACTAAAGCAGGTGAATGGGATATTAAAATGGAGTCCTTTCTGTCTCACTTTTGGCATAAAGTCCTAAGACTGAGAAAAATGTTTGCCAAGTGCCTGTAAGACTTATTGGTAGCTATGGGATGCCTGGGTGGCTCAGTCGGTTGAGTGGCCGACTTCAACTCAGGTCATGATCTCACAATCTGTGGATTTGAGCCCCGTGTTGGGCTCTGTGCTGACAGCTCAGAGCCTAGAGCCTGCTTTGGATGCTGTGTCTCCTTCTCTCTCTGCCCCTCTCCTGTTCTCTCTCTCTCAAAGATGAATAAACATTAAAAAAAAAAAAAGACTTACTGGTAGCTGTTGTCAAGAAGCTTGCCTGGTGAGATTTATGACCTCTCTCAGGGATGTGTAGAACAGGACTAGGGATTGGTCAAGAGGGCAACAGAGCTAATGCATAGGATTTTTTTGGATGCATGCTTCAAACTTTGGAGCATCTCTTCTCTCTGAGGTGCTTCCCTTTACCTTAAATCCAATGTGAAGAGCTTCATGGGGATGTTTTGAAGAGCTTAATACTTATAATTTGGGGTTTGAGGGATACAAAGGAATCTTTTTATACATATCTGAGAAATCTTAAGACGAGAAGTTGTGTCAGACATCTTAAGATGGTAGAGTTTTGAAAGAAAGAGGAGGGAGGGGAGAATGGAGAGAGAGAGAGACAGAGAGAACAAACACCTGTGCTGGAGGTGAAAAAACACAGGAGAGAGTGAGAGAGAGGTAGATTCAGGTGTGCTTTGGAATTGAGTCCAAAATAGTGGTGTGGAAAGAGGATGCAAGAGTTCTCCCTGAGCCAAGTGGACCCGTGGAAGGGCAGACTGAGATTGCCTGAGGCCTGGGTGGGAAGGAGGAAGTGACCCAGCAGAACTGTCCTGATCCTGAGGCCCAAATACCAAAAGAGGTCCATTGGAATGACTTTACAGGGGAGCTCTTTACATCAAGGCCACTGCAGAAGAGCGGAAAAACCCATGGAGACAAAGACTCCATTCTGAATGCCCTCTTTCAAGCCAGAGGAACCAAAGTTTAGACCACCACTTAGTGGGTCTAACTCTCTAAGGGTTGACAAGAATAATTTCAGGGTTGAAGGAGAAGCTGACGATGAAGAACAATGAAGAACAATCATGTCTGCCATATTTCACACTCCCATAGGTTTAAAGGTTTGTAGTACCATCTTGTTGGTGGTAGAAAAAGCTCCAAATAAGAGCTTGAGTTTTTGATTATTACGTTGAATTTTAGCTATTATTACCAGAACAAAGTGTTCTTGTGAATCAAAGTAGCTGGAAAGCTGTTTAACCTAGCTGAGATTTCACTGAGGGGAAAGGATAGAATTGAACTGTAGAGTGAATAGGAAGACACAGTTGGAAAAAATAATCAAGTGACTTTGTGAGCTTACCCTATTGAGTTCAGTTCATTCAATAACATGATTACACAGATGTGAATGATTTAAATTTAAAGCCAGGGTTAAGAGAGTAGGAATGAAAAAGTAAAAATGGACAACAAAGAAATCATGAGTTAACAATAGATGACAGTAATTCATGTTTGGTATGTTCCAGGAAATCACTCATTTAATTTTATAACCTTGTAATGTAGGATCCATAATCCCCATTTAAAAGAGAGAGAGAGAGAGAGAGAGAGAGAGAGGAAACTGAGACACAAAAATATTCTGCCTATAGCTGCACAGTTGTGACTTTTTTTTTTTAAACTCAGCCTGTGCTGATAACTATTACCTGGTACTACCACTTGTTTTAAAAAATGAATCAGCAGAATTTGGTGAAGAGTAGATATCAAAACAGGCAGAGAGAAAAGTCCACAGTGACTCAGAGGTTTAGAGCTAGTCTGGACAAATAAGCATCAATGTTATCACCATAAGGTGGAAAATAAGGAAGAAAAATAAATGTAGAAGCGGGAATGAGCAGTTTGGTATTTTTTTAAAAAAAAATTAAAATTTTATGTATTTGTGTTTGGAGAAAGAGAGAGAGAGCACACATGGGAGGAGGGAGAGAGAAAAATCCCAAGCAGGCTCCGCGCTGTCAGAGAACCATGAGATCTTGACCTGAGCTGAAACCAAGAGTCAGATCCTTAACCAACTGAGCCACCCAGGTGCCTCAAAAAAGTTTGGTTTTAGACATAATTTCTTCAAAGGCCTTGAGGGACAGGTGTCTAGTGGGAGGCAGAAAGGTAGAACTAAGATGCATAATGGCAGAGATGGAGATGCACTAGTGCAAAACATCCCAATGAAGGCAATTGGCATTTATTCCAGGGTGTCCACTCTTGCTTTGGGCTACATTCCCCTTTCCCATCTCTTAGATGCTTCCCAAACTGAGCACTGCTCTATCCATGCACTTTGCACGCTATATTATAACATGTATTTCTGTAAGTGATTTTCCTAAAAGGCCCTGAGTTCTTTTAGGTCAGAGCCTGTGTCTTACTCACCTTTTTATCACCAGGTCCTAGTAGAGTGTCTATCATCTAGTAGATAATTAAGATGCGGTGAATAAACGAGGAAGTAGACTAACAAAAGTGAAATAGTGAGTGGGGTGATCATTCAGGAAGCTGGTAAAGAGAATAGAGAGGCTCCAACACTGAATTTTAGGAGCTGCCACCAAGATGAAGTAGTAAAGGATACAAAAGTAAATGGCAGAAATCACGTGGGGAGAAGAATTCAGGAAAAGGAATATGGGAAGAACCTCCAAAAGATTACTATAATGCCATGAACTTCAGAGAAATCAGGGAAAATATAGGCCCAAAATGCCACAAGACTCTGTGAGGACTTAGTCATTTGTGATTTTCAGGAGTGCAGATAGTATGGAATAGTGGAGACAGGAATGAAGGAACTCTTAGAAAGGGGGATATGAAAACAACAGAGTAGAATGAAAAAAAAAAATCAATTGGTGAAAGCAATAAAGAAAATAACCGAAAGGTAGCTTGGCGTAGTATATCAGTCAAATGAAGGATTAGTTACTAATTTATTTGTTAATTAATTGAAGAGGGAGAAGTAAACATATTTCAACACAGAGGGAAAGAGTCATTGTAACAGAGGGTAATGGAGATGCTGCTGGGAAAAGAGTTAAGTCACACCAGTGAGGATTTATTCTTTCCAGTCTGGCTTATTTTGGTCCCGCATAATACCTTGTAGAGAGGTTAACCTGAGCAGATCTAAGGCTTATGAGTAGTGTTAAGTGAGCTCAATAGTGGGTATTTGTCATATTTTGTCACTTTGGCATCTTTTAATGACTTTCTGTGTCCATCCCCTACATCAGAAGACAGCCCTCACCAACCCAGACTCTGTGGCAGCTGGATTCAAGGCATATTAAAATCTAGTGTCTAATGAATCACACACTCGAGTTCAGACACACCTGAACATCAAGAAATGCTGTATGGAATCTGCATTGCTGCTGTCCTTAAACAATCAAAGTTGAGGAGATGTCAGCTTTTAGGTATAGCAGGCTAATGGTTGTATAGGGATCATGTTCTGGATTCAGTGGCTGTGAAGCAAGATGTGATCCCTTTGCCAAAGGGCCATGGAAACATTCCTGCTGGCAGTTCTACAGTGTGGCTTACCTATAGCTTACAATTTTGACCTATTGAGAGAGCTTGTATACCCCATCCTCCAAGGCCTTTCACTCCTTTTCTGCTTGAACTAGAGTGTTCACCAATATGTACATAATTTTCCCTGTCTTTAGCTCCAGAATCTTGAAATACACAGCCAGGTGATATTCACTCAGACCACTCCGTTAATTGTTAAGTCAGCAATCCTTTCCCTAGTCTCCACTACAAATACTGGTAGTGGTAGAATTGGGAATCAAGAAATTTAGAACTATAATTTAGAACTATGTGTAAAGTGATTTTTATTTTATAAACAAATATTTCACTAAATGAAGAATATAAATATTAATAGCAATTGTGTACATTTTGGTTTACTATTCCTCATTTGCTAGAAACTTTTCAAGATCTTCCTTTTCCATATTAATGGGACGTAATTTGTTTTTCTTACTCGTGCATACTAAAAGTCTGTGTTGCTTTGTTTTGTTTCCAGTTCCACATTAGAATGTCTCAAGCCTTCTAATGTTTGTTTTTTACATGGAAGTATTAACTCTGTGTCAGGTGTCTTGCCTATTAGGACTATCCTGTTTTCAGAAACAAAGTGTAGTTTGGATGCTTAAGATACAAAGAACTTGGATAATGCTTATTTAAATACTTGCATATTCCAGATGGGTATTTTATAAACCCTTCCTTAATGTACAGTGTTATTCTATTTCAGCATTGCTTACATAGCCTCTGTAGCCAGATGCTATCATTCCGTATAGACATGGCTCTGTCTTTTTTTTTAATAAAGGTAGAAGTGTGCATCTAGGCCCAATTTTCCCGTGCACTTTATTATTATTTTTTTGTCTTTCAGACTTTTATCTCAGTGACCCTTTCTTTTCCTCCATGATTTATTTATCTTGTAGCTCTTCTTACATCCTCCATGTGGTTCTTTCAAAAATAATTCCCAGGAGAAATGAAAGAGTGACTTTTAATGGACTCTGGCATAATCACGAGTGTGTATGAATGGTGTGTGTGTATGTCACCAAGTATATGTGTAAGCCTGTGTCTGTACCTATATCTGTGTCTATACATCTGTGTATACAGTGGGTTTCTGATACAAATTTCTGATTATTTTTCACTAAAGAATTGTTGAATATCAAACCAAGCAAAGCTAGTAAGATACTTTTAGTTTGTTTTAGCCTGGACTCATTCTTCTTGTGTGTGAAGACCAGATGCTCTTCCTCTGTTTATGCCACATTATGCTCACACTACCACTGTCTATAAGAAATGTCACTTCCTTGTATCACTATCTGCAGGAAATGTTTGGTTGTCTCTTATGCATTCACTCATATGTCACAAAGAACACATTTGATAAAAGTCACAACGTTCCATTGCTATATCTTTTAAAGTGCTGATTTGGAATTTTAAGTTTTTGGTATAATCCATAGAATCCATAGAATAAGACAATTATTTGAACCTTGAGACAATAAAAATAGAATTATGTGGATAGTCTGTCTGGCTCAGTCAGAGGAGCACACAACTCTTGATCCCAGGGTTGTGAGTTTGAGGCCCAAGATGAGTGTTAAAATTACTTAAAAAAAAAGGTAATTAATTAAAAAATAATTATGTGTATATTCATGTATTCATTTATTCAATCAACAAGTAGTTATTTAGAAATTACTTCTTATTTGGAACAAAAATATGATTTTTTTAAAATGAAAAGTGATATAAAAATCTGTATTTCAAGGACCTCAGGTGTGGGAATTAGGAGAAGTTGAAATAAATCTTTTTTTTTCCATGATGACATCAATATTTAAATTACTTTGTATACATCAAGAACTCAAGGGACACCTGGGTGGCTCCGTCGGTTAAGCATCTGACTTCGGCTCAGGTCGTGATCTCTCAGTCCAGCCCATGGGTTTGAGCCCCGCGTCGGGCTCTGTGCTGACAGCTCAGAGCCTGAAGCCTGCTTCAAATTCTGTCTCCCTCTCTCTGTGTCCCTTCCCTATTCTTGCTGTCTCTCTCTCTCTCTCATAAATAAACATTAAAAAAAAAAACAACAACAAAAGAACTCATAACCAAGGACAGTAGAATAAGAAAGAGTCTATTGATAAATTTTAAAGGGTCTGTAAGTCCACTGAACCCATATGATATATATGTATTTTTTCTTTTTATGGGAGAGGGTTCATAGGTTCTATTATATGTTTCTATGAATATATGCCTCAAAAAAGTTATGAATCTATAATATAAATGCCATGATGATTCCCCAAAGTAACTTTCTTTAGTTAATTTTATCAAGCATATCTGGATTTTTTTTGTTCGACCGTAGAGAATCTCAATACACAAAACAAAAGCTGTAACTTTTTTTATATCTTTCCTCTTTTCCCCTCCCATTATTAGATATTCTGACGTAGAGAGAGAGAGAGAGCTTGGAATGCATACTTGGTAAAAAATCATCAATGTTGTAATGTAAATTCTTGGTTTTCTAGCCAATTGCTTTTATTTTCTGCCCTTGTGCCTTCTGCCCTTATGTAATAAGCATGATAGCATTATTCCTCACTTTTAATTGGAACGATATCCACTATTTAGGTATGAGCACAAAATAGATCATCATGAGGAATGATATAGATTTCATACTTCTTTTGTGTATACCTATTTAACATACATGTAAGTTTCAGTGGTTCAGAAAGTTATTTTTACAAATATTTCTATGCCCAATTTCTGTAGGTTTTTTTATTTGTAATACTATTTTTATAATTTACTATTTTAATTACTATATTCAATATAGTATTGCAAGCAGACTAACTGAATTATATAAAGGGAATCAAACTTAGTGATTACTTACTATGGTTTAAGTACTGAGTTAAATATTTTATATGTACAATCCCACTCATTATTTCTAAAAATCCTATGGTGGGTTATTGTTTCTCTTATTTTAAAAATGAAGCAAGAGATTCAGAGAGTCAAAATGATTGTGTTATATGACATTTCTGAAAGTTTGAAATATTTGAAAACTAAATTGAATCGGTTTGTTCACTAAAATATTTTTAATGCAGTTTATTTAAATATGAAAGCCAGCAAAAAGATATTTGCTGAACCTTCTTTATATTTTCCAGAATTAGTAATTAACTGAAGCTAATATGTGATAATACAATCGTGAAAGAATAAAAGCTTTTATGAGTGATGGTTTCATTTGCAATCATCAATTATTCTAAGGTGTAAGATCACCAATTAATTAATTCTAAGTTTTCTCTTTTTTTCCTCAAAATTTTGCCTTGAACTGCAGAATATTGCAGTGGTGCTACTGAAATTTCAAACTCTGTGTGTGTGTGTGTGTGTGTGTGTAGTGTGTGCGCGTGCACACGCTAAGGCTGCCTATGGTTTGCAAAGAATTCACGTACGTTTTTTATTCTATTAGGAGAGAATAACAATTGTTTCAAAGAGCAGGTAGGAGAAAGGTATTACTGGAAAGGGCATTTGAAGAATGAAGCTGTGAATGGCATTTTGCCTTTGCTTTCAATGGTGTTGGTGGCATCAGAAAGAGCAAGAATAGCAGTGACTAATTTTATCTCCTAGTTCACGGTTTTTATCATGTATCTTTTTTGTTTGCTGTTCTGCGACATCCGTGAATTATACTTCTGCACCTTTTCCTGGGTAATTACAGAGTAAATGCAAGTTAGATTATGAGAGCTATTATAATCTTGTCAGTATGTTTGGCTAAAGTCTTTTTATTTAATGCTTTTTTTGTGTGTGAACACTTTTCAGAAGACTGCATTTAAATATTGTTATTCTTCACTGACCTAATGATAGGGCAAAACACCAAAAAAATAGACTATTTGGAGAATAGTAAAAAAAATATTATTTTTGATATTTAAAAAATTATCACCGAACTGCATTGAGTAATGTTCTTTTGTAGTATCACAAAGATTTATGATGTTTTTTCCTGTTGATGATCTAAAATTATAGGCAGCTGTCTATATTCAGATACCTAAGTGCATTTGAGGAACTCATGCCAAAATTGGTTGACAATTGTCAGTTACAGAGTTTTAAAGAGTACCAGGGGCACCTGGGTGGCTCAGTCCATTGAATATCCGACTCTTGATTTTGGCTCAGGCCATAATCTTATGGTTTGTGAGTTCAAGCCTTTCGTTGGGCATGGAGCCTGCTTGGGATTCTCTCTTACCCTTTCTCTCTGTCCCTCCCTGACTCACAGGCTTTCTCTTTCTCTCAAAATAAGTAAATAAACTTTAACAAAAGAGAGTATCAAACATATTTTTAAGCTGAATATCTCAGACAGTAATGTGTATTATAAAGTTACTCTGCTCAGAAAACAACTTACATTTATTAATATCACATATAGCAGCAAGCACTGTGATAGGTCCTGGGTGAGGAGAGGAACTTAGCCCTTACTTAAGAGGAGTTTAAGATATGCTAAGAACACCTCTAGACGTACAGAGGAAAATGGTTTTAGCTAATTTAGGGGTGATCAGATAGAGTATTGGATTTCAAATAGAGCTTCCCACATGTGTAAGTTATTTTAGAACAGGTGGAGAATTGCTGCCTTGCTCTTTTCCCCTTACGTGGCTTTAATCTATGCAATAAGTCATTGATGTCATCTGATTTATGTATTGAATTTTCTTTATAAATTGGGTCAACTGAGTAAGACTTTAAATCTAGAGCTTCATGGCTAACATTTCTAAACCACTGACTATGATGGTAGTAAAGAGTGCTCCAAGTTACCAAAGAAAACCTCAAATTCTTTTCGATTTTTAATTTTTTTAACATTTATTTATTTTTGAGAGAGAGAGAGTGGGGGAGAGGCAAAGAGAGAGGGAGAAACAGAATCCAAAGCAGACTCCAGGCTCTGAGCTGTCAGCACAGAGCCCGATGTGTGGCTTGAATCCATGAACTGGGAGATCATGACCTGAGCTGAAGTCAGACGCTCAGCTGACTGAGCCACCCAGGTGCCCAAATTCTTTTTCAGTTTTCAAAATAAAGCTGTACTATAATGAACCCCTTTGTGTATCTATCCTTACATACTGGTGCTTTTATTTCTATAAGACAAATCTTAGATATCAGATTGTTAGAATGAAGGGCATGTACCTTTTGAATTTTAGCAGATGCTGCAGGATATGCAACAATATATGAGAATACTTCTTTCATTCTGATTCCTTGCAGCATTAGGCATTATCTTCTTTACCTAATTCATATTTTCCTGACGTCTATAAAGACTGGGAATATTTTCATATATTTACCTGCCATTTGGCTTTGCTCGTCTGTGAATTGTCAGCTCATATCCTTTTCATTTATGTCTTTCAGGTTATTAAGTTTCTGTAACCATTTTTGCAGCATTATAGATATTTAGTCATTTATCACTCATCTGCATTAAATTATTTTCTAAACTGGCATATTTTTATCAACCTTAATATATTTTTGCTTAAAATATTTTTATAATATATGTGTTTTATTTCTTGGTGTGGAAAGATCTTTTCAATCTCTAGGTTGTAAATAGTCTAAATTTTCTTTATCAATATTTTTATTGGGTATACATTAATTTCCATTTTGTTTGCTTTTATAAATAGCAGTGTGTTCTAAAATAAGTTACATTGTACATCCATGATGAACACCCCCTCAAATTACCATTAAATAGCTAATCATTAATCCCTCCAACAACAACAACAACAACAACAACAACAACAAACCCTACCGTCCATCATAGCCACTTCTCAAATTTATGTATTTAAACATTTTTGAGACTCTATCTTGATCAAACCAATGTGGGCAGACTCTATAGTCATTATCACATAAATAAATACTCATGAAATTTCATGACAGAATATCTCAAGTGGAAATGTGTTATTGGTTTGGAAAAAGATAAGAGATAGATATATTCCTACAAATTCTCTTTTTCTATGCTTCCATAGTGCTACGTGAATTTATCTTGTCACGCTGTATCAGAATAATTAGTTTCTGCTATGAATCCTCTCCTATAAAGAGCTAAGTTATAGTCTTTTATTCTTTCTATCCATAGTGCCCAGAACAATATCTGAAGCATAGTCAGAGTGTAGTAGATATTTATTGACTAAATTAATAAGTTAAAATTTAATCCATGACAAGATTTGATACCAATAATAGTAGACTAACTTTTCTCTAAGAATCTTGAAGTCAACAATTATAAACTCTGATAAAATTAGGAAGAACACATATTTGAAGGCACTGGAGAGTGACTGAAACAGGCAGCAATTGGAGGGGAGTGGAGACTTGAGACAAGGGTATTACATGGGTAAAATTTTAAATTACATAGATATTTTTCTTATGGAGGCTAGAGCTGAAGCACAGTCTTCAATCTTAATGATTTTTGGAGTTTAAGTCTCCTAGGACAGCTGAAAACTAAGGAGGAAAATGCTGGGAATGAGGGGCCCATAGAAATGACCCCTCCAAATCCTGTATGTGACCTCCACCTATATCTACTCAAACATTCAAAGGAACACTCTAACTTACTGGCAAAAAGCAACAGTGGGAAGGCTGAAAGAAATGGGCAAACATTTCAGCTGTTGCCCCCAGTAAAAAAAGAAGAAGGTTTGGAATTTGAATATATTTTGTTTCACTGACTGATAAAAAAGAAACATTTGTATAGTGTGATAATAGAATCCAGAGTCTTGTCAGTGTATTATAAGCATGTATAATATACAATCAAACATCATTAGACATGGGAAGAAATGAGAAAATGTCACTTATAGTCAAGAAAATAATCAGTAAATACAAACATTATGGGTGATAAAGATGTTAGAATTAGCAATAAATGATTTTAAAGCAGGTTCTACAAATGTGTTCAAAGACTTAAAGGAAAATATACTCCTAATGATAAAACAGATGGTGGGGGATTCTGGCAGAGAGATAAAAATTATAACAAAGAGCCAAATGGAAAACATAGAACTGAGAAGTACAAAACTGATCATGGAAAATTTACCGATTGACACTACTTGTAAATTGGAGACAGCAGAAGAGAGGACTAGTGAAATTGAAGATGTGTCAAAATATATCATCCAACCTGACAGAGAGTAATTGTTAGTAAAAACAGACAAAAGGCAGTAATGATATAGATGTGAGTAAACTTTCAGCTATCTTAATCTTAATTATATTTATAGAACCTGACATCCTAAGTGTTTATAATATACATACATAGAAAGGAAGTTTCACCAGGGTAGTCCATATTTTTGGGTCTAATATTTCACTATCTTACAAAAGATTTAAATCTTATGCATATGACCTATAACCAAAACAAACTGTATATCCATAATAAGATATTTGAGAGATACCTGGGTGGCTCAGTTTGGTTGAGCGTCCACCTCTTGATTTTGGCTCAGGTCATGGTCTCACTGTTCATGCTATCAGGGCCTAAGTTGGGTTCGGCACAGACAGTGCAGGCTGTGCTTGGGATTCTCTCTCTCCCTTTTTCTCTGCCCCTCCCCTGCTCTTTCTCTTTCTCTTTCAAAAGAAATAAACATTAAAAAAAAGATATTTGGAATATTTTTAATTTTGGAGATAAATACCATGCTTATAAATAATATATGAGTCAAAAATATTTTAAAAAAGGAAATTATAGAAGATTTCTAACAATGATAATGAAAATTCAATATATCACCATATGGAAGGAGTTTCTAAAGCTTTACTTACAGGGAAGTTTATGACATTTAATTAAGTTTAATATCTATTACCAAAATCTCCACCTTAAGCTGGAAAGAGAAGAGAAAGTTAAACTCAAAATAGAAAGAATAAAATAAGAGCAGAAATTAATGAAATCAATGCTGGTGGGAGTCTAAAATAGTACAAATGGCATGGGAAACAATTTGACAGTTTCTTATAAAGTTACCTTAGCACTTAGCAAATGCATTTTTAGGTGCAGTTAGTTCTGCTCTAATGCTTTTTAAAAAAAATGCAAGTTTGATTCACTGCAATTTATATATTAGGAAACAATTTGATCATAATACATGTATTTACTTGTTTATGTGCAAATTTTGTCCATATCACTAAATATAGAAAACACTAAGTTCAGCTGAACTAAGCTGTGTATAAATATATAAGTACATATATATATATATATATATATATATATATATATATATATATACACATATATATATATGTCAGCCACTTCACATTTCATTGGTGTGTTATGAGGTACAGCCATCTGTATTTGGTGTTATAGCTTATCTTCTTAATTCAGATAATCCTCCTTCCACCAAAATATATCTCAAAGTGCAACCCTTCCAATGTTCACTTCTACATACCAACGTCATCTTTTTCAAGGTAAAATGCCATACTTATTGTAGTATTTGTATTCTTAACCATTAAATGTATATAAAATATGTAACTGTTTTTATAATGTTTCTCTCTTTTTATGTTTTACTGACAGAGGTTTTGAATGTTGTGCCCAATCTCATTGTCCCCATATGTCCTGCATTCTTTATTGCCCAATTTTTCATAGCATGGTAATGTTTAAGAACACATATGTGACGTTATAGCAGAACTGATTATATTTATCTAATAAAAATTATAAATAGTTATACAGACTGTTCAAGAAGGTCATAGAAACTTTATAATGGTCAAAAATTTGAAATATCTAAAATGTTCAACCACAGGATGATGTATAAAAGACATTGGAGTATATTTATATAGAGACCAATACTCTATATTTTACTTTTATTACTATATCATAATAATACAGTGATTAAATACAATAACATGCATGTGTCTCATAGATATTAGGATGAGCTAAACATGTTAGACACAAAGTAGTACATCATGTAAAATTTGATTTACATGAATTTCCATAGCAAACAGAACTAATTATGTTGCACAGTGGGAGTGGGGACTGTATGGGAAAGGTACCAAATCAAACAACTTTTTGGGGTAATGGTCATGTTCTCTGTCTAATGAGGGTGGGACAATTACATGGAAATGAGTATTTGCCAAAATCCACTAAGCTGTATATTTAAGATAGGTGCATTTTTCCAAATGCATGTTTTACTACCACTGCTACTCATACACATGAAAGGACCATAATAAATTTTGGATCCTAGTTAGCAGGTTTGTTTTTTACAGGATATAGATTAATAATACTGAAACTGCTATCTATGTATCCTAGGCTTGAGAAAATGAGTAATTATTTTGAGAAAACTTGGAGTTTTGTTTCTTAATCAGAAGAGAGTTACAAAAATGAAAAAAAGTAGAAGATAAGAATGGAATTTGTGCTTTTGGGTTGGATTTGGATTTATCAGTATGAACTACATACTCTCTCTGTATATACACAGTACATATACTTATCTGTATCTATATCTAGGTATATTAGATATAGGTATATTGAAAAATAATAGGTTGAGATATAGATAGATTGAGAAATAATTACATACATTTATGTATGACTTAGCATATCTATCCTAGTACTGTCTGCTGAGCTAGCTTAGAAGTAAGGACATACAGGTAACTATGAGCTCACCTAATGACCAGATCTTGGTTTGTAAATGCCATTCACCAATAAAAGGTATTGTGGCTCCTTGATGAATTAGCTTATTTCAGGGTTGGAATGAGGAAAGTACAAGCTAATCATGGAACATTATCTTTCATAAGAAAGAGAGATGGTAACATATAAAAGGGATATTGGGGTCAACTGCAAAGGCCTTCATTAACCAAATATAAGAAATTTATAATCACAATCAGTAATGATAGCAATGGGAGTATCAGTGGAATTATATATAATGATAATGAATTAAATGACAAATTAAAAAATAAAGTGATAGTATCAGTAATGATAGCAACGAATAATATATGAACCCGCATTGATGCATTAAATAAATGAATAGAAGAATAAATATGAAGGAAAAGGTATTCTTTATCCTAGGAACCCAATTAATAATTATGAAAAAGACAGAAAATCAATGAATGTTAAGATTTGTGGGTGAAAATTTGAGAAGAAACAGGATATTTCCATTATTTGAAAGCATATCCCCCACTCAAATTGCTTATTAATTACAAATGGAAAAACGGCCATGTCATAGTACAAAAATCTTGTGTACAGCACCGTAGACAATCAAAGTTAGTATCACCAACATTGGGAAACACTAGTATCAAGTGTCTTCTAATATGATACACTGTGATATTTCCCTTAAGAATGCACAACCCATACCTAGACTTGAGGAGACATTAGGCAAGACTAAATTGAGAGATATTCTATAAAATTGCTGGCCTGTATTCTTTTAAAATACCCAAAGTCAAGAAAGACAAAACCTGAGGAATTCTTCTACTTTAAAGACTAAGGAGATTTGTCAGCAAAACATAATTCATGATCTAAATTGGGTCCTGAACCAGGGGAAAAAAAACGTTCAAAAGTTATTGTTGAGGGGTGCCTGGCTGGCTCAGTCGGGAGAGCATGCAGCTCTTGATCTCAGGGTTGTGAGTTCAAGCCCTGTGTTTGGTGTAGGGGTTACTTAAAAATCTTAAAAAAAAAGTTATTGTTGAGATATTACAAATTTAAATATAGACTACTTTAGAAAGTATTTCCTGATTTTGGTACTTGTACTGTGGTTACATAAAAATACTCGCTTTTGGAAAATACACAGTGAAGTATTTACAAATAGCGCAGGATACCTACAATAAACTCTCAAATGGTACAGGAAAAGAAAAGTGTGTGTGTATTTCTGCATTTACTGAAAATAGTAAAGCAAGAAATGGGATAAATTGTAGAATTGTTGAGTCTGACTAAAACTGTATGAAACTTCCTTGTACTGTTCAATATAAATTTCTAAATTTAAAATTGTGTCAAAATTAAAAGACATAGAAATCAAAACAGGAACAATAGACATAAAAATAAATGTATTAATTTCTTTTATAAAGCTAATGACCTGTCACCAGAAGCCAGTGAGTTTCAAATAATCATTATTTGCTACTAAGATTGAGCATGGTCCATAGTAGCAACTAAAAGCAAATGAGCAACAAGAAAGGTGGAGATGCTTCTCTGGATGGCTGTGGAATCCAGTGATGATGCTATATTAAAAAGTCCTTTTATTTCCCAGTTGTGAGTTATGTCTCCTGAATAAAACCATTTGTTTTTCAATAGGTTTTTATTAATTTTTTTTATTCAAAATGCAATCTCGTTCTTGATTAAACTGACTAAAGGGAATATAAACCTAAGATCCAGCTTATAAGGGTTGTCTGATACCAGGAGATGATTTGATGCAACGTCTGCATTTTAACTGCAGCCTCGTCTGGTTGGAATCACCGACTGCCAGGGTTGAAAAGGACCTTAAAAGGTTATCTTGTTACCCTCCCCATTCGTGCTTAAATTTCCTGTTCACCTTCATTGCCACATAAAATAGGTTAATATTTTTCCAAACATATTTCACAAAAGTAAGAATGTGTGTGAGTGAGAAGAGTCCTCTGTTTTTAATAGACACCCACCACCCCCTGAAGAAGTTAATAAAGTTTCCTTTTAAAAAGCACACTGCACTTTCCTAAGAAAATGAAAATTTATCAGGAGGGCAACACTTAGGTAAACCATTTATAAGACCCTCCCTCCATAATACTGCATTATGACTATCATGAATTTTTGTTTGGACAGTCTAGCCTGGACAGGCTTTCTCTTTGTTTTATATTAAAAGTAAACTTGCGGGGCGCCTGGGTGGCTCAGTCGGTTGAGGGTCCGACTTGGGATCAGGTCACGATCTCGCGGTCCGTGAGCTCGAGCCCCGCGTCGGGCCCTGGGCTGATGGCTCAGAGCCTGGAGCCTGCTTCTGATTCTGTGTCTCCCTCTCTCTCTGCCCCTCCCCCGTTCATGCTCTGTCTCTCTCTGTCTCAAAAATAAACATTAAAAAATAAATAAATAAATAAATAAATAAATAAATAAATAAATAAGTAAACTTGCACATAATTATTTTTGGTCTAAGTTTTTATCCAAAGACAATTGTGTTAAAAAAACAAAGACAATTGTTGGATTTAAATTTAACATCATTTCTTCATAATATTATTTTTATATGGAGACTGGAGTACTTGGGACACTTGTTTCTGAGGTACTTTAAATCTCCTTAGTTGTCTAAGTCTTCAGTTGTTTGTCAAATTGAGAGTCTAAATTGTTTGAGGAATATTCATCAGAAATTTAAAATGTATGAAATAATAGTGAACGACTGGGTATCAGGGTCCGGTTGAAGTGTTCTAGAACATCAACATTTTTATCACTATTCCTCTATATTTCCTCCTCTTTTGAATTAAATATCCTAAATCCAAATTCTGTATTATATTTTAAAATAGAGGGGCGCCTGGGTGGCGCAGTCGGTTAAGCGTCCGACTTCAGCCAGGTCACGATCTCGCGGTCTGGGAGTTCGAGCCCCGCGTCAGGCTCTGGGCTGATGGCTCAGAGCCTGGAGCCTGTTTCCCATTCTGTGTCTCCCTCTCTCTCTGCCCCTCCCCCGTTCATGCTCTGTCTCTCTCTGTCCCAAAAATAAACGTTGAAAAAAATTTTTTTTTTAAAAAAAATAAAATAGAAAAAGTAGCTAATGAGTTCAAGACCCTTTTCCTCCTTCAACCACATTCATATTCCTTCTCTGATATTTTACTAAAGAAGACCTGCCCACAATGTTAACTTTACAATTTAGATCATAGGTATTTTGATCAAATACATGAGCTTATCTTTGGTATTTTTGACTTGTGATTCTCCCTCTTTTTTTAAAAAAAAATGTTTTTTGTTCTCTGTGTATATATTAAGTTTTCCTAGTGTCTTCTTTTTTCATTAGAAAAGGAATCCAAAATCATTCATCTTTAAATATAATTAACAATTATGTAAAGTGCTATATACTTTAGGACATTATACCTTTTTTTTTTTTTTTTTTTTAAGTTTATTTATTTTTGGGACAGAGAGAGACAGAGCATGAACGGGGGAGGGGCAGAGAGAGAGGGAGACACAGAATCGGAAACAGGCTCCAGGCTCTGAGCCATCAGCCCAGAGCCCGACGCGGGGCTCGAACTCACGGACCGCGAGATCGTGACCTGGCTGAAGTCGGACGCTTAACCGACTGCGCCACCCAGGCGCCCCAGGACATTATACCTTTTAATGAGAAAAAAAGTTTAAAATTATATGTTCTCTCAGCCATCGATTAGTAGATGGGGCAAATACTTTTGGTATCAAGTATTATCCTTTTCCTTCTGAACTTATAAACTATTGTTTACTCTGCTTTTGAAAAAAAACAATACCAGGAAAAATCAAACTAATTAACAGTTCATTAAAGAGGTTGGCACTTGGCTATGTCCAGTGTAGGTCTTTGTCAGATAATCCTTTCAAAAATGTATTCTGATTTTCATACACAGGATATGTGAATATACTTTTATTGAAAGATCCAGACATTTCAGAAATATATGGAATAAAATATCTAAGTTTTATTAAAATCTCCCTACTTTTCTCTCACCCATGAATAATTTGATATTCAAATTTGAGTACATTTCCAATGTATTTACTTGCATGCATTCTTTTACATATGCAATTATTTTTAAATATGAATTGGGACATACTTTTCATACAGCTCTGCAACTTACTTTTCATATAAAAATATGTTTCAGAGATCTGTCCATGTTATTAAAGATGCAGACTATTCCATATTAAGGATGTGCATAAATCTTTTTAACAACTTCTCAGAGGCAGATATTAAAATACAACCAAGACCACCACAAATATACCTGGAGTCAAAAAGAAAGAAAAAAGAGAAGAAAAAGGAAAGAAGGGAAAGATTTTCTGAGCTTGCTACAACTAGGAAGGATGCACCTGCGAGCATTTGTAAGCTGTTTCGAAATAAAGGGATAAGCTTACTGTTTTTAGATGTTTAATTTTTGAATATATATGAAATGATCTTGTAATATCTTTTTATATAATATAATATATACACATTGATGCACACTTATACATAAATATGTGAATTACCTTATTAAAAGTTATTAATTCTCTGTCCTCTTTTGTCTCCTTGATGACTGTGTTTTATTTTTACTTCATTTATTTCCTCCTACAGGTGACTTGCTTCTTGGGTATATTAAACCCAGGCAATGTCATAATGCTGATCACTGGGCATAAATATTTTCACGAGATGTTATTGCCTTTGACATGCACATTAATAATTTTTCTTTATTTCAAACAATATTTTTTCTCTTCTGTCTTTGAAAATTTTATCTGTTCCAATTTTTCCTTTATTGTAATTTGCAGTTCACAGATTTGTGAATCTGTTAATGCTTCTGTGAATTGTTTAGTGGGTTATTTAACCTATCTGAGCTGATCGTAAATAGTGGAAGTTAGGTCCTGTTCTTTTTAATAAGCATATTGATAATTTGCTTTTCAAGTTCTCTCATGCTTTCTAATCTGTTAAAAGGGCTCCTGGGTGTCTCAGTCAGTTAAGCATCTGACTCTTGACTTCAGGTCATAATCTCATGGTTTTGTGGGTTCAAGCCCCACATTACCTCTGTACTGTGGAGCCTGCATGGGGTTCTCGGTTTCTTCCTCTCCCTCTCTGCCCCTCCCCCACTCACACTGTCTCTGTGTCTCTCAAAAATAAATAAACTTAAAAAAAAAGTTAAAAAAGTAAAGTTTAAAATCAGAAATTGGTTAAAGTTAAAATCAGAAATTAGAATTGCCATTTTTTATTTACCAATTTATTTTTCTCCTTTAATCAGTAATGTCAAAACTTTTATTAATGCATTTCTTAATAATACTAATAGTATAACCTTTCATATATTGAGTTTATTATGGTGCATTATCCTTTATATTTATATTTAATTTGTTAATATTTTATTTATTTGTTGAATGTGTGATTACTCACCTATTTTGGGTTTGTTTTGATGGTATATTTAACAGCTTTTTGAGTCTTTCCATCTTTTTTTTTTATTCTGAATGTACTCATAGACAAGAATTATCTGTTCATTTTGAGTTCAATGAAATCCATTTGTAACTATACTAGGGCCAGTTTTTTTTTTTTTTTTTTTAATAAAGGGAAAGCCTTTTTACTTTCTTAAATGGTTGTACAACTATTCAGGTTAAGATGTTAGTGTTTTTCTTCTCTTTCTTTTTGAAGTCCAGAAATTTTATCAGTATGTGGCTCATGTTGATGATCCCAGATCAGCTTTTGAGACATGATGTAATGTTCCAATGTATATATTCAGGTCAGTTTTTGTTTTCAGAAATTCAAAAAATAATATTTAAAAAAAACTATTTAAGAATATTTTAAAATTCCGTTTGCTTCATGTTTTTCCTCAGCTGTCACTTTCTTTTGAGTCTTTGTTTATTTTGACTTTTATTAGCTCTTCTTCCTCCTTGTGATCCTAGATAGGTCTTCCTTTCTTTCTGTCTTTCCGTCTGTTTGTCTTTATTTCAATAAGAGAAATCTAGTGCCTCCCAGTGCTGGCAGCCAGGTGTGTGAGACCAAGGAGTGTGCAGGGCCCTGCTCTCTCTTTCAGGGACTCTGGGTAGAATTCTTCTCTGCTTGTCCCTAGCTACTCTGGGTGGTAGGCAGTCCTTGCAGTTCCTTGGCTTGTAGCTACATCAGTTCAATTTCTGCCTCCAACTTCACACAGAGTGCTACCTGAATATCTTCACATCATCCTCCTTCTGTGTGTGTCTGTCTCTCTGTCCAAATTTCTCCTTTTTATGAAGGTACCACTCATATTGCATTAGGGCCACCCCGGCCTCATTTTTAACTTGATTACTTTTTAAACACTGTTTCCAAATAAGGCTACGTTGCAAGATACTGGTGGCTAGGACTTCAATGCATCTTTTTTGGGAGCACAATTCAACCCATAACACATGGCACAGTTGACCTTAAAAAGAAGGAGATTAGGCGTCAGGGTGGCTCAGTCACCTGATTCTTGACTTCTCTCAGGTCATGATCTCAAATTTTGTACGATGGAGTCCAATGCTGTCAGTGCAGAGCCTGCCTGGGTTTTCTCTCTCTCCCTCTATTTCTCTGCCCCTCCCCTCTCTCTCTCTCTCTCTCTCTCTCTCTCTCTCTCTCTGTCTCTGTCTCTGTCTCTCTGTCTCTCTCTCAAAGAAATAAATTAAAAAGATACTTAAAAAAATAAAAAGAGGGAGATTATGCACATGGGCCTAATCTAATCACATGAGCCTTTAAAAACAGATGACAATATCTGTAATTGTTATAGCTTCCTGGTGGATTTTCCTTTTCGTCATTATATAGTGTCCCTTTTCATTTCTTGAGACAGTTTTTGAATTAAAGTCTGTTTTGTCTGATGTATCCCTTCTCTCTTTTGGTTACCATTTGCGTGTAATATCCTTTTTATTTTACTTTCAGAATATTTGTGCCCTTATATCTAAAGTAAGTTTCTTGTAGACAGCATATAGTCGGATGTTATTATGACTTTTTAAATCTATTCAGCCATTCTGTCTTAGAGCTGGGGATTGAAATCCACTTAAACTAAAGTAATATTTCTAGAAAAAGATTTACTATCCCCATTGTCTTGTTTTTGTTAGTCTCATTTTGTTTATCTTTCCCTGTCTTGCTGCCTTCTATGTTTTGTTGACATTTTCAAAATTGCCACCATCTGATTATTTCTTTTGTGTGTGTGTATGTGTAACTTCTAGAGATATTTTTTTTTGTTTATGTTGTTACCTTTGGGCTTACACAAATATAGTTAAAAAAATCAATTTTGAACTGATAACAAGTCCCATCACATACAAACTTTGCACTTCAAATTCTTCCCTTTTTGGCCACATTTTATATCAATTCCTATTGTGTATATTTTAACATATTTTATTTTTTTAATTTTTTTAAGTTTATTTATTTAGAGAGAGAGGGAGTGAGTACGGGAGAGGCAGAGAGAAAGAGAGGCAGAAAGAGAGATCCCAAGCAGGTCTGCACTGTCCGTGCAGATCTTGATGCGGGGCTCAAACCTACAAACCCTGAGATCCATGACCTAAGCCAAAACCAAGAACTGAACACTTAACCAACTGAGCCACCCAGGCAACCCTAACATATTTTAAAATTATAGTTATTTTGAATACTTTTGTTGTTTTACTTTTTTACAAGAAGTAAAAGTATTTACCCATCGCTGTTACAGTAACATTCTTTCTTTGGCCATATATTTCACTTTTACCTATGAGTTTCATACTTTCTTATGCTATTCTGTTGCTGTTTAATGCCCTTTCATTTCAACTTGAAGAACACTCTTTAGCATTTTTAAATGTTTATTTATTTTTCAGAAAGAAAGAGAGTGTGAATGGGGAGGTACAGAGAGAAAGGGGGACAGAGGATCCAAGCAGGCTCTGTGCTGACAGCAGAGAGCCCCGTGCAGAGCTCAAATTCATGTACCCTGTCTTGAGATCATGACCTAAGCCAAAGCTGGTCACTCAGCCCACTGAGGCACCCAGGCACCCCTCCCTTTAGCATTTTTTTATGATTGATCTAGTGTTCATTAACTTCCTCAGCTTTTGTTTTTCTGAGACATTCTTCTTCATTTTTGAAGGACAATTTTATCAGGTGTAGTATTCCTGGTTGGTGGGTATTTTTGCCCCCCCCCCTTCAGCACTTTGCATATATCATTTCATTCTCTTCTGGCCTACAAGATTCCTACTGAAAAAAATCTGTTTATTGTCTTCTGGAGAGCCTCCCTTGTGTGTGTGACAAATTGCTCTTTTTTTCTGGCTTCAAAATTCTCTCTTTATCTTTTGATAATGATTATGATGCATGTTGGTGTACAATTCTTCTAATTCATTATATGTTGAATCCTTTAAACTTCTTGGATCTGGATGTTAATTTCCCTTTCCCACATTTGGGAAATTTTTAGCCATTATTCCTTTGAATAAGTAATAAGGAAATTTCTGGTCCTTTCTGTATCTCTTTACCTTATGAGACTCCCATAATGAATCCTTTTTTTTTTTTTTTTTTTTACTGATGTCCTATAAGTTCCTTAAATTCTTTACTCTTTTTTCTTTCTTTCTTTTTTTTTTTTTTTTTTTGTTTTTGTTTTTCAACGTTTATTTATTTTTGGGACAGAGAGAGAGCATGAACGGGGGAGGGGCAGAGAGAGAGGGAGACACAGAATCGGAAACAGGCTCCAGGCTCTGAGCCATCAGCCCAGAGCCTGACGCGGGGCTCGAACTCACGGACCGCGAGATCGTGACCTGGCTGAAGTCGGACGCTTAACCGACTGCGCCACCCAGGCGCCCCGACTCTTTTTTCTTTCTTTTAAAGTTTTCACTCTTCTGCCTGAATTATTTACAGTGACTTGTCTTTAAGTCTGCCAATTCTTTCTTCTGCCTAATATAGTCTGTTGAACCTCTTTGGTGAATTTTCCATTCACTTATTGTGTTCTTTAGCTCTGTGATTTCTGTTTGACCCTTTTTTATAATTTTTATTTCTTAAAATTCTTACTTTGTTCGTGTATTATTCTCTTGAATTCAGAGTATCTTTTTGACAGTTATTTTATTTTATTTATTTATTTTTTTTAAATTTTTTTTTCAATGTTTTATTTATTTTTGGGACAGAGAGAGACAGAGCATGAACAGGGGAGGGTCAGAGAGAGAGGGAGACACAGAATCGGAAACAGGCTCCAGGCTCTGAGCCATCAGCCCAGAGCCCGACGCGGGGCTCGAACTCACGGCCGCGAGATCATGACCTGGCTGAAGTCGGACTCTTAACCGACTGCGCCACCCAGGCGCCTCTTGACAGTTATTTTAAATTTTCTGTCAGATAAATCATGTAACTCCATTTCATTAAGATCAATTTATTGAGACTTGTTGCTTTGTTTGGGGCATCTTTGCCTGATTCTTCATTTTTCTGGACTTTCTGTGTTGGTGTCTGTATATGAGACAAGGCAGGCACCTCTCACAATCTTTATAGACTTGCTTTGTACAGGAGAAGTCTCCCATTTGTTAGCCCAGCTTGAAATTCTGGGGGCTTCAGTCAGTTCTTTCCCCAGGGAGAAGCAGGTAGGTGTGATTTTTGTCTGTTCAGTTTGTGCTAAGCTGGTGTGGAGGTGGGAAGCTATGGCTTTTCTCAGTCCAAACTGCCATCTCTATTATATTCTCCATGCAGCTAGATTATGCTGGACCTGTCAGAGCTCTAAGACTAGCATGATAGATGCCAGTTCTTTGGGAAGTGTCATAGAGGTTGGGGATTTAGATGTATGTATAAGGTCTTTCCCTCCTCAGAGGGAGGCTTGGAGCTGGGCTTTTTTTGTTTGCTTGCTCTGTGGTGAACAGGGAATGGGAGCAAGGGCTGTATGGTGTCTATCAGCCTGTGTCACCAACCTCATTCCTCCTCAAGTGGCTTAACTCTGCCTTTCCCATCAGAGATCCCAAACTGGCAAGACAAAATCCAGTATACTGGAGAACCCTTCAGGAGAGTTGGTCATTGAATGCACAAATCAACCTCTTCTCTCCCCTGAAAAAATCTGGATGCTGGGGGTCTCTTCCTGATTGTATGGTGCTATGTCAGGGGTGTGAGTTCTGGTGAGAATGTGTCTTAAGACTTTCTAACAGCTTTGGTGAGTCTGGTCTCACATTTGTCTGAGGTACAATAACCTTTTAGTTTCTGGATTTCTCACAAAATTTCTATAATTTTTTTTTTTTGGAATTGCCCTGTTTGTGTGTATTGAAAGTTTTTTGTACCCTCTCGCTGCAACTGTGTCTTTCTCTTCCCCACGGCTTCTGCTGGGGTATTCATTTCTGTGATAGTATATTTTTACATTATTTCTTTCCTCATCTCTACCAACTCATGGTTTTACTTATTTATTTTATTTTTGTTGTTTCACTGTATCTTTTCTAAACTCTTGCTATCTTCTTAGAGAAATTGTTTTTTTAAGAGGTGTTTTGTTATTTAAAATGTTAATTTGTCATGTTGTATTTGATCACAATTGTCATCTCTTCTATGGCAATACGTTTTTTGTGTGTTATGCATCTGAAATTTCTTTCTTGTACCAATTGTAGTTTTCTCTCATGCTACAACTATATGGACCCTGTGCTCTTTCTTTTTGAATTTTACACATATTTTATTGAATTCTTGGACTAATATTTGCAGGAGGATCATATGGGGATCAGAGGAGAGCCATGTTTCATACTACCAGATTTTTTTTTTCTGGATTATAATGAGCTTTATTTTGTAGCAGGGTTAGGTGTGAGTAAATACTTTTGGTTCTTATTTTCAGCTGGCCCATAGAGATTAGAAGCTGTAGGCCTGCCAACAATGCACAGTATCTCCTTTTTTTTCTGCCTTGATGACATACTGCCTCCTGCAAATATGTCTTGCCACTGCAGTTCCTCATTCAAGTTGACCTCCCTGGCATCAACTTGTTGCCAGTCGAGGTCCAGGAAGCTTCTGCTACCAGTTTGGTTTTATTTTGTAAATAACAGATTGCTGGATTTCTCTTAATAGTATATGCCACCTACTTTGGAAAGCTATACTTTTCTGGCTTTATCTGAGACCTACAACTTCAATATCCTCCTGCAGTATCTTTCTGCTCTCTTCTTTGACCTTCATTGTGTGTAGGGTTACAGATAGCTTCTGGCTTCGCAAAGATTAAAGTTTATCTTTCCATTATATTGCAATTGACATTGTGATATCTAAGGAGAAAATAAGGAAATTAAATCTTTGTTTTGTTATCTAAAAATAGGACATTAAAATTTAAAATTTTAAAGAATGTATTTAATATACCCTTCTCTGGATAAAATGTATTTAGTACTTCCCTAAACACTGGATATGTAGATTATGTGCAGTTACTCCCACTCCTGCATCACATTCTGAGGAATTACTTTCTAGTGAAATTGTTTTAAGTTGAATAATAAGACTAAAGGCCATGAATACTTAAGAATCAATATAGATTGACAAATTATAAAAAATATAAACCAATTTATGCATCTACCAAAAATATATAAACGGTCCGTAATCTCCATTCCCTCATGTACACCGAGTATTATTATATATTAAAATATATTTCCTAATTTCAAATAAAAATGCTACCTTGGATTTTAATTTACACCAAAACAGATAAAGAGATTTTTCATATTTTAGTGGATTATTTGTATTTTTATTTTGGGAATTGACTTTTTAAGTCTTTTGTCTTCATTTTTCTTTTCTGTTTTTAATCTGTAACCTTTTAAGACTCTTTCTATTAAGAATATTAAGACTTTGCCATCTATATTGAAAGTTTTTTTTCACAGGGTTTATCATTTACTTCTGAATTTTGTTTATATTCATTATTTACTTTTTAAAAACTTAGTTGTCTATTGATCTTTTTAAGATTTTTGTATTGATTTTATGCTGAGATTAGTGATCATTGATGAAAATTAAATGGGCTCTTACATATATGTTTTTTTTCCAGTAAATTTATGATGTTCTTAGAAACCACTTATATCTAACTCATATGACTTAGCATTATCCATCTTTATGCATCTGTAATATTTATTTAACCTCCTAAAAATTATGAGTTGTGTTCATAGTAGCCTAGAAACAGAAAATTCTCCCACTTTGTTATATGTTACATATCCTATCAATTGTAGTTGTATTTCATCTTTTCACTAGATTACAAAAACATGAACAAATAAAAAATAAAAGCAAATAATTAAAGGTTTCACCAAGTAATAAAAGCCCTCTCCCTAAAATACTAATTTCAGCATCCATACTTTGATATTGATTTTTTAAATGGATTTATCCTACAGGACACTGACACAGGTTCAAAAGCAAAGCATTCTCATTTGGTTTCAACCTTCTTGTCCCCATGCTGGTTTTGCATGCTGCATTTTACTTCCTTCTTTATTGTCTATTATGTTCCACCAGATTTAGCAGATACATGTGTATCATCAGGCACACTGCTTTTCCACTGACATTAACAGTGCTTATAGATCTGATGTGATTGCTAAAGCTTTTCTATAAACTGGTAAAAATGTCCTGTACATTCTATATAACATAGACCTAGCTTTAAAATATTCACCCAGCGAAAGTGACTTCAAAAAGACTACATTCTGCCTTAGTGCAATCAGGAGGAAGAAATTCACAGTTAAGGATCAAAGTTGCAAAACTCAAACACAATAGGACACTGAGCAGATAGCATTAAGGTGGCACCCCTATTGAGACTTAGGTGCATGAGGCTTTGAGCCTTGACTGTAAACTTGTGTTGACTTTGCTCAGAACCTACATTTTTATTTCATGAGTCTTTTGATGTGAATTTTGTTTCTCATTTTACTCCATTTAAATTAATAGGAAACCTTGCTGTGCTATGCCTGAACCCTCTTGTATATCTATCTAGGTTCAATGGAGCTAAACCTGTGATTTCTTTTATTTTATTTTTAATTTATAATGCTTGAGGATATCCCTGTGTATTACTCTTCTCAAGAGTTTAAGGTCTTTATGAGAATCTCCCTAAAGTCTCATGCTTTCAAAAAGATGACAACTTGTTTCCCCCAAACACAGGATTTCCTGGAAGCCCTGAGTTGTCCCACTAGATGCTTAGTTTAGGTGTAATTATCCTACACTTGAATTTGTTGTAACCTGACCTCTGTTCACGCTCCTGCAGAGAGATCCCTCTGTCAGTCCACTTAACCAGCTCCACTATTGTCTTCACTTACTTTTGACTTATGTGTTAATTATTCAGTGACTTGATGACATATCTGACTTGTCTTCTCCATCTTTGTGAGCCTGACATGTGGCTAGAGTTTCTCCCACCAGCTGAGTTTCTTTCATTTACCAAATCCTGTCTATTGCCTGGGAACACTTTTTCTTCTTTTGCAAAGAAGTTCTAGTCACAATTCTTGGCCCCTGTGACTTAACCATGGTTCTAATGGGTTGTCTCAACCTAGCATATTAGGCCATTTTGCCTGCCTAATAATTTAAACAATAGTTTCAAAAATCTGCAAACATCAGACTACTAAATTCTTCAAGGATAGGAGTTCTTGCAGCACTTTCAAAAATGTTTAACAGTCTGATGGAAATTTTAATTTCATAAATTTCAGCTCAGTACCCATTGACCCAAAGTTGTAATTATTTTCTTTGTGTTTAGAAAAATATGAGACAAAAAGTATTACTTACTGTAATTTAATATAGAAAAAAGTTCTGAAAATAAGTATCATGTGGCCAGTGGAGATGATAAATATTAAAAGGATTCCTAATTATGTTAACATATTCGTATCCACTACTCTCTAGAATCAATGGTGTCATTTATCAGTTTAATTCTATAATTCAGACTTAAATCAAATGGATTCTTATATGTTGTCTAAGGTATCTTCTCTCTGTTTTTTTTTTTTTTTTTTTTCTTTCTTCCTTGCTTCTGAGAAATTGAACTTTAAGTCCTCTTTACTTTTCAAAAGAAATTACATATGCTTTGGGAACTCCTATATTTGTCCCTTTGACAACTGCTTGCCTATTAAAAAAAAACTCAGGGGCCTCTGGGTGGCTCTGTTGATTAAAGTGTCTGACTGTTGATATCAGCTCAGGTCATAATCTCATCGGTCATGAGTTTGAGTCCTGTGTTGGGCTCTGTGCCCACAGTGCAGAACCTGCTTGGGATTCTCTCTCTCCCTCTCTTTCTGCCCCTTCCCCACTCGTGCTCGCTCTTCTCTCTCTCAAAATAATTAATTAATAAACATCAAAAATATCATTCTTATATATATGTGTATTTAAGACAACAGGATCCTGGGGCGCCTGGGTGGCGCAGTCGGTTAAGCGTCCGACTTCAGCCAGGTCACGATCTCGTGGTCCGTGAGTTCGAGCCCCGCGTCAGGCTCTGGGCTGATGGCTCAGAGCCTGGAGCCTGTTTCCGATTCTGTGTCTCCCTCTCTCTCTGCCCCTCCCCCGTTCATGCTCTGTCTCTCTCTGTCCCAAAAATAAATAAAACGTTGAAACAAAAAAATTAAAAAAAAAGACAACAGGATCCTGAAGAGTTAGGAAAATTAGAGAAGGAAATAGAATCTGTCTACAACTTTAATAGGTGAAGACCAGGTAGGGAGAACAAAGATTGGCTGGTAGTCTGTTAAAAACAAAAAGATATGAAAGAAGTAGGTCAGTGTTCTGATTAAGCAGTCAGACTGGAACAAACCCCACAGCCCGTCTTCCAGCAACAATGAGTAGGATGTATGTCTGGTATGGTTTCTTTTCACATCAGGACTGGCTGTGGGAAGCTTGGAGGTGATCAGCCAACGTAAAAGCCATTAATTAACATGTTTTCAATGTTATCTATATTTTTGGTTACATTTGTATCTCTTGCATATTTTGTTTTGTGAATTTTTTTGTTAGTGTCATGTGACCCCCTTTAAAGACTTGATACTCTTGCTATCTGAAAGCCATCACTGAAATTTAAATTCATATTTTTCCTTTATAAACATCTGTAAGTTTGCATTTACTCTGCAATACTTCGGGGAATACTCTCTATATTAACTGTACATTCCTCCGTCTTACCTGGGTTGAAGATATATATTACAGAAGAGATCTATCGAAGTGTGTTTAGATAGAGGATTAGTTATGAGCTATAAAAGCTGAGGCATTGATAGAGACAAAGGGCTCTGACACCTACATTTTGTCTAGAGTAGAGGCAAACAGAGAGATTCAACTGCGGTACCCTAATATGACCTCTTACAGCCTTTGTCTTGCTCAGAGAAGACATCCACCATAGTTGCTGGTTCCTGCTTCTGTTTACCCAAAGACTGAGACCGTCTCCCCATAGTAAGGCTTCCTTCCCCATTCAGGTATTAGTTGCAGACATTTTAAGATTTTCACCAGTGACTGAAATAATGAGATGTATCAGGTACAACTGAAGAGGTATCAGCCAATGTTATTGAGCAGACACAGCAAAAAAAAAAAAAAAAAATCTATTAAGTCATCTTTATTGTCACTTAAGGTCACGAGATCTGTGTATATATGTGTTTGTATTTTTATGTGTGATAGTGACTAATATGGGTGAGAACAAAAGGCAGGCTTTTATAATCCACCGATAAATGTGTCACCTGAGAGCCAAAAAGAGCTTCTGGCACATCATAGTACATTTGAAGAATGTGTCACCCCAGAGACAGGCTCATTGTTTGTAATCATTGTTAGACAAAGGCAGAAAATCTAAATCTGGACAAAGTTAAAATTCCCGGAACTAAACACTGTGATACTGGGAAATGATTTATGCTAGGAAGAAACTTGGACTGTTATCAATAAATCCTGACAAAGCAGACCACTGTGCTATAGATTATAAGGTAGATTCTGCCAAAGTGAATTAACCAGCCCAAAGTCTGTAAATAATCATGTTTTCAGAAGACACACATATTTTTAGCAACTTGAGAAACCAAGGACCTAACCTATGAACTGGAGAAACTTTGTAAAACCTTTGGATAATGAAACTTGCATACAGAATGGGTTATATTTAAAACAAGTCAGACTTATGAGTTTTGCCTCTTTATGTGATTTCCGGGTGATTCTCCCAAGTCCCAGACCTGCGTTTTCAAGTCTTCATGACATTTTTCACCCGGGTGGAGAGTTGCTAATGCTGCTAACACAAAATATACCAGCGCCACTCATCATTTTCACCCCACAGTTTAGCTCTTCCCCTCGACTTCTTGCTGATGATTTCCGATACTCATTTTTAGTCACAGAAGCTCAAGACCTCTGAGTGCTCTTTGATTTATCTCTCTCCTTTTCCCCATTACCAATGATTCATCAGGGGCTGTCAATTCCTTCTCCCTACTGTCTCACACCGCCCTTTCTTCCTGTACATTACCCCAGCCCTAGTTAACAGTCTTATTACTGCTTACCTAAACTACTGCTATAACTCTTCTGCCTGCCTGCAGTCTCACTTCTAATCTACTCATTCTGCATTTGGCTGCCAAATTAATCTTCCTAAAGTACAGCTTTGATTATGTCACCCCTGCTCAATAACCTTCAAATCTCTCTTCTTTGCCTACCAAATACAGTTCAAACTTTTTAGCCTTTGACATTATGATCTAGGCTTATTTTTATGGGTGTAGTATTAATATTTTTCTCTTGTTGAAACTCTAGCAAAACTGAACAAATCAACATTCTACATCAAGCCTGGAAGCTTCCTTCCACCAAAGGTTTTAATAATTTTTTTTTTCTGCCTGGAATATTTTTAATGCTGTCTACTAAAATCCTCTTCAGCTCTTCCAGGGCAGCTTTGGCTTTCACTGAAGGATCTTGGATACACAGGCTAGAGTGTTCTCATGAGCACATATGAAGACTTATAAGGTATGGAGTGAAGACAGAGTTGGAATATAAGGGGAGAAAATGGATTAATAGGGGTTGGAAGTCAGAGGCAAGGAAGTTTGGGAAGTCTGAGAATTCTAACTTTGAATCTGATATACCAGTTCATTGTGAAATTAAGCTTATAAAGGTAGGATGAAAAAACATTTTATTTAATAGTTTGAAAGTCTAATTTCTAAATACTCAGACATGTGATATGCATGCCTCTATTTATAACCCTTCTCTGGGCCTTAAAAATATCAGAAGCAGGTTTGCTTTTTACCTATATAACCCAAGGCTTGAGCACATTGTCTGTCATCTTGGCAGATCTTTATTAATATTTATTGACTGTAGGAGGTAATCGCTGTTTTTTCTTTGAAATTCCTGAGTGTGTGTGTGCGTGTATACACACACACACACACACACTCTCTTTCCTATGGTGCTAGTTACAGTCCACTTTAATATCTTGAATTTTATATTTATATTGCCATCTACATGGGAATCTCTGTGAAAAACGTATATGCAATGCTATGGGTCCTATCTTGCTCACATAGTAATGGAAGTTAGAAAAATTTATTTTATGAAAAAACAGAAACCCAGAGTTTGCTTTAGAAGAGATATTTGGACTGAGGGATATGAGAGCTGTGGGATACCTCAGAGACTAATAAAGTGACTCCAGGAAAGTTAGATAACTTATTCAGAGCTCATGACTATCACCTGTGGGGCTAGAATTTAAACATTCTGATGGCCTCCTCTCCAGGTACAGGCTATGTTAGCACACTGTGTTAAACATTAATCAGGAATTGTCAGTAAGAAAGACATAGGATTAATATCGTAAATAGCACTGTGCCTTTTCATGAATGCTACAGTCAATTGTGAAGTAGAATAAAGACGTTAAGCTTATAAAGATTGAAACTTTCTAGAGGAGTCTAGTTTGTTCATATCCATAATTGACACACATTGAAAATTTAACCAAGTGTGCCCAGTGTTGACATACAGTTTTTCCAGAAGACAGAGGGATTATGTTACAGCAGCTGTCTCCATAAAGATTTAGTATTGATGTCACTTACAACATCCAGCCTGACTATGTGTTTGTATAAGACATTATTATGAGCAAATATTGTCAGGTTAGGGCTAATTTCTATAGTATTAAGGCACTTGAAAAAGACTGTTTACAATCCTAAAATTTATTTAAGTATATAAAACATAACTCCTTGAAATGTGTTTGAACATATGAATCACAAAGCCTTTGCCCTTGGTGATATGTATATGTACACACACACACACACACATATGCATTGCAATATAGTTATCTAATTGGTGTGGTGGGGAAATAAACTCTTTGAAGTTGTAATGGTCTGTGAGATGCATCTCAATACTGGTTCCATAGCACTTGATGTCATTATTTAGGAAAATAAAACATAGTGATATTTCGTTGTTTCAAGCTATTAGCAAAAGAAAAGAAGGTTAACGTGTTTGACAATGTATACTCGTTACTTGTGTTAAGGAAATATGAAGTGAAGGAAACTTGGTGGTTAGAGAACACAATGTGGCAGTCATTTCTAAGAGGTTAAATTTCCTTCCAGAGGGTTGATATCGTGACGGCACTTAGCCTAGGAGTTGCATATATAAACTGAATTTTACTGTTTTATTTCTAACACCTTAGTTCATATATCTCCCCTCCTTGATAATACTCAAAGTAATAGGGGAATGGAATTAGGCATATTTCTGAAACATGTGAATGAGACTAGAGAGCTAGGTGTCCTGATACCTCATCTGATTGGATATTTTAAAGTCCTTCTTGTCTGGGATGAGATTGTGTGGTTTGCTGATCTAATAAAGAAGGATGAAACTTTGTCATCTGTTACTAATTTTGATTGGATGATACCAAAGTACATTAAACAACAATAGAAAAAAAGAAAGGTAGATTACCTAAGGGAGTTCTGTTCACATTTATGCTTTCAATAATTCAGACGTACAGATTCTGAAGTGAAGTGTCCCTAGATTGTGCTTAAGTATGAGGATTTTGAACTTGATATGGTTTGAAACAAGGCTGCTGAAGTGCCATGCTAGGATGGAAATGGCAGTAGAACGGATGCATTTCCAGGGCGCATTTACAGCACACCTTGCTGAGACCGTGGCCAAGGGAAATGGAGCAGCACTCTTGAGAAAGGCGTAGGAGAATTGCCACATATCCCTGAGTTCCCTGGAGTAGCAACCCTGTTTCCAGCTATGTAGCTGCTATCCTGAGGTCCCTCAGCACAGCTTGCTATCTCAGGTATCAGACTGTACACCTGCTGGGAAGTGGTTACATGAGCCTCAGGAGTCTCCTGTGCTAATCGAGGGAACTACTAATTGTGTCTTTTCCCATCTAACTTAGACACCTGCTTCCTTTTCACTTGGCTGATCTCCACCTATGCCTCGAAACTAATGACTTCGGTGTGATCTCATCTTTTTCACTTATCCTCCTGATATTGTAATTAAATGATACCCTGGTATGCTATCTGCCACAGTGAAGGATTCGACATCAATTTTGGACTTCATTGCTCAGCATTTAGATATCAGGGTACCAAAAGACTTCTCTATAAGGCAGAACTCCAGGAAGTTCAAGTTCAGATGAAATAGCACTGTTCATCTTAATGTCTCAAAATTCTGATTTATTGAATTTCATTATTTTAAAATTAGATGTTGTTATTAAGTAATGGATAATATGCTTCTACATGTAATTATTTCATATGAAATATGACACAACATGGAGAAAATGGGAAAAAAAGTGATAAATGCCAACCTGGACACATAATTATAGCTGTGTCTACAAGTGTTATCTCTGGCTCTAGATTGCCTAGATTTGAATATTCTCTCTGCTACTGATGAGCTGTGTGACTTAAGCAAGTTACTTAACATCTTTGTGACTTACATCCTCATTTGTAAAATGAGAGTAATCACGGTACATATCTCATAGGTTTTTTATAGGCACAAATAAGTTAAGATATTTAAAATACTTAGAAAAATGCCACATAAAGAATCTTAACCATTTTTTTTAATGTTTTGTTCCATTTCTAATTGCTTTTCCTGGTATTTTTTTGCATAAATTATATTTTGACTATGTTTTGTTTTAATTATGTAAAATTATAAACAGTTCCATGTGTAACATGTTTTTCTAAACAATATTTTGAAGAACTAAATAATTTCCAGTTGAACAAAGGTGGTATGATATATTTAACCATTTTCTGCTTAGCGAAGTTGTTTACTGTGTTGGAATTTATAATGAATCAGTATATCTCTTTTTAGATAAAATAGTTTTCATAATTGAATTAATTTGTAGAAGTGGAATTCTTGGGTTAAATGGTGCAAATATTTTAGAGATGTTTGATTTTCTAAACTGCAGCAGCACTTTAAATGTCCATTACAGTATATATGATCATTCAAATTTAAATGAGACTTAAATAATGCAGTGGGATAGAGTTTAATTGCTTTATTTTATTAGTAAATAGAGGAAGCTTATCTGAAAAATATCTGCCTGTTTTGAATGTATTGTTTCAAAAAAGGATTGAGCAAGATGACAGTAAGTGAAAAGTTTATATTGAAACTTATATACATTAGTCTGTTTTAATACTGAACACTGCTTTTTTTTAGCGTGGGGCTCGAAAACTTGAAATTTCTTATGACCTAATTATTCTTAAATCTTATCTTAGTTTAATAAGATTTTTTGATACTGTTTTAAAGATTTGTAATTGTGCATTTCTGGAATTCATGAATTTCCCACAATTTCTTTAATGTTTACTGTTTTCATGCAGTTTTATTTCTGATTTCTCTTCTTTATTCATTCAACTGTTATTTTTTGAGCATCACTGTTTGCTAGGTTCTTCGGGTAAAGAGGTAAATCAGAAACTGTCCTTGTTCTCCAAGAACTCTCAGCCTAGTGAGGGAGAGAGGCAAGTGGAAGAGGGAGGTGATCAGTAGAAAAGTGTCTACAGCAGGTGAGCGGAGGCCTGAGAGATAAGAAACTGTCTAGTTACAGAGGGTGAGATGGAAGACATTCAAGAGAGGAGATACGTGCTACAAGTTCATATCTTGTAAGGAGAAGTTGTCTCTATTTTCTTCTAATATATTCTATTTGAAACTAAAAACCGTTTCATTATTCTGCCAAAATCATGATAGCACATCTTATAGGTTATACTCTGAGGCTTGTGAGGGTTGAGTGATAACAAGGACTTTTACCCTTAGCTCCTCCCATTGACAAGATTGATGTCCTAAAGTGAAGTTAGAGAAAGCAGGGAGCTATTACCTATGTCTTCTGTATTGAGATTTCATCTGGAGTGTAATCTCCCAACCCTCAGAAAGCCTATTATAAAACACCTCTCTTCTTTCCATCTCCCCTGACCCACCCGTATTTAAACATCATACATCACATAAATGTAAGTACATAATTTTTATCCCAGTTTTTGAAGTTTGTTCTAAGTCTCTATAGCATTTCCTGCCATTATAATCTAGGATGAGCAATATGTTACTCTTGCCTTTTAGTCCCATCTAAAGTTGGCAGTTTTAGCAAATAAAAATACAGAAAAAATAAATTTGAATTTCAGATTTAAAAAATGAGTAATTTTTTTAAGCATAAGTATGTATCTTGCTATATTAGGGACATACTTCTACTGAAAAATTACTCATTGCTTATCTGAAATTAAAATGTAACTAGATGTCCTATATTTAATCTGGCAATTCTAATCCAGTCCTTAGAGTAGGACTGACATAAACTGCCCATACAATGGCTGTTTACCCTTGACTCTATCTCCCAAGAGCTAAATCATGAATAGAGGAGAGCTCCTCCCAAGTGGGAACAGTCACTACTGGACTCCATCTAAAGTAGTCGTAGTAGCATGGAGAGGAGAGAGGATAATAAGAAAATACAAAAGAAAGTATCCCTTGAGAAAGAAAGAACTTCCCCACTTCCTTCTCCCACAAAAGCTCCACCTTTCTATAAATTGTACTTTTGAACAATGGAAGTGGCTTAAATTAGAGGCTAGTCAATTGTCAAAGATACATTTTCTAAGATTCTTTCTCGTGTTACAACTGCAGAGTAAGCCAAAACAGACATAGGGGTGAAATGAAAAGAAAGATACCTCTTCCCTAGATTCCTTTGTTGCTAAGAAAGTGAGAAAGAACAGCCTTCAGTGTTCCCCAAAGTGGCACTGCTCTGCTAAAGTGTAATATCTGGGATTCACATGACTTAGGATATAGGCAGGCAGCCTGTGTAAGGCCCTAACATATTCATTTTAACCTCTTGCAGAGTGTAATTGTCGAGAGAAGTGGGATTCACAGTTATAAAGAGTCTGTGCCAGTGACAAGTTCCAGGGTGGCCTAAATCATAGAGGTGGAACCATATACCAAAGACCAAGAGAACAAAGTCAGACAGGAATCAAAGTATGGCATTATGTACCTGGGCAGTGGGTGGGGCTACATGGCAGGAGACTCTTTACTTGTACGTGACCTGACTTTGGGGTACAAATGGCCTTTAAGTTTCTGAAGATGTTTAAGCACAAAAAGAAGAAAGTCTGTATTCACCTATCACCCTGAGCAAAGATTTAGCAGATGAAACCACAGGTGTTTTACTCAAAAGAACATGAGGGGAAGACCAGAGTCGGTTAAATGTTTCATTTGTTCCTCATAAAAATCTCTAGTCAAGGACATTCCAAGACCTTTATAGATTTTATACAACATTCAGTGTTTGAAAGAAACTTTTCCATTGCTTCCGTCTATTCTTAGATATTTATACTTAACTCAAGCCTAACCATTTAAAATACACTACACACTGTACAGTCCTGAAGGCAGGTTTGTAAATACTTGAAAAATTTTATCAACAGTTTATTACTAGAGTCTTTTACTTATTGTGTATAAATGGTTGTTATACACTCTATACCCCTTTCTTGTGCAAAGAAAATTCTCAACTGTGCAAAGACTCAGAAAATTATATGGAACAATGCCTTCTAGATTTCAAAGGAGGAAACAAAATGAAAAGCTCCAAATAGGGAATCATAATGTAAAAGGACTTGCAATATATATTACTGCCAATTAAACTTTTTATTAAGTCTAAATAATTGTTTTAAATATAATTTAATATAAATATTTTTGATTTTTTTTTTTTTTTGAGAGAGAGTATGAGCAGGGGAGGGGCAGAAAGAGAGGGAAGGAGAATCTTAAACAGGTTCCACACCCAGTGCAGAGATTGATATGGAGCTTGATCTCATGACTGAGAAAATGACTTGAGCCAAAATCAAGAGTTGAATGCTTAACCAACTGAGCCACCATGTGCCCTCATATAAATATGTTTAAAATACTATTTGGTCACTAAATTGTAGTAATGTAGGTAAGAAGTAGGGAAATGGACAAGAAGAAACAATAAATGGGTACAATCAAAAGAGGCATCTTGACTTTGGTATTGACAATCAGTGATGTGGAGGTGAAAGTGTATTTTTTTAAAAAAAAAATCATGTGTCTATTCTATCCCTGAAACTTTAATAAAGAAAGAAATCATGCAGCAAAAGACAAAATAGAAGGGATACAAAGGAAGATGTTTAGAGTCCTATGAGAACACAGACCAAATTTTTTTGTTATGGTAGATCAAAAATAAAACTCTGTATTCTTTTCAGTATTGAAATTGAGTAGTCTAGATGCTCTATAATCCAAAAGTAATACTAAAAATTTCAACAGGAAACTACTTAAAAATGTAAAATACTCTGAAATAACTAGTTAGTAAAAATAGACATCTAAACTAGTTTTAATGACCCTGGACACATCTTTTGTGAATGTTGTTTCCATTCAAGAGACTGTCAACTTTTTATTGAGTTAGCGATGGTGAAATAGAAGGTAAATGTGTAAAAATCAATTGCTTTCCAAACCAGTGGTGACCATTAGAAGATATAATGTGAAGCATTGTTTATACTAAAAAGCAGTGTTTATATTCAATACTCATATATTATTTATAAATAACCCTAACAAGGAAATGGGTAAGACCTGTAGGGAGAGCTTTATAAAATTTTACTGAAAGAGAGAAAATATTCAGGTAAACAGAGAGTTATACCATGTTTCTAAATGCAAAGCCTGAATAATGTAAAGGTAAATTTTCAAATTAATGTGTGGGCATGAGACAACATGCTCTTAGAAAACACTTGACCTGTATATATTCCTCATTGCTTCTATCATTTTGGTTCTACTTATGCTTCTACTGTCAAATGGAATTGTGTTTTTAAGAGACATTAAGCATAATGACTCCATATTTTTGTAAAAGTTTTTATTTATTTATTTTGAGAGAGAGAGTATGAGCAGATTGGGGGTACAGAGGGAGGTGAGAGAGAGAATCCCAAGGAGACTCCACACTGTCAGTGCAGAATCCGACACGGGGCTCGAACTCATGAACTGTGAGATCATGACCTGAGCTTAAATCAAGAGTCCTTGGATGCTTAACTGACTGAGCCACTCAGGCACCCCTCAGATGGAATTATTAAAGATATTTCTGTGATAATACCCTGAGCAATATTGCCTAATCGTTAAGTAGCAATTGTTCAGTTACACCTTGGAATATCATATGCCACTCTAAAGTGTGTGTGCTGGGAGGGGAGTGGGGATCACAACCCATGAAGTTCTCTATTGCACAAAAATGAAGAATGATATGGGAGTTCTCCTAATGGATGATTTGCCCAGATGATAATTCCCTTAATTGCTTGCCTATATGGCTTAAAATCTTGCCAAAAATTAAGCACTTCTGATTTTAAAGAGCCTATTAAAGAAGGCCTGCAGTTACTTCACCAAGGCTGGTGAGTCAAGTGGTTTGGATGGTTGTATCTTTATTGCCTCAGAAACTGCAGTTGTGACCTCACTCTGCACTTCCAGGTCTTCTCCAGAGTGGACAGCATTGCAGCCCAAGCAGAGCTCAGACAGGCTGGCAGCACTCCGGAGAGCTTATCTAAATGCCAAGTGTTTTCCTCAGGTTCCTGTATATAAATAGAATCCCATCTCTAAGGCAGAGAGGGGCATACAGGACCAGTCATATAATCTAATTTTTCCTGCTTGACACCTGTATCTAGGAAAGCCTTGTGTTTTAAGAGAACACATGCACATGTGTTGGTCAGGGAACGTGAAGAAAGACTATACATCTGCCAGCCAGTTTAGCTCTCTGAACATCTGGATTGAAAAGCCTTTGGGTCAGACATGTGGACAGTTACAACCTAGGCATGTTTGCTTGGGATGCCCTTATGAAATATGCTTTATCTTATTCTCTGGCAAAGCATCTGATTAGTTTACTTCGTATCTCTTAATACTACGTGGTTAATTATTATTTCACATGTTTAGGTTTTTTGGTTTTTGTTTGTTTAGTCTGTGTTTGATGGAGGAATCCTATCTTGTTCACCATTTTATTCTTAGCTTTTGGCAAGGTAGCTAAACCACAGTAGATAACTCAAGATAATATATTTAATAAACAAATGAATCTACAAAAGTAGATAACTCAAGAGCATATATTTAATAAACAAAAAAAATAAGTGAATAAATAAATACTAAAGAGATGGACTATTTAACAGATGGTGTAGAGAAATTTGGCTGCTTGGTAAAAAGAAAAAAAAAAACAACAACCACCCAATGTTAATCACATCTTTCTAAACAACATAGATTTGTAATCTGAGTAATTTGTTACTAAGATACACAAAAGAAGTAGATTGCCACCAGATTTTGAAAATATATGTGGTGTAGTCTGGCTGAAACTACAGACTACCTGTTCTACAAGAAACTCACTCCAGGGGTTCCTGAATACACTGTCAAACCCTGCATTCCTCAAGATCAGCTGAACCTGATGTGTGAGGGGCCTCCTGAACTGCCTGTTCCTAGAGACTTGCCCCAAGCATTAGGATGTCCCCAGCAAGGAAATGAACCATTGTGTCTGTCTCAAATTAAAGGTCAGTAAAACACAGGCCTTCACCTGCAGAAATAATTTGTCATGGAGATGTTTTTTCCCTTGGACAACTCTCTATAGACCCAGGAAGCTCTGGGGAAGAGTGAATACAACAGAGTGGGGGATGAGGTACCCCACTTCTTGATGTCCATGCCTTCGAGTTATCCACTTTCTCCCTTGAATGTGGGTGGAACCTGTGACTTCTAACCAATAGACTTGGCAAAAGGGATGGATGTCAGTTTCATGATTATGTAACATTGTATGGGACAGTTTTGCTAGCTTGTAAGTGACTTGTGAAGTGCCTATGGAGAGGACCACATGACAGGGAACTACAGATGACCTTTTGTGGCTTCTGCCAGCAAGAAACCAAAGTCCTGTGTTCTATAGCAACTAGAAAATGAATTCAGCCAGCAACCTGAGGGAGCTTCAAAGCAGATTCCCCCCCATCCCACCCCAAGTTGAACCTCCAGATGAGAAGGCCGCCTGTCTGACGCCTTGATTAAAGACTGTGAGACCCAGGGTAGAGGACCCAGTTAAGCCGTGTCTCATCTCTGACCAATAGAAACTGGTAAATAATAAATGTGTGCTATGTTTAGCTGCTAAGGTAATTTGTTATATAGTATAAAAAAACTAATATAACAGATTAATTTAATAATTTAAAGATATTCATTGAGGCTCCTGAGTAAAATTGAGTAAACCAGCTATGCCTGTGTGTCCAAAAACTGTCAATTACTAAATAAATTGTAATACAATTACATGAATATTCAAAACCATTTAATTTAATGACATTGACAAATGCTCATTATATTGGTGATTTAAAGTGAAGCTCTAAAACCAAAAATGACCATAACAATATTCACCAAGGTATTAACAATTGTATCTGCACCATAGGCTTATAGACGTTTATTTTCTGCTTTATTTTTTTCTAAAATTTTCACATTCAGAAAGTACATAGAAAATATCTTGTTCTTCATTTCATCTTTGGTCATATATTAAGTCGTTCTACCTTTGGTTAGTGAGCAATCCATGGCACAGTTCCCTCTTTGGAGAGGTGGAGTTAGATGTGTTGAATTACCTTGGAATCTGCTTGGTTGAGAAGACCATTTCCATCACTTAAAAGCACTCTAAACTTATCAAGTATCTAATTTTCAAGTTTCCAAGCTTATCAAGTTTTCTAATTCTTATCTGTTTCTAATTTTTTCCATCTGAAAAATTGAGATATTATCATAGTAGGTTTATGTTATAAGGCTGTTTAAAAGATTAACAAATAAGTTAATAAAATAAAAGACTTATAAGTGACAAATACTCAAAAGCAAATGTTCTCATTAAAGAGAATGACAACAACAACAAAACAACAACAACACAAAAAATTCAAAACTAAGAAGCGAAGACAAAGATATCAAGCCCCTTCCAAATTCTCTCACTTTTCAGTGTATAGTTTAGAACTAAAGAATTCTATCTGCACATATAAATCAAATGATGTAGGATATATATTGTGAGAGTACTAGAGATTGGTTATTCTTCATCTTTTGACCTTTATTTTTCATTCTGTTTTCTTTTTCTTAATAGAATAATAAAACTTTAAAACTGAGAGGTCTTTGGACATCCTGTAGTCCCTTCTCTGGTTTTCCATTTCCATTTTGCAAGTGTGACTGGTGCTATAACCGTGGGAATGCTAACACTGAAACCATCAGAAAGGTCTGCCTTTTATTCATTTATAAGATCCTCAAATCTAGGAACTAATCATCTTCTCACTCTGTCTCTTTCTCTTTCTCTCTCTCTCTCTCTCTCTCTCTCTCTCTATCCCTTCATCCCTCTCTCCTCTCTTTACACAAACACATACACACACACACACACACACACACACGTGCACACACAGTGATTATGCACGTGTTTGTTTTCCATTTCTTTAGTTACAAGCTCACTTATCAACAATGTCAAAGCTTTTCCTTTTGTGACTCTTCCTGAAGGAAATGTTTATTATGAATTTTTAAAATCCACAACCAAAATAGGATTTCATAAAAGAAGTGCTGACAGAAACTTATTTATTCTCTTGAGAATGCAACACTGTGCATAATAAACATTTAGTAAATTGTTAAACAGCATATGATGATATGTTAACATAAATAAAAGAGAGTGCTTAAATGAATTTTTATTCCTTTTGTTTTTCCCTTGCTGAGTTGCAGAGCCATTTCAATAAATAAAAAGACAATCGTGGGAAAAGTGAGAGCAGAATTCACAAAAAAGAAGTCCATCCCCCCAATTCCTGTTCTTTTTCTTCACACCTTTTTGTTTGTAAGAACTTGTTTTTTCTGTGAAGAACAATTACCACCACCTCTATAACAACAATGGCAACAAGAAAAGGTAGTTTCCTAAGAAAAGCAAAGACTAAAGCAGTTTTAAATAAGCACTTTGCAAATCTGGGGACAGGTTTAAGCACTTAAGGAATCTCTTCATTCACAGTAATAATACTCTATCAGACATGAAGGAGCCTTTTTTATGAGCAGGGTCATTAAAAATAGCTCCTATGAAAGTTTACTGGAAAAAGAAACCAATGGGTACTGCTGGGCATATTGATGAATTCATTGCAAAATATAAGTATTATTTTGGATAAAGCATGGGTAGCCTTTAAAATTAATTAAATGCTCAAGATATTTGAAAACTTTCCTTTAGAATTAACATTTTTTAATTCAGTTGGCAAAATTCTGCTAAGCTTTCAAAATGAGTATGTGAACATAGGCACAGTTGTAGAGTTTTCAGAATAGTAAACTGTCTTGCCAAAGAAGTTATCTGATTTGTGAATCTATTGTAACAGCTTTTTGGGAGCCAGTACCTAACTTTTTAAGTGTCTCATTTTCCTCCCTTTTTGAGAGCCTTGTAGGTGAGAGTAAAGCTGCTATGCCATGAACTTATAAGCATTTCCTTTTATAAACCTACATATGAGCTTAGCTGCATGTGTATTTCTACATATTTATATTTTGTATTTAAACATATTTTAGTTCTTCAGATTTTACAAGTTTGCTTAGAGTCCAGTGATACGCACTGTAAGAATTCAGTTATGATGGGTCCTGGAGCTCATTTTCTAAAAATCCTGGAGCAATCCTCAAAATCTTCAACTCAGGACTTAAGGGAATGCATTTTCTTTATTTGTTGTTGATGAGGACTTTACACTTACTACATACTGAGATTTGGTACTCTTTTTATTTTTTATTTTTCTTGTAAGTAGAAGGTATAGTTTTTTTTAATTTTTAATGTTTATTTTTGAGAGAGACAGAGTGTGAGTGGAGGAGGGGCAGATTGAGAGGGAGACACAGTCTGAATCTGAAGCAGGCTTCAGGCTCTGAGCTGTCAGCACAGAGCCCAATGCAGGGCTCAAACCCACGAACCTGAGATCATGACCTGAGCCAAAGTTGGACGCTTAACTGACTGAGGCACCCAGGTGCCCCAAAGCTATCGTTTCTGAAGCTATCTCTACTAGCTATCAGTTTAAAAAGTCATGAGATTTTGAAAAACTCTAAGGTGTAGATGTGATTAAAGAGGCAAAATTGCCTGTCTTTCGGAAAACTGTCAAATATGGCAAGTGACTTTTTAAAAGTTTGTTTATTTGTTTGTTTGTTTATGAGGGGGGAGGAAACACAGAGAGGGAGAGAGAATCCCAAGCAGGCTCTGTGCTGTCAACACATAGCCTGATGTGGGGCTCAGTCTCATGGACCATGAAGTCATGACCTGAGCCAAAATCAAGAGTTGGGTGCTTAACCAACTGAGCCACCCAGACACCCCAGCAAGTGGCTTTTCTTAGCATAATGTATGAAAGGCACCCACACACCTGCTTCATCAACCTGATAGCTGAGCTAGCACCTTTCTGAATGTTTTTCAGGTCCTCTTCTACAGTCTGAGGCCAATAACACTTTCTCTGAAAGGAAATACATTTTTTTCTCCCTCTCAAATTTCATATGAAGGATTTTTTTTTCTCTTGAAGGCTATGTGTAAGATTTTGCCTATTGTGCATCTTTTCTGTTTCTCTAAGCCGGCATAGATTCTATCACACAGATAGGGTGGACTCTGTATTACAGGGCTGGTAATGTGAAGCAGCTTTTACTACATCCTAATGTAGGCTATTTGACAAGATACATTACTTGTTTGTATTTTCATTTCTTAATCTGTAACTATTACATATGATATAAATAATATAAATAATAAATACATATAGGAATAAAATAAATACTATATGTAAAGTGTCTGGAACATAATAAGTACTATTGTATATTATCACTCTGTCTTCCCTCTTTTTTTTCCCCCTACATAATGATAGAGTTATCTTCACTGAATATTAGTAATAAAAGTGTTTTAGAGTTAAATTACTTGGTTATAAATTTTTCAAATTTATTTGGATATGATACATGTTTATATGTTGCTTTTGAACACTAGGGCAGTCCCTATTTTTTTTAATGTTTATTTTTTCAGAGAGAGAGAGAGCAGGAATGGGGGAGGAGCAGAGAGAGAATGAGACACAGAATCTGAAGCAGGCTGCAGGCTCTGAGCTGTTAGGGCCTGACATGGGGCTCAAACTCATGGACCATGAGATCATGACCTGAACTAAAGTCCAACACTTAACCGACTGAGCCACCCAGGCACCCAAATCCCTATTCTTTTTTAAACATGTGTTTTCTGTTTCCATTTTCCTTTGATACTGGATAACTGCCTACTAGCCATAAAAAGGGACTAATAACTTTGGGGGGTTTCCTGGCAACATATGGTTTAGTGTCTGTAGACTATAAGTGTTACATCATGATCAGTGAAATATCCTGTACCCCTCAAGGGACCTGAAATTTCCTTGATGACTTGTCCTTCCACTCTCATATGAATGAAAGAAATAATAGGGGAAAACAGGAAAAAAATTGTAATTGTCAAAAGAGGCTCAAGAGGAAGAGAATGCTTCATTGCTAGAGAGAAAAGGTAGAAAAGCATCTTTAGATTAGACTGTTCAGTCGCTTAAGAGTAATTCATAACCACCCATCCCAAAATGTAAGCTGTCAGCAAGCAGAAGATGTATAAGGTATGGTAAGTGGAAACAAGACTGCTGATCCATCATTTACAATTTAGTAGGCTAATAACATTCTTATATTCTTCTTTGAAATATTAAAAATATGTATAAAATGAATCTGAGTGTCATTCCACTATAACGTAGTTCTGGAAATTCAGGTTGATACGTATCTAGGGATTTTATTTACTGATGTTTTGACATGAAATTTTGGTTGTTGCTGAATGAAAACTTAAAACCTATTCCTCTGGAATTTAAACAGATTTGGCCTAGCTTCCTTGTATATCAATGGCAATTGTTTCATAAATATTTTGTTTGTTTGTTTTTACATATTCTTATTTTGCTTAGGGACTTTAAAGTGAAGTCTGAAGCTAGCTTTCCTAGTCAAAAAAGGCTATTAAGAAATGCTGGTTATAGTTTACAGAATTTTTTTTGTACACATTGTAGTGACTGCCTAATTAGGGAAAACCTGGGGAAAATTGTTTTGGGGTGCAGTAATGGGATGACTATAGCAGAACATAAACTTTTTAGAAAGTAGAAACTTTTTCTTTCTAGGTCCCTAGAGATGAGAACGTAATGAGGCACATAGTGATGTTCAAAAAATATTTGTTAAATCAATATAATATTTGTACTCAGTGTAATCTTCTATGGAGTATAAAAGATATTTAGTTTAATAAAAAGGGATTCAGAATCATGTACTACTGCTATTTCATTTTAAAATGAAGCTCAGAAATTTAAGATGATTTTCTCAAAGTCACACAGTAACCAAAAGTAGCTGGGATTGATGGAGAAGATGCATCCAAAATCTTTTTTCTAGAAAGACTGAACAGCCTCTTTGGGAAGAATACATCTAAGGAAAGAGGACCCCAGGCATGATGCATGTATGCTAGGAATGTCCTGAAACTGGAGTGAAGTATTCTGGGTCCAGCATGATGGCTCTGACTCTGTCCCCGGTCAGGTCCCATAGACTCATGGGAGAAGGCCACGAGAATAATATGAAGGAGTCGATTCACTAAGCTCTATATAAACCTTTGGGGCACAGCAGAATGACTTTGAGTTTCTGTTAATTGCATCCTCTTTCTGTTAAAGAGTATTATACAGAATTATTTTATTAAGATCATTGCTGTCATAGCTATGGGGAAATTTAATTACTTAAATTGCTAAATACTACAGAATATAAATATATAATACAGTATTATTCATAATTAATTTCTAGTAGTTACAGAAATTATAGATTAAGAGTCTGATAAATAAAATATATGGTGAAATATATTCAGTGACTTATTGATATAAAAGGTACAATACTCCTACCGAAGACCTAGTGGATTGGATTTCTTTTCCATTTTAGAGAAAGATAAACTAACTTTAGATTGTTACAGAGGAAAATGAATCATAAATATGGTAAAAACATGTATATGCACAGATATTTTGTGGCAAATGTTGAATCTCAGTACAAACACTTAGGTTATGCTTATCTGGATCATTCTTCACTTTTTTCCTAAAGCTATCAATTTGATTTCACAATACAATTAACTTGACTTGGTTAAAGTGTAGGATTATTATTTACCATTTAATAAAAATAGAATTCTAGGAAAGATAAAAATTACATAACAAAGTTTTGTTGGTATTTATTGGCATGCAAGGGTTGAATTAAAATTGTGTTTTTCCTAACTTACATATAGATTTAAAAACTGATTTAAAAAGTGAGTAAATTTCTGGTGGCATTGGAAACCAGGTTTAGAAGATACCAAAATAGGATATGGGCACCTGAGTGGCTCAGTTGGTTAAGCGCCTGACTTTTGATTTTGGTTCAGGTCATGATCTCATGATTCATAAGATCGAGCCCCATGTTTTGCTCTACACTGACAGTGCAGAGCCTGCTTGGGATTCTCTCTCTCCCTCTCTCTCTGCCCCTCACCCACTCATGCACGTTTTCTCTCTCTCTCTCTCTCTCAAAATAAGTAAACATTTAAATAAATAAAATAGGATGAAAATATAAAGTTTGTCTACTGTTGCCTCTAAATGATACCACTATCACTTTTTGGGTGCTCTTACTAGTTGATTCATTTGTGGTACAGAAAAAAGTTTGTCTAAAATTGTGTATGTATGGAGACTTTGGAAATATTGTATTTTTTTCTCTTATAAAAAGATGGGCAAAAGGGATCATTTACAGATAGTGTTGAACATTGTTTCCCCCGTGAGTTAAGTGAAGCACGTGGGAAGGGAGAAGAAAAAGTGCAATGAAATACTCATGATCTTTGCCAGGACACTAAATTAATATAACTGGGGAGTGTATAATATTGCATCCACTTGGGAGCTTCCAGGAATAGAAATTTTATTTTGAGTAGAGTACTGCTGGCACTGAATTAATGAATCATCACTGCATGCATGTGATAGATGTGGCTTCAAAAGTTGGATTATAGAACTATGGAACATATTCACTACAAAAAAAAAAAATTCTCTCTGGGTCATTCTGGCCCTCATATTGTGGAGTAATAGATATTACTATAGTGGGTGCTGTGTACCTCATACTGTCTTCATTATCTCTTCATTTCTAAAGTGGGCACGGTTATATTACCGCTGAGGATGAGCTTTGTGAGCAGGGATATCAGGACCTTGTTATGATGAAGTCTCATTACTGTATCATCCCTAACATCACCACAGCTGTGGTAACTTTACTAAATCCTTGCCTTATAAATTCAAGTCACTCCTTTATCTTTATTAACCTTTTTTCTAGAGTTTGGTTCCTCATCATTAACACATTCTATTTTGAACGCGTATATGCTCAGCATTAGGTAAGAAGTGTGTGTGATTCTAGTTAAGTATACATTACAATATTCAAATATTATAAATCTATCATTATAAAGTCACTAATCAAATTCTTTGTACATAGATCTGGCATCATTTTGTTGAATCACATCTTGTATTATTAATCAACAGTATGCCCCTTGATGGATTTGACAAAATAAAATGCATCTAAGGGAAGATTCTTGAGTGGCAGTAGAGAAATTGCCCAGAACCAATACAGAACCCCACTGTTATTTGAAACTTAACTGCCAGAAACTGATTGGGTTGTCACTGGTATTTCCCCTCAAGGGCAGAACCTCATAACTAAATTTATATTTTAAAGAGCCAATATTAGAAAGCTAGGAAACACTGAATTCAGTCTCTTAATTATGTCTTAATGCTAGTAAAGTCATGTTATGCTCTGGGGGGTGGCAATATCAATTTTAGTCTAGGGGAAAAGGTACAATGGGAGCTAGCAAAAACAGATGAAATACAAATATAAAAGTAGGGGATCTATTTTTAAATGTGCAGATGGCAGCAAATATTAAATTAAAGGGACATTTTACACCTAAGACCTCATATACTGAAATTCTTAGAGCTCAGTGAAAAATCGCACATCTGTAAGTGAAAAGTAAAGTAAAAAAAAAAAAACTAAAACAAAACGAAGCCCCCCAAAAAACGGTATCATTAAATAAACTTTCTACAGTACTACTAAGCAAATTGGCAGCAACCAAGATGTTAAAGACGTTGGCAAGATAGAGGGTGGTCAAGTTTTAAATGCGAACTGTTGTATGGATTCAAAGAATAATTAGAGGGGATTCCTTTAAGCTGCCTTGACTCGTGTCTTGCTAAGTATATTAACTTAACATTCCTTCCTTGTCTCAATGCAGTTTTACAGTCCCACACAGGGGTCCGTATTTAAGGCAGGGGGTAGAGAGAGTCACAGTAGGTTGGAAAAGCTCACGATCCATTTGCACAGCTTAGCCTGGGGTAAAGCATAGCTATCCTGTGAGATACCATAGAGGAAATTCAGAAGCAGAATGATTTTCTTTAGCAAGGAAAAAAATGGCAGGATGTTCCCCACCCGGCCATTCATTGGGAATGCGTTTATGAAACGATATGAGGAACATGCATGAACAATTTGGAAAACAAAGAAGTAGAGTAATACCTCTCTGAAACAATTTACTAAGTTATTTTCATAAGCTAGGACACAGAACAAACACTAATGGTAAAGATCACGGATTTCAGTTTAAATCAATAGTCTATTTTCATCTGTGCTACTTTTCAATATAGAAATGGTTTACTGTTCCCCCATTGCATTATGCTTTTGTCTACTGTTGCTCCCAGTTCACTTTTCCAGTGATTTCTATTTATTTGTGTTTTTTACTTCTCTTTTTATTGAAACCAAAGAACAAAATAAAGGCATAAAAAGTCATGAATATTATCAATAGGATGTCAATGTGACACCAAACAGCATAACATATTGTCAAGATGACCATTTAATATGATGACTGAAATTTCTATACATTTGGCATTTTCATAAAAGAGACACAAGCACTTTTCCACTTTAATACCTCCTTCTTCAGAGAAATAGGAATCACCTTGAATTCATTTGATTCTTTCACAGTGAGAACTGAATTTCTGGCATAGAAAGAATTCCACCTTTCAAAGCTTCTACAATGGAAAAGAAAAGCATGGATTTGAGAAACTGAGAGGAGTCCAATGTTCCAGGGTTTTAGAAGATTGAAGGCATCTTATGATTGAAAAGACCATCTGCCACAAGCCCTGAGCATCTCTGCCCATTCTTGCTGCATGGTCCAAATTGCAAAGCTTACGCTGGTCATATAGGCAACGGAAGAGGCCAAGGTGATCAAAGTGTGACCACCAGGTAACTACTCAATTCTCGGGCTGTGTAGATTTGTTTGCTCCCTGCCCAAAGCATACTGGGTTCTTGGCATTGTGTTTCTCTCCTTGACTGAATTCACTGCTTATTTAGGTGTCATCTGGCCCTTTTTTTCCCTTTGTGGGAACTGAGCTTAGGGAAACTGGCCCAAATATACTGACCCGTTGGCTAGTGCTTCTCTTATGAGTAATAAAGACTTCAATCTCTGATCCGGGAATCTCGTGTCTCTTGTCAGCATCCATGAAACTGGCAAGCTCAGTTGTTAGCTTGCAATTGCAGTAAAAACTAGACCATTTCCAGCTCTTGAAACATTAGAGATTAAAAGGTGAAAATAGAAAATTTGTTACTAGAGGGAATGTCTGGTTGAGACATATACATTTTGGAATCACTTGTATGTAGGTGGGAATTGAAGTTGAAAGCATAGATGTGATTGCTTAAGGAAAGGGTGGAGTCACAAGAGGAGTCTGCTGAAGTTTGGGCTTTGAGTAACTCCTATAAAGAAAGGTTCCGCAGAGGAGTATGAGCCTGGACAAAGACAGGGAGAGGAGACCAGAAAGGTAAGAGGTTAAATAGGAGAATAGTGTTTCGTAGAAGTCAAGAGAAGGGAATCTTTTAAGGAAGAAAAAAAAAAAACCTGTGTAACTCCATTTAAGTCACATGAGAGTAAAAATGACCCCTGGATTTAATAACATAAGAAAGAGAGATATAGAGAGTTATTAGAGGAAAAGTGAGTTGAAAAAAACTTATTAAAATGTTGGGAAGGATCTAGTTGATAAGTTGTGGTTGAATATACCAAGGGGATAGATAATCCAGAGTGTAAGCTTCTCTAGAATTTGGGATAGGATAGGATAGGAATACAGGTGAATGCATTGAAAGCACAGGTTAGGGAAATGTCCTTACATAGAAGGAGGAAACACTTGTTCATTGTTATAGGAAAGAAAGATGTGTGTGATATTATAGGGTTTAATGCTTGTTAGCTGGAAGATTAAGTTTTGATGGCTCCATTTACTCTAGGAATAAAGAGGCAAATCATGCATACACATGTACTGGGCCTTGAATCAAGTGGAAAAGTTTTAAAAACATGTTTTAATAGAACATGAGTGAGTCAATCAGAGAATTAGAGTAGCCCTTTTCAAAGTCATGGGTTTGTAACAAAATTTCATGGGTGACTTTGTTCAGCAGTATTTGGCTTTGAAGTTAGAAGAACTTAACCTACAGCTGGGTTTAGCTAAGGCAGTTGTTTTCAACCTTGGGTTGTTTATTAGCATCATCTTGGTAATTTTTTTGAAAATCCTGATGCTCAGGTTAATCTTAAACTAATTAAATAAGAATCTTCACAGGTGTGACTCAGGCATCATATCTCTATAGCTTCCTAGGTGATTCCAGTGGGAAACCAAAATAGAGAACCACTGATGAGAAGAGTTAGAGAGTTAAAGTAGTTTAAGGATGAAAGGCATAAGGCGCTTACCATGTTAACAGTAAGTCATATTTGAAGCTCTGGCTACTCTGGGTGGAAGCCCTCCAGCTACCTTTGGCAGAGAGGAAGCAGTCCATCAGTGAGCTTGTTTGGAATCCACATGGATAAAACAAAACAAGGAGTCCGATTGTCAGATACAAAACAACCAAATCCCTTCAAAATAAATCTTTAATGTTCTCCAAAAATGTCCCACAATAACTTACAGTTTTATGTCATGAGCCATTCTGGTACCACAGTCACCACCAGGGGCAGGGAGGTGATGCGGGAATGTTGGTTAGAAGGTACAAAGTTTCAGTTACGTAGGCTGAATAAGTTCTAGAGATGTAATTAATGACACTGTATCTATAGTTCATAATACTATATTGTATATTGGATGCTAAGAGAATAGATCCCAGGTGCTGTCTCCACAAAACAAAATAAAAGGTAACAATATGAGTGGATGAATAGTGTTAAATATATGCAATTTTTATTTTATAAAAAAGTAAAAATATCCTGAAAATACTGAATTTAAACTGGACTGAGTGATTTCTTTGTTCAGCCTCATACAAACTGAATGGACAGTCATTTCAAGTTTGACTCCATACATCATTTAAAAATATTGTATTTTGCCAAATTTGATCTGACAACATCCACAATAACGTGGAATTCATTTCTCCTCATATATCTTGCTTTGAGCTCACTGAAATCATCAGATTCTATTTACAGATTCAGGATTAAATACTGGTCTTACAGCACACATACCAGTTATGGCTAGAACATGAATACTATTGTCACATCTAAATTTGCTTAAATGTCTGTTGAGTAATTTCATCATTCAGTACAATTTTCATTTGAATAAGACCATCAACATGGCCACTATTTTATTTAAAAAAAAATTTTTTTTAACTTTTTTTTTTTATTTAATTTTGGGACAGAGAGACACAGAGCATGAACGGGGGAGGGGCAGAGAGAGAGGGAGACACAGAATCAGAAGCAGGCTCCAGGCTCTGAGCCATCAGCCCAGAGCCTGATGCGGGGCTCGAACTCACGGACTGTGAGATCGTGACCTGAGCTGAAGTCGGATGCTTAACCGACTGAGCCACCCAGGCGCCCCACATGGCCACTATTTTAAATGAAAAAAAAAAAACATTAAACTTTTATTATATTTTTGCTTTTTAATATTGGTTTAATTTCAGTTCCTCTTTGCTTTAAGTCTTATTGTTACAAACTTTTAAACAATTGTTCCGGTTTTCTGCTTGAGTACATATAATACGGTAAGCAAATAATCCAATATCTTCCTGACAATCTGATGACTCTACAGGGAGTGAAGACAGTAATTCAGAATATCAATTTTAATTGTACAATAGTATAAAGCTAGAACATTGAGGGGACTTTGTATTAGTGTAAGGTTTCCTTTTGTCTTGTTTTCATTTTTAGTTTTAAAATACAAGTCATAATATTTGTTTATTTTATCATCATTAAAGAAGAGGCAAGAAAATTCTACTCCTAGGTATATACCCAAGAGAAATGAAAGTATTTATACATAAAAACTTTTACACACATGTTTATGTCATCATTATAATACTCAGAAATTGAAAATAACTCAAATGTCTATCAGTTGATGAATGGATAGATAATTTGTAGTGACCATACAGTAGAATATTATTTGGCAGTAAAAAAAAAAAAAAAGAAATGAAGTCCTAAGACATGCTATAACACGCATGAACACTGAAAACATGCTAAGTGGGGAAAAAAAAGAGGCCAGCCAAAATAGAGCATTTACCATATGATTCAGTTTATATGAAATGTCCAAAATATCAATCTCCTAGAGACTGAAAGTAGATTAGTGGTTGCATAGGGCTGAGAGGTTAGGGAATTGGGAGAAAATGGAGAGTGATTGCTAATGGGTGTGAAGTTTCTTTTGGGGGATGATGAAAATGTTCCAATATATGAGAGTAGTAATGGTTGCATGAAGGAATATGCAAAAAAAATACTGAACTGCACAGTTTAAAAGGGTGAATTTTATTACATGTAAATTACATCTCAATAGAGCGTTATAAAAACGGAAGAGGCCCACAGTTTTAAAAATTGAGGATTCTTGTTATTTTAAGTTTTATTCTATGTAAATATGCTTCTTTTTCTGTTTTTGCTTATTATAGCTGGCATTGATTAGAGTCCCCCTCCAAATAATGAATTTGTAAGACATTCTTTGATGTGCTACTCTAAATTTGCTTCTGACTCATCTGTTTCTCAGTACTTCAGCTTTTCTCTATCAATAGCTTCAGTCTTGTGAATCACTTTTCTAAAATTTCTGTTTTTGTGTTTCCTTTAAAAATAGGCTTCTGGAGCTGTTGTAAATTGTTTAGTGATAACATTTTTGAAATTTTTATTACCCAACTCTGGGTTTGCTATTGTAAGTGTTATATTTCCCAGGTTTCTCTATGAATAAGTATTTTTCTCATCTTTTACATTTAAAATATATTTTGAGGAATCTGTGTCTTTACTAAAGGATAAGCATGAAGCCCTCCCTGAAAGAACTGATTCCAATAGAAATAACCAAGTTGAAGATGTTGCATTCCAAATTTATGATTAATGTAAATGCATGATTAAAAAGCAAATCCTTTATTTAAAGTTGTTCAGTGGAATGGGACTCAAAATATTCAATCTGGTAAAATTTAACATGATGAAAAATCTCACTCAGAAATATTTAATGGGTTTAGAGAAATGTTAGATCGATCTACCTCTAAATGTCTATACTAATGATTTTTTATGCAAGCCATTCTTATCAACAGAAAGTCCTTGCACTCTTAGTGTATTTACATCATTTGCTGAAATATATAGTTCAGACCTTATCTATGATATTTTAGAGATAAGCCTGCCTTCATGATGTTCTAATATTACACAATATAAATAATAAAGCACAAAATTTGTGTGTTATACATTTGAACCTCATAATATCCTCTTTGTAATGGTGCTTAAGTTATTTGGGAGCACCTGGGTGGCTCAGTTGGTTAAGCATCTGTCTCTTGGTTTTGGCTCAAGTCATGATCTCACAGGTTGTGAGATCCAGCCCTGCGTTGGGCTCTGTGCTGACAGTGTGGCGCCTGCTTGGGGTTCTTTCTCTCTCTCTGCCACTCCCCTACTTGCTCTCTCTCAAAATAAATAAACAAACATTTTTTAAAAAGTTAAAATTATTTCTGGTTACATGCTTTGTTTTATAATCAGATTTCAAGTATTTCAATGGCATGTCTCGGTTTTATTATATTTTTCATAAATCATATAGATATAAAATGGTCATGATATACATACTGGATTATTTATGAGGGAAGATACATAAAAATAAATCATGTTAATATAACACATATTTGACATAATATATTTTGTCTCCTGCCCCCTACTTCCCTAACATAACATATTTTATCTTGCTTCCTCAGTGTGTCTTTGTAACTATTGTCCTTCTAATAGTAGTTACAAAGGAAATACTGAGGAAGTATAAAAGAGGATAGGACACAAAATAGTATGTGGCTGCAAAAAAGGAGGTTCTCTGGATAATCATAATCTGTTTTGTCAAACACTGAGGGAGGATCAGAGAGAATGAACACCCCCAAAATAAATTTTATCTTTAATATCAATGTCATTGTTAGTAAGTACAATCTTATTATTTTGGAAATGACAGAAATCCCAGTATAATTGCTCAGGAAAAGAAATAGGTGGTAGGAAATTCATACTGTTGAGGTTCAAAGACAAATGCTAAGATGGAAAGATGTATGCTAGTGCAGCGTTCCAAACATACATATTATTTTATTCCTTTGAAAATCGGAGTACACAAAGTGGAGAGAGTGGGATCCCTGGTGAGCACAGTGGAGGGAGTCTCCCGTGGCGGCCCGCTGGAACTTTTCTGCTTCCATTCCTTCAGCAGTCAGCTCCTTTGCTGAGGACTTCCTGAGACCGCACCTTCCTAGGCATCAGGGTTACTGTGGTATTTTGCTCCCTTGGAGTCTTCAGCTCTTGCTAAAATGGATAAGTATTAGTTCTGGAAAGTGAAAGAAAGCAGGTTTTGTGAGAAGAAGTAGCCAAGATTTAGGGGAGAGCAGTATACATTTTTACAACAGGGAGAAAATGTACAGTTGGATGAGATCATGTATTTTAGGCTGTATCTGGCTTATTTTTCCAGGAAATTGGAGTTTAATCCTCATCGCATTTCACAGTGTCGTCAAATCATGTTTGCACTTTCTATTTAAAGGGCTCTTTCATCCAACTGAGTTATTTATTCTAAAACTTGATTGTGCCTCACATTAACACAGTATTCTCTCCATGGGTCTGGTTCACTCCATTTTGACACAATGACCCTTTTTGTGTCAACCACGTCCTGCTCACGGTGCCACCTGCCATCCCGCGGCACACCTGTCTTTCAAATTTCTTCTAAAAGCAGACCGTTGGGGGTAGTGTTACTCTCTCCCTTTTTTGCAGCTTGATATTTTCTAATTTAAAAGCTAAAAAAAATACTTTTTAAGAAAAAGTTACATACTTAACATCATCTCTCGGTTTCACTCTCCTGGAAACTGAACTTTGCCCTGTGTTCATCTCCTGTGTCAAATTCACAATCTGTTCACTTCGGTGATTGACTGTCTCCTGCATGTTTCCCTTACGTTGCCTGAGTGTTTACAATTGCTCCTTTCTCAGTAAAGTACCTGGTGAAATCTTTTCAAATTCCTCTTTTATGCTCCCTTCTTCTCTTGTTGTAACCTCCTGCTTAGGCAGCAAGAGCACTCTTACAAATGAGAAACTATGGACAGGGGTTTATTTCCATTAACAAAAACCTCTAGCTAAAGACCATTTTAGTGATGACCAAGGGATTGTTTCCATATTGCATCTTTTAAAGGACATTGGTCCAGTGTTTCTTGGTGCACTGAAAATAATTTTGTTTCCTACTAGTTCATCTAGTTTCTCCATTTGATGATGTGTTAACCTCTATCTTAAGCGACTGCTACAAATCTGAATAAAAAAGAGATTCTAATTGCGTCTTTTAGGGGGAAAAAGAATTAGCCAATAATTTAAAAATATTTGAACTATATTTGGTACGTTATGCAAATAGACATATTATGTATATCATTTTAATGAAAATAGCAGGATGCTTTAAAATATGTTTTCCTTAAAAGAGTTCTAACACGGCTCCAGACAGATATGTTTTCACTTTAGTTTTCAAGGAAGAAATGACAGTGCTCTATGAATAAAAATCTAAAGTAAATTTCAGAATCAGGAGACCTACTTGCTGCAAGCCCTGTTCCGTGGGACTTGAGATTATACATTGGGCAAACTAATAGCCTGCTGATTTCAACCCCAGTGAGTGACAGGAGACCCATGGTGACAAAAGATCTAAAAATATATCAGGCTTTGGCCATTAAAAGCCTTATCAGCAAGTAACAAGAATCAACAGAGCTTTAGGATTGCCAATGCAGGGATTTAAAAAGGCTCCTAGCAAGGGAATATTACTAACCATCCTGATAATCTGTTGACATACAACGCAGGCCGCCTCTGTCACCACTTTCTGGCTGAGAGCTTTAGGTGATGAAAGGCAAAGTGGTTGGGGGTGGGGCATCAGCTTTAATACTGACAGTCTGCACCCACGCTGAGGCATGTGGTGAGGGGACATCAGCTCTACACCTGTCTCAAAGTCTAGCCATTGCTCTGAGGTCAGCAGGTGATTAGATTTGCATCTGTCTGAAAAAGGGCTGTAAATACAGTCCTATTCTCTAGAGCATCTCAGTAGCTCATCATTGGTTTTAATACTGTGAATACTAATTAGACCCAAGACATCCTCCATTAGTACAGTGAGTAAATTCATTCTTTGTGTTGTCCCCCAAATGCCTCTCAGCATGCACACACATGCACATGCACACACACACATACAAAACAACAAAAAACAAAACTCTGAGGAGTTTCAGGAGTGCATTAAAATATTGTCATTATTTGTGGATCATAACTGTTTCCACTAAAGGGATATAAAAATGGTGTGCAAGGATATATTTGAGTAGCACTAGTAATTATTTTTACAGGGTTTGCTGTTTTCATTTCCTGGTCTATCTCCTGATGGATTCTTTAAACTGACACATTAGTGCTCTGTTAATGGGTTGATAAATGGCCAAAGTTGGAAATTGTCTTCTAGTGTAATCTGTCCTTGGTGGGAGGTAGGAATCAGAAATGGTTTTCTATTCATTCTGCCAAGATACACACATTCCTAATGTCTTCCCAGATAGGAAGTGATAATAAGAATCAACCTATTTAGCTAAAGAAATAGAAGAATTTGCCATCTAATGCTTTGAATAAGATGCTTAGCTGAAAGGCTGGAAGAGAGAGTGAGAGAGGAGTAGGGACAATTGGCAAAACGGAAAAAAAGAGTCTAGTGGCACTCATGGTACTGGGAATATGAAATACAAACCAAGGCGAACAACGAAATATCAATATAGCTACTGCCAGACTCAAGTCATCAGGGTATAGCATCGATCGTAGAGAACCAGTGGATGAGCCCATTATGACAACTTTTAAGACACCTCTCTAGGCAAGTCACTCACCAAAATTTTCTAAGGATAGTTTTATGAATACCAATAAAGAAATCCTTACCATACAGGTAGACATTACTGTATTTTTCCCCTTTTACTTCAAGGTATTTATAATGGCTCCACTAATCATTTCCTTTAAGAATCTAGTCAGGAATCATCAGTCTGATAAGTAGTAATGGCTGTGTGGGGGGAAAGTCAATAGAATTAAATTAAATAAAACACAACCAAACAAAAATATCAAAAAGATTTTAGGTGAGGCTTTCTTGATGACTCTAAATGAATTGGCACTAAAAAATATGATATTCTGTCCCCATTCCCACATCAGCATCTCTCTCCCCTTAGTTCCACTTGCCCCATTTTTCACACACTGTTTTTTCAAAATAGAAAGATCCAGGGAATCTTAAAGGGAAAAGGCAGTCACAGAAGGCAAACTCTAGCCTGAACAAGGTGCACAGGGTAAAGGTGAGGGGAAGAACCTTCCACTGTGTTTGTGGTACCGACCCCAGGGAGATGAACTTCAAGCTTTTGGGAAGACAAGTTAGCAGAGCTTCTCTTCCCCTCTGTGCCATGACTACCTTCCCATATCTGCCCCAGCGTTCCCATTTCAATAATCCCAGTTCATTTTTTTTTCACAATATGTAAAGAATTCTCACTTACTTAGGTTTTGGTTGAGCAGTTATTACTTCTTTCTGTGTGTAGGAGTTTTTGATATTTATTTCAAATTTCAACTAAAGTCATTTCTTGCCTTTTCTCTTGGCTTTTTAACACTTATTTTACATATCTCTTCCATGGCTGGTATTGACCTGTCTCATTCTGCGTTCTAGAGTGGGAACTATTAAACACTGAATTCAGAAATGATTATCTGTAGCAGCTCAGTATGTAGCGGTCTAACAGGGAAAAGTACTATTAAGATGATGATGGTAAGATAGAGCTTAAAATTGCTAAACATTATGCTGAAAACATGGTCACTCATGAGAATATTTGTTTGCTTGCTCCCCTGTTCAGTTCAGTTACTAATACAGAGGAAAGTTCATCTCAAGGCCACCCTACTCCCAACCATTCTGTCATAAGATGTGGTTGGAGTGGAGAACCTTCAAGAGGGTTTCTCACTCTAACGCCCTATGATTTTATAACTGGTTTTTAAAATTGTGTGTATTGTTCAGACAAAAAATAGGGAGAGTAGCTTAAAATAACTCTATTAAAAACATCCTACCATTATGGGTATACGTGATCACTTTTGAAAAACCCCTTTTCTACTGGTATTGAAATCAAAGATGAGTACATCCTCCAGAATGTTTTGCTATCTGTTAAGAATGTAACATAACCACATTTCTGAGATGAAAGCTGTTTTCTTTAAAAAAAAAAAAAGTAAAGAAAGAAGGAAAGAAAAAAAAAGCAGACCTCAGCATTCACTATATCTGGTAAACAACATATACAGTATATTCAACTCTGTTAAATATCTGTGAATGTAAAAATAACTTTCCCTCAGAGTATTGGATAAAATGAGAAAAAAAAAGCGGGCAAAAAACCCCTTCAGTTTGACTCTGAATAGTAAATGTATCCAACAATCTTTAAAGACTTTGTATTCATCAAATAACCATTCTGAGCATAGACATGAATGGCAAATATTCCTATGATCTTTCAGCGGTGGCACAAGAGTTTTGTGGATCATTCTCTCAAGCTGTGATATACCACCAAGGTCAATGATTCAACAGAAAACATTCATAAGCAGTCAATTATGGAGTGCTTGACTCTAAGCCTGTGTCTACAAAAAAAAAAAAAAAAAAAAAAAAAAAAGAAAGAAAAAGCAAACACATGTTTGGAAAGCAATAAGCATACCAGAACAAGTGTTAGATTCTTACCAAGAGCTTCATATCAGCTCAGCAAAAATTTCCATCTACCATTATTTTTTATTTTTTTATTTTTTATTTATTTTTTTTAATGTTTATTTATTTTTGACAGAGAGAGAGAGACAGAACATGAGTAGGGGAGGGGCAGAGAGAGAGAGGGAGACACATGTCTGAAGCAGGCTCCAGGCTCTGAGTTGTCAGCACAGAGCCCGACTTAGGGCTCGAATCCACAGACCGGGTGAGATCATGACCTGAGCCGATGTCGGACGCTCAACTGACTGAGCCACCCAGGCGCCCCCATCTACCAATATTTTTTAAATCTGTCTATTTTACCCTATTAATGGAGAAATTAAGTCACACTGGTATTTCAAAAACTAATAATGTTGCCTCCCTCTATGCGAATTCCTTAAGGTTGTGAGTAATGAGTAATGTAACCAAATGAGACAAAAGGTCAGTTTAAAGCTGGGTGAGGGTGATTTTTCAGATTATTAATTCCACAAATAATTTTGGCTTTCAAAAATGTTGGAATTTAATGCAGACATGCAGTGAAAATAATGTGGGTTAGGGAGGGAATGTAGTACTAATTGCTACAGTTTATCTGAAAAGTCTTGTTTTCAGTAAACAGGATATAGGTTCCAACCTCCCATTTATTTTATGCCTAAGATATTCATAGATACATGAAGAAATCAAATCGATTTGTATAAAAAGTGCTTCAGGTTAGCCTGAAAGATAAAGAGAACTGGTGTTTCTTTTGTGCATTTTGTATGTGTTTAAAAGACTAAAACATCCATAACTTCTATGTTCTGCCTTTTGTTCCCTTTGTGGTTGCCTCAGAGACCTGGGGTTGCGATGATCAGATCTTGTGAAGGTGTCTTGGGTTCACAGAGTACACATTTGAAAATGGTTGGGCACAGGCTCCTAGGAGCAACAGACCCCATCATTCTAAAACCCAGCCCTGATTTCTTTCCTAAACACCAACAGTGAGGACAGTTTACACAAAGACTTATTCAGAAACAAAGAGTCAAAGAATTTCAACTTTCTTAAGGACTGCCTATTTTCTGTTTTACATATAAGTCTGAATTTGGTTGCTATATTAAGGACAAGTTTGAGACAATCTAATACCATAAAGACAATGGGGACTTATCTGAGGCTTGGGGTATATGCGTGTAAAGACAGTAGTGGGGGGTTGTTTTCTTAGGACTCAAATCTCCTTTAGGATGTGAATGGCTTTAGACCATCATTGGTGAGTTTAAGCTTGAAAAAAACATAATGGTGATCCCCATTTTTAAGAGGATTACATTATGTCATATAGTCATATACCTATTTGAGACTAGTTTCTCACATTGGTGGTGGTGGGGAAACGTGTTTGTGTCTGTGGATGGAATAATTCAGTCTTTTGATTTTTTTTTTTCATGTTCCTTTTTGCTATTTTCAAAATTTCCAACCTGTTGTCCCTAGGAGTATAAATACATGTGAATAACTGAGAGGCATATACACGTGAAAATCTGAGAGGCAAATCTGAGAGTCAGAAACTTCCAAATGAATACCTTGTCTAGGCTAGACTTTGTTGTTGTTTTTGGGTTTTGTTGTTGTTTTGTTTTTTTTTTTTTTTTGGTCTTAAGCATTCCACTTTGGGAAGTGTAATGATTTGTTCAAAGTCATACTCACAGAATTACTGACCCAGTCTGAGTAAACTGAATCTGCAGGCCCGCAGTTGTTGCTACTCTATCTTGCAAAATAATGAACTTGAGCATCACATGACAATTTTAATGGAATTTAAAATTACAAGATTGTTACCAATTGAAATACAGTGCTTAGGATAATAGAAAAGATACCTTTTCAAAGTGTCATATTTGTGGCTCACTAAATGATATACCTGACCTTTATATGTGGTTATTTGCCAGTATCAAAAGCAAATTACTTATTTTGATAATTCATTCTATAATTTACCACTTGAGGGTGGATTATTTTGAGTCAACTGGCATAAATTAGTTCATTCATATTTCATAGTCAAGTCTTTAAAACAAAATTCATCTGCTTTTTTTAAGGTTTTATTTAAGTAATCTCAACACCCAACAAGGGGCTCAAACTCACAATCCCGAGATTAAGAGTCACACAGCTCCACTTACTAAGCCAGCCAGGCACCCCAAAATTAATCTTTTTCAATGACTTGATTATTATGGTCAAAACAATTTTGTTGGTTAACACAATGGATGTGATCATGGAAATTGACTAGAGTGCTCACTTAAAAATGTATACTTTGTGCCTTTATGATATCACAGAGATTCAACCAGATTCATGGCTCAAAGAGCAACAGAATCAGTAATTTCTTAGCTTCACAGGTCACTTAGTTTTATGATGACCTCAGAAGCAAAAAAAAGCTTGTCTTCCTCCTAAGATAGTCTATGATCAGATGTATGAATATGCTGTTAGAAATTACCATATTTTCTGGTGCAGTGTCCTTCTTCTTTTTTTATTTTTAAGTTTATGTATTTACTTTGAGTGTGTGAGCAAGCTGGAGAAGGGCAGAGAGAGGGAGAGAGAGAATCCCAAGCAGGCTCCACACTGCAAATGCAGAGCCCGATGTAGAGCTTGAACTCATGAACTGTGAGATCGTGACTTGAGCCGAAATCTAGAGTTAGACACTTAACTGACTGAGCCACCCAGGCGCCCCATACAGTGTCCTTCTTATTAGAAAAGCAATAGAGTGAGCCACCTTGTCATATATACGTATACCTGTGAATTAAATGACACTCTACCATTTCACATTTCATACTTTTGTGTGTTTTTATACATACATATAATGTTGTAGATATATATGGAAATATCCATATGCATTTTTTTTCTTTTGTAAGTCTAAATAGCCTGTTGCTCTTCATTTTTCCTGTTTTGTAGAAGAAAATGATTGCAGGCCTCCTTAAAATCACTTGACCTGTTTCTTCTTTTATGTTTTTTTTTTTTCTTTCTGGCAAGGCTATTGCTGATCAAGCCATTAAAAGTTAATTTGTGGGTAAATCTTTATTTTTCTTTGGTCTTAGGTAAAAACTGCCAAGTAATGATTAAGATAAAAATGGACATCAATTCAGAATTTTTAACCATCTGTTATGTATTATCTCTGACTATTATCTACTTATTTACCATATTTCTATCTAGGTCTCTTTCTTGATTGTATCGAGAAAGATATAGAAACATTTTTGAAGCTAAATATTTACTCTAAAGCTACATATATCTGTGTGTAACTTAGGTGCTTGTTAATAACTGTATTTTACATATACTCTGAAAGGTGTTTGATGTAATGCAGTTACTTTTTTAGCAAAACATAATGACCACTGTCATTATGGGGCACTGTAATACAATAAATTGACAGCTTTGGGTAATGAAAGGCTTGGGAACTTTTAATGGTTTCCTTAGCTTTTGGGAGATCATTTTCACTCTTGCTATGCTGAATCATTTTCCTCAAGTTCTTTTTCCACCAACCAGAATATGTGCTTAAAGTGCAGTAGAAAGGATTTATGTTGTATAGGAAGAACTCTGTCAGAATTCTCAACATCATATCTATAATAATAGCAAATGCTTAGATAGCACTTACTGTATCCCAGACACTAAAGTCTCTACCTAAATAAACTAATTTAATCCTGACAACAACCATATGAGGTAAATAGTATCAGTAGTACCATTATCCTCATTTTACTTATGAGGAAACTGAAGCCCAGAGAGATTAAGTTACTAGCCCATGGCTCCACAGTTTGTATGCATAAAGAATTTGCTCTTAACCAGTTTGCTAATGGTTAATAAAGCATTTTGCCTTTGATTCTCATTACAGTTTTCTTAGGCAAATATACCTATGTTATTCCCTCAGCAAGTAGATGAGGACATTGGGGCTCAAGAATACATAATGATGTGCTCATCATCACTCACTCAATCAAAGGAATAACTGAGATCCCAGGTATAAATGTCAACAGCAGAAGGTCATTTAGATTTGGTGTAACATAAACACATGGTTGCCAAAGATGGTTTAGTTAATCCATCCTGCTCTCTTGAGACAGGAGTCAGAATGAATAATGTTCTCTCTCTCTTTCTCTCTCTCTCTCTCTCTGCTTTGTAGAGCTTAAAAATTCATTTTTTTGGGATAACAAGGGCCATCCTTTCTGTGAATCTAAATAGTAACTTTACTCAAGGTTAGGGTTGGGAGAATAAGTGGTGTGGATGAGTGTTAAAACTTAGCCTTCTCTTTTTATAATCCTAGGGTTCTTTCAACCCATTAGCACATTTTCCATTTTTCCCTCTGCTGCAACATGAATACAGAGGTGACCTCCTGTTTCTTACATTTTTTTTCTTTATTTATATATTTCAGGATAAATTTGCATTTCAACCTCATCACTACAGTGCTAACTTATGACTCTTGTGTTAGTTAGAAAGTTTCTTTTAGCCTTAACTGAACCTGACTAGTTACTGACACGTAGTTACAGAATTTGGATTTGACACTCTAAACTGGCATTGACAGAATTCATTCTGTGGGTTTGTCTTCATTTCTAAGCTTACCACCCATCCTTTAAATTCTTTTTCTTTTCTTTAAAAAATGTGTTTTAATGTTTGCTTATTTTTGAGAGAGAGTAAGAGAGAGAGAGAGAGCAAGCAGGCAAGGGGCAGAGGGAAGGAGACACAGTCTCCAAGCTGTGAGCACAGAGCATGATGTGGGGCTTGAACCCACGAACTGTGAGATCATGACCTGAGCCAAAGTCAGACACCCAACCGATTGAGCCACCCAGGCATCCTTATCCTTTAAATTCTTATCAAAAATCTCAAAAATTACCTTAACAATAATTTGAAGTAAAAAAAAATTCAAAAACTTCATAGATTCAGATCTCAGTAAATGTGATTATTTTCCATTTGAAAATCATTGGTGTCCCCCACAATATAAACTTGCCATCAACTGCATGCTTTGTCATCTGTGCGGATAGCAAAGGAAGCACAGCATGACAGTTTCTTCTGGAATGGAGTGAGCAGAAGTATCAGTGAACATTGCATAGTAGCTTTTTTCTTGTTAGACTAATTTTCATGTGCAGATGGTACAATGCAATTTTATTGTACCCTTAAAAATGTAGGGAAGAAAATAATAATCGACAAAGTTGATTTTTTTCATCGCTACATCCTTCAGTGCCAGCTGTTATTGAGTAAATACTTACATGGTGCCAGATTCTTAGAAACTATATCAAGAACTCCCATTTGTGACAACATGGGTAGACTTTGAGGGCATTAAGTCAGCTAGAGAAGGATAAATGCTGTATGTATTTCTCTTACATGTGAAATCTAAAAAATAAAAAGGGTGAAGGTGGTATATTCTACTTGTATGTGGAATTAAAAATAATGGGCAAAGGTGGTCAAAAGGTACAAACTTCCAGTTATAAGACAAATAACTTCTGGGGATGTAATGTACAGCATGCTGACTATAATTAATAATACTATATTATATATTTGGATGTTGCAAAGAAAGTAGATTTTAAAAATTCTCACCACAAGAAAAAAATTGTAGCCATGTGTGCTGATGGATGTTAACTAAACTTAGTGTGGCATTCCTATCACAATATATACGGACATCAAATCAGGTTATATACCTAAAACGTATACAATGTTATATGTCAATTAAACCTCAAGAAAATAAAATAAAACAGCCAAACTCATAGAAGCAGAGAGTACAGTGGTGGGGGATCTGTCAGGGATCTGACGGGTGGGGTTAAAATGAGCAGGTATTGGTCAAAGGGTCCAAAGCTTCAGTTAAGCAAGATGAATGAGTTCTGGAGGTCTAATGTACAACATGGTGATAAGAGTTAGCAATACTGTATTGCATACTTGAAATCTTCTAAGAAGATAGATCTTAAATCGGCATTTGAATTTTAATTTTTTTCTTCTCTTCCACTTATTATTGGACAAAATGGTGGCAAAGCTGGCTTGTAACTACCTTACAGATAGTGCAAATTTTGCAGGTGTGATGATTTCATCTTTATGAATATAGATAAGCCAAAGAAGCTCTATAAAGATTCTCAAAAATCATTTTAGAAGAACACATTAGGATGCTTATGTTTACTAACCAGCAATCAAAAATGCTAATGTGCAGAAGGGCCAGGGAAAGCAGCTTTAATTCATAAAACCTAGTGCATTAAAGGACATGATGGCTTTCTGATGGATTTTTGAAATGTAGCCTACTCTCGGAAGTCTTTGATTAAGAGTAAGCTTGATTCCTCTTAAAATTTATATTTTATAAAGCGATAGTTCAGGTTCTTTCTCCATGGAAGAGAGACTGGACAAATTTAACAAACATTTAAATGATTTTGTTATTCTAATACTGCCAAAAAGCTTCCACACAACAAAGTGCTCAATGTGCAATATAGTTCTATGTAGCCGGGCTAAATAATTGAGGAAAAGGGAGAGGAGAATCAGACTCACACAAGAATGGGGGAATAGTATTAATGCTTTCAATGTGGGGGGGGGGATTTGGTGTGATCCTTTGTGGAGCCTGATTTTAAAGTATTGTATTCAAGAATTTTAATTTTTTTATTGTGCTAACATAGCAATTAATTGTATAGCTATCCGCATATAAACCAATATGGCTGCATCAGACAGGATACATTCCCTTCATTTTGTGCCTAGTATCACAGATGTAATTTTCTACAGAGGGAAACCATAAAAATATGGCGCTGATGCAGATCAGAACAGGGTTCTCATTTTCACCTTGTGAGTAATATTTACTTAGACTTTCTGTTTCTCAAGCTAGTCTTAAAAATAATGATTTACCTGTGTTTGAGTGTAAACTCACACATACATACTCTTAATACTGAGGTTTATAAATAAAAGATTAATCCTGCACCTGGTCTTATCATTGGGTAAGGTAACTATGAGTCCTTTTGGTAATGCCTGTAGAGCTTGTTCTGAATTCCCATATTGAGCCCAGGCCACTCACAATGTCATTTAGGCCTGGTGGCCGTTACAGAAATGGCAGCTATACAGTGTAAAAGGGGCTTGGTTTGTACTTCCTCTCTGGCCTTCTTGGGCACTGGAATGTTTTAATATTATTCACAAATCATCAAAGTTGCTCAATAACAGGCAAAAGACATGCTTAGAGTTTTAACTGACCAATGGTAGCTGTTGCCACACTGAGTGGTTGTAGTAAAGAATGCCAAATAGAGCCTTGTAGTGTATGTGGCTGGAGTCCCTGACTCCCTTGCGATGGACTGCATACAGTGTGAAAAAAATAAAATAAAAAATAAAAAATAAAAAAAGATTTTGCCTCCCACACCATAAAGCAATTCCCTTTGGATGCAAGAAGACAGATTTTTTGGGAGTTAGGGGTGGGGAGAAGTTCTACAAGGACTTAAAATTTGAACCTAAAGCATAAAGATAGGGCAGGATGTTGAGTTTTTTGGGTTTTTGTCTTTTAAAAACTCTCAGTGTATTTTATTTCTTACATTCCCCTGCCCCCTTTGCCTTTTGTTCATTTTTCATTCCCTCTTCTGATATGGAAAGTCACAGTTCAGGTGCAGCAGAGTCTAAATCATCTAAAGCAAATCAGGCCAGAAATGGGCTGATAATGAAGGGCAAAAAAAAAGTGTGCTTGCTTTTTACCAGTGAATCATCAGTGTGACAATGGAGTCTAAAGATTCTATTAGCATTACAGAAGCTCTCAGGAAGCAATCTACTTTTTCTCTCAAAAATTTTCACTCTAGTAATATAGAACCTTGATTATTAATTGGGATTGGGGTAGCTGAAACTCAGCATGTTGACCCCCCTTTTTTTGTTGTTTTGTTTTCTTCAAAGAACTTTTGCAATAGTTACCTTATTTGCCATTTCTGTCCCCATATCTTATAAATTGGAATTCTTTCATTTGGTTACTCAACAAATATTTATGCAATGCTTACTATGTGTCAAACACTATACTGGGTGCTTGGCGTACATATGAAAATGAATGCCTTTAGAACAGCACAGATTTTCTATGTTTACTCTAATTATGCTGTGCACAACTATTCAAAGACACATCTCTGCTCAGTGTGTGAGACCACTGTGCCAGGTGGTTTCTAATTGACCAGTCAGGTGAAAGTGCCCAATTCGCTTAGGGCAATACACACCTCTTTCTTTCTTGTAAAGGTCCTGTTAAAAACTAAGTTGTTTGGGGGGCGCCTTGGTGGCTCAGTTTGTTGAACTTCCTACTCCTCTTGACTTCAGCTCAGGTCATGAGCGGGGGTTGTCTGGCTCTGTGCAGACAGTGAGGAGCCTGCTTGGAATTTTCTCTTTCCTTCTGTCTCTGCCCCTGCCCCACTTGTGCCCACGCTCTCTGTCTTTCTCAAAATACATAAATAAACATTAAAAAAAGTAACTTGTTTGCAATTTTTATATTTAGCCAATTATTTTAGTAGTTAAATCCTCAGGATGTATCTGACATGCAATTTAACTGACATATATTTGCACTAAAATATAGTAAAATACAGTACTGTCTTTCTAGCTCTGAACAGAGTTCCAGCTCCACATCCTCTCTGGCCCCTAGCAATTTTAGAGGGACAGAGAGTAAGTCTGCCAATCTGAGACCCATTTACAATGAATTGTGCATGATTGATAACTGTCTTTGTGTTAATTTAATGGGAGAAGGAAGCAGACAGCAAGGGAATGAGGGAATGGAAAAATGAGTGTATTAACTTTGTGAAGAAAAGAAGGCAACAGTAAAAAGGTTTTAAATTTCATATTGTCTTGATCATATTATGGTCCCTGACCCTTTTCCCCACACTCTAAATGAGCTGCCATTTGTACGTTTCCTTGTGCTGTGCTAAACATCTGGGGAGTGAGTATAGAGAAAAGGAGTCATTTCAAGTTTTTCTGATGCTAAACTGGATAGGGTATCATTTGTTTTGAACATGTAGCTCCAAGTGAAAGGAAAGGACAGAATTGAAGTTACCTGGGGATTTTTTTCCCAAGAACTAATATGATTATTAAGAGTCAGGGACCAGGGACCAGGTTAGGATCTTCCCCAGCTTTTTAAATCTGGTGGGTGTGAGGGAGGAGTTTCCCAAATGGAACAGAGCAAAGAGGAGGTGCAGGCTGTGGATTTTTTTTCACTGTAGATGTACACACATACCCGCATACACAAACACAACATAAAGGCAAGCATACCTTTCTTCTGACCTGGTTATTTTTGTGGTAAGTCTCTGAAGTGGACAGCTGTTGATTTTGCCATCTCAGTGTGCATTCTGTCTTCTTAAATCAGGGCCTGAGTTCCTGTAGAGGGAACCCCTACTATTCAGTGGTGCTGACCACTATCCTCTTCTGCCAGCATTTGCTGTGTGCTAATGATCCAGACAGGGCCAATATGCATGTTCTGTTCCCACCGGACATAATGGTTCAGAGATAAACACATGCCCTTAGCCTGGCCAGGGAGGCTCAATTCTTGCACTTTCTTTTAAGCTCAGAATAAAAAGACATTTTTCCCAATAAAATGTTTAAGATGATTTAAACAGAGAGCTACTAACGGTCCTAATTGTAGACAGAAGTACTATGTGAATGAGGCCTTCCAGAGAGAAGTAGATCAGACAAAGAGATAACACTTGAATTTTTTTATGGAAGTATAATTGACATATAACATATTTAAATCTTGATGGTATTGCTGGAGACTGGATCAAGCAATGCCTGAAGCTATTTCTTGAATCTTTTGGTCATGTGAATCAATTATATATATATATATATATATATATATATATATATATATATATATATATATATATATTCCCCCCCCCCTCCTTAGGTTAGAGTGAGCTGGGTTTCACTGTCTTAAGTTAGGAAGAAGTTCAGACTTGCACACAGTGAAAGCTTGTTAGGAGTTTTCTTCTCATATGGCTTTTCTCCCTTTTCCCCCAGTTCCTATTGAGAAGCCAGCATGGAATTCTTTAACTAGTTCCCTATTTGCATCCAGTAAGACTTTCTTCAAAATGACTTTCATCCCTCAGAAAGATAAAGTACCACCAAGGGAAGACAAAGTTCACAAGATGCAAAAATATTTGCTTAGTTTTCAATTCACTTAAGGCAAAATTACCTTTTTTCTTCCCTTTATATGAAGTATAGAGAAAGAAAAGCATTTTTGAAGCACATTTAAGGTGCATCTGTATACATGCTTATATCTTATAGAAGCTTTTGCCTCTTCCTCCTTTTTGTCATGTCTCCATCACCTCTGATATTCATAAAATTACTCATAAGACATCCCTACCTGAATTCATTGTGCCCAAATGGAAACCCATTTTCTTTCCTCCAAACATAACGTTCCTTCTGTTTTCTGTGTTTTGATTGTGACTTCATTCTTCAGCCCTTCACACAAACTACAAGTGGAGGAGCTGAGTTTGACAGTCTCTGCTCTCACCTTCTGTCTTAATCAACTTGGCTGCTAATACAAACTACCTAGAACTGGGTGACTTAAACAACAGACATTTATTTTTCACAGTTCTGGAGTTCGGGTAGTCTGAGATCAAGGTGCATACAGATTCAGTTCCTAGTGAAAACTCTCTGGCTTACACATGGCCACCATCTTGCTGTGTCCTCACATACTGAGGGGAGAGAAAAAGACGTGGTCTCTCTTCCTCTTCTTGTACAGGCACAAATCTCATCATGGGGCACCTCCCTCAGGACCTTGTCTAAATCTAATTATCTCCCAAAGGCCACATCTCCAAATACCATCACATTGGAGGTTAAGGCTTTAACATATGGATTGTGGTTGGCGGGGGAGGGGAATACAAAACATTTAATCCATAACACTCTCCCTGCACACGTGTCAAATGCAATCCACCATTTTACCGTTTTAGCACTTAATGCTATGTGAATTGATCTGCTCATCTCCATCTTCATTACCATTGTTCTCACTCAAGGCTTTGTCACCTTGGTGATCATAAAGTCCAGTTTGGTCTCATCACCTGTCATGTTTCATGACTATATGTTTCCCAGAATAAAGCCATTGTAATCTATCCAGAGTGCAAGTCTGAGCATGTTAATCCTATGCTTAAAATTATTCAGGGTATTTCACAAATCTATTGGCGCAATATAGTAGGTGTGCGTGGCTTGATCTGTGTCTACCTTGTTGTCTCTTGTGATACTATTTCATAGGTTACACTGCATGCCCTAACAATCCCGAGATACTTAGCTATTCAAACACACACACACACACACACACACACACACACACCCTGTTGTTTCTCACATCTGTGGTTAGTGAATGCTGTTCTGCTTGAACTTCATTATGCTTTCATAACATTCTTCATTTGGCTAACTCACTGACCTTCCAAAAATCAGAGAGATAATGTTCTGTTTTATCCTGTTTCACTGTGCATACCCCATTCATTCTATTCATCACTCTCTGTATGACAGTATTAGAATTTTATTTGTTATATTATACTTTTCTCCTCTGGACTCCTTATTCCTCAAAGACAGAATCCATATCTTGTTTTAATTTTTACCTCCCTTGTATGGTATAATACCGCATACAATGTTAGACTTTATTGAAGTTAACTGAATCTCTAAATCTCTTTAAAACCCAATAATGTATCATGTAAAGTAATTATGTCTATAATCAGTTATTTACTTTTTCTTTTTAATTGTTGGGCTTGGTTAACTTTAAACAAACCTTATGCATATGATAATTATTAAGCAGAAGTGTGAGAGATGACTAAGTTTGAGCTTCAACTGAAACATCACTCAATCCTTTGTAAATTTGAATTATAAACAAAATATCAAAATTGTAAGGTGAAAATGAATAAAAGAAAAGAATGAATGAAGCAGATATCAAGCAGGTAAGAGCAGAACAATGGTGAAAATCTTATTAAAGAGAATTGGTATAGCCCAAAGAACCATGCATCAGGTTTAATGAGAACTTGAAAGTTCTTTTGGGTCTCTTTTTAGTTTGGATCTAAGAAAAATGCACAAATTTGTTAAACTGCTATCATGTTTTCTTTCAAATAATATTTTTTAAAGAAGGAACAGAATTTGAACAAACAGCATCTCTATCACCCTTGTTATATTCCCCTTCCCCTCATATCTAAAGCAGCTTTTCTAAGAGCGTGTAATTTTACTGAGACAGAAAAGCAAGGTGGGTACAAGTATGGGTTCTTGGGACAGACCAGTCCTCACTCAGTCTTACCAGTTCTATCAATTCTAGCACATTCTTAATTCAGCAAAGATTCAATACCTTCATCTGCATACATGGGTAAAAATAGTATATACTCCTACAGTTGTTATGATGATTACATGATATCATGTAAGTAAGGTGATTAATGTGATTCATGGTACATAATAAATTCCTATTATTTATCATTAAGTTACTTGTAAAAGTCAAATAAATTTGGAAATTGTTGGCTAACCCAGTTAAGAAGGTTTCTTTACTGGCTGATTTCTCAGAACATTTTTCTTTTTCAGAACTTTTAATATATTAATGTACACATTGAATTTCTATGGAGGGGAATGGGTTATGTAATATTTTCCATGCTTTTGTAACAATGGCTCCGGTTTATTGTAGAACATATCACGGAACTACTGTTTCATGTGACTCACTTAAGTAATACTGCTTTAGGTATTATTAAATAGAATGGGAATAATAAATAGAGGAAGGGGAAACAAGTCACAGGGAAGGTGGAGTGAAAGAAAAAAATGGTGGAATAGTTACTAGCTTAGAGTAAATCAATTTATTAATAAACTTCTATACGTGCTGGCTGTCTTTATCCCAAGGTCAGCTAAAGTATTGAGGTTTCTATAGCTCATCAAAAAATTACCACCACAGTTATAGGTATTCTGTGCAGGAGTTATAAGTAGATATTTGATTGTCCAAATGTCAAAATTAGAAAGTTTCTTTGGGGGTAGTGGGTTTTGAAACAGTTTGTTGTAATGCAATTCTTACATTTTTTTAGACATCTTTGTTTTATTTATCTCTATTTTTATAATTTAAAAATTTGCACATAACTTAATTTTCTAGGACATATTAGTGCCCTAAGAAAAAGAATGATTGTCCCAAACCTATGTAGAATGACACAGGAGCCATTTTTCCATAATGGAATGTTGGCTCAAAAACATCTCAATAAGCTACTTTTATTAGCTCTATGATTTTGATAATGCTCAACTTACCCTTTTATGTTCTGTGATCCACACATTTTATAAAACTTTATCAGAGGGCAGAGCTAAAAACAGGATATTGGCTAGTGAGTTGCAATTTACCATTTATATAACAAAGGAATTTGATGGAAATACAAAACTAGTCATTTTTATGTACCACATTATTTGAGTTCAAATTACATTGTGAAAGTTTTTAAAACTAGAATTACATAAAAATTACTAATATTTGTGATAGCTACTTCTTTGCCTCTTTTACTATTAAACTGAGGAAAGCAAGGACTATTCAGGACTATTTAACAAATGTTTATGGAGCACCCACTGAGGGCAGAGTGCTATTTTAGGGGCTGTGAGGGATGCACAGATCAGTAAGATTCGGAAAAATAAGAAAACAACAAAACAATTATATTAAAAAAATTAAAGTAGAATATAAGAATGGTATTTATATGGTATTTTGTAAAAGAACCATTTATTCAGAAAATCAGAGGGCATAGTATTCAGTGGGTATTTGAAGAATGCAAAAGATCCTGAAAGATGTGGACAGCAGAGATGGTTCTCTAAGCAGAGAGAAAGCCTTGTCGTGTCAAAGACAAAGCGCATGCGAGAAGGGAAATCTTGTCAAAGTTGCATTTGTTTGTTTGTTTCCAAACCAAGCTACCAGTGTTTTAGTGTAGAACCAAGTCATATTTCTGTTGCACGTTGTAGAAGACCCAGCATGGTGCTAGCATGGTGCTGCACACGTGGTGGCCATTTTAATAATAATCTTGAAATTAAGCAGGTGGATTTGCATGGGTAACTTTGAAGAGTTTAGAAATTGCTTCAAGAGTTAGAACTTGCTTCAACATGAATGATTGGTTCTATTGATCATACTAAACTGACCTATTAGTAAGTTCAAAAAAAATTGATGCAGAGAAACAAACTCCGTTAAACCATTTACAAACTGTTTTATTAGTTTATTTTATTTTATTTCATCATAATTGGTATACTCTTCAATCCCACACTCTATTTCCCCCATCCTCCCACCTACTTTCCCCTCTGGTAATGTTTGTTCTCTATAGTTAAGTCTGTGTCTTGGTTTGTGTGTGTCTCTGTCTCTTCTTTCCCTTTGCTTATTTGTATTCGTCCTTAAATTCCACATATGAGTGAGATCATACAGTATTTGCCTTTCTCTGACTGACTTATTTTGTCTACTGTTATACTCTTCAGCTCCATCCATGCTGTTGCAAATGGCAAGATTTTATTCTTTTTATGGCTGAGTAATATTCCATTATGCACACACACACACACACGCACATCCCACATCTTTTCCTTATCCATTCATCAATCAATGGACACTTGGGTTGCTTCCATAGTTTGGCAATTATAAATAATGTTGGTAGAAGCTTTGATGTGCGTGTATACCTTTGAATCAGTGTTTTTGTATTTTTTTTCAGTAATACCCAGTAGTGCAATTCCTGGATTGTAGGGTAGTTATATTTTCAATTTTTTGAGGAAACTCCATACTGTTTTCCACAGTGGCTGCACAAGTTTGTGTTCCCACCAGCAGTGCAAGAGGGTTTCTTTTTCTCCACATCCTTGCCAACATCTGTTATTTTTGATATCTCATTGTAGTTTTGATTTTTTTTCCTGGATGATGAATAATGCTGAGCATGTTTCACATGCCTGTTGACCATCTATGTCTTCTTTGGAAAAATGTCTATTCAAGTTTTCTGCCCAATATTAATTGTTTTTTTTATATTAAATCATGTAAGCTTTTTATATAATTTGGATATTGACCCATTATTAGATGTATGTTTTGGAAATATCTCCTTTGATTCAGTAGGCTGTCTTTTTCCTTTGTTGCTGGTTTCCTTTGCTGTGCAAAAGTTGATTTAGATTTTAATAAGATGATATTTTAAGAAATACCAAAAAATAATAAAGTTGTGTTTTATATCATAAACCCAGTACTGATAGCACCAAACAATGGTTTGGAGGGTTTATGATCCTCGTGCTCTCTATCACTTCTCCCAAACCTATCCCAATAAAAAGACATCATAATTTAAAAATTGATGTGCTTACTATGCAAATATAGCTTTCAGATGAATGCTCTAGCCTTACTTTTCAACCTCATTTTCAGCTCTTTCTATGCAGAAATGTTGAAGTCATTACTGAGCACCAGGCTACTTTCTAACAGTGAAATTCATATGAAGTAAAAAATAATGATGAGATTAGCCACCTGTTAAAATTGTCAACTTAGATAATTTTGAAAACACTCAAAATAGAAAGAAGGAAACTGAGCTCTGGATCCTTTGGTTAGCTTCCTGGCAGCTGCTTAGAAATTCAGGTGAACTCAGTGCCTGCCTGTGTGCTTCCACAGTTACTGGTTGGCACATATCAGGCCATATTGAAATAATTTGGCATTTCATTTGATTTGAGACCAATAAGTTCCTCAAAAGCAGAAACTGTCTTATTTGTCTTTATACTGTAGGTGGTACTTCACTGCTTAATATATAGCAGTTAGTCTGTAAATGCCTTGCAGGCAGAAGAGAGTATGTGTGTGAAATAATAATACTTAAAATTTACTGATGTCTTATCGTGCTGTACATGCAAAGCCTACTGTGTTAAGTGCTATTCATGTCTTATTTCATTTAATCCTCAACAACCTTATAAGATAGCTACTTTTGTTATCTCCAATGATTAGACTCTGAATACTTCCTGGGATAGGAAGTTCTCCCTTCTGCGAAACATTGTTAGACATTTGGGCAGACATAGGCTTCCATGTGACTGACTAATTCCCAGTGATCATTAATCAGCTCTTCAGGAACAACAACAAAAAGGAATAGATGTATTCTACAACACAACCATTCCAAATCTATCTTTTGCAAGTTTTCTTCATAATAAGCATTTCTAGTTTCTTCAATGTGATTTTATACATCATAGTTTTTAGGAGATGGTGTTGCTGTGATTTTTTTTAATGATGTCATACACTTGCTCAGGAACACATACTTGGTCTCATACTTTTTACCAAAGGCAAACCTATCAATCTAGAATCTTAGTTTCAGTGCCTCTAAGCTTACAACAATCTACAAATTTAATTTAGTTTAAATGAATATAATAAATCTTAGCTTAAAGAGATGTTGTGAAGAACAAATGACACAATTTACTTGGACAAATTTTGAAAATATAATACATTATATTAAGTTACTGCATTATTAATATTTCTTCAAATTTCATTTATGACAATTTTATAAATTTCTTTTATGAAAGCTTTGTTGATTTATTCTTCATGGCTGTTTATTTTCTCAGTTTGCCCATTATAATTTTCTGTTTTTTGATAGAATTTTTTTTCTAAACATTTTCTAGTGTTTCGTCCCCCCCCCCAAAAAAATATGTGTTGAGCTATTGAGGGCAGGAAAGACTCAATATTTCTTTTGTGTATCTGGATTAATTATCAGAAAAATAGCTTAGAGGGTAGCCTAAGTGGCCAATTGTATATAAGAGAAAAAATATGTTGAAACCTTGAAATATGGTTGTCAAATATGACAAAACAAACAAATCAATACACGTTACCCCCTCGCCCCTACCACAGTAGAATTCTGTAATGGCAATTTGAAAGCACTTACTTATTTTAGCACTGTTGTAGTAAGAACTCAAATATGTCATGATCAAATTTCTAGTCAATCTCTTATAGATAAGACCTATTTTATGAAAGTGTCTTTATTATTATAGTATGCATTCTTTTTTTTTTTTTTTTTTTTGACCATAGAGGGTTTTGTTAGGATGCGTTTAGTACTTTATAGCAATTAGAATGAATAGAGAACTTGTGAGTGCATATCTTATGACAAATATATGGCCAGATTTGTCTTCTGTATTTAAGTCTATTGTATGCTCTCTTCATATAATATTGCTTTCAACAGAAGTATGCATCATGGTATAAATCTAATATGATCCATTGGTTTAGCAGCATTTGACAATCCTTGATATTTCTCTGAAGGATTCTCCATGACACTGAATTAACACAAATGATATTTCTCAGATATAGCAAGTTTTACTGTCCAATGCTTTATTTCTAGTGGAATTAAAGATAACCAATTTGAAACTCAAACCGCATGTTGACTTTTGAAAGAAGTTTTCATGTTAAGTGTTAACTTAAAATCTCTATCTATTAGCATTAGTGAGCAAATCTTTCTCAGATCACTTTCTGTTCATTAAAGTAGAGGGGAAAATAACATTTTAAATAAGGGCAGGTTTCAACCCCTCTTATATATTTATTCATGCCTAGATTCACTTTCATTATGGATCACTGTAAACATATTGCTATAAAGAAGATAAACTTGGGAACAGTCTATGATGATCTGTTACAGCTTTCCAGGTTACTATAAAGCATTTTTTTAAACTGTACTAATTCCTATAGGATGGTGTTCATTCTCAAAAGACAAAAAATTCATTTCTATTTTACAATATTTTCAAATCAGCCCTCTTTTTTTGTCTTCACAATTCTAAAAAGGAAGAATCCTCTAAATTGTGGTGATCATGTTTTGGAATTCGTCACATATTGTGGGCAATGATATAAACGTTGCCTCAAAGATATTCTTTGAAAATCACCATGAAAGTGATTTTTCTTAAACCTTATCAAAGAGGAGACACAGCAACCAGCCTTCCAGCCTGTACTGAAATAGCAAATGCTGACAAGCTTGTTAATAATTCAAAAGTGTTTTTAGTGAATTGTATCTATCCCTAAGTTTTAGATTTATAGAAATGTTAAAATATATCACATTCAGTTCTTTGCAATTTTATTTTTTTAGGAATTTGTATTCCCTCTTATTATCAGAAAACAGACTACTTTTGAAACATCAAACTAGTCTGTTGAAGAATCTGTGGTATTTTTACATCACTCTAGATAGGTGTTTTTCATAGCATCCAAGAAATATTTATCTCAGCTAGAATGGGGTAAAGCCTAGTGCCAAAAAGAAGATATATTTTTCCTCTGAAGTAAAGAATCTATGTGGTTTGCTTCATAACTAGACATAATTTTGGTCTGAAATTTTGATCAAACTAACATCCTTATCTCACTATTTCTCCATTTTTAGTTGAGCGTAAAGGTTAGGCAGAAAAAAAAAGGCAGAAAAATGAGAGTGTAGTTTAGCAAAAGTAATATAGCAATTAATTGTTAATAGTGTAACATTCTGGGTTGGGGTCTGTCTATGGAAATTATCAAAACAGCAATTTCCTCAGCTACATGATGAAAGTTAATAATATATTCACAGAGTTTTAGGAAATTAACTGAAATATGAATGGTAAAGAGAGTCACGTAGAGTAAGTCCTCACTTTCTCTTTGTTACCATTAGCTTTTCTAAATTTTACCACTTTAATTTGTTGTTTACAAATTTAGTTACTATCCTGACTCACAAATGACAGTGAATTAAAGGTTACAGTTATTCTCCTCCTTTCTTATTCTTACCCAATAAATCCTAAATTTCAGGAAAATTAGCTTTTTGTGTATTTTCAAAACAGTAATGTTAATTAAAACTACATTTTCCCCCCACTTAACGTAGGACTAAAAAAATAATCTAAACAACATAGGAAATATTTATTTCAGAAAACAGCAAAGTGCTTTTTGATAAAGTAATATCCCTAGGAATGTAAGCAGGAACAGAAGAAGGATATCAGTACTCAGAAATGCAAAGGTTTATCAGTACTCAGAAATGCAAGTGTTAGAAGGAAAAGTGGGAATTTAATTGGCTTATTTTAAATTATAAAATATTTCAGAGAATCTGATAAGCTTCCTCAAATTAGATTTTATTCATCTCTGATTTCATGTATCTTAAACTATATAATTTTGTTCTTTTCAGTTTCTTTGCTGAAACACTAAGAAATTGGTCACTTAAAAGATGAAGGAGTATATATTGACATCAACCAGCCACAAGAGGGAAGTCTTGGCTATATTAGAAGTAGAGTACATGTAGGGAGGGGTCCATTTTTGCAGAAAACAGAATTTTTAAAAAAACAAACAAAAAAGGAGAGAAAATAGGATTTTATCTTTTTTAAAAAATATATCCTGATGATATATCTACTAGAGAAAGTTATTTGTAGATCTAGTACATTATTAGACTTTACAAGTATAGAATAGTACTTTTGTCATAAATGTTTTCCTTAAAACTTAATTCATATATTATTTGTGAAATTCAGTAAAATCTATTAAAATATATATGCATAGATAAATTATTACCCATGCATCAATTTTTATTCACACAATACAATTCATAAAAGTATTTATTACCTAAGTCCCTGAGCTATGCACAGTGTGGATCTACTAGTTACCTCTTATTTATTAGTGGTATTTTTGGAGTGAATTCTGACTATATTTTATCCTCCTTGAGAATCATACTTGTGTATTTATGGGATTTAGGATCTCAGATATGCATTGGCCAAGAAGTAAATGAAAAGGATAAGGCATTACTTAATAAAACCAGCTATTAATCTATTTGGAAGTTCATAGTGAAGAAAGCCCTGAAATAGATATTAGGCTCTAGAATGGCATATTTTAATATAAAAGGCATTGGTGGAAGTTTTTGTTTGGATTCGCTATTGGATATTTTCTATTTGAGTTCCTGGTTATTCACCAAATAATCAGCCTTACAGGGTATAATTAGACAATGTGGTCATCATATTATGCACTGAATAGATGTCCTAGTGATCTGTGGCAGAATATGAAATATAGAACTTCTAAATTCTGACTTTGATTTTTAAGAACATTACTGATGATATATGCAGTGGGTACTAAATATTGCTTAATATTTCTGTTTTATCCTAAGAAGTGTGTGATTTCATCTTTTAGCTTCTTCATTGAAAAAAGGTGGTAAAATTCTGTGAAAATTTGAAGTACTTCTATTCATGAAGATAAAAAGAATATTAGCAAGGCATTTAATGCATATAGAATACATATGAATTATGCTGTTTGTCTCCATATTCATCATGATACTCATTTAGATTTGTGTGCTTTGAAGTTGTAGATACTTTGAGTATATAAAGAATTTGCCATAAGTTATTTTCTTCAAGCATTTAGGGAACAATTGTTTTTAGTCTTACTTGTAGTTGATCAGTGATCCAGTGGTAACCCATAGCAGTAAATAGTGTGTCTTTGGTTATTAATTTCATATTTAAGTGAAACTCTGTACTTTTAATTAAAAATCTAAGATTATTTGATTTAAATACTAGGTAAAATTATATCTTTTGTAGTATAATAATATATAACCTATGGAGTACAGTGTAATAATCCCACATTTTTAAGTTTATTTATTTATTTAATATTGCATTGATTTGCATTTTTTTTTTGGTCATGTGAAGGGTTTAATAAACTGTGGAGTGTGTATATTTTATTGGCACGGACCTCATCATTTCCTAGTTTGAATGGAGTCTATTGTACTGTCAGAACTTTTTTTTTAAGCATACAATTAGCAATCACTCATGTTCTGAAGGACTTTTAACGGCAGGATAGATAGACTCTGCTATGTTTTCCTTCTATTAGGATGGATCACTTACAAATAGTCCCACTGTGATTAGGCATTTATTGTACAGTGCAAAATCTATACGGGGATCATTCTTAACATGTCTCTGAAGTTCGTTTTCATCATCAATCAAGAAATATAGAGGTAAAGAAAAGAACATTTAGAGAAGACATAGAATCTTTAAGCATAGTTGTAATGGGCCTGCCAGAGGAAAATGCTTTTATGAAAGATGTGTTTTGTCTTAAACAGTATGTGGAGCTAGGTATAAGTTCGTGTATGGCACTTTTATTTTTGTTTTCAGACTTCAAAATTAAAGTTAAGCCATATGTAATGGTAGAACAGGATTTAATATTAGTAAAAAATATATTGCAGTCATACTGCCTACCTAGATGTTAAGGTAAACAGAATGTCAGTTTCTAGGCTTTGGTTACATAAAGAATTAAAAGAATAAAGGATGGTCAATTCCCAAATCACTATTACAATTACTAGGAATGAATACATGAAGGTGCATTTATTGAGCCCTTGTTTCATTATTATTTGGAGAGAGATGTGTTTTTTTATCAAAACAAAAATCAAAGCTCCTTTCTTGAGTGTCACATGATAGGTATTTTAATATTGTATATCAGCATTTTAAACAATTTTATTATAAGGAAAATGACTATTATGAGCTTAAGTAGAAGATAATGGTTATATTTCTAACAACACATTTGGAATAGGGCAAGGTTTTTCTTTTTGTTTTTTTCTGTAACTTTTTTTTTTTTGTAGGAATAGTGACCTTTACTGAGAGTTTGCCACATGATAAAAGCCTTTCTCTAAATGCAGAAGTTCATTTAATCCCCAAGACCATTTTACAAGGGGGCATCTGTGTGGCTCAGTCAGCCAAGCATCCATTCTTGATTTCAGCTCAGGTCATGATCTCACAGTTGGTGAGATTGAGCCTGGCATCGGGCTCTGCGCTGATAGCATGGAGCCTGCTTGAGATTCTGTCTCTCTCCCTCTCCCTCCACCCCTCCCCTGCTTGTGTTCTCTTTCTCTTACAATAAATAAATAAACTTTTTAAAAAAATATATAATTTATTGTCAAATTGTTTAACATACAGTGTATAAAGTGTGCTCTTGGTTTTTGGGGTAGATTCCCGTGGTTCATCGCTTACATACAACACCCAGTGCTCATCCCAACAAGTGCCCTCCTCAATGCCCATCACCCGTCTATACTTTGCCATCTATGAATTGAGCTTTTTTCCTTGTTTTCCAAAGTATTATTGGTGATCTCTGACCCCTTTTCTATATTTTTATAGGAAATGAACTATTTCTATTATCTTCTATAAAGAGTCCGTTAATTTATGAAAACAACATTTTGCATTTAAAAATTAAACAGCAGCTTCATACTCCTGCATAAACTTTTTTTTTTTTTTGCAAGTATCGCTAAAAATCTCAAACCATAGCATTCTTCCCATTTTACACATAGGTTGCCACGCATGCCTGATTAACCAGTGTACTAGTAATAACATTAGGGATTCTTATAAGGAAGTGAGTTTTTAATGGTGAAATTACTAACACTTTCCACAAATATTTTCAATTTTACTATTATATTATTGTATTGCTTTATAGATCTATCAACAAATTTAGGGCATCTAACCATTTATAGAATTTAGTGTCCTGATCAGACGTGCAAAGAAGTGTTTCTGGGTAACACTATGAAGGAGAAATTAATTGGTTTGGGGTTCTTTCTCCCATTTAACTAATGTCTCCTTATGTCCTTATGAGATATGTATTGTCACCTCAAATTATAATTCAACACATTAGAAATTAGCCAGAAGGAAAAGAGATTATTTTTTTTTTTTCAACCCCTGTACTCTTTTTCTGGTTTTGTTAATTTGCCCACAGCCTCTTGTTCAGAGGCAGCACTCTGTCTAAAGGCTACGTTTTAGTGTTCTTTCCTCTCTGGCAACTGCAGTTTGAATATACAGTCTTAGTTCAACCAATCAGATCTTTTTTTCCCCCAAAACTTAAATTAGCCAGAGTGGTTTCTGTTATGTGAAACCACACAGCTTGACTGGGCCTTAGAATTATCATAAAATTTATTATCATCTAACCCAGACTGATAGTGAATGATTTTCCTATGACAAGGAGTATAAACCAATCAAGATTGTCTTGGATAAACTGAATCATGTGGTCACCTTTCTTAAATGGTGGCCTAAATTATTAGTTGACTCTGATTTAAAATACTAGCCTCCTGGCAGAATCGGGGTTTTACCTTGTGATTCTTGATTTGAAAGTTGACCAATATTTGGAGAATTGAATCTATAGAGGTAATCTATAGTGGAGCCATCACCAGTTGATACCTTAGAGCCTCTTACCAACTCCTCAAATCACATGTAGGAGACCACTTAAATAATTCATAAGACTCTCTCTGGTGGTAAGAAAATTCCAAAGAAATGCTTTTTCCTCTTCAGAAATAATGAAGTTTTGCTTAGCTCACTTGCTCTGTTAGCCACCACGTTTCCAGGGTGACAAAACAGTGTTTCCAGAGGATTCCTTCTTCACTGGGCTGCAAAACTGATCATCTGGTGAATAGGTAATTATGGGCTGAACTAGGAACCATGCCGGGATGTGAATGTCTAGTAACCACATAGTGTTTGCATTGTAACTAATGAATACTCCCTTGCCTAATATAACCCAACCTAATTACCCATAAAGCTTTGGGAAATTTTCTCTTGACCCTAAACTTTGTACATTTAGCTGCTTCTCTACCCAATACTGAATGATAAGTCAACAAGAGAGTAGTGAGCATGAAGCGAAAGGTTGTTCCCTCTGCAATATGTCATTATGCTGCATGGTATTTTAATCAGAGAAAGTCCGTTGTTTCAGTAAGGTCTCATTTACTTACCTAATTATCAGTTGTCATTTGGAGAAGAGCCAGCCCAAGAAAGAATACTTCAGATGGTTTTGCCATTTATCTCTTTTGCTTGCGTTTTCATCAATTCCCTTGTACAAGTTGTGTCAGCATCCACTGTAAGGAAGAGGAAGATAGGCCACTTCATGAATGAAGGGAAAAAATGAATGTGCCTCACTGGACTGTGAGTTCTGGGACAATGTCTTACTCAACTCTCTCTCTCTAGCAAGTGGTGTCATGACTGCAGCATAGGATAATACTCAATAAACATTCACTTCTTTCTGTGTTCGCATGATTTAAGATTATTCCAGGTTGATTCCAGAGGATCATACTTAGGGCTCTGGGGAGAACATTTTGTTAATCAATCACTCATAATTAAAACATGCTATGGAGGTTATTTTTAGACTTTTAATTTCCTGATGTACTTTAGATATTATAGAGAGGCTGATTATGAGAGTAATTTTAATAAGTAATAATGGAAAATTTTAACAGAACAACAGTTTACAGATTATGTTCTCTAACATCCAGTATAAACAAAACTTTCACGATACAGTATCTTCAACCACAGTCCAGGTACTATGGAAATCATCGTTAAGTCCATATCAAGATGGGAAAGAAAAAGATAAAAACACCCATACATAGAACACATAGATGCATGTGTTCTAACATATTCAACACTAGTGACCACTTGATCTGGAAGAATGATAGAATTAATAACAGGACAAAAAAGGAGCTTGAGGGAGGCTCTGAGATGACGAAGAAATACTTTGAAAATATGTGGGTTTTGGTGAAGATAAACATATAGTATCCTACTGGAGAAATATGAGATGAGCACTTTCTGTGAGGCCATCACTGAGGTCATAGGACCTAATATCTTTGTTAGAAACATGATTGCAAGCATAACTTAGTGATCTATCCTGATTATTGCTAAGGTTGATGGTGAATATGAAACTTAAATCTAAAAATGTGGCCAGAACCGTGTCTGTAAAAATGACCTTTGTTTTTATAAACATTGTTAATGTTTGTTTGTTTTTTGATTTCATTGTTTTTTAATATATTGCACTGACTTTCTCCATATGCCCAGAAAAGATATGAGGAAATGAATAAAGATGTCAATAACTACATTGAGGAAATGGTCTGCCACTGAAACTCAGAGACATTTGTGCCAGTTTTTGATTGGAATGGTATCAAGATGCTGGGATCCAAGCTCCAAAATTCCTGGAACACAGTGTTTTTGGAATCATATTTCTTTGGGCACTGGATTTTATCCTGCCACCAACTCATCCAGTTTAAAAGCTCCTGACCTTCCTTTCCAGGATGACTGTGAAATTGGTAGTGTTGGTACTGTAATGGGAGTCCGATAAAGACTTACCTCTTAGGACTAGGAATGGTGGGACATCTTGTTCTTTTCAGTGTTAAAACTGAAGAAAGTTCTGTCGCCATGGATTTGATTCTCAAAATGACACTCTGCATGATAATACGGTAGAAGGCCATGTGATGAATTGTCACTGAAAGATGTCTGTTATCGCTATGTGGCTGGTGGTAGAGTAATGACCCACAGTCACCATCTTCAACCACCCAAGTCAGACTTTTACTGACTATGTGCCCATGCTGGATTGTCACCTCCCTCTCATTTTTGGAACGTTTTCTGGATTTAAAGTGAAAGATTGCTCCCTCTTCTGATAAAAAGATGGCCTCAACCCTTTAAATCTGATGATCTTGTCATTATTGTAATGTAGGCAGTCTCCTCTGTGTGGACATTATGCCCAACTAGATTATGTCCATCTTCCTAGGATGTTTGTTATATGTGATATGAGACTAAGTGTAACACATTTTAGAATTTTTAGTGACATTTGACAAAAAAGCTCTTGAAACTTCCCCAGAAAATTCTGAAGACTTGTTAATAATATCAATGTAAGGGAAATGTTTCAGGAAGAAATAAATATTTTGTAAATCATTATATTTGATGTTTGTTGAAGTTTTAAGTTACTCATCCTTAAAATTGGAAAGTGGGAAAAATTACCAAACTTCTGACAGTAGAGTTTGAAGCCATTACAACAAATTTAATATAATTTTAAAAGTACCTGTTATGGGACGCCTGGGTGGCGCAGTCGGTTAAGCGTCTGACTTCAGCCAGGTCACGATCTCGCGGTCCGTGAGTTCGAGCCCCGCGTCAGGCTCTGGGCTGATGGCTCAGAGCCTGGAGCCTGTTTCCGATTCTGTGTCTCCCTCTCTCTCTGCCCCTCCCCCGTTCATGCTCTATCTCTCTCTGTCCCAAAAATAAATAAACGTTGAAAAAAAATGTTAAAAAAAAGCACCTGTTATTGATGACAACAAAAGAAGGTTGAAGATGTTTTGATTCAGCATGCTTATTTGATAACTCTTGTATAGTGTGTTGAATATTTCTATCTACTTTATAGGGAATAAATTATAGCATCACACAAGAAACATCATCACAAGTGTGTTTACTGCCATTCCTGTAGGAAACATGTGCTCAAGATTCAATGATTTAATAGCCAGAGACTGAATTACTCTGCTGCATTTGGAGTTGCTCTCTGAGGGTCTGGATTGTGGTCTGTGGATAAGGTAAGGGACAAGGCAAGAGGAAGCAAAACCACATAGCTCTGTCTGTGCTATAAATGCTCTGATGGCAAACAGGAAACATTTGTCTCTAAGGACTTGCAATCTGACACCTGTCAAGAGCACTAAATTTTTTTTTTAAGAATAAAATGGGGCTAAATTGACCTCTTGTCTTCGAGGTTCCTGAAGAGAAGAAGAGAATAAAAATATGGCTAAGTCATTTTGCTGTATCTTGCTGAGCATGGAGCCCTAGAGGCCATTATGTCACCTGTTTTATGAAATTAAATGATTCCTTGAGGTTAATAGGAGTAAAGAGCTTAAAATGTTGTAGGGTTTTTCTTTTTTTTTTTTTTTGATAGACTTTCCATATACTCTTTAACACTTAGCATTTTTAGTGTATGTTGTTGTCCAGTAAAAACATCTGAAAGCAGAATGGCAAATACAAAACAAAAACAAAAACATACATATCAATGAAAACTAAAAGAAGAAACAAGAGGATAAAGTTCAGATAAAATAGAATGATGATTAAAAATACAAAAAAAGGGGGCACCTGGGTGGCTTAGTCGGTTGAACTTCTGACTTCAGCTCAGGTCACCGTCTCCTGGTTCACTAATTCGAGCCCCACATCCAGCCCTCTGCTGTGGGTGCAGAGCCAGCTCTGGATCCTACGTCTTTGTTTATCTCACAATAAAATAAATGTTAAAAAACATGTTTCATGTATTTATTCATTAATGCACTTTTAATTAATTTAAGTGCTCAGTAATTTTGGTAAACACCAAGAGATACTAGAAGAAGAAGAAATAAAGGCATGTATGGTCAGGTAAGAGAAAGAAAGAGTGATTAAAGTCATTAAAGAAAATGGGAATTCCCAACTCTAATAATGGCCACAAAGTTATGGTAACTGGATCTTGGCTATCATGTACAAGAGAAAGGTTGATCTGATCTGGAAAGTCAAGGAAACATGCCTGAGGAGTGAAAGTGCAGGATGAAGTCTAATTTCAAAGTTACAGTAGACCAGATGAGAAGTAGAGGCACAATAACTGAAGGTAATACTGCACAACACAGTTACCACTATAAATGAAGTTTTTGAACCTAAGATTATGTTAACCAGTAAAACTTGATTGAGAGCCAAAATTCTTTGTTCACAAAATAGTTTTACCAGTTTACATATCTTTACGAATTCTGGAGGCTTCAATAAAAATTGAAGGTAATGTTTAAAAAGGCTCAGTATTTTTGTATTCTTTGGATAAATACCTAGTAATGCAATTGCTGGGCCATAGGGTAGTTCTATTTTTAACTTTTTGGGGGAACCTCCATACTATTTTCCAGAGTGATTGTGCCAGTTTGCGTTCCCACTAACAATGTAAGAGGTGATTCAAAGGGATACATGCACCCCAATGTTTATATCAGCACTATCAACAATTGCCAAATTATGGAAAGAGCCCAAATATCCGTTGACTGATGAATAGATAAAGCAGAGGTGGTATGTATGTATGTGTGTGTATGCACATACACACACACACAAATACACACAATGGAATATTAGCCATCAAAAAAGAATGAAATCTTGCCATGTGCAATGATATGGATAAAACTAGAGTGTAATCTAATGCCAAGTGAAGTAAGTCAGTCAGAGAAAGAAAAACACCATATGATTTCACTCATAGATGGAATTTAAGAATCAAAACAGATGAACATAGGGGAAGGGAAGGAAAAATAAAATAAAAACAGAGAGGGAGGCAAACCATAAGAGACTCTTAACTATAGAGAACAAACTGAGGGTTGCTGGAGGGAGATGGGTTGGAGGATGGGCTAGATGTGTGATGGGCTCTAAGGAGGGCACTTGTGATGATGGGTATTGTATGTAAGTGGTAAATCACTGAATTCTACTCCTGAAACCAATACTACACTATATGTTAACTAGCTTGAATTTAAATAAAAGCTTGGAAGAAAAAAAATAAAAGTCTTTAAAAAATGCTCAAATGCATGTGACTTTTATCTGGGTTTTACATGAACTGATGGATGTAATTGAGCAAAAGGGTGGAAAACAAACAGATATAGTTCACAACCTCTGAGAATTTAAAATATTATATATTAAATGCAGTTTACATAAAATGTGTATGAGATGTTCCCATCAAATAGAATAAAGAGTTAGATTTTTATAAAAAGAAAACAAAGATTGGAGCAAAAACAATCTCTTAGTTCAATTGCTGGCTTAGATACTGACTTTGAGAATAGTTTGAAAATTCTAATGAACTATACAAATGCAAGGATGAAAATAAAGACATAAGCTGAAATTTCTGAAAGAAACTGAGACAGGATCTTTACTTTCTTCTGTTGTACATTTTAGGTAATAATGCATTCAACTATACTCTCAGGTGCAGAAGTCCAAAAAATAGCATTATCCTTGACTCTACTGGTCACTTGTACTTTCTTGATAGCTCTAAATTTCATCCAGATATCTCCGTCACGAGTTCCAATTTTTTTCTGTAGGTTCTCATTTCTTACTTGTGTTCCTGTAATGCCCATTCTCCCACTTCATCCATTCTTCCTGAAATCCACTTTTCAGACTGTAACTAGTGCACTGTGCTGAAATGATTCTCTAAGACTTTTACACTGTGCTTGTATCTTCCAGTAGTTCTTTAACCAGTTTCCTTAGTGAGGAATTGGAGGCCCTCCATAATTTGAACTTTGCCTACCTCTTCAAATTTTCAGTTATACCACGAAGAACACATGGTTCCCAGGTTGCTGGAGAAGGAGAAAAGAGAATGTGGAGAATGAACAACTATTTTATTGACCCAGGATTATTGGTCACACATCACTTCCTCTCATATCCCATAGATATGAACAAATCACATAGAAAACAAATCACAAGAACACTTGTTAATGCTGTGATCAACAAACATTTCACTTTATTTAGCCCCACAGCCCCTACATTTCCTAGTGTAACAATCTCTTCAGTAAAATAATTTGGTGAGGACATGATATTTGCTCTAGCCCAATACAAAAATTTTAGCTTACAATTAGAAATTACTTTCCAGGAACAGGAACATATATGTTGGAATGATTAGCATATTTTGTCCCTGTAAGCAAGCAATTGTAATACAATACTAAAAATTATTTAGAAAATTTTATTGTGATTGAGGAATTGAAGAAAGGGAAGTTGGGTTAATGAAATATTTGCTAGTAGGACTAAAATAACTTGATGACTCAAATCAGGATGATTTTGCCAGTAGGACCAGAGATGTTTAAAGTCTACTGAGAAAGAATCTCTCTCTGCTGGACATTAGCTTCACGGAATCACAGACTATATTTCTCTTTTAGAATCTTCTTTTTCTTCTTTTATAGACCAGTCCCACCCTACCCTCATCCCCCATGGTGGGATATAGACTTTCTTGAACTATATTAGTACATTTAATTATGTTATAGTAAAATTTTGCTGTCCTGGGATCAACTCTTTTGAAGATATTTATGTACATGCATGATTATATGTTTATTTTGAGGATCAAGTCTCCAAAGATTTCCATTTATCATTTCTAAGATTTTAGAGAATCTACTCTATGGACCTCATATACCAGAAAGCTAAAAAGAAGGTATCAGTGGCAGAATAAGGTCCAACAGTCATGTTATGCAAATCTGTTAGAAGATTTTAGGGAGTGTTAGGGCCTCACTGGTATTCCCAAATCATTTTATCTGTGTTAGTCTAATCCAGACATCAGTGTGCATAACTCTTTGTCATTTTGTCATCTGTGGAAACAGGAAACAAAATGTAAAATGGAATTAGATTAGTGGTGGAAGAGTTTTATGCCACACACATACACACACACAAAATGAATAAAAAAGAAAACAAATTGTGTGTGTGTGTGTGTGTGTGTGTGTGTGTGTGTGTGTATTTCCAGGATAGTTAGCATGCAGTGTTACATTAGTTACAAGAGTACAGTATGGTGATACAATATCTATACATTACTCAGTACTCATCATGATAAGTGTATACTCTTAATCCCCTTCACCTATTTTACCCAGGCCCCCACCCACCTCCACTGTGGTAATCATCATTTTTTTTAAGTTTTTATTTTATTTGTTTTGAGAGAGAGAGAGAGAGAGAATGAGAGAGAGAATCAGAATCCCAAGCAGGCTCCATGCTGACAGCACAGGGCTTGATCTAAAAACTGTGAGACGTGAGATCATGACCTGAGCCGAAATCAAGAGTCGTTCAACCTACTGAGCCACCCAGGCACCTCCATCAGTTTTTTATCTATAGTTAAGATTCTGTTTTTTTGTCTCTTAAAATTTTTTTTTAAACTTAAATTCCAGTAGAGTTAGTATACGGTATTATATTAGTTTTAGGTGTACAATATAGTGATTCAACAATTCCATACATCACCCAGTGCTCACCATCACAAGTACACTCCTAAATCCCCATCACCTCTTTCACGCTCTCCTCCCAGCCCCACTCAGCTCCCCTCTGGTAACTATCAGTTTGTTCTCTATAGTTAAGAGTTGGTTTCTTGGTTTGTCTCTCTCCTTTTTCTTCCCTTTGCTCGTTTGTTTTGTTTCTTAAATGCCACATGTAAGTGAAGTCATATGGTATTTGTCTTTCTCTGACTTATGTCAATTACCATTATACACTGTAGACCCACCCATGTTGTTGCAAATGGCAAGATTTCATTCCTTTTTTTATGGCTGAGTACTATTACATTGTATATGTATAACACATCTTTATCCAATTCATTCATCAATGGACAGACACTTGGGCTGCTTCCATAACTTGGCTATTGTAAATAATGCTGCTATAAACTTTGGGGTGCATGTGTCCCTTTGGATTAGTGTTTTTGTATTTTTTCAGTAAATACCCAGTAGTGGAATTACTGGATCATATGGTAATTCTGTTCTTAATTTTTGAGAAACCACTTTGCTTTTTTCTACAGTGACTGCACCAGTTTGCATTCCCACCAACAGTGCACAAGGGTTCCTTATTTTCCACATCCTTGCCATCACTTGTTGTTTCGTGTGGGGTTTTTTTTTTGTTTGTTTTGTTTTGTTTTAGGCATTTTGATAGGTATGAGGTGGTATCTCATCGTGGTTTTGATTTACATTTCCCTGATGATGAGTGATGTTGAGCAGTTTTTCATGTGTCTATTGGCCATCTGTATGTCTTCTTTGAAAAATGTCTATTTAGGTCCTTTGTGTATTTTTAGTCAGATTATTTATTTATTTGGTGTTAGCTTTTATGAGTTCTTTATATAATTTGGATATTAACTCTTTACTGAATATGTCATTTGCAAATATATTCCCCCCAATCAGTAGGTTGCCTTACTATTTTGTTGATGTTTTTCCTTGCTGTGCAAAAGCTTATTTTGGTGTAGTCCCAATAGTTTTATTTTTGTCTTTATTTCCCTTGCCTCAGTAGACATATGTAGAAAAATATTGCTAAGGTTGATGTCTAAGATATTACTGCCTATGTTCTCTTTTAGGAGTTTTATGACTTCAGGTCTCACACTTATGCCTTTAATCCACATTGAGTTTATTTTTGTGTATGGTGTAAGAAAATGGTCCCGTTTTATTCTTTTGCATGTAGCTGTCCAGTTTTCCCAGTACCATTTGTTGAAGAGGCTTTTTCCCATTGGATATTCTTTGTGTCATCTTCGATTTCTTTCATCAATGTTTTTCTAGTTTTCAGAGTACAAGTCTTTCACCTCTTTAGTTAAATTTATCCTTAGATATTTTATGATTTTTAGTGAAATTATAAATGGGATTGTTTTCTTAATTTTTCTTTCTACTTTATTGTATAGAAATTCCAACAGATTTCTGTGTATTAATTTTGTATCCTGCTATCTTAGTGAATTCATTTATCAATTCTATAGTTTTTGGGGGGAGTCTTGAGGGTTTTCTATACATAGTGTCATGTCATCTGCAAATAGTGAAAGTTTTACTCTTCCCTTACCAATTTGAATGCCTTTTATTTCTTATTGTCTGACCGCTGTGGACAGGACTTCCAGTACAATGTTGAATAAAAGTGGTGACAGTGGACATCCTTGTCTTGTTCCTTTAGGGGAAAAGCTCTCAGTTTTTTCACCATTGAGTATGATATTAGCTGTGGGTTTTTCATACATGGCGTTTATTATGTTTACATACACTCCCTCTAAACCTACTTTGTTGAAGGTTTCTTATCATGAACAGTTGTTGGACTTTGTCAAATGCTTTTTCTGCATCTTTTGAAATGAGCATATGGTTTTTGTCTTTTCTCTTATTGGTGTGATATATCACTATGATTGATTTGTGAATACTAAACCACCCTTGCATCCCAGGAATAAATCCCACTTGATTATGGTGATTGATTTTTAAAATGTATTTTTGGATTTGGTTTGCTATTTTGTTAAGGATTTTTGCATCTATGTTCATAGGAGATATTGGCCTCTAGTTCTCTCTCTCTCTCTTTCTCTCCCCCCGCGCCCCCCCCCCTTGTAGTGCCTTTATCTGGTTTTGGTATCAGGGTAATGCTGGCCTTATAGAATGAATTTGGAAATTTTCCTTCTCTTCTAATATTTTAGAATAGTTTTAGAAGAATAGGTGTTAAGTCTTCTTTAAATGTTTGGTAGATTTGTCTCTGAAGCAAATTATCGATTTCTTCTGGATTTAGTTTTGGAAGGTTCTATGTTTCTAGGAATTTATCCACTTCTAGGTGGTCCAATTTGTTGGCATATAATTTTTCATAATATTCGCTTATACTGCTTTGTATTTCTGTGGTGTCGTTTTTAATTTCCGTTCTTTTATTTATGATTTTGCTTATCTGAGTCCCCTCTCTGTCTCTTTGAGTCTGGTTAAAGGTTTATCAATTTGCTGATGTTTTCAAAGAACCAGCTCCTGGTTTCATTGCTTTTTTAGGTTATTTTTTTTATTCCTACTCTAATATTTTTAATTTCCTTTCTTTTACTGGTTTTGGGTTTTGTTCTTATTTTTCTGGTTCCTTTAGATATAAGATTAGTTTGTTTATTTGAGATTTTTCTTGCTTATTGAGGTATATACCTTTCGTGCTATAAACTGCCCCCTTAAAACAGCTTTTGCTACATACCAAAGATTTTGGACCATTTTGTTTTCATTTTCATTTGTCTCCATGTAATTTTTATTTCCTCTTTGATTTCTTGGTTGAACCATTTTTTGTTTGGTGGTAGCATGTTATTTAACCTCCATGTATTTGTGTTTTTTCAAATTTCTTTCTTGTGGTTGATTTCTAGTTTCATTGTATGTGGTTGAAAAGGATGCATGGTACGACTTGGATTTTCTTGAATTTGTTGAGACTTGTTTTGCGGCCTAAATATTATCTATTCTGGAGAATGTTCCATCTGCATTGACAAGACTGTGTATTGTGTTCTTTTAGAATGGAATGTTCTGAAAATATGTGTTAGATCCATCTTGTCCAGTGTGTCATTCGAAGTCACCGTTTCCTGGTCAATTTTCTGTATGGGTGTTCTATCCACTGATGTAAATGGGGTGTTAAAGTTCCCTACTATTATTGTACTACTGTCAATCACTTACTTTATGTTTTTTAATAGCTGTTTTATATATTTGGGTGATCCCATGTTTAGTGAGTGTTTACAGTTATTATATCTTCTTATCAAATGGCTCTCTTTATGAATATATAGTGTTCTCCTTTGTCTCTTGTTATAGTCTTTGTGTTTTAAAGTATTTTGTCCAATGTAAATGGTGCTATTCAAGCTTTCTCTTTACTTCTGTTTGCATGACAAATGCGTTTCCATCCCTCACTTTTAATCCGCATGCGTCTTTAGTCTCAAATGTGTCTCTTGTAGGTAGCGTATAGATGGATCTTGTTTTTTTTTTTATCCATTTAATCACTTATGCCTTTTGATTGGAGTGTTTAGTCCATTGACATTCAAAATATTTATTGATAAATATATACTTATGGGCTCTTTTTACTTTTTTAATGGTTGTTTTTGTAGTTCTTCTCTGTTCCTTTTCTTGCTCTCTTATCTCACAGATTGCTGACTTCCTTTAGTGGTATACTTGAATTCCTTTCTTTTTAATTTTTGCATGTGTATTCCTGGTGTTTGATTTGTGCTTACCATTAGGTTTATAAATAACATCTTATACATACAGCTATTAACTTGATGGTTGTTTAAGTTTGAACTCATTCTTTATTCCTGTCTCCCCATGTTTTAGGTATATTGTGTCATACTTTATTTACTTTCATTTTGTGAATCCCTTGACTGATTTTTATAGATATACTTATGTTTATTGCTTTTGTGCTTCCTAACTTTCTTACTCCGTTTATGGTCTTTCTTTTCCACTCAAAGAGTCCCCTTTAGCATTTCTTGTAGGGCTGGTTTGATGCTCAGGAATTTCTTTAATTTTTGTTTGAGAAACTTTTCACCTCTCCTTCCATTCTGAATGATAGCCTTGCTGGAAAGAGCACTGTTGGTTGCAGGGTTACCCCCACCCCAACCCCCCCAGCATTTTGAATATATCATGCCACTGCGTTCTTGCCTGCAAACTTTCTGCTGAAAAATCAGTTCATAGCCTAATGGGATTTCTCTTGTATTGATTGTTTCCTTTTCTCTTTCTACTCTTAAAATTCTGTTATCAATACTTTTGGCCCTTTCAATTATTATATGTCTTGGTGTCAACCTCTTTGGCTTGATTTTTTGTGGGGGTTGGTCTATGTGCCTCCTGGATCTGGATTTCTTTTTCCTTCTTCAGATTTGGAGAATTTTCAACTGTTATTTCTTCCAATAAATTTTCTGCCCCTTTTCTCTCTCTTATCTTTGTGAGATACCTATCATGTGAATGCTATTACTCTTAATGCTGTCACTGAGTTCCTTAAGTCTATTTTCATGTTTCAATATATATTTCAATATATTTCATCATATTTCTATATGTATATTTCTCTCTTCTGTTCAACTTGATTGCTTTCCATCACTTTGTCCTCCAGTTTACTGATCAGTTCTTCTGATTCCTCTAGTGTACTATTTATTCCATCTAGTGTATTTTTAATTTTAGTTATCGAGTTCTTCATCTGATTCTTTTTTATGTTTTCTATCTCTTTATTAAAGGTCTCGGTGTGGTCCTTCACTGTTTTCTCAAGTCCATTAAGTTCTTTGTGAGCATTACTTTAAATTCTCTGTGAAGCGTATTACTTATCTCCATTTTATTTACCTCTCTCTCTGTGATTTTGTCCTATTCTATCATTTGGGACATATTATTCTGTCTTCTAATGTTTTTTTTTTTTTTTTTTCTAACACTCTGTGTTTGTTTGTATGTATCAGGAAAGAGCTACATCTTCTGCTCTTGAAAATAGTGGCCTATTAAGAAGAGGTCCTGTAGAGCCCTGCAGTATAGTGTCCCCTGTTCACTGGAAACTTCTGCTTCAGGGATATCTCTTATGTGTGTGTGTATCTATGTGTGTGTGTGTGTGTGTGTGTGTGTGTGCGCACATGCGTGCTGCACATTGTGGCTGAGCTGCTTTTGCCTTCAGTTCCTTCATCTGTAGTGGCTCTCTTTACCTGTTGTGGGCTGCATTTGGTCCCTCTGTTGTTAGTGGGCCAGTCTGGGGCTGCCTTGGACTTGAGTTGAGTCAAACCTGGAATTTGCCAGTAGAACCAAACTCCAAACTTCTGGGTGCTTTTCCTGTGTTTTGCCCTGAGAAACTTTCATTGGTGGGAAGGATTGATGTCAGACTAGATATCTGCCCTCAGTCCAGTGCAGGGGCTGCTGTCAGACTGTTGCATGTGCTTATCTTCCTCTTTCCCTGGAGCAGGAGTCACTTTGGTATGGTCCTGGTCGGGACTGCTTGCGCCCTGCAGGGCTTGTGGCATCACTTTGGATGGGCTCTAGCCAAAGGTGTATTAGAGAGGGCAGGTCTTCAGGGTGAGGAACATGGTATTAGAAAGTTTGCATAGGTCTGCTGTGGGAGGGGACCTGGAACTGAGGTCTTGCTGGAGAAGATGCATCTGCAGGAGAATGCGGGAATTTAGGTGTAGGGCATGATGTTAGCAAGTCTAGTAATGAGTTTTGGTGCCTTGCCGGTTCCTGTAGGTCTCCATGTATCTAAGCTGGGATGGGGGTGGTGGAAAACAGGGAAGGGAACAGTGCCATCCAGCTCTTTTGTTCTTGGGAGAAATCTCCCAAGTGTCCTTACCCCTCCAACACATGGTCTGAAATTAGTAAACAAATCTTGCTGCCATGTACCCCAGGTGTCTTTCAAATTCTTCTGTGCTTTATCTTCAGAGGGATGTTTCTCTGTTTATTTAAGGGCAGGGATTCTGTTTCCTCCTCTTCCAGTCTGTCAGAGTGAAGCCCGCTAATTTTTAAAGTTATAGGTGTTAGCCCTGCTGATTATCAGAACTCACAAAATTGTGCCCCACTGTGGCACACATTTTTAAAGACAAATGTTTTGGGGATTCATCTTCCTATGCAGTCCCTTGTGCCTCGGTTGACTAGTATGAGGATCTGCTCCTCTCCCGTCTCCATACCTGCCTGTCTCTCCCTCCTGTGGACAGTGCCATGGGTCTGTTTAGCTGCAGACCAGAACTCCACCCTTCCTACCCTCGTTAACGTGGTCTCTTCTCTATATTTAGCTACCAGGAGTCTGTTCTGCTAGTCTTTGGGTCATTTTCTGGGTCATTTGCACTGAGGTATGTGTTATAGTTGTATCATGGGACAAGATGAGCTCAGAGTCCTCCTACTCCACCATCTTCCCTGGAAGTCAGAAAGACTAAGTATATTAACAAAGAGATACTGCTTACAGATATTAAGGAAAGCAAAAAAGGGCAAAACATGACTTATAGACATAGTAGACATAAAATGTAGAATTAGTAATTAACCTAAATGGCCTGTGTATTCTCAGAAGAACTATCAATGATCAACGGAAACCAACATGGGTTCATTAAGAATGGATAGTGTCATGTTAATTTTATGTCCTATTTGATCATGTTTTCTGGACAAGCAGAAAAAAAATATAGAAAAAAGTGTAACTTTATTATTATTTTTGACAGCCTCTCAGATTATCTTTGTGGGCAAGATAAAGAACACATGTTAGAGATAGTATATTATATGGGCTAAAATTGGCATAATCATTTGAATATTCATGCTAGAAGAATGATGGAGAGAAGTTTCTACAACATTCTGATTCTAGTCCTATTTTAATTATTTTTAAATTAATTATTGCAATGAAGATATCAGAAGCAGGGTTTATCCAATTTTCTGATTGAACAGAATTCTAATTCAATGAATGAAATATTTATTAGGTACCTATTATGTTTCTGGCATTGTGCAAGGGAAAAAAAAGCTAATAGATTGCACATGAAGGCTACCAAGGAATTTCAAGTCATTATAAATTCCGTATGAGTATATGAGTGGTTAAAACCAGAAAATACAACTTGAATGTACTTGAATCGAAGTAGAACATAGGAGTAATGGAAGTAGAATTATGGGATTAGACTGAGGTTTTCTATAGTCTCTACTACTTTGTGGCTGTGTGACTGTGTATAAGTTAATTTTCCTAAGCCTCAGTTTTCCTCTTTCTAAAATGAGCTAATATTTACTTCATATTTGTGAGAAATAAATGAAAGGGACCGTGTAAGGTATTAAGCACCATTGGTAAAACAAGGTTGTCACTGAGTAAATATCTGCAATTATTCTTAGTTACCTCTGCAAATCAAGGGGCATATGTACTGGACCAGGGATCATGAGGTTCATGTTCCAGCCTTCGTTCTTCCTGTTGCTGACTATGACTCTTGTAACCTACCTTGAGGTGATTATTCTTAGTTCTGAGTATTTCTTTTTATTAGAACCTTGAAAAAGTAGAATCTATTCAGATAAAGGGAACTGAGTTGGCAATAAAAGTGAGATCTAGAAACCATTCCATGAAAGAAGTATTTTGAAATATGCAAATTAATTAATCAATGCCTTGCTTTGTTCCAAAAAGTTATTTTAAATTACTGACAAAAATGCATATAGTGTAATAAGATAAAAATAAAGCAGTTGAGGTAAAGAGAAAAAGTAAAATGAAACAGGGATTAAGAAATGAATCTTAGTTGCATTAAAAGATGAAGAAGGACTGGGACAGCACATAGACCTCACTAGAAATTACTTTCTTTGCTCTGACCTTTACCTCCTAACTTTCCAACTCACTTACCATAATGGCCCCACAGCTATAATCCTTTCACTTTTTGAGACATCCCATCCCATCTCTTTATTTCCCTATTCTCTGGCTTTTATTATGATTGCTTACCCCTTTCTCTGTTAGTCATACTCCAGACCAAATCTGAACCCTGGATAAACCACAGTAAGTATTTGTCTTTTTCCTTAGCCTGCAAAGGAAATTTTACAACCACATTTGCCAGTCACACTTGAAATCAGTGATTGTTCACTTTACTATACTTTCTTTATTAACTTGGTATTTCTGTTTAACTATTTTATACCTACCCACCTATTATTAAAACTTTCTCACCCTTTCTCTACTCAGTATCAGTTTGTTCACACTTGAGAATCCCAAATTCCTTATCATCCCATCACCTTATCTATAAAACTCCCTGCTCCTGAAACACCATTGGCTTCTTCTTTCAGGTAAAGATGTAGAGGTAGATTAGCTTACTGAAGTTCACTTTTTTCATGTGTGCTCTGGGTTCCATTCTTTTCCATCATCTCAAGGAATTCATGCCTACAGCTATGATTTCTTTTTAGCATATCGTAAATCTCTCTTCCTATGGGATATTTCCATCAATGTGAAACAAGCTTTAGCGAATCACATTCTTTAAAAAATCCCCTTGGATGCACAACACTTTTGATATCCAAGACTCAATGTTGGATTCTCATTTGCCACTCTCTATATTCTTTCATTAAGAGATTCTATTTAGATTTGTGCCTCTGACATTTTTATTGTAACAATTCACAAATTTATATCTCCAGTACAGATATTACCCCTGAACCTCAGTTATATGCACCCTGTTGCCTACTGGATATTTCCATTTAAATATCTCATTGCAAAATAAAATTAATTGGTCCCAACATGGATTCTCTATTCCCACTCACTGTAACACATTTTAAAACTGTCCCTATGCCAGCCTCACAGGACATGATGCTCAAGGGTCACCCCCTTGATTCTGTTCTTTCTTTCATATTCTACTCTGTTCCATCACCAATTTCAACTGATTTCATTCTCAAATTAAATCTCTAATATGGCCACAATCTTCATGGCCACTGTACTAGTCTAAGCCACTCTGTTGTTTCCCAGAACTACCTCAAAATTTTTACTGTTTCTTTTTCTCCCACCCTTGTCCCATCTAACCTGTTTTCCATATAGTTGTTAGAATGATCTTTCATATATGCACACCAAATCTCAGCCTAAAATCCCATAATTGACTCCTATTGCTCTTAGAACAAATTAACTGTCCAGTGTACTTTTGCTCATACTGGCTTTCTTTCAATATCTGGCATACATTAAGTTCTTTTTCCCAGGGGACAAGAGACCAGACAGACACAGTATTAAATACGAGAGAGGCTGATGTCGGGAAGAAGACGAGAGCCTCGAGTAAGGGTCCTTGGGTCCTTGTTCGGTATTTATTAGGATCAGAAGGCTTACAAACATGATGGACGTGCAGAAAGAGACAATGAAATAGGGCTCATTAAGTGTGTGAAAGAAAGGGTGTTTCGAAGATGTGTGCTGTTAGGGGTCTGGGTCAATACAAAACAAAATCTCCTAGCAGATGGCTGTTTATGGCAGGCACCAGGCGCCTTGTCTGTTTATCTTAACTAACCCAGGGGATAAGACAGATAGAGCCTGCTACCTCAGGGTCAACAAGGCACCTTGCTTCAGTTGATTAGCTCCGGGCAATTTCACCCTGCTGTGGTGGTTTGTCCTGTTTACATGTTTACCTATTCTGAAGGCTCTTATCCCAAGCCATGTTAACCCATTGTTGCAAGCTCAGGGAATTCCTAAACTTATTCCCCACACATTCCTGCTTGATCCAAAATTCCTTTTATCTTCTTAATTCTCATACTTTCCTACCTTCAGTGTAAATTTAATCTTCTTAGAGAAGAATTTTATAAACACAGTATCTAAATCAGACCCTAACTTTTCAACTCTCCTTTTCTCTATAATGACATTTAATTAATTCCATTTATAGCATCAAAATCAGTCTCTAATTCTTTATTTGTGTTAAAAGCATTTCTTAAAAACAAACAAACAAACAAACAAACTGGTTCCTTATTTTTATTCAAGTTCTATGAGCAGAGACCACGTCTACCTTGTTTACTGTTATACTCCAAAAACTTAATAATATGATTGGAACTAAAACATGTTTGATGAGTGAACAGATGAGTGAATGCATTTACATGCTTTACAAGTCAGGAGAGGACAAGCTATGCTGTAGTTATAAACGACAACCACATATCAGTGGCTACCAACACAAAGGTTTATTTCTTGCTCATGTTGCTGTAATTCTTCTCAGCATGGTTTTCATTACAGGAACCTCACTGACAGAAGCTCCCACAGCAAAGGCAAGTAAGACATGGCACAAACCATGAATTATAACTGTCTCTTGAAGTTTCTGCTTACAAGTGACATATTCACTTTCATGTACATTTCATTGGCCAAACCAAGTCAAATAGCTACGTCACAGTTCGGGTTGATACTGTATAATCATCCTGCAGGGTTGGTGACAATAGGATCAGTATCCTGGCGATAGATTGTGAATATTTTAAATAAAAATACAGTACATTGTATGTGACACTGACCATCCATTGACAGTGCTTGCCTACAAAACTGAGTTAACTGAGTTAAGATTTGGCCAGAAAGATGGCTTGTGTTATATTATCACAGGATAGGAGAGTGGCAGCTTGTGTGCTATATATTTGTAATCCCCAACATATACGTAATGTTATTGTCAATAATTGAAGAACTGTCATGTGGATGAGAGACTGAACTGAGATAGCAGGAGAATTGAATACTTAATGAGAAGAATATTTAGTTGAGCATAGTTTATTCAGGTAGGGTAAAAACATTCTATATATCTTTTAAAAATGATATAATCTGCTTTGTTAAAAAAAAAAGGTGAGCTTTCTTTTTTTTTTTTTAAATCATCAAATGTAGTCACTGTATAGTATGAAGTAACTCCATATCTTCTTCTAAGTTCAAGAGTCTGAGTTCATTATCTGATATAAGGAATACCGGATGCTTTCTGTGAGGCCTTAATTCTAGTTTGGCCTTGTAGTATGGGCCCCAGTTATGTCATCCACAAAGAGAAGATATTGGGTCCTCTAATCCTCAAGGGTCTTTAATGCTCTAACATTTGAAAATTTTCTTCTATATCAAGTATCTGTTAAATGTCTACTCTCTACAAAATAATTGTGCTGGATACTAATAGCACCTAACAGGTTCTAAATGCTATGAATATGGATTCTACCTTGAAGAGCAAGCAACTTAGGGCGGAAGATAAGAACATACATGAGTTATGAGAAAGTATGTGCTGAGAACACCAAAACTGTTACAGTGAAGTTCTGATGAGGAAGCAACTAGAGATGGCACAAAGAAAGATCTTTGAAAAATGGGTAAAATTTAATTAGACCAAGAAGGAAGAAAGAGAGGACAAAAGAGTATTCTAGAAATTATATGACTTTAAACTCTTGGTTCAAGAGGGTTGACTAAATACATGTTTTTACTTGACTCCAAACTGTACTAAAAGACTACAAAGGTATTAGACATAGATTAAACTTATAATTCTGGAAAATAGGGGGAAAGGCCATTAGGATAAAGTAATTTAAAGGTTTCTTTGGAAAATAAAAGTAGTTGGAATATGATTGAGAAATCTGATCAGAGAGAAATGTCATCAGAACATTTGTGGGAAAGTATGATAGCAGTTACAGCCACTCTACTCTTTGACTTCTTTCTTACTTTCTTATATTCTCCATCTCTTTGTGGAAGTTCTCACTGTATTCATACATTCTGCTCATGAGTTCAGTGAACATCTTTGGACTCTTTATCTCCATTTCATTGAAGTCCCCCCCCCCACCCCCGCCCCACCTTGAAATTTTATAGTTTTCTTTTGCTTGGAATATATCCCTCTGTTTCTATACTTTGCCTGACTTTTTTGTATCGGTTTCTGTGCATTAACCACTTCTCCTAGTTTTGAAGGACTGGCCTCATGTAGGATAGGAACCTTATCTTTCAACCTGCCCTAGATCTTGTCTGTTCTTCAAACATCTGTGATTGTCCAAGTGGACTTTTTTTTTCCCCTTTTTTCTTTTCTTTCTTTTGTTTTCTTCTGTATTTTTTTTTTTTTTTTAATGGCAGCATGTCAAGGCCTGCCAGTGTCCTTATGGGGGAGGATCTCAATCAGCACCTAGATCCAGGCTGATTGGAAGACAGACCCTTAGGTAACACATTTTAAAATAGGCAAATATATACAGTCTTATGGAATCACAAGCATAAACTTTGCTGGCCACTAGTGCCAGGTGATCTAGAGTTGTGTCACAAAACTCAGGACTCCAGATGAGTTTATAAATAGTTCTCTTGGGAGATACTGATGGGCTGTGGTGAGGCAGAGGGAGAGCACGAAGATGGTCTCTCGGCATATGTTCCCTGAAAGCATCTCGTAGCCTCTAGATGTGGGAGAAACCTGAAGTCTGCCCTCCTCTCAGGAGGAAGCTCCAGGGCAAGCAAATAGGCCTCTTTCACAGAAAAAACTGAAGCCACGTTTTAGTCGGCTCTCTGTGTAGTGCCCGGGGGGTGGTAGTCTGCCAAGAACTGTCTTTCCAATAGTTATAGACATCTAGGACCCCGCAACACAAGCCACCTGGTCACCAGGACCAGGAAATCAAGGGCATCCCCTGGGAAGCAGGGGTGGGGCACCAGAGGTGAAAACTAGGGCCCAGATGCATGTAAAAGCTCCCCTCTGAGACAGCACTCTAGAGTACAGGAGTAGGGTGTGGAGACCGCTGCCACCAGCTGGAATGAGGCAGAGAGTGTGGAGATGACACTTGCCAGGAAAGAAGGAAAAACAAACAAACAAAAATAAGAAGAAAGAAAACAATCCTAGAGATGAAAAACCAAAACAAAAACAGAAAAAAAAGATGGTGTCCACAGGCTGGAACAGGGCAGAGCAAGAGCACAAAGATGGTGCTCTCTAATCGCCATCCCCACACAGCACACCAGCAGGCCCCCATTTGTGAGTTAAATCAGATGCCTGCCCCTCAGGCTGACACTCTAAGAGAAAGGAACAAACCTCTCCTGCACAAAGTTCGGGTGCCCCACCGTTGCTTCTTCTGCTCTGGGCCTCAGGACAGGGGAGTCCAAGCCTGCAAGCTTCTTAAGAGTAGTTTTTCAGGGGCACCTGGGTGGCTCAGTCCGTTAAGCGTCCGACTTCGGCTCAGGTCATGATCTCGCAGTCCGTGAGTTCGAGCCCTGTGTCGGGCTCTGTGCTGACAGCTCGGAGCCTGGAGCCTGTCTCAGATTCTGTCTCTCCCTCTCTCTCTGACCCTCCCCACTTCATGCTTTGTCTCAAAAATAAATAAATGTTAAAAAAAAAACAAAAACAGTTTTTCAGATTGCTACAGCCCCGTGAGTCTCTTGGGCACAAGTCCTGATGGTTTTCAAAGCTAGGTATTTTGGGGATTTGTCTGTCGGGTGCAGATGTTAAAAGTTGGGGGTGACCAGTTTGGGGTTCAAAGCCTTTGCTCCTCAGGGAGAAGCTTCAGGTTTTGAGATCATTCCTGACTGGGTTGCTCCCCAGGGGTTGGGTTTATAGCAAGATTGTGTCCCAGCCTCTCCTGCCTGCTATGATGTGGGTCTTCCCCTGATATCCTCATGCTCAGGAGTCATTCATTCCATGTTTGTGGGAGGAGGTGAGTCCAGGATCCTCTTAGTTCTCCATCTTGAAGGTGGACCCATTCTTCTCATAACAAAGTTGAGCAGGACTGCCTAGAGACTCCCTCCCAGCATATAGAACAGCTGCCTGCTGTTATATTTACATGTAAAAAATGTTAAAGATCTGTCAGCTTAAAGTAGTTGTCAGAAAGTATTCCACCAATAGTAATATCAAAAGAGAATTATGATTCTGGATGATTTTGAAAGAAATGAAAAGATTTTGGTAGATTTTCTAAACCTTTTGATAGAAGGTATGCATTTGAATATATATTTTAAGATCCATAAGCAACTCAAAGGAAGGGACATAAGGATGTGTAAATTTCAAATTAGATGGGAAGAAACAAATAAAAATTACAATAATAAAACTACATTATATCATCGAAAGAGAGAAACTCAAGTTCAGTAAATATATAGGTGAATAAACCTATCATTTCTTTACTGGGTCTATAGCTGAAATAAAAGATATAAAAATGGTTGAGACTCACAGATTGTCAAAGATATATGTACTAAGCTCAAATAAATTGACAACGGTGTGGGTTTTAATAGGCAGAACAACACCTATGGCAAAAAGTCTTATATGGGAAAACATGCTTAGAATTATATAACACGTACACACAGAGAGAGACAGAGACTGAGAGAGACAGAGAGATCAAAATAACAAATTTAATAGCATAGGTGATTCTGCCCAATTTGTCATCAGTGAACATATTTTCAAAATGAGCCCAGATGAGAGACTTATTTAGTTTCAGTTCTCCACTGCTTCTCACACTGTATGTGACTGGAGTAAATATTTTCTATTATTTAAATATACACTTAAAAAAATAGGAAATAGAAGGGGGCCTCTAGGGGCGCCTGAGTGGCTCAGTCGGTTAAGCGTCCGACTTCAGCTCGGGTCACGATCTCGCGGTCCGTGGGTTCGAGCCCCGCGTCGGGCTCTGGGCTGATGATGGCCCAGAGCCTGGAACCTGCTTCCGATTCTGTGTCTCCCTCTCTCTCTGACCCTCCCCCGTTCATGCTCTGCCTCTCTCTGTCTCAAAAATAAATAAACGTTTAAAAAAAAAATTAAAAAAAAAAAGAAGGGGGCCTCTAAATGCAAATGAATGACTTCATTCTGTGATGATCAGATGTATTAATCTATTTTAATAGAATTTTGTATGTAATGAGACTGGAACATTTTTAAAGGATTTTCAAATAATACTGACTCATGCTAGTTTTTATGTTACATACTAACTGTATACTCTAAAGCTGTGTAAGATACCATATTACTATTTGTGTTTATGTGCACTTTTGAACTCAATACTGGAACACACTTCCTTCTCCAATATCCTGCAACATTAAAAAACAAAAACAAAAAAACTGATAATGGAAAAATAATGGTCACAAGGGAAAACTGGCTAACTGTCTATATCATAAATCACTTTAGCTACATTTTCTGTTGATGATGCAAACAGATAAATAAATATCAAATTAATAATGAAGGGAAAATGCAACCTTGAGTCTGAAAATATGCACACAGGAGTTTAAGTAATGTCCTTCTAAGCGATGAGTAAGTGAAAGAGAAAATTATAGCAGACATTAGAGATTGTTTAAAAATGAATTATAGTGTATAAATTTCAAAATCTATAGGAAATGATATTTAGAGAATAATACATTATTTCAGTGTATTTCAGATAATAGAAAAATGCAAATAAATGAAATAGGTTTCAAGTTTGTGAAGACAAAATTAAACCAGTGAGTGAAAACACTTGATGGTGAAAACTTTGTTGGCAGATGCTGAAGGATGGCTGGTGATTAAAAATGTGCTTCTTATGTTCTAAGCATAGAAACACACAAACAAACAAAAAAAAAAACTGTGTCTGTGGCATAGAAATCAAGGAGGAAGGAAAGTGGTGAGACATGAGGTTGGGGAGCAATCATGTATAGAATATTTTAGACTAGATACCACCAAGTTTGGACTTATTCTCAACCGCTGGGAGCCTGGTGGGTTTTAAGTAGTAAAATACTGTAATTTATTTACTCCTATATGAAGATCAGGTAATTCGAGGCACATAGATCATTTAGGAAGCAATTGCAGTAGAACAGAAGACAACTGTTGGGGGTTGGGAATAATGAGTCCACAGAGGAAGAGAAAGAGGGAGATAGACTCAACATGCATTTTGGAGATAGAGCCAAGAGTAATTGGTGATAGGTCAGATGAGAAATAAGGGGTCAGAAAGGAGAAATCAAGTATGATTGATTTGGGGAAAGTTTTTGGAAGGGCAGACCCTTTTGGTCTTGATATATTTATGATACCTAATAAAGAAGTGAAGGTGTCAAGTAGATTTTGAAAACATGAGTCTGGATGATAGTGGAGAGATACGGATGAGAAATATACGAATTCATGGTAGATATTTAAAGCATGTTGAGGAATGAATGGATTTGTGGACACCTTTATGATGATCACAGATCAGGGAAAGTACTATATAACTACTAGAAAAACAGCTTGAAGTACATAGTCTATTACTTCTTGGTGTGTCATGTGATAACTGGTCTTTCAAAGGTTTTGACATTTAGGACTCCTCTACTCTTGGGATTCTTTCTGAGGAAGTTACACTTACTAGAAGCCAGGGTCAAATGGGAAATGAAGCCCTGCTATATCAATAGGTGGGCAAACACTTAACAACTTCTGAGTTAGAGCTGTGATAAAAGCTAATTAGAGAATACTGCTTAATCCAGGAGAACCAAACAAAACTTGTTTCAATTCTCTTTCCTTGATTCTGAAATGGGTGTGATTGGTCCAGACCCCCTGCAATTATACAGAAGAAAGGTGCAGCTGTGGAAGATGTCAAACCAGAACAGTTGTCTGGATAGAAAATCTGCCTAGATACAATCTGAAAACATGTGGCTCATACTTCTAAGTCTTTGGTAGTAAAACATGCCTCCAAAGAATATCTCAGGCATTGGCCACTGAAGATTAGCAATGACTTCTGCCTTGGGGAGCAACCAATAAAAGATATAAGCAGAGGTTTGGAAAGGAGAGGAAATGAGCATAATGAGATCCCTGATCTTTCAGGTAAAATCTTTGAAAAATGTATTTTTCTGGTTCCATAATAAAAAAGAAGAAAGAGAATCAAAGAAATTAAAACACAACCAATTCCAAGTAAAATGCTAGGAAATGGATTTTAAAGCAATGTATAATTAACCTGTCAAATGCTTTACCTCACACATTATTCAAGCAAACAGCTTACACATATTCCATCGACAATGGGATGTAAACTGTTTTGTTGAAAAGGACGACTTGTAACTGTACTTTTAATGTTCTACCTCTATTATGTTTTTGTTGTGACAAATCCTCGATATATACAAAATATGAATAGCATTTGAAGTTCATTAGCATAGATGAAATTACAAGGATTATCAATCCCTGTTCTTTATGACATATGCTTGTTATTATCTTTTATGAAGATAAAGCTACCCTTCATGCTAAAAGTGATAAAGAAAATTCTATAGAACATTGGTTTTGGGAGGGAGAAGGAGTACAGAAGGGTGAGCAATAGGGAACATTTTTCTAACCAATGAGACATTTGTGATTCTCAATTTTGAGAATCTTAAATGATATTTCAAAATAAAATACAAAGTGCAAATCAACTGACATAAATCTTTTCAGGGAAAAAAGGTAGGTATTGAATAGGATCTTACATACACAAATATCCTTACACAAATAATTTTCTTAATATAGTGCATGTGTCTCTTTACGATCTGCCTGTTATTTTGGTCTCAATTCATTTTTCCTTAAACACTTTATGTTCCAGCCAAAGTATACTACACAGAAGCCTTCCCAATCCAGCCACTCTGCCTATGTTATTTTTAAAATATATCTCCTAAGAATACCCTGTAGAAGCGTAGTATGCCATCCTTGCCCCCCTTACCACCTACACACTTCGTTTTATTTGGCTCCGTCTTGTTTATTCACGAAATTCTGAAGCTGAGACGTCACCTCTCTTGATCTCTCCAGTCTGGGTTAAGAGCCCTCCAATATATGTCCTTTGTACAGTGCTTTGCCTTCAGTTATCCAAATCATCACACTATAGAGCTACCTTGAATTTACTCATCTGTTTTCTTTACTTACCTGCTTTGGATAGGGACCATATGTTCTAGATCCTGATATTCCTGGAAACTGATGCAGTGTGGCTCACATGGATGGATGCGTAAACAAACCATGTTGTTTTTAGAAAATTGTCTTAATTAAAAGTCATGTTTTTTTCCTAACCCATTCCATGTAGAAAGATGACATATAGGTATATGGTTGTAATTAAAGGAATTTGAATAAAGCACTTAAGACATAATATCTAAATTCACATATAACAAAACGTGTAAACTCTTTGGATATTTGATTTCAAATATTTACAGAAATGCTTATATTTTGATATTATTTAGACAGGTGGTGAGCATACAAAATTATTAGAGTTTATTGTTTACTTAGATATGAATTTCTCTTCATATTATTTGTTTTTTTTGAATCATATGAGGAAAAATCAAAACATGCATTGAAAAATGTCCACTATTATCACCTAGATAAAATAGTCTTTTCATAGAACAGATGCAATTATCAAACAGAATTATACTCATTATTTTATGCCAATTACCATTCAACTTATGAAGCAACTCCTTTTGCTATTGGTTTTATTATCCTGATGGTTTGTTTTTCCTCTCTTGGCTTCCAGAACAAGACCCATAATTACTACTCTAATTCCCACTCTCTCTTCTACAAACACACACACACACAGAAACACACACCAAGAATTTCAATAAAAATTATGTATTCTATCTACCTTTGTTTGCCTCCTTGTCTCTGTCTTTACTTCATATGCACACCTTGCCTATTTGCTGTCTGTGTATAATGCTGTTGTCTTACACCAGGTGTGAAAATACCTGTTGCTAGTACCATTTTTGCCAACTAGTCAGGTTACCTTAGGTTAGTCATTTGACCCTCTGAATCTCAATATTTCCATTTGTAAAATAGGGATGATAATAATTACATTTCTACGGTCCTACCATATGAGGACCTAATTATATAAATTCTGTTACATAAATATTCTTTTTAACAACATTGATTACTGCCTGTTGATGTGTTTTCAACAACTGTGTGAATTATTAGCTAAAAGAGACAGTGTCATCACAAATCAGCTTCTTTGTTGATACTGGTTAGTTTGGGGCAAAAATGAGATGGCAAGAGTGTATTTCTGAGTCTTTCCTGCCTTTATATATTTCCTTTCTTCTATTTCTCTTAAATATGAGGAAAAATTTTATTGCTTTTTCCTCTAACATCTGAATCAAGTTCAAAACATGGGTTCTTCAGCTATCTACCTGCTTTCCTTTGTTTTTATTTGTAATAAGTGTTCAAGAAAAAAATACTTGAAATGCCACCAAGCTTTATTTCCCAAATGATTATATGATTATTCCATATCCTCTGTTGTTTTTCTCACATAGATACACATATAAAAATTAATTAAAGCAGTTTTTTACATTGGCCAATTAAAAGTTACCAAACCTAGGAAAGAATGTTAGCCAAGTTAAAGCTTCCAATTTGTTCTTCATCTGATTACTAGATAATTCAAAGTGACTTTGTGTTTTTTGTATGCAGTGAGCACATTAGAAAAAAAAAAGAGTTGGAAATTATGTAAATAGATGTTTTGGCAAAGATGAAATGTTTAATGGCACACTTATCCAGATAATTATAATAATTCTCCAATCCACTTTTTATGGGTAGATATAGTCTCGGGCAAATGTGCATGAAACAAACATTCCTAAGTTTCTCTGGAGTGCTTTGTTTTACTTATTGTTTCCCTATGTTTTTTTTTTTTTATCTGATAAAAATAAAACTGAAATTGAAAATACGTGTACAGCAGCAGCATAAAGATCCAGTGTTAAATGTCCATTGGACTTACCTGGACTTCACGAAGGAATTGCTCACTTACAGTCCATGAACCTACTAGGGGCATCAAGTATTCCTAAATCAACTAGAGATCATGGGGCTAAAGTAGAAGCTTTCATTTCTAAGCTGTCTGAACCTGCAGTTTCTTGGGACACATTTAAAAAGTGATTCTGAAGTGATTAAATTGTACTTTCAAGAATATAGAAATGCAGTTTGTGTACTCATCCTCTCAAAATAAGCACTGTTTGGTCAGGCCTGAGAGAGTTTGGCTTCTTTCTCTACCTATGCCTAATGCTAACCAATTAATTATTTGGGCTTCAACTATGTTCTCATTATATGAATGCAGAATCCTTGAGTGAAATTAGTTTTATTTAATTTTTTTTTCATCAATAATGTCAGGAAAATTTCTAATGAGTCTTTTCCAGTCACACAAATAGTAGCACACAGATCAATAAGCATCATGCAATTTGAATATTGAATTCACCCTTTGAAATGGCCTTAGAAAGTTAGCTCATTGATGTGGGAAAGCTTTAATTGCAGTTGCCATTAGATGAACACAAAATCCAAATGTCAAAAGCTCCTTTGCAATTGGGAGAGCAATGAAGTTAAAATAGCCATGGTCATCAAAGTGCTGAGTTCAGGAAATTCCAGGAAATCACAAGAGTCTTTTGAAAAGCTAAGAGCAGTTGGGTCAACATTAGCATACATTGTGTGAATAAAGGGCTGCTTTTATTCACTGTTATGTTCCATTTTTTTAAAAAAATGTAAAGATATATTTCAATTAAAGTGCCAAGATGATAATGCTTAAGAACATTTGAATGGCTCCTCTAATATGCAAGATTAAAATCAGTTAACAGAGCTAAGTGGGCAGTTTAAGAGTCTAGATTTGAGGCTAGGATGTCAGGGGTGAGGCTATCAAATACATACATAAATCATGAAGTTCTGTGTCTGCAGGTTTCATAGCACCGCGGAGCTTAAATCTGTGATAAAAAATGAGCAAAGGAATAATGGCATAATTTAAATTGCTGAGGAGTATAATTTTGCATTCAGGTGGTTAGACTGGAGGGGTGGAGATGGTGGAAGTGGTACAAGTGGGGGATGAAAGTTTGACCCGAACTTCTAAAAGTGATTGTCGCTCAGAAGATACGTAAATTACTTTTTATTATAATCGCTCTTCACGTAGTGGAAGCTCAGTAAATATTAGTGAAATGATTTACACTAATAATATAGAGAGAGGGAAAAAATCTTATCCTTCTACCCTTTAGGTACTTGGTTGGGGATCCTGTTACAACAGGTAGATTAAAAACAAAAGGTTATGAATATGTATCTCTCATATACACATGGGAGAAACAGGGATCAGTAAACTCCCAAGAGCTGGCTAGAGCTTGAGCTTAAGTGCCATCTTCAGCTAAAACAAAGACAAGTATGGAGGAGGCAAGTTATGGGTACGTTACCAGAAATTGTACAGTAAACAGAGGTAAGTTTTATTTTACAGATTTAAGTCTGTACCTTCCACATTGATGAGTAGCTTGTGTTTTACAGTCCTCCTTCTCTTCCTGGTACAGAGAGGATGACGTGTGTACAATTGGAGAATTCCTTTATACATGCAAATTTCCTTTGCAGATGGGTAACACTATTTCCAAAGCTTTTCCTGTGCCTGTTTTTCAGAATAATCAGATCAAAATGGTTCTTATGCCGAAGAGGCATATTTTGCAGGGGCATATTCTGGTCTCCTACAGTTATACAATCACAGCAACTAATGCTAGTAAGATTTATTGCATATTACGATATATGAGGCTTTATTTTAAATGCCTCTTCTGTGACAACCCATGTAATCTTCACAAAACGATACAAAGCAGATTTATTACTGTTCACATTTTAGAGATGAAGAATTTAGGGAATGTAAGATACACAGCTACAAAGTAATAGAGGTCTGTGTAGTTCTACAGCTCATCCTCTTAGGCATTGTTCTCTGAGTTCCGACTGTAAAATTTAAAGTCGTTTTGTTTATTTATTTTATATTCACGACTCCAAATAGAGTTCCTGAAGTTAAATGTTCTAAGTTTCAGATCTGAACAATTTAGCATCTTTGTTTTCTATCAACAGCTTTAATTTCAAGAATTTTGAGTGCTTTTGTTGTAATGATATAATAGCAGGTATTGTATGGAATTATTGAATTACTATATTGTAACCCGAATCTCATATTATACTGTATGTTAACCAACTGGAATTCAAGTAAAAACTTAAAAAAACATACAAACCGAAAATGGAATTTTAACTTCACTTAATCTTTATAGTTGTCTGTCAGCTACAACTGGGTAGGTTTGTTTATTTATTTATGTATTTATTTATTTAAAAATTTACCACATTAACTAGTATAATTTTTCCTCTTCAGTGACCCCTTAGAAAATTTAAGGACAGCTTCACCTTCTCTTTAATGAATCTGATGGGTAAATTCAAGGAGGAAACTTATGTATTGCTTCTTTCACATAGAGCAAGAAAGAGAAAAAAAGATGGACATGTGTCCTAAACAACAAAGCAACACAGACACAAGCTATGTATGTTTGGTAAACAAAACAGAGACATAGTGATGAGGTTTTTTTTGGGGGGGGGTGACAGTGGGGCTCGTGGGGTATGGAACTGACGACCAAGAAAGAATTCTTAAAGACATCTTCGGTGCAAAAAGGTGATTTTATTGAAATGAGGGACAGGAGCTTGGGCAGGAAAAGCTGCCCCAGGACCATTGGGAGAGACTGGTTATATACTATGGGGTTGGGGGTCATAAGTCCAGGGGGAAGTTTCCAGTTAGATTTTCATATGCTAAAGAAGACTCACAGGATACTGGAGGCCTAGCAATTGTCAAGCTAAGGTTGTTTTTCCCTCTAGCAAAGCATTAACATTAGGACAGTAGGGAGTTCCTGGACAAACATTTTACTCTGCCTGCCTCAAGTATTTGTCAATGGACTGAAAGTTATAAGGAAATTTAGTTCTATCTGCCCTTTCCTTCTGCCTTTGTTTCTCACATTGCCTTTGTTTCCCACATCACTGTGGAGGGGTGGTGGAGACTTAGGTCCTGCAGGTTAACCATTTGTTTTCCCCCCTTTCCCTTGTTTTTGGGCAGCCAGGAATGCCCAAGGAATATCACCCATACCTTGCCTGGGTGGCGGGGAGGGTTGCGGCCTGTCAGCTTGCCTTATGCTCCCTCATCACATAATACATTCAAATAGGAGCTAATAGCATTCAACACAAATGAAAGTATTGTCAATTTTTCTAGCAGTTAAGATTTGCTGTGTCAAAAGACTGATAAAGTTACATACTGGTCAAGTTAGTACACAGTAATTAATACTTGGGGTCTTTATACTGAGGCTCACTGTATTTGGAGTACAACATAAAACCTTGGACATGTTACCAGCACTTAAAGTCAAGCAGCAACACTTCAGAATGCATTTAACTTCGTGTGGCTATAATTTATACTCCACATTAATTGCTAATATTTGTCATTTTACAGTTTATTGATTGGTTGTTCTTTGTTACTTATTAAGATATGAGTTGCCAAGTATTTGCCAATATACTCAGTTGTTGAAAGTTAAAAAGAATTCCCTCAGGAAATTGCAGAAAATGTGGCTCACAATTATGCAACGGGGTCTCATTATTTAAAAAGTGGGTCTGTGATTTCTAATGGCTTTACTCTCTTGTGTTATTTTTGTTAGGGTTTTCATATGATGTGCCTTACCATTGTATGTGAATTCAATAACTAACTTAATCTTTCTGTTATTTCTCACTCTTAGTTTTTCTTCATTATTTAATTTGGCTATTTTCTGGTGGACAATAAGTCAGTGCTGTTCCCTTCAGTAAGCATTTATTAAGGGTCCATCATTTATATGGCATTGTGTGTCAGATTACTACTTTAATTTTTATATATTTTTAAAATGTTTGTTTATTTTAAGAGAGAGGGAGAGAGTGTGCACACATGAGCAGGGGAGGGGCAGAGAGAGAGGGAGAGAGAGAGAATCCCAAGCAGCCTCCACGCTGTCAGTGTGGAGCTGTAGAGTCAGACAGTGCTGTCAGCAGGAGTCTGATGTGGGGCTCGATACCACGAACTGTAAGATCATGACTTGAGTGGAAAGCAGGAGTTGGACACTGAGCTGACTGAGCCGTCGAGGAGCTCCATTTTTTTTTTTTTAATCAAACTTACAGCTCTAGGCATTGGTTCCTTCTAAATTCTTTAACAATATTGTCAAATACCACTTATTTCTTTAGCTATCTCATCAAATTAAATAAAGTATTTCTATTTGTATGTACCAGAAATCCTTCTTTTAGCAATGATTCTGAATTAGTAATCATATGGTGATAAGACTGTGCATACTCTAATACTTCTTACCTCTTCATTTTTAACCATCTAAAAGGATAGTCCCAATATGCACAGTGTACTCAGATTTGAATATATTCCTTTCCATGAAAGATCATCAGTATTAATCCTAGTATAGTGTACATCTCTGTTTTCTTCAGTAAATACAAGAAGTCCAAATCTTCCAAGTCATTCAATATTACTAAATTTCTATTGTCATTTTCTTCCTAAGCATCCTCTAATTTGATTCAGGGTCTTAACCACTGCACATCTCAAGTCATCCAGCTTACCATGCTCTCTGAAAAGCAAAATTCCCTACTGTATAATTTGTGGGGTCCACAATAACAAAGTACCACAAACTGGGTGGCTTACACAATAGGACTTCGTATTTTTTGTTTTTTGTTGTTTTCTAATTTTGAATGCTAGAAGTCCAAGATCAAGATGTCAGGTGGGTTGGTTTCTTCTGAAGCCTCTCTTTTTGGCTCGTAGATGGCCATCTTCTCAACTATGTCTTCATATGGTCTTCTATCTATGTCTGTGTCCAAATTTTCCTTTTCTTATAAGGACACCAGCCATATTGGATTAGGGCCCACAATAATGCCCCCATTTTAACTTGATTTACCTCTTTAAAGACCCATTCTCCAAATAAGATCACATTCTGAGGTACTAGGTGTCAAAACTTCACCGTATGAATTATTGCGGTACATAACTCAGCCCATTTGCCTCTTTCTAGAGTTCGTATCTAGCTTTCTCCTAATATTACTGTTTCCCCCCCAGGTGTGTCTTTATTGGTTTTTAATGGTATACCTTATATACAACAGATCCTGACAGTGGTGAACCACAGAGTGTTCGTGCCTTGGGAAGTTAACAAGTTATTAAAACAATTCAGAAAGTGATAATTTCCCTGAAGAAATTAGAGTATCTGGCAAGGAGAAGGTACGTTTTTGATAGAGTTCCTAGGATGCCTTTCTGAGGTGACTTTGGACAAAGACCTGAATAATGAGGAGCTAACCTCAGAGGAAAGAAGTCAGTGAGCATAGGGACCAAGCAAGGTGTGTGTCAGGATGAGAATGAAAGTCACTTGGTAGAATCCATTGAAGAGGAGAGAGGCAAGACCACAGATTATGATGGCTATTTTAGGTTTCGGCAGATTGTTTGGGTTTGATTCTAAGTGATGGGAAGCTACTAGATGGTTTTAAAAGAGGAAAAATCTAATTTACATTAAAAAAAATCGTATGACCTCTGTGTGGAAAAGAAACTATAAGGAAACATTAACGATTATAGGAGGACCAATGAGAAGACTATTATGGCAGTTCAGGGAAAGAAGACAGTGGTTTTGTTCTGAAGTAGTAATGTTTAAGTGACAGAACAAGAGCTTTTTTTGGGGGGCATTGATAAGATTGAAGGGGGAGAGGAAATGAGATAGGGAGTGCATGGAGTTTGGGGAGGTGTATGTGCTCACTGAGATCTCAGGTATGAGTTCCCTCATGGAAACCTATAGGAGGAAAAGGTCCGATTTGCATTTTAAGAATCAGGGGCAGGAGCAGATGTCTATGTGATGGAATACAGTGGGCACTCCTGACTGTATCCCCAGGGTAGATTTCATATGAATCATACTAATGTGAGCCCAAAATAAATACTTTCTTATGCATCCTTTGGGATTCCACACGGGGAGGTATTTTTTGATACACATTATACACTCTGATGTCAAAGACCGGTGTGTTACTTTTGTGGAGCATTTATCTGAATTGTTGAAATGGCAAATAGTGGAACTCTGGTCACTGTAATATTTTAGTCATGACATGAATGATACATGTTCCTTTGTGGGTTCTGTCAGGCCTTTGGAAACCTGATTGAAATAAGTGAACTCATGAAGTCTTACTACAAATTGGACAGGAATAAAGCAGTGTTTAGTTAAATTCCCCATACGTGGTCTCTGGGGTAATAAAGAGCATTAATTAGAAGTCAAATGGCACAGGTCAGTCTCTGATTAGTCCCAATTGTTAGGCTTCTGATGGGGAAAAGGTGCTTTGGAATTAAATTTATATAGCTTTGACTTACCTGATTTCCCAGCATTGCAGAATTGGAGGGAAGATTGCCGGGGTGTTATAAACTAGGAATTATAGGTTCTTTCTCCATTAACAAGGTATAAATAAACAGAATGCTGGACACTGTGTGATTTAGGGAATATTCAAGGAAGATCACTTTGACAAAGGTCAATGATTAAGAGTCCAGATAAATGAAATGCTAATGAATGACATTATTCTGGATTTTCAGGTTTATTTCTGGTCAAGGTGATATCCAAGAAATCTAGAAAAAATATTATATATTTGAATTTTGAGTCACTAAACACATAGCTGGAATCCAGATATCCTTGTGGCCTGGTAGAAAGATAGGTATTTTCAGTGTTGACTTTGAAGAGTATTACCAGACACTTATTTCTTTTTTTTTTTTAAAGTATATTTATTTTTATTTTAGAGAGACAGAAACAGCACAAGTGGGGAAGGACCAGAGAGAGAGGGAGGGAGAGAGAGAGAGACTCTCAAGCATTCTCCACATTGCCCTTGCAGAACCCGATGCAGGGCTTGAACCCATGAAGCTGTGAGATCATGACCTGAGCCGAAACCGAGAGTCAGATGCTCAACTCGCTGAGCCACCCAGGTGCCCCAGACACCTATTTTTAAGGAAAAGAAGACAGCCTTTATTTGTCATGGGTTAAAAGATTTTATTTATTATGATTTTTTTTTTTCAGTTTGAAAGTAGTTTCATTAGCATCTCCAAAAACCTTGCTACCTTTCAGAGAAGTTGATGGAAAAGTAGTTAGGAATAAGAACTGTTGGTAGATGTGTGTGTTTGATATAATCATTTTTGGAAACAATTTATAAGAACATGAGAAATGATTCTTTAAAGTTTTAGCTGGCAATGAGAAAACAGTGTGGAGACTCCTTGCTAACTGTTGATTATAATGTATTCCTAGATATACAAGCCTCTAGAGCACGAGATGGGTAGGAGTTTCAATGAGCAGACTCCTGAATTGTGAAACAACTAGCAAATGTTTTTGAATTTAATTTGCTGACTCCAACAAACATGGATACCAGCTTGGAAGGAGTGGGGACAGAATGATATCAGGAGGATGGTGGTGAAAAAGAAACTGAATTTGCAATAGTCACAGACAAGTTGACAGTGAGCTGGGGTATACTACTCATCTAACTAGTGCTCAATTGTGCCATCCCAGACATATTTAAGGACTCTGTGGACAGAATATCATTTAAGTTTCAACCAATATGACTGTCCTGCTTATGATTTCCCTTATTGACCTCAGATTGGACATAACACTTGTTGGTAAATCTTGGTAATTCTCATCAGCATTTTTTTCTTTCTCAGGAATGAGCAAAGAGAATATACATGCTGCCACCCTGCTCTCAGTCAATGAATACCTTTCTTGTGAGGCATTAAGAGTTATCTGGAAAGGCCAAGAGGATAATAGCCTAAAAAATGATAGAAGCCCTGGCTTGTGTAACTGAAGTCCTTCAGTGGAATTCCTGTATAACCGTGGTAGATTGGTGAAGAACCTACTGATTCATTTTGGAGGTGTATATAGTAATGGATGAGAAGAAACATTCATTTCAGGTAAGGATATGAACCTTCTGAGATGTGGAAGAGCAGCACTGTCTGGGAAATGGCAGATATTATCACATATTAATGGGATATTGTATAAAATAGTGGTTCTCAAACTGGGCACTTTCCCCCTCCCAAAGAGGGGGGCACTTGGCCGTGCCTGAAGACATCTTTTGTGGTCCCAACTTGGATATGGATGCTACTAGCATTGCATAGGTAGAGGCCATCCTGCAATGCACAGAGTAGCCTCTCTCCACCCCCGGGAACATGTTGAGAAGTCTCAAGTTGAAGAACTGGTTATAAATATTATAATGCCATATAAATTTGCTATGAAAGTAGTTGCTTCCACTCCAAAATGTATAGTCCCATAATTAAAGGTGTGATGATGGGATAATGGGAGGGAACACACTCTGAAGCTCATGGAATATCTTTTTTTCTTCTTTTTTTGCCCCAAATGAGAAGAGTATTTCTGCATACCAAGGCAGGGAGAAAAAGTACTACCTAAGAAAAAGGAATACTTAGAGGCAAGGAAGACTACATAATGCCTAGAAATCTTGTTTTAGAACTGTACAGCCAATGTCTATGCAACATCCTAGTGGCTATGGATCATTTAACTCATTATTCTCTGCATATCTCTCTGTTAAGCATTTGACAAAATAATGAATAGCTCTTTTCTCTAGGGTTGGCCTAACTTTTAGTTATTTTAAATAAGCCATGAAGCAGAAAGCTAGCAACCAGTGGGTCTCCGGTAGTCTAGATATTGTTAATATTGTCTCCTAGACCCAAGGATTGACAGTGAAGGCAGCCAGTCATTCCTCTAGTGGATCATTTGAGGCAGTTTCAAAGGCAGATCTCTTGTTTTTTTAATGGCATCAGTGAACAAAACCTGTCACACATTTGGCCAAAAAATTCTCATATAAATTTTGCAAGACTCACAAGTTTCACTTAATTTAATTATATGATATTCATCTTTCTAAGAAAGTTACACACAGATTTTCTGGGAGCTCTCATGAACTAGACTTAATCTTATAATTTGATGTTTACATCCTTTTTCCAAGAGATAGGAAAAAAAATCATTAAACATATGATATGGATTAGGGAGCCATTATCCTTCAAAGAATTTAGCCAAAGATTTCCTAGACCACTCTCCTGGAATAAAAAAGCCTCTATTTTGTATTGGTTATTGTGGTCAAAGTTTTTGTGGATTTATGTTGGCTGCTTAAATTCATTCATAACAATGGAGAGGTTTTGCAATATGGCAACAGTGGGTATTGTCAGTTACCTAGAATAATAAAGGCATTGGATAGTCCATATCTTCTCTAAGAGACTTAAGATATTTATCAGAACTGTATTAAATTGAAAACAAACATTCCATCCAGAACAAAAGCCCTTAAGATGGTGTCCTCACCATGAATAGAGTCTCTCAAAATGAAGCCACCTGGTTTCTTAGCCCACTTTTGATGTGTGGTTGAGACTTCTCTATAATACAAATGATGATTGAAGCCTTGGGGATGTATGCTTTTCTAAAGAGAGTGTATGAAGGAGAATGGGCCTAAAACAAAGCAGACCTCCTGGTAGCACTGGCTGTTGAGCTTAGGAAGAAGAGAATAGCCTGAAAATAAGCTGAGAAGATCAGAAAGTCAAAAACAAGAAGAGGAGACTCCAGTGTCATGAATGTCCAAGAAAGACAGTAGTTCAAGAAACTAGGAGCAGGTCACTAGTGTCAGATGCTACTTAAAGATCAAGGAAGGTAAATACTAAGTGTCCATATGATTTTGCAAAATTAATGTTAACTTTGATGAGAGAAATTTCAGTATATTGGTGAATTTGAAGTCAGACGAGGAGACAGTGTGCATATATAACTGCCAATAGAGTGTAAAGAGGAAGACAGAGAAAGGGAGTCGGTGGAGAGGAACATGGGGCCGAAGTAGAATCATTTAGTTTAGGAGATAAGTGAGTATGACGAATGTTCTTGAGGAATAACCATTAGAATTGGTGTACTGAAGACACAAACGAGAATGGAGTATTTAGTGAGAAGTTGGATAAAGGGTGGAAGTGGAGTAAACTGGGCTGACATGTTTAGTAAAAAATAAGACAGAAAACCAGGATTTCAGAAAAACTTGTATTTCAGGTAAATGATAAATAATTTTTTAGCATAAGTATGTTCCAAATATTGCCAGGGACTTATACCAAAACAATATTACCTGAAATTCAAATTTAACTGGGCATCTTCTATTTTATCTAGCAATCCTTAAAGATTCCAATCATGTGTTAAAGATTATATTAAGAGTCATATTTTCTATTGTGACAAGATGTGAATTAAATTTAGGTTTCACAGCAGGAAATTATTACAGGATTCCTTCTAGAAACTTCTGTTTCCTCTGTGTAGTGAGAAACAGGCCATTGGTTGGGAGAGAGGCATGGTGGCAGCATCATAGATTTAGGGAAATGCAGAAGGTTTGAATAAAAGGAGAAGAAATTAATTAGGAAAACAGAATTGTTCCCGGGCACATTGAGAGCTTAATTGACATCAGAGACCTTGAATTGATAGAGGTACCAATCCATGCAGGTGAGTGCCACTAATCTGCTGAGGAGGTTCAATTGGCAAATGGAGTTGCCAATACTGAGAAGAAGGTGATGGAAGTGCTGGAGCATTTAATCTAAGCAAGAGACAGTGAGGACGTTTAAGGGAGTGGAGAGAGGAAGGAGAGGGGTCAAAGGAAGGAATATGACCTACAGATGAAAAAGAAGCAAAGTAGGGAAGAGTCGCCAAATGAGTGAGTGAAATGGAGGCTGTGACTTGCTACTGGAATGTTTGAATTTAGTATCTCATGGGTGTGGATGTTCTGGGTAATGATCAATTCCTGTTGGGATGATAAAAAAGGAAACCAAAGAGGAGGGGAGGTGAAACTTACTGGAGATGAAAGGCAAAAAATCTAGGGGCATTAGGGAATTAAAAAAAAAAAAAGAGGTGGTAAAAAGTGCCTCGAGGGGACTGTGGTGTGGGTGAATTTTTCAATGCATTCATTAGGGCACCATTAGCTGCTGTAACAGAAAAACATCTGTAATGTTGTGACTTAAAATAAAAATGATTTACTATATACTCATGTAACAGTCCCAGTCGTCAGTTTTCCTGACTGGCATTCCTCCAAGAAATAGTTTAGGTACCTGGGTTCCTTTCACCAATGGCTCTATAACCATCCTTTTTTTTTTTTTTTTTTTTTTAATATTTATTTATTTATTTTGAGAGAGAGAGAGCATGCATCCACACCAGTGGTGGAGGGGCAGAGAGAGAGGGGGAGAGAATCCTGAGCAGATTCCTCGCTGTCAGCACAGAGCCCAGTAATGGGCCTGATCTCAAGAACTGTCCCAGATTGTGACCTGAGCCAAAATCAAGAGCTGGTCACTTAACCAACTGAGCCACCCAGGCGCCCCTGATGGTCCATCTATTACCATCTGATCAGATGGTCCCCAAGACTTCTCTGGAGTGGTGTCCATTGTAGTCATAGGAAAGGGAATGATTCTTTGGAAGATTGAAAATAGAACGTTTTTAATGGTTCAGGACTGAGAGCAGCACTCAACAGTTCCTGCCTGCACTGGAATGCAGCCAGATGGTCACAGCTAGCCACAAGGACCATGAGGACATGTGGCCAAGATGAAAAGAAAAAAGTTTTTGATAAAAAGACTAGCCTCTGCTACAAACAACTTCCACTTGTGTTTTAGGGCTGGTGGTATCTTTAGGGAGATAGTATTTTTACTAAGGAAAGATGTTAAAACTTTCAATGAAAGTGGAATGAGTGGAAATGAGTGGGAAGGTCAAGGAGGGAGAAGCACTGTGAGGCAAATTTAGGAGAGAAGACACACGGATTAGAGGGGACACCAATAAGGGATGGTACAGATACTTGAAGGTATTTACATTCTGCTTGGGGATGAGAATAATCTGGACGTGAAGTCTGATTTGCTCACAAAGGTTTTCAAAGGAGTTAGTCTCTGTTCTCATTAACTTAGGCATTGTTTCTAGGAATTGAGAACACCCTGGGCAGAGAAGTTTTGGGTCAGGAGCCTGACTCTGACCTATAAGGTACCGTGGCTTGGGATCTCAAGTTTAAAGACCTGGGCTCTGTGCCTTTGAAATGCTTGGCCCTTTTTCTACCATATAGCCATTATTTTAAATCTTTTAAATACATTAAAATAGTAATGTATTCTGCTGCACTCTATTACATTAAATGCAATTTTATATGATGGCTTACTGTGGTGTTCTTCTTTCCCAGTATATATATCCTTTAGAAGCCTCAGATTATATAGGTGTATCATTTAAAGTTGATTAAATGTGTTATTTGTGGCGACTTCTATAAAAATGGACATCCGGCCCTCTCAGGGTTAGAAATGTAACTTCCTATTATAATTTTGTTCAAATGAGAAAATAAAGTGTAAGTATCATTACTTCAAATTACAATTACTTTTCTAGGAATTTAATCTGCAATAAATTTGAACACTATCTTTAGAGGATAATGCTATTAAAAAGAAGGCTAAAATTTAACTCAGTATAAGACAAATTATGATTAGTACTTGTGTTCTTACTTGAATAAAAGAAGACTTTTTCAAGAATTTTTTTTGGAGTGTGGGGTAGAGAGCCTTCAAAGACCCATGTAGCATATCTAGTACATTTTGAAATTAAATCACACCACAATATTTTTGAGAAATTAAAGAATGCATACAATTTCTCATCAGCCATTTAGCCATTACTGTGCATATGATGCTGTCCATATATGAAGTTCTTAGTTAGAGCTTTTTATAATCTAGTTTTGGAGAACAAAGACATAGAGAACAAAAGCTAACCATTTAGGACAAATTGAAAACAAAAAAAATAAGGTTAACCCATGTGCCATAGGCAGCCACCTCCTAAATTTTGGATGAATAATGACTCAAAATTCATTCCCCCAAGTATATATTTTCATCTTTATCCATTTGCTCCTCTCAATCCCTTCTCAAAATTCTATATGTTAATTTTGCCAACTAACATGTAATTGACCTAAGTAGATTTCTGTCTGGCTTTGGATTTTCCATTCTTTGTAGTAGCTGATATTCCTAATCTACATATTACCTTCTCCACATATTATGATTCCATAAATAGTTTTAAAGAATGTAAATGAGATAGACAGAAAAGTGACACTTATGTCTCCAATAAGATCTATACCTCAATTAACCCCACAGATATTTTTTTAAATGTCATTTTAAAAGGACTAATAGAATGGAAGCTGAAAGGAAAAAGAGAGATTACATACAGTGCAAGGATAGTTAAATATTGAGTCACTCATACATTAAAAGAGTAAAATGAATACTATTCTTGCAAGACACAGATAGGAAGAAGAGATCAATCTTAAAAAAAAAATGGAACAAGCTGAGACTGATCCTCTGTCTGCCTCTGTTCAATTGACTTTAAACCTGTACAAATCAGAATAATTAGAAGAAGCTAAGAAGCTAAAGCCTCTTCTTAGTTGGCTTGCGGTACACACAATATTGTCAGAGAATCACATAAACAGCTGAGGAAGCACATCTACTGTGTTGGAAGGCCAGAAGAATCAGAACTGTCTGGGAACAATAAATCACTAAGCAGAGCTAAGGCAGCAAGACATAGCAGAATGATGCAGGGTGTCATTTACACTGAAACGCCAATACTGGGGTGAGAGAGCATTTAAAACAACAGATAAACAAACTTAAATCTAAGACATCCTGAGGAAAACTTGGGGTACCATGAATTGAGTGATAAAGGAATATACAGATGGAAGTGGTAATTTCTATTTCCATAAATGTATAAGTGGCACATGGATAGAGTTTTGCTTTTAAATATTTAAAAAAAAATTAATGTTCATTTACTTTTGAAGGAGAGAGAGAGAGCGTGAACGGGAGAGGGTCAGAGATAGAGGGAGACACAGAATCCAAAACAGGCTCCAGGCTCTGAGCTGTCAGCACAGAGCCCGCTGCGGGGCTCGAATTCACGAATTGCGAGATCATGACCTGAGCTGAAGTCAGTCACTTAACCGACTGAGCCACCCAGGCGCCCCAAAATATTTTCAAACAAGCCTTATACATTTTTTTTCATCCAAGTGCTGTTAATGTAGATGAGAAAGAACCTTCTAGGAGAAAAAAAGTACCACCCCTAGAAAGGTTTTTGAAAGCTTGTGCTTCATCTTTTCAGTTCATGTGAAGCGTTGAGGACACTTTTAGAACCTTTTTCACAAAGGGAAAAGTTGCCAAATGGTAACAGATAGCTTTTGGGGAAGGGCCTGAACAAAAAGCAAGAAGAGGTGGGTTTTGTTTTGATTCTACTATTAACAGAAGATTTACCTTGATAAACTCAAATACTTCAGTGTCTCCTAACTGCAGTTTCTTCATCAACAAAATGAAGTAATATTCCATCACTCCTCACACCAAATACACCGTGTGAGAAAAAGTTGTAGAAAGGGTCAAATGAGATGAATATTATTAGAGGCAGTATTTCAGGTCATGCTGATGCTACATAGGTCTATGTTTATTCTATAGGTATATACTATTTATTCTATAGGTATATACATATTATATATTATAAATAAAATTAACTATGTAGTTATAACCTTCATAATGAGCTTGGCAAAATTACTAAAACTCACTAGGCCAAGGAGGTTTCCTCTGCCAAGTATTCGTCCTATAGATTTTAACATGTCAGCTAAAAACACAAAGCAAAAACGACAGTAACAGAAAACTAGATCATAGATTTCGGTGCTTATTTGGCATCAGATGTACTTAATTTGAATAATAATGTAACTATTTATGAGGCATGTTACTTTAGGCAAAATACTTAATCCTCTAAACCTTGATGTCCTCCTCTTTGGTAGGATAGAAATATAAACAATCTCTGTCAGCTTCTTTGCACCCAACATGTGGTGAACCTTCAGTACATGCAAACTTTTATTGTAGTTGAGCAATTTTGGATCACAGTAAAGGCATGCAATGGGAAAACATACTCATTCCTAGCTAACATTTCATTTATCCTTTTTTTTTTTAAATTGTAGCAAAAAACACATACAATTTACTAATTACTCATTTTTAATAAGTTTATAGTGCAGTAGTGTTTGCATATTGTTGTGCAGCAGATAGGTGGAACTTTTTCATCTTGCAAAACTCAAATTCTGTATCCTTTGAAGACCGACTCCCATTTTCCCCCCTTCGCTGAGCTCCTAACAACCACTGTTTCACTTTCTAAGAGTTTGACTACTTTGGATATCTCATTTAAATGGAACCATATAGTATTTATCTCTTGTGACTGGGTTATTTCACTTAGCATAATCTCCTCAAGGTTCATCCCTGTTGTACCTATGACAGGATTTCCTTTCTTTTAAAGGCTGAATAATACTTCACTATATGTAAACACCACACTTTCTTTATCAATTTGTCTCATCAGTAGACATTTAGATTGCTTCTACCTCTTGGCTGTTGTGAATAATGCTTGAACAGACGTTGGTGTACAAATATCACTTTGACATAGTGATTTCAATTCCATTATATATATATACCCAGAAATGAGATTACTGGATCATATGGTTGTTCTATTTTTAATTTTTTGAGGAACCTCCATGCTGTTTTCCATGGAAGCTGCACCATTTTACACTTCTGTCAGTGGTGAATAAGGTTTCCAATTTCTCTATGTCCTTGTCAACACTAGTTATTTTTTGTTGTTTGTTTTGTGTTTGTGTTTGTTTTGATGGTGGTCACCCTAACAAGATATGAGGTGATAACTCGGGACTCACATTTCCCTGATGATCCGGTTATTTTGTTGTTGTTGTTTGTTGTTAAGTTGTAAGAGTTCTTAATGTACTCTGAATACTAACCCCTGATATGGATCTGTCAGATTAGCACTTGATAAGTGGAACACAGAGTGCCAGATGGGAAGCCACAGTTCAAAAACAGACCACAAGAAAAATTGAAATAAAGAAGTTTTATTACTTACTGGTTCCAGAGGAAATACCTGGCAAGCCTCAGTGGAGCACATAGGAAGTCAAGGCAAAATACAGAGTGGGAGAGAGAGAGGACCAGGCATATGTTTTTATTAGGGTCCATGAATGGACTGCTTTGGGTTTCTTGGGCTAAGGCCAAATTGGTAAATTTAAATTAAAAGAGCCAAGGAAACAGGTTTTGGTAAGACCCGTGGGGTCATCTTTGGGGCACAGAAAGGAATGGCACTGGGGGCCAGGGCATACTGTTGATCATAAGGGATGTTAGGGAAGTCATAATCAGGAACTTACATTTGCTTGTGGCTCTACAGGCTGGTATCTAGGGCATGTCCTGGCATAAGGGGTCAGTTTGAGGTCCCTGCAGACTGCCTGGCCAAACAAAATGGATGACAAGGCAGCAAAACCATGGAGTAACTCGGCTAAATTCTCAACAGCCTTTGATCAGATATATGGTTTGCAAATATTTTCTCCCATTCCATAGGTTTCCTTTTTACTCTGTTGACTTTTTAATATTTTGTGCAGAAGTTTTTAAGTTTGATGTAGTCCCATTTATCTGTTTTTGCTTTTGTTGCCTGTGCTTTTAGTGTCCTAGCTAGGAAACCATTGCCAAATCCAATATCATAAACTTTTTATACTTCTGTACATATTTTTATACTTTTAGGTCTTATGTTTAAGTCTTTAATCTATTTTGAGTTGCATTATATATATGGTGTAAGGTAGGAATCTGGTTTCTTTCTTTCACAGGTGAATATTAAGTTTTCCCAGCATCATTTGTTGAAGATATTAGCCTTTCCCCATTGAATTTTCTTTATACCCTTGTTGAAGATCATTTGACCATGTATGCAAGGATTTATTTGTGCTCTTTCTATTCTGTTCTATTTGTTTATATATCTATATTTATGCTAATACCATATTGTTTTGATTACTATAACTTTGTAATACGTTCTAGTAACAGGAAGGGTGAGGCCTCAAGCTTTGATTTTTGTTTGTCTCCTTTTTAAAAAAAAATAATGTTTATTTTTGAGAAAGAGAGAGAAAGAGAGCAAGTGCAAGGGATGGGGCGCAGAGAGAGGGGGACAGAGGATCTGAAGTGGGCTCTGTGCTGACAGCAGAGAGCCTGACATGGGGCTCAAACTCATGAATCATGAGATCATGACCTGAGCCAAAGTTGGACATTTAAGCAACTAAGGCACACAGGCACCCTGTTTTTTGTTTTGTTTTTGTTTTGTTTTGTTTTTCTTTCCAGATTGTTTTGGCTCTTCAGGACCTTTGAGATTCTATATAAATTTTAGTATTTTTTTCTATTTCTGAAAAACAAAGCCACTGGGATTTTGATAGTGATTTCATTGAATCTGTTGATCACTTTAGTAGTATAGATGTCTTAATAATATAAGTCTTCCAACTCATGACCACTAAAAATCCATTTAAAGTGCTACATTACAAAAAACACCGATCAGCCCTGAGAGAGATTTTAGAACATTTATTTGGTGACAAAACAAAACAAAACAAAACAAAACAAAAAAAAAAACCTTTCAAATTTCATATTTAGATTAAAGGCTTTCCTGGCTTTTTTTTTTTTTTTTTTATCATGTTAAAATATTGTTGTCCCTTTACTCAGCAGGTATAGTTGCATGATTTAACATTTCTCTCTCTCTCTCTCTGCCTGTTGGTCTCATGAATATTCTTTCTACCAGATCTCTGCTTGCTAACCCAGCAAATATTCCCAATTCCCTTCTCCCTGCTTTTGTAGCTGAACTCCCATTACAAAGGCTGAAAAGGCTGGATGCTCATTTCTCCAGCGTCTCTGACAGCAAGAGCTCTGGTGTTATTCTGTCTTGGCCAATAAAGTACAAAAGGTGGCAGTTCTAGAAAATTTTTCTTCTTCTATAAAACATCCACTATGAGAATCTCCTTGCCCTTCCTTCCAGCTTTTAAGTGTTGTCATGCTAAGATGTGATCTTTGGAGTTCAGCAGTCTTTTTTCTTTTTTTCCCCAAAGAACTCAAACAGGATCTCTGACATTATTGTATTGATAATTAACTAGATCTATAGCCATACAACTCCAGACTTTCTGCTATGTGAACTTTATTAATGCATCTCTTTGTGTTAAGTCCAACAAACAGTAAAAAATATTCTAAATGATATAATTCTGATTTTTAGCATAGCATAGTGCTTAAAAATGCAGTCACTGTGATCTCAATCAAGTTTCATAGCCTTGGTGTACCTCAATGTCTCATCCATAAAATGAGGATAATAATATTTATCTCAAAGATTTGTTGTAAGGATTTAGTGAAACAAAATACCTGAAGCACTTATACTGACATGAATGAAGGGCTGAACAAACATGAGCTGAATGGTGTCACATTTATTCTTTATGTCATCTACACTTCCTTTCTCCTTAAGATGATTTTCTATTCTTGCTATATTTCTCCTTACTGGTTCCCTCTTGAATCTGCATCAGTTAGTCTTTCATCCCCACGACTCCATGTTGCAGTAACCAACGACTTTCACACTGCTAACTGTATTTGACCTGTCAGCAATATTAAACCTCTTTCTATTTTTTTAAATGTTTATTTATTTTTGAGAAATCACAAGTAGGGGATGGGCAGAGAGAGGGGGACAGAAGATCTGAAGCAGGCTCTGTGCTGACAGACTGACAGCAGCGAGCCCAATGTGGGGCTTGAACTCACTAACCCAACCGCAAGACTGTGACCAGAGCTGAAATTGGATGCTCAACTGACTGAGCGACCCAGGCTCCTCAAACCTCCCTCTTCTTCTAAAGATGCTTTCTTCATCTGGCCGCCAAGTCATTACGCTCATTCTATTTTTCTTCTACCTTTCCAGGTATTTAATGTTAGTTCCTCTTTATCACTCACAAAACATCGTCTTCCAGTAAAACAACACAAAACAAAGAAATCCTGTTGTAGTCAAGGTTCTTCTTATTTCAGTAAGATGTCCAGGTAAAGTTTTCTCGCTTCAGCCTAGACTCTTTTGTTTCAAATTTTATACTTAATCCATTAGCACATCTAATTGTTTGTGCTTTTGATCAATATCCACCAAACTAGAAGACCAACATTCCAATCCAGTCAAGCGTCACCTCATGTCTAAATTTTAGAATAGCTCCCTCTGCCCTTACCCTGCTATATTCTGTTCTCAACAGAGTAGCCAAAGTGTTTGTGTTAACATGTAAGGTGATCATATCACCCTTGTGCTCCAAATATTTTAATTCTTCTGTTGCCAATCAGAATTAAAGCAGAAGGTCTTACAATGATTCATATATTATAAACCAAATAGCTTCCAGGTCTTACATCTTACTACTTCCTCAGTACTCCATGCTAGTCCCTGTTTCTTGATTTTATCGGGCATGTTTCTCTTTCAGGGCCTTCCTCTAGGTAGTTCCAGTAATGATGCTCCTGTTTCCATAAATTAAAGACTTAAATAAGTTAAAAACTTATTTGAGTAAAGCTCAAATGATACCTTTTGAGTGGAAACTTCCCACTCTAAAGGTGTCTCCTTTGCCCAACAGTTTGTATTTCTATTCTATGCTACATATATATTTTTTTTCTCTTTGGTACTTATTAACACCCTATATACTAGGTATTTTATTTATCTTCTTATTTTCTGTTTTCCCTTTTAGAACTAAGTTCCAGGATGCAGGCTCTTTTAATTTTATTCACTGATTTGTTCTCAGCAAATTAAACATTGATTTCACATAGTAGATACTCAATACAAAAATATTTGTTGGATGGATGTGGTGGGGAAAAGACAGGGGTATTTTAATCCCCTTGTTACTTGCAATCCAAAATGAAATCTAATTCCCCATCTCACATCACTATGATATTTCCAATCAACATCATTAAGTATCCTTATGGATACAGAAAGTCAGGGGAATTACTGTTGATTTATTTTATGCTCAATGTCATGTGATTTAAATTTAAATATAATAGATGTTTGACACTTTGTTATTCTGGATTCTTCAGATAAAAACTAGGATTTGGATGAAACAGACTATTTACGCTATGCTATTTTGATCAATTCAGTTGTTAGAAGTTATAATCCATAGATGTCTCTAAACAATATATGGTAACGAATCAATCACTACAAGCTTACATAACTCAGCAATATAAGGAAATCCTTATCTCTCTGCTTGTCACACATGGTATGGCAGTTGAGCCACAATATATGCTTCCATGAGATTGAGGGTGGGTGGGAAATCAGCCCCCATTTGGCCCTGCTGAAACTATAAGGGTAGAAGGGGGAGGTTTCTTTGGTATTAGGGCTACCCGTTTCCTAGCCCTTTGTCCAGAGAGAGAAGCCTTTTTTGGGGAGAAGCTTATATTTGTCTGTGTCTTTTGGGGATACTGGATCGGCAGCTTTTGCAGCACTCTGTCCAGGGTAAATGGGAGACAATGAGGAAATCTAGGAACCCACCACTGTCTCATTTCTCCTGTTTGGAGATTCCTAGGCAGTTTACTTTCTTCTTTCTACTTTTTAGAGTTCTTCTGTGCTTGTTTGTTGTGTTCTGTATAGGGGTATATAGTTTTAGTAAAAGGGAAGAATGAGGTTATTCCAACTTGACTGGAACCTGAAGTTCTATTATATTGTTTTTCTTAAGAGAAATCAATTTGCTAAAAAGGTAGAATGCCAACTAACTGTAAAACAATTATTTTCATCATACTATTTTACTTTGAAATGCCTCTAGCAATCAAGTGAATTCAAAGCCGTTTATAGGCTACTTGATACAAATTTATTAAGAAATTTATTGCCATAAATTTTCTGACTCTGAAGAAATCTTCATTTCTTCTCATAACAGGATCTCAACTCCCAAGACCTTCTTTCCTTAGAAGTCTAAGGAAGTGAAATAATTCTTATTTATATCCATTGTAAACCTTTGGAAAGGGCTTATTTTAAGGTTACTAAATATTTCAAAATATTCAACATTTATGTGTATTGTATCATCTGTCAGTTTTTACAAAAGCAAACTTCTATCACTGGTCCTTTTAAGTGGGTTTGCTTTTTAGGAAAAGATATATGTGGAAAGTAAAGGGTAATAAGAATTATTAAGTTACTTTTTCTTCTCCAAAGTTTTTTTTTTTTTCCATTGGGGAATTGAAATTTAATGATATAACTCTACATCTGCATTTTATTTTAAAATAAAAATAACTGATCACCGAGGACATGAAGCTTCTGAACATGCCTTTTTAGGATAAGAATGTAAAGAAACGTTGAGGCTGTTTTGTTCATAAATAAATTTATAATTTATACCTTTCATCTAATCCCGTGAATACTAAGTTTTTGCAGGAAAGGATTAGAAATACTTCAATTCATGTGAAATCTATAGTTAAATGCTGAATGGTTGAAAGATTCATGTAGACATAAATATGAAAAGCATAGTAACAATCAGTGAGCAGGTCATGATGACATCCCATGAAATCAAGGAGGGGCGTCAGAGACTAAATTATTAAAAATAGGACATGATGGCAAGAAAATTCATCAAATTACTAAGATTTGAAAACCTAATTGAGAGCTGAAAATGTAATACTTAAATGAATTACAGACTATATTGAAAGGAGCAAGTATCTTTGTGCTAATGCCCAGAGAAATACCAAATGAACTCTTTGACCCGTACATTTACATGACTTTGTATTAGCACATTTGCAGTGTCCAGAATATTAATGTATTGGAATCAGTAGTGTTTTAAAGTATAAATACAGAATTCATTTTAAGTATGAAAATACTTTTGTGTCATTTTGGTAAACAGTTATTCTGGGTTTTCTCAGGCAATTCTTATTCCAAATACTCTGTCCAGTGCTGTTCAGGCCACATGTTATACATTTTCTTTATTTATTTTTATATAAACATTTTTTAATATTTATTTTTGAGGGGGAGGGAGAGAGAGGGAGGGAGGGGGAGGGGCAGAGAGAGAGGGAAACAGAGGATTGGAAGCAGGCTCTGCACTGTCAGCGAACAGCCTGATGAGGGGCTTGAACCCATGAACCGTGAGATCATGACCTGAGCCAAAGTAGGTGCTTAACTGACTGAGCCACCTAGGCACCCAGCATTGTGTATTTTAGCATAGAAAAGCATTCTATCTTTTCTTTCCTTTTCATTTTTGAAATATCCCTCGCTCCACAAAATCTTTGGGTGCTATTCAGAAAAACAAACAAACAAACAAACAAACAAACTACATTCCTGAAACACCTGCCACCAGACACTAAAATTCTCTCCTAAAACATTTTATTTATGAATGCAGACAAACCTGAAATTCCTCAGAACTGCAGCTATCACAATCTAGACTTGACTGTATTATGTATTTAAATACAAAGGCATCATTTACAATATGATGATTATTCATTTTTAAATTATATTTCTTTATTTTCTTTGTCAGAGAGGATTGATTATAGTGGATTGTGAAATCAGTTTAATGGGTTGTACTCAGCATTTAAAAAATGAAATAATATAGACAAATGTAGAATAGAATGGAAGAAAAAATATATATACTAGAGTTCATCAAACATAGTAAGGGAAATATAATTTCACAAATATTTAATTAGTTCATAAGTATAGTGAGTTGTGATTTCACTATATTATTTACTGTGCTTTCAAAAAATTGAAAGCCATTTTTCTGGAAGACCAGTGCTAGATATGTTTAGCTAATGTTCATTAAGTGCTTAATATGTGCCATATACTCTACTAAGAGCTTTGTATGCATTCTTCTTACTACTGACAAGAACCCCATGAAATAGGTTTCATTATTATTTTGAGGATTTGGACACTGAAGCTTAGTGAAGTTAAGATGATCAAGGTTTCGGAGCTAATAAATGGTAGAGGCAGATTTCACGCCCACAGTTCGACTGCAGCTTCCATGTCACATATTACTGTGTACTCTGTGTAGTATACCAATTCTTCAGTAGGTGAATGTACACACCCTTGCACATGCGCTAACCCTATGGCATAAGTCATTTTTCAAATGAACGAAGACACAGTGCTGGGACATGGAATTGCACACTTCTGGTGCAAAGAAAAAGGGTCAGCGTGGCTTTAACCAAATAGAATATATCCATTACTGAATATTAGAAATGATTAAATCAAGTTTAATTTTTCAGTGATGAAATAACATTCAGTATGCAATACATGTACAGTACTGTACTAGAAACTTTAGGGCAGTGGGCACATAGAGAAGAAATATTTCTCTTTTTATATGAGTACAATTTCTTATCTCAAAGAAGTTTGAAGGACAGTAACTACAAAACTGTACTTGAAAGTATCAGTAATACCATTTTATTTATATGGGTTTCATTCCATGAATGTCATGATTTATGGAAAGAAATATTAGGTGCAGTAGGTTCACTGAATGAAATGATTTTGACAAAGAAACTTATGACATAAATAGTAAGATATATATACAATGAGGACATATTAAAAATAAATATATAAATGACACCAGTACTATGATAATTATATGTCACTCTTCCATGAATGATAAAACTAACTATGACCTAAGAAGGTACATGGCCTTATACAAATAACTAAAATTTTCTAAGAGTTTAAATTTCTCATCTAAATAGTGGGAAAGTTATTCAAAGTGGAAGACTAGAATTTCTTTTTGATTCAAAATTCTCTAACATACCATCCATTGTGACAGGAAGGAAGAAAAAGACATCAAGAAGCAAGGACCAATAGTAATTTATGGAGACATAAATTTATTCCTGCTCTGTTGTCCTCCAGCAGGTTTTTTGTTTGTTTTTTATGAGCTGCTGTCCTTCACACTCCCGGTGGCTTCCTCTTCCTGCCCCCACCTATTTATTCCAACTTGTCTGCCTAGCTTTGTTCTACCTTATTTCAGAGAAGATTTGTGTTTTCTGAGTGAACTGTACAACATACTTAAATAAATTCTCCTTTCTAGATTTTTTTCTTTGGAAGACTGAATTTTGTAAAGTCATTTTATAGGAAGAAGGAAACAGAGGCAGAAAAAAATGAGGCAGGGCGCCTGGGTGTCTTATTCAGTTGAGTACTCAACTCTTGATTTCAGCTCAGGTCATGATCCCAGGCTCGTGGGATTGAGCCCCGTGTCAGCCTCCATACTTAGCATGAAGCCAGCTTGGGATAATCTCTCTCTCTCTCTCTCTCCCTCCCTCCCTCCGTCTCCCCCTCTCTCCCTCTCCCCTTCTCCCCTCCTTCCTCTCTCCCTCTGCCCCCTCCCCCACTCGTGCTTGATATCTATCTCAAAATTAACACAATGGAATATCATACAATACAGTACAATACAATAGAAGAAAAAAACGAGGCAAAGACTAGATGATGTATGGTGCTCATCAAGGAGGTTGGGGGGTCTCTGAAGGTCAGGTGGCCCAGAACCTCTCAAGGAGGTTTCTAATAGGTTTTCTAGCTTCAGGAAAAAAAAAAAATCCTCTTTCCCTAAGTCTAGCACAGATGCAGCAGTACTACTGAGCTTCCAGTGACTGGTAGACCTGACATCCATAATAGACTGAACATTCAAGGCCTTCTCCTTCTTTCCTGGGCCCCAATCAGGATTTCTGGTTTCTCATGTAACTCAGGGAAGAGGGATGAGGAGCTGCAGTAATACTCTGGACTCAGATTTTAAGTTGATTAAAAAAGAAAAAGAAGGAGAAGGAGAAGAAGCAGGAGGAGGAGGAGGGAGGGGGGGAGGAGGAGTGGGAGGAGGAGAAAGAAAGGAAAAAGGAAACTTAAAACAATGGTATTCCATCCACAACTGAGTTTTTGAACAAGGATTTATATCTGTCAACTCACATCCTTGTACTGTACAATCTGTGTCATAGCTTGATTTCAGCCGCTAGAATTGGAGACAACTGATTTGGAGCACCTCTGTGAAGAAGTGAATGTGGATATTCACATCATTGCTAATTGGAGTTTTATTAGTGGAGTGTGTGTGGGGAGGTGTCTGGATTTGAAAGATGATACAGAATGAGTAGAAGCATTAGATAGAATCTTGGGTACCACCCCATGCACAGCTCACACACAGGGAGAGGCAGCACATACAGCTTTGCCTGTGATAGAAATGATGATGCACATATCACAGAAATGAGCTTTATGTATGATAGCAGTATTTCAATATTGGTTACAAAATACTGCTCAGTGATGTAGACAGACTTACTGAGTATCTGAGAGTTGTGGCATCTGGCGCTATTTGCTTTCCCAGGATCAGAAGGCAGATAACTGAAAGAAGTATGTGCTAATTTTAAGATTAAAGACTTTGGTAGCATGGATATTGGACCAGATTGCTTTTGACTGTGGAATGTGGAACCATTTAGAATGGATGTGAGCAGGCATACAAGTGTGGTATACTGCTATAAGCCACATTTTACTGAACTTTCTAATATCTTCAGAATTACCTTCAGACACTGATGAAAGAACTGGAAGAAGCAGTATTTTTGGTTGTCTTGTACAAGGAAGACCAGGAAATCATCAGTTTGTTCATTGACACTAGCCTCTAGTCTTGTCAGCTAGGGCTGGGGAAAGCTTATCTCAGCTGTGAAAAGTCCTGGCTGATACTTTGCAGGAAAGCCAAGGATGAAACCCTATCGCAGTCCTTCTCAGTGCTTACCCTTCCAAGTTCCCCATACTTATAGCACTCATGCAAATATAAATTATGGTTATCTGGAATGCTCCTTTCTTCCCACTGTGTTTATTAGTTGGAGAACATTTGTTATTTTTAGCCTGTGATTGTACTGGCTTCTGTATAGTTTCTGAACATTGCTGCAGCAGGAGCCATACAAAGGCATTCTCCTTTCTGCTCACCATTGTTTCTGGCAGTCTGTTTTGGCTCTTCTTTGAGTGAAACTGGCTGTGCCTTTAAATCCATCCTCGTCTGGCCAACTAATCTTTGACAAACCAGGAAGGAGTATCCAATGGATAAAAAACAAAAAGACAGTCTCTTAAGCAAATGGTGTTGGAGAAACTGGATGGTGAGAAGCAGAAGAATGAAACTGTCTTACACCAGACACAAAAAATAACTTCAAAATGAAAGAAAGACCTAAATGTGAGACAGGAAACCCTCAAAATCCTAGAGCAGAACACAGGCAGCAACCTCTTTGACCTCACCCGCAGCAACTTCTTATTAGACCTGTCTCCAGAGGCAAGGGAAATAAAAGCAAAAATGAACTATTGGGACTTCATCAAGATAAAAAGCTTCTGAACGATGAAGGAAACAACTAACAAACTAACAGGAAACCAGTGGAATGGGAAAATATATTTGCAAATGACATATCAGATAAAGGGCTAGAATCCAAAATCTATAAAGAACCCATCAAACTCAACACCCCAAAACAAATAATCCAGTGAAGAGATGGGCAGAAGACATGAACAGACATTTCTCCAAAAAAGGCATCCAGATGGCCAACAGACACATGAAAAGATGCTCAGTATCCCTCATCATCAGAGAAATATAAGTCAAAACCACAATGAGATACCACCTCACACCTGTCAGAATGGCTAACATTAACAACTCAGGCAACAACACATATTGGCAAGGATGTGAAGAAAGGGGAACCCTTTTCCACTGTTGGTGGGAATGCAAACTGGTGCAGCCACCTGGAAAACAGTATAGATGTTCCTCAAAAAATTAAAAACAGAAGTACCCTAAGACCCAGCAAATGCACTACTAGGTATTATCCAAAGCATACAAAATGCTGATTTGAAGGGGCACATGCACCCCAATATGTATAGCAGCCCTATCAACAGTAGCCAAATTATGGAAAGATCCCAAATATCCATTGACTGATGAATAGATAAAGAAGATGTAGTGTATATATGGAATACTACTCTGGAATCAAAAAAAATGAAATCTTGCCATTTGCACTGTGTATGGTATGAGAGTGTATCATGCTAAGTGAAATAAGTCAGAGAAAAACAAATACCATATGATTTCACTCCTATGGGTAATTTAAGAAACACAACAGATGAACAAAGGGAAAGGAAAGGAAAAATAAGATGAAAACAGAGAGGGAGACAAACCATAAGAGACTCCTAAACACAGGGAACAAACTGAGGGTTGCTAGAGGGGAGGTGGGTGGGGGAGGGGCTAAACGAGTGATGGGTATGAAGGAGGGCACTTGTTGGGATGAGCACTGGGTGTTATATGTAAGTGACGAGTCACTGTGTTCTACTCCTGAAACCAATACTACACTGTATGTACACTAACTTGAATTTAAATAACTATATTAAAAAATAAATCCATCTTTGTCTCGAAGCCTTTTGTTTCAGGTGTGGTTATTGCTCTCTGAAAGAGAGTCCCAATGTTCATTCACCAGCACTTGGGACTAGACTTCACTTGTCCTTTGTTTCATGCCCTTTAGGGATCCCTGACCCTATTCCTGCCCCCTCTGCTCTTGCAAAGATGCCAGGTCTTCCCTTTACCATGAGAAAAAGTAGAGTTGATAAGGTATAAGTATTTGGGAACAAAGGATTCAGCAGTATTGGCAAGCTGTTTGTGAAACTCTGAGATTGTCCAGTAGTCACCATTTCAATCACTTGATTTCATTATTCTGTAACAATTTACCATAAAAGCAGAGAAGCTTGTGTAGATCATATTTTTTTAATTCAGAAAGCCTTAATTACAGAGAAATATTCTTCCATTCTGAGGGCTGCAATTAATGCTGCAATGGCTCTCTGCCTTGTCAACTTTAGAGTGAAGGGAACATTTCCAGAAATACAGCAGACTTGCTGGCTGTGTCTCTTGTTTATAAGATACTTTATGCATTGACATTTAGAAATTTCTATTTACTTGATCTCAGATGGTCATATATTACATAAAAGAAAATTAGAAACGATTATAACTTTTCCCAAGTCAGGGAAAATTCAATATCTAGTGCATTGTGCATTTTTCCTATGCACCATTAAAAAATGCATTTCTAAGTTCCAATTGCCGTTCTAACTCTACCACTGGTAATGATGATGGACTTTGTGATTTTCTAGTAGCAACTCTGATTGTAATCCAATTCAGCCATTTGCCCTTACATTTTTATGTTTGTAACAAAAATATGGGTCCTCGAAATTGCTAGAAAGTGTATTCGTATTGTGTGCATTGCCTTTCCTTTGATAGATGCTTTTGCAATTCTTATTAAGAAAAAAAATCACAGTGAGAAATTATAAAAGTAAAGACAAGAAAGTGAAAAGTATCTAAAACCCTTGAAATGAGCTAGAGAGAGTAGATGGGATTTGTGAGGGTAAATTCAAAGAAAATAAAATGATCAATACTGATGAAGCAGGGCATTGCTAAATATGTCTTTTTTTTTTTTTTTTTTTTTTTAGTCAAACACATTCTCTAAGGTGGAAATTGAACTTTTGAGGCTTGTGTTAACATTCTGCTGTTCAGCTTTATCAAGGCAAGGAACAAAGGGAGAAATGTGTAACAGCAAAAGAACTGTAATATGATAAGACTGTCATCAGCTAGATATTTAATCTGTCAGCCTTCCCACCAAAATGACAGTGGTTTTAATACAGTAATTATTTGGGCAAGATATGGCCCTTATTTCAAAAATCCATTTCATATTTAGTCATACACATTTTGTGGATAGAGACAGTGGTTGGCTTGGCACCTGCTTCAGTAATAGATCTTTGAATCCTTTTGTTTGTGGTTTGTAGCAAGAGCTCATTGCCATTTCTCCACAGTGCCCAGACGAGGCAAAGCCTTTCCAGTTTTCATTACTGAAGGAAGTACGGTAGTATTATGGTGCCGACTATTTGTAAGAGTAAATCGAATTTCATTTAAGTTTTTTCTTAGCTGATCTTACAACATTATTCTTTTCACACGCTGAATATACGTTTGCCACAATCTTCCATGCTAGTTTATTATTCAAGGTAGCTAATTTTTAAAATATGTATTCACTAATAACCCACTATGTATCAGGCATTTTTCTTCATACCAAATTAAATGTAAATATCAGAAAAAAATTCATTAGGTGGTTTCATTAATGTTGCTTTGAAAAACAGGTCCCGTTTTGCTTGTAGTTAAGAGTGAAATAAAGGAAAGCCATTTCTTCTTTTTCTCCTTCCACTCCTCCTCCTCCTCCTCTGCCTCCTGCTCCTCCTTCTAAAGAAAGCCATTTCTTGAGAAACATTTCCATTTCGGTACATAGGAGAATCATTAGGAAATTAAATCTGTTTCTGATAAACGCTATTTAAAAATATAGAAAGCAAAACCCACAAAATTTAGCAAATGGCCCTAATAACCTGTTGCATTGCAAGAACTCATGATTTGAACAGACTCTACAAATAATTTCTCCAGTGTTTTATTGAGCTGTCAAAATTGTCTTTCTGAGTTTGACTTTGGCTCAGTTGTAGGTACCTGCGCTCTAAGATTTCACCTGCTCAGCAAGGCATGACTGTCAATCTGTCAGAGCCACACAGCTCTCACACAGACCACTCTTAGGGTTCTATAGTAATCCATTCTTATTGGGATGATATGTGAGGTATTATATAAACATTTTATTGCTGCAATTTAATTCTATAAATTGCTCATCCACTGTTTGAAGAGTTAACAAAGAAATGACTTATTTTACCCTCCTATCTCACAAAATAGAATGAATTAATTTATATCAGCTTAGTATTCTCAAAATTCTTTTTAAAGGAAGAGTTCTCATTTTATTTTATTATTATTCTAGCTTTATTCATGCCAACAATATCATCTGCTGGTCTAGTATAGTCACTCTGAATAAAGGATGGATATGGTTTGAAAAAATATAAAGCAAGATTAAATAAACTCAATATAAATAGACTAGGAACTAGCATTGAAACAGTAAGTGTCATGTCATGGGACTCCAGATGATTGACTGTAAAACATAGTTATGATATTAAGTCTTTACTTTTTTTTCTTACCTTTTTTTGGTATGGTTTTTCTTGATTGTATGTTTCAAATATCAGGATCTGAGTCTATCTGAATTGTTTTCTTTTTTATATCACCACGTACATTCATTTTACTTTTTTGTAATTGTTTAAGTTATATAGTAGTTCCCAATATGTTGTGTGTTTCCTGAAAGTAATATCTTTATTATGCTACTGCTATATCCTGTGTTCTTAGCACAGTGCCTGCCACATAGTAAGCTCTAAAAATTACGTAGAGAAAGAACAGATTAATAGGTTAGGAATTGCAATTATTTTCTCATGGATAATGAGGAGCATTATGTAAAATATTATTATTGCTTTCACATCAACATATATTATGTTTTGCCCTGGAATTGTAAGTCCATAGGAGAATAGGTTAAAAGTACATTCCCCCTGGGGAGAAAGTAGAAATTAAAAAAAAAGTGAATATACAAAGTATTGTTCAATGTGCTTTACAAATATGAACTCATTTGATTATGAATTCAATAATCAATGAAAATGTATTTTATATGTTAGGTATCCTTGCGATCATATGTATTAAATTTAAATTAATTTAAATAGTTGAGCACTTGAATAAAATCATTTGATATTAACTTAGCTAATTATCAGAAATTGTAAGTAGAATATTTTTCTAAGAATGACCAGCAAATTATCAGAAGAATCAGGAACAAAATGAGAATAGAATAAAAATAAGAGAATTTTATATTTATGAAGCATTTTTCAGTTTATTCATCACACTCCCACACTTTTTCTCATGTTATCTTCACAAAAACTCCGTGGCAAAGTAAGACTCATTATCCTTATTTTATAGAAACTGAATCTCAAACTTATGGACTCAAATCAGGGCCAAAAAACCTAATGAATGCAGGAACCAGGACTCAAGCTCATTTCTACTGTTTTCAAATCCCATCATCTTTCTACCGAGAGATCTTATGTTTCAGGAGTAGATATTTGGTTTGGGACATAGGAGTCAATGTAAGGGCTCATTTGCAGGAAATGGGCTAAAAAGGTTACAATCTACCATAAACATAATGTCACACTGCTTAACCTGTTTTTGAGCTATCACTAGCAGCAGTTTGTGCTTCCCCAATACTTCACTTTTATCATTTCCCTACCTTAAATAGATGCTTATTCTTGATTGATTGACACATTTCTCTACTCTTATAGGAACATTTTTAAAATTGAGATTAAGAATTTTCAAACATTGATTTCTGTCTTTCACATCTTTTGTGAAGTCTTCTCTTCACCCCCACATTCAAACCTAAATTGGGGATTCCTTCCCCTTGCTGGCAAGGTTGTCTTATGTTGGTTTACAGGTGTACCTACCGCTTAGAATTTAATTGTTTTCATCTCTTACTCATTTAATGGTAAAGTCTTACAATTTAGTTTATTTAAACATCAAAGGAACAATATGCATAGCAGGGACTATGCCAAATGCTGAAGACACAAAGCTGAGAAGATGATCTTATCTTGATGAATTTAAATCACAGTAGGGCGAAAACAGACACACACAGAGATAGATCATCCCATGCAATGTGGGGGGTTGTTGAGGCAAAAACTGGCACTGAATCTGTAGTGTACTCTGTGGACAGGGGTCGTTGACTACTTGGTTTCTCAACAGGAATGGCAAACTGTTAACTACTTTGTGTAGCCAAGGATCCTACATCTGTTCGGTGAAACCAAAATACAACTGTTCCATGAAAGTCAGTCTAGATACGTTGATTGATTAGTAGAAATAGGCAGATCATGGAAGGGTTTTCTGTCTTGTTTTTATTTTGTTTTATCCCATCTAGCTGGAAATTCCCATTGTTGACCAGTGTAGACCAGGCTGTGCAACAATTGCAATGACATTTTATTAAGCAGATTGATTTCTTGCAGGGTAATTTTATTAAATATATTGATTAAATATATAAATATATTAATGTCCAGAAATTACAAGGAAGGATTCTTAGGTGGAATGCAGGATTTGGTTTGTATTTTCTAAAAGATTTTCCAAAAGGTGATTGTGATGTAAATCAAATTTAAGAGCCAAAGCCTGAGTAATCTTTGAATTACTTTAAGCAGATACATCACAAGTTCAACTTAGATCATAGGTAGATCCATCTGTTAGAGGAGTGGAGTATGAAAAATAGATGCAAGAAAGTTTTAACCTTGAGAATCCAAACCCTGAAAAGCCTCAGAAATGTACGATTCCAAATCTCCACGAACAGCTGCTAGGGGGCCTCAAGTAGACTCACAAGGACCTTATGAATAGCCACGGGGAACTGCTGCTTATAATGGCTATTATCACACATGGAACTCTCTTTGAGAGCTGGCAACAGCCCATAAGCATGAATAAACATTAGACAGATACCATCTCATACACAGGCATAAGCATTTGTGAACACAGCAGTGGCTCTGCATGTCCACACTTATCTTGGTGACTATAGCAATTATTCTTTTTTTAAAAAAAGTTTATATATTTACTCTGAGAGGGGGAAAGAGAGTGTGAGCAGGGGAGAGGCAGAGAGAGAGAGAGAGAAAGGGAGAGAGAACCCAAAGCAGGCCCCTCGCTGTCAGTGCAGAGCCTAGTGCAGGGCTCATAAACAGTGAGATCATGACTTGACCTGAAATCAAGAGCTGGATACCCAACCAAGTGAGCCACCCAGGCACTCCAAGAATTATTCTTCTCTTCCCTTCTTGGCCATCCCTTTTTCTAGTGATGATCATTCTCACAATACTCTGTGTGTCGCTATATACCCCAATCCCCAACCATCTCCGATCTCTGGAACGCAGCTGACTGCCTATTCTATTCTTGCCTATTTATTCATCCTTTTCTTAGATGAGTCCCTCCACATTTTTTTTTGCCTTAATTAAAATATAAAGATCTTGTTCTTTGTCAACTCTCTCAAACAGAGACTCTTTTTCTTTGTATCTTCGTGAATCTCTGGATGTGAGGGCATGGAGAGTTTCTTCCTCATTTATCATTGTCCTTTCTCTCTATAGTTTCTCTCTGGTTTCTTGTCATTTCTTGCCCACCCAGATTCTGAGATACATTATTTCAGCCTTTCTTTTAGAAGTGTTCTCAAATCTCTTTCCTCTTATCTTTTTTGCTTCTTACAGTACTAGCAAACTCCCAACCTGGATGAGCTTTGATATTTTTGCCCGTATGTCTTCACCTCAACAGCTAAATGCTGATGAACACCACAACATTCTGCTGCTTTATTTCAACAATGAAATTACTCTTCCTCATGTTTCCTTTCTTTATTTCTCCAGTAAGCTTGCTTTCCTATTCTTTTATTTTTTTTTAAATGTTTATTTATTTTGGGGGGTGGTGGGGAGGGACAGAGAGAGAGAGGGAGAGAGAATCCCAAGCAGGATCTGCACTGTTCGTGCACAGCCCAACACAGGTTTTGATCTCACAAACCATCAGATCATGCCCTGAGCTGAAATCAAGAGTCTGACGCTTAACTGACTGAGCCACCCAGGTCCCCTTCCTGTTCTTTCAGATGATTTCATAGCTTCTCACTCCCATAGCTCCATTCTCCCTTAGACATCTCTTCTTTTAAGTTGATGACTTCACTTCAGTCAAGGCCACCATCATATTTTACCAGATTTCTGCAACAGTCTATGGAGTACTATCTTTGACTCCATACTCACCGTCATTAACCCACACAAAGCACACAAAAATATGCTTTGAATTATATTACTTGACTGCTTAAAATCTTTCAAGGGCTTCCTACTATATGTAGGATAAAACCTGAACTTGTATTTATATCCTTCTGGGAGCTACATATCTGGCCCTCCCTATTTCTTCAAACTTGTGGTTCTCTAGACATTCTGGTGCTATTTTCATTTTCTTAAATATGCCAAGCTTTGTCCAGACTTGGGTGTGTTTCTCTGCTTGGAATGCTCCTTGCCAGCATTCTACCACTACCAAGATATGGCTTGATTTTTCTCTTGCATTACATCTCAGAATAATGTCTCCTTTTTAGCCAGGATTTCTGTAACCACCTTAGCAAAAGTAGTCTGGACTCTTCTAATCTCTATATCAGCCCCCTGTTTGTTTCTTACATAGTGCAAGAAAGAAAAAAAGGCCATACACCCCAGGTGTAATGGAACTGTAGTCCGTTCCTGTTTCCTGCCCACCCCTCTCCTGCTCCTGTCTTTATAAAGGCGCTTGGGGAGGGAGCTACTAAGTTCTTATCTCCTGTTGGAGTGGGATATTTATTTATCTATATTTGGACTGCACTCATCACATCATGACAAAATTTTAATATATGTATTAAACTTTAGAGTCTTTCAATTTTGTGCTTACTTAAATTTGTTTATCTCCCCCACTATAATAGCAAGGAATTAATGAGGACAGGGACTACTTCATTCTCATTCAGCATTTATGTATTCAGTACCTAGTACTAGATATTGTATGAATATGAATATATATAGATATATTCATGATTTCAGCAGTTCATCATCTTTTTGCTTCTGAGAGTTATGGGTTCAAAAGTAAAATTTCAAAAACTAGACTTGCAGATGCTATTCTGTGTCTAGAGTCTTTTATATACCTCGGCTATAAGCCAAGTGTCACCTAAGTAGATTGAGTAAAACACTATTTCTATAACATGTTATTACATAGTTATCTCTATAGAAAAACAAAACAAAACAAAACAAAATACCTGATCAAATTAATTTGGCAATGCTGGTTTTAAAAAGGTAAGTATGTTTCTTTATCACAGAAAGTCTCAAATTGATATTTGAGGATGTGTTGCAAAATTCCAGTTGGGCCTTGAAACCCTTATATTTTTAGAATAGTGTTTCATGGCACTAATATATAAAATATATTAGTTTAGCAAACTCTGCCCTAAACTCTTTTTTTAGTACTCATATTAATAAATTGACATCGTTGCTAGTGTCCCATAGCTTTCATTTCTTTGAAGTTTTAATGGAAGATGGGAATTCCTTTTCCAGTTTAATTCCAATTTTCAATATTTTCAATAGAAAAACATTTGGGTTTCCAATATTTAGCTCACCTAGTTACAATAGGAAAGAAGGATTCCACACCCTACTTGCTATGGGCTATTTCTCTAACCCCTATTCCCACTCTAGAGGGGCACATTGTTTCTGTCTGTGTTAATTCCTTGTTGTGGCTTAGAAGAGACTAGCAGAGCACTCTGACCTGGTTATGTCAGCCCCATCAGTCACCCATCAGCTCCAACTAGCTGAGCTGAGAGACTATCCTAAGGTACCAGTCTTCACTTCCACTGTGGCTGGAATGCAAAAGTAGCTAGTCCCACTTTATTGTCTACTTTATTTTTATCTTTCCAATAATTTCTGGATTATCTATACAAACTCTACTCTCCATCCTCTAGATTCCACACACAAAAAAAGATAAAACAAATGAAGGAAAAAGTAAGTTTTTTTTCTTTATCTCATGAATAGAAACCATGGTTTTGGAAGACAAACATACATTTATAAGTCTATGAGTAAGGTGTAATATACCGCTTATTTCCAGGATATAACAATTCTAATAATCTCACAGACATGTTGTTCTAACCAAAACAGTATTGCACAGATTATATACAAATTTGTTGAGTGAATATTAATTGATGGTATATATTTGCCTTATTTATGTTTTATAGTTATGTACCCTCTAAAAAACATTTTATATTAATATATCTTATGAACATGGTGTATCCTGGTAATCATTTTTAATGTTTTTATATATGTATGTATAATAATTTATATATGTTTAATACTTTGTGTATTTATTTTTTTCAATTCAGGGGATGTAAAATTATCACAAACAGAAAATCATATGGTTGCTTTAATTTCAACCACTGTTATTTCTATACTGTTTGAAAACACATCAAAAAGTTGAGTATAACATAGTATTAAGAAGCAGGTAGATTTGTACTTATGATATCATTTTGCTATGGGTCATGATTCTAGTGTGAGGACATAGACAATTAATGAAATTATTGATGCCTTAAGATAAATATAACTTTTGCAGTTAAATCCTTGATTGATACAAAATTGTCAGGTATAAAGAATAATAAATAATTAAAGATGTATCCACTGTATATACTTGGAAGTATCTGTAAACTCCCTCCACATTATATTCTTTGCCACTTCGCACACAGGTATCCTGGGACATGAATGTTGTGTTTATTATTTCGTTAGTTTTCTTTATAGTTTTACCACATATGTATTTATTCCTAAGCAACATATTGTTTAGTTATACATGTTTTTGAACTTGATATAAATCAAATCATGTTGTATATATTCTTATAACTTGCTTTTTAAAAATCATTTTTGGCTTGTGGGATTTAGTGATATTAATGTGTGTGATTGTTGTTGCAGAACATTTACTGCGTGTAGCATACTATAATTTCTTTATACATTTTGCTGTTGATGAGCTTTTTGATTATTTTATTTTCTCTTTCTCTCTTTTCTATTTTTAACAATGAGATTATAAAAATTCTTGTACGTATTTCCTGGTACACATATGTGAGTGGAGTTGCTGATTCATGGGGTATGCAGAGGGTCCACTTCATTAATTTAAACATTCATTTGTTTTTAAAGGAGGTTGTTTTCAAAAGAGGCTCAAAAGAGGTGGTTCAGTTGGTTTAGCATCTGACACTTGGTTTCAGCTCAGGTCGTGATCTCATGGTTCGTGAATTTGAGCCCCTTGTTGACCTCTGTACTGACAGTGCAAAGCCTGCTTGGGATTTTCTCTCTCCCTGTCTGTCCCTAACCACCCCCTCAAAATAAATAAATGTGAAAATAAAAAGAGGTTGTGTGCATTTAGATTTCTACCAGCAAGGCATGAGAATTTCTGGATGAATTTTCCTGTTTTTTGGTATGCTTACTAAAACACTTTTTATTTTTATGCATTTTTTATTTTTGGCTGATACTGGGGAGATATCATTTTGATGATATCTCATGGTGGATTAACTTGCACTCTCCTGTTCACAAATGAAGTAGATCATATTTTCAAACATTTGAAGGTCATTTATTTTTCTTTGAGAAAATTTCTATTTTCTATTTCTATTGTTACTTGTCTTTATCTTCCCTATTGTAAGAATTCTTTATTCTTGATACAAGTCTTGGTATATCTTGCAAAAGTATTACAATTTGTGGCTTTTCTTTTCAGTTTCCCTTTTTAGAATCTTTTGATTAATGGAATTCTCCATTTATTATCCTTTGTCAGTATTTTTCTTTGTGTTTTGTGTCTTAGAAATTTTAGTTTGTTTTATTCTGTAACCATATAGAGTTTCTCCTATGTTATCTTTTTATTAATTAATTAATTAAAATTTTATTTTAGAGAGCACATGAGCAGGGGAGAGGGGTGGAGGGAGAGAGAGAGAAAGAATCTCAAGCAGGCTCCATGCTCAGTGTGGAGCCCAACATGGGACTCAATCCCATAACCCTGGGATGATGATCTGAGCCAAAAGCAAGAGCTGGACACTCAATCAAATGAACCACCCAGGTTCTCTTTAATTGGAAATTAAATTTTGTGAATGGTAGGAAGTAAGTATCCAATTTATTCTCATGTGGGCAAACAGTTGTTTCAACACCAGCTAGATAGCCCGTCCTCTTACAGTGATCTGTAATACAGTTTTGTGTGTCACATTGTCTGTCTTTACTGTATAATTGTCTTTACACACACACTCACACACACACACACACACACACACACACAGACACAGACACACACACACACACACACACACATCTTTTGCAACTCTACTTTTGTATTAATCTTGGCACAGATTTGACAATTTTATTATACTTTTCACAACTCAAGTGTTTTCTTAAATTTTCTCCACTATATTATTATATCCTAAATCATTAATTACTTTTTCATGGCTATTTGCTTTCTTTCTCTGTTTTTATTTTGTTGTCCTTTATTTAATTCTGCTGGGTGACTTAACTCCTTAACTTGTAGCCTTTCTTTTATTTATAAAAAGGTTTTAAGTGTATACCTTGTTCTTAGTTGAATACCAAAATTTTGAGGTAATTTTTCCCATTCTAATTTTTTTAAGTTTCTGTGGAATGTTTTTCTTGACCCATGAATTCTTTAGAAGTATGCATTCTTAATTTATAACTTAGTAACTTTTTATTTTTAATTTTTTGTCATTTACTTCAGGCTTAATTACTTTGTAATGTGAGAATATGATCTATATTAAACAGACTCATTTAAATTTGATTTCTTTCTGGTCCTCATGTGCATTCAGTCTTAAAATCTCTGGAAATAATATTCATTCCCTAATAGTATGAAATGTCCTATTTGTATCATTGTTTCTAAGTTTGTTAATTGTGTTACTCAAATCTCTGTTATTCTGACTGATTCATTTTCTATCTGATCTATAGTTTACTGAGAGATGTTTGTTAAACTCTACTATTATGAATGTGGATTTGTCAATTTTTTCATGTGGTTTTATCAGTTTTTCCATGTGGTTTTGTCAGTTTTTCTTCATTTACATTAAAGCTACCTTATTGGATATAAGTAGATCAGAATTATCATGTCTTCTTTATGAATTGAATATTTCATGATGACATCCTGACCCTACTTATCTATTTCCTCTGTTGTAGCAGATTGTATTTTAGCAAAATGACAGCAACGGTATCTCCTGTCCCATATGCTACTCTCACAATGTGACTTTGACATTCCTGCCACTGAAATACATGTCTTTGTTCTCTTCTCTGGAATCCGGGAAACTCGTAATTAAGAAGGAAGTAATACTATGTACCTTATAAAACTAGATTGTATAAGGCAGTAACATTCCTTTTCATCTGCCATGCCGTGAGGAAACCCTAACTGAAGAACATGAAGAGACCACATAGAGACGCCAGATGGAGGTGATCTAAGCTGATACTGTATCCATGGCACGTCTTGGGAGTAAAGACTCTTCCAGATGATTCTTATGCCTTGCCAATGGATCATGCCTGGACTTTAAACTTTCTAGCTAGGGCTTCAGATGTTGAGAATCAAAGACAGGCTGTCCCTGTGTTGTTTGGATTATTGACCCACAGAATCTAAAAAATTATGTTTTAAGCAACTATTTTGGGGGTGATTTATTTAGCATCAATAGAGTAATCTAGCCACTAATTTATTATTTCTATGATGTGTCACTTAAGGTTTAGTACAGTTGTATATAACTGAAGACTCAAAGTGAACTGCAGGGTTGCTTTTTATCTCCTACATAAAAGAAGTCTGGAGACAGGTAGTCCAGGGCTGAAATGGCAGCTTCTCAGCTACCATGGAACAATGCTCCTTATCTTTTTCTCTTATGTCATTTTTAGCACGATGCTTTAATTTTCCTCTTCACCTCATATCCACATGCCAGGCAGCAGGGAAGGAAAATGTGAGGAAGTGCAAAATGGGTCTTCCTTCCAATTGAGTGAATCTCTATTAAAGAGATTTCCTTGAAGCCACAGTTTATGCCTCATTGGCTACACCTACTGCAAGGGAGCCGGGAAAATGCAGTTTTAAGTTTGACAAATTGCCATTCTCAAGAAAATCAGTGTTCAGTTACTAAGGAAAACTGAGAGAATATATTTGAGGTAGTTCCTACTAGCATTTTTTGTGGCCATGGTATATCTTTTGTTTTACTCTTGCTGTATCTTTACTGTTCCCGTATGTCTCTTATAAATGGTACATAGCTGGATTTTATGTAATGGGACCGTTTTTATATTTTATTAATACATTCATGTTTATTGTGATTAGACCTTTATCTATAAACTTCTTTCGTATTTTTTTTATTTTTTATTGTGAATCTTTAAAACTTTAAAAAGCATGCAGACTTATCAGGCACTAAACATAATCAGTATCTTTACATTTCTCTGAAAGAGTGCAAAGACTGTGAAATAATTTAATTCCTTTCTAGTTACATGCTATTTTCCTGTATCTATTTCTCTTATTTTAAAATCTTACAAATTAGGAAATCCTAATATTGACCGGTTTATCTACATGTCTCTTATTTTCTTTCTTCAGTGTTCTTTCTTACACCTCAAATTTCATTTTAGGGATGATTTTCCTTACTCTCGAAATAGATCCTTTTGGCATTTCTTCATATTCTTTCCATGTTTATAGATTCTGTTTTGACTAAAAATGTATTCATTCTTGGAATACAATTTTGTGAGACTTTTTTTTTTTTTTTTGCTCATTAATTTGAAGTCATCATTCCACTGTTTTCTGGCTGTTATTATTACTTTCATTATTGTTTTTCTACTTGGTGTGGTTGGCTGTAGGAATAATTGTCTTTCTACTTTATTTTTCTACATTCAGTATTTTTTGTTTGGTAACTATTTTGCCAGATACTGTTCCAAGTTCTGAGATACACCATTAGACAAAATATCATTGGCTTCATGAAATTTAGAAATTTGTCAAAAGAAAAGAAAATTGAGAGACAATTTAATTTTAGCAGGAAAAGTAGTGATATGCATAATGTACAATGATGTAAATCCTATGATAGCATCCAGGAATATATTTATCCTTTCGTGATTGAGGATTTTTCTGGCCCTCGGTGTCTTAGATATAACTTGTCTCTATATAAGCTGAATGAGAAAAATGATAAAAGACTAGTCTGTTGGTGAGGGATGACTATATATGCCCATGGCTTTGTGATTTTATCTTTAACACCAAGTTATATCACTAAAAGGAAGGGCTATTTCTCTGGCAAAATTATTTAAAAATAATTCAGAAGGGGTCAACTGGGTGGCACAGTTGGTTAAGCATCTGACTCTTGATCTGGGCTCAGATCATGATCTCACAGTTTGTGAGTTCAAGCCCCGCATTGAGTTCTGCACTGATGGCGCAGAACCTGCTTGGGATTCTGTCTCTCCTTCTCTCTGATCCTCCCTGGCTTGTACTCTCTCTGTCTCTGTCTCAAAATAAATAAATAAACCTAAAAATATTTAAAAAAATATTAATTCAGAAGTTAATGCAATTTTTGAAACATAGTATTGTTACAATTTTAAACTTTAAACTGATTAAAGACTCTGATAAAATATTGAAAATAATGATAGTTTGGTTTTCAGAGAACCAAAAAACATGTAGTACCAGTGGAAATAAAGAAGTTTAATGGCACAGAGGAGATCCAGTGAGCGTGTGTCGGGTAATCCTGGTGTATATTCCTAGTGTCTGCCTTAGATGGGTTCTTTTGACTCTAGGTAGGTGCATGGGCTGACCTCTATTGCTCTAGAAAAGAGGGACTATTGTTAAAGAAATGAGACAGTGATAGAAATCAAAATATAACCAGACCTTATACTTTGTTCAGAGAAAGAAATTGGAGAGCTGTTAGCAAAGAATGACATTCTCTAAGGCAGATTCTGCTTGTTATTCTTTTTTCTCTCTTTTTCTTCTATTTCTCATCTCTTGTTGATGTCCAGCTTGTTTCTTGCATATGGCTCATTTCCCTCATCCTTTCAGTTTAAGTCCTCTTTATTATTCCTCTTATTTATATCACGTAATGATTACCACATGTTCTTCCACATCATGACAACATAGGGTGCATTATTTTTTCCACTACGGGTAAGAGACACGTTTTAGCTATATTTCATAGTTAATTCTTTCGGAGAGAAGTAATATGTTTGGCTTGGCTTATATTGTTGAACCGGGTCACAACCCTATTCACTAGCCAGATTTTGCATCTATTTTCCTTGTTCAGGTTTCCACACCTCATCTAATCAGTTGAAGCCAGTTTTTAGGGAAATCTTATGGTGCGTAACTCAGCAGAGGCAATAGAAAGCCCTCATAGAAATACATTTAATGCTTTATGTGTGCATGTGTAGATTTCATTCTTGGTAGCTCTTTGAGATTTAAAGTTTGATATTAGATTCATTAGCAAAATGATTCAGGTGTTCTTTCTCCCATTAAGATTAATAGGCTTAAGATTGAAAGTTGCCACTTAATGGGGAGGTAGTTTCTATAATCTATCACTCAACAAATAGCATAATGATGAATTTAAAATTTATGAGTGTATTTCCTTTTATGTATCTTTAATAAATGATTTATTTTAGAAGAGTTTTAGAATTACAGAATGATTGCAAAGATAGTGTAGAATTCATGTATGCCCACACCCAGTTTTCTCCACTAGTCACATCTTACCTAAGTATGGTATATTTTTCACAACTAATGAGGCAATATTGATACATTAGTATTCAGGTTTTTTAGTTTTTCCATACTGTCCATTTTCAGTTTCAAAATCCCAACAAAGATACCACATTACTTTTAATAACCATGTCTTCTCAGGTTCTCTTGATTATGATTCCTTTTTCTTTTTCTTCTTTCACTTGAAAACAAATCTAGGGTTTTTTTTATTTGTTTCAAAATTCTTATTGATAGAGCTTCAGAAAGTGTATTATAAGTCTACAGTAAGATTAAAAGCTTAATTAATTCTGCAGCCTAATGGAAGTATGAAATCATATGCAAAATGAAGAGCAAGGGTAAAAATATCTGCAAAAAATAAACCATTATTTTAAAAAAGAATGACATTTAATGCCCTATGATACTAATATTCTCGTTGAAATTGTTTTATTTTGCACATCTATTCACAAAGTTTCACTGATGAAATAAATTATTGCTACATTTAGCATGTACATAATTAAACATTATAAACGCTACAAGGCATGTTTGTTTAAAGTTCTTTCATAATTTTAAATTTAATTATCTGAAAATTATCAATCACTTTATTAGTCAATTTTTGAAATTGCATGCATGTCAGTGTAATTATTAATGCCAGCCCATTTACCAGCTCATTTACTCTGGCCATGCACAATTTTGTGTGACATTTAAAAAAGAACACTGTTTTCATCATGATACAATAATTTTTCTGAAGATAACAAAAGATCTATTTCTTATAATTCTGTTACTTATTGTTTTCCTGACTAAATTCATAGACTGAGAGGAACCAGATGGTAATGGAAAATATACCAGTGGTAGTCTATTTAATTGGTATTTTAAATTGTTTTTCTTTCTACTCCAGAAGAATCTATATTTTATTTCTTTTACTGCTAGAATGCAAGAAAATGCAATTTCTTACATTTTATGACACTTTTACATCCGTTTTTCATTTGAATCTCACAAATATTCTGTGATATTAGTGAGGTAAACATAAAATCAACATCGCTAGAGTTCATCCACCTTTGAATATAAATGTAAGCAAATAAATATTAATACACATATTTACTGGCTCATTTAGCTACATTTACAAAATGTAGGACCTACTTTCCTCACAAAGTTCTTCTATTCTTTTTTTACTGTGTGCCTCTTGATGAAGTCCAATCTTAAAAAGCCATCACGGAGAATGCAATTTTGATGCCGACATACTAAATACGCTTATTATTTGATTGATTGTTCTTAGAGTGTATACATCCCGTCTGCTTTTCCCTTTGCATCATTTATTTCTTCATTTAAGCATATTTATATAATGCCTACTATATGCCTGCCTCTGTTTCATATGTGATGGTTTTAGTGTTGAATAATAGATTGGCTTTTTGACTTTACAGGCTTTATATCTTTATAGCAATTGACAGTTAATAGGCAGGTAAATAAGACAGGATAATTTCAAAAAGTCTGATGGTTGCTGTGATGACAATAAAATACTGTTACGGGAGAAGGAGTAATGTGGCTGTTACCTCAGTGGTGTGTAAATTAAGACTCAGTGATGAGAGGGAGCTAGTCATGAAAAGATGAAAGAATTGGGTTCCAATGAAAATAAACAGGAAGTTTAGAATCCCAAGGGAGAAAAGAAGTTTGGTGAACTTGAATATTTCCAAAGAAATATGTGACTGCAACATAATGAGTGAAGGGGAGAGCTTCTCCTGAAGCAGTTTGAAGAGATCCTAGTAAGACCAGATAGCACCAGTCTCAGAAAAGAGAAACAATAATAATTTCTATATAAAGTCAGTCATGTCACTTAACATCAAGAAAACCTGTAAGTTCCAACCATATTCAGATTTAGCATTTCTCTAATATAGTGTATTGTTTTAAGGTCTTTAATTTGCTATCTATCTCCTAAACCCTCCTCTTCTGTCCCTGTAAAAATAACCCTATTCATCTTCCAAGGCAAACTAATGTACTCTTTTACATGAGGAAATACTCTTGACATCCTCAGTGTCTGAGTTCCCAGAGCACTCTGTGAATGTCTTCTTTATGGGATTTATTATATTGTAATCTTCTCCCCACCCCTACCCCCGATTTATAAGTGTGTCAATGAAGGACACTTGCCTCATTTATTTTTGCATTCTTTTCCTCCCAACTACAACTACTCTGAAGAATCCAATTATTTTATAAAATAATTATTGGTCATATGTATAAAGAATAAGTTGACGATCAAGGTAATTATAAAGAAAATTTCTTTTTAGAAATTTATTCATTTAATATTTAATTTTATTTGAGATTAAGACAAACTGTGGCAAATGAAGCCACACAGCATAGTACAGAAGAAATATATGATTCTGAAAACATTGATTCCGGTGGAGTAACAATGAATGTATATTGGTTATATTTTATTGGATTTATGGAGAAATACAGAAAGGTGATGGTGACTTAGCTACTCATTTAATTAGCCGCAAAATAGGGATTTGAACTGATTTATATATAAGTATTTGAATCAGTTACTGTTCATATTCCTTTGTGAGAAGGAGAAAACAAAAAAAGAACACTGCCCATTTTTAACTTAGTTGGCATTTTCTCTTGGGGCAAACCTGAAAGCACACGTTGTAAAAAGTAGATTCTAACTAGCATGCTGGCTGGAATTTCAATATTTTTCCAGGTTGACATCTCTCTCATTGTTGTGGAGCAGACATCAGGATATTTGGTCAGTCTTTGACATTTTGGTGACAATATTATCATCAACTGCTAATGTCAGCTTAATTTGAAGAGGTTAAAAATAAATTCTATAAGAGAATAAACAGTGTCCACATGTTTGGAGACATAGCAGATATTGTTAATGCTAGTGACACAGGTCAGATATATATTTAAAAATTTTTCTTGACTATATCCAGAAAATAAGGAGTTCAGTTGCTCATGTGTTTATCAGTTGATTTCTTTGAGAGACAAAACTTATTTAAACAGACAAGGAATTTGTTTAAAGTCACTTTATGCTTTTGAGCAAAGATGGATTTTGTGAATAAAGCATAAGTGAAATTTTCAGGTAACCATGACTGCAATTTTAGCTATCAGCCAAACTACATTTAGCTTTGCAATATAAAATATTAACATGGAAAATACCTAGTGTGGTGAAATGGTAATATTTCTTGCAAACTGATACTAGAAACTATTAATATAAATCCAACAGCCTTAGGCCCCATAAGAGCAAGAGCTTAAAATGTTGAAAGATCTGAATAATAAGTGAAGAATATCCCATTGCCCACATATTACTATTTTTCAAACATAGACTCTTATAAAATGTGTGAGCTCTTCTCAAGTGTTATAAGGAACTCACACTTCCAAAAGTAAATATAGGTACACGTTTCTGAGATGTTAGAGGGGGCACTGAGAGTGACACCATGACATTTTACGCTGGTTCAATGACCTCCTTTTAGGACCCTGGATCATCATGCCACATGGTAACAGAGGCCAATAACTCTTTCATACTGTAATCCCACATGAGTCTGTGGGATTAGCTGTTACAAGGAGGACTTGAATTTGACCTGGATATAGCTTGCCACATTTTATCTTCAGTTCTTTATCCCCTACCCTGTTAATAATTCAATTGATTTCACTTAACATCTGTTTTGCTGACCAAAGTTAGCAAACTCTTTTTATCCTGTAAAGAACACGTTCAATGAAGGAATTTTGTAAGGTATAGAAATTAAGGGGGATCATTTATTTACAGGGTATAATAATACATATGATATATGTGTTTTTATATCATATGTATATGATAATATATATTATAGTCATGCGTATTTCCCCTGCTGTAGAATTCTACTTTACCTGATGGTTCTTGGTGTTTTCATTGTCAGTGTGTGACTGGCTTTATATTTTTGGTGAAATCGCTTGCATTTATATTCATTTTCTTACACAGATTCATGCATAGCCTTTGTCTTCTTGGGCATTTTCACCTACTCTATGTGAAATTAAATATTTTTGGATCTTTGTATATAGTTAGCTGGACTCCACTTCAAAGTCCCTGGGGCATGACGGATATGTGTGGTAGCCTCTCGATAAGTATGTAACATTTGAGACATCATGATGATTTCTTTTTAAAGACTTTCCTAATTAATTATACCCCTAGCTTTTTTATTCCATTTTCAGAATCTTTTTCATTTTTATTAAATACTTAACAATCATATTACATCTTGTTATCGTTTAACTTGTTTTGTACTTCTTTTTTAAGTCATTTTCTGTTCACATACAATCTATTTTCTGCACTATAAACTCATCTTCTTCATTAGGAGAGTGAAGGGTTAGGTTAGCTAAACCGATATCTTAAATAGTCCACCTTAAGGAGTTTCGTCATTTGAATGTTTAAAGACAGGGAAGAGCTCTTTCATTTCTTCATCATTTGGCATTAAGTAAAATAGTGGTGTGTACAATAAACACTTATGATAACAAAGAACAATAGCCACTGATATAGCTTCATGTTACCCTATACATGTTGTGTTTGGTTCTGATGTATATGCATTTATACTTCTTTAATTTCAGAAAGATTACAAGTTTGGTCAGGAGTTGTGCTATTTCTTGTGCAGAACCTCCAAATACTTGGTACACAGTAGATGTTTAATAAATGTTTTCCAGTTATTGGTAAAATAACCAGAGTTTTATCTTGTTAGAGGGCTGATGATGAATGAATGACAAAGAAGTAAAAATTAATCTGAAATGTGAGGCAGAGGTTAAGAAGAAATAAGTTTTAAAACACTGAAACACTTAAACCACTTATTTTTAGGATAACTGGACTGTAGAATAGTTCCAATCGAGACTTTTTTTTTTTAACGTTGGTTAAAAATGTAAGTAAAAAAAAAAAGCATCCTTTATCCATCTTATCTTCTGAAATTTTTTGCAATTACTAAGTCAATAAGTTATTCTTACACAATTTGGTGGTCTTGGACAAAACATTTATTTAGACATTTCAATGCTCTTTTACATTGAGCCTTTGTCTACCTATTCATTTATGGAAATGGAATGGCTGTAGCTATTTTCTCCAACATTATGCTCCACTGTGTAATGTTTAAGCCAAATTTGTTCATTTAAGATTCCTACCATATTTTTTTTTCTAGCTTTAACAATTAATGTGTACTAAGTTGGGACATATATAATGTAGGCAGAAGAGAGAGGAAAATATTTTCCAATGTGTCCTGTTTTCCTTCACATACATTCTTTAAAACAGATTCAATGAGGTAGCTATTTTGTTTTTAATATAAATAATTATAGGTAGATTTTAAGACAAACATAAAGTTTTAAAATTGGTTCATAAGTTGTTAGAGTAGAATATAAAGTCTTCTTCAATTAGAAATTAAGGAGTTAATACAGCATTACATCCTGAAAGTGGGCAAGTTATATCCTTGGGGTATTAATATAGCTTATATCAGAAATATCTCTGGAAATACAAAATTCATTTATTTTTTATTGTTGGATATGACAATATCTGCATATAAATATAACATGTATTTTACTGACTTTATGCTTATATTTACATTTGATTTTTTTTTTAAATTTTTTTTTCAACGTTTATTTATTTTTGGGACAGAGAGAGACAGAGCATGAACGGGGGAGGGGCAGAGAGAGAGGGAGACACAGAATCGGAAACAGGCTCCAGGCTCTGAGCCATCAGCCCAGAGCCTGACGTGGGGCTCGAACTCAGGGACCGCGAGATCGTGACCTGGCCGAAGTCGGATGCTTAACCGACTGCGCCACCCAGGCGCCCCACGTTTGATTTTTTTAATACTTATTTATTTTTGACAGCAAGAGAGAGAGAAATAGAGCATGAGTCGGGGAGGGGCAGAGAGAGAGGGAGACACAGAATCTGAAAAAGGTTCCAGGCTCCGAGCTGTCAGCACAGAGCCCAATGCAGGGCTTGAACTCATGGACAGCGAAATCATGACCTGAGCCAAAGTCGGGTGCTCAACCAACTGAACCACCCAGGCGCCCCTACATTTGATTTCAAAAGCCTAATATGAATATCAGTAGTTTTTATCCTATAGACACATTTTCTATGGTTGTATACCATATATATATATGAATGTGAACAGAAAGACAGTCACAGGGGTATACAGTCCTACTGAGAATCATGTGTACCTCTCCATCTTAGAGATATGCTCAGGTGAGAATCAGTACATGTTTGCCTATAAAACTTTTATATGCAGGTTGGCAAAGAAAACAATCTATGTGCAAGGGACAATCTAATTGTCCCTTGCAAAGCAAATTTCTTAAAACTGGGATCAAGAGTTTTAAAACAAAACAGCAAACAACAAAAAGTTTTAAAATAGTCACCTTGATAGAATTATTTTATTAATTTAATCCAATGGCTAGATGAATAAGAGAATGTGAATTTCTTCTTTTCTTACCACAGTATCAATAGTGCCTAGGGCAGTGTACTTGGTACCAGAGGAGACAGTCAATAAACATACTGAATGGAAAAATGAATGAATAAATATAGTGTATATAAATTTATCTGCACACATGAATATCAATGCTTGAGACTGAACTAGACTTTTAGCTGCAATAAGAAGAAACATTGGGTCATTTCCTAGCTGAGATACTATTTGAAGACTAAACACCTTACCTTTTACTGACAGGTATTTATGACTGATGAAAGCTAGACAGTTTACTTCAAATGATTCATGAGTATAAACAGGACTAACATAATTGAATGGGCTTTTCCCCTATTCCTGGAGAATGAGCTTCAATTCCCTCTTTATTAGAGGCAAGTACGGTATATCTCAGTTATTCTTTGTCTTTTGTTTCTACCCTGGCTGTTCCTTCTGAAAGCATCTGTCACACTGTATTCAGTTCACTCTGCATTCTGTTAATGCTTTGAGCTAGCTGTAGGGTATCTGCTTAGGAGCAACTAGAGGTACTCCCAGTAGGGACCAGTTACATGCAGAAAAGAATAAACAAAACTACCCACAGAGGTACTGGCTTCCAACAATTTTGCAGAAGTGTGAAGATTTACAGTAGAAAATAAAGCACCTCATGCTGGGTCTGGCTCCAAGCCTCCCTCGAGAACCTTCCATTTAGGCAGTCTCTTTTATCCTGCGAGCTTAGTGTTCTATCTGAAGGAGTTTAAGTTTCATATTAACAAATTGGCTTAATTGTTTTTAACCAAATTATTAACAACCTGCAGTGACTTTAGAAAAATTCCCCAACAAGTTTTAGTTTTTCTTTCAAGAAGAAATGAAACAAAGCTATTAACAACTTGAATGGAAGGGTCTCTGGGAAGGAGCATAGATTCCTCTCCCAAGAAAAGCCAGGTGTAGCCAGGTGGCTAGCTTACAGGCAAGCACAGTTTAAAGGGAGAAAAGAAAAAAAAAAGAAAAGAAAAGAAAAGAAAAGAAAAGAAAAGAAAACTAGAAAAGATCCAAGCTTGTCCACAGCAACAACGTTTATTTATCATGAAAGACTTCTTTCCATTATGTTGTTTAAATTTCTAATTTGGTAGCCACCAAATAGAAGCACTGAGGTATGTTAATTGAGATGTGTTCTGCCAAACTCCTCAGAGCGTATAGATATGAATGATTTATTGCAAAGGATCCAGGGCAAAGAAAACCAATCTGGTGGGTTTCATCTTGCCCACTGGTGTGGCAGTATTCATTTAAAACTAATGGTGGTCAAGAATTAGTTTCTTTTCTTCAATATTGACATGTAGTCACATAGCATCTATGCAATGCTATATTTATTTTTCTAAACATCAAAAGGTTGAAAAGTTTAAAATTTTAAAATATTACATCCATGACTATTGATTACAGAAGATTCATAACCTTAGTAAAAATTTAAAAATATGTCTATTGCCACCTTTTTATTTCATATGATGTTGTTAGAAACATATGAGGCTTATCCATTTTTGATCATCATGATGATGGTATTAAATATGATTTTGTTTTATTATACTGAACACATTCATGAACATAGTCATACTTGATTATTTTTCTATGATGTAATGATCATTGTTTTATTTTGCTATGGAAATTGGTGAGTTTATTCTGTTAATCAAAATCTGGAGTACTTCCAACTGCCACCAGTGTGGGAGAGAAGCTTCTAGGGCAGTTGAGCAGTACTTTCTAAGACATACATATGGCTGACCAAGATGGCCTTAATATTTCCAGCTTGACTAAACTTTGGACAGGTTTCTGACATTTCCTTTTCTTAGCACATTGACTTTCGAAACCTTGCAATTCTAAATTCTTTCTCTGCCCCCTTGAGATGTAAATTTTTCCCAGCTTTTAGCCAGTTTCGCAGTTCATGAAAGTCTATCTCAAGGATCTAGGAAGCCATCCTTTTGACATGTAATCATGTAATCATCAAGGAAGATAAAGCTCCTGTGTCTTAGTTTCTATGTGGGGATGGGAAGGAAGCCTACCTTCAATGAGAGATGATTGACAATAGGCAAACATAGATAGGCTAATCATGGACCATCCTTCTCCACAAGGCCCTCCAGTACTTTTCATTATTTCATCCCAGAATTTAAAAATCCACTTAACTTTTGTTTCAGAGCAGTTATGCTCAAACTCTCTCCTCCCTTTAAGTAAGTTCTTCCTTGCCTGTTTAACTTCATTTTGTGTAATTTTTCTTTGAGGTAGCAGATTCTGGCAATTAGGATAATAAGAGAAACATATCAAGAATAAAATATAAAAAAATGATGCATGGTCTACATGGAGGAAGAAAACTTACAAGATGATTTTAACAGCTTTGGATAAATAGATAATGATAAGGACGACACAGCAGCAATATAACCTTCCATTCCTTAAGACCATATATAAATTATTTTCTTTTTTTTTTCTGGAATGGGGCATGAGATAAAGGGTCCACAATGATAGAAGTAAAACAAGATGAGTAGAATATAGAATTACAGACACTTGCACTGTTTTTTGTTTTTTGTTTTTTAATTCTTCATCAGCAGTGCTTTAAAATTGTTACCAAATGTTAGACAAAGGCAATATATCTTAAACTTTTGCTAGGATATCATTTTAGCACCTCATGTTGAATGTGCATATTACTGCCCTTGGGACATAGGTTAGAACATAACGTCCATGCACATTTTTTGTTGGGTGAATGCCTGTTTTCTTGTACTCTTTTAAGGTTATTTGTCTAGTTGGAATACTGCTGACTGTGTTATTATTTGATAGAACTCTATGTTTTTGAATTTTCTGGAATTAACATGGGTTGCTTTGGATAGTTTCTTTATCCTTATATTCTCTTTTCAATTTGTTCCTTTAGGGAATGGTTTTTGCTTTGCCAAGTTACTTTCTGATTCCCTTGGGGCTTGTTTGAAATCCTATTTAGCTTTATATTTAGATATTTTTAGTGAATAACATTATTCAGTCCCGTGGCCTGCAGTGTCATATGTATGCAGACGATACTCAGATATTCTTTCCAGTCCCTGCAGACCTATGAAGCGGCTTGATGTTTTGCATAATTGTCTGTGTGATATTCAAGCATGGATGTCTTCAAATTTCCCTGAATTTAGTACAGATAAAATTGGGTTGCTACTGATTGGTTCTCTAGTATAAATGTTTAAAATGTAATCTATGTTGCTAACCTTAAAGAGGCAGTTTTCTTTGTTCTAGAATCACACTCTTGACCTTAAGGTTGATGTAAAGTTGTGTGTGTGTGTGTGTGTGTGTGTGTGTGTGTGTGTGTGTATGTATGGTGCATGTGTTTTACCAACTTCCTTATACTAATTTCCTTTCTGGACCTACTCAGTGCAAGCTTGTCACATAAAGACTTCCTGATTCTGAAAGAGTTTCTGCCACAATTTACAATCACTGACCTCCACCTGCCACTTTGCATACTGATTCTAATAGATCACATCCTTCCACACCCTGCTCTTCAGCCAGGAAATCTATTTGTTTATGCATGAGAGCTTTAAAATTACTGTTGATTTGTAAGGTTCAACTAAAAACTTATTTGTTTGATTTAGCCTTTGAAACATTTATTGTATCTTCTTTTATATTAAGTCCCCCTAGCACCATGGGATGGACACATGAAGGACAATCACAAATGTAAATTGAGTTGATTGATAAACCGTATGAAGTGTTTGCAGAGAGTACTATTTTACAATGAGAAGGGCTCTTAATGGGTCCATGGTGATCCTGAGTTGTGAATAAATGTATGTCTAACACATATTCCCACCAGGCAGCCAAAGAGTGTACAACATTTTGGATATTGCATGAAGTAAATGGGGTAGAATAAAATTCCTATGAAATGGTCTCAATTCATTAGTCTGGTAAAGTTTAGGTATCACTTTAACTAAAAGGGTACTCAGGATGATAACCTATTCTTTATTCAAGCTCTTTACAGGAATGGGGCTTTGCATTCCTGTTTGATAGCCTGTGAAAGTTAAATTAGTTGAATCTGCATTAAATACAAAAATGTATTTAATTGATAGACCATAACCTAGAGATATCTGAAAGTAATACTTGCCTTGCCAGACACAGTCAGGGAGTTTCTGAATTTGACGAAGTTTTCCTGTTAAGAATGTAAATACATGCCTTGGTTAGAGATGGTTACCAGAATTGGTAGGAAGCAGGGACACAGATGGTTTGCAGAGCCCTTGTTTGCATGTCTTTCCAAGCTTACCTACTGGAGTTAGTGACTCACCAAAGAAATCTGAGCAATCTGCTATCTCCCAAGACTTGAAATGCTGTCTTTCTAGTTTGGCTAAAAGACCCACCCGCAAAGGAAGAATATAAAACTTTTTATCAACAAGGCAAATAAAATTAGGTTTTTCTGTCAATGATGCAAAGATGATTAGACCTCAGCACAGGAGGACCTTAGGTATGTTCTTTATTTTCATTTGAGATAAACTAGAATACATGAAACTTTATTCCCAGCTGGTAACAATGATAAGCATGATCAGAACAGTCCTTATATGTCAGGTGCTCAAAGAATGCCATGTAGGAGCAGTTACATATCCTTTCTTTAAAATGTACTGAAATTTATCTACCTGCATTATTCCCCATCATTACTTATACTACATGATACTCCCTGGCATTTGCTATGTAAGAAATAATAAATTTCAGTTTTTTTAAATTTTATCCTTTTCCTTCTTCCTCCAACTTTCAAAGTGTCGTTCTTGCACCCCTCCTACCAGAATCATCTGTAGATCTCATAAACTTCTTACATTCTTATTATTTGCAGTAGCTACTTAATGAATTGGAAACAAATGAAGGATTTTTGTACTGGCTGGCTCCAGCAGACATTCCTCACATAGACTAAGTTATCTTTGTCATGATCTGTGCTATGGTACAGACGTTTCTGAGAAATTCCTTTGATATAACACAATAATAATACACTCTGGACCCTAAATATTCAGATTACTGTGTATTCTCTAGTACTGTGTATTCGGCCAGTGAAATAGTACCAAACTTTTTTTTTTTTAATTAACACATAAAAAGAAACTAAAATCAAGGTGAGTTGAGTTACTTGCCAGACTCATAGCTGGTAAGAAGTGGGAGCATATATATATTTTTTCAATTCATGCAACCTCTACAAAACTGAATCAATCCTGTGAGTGCAGAGTAAAGGGGGGAATGACTGCCTTGATAGCAGAATATTCGTAATGCATCTGTCATACATGGCATGGAGAGGGGGTAGAGATTTGCACTAAAATGACTCAGGGCACTCACTTAGGTTTATAACTGTTTCCATCTTTAATCAGTCCTTAGGACTCAGGAAATCCATATAGTTAGGCATAAATGTGTGTGTGTGTGTGTGTGTGTGTGTGTGTGTGTGTGTGTGAAAGAGCGAGCGAGAGAGACATATTATTGGCCATTTATACACACACACACACACATATATACACATACATATATATATATATATATATACACACACATATTAAACATTTCTATTAAAACCATTCAATATTTAAAAAATTCCTTAATGACCATCTTTCCCTCAATACCATCAGGATAAAGTAAATAGTTGTGGTTACGGTCTCTATGGGCTTTTCACATTTTCATGCACTGGTCCCTTTCCATACTCATCTCTCAGCATCACCATCCTCATACCATAACCTCCTACCAGAGTAAATTATTTTCTGTTCCTCATCTATACTCTGTGTTTCTTCTGAATCTGTTTACATGTTTCCTCAGTCTGAAACACTCATTTGCCTGTTCTCCCCTTTGACTAGTTAATTCCTAATCAGACAAAAACCTAGGTTAGGCTCTGTACTACCTTGAGTGGCCACCATGATTTTACATAGTTGGGTCAGATGCCCCTCACGGTACCCTGTGTTTGCCATGTATCAGAATTATCTCTTCATCAATTAGATTTTAAACTCCCTGAGGAGGAAGATTTGTGTGTCCTAGCCACCGATGTGACCTTCATAGATATTATAATGTGATGGTGCATAACAGATACTCAGTACGAATTTTGAGGTAATTGTAAAAGTAAACATGGAAGACTGCTCATGAGCAAATGTACTAATATAGCCCACAAAAGTCTTTAAACTCCTAGGGATCTCATAATTTGATTCTACCTCCTGGGAAAACTTCCTGACTATGGCCCTACTTAGGAAATAAAGCACATCATAGAAGTTAAGTTTATTTCCATGATAATTCTGGCTACACCTTCAATTTAGGAGAACTCAGCATCCTAGGGTTTAAAAACAGACTGTATTGTTTTCTTCGTTCATATTTGCAGTGTGCAGTTACCATCCAAGGCCCTACTGAGCTGGTCTACAAGAGGGAACTTGGAGCTCACCTCAATGTTTATAGACATTAGCTACTCTTTTTTTAAACAAAACAAATGTGATAAATAGTGTGTTTAACATGAGAAATATAGAGGCAAGGATATCAAAAGGAATAATTAACTTAAAAACTTTAATTATAGTACTTTAATATTCAAAAATTGTTTTCAAAATCTGATAGTAAAACAAAAGGACATTGAAGAACCATGAAAGTATAGGAAATTAAATAAAAGGAAAACAAACCCTTTCCTATCCTGCAAACAAAACAAACCTAAAAAACCAGACTAAATGAATACCTTTTATTTTTTAAATGTTTATTCATTTATTTTGAGGCAGGCGGGGTGGGGGGCAGAGAGAGAGGGAGAGAGAGAATCCCAAGCAGGCTCCATGCTCTCAGCGCAGGGCCCAATGGGAGGCTCATACTCACGAACTGCGAGATCAGGACCTAAGCTCAAACCAAGAGTCAGAGTCAGAGGCTTAACCAACTCAGCCACCCAGGCACCGCTAAATGAATACCTTTTATACATGCTTACACAGATGCATTGTACATGCTGGGAGGACAGTGCATACAGGTGAACATGTGGTAATCTTTTATTATGCTATGCTAAATAAGGAAATCATGAGACACAAACAGTAATATAATTGAGTCCATTGCTAGATAGGAGGTATAGAATATAAAGACAAAACATTTAAAAGAAGTTCAGAGCTTTGGAATGGCACCAAAAACTGGCTAAGGCAGACTGAATCCATTATGCAGAACAGTCATATCATTTGGAAATTGATAGACTTTAGGCTGGGCACACAGGCCTCACCATTTTCTACTGTCCTACATCTGCTCGGTTTACACATGGGTGTTTCTTGCGTCACTTTTTGTGAAGGTTAGAGATCAATATGAGAAGTTCTGAGATTTTAGGAAATGGAAGAAAGAAAGAAAAAAGAAAAGAAAAAAAAAGAAAAGGAAGCAAGCAGGCAGGCAAGGGACATTCGCCTCTTAGTTTAACCACTTACGGGGGCTCAAAATGGAATTTCCTTTTGGGCTTGTATCTTATGTATGTCTGTGTCAAAGTTACATGATGGGATAATTTACCTCATCCAAATTAAAAAAATGTTCTAAAATCCTTTATTTTTATTTTCTTTTTTGTTTGTTTCAAGTTTTTATTAAAGTTCTAGTTAATATGTAATGTAATACTGGTTTTAGAAGTAAAATTTAGTGATTCATCACTTACGTACAACACCCAGTGCTCATCCCAACAAGTGCCCTCCTTACTATTTATCACCCACATATCCTTTAAATGCACATAGAGAAAAACCAATTTCAAAGTACCCTTTACATGGTACTTCAAATTAGCAGATACTCAAACTTGCCATCTTATTACTGATGCGTTAAGGAACTATGGCATTTAAAGTTGTTCACTCAGAAAACTATGATTTGAAGCAGGAAATAAATGAATTATTACATCAGCATGAAAGATGTTCTGTATGGAAACTAAACCATGAATGCTGGGAAAACACCAAAATATCTGGGCCATTTATTATTAGTTTTTCCTATTTACCGATAAAAGAAAAAAAAGATTATGACAATGAAGATGGTGCCTCACAGGACAATTAGCCAAAAAGGTAGAGACAGCAAATCAAAACAATTATTTCCTATTAGAAAAACCTTCAGCTTAAACTCTTCATTTTGGAATAGTGAAAAATCGGAAAGGATCCTGCCCACTCAAACATCGGTGTGTATTCACTAGTCACAGCACTGTCTGCATCTCTCCTTATCCAGTCAGTCAGTTTGTGCATATTTAATATCCTACTTCCATTTTCAGGCCTGTGAACAGGCAGGTACTACCCGCACACACGGGACCGGGATGTCTTATGCATATCCAATGTTTACCTGAAGACGAAAGTTTTGATGAAAACTTGGAAAACAAATATTCATCTCATTGGAATACAATTTGTGAATTTTTCCGCGGTTTCATGAAAAACTAAAAACTATTTGAGAAGAATAAATGAGCAATTTCACACAACTCTAGTTTGCTTCCACTTGTTTCCTGTTTTGCTCTGTTATGCATGGTAGAGAGTTTTATAAAAAAAAAAAAAATGCCTTATATTACTGACCCAGCTCTTTCTGAAAGAGGTTTTGTCATCCTGCAAGTCCTTAAAGAATAGATGAAAGTAAAAATATGAAAGTGTTTGCGTTGAGGAAAATGAAAGTTGAAAGGCACACAGAAGAATTAGGGGCTCATAGACTGTGGTTACTGATAGACATTCAACATCTAATGAGCATTTCAAAATGGAACTTCAATGGAAAGAGGAGTCTGCTATAGTGGAAAAAGAAGAATATTAGAAAATAATTCCTAGAAGAAATCGAGCAGATTTCGAGTCACCAAAACATACAAAGGAGTATTATAGACTGTGGAATCCATAACTAAATTCATAAAGGCATTACTCAATATAATATTTAACCTAACATTGAAAAATGAAAATGCATTATGTCCTAATGAAATTTAAGAATATGTTCAAAATTCAATGGCAAATAGATTTTAGCACAGCCTGACAGAATTTTTGTCTTGCAAAAGACTGTTTTCAGATTAGATATTTTTTCTCTTTTTTTTCCTAAGGAGTGAGGAGTATAGTTTCCAGAGGTCTTGGAAATTAACTTTTATTTCTTCCCTCAAATATCAAAGATGTTGTTACCCTGTAGAAAAAGAATTTCTGTAGATGAACCACAACTTAGGTTCTGACTGCAAGGAAAATGACAGAAGGAGAATTTTTCACATATTCCAACTTTTTAACCGTTTTTTTTTTCTTTCCAAATGATGATTCAGGGTATGATAATTTATTGGTACTCATACTCTATATTAAAATCCACATGTATCAAATCCCTCCCGAAGCAGTTGTACAAATCAAATTGCATGGGTCCGTGCATTGGAAAAGGAGATCTGGGGGCGCCTGGGTGGCTCAGTCGATTGAGCGTCCGACTCCGGCTCAGGTCGTGATCTCGCGGTCTGTGAGCTCGAGCCCTGCAACGGGCTCTGTGCCCACAACTCAGAGCCTGGAGCCTGTTTCGGATTCTGTGTCTCCCTCTCTCTCTGACCCTCCCCCATTCATGCTCTGTCTCTCTCTGCCTCAAAAAAATAAATAAGTGTTAAAAAATATTTTTTAAAAAGGAAAAAGAGATCTGTAATCTTTCTCAGTGAGAAAAGCAAGAGTACTGGGACGCTGCTCTTGCTCTTACCTTCCAGCCTGTAACTCTAGAGGAAGAGAAAAATGAAATTTCAAAAGATGATATGGTAATATCGTAAGGGACTAATATGTTCTCTTCACAATGATTTCTTTCTTTAGCTATGGCAAAACGACTATTAGTAGGAAGTAGAAAGACTGAAATAGGACTTTTCTGTAGGTAATAGGAAAATAGAAATTTACTAGAATAAACACTGAGTAGTGGTAATAATTTCCTCAGATGATGTCTATGATATTTTCACATTTGTTATTACGTGAATGTGCCATAGGAATTTCTGTTATGTGAGATGGATTTGGGATAGAGACCTGTTTTGTCTGTGGTTTTAATAGTAAGAGTGGCAGTTGATTGAAGGTTTACTATGTGTCATGCTCTTTTCTAAGCCTTTCATAAGCCTCAATTAGTAATTCCCATGAAAATGTTGTAAGATCTGATTATCTCAATTTTGCAGATTTAAAGGACACAGAGTTAACAGTGGCAGTCTTGGACAGCCAGGCCAAGTGGAACCAAATCTGAGCTCCTAACAACCTTACTTTGTTGCCTATCTACTACATTAGTCTTATTTAAGATCTGCTAAAATTCCATGAGTTAAAACACTTGGCTGACTCATTTAACTTGATTTTTGAAATGACTTTAATCAAATTTGATAAGCTATATTATATCTGTTGACAAAGAAAATTATAGGTCACATTATAAAATATATTAATAGAATTCTACCTGTTTTAGCACCTACATTGTACCATTTAAATCATTTCAAGTGATAAAACATTGGTTGTGGTGACAACCACATATTTAGGAACTTTTATAAAATGTTTTGAAGACAGTGGATATATTATATTGCTCTTTGTAACCCCTTAATTATATAATGACCCTTTCAACCCTACATCAAGCTCTTAGTTTTATAGACACACAAAAAAATTATCTCTAGTTCCTCAGGCACCAAAATTTACAAGACACATGATGAAGGGGCTCATATATTACAACTGTGCTAACTGTCAAGAACCTCTTTAGATCACTATTTTATTCTTTGGCAGAGATCAATAGAAGTCACTTATTGTGCTTTTTGTGGGCGGAAATAGAAGGGAGATCATTGATGGGCATAATTCAAAATCACATAACCGTGTGGGTATTTGGGAGTCACTGGAACAATGAAAGTGGCAGCCCGTAAAAGTTATTTAGATTCATTTGAAGAGGAGAATGGTAGAATTAACCATTCCACAAAATTGGACTGTGTCCATAGACATTTTAATGGCTCCCCGTGATAAACATAAATTTGTGTAGCGTATCTAAAAGTTTGAATGTTCTAAGAAACTTGTATATGAAGCATATGCTTACATGTATTACAGTGACTCCCTAAAATTGTAAAAATGTAATGAGGGGCTCCTGGGTGGCTAAGTTGGTTAAGCGTCTGACTCTTGATTTTGGCTCAGGTCATGATCTCACGGTTTAAGAGTCTGCACCCTGCATCAGGCTCTGTGGTGACAGCACAGAGCCTGTTTGGGATTCTCTCTCTCAACCTCTGTCTCTGCCCCTCACCTGCTAGTGCTCGCTCTCTCTCCTCTCTCTCTGTCTCAAAATAAATAAATAAACAAATAAATAAATGAACATAAAAAACATAAAAATAATTAAAAATGTAATGAAATTTGTTGAGTAACAATGTTTGGATGTTCCAGAAAAGCCAGGAGAAACAGAATCTTTTAAAATGACATAAACTGTGGCAATTGTGGAGACGTGATCTCTGTGTTCAAGATACATATAATAATCATTTTTTAATAACTTGCTCTAAAACAGGTTCCACATGCTTAATAAAAGTCTGTGGTTCATTTCTTAGGAAATGAGCTAGTTGAAATCAGTATGACATATGAGCACAGTACAAACGCATAGTAGGCACTCAAACACGGTGGTTTGACACATGGTAGTCACCAAAAAGACTTATGTTAAATGAATAACTACACATTTACATGATATGCTATGACTTGATATATAATATAATTCACTTTTGTTGACACTTGCTATTTGCCAGACAAAATGCTGATACTTTGCAAATATTATATCTGAAATAGGTGTTATTCCCATCCTACAAATCAGAAACTCTAGGATCATATTTTTCGTGTTTATTAAAAGTCTTCTTTACCTACAGTGTACCTTGTTTAGTTCTGAACCATTTTCTTTCAGGCATTGAACTTGTTTGTTATACTTCCTCACTTTTTAAAGGTTCATTTGTATATATATTTATATTTTATGTGGACATGAAAGAATATTTAGTAGTTAGTAGTATGTTATCTTAATGATAATATATACCCTCTAAAAACTGCTAAGGCACATTTTAAAGCAAATTGACAGAAAGAAAAGTGTCAGATAATTTAGCTTGCTACCTATTGGAGATTACATAGCTCAGAGACACGAGAGTGGCAGGCAACTAATTAAAGTAGAAAACAGCTAATAGAAGACTTTCAGGCCCTTAATACACTAAAGAGAAGGCATGACACCATAAAATAGACAGAGCATAAACAGCTATTTGCAGTACATTTCATACAAAGTAAAAATGAAACACAAGGAGACCCATCAGGGAGCCACATTGTGGAAGAAAACGCCGTTAGTGGAGACAGTTGAGCCCGGGAATAGAGTGCTGTGTTGCAGGGAAGCTCCATGGGAGCTCATGGAGAAACAGCTGCCCCCTGAAGACAGAAATGCAAAAACAATGGGCTGGACATTTGCTGACAACAGAAATCCCACAGATCATTGTAAGAATAGCACCATTGGGCCAAATGAATGACTATGAAGTCATCTATGGTCCCTTTTGCTGTGCCCTCCAAGTGGCCTTCTCTGTAATTGTTTTAATTAAACAATGAAAATTGAAAACACTGTAAAGGAATCAAATGTGTCTCAACGCTTCATAGGAAAGAAGTTGTGATGTGTTTTCATAATCATTCTTACTGGAATCAGAAAAAAAAAAAAGTTAATTGCCTCCTGTAGGTAACTACAAAACTTAGACACCTTTTAAAAACAAACCTGTGATTTCAACTACTAAGCAACATGTAACCAAGGGCTGCTAGTAGATAACTAGTATGGTTTATTTTTCTGATTGTAACTTCACTTACAGACTGGTGATGTTATGGGGGAATGTGCTAGATGATCAGATAAATATTCATCTTTGGCATCCTCATTAACTGTCTACATACTCCAATAACCACTGATGATAGGCATCGATTTTATATTTGTTGGTCTTTTCAGAGAACCCAGCATGCAGAGATTACAGAGAGAAAAGGAAACTTCTATGACCTTGGGACAAGGAAAGTTTTGTCTGCCCAAATATTTTGCTTGCTCTTGTTGTAAACTGAATTTAAAAAAAAAGGCATCCTTCCACCCCAAAGCAAAGCACATGGTTTTCAAAGCACTATTAATATGTTAGAATTTGTTAAGAAAGGTAATCTCAAGGGGCGCCTGGGTGGCGCAGTCGGTTAAGCGTCCGACTTCAGCCAGGTCACGATCTCGCGGTCCGTGAGTTCGAGCCCCGCGTCAGGCTCTGGGCTGATGGCTCAGAGCCTGGAGCCTGTTTCCGATTCTGTGTCTCCCTCTCTCTCTGCCCCTCCCCCGTTCATGCTCTGTCTCTCTCTGTCCCAAAAATAAATAAACTTTGAAAAAAAAAATTTTTTTAAAAATAAAAAAAACAAAGAAAGGTAGAAACACACCTGTGATAGGGAAATTATAGTACTCAAATATATCCAGGTCTTAATCCCAGCATCCTGTGAATCTTAAATTATACAACAAAAGAGACTGCTTACTTGATTAAGAATCTTGAGGGGCGCCTGGGTGGCTCAGTCGGTTGGGCGTCCGACTTCGGCTCAGGTCATGGTCTCACAGTCCTTTGAGCCCCGCGTCGGGCTCTGGGCTGACGGCTCAGAGCCTGGAGCCTGTTTCAGATTCTGTGTCTCCCTCTCTCTCTGACCCTCCCCCGTTCATGCTCTGTCTCTCTCTGTCTCAAAAATAAATAAACGTAAAAAATAAAAAAAACAATCTTGAAATAGATTGTCCTTCATTATTTTCTTTCTGGTCCCTAAATGCAATCACAATTGTCCTCATGAGAGGAAAGCAGGAAGAGATTCTATTATAAAGACGGTAGCAGGCAATGTGATGACCTCAGCAGAAAGATTTGAAATGCTAAACTAAATGTGGGTTTTGACAGTGGAGAAAGGGGCCATGAAGTGAAGAACACAGCTTAAAAAAAAAAAAAGGCCAAAAAAAATGCTGACGTTTGTTTTGGCCCAGTTGTAGACTTCTGGAACTGTAATAGAATAAATCTGCATTATTTTAAGCCACCTAGCTTGTGGTAATTTGTTTTAGCAGCCATAAGAAACTAATACAACATTGATATATTTTTCAGCTATTTTGAGGTATGATTGACAAGTGTACATTGTGGCGATTTGATAAACATGTGCTTTATGAAAGAATTTCCACCTCTAGGTATTAACACATTACTGATATCACATATTTATCTTATTTTGTTTTAATTTTTTAAATTTTTTTTGTGGGGGTGGGTAGGAACGTTTAAATTCTACTAAGTAAATTTCTGTTATATAATAGTGTTATTAACTATAGTCACTATGTTTTATGTTAGATCTTCAGACTTTATTGTATAACTGAAAGTTTATACACTTTTACCAATCTCTCCCTATTTCCCCTCCTCTCAGCCCCTGGCAACCACTTTTCTATTCTATTTTGGGGGTTTCTATTTTTATATTCTATTTTTATTTAGATTTCATATATAAGTGATACCATTTGGTATTTATTTTGCTCTGTCTGGCTTATTTCACTTACCATAATGCCCTCAAGGTCCATCCATGTTGTTGCAAATCACAGGATTTCCTTCTTATGACTGAATAAAATTCCAGTTTGTGTGTATGTGTGTGTATACCTACTATGTCATTTGTATTTTATTTAGTTAGTTTTAATTATTTTTTTTTAATTCAAGTATAGTTGCCACACATTAGTTTCAGGTATACAATATAGTGATTCAACTCATCTATGTGTGTATTTATATCTACAATTTTTCTCTTGTGCCAGTATATAATTGTGTTCTGTTTTTTTGTTTCTGTTTTTGTTTTTTACCCATTCAGTCAACCCATTTCTTTTGATTATGAAGTTTAATCCATTTACATTTAAAGTAATTACTGATAGAGATGGACTTCCTATTACCATTTTATTTATTTTTCCTGTACATTTTGTAGGATGTTTGTCCTTCCTTACTGTTTTCCTTTGGTTCTCATTGATTTTTTTTTTGTAGTGATATATTTTGATTTCCTTCTCATTTCCTTCTGTGTGTGTTCAGTAGATCTATTCTTTGTGGTAACCATTGCAAGTATATAAAAATCTTAAAGTTATAGTATTCTATTTTAAATTGATAATAACTTAACTTCAATTGCATACAAAAACTCCACTGTTTTATGGTTCCACACCTGCCCACTTAATTTTATTGATGTCACAAATAAAATCTTATATATTGATGTTCATGTATTTTTATGTTCATGTAGGTTTATAGGATTTTTAATGTTTCTGTTATTTAAGTTCTATGCACTGAAATTATAATAGTACCAGTTACTTTATTTGTTCATGTATTTAACTCTACTAAAAAACCTCATATTTTCATATGGCTTTATGTTTCAGTATACTATCCTTTTATTTCAACTACAAGAACTACCTTGGCATTTTTTGTAGAGCAGGTTTAGTGATAATCAACTCCTTTAGCTTCTGTTTATCTAGGAAAGAATTTCTCCTTCATGTTTGAAGGATAGTTTGGCCAAATACAATATTCAGGAAAGCCTTGTGAAGCTTTCAGGATCAGATGAGAAGCCCAGCTTTCACACTTGTTCAATGTGTCTAATTCTTATTATGGTGAGAAAAAGGCATTTGTGATTCGACCAATGTGGTGATGTCAGGAAGATAAATCTGATTCCCCAGTTTCTCTTCATTCTGGGCCTGGTGGGTGGGGTTGTCAGTCTGGGGGGTGTTGGGGTAAAGCCTTCAGATTCCTGTCACTGATACCTGCTCAGGACAGCCAGGACTTGGCAGAACAGGACTCAGGTGAATATTGAAATACACGTGAAGCAAAATGAGTAATAAAAAAAATCTTAGAGTTTTAATCACATAAAAACATAACAATAAGGAATATAACAAAAGCCTGTAATATCTATTAAAACAAGGTGCAGTGGGCTGTGGGACGCTGGCAACAATCCTGTCAACATTTTGAGTCAATCAAGACGGAAAACTGATCCTTGGTAGCCCCCAAACAAGCCAGAACATTGGTCACATGGTCCTGTGCTACCATTCTGAGGGAGGACCCTGGGTGTGAGGGGTTTCTTTCCAGTTGCTTTGTACTATGCCACATAGAAAAAGGGGGTCCAACAAATATGCCAAATGCCATGGCTTTTCTTATCCTTTTTCTGGACTCCCTTGTTGGTTTTATAATAGCATGGGTGCTACAGCTTCTCCACTGGTCTATAGAGTTCTCACAGAGGTATCTTAGTCTATAATTTTTGTTAATTTGGTATGTTTGTTGAGGAAGAAAAACAGCTTCCTAGTCTGCCATCTTGCTGACATCACTCTCACATGTGATCATCTTTTATTATTTCTGAAATAGCGATGTATCCTTAAATGGTGTCCTTTTTTATTTCAAGTTTTTGTTTAGATTTTTTAGCATTTATTCATTTTTGAGAGACAGAGAGAGACAGAGTGTGAGTGGGGGAGGGGCAGAGATAAGGGGAGACACAGAATCTGAAGCAGGCTCCAGGCTTTGAGCTGTCAGCACAGAGCCCCACATGGGGCTTGAATTCATGGACCGTGAAATCATGACCCGAGCTGAAGTGGGATGCTCAACCAACTGAGTCACCCAGGTGCCCCTTAAGTTTTTATTTAAATTCTAGTTAACATATATGGTAATATTGGTTGCAGGTGTATAATTAATCACTTGCATATGACCCTCAGTGCTCATCACAATAAACGTCCTCCTTAATATCCATCACCCATTTAACCCATCCCCCAACTACCTCCCCTCCAGCAACCCTCAGTTTGTTCTCTATGAGTCTCCTATGGTTTGCTTTTCCTATCTCTTTTTTTCCCTCCCCCTATGTGCATCTGTTTTGTTTCTTAAATTCCACATATGAGTGAAATCATATGATATTTTTCTTTCTCTGACTGACTCATTTCACTTAGCATAATATACCCTAGCTCCATCCACATCATTGCAAATGGCAAGATTTCATTCATTTTGATAGCTGAGTAATATTCCATCATATGTGTGTGTGTGTGTGTGTGTGTGTGTGTGTGTGTGTATACACATATACATATGCACGTGTGCACACACACACACCCCACAAACATATTCTGTATCCATTCATCAGTTAATGGACATTTGAGTCCTTTCCATAGTTTGCCTATTGTTGATAATGCTGCTATAAGCATCAGGGTGCATGTGCCCCTTCAAATCAGCATTTTTGCATCCTTTGGGTAATAAATGGTGCCTTCTAGTTGACTATTTTTTTTCTCCCTTTTGTTCTGTATAAAATAATAGTATGTCTAAAAACAAGACTAATTTAGATTTGATAAAGTAAAGAAGTTATATGACTTTAATTAAAAAATAAAAAAAAAACCCATAAAACAAACAAACAAAAAACCCTCAGTTCCTTCATCTGCAAAATGCAGAATATAAAATTAGGATGAACTTCATAAAGTTAGTAAGAATTCAGTCTGATAACCCATGCAAGAAGTATTGTGAAATAGATGTTTGACAAATTTGTATATCTTTCTCCTCCTTGTGTCTCCAGTCTTCAGTGGAAAAAGCACAGAAACTGACATATGGTTTTGCTTATAATCATCTCCTTTATTGTATAATAGGTACTCTGTATAATTAGAAAATATTGAGGAAATAGGTTTTTAGTAAGCCTTCAAAGGAATTCCCAGTTTATTTCACTGGAAATAAAGGCTTTTTTGCCTGAACTAAAGATATTTCCTCCAGAAAGAGGGTCAGTCCAGGAGAAGCCTGAGTCCTAGAAATGCTGTTATTTATAATTCTTTCTTTTCTTTATACACATATTTCCTCTTCCTGCAAATTCCATCAGGAAGGAAGGACAGGCTCCATAATAGTTCTTGTGGATGCTTTTAATAGTTCTTAAAGCAACAAAGAAATGTTTGGGGGCTGAATTTTCTTTATGTGGTGGGAATTCACTTACTTGAATGAAAATTGAATTGGAATATTTTATTGGATGAGGAAATTTCTATTGAGTTTAGTTCAAAACAAAGCAATTTGATAAACAAAATCAGTTAACGGATAACAGGAAAAATGTCAGATTAATTCCATTACTTAATTTATAAGTCAGTATAAATGTTATCCCTATAAATAAAATCAAGGAATTATGGACAATTTTAACTTGGGATGGAAAGCTCACACAGTGGTTTTGCCTAGGTCTAATTATGACAAAAAACTATGTGGCATATTTTACAGTATATAGTTGAAAAAATTTTCCTTCTAACTTAGAAGTGAAAATGATGTTTATTTACTTTAGTGAGCCTGTTTTTGAGCATTGTATTGATAGTGTTTTGTAGCTCCATAACCTAAATTAATATTAAAAATGTTATTCCAACCCCCAAAATGGAGTTTACTATTTTTTTATGAGAGTATCTTAGAATAAAATAATTTTAATTCATCATGACTAATGTGCATGCACCCTTTCACACATATATCAGATAGAAGAATTACTGGCAAGTATTCTGGCAAATAAGTGTGTGTGATTCTTTCAAATCACTCCATTTGTGTGGCCCTTTCTCTGTCAATGGTGTCACTTTCTTCCTAGCTCCTAAGTTCAGTGTCTTGAAATAATCTTTGATTTTTTTCTCTCCTCCCTGTATGGTCAATAACTCACCATTCAATAATTCACCATTTTTTTTTTAATTTAAAACGTCTCTAATATTTTCTCCTTATTTCTCTTTCCATAGCCACTGTGTAAGTGCAGACCCTATATTGAATTACTGCAATAGCTTCTTGATTAGTTTTCTCTCCAGCCTTTCCTCTCTCATCATTTGTGTATCCAATGACATAGTAACATTTCTAAATTACTGTTTTCATCATGCTGTTTCTCAGCTCAAAACTTCCTCTGGTTATCCTTATATAGGATAAACGCCAGATTCCTCAGCCTGGCATGAAATCTCCACCAACTGACCTTGTTTTACTCATTCAACAAAAATTTATTGAGAGCTGGCCAGTTTAGCATTCCCAGCCTCTTATGACTCCATACACACTGAAAGATTTTACTTTGTGGCTGAAGATTTGTGAAAATATTCAAAATGAGTAAAATAGCAGATCTAGATAGTAATTTATGGGTTACTATAAGGCAGTACATGTTAGTGTGTGTATGTGTGTGTGTACTTGTATATTAATATATTTTACAAATATTACATATTGAATGACAGTAATAACATGTTTTTATACTACATTGCAGTTATTATAGTTTATAATGCATATATAAGTATGCTTCTTTTAATCCATCTGAACAATACTAGAAATAGGGAGAAATTGGTGTTGAGAAGGAGCTTTGTGCAAAATAAATAATATATTTTTGCCCTCTAATCTAGAGAGATAGAGCTGAATCCAAATATGTCAGATTTATGGGTTGTTATTTTGTCTGTTGAAGCAAATGTTATGAAAGTATTATGTTCCACTGTGACAACTATAAATTTTTATATGTATTCAAACATCCAACTCAATCTACTGGGTACTGTGGCAGAGGCAATCTTATGAGTTTGTACATTTCCTCTTGCTGGTCACATCGGAAATCTCTAAATCTATATTATTGCATCCCTGTTGCACGTAGGTTGGACCACCTGACTGAGTTCTGGCCGAAGTATGAGACCACCCTTTTTCAGTCTGTCCTTTTTACTTGCCATTATTATCAAGACTTCTCTTCACTCTTCAGGGTGTCTGGAAAGCTCCCTGTTTCTAATGACTTATCTGCCAGTATGGAGGAGGACTGTCTGATCTGCTGTAGCCTTTGCATGTGTAAGAAATCAGCTGTATTTCATTAATTACTGAAATTTTTAGAATTTTTTGTCACTGCAGCATCCTAATGCAGGCATACTCTGTAGTATATGCAAATTGTAACGCTAGCTGTAGCACTTTCACTTTTTAAATTCTCCATAAAATGTTGGAAAACAAGCAAGAATAGCATTAAAATAAAGATGATTGTCTATTTTAACAACATATATATTTTAACTATATATGTTAACCACACCTATTTGTGTATTTATTTGGTTACATATATCAATATGCATATATGTAAGTATATGCAAGTTTATAAGCACATATATATGTAAAAAGAAATCATATACAAACTTCAAAGCTATTATTATTAGTATTTAGACCTAATTCATCTATGTTAACTCTTTTAATCCTCACAATAATCCCAAGAGGCATGTACTAATTTAGACCAATTTTTAAGATGCAAAAAGAGGCAAGGAGAGCGTAAATAGCTTGATTGTTATTAGTAATCTAGAAACACATTACTCGGGACACACCATGTAACTGAGATGACTGAGGTGTGAATAGAGGAGCTGATCATCAAAGATCTTCCTGGGACCTTCTTCCCATGTATGGCTGGCTCTTGTTCATCTGCCATATCTCAGATTTCCCTGGCCACTATCATGGCTACTGCTTTGCTCATCACCATCATCACCCATGGGGCTTTCTCATCCTTTATTTTCAGGGTAGTTTGTATATTTGTTTATTGTTTTTCTTTTCTTATTATGATCTAATGTTTATGGGGGTAGAGACCTTAGCTCTGCTGATTCTTCTTCTTTAATATAATGTCTGAAACATAGTATGTTCTCAATAAATACAGTTTAATCGAATAGATGGATGAGTGAAGAAATTGATGTTGTATTTTGCAAGGAGTTATTGGGTTGATTTAAGCTTTAGTCTTTATAGCCCTGTGAATAGGAAGGATCTGGAGCATATTCTTGACAAAACATGGAAGATTCCTCTTTGCAGATACCAAGCTAAATATAGAGGTTATACAAAATTTAATCACACAAAGTCATTAAATTTAGTAGGTATGCTTGGAGCCCTGAAAGTAAAAGGTAACATAGACCTTTGTGAAGGTACAATTATTCTCTTTATTTTCCTGATGAGGAAGCAGAACCTCAGAGAGTTTATACAGAGCCTCAGAGAGTTTCAGTGATTTGTGTAAGATCCCATAGTTGATTTTGGATTTGAAACTAGACAATTTCCTAGCTTAGCACTCTTACATTACACTTACTGCAAAATGAATTCTCTATTAATGACAGTAGTTAAGAATGCTTCATGAAGATGAGGGAGGCTATGAATTGGATTATAAAAAATTCATATAACTTCTCTTCTTCATTGACTCTTTTCTGTTTTCCCTAAAAGTTTCCTCCAGATTTAGATACTCCTCTTCTGTATCTATGATATTTTTCATATTCTTACAAATTCACATTCTTTCGATGTTAACTCTATCATAACCTTTAGATGTGTCCCCTCTTTTCAATTTCATTAGTATGCCCTCAAGTAGACCCTCATGGCCTCTCACTGCTAGTCAGTCCATGTATCGCCAAATGATCCCTTTGTGCCTGTTTTAGTCAATAATAAAAATTAAGGCAATTTAGAGTTTCTAAAGTGACACAGTTTCTAAAGTTCTAAAATTACAATTGTAATTATCCATTCGAAATCCTCAGGTCTCCCAAAATTTATAGGTGAGCCTCACTCACAATTATTACTAATCCTGGCCCCCTATCCTAGTTTCTGTCCACTTTTTTTTCCATGGCTTCTGTGCTCATACAGTCTTCTTACCATGCTGGGCCATTCACTAAGTCATCCTCTGGCCATCTTGAATAATGAAGGGATTGCAAAAATCAGCCTGAAGCATCCTACTTCTGTGTATCAGAGTCTTCTTTATTAAAGCTTAACTAAGAAACCATTTCCTAGGTTCCTTCTTTACTATCCTGTCATTTCCCTATACCACACTGCAGACTGTCTCTTTCTAGTGTCCTCTTTTGAGGATTATGTAGTCTATAATGCTAGTTTTTATAATTTACATTGTATTCCGGTTATAGGTGCCTTGGTCTCTTTTCCTTTTCTAAAGGATAAAAAGTTTTTAGATTCATTGTTGTAACCCCTAGAGTAACTCGTAGATGCCTATTTTGAGCAATTATGAAGTAACTAAGGGAGCTTGCATTCCATGTTTCAGATTAAGCAGAAGTTTTATATGGAGCATGATACCTTGACTAAAGTATAGAAGACCTAAAAAAATTAGAAAATTGTTTGAATGCAATATATAAATATAAATACATTTTAAATGGAGAATACCCAGGAGTTTAAGTATATTTAAGGATTTAAAAGTGATCAAGAGCAATACAACAGAGCATATAATCAATTATATTTTTGAGTAGCCCCCAAATACACATTAATATTTACTGAAACGAAATCCTGTCTTTAAAGTAATTCTTAAAGAAATGGCAGGGCACATTTTTTTTCTAAGTAAAGGACTTGCTATTATTAGGCTATTATTAGGCTATTTGGTAATATGCCAATTACAACATCATTTGCATGACATAGTCATTAAGTTTACTATTATCTTTATAAGTAAATGAGTTGTGTATTATATAATGAGTTGCTTGATACCTAATTTGTAAAATGGTTCATAATTAATTTAAGTAGCTGAAACTTTTAAATGTCTATTTGATATTAAAATACTTCAGCATTGGTAGAGAGGAGTTGTGGTAGGAGGTCCCTATAGTTGTCTTGTCCCTCCAACACAGCCAGATAAATATCAAATCATTCTGAACACCCAACAAATTGATCTCAGGATTGAACAGACTGCACATCTAGAGGGAGAAAAACAGCCACATCGTGGAAGGGAAGGGTTGTGGAGAGTTGATTTGGGGAAGAAAAAAATTGTGAGTACCATGGAGGTGAGGGAACACTGATCACATAGAAAAGAGAAAGAGAAAGTAGTTCAGGGATTGCACAATAAAAAACTCTCCCCCCAAACCATTGACTGGGAAAAGGAGAGGGGCTGATTATTGCAAGTTATTTAAAATAGCAGAGTTCAAAGTCTGAAGTTTTAGAAGTCTGCACCATCACTGGGGTCATGCATGGCAGGCTTAGGGGAAGGAGGGCAGAGTCCTGGGAGCAGACAGAGTGGTCTGAGGATCCCCTGGGTCATATGGGGAGAAATGGGTTCCCTTCTGAATGGAGTGCTTTTGGGATGGGTGGCACTGCCTCTCAGGGGACAAAAGAGAAGGCAGACACAACTTGAGTGGCCTTGTTGATTAGCATAGCCGCAGAAGCACCTGCTGAAAGCAGCTAATCTGGACACCAGCTTTTGGCTATACTTTTCCATAAACTTATGAGGTTTAGCATGATGCTTTTGAGGTCATGTGATTGCTTTTCTGGGACAAACTGGCATCAGCTGCAGTGCAGCGAGACGCTCCTCCAGAGGATCAGTGCTGTTCTGTGCTGCACTGGGTCCCTATAGTTTGGAGTCTTGAAACCTAGCCATGTACCTGAGATGAAACAAAGGAGCACTGTGCTGCCAAGCAGACACATGGCTGAGACACAGATAGGGTGAAGGCAGGGTTCTAATGGAAGCCTGGGACACAAGGGTAGATTGTTCTCTCTTCTGTGAAGGCTTCCTGAACAGCAGCATGAACTCCCCACTCTAGAGACAAGAGAGCAGGGTAGTACAATTTTTCCCCACCCATCAGTGCAGACAGACTTCAGTGAGCAGCACGGAGCCCCCAGTGGAGGCTGGAGTTGCTTACACCAAGCCCCATGCCCCTGTGCCCTGCAGGTGCATCTTTACTAGGGCAAGTCTGCCGGAGAACCAGTGTAGCAGGATCCTCCCCCCAAAGACCAGCACAAACCCTCTGTGTGTACCATCTCTACTGATCATAGAATGCTGAAAAGCTTTAGCTTTAGTGGAAATAGGATCAGGCTTATTTTAACAAGAAGACCAAATCACACTTAGTAAAAATTCCACACTCTGGACAAGGTCCAAGCATCCCACACTGCAGACAAGAAGAAATTCTGCAGAGAAACGACCCGAGGGAAAGGGCAGCCAAAACACAATGGCAGAGTGCACACTCTGAAATCCTTCCTGAAGTGCCAGACCCTAGTCAGTATAGGACCTCTCCTTAATATAGCCATTACTCCTAGGAGCAGGAAATATAACAGACTTTCCTAACAGACACACACACACATACACACACACACACACACACACACACACAGTGACCTAGACAAAATGACAGGTGGGAGGAATTCACCCCAAAAGAAAGAAAAAGAAGAGGACATGGCCATATACTTAATCAAAACAGATATAAGTAAAATGCCTGAACCAGAATCTAAAGCAACAATCATAAGGATATTAGCTCGGCCTGAGAAGAGCATAGAAGAAACTAGAGAATACCTTACTGCAGATATAAAGGAACTGAAAACTATTCAGACTGAAATTTTAAAAAATGCTATAACTGAGATGCAAAACTGGATGGACAAAGCAAAGGAACAAATCAGTGATATAGAAGATAAAATTATGGAAAATAATGAAGCTGAAAAGAAGTGGTTCACAAATGTAGACTTAGGGAACATGGCAACTCCATAAGGCGTAATAACATATCATAGGATTCCCAGAAGAAAAAAGGGGAAAAGGGGCAGAAAGTTTTTTGGAGCAAATTATAGCTGAAAACTTTCCTAATCTGGGAGAGGAAACAGACATCCAAATCCAGGAAACACAAAGAACTCCCAGCAAATTCAATAAAAGCCAGTTATCACCAAGACATATCATAGTAAAATTTGCAAAATAGATAAGGAAAGAATCCCGAAAGCAACAAGGGGAAAAAATCCTTAACCATCAAAGGGAGACAAATCAGGTTCACAGCAGATCTCTCCACAGAAACTTGGCAGGCCTGAGGAGCATGGCAGGATACATTCAATGTGCTGAATGGAAAAAATATGCAGCCAAGAATACTTTATCCAGCAAAGCTGTTATTTAAAATAGAAGGAGAGATGAAGAATTTCCCACACAAAACAAATAAATAAAGGATTTTGTGACCACTAACCCATTCCTGCAAGAAATATTAAAGGGAACCCTTTGAGTGGGAAAGACCTGAAACAACAAAAACTGGAAAGGAACAAAGAACATCACCACAAACACCAGCCTTACTGGGAACACGATGACACTAAATTCATATGTGTCATATGTGTCAATAATCACTCTGAATGTCAATGGACTAAATGCTCCGATTAATCAAAAGACATAGGATATCAGAATGGGTAAAAAACTAGACCCATCTATATGCTGCCTATGGGAGATTTATTTTAGACCTAAAGACACCTGGAGATTGAAAGTGTGGGTATGGAGAATCATCTATCATGTTAATGGACATCAAAAGAAAGCCAAAGTATCCATAATTATATCAGACAAACTAGATTTTGTTTTTTTATGTTTATTTATTTATTTTGATTCAGGGTACAAGCAGGGGCAGAGAGAGATGGAGAGAGAGAGTAAATCCCAAGCATGCTCTGTGCTGTCAGCATGGAGGCCGACATGGGGCTCAGACTCATGAACCATGAGATGATGGCCTGTGCTGAAGTCAGGAGTCAGATGCTTAACCAACTGAGCCACCCAGATACCACAGAGAAACTAGATTTTAAGCCAAAGCAAGCCTGAAAAAGAAAGCAAAGCTGGAGGCATCACAATTCCAGGTTTCAAGCTACTTTACAAAGCTGTAGTCAAGACAGTTTGGTACTGGCACAAAAACAGACACATAGATCCATGGAACACAATAGAAAACCCAAGAAGTGAACCCACAACTCTATGGTCAATTCATCTTCGACAAAGCAGGAAAGAGTTTCAAATGGAAAAATTACAGTCTTTTTTATAAATGATGTTTGGAAAAATGGATGGCAACATGCAGAAGAATGAAACTGGACCACTTTCTTATACCATATACAAATATAAATTCAAAATGGATGAAAGACCTGAATGTAAGACAGGAAACCATCAAAATCCTAGAGGGGAACACAGGCAGCAACCTCTTTGACCTCAGCCATAGCAACTTCTTACTAGACCTGTCGCCAGAGGCAAGGGAAACAAAAGTAAAATAAACTTTTGGGACTTCATCAAAATGAAAAGCTTCTGTACAGTGAAGGAAAAAAATCAACAAAAGTAAAAGACAACCTGTAGAATGGGAGAAGATATTTGCAAACTACATGTCTGATCAAGGGTTAGTATCCAAATCTATAAAGAACTTATCAAACTTAACAACTCTAAAATAAATAATCCAGTTAAGAAATGGGCAGAAGATATGAACAGACATTTTTCCAAAGAAAACATCTAGATGGCTAACAGGCATGTGAAAAGATGTTCAACCTCACTCATTATCAGGGAAATACAAATCAAAACCACGATGAGATACCACTTCACACCTTTCAGAATGGCTAAAATTAACAACTTAGGAAACAACAAATGTTGGTGAGGATGCAGAGAAAGCATAACCCTCTTACACTATTAGTGGGAGTGCGAACTGGTGAGGCCACTCTGGAAAACAGTATGGAGGTTCCTTAAAAAGTTAACAGTAGAACTACTTTATGACCCAGCAATTGTATTTACCAAAGGATACAAAAATGCTGGTTTGAAGGGGCACATGCACCCCAATGTTTATAGCTGAATTATCAACAATAGCCAAACTATAGAGAGTCCAAATGTCTATCGACTGATGAATGGATACAAAAAATATGGTGTGTGTGTGTGTGTGTGTGTGTGTGTGTGTGTGTGTGTGTGTGTATATATATATATATATATATATATATATTTATACATATATACACATAATGGAATAAATCTCAGTCATCAAAAAGAATGAAATTTTGCCATTTGTAATGATGTGGATGGAGCTAGAGTATATTATGCTAAGTGAAATAAATCAGTCAAATAAAGACAAATACCAAATGATTTCATGCATATGTGGAAGTTAAACAAAACAGATGAACATAAGGGGAAAAAAGAGAGGCAAACTATACACAGACTCTTAAACATAGAGAATAAACTGAGGGTTGCTGGAGTGGAAGTGAGCAGGGGGATGGATTCAATGAGTTATGGATATTAAGGAGTGTGCTTGTTGTGCTGAACACTGGGAATTGTACATAAGTGATGATTCACTGAGTTCTATACCTGAAACCAAATTTACCATATATTTTATCTAACGAGAATTTAAATAAAAACTTGAAATCAAAGATAAAATAAAATGAAATAAAATAAAATAAAATAAAATAATATAATATAAAATAAAATAAAATAAAATAAAATAAAATAAAATAAAATAAAATACTTTAGCCTTGAATGGACTCTTCAATGAGTATTTAAACTGGTTATCTTCAACTCTGTGTATCAGTCCAAATTTAATACATTTGTAATAATCCAAAAGATTAAATATGTACACAGATATTTTCCATACTAAGAAATAGAAAGTGTGACAAAACCACCCATAAAATATAGAGTAAAATATATTCATGGTATATGTCTTTGAATCATATTGTGAAATGACTTACACTGTGCACTAAGGCAGCACTGCTCTTAAGCAACATTTCACGGAATCACAGACTTTCAGGAGTTCTTTTCTTCAAAATAAATATTAGAAGATATCTATCACTGTGCATTTGATACTTCAACTTCTGCCACAACTTGTTCATACTCCCAACTGTGTGTTTTTGTCTTGTTTTCCTTTTTCTCTGAATGCAGAGAAATGTAAATGTGCTTAACTTCTCTGTAATTGTCCTGTGTTCATTTAGATTTCTGGCCTTGTGGAGAGTTGACATTTTGGTGCCTGTGTTGACTAGAGCTCACACAGATTACAAATGTAAATGAGAACATCTCATGACCAAACTCAACACAGATTGCCTGTTTCATTCTTCAAATAGAAAAGCGATTAGCCACTCAAAACGATACGTTTGGTAGTGTCAGTACAATCACTGAAGGTGCAGTAATTTTAAACAAATTTTTATGTTTTACAGGTTAAATGTAGTTGCATATTATACCTATAAGTTTATTTTTATGCCTAATAAAATTTAACCTTTGAGTCAATCTTCCAGAAGGTGCATAAAATAATATAGGATGAAGCACATATTTTTAGAAAGAGAATGAGATATAAATATGCCAGATAGAATTTTTTTGAGAGGGTGAGGGAGTAGAGCCAGCTACAGTTGCTCTAATTTTGTCTGTTTTTTGGCAAATAAACAAAACCTAAATGTGTACAGATATCTCTCTTTGTTGAGCAATTTCATTGCAGCCTATAATTGCACCACTATTTGTGATAAATTCTGATTTACAGCTTAATTGGCCAGAAGTGAATATAGCCTTAAGGTCATTGCAGTAAAGATAGCAACAACTTTAGGGAGGTACATAAGTTAACCAAAAGATTATCTGGTGCAGCTAGTGAAGAAGATCTGTTTAAAATACTAGAATACTACACAGGGTCATATTGTGCAGTGCTGACTCCATACATAAAACACAAAAGGTCAATTGGAAGTGCTCACCGAGGTTCCACAATAAAATATTTTATATTTAACAACAAGAGTCTGGTGTCTTTTTCCTACAAGGGAAACCAATAATTACATGATGTCAAAAGGGATTAAAAATGGACCAATTAAAGCTTCCAAGAAAGTTAAGCCTTAAAAGAAATGTAGCAGAAAATTGGAGAAAATAGAAACAAGAATTTTAGCCACCCAGTATTACATAAAGGCTGAAACATTTAAGAGAGCCTGTTAATTCTCCATAAAACATAAGGAAAAGCTCAGAACACTGGGAGTGATTCTAAGTATGATGGAAGAAACAATAATAAATGTATAAATGGAGAAGTTTGAAGCATACCATATTCTAAGGTACGGTGAAATATGTGAAAGACACCTTTGCTTTTACATGAAAACAGAAGGAGTGAGAGCTTATTGATCAATGAAAAATTGATTTTTAACTGATGTCCAAGGCATGAGAATTTGAGGCATGATTCATAAAAGGGAGAATATCATGTGAAATTGCATCAGACTAAGAGAAGAATGAGCCACATCCCCAGAGACATGAATAAAGTGAGAGAGTGTAAGCATTTTCAACTGCCTACAATTTAAGAAATACCCAGAAAGCTAACAAAACCTCTATTAATAGCATTGCCTGTCACCAGGGACTCTAGCATATTTGCCTTGTTACAAGGGGCTTTAAAACGCTTTAATAGTATCTAAAACTAATTATGGTTACTATATTTAATATGAATTATGTACTAATAATATAGTCTCCTTTTAATGAAGCACAGGCTCAGAGATAGCCTATTTTCATTGGTTTCACATATTTGAATTTTCATCATATTTATACAAAAAAAAGAAGGAAATGCCCTTAAGGGAGGGGAAAAAAAAAAAAACATATACACAGTGAACAAAGACTAAATAAAATTCCATTTAAATGTTGATGTTCTTATTGGTGGGTGTTGACATAAGAGACAGGAAGCCCTGAAAGAAGCTTCCAGAAACTGAAGCATTCACTTCATGGGCATGAATAGATTCTAGAAAGGGTATGATACAGGAGAGGAAAGGAACACTATTTCATACAAACCATCTGGCAAGTGGATCTTTGTATACTTTTATGACCTGAATTTGCTTGCTTCGTGTATAGACTTTGTTCTCCCTTGAGATGAACTATAGTCACAGAGATTCCAATAAATCTACGATATTAGGAATTTATAAGAGATTATTCTTAGATTTGTGTTTCTCTCTTCTGGGGCTCTTTTTCACCATGAGCACTAGTTGTTAGGGGCTTTAGAGAGCCAGGAAATCCCATTATAAGTAAATCCATAGTAAGGAAAGGGCCTGTTGAGGACAAATACATGTAAAAAATATGGACAGCCAAGTAGAGTTACCTCTGCTCAGGTTTCACTGGAACCAGGAGCCTAGACACCAGTAGTATTTTTCCAGGCCACCCAGGAAGACTCTATAATTCCCTGTTACCAACTGACATCTGCCTTTTAAGAAGAATATAACTTTGAAAGAAATAAAAAAAAAGTTAAAACATAAAAAGTGAAAAGAGGGAGAATTAAAAGAATTGTCTAATAGGAAATCTTGAAGAAATAAAGTGATGGCAGTAGGAAAATAACATATTTGATCATGGGTAAATGGTCAAATAAAAGATGGAGAGAATAAAGCAGATAAAGCAGGACAGATGAACACCTGTATTAACAAACCTATTTCTCCCAGGCCTATGGAATTTTTGTAGTGCCAGACTGACTCATGAGAAGTGGCATGAGTGGTGATAAAGGCATAAATAGCTGCAAACTGTATCACGTTTCATGACACCCATATGGATTTCCACACCATTTTCACTTCTCAGAAATTGAATGGAGGTTCATATAGTGAGAAGACTCCTAATTATATGAATTTAAATGAGGATTCTAAAATGCACCAGCTGTGTGACATTGATGTAGGCACTTAATCTCTTTGAGTCTTATTTCCTCCCCTGTAGTATAGAGTTCATTATCTGTGAAGTTTTATTCTTTCAAGGTCTCTTCTCATTTCTAAATTCTGTGGTTCCAAAACATTTTCTCCCCTCCTTTAATGTTTTGAAACTGGGCACATCTGCCATCTGCCATCTCCTCATCTTCTGAGCTGCTCTTTCCCAAGAGGCTTGCAGTTAAGGTGGCAACAGGAGTGCTAAGCACAGGAGTGAAGCAGATGTTTATCTCCTGAGTTCCTTCACCTGTGTACCTGAGTTCAGTACCTGGGTCTTATGAGCTCTCACCTTTCTTCCCATGGAGATGTGCTCCCAGAGAAGTACAATTTGTTTATCAAGCATTTATTGCATGTCTCTGTTATTTAATGGGGAAATTAAAGACAGGTCAGCTCACAGATTTCATAGAATTTCAACCAATTGTTTTGTGATAGAATGGTAGATACTGTAATGGAAATTATGAGAGCCCAGATGAAAGACATCTAGCAAGTGTAGGCTTATATAAATAGAGACTCAGATGTGGTAAATCTAAACTAAATATTGAATGTTGAGTGAGCTGAAGCTGACCAAGTAAAGACATGGGAAAAGCACATTCCAAGAACAGAAACCTGCATATTTTTAGGCAGAGGGGTGAATTCAGATTTGTGTTTTAGATCAATTGCTATGGTAATTTGGAGAAAAAAGAAGGGATAATGATGGAGAAAGGAGACCAGGTAAGGGTGGTGTTGCAAATCAAAGTGACTAGATGTAAAATAGCGCAAACATAATAGGGATTTGACAACCTGGGAAGTTAAGGACACTACCTCACGTACCATCCTGTGTCTGTGATGCAGTACAGAACCCAGCACACAGCAGTGACCAACAAAATGGCTATTAAATAATATATATGCAATATCTGCAGCACAATATCAAACAAGTATCAAAATTTATTATTTCCTGACTTGACTGACATTATTCTAAGGTGATAGAGCAGGGAGAAGATGTAGAGGAGAGGTTGATATTTTAAATAGGGGCCTAGAGAAAGTTCACTGAGAAGGTGATATTTGAAGGAAATGACAGATGTGGCCATGGGGATACAGAGAGTGGAGTCCAGGAGAGCATTCCAGGTAGAAGCACAGTAAGTGCAAAGGCCCTGAGAGAGAACATGTTAGGGGGCTCTGAGAAAGGCAAATAGAATGTATCTCCAGAGCCCAGGTTATTAGGCATGTGAGACAGGAAAGTAGGGACTTGAGGGAATTAGTGCTTAGAGGAGTGCTACATTTCCATGATGGCAAGAAGGTAGAATTTTCACTGAAGTCATTGAGTGTAAAGGTGATTCTGCTGATACTTGACTTTGAGATGCAGAGAGCAGAGTGAAGTACTTTAAGGAAATGGGCATCGGTAGGATAAGGAGCAGAACAAGTACTGTAGAGCCCCATTAAGATTCAGTTCCAGAGGAGCCTGGGTGTCTCAGTCAGTTAAGCATCCAAGTCTTGATTTTGGCTCAGGTCATAAACTCACGAGCTATGAGATCAAGCCCCACACTGGGTTGTGTACTAGCAGCACAGAGCCTGCTTGGGATTCTCTCTCCCTCTCTCTCTTCCCCTCCCCTTGCTTGCTCTCTGTCTCTGTCTCTCTCTCTCTCACACACTCTCTCTTAAAATAAATAAATAAATATTTTGAAAAATTAGATTCCAGAGGATTGGGGATGATCTAGAAGTTCTAAGTAATGGTGACCTTCCTTAACAGGGGCCTGGGCTGTGAAGGGCCTATCCCTCACTATTACATTCAGATGCTAAGGGAGCATCCAGGATAGTTGAGGAAGTGAAGAAAAGATCAAGACTACTCCTGACCTCTTTGTCAGCATCTTCACACAACCAACAACATTGTGGAGTTCACATTTTTCGGAACACAGTCTTAAAAAAACAGAAGAAGAAATAAAAGAGAAAAGGAAACCCAATTGTCACCAAAACAAACATGGCTAATGGTATGACCACTGTTGACATGTTTGGTGGGAGCCAGAGCTAACATTATTTGATGGCTAAGGAGTTCATATTCAGAGAAAATTTAGTACAAGCCAAAATTCAGGTTCTCAAATGATGACTGAGCTTGCAAAATCGAAAGGCTTATTGCATGTTTTGTAAGGTAATTTCTATTGGGAACCTAGATCAATCTCAGTTAAGTATTTTTAATGAGCCGTAAGGGGATTAGCATTATCATTTAACATTGCCATAAATTGTTGAGAAATGTGTTTTAAATATCTATAGAAAATTATTTTAAGACAGATGAAAAATTAACTTTTAGAATAAAGTGTGTTTTTGTTTCTCAAGCAAATATTAAGAGTTTTGTTTTGGGAATTGAACGTTATCCAGTGAGAGAGGTTTTAGATATCTGATTGGAAAGCTTAGCATTGTCAAATTATTTAGTTTCTATCCTAGAAAATCCTTGTGCTATAAAGGTCGAAGATGCTCGTTTTCTATAAAGGTCCACAGCCCTTTACTTGAAATGCTCTATGTAGTTTGCTAAGAGTGTGTCACAACCATAGAAAATCCTCTTTCATTTTGAATGAGAATACCTAGGGCCCAAATTCATTATACCTTTAGATGTCATTTGCCAAAAGGTTGTAGAAATGCAAACATTCAGTAAATGTTTGTACCAATGTATGTATGAGGTGTTCTCTAAACCTGGCATTTTGTGATTCTATGCAGTGTTAACCAATGCGTGTATATCTTTGCTCATACACAAACAACCCAATATAAATGATATCTTGATTATCTGCCAATTTGAATTAGGCTTTATACCTTTTTTCCCCCAGAATGATTGTGTTTAAAGTTTTGATTCAATTCATAACTAAAAGGGATTACCTAGTCCCATTAGAAAAAAATTTTAATGGAAATCAGTTTCACAAATCAGAGTTGGAATTGACCAATGCATAGGGTTTAATTTAGGTATTGAAGCTGATAGGTAGTTTTCACAAACACGAGTTCATTTTATATGTACGTGAGGGCCACATTGCAAACGCTGGCAGATTTTACTAAGACAAGGGAGCTAAAATAACAAGCGCATAAATTAGTCTCAGAAGACAAATGCAAACTATCAGTGAAATATGCTAGGTAAGTCACTATTGAGGGATAACTTTAAAAGGAATGACATGACATATAATAGCAGTTATCACTAAAATGGAAAAATCTGGAGAGTCAGGCAGATTTTATGCTAAGAATGGTAATATAATTAGGAAAAAACGATGGCAATTCTATATGTGCACTCTGACATCACCGTTGAGACTATTGTTAAGAAGAAAAGTAAAGTTCAAGTGAATGTTAGTGCACGGAATGACAGAAGAATAGAAAGAATAACACAGCACCACCGTTCTTAAATATTTTAATATGAATAAAACATTTACCAGATGATGTAAATTCTTTGGGATTAGGGATTCTGTGACTTAAAAGTATATGAATGCATATGCATAGAAATTGCTAACAGCCACCCAGTAAAACTGTTCTCACATGTAAACTAAAGTATTTATGTTCAGAGCTGGCTAGAGGCATACACACCAATATGTTAAGGAAAATCATGACCATTGAAAACTGTTCCTAGCTTGAGGCTGTTTTTGGACATTTTCTGCAAGTCAGATGAGGAAAGTTGATATAACTATTTTTGGGGTAAAAGTGTCAATAAGGTCAATTTAAAGACATTAGTCTAAGTCCCTATAATGTATTCATAAATTCACAATGTGGTTCTTTATATACATATTCATATACTTACTTTCTTATTGGTGTGTCTGTGTGTGACCCTCGAAGAACTCCTCGGATTTACTCTGGTTCACAGTCTTAGCAAAGCAGATGACCTTAATACCTCAGTTACAAAGTGACTTTCCTCAAAATTGGAAGCTTCTCCACTTTCACTGAAGGAGTTTGAAAAACAGATAAATTTTCTGTTGTATCTGTAACCGTGTGTATAACAAAACATACCCGGGTGCCCTTGGGATGAGAGGCTGGTGTACATTATGGAACGTAAGGGATCAGTGACCATGGAACAGAATGGATCAGTTGAAAGTCAGAAATCAAGGAAGAAGCTGGAGAGAGATTTTGCCAGGGATTTTGGGGGTGGGACAAATAGGGAGATGTTGGCAAAAGGGTACAGATTTTCAGATAGAAAATGAATAAGTTCTGAGGATCTAATAATATATAACATGATGACTGTAGTTAATGGTACTGTATAACATACTTGAAATTTGCTAAGAAAGTACATATTAAGCATTCTCACCAAAAAAAAAAAAAATAAAAAGTAACTATGAAAGGTCATAGATGTGTTAATTTGTGGTAATCATTTCATAATGTATACATATATCAAATCATCATGATGTACACTTTAAATACATACAATTTTATTTGTCAATCATAGTTCATAAAACAAAAAGAAAATCGAGGAATAAAATTGGAAAGAGACTTTGACATCAGAAGTGTGAATTTTCACATACATTTTGTCGATGTTGCTTCTAGCTTTGTGAAAGTGTGGCTCCATTGGTATTCATAACCATTTTACATATGAGCAACTATGGTCTTAATTGCTTTGCAGTTTGCCACAGCGGTGAAAGCTTTAGTAAATAAGACACTAGGAAATTTGCTATGGTATAGTTTGTATTTTTATTGTACCTTTGTTTTGATTAGTTAAATCCACTTTACAGTTGATACAGTTAATGGAAATAATTATTTTGATGTGTAAACTACTCACTTTCAGGGTTACATATCTTAAAAAATCATAAATAAACGAAGGAATAACTCTTGGCAGCCATGTTCCATTTAGTAAATTACATTTTATAGCATGCTAAATGATTTTATAATAGACTAAAATAGTCTAACGTAGAGAACAAAATGTTACCTTTCTTGATTTCCCTACATAAAAAACTGAATATACCTTATTTACATACTTACACATGCCATGGAAAATAATAAATGATTACTATAGGTTCCATGAGTAAGAATCCCTACAAATTTCTGTGCCAAAATATTAAAATTTACGCCACTTTGATGAGTAATTATTAAACTGTAAAGCTTTAATCATCTCATATATGGCTAAGGAAAATAAAATGTTAAGTAAAATATGAAGCTTTCCTGAGTTAAATTTTTAAAATAAAAAAAATATTTTAGAATAATTTTAGATTTACTAAAAAATTGAAAAGATAGTACAGAGAGTTCCCATATAGTTGGCATCCATTTGCCCCTATACTTTTATAAGTTTTCATTTGAATTCCAGTTAGTTAACATACAATGTAATATCAGTTTCAGGTGCATAATGGCAGTTCAACACCTTCATGCAACAACCAGTGCTTATCATAAGCACACTCCCCAATCCCCATCACCCATCCAATATGTATCTCACATTTAGGTCTTTGATCCATTTTGAATTTATATTTGAGTATGGTGTAAGAAAATGGTCCAGTTTCATTCTTTCACATGTTACTGTCCCATTTTCCCAACATCATTTGTTAAAGAGACCTTTTCCCATTAGATATTCTTTGCTGCTTTGTTGAAGAATCCATCCCCCACCTACCTACGCCCTGGCAACCATCAGTTTGTTTTCCATGGTTAAGTGTCTGTTCTTGGTTTGCCTCTCTCTCTCTCTTTACTTTTTGCTCATTTGTTTTGTTTTTTAAATTCACATGAGTGAAAGTCATACAATATTTGTCTTTCTCTGACTTATTTCACTCAGCATGATATGCTCTAGCTCCATCCATGTCATTACAATGGTAAGATTTCATTCTTTTTTATGGCTGAGTAATATTCCATTATATATATATATATATATATATGTTATTTTAAACATTTTTTAATGTTTATTTGTTTTTGAGAGAGAGGGGTGGGGGAGGGGCAGAGAGAGCGGGAGATACAGAATCCAAAGAAGGCTCCAGGATCTGAGCTGTCAGCAGCCCAATGCTGGGCTCAAACCCACGAACCATGAGATTATGGCCTGAGCTGAAGTTGGACACTTAACTGACTGAGCTACCCAGGTGCCCCATGGCATATATACACATATATATACATATATACACATATATATACATACATATATGTGTGTGTGTGTGTATATATATATACATACATACATATGTGTGTGTGTGTATATATATACATACATACATACATATATGTGTGTGTGTATATATATATATATACATACATATATATATGTACATATATATATATACACATACATATATATATGTACACACACATATATATATATATATATATATACACATACATATACACATACCACTTTTTATCTATTTGTCAATAGTCATAATTTCCCTATTGTGGATAATGCTGCTATAAACATTGGGATGCAAGTATCCCTTTGATTAGTGTTTTTTTGTATTCTTTGGGTAAATACCTAGTAATGCAATTGCTGCATTTCAAGGTAGTTCTATTTTTAACATTTTGAGGAAACTTCATGCTGTTTAGAGAATGGCAACACCAGTATGCATTCCCACCAACAGTGCAAGAGGGTTCCCCTTTCTCCACATCCTTGCCCACATCTGTTTTTTATTGTGTTATTAATTTCAGCCATCTGACAGGTGTGAGGTGGTATCTCATCATGGTTTTGATTTGCATTTCCCAGATGATTAGTGATGTTAACCATCTCTTGATGTGTCTGTTGGCCGTCTGTGTGTCTTCTTTGCAAAAATGTCTGTTCATGTCCCGTGCCTGTGTTTTTAACTGGATTATTCATTTTGGGGTATTAAGCTTGTAAGTTCTTTATATATTTTGCATACAAGCCCTTTATCAGATATGTGATTTGTAAGTATCTTCTCCCATTCTGTAGGTTGCCTTTTTTGATTATTTCCTTTGCTGTGCAGAAGTTCTTTCTTTCTTTCTTTCTTTCTTTCTTTCTTTCTTTCTTTCTTTCTTTCTTTCTTTCTTTCTTTCTTTCTTTCTTTAGATGTAGTCAAAATAGTTTATTTTTGCTTTTGTTTCTCTTGCCTCAGAAGACACATCTGGAAAGAAGTTGCTAGAGCCAATGTCAAACAGATTGCTGCATGTGTTCTCTTCCAGGATTTTTATGGTTTCAGGTCTCATATTTAGGTCTTTGATTCATTTGGAATTTATATTTGAGTATGGTGTAAGAAAGTGGTCCAGTTTCATTCTTTTACACGTTGCTGTCCAGTTTTCCCACCAGCATTTGTTGAAGAGACTGTCTTTTTCCCTCTAGATAATTCTTTCCTGCTTTGTCAAAGATTAATTGACTTCAGAGTGGTGAATTCATTTCTGGGTTTTGTATTCTGTTCCATTGATCTCTGTGTCTGTTTTTGTGTCGGTACCATACTGTCTGGGTGACTACAGCTATGTAATACAGCTTGCAGTTTGGAATTGTAATGCCTCCAGCTTTGCTTTGCTTTTTCAAGGTTGCTTTGGCTATTTGGGTGTTTTGTGGTTCCATAGAAATTCTAGGACTGCTTGTTGGAGCTCTGTGAAAAATGCCCTATTTTGTTAGGAGAATTGGATTAAATGTGTAAATTAATTTGGGTATTACAGACATTGTAACATTATATGTTCTTCTAATTAATTTGTATGGAATGTCTTTCCATTTCTTTGTGTCATCTTCAATTTCTTTCATCAGTGTTTTATAATTTTCAGAATATATGTCTTCCATATCTTTGGTTAGGTTTATTTCTAGGTATCTTATTGTTTTTGGTGCAGTTGTAAATGGGATTGATTCCTGAATTTCTCTTTCTGCTGCATCATTAGCATATAGAATTGGCATATAGAAATGCAACAAATTTCTGTACACTGACTTTGTATCCTGTGACTTTACTGAATTTGTATATCAATTCTAGCAGTTTTTTGGTGGAATGTTTTGGTTTTTTTATATACAGTATCATGTCATCGACAAATAATGAAGGTTTTACTTTTTCCTTGCCAATTTGGTTACCTTTTGTTTCTTTCTGTTGTCCAATTGGACTAGGACTTCCAAAACTATGTTAAATAACAGTGGTGAGAGTGGACATCCCTATCTTTTTTCTGATAGTAGAGAAAAAGCTCTCAGTTTTTCCCCATTAAATATGAAGTTCTCTATAGATTTTTCTTATATGGCTTTTATTGTGGTGAGGTATACTCCCTCTAAATGTACTTTGTTGAGAGTTTTTATGAATGGATGCTGTAGTTTGTCTAATGTTTTTTTCTGCATTTATTGAAATGATCATGTGTTTCTTATCCTTTCTTTTAATGTTATGTATCTTGCTGGTTGATTTGCTAATATTAAGCCACACTTGCAGCTCATTAATTAATCCTTCTTGATCATGGTGAATGATTTTTTTTTAATGCACTTTTGGATTCTGTTTGGTAGTACTGTATTGAGAACTTTTGCATCTGTGTTCATCTGGGATATTGGCCTGTAGTTCTCTTTCTTAGTGGTGTCTTTATCATGGTATTATGACAATATTGTCCTCATAGAATGAATTTGGCATCTGGGTGGCTTAGTTGGTAAAGCATCTGACTTTGGCTCAGGTCATGATCTAACAATTTGCGAGTCTAACCCCTGTGTCAGGCTAATCACTGTCCGTGCAGAGCACACTTTGGATCGTCTGTACCCACCCACCCCAACACTCATATACTCTCTCTCTCTCTCTCTCTCTCTCTCTCTCTCTCTCTCTCTCTCAAAAATAACATTAAAAAGAGAATGAATTTGGAAGTTTTCCTCTTTTTATTTTTTAGAATCTTTTCAGAAGAATAGATATTAACCTTTCTTTTAATATTTGATAGAATTAGCTTGTGAAGCCATTTGATGCTGGACTTTTATTTTGGGGAATTTTTTTATTACTGATTCAATTTTTTTGAAATGGATGGTTATGCATCTGTTCAAATTTTCTATTTCTTCCTCTTTCACTTTTGGTAGTTTATATGTTTCTAGGAATTTTTGCATTTCTTCCAGATTGTCCAACTTGTTAGCATATAGTTTTTCATAACGTTCTCTTATAATTGTTTATATTTCTATGGTGTTGGTTGTTATTTCTCCTCTATCATTTGTGATTTTATTTATTTCTGTCCTCTTTTCTTTTTGATAAGTGTGGCTAGAAGTTTATCGATTTTATTAATTTTTTTAAAAAGTCAGCTTCTGAATCATTGATCTGTTTTATTGTGTTTATAGAAACATTGTGATGTTTCTATATCATTTATTTCTGCTCTAATCTTTATTATTTCCTTCCTTCTGCTGGTTTTAGTCTTCAGTTGTTCTTTTTCTAGTTCTTTTAGGTGCAGGTTAGGTTATTTACATGATTTTTCTTGCTTCTTGAGGTAAGGCTGTAATTGCTATATACTTCATTATTAGAACCACTTTTGCTGCATCACAAGGCTTTTGGACCATTGTGTTTTCATTTTCATTTGTTTCCATGTATTTATTTTTATTTTTTCTTTAATTTTCTGGTTGACCCATTCATTGTTTAATAGCATGTTGTTTAACTTCCATGTGTTTGTGTTCTTCCCACATTTTTTTCTTGTGGTTGATTTCTAGTCTCATAGTGCTGGGTTCAGAAAAGTTGCATGGCATGACTTCATTCTCTTTGTATTTGTTGAGGCCTCTTTTGTGATGTAATATGTGATCTATTCTGGATAATGTTCCATGTGCACTTGCATGTATTCTGCTGCTTTACAATGGAATGTTCTGAATATATCTGTTAGGTCCATTTGGGCCAGTATGTCATTCAAAGCCATTGTTTCCTTGTTTATTTTCTGTTTAGATTATCTGCACATTGATATAAGTGGGGTATTAAAGTCCCCTACTATTATTGTATTATTATCAATTAGTTCCTTTATGTTTAGTATTAATTTTATTATATATTTAGGTGCCTCCATGTTGGGTGCATAAATATCTACAACTGTTATTTTTAATTCTTAGATTGTTTCCTTTATTATTATATAGTGCCCTTCTTTGTCACTTGTTACAGTCTGTTTCTAGTTTGTCTGATATAAGTATTGGTACTTTGGCTTTCTTTTGACATCCATTTACATGATAAATATTTTTCCATGCACTCACTTTTTTTTAAGTTTATTTTGAGAAGAGAGAGAGTGAGAGAGACCACGGGCAGGGGAGGAGGAGAGAGAGAGAGAGAGAGAGAGAATCTCAAGCAGGTTCCGTGGTGTCAGCATGGACCCCAATGCAGGGCTCAAACTGAAGAACCATGAGATGATGACCTGAGCAAAAACCAAGAGTTGGATGCTTAACCAACTGAGCCACCCAGGCACCCCTCCATGCTCTAACTTTCAAAGTGCAAGTGTCTTTAGGTCTAAAATGAGTCTCTTGTAGGTAGTATATACATGGGTCTTGTTTTTGTTTTTTGTTTTTTTTTTGTTTTTTTTTAATGTAGTCTGACACCAAATATCTTCTAACTGGAGCATTTAGTCCATTTACATTCAAAGTAATTTTTGATAGGTATGTATCTATTGCCATTTTATTATTTGTTTTGTCATTGTTTCTAGAAATTTTCTCTGGCCCTTTCTTGTTTTTGTTGCTTTTGGTCTCTCCTTTGCTCGTAAGAGTCCCTTTTAATATTTCTTGCAGGGTTAGTTTAGTGGTCACCAACTTCCCTGGTGTTTGTCTGGGAAAGTCTTTATCTCTCATCCTATTCTGAATGATAGTTATAATGGGTAGATTATTCTTGGCTGCTGATTCTTCCCACTCATCACTTTGAATACTTCACTCCTTTCTGGCTTGTCAAGTCTCTGTTGAGAAATCTGCAGCTAGACTTATGCGTCTTCCCTTGTAAGTTGGGGATTTCTTTTGTCTTTTTGTTTTGTTTTAATATGCATTTATTTTTGAGAAAGAGAGAGAGAGAGAGAGAGAGAGAGAACGAACAAGTTGGGAGGAGCAGAGAAAGAGAGAGAGAGACAGACAGAGAGACAGAGAGACAGAGAGAATCCAGAATCTGAAGCAGGCTCCAGGCTCTGAACTGTCAGCACAGAGCCCAACACAGGGCTCAAACCCATGAACCATGAGACCATGACCTGAGCGTAAGTCAGAGGCTTAACTGACTTAGCCACCCAGGTGCCCCTTGTCTTGTTTTTAAGATTTTTTCTATATATTTTGCAAACTTAATTATAATATGTCTTGGTGTTGGCCTACTTTTTTTGATTTTGATAGGAAGTCTCTTTGCCTCCTGGATCTGGATGACTGTTTCCTTCCCCAGATTAGGAAAGTTTTCAGCTGTTATTTCCTCTAATAAATTTTCTGCCCTCTTTTCTCTCTCTTCTTCTTTGGGATTCCTATAGTACAAATGTTATTATGTTTGATAGAGTCACTGAATTCCCTATGTCTTTTCTCGTGTTGCATAATTCTTTTTTCTCTCTTTTGTTCAGCTTCATTGCTTTCCATTACTTTGTCTTCTAGGTCACTAATCATTCCTCTGCTTCTTTCAGCTTGCTGTTCATTGCATCAAGTCTGTTTCCAGTATCATTTATTGCACTTTTCATCTCTGACTGATTCTTTTTTAACTCTTTTATCTCTGTGGTAAGGGTCTCACTGACATCTTCTATTTTTTGTTTTGTTTTGTTTTTTTGTTTCTCACACCCAGTGAGTATCCTTGTGATTGTTGCTTTAAATTCTCTATCAGGCATGTTACTTATATCTGTTTCACTTAGATCTCTGGCTGTGGCCTATCTTGTTCTTTCATTTGGGTAAATTCCTCCATCTAGATATTTTGTCTAAGTCTCTACCTTCTGTGTATTAGGAAAGCCAGTTATGTCTCCTGTTCCTGAAAGTTATGGCCTTATGAAGAAGAGGTCAAGTAGTACCCAGGGCCTGGTGCTTCAGGTAGTATCTCTGGTGTGTGCTGTGTGTTCTCTGCTCTTGTGTTTTGGCTGCTGTCTCCTTCAGTCCAGTGATCTGCAGAGGCTCTCCTTGCCAGCTGTGGGCAATGTTTGGTACCTGGCTTGAATGTGGCAGGTTTTAACTAGGCGTGCTCTGGCCTGCTTGTGAAAGATACTTCCATTGGAGTTGAGGCCCTGCAGAACTTGGAAGACACAGTGTGGGCAGGTGTTTGTGCTGGTCTTCTGTGGGAGGGACCAGTCTTACTGGGACTGAGGCAAGCAGTCCCACCAAGGTTTGAGGAGTGGGGCTTGTTGTATGCAAGTTAGGTAGGCAGTGTAGGTACTGTGCTGTTTCCAACAGATGGCTATGTGTTTATACTTAGGGGTGGGGGAGAGAAATGGCACCATCCAGCTCCTTTGTTCCCTGAGAGGCATTTCTGTGAATGCTGCCACTCAGGGACACTCTTAGAAGAACAGACAATCTCTCACACTGCATGACCTGTGTGCTCCCTCTCTCCAGGAGCAGCACAGTGCTTTCTGGGCTCTATCATAGCCAAACCCTCTGACCTATACAACTCCAGGCTTTAAGTCCCACTGTTTGTAAGAACTCATGAAATTCAGCTCCTCTAGTTTTCCATGCCAATGGCTTTGGGGAAGTGTTCTCCTTTTGTGTTTCCCTATGTGTTCTTCCTTCTCAGTGACCACAGCTCCCTCTCCTCTACAGCACCTGCATTCCATTTCTCCCCTAAACCACATCTCTGTGCTTCTTACCATTTTCGATGTGGCTTCTTCTCTTCCTTTAGTTGTGGAGTTTGTTCTGTCAGTCTTCAGGTGGATTTCGGGGGTATTTAGGATGATTTGATAGTTATGTAGTTGTGTTCGTGGGACAAGAGAGCCTAGGATGCTCCTACTCTACCACCATCTTCCTCTCTTTCCCATGTTTTCCATATTCTTAACATCTCACAGTATATGGCACATTTGTCATCATGTATGAACAGATACGGATTCATTATTCACTAAATACAATATTTATTCATATTTTGTTTGTTATTACCTAATGTCAATTTTCAGTTCTAGGATCTCATCCAGAATACCACATCATATCATATATAGTCATCATGTCTCCATAGGCTCCTCTTGTGACAGTTCTGAGTTTATTCCAATTTTTATGGATATTAAAAAAACATTTTTGTTCACAAAAGGTTGTTTCTGATATGAGCACCTATCAGTTTCTACATTTTTATGATAACATGAGATAAGAACAATTCACATCTAAGGAATGATTCACACATATAAAAACTATCAACACACAAATGCATATCCATCTATTACTGGCTTTGTAAATCCATTGAAAATGATGTGTATTACTAACATTATATTTGAGCAAACTTTTGATATCTATAGTCTTTTTATTGGAACATCTAGAAAATACATGTGAAGAACATTCTTTGATAATTACTCTAAGATACTACAGATTTCATTGAGTGTGGCTTCATGATAATTATCAGAAATATTTACAAGTCATATTTTAAAAGTTGCTATTTAATATAAATAAAACCCATTTTTATATTAATAGCACAAAAATATTGGCACAAAGTTATTTAAGTATATTTGGCATAAAATGTCCTTAGTTTCAAGTGTACAGCATAGGCAATTTAGCAATTCTGTTACATTATTCTATGCCCGCCACAATAAGTGTAGTTACCATTTCTTATCATAAAATGTTATTAAAATATTATCGAATACATTCCTTATTCCTTACTTATCATATTCATGACATATTTATTTTATAATTGGAAGTTTATACTTTTTAATTCCTTCACTGATTCCAGTCTTTATTATAGTTTGATGTCTAAAACTTGGAGCTCATTTTAGAATTTTAAATAGATGGTAGAACATTTGAGACAAGAGTCTTAGTTAAGATGTCCACTAAACATAATTAATTAGTTTGAAAAAGCAAGGAAGACCTCATATTAAAGAAATCTAAAAAAGGGTCAAAGAAGAGAGTTTAGGAAAAAAAAACCTCATACTAATTGTGCAGTATTTTAGAGAAAAGAGGAAAATATCTGACAGCTAAAAGGAGAAGGAGTAGATCATGCAAAAGGACAAAAATTAGATTCAGCTCAGGTCATGATCTCGCAGTCTGTGAGTTTGAGCCCCGCGTCGGGCTCTGTGCTGACAGCTCAGAGCCTGGAGCCTGCTTTGGATTCTGCATCTCCCTCTCTCTCTGCCCCTCCCCCACTCATGCTCTGTCTCTCTCTCTCTCTCTCTCAAAAATAATTAAACTTAAAAAATTTTTTTTTTTAAATAGACACACACACAGGAGGAACTACTAGATTTACTTTGGGAAAAATGTATTTATTTATTATATGTATTATAATATTTAAATAAATAATAATATATAACTTATTATAATATTTATTATATTTATTATAATTATTATTTATCTGTATTATATATTTATTTTAATATGTTTATATTTTATTGTTTATATATGTATTTATTTATAATTATAATCTTTAAAAAATATATATCTGTTATAATCTTTAAACAAATAATATTTTTATGCCATCAAAATAATATATATATGTATATGTATATACAAATACAAAAAAGATTAAACAAATATATTCATAAAAAATTCAAATGAAAATCTATCTAATATTACAAAAATGGGTAGGTATTATAGAATAGAAAAGTACTGACAGAAGGAAAAGTATGCTAAAGATCTTAATAGTATCAGAATTGGGGGAGCTACATATATAACTTTAGAAAAATAGTAAGAAAGCAATATCCTAAATGTCGGAAAAGTGGGACAACTTGAAATAATAAACTTTCCTGGTAAAACAGTTACTTATAGGTTAATTTTTTTAAATTATTTAAATTTTATTTAAAAAAAATTTTTTACATTTATTTATTTTTGAGAGACAGAGACATCAGAGCACAAGTGGGGGAGGGGCAAAGAGCAAAGGAGACATAGATTCTGAAGCAGTCTCCAGCACAGAGGCCAATGCAGGGCTTGAACTCACAACCGTGAGATCATGACCCCAGCTAAAGCCAGACACTTAACTGACTGAACCACCCAGGCACCCCACTTGTAGTTTAATCTTTAAAATAAATGTAAATGGGATAAATTCACCAGTTAAAAGCAAGGACTGATAGATTTATTTTAACAAGAAATGTAAAATATAACAAGAAACACATCTAAAGGTAAAGAAAATAAGAGTTTAGAAAACAGAAATATCAGAGTAATATTAGCTATCAGGAACATGGTTTGGCTATATTAATATTATATAAAATAGGCCTTAAAATAATAATATCCTTTTAGAAATGAAGAGGTGTATTACCTTTACAATGATCCAGCATGATCAAGTGGAATTTATTCCAGAAATCCAAGATTAGTTTAACATTTTACAATCACTTCATGCCATTTGCCATATCAGCAGATGTAGAAAAATCCCTTGACAAACTAGACAGTCTTCTCAAACTGGGAATAGAGTGGACTGTCCTTGGTGTATAATATACCTCCAGTTAATAGAATATTCAAAGGTAAAATAATTAATGCTTTCCCCCTAATTTCAGAAAGAAAATAAGAATATTTGTTCCAAAATGTATATATTCATTGGCATACTGGAGACCTTAGTCAGTATAACATGATCAGATAGATTAATAAGTCTACAAATTTGGAAAGCATGATTGTGCATGTTTAAAACCCACATAAGTAGAAATATTGGAAAGTAAATAGTAGAGCACTGTTTGCAAACAACTTCATCATGGACATAGAAAATACTATGGTATTTATAAGCAGTCACTAGAACCAAGAAATAAAGTTAGAATGATTACAGAATTCAAGGTGAATGTGCAAAGATCAATTGTATTTCTCTAAACTTACAAAAAAACAACTGGATAATGAATTTTAAAAATACCATTTATACTAGCAGAAAAAAATATAAATAACAATAGTTGTTAGGAATAAATGTAGAGTAAAACATAAGGTTTCTATACTGATAATTAGAAAACATTACTAAGAAAAATTCAATAGAACATGGGGCGCCTGGGTGCCTCAGGTGGTTGAGCGTCCAACTTCGGCTCAGGTCATAATCTCACGGTTTGTGAGTTCAAGCCCCGCGTCAGGCTCTGTGCTGACAGCTTGCAGCCTGAAGCCTGCTTGGGATTCTGTATCTAACTCTCTCTCTGCCCCTCCCCACTCTCACTCTGTCTCTCTCAAGAATAAACGTTTAAAAAAATAAAAATTAAGTAGCACATAAAGAAATGGAAAGGTCATTCTCATAGATTAGAAGACTCAATACTGCTAAAATGGCAATTTTTCCCTTAAATGATCAATAATTTTGTACAATCCCTATATAAATTCCAACAGGCTCTTTTGATGAAATAATTGATTCTAATATTTATATGGAAACACCAAGACTGTAGAATAGCCAAGGAGTCTTAAAAATATATATATATGGAAATTGCGACATCTACATTCAAGACTTATAATGAGGTCTGTTTTTCAAAGGATGTGATTTACCTAGAATAGACAAAGAGATCAATGAAACAGAATACACTTTCCAGATCTGTTCCATCCACTAGGGAAGCTACTAGCCACATGTGCTTATTTAAATTTAAACTCACTGGGGCGCCTGCGTGGCGCAGTCGGTTAAGCGTCTGACTTCAGCCAGGTCACGGTCTCGCGGTCCGTGAGTTCGAGCCCCGCATCGGGCTCTGGGCTGATGGCTCAGAGCCAGGAGCCTGTTTCCGATTCTGTGTCTCCCTCTCTCTCTCTGCCCCTCTCCCGTTCCTGCTCTGTCTCTCTCTATCCCAAAAATAAATTAAAAAAATAAATAAATAAACGTTAAATTTAAATTCACAAAAGTTAAATAAAATTAAAAATTGGTTACCTCAGTCACATTTTGAGTACTCATTAGCCACATGTGACTAGTGACTATTCTAATGGACAATGTAGATATAGTACATTTCATTATTATATAAAGTTCTTTTGAACAGCACTGCTCCCAAAGGACTTATTCACATATGAGTCAGCTTGATTTTTGATAAAGACACTAGGTTAAATCAGTGAGAATTGAATGTTTTTAACAGATACTATCACTAAGGCAGCTGGGTCAGCCAACTCCATCAGCCAAAAAAAGAATATAAAAAACTCAGTATCTATTTCCCTCTGAACACAAAAATCTGGATCATAGACCCACATGTAAAACTCAGAGCCATAAAACTCTTAGAAGACAATAACTTTGTTTTTTAGGGGCAGGAAAGTGACATACTTAATTGGGTCAAAAAATCACTAACCATGAAGAAAATATAATTGGTAAATTAAGTTCCATCAAGATTAAAATTTTCCTTTCATTAAAAGATACCATTAGGAAAATGCAAACCACAACATGGGAAAATTATTTATAGTGAAAAGGTCTGTCACCTATCTTGTTTCCAGAATACATACAGAACAAAACAAAACAAAAATCCCAGTGATTACATGAGCAATCCAATAAAAATACAGAACAAAACAAAACAAAAACCCCAGTGATGATTACATGAGCAATCCAATAAAAATTGTCAAAAATTGTCAAAAGACTTGGATAGATACTTCAAATGACCAGTAAACACTCAGGAAAAGGCTCTATCATTACTCATCTGAGACATGCAAATTAAAACCAGGCAAATTAAAACCTCTATGCACTATACACACACTAGAATAGTTAAAATAAAAAAGACTGATAAACAAAATGAAGGCAAGATATGAAGCAACTGGAAATTTCATACGTTATTGGTGGTGGGGTAAAACAGTAAAACCACTTTGAGAAATATTTGGTGGAGTTTCATTAATTTAAGGAATACATCAACCCCATTACCCACCAGTTTTATTCCAAGAGAAATGAGAATATATGTCCACAAACAGACTTATAAGATAATGTTCAAAACTTTTATTTGTGATAGCCATAACTGAAAACCATCTCTATGACCATTGGATAACCAAATAGTGACATAACCCAAATACGGAATATTACATATTCATTATTCCCCTCTACTCAGAAGAAATAATTTTCCTGTCCACACATATTCACCAAATTATGTTGGATAGCCTTTATAGTACTTAACTGAAACCTATTCTTTACAAATCAGGCTGGCTTATGCATTTTATTCTTTTTTTAATTAAAGTACATCAAAATACAAAGAATTTTTTAAATGATGTTTTTATATAAATATTCTCTGTTAATACTTATGTTAGATTTTCTACTGTGGTGAGATTGCAACATTTTGTGGTCAGTCACACTACCCAATTGGGACACTTGCAATTTATGTGAGAATGCGACTTTGAGAGACTTTCTATGAAAATCAATTGTTATTATTTCTGCTTCGCTTGAATTTCTCAGTATTCCGTAATACAGCCATCTGCAATTACAAGCTATAAAATAATTATTCTACTATCCCATCAGCTATGTATGAATTCTGACCTTTCTTCTATGAAATTATCCATTGCCTTATTGGGAACTCCAAGTGTACTGGTTAAGACCAGAACACATATGTATGAACTTAGGAGAGAAGAAGAACGTGAGCTAAACTGCAAATACTGGTAACTTAGGGGTGAGATAGGAATTGTGAAGCATCAGAGAGGGAGAAGCAATGAGTAAGAGGGCAGATTTACATTTACAACATTACATCATTTACTGGAGAAGGTGAAGGGCAGGCTGTTTTATTTTTTTTAAATCTTTGACATTTTTTTTCCAAGAGATTCCCTCAATTTATCCTCTTCAGTGGGCCCTGTATTTTCCCTGTGATAATTTGGGTTCTTTTTTGGTAAATGTCCTTTCCTTCCCATCCTTACTGTACATGCTATATATATTCCCTCAATCTTTAATGCTGGGCTTGTTCATATAACTTGTTTTAGGCCAAAGGAATGAGAATGTGACACATGCAGGGGTCTTGTATGTGCTTGCTCGGTTTATACCAGCTGTCATGAGAAGAGCGTGCTATGGGTCATTCTTGCTCTTTAGCTTGAACCCTACCCAGCAAAACACATGTGGAGAAATCTTGAATTTCACCTGCAGCCTAGAGCTCAAGCCTGGCCGAACCACAGCCTGAAGACAGAGACACAGCTGAGTCCAGCTTAAATTAGGCAAACCACAGTTACCTATAGACCACGCACATGGGAGTAAATGCTTTTTGGTGCAAACCACTGGCTTTCAACATGGTTACTTATGCAACGTTGTTGTTAAAATAACTGTATATTTTCAAAGACACTGTCTATTCAAAATACTCTATATTTCCCATTTTCCTGGTTTGTTTTGGTGATAGAATAATGCAGCACATGTGAAAACATACAATAAGTATATATATGTATATAT